>NC_139547.1:24854886-27254886 GCF_965153285.1 Podarcis tiliguerta
GCTTCGCCGGTCTAAAGCTCAGACGTAGAGCTGGGACGCTGAGACTTGTAAATGGAGACTATTCTTCAATAAAGACTTTGATACTGTACTACCGGCTAGCGTTGGTCCTTGGTGAGCTGGGACCCGGAGCCAGCTCTGACAGCAACGAACATTGTATGCTCAAAAATGGAAAAAGGATGAGGTTCCAACGAAGGAAGAATGGATTATTAAAATGATGGAGTATGTGGAACTGGCCAAGCTAAGAGCAAAAATTAGAGACCAAAATGATGAAACATTCTATGAGGATTGGAAACCCTTTGTAGAATATCTAAAGAACTATTATAATTGCTTGAAAACACGAGGAGGATTTGAAATATGAGCAACAGTAGAAAGATATCAAGGCTAATCATTTAGGATGTATATATGGAATGTAATAAGTTAAAATATGTAGCATTAAAGGATAAACATAGAACATAATGGGGGGGATGGGAAGTCAATGGATAAATTAAACGTACTGTTGATAGTAAAGTATGTAAATATTTGAAAACAAAATTAACAAAATTTATATATAAGAAAAGAAATCAAGAAAAGCCATGCTGAATCAGGCCAACACTCCAGCATCTTGTTCTCAGAGTGGCCAACCAGATGCCTATGGAAAACCACAAAGCAGCATCTCAGAAGAGATATCATTATATCTGCTGGGATCCTCAAACATCCTTTAGCATCTCCATCAACTTTGCTAAAAGAGCTCTCTTAACTGCCATCTACAGCAGCCCATTCCATCAAGCTACACAGGAGAGAAATGGAACATCCAGATCTTTCTATCATCCTGAAAGACCAGCAACTTTTGGCTCCTCCTCTGCAAGATGTTCCAGTCCTCGCTGAAGCAACACCAGAGCTCTGTTCTTATGGAGTCTCCCCCTTGAGCTCTCCATGGTGCTGACCTGGTCTAGTCTTTGCTCTGCTGCTGAAGTCATTGCCTACAGCAGCAGAGCACCAAGAGAAAAGATGAAAAGAAAGCTTAAGTTTTACTTACCCAACAATCGGAGGAGAAGGAAGAGAACTCCCAAAGCGTAAGACTTCAGCTCTGGGCTCACTGTTCTGTACAGGAGAAATTCAAGCAAACAAGATATATGGATATACAATATGTTTGTGTGTATAAAAATGGTTCCTTGCTCCAGGCTTTAATTAATGTACATGCACACCACTACCTCAGTTATATTTTTCCGTCAACCAAGATGGTCCCATCTTCAGAAATTAAATCATTAATGTGCTCCCTTCCCTACCACTCCACTTCTAGGTGCCTTGAGATTAGAAAAAAGCTGCAGCTGCGTGGTAAGTTAAGAAATCTAGAAGTGTTACTGACTTTCCCATCCACCGCCTGCAAATCACAACCCCTTGTGAACCATCACGTAAGGAATCCACATTTTTTATATGCTGGATATGACAGGAACCCTTTAGATTGGACCCTCTAGTCCAGTGACTTGCTTCCAACAGTGGTCAGTCTTGGAAGCCTCCAGAAAGGCCACAAAAAGGACCACCCTGTTTTCTGCACCCCCCCACCTGCTCCCAGCACCTGTAGGTACTGAATTCTTGAAAGGAAGAAGGAATTTTTTTTTAAAAAAAGTTAGAATGTCGCAAGGAGGACAGGCAGTGTGAATGTGCAGGGAGAGGCGATAAAAAATAATAATCTATTGGCCTTGGGTCAAAAGTGTGAACATAAAAACTTAAGACGAGTTTGATGGATCAGGTCAGAGGTCCACCTCTTCCAGCATCCTGGGCTGTTTATGAAGCAGTCCTGGCTCTTCTCGTATCTGCTATAGCAGCTGTGCTGGACAGGTCTCATGACAAGAGTAAGAATAATTGCCTTCCAACAGGAGCTGAGTTTCTGGCGGCCTCATCAGTCACCTAGCTTTCCGCTTTGATGAGGAACCTCTTTCCCATAGTTACATGTTTGGATTGGGATTGGCTGAGTGGTGCAGACAGCTGATTGGCCAGAGAATGGAAGATTGACAGAGATGTTTGCAGAGCTTTCTCTAACATCAAACAGAAGTATAAAATGCGCTGAGAACAGACACAGGAAAGAGTGTGTGGCTTTGAGATTTGAGGGCTTAAAAAAAAAATTTATTGACATTCTCCTTGGGAGGGCTGTGCACCAGTTTCCCCAGCGGAATAGTTTCTGCTGTGAGCCATGAAAGGGATGCAAAGTTTTGACGCAGCTTCAAACTGGGGAGTAGGATATCCAGATATAACCAGAGCCCCCTGCATTTGAAGTGCTATCATAACACCTCAGTCAGTCATGGCTTAATTCTTAAGAATTCTGGATGCTGTGTTCTGTTAAGGCTTCTGAGAGTTGTTAGGACACCCCTATTCCCCTCATAGGGACGCGGGTTGCACTGTGGGTTAAACCACAGAGCCTAGGGCTTGCCGATCAGAAGGTCGGCGGTTCGAATCCCCGTGACAGAGTGAGCTCCTGTTGCTCGGTCCCAGCTCCTGCCAACCTAGCAGTTCGAAAGCATGCCAAAAAAGTGCAAGTAGATAAATAGGTACCGCTCCAGCAGGAAGGTAAACAACATTTCCGTGCGCTGCTCTGGTTCGCCAGAAGCGGCTTAGTCATGCTGGCCACATGACCCGGAAGCTGTACGCCGGCTCCCTCAGCCAATAAAGCGAGATGAGTGCCACAACCCCAGAGTAGTCTGCGACTGAACCTAATGGTCAGAGATCCCTCTACCTTTATTCCCCTCACAGAGGTACAATTCCCTGAATGGTTTAATTATCAATCTTCACAGTGAACTCTGGGAATTGTAGCTCTCTGAGGGGAATAAGGGCCTCCTAACAACCCTCAGCACGCGCAGCAAACTATAGCTCCCATGATTCTTAGGGGGAAGCCATGGCTGTTTAAAGCACCACAGCTCTTTAAATGTATGGTACGGATGTGGCCTTCAGCTGGCCACACTTTCAGATCCAGCTCTGCCTTAGCTCCAGCGGCCCCCTTTTCTGTCACCACAGTCCCCAAACGCTCGAAGGCTCTCACCTGATGAGGATGATGACGGAGGGCGTCTGAGCCATGGCTCCGATCATGCTGCAGACACATATCACACAGAGGAATGTCAGAAAGGCTTCTTGGCATCCTGGGGTTGGGCACTTCCCAGGAACGACCGTGGCATTCTCCGCAGGGACCAGACCGAGGCACGTGCAACCCGTGAGGTTCTGGAAGAGAAAGCCCAGCTAAGGAGGCTCAGCTGGCAAAACACAGAGCAGCGGATTTTCCGCTACAGGGTGTGGACATGACACTCATTCCAGTTTGGGAGCCATAGAAAGGCAAGAGGGAACCTGTAGCCTGCTTGCAAACTGTATTTAACTATGCTCTGGCTTCTGAGAGGCACTGCCAACACACCATCACATATCTTTCAACATTTCTTCAATGAAAATAGGGATGTCAATAACAACAATTTTACTATTTGTATCTCATCCGTTTGACTGGGTTGCTCCAGCCACTCTAGGTAGCTTCCAACATACATAAAAACACAATAGAACATTAAACCAGGATTGCCAAGGAAAACACAAGAAGTCCCAACAGTGGAGGAATGGCAGATGAATATGATGGACTTTTTGGAGCTAGCTGACCTGACTGGAAGAGTCCACGATCAGAAGGAGGAGGAGTACCAGAAGGAATGGATGAAATTTAAAGACTATTTAGTTAAATATGCTAAGATAACTTAATTGGAAAAACTTGCAAATACCAGATAGGCTTAGGATTTAAATAGGTGATGTTAGAGAATAAAATGTTTAAAGTTAAAATGAAATGAAAGAATGATATTAAGTGATTAAGTTAATTTTATGAGAAATTTGGTTTTGGAAAACTGTTACAATGATATACATTGAAATTCAGCCAGGGGGTATTTCAATGATATACATTGAAATTCAGCCAAGTCACCTAACAATGTTATGAAGATTGGATTAATTACAGTTAAGATTTATGTTTGTTTGTTTTATTTTTTTTTTGAAAATCAATAAAAAAAATTGAAAATAAAATAAACTAGGATTGCCATACCATGAGGTCTTTTTGGTTGATGAGCTGGTTTTTTTTTGGCAAATCTCCCCAAAAAGATCATTGCCATACATCACAATTTTTGGAAATTCCACCCAGACTCTATTTCAAATGGACAAATCCCTGATATGTCCAGGAAAACTCAGATGTATGGCAGCCCTACATTAAACATTAAAAAAAATCTCTATACAGAGCTTCCTTTGGATGGCTTGGGGGTTGGATAACTGAAGTATTCCTTTTTCAACCTTTTGCACTATGGTCCTGGGTTTCTATATCATTATTAAAAAGCAAAATTCTGCGACTGTGTCCATAAAGAGATTCTGCACTCAGGATTGTGCTCTGCACTCCTGCGAGGATCACAGTGGGCCTGAGTGTCAACTCTGCCACTGCAATATTGGCTGTAAAAGTCAAACAAGAGGCAGGAAAATGGGAGGCGCACACACACACACACACCCCTCCTGCATCTGCCAGTCTGAAGAGAGCCAAGGGACAGAATACGGCCATCTTTGCTCTAGTGGTGTGCCATTCCTTTCCCCTTTGTGGTTCTCCCTTTGGCTCTTTCAAGTCTTTCAAATAAGCACGACTGTGAGAAAATTACCATTAAAAAAAGAAAAGAAAATTACCATGGGTTGAGACCCCTCGTGAGTACAGGGATAAAAGGAAGACGCTGTGTCCCTGCATTAGGCTAAACCATTTTCAAATTAAAGCTTCTAATTACTTTCTGATTTACTCCCCCCCCCCCCCCCCACTTTTCACCCACTGCTTCTAATTATGCCAGAGTGCATTAAAAAGAGTAAATTTGCCCAGCCCTTTGCAGCCTCATTTCAGAACCTCAGAACAATGAAGAGGCAAAAGATACTGGTTTGTGATGTTAACTCTGTCTCTTGCAGAAAGTCAGGAATCAGCAGCAGTAGGGATAATAACAGAGGTGCTTCCCTCTGTCTGTCTGTCTGTCTGTCTGTCTGTCTGTCTGTCTGTCTCTCTCTCTCTCTCTCTCTCTCTCTCTCTCTCACACACACACACACACACACACACGCACACCCCTTAGAAGGGGAACAGACAGCCTCAGGTTTACAGGAGATTTGTTCAGGGGCTGAAAGCCAGAGACAGGCAAGATAAGCTTTATCAACATGCAATCAGAAAGGGAAGAAAGTGGCTGTATTCCCTTTGATCTCCCAGCCAGTTGCAAATATCACGAAGGGCTTACGTGGCACACAGATATCACTCCTGGTCCCCTGCTCATCTTCTTCAGCCCCCCCCCATTCTTATTATTTATTAAATTTCTGAGGATCACAGGGAAGTGTACAGTATTAAAACAGAAAAATTCATACCCTAGCAACAAAAATAAAATAAATAACCTCCCCCCACAGTTTAAAAGGCCATAGATGGCATAATTAGCCAAAGGCCTGGGAGAAGAGAAATGTTTTTGCCTGGTGCCTAAAGACGTGTAATGAAGGCACCAAGCCAACCTCCCTAGGGAGAGCATTCTACACATGAGGAGCCACCACAAAAAAGGCCTGTTCTCGTGTTGCTACCCTCTGGTGGTTCCCTCACTGTGAGAAGTGAGTTTACAGGGAACCAGGCAGAGGGCCTTCTCGGTAGTGGCACCCGCCCTGTGGAACGCCCTCTCATCAGAGGTCAAGGAGATGAGTAACCATATAACCTTTAGAAGACACCTGAAGGGAGCCCTGCATAGGGAAGTTTTAAATGTTGGCTGTTTTACTGTGCTCGATGTTTTAATTTGCTGGAGGGTCGGCATATAAATACTACCACTACTGCTAATAAAAATAATAATTGAGGGCACCAGTTTAGGGAAGGCCACGTTAAGAGAACTTGAGCATCTTTTGCTATTCAAAACCCTTGTCTGACAGGTTGTAGTAGTACACACAGCAGAGCTCTGGGATTCTCAAGTACGGGGGCATAGCTAGCAGCTTGGGCACCTGGAGGCAGGGCGAGCCACCCATGGGGGTGGCCCCTGCAGTGTAGCACCCAGCGTGCCCCTCCAGCTATGCCTCTGTCCAAGTGGAAAGGTTCCCATCTGTCCTCAGAGCGAACTAATAAGCCCCTATTATGTAGGAAGGCATAAAAGAAAACACAAAGTCTTTACTTCCTAGTTTTTTTTAAGTCTTTCTAGTTATTCTGGGAAGGTGGCTGGCTCCAATATGCCTTTCTCCGCTGTGCCTTGAAGCTTACAATCTTCTGCTTTTCTAGAAAGTTTGCATGTGGCCCCCCTCCACCATGCTTTCGCTTTTCTGGCCCCAAGAGCAGTGTAGTGGCTAGAGGCAAGCTCCCCGCGGCTATTATTCATGCAACAACAACAACAACAAAAGAGGTATCTGTCCAAACAGTGCCCAAAAGTGACAATGCTGTGGTTCCCCACTGGTGTGTCTGAAGAGGGACTCTGGCTCTCTGATGCGTGCTTGCCGAAGGAAAGAGTGAGGAAGGCTTTTGATGATATCAGTGGCCCAGGAAAATGCCACACAATGGCGTGGTGTGATAAAGGAGGAGCGGAGGAGAATGGGGATAATTGGATCTGTGAGCTTTCAGCTGCACAGAAAATCTGCTGTGCTTTTCTCCCGCTTTTTGTGCGTGCATTTAGTAAGATCCCCAGAAGAACTGAACAACATTTTCTGAATGTGTCGCAATCATGGCTGTTGCTCCCTGAGGATGCTGGGAGATACAGAATCGCTTTATTTCCTGCTAGGAGGATTTATTCTAACTGACTCGCCTTGAACTGTTGTTATTGAAATATCTAGGTCTACACACACACACACACACACACACACACACACTTCTTAGTCCTTAGATATCAACTCTGCCTTGTCCACACACATCAGTCATCTTCCTTCTATCAAAATATCAGGCTTTGGAGAACAAAGAGAAATTATTCTCTTTGTCAAGCTTTTAGAGATTTGCTGAATTCACAACCTGTCATTGTCTCTCTCCCTCTCTCCAGAGAAACGTTGAGAGAGGATATGAAAGGGGTTTGGGGTGGGAAGGAGGATGAAGGAGATGCAGCTGAGGAAGCAATTATATCTGGGCACAATGAGCCTCCGGAAGAAGAACAGGTTCCCTTTGCCAGCAATGGCTAGCAAGCTCTTCCACGGCCACCTGCTCCCCTCCATCCTGAGGGCCTTGCCTGGCGCTTTTGGCAAAGGAGAATTTCCCACCTGCTCATGCCACTGATGTTCACCAGCACCTCTCTGTTGGCTCCATTCTCCCTCTCTTTGTTTGCAGGGTTGGGCCACTAGATGAGGCTCCGTCCATTTTGTTTAAGGCCAGAGCGGGGAGTGAGGGCCACATTCCCTTCTGAGCAGGACTTTGTGCAAGCGATAGGCGGGGCAAGAGTAAACACGGGTGGAGCTACAAATGTCAATTTTACATTTGTATAGTTTGTTAGTTTCTATGCACCCTCACACGCCCTTCTCTGTATCCTCCTTGTGGACAAGCAAGAGGCATCGCCAGAGCCCAAAGACATACATACCCCTCAAGTGTCCTGATAAAACCGGGACATCCCACTTTTTTTGTCTGAGAGCACGGCGGCCATTTTGGGCGCCACAATCACACCCTGAAAAAAGCACCTTTTTTTGGGGGGGGGGTGATCTTGCACAGTGCCCCAAATGCATTTTGTTTTGTTTTTTTTGTAACCAAATGCTGTAATCTGCACCCCTGTGAAAGGCAGGTAAGAAATCCAATAAATCCATGAAAGAAATATGGATTACCATGGTACTGCATCCAGCAAAACAGGCAGATAAGTACGTGATCCCGTCTGCCCCACAGACCGGAGTGAAGGAATCAGTTTGGCATTTACAGTTGTTATTGCAGGCGGAATATGGTGCCAGGATGGACGATGGTCCTGATCTGGAAGAAAATGGGTGGGTGGGGGGATAAGGGGAGGGCAGCAGTTGGTCAGAAGGAAGCGTGACTCCGAAGCATTTCTTTCCTAGTGAACCTTTCCTCCCCAAAAGTTACACCCAGGCCATATTCACACCATAATTTTAAGCAGTGCTATTTTTCTAGAGAAAGACATGTTGAAACTCACCATGGCACCCACCTGAGAGGTGGCGGAACTGAGTTCAGGTGAGTTTCAGCTGCAAAAAGGCCTTACTTTTAAGGCCCCTCCCTGAAAAGGATCCTGTGAGGTGTACTTTGTTAAGGGTGCCAAGACCCCTATTCCCCTCGCAGAGCTGCAATTTGCAGAATTCCCCATGAAGAGGGACTGATTGTTAAACCACTCTGGAAACTGTAGCTCGGGGGGGGGGGGGGGTGTGGCAGGAAATAAGGGTCTCTTCACAACACTCAGCCCCCTTCACAAACTACACTTCCCAGGACTCTTTGGGGGAAGCATCATTGTGCATGGTATGACACCATGGTATTATGGTCTCAGACTCTTCCTTGGCTACTGATTGCATGGAAGACAACAAAGAGAACAGCAGGAACTTATGGTCCCAAAGGTTATAGTCATCCTGATCAGTCAGAGGCAGATTTAGGGCAGGTTGACTGGTTCCCCCTCACAGAATGCAGAGGCCAAGCAAGTGCCTTCGGGCTGGTGTGAGGGCTCTGACAGGGTCCAAAACCCAGCTTTGGGAAGGAGTAGGGAAGGCTCTAGATTCCTCATGCCTCCTTTCTAAAGCCTGGCTTTGGGGCGCAAGGGCTGGCTGTGTGTGTGTGTCAAATATTGGACTCGCACAGGGCACCATATTACCAAGGTCTACATCAGCAGCCATCTTGTCTCTTAAATGGGACAGGTGCATGCTGGGAAATCCAGGAGCAGCTAAAGGCTCTGTTGGAAGCCAGCCCAAAGCCAACCCTACATGCATCTAGGCTTCCTAACTATATGAAATATACCCGGAGTTGAGTGTGAATTTCATGCTTTTTATTCAGCTTGTAGTAGCAATGAATGAAACCTTCCCCAAAACATCTAGCTATATATACATTATTTACACGATGGGCCCTGCGTGATTGGCTCATTCCAGGCTGCTCCTGTAGGCCAATCAGGTTGTGGATTCACCTCCTCCAGAAACCTGATTGGCTGCTCCTTCAGGCCAATCAGGTCGCTGATTCACTTCCACCTGGTGCTGGATTGGGTGGCTCCTGCGGACCAATCAGACTACTGCATTCTGGATCCTATTGTTCTAGAATTCAGCTCAGTACATAACACCATACCTTCAGGATTGCTGAAGGAAACCCCACCCCACTAGATTAGACCTCTCTAGTTAGGATGGCCAAATGAAAGAATTCCAGCAGAGATTCTGCTCTTAAAGGTGCTGGCCACCAAGGCTAGGACCCTTCCTCTCATCCTCAAGGAGCAGCTCAGTCACAACCTGACCTATTGGATGCAGCCCTTTCTTCCAGGTTTTTAACATCCCTTTTTAACATCCGGACCAATCACAGGGGCGTATCCATCAGGTAACCTGAAACTTCTGATGGGCAGCGGGTTGGCCATGGAGGAATAAATCCCAGGAGCGTTTCTGGCTCAAAGTCTGCTTCACGGGTCATACTCACTTGTTTCCATAGGGAACAGTGACCCCGGCCACCGGTCCTGTGTCACAACCCAGGAACAGGAATGAGACGTAGCAGCCCGTGGACACCAGGTTGACCAGCATAGCCATACGGATGGCTCCGAGAGCAGACAGGCTCAGCTTCTTGACCAGGAGGCCGCCCAGGAAGATGCCCAGACATGCACAGGGAATAGCTGTCATACCTGCACAAAGAGAAAAAGGGGTTCATAGCTTCCATTTCAATTTGCCTCAGTCCCTGTGCATGCAGGTGGGGAAGACCTACTTCCTGAAACATTAGGAACCCTTAAAAAAACAAAAACAAAGCACTTACAGCGGTACCTTGGTTGTCGAACGGCTTAGTTGTCGAATAAACTGGTCCCGAATGCCGCAAACCTGGAAGTGAGTGTTCCAGTCTGCGAACATTTTTTGGAAGCCAAACGTCCGACGCAGCTTACGCGGCTTCTGATTGGCTGCAGGAAGGTCCTGCAGCCTATTGGAAGCTGCGCCTTGGTTTTCGAACCATTCCGGGAATCGAACAGACTCCCAGAACAGATTAAGTTCAACAACCAAGGTACCACTGCATTTATATATATATACTTTATATTATTAGAGAGACAATGTGGTGTTGTGGTTAGAGTGTCAGATGTGTGGGGGTTAAATGGGGAGGGTGGGAACCATGAGCTCCTGGAGAAGAAGGTGGGTCAGAAAAGTAGGGAAATATATATAATTTTAAGTTTTTTTGAAAATAAAAAACCAAGTTTCTAGACCTTAAGGCAGGGGTCAGCAAACTAAGGCCCAGGGGCCAGATGTGCCCCCCCAGACTCATAAATCTGGCCCACGGACCCTGCCGCCCACTTGGTCAGTCCCTCCGTGCTGCGGACGCCTCACCACATGGGACTGACTTCCGCGATGCTGGCATGGCTTCTGGGTGGGCAGTGACACTGGCGTGGCTTCAGATTGGCTGCAGGAAGCTCCTGCAGCCAATCCAAAGCTGTGGATGGCTCTGGGCAGGCGGTGACGCTGGCGCAGCTTTGGATTGGTTGCAGGAAGTTCCTGCAGCCAATCCAAAGCCTGCGGCTGAGGTAAACCTGGTGCGGTGAGGTAAACCCGGCTGAGGTAAACCCAGCCATGGACGGAGAGGCTGGCAGGTGGGCAGTGTGTCTGGGCCGTGCCATGGGCAGTGTGACGGGTGTGTCGCGGGGCTACAGCCGGAGTTTGGCGCACCTGCCGACGGGCCGCAGCATGTGGTGCACCCTGCCTGGCAGCTCCACAAGGACAGGCCGATGGAGCGGCTGTTGCTCATCAGCAGAGTGCGTTCCTCTTCCAGGTCCAGAGGCAGCTGTGGGACCGGCTTGCAGGGCATTTATATTTTTCAAAATACTGTACAAAACTACTTTTTATCCCTGGAAAATCACCCCAAAAGTCAGGGGACGTCTTATATGCTGGGTATACGTGTTGGGAAGGAGGAGAGGGAGCCGGTGAGCAGAGGCGCCCCTTCTGCCGTTGCTCCTCCTCCCTCCCCACAGAAGGGGACGCGGAAAGTCCTTCTGAGCACAGTGCTCACCCACCTGCCCGCCTGCGTGCCTTGCCTCGGGCTGCTGCTGCTGCGACAGCAGAGGCAGCAGAGGGGGGCGTGCTCTGCCCCTGGCGGCACTCAAACTCTATAACTCTAAAACTCTAAAATTGAACAGCAAAAGTTGGGGGGCATCTTATACGCCCATTTGCCTAATACGCTGGAATCTACGATATAGTCTGGCCCCCCACAAGGTCTGAGAAGCAGTGGACCGGCCCCCTGATGAAAATGTTTGCTGACCCCTGCCTTAAGGATTGGATGATAGGACTGAGATTATGTGAGTAGTGCTGAGTAACACTGCAGCAACTGAGAGGGTGGAATGGCTTTTGTGTGGGCTCCTCCACAGCTTTCGAAACCTAAAGAATCCCCCCCCCCCATATTATTATTATGACATTTCTATTCTGGCTCTTCTCCAAGTTGCTCAAGGTGACATACATGGTTCTCCCCCTCCCTCAATTTTATGCGCACAACAACCCTGTGAGGTAGATTAGTCTGAATAGAGATTTGAACCCAGGTTCTGGTCTGACACTCTAACCACTACAACACACTGGCTCTCTGCAAAGTGTTCATAACTATTGCAGGTTGCAGGTTGCAGGGAATTGGTTTTCCTTGGTTTTCACATTGTGGGGAATGGCACAATTCCATGAAAGTGCTGAAAAGTTGCAAAATGCAGAACTCAGAGGTCAGTTTTGTGAGATCCTTGGTTGTCTTTTTTAAAAAAACAGCAAGATCCCAGACCTTACACTTTTCAGAGATATGCTTGAAAAACTGGCAGCAAGACTTGCTGAAAGCTCTGTAGTCAGACGGGTTGCTGAACAGCATTTCCAGGGCTAAGAGTGTGGATGAATTGTGGAGGAAAAAATATTAAAAATTGCAGGGTACATTAAGCAAAGTGAGAGCAACCTCGCCATTTGGTCTCATGTGCTTAATTTATGCAGGTCTCAGGGCTTTGACAATTTCTTGTTTCAGAGGTTGGGTTCCTTTGGCACAAAATTGAAAGGCTAGCACCTGATTAAAGAAACCAGAGTTGATAAATGGCATGAGTTTGGGTCAATTAATTTAATCTGCATATGTATTTGCATATGAATAAAAAGGAACACAAAAAGCATAGCTTACTATGAGAGTTGGTGTGGAAGAATGTTTTGGAAAGGATGGGGTTGGACTTCAAATCCCTGCTCAGCCAAAGAGCTGGTGGGGTGAAATGGGGGCAGCCCCTAAGCACAGCCTTCCTCGCAAGGCTGTTTGGAGTATATTTGAAGGGGTAGCTGTTTTATTTATTTACCTATTCATTCAGTTTATACTCCACTCTTTCTCCTGAAGGAGCCCAAGGTGCCAAACACATCAATAATAAAACTACTTCTTTTTAAGAACATTTTAAAAAGTTGTTTAAAATAGTCCAAAACAGTTAAAAACAACTTCTCAAACAGTAAGAAGTTGCCAGGAAGTGTTTTCCAGCCACCAAATGACAGAAATTTCCCACTATTCTTCCTGAAAGTCAGCAATGAGGAAGACAAGTGCACCTCACTAAGAGAGGGCATTCCACAAGCGGGGAACCACCACTGAAAAGGCCCTGTCATGGGTCAATACCAACCAGGCAGCCCCAGTTGAATTAGGACTCGTAACTGACAGGCAACCAGCACAGAGCTTTCAGGACTGGTAGCACATGGTCCCAACAAGCTGCCTTGCTGACCAGCCTAGCAGCCCCATTCTGCAATAACAGCAGCGTCTGGACCATCTTCAAGGGCAGCCCCATGTGCACTGCATTGCAGTAGTCCAGATGCCAAGACACCAGAGCATAAGCAACTGGGGTCAAGCTATCCCATTCCATTACACATACAATTTATTTAATTTTTCACAGTCCTCTTGACTCAGAGAGAATCACCTACGTTCCAAACTTGAGTACAGTGGTACCTTGGTTTTCAAATGCCTTGGTACTCAAATGCCTTGGTTCCCAAATGCCGAAAACCTAGAAGTAAGTGTTCGGGTTTTTAAATGTTTTTTGGAAGCCGAACATCCGATGCAGCTGTCGGCTATTGTTCCCGGGATGCCTCCACCAATCAGAAGCTCCGCCTTGGTTTTTGAACATTTTGGAAGTCAATCAGACTTCCAGAACGGATTAAGCCTGGTGCTTTTGTTTTTGCTTTTTATTTTGCGTTTTTGTTTTTGAGGCTTTTTCTGTTAATTTGTTTTTGTGACTGTGTGGAACCCAGTTCAGCTACTGATGGATCGATTGTGTGACTGAGGAAATGGATAAAGGCCCCCCCATCCAAACAATGACTGTCATCAGTGCAGGTAAGGAAAAAAAATAATTTTAATTTTTATCATATACAATGCTGTCTTATTTATTTTATAGTACAGTACATTGATTATTGCTTTCAATTTATGGATCCATGGTCTCGTCAGATAGTAAAATTCATGTTAAATTGCTGTTTTAGGGGTTGTTTTTAAAAGTCTGGAATAGATTAATCCATTTTGCATTACTTTCTATGGGAACGCGCGCCTTGGTTTTGGAATGCTTTGGTTTTGGAACAGACTTCCGGAACGGATTAAGTTTGAGGACCAAGGTACCACTGTATTCATACCAGAGGGAAAAGGGTTGTGCGAGTATCAGCCATCTATGAAGGCCATGAGACTGGTCCTGCATGACTTGTGAGCTGCCAAGCTTTTGCTACAAGCCTGGGATGGCAAAGGCAAGGGTGCATGTGGGCATGGGAGTAAGCAGCGCAGCATCTGGCACCCCATAATATACCCCGAAAAGAACTATGGCCCAACCGACGGCCTGCTCTGGCTACTCACCCAATAACTGGTTGGCGGACGACGTTGTGAGATTGAATTGCTGCTCCAGGTATTTCCCCAGGAAAGCCGCAAAGCCAGCAACCACGGCGATCTCCATGCACGCAGCAAGGACAATGCAGGTGAAGACCGGATTGGAGAGCAAGTGCTTGGTTACTTTAGGGATCACTGAAGAAGAGAAAAGAGAGGAAAGGGGTCTTCAGAAAGGGGACCAAGCTTCCCCAGATGCCCTCAAGAAGGTCTTCCCCAGCTTCTAGGCATCTTGGCTCACAATGACCTTGCTGAACAGAGATAATTGGAGTTGTGGTCCAGAACATTTAGAGGATGCCAGGTTACGGAAGGCTGTCTAAAGACATTTTCCCAGCTGTGGGGCAGCTGGTTGTCTCTAAGCAGCTCCCATGGGGCTGGGAGGACACTCCACGTGACCCAACCACATTGGCGGGGCTCAGTCACATGGTCACACGCTGCTAGATCCACGTGACTGAGCCTCGGCACAGGTGGTTGGCTTTCCCAGGCCGCAGGTCTATAGTTCACATCCTCTGTCCATGGTCCAGAGGCAGTCATGCTTCTGAATACATGTGGCTGGAAACTGCAGGCAGGGAGCATGCTCTTGTGCTTGGGTCCTCCTTGCAGGTTTCCCGTTAGCATTTGGGTGGCCAGTCTGAGAACAGGGTGCTGGACTAGATGACAAGGAGGTCTTCTGGTGTTCCTATGCTCTCATGGAAATGAACTCAAGGCCAGGGTTGGACAGACTTCAGGCTTGTGGGAAGTACAGCGGTACCTCTGGATGCGAACAGGATCCGTTCCAGAGCCCCATTCGTATCCAGAAGCAAACACAACCCGCATCTGCGGGTCTCGATTTGCCACTTCTGCACATGCACGTGACACCATTTTGACTGCGCATGTGTGAGTGGCAAAACCCGGAAGTAACGTTCTCTGTTACTTCTGGGTCGCAGCAGCACGCAACCCGAAAATACTTATCCCGAAGCTACTTCAACCCATGGTATGACTGTACTATGTTTTCTTTGTTTTTAAACTATGACTCCAAGAACCAGTTGCTCAGCCTTCCACAAAGCAGGCACCCATGATGTCTGCTTTCTCCCTCCACAATCAGGCAATGGCTTGACTTGCCACAGGGCACCTTTTCTAAAGTCGAAGGCATTTCCCATTCTGTGCATTCTTTATTCCGACTTTGAATCAGATTCTTTGTAAGATTCTCATCTTTATTCTTACGACTTTGTATTGATTTAGCCTAATGGCGTTGGCTTGGCTAGCCCCTTTGGGGATGTTCAACAGAAAAATTGACACAAGCAGACATGAGTTCCCTAAGAATACCATTGCCATCCAACCATACCTGGACTGCTTTGAGGCTCATGGGGCCATCTAGGGGCTACAGAGCATATTACACAGGAAATCAATTACTGTATGAGTAGCGCTAAACTTCTGGGTGTTTAGATTTGAGGCTTTGGTTCTGCCCCAAATGTTGCACTAACTACTGGGTTTCTGGGTAAGGGGTACTTGCCTTTCTCTAAAGCAATCTTTCCCAAACTTGGGTCTCTAGCTGTTTTTGGACAACAGCTCCCATCATCCCTGACCACTGGTCTTGCTAGCTAGGGATGATGGGAGTTGTAGTCCAAAAACAGCTGGAGACCCAAGCCAGGGAAACATTGCTCTAAAAGTCAGTGACAGGTCATCTATCCAATGGAGGCAAACAGGGTTATCTCTTGATGCTTCCAAACTGGGGCTTATTTCTAAGAAGTTAACTGAGGTACCCCAATGGGTTGCTGGTAGCAGGTTTTGTGTGTGTGTGCTGCAGAGGTCTCGCCCAGTGGGTCTGATCTTTATTCCTTACCTCATTCTATGGGCCAATGTGGGCAGGGCCACTCACTTGTCAATCATCTGATGCCATGATGACAGGTGAGTTGAACCACAGGGGTGGCAGGGAGAGGTCTCCTCTGTCGGCACATCCCCCTCAGGGAATGCACTCACGATGCAGGACTGAACTACCTGTGAGGAACTGGTGGGCCCAGCAAGCTGAGAAATGAACTCTTGCCAGTTATGTCAGCTGATTGACAGGTGGACATGGTTTGGGGGGAAATGGCCATGCAAAATCAAAGAATTATAGAGTTGGAAGGGGCCACAAAGATCATCTGGTCCATCCCCTGCAGAAATATTTTGTCCAACATGGGGCTCAAACCTATGAACCTGAGATTAAGAGTACCATGCTCCACCAACTGAGCTATGTCAGGGCAAACTGGCAGGCTAAGACTTCCTGGATTTCCCCCAGAAAGGGTGAATCTACAGTTAATACTGGCTGGCATTAGGGCTGGGCAATATCTGGTTTTCAACACCGCAACATACCGTATTCTTTGCTCTATAAGACGCACCAGACCATAAGACGCACCCAGTTTTTGGAAGAGGAAAACAAGAAAAAAAATATTCTGAATCCCAGAAGCCAGGACAGCAAGCGGGATTGCTGTGCAGCAATCCCGCTTGCTGTCCTGGCTTATGGGATAGCCGCGCGCAGCCTCTCCCGGCCTCTCCTGACCGGGGAGGCTGCGTGTGGCTAAACAAGAGCTTGTCGGGGCTGGAGGGGGAAGCCCTGGCTGCTCTGCTGGCAGCTGGAGTTTCCCCCACCAGCCCCAAAGAACGGCTCAGGAGCGTGCCACGCTCCGGCAATTTAGCTCCAGGGACCACACATTCACTCCATAAGACGCACAGACATTTCCCCTTAGCTTTTAAGGGGGGGAAAGTGCTTCTTATGGAGTGAAAAATACGGTATTACCAGCTAAGCATCATGATATACTGTACTGCTATATTATGAAATAAGGATGGAACTAAGTAGAGGCAAACAGTAGGGCTGGGTGATAGCTGGATATGGAAATGTGGAGACCTGAAACTACGACTGAAAAAAAGGGAAACTGAATTTGACAGATCCAGTCATCCCTTTGTTGAATATGTCAAGAGTTGCATCCGGTATTACTCCATTCTGCGTATGTGAGTATGTGAAATCCCCATTTTCATTTTCAATTAACCTTCTCTAAGCCCCAACTCTCCCCCTGCAAAGCTCATGCAGGAGTTTCTCTTTGTTTCTAAGAAGGCGAGAAAGACTTTGGTTGCAAAGCGTTTCTTAAGCTAATGAATCAGGCACAGCCTGTTCTGCTTGGGTGAGTATTTTAATTATTCCAGAGATAACCCTGCTTGAGCAAGATGGAGTGCGCCGAGGTTCTGCGAAGAACCTCGCCTCGCCTTGATACCTGGCAACTAACTCCTCTGCGAGTCCTACATGTGAAAAATCAGGACGTTTGAAAAATTATCTCTCTGAAGTGCAGCTGAAGCCTCAGCGGGGCCTGTCTGCGTTTTGCAAATCCCATCCTCTCTCACTCTGCTTTCTGTTTCTTTGGTCTGAAAAACAATTGTCATATCCTCCTGGGTTGACTGCCGTCTCTTTCTTTAGATGCTCAAAGTTTTATAATGCAGGAGCAAGAACTGGTGGCAAGACGTGACTATGGGCAAAACAGCCCCCAGGCAAGGAAGGTTTTTAGACTCACCTGCCCCATACCACACTGGTTTAGGATGTATAGACACTAGGTTTTTATTGCAGAGAAACATTCAGATATTTGATCCTCCCTGCAGTCAGAAATGGTGCAGCCCAGCAAGACATCACCAGGGAGCTTTTGCTTGTCCAGTTCTAGCCAACCAATTATTATTTTTTTTTTTTGGGGGGGGGGGTGGAAGACACTGGCTGTTCTGTCATCAAGATAAGCCCAACATCAAGGAGCAGCCGCTTCCTTTGATTTCTCCATCTGCATCTGTGCTTCAAAGGAATCTTTTTTTGCCCCATCATAGATTTTACACTAACCTCACTGCTTGGAAGCTCAAAGCTGACTGTTCCCCTCCACCCATCTCATTAGACTCAGCAGGGCCAATGCTGGCACATAGTAACAGTGGGCCTGTGCTGGGACCCCCCAGGCATCAATAGGGCCCAAAATAAATGCCATCCCCTCCCCCAAAATGTCTTTCCCCCCTGGCCTGGCTCTGTCATTCAGAGCCCCCACAACACTCCAACTGTATCAGGGTATTGCTGGAAATTAACATGGTAAAAAGGTAAAGGTTAAGGTAAAGGACCCTGGATGGTTAAGTCCAGTCAAAGGCGACTATGGGGTTGTGGCGCTCATCTCGCTTTCAGGCCAACAGAGCTGGCATTTGTCCACAGACAGCTTTCCGGGACATGTGGCCAGCATGACTAAACCGCTTCTGGCACAACGGGACACCGTGACGGAATCCAGAGTGCACGGAAATGCTGTTTACCTTCCCGCCGCAATGGTACCTATTTATCTACTTGCACTGGAGTGTTTTCAAACTGCTAGGTTGGTTGGCAGGAGCTGGGACAGAGCAACGGGAGCTTACCCAGTCACGTGGATTTGAACTGCCGACGTTCCGATCGGCAAGCCCAAGAGGCTCAGACCACAGAGCCACCCACATCCCAAGCAACACTCTATCAGGGCATTGCTGGAGAGCAGGCTTGGCCCTCTGGGGCTGCTCAGGGTGCAGATGTTACAGTGACTGCTTATCTCTAGTTCCCCAGCAGGGCCCACCAGCAGAGGACGGGGGTCTCCTAGAACCCCCTCATGCTTTGAGCTGGCCTCAAACCTCAAACTGCTTTGATATGCATTCCTGATATTTCTTTATGGTTCTTCATCTCACTGTCTCTTCCAGCAAAGCTCCTAATGACTGCAAGCTTACAGACCTTTTTTCTTTTTCTTTTTGGTCACAGCATTTTCCCCAAGGAAACCCACATCTTACCACTGAATTGCAGCAAATGGATTTTCAGTGGATTGCCATTTGCTCCAATTTGGCAGGGAATTTCCCACGGAAAGTGCCAGGACAAAAACAACAACAACAGATGGGCATGGACTTTTTAAGTGTGGACTTATGCCTGTAAATTGCAGGGCAAAAGGAAGTCTGGGTTCCTCTAGGGAATCTCAGTTTTCAATCTGAGCAGGGGTTATCTGAGCTCCATTTTTTTAAAAAAGCCCTGCTGTACCACAGGGCTTAAATCTGCAGTCATCTGCAGTCTGCAGTCCACTTAAATCTGCAGTCATGGTTGGCTCTACCATAAAGCAGAGTGAGACAGGTGGCAGATATTGAGGGGTGGAAACTGGGCAGAGCTGAGAACTTGGCTGCTGCATCATATCAGGAGTCCGTCTATTCCAGCATCCTGTTCTCAAGGTGGCTATCCAGATGCCTCTAGGAAGCCCCCAAGTAGGACTTGAGGGCATCAGCAAGTCTCCCTACTGGTATTCAGAAGCGCTGCTGTCCAGTGGTGTAGTGTGGGGGGTGCAGGGGGGGCCGGCCGCACCGGGCGCAACAGCTGGGGGGGCGCTCGCACTCACAGCTCTCTGCCCCTACCTGGCTCACGGGTTAGGGGGCGCAAATTACTTGCCTTGCCCCGGGTGCTGACAACCCATGCTACGCCACTGCTGCTGTCTCCAACAGTGGAGGATGAACACAGCCTTCTCCTCCGTGAATTTGTCCAACCCTCTTTGAAGGTCATCCTAGTTGGTGTCCATCACTGCCTCCTGTGGGAGTTCCATAGTTTTAACTACGTGCTGTGTGAAAAAAGTGCTTCTTTGCCTGTCTTTCTTGCGTGTGCATCTGCCAGGCAGCCTGCTTTGTGTCTCTTCCTTTTGAGCTAGTCTCCTGCCCTCTAGTGCAGTAAAGTAAGAAAGATAAAGGACCCCTGGATGCTTAAGTCCAGTCAAAGGCAACTATGGGGTGTAGCACTCATCTCGCTTTTCAGGCATTTGTCCACAAACAGCTTTCTGGGTCATGTGGCCAGCATGACTAAACCACTTCTGGCGCAACGGGACACCGTGACAGAAACCAGAGCGCACGGAAAAGCCGTTTACCTTCCCGCCACAGCGGTACCTATTTATCTATTTGCACTGGTGTGCTTTTGAACTGCTAGGTTGGCAGGAGCTGGGACAGAGCAACGGGAGCTCATTCCATCGCAGGGATTCGAACTGCCGACCTTCTGATCAGGAAGCCCAAGAGGCTTAGTGGTTTAGACCACAACGCCACCTGCGTCCCTAGTGCAGTGGAGGATGTGGGAGGGAGATTCAGCGGCCAAAATGCTCAGTGTTTGCCCACTGATTCAAGAAATACGCAACGAAGGACTTCATGTAGCACATTGTTAAACTATGGAACTCACTCCCACAGGAGGCAGTGGCTCAAATTCAGGACTGGGGAACCACCAGCCTGGGGGGGCAAACGCAGCCCTCCTGACCTCTCGATCCTGCCCTTGCTTTCCTGGATAGAGAGGTCAGAGAAGAACATGCAGAAACTAGCCTACTGCTTAAATGTAAAGTCTGCATTAATGGCTCCACCCACTGGCCCCTGGCCCCACGCACCATGGCCATGTGGCCCCTGGAAGGTTCACGGCCCTCAGGATCCCCCACTTCTGATCTAACCAGTCATTGACCTGTCGCCTCCCGCAGACGCCAGGCGAGCTACGAGGGGATAGTGTCACCTCTCAGCTGCTGGAAGCAGGAGACGTCATCTGGGGCTTCCAAGGTGTTTCGCGGGAGGACCCCGTTGCTGGGCTTTGGCCTCTCGTAGTCCCTGTCTGGCAGCATGGCCTGCTCGACCTCTGCCAAGAGCTCTGGCCGGCGGGTCAGGGACTGTGGGAATCCAAACATCGGGAGAGACGAGAAGAAAAGTAAGGCACCGCAGAGCAAGAAGCCCGCCCACCATGCGCCAATCCACCTGGGGTCATCGGGGGTGATGTCCAGCTTACCTGCAAAGGACAGAAAGACAAGGCTGTTGAGGATCATGACGGGAGATAAGAAGGAAACCCCACCAGGGACTGAAGGGGTGTGTCATGGGGGTGGTCTACCCCACACAAGGGGACCTGGGGCTACCCCAAACCTCAGCCACCACTCATGGAGCACCAGCCCAAGCTCTGTTGGAAAAACACCTGCTCTGCATGCAGAAGGCATCAGGCTAAGTCTTTGGCATCTGCAGATGGCCACCTGGCATGGATGCTTTAATAAAATAAAAAATAAAAATATTAGCTGGACTTTAAAAATGACTTGTTGGATTGGTGGAAGTCAATGTTTGTTTTTCTTTTTAGTGTTTATATTATTAACTTGTAAGATATGGATTTTTTTGTTTTTTGAATGTTGGTTTTTGTGTTTTGTGTATTGTTATTTTTCGATATTTTTCGTGTTGTTGTTGTTGTGTGGAAAATACTAATAAAATTTATATTATTAAAAAAAAGACTTGTAAAGAAACGGTAAATATGGATAATTTAGAGAGATGAAAACTGTGGAGAACGTAGTTTTAGAAAAATTATTTAAGGACCCATGCAGGGGAGGGGGAAGTCGTGAGATTCAGAGGGTCTCAAATATGGATATGGTAAAAGTTTTTTCTTTTTATTATTTTGATTTTTTTTGTAAAAACCAATAAAATATTTATTTTTTAAAAATGAGATTCCTGCATTGCAGGGGGTTGGACTAGATGACCCTTGGGGTCCCTTCCAACTCTACAGTTCTATAATTCTATAGGTAGCATTTGGAATATTCCCTGTCTGAAGCCCAGGACAGACACTGCCAGTCTCTATAGACAATATTGAGCAATATTGGGTCTCCAGCTGTTTTGGACTACAACTCCCATTTTCTGTAGCTAGCAAGACCAGTGGTCAGGGATGATGGGAATTGTAGTCCGAAGACAGCTGGAGACCCAAGTTTGGGAAACAGTGAGCTAATGAACCAATGGTCTGACTAGGTATAAGGCAGCTTCCTACGCCTCTGTTTTAATCAGTTTTTTCTTCCAATAGCTCAGCTGGTTGGAGCACGGTACTGAAAACGCCAAGGTTGCAGGTTCGATCCTTGTAAGGAACAGCTGCATATTCCTGCATTGCAGGGGGCTGGACTAGATGATCCTCAGAGTTCCTTCCAGCTCTACAATTCCCTGATTCTATGATTCTTCAGAGCCCTGAGGACTGGTATCTTATTATGACATTTGAGGGAAATGCCATAGCTCACATGTTTTGCATGCAGACGGCCCCAAGTTCATATTCGAATTCCTCCTCCATGATTGCAGTCATGGGATTTTTGTCTATCACATAACGGTGTATATTTTGACTCCACAAAGTGGGAAGTGACAGAGACAGGATGTTTGTGTTACTGTGTTCCGTGAAGTGGAACTACTGTCCTTTGTTCATTCTCTTTGCTGTCTGATGCTAGAGAGAGAGGGAGCCATGTTGCAGTGCTCTGTGTGTGTTTATATGTAAATAAAGTAGATTAGCCAAAATGTTGAGTTGATGATGTCTGTTACGCAAGCTGAGAAGATTCTGTGGATCCCTAAGTGTGCTGGTGTCTGTTGGCATCGGCCGCTGTGATGTTCGGGCAGAAGAAAGCTTTTGAAGCTCCCGAGCGATCAACCAGGAAGGAGGGAACATGCCAGTCGGGCATGTGTCTCTACCAGGGTCCTACTCGTGTGTAGGCTGAACTCCTGACAGTTCAACCCTTAGCATCTCCAGGTAGGGCTGAAAAAGACTCTGGGTCTGAAAATCTGGAGAGCCACTGCCAAGCAGTGCAGACAGTACTGAGCTAGAGGAACCAGTGGTCTGGCTCAAGAGAAGTCACCTTCCTATGTTTCTAGGAGCCTAGAATTGTACACCACAACTCGAGGACAGAAATGCTATGGCCGCATCTGAGTAGCACCCTGGAGTCTATGTTGCATATGCTGCAATCTTTACAAGGACCTTGCAAAGTAGGCCAGTATTATAATTCTCCTACTCCAGGAGGAAAGAATGACTTGAGCCAAGGACTTCCCTGCTGGCAAAGTACCGAGTGCCTTGGTGGTGCAAGATATAACAAAGACCAGAGGGAAAATGAGGAGGCAGGTCCTTGCTGCAAGGAGCTTACAATTTGAAATGCAACTGGAATGTGGCTGGAATGTGTCTGTGAATTGCGGCAATGCTTCTGGGCATCAGGGTGTTTAACCGCTGCCTTTTGTGTGGCTGGAATGTAGCCTTGATTCGTTGCTCCTCCCACTTTTGCCTTTGGCCCAGCCCACCTGTGGCCCCCCAGATTGTTCCCCATGAAGGAAAGTAGCCCTCTTCCCTTGTCTTAGCCATTGAGCTACACCAGCTGTTATGCCAGTAAGAAAACGTACACATGGTAGTGGTGGTGGGGTGCTAACTACACGTGATTAGCAATATATATTGCTAATATATTAGCAATCACATTGGAGTTTTTTTTTAAAAAAGAAAATAAATTCCAGGCACAAGGGGTGGGGTTCATGGTTATTACGGTCACAGCAAGCTGAAGCTGGGGTGTGTCTAGACATCTATGGAAACTTCAGAAATGCCATTTAAAACGAGGCAGCAAAGCGAGGCAAGGAAGGATGAAAGGATGAGGAAACCAGGTGGGGATGGAGAAACAGTTACTTTACAGCTCCCTCTGCTGGCCACAGGGGTCTCCTTTAAAAAAGAAAATAAATTGCAAGTTGTTCACAGCCGCATCAGCTGCTCCAGAATAAGCAGCAAAAGCAACTGATATTTTTAAATTGTTTATTTTTGGCAAGCCTCCCAGAACTGCACTGTGAGCACATAAGACGAGCCCTGTGGGATCTGGGTATAGACCATCTAAACCTAGCATCCTGTTCTCACAGTGGCCAACTGGTGTCAGAATTCCTGCTCCATGATTGCAGTCATGGGATTTATGTCTATCACATGACGGTGTATGTTTTGACTCCACAGAGTGGGAAGTGACGAAGACAGGATGTTTGTGTTACTGTGTTTTGTGAAGTGGGACTATTGTCCTTTGTTATTTTTTCTCTTTGCTGTCTGATGCTAGAGAGAGAGGGAGCCATGTTGTAGTGCTCCGTGTATGTTTATATGTAAATAAAGTAGATTAGCCAAAATGCTGAGTTGCTGAGGTCTGTCACGCATGATGTGCAAACTCTGCGGATCCCTAAGTGTGCTGGTGTTGGTTGGCATTGGTTGCTGTGATGCTCGGGCTGAAGAAAGCTTCTGAAGCTCCCGAACGAAAGACCAGGAGGGAGAGAACATGCCAGTCAGGCATGTGTCTCTGCCAGAGTCCTACTCGAGTGTAGGCTGAACTCCTGAGAACTGGATGCCCCCAAAGGAAAACCTCATCTTGCTTTATTGGCCGAGGGAGCCGGCGTACAGCTTCCGGGTCATGTGGCCAGCATGACTAAGCTGCTTCTGGCGAACCAGAACAGCACATGGAAACGCCGTTTACCTTCCCGCCAGAGTGGTACCTATTTATCTACTTGCACTCGACATGCTTTCAAACTGCTAGGTTGGCAGGAGCAGGGACCGAGCAACGGGAGCTCACCCCGTCGCAGGGATTCAAACCACTGACCTTCTGATCGGCAAGTCCTAGGCTCTGTGGTTTAACCCACAGCGCCACCCGCGTCCTCAGATTCATATGCTGTGGCTTAAATCAACACAGTGAGTTTGGCAGCTATTGTTAAAGTTGAGTGACTGAGTGAGGGAGAAATTTTTGGAACATATTGGGATATCAGCTCCGCTCAAGGTATGACGGATAGTAGCAAAAGATAGGCATAACAATTTACAAGGACGGGAAGAAGCGATACGGACAGAATAAATGTCACACGCAGGAAGAACAATGATATAGTATGAGATCTTCACTTGTAGTCTTATAAATTATTTAACGTGTCAACACGAATAGAAGTTATAAATATTGCAGCTGTTGTATAAGGGATTATTATTATGACTGGAATGTCAGTAAGATTTTGGAACGCAGAAATAAAGAAAATCATCAGAATCATCAATTCTAGCATGTGGGGGGTCACCTTATCTAAATTATATAATTTGGTATTTGAATGATTGATATCAGTAATTGTATTTTAAACTGGCATTGTTATAATGAGGCTATCATTGGATTATAATTGGAAAATTAATAAAAATGGTTATAAAATAAATAAATCATCACTTTCCCCCCTCTGCCAAAAATGGGGACTTAAGTTATTTTCAGGGGGAAAGCACAGCTCAGTGGTTGAGTACATGCTTTAGGTAAAAAGCTGACCTTTGCCAGGTCAAACCCTTGTCTGCCCAACCTGCTATTGCCTACACTGACTGGCAGCGGCTCTCCAGGATTTCAGGCAGGGCTCTCTCCTAGCCCTTCCTGGAGATGCTGTCAGAGGTCCACCTCTCGTTGAACCCAGGACCTTCTGCATGCAAAGCAATGGCTCTTCCCCAACATAAGATGCGGCCTTATATGGAGTCAAACCGCTGCTCCAACTAACCCAGTATTTCCTACACTGACCGGAAGCAGCTCTCCAGGATTTCCGGCAGGATTTCCAGCACCACCTGGAGATGCTGGGGATTGAACCTTCTGCATGCGAAACTTGTGAGCCACCCTGAGTTACAATCCTTGCTCAATGTGCCTAAAATGCTTGGAAGTTTTTTTGTTTTTTATTTTGCAGTTATGCAAGCCAGCCATTCTACACCTTCCAAAATGCAAATGGTCCCCCGCTCACCCTGCCATGCACAGGCCCATCACCTGCAACTAAGTGCCTCCTTACTTGTGTCGATGAAGACGGCGTCCACATAGATTTTGGTACAGAAGGAACCCAAGATAAATCCACAGGCTGGTCCAAACACAAGCATTGTAAACAAGATCCCTGTAGGGAACACAGAAAAACACAGTGAGAGGCGCGTCCTGGAACAAGGATCTAGTCCTCAGTGAGGTGCTCGATACAAGGATGGGTTGTAGCATTCTGAGTTACCGCTGGGGAGCAGTGAGGGAAGAAAAGTTCTCTGGTGATTGAAGTTTCCTCCAGACCAAAGCATTCCCTGCACACAGAAAGCTAGCAGCTCATGGGAGAAGAGCTCTATGCAAGTCTTCTCCTGACTTGATGGTTTTCTTAGGTAGGGGAGACCGTTCCACTAATCACTGCCTTTCAGCTTGCCCTACCTCACAGGGTTGTTGTAGCAATTTAATGAGAATGGTGGAGACCCATGCATGCCACCTTAAGCTCCTTGGAGAAAAAGATGGGATGCAATTATTTGCAATAACAATAATAATAACTAAGCAAAGCAGTCTTATGCCACTTTCACAGTCATGGCCACTTTCAAATCATGCTGGGAATTGCAGTTTGCTATGGGGTGCTGAGTGGGACGCGGGTGGCGCTGTGGGTTAAAGCCTCAGTGCCTAGGGCTTGCCGATCGAAAGATCGGCGGTTCGAATCCCCGCGGCGGGGTGCGCTCCCGCTGTTCGGTCCCAGCACCTGCCAACCTAGCAGTTCGAAAGCACCCCCGGGTGCAAGTAGATAAATAGGGACCACTTACTAGCGGGAAGGTAAACAGCATTTCCGTGTGCGACTCTGGCTTGCCAGAGCAGCGATGTCACGCTGGCCACATGACCCGGAAGTGTCTTCGGACAGCGCTGGCCCTTGGCCTCTTTGAGTGAGATGGGCGCACAACCCTAGAGTCTGTCAAGACTGGCCCGTACGGGCAGGGGTACCTTTACCTTTACCTATGGGGTGCTGAGCCGAGAGAGCTACAATTCCCAGCACCCTTAGCAAACCACAGTTCCCAGGATCCTCCATGTCTGTTGAAGTGCTTTAAATGTATGGCGTTGGACGTGACGGATGCCGGCTGAACCTCTGTTGGAAGATAAATCCACAGCATGGGACCAGCGGGACTAAATCCCCAAATTCTGGCTGAAGTCGGACAGATTCTCTTTGTTCTCCTTCCGATTTAAAAAAATGCCTCGAGGCACTTTCCCTTCCGACAAGTCTGCTAACAGAACTGCAAAGATTGCCCTCCAGAAACTGAACCAAAAGCAACGTTTGTACGTGACCAGACCAAACGCAACGGTTCTATGAGTCTAAACATCTGAGAGAGTACTGGGGTGTTTTTTTTCTTTTATTTCTCGCTTCCTCCAGTCTGAGATTTCACCACTAGAGTATGCTGTATGCTAAAGCACTAAGCATGGAAAGAAGACAGAGGGTTTCTTTTCCTTTTCCTTTTTTAAAAAGAGAAAGGATATTAACTAAACAAATTTCCAACACGGGTTAAATACTCTGAGCCCCCCACCCCTAAAAAAGAGCTTAATGTTTTATTATGTCTTTATATTTGTTGGAAGCTGCCCAGAGTGGCTGGGGCAACCCAGTAAGATGTGTGGGGTATAAATAGTAAAATCATCATTATGGAATGGGGTGTCTCTATTGGAGAAATGTTGGAGGGTATGCAAACCTGTTTAACCAGGACAGAAGCTTGGGGGGGGGGCATCTCCGTAGCAGATTGTTCCTCTTGCAGACTGCTTTTTCAACCTCAGAAAAAATGTGATTGCCTTCGTCCAGCCAACACGACCGGCTGCCTCTTTAAAGCCCACGTTAATCTCAAAAGCCTACTTGCCCCACATTTCCCCGCTGTGGCCGGCTGATAGTAAAGGGGTGTGTCTCCCCCACAGAGAGATTACTGGGATATATTTAACCGAGGTGCCTACATGTGCGGCTTGGAGTGGGGTGGGAGAGAGGAAAATGGACAGAGCATGCGTGGACGTTCAACTGCCTAATGGTGTCCATGTCACCCAGGAGACCACAGCCGCAGACACAAGGAAAGAAAAGTTGTTCTGTTGCCTCAAGAGATCAATTCCTGGTTCGCATGGAGAAGCTGTTTTCAATGCGACGGAAGCGTGCAACTGTTCTGAGGCAGCACCAAATGTTGAAAATTTGCACCCCTAACAACAGTTTCACGCTTTTGAATTATGGTGCTGAAGGAGACTCTTGAGAGTCCCATGGATTGCAAGAAGATCAAACCTCTCCATTCTTAAGGAAATCAGCCCTGAGTGCACACTGGAAGGACAGATCCTGAAGCTTAGACTCCAGTACTTTGGCCACCTCATGAGAAGAGAAGACTCCCTGGAAAAGACCCTGATGTTGGGAAAGATGGAGGGCACAAGGAGAAGGGGACGACAGAGGACGAGATGGCTGGATAGTGTTCTCGAAGCTACCAGCATGAGTTTGACTAAACTGTGGGAGGTGGTGCAAGACAGGAGTGCCTGGCGTGCTCTGGTCCATGGGGTCACGAAGAGTCGGACATGACTAAACGACTAAACAACAACAACAAACACCTTTGTGCCTGGGGCAACTGGCCCCATGACCCCCCCCCACACTACCCCACTGAGTCCACCACTCCTTTGTCACACCTTAGACCTGTTCTCTGCATGTGGAGTGCAAGCTTTCTTCCTCCCCTAAGACCGTAAAAAGGGTGCTACTCAATCAGGCCAATGGAAGGGATGTTGACTGCTGAGAAAGCCAAACCTCGAATCTGCCTGAACACATGAATTTGCCTGATCTGTGAACACACACCAATAGGGTAGTGGCAAATTCAGGATCCCTTCATGATAGTCACAGCCACACCCCTCATAGCCAGGCCCACATTTAAGATAATACAGCCACCTAAAATCACATAATAATCTGTTAATTATACACTAATAATAATTACAGGCGCATGGCAATGATCAGTGCCAATCTCCATGTGTTGCCTTTCAGCTAGAGCTACTATTTTCGGTGCAGTGCTCCAGTGAGGAGTGGTTTAATGCTTAGCTTTGGAGCATACAGAACAACTCCTCCTCACTGTTCTTCCTGAGCACCTTCTCCAGAGTGAGACTAGCAGCCAATCCTCAATGGCTGACTCGCCTTCTTTTGCTCCGATTGGCTCCAGTCAACACAAAGGGTGGGGAGAATGGTCTTTGAGCCATTGCAACCTCTGCAACCACTACAGCTCTGTCTCATGCACACCCCATTGGATTGCCTCGTATCTCCCAGGGTCATTCCAAAGTCATTTTAACAGTTGCCAGGAATCGGACCTGGGGCCCTCTGCCTTCAAAGTGTGCTCTCCTACTGAGGTTGCCATCCATTCAAAGTACTTGGCTTCCTACAAATAACCATGGGAACTGTCGTTCCCCTCCACAGAGCGACAGTTCCTGTCACCCTTAACAAACTACGGTTCCCAGGATTCCTCAAGGGAAGCTGTGTGCTTTGAATGGATTACGTATATGTGAGGAAAGGGTAAAGGGACCCCTGACCATTAGGTCCAGTCGTGGCCGACTCTGGGGTTGCGGGGCTCATCTCGCTTTATTGGCTGAGGGAGCCGGCGTACAGCTTCCGGGTCATGTGGCCAGCATGACTAAGCCGCTTCTGGTGAAACAGAGCAGTGCATGGAAACACCGTTTACCTTCCCGCTGGAGTGGTACCTATTTATCTACTTGCACTTTCGAACTGCTAGATTGGCAGGAGCAGGGACCAAGCAATGGGAGCTCACCCCGTCGCGGGGATTCGAACTGCCGACCTTCTGATCGACGAGTCCTAGGCTCTGTGGTTTAACACACAGTGCCACCCGCGTCCCTTACGTATATGCGAGCTCAGCGACAATTCAGCAGAATACATAATTCATTTCTAAAGAAGAAACCTTTAGCCGAGGCAACGGGGAGTTAGCTAATGATCCATGGCCAACCAATGGCCTTTTAAATCTCTAGTGGGAACAGAGAGGCAGTAACTAACAGGCCAGATATTAGCAGGGCTGTAAACCTGGCCCTGCATTTCAACTCAAGAGAGCACCAGCATGTCTTTGCATGCAAAAGGTCCCAGGTTTCAATTCCTAGCATCTCAAGGCAGGGCTGGAAGAGACCCCTGTCTGAAACCCTGGAAAGCTGCTGCCAGTCAGTGTATACAAATGTTGCTCTAGACGGACTAGTGGTCTAACCTGCTGTAAGACAATTTCCTAGGTTTCTGTGATTTCTGTATCAAGGAGAAGGGCCACAGTTCAGTGGCAGAGCATTCTGTCTTTCATGTAGAAGGTCCCAGCTAGGGATGGGAGATATCCCTCTCTGAAACCCTGGAGAGCTGCTGCCAGTCAGTGTAGGCAATTGTGTTCTGGATGAACCAGTGGTTTGACTCGGGGTAAGGCAGAATTTCAACGTTCTTTTGTTCCCATAGGCAGCTCTTAGTCATGATGTAACTTAGTGCAAGGCCACAGGAACATCCTCTTGATTGATCCACAACCTTTCTGAAAAACTACACGGTCCACAGTTTGAGACTCTGTGGACTACACTGACTTTGGGAAGCAGCCCTCCAGGGTTCAAGAGGAGAGTCTTTCCTACGTCTACATGAGTCTGTTTGGAGGCAACTCTGAGTCTCTCCAGGCATGTGGGCGGGTGGCTTTTAGGAAGCCTGACAGCGAAATCTAATACGAAAAGGTACACACAGCCCCTGCCTCCTGGCTGGCCGAAGCGGTTCCCGTCTGCTGCAAAATCTCACTTGCCAGGTGAAACCTGCTCTCCATTATTCATGGGTGCGCTGCTGCGGCGATTACAAAAAAACATGGTTATTTTAAAAATTAAATAAAAAAAACCTTCCCTTCCTCCTCCCTGACTCTTATCTCTCTGCTTCCCCCCCCCCCCCCGCCCTGCCAAGATGCTGGCGCTGTCAGACTCCATCACCCCACTTGGTACAAGCGCCTGGCTGGAGCTGCTTTGATCCCCACCAGAATAAAAGGAGAACATTAAAGCAAGTCATCCTGGCATTGCCTCTCATTAATTAACAGCTGCAGGCTTTTTAAACATCTGTCAGGGATACTTTAACATTCCCTTTACTCTCATGGCTACGTCGAGAAGGCGAATAAATCAAGAGCAGACTCTGCCTTGGCAGGACTTGGGGTTTTTCGCTTCTGCCATGTTTTCACAGCAACAGTAACCAAAAGCTGGACGCAAAATCGGGTGTACTGATCAAGGCAGCCACCCAGCCCTCACCAAACCTGTGTGCTCCAGATGTTTTGGATCACAATGTCCATCAGCCCCACCCAGCGCAAATGGTATGATGTTGGAAGCTGATGGCAGCCTGTGCTGACTGAAATGAAGCAGACCTTTCTCAGGAACAAGCAGTAATGAAAGCAGGAACTCGTGTGACCACCCTGATAGCAAATCATCATGAATGCATGATAATAATAATAATAAAAAAAGGATATCTGGAGAGGCCCCGAATATGCCCATGGGGCCAAGAGGGTTGGAAACCAAAGTAGATGTCAGGCTTCGGGGAATCGGCTTCCTCCCCACCGTGGCAGTAGATAAGAAGATCAAAGAAAGAAACATCTTACCAGTTAGCAATTTTAATAATCACAGTGAGAGAAATGGCGGTGCTCCCAATTAAGGATACACCTCCTTCCATCCCTATTAATCTACATCCCCCCTACGTTTTGTAATCTGAGTTTGTAACCTCTGTGCTTTCTGTTCTGAGACTTTCTGAGCCCTTCAAGACTTTGAGGAATGCTGTCCAACTGTGAATCTTTTAACCCTCTCTCTTCCAGTGTTTCTTCACCTAGCTGTTCCCCATCCAGTATTTCCCAGCTTCTGCCTCCTGAACTATGCCCCTCTGCAAACCACTCTTCCAAATCTATACTTTCCTCCTGCTCCTGGGAAGATTCAGGATCAGGGGGAGGGGGTGGTTCCCACCATTCTTCCTCAATGCCGTTCTCCTCAGCAAGGTCTCTGACAGTCGATCTCTATGTTTCACCCTGAGAAGCTTGGGGGTTAACAGCCCTTTGCAAGCTTCAAATTGTAGAGTCAGGAAAGGTTTTGGGCAACCAAAATAATCAAGGGGATGGAACAAGTCCCCCATGAAGAAAGGTTGCAGTGTTTGGGACAATTTAGAGAAAAGGCAACGAGGCATGAAGAAAGTGGCGTGCTTTAGGCAGATTCACCTTTAAAGGTGAACTGAATCGAAATTCTCCCCCCTCCCTAGTTCTATGGAAGGTTTTAAGAAGCATCCAAACATTTTCTTGTTCTTCTGGACATCTGAACGGTACAGCTTTATAATCGGCCAAATTCGCATTGGCTTCCCGCTGTTCTTCTGTTTACTGCGAAAGGATGTTGTTGTTGGTGAGCATTTAATAAAATCCAATATTTCCAGTGTGAGTTGAAAAGGCATTGTGTCCTCTTCTGTCCTCCTCTCTTTTATTTATATAAATATTGCCATTGTCTGCTCCTTCAGGGGCCTCCAAACTGGGAACCAAAGGTGGAATAAAAATGTAAAGAGAGCTACGCAAATAAACAGAGGGCGAATTTGACAGCTATTTATATGGCAACATGTTTCAGGCATGCTGGCTGCTAAAACATAGCTGCCAGTGCCTTCCAATTATCTTTTCTCTTAGCAAGCAGCTTTAAAATAATCTTTTTTTAAAAAAAGGAAAAAAATGAAACAAACAAATGGGCAAAAAGGCAGGATTTTAAGAGATTGTTGTACTGGCAAATTATGCATAAATGCCATGCAATTTAATTTCCAGGGCCTTCACCGGGAATAATACCATCCCGCTGTGTCGTCTTCATCTGCCTCCTAATAAACTGATTACAGGCTAACACGCCAAAGCCCTGAGCACCATTATCCATTATTTAGGTCCCGGAAAAGATGATAATTAACCCACAGGTCCTGAGATGCTCCATTGTCACACAGACAATAGGCGGCTGCGTGGCAGAAGCACAGCACGAGTTGCTCCTTCCCGTCAACTTAATTACTTGGGCAAAGTGCCAGGCCCCCCCCCCCCCGGCAATCGCGCACCAGCTTGTTGCAACTGCAGCAAGCGCAAGATAAAAAAAAGATTTCAGGTACTGCAGGTGTTGTGCCAATACAGGTTGTGATATCTCTGGGCCAGCCACAAATCCAAGCTCATGAGAATGGGAAAGACTACCTTGCCGGGTCGGAAGCTAAAGGTCCATCCAGACCAGCACTTTCTTTTCTAGCCCTGCTGCAGCCAGGCAGATGCCTCTAGGAAGATCACACAGATCCATGGAACTCACTGCCACAGGACATAATGATGCCAACAACTTGGGTGGATGTAAGGAAAGGTTGGATGGATTCATGGAGGATAAGGCTATCCATGCCTACTAGCCATTATGGCTATGCTCTGCTTCCGTAGTTGGAGGGAATACCAGTTTCTGGAAATTACAGCAGGGGGAAGTACTCTTGTGGCCCGGGTCCTCAGTGCAAGTTTCCTTGAGGCATCTGGTTGGCCACTGTGAGAACAGGATGCTGGACTAGATGGGCAGGCTCCTATGTTCTTCAGTTCTTCTTCCCAGAATGCGGCAGCTAGACTGGTGACTGGGGGCGGTCGTTGAGACCACATCACACCAGTCTTGAAATACCTACATTGGCTCCCAGTACGTTTCCGAACACAATTCAAAGTGTTGGTGTTGACCTTTAAAGCCTTAAATGGCCTCGGTCCAGTATACCTGAAGGAGTGTCTCCACCCCCATCGTTCTGCCTGGACGCTGAGGTCCAGTGCTGAGGGCCTTCTGGCGGTTCCCTCATTGCAAGAAGCAAAGCTACAGGAAACCAGGCAGAGGGCCTTCTCGGTAGTGGCGCCCGCCCTGTGGAACGCCCTTCCATCAGATGTCAAAGAGATAAACAACTATCTGACGTTTAGAAGACATCTGAAGGCAGCCCTGTTCAGGGAAGTTTTTAATGTGTGACATTTTAATGTATTTTTAATCTTTGTTGGAAGCTGCACAGAGTGGCTGGGGAAACCCAGCCAGATGGGCGGGGTACAAATAAATTATTATTGTTATTGTGTTATTGTTATTATATTCCCACGATTGCCTCCTCCATCAGGAATGGGGAACCCATAGTGCCCTTCCTATGTTGTTGGACTCACATTCCCATCATCCTAACCATTGGCCATGCTGGCTGGGGCTGATGGGAACTGGAGTCCAACAATATCTGGGTGGCCACAAGTGAAGCATCTACTGGGCTTTACTGACTGGGGACATTCCCATCTCTACCTGGGAGTGAACCTGGAACCCTCTGCATGCAAAGTAGATGCTCTACCATTGAGCTGTCACCTCTGTCTGGTTGTAAATTAAGATCAGTAAAGAGGCTGGTCCATTCAGATAAATGCAGCCCTGGCCCATGAACCTCAGTCTGCCCACATCTAGCGCCCACCTGCTTGTCTTCTTATTTATGAGCAGTCCAGAGGGTGGCACTGGCTGTCAGCTGCCTCCTCCTTCATCTCAAGTGTTGCCCTTGCAAAACTCAGCAGGGAGGAGGATGGGGGCAAAACTAGGATTAGCTGGAACTGCTTGCCATTGGCTCTGGCGCCACCTACTGTTGCCCTCTCTGCCTTATGCCCCAATAAGCAATAGTCCCAATTGGCACCAACCATCACTGTTGCGACTCTCACTGCAATATCTATGAAGGATAAACCAGCAGCGTTCACTCCTCAGGAGGAAAAGGGATGGGAGGATGAAGCGTCCAGGGAAGCATGTCAGCCCTTTGCTTCCACACAAACCGACTTTGAGCTCCGATTCAATTCTTTTGTGGTGCTTAATAGCACTTCATGCAATCCATTAAGTAACTCAGGAGACCTTTGTGAAAATGCTCTCGTGTTTCTCTCTGGAGGGAATTCTGAAGCTCTAAAAGTAATTTGCTGCGGGCTCGACAAAGCACAAGCAAAGGAGTCGCTCATCACATGCGCAGGAGGGAAAGAGCAAAACCATCTGCCTTCAAGAGCCCGCAATGCGCCGGGATTAAATGGGGAAAGGGCCAATTAGCTCAGGCCGACACTTTCATCTGTCTCAGATTACCGTAATCAAACGCAAAAGCAGTTTGTGATCTCTCCCTCCCCGAACCTTCTTCTGGAAACTCACGAGAAGCACATTGGCTCTGCTGGAGTCATGCAGCGTCAAAGAGAATGAGGTTGTGATGTCGGAAGCTGCCAGTTCAAATCTCACCACCGCTGCAATTTCAATAGGTAGCCTTAAGCAAGTTACACTCCCTGTCAGCCTCAATCTCTGTCACTACCTGCCCCGCAATATAGGGACAATGACACTGGTCTACCCTACTGGGCTTCGGCAAGGACTTCTGCAATACTCAACTTTCATTCTGAACGTTCAAATGCACCCGATAAAGCTTCTGCATGCAGGAATCCCCAGCATCTCTAGTTGAAAGGACTGAGAAGGAAGAAACGGGAAAGAACTCTCTCTGCCTAAACACTGGGCTCAGGCCTCATTTGGACCATACATTTAAAGCACTACTATGCTACTTTAGGGACGTGGGTGGCGCTGTGGGTTAAACCACAGAGCCTAGGGCTTGCCGATCAGAAGGTCGGCGGTTCGAATCCCCGCGACGGGGTGAGCTTTGGTTGCCCGGTCCCAGCTCCTGCCAACCTAGCAGTTCGAAATCACGTCAAAGTGCAAGTAGATAAATAGGTACCACTCTGGCGGGAAGGTAAAATGTGTTTTTGTGCGCTGCTCTGGTTCGCCAGAAGCGGCTTAATCATGCTGGCCACATGACCCAGAAGCTGTACGCCGGCTCCCTCGGCTAATAAAGCGAGATGAGCGCCGCAACCCCAGAGTCGTCCGCAACTGGACCTAATGGTCAGGGGTCCCTTTACCTATGCTACTTTAACAGTCAAGGCTTCCCCCAAGAATCCTGGGAATGGTAGTTTGTTAGGGGTGCAAAAGGTATTTTTGTGTGTGGAAGTCATGATAGCAGTTTTCCTACCTAAATGCATTGGCAAGTAATTGCATAATTAATTATGTTAGCTTTGGCCATAGCGGATAGTGAATAAACCCTATTTCTCCCAAGAATGACGTCCACCAATTCATGGAAATAACACCCAAACTATGCTGAATCATAGGCAGCTAAAATAAGCAGTTTAGCTTCTGAATTGCAGTTGGCTCTCTCTGTCCAGTGCTGGAGACATTGTCCATCTTTCACACAAACTCAAGGGACTCTGTGACACAGTTGCTTTTAAAAATAGCACCACGAATGGTGGAAGTGGAATTAGCAGCTTCTAAAAATAATCTCTCCACTGAGGTCGCTCTTTGCTCCCTTCAGATGGGCTATGTACTTTACACCATTGCCCATAAGCAGCTGTCTGAGGGATTTCTTGCACTGCAGAAACATCAGCAAAAGAGAGGGAGAAGATCCCTGAACAACCACTCAGGTGTAAAGGTTGGACAGCCCCCTTCCAGAAAAATGCCTATCCTGGTGTGAGTCGCACACTGAACTCCTTTCTCAGTGAGAATAGAACAGGTCTTAAAACATTGCTTTGGTTTAACGAGCAAGCTGCCAGATCCTTGTTCACTTTCTCCCACTGCAAGAAAGAAAACTGCATTCCAAAAAGTACAGCTCAGTAACCAAACAAATTCACTGCAGGGAAAAGGGGGTGCCAGACTCCACCCTCAGCATCTTCAGATTGGAAAGATTCCTGTCTGGAAGAGTGAAGAGCCATGACCAGTCACTGTTGACAATACTAGGCTAGACAGATCAATGATCTGAACCTTGTATAAGGTAGTTTCTTCTGTTCCTTATTCTATTTAAATTCAGATCAAATAGGAAGTTTGGGAAGCACTTTGCAACTGTTCTTTAAAAAAATTGGTGAATGTACTTTTAAAGATTATAAACCACTCTCCATTCCACCCTGATAATTGCCACCTGCCTGGATTTCAACTTGTCTGAATTAATTTTAAGATGTATTTTAATTAATTGATGTCTGTTCTCATGTTTATTGTGTTGTTTTTATGATGTTGGGACGTGGGTGGCGCTGTGGGTAAAAGCCTCAGTGCCTAGGGCTTGCCGATCGAAAGGTCGGCGGTTCGAATCCCCGCGGCGGGGTGCGCTCCCGTTGTTCGGTCCCAGCACCTGCCAACCTAGCAGTTCGAAAGCACTCCCGGGTGCAAGTAGATAAATAGGGACCGCTTACTAGCGGGAAGGTAAATGGCATTTCCGTGTGCGGCTCTGGCTCGCCAGAGCAGCGATGTCACGCTGGCCACGTGACCCGGAAGTGTCTTCGGACAGCGCTGGCCCCTGGCCTCTTGAGTGAGATGGGCGCACAACCCTAGAGTCTGTCAAGACTGGCCCGTACAGGCAGGGGTACCTTTACCTTTACCTTTTATGATGTTAGCTGCTCTGAGCTTGGCCTCGGCTGGGGAGGGTGGGATACAAATAAATCATCATCATCATCATCATCATCATCATCATCATTATTTGCCTTTGGCATTCCAGCAATTATCTTTTAAATAGTCTCTAACAGTGTAGCTCCCCATGTGAATGGGTGGCCCAGCAGTATTCTGTTTTCTCAAGCTTTAGAAACATCTTACCCCTCCCTCCTCCTCCTCCTACATAAGGAAACTTCCTTTCTGTTGCTCAAGAAAAGGCTATAGCTCACTGGCAGAGCATCTGCTTTGCATACAGAAGGTCCCAGGTTCAAACCCCGCCATCTCCAGGTAGGGTTGTGAGAGACCCCCTTGCCTGAAACCTGGAAAGCCAAACCCATTTAGTGGAGAACAGTGGAGTGAAGCCTATGGACATCCAGATGTTGTTGGACTCCATATCCCATCTCCCCTAGCTATTGGCCATGCTGGCTGTGGCTGATGGGAGCTGGAGTCCAACAGCATCTTAAGCACCCCTGAGTTAGATGCTCATCATTGATACTGGGGCATCTTCCTATGTTGCCATCCCTGGAAGTTTATTAGAGGTTCCTGAATGTACAGGTTGGTAATGATGAATGTGTCAGTTTGCATTTCTTAGTACAGAAAGTATTGATCTGATGTGCAGAGATCTTTCCTATTCTAATTAATTCAATAGGGTTCTGGAGGCTTCTTCTTTGTGTGAAAGAAGCAGGCAAGATGTTCATGACTGTTTGGGTTATTCCTTCTGAGAAGCTGAGTACAGCTGGTTTAAACTGGTTCTGTTATCCCTTCTGTCAAGGGATAATAGTCAGGCCAGAAGGAGCCTGGGTTTCACACTTTCTCTTTCTATCTCTTTTTTCCTCTACATGACAGAATGCACTTTGACACACCATTGCCGAAATGTGCAGTCACATGAGTGGAAGTTTCAGGACCAACCGAAGGGATTACTGTCTTCACACAGTGCAGTTAAACTATGGAGTTCATTTCCACAAAAGGCAGTGACGGTCAGCAATTTGGATGGTTTTAAAAGAGGCAGAGACAAAAACAAATGGAGGTGGCTATCAGGCCTAGCTTGCAGACATCTGGTTGGCTTCTGTGAGAACAGGATGCCGAACTAAATGGGCCACCGAGCTGATCCAGGAGGCCTAGTTTCAAGTTCTTCTGGCCATGCTCTGGGTCCCACATTCTGTTTATATCAAGTGACAGTGGAGCCCAACAGCTCTGGCCAGAAACCACCATGAATTGAGTCTGCCTTAGGACAGAGGTCAGCAGATTTCAGGCTTGATGGATCCACCAACCAGAGCCAGATCAAAATGGCTACACTTAGTATTATGGCTCAGGGTGCCTCTGAGCAGATACTCAGCCAGGGAAATTGTTTTTAGGCTCAGAACTGATCTCATAGAGCCCTTGCACACACAGATCCACTCCTGGTTCCACAAACCACCAGCTTTCTTCATTTCAGCAAACTAATTTAGAAAAAAACACCCTTTCCCCAAAACTCTGCCTATCGACTGAAAATTGCCCTGAAATCTACCTGTAGATACCAATCTCCATTCTGCACACCCCCAGAATCCTCTGTTGCAGGTAGACAATGCCAAGATCACAAAAAAATTTTGAATGGTCACTGTGCTGCAATACCTCACATCTAAATTTCATCTGAATTATCATAGGGTGTAGTTTTATTTTTGCAATTCATTGCAATTTGACTCCATGGTATACTTCGCTGCCACCCTGCACTCAAGTGTCTGTATATTCCCAAAGGGAGGATAGAACTTAATTCATCAGATGCAACCGGACTCTGGTCCACAGACATTTTATGTGCCATAGAAATATTGTCGCTCTTGAAGGAGCTATAGAACTCTCCGCGTTGCCTTTCCTGAAGTGTTTGGGGTCCCAGGGCAGGTGCGTTCCATGGCAAGGGCTCTCCTGGAAGGCAGAACATTTGAGCCGTGCCGTCCTTCAGGACAGCCTGCTGATTTCTAAAACGACAAAGCAGCTGGTGGGATGCTGCTCTGAAATGTCATGGAACAATAGTTGCAAACATGCTTGGGGAAGTCAACGATTGCTATGATACTCTGGCGATTTAACACCCGGCTGTTGCTGCGGCAACTGCCTCACAGGGATGCAACAAGCACCCAGAAGAGCAAAGAGCTCTCCAACCACTTATTTGCTCAGCCTTCCTACGGGGGCCGGAGGAATGTTTACTTTCCACCATCTGTCTCCCGGCTTTGCTTTCAATAGGCCAAGTGACCTTCAGGAGGTCGCGGCACCCTTGGGCTACTCAAGAAAATGCTGCGGCGAATTTTGCATTCTTGGAACAGAAGAAGGGGCTCCCTTTGAAGAGGTGCTGGGACTTGAACTTGGGACATTCCTGAGTATGCAGAGCAAGTGCTCTCCAGGGTTTCCTCTCCCCCACCCCCAACCCCAGCTTGATCTGGAAATGCTGCAAATCTTATGCCTGCAGAGTATGGGCTCTGTCAGTAACCTCTGCCTCTTTCCTTAACTAGTACTAGCATCTGAACTGCAGATTTTTTTCCAGGCCTCCTCCCTTCTTATGCCTTGAGAAGAGTCTGGCTTCTGGTTCAGGCCAAAGGCTCATCCAAGCTCCCTCTTAGCTCACTTCAAATGCCCTCTACTCCTGATAGGGCAAAGGCAGAGAGCCAGTTAAGAGTGATGCAGTGGTTTGAGTGTTGGACCAGGCCTGTAAGACCAGGATTCAAATCCCCAAACAGCCATAAAACTCAGAGGCCAATCACAGTCTCTTAGCCTAACTGCTTCACGCAGTTGCTGGGAGGACAAATTTGAGCTCCTTGGAGGAAAGCCGAGATATAAATAAATGTAAGAAATAAATAAAATAATAGGAGGCATAAAAGTTGCAGAAAGGTGACGTTTTCCTCTTGCACACTCTAGTCATTTTCCTAATTAAGGTCTTGCTGGTGTTTCTTCAAATATTATTCATGATTTCGCCTGCACAAGACTCTGTCTGTAATGGGTTTATAAGAGAGGAAGGAGGCTTAGGAGTGGGGCAGGCTGAACACACTTGATTCAGTGACCTACAGCCAGAATGATAACTCAACTGACCACAAAATTTGAAGTTAATGACAGCCTTTGAGCTGTGCAGCCATGAAACTCCGGGTCAGTGGATGATGAGAAAACAAGGAGGACCAGAGAAATGTCAAAAGCTGAGAACAGCCGGGGAAAAGCAAATAATGTCAGAAACAATATACTTTGATTTCTCCCCTCCCTTTCCCTCCTGATGGCTCTGTCTGCAAAACATACCAGAGCATCATTTTTACACAACAAAGGCCAGCAAAATCCTCTCCAACAGCATAAGGCGGCACAGCAGGAACAGAGGTGGCTGCCTTAACCTCAGCTACACCAATGGTCTAACTAGCTCAGCATTGACAACACAGGTTGGCAGCTGCTTTTGGGGGTTTCAGTCAGGTCGTCTTTCCTAGCCCTACCTGGGGACGCCAGGGACTGAACCTGGGACCTTCTGCATGCATAACTAGTGGTTTATTCCTGCACAATGGCACTTTCCTTAAAAACAAAATAAGATCCCAGTCCCCCTTTAAATAGGAAACTGCTTTATACTGAATTGGACCACTGATCCATCCAGCTCACTGACTGACAGTGGTTCTCAGTTTCGGGTAGGAGTTTTCTGTCCAGAGATGTTGAGCCTCAACAGCAGAGTTACTGTTGCCTGGTGTAAACAGAATTTTCGAACCTAGAGCATATGCATAAGAACATAAGAAGAGCCCCAATGGATCAGGCCAAAGGGGGCCCCATCTAGGGGAGTATCCTGTTCTCACATTGCCACAACGGGAAGCCTGCAAGCAGGAGCTGAGCACAACATCAGTCTCCCCTCCTGAATCTGATAGCTTTCTCCCCCATGAATTTGTCTAATTCTCTTTTGAAGCCATCCAAGCCAGTGACTATCACAGTCTCTTGTGGGACCGAATCCTACCGTTCAACTCTGCACTGAATAGGTACTTTCCTTTGTCTGTCCTGAACCTTCCACCCAGTAGTCTTGTGTGACTTCACATTTCAGGAATGGTTGTGCCAGCTGCCTTTTACCAAAGGGCATTCATCCTTACAGGTCCCTACAGTGAAGACCCCCCTAATAAACTTCCAAGGAAGAACTGGAAACGTAAGAAGCTGCCATACTAAGAAGTATGACCATTGACCCATCTAGCTCAGGGGTGATTAACCTGTGGTCCTCCAGATGCTATTGGACTCCAACTCCCATCAGCCCCACGCAGCATGGCCAACAGTCAAGGGTGATGGGATCCAGAGTCCAAAAACCTCTGAATGGCCACCGGCTTCCTCCGCACGCACCCTGCGCTACACCAAATTGGATTGGTTCTCCAGGTTTGCAGATAGCCACTCTATCAGGTTTCCTCAGCGGGGAAGATGGGAAGTGAGGCTAAAAGACCAGCTTCATGGGGCACCTCATGCCCCTGGGCTGTTTCTACGGTCGTTATAAGAATCACCGTTTAAGAATTGGCCCCCAAAGTTTGCTTCCCCCCCTCTTCCCCCCATCCCTTTCCCCTTGTGCGTCATGATTTTTTAAAAGCCTGTTGGCAGGGACCGTATGGGAGCCTTTTGGGCTGAAGAGAGGGCTGAAAATGCTGCAAATAAATAAGAATAATAACAACCATATTAATAATGTTGGGCATTGAACCTGGGACTTCCAGAATGCAAAGCAGGCACATTATCCTTGAGCCACAACCCTTCCCGCTTTATATAAGCTTCTTTCCTCTCAAATCTCAAGAACCTGTTCTGTTTTGCTGATGGCTTTTCAAGTTGCAATAGCTTGGAATTGGTATGAATGAGAGAGGGAGTCAGATGGGCGGAAAAACAACCTTCCCTCACTCTTATTAGCTTTCATGAACTGTATCAGTGGATTTCAAAAACGTCTACTGCCAGGAACCCTTCTAGATATGCATCTGGCCTAACAATATGGAACCATATTTATTTACCCTTCTAAATACATGAGAAATCATCCCCACTCTCCCTGTCAACGGTGTTAAGAATTTCGCAGGTGAGCAGATATCATGAAATCCTCTTATCCCCGCCGGATACAGCAGCCAAACTGGGGATGGCATGAGTCATTAAAAACAGCACATTGATCCAAGTCAGATATAATCCAAGGGACTTTTCCTTTTTTTATTGGATTTCATATAATTTTACAAAGCTAAAAATGAAAACAACAAATAAGGCATAATAGCAGAAAAGGAACACTCGATATTCCCCACCCTCCTACCTCCCTAGCCCTCAGTGGTGCAGTTAGGACTTTTTGAAGACCCCCTGCTGCATGGAATTTTTTAAAGAGGAATCTAAATATCCCCAAGGCTGCAGAGGCGAATCGGGAAAGCTTTGTATTGCATTGAGCCCAAGAACCATGAGTTATGTGGCCAGTGGTAGTATTTATCACTTCTTTTTCACTTTAACACTTCAATAATTTGCTTTTGTTTTGGGGTCTATAAATAAAACCCAATAAAAGGAAAAGGAACACTTCTTCCCTGGGTAGGAAACAGCAGTCCATGCTCATCTCCAGCAAAGGCAATAAATCTCTCTTCCTTCCCTGCCTCCCATCTTTTTCTTTGCAGTATGGATCAGGAGGAGCAGGGGCAAAAAAATTACCGTATTTTTCGCCCCATAGGACGCACCGGCCCATAGGACGCACCAAGTTTTTTTGGGGGGGGAAATAAAGGAAAAAAAATTATTTCCCCCCCCAGGCGCTTGTGGGGCCGGCAGTGGGGAGAAGCACTCTTCTCCCCGCTGCCCGCCTGCAGACCAGGTCCGGGGACAACGGGAAGACGCGCTGCGCCTCCCAGCTGTCCCCGGAGCTTGCGGGGCTGGCAGCGGGGAGAAGCACGCGTCTCCCTGCGGTCAGCCTCCAAAACACATCGGGAGACAGTGGGATGGCAGCGTTCCGCCTCCCCGCTGTCCCCCGATCTTGTGGGGCTGGCGCTGCGGCTCTCCTGAAGCCTGGAGAGCAAGAGGGGTTGGTGCGCGCTGACCCCTATCGCTCTCCAGGCTTCAGCAAAAGCCTGCATTCGCCCCATAGGACGCACACACACTTCCCCTTCATTTTTGGAGGGGGAAAAGTGCGTCCTATAGGGCGAAAAATACGGTACCTGTGAGGTTCCCTAGTAGTGAAGTTGGCCAGGGTATCATGGAGAAAGTGGACTTATGAAGATAAAAGGCCCCAGTCACACATTTAAAGCACTGTGGTGCCACTTTAAACAGTCATGGTTTCTCCCAAAGAATTCTGGGAACTCTGGTGCTTCCTTCCCAGAGCTACATTTCCCAGGGTTCCCCGGGAAGAGAGATTGAGTGTTAAACCACTCTGAAATTGCAGCACTATGAAGGGGATGTGGTGGTGGCAGCAGCGGCAGCAGTGTGTGTGTGTGTGTTGGTCTTCTGACAACTCCCAGCACCCTTAACAGACTATAGCTCCCATAATTCTTTGCAGGAAGCCATGACTGTTTAAAGTGATACCATAGTGCTTTAAATGCATGGTGTTCATGTGTGCAACGTCACATAAAGAAAGAGAAGGAAGCAGATGAGTTAGCCCCTCCGGAAAAAACCCCAAATAAACCTACAGTTGGATGGAACCTTTTCTTAGGACCAACCCAAACATTTCAGAAACAGAGCATAAGCTTTGGAGATCTCCACAATTGTTCACCAGGATAAACCAGGATACTAAAATCAGGTTTTGGATCATGCAGACATCCAAGTAATATTGACAGTCGTTATGTTAGCGAACCCAGAAATTATTTTTGCAAAGCGTACTAGGGTTAGAGAGTCAGTTAAAGCCAAATTACTTAGCACTGAAGCAGTATTACTTAGCAGTTAGAGGGTCAGTAACCCTCATATTTAAAGCATTTCAGAACTGCAAACTACCCAACTCCTCACAACATTTACAATTCTCACATTTCCCATATCAGTTTCTAGCTGGGGACTTGAAGGGAGCAAATTTACGATGCCACCTGCCACAGGACTAACCAAGGTCCCAAGGCCTCATCCAATTTGCAGTTTACTGATGCACGCCTCGATGTCAGGATGTGAAGTGCTCAGTGAAGCATCCAAACCGGTATGCTGACCTCCATCACTCCAGCAACTGGGACGTTTCCACGGCTGAGATTCCAACCATTAGATGTCGGAGAGAAACACTGCCTGCTTCTATTTATAAAGTCTACAGATTTGCACTTGACAAGCAAGGAACAGCTGCCTTGCCTGTCATAGTTTGGATAGAAATCAGAGTTCCTGAAAGGGGAGAGACGGCTTTATGTTCAAGGCGGTGATCCATTGCCCACTCAACCTTCCTGCCTGATAAAGGAAACATGGAGAAGATTTTCCTTTTGGTTGGCTTCTGCTAATTGATCGCCCCAATCATGGAAAAGTCAAGCGTTCTTCTTTCGCTCCAGAGAAGAAATGAGCTTTGCACAAGTGGCAAAGCAAGGTCTCCTATCTCTCTGTGACTGTAGAGGAAAACTGTATTATAAGCTGGGCAAACGAACCCTTTTCTCTTACAACTATGAAAGAGGACAAGTCACTTGGTACAGCTGGGCCTGGACTTCAGGTCTACGGCAGTCTTAGAAACTCAGATATAAATGCTAGGTGTCAAATGGCTCCTTAATCCAGGGTTGCAGTCGCCAAAATGAAATGCCTAGTTGCCATTTTGGGGCCAGATGGCTCGAAAGTCATATTTTTCAATACGACTTTTTGGTTCCTGAAATTCATTCTGATTGCGCAGATAAAATATAACGGGTAGAATTCTACAGGATGTGTTGCTAGTGTGTGAAAACAGCCAAGATCCAATGATCCCCAGGCATGTACCTCCAGAAGGTGGAGATGTCAGGTGCCATCCGGATACCCAGACATCTTCACTTGGTTGCAAGTGGCCGATAGCCAGGTGCAAAATCCACCTGGCAAATTTCGAATACTGGCTATGGCCCAGAGGCCCCCAGATGACCATTTAGAGGACATAAGATGATGGGGAAGCTGGCAAACAAGTCTCAGATCAGCATCTGGGATGTAAACCAGAGCCCACCAGAGCTAAAGATGGTCTCAGCATCCTTTCACACACACACACACACACACACACACAGAGAGAGAGAGAGAGAGAGAGAAAGCGCCCTTGGTTTTCAAACAGCTTAGTTCTCAAATGTTTTGCTGCAATGCTGCAAACCCAGAAGGGACTGTTGTGGTTTGCGAACTATTTTTGAAACTCAAACATCCAGTGGGGCTTCTGATTGGCTGCAGGAGCTTCCTGCAGCCAATCAGAAGCTGCGCTTGGGTTTCTGAACATTTGGGAAGTTGAACGGACTTCTGGAACAGATTCCGTTTGACTTCCAATGTATAGGGGTTGGGTGGCCACATACATGGTACAGTTTTATCTATTTTATTTATTTCGTAAGATTTGAGAACACAAAAGCAGGATCGACAGGATCAAGCATCCTGTTCTTACAGAGGCCAAGCAGATTGCTTGTGGGAAACCTGCAAGCAGGATTCAAGTACAAGAGCATTCTCTGCTCCTGTGACTTTCAGCAAATGCTATTCAGAAGAATTTACTGCCTTTGACTGTGGAGACAGAACAAAGCCATCAGGGCTAGAAGCCATTGATAACCTTCTCCCCCATCAATGTATATACATCTCCATTCAAAAATACTCAATGGTATAAAATATTCATTTTAAAAAGCAGCAAGAACAGACTTTAAAAACTGATAATAGCATAATTATCAAGATAGAGATGCTCAAGAAACAAATATACACAATAAATTTACAGGAATGGATAGGCTTTCCTAAAGAAATAAGTTTTTAGCAGGCACTGAGAATAGTACAGTAAAGGCGCCTTCCTAATACCAACTGCATCGCAAAATTCGGAAAAGTGAGAATTTCAAGGGATAGCAGTTTTGGTTCACATCTTACCTCAGAAAGTGCATATTTGAATTTGGCTTTAAGTATGAACCAAATCATTTTCCCCCTCCATCCCCAGTCCTAAGTGTTTCACATCAGGACAGCCAAAGCAAACACTATTTGATTCCTGTAGTCACGATGGTATTACTGTCGGAGTTTTTAAAATGAGAAACTGCACATGCTCAGAGTACTTCTTTTCTTTTCTTTTTTCTTTTCTTTTCAATAAGAGTTGGAAAAGTACTTTTTGCCTGGTTATTTCTCAAGCAAATAAGAAATGTAGTAAGTCATTGCAAGCCATGGGACAGCAGTTCGGTATTGGGGTTTCAGGGCAGTGAGAAGATGAAATGTTCATTGTCTGCTTCACAACTGGAGCAATACACATGACTGTCCCAAATGGCACCACCCTCTGCCCCCCGCCACCGAAATAAAGCCATTAAGTCCAAGGTCTAAAACTAACCCAGCTGCACCACTGAGATAAATGTTCTTTTGGGAACTCCGTCTGTAGAGAAATTTTCCCATTCGCTCAGAATGCAATTTTACACATAGGATTAAAAGTTCCTTTCCTTCCAACAACCCTGAAGTTTGGAATATAAAGCCATCAGTCTGTTTCAAACATCCACACACACACACACACACACACACACACACACCTCTCTATGGAGGACTGTCGCCATTTGAAATGGCCCTATGGTTTGGCGGGCCACTCAATCTGTTCACGCTCATGACCCTGGCAAATGAGCCCTGAGGCTCAGAAGCAACTGTGGGGAAGAATTTGTGTTTGCACCGTGGGATCTTCCTAATTTGTTCGGAGCAAAGCTTGTGTAGAGTTAGATTACATCTGGTTTTTACTGATCATTCATTTGGATTGTTTATGGGGCAGTTATCTCAAACCCTCCAACATTTCTCTGATGAAAATAGGAATGTCTTATTCAATAATAGTAATAATAATAATAATAATAATAATAATAATAATAATAATGTTTATAACTCACCTATCTGACAGGGTTGTCCCTGCCACTCTGGGTGGTTTCCAACATATATAAAAACATAATACTGTACAGTGGTACCTTGGTTCTCGAACATAATCCGTTCCGGAAGTCTGTTTGACTCCCCAAAGCATCTGAAAAGCAAGGCATGGCTTCTGATTGGCTGCAGGAGCTTCCTGCACTCAAGCGGAAGCCGCATCAGATGTTCAACTTCCAAAAAATGTTCAAAAACTGGAACACTTACTTTTGGGTTTGCTGCATTTGGGAGCCGATTTGTTCGACAACTAAGCTGTTCGAGAACCAAGGTACCACTGTAAAGCATTAAACATTTAAAAACTTCCCTATAGAGGGCTGCCTTCAGATGTCTTCTAAAGGTTGTATAATTACTTATCTCATGGGCTTGGGAGTCGCTGCAAGAAAACATACCCTCCAACATTTCTCCAATGAAAACAGGGATGTCCTAAGGAAAAGCGGGACATTCCGGGATCAAATCAGAAACCGAGATAGCTTCTGTAATTCTGGGACTGTCCCTGGAAAATAGGAACACTTGGAGGATCTGTTTTCTTGCAGCGATGATTCGCTCTAATTTGCTTTCAGGCTGCATACCTGTCCTCATGTTAATCACTTGTTCACGCCGCATGTTTCTTTGCATTTCCCCATTGCTTTCCTAAGCGCAAAAGGTCAATTTGTACAAACCTAGATTTCTGTATTTGGCTGAATCCCTCTTGCAAAATACTGATAGCCGGCAGGCAACTGGAGAGCTCTGGACGTGGGACTCAGGATGCGCAATTCCTCATTGGTCCAAGAAGGAAATCATCTGAGATTCCTGGATCAATTCTAAATCAGACCTCTCATGTGGAAGTATCTAAACTCCAAAAAATGAGGCCTGTAATGGGGGTGGCTAAAGGCTAAAGGCTCTCAAGCCTCCAGAAAAATTGAAAAGTTACAGAATCTCAGCAGGAAGCTATGGAACAGGCACTGATTGGAAACTAAATAATATATTCTTCCTGGAAAATGAGTGAAGTCCCAACTAAAGAAGAATGGCAACTTAAACTGATGGAATATGCACAGCTTGTGGACTTAACATATAGAATAAGAGAACAAGAAGAACACACGTTTAAAGAAGACTGGATATTGAATATATGGGGGGGGGGGATTGTGTAAATTCAAAAACGTTGGCAGCATCAAGATAAATTCAATAGTGTAAATAAGTGTTGATGGGTGTAATAATGGAATACTGAATGGTTTAGTTTATATAAAATATGCAGGGATTTATGTTACGCAAAATGAACCATGGAAAGAGAAGAAGGGAAGCCACTGATATTTTAAGGATGTTTAAATGGATATTCTAAAATGTAAAACAGAAAATTAAATAAAAATTATGGAAAAAGTAATATATTCTTCCTAAAATGTTGCAGGTGCAAACAGCATCGAATGCAGGATCACATACAACCTACCTGATACCATCAAGAGCACAAATCAATATGAATGCATTTTTTTTAATGAATAGACAGTGGCAAGGATTGGCAAAGAGGTGGAATTGTTCAAGTGTGTGTGTGTGTGCGCGTGCGGGCTCACTGAGAGACCGTTGTCCAAGCCCCACACACCCCAAAATATGTAGCTGACATTTCTAGAGGTCTCTCAATCTTTTTTCGATATCTGGCAACTTTAACTGGGCATCCAAAATAAGTCCGAAGTCCCCAGATCCCTTGCCGGCAGCCTTGCACTGTAGATTGAATACCGTTAACCAGATCACAGCAGGGAAATGGCTGGCAACAGAAAAGAGGAAAGCGTCCCACTGAGCCTCTCAGCTGTGCACAAGGAGCTGATGTTGAACTCCTAAGCTGACGACAGAAAGCCTTTCATCGGTGGACAAAGGAGGGCACGAGCAGCTTGGCATTTTCCTGGAGAAGTGCAAAGCTGGAATCTGTCTGGCACCAATGCAACACGCTTCGTGATCTCAAGGACACTTCCTTTCCTATCGGCACCGTTCCAAATGTCTGGGGATCTTGCAGTTTCTCTTAGGGGAACAGGAGCCCCAACCCAACAAGGGAGCTGAAATTAATGGAGGAGGGGACCATTGAAGGCTTCTAGCCATGGTGGCTATCCACAGATAGAGGCAGCAATGCCTCTGAAAACCAGTTGCTGGTAACCAAAGGATGGGAGAGGGCTCTTGCGCACAAATCCTGCTTGCCGGTGTCCCGCAGGCATTTGGTCTGCCACAGGATGCTGGACCAGATGGGCCATTGGCTTGATCCAGCAGGCTCTTCTTATGCTATTAAATTTGTATTGCATTGTAAGTGGGGATTTGAACCCTGGTCTCCCAGGACCTAGTGCAACACTTTAACCACTACACCACACTGGCTCTCCAAATGGGTGGGGGAGTTGGTAGGCACTCAAGAGCCCAACATGGGCAATCAACTGCAAGTACCTCCAACAAAATATTGCAGTGTGGAATGATGCTGTTTAGAAGTTGAGTTAGCCACGCTCCCTTCCAGGATACTCTGTTCCATTTCCCTGTCCCCATCCCACCACCCTCCAAAAATGTTTGTCACTTTCCACGTCCTGGGATTCTATCACAATCCAGCTTTACACAAAGGCATGGAACTCTAGGTGGGTTGAAGTGGGCAAGTTATCAACGGTTCATATTCAGTTCTTGGGGTCAAGGGAAACAAGCTGAGATGTGGAACGCAAATGAAAGGATTATAAAGCCTGATCTTCAACCCCAGTTCTGGAGTCACCCTCAAGAACAAGGATTGGCTTCAACCATTTTGCAGTATCTGGGGTGAGGATGAGGATAAAATGGGGTTGCCACACATCTGGAATTTCCCTGACATGCCCAGAATATTGCAGTCAGAAGCAGTGTCTGGGAAAATCAGGACATATGGCAATCCATGTCAGAAGTGTCACTTTTGCAGAGTTTCCTTAAAAATAGCTCCAAAATGTCTTCTTTTTTTGAGATTTTGCCAAAAACAAAAGCTTAAAAACTTTTGTGTCCAGATTTTCACTTTTTGAAATATGGCAACCCTAGGACAAAACTTTCCATGGAACTTTTTAGCAGAAGCTGTGCAGGGTGATGCAGATAGATGATTCCATGAGGCATCATTGAAACAGATGTTGAATGATTCTATGAACTGCCTGATGATTTGACCCAGGTGAAGATTCCTTACCTCCCCAAATATATTTTGTTAGCAAATAATTCTTCTGAACTAGAAGTCTGGGATTATATAAGATTAAAACTGCACATACAAGCAAAACACCTTCCAAATTCCTACAGTTATGAAACTAAACACCCCTGACAGATATAATAGGATCCTTTTGCTGTTTTGCAGCTGTGATTGTCTCATGCATATGTTTTTCAGCAGCAAGTCACCTTGAAGGCCCTTTCAGCAGAGAGGCAGGGGGTGAAATGCTTTACCTCTTTAAAGCAAATATTCTTATTAAGATGGCAAGAAGAATTCATGCAAAACACTTGCACACTTGCTGTAAATGTATGCCTTTGAAAGGTCACCCCAGAAGCTGGGCCTATGGTAGAAAATCACATTCATTTCCTTGCACAGAACATATAGTCTCTCTCTCTCTCTCTCTCTCTCTCTCTCTCTCTCTCATATACACCCCTAACTACATGAAATGCTCTATATTCAAGGCGCTTCCTTCTTTATACTGAAAGCACTTAAAAGGAAGCACAGTTATCAATGGTACTTTCTAAAGGTGATTCACACTGAGTTTTAGCCATCCATCTCCTGCTCATCTTAATTGGAACCTCATAGCAGCAGCAGACGACGACACTTCACAAAAATGATTGGGCTGCAGTGGGTTTATTCTTTATTTCAATGGGCTAGGAGAGAGAGAGAAATAGACAGACAGATCCACTTGCCTCGCTGTGTTCCTGAGTGTACATGTGTTTGTACGGGAGAAACAGAAAGTTATCATTTAACACTCATGAACTGCCAAAAGTTTCTGAATGCTGCACTTCCAACGAAAGGTAAGACCATCACAAAAGGAAAGATGAATGGGGAGGGCAGAGGAAAGAGAGCACTGGAGAAGGTGCTCCTTCACTGGCTGATGGATGGAGCCAGGCCGGTCTCTCCCTTGCCATGATGTTCTTCCAGGAGACAGCCTACAAGTGGCCAGAGTTCATGTGGCCAGTAGCAAAGGCCAGAGTATGTGATGCTCATAAAGGGTCTGCAGGGCCAATGGAAGCAGGGAGAAGGAACCTCCCCACTTTGTCAGTGGGCCCCTGAAGGTCCCAAACAAGCACCTGATGGTTCTGACTCCTGGAGCCAGGTATATGGCTGGCCACTGAAGCTACCATGCAGGACTAGAGAGACCTCCTTCACCTGACCTAGTAAGGCAAGTCTGATATTGTTTCCCAAAGGCCAACACATGACTGAACTGGAATTAGCAGCAGCCAAGCAGCTGATCAGGCTAAAGGTGGAAAAGCAGGCAGAAGAGAGAGTTCAGCTGAAATTAAGACAGGCTGCAAGGATTAACAAAGGATTGCTTGTTAGCCTTGACCTGTGAGTAACTTCTCCAACGCAGAGTGCCCTCAGAGCTTGGTATGTAGGTCAGTCTTTGCCAGCCTGGTTCCCTCCAGATGCTAAGGACTACAACTCCTGTCATCTTGCATGGGAGTTGCAGTCCAATATCTCTGAAGGCATTGGGCTGGCAATGGCAGGTGCAGATAAACTGAAGTGCTGCTTCAGTCCTGTCTTGGCTGAGAGAGTGAGAAGCAGGCTGGGAGTGCAAATGAAGTGAGCTTCTTCTGAAGTGGAATGTTCCCCTCCGGGGAATAATGTGTAGTGCAAAATGCAATTAAGATTGTTCAATTTTTCAGGAGTCTATTCCTGCGGCTCCAAACAAAACAGAGGAGAAAAACCAGCTCTGGAAAGGCTTCCATGGAGCAGCAAGTCCTGTACTCAAAACACACAGCTTCCAACAAATATTCTCTCAAACGGGACTCCCGGACCAGGCATGTCTGAGAAGCTCTCAGCTGCTCCAGAATATGCTTCTATCATTGCTTAGCATGACCCACAGAGAGAGAGACAGAGAGATATTGCAGCCAAACCTCAAAAGAGCCCTGCTCTCACTGTGGCCAACCAAATCCCCCAATAAGCAGCCCACTATCAAAATCTTGAATGCAAGAGCACTCCCTCTGTTAAGTTGTGGGCGAACATATCAGACGACACAGCGATTCTTCCAAAGCAGCTCTTTATTTGTAAGCTGGAACAGAACAGAACTGAGGAGCTCAGTCAGCCTGCTTATATAGCGCTCCAGAACAATGTAACTGTTGCAATTTTCTAAAACTATCCAATCACTGAACGTCACTTTCGATCCTTCATTTGCATACAAACTATCCAATCACTGAACGTCACTTTCGATCCTTCATTTGCATAACTATCTACAGTATCCCCCCTGCTGGCCCAGGGTGAGAACTTCAGTACATAACACCCTCCATCTGTGGTTTCCAGCAACTAGTATTCAAGAAGCATTACTGCCTCCAACTGTGAAAGTAGGAACATTGGCTTCATGGCTAGTGACCACCAATAGCTTCATCCTCCATGAATTTGTCCAATCCTCTTTTTGAGCCACCCAAAGGAAGAGAGGAAACTGCTTTGCAGATGAGTAGAACCATTGGTCCGTCAAGCTCACTACAGTACTTGCCTGCTCCAGGGGTAGCCAACCTAGTGCTCTCCAGATATTGTGGACTACCTCTCACCTCACCCTTGGTCCATGGCCATGATGCCTAGGGCTGATAGGAGTGGGAGTCCAGAACATATAGAGGGATCCATGCCATTTACTTCTGGCCCACACTGACTGGCAGCAGCTCTTTAGGGTTCCAGAATGGAGATCTTGACCAGCTCTACCTTGAGATGATGGATATTGACCCTTGGATTTTCTACAAGTAAAGGAGCTGCTCTACCATTGAAATTCAGCCTATGCAGCAGTGGGTGGGGAACCCTGATCAGTCTAAAGGGCCACATTTCCTTCTCAGAAACCTTTCCATATTACTGCTGGTATTTTTTATGGCAAAATGGCTTTGAGATGTTTTATGGGAAGCAATTGAGAAAATGGAATCAAATAAAGAAACAAGCAGCAATTAAAAGCAGACTTTACAGCAGTAAACACAATAGCTTGTATCCAATGCTAGTCATATTCAGAGGAGATCTTTCAATGGATTTGCCTAATTTGGGTCAATCAATTTCAGTGGGTTAAGTCTCTGAACAAAGGCTGATATAATTATCAAAATATACATAAAATCCACAAAGTTTTTTAAACAAACAAACAAACAAACGTACAGGATAAAATCATATGTAAGATGGATAGACACGTAACGAAGAATCTGGAGTTGGGAAGGTACTTAGATTTGGGGTGCATGTGCCCCAAAATGGAAAGAAGACCCGACAAAAGAAGAACGGATACAAAAACTTATGGAATATGCAGAAATGGCAAAACTTACCGGAAAAATAAGAAATCAAGATAACAAACTTTTTATAAAAGAATGGAAATGGTTTAGTGAATATTTACAAACAAACTGTAAACAAATAAGGACATTGGCAGGATTATTGTAATAACCTGCAGATTTATAAGAGCATACATTTAAAGTAGATGAATAAAAGAATAAGTTAAATTAATTTAGAACATGAAGGAAATGTAAAAAATAAATAAATTTAAGGAACCACAGAAAGAGGAGGAAGGAAGCTGAGATTTGAAATGTTAGAATGATTGTAAAACTATTGAAATGTATTTAACTGAAAATCATAAATAATGTTTTTTTTAAAAAAAATGGGGTGCATTTGGACATAGAGAATATCACATTTGTTTCTCTGATTATGATGCGAGCACTTGGGACCCATTTTTTAAATGTCCCTTTCACACCACAATACCTCTTGCATTGCAGACCTGTGACTTTTTCACCCATATACCATCATATGTGGTGTAGTGTGCCACAACAACAAATGTCATTGGATAACATCACTATTATTCTGCCCATGCTTACTTATGTTCTCTCATGACACCAGCAGGAAACAACTATTGGGCGATATGCCATCCCAGAGCCCATCCCTTTACTTCCATCATTTTCCAGGTTAAGTGGGCTGCAATGTTAATTTTTTTCTGGAATCAAATAACACAGAAATGAGCATGAACTATATTCTGTTTGTTATCTGGAAGTGGCTTTTAAGACATGCGACGGCTAAAAACTAATGCAGAAATCACCAGTTAGAGAAACATCAAGGAAAGGGAATACACTACCATTTGAACGCAGCCTAAATCATCCCAATTTCAGTTCCAATGATGAAATCACCCACATACCATATCTCTGCAAAAGGCTCTCCTCCTCACTCCTGGACCCTATGTGAAGCTGACTCAGCTGCCCAGGAAGGGGGCTCAGGCTAGTGAATGAAAAGGAATCAATAACATGACAACGAGCACCACTGCACTCAATAATTGCATGAGGTTTCCGCTGCTGAGCTGGATCTCAGCATTGATTCTTAAAAAAACCCCAAAAAAACCACCAACCCTGTATAAAAAACACAGATGAAATGCTCAACAGGCTTTGCTGCCTTGACAGCGCATTGATTTTAAAATAAAATAGCCACATCGACTGTAGCCAGACTTGTAAATAGGTTAGATCACCAACAGAGTCAGCCTCTCCTTTGGTCTTCTGCAGGTTTTAATGGCTACAGGAGCCATGAAAGAGATACCAGAAAACAAGGTATGGATGCCACATTCCATGACTCCTATTCTGTTTGTATGTCATGGTCCTCACCTTCAGGGAAGGTCCTCAGCCCAGTGGCAGGGCACCTGCTGCGCATACGGGGGGCCCCAGGTTCAAATTCTGGCATCTACAGGTAGGACTGGGAATGCTCCCTGGAGAGCCACTCCCAGTCAGGGCAGATCACCATCCAACGATCCCACTCAATGCTCAGTAACGTCTGATGTTCTTTTGGAGAATCCATGGTTCAGTGGCAGAGAAGAGCTATGCAGAAGGTCCCAACATCTTCTGGATGGAACCCTGGAGAATCTGGTCCTTCAGGCATCTCTGTATGGCCCCTCTGGACTCTCCCCTGCCCAGGCCACATCTCTCACTGGACCTGCTCCATGACCCTTTTGAGTTCTACTGTTTGGCTGGCAGGCCTGCTTGAGCTGTGATAATCTCCCTTGCTTGTCTAGATGGAGAACAGAGAGGCGTGGTGTGACTTCTGTACAAAGGTAACAGTCACAACTGCTGCTCTGACCACTTTTGCTTCTGCCGCCTGCCCACCGTGGACATGAGCTCCACCTGAAGGTTCCCCAAGAGGCAATGTGGCCCTGAAACATTGGGAAACGAAGGCATGTCGGGAAAGGAAGGCTGCCTTTCACTCCCTTTTCCTCTGAGATGGCATGAGAATGCTATTAATATACGTCCCCATTTTATAAGCATGGCTCAGGTTTTTCCCTAATTACCTTGCAAGAGTGTTAATGCTTAAATTTTAATCTGAGAAGGATTTTCATCTTGACGCGGAAGAGAAAAGATGGCCCATCTCCTCTGGGTTTGGCTGGAACTGTGCTCTGAAAACATCAGGCAGGCCTGTCCCAAGCTTTTAGGTAACTTGTGGAGGACCAGGTTCAAGATCACCCTTAGGGCATTGCAGCATCTATGGGAGGTTGTTGTTCCTCATATTCTAGCTGGCCTTGGTAGTCAGGCCAAAGCGTCTGCTCAATAGGATGCTGCCCCTTCACCTTCCTCACCTTCTGCATTCCTCAGACCACAGGTCCATCTACACTGACTGGCAGCAGCTATCAAGGGATCTCTCCCAGCCCTACCTGAAGACGCTGCTGGGATGGGGCCACTAGGGGCACATTGGAAGATGGCCGACAATACCACCTCTCCGACCCACACGGGGTAATTAAGAGGCTGTTATGGGAGTAGGCAGCCTCCCTTGTTGCCCCAAGGAAATAGGGAACACTGCCCTTGCCTGCTGTGCCCATAAATCACCCCCTAATTCGAAAGAAGGGGGTGAGGGCCCTAGGCAGAATGCCCCCGTGTGGACCTCGGCTCTCCTGGACGCTGTCTCTGATCGCGCACTAGCTGCAGCAATTTGGAATAATTAATTACAAAAGAAGCAAATGCACATATTTCAAGTGAAGAAGGGGAGTGAAGTCTGCTAATTTAGGTGACCTCTGCGAAAGAAGACGACGGGTTAGAATATTTTACGATGAAGATACACCAAAGGCTGGGTATGTTGACAATGGGACTGAATGGGGGGGGGACCTTTTTTACTTTTCTTCTATGTGATTCACAAGAACCCCTCCTCATTAGAATCGTCGGTTGAACTGACCCAAGCAGGATGATTAAGGTCTGTGTGGAGATAAACTTTAACCAAAAGCATGCTGTATGGAGATTGAGAAGCAATAAGAGCTTTTGGAATGGCGCAGCAATTAATTCGGAGTCGCCATCTTGCCAAAGGATATATAGCCGGGAGGAGGAACGGACCTGTTTTCAGACTGCATTCCTGGTGAACCTCCTCAGAGGTTTTGAGAAAGGAGGCAGATTGGTGAAGATTAATGATGCTAAGACTGTTTTGATGTATGGAAGTGATATATGGAAAACGTCTGGATATGGCTACTGGATAAAAAAAATAATATCCATGCAGGATTACAAACTGTTCTAACCAGCTTGTGGAGACTATCAGAGGTCACAAAGAGAAAGGAAAAATATATGAAAATAACAACAAGAGATGTGGAAAAACAATAAGAAAGGACTGGATAGTACTGTGAACATCATAAGGTTAGATTTGTGGACATTAAAACAGCAGTAAGAAGCAAGAAGTTGATTGGATCCCCTTCGGAACTTGAAATATGGGTACCCCCAACAAAAATTTAAAATTCGGCTGTGTAATTTGGAATTTATGTAATTTGGTTTGATTTGATGTGATTGGTAGGTTAATAAAAAATTATTCTTAAAAAAGAAGAAGACGCTGCTGGGATTGAACGTGGGAACTTATGTGTGCAAAGCAGAAAGCTTTGCCCTTGAGCTACGGCTCTTCCGAAAGCTGCCTTGTAGCAAGTCTGAACACGGGGTCTAGTCTAGTACTATCTACAGTGACTGGCAGAGGATTTCAGACAGGAGATTTTCACAGCCCTAGTTGAAGATGTCATGGATTGAACCTAGACCATTTTTTCATGCAAAACAAGTATTCCATCACTTAGATACAGCCTCTCCATATATATATCTATATTGTGTGTGAATATACACACACACATTCTAGAAAAAGAGGTGCCAGAACACACCATGAACGCCTGCCTGGTTCTCTTGTAATGGTAATGGTGCCCACCTGAGAGGTGCCAGAACTGAGTTCTGGTGAGTTCCGGCTCCAAAAAAAGCTGTTGTGTGTGTGTATGTAAACTTATAATTAAATGCAAAATAGAAAAAACTGACTTTGAGAAAACTTTCAATGAATTATATGGTATGCTACAAAAGGCCTCTTCTTTAAGGTCAACAACAACTGGAGAAAAGAAAGGATATGGAAATTAAAAGTTAAAGGGAACTGCCACAGTAAGCCAAATATCCTTGGATACGTTTATATTTCAGGATGACCGCAAATGGTCCAGATGCGCTAGTCCACATGAAAGTCAATAGGAAGTACGATAATAAACTGCCATGGACAAAAGTGCTCCCTAAAAAGTCCAGGGACCAGGTGACTTTGCACCGTGAGGCTTACAGCCCCAATCCCAGGCAGACTAATGTATGCTTAAGACCTCTGAAATCAATGGGTTTGTTGTTGTTGTTTAGTCGTTCAGTCGTGTCCGACTCTTCGTGACCCCATGGACCAAAGCACGCCAGGCACTCCTGTCTTCCACTGCCACCCGCAGTTTGGTCAGACTCATGTTTGTAGCTTCGAGAACACTGTCTAACCATCTCGTCCTCTGTCGTCCCCTTCTCCTTGTGCCCTCCATCTTTCCCAACATCAGGGTCTTTTTCAGGGAGTCTTCTCTTCTCATGAGGTGGCCAAAGTATTGGAGCCTCAGCTTCACGATCTGTCCTTCCAGTGAGCACTCAGGGCTGATTTCCTTAAGAAAATCAATGGGTTTAGATGTACCTAATTATCCACAGGATCCATGTAACTGTCTATTTAGCACAGCAGCAGGACATAAGAGTTGGGGGCAGGAGGAAGGAGAGAGGATTCATTCCTGGAGCATTTCACATCCTGTTGTTCTCCAGTTGCAATTGCACTGCAACTCCCATCACCACTGTCCTGCTGGCTGCAGGGGGGCAGAGAGTGGAGTCATAGCCCAAAACAGCTGGAGGGGTTTCAAAAAGGAAAAATCTCTTTCAAGAGGCACCCTTGCAAGCCTCCTCTGCTTAGCACTTACTCCAAATGAACAAAGGCACTCCCTGTCCTTTATCAAGAGCTTTCCTGAAGCGTACAACATTTTAAAAGCTGTGTGGAGCTGCAGTTACAATTTAAATTATTTTAATAGTACAGACTTGTACTCCCAGGCTTTTGGCGGCACTCAAATTCGGCTGGCGATTATAACCCTGCCCTAGTTTATCGGTTTATTTAATTTTGCACGCAAAGCGGCAGGTTTATAGAATTTCTTTTAAAGTAGTGTTCTGCACAAGCTCGGGACTTTCCGTAGAAGGCGGTGTCAAGAGATTTAAAAAAAATAAAATAAAAATCTAAGGCCCCTGTCTCTTGCTTTGCACCAAAACAGAAATTATTCCCAATGAAGAATGATGAGAATAGGGTTATTGTGCATACAGTCGCCCTATTCTACCATTAGGTAAGCGGGTAAGGGTCATCGTTCAATGGCAAAGCATCTGCCTGGCATGGAGAAGATTCCAGGTGTGATTCCATTCTAGCATTTCCAGAAAGGGCTGGGAGAGACCCCCTGCCTGAAACCCTGGATTGCTGTTGCCATTCAGGGAAGCTGGTACTGAGGACCAATGGACCAACTCAGTGTAAGGTGGTTTTCTCGGTAAATGGGGAATCATATCATATATGAAGCTGCCTTCAGACCCTCCAAGTGTCTCTATTTTCCAGGACAGTCCTGGATTTACAGAAGCTGTCCCAGTTTCTGATTTGATCTGGAATGAACCGCTTTCCCTTGGGACGTCCCTATTTCCATCAGAGAAATGTTGGATACTATGCAGTTATGCAACTTCCAAGCAAAGGAGATAAGTACAACCTTTCAAAGATATCTGAAGGCAGCCCTGTGTAGGGAGGTTTTTAATGTTTTGTTATATATTTTTTATATGTTGGAAGCTGACCAGAATGGCCAGGACAACCCTCTGAGCCAGTGTGGTGTAGTGGTTAAGAGCAGTGGACTCGTAATCTGGGGAACCGGGTTCTCTTCCCCGCTCCTCCACATGCAGCTGCTGGGTGACCTTGGGCTAGTCACACTTCTCTGAAGTCTCTCAGCCCCACTCACCTCACAGAGTGTTTGTTGTGGGGGAGGAAGGGAAAGGAACTGGTTAGCTGCTTTGAGACTCCTTCGGGTAGTGATAAAGCGGGATATCAAATCCAAACACCTCTTCTTCTCTTCAGATGGGCAGGGTAATAATAATAATAATAATAATAATAATAATAATAATAATAATAATGGAGTAGGACATCCCTATTTTCATCAGAAAAATGTTGGGGTATGATATCATGTAGTCATCATGAAGCTGGTTCATATTCAGAGCTGTGTGGATGCCATGCTATTTATTTTTTTTAACGAAATCCTCTGCAAAACAATCAGAATTATGCAACTTATACACATTGGTCCAGGAGTGAGGGACCATCCAAGGGCCACATGGCAGTGATGGATGGAGCCACAGACAATGGCGACATTTGCCTTTGTGAACACCTGCACCAATCTGCCTCCATCATTCCTCCAGCAAGGAAGAAGCACCATCACAGTTCGAGGATGAATTGTACTGAGTCAAAAAAAAAAAAGCTTGGAGGTGTGAAGGCAGACCAGTGGGGGTGGGGGTGGCCTTGGGAGAGTTCCAAGGGCCAGGTAGCGAGCCCTGGAGGACTATATCCAGAAACTGGGCTGAAGGTTCCCCATCCTTGCATTATGCACATTCCTAAGCGAAACCCCTCTCATTCTGCAGGATTTATTCTGCAATTTGTAAAACTGAGCATAAGCATAATAATAATAATAATAATAATAATAATAATTAATAATAATAATTTTATTATTTATACCCCTCCCATCTGGCTGGGCTTCCCCAGCCACTCTGGGTGGCTTCCAACAAAATATTAAAATACAGTAATGCATCAAACATTAAAAGCTTCCCTAAACAGGGCTGCCTTCAGATGTCTTCTAAAAGTCTGGTAGTTGTTGTTCTATTTGACATCTGGTGGGAGGGCATTCCATGAGGTGGGTGCCACTACCAAGAAGGCCCTCTGGCTGGTTCCCTATAACTTGGCTTCTCGCAGTGAGGGAACCGCCAGAAGGCCCTCAGTGTTGGACCTCAGTGTCTGGGTAGAACGATGGGGGTGGAGAAGACGCTCCTTCAGATATACTGGACCAGTGAGGCCCCGAATCTCACAAATCATACTTACCCTCTTTGGCTTCTGAGTCACCGGCAGATATCGCCAATGTACATTCAGGACCAGAAGCCTAGATTATTTGAACTTTAAAAACCTACATTCTGCATTCCTGCAGAGTTGTCCTATATGCCTGCCTCACTCTGATGCCTCATTCTGTGGGTATTCTGCGCACGTGGCACAGACAGTGGCAGAGCTTCATGCTCCGGCACCGGGGGCGGACAGCAGGCGGCGGCATGGCTGGTGCACGTCCCAAGGGGTGGTACCCAGCGCCAGGGGGCAGCCATGATGGCACCCCACCGGGATTGTGGTGCCGGGGGCGGTGCGCTCCTGCCACCCCCCTCTTCCTCCACCAGTGGGCACAGAGGCGCATCCAAAACTAGACCGAGCCAAACCACTCACCCAGTGCCATCGTCTCCATCTGCTCCTGAGCCCTCAAGGGTCTCTGGAACAGGAACCCACTATCTAACCCAGCAAGCGGAGACGTAGAGGAGCAAACCTGTGACCTCGTGCAGGGCAAGCGTTTGCTCTCCTATGTGAGGGGTGAACCTGCCCAGACACGTTTCTCTAGGTATGGTCCTCAGTTCCCTCCAGCCAAGCGAGAAGGAGAGAATCATTAGCCTCCTTCTCTGCCACACAAATGGCACCGGCTGCTACAAGTATGACCTGGAGCTTTTCTTATGATCTTACATTCTTAAGCCCAGGGCGGCAAAGAATAAAACCATAAACAAAACAAAACATTTCAAAGCAGACAGACACAGGAACATTTCAGAAACGGTATATTATCAGTTATCAAAGGCCAGGGGTGTTTTAAAATCCCACCTGAACACTGACAGTGAGGGATGTCAGATACAACTCCCCAGGGAGGGAATTCTCTAAGCAAGGAGCCACCACTAAGAAGGCCCCGACATGGGTCAAGGCATACCAGGCAACATCCAGATTGGCACTACTAACTGAGGCTCCCCTTCCAATTGTAAGGCCTTAGATGGCTGATATTGAGGAAGGTGCTCTTTTAGCGACTTAGGTCTCAAGCCCTTTGGGGCCTTGTACAAACACCTTGAATTGGTGCCAGTAGTGAACTGGGCTCTCCCCCCTCCCTGCCCAATAAGGGGTTGAGCATCTTGGTCTTTTGCCACTGACAAAGGGCAATATTGGTTGTCTCTGTGTGCAGACCCAGCTCATTGAGTTTGAGATTCCACAGCTGCCACCTGCCATGAACAGCCACTGGCAGGCTTGGCAGCAACAGCAGCAGAGATGCTCTGTGCTTATGGTAATATTTTATTCTCTTGCTAATTACGCTGCTTTGAATGTGCGTTTTATATCTGAATTTCTTCGATAATATTTTCTTTTTAATTTTTTTTGTTAACTTTGCTGCACTAAATGCATGTCCTGTAGTTGACCTCCTTTATAATGTTTTATTCTGAAGTCTTTAAGATAATATTTTTAGTTTCCTGTTCCTTACATTGCTTTGAATGTATACTTTAAACCTGGTTTTCTTCAGTAATGTTTTATTCTGGATTGTTTTATTGTAGGCTGTAAACTGCTTTGAGATTTTTCCCTTTAAATATATAAAGTGGTATAGACTTTAAAGGAATTATGAAGAAGAAGAAGAATGATTTACAAATGCCCACCCTGCCTGGTCCCCAGAGTCCATCAACCTCCCACATTGCTCAACCACAAACTCATAACTCTCTTTGGAGTCCTCTGCCTACTGTTTTTATTCTTCTGATGCCTAGACTGATTAAATAACAAGCCTGCGTGTAGTTAGCCAACTGCTAACAAGATCCAGGTGGTCTTGATTGCAGGGTAATTGCAACACACACTAATTACAAATAGCAGTCACAAGCATAAAATGAGGCTTGTTTGCATTAACTTTCTATGTTAAATAACTTCTCCCTTCCCCCCCAAAAATCCACATTAATATTAATCATTCATGTTCCTGCTGTGCTTATCACTGCCCTGGGTATGTTTTTAAATGGAGAACATTAGAAGTCATAAGCTTATGAATCAAGAAAGGAAGAAAACCTGGTGGAGGGGCGGGGGAGACCCACAGCCTTCGAATGTCATCAAAAATGATTGCCTGTCAGATGGAGATCAAAATACAGAGATCAAGCATCGCAAGGTGTCAAATATATAAATATCATTCAAAATATGAGAACAACCCCATTAGATCAGAACCAAGGTCCACCTAGTGTGAGAGGGGCTGGAGTCAGCACTAAATTAATAAGTCACTAATGTGCTCACTGGAAGGACAGATCGTGAAGCTGAGGCTCCAATACTTTGGCCACCTGGTGAGAAGAGAAGACTCCCTGGAAAAGACCCTGATGTTGGGAAAGATGGAGGGCACAAGGAGAAGGGGGCGACAGAGGACAAGATGGTTGGACAGTGTTCTTGAAGCTACAAACATGAGCCTGACCAAACTGCGGGAGGCAGTGGAAGACAGGAGTGCCTGGCGTGCTCTGGTCCATGGGGTCACAAAGAGTCGGACACAACTAAACGATTAAACAACAGCAGCAGGAGGGGGAGACTCCCTGGATTCTTCAGCAGCTTCTTGGCACTCCCTCCTCTTCTCCTGTTTCAGCCTCGGAGTCTGAACTGCACTCTGCCACAGACTCCTCCTGCTCACTAAATCCTGTTTCTGACACCGCCTCCCCCTCTAACCACTCACAGTCGTCCCGCCACCAATCCCCTGGCTCTGAGCCTTCTTCCCATGGGGGGTTCTCTGCTGGTATCTCCCACCACTCCTCTGCATCCAGCCAATCCATGACGCCTAGGCTGGCATCATGGTCAACCAGGAACAGCCAGCATGGTGCTTCTAAGATCCCATCTCCCCCACATGTTGAAAGCAGTGGCTCTTATTTGGAGGAAGCGTGTGGCGCTGTGGGTTAAACCACAGAGCCTAGGATTTGCCAATCAGAAGGTCAGCGGTTCAAATCCCCGCGACGGGGTGAGCTCCCGTTGCTCGGTCCCTGCTCCTGCCAACCTAGCAGTTTGAAAGCACGTCAAAGTGCAAGTAGATAAATAGGTACCGCTCCAGCAGGAAGATAAACGGCGTTTCCGTGCGCTGCTCTGGTTCGCCAGAAGCAGCTTAGTCATGCTGGCCACATGACCCAGAAGCTGTACGTTAGCTCCCTCGGCCAATAAAGCGAGATGAGCGCTGCAACCCCAGAGTCGGCCACGACTGGACCTAAAGGTCAGGGATCCCTTTACTATGTACTTTAAATATATACAATCTTGAGTATGGATTTGTCATCTGTACCAGGGGGCATGTTTGTAACATGAGTTCTATTTGGCAGCCTTCAAGCTGGCATCCAACAGGGGAAAGGTCGTAACAGAAGTCCACTGTGTTACAAGGCCTATGGAAGGCAGCCAAGCTGATACGTCTGGGTTTGGTGAGGCTTAGCACGATCCTATTAAATCGCCAGAGCCACAAGAACTTGCAGGTGGGAGGGTGTGTGTGTGTATGTGAGAGAGAATGGATAAGAAGTCCATTGTTCTGGAACAAAGGACAGTGAAAAGGGTTGCTACGTCTGCAACCAGATGCTGTGACAACAAGCTCTTTATGAACAAGCTACAAAAGTTTCTACAAAGCACTCCTTGATTACATGTAGTAAAATATTTGTTATCTAAGCAGCCCAGACCCAACATCCCTCCGACAGATCCAAAGGTAGTAGTCCTGTGAGTTTCATAAAGCAAACACACAAAGGGAGAGAATTTCTTGCGGCACCTTGAAGGCTAACGGATTTCTCTTTAGTGTTATCTGGAAATCTGATAAGACTTTGTGCACCCCCTGCTCAGGATATAATTAATATGTTCTTTGTCCATGAGATTCAATGTAACTTTGCCTGGAAATTTCTCTGTTATGGAGAAAGCTCAGCTCATTTTCAAGTAAAAACATCATTATTATTATTATTATTATTATTATTATTATTATTATTATATCCATCTGACTGGGTTGCCCCAGCCATCTTGGGCAGTTTCCTGCAAAATATAAAAACACAATAAACCATAAAACAGCAAAGACTTTCCTATACAGGGCTACCTTCAGATGTCTTCTGAAAGTCAGATAGGTGTTTATCTCCTTGACATCTGATGGGAGTGTGTGCCACTACTGAGAAGGCCCTCTGTCTGCCTGGTTCCCTGCAACCTTACATCTTGCAGTGAGGGAACTGCCCAAAGACCCCCGAAGCTGGATTTCAATGTCTGGGCTGAACAATGGGGGTAGAGACACTCCTTCAGGTATACAGGGCTAAGGCCATTTAGGGTCTTAAAGGTCAACACCAGGGGGCCAGCAAACTTTTTCAGCAGAGGGCTGGTCCACTGTCCCTCAGACCTTCAGACCTTGTTGTGGGGACAGACTATTTCTTATTATTATTTAAAAAAGAACGAATTCCTACGCCCCACAAATAACCCAGAGATGCATTTTAAGTAAAAGGACACATTCTACTTATGTAAAAACACACTGATTTCTGGACCGTCCATGGGCCAGATTTAGAAGGCGACTGGGCCGGATCCAGCCCCCAGGCCTTAGTTTGCCTAACCACGGTCAACACCAACACTTTGCATTGTGCTCGGAGACATACTTTAGCCACTGTAGATCCTTTAGGACTGGTGTCGTTTGGTCCCGGTGGCCGCTCCCGGTCACCAGTCTAGCTGCCGCATTCTGGATTAGTTTTAGTTTCTGAGTCGCCTTCAAAGGTACCCCCATATAGAGTGCATTGCAGTAGTCCAAGCGGGAGATAACCAGAGCGTGCACTACTCTGGCGAGGCTATGGCCACTGCAGGAACCTGCCCTTTATTCAGCATCCAACATGAACAGAGGAGAAGCAACAGGCTGTATTTAGGACAGGAAGTTGTTGTTGAGAATGGGGAGAAGAGCCAACTCATGCGTCCCATTATTGGGCTGCAAGGCAATTTCCAAGGGAAAGAAGGAGAAAGGGTGCTGCTCAGTGTTGCATACAGAAGAACCTGGGTTCAACCCCCAACTTCTCTTGTCTGAAATGCCAGTCATTATAGTTAAATGCACTGCATGCAAAACGTCCCAAATTCAATCCCCGGCATCTCCAGGTAAGGCTGGGAAGGACTCCCTGCTGGACAACCCAGAGAGCTGCTGCCAGTCCGTGTAAACACTACTGAGCTAGACCAACCAATGGTCTGATTTGGTATATGGCAGTGCCCTAGTGAAATATACTCGGTGAGGAGGAATGGAAGTTCCCCCAGAATGTCTGCTTTATATACATTATTTACACAATGGGCCCCACGTGATTGGCTAATTCCGGGATTCTCCTGTAAGCCAATCAGGTTGCGGATTCACTTGCACCTGGAGCTGGATTGGGTGGCTCCTGTGGACCAATCAGACTACTGCATTCTGGACCCTATTGTTCTGGGACCAATCAGACTGCTGCATTCTGAATCCTATTGTTCTAGGACCAACCAGACTGCTGCATTTTGGATCCTATTCAACTCAGTACATAACACCTATACTGTGAACAAATAACACTTTGGGGCAACGTCCACACCATACATTCAAGGAACTAGGATACCGTGTTAAAGTCATGGCTTTCCTCAAAGAATTGTGGTAGTTTGTTAAGGATGCTGAGAGTTCCTGGGGGACCATTATTCCCATCCCAGAGTAACAATTCCCAGAATTCCCTGGGAAGAGGGGCTGACTGCATCAAGCTCCCTGAATCTGTTGGCATTGAATCCCACCCGAAACTAGCAAGAGCCTGGAAGAGCCCCAAATTCAATCATAATCCAGCCGCACGAGCTACTTAGTGATTAAGGCAGTGGTTTTCTGCTAACATTATGTCCCGCATCACTCAGCATATTGCTCAGCTCTCCGTGGAAGGTGAAAAGGGCATCGCTGAATTCTTCAGAGCTCCGTCTTGCTCATTTGGCTGAGGGCGGCCGGAATAATCTTCCCCGACAGGCCTTGAAAATATCTTGCAACACCCACTTCTTCCTCTGCTATTATTACTGCTGGGGCAGCGTGGTGAGTGAGGGGTGGGTGTGGGGAGGGCAGAGGCCTTTAAAGGCTGGAGGAAAAGCCGAGAGAACGGTTAACGGATTCCAGGGTTTGAGCAAACAAACAGAAAAAGCTGGTTCTACAAGCCGAAAGTCTACCCTTCCCTACTTTGGGGCAGCTACCTGTACAGCTACCTCAGGGGTGGGGGACCATTTGGAGCCAGAGTGCCAGATTCCCTTGCAGGCATTTTTCTGGGGACCGGATGCAAGTGGTAGGCAGGGCCAGAAGCAAAGGTAGGTGGAGCAACAGGAGCAACACATCCTTTTCGTCCAATGGAGAAAAGCCTTTATAGCTCTGTGGTTCCAGTCTCTGTAATTCATTCTGTAATGCCTGCTTATTCTGTTTCCATGCCACCTGAATGTCTTCCACATTTTCCTCTGCTGCAATGAACCTTTCTTTTTTCAAAGGAAGCCTTAAAAAACCCTTTCTGCCCTTAGTCCTAGAGGACAAAAGCAACCGAATGACCTGTCAGTGGTGTGCAAACATCATGCAAAATGGAGAAGGTCACAGCTCAGGGGTAGAGCATCTGCTTTGCATGCAGAAAGTCTCAGGATTCAGTCCCTGATGGCATCTCCAGGTAGGGATGGGAGAGGGAAATCACAGCCCCCCCCCCCCGAAACCCTGGAATGCAACGGGCAGTCAGCGTAGACAATACTGATCTAGACAGACCAGTATTTATATACCCTTCTTCATCCGTAGATCTCAGGGTGGTTCGCAACATAAAAACACAAGATAAGAACACAAAATGCATAATAAAAGCAGGAAGTAGGAGCCACAAGGGACATGGGTGGTGCTGTGGGTTAAACCACAGAGCCTAGGACTTGCCAATCAGAAGGTCAGCGGTTCGAATCCCCGCAAGGGGATGAGCTCCTGTTGCTCGGTCCCTGCTCCTGCCCACCTAGCAGTTTGAAAGCACCCCAAAAAGTGCAAGTAGATAAATAGGTACCACTCCAGCGCGAAGGTAAACGGCGTTTATGTGCGCTGCTCTGGTTCACCAGAAGTGGCTTAGTCATGCTGGCCACATGACCCGGAAGCTGTACGCCGGCTCCCTCGGCCAGTAAAGTGAGATGAGCGCTGCAACCCCAGAGTCGGCTACGACTGGACCTAATAGTCAGGGGTCCCTTTACCTTTTAGGAACCACAAATCAGCAACCCCACTCCCCGCATCCAGTGCTCCTTTCCTATGCTCCTGGAATGAACAGAACCCAGAAAAGGAGAAGATACACAGAGAAAGTTAGGGCTTTTGCGTGCCTCTTACAAGATGCTTTGCACTTTGGCACCAAGCAGACGATACGTGCCTAGTACTTTAGATCATAGCTATACCACTTTGAAAATAAACATAAGACTGCTTCTGATGGTCCTGAGAAATTAAGCACACAGATCTGCTGCATTCTGGAAAGGGTGAAGCTTTCAGCAGCCTCTCATGATGCAGTCTATTTGACTAGTCAGAAACTGTTACGACCAGCTGGCTTCAACCAATCTCATGCAAACCAGGCAGCTGATCCGACTGTATTGCTCTCGTTTGCCTCCCTGACTTGCCCGCTGCATTCAGACCTCCGATAGCTATTAGCAAAATGACATGAAGTGGAGCAATTGCCGTGATATGCCAGAGACCCAGAGCAACGGTGCTGCAGTGAATATTTTTCTCTCCCCCCCCCACTCTTTGTAATTTAATAAATACATCCGCTTAAGTGCCCCCGCAAAGCATAGAAGGTGTTTCCATTAATTGATTACAGCCATGACTCTAAGTGAACTGCAACAATATTTATGTTTTCATTTAATTTTCTGGGTTAATGCTGCCACAAACAGAGATGTGGGCAACCTGAGCCCGGTCTACTAAGGAGCGGATATTCGGAAACAATGACTCCAGAGGAAGGGCAATGATTTAAAAGGCTTCAGGTTTTTCCTGGATCAATGACGGTGCGGCTGATACCACAACATCCTTGTCGATTTTTTGCCATTTAATCTTAAGAGGAATCGGTCTGAGATGGACAGAACACCTGCTGTTAAGAATATATATGGCACTTCTGGGAACCGTTCCTGGATGGCTAGTATTAATAACTCATTCATTTCTCACTAGTACATCCCTTTATAGGGGCGGCATGGGGTAGGCAGGGAATGGAAGCTGTAAGACTTTACTAAATGACTCTCGTCTGGGATTAGTAAAAAATGTTTACCTGCAAGATCGCCTTGCCCCATATTCTCTAGCTTGACTGCTTCAATCTAAAGAACTGACACTGTCAGAAGTGCCACACAATACCCATTCTGCACTCGGGAGACCTTGGTCTTTTAAGTGTGGCAGCACAGACTTTGGAACTTCCTGCTTATTAACACCAGGCAGGTGCCTTCACTGTACTCATTTCATCACCTGCTAAAAAATACTTTTGTTTAGAGAAGCCTATCAAGACATGTAGAGAATGCTGACATGTGTTGCAGTCTGGTTTTTACCTTATTGTTGGTTTAAATTATTATTTTTCAATGTTGTGCATTAATTGTTTTACTGATAATTTAATTGCTTTATTCTTTCTGTAAGCTGCTTTGAGGGCTTTTTTTTCTTTTCTTTTACAATCAAGCTGCATATGAATTGTATGATATAAAGAAACACAGGGCTTTGACAACCTGCATTGAGGGCTATGCTACTAGCCACAATGGCTGCGCTCTGCCTCCACAGCTGAAGGCAGCAGTGCTTCCAAATACCAGGAGGGGAGAGGGCTCTTGTGCTTTGTCCTGCTTGGGGCATCTGGTTGGCTCCACTGAGAACAGCATGCTGGGCTAGATGGTCTTTTGGCCTGGCCCAGCAGGCTCTTCTTGTGCTCTTGACAAGAGACAAAATGATCCACGAGAAGTGCCAGGAAGCTGGCAGCTGCAGAGGGCTGAGGAATCACATACCAGTTTGAAACAAGCAGTCAAATCTCTGGTTTCAAGCCTTTTGTTTTCGTTTGGTGCTAAGGAAGATGCAGTGCCCATCACCAGCCGGAAAGGATGGCGCCTGCGAAAAGCTGAATGTGCTGGCAGTTTGAACATCCTCTTCTGAGCTCGGAGAGGGAGGGGGGGGGGAATTTGGATTTGGTTTGACTCCAAAGCACTCCCCCACCCTTCCTTCCTGCTATTCCTATAAACAGTTGCTACAGCAACACTCTCTTGTGGCTGTCTCACAACGTTTACAGCACGTACTACAGAGCTTTCTACAGGGCCTGGCATCAATCCTTCTAATAGCAAACTCAGGTGGCGAGTGCTGACAGGACTGCCACAAAAATGGGGCCAAGGAGGAACAAGCGGGAGGTATCTGCCTGCCCAAGGGAACCCAAAGTTTTCAGAAGCAATTTTTTTAAAAATGTGGTAGCCAAATACCCCTGCCCCCCAAAAAAACTCCACAGTCCAATGAGGACTGAGCATGCACCGTAGCCTTGGAACGTTGTGACAATTGGGGCAGGGGACAAAACAGCAGGGGGGAGACTGGTATATCCTGTTTGGAGGGCTGTAATATCTGAGAAGATCCATCCCTTGACCCAGACCAGGATTCTAGGATGCTCTGGGAATTCTGGAAGCAGGGACTCCAGTCTGTACTTAACTGTGAGCAATGAAGGCAATCTGAAATAAAGCTCTCCATTCAGCAAACATGGCCTCCATCTATGTTCTGTGTCCCAGATGCCAAAAATCAATGGAGAGAATGGACCACAGAATGGATGGCTGGAGCCCTGAACTTTGTTTAGGAGGTAAAGATACATTGCCCCCCCTTGACTCATCCAATGCAAAACAGGAAAGCCCTGGAATAAAATATACATTAGAAAGAAGGAACCAAAAAAAGACAGACAGACAGAAGGAACAAGGTGATATGAAGGTCCTGTTCCCTGCAGGTGTCAATGTGCCAGCGAGTTCCCCATGGAGACCTTAGTCAGACTCCTGGAATTATATAGGATGGAAGTGATAAAGGTGATGCACAGGGAGCTCAATCTTGTTTTCTGACTCAGCCGTGTTCCTACTTGACCCACACATGTCATCACATATGGCAACAGCTGTGGGCAAATGGGCATGGAATGTGAGAAACGGTCTGTCAGGCCGTTCCTGAGCCCTGCCCCAAAAGATAATCACACCCTTATATACTGCACACATCCCTGGCACTCTGTAGGAGAGGGCCTGCTGAAGACACCATCTCATCAGGAGGTCTGTTCCACATAATGTAGGAACTAGGCCTTTGGAGTTGTGGAACTTTTCTGTGCTGGAACCTCCTTTTCCTTACCTATCAGGCATCAGAGAATTGTAGAGTTGGAATGGGCCCCATGGGTCATCTAGTCCAACCCCCTGCAATGCAGGTATCACAGCTCAAGAATCCCTGGTCATCTAGTCTCTATTTAAAACCATCCAATGAAATCCACCACCTTCTGAAGTAGCCTGTTCCACTTTTTTCTTCAGGCAAGACTATTCAGAACTGCAGGATACTGACATGTGTCTTAATCTGGTTTTAGCTTATTGCTGATCTTAATTATGCTTTGAATCCTTTAAATACTTGTTTTTAACAGTTCCCCTCACTCCTCGATAATTTCATCGTTTTAGTCTTCTTGTAAACAGCTTTGAGGGTGCTGGGGTCTTTCTGTGTGTGTGTGTGTAAACAATCAAGTGGTATATAAATTTTGTCAAATGTTTAAAACAAATAAGAGGGACCACAAAGGCCAGCCAGTAGAGGCATTCTGTCTCTGATATTTCACCTAAGGTGAGATTGCAGTGCAGAAAGTTAAAAGGCAGAAATAGGGGAACAATCCAAGGGTTGCCAAGTCATCATTTTGTTTTGGAACAAGAGGTATCATAGCTACCAGAAAGGACTAGTTGACAGAGGCTTCCCTTCCTGGCAGGCAGTCGCAATGGAGATCAAGAGAGAAAAGGGCAGGGCTGTGTATGCTGGCTGAACAATGAGGAGCTAGGCTGGGTTTATGTGAGGCCTTTGAGGGAGGAAGACAGAGCCCAAGAAAAAACTTCTCCACTACCCCAGTTCACTTTGGCCAGTGGTGAGAAAGGAAGCGTTTCCCACAAATGAAATGACAGTGGGAGCCCTTTTCCTGGATCCACAATGCTCCAGGGGGATAACATTTGCTTTTAATTGTATGTTGTTGTTTCCATCAGAGAAGTGTTTGCTACCCTAGGCTCCTTTTGGGGGAAAGGTGGCATCTAGATTTAACTGAGTAGAATGAATGAATGAATAAGTTAGCTGTCTGTGCCTGCCACTGTCTCTGGCTCCAGCCTCAGCTGGGCTCCCTTGCTTTCTGCCCCACAAATCCCAAATGGGCCCCCAGCCACCATTGATGGAAAAGTTTAAGGCTAAACATGTCAAACTATCATAAAGGGTTTCTCTTCTTTGTTTTCCAAAGATATGCCCCACGGAGGACCTTAAGGTCCACAAATAACAATGAGGTCCCAAGCCACAAGGTGGTTAGATTGGTCAACTAGAGCCAGGGCCTTTTCAGTACTGGCCCCAACTTGGTAGACCGCTCTGTCACAAGAGACTAGGGCCCTGAGGGACTTGACATCTTTCTGCAGGGCCTGCAAGACACAGCTGTTCCGCCTGGCCTTTGGTCTGGACTCAGTCTGACCCTTATGTTTCCCTTCCCTTATAGTTTTGATTTATGGGCTATTATTAAAATGAGGCTGCATTTTAAATTGCATTTTAACCCATCTTTTAATAAACTGGTTTTTTGTTTGTTTGTTTGTCCCCCCATTATGTTTTATTGTAATTTTATTGGTGTTAGCCACCCTGAGCCGGGGAAGGCGGGGTATAAATAAAATTTTATTATTTATTATTATTATAAAGTGTCTGAGAAGGGCAGCCCAGCCTTCAAGATGCCCGCTCTACCCTATGACCCTCAGCCCTGACCACCTTCCCACAGGGGTCTTCTAACAGGTATGCATCCATGACTGCAGTTCAGGCTTTCATACACCTGTTTTCCAGCTCAGCCTTTAGTGAAGGTGGCTTATCCCTTCTGCTTTGGGGCAGCAATGGGATGTACTGTAAGTAGGGATAAGGGAGAAATCAGACTCAGTTTGCACTGAGAATGAAACCGACCTAATTTGCACTTTCTGAAACCATACGGTAACCAAAGCACGACCATCTTTTGTAATTCTCCAAATTCTGCAATGCAGTTCTCAAGCAATGTGTACACAAAATGCACAAAATGCATAAAGTGTCCAAAGAAATGCATATATTGAAAATAACATAGAAAAAATGTTATAGTAGGGGAGATCACTTTGCAAAATATGTGGCTACTGCAGTAAACGTGTGTATTTACAGAAAATTATGCTAAAATGCATTTTTTTATGAGGACTTTTGAAAAGAAATCACAAACAGATGTGGTCTAAAAGTTAAGATTGGAAACATGAGGAACAGGGAAACTGAAACTGGTGGATTTTCTCATCGCTAAAGGTAGGCAGCCACCTATTCCTCAGTTTGATGGAAGATGCCAGGCAAAGCAACCTTCCCTGTCTTAGCTCCTTGTAAATCATTGTTGACCTCTTATGATGTCCGGTTGGTGCTCCTGAATCTTTTGAATGACATCGGTACAAGCGTCTGTGAAAAGTGTTGGTGTCTTTCTCTGTTATTTTACACAAGAACAACTTACAAGTCTTGGCTTCTGATCCCAAGGGTATATAGAAAACTATTACTTCCCACTAGGCAGAAACTAAACCTGAATATTCCAGCAACTGACTTAAGGCAATGAAAAGTGGGAGGAGGGAACCTTACTGACTAGATAAGAAAGCCATAATTGGTAACTTTGAAGTCAATAAAAAAAATGATCCATAAAAAAGTTAAGGGTGCTTTAGAGATTTCACTTGCAGAAAACATTAGGAGAATATCTTCCTAATTAACCAGTCTCTCATTACACTTGTCAGCCCAAAAGGATTATTAACAGATCATCAGCTTTCTCTAATGCCAACAACCATGAATAAATAGAATGGTTATCTCTTTTCTGCCATTCTAATTACAAAAAAAATATCAAATAGACGAAGCAAGAGGAGCTATTCATAATCGTTTTTCTCTGCCACACCCTTAACTTCCCTATCCACCCACCAGTGGTGGGCTTGGATACTAGGGTACCCTGCGCAAGGCCAAAATTTGCCCCACCATCCTCTCAATGCCTTTCCAAAGGCAGGTAAGGAGGCACCCAGCTTTGGGAAAGAGATACGAGAGCCCTGTCTGGGTCCTAGAGCCCTCCCGCCTCCTTCCCAAAGCTGGGAAAGTACTAACTAGACAGTGGTACCTCGGGTTACATACGCTTCAGGTTACAGACTTCGCTAACTCAGAAATAGTACCTCGGGTTAAGAACTTTGTTTCAGGATGAGAACAGAAATCACATGATGGCGGCACGGCAGCAGCAGGAGGCCCCACTAGCTAAAGTGGTGCTTCAGGTTGAGAACAGTTTCAGGTTAAGAACGGACCTCTGGAACGAATTAAGTACTTAACCCGAGGTACCACTGTAGTAATATAATGATGATGAGGATTCCCACCCAATAAACAAGAATTCAGAAGCAAGAAGGCACCATTCCAAATCTACACAGAACAAAGTTAGTAAAGAGGACAAGAAACAGCCAGAAACGATACTCTGGAAAGCTCCACCACTTACCTATATACAGGGAAGAGTCTTTCCTTCTCACGTGGTCGTCGATGTAGGAAACTCCTAAAGGCTGTACAGGGGTGGCCCCAATCCCTAGGAGGACTTGAGCTCCAATGAGAAGCAAATACATCATGTTGGTGGCAGTTCTGTTCCTGCAGATAAGCTCCGGGTCTGGTCCCTCATCGCTGGCAGAGCCATTGACCACGCAAACATCCCTCCCTTCGGCGCCCCACCGAATCTCCCCGGATTCGTATTCGTACTGATGGGTCAGGAATTCGGGCAGCGCTGAGAGGAGAGCCCCGAGAGCCATGACGATCCCTCCGCATCCTATCAAGCGAGGCCGGTGGCCCCGGGCACCAAAATAGCTGACAAAGAGGATGAGAGCCAAGTTCCCAATCTCAAAGCTGCTGGCGATCACACCCACGTCGGCACTCTGCAGGTTGAATCTCCGCTCCAAGGTGGTCAGCACACTCACCTGTGAGGAGAGACAACGAGTTTTAGTTTTCACCCTTTATTATTTTATTCACATAATATACATTCTTTACAACACACAACTCCAAAATAAGCAGACAACTCCAAAATAAAATCGTATGTAACAGAACCATAAGTCTCATGTTTTCATTTACACTGATCTCCTCTACGATACAGCCAGTGTGGTGTAGTGGTTAAGAGCGGTAGTCTCCTAATCTGGGGAACCGGGTTCGAGTCTCTGCTCCTCCACATGCAGCTGCTGGGTGACCTTGGGCCAGTCACACTTCTTTGAAATCTCTCAACCCCACTCACCTCACTGAGTATTTGTTGTGAGGGAGGAAGGGAAAGGAGATTGTTAGCCGCTTTGAGACTCCTTAAAGGGAGTGAAAGGCGGGATATCAAATCCAAACTCTTCTTCTTTTTCTTCTACTTGATATTTGTTGCTGCTTTCTGCTTTCCTGATAGAATCTTTATGAAAATTTAAATCTCTTAAATCCTATACCAATCTTTAACAGTTTCAATTAATCCCGTCACCTCCTTTCCCCACAGCCCAGTACTTCCCTCCACCCGTGTGCGATCTTCTTTACCTACTATTTTTGTTATTGTTGCATTATTCACTTTGTTATCCCATCCTTAATATATTATTATCTTATCTCTTTGCGCCTTTTAAACTTTTGCATATTAATTTTTAAGCCCCAGCGCCAACTTTTTTTCATGTATTCCTTAACGCATTCCCACTCTTTATTAATTTTTTGATTAAAGTAGCCTCTAATTGATGCTGTTAATTTTACCATCTCCGCAAGTTCAAGAAATTTGATTCTCCACTTGAATAATTCTGGTATTTTATCAATTTTCCAATTTTTTGCCACTATGATTCTGGCTGCCGTGGTTGCGTGAAGGAATACATTCCTTTTATTCTTAGGAATGTCACTCAATACTAAACCCAGCAAAAATTCATCTGGTTTTTTAAAGATTGTACTCCTAAAAATCTTTTTAAGCTCTTCATGTATCACAAACAATGAAACTCATTGTTTCACAATGAGTTTTAGCGTGCTTGTGTCCTATTTTCTAACGTTCCTTTCGCATTGCAGTACCTGTTCAAATATGGAAAGGTGGTGTGTTTTTTACTCATATACTCAAATGCCATGCTAATTTTCATTCACACCAGTGGGCATGGTGTGACATACCAACAAACATTGTTGGGCAACGTGTTGGTGCTGACCTTTAAAGCCCTAAACGGCCTCGGCCCTGTATACTGAAGGAGTGTCACTACCCCCATCGTTCAGCCTGGACACTGAGGTCCAGCTCTGAGGGACTTCTGGTGGTTCCCTCACTGCGAGAAGTGAGGTTGCAGGGAACCAGGCAGAGGGCCTTCTTGGTAGTGGCGCCCACCCTGTGGAACTCCCTCCCATCAGATGTCAAGGAGATAAATAACTATACAACTTTTAGAAAACATCTGAAGGCAAAGCTGTATCAGGAAGCTTTTAATGTCTGATTTTTTATATGTGTTGGAAACCACCCAGAGTGGCTGGGGAATAATAATAATAATAATAATAATAATAATAAAAACAAAAAACAATTATAATAATAGTAGCTCCCTCACATTTTCCGCACATGCATGTTTCCATTCCCCTGTGATTTTCCCCATGAAAATGGCAGAAAAGAACTGTATGTTGTTATAGTGCTCTGAATTTTGTCACTTCTGTGATTTTCTGGGGTAATGGGGCTGCAAACAGGTTTTTTTCCTGGAATCAAATTAAATGGAAATGAGCGCAAAAAATACACAACATTCCATTAGTTTTCTGGAATGGCTTTTATGGCATGTGGAAGCTCAAATACAATGCAGAAACCGACAAGGAAACACGAGGGAAATGGAGTAAACGGCTGAGGGAATGCAGTTTCGGGGTCGGCTTACTTAACACCTGACCCACCATATTCTGTTGCAGAACTTTCTCCTCTTGCTGACAGGGGATAAGCTCTTTCGGCAGCTTTATTAGATTAATAGGCACACAGAAAATTGTTCCTCCTGAAAGGAGCAAATGCAGAAACTGTTCTGGAGAGAAGTGTATATTCTGCAGCAAGCCTTTAAAAACATCCACACCAAAGACTTAAAACACACACACACACACACACACACACACACACACACACACACACACACACAAACAGTAAAGACCTTAAAACAAAAAAGGACAGCCTTAGGAGAAAGGCAAAAAATAGTTAGGACCGTAGGCGATCAGAATCTCCTCAAAAAGCAGATGATGTTCTCTGTAGCTGGATTCTAAGAGATTCTGGCAGCCTCTGTCCTCTTAGATATGCCCTCAGTGAACATCAGAATGCTGAGAGGACATTAAAAGATCACTGGGCATAAGAGAGAATAAGTATTACTGGACTCGTCTGTATTACTTAGTATGGAAAAATTAAAGGGGGGGAAGCAATTTCTTGTATTCCTGAAGCCAGACAAAGCCAATGTAGTGACATACAGATGTCGTCATGTACAATTCCCATCATCCCTGACAATTGGCCACATTAGTTTGGTCCAACAGGAACAGCAGTCCAGAACATCACCTGGGTGCCACCCTGGCTACTCTTGCCTCAAAGTAACTAAAATAAGCACCTCTATATTTCTTTATGAATCGCTTCCCACTAGCCGCCCCAGAGTGATTTACAATCCAGGGAAAACATACACCCAAAATAGCAGATGTTTGTTTATTCAAGTTTATATCCCTCCCTCCCAAAGAGGCCTAGGGTGGCCACTACAACATTTGCATATATAAAGATCTAAAGCTTTTGCATATAAAAAAGAATATTAAAACAATGAAGTGTATACATAAATGACTTCTACATCTGGCTCAGCACTGTCTTCTCTGAACAGCTGTGAGTCTCCAAGGTCATAGGGAAAGAGAGGCCTTTATAAACACCAGGTCCTTATTTCTTTTAACTGAAGGTACTGAGGGTAGAACCTGAGGCCTTCTTTCAGTGGGCCAAAGATTTTGGTTATAATATACAATTTGATGAATGGATAAAATTATGGAAAGAAGGAATGAAATTCACTGCATGCACTACAATAAAAGAAAATGTTATGAAAATGATGTATAGATGGTTTGCGTGTCGAGGTCCCCAGGTCCACCCCAAATAACTCACACATCACACCGAAATTTTTTGTTTAAGATTTTTGGCATAATTTTGGCCACAACTTTATTAAAATACAAATTTGTGAGTGGTTGCGTAGGCATTGGTTGCGACTATCTGCCCCCACCATGGGGGACAGACTGACATTCCGCACGATGCGAAAGTCAGAATGGGGGAATACACTTGGGGGTTACGCGGAGCAGGGAACCTGCCCTCACCCCAAATGCAACCAGGAGCTCATTGCTATGGCCCGAGCCCCCTTGACAGAGTGGACAAGCAATAGTTAGCTCCCAATTCCTTTAACGGAATCCCTTGCAGCAGCAGCATTAGAGGGGCAGGCACAGCCAATCCATGCCCCTCAACCAACCAATCCATAAACCAATGCCTAACCGCGAACCTTACAAGTTGTGACGATTTGCTACGCAGAAGGCAAAAACCAAATGGCCCCAGCCAATCAGCCAGATGGACAAAATTCCTACCAGGCCCCCGCTCCAAAGCAGACGACCCCATGACAGACATAGCAAGGTCAAAGCGAACAACCCTAATTCTAGGGAGGGAGGGACGGGCAATCCGATGCATGGGCGAAAAGAGGAAGCCCTAGCCTGGTGCAAGGAGTTTTAGTATTTCTGGCTGTCAATCAATAAATGGCAACATTAACTTCTTCCCAACAACAAGGGAAGCCCCAATCGCATCAGTGGCCAACGATCAATTAGCCAGCCCTCCAATTTTGGAGTGTCCTGGAGGCCCCCACCGCAACACGTGCTCTCCATGAAGGAGAACATGCTATGTAACACCAGTGAAACTTGGTAAGATGTATAAAGTCAGTAATAAATGTTGGAAATGTCAGGAAAAAGAAGGAACATTTTATCACATGTGGTGGGAGTGTAAGAAAGTGAAAGGTTTCTGGGAAATGATTTATAATGAGATGAAGAAAATGTTGAAATGTACTTTTGTTAAGAAACCAGAAGCATTTTTATTAGGAATATTAGGGAATGAAATTAAAAAGAATGATGTGAAATTATTTAGGTATGCAGTGACAGCAGCTAGAATTTTGATGGCCCATAAATGGAAACAGGAAGAAATGCCGACGAGGGAAGAATGGAGAATGAAACTGATGGGATATGCAGAAATGAACAAATTAACAGGGAAAATTCGGAACCAACGCGATCAGAGATTCACCGAGGACTGGAATAAGTTTACAGAGTATATAAAAAATGTATGTGAGGAACAATTAACGCTTGTTGGCTTTCAAGAAGCTCTGTGAAAACGATTGATAGAAATGTTGCTTAAAAGATATAATAAGATTAAGATTGTTAAAGCGCAATATAAATTTAAGAAATGTGAGTAATTGTGATAATATGGAAAATTGTCAGACAGGCTGAGGGAAGTCTAAAAGATGTATATGTTAGAAGTGGATGTTAAACATGGATGGAATGTATATTGGAAATTGAATAAAAATTAATTATAAAAAAAAGAACCTGAGGCCTTCTGTGTGCCAAGCAGGTGTGCCACCACTGAGCCACGGGCGAGACATAGGAACATAGCTCAGTCTAGCTCAGTCTTGCGGCATGCAGTCAGTGGACTTGGGGGAACTAGGGTAGTCTCTTAAATGTTCCTGGAGAGCCAGCATGGTGTAGTGGTTAAGAGTGGTGGACTCGTAATCTGGTGAACTGGGTTTGCGTCCCCGCTCCTCCACATGCAGCTGCTGGGTGACCTTGGGCCAGTCACACTTCTCTGAAGTCTCGCAGCCCCACTCACCTCACAGAGTGTTTGTTGTGGGGGAGGAAGGGGGAGGAGAATGTTAGCCGCTTTGAGACTCCTGAAGGGGAGTGAAAGGCGGGATATCAAATCCAAACTCTTCTTCTTCTTCTTCTTGGTAAATTAGAGTATTAAAGTGTGTCCAACTCATTCGTATACGTTCATGTTTATATCACGATATTTACCACTCTGACGTGATAAATACTCTGTTCGAGAGATGTTCCCTTGGTTCATTTCCTGTGTGCAAATGCATTTTGTACAGCCCTGCTTTGGCTTCCACTTACGGCAGATGAGTCATCAGCGGGAGCGGCTGGAGCCGAGGAACAGGAATAGTCTGTTGGACAAAATAACTACACGTGGTGTTTGGTGCTTTGCATTTAACGTGTCTCCTTTTGTTCTGAAGACAACACAGCACAGGTTTGTTTGTTTTTCCCCTGTAGCAACTAAAAACGTGCAGTTTCAAGCATTCAAGTGAAGTGTGAAGTGGCCAGAAAGACCATACCATGTGTCTATACAATGGTACCTCAGGTTACATACGCTTCAGGTTACAGACTCCACTAACCCAGAAATAGTATCTCGGGTTAAGAACTTTGCTTCAGGATGAGAACGGAAATCGTGCTCCAGCGGTGCGGCAGCAGCAGCAGAGGCCCCCCATTAGCTAAAGTGGTGCTTCAGGTTAAGAACAGACCTCCAGAACGAATTAAGTCCTTAACCCGAGGTACCACTGTACATTAGTTAGAAAAGTATGGAGAGGGACTCAGTTAAAGAAACATTTCCCTGCTTAAAGAATGCATCTGCGCATGTGCGGTCAGGCTGCAAGACTGTGCCAAGGCCAGTGCAATTTGGTGAAATGTGCCTGCTTCCACAATGTTGTGTTTCAGACCTTCTTTGTGGCACATCTGTTCCCCTATGAAAAATTTCACCGCATGCCACCAGTGTACATCAAGTTCCTGGAGGGTAAGTCATCTTGAAATAGCCAGGGATTTAATCTGGAACCTCTTGTATGCAAAGCAGGGTAAAGGGTATTAGGACTCCTCAAGGTCCTTAGAAGATTTCAGGGATGTTAGTTGTAAAGCTCTCATAGCATCATACGGAACTACCTTAGACCAAGTCAGAATATTGGTCTGTCTGGTTCAGTATTGTCTACACTGACTGGCAATAGCTCCCCAGGATTTTGCAGGGTTATCTCCTAATTGGAGATGCTATGGATGTAAACTGGGACCTCCTGCATAGAAAGCAGATATTCTCCCAGTGGGCCATGGCCACTTCCCTGACTTCTCACCTCCAGTAGTTTGACAGCAATTAAAACCTTCCTTCAGGTGAACTTGACAAAAAGGGATCTGCCAATTCTGACCCGTTTGTGGTTTCCTAATACAGTTCAGTCCTAATACACCCCTCACTGGAAAATGATGAGGTTCGGTGTAATCCTTAGCCATTTTTCACTAGTGTAATAGTAGTGTTTCTGCCACTACAGTTTCCATTTAAAACAGCAGGCAGTGCAGAATAAGAAACATGTGAGCAAGAACTCTTGCTGTGCATGGGACGTGGGGAACAAGAAGACGTTTGTTTGGCTCACATTTTAATGTGGCTGCACCTAATTCCTGTAAAAATGCATTGAATGGAAACACAGTTATCCTCCAGAATTTGCACTCATTTGATTTTTGCAACGCTATTCTCCAACACACACAGAGAGGTAGATAGATTAGATAGATAGATAGATAGATAGATAGATAGATAGATAGATGATAGATAGATAGATAGATAGATAGATAGATATAGATAGAGACAGCCTTGAATGTCTTCCTTCTGTGAGACATTTAAGAATACAGAAAAGCCATACTTGAAAGCATCACTGCAAAATGCCTTCCTAGTACTTTGGCACACCTGGGATTGTCTTACATGACACAACCTACTCCTGAATTTGTCTTTGCTCCATATCTCCTTGGAGACACTTCTTGGCAAGTAGAGAACACCAGTAATAACACTTCATACACAAAGAGCCTTGCGGTTTCTTCTGCGAGTGAGTGAAGGAGGGATGGCTTGCATGTCGGGCAAGGGGAGGGATGAAGGTGCAAGGAGCATCCACTGTGAGGGTTCATCCACACGTCTGCTTGTTCCGTGCCTAGAAAGCAAGGGGCTGAGCAGTTTCCCACTTGTCCCACGCTTTGCAGGCACGAGTTCCAGTGGTTTTGCTATTACCTTTCTGCTTTCCCCTGGAAAACCTGCTCTTTGGGGCTAAATTGGAACAGATCGCAATCCATGGAAAACCTGATGGCCATTCGTTCTGATTCAGCACCAAATCACAGGTTTTCTTTGGGGGAAAGCAGAGGGGTAAACAGAAGTGTGAAAAAGCCCTGAGGTTCAGTGGCCATCAGATACATGCAGAACAGGCCACGTTTTTGCTGGCAGCATTTGCAGAGATGTAAGCAAGGACAGATGTGCAGCAATACAGTTCAGAAAGCAGCGCAAAAGGGTTGAGAATAATTAGAAAAACAAACATTTCCCAGAGGTCTAACGTCAGAAATACTGTTTGCTTTGTAATGCAACTCCTTACAGAAAAGGAAAAGAAGGCACCTCTGAATCTAAACATCATCACAGCTATTTTTGAAAAAAGCATACAGTAGGGAACCATTCTCATTTATCGTTTTACAAAGCAATTATGTATTTAGGAGCCCTGCTTCAGGATTCTACCCCCAAAAATATTTGTTCTCATTTTAACAAGCTTTGAGCACTGATTCTGTGAGAAAATCCCATCTCCCCTCCGCCGTCGCCCTCCCCAGTCCAGTTAAAGGAAACTGTGAGATATTCCCTGCTACTGTCACAAACACTGACTTCCAATGTCAAAAGATAACTGTGCTCATCATCATCCCCACAGAAACAGCCTGATGGGTGAAAAGCTGCTGACCTCAGCATCCACCCAAAATATCCGCCTGTCACACAAAAATGGGATTTACCAAGTAAGAGACAGGAAAAGTGGGAAGCCATGAAAGACTCAGACTCCAGACTCTTAGCTGACAGATTTGCAGAGAGCCAGTGTGGTACAGTGGTTAGAGTGTTGGACTACGACCCGGGAGAGAGGGGTTCAAATCCTCACTTGCCCACAAAGCTCATTAAATGAGCTTAGGCCAGTTATTGCCTTCTTAACTTAACTTACCTCACAGGATTGTTGTGGGGATTAAATGAGGAGGGGTTTGCCACATGGTTGGCAAAGGCTGATCGAGAGCGTCTCACAAAGGTCCAATCAATTTGATGGATGGGGACAAGGGACAGGGCCTTTTCAGTGGTGGCACCGCAACTATGAAATGACCTGCTCCTGGAAGCATGCCTGGCACAGATAAGGCTGATACTTTGGTGGCATTTAAAACCTGGGTGATTAGTAATTTATTATTAATTAATGAGATTTATCATTAGATTTACGACCCACCCTTTCCCAGGAGTGGGTCGCAGCAATATGAAATATAGCATTTGAAACCGTTTGAACCAAAATACAAAACAGAGAGGGGTTCTAAAATCTCTTTCTCTCTCGAATGTCCAGGGCCAAGGTAAATAGGTATGTCTTCAGCATAAGGCAACGGCTATATCATCATCATCATCATTAATTAAATTTGTGTACTGCTCTTTCCTGCTTGGCAGAGGGTTGGACTCGATGGCCCTTGTGGTCTCTTCCAACTCTATGATTCTATGATTCTATGATTCTGTGATCACAGGGTGGTTCACAACGTAAAAATACAAAATGAAAACACAAATTACATAATAAAGCAAAAGCAGAACAATAACCACCCCCCTCCTCAGACACATTTAAAAGGCCATAGAATGTTAATCAGCCAAAAGCCTGGTTGAAGAGAAATGTTTTTGCCTAACACCTAAATATATGTAATGAAGGTGTCAGGTGAGCCTCTCTGGGAAGACCATTCCACACATGGGGAGCCACCACTAAAAAGGCCTGTTCCCATGTGGCCACCCTGCAGACCTCTCGTGGGGGAGGCACCCAAAGAAGGACCTCAGATGATGGTCACAGAGTATGGGTCAGTTCATATAGGGAGAGGCGGTCCTTGAGGTATATGCTGAAGGTACCAGGCCCACTGCTGTTGGGAAGGAATCCCACAACTTAGGCCTGCCACAGAGAATGCCTTCTCCTGGGACGTCACTACCTCTGAACTTCTGCCAATCTGAGCACCCGAGAAGGTCTGCAGGGAAGTTCGCCTGCAGCGGGTGCAATTCCTGTGCTGGAGCTTGCTCTTCTGTTTTCAGTTTATATCAGGCGTGCCCCTTGTTTTGTCTAGATTACCGTCTCAATTGTCATTTTAGATTGTTTTAAAATGATGGTGTAACCCAGCCTGGGGATCCATTAATGAAGGGCAGGTTAACAATGCTCTTAATAAAAACAAATATAAACAATGCGGGCAAGGAAGGAGGCGCTCAGCTGCAACGAGGAAGCAACGTGGAAAGGAGGCTGCTGCTGCTGCTGCCCCAGGATGCCTGATTAGTCTCCTCTGTTCCGAATAATTTGTAAAATAAATCCCCCGGCAAATTAAGGTTCCATTTTGGAGCTAACAAACAACACCAATTTGCATCCGGAGTGCTTCTGACACATTTTAATTGCCAGATGTAACAAAAGTTCATTCTCAGTTGCTCCATATTTCCTGAAGATGAGCCTTTGCTCCCTAGAGTGCTGGGAATTCAAACTCCTGGGAATCAAATTTTGTACTTACAAGCATTATATAAGTTCTCTTTCTCTCTCTCTCTCTGACACACACAGACTTACCTGCCAAGCTGTTAAAAACACCACAAGTAATCTCTCTCCCACACATCTCACAGGCACACAGAGATGTAGGTGGTAAGAACAAAAGCTGCATCTTATTGAGAAGCAGATGAATTGGAATTCATTAACCCACCTGACATAGTTTTTAAAAGCCTAAGGAAGGAACATAGATGGTTTTAATAGACCAACCAATGTAAGAAGGGCACTCTGGGGCAAGGCACAAGGCCCATCTTATCCAGCCTCCGGTTCTCTCACTGGCCAACCAGACACCCTAATGGGAAGCTAAAAAACAGGACCCACGCACAACAGCCTGCTCCCTTCCTGCAGTTTCCAGCAACTGGTATTCAGATGTATAATGCCTCCAAAAGTGGAGGCAGAATACAACCCTCATGCCTAGCAGCCATCAATAGCCCTCAACTCTGTGAATATGGCTAATCCTCTTTTAAAGCCATCTAGGTTGGCGGTCATGGGACGCGGGTGGCGCTGTGGGTTAAACCACAGAGCCTAGGACTTGCTGATCAGAAGGTCGGCGGTTCAAATCCCCGTGACGGGGTGAGCTCCCGTTGCTCGGTCCCTGCTCCTGCCCACCTAGCAGTTTGAAAGCACGTCAGAGTGCAAATAGATAAATAGGTACCGCTCCGGCGTGAAGGTAAACGGTGTTTCCGTGCGCTGCTCTGGTTCGCCAGAAGTGGCTTAGTCATGCTGGCCACATGACCTGGAAGCTGTATGCCGGCTCCCTCGGCCAATAAAGTGAGATGAGCGCCGCAACCCCAGAGTCAGTCACAACTGGACCTAATGGTCAGGGGTCCCTTTACCTTTACAGGTTGGCGGTCATCACTGACTCCTGCAGAAGCGAGTTCCATAGTTTAGCTATGCACAGAATGAAGGCAGGCTTTCCTTTATCCAACATTCAGCGACACCAGATGTCCTCAAGTTCTAATATTCAAACTAGAAATACTTTAACTCCACTGGATCTTTTTAATTAGGTGCAGGATCTAAGATGAAACTAGTCTAATACAAGCCAGAGAGGCATACACTTCTTGCAATCTTAAAAAAAATTAAAATGCAACCACTTGATGGATTATTGCCAGATCTGCCTAGGATTCTTTACATATGTTTAGTTCTTTCTGGAGAGCCAGGAGGATCACCTACATCAAATCCCAAGCCAAGCAAGCAAACCCAGTATCTGCCAACAGAGAATAACACCCCAAGCATATGATATAGTCGGCTTTGGTCCACAAAAGCTTTTGCCACAGTAAATCCGTTACCACAAGGGATTGTGTGTTTGCTGTAACTGACTAGCGCAGCTTCCCCGTCAGCGTTTCTCCTCAGTGTTTTAAGTTGTTGCAGCTTGTATTGAGAGGAGAAAGCCTGAATGTCAGAGATGGAAATGCAGTACAATCGGATCTTACGCACATTCAATTTGTGAGATTTCAACCTTATGCGGCTGAAGGCTGGCAAGCTGAAATCTCACAAATTAAATGTATGGAAGGCAGAAAGTGTAAAAGCGCTTTCTTTCTTTCTTTCTTTCTTTCTTTCTTTCTTTCTTTCTTTCTGGGTTTTCTCAGTACAGCACAGAGCCTTGATCTGCCCAACTGACACCTGACATGGATCCTGTGCGATGGGCACACAGTGTGTGAACCAAGCTTGAGAGAAACAGGCATGACAACACACACACACACAATATGGGAGGGGGTGAAGCTGGATATAATCGACAAATAGATGCAATTTCATCAGGCTGCAGCAGGAGAGAAGGCAAGCAAGGCTGTTTCATTGGCTTTGCTGCCTTTGGCTTTCCTTCAGCTGTCACCTAGCTGCAACCATTCCATCAGGATGCAAGAGAGAAAGCGAGAGAGAGAAGGGAAGCAGTGCTGTGCCATCAGGATCTTACCTTTCTGCTCCTTCAACTGTCTCTGAGAATTTCATCAGGCTACCTAAGCCTTTTCCATCCCAGCTAGCTGTTATAAGAACACTAACTTGAACTGGGGAATGAGCTTGCTTTTTTCTTCCTCCCTCTTCCTCCCTTCTTCCTTTTATGCTGTGTCTTCTAGACTGCAAATCTGAAGATAGAGATGGCCTTGTTTTTCAGCCCAAACTGGCCCCGCTCCCCCCTCCCCCATTTAGTTTGCTTTTCCTTGACACCACAGCTCTTCTCTTCCCCAGTCTCCTTCCTACCACGAGGTCTCTTTACCATAAGTGGCCCCAGGTCCAGTCCTCAGCATCTCTAGCTAGGGCTAAGAAAGAATCCCTGTCTTAAACTCTGGACAGCTGCTGACAGTCAGTGGGAGCAATACTGAGTGAAGTGTGGCAAGGGTCTAATTCATGCAATTTCCTATGTTCACCCAGCCAGCCACATTCAGAGCCAGGACTGGTGAGCAATAATCAACTTCTTCAAAGGCCTCAGTTTAAACAGCCAGCCCCAAGCAGGCATGGAACTGCTTTCTTCAGCAACACATCCCCCAGATGGACAGTCTTTTATCTGAAGCACCCCCTGACTCTGGCAGATGTTGGGTCCTTGCAACTAGGTCAGCCTGAACTGGAGCTCTCTGGCACTCTCGAAGGCTAAAGACCGAGGAGAGAAAATTAAATCAGGCTCTTTGCTCTGCAAAAAAAATAATGAAAAAAGCAACCCTGGAAGCTGTCAGACCTGAAAGCTTTGCTTCTTGCTGCAAAAAAGAATAATTCTGTTTCAAGATAAGCCACAATATCAGCTTCAGGGTGGGAATTATTATTATTATTATTATTATTATTATTATTATTATTATTATTATTAAAATAATAATAATAAATAATAAAAATAATAAATTATTATTATCTGTGATATTTTACTGTATTTTTTGTTTCTATGGAAGCCGCCCAGAGTGGCTGGGGAAACCCAGCCAGATGGGCGGGGTACAAATAAATTATTATTATTATTATTATTATTATTATTATTAAGCACAAACATTCTCTGTTAGACAGAAGGAAAAAGGTATGCAACACTCTCCTAAGAAGGATGGGGGCTTTATAAGATTGAAATGTGGGGTAGGGGGCAAGCAGAGAAGAGAAATCCAATTGCAGGGCATAGTTTCATCTCCTTTTCAAAACCAAGCTTTTTGGCTTGCTCTGCTCCACCAAACCTCTCACAACACCAACATCATTGAGGATTTGGCTATTTGCAAATTGACCAGTTTAAAATAATAATAATTAAATTGAAGGATAAATTGATTACTGGTTAAAAGGGGACTAACCAACTGAAATGCCACTAACCGTCCGACAGGCCTCATAATAAGAACACTTAGCACCTGCAGTTGAAGCGCTCAACATGTGCCCAAGAAATCCTACAGCAGCCTTGGAAGGTAGACCAGTTTTCTCATCCCGTAGCTGCAGGGAGAAGGTTGAGGATGGAAGTCCATGCACCTAGATATGGATTTGCTGTTTTCTATATATGCTTTCCTAACATCAGTTAGAAGGTGTCCAGAGAGACCAGAAAGCAGCCTATGTCCCCACAGCTCGTGACCTTTATTTTAATATTAAAAAGACACCAGATGTGCCTAGAAGAAATAACACATGTCCCTCTCCTTTTTCTAATGCCTTTTTGCAGGGCCTAGCACCATCTCAAGTGAAAGGAAATTCAGGACGGGGCCTTTTCTGCTTTGGCACCCCCACCTCTGTAACTCGCCCCAGAGAAGTTCAACTGGTGCTGTCCCCCTTGCCTTTTCAGGAGGATTCTGATGAGTCACCCAGACTTTTTAAGACGTTCAGCTCAACTATTCTTCCTGTATTCATCTCATTTCTTTATGTAACTTATAATTTCCATAATGCTGCTTAAGGCCCTACTTTCAAAGCAGTACACAAAAGGAAAACAGCCTAAATCATATTGATCCTGTATGGTTTCCATATATTTTAAAAACAGCGCTGGGTTGGGCTGTGTAATCCAGGGGTCAGCAAACTCTTTCAGCAGGGGGCTGGTCCACTGTCCCTTAGACCTTGTGGGGGGCTGGACTATATTTTGGGGGGAAAAATATGAACGAACTCCTATGCCCCACAAATAACCCAGAGATGCATTTTAAATAAAAGCACACATTCTACTCATGTAAAAACATGCTGATTCCTGGACAGTCCGCGGGCCGGATTTAGAAGGCGATTGGGCCAGATCTGGCCCCCGGGCCTTAGTTTGCCTACCCATGGTGTAACCTAAGAAGCAATATAGAATAGAATAGAAATTATATATTCTATTATATATAATTGCCTAAAAGCAATAATAAATAATAAATTACATAAATATATAAATGCCAGAAGAGTTACAAACCCACCAAGTATCTCGCCTACCTGCCCTCAATATACTGATTTACAGTGCAATGCCTACTCAGAAGTAAACCCAATAGAATTCTGTGGGGGGTTGCTTCTAGGTAAGAAGGGTTAGCAGTGCAGTCTTAGTCAGCCGAAGCCTAAATGAACCAAGCTTTATCGGGCCTCCTGGCCTGATCACCTGCAGGGCCTTCTTCCTCGCCAGAGGTGACCAGGGAAAGCCAGTACAGTGCTACCTCGGGTTAAGTACTTAATTCGTTCCGGAGGTCTGTTCTTAACCTGAAGCACCACTTTAGCTAATGGGGCCTCCTGCTGCTGCTGCGCCACCGGAGCACAATTTCTGTTCTTATCCTGAAGCAAAGTTCTTAACCCGTGGTACTATTTCTGGGTTAGCGGAGTCTGTAACCTGAAGCGTATGTAACCTGAAGCGTATGTAACCTGAGGTACCACGATATTGACAAGTCTGCTGGGAAGCTGACCACCATGAAGGGAATCGGGCTTGGACTAAACCCGACAGGGTGAAACTCCCAAGCTGAGTGGGGCCTTTGCCGATGCCATTTCAGTCCACCCTAATTTCTATTTTCAAAGTGCTTATGGGATAATTAGACAGGATCCAAACAAGAACATAAACAGAACATTACAAGAACGTGAAAATAGCAGGGTGCATGCAGCCGCTTCTGAGCAAGCAGCGTGGGTTTGCATTTGCATAAAAGCTATGCAAAGTGGAAGATGTGGACACAGGGAGGTGCTGGCGGAACAGGCAAAGCCCTTCATACGTGTCAAATGGCAGCTGAGAGCCCTTGTGAGGCTGCAGAAGAGCCCCCTTTGCTGTGCCATCTTGGCGAATGTTCTAGAAAACATTACCAGGGATATTTTATTTTGGAGGTGGGGAGGGGAAGCACAGGGATGTGGACACATGCTCTGAATAAATTAAATAAAGGCTGTTTATATATCACCAGCACTGTGGCAGGTGCCACAAATTGCCAATAAAAAATTATATATAAATAAAGGACCTACCTACGTGATGCCAACACAAAATCCTACACAAACACTATGCAATAGAAGGAAAGAACATTGCTCCCCCCTCGTCTCTCTGCCTCCCTCCCCTCTCTTACCCCCCCCCAACTGCATGATGTCTATGACAATAGTGTCTCACACCGAACATAAGCGAGCTGCGAAAACTACTCTATGAATAGAAAAAGGAGAGGCTATATGTGCTTTTACTTGTTTAATTGTTTGTTTTGTGACACAAGAAAATATCTAATAAAAAATAATTAAGAGAGAGAAATGAGAGAAAAGATGAAAAAGAGAACACACACACACACACACACACACACATCTGATAGTTTCATTGTTTTCTTTTTGTAAACCACTTTGAGAGTGTGTGGTTTTTTTAAAAAAAAATAATAATCAAGCAGTATATACATATCATGAAACAAACAAATAATCTAGAAAGAAATTTAACCTGCATACAGCACACATTAGTTATTTCGGGAATTAGTAATACCGTAATACGAATTGCTAACAAATATTGATATAAATTCCTTCCTCTGACATACTTTCCCACTCAATGTCGCTCAGCCTCCTGGCTCTCAGCCACAATTCCCCCCTGGCTCTCTCCCTGGGGCCAAACAATCTCACAGATCACCCCCAAAATCTCATGACTAGAAGAGTTTCTGAAACAAATTGACATCACCTTAGTCTCTCCCGCTAGGCTTGTGCCCAGGAGTGTGTGTGTGGAGCTTTCTCAGGCTTCTTGCTGCTGTGTCCCTTTCAGACCTCAGTCAGCTGTGCTGCACCCATCCAGTTCCAGGCTACAGGTGGTTTTGGTGAGTATCTCAGGGGGTCCCAAGGATGGTAAATAGACTGGTGAGAAGAGGAATGTCCCTTCTCTCCCAGCCAGACACCTCTCCTCTTCCAAAGCTTGCAAGGCAAGGCAGAATTATTCTACCCACAACCGTTTCCAAACGGCCCATTTTCCCACATGCTTGCATTTTTATTTATATTTTGAGCCAGCTCTGATGATTTAATCGTCTGTCTTGCTTCTGCTTTGCTTTTTTTGCTTTTTAATTGCTTTAATTGTTGTTCTACTGGGGTTTTGTTTTTTTGGGGTTTTTGGAGGGGGGCGTTGGAGCTGTTACCCACGCTGAGCACTATTGTGTTTTCTGGAAAGGCTGGCTATAAGTTATCCTAATGAATAAATTAATAGTTATATCTGCTAAGGAAACGTGCTGCGAATGCCAAAGGAGTCAGGTTTGGTGCCTGGCATCTCCAGGCAAGTGGGAAAAGGCTCCACTTGGAATATTCAGAGAGCAGCTGCCAGCCAGTGTAGACAACTCTGGAAGAAAAGGACAACCAGACGGATCAAGGAGTTGAGCCACCCAGCTATGAAGAAAGGCGGCAGCATTTGGGACTCTGGTTTAGAGAAAAGGCAAGTAAGAGGGGACATGATCAAAGTTTATTAAACTATGCATGCAGACTCTCCAAGTGCCCCTGTTTTCCAGGGACAGTCCCGGCTTTACAGGAGCTGTCTCGGTTTCTGATTTGATCCCAGAATCAGTGGCGTAGGAAGGGGGGTGCTGCGGGTGTGGGCCGCCCCCGGTGTCGTCACTGAGGGGAGTGACTAAATGGCAAAGATGTGTGTTTTTGAAAAAATAACTCCCGTACCCACCGAACGCCCCTTTCTACACCACTGCAGGAGCACCCTCCCCTTGAGCGATTTTCAGGAACCAGAAGCATTGCCGCCTCCAACTTTGCAGGCAGAGCACAGCCTTTATGGCTAGTAGTAGTAGTAATAATAATAATAATTTATTTGTAGCCCGCCCATCTGGCTGGGTTTCCTAGCCACTCTGGGCGGCTTCCAACAAATATTAAAAATACATTAAAATGTCACATATTAAAAACTTCCCTGAACAGGCCTGCCTTCAGATGTCTTCTAAATGTCAGGTAGTTGTTTATCTCCTTGACATCTGATGGTAGGGCGTTCCACAAGGCGGGTGCCACTACTGAGAAGGGCCTCTGCCTGGTTCCCTGGTTCCCTTCTTGCAGTGAGGGAACTGCCAGAAGGCCCTCGTGCTGGACCTCAGTGTCCAGGCTGAACGATGGGGGTGGAGATGCTCCTTCAGGTATACTGGGCCAAGGCCGTTTAGGGCTTTAAAGGTCAACACCAACACTTTGAATTGCGCTTGGAAACGTAGCCTTTGACAGCCCTCTCTGCCATGAATCTGCCTAATCCACTGCAGGGCCTGCAGCATGCCTAAGCGTCTCTCCTGAAGGGGAGGTAGCAGGCGGACTGCCTGCAAGCTCTGCACTGCTTTTTCGAGCAGCTCGGGGCTTGTGTCTGCCCACCGCCTCAGCCGCCCTACAGCTGAGGGGGAGGCTGCAGAGAGGCTCCATGCAATGCGCCCTGCCTTGGCTTGCCCCGCCCCCATGGGTGGCTCACTCTGCCCCAGGCTGCAGTGCACCCGTGCAGCCCCAGGCACCCAAGCGGCTAGCTACACTGCTGCCCAGAATGTCCTGTCTTTGCTTAGGATGTCCTTATTTTCATCAGAGAAATGCTGAAGGGTATGATGTGGGAGAAACTGGAAATAGAAAAAGGTTTTTCTCCCTCTCTCAGAAGACTAGAACTCGTGGATATCCAGCTGAATGTTGAGATATCCAGGACAGACAAAAGAAAGGACCTCTTCATGCAACAGTTGTGTGGAACTCACTCTAATGGGACTTAGTGATGGCCACCAGATTGAATGGCTTTCATAGAGGATTGGGCAAAATCACGGAGAAGGCTTCCAATGGAAGTCACTCGCAGTCAGAGGAGACACTACTGAATCAGACAGGCAAATCAATAGACCTAAAATAAGACAGCTTTCTATGTATCCCCTCCCATGAAATCCTTTGCACATTGCATAGGATACTGGGGTACATTCTTAGTTGCACAAAAGAACATGTTGCACATAGGGCAGACCTATGGGGTTTTGTCATCCCAGGACACAGTTTGAGTTTTTCTTTGTGGCTGCACACTGCAAGGTATGGTGGCTGGTGCCTTTCTGAAAAACCAGTCCGCTCCTAGGATCCTGATGAGCTACAAAAGCAATGTCAAGGTTCCCCAGACTATAATTTTAGAACCACTGTTCTAACCACAATGCACCAAGAAAAACTACTAGTCATTCAATGAGGGATGAGGAACCTGTGGCCCTCCAGATGTTGCTGGCCAATCAGATGATGGGGACTGTAATCTAGCAACATCTAGCAGGCCACAGATTCCTCATCCCTGGCTTAGATAATGGACTTTGGAGACTTTCTGTAAGGGCCTTGTTGCTTTGGTGATGGACCAAATGACAACATTACCAACGCAGATTGATAGCCACTTGAAAATGGTTTCTCCATGGCTGAATCACATTGCCTTAGTAGCATACGAATGCTGGAATCAAATAGATCTGTGTTACTGTCAGAAATGCCCAGCCAACTAGAGAGGCTGTTCTGATGCAATCCAGCGCTAACACTTTCTCCAGCAAGCAGTCAGAATGCCTGCAACTATTCCATAACATCCCAGCAACTCATTCAGTGGCTCGGGCAGAAGGCTCCAGCAACAGATGATCGGCCACAGGACATCCATTTTTAAAATATTTAAGCTAAATCTGCAGAAATGAAAAATGGGGAAGGGCGTAACCGTTGGCTTCCTGGCAACCTAAAAATGTTTCTGTGGGTTATGTGATAAATTGCAACTGACCTGTTTCAAGGAGGGTTGAAACTGGATTGTAAAACATTTCTAAAAGTGATTTATAAACGGCAAACAATTAAAAAAAAATGCTACTTAAGCAGCACAAAACTGAAGCTGGCCTTTGGGATAAAAGAGAAACGTACGACTTTAAACATCTTAGTGCTTTTCTTCTGTAACAGCATTGTGGGTAGCATAAACATGAGCTTGAAAGAAATCCCACAAAGGAGTCAGCAAAGTTGGTCTCACTGATAAATTCCTTAGGTATACTTGCTGGTTGTCCCGAGCCCCACCTAGGGCTTGTTTTGGCTGGCTCAGTATAATCCTAATAATAGGTTTTGCAGAAGGGAAGAGGGTGGTGTCAAGTAGCAGCAGTGGCATGATAAAGTCTGGCTAGCTCTTAAAGCACTCTGCATTTGCATCACCCAACCAGCCTGTTGCGACGTGCAACTGGCTGCTCACCATGGACTGAATGCTCTCATATGTTCCAACACAGCATAAAGAAAGGACATCCCTTTGGCAAGCTGCATTTAGTGTGGCGGCACTTGCCCTTTGGAACTCCCTCCCACTGCATATCAGACAGGCGCCTTCTTTGCAGGCTTTCTGGTACCTGCTAAACACATTCCCCTTTCAACAAGCCTTCTAAAATATTTATCCCGGTTGATGTGTGTCCTGGTTCTGACCTGACTTTATGTATGTGTTGTTGTTTGAAGTGTTTCAACATTTATAGCTGCTGTTTTTCTAATTCTACACACACACACACACACATATGTGTCAATATATTGAAAATTAGGTTGACATGCATCATGAGAAGGGATTCATAATTGAACTTACCCTCCAACATTTCTCCAATGAAAATAGAGACATCCTATTCAACAACAATGACAACAACAATGATTTTATTATTTAGACCCAACCCATCTGACTGGGTTGCCCCAGCCACTCTGGGCAGCATATAAAACATTTTAAAAAAACCTTCCCTATACAGTGGTACCTCGGGTTACATACGCTTCAGGTTACAGACTCCGCTAACCCAGAAACAGTACCTCGGATTAAGAACTTTGTTTCAGGATGAGAACAGAAATTGTGCGGCGGCAGCGGGAGGCCCCATTAGCTAAAGCGGTGCTTCAGGTTAAGAACAGTTTCAGGTTAAGAACAGACCTCCGGAACAAATTAAGTACGTAACCCGAGGTACCACTGTACAGGGCTGCCTTCAGATGTCTTTTAGAATGTCTTTTAGAATGTCTTCTAAAAGTTGTATGGTTACTTATCTCCTTGACTCAGGGGTCGCATAACTCCATACCCACCAATGTTTTGCCGATGAAATTAGGGACACCCTAAGGAAAAGTGGGACATTCCAGGATCAAATCAGAAACGGGGACAGCTTCAGTAAATCTGTGGCTGTCCTTGGAAAATCTGTGGCTGTCCTTGGAGGGTCTGTGATAATGATAATGCCTTCATCCAGGAAACCTTTGCAGCCACATCCCGCCTCTCCTTCCCCTGTTACTGAACTACTCCTACAGCCGTCTCTCAGATGCTTCCCATGCCCTTGTCTTGTCTGGTTATTTTTGGTTACATCCAGGAATGGACATGCCCTGAAAGCCATTCATTGACCTGTGCTTTTCTCAGGTGAATAACTGAAATTGAAATTAATGGGAATGGCTAGCTTAGGTCTCTTAATTTCATAGTGCAGTGGTACCTCAGGTTACATACGCTTCAGGTTCCATACGCTTCAGGTTGCAGACTCCGCTAACCCAGAAATAGTACCTCAGGTTAAGAACTTTGCTTCAGGATGAGAACAGAAATTGTGCGGCGGCAGTGCAGTGGCAGTGGGAGGCCCCATTAGCTAAAGTGGTGCTTCATGTTAAGAACAGTTTCAGGTTAAGAACGGACCTCCGGAACAAATTAAGTACAAATTAAGTACGAGGTACCACTGTAGCGCCATCTTCATTTTCATACCTGGGATCTGCCTTTAACATGCTTTTGGGGGCACATTTTACTTATTTTTTTGCTATATGTTTGCATGGTGATGGTGCTGCTCTTGAATCAGGCCTCATTCTGGCAGTGGGTCCTGAGGACCCAGCAGTTAAAAACCAAGGGGGTGTAAGCTAAATTTTACTTAGAGTAGATCCACTGAAATGAATGAACCTGACTCTGTTAATTCCATTAAGTTCAGTATGTCTGCTCTTTTTTTTATATAAATTTTATTTTTCAATCTTGGAATTTTTTTTTACAGGCATACAAATCCAATAGCTTCCCGATAAACATATGTTTTGACTTCCCTCCACCCCTTTTGTGGTTTCCTTATAATGTTAATTTTTAATACAGCATTTCCTACATTATTCCATTTATTAGTTACTCCCTGATTTTTCTTTAGCATTACCCTTAAAGGTAAAGGGACCCCTGACCATTAGGTCCAGTCGTGGCCGACTCTGGGGTTGCGGCGCTCATCTCGCTTTATTGGCCGAGGGAGCCAGCGTACAGCTTCCGGGTCATGTGGCCAGCATGACTAAGCCGCTTCTGGCAAACCAACTACTTGCTAATCCTGTTACATTAATCCTGCTAATGAACTTAAATGTATACAAAAAACTTTTCAGATATTCCACAAATTTTCCCCATTCCTTAATGAAATTTATTTCTTCTTGGTTTCTTATTTTTCCAGTAGGTTTTGCTGCTCTCAGTAAAACTTAGTTGAACACCACGTCAGTGCTCTAATATGCACCATGATAGGAGTATTTGGGGTTAAATCCACCGCCTGTATTTATTTATTTTATTTCATTATATTTATATGCTGCTTGATTGTAAAAAACAAACTGTCAGAGCTGGCTCCTGGTCCCAGCTCACAAAGGACCAACGCTAGCCGGTAGTAAAGTATCAAAGTCTTTATTGAAGAATAGTTTCCATTTCCAAACCTCAGCGCCCCAGCTCTACGTCTAGAGTCTAGACCGGCGAAGCTCCGTCTGAATCTCCGCCCCCTGTACACCAGTTTAAGACTCTAATCTTACTCCACCTCTCCCTTCTCTCCTTTCTCCTCTGGGTCCTGCTGCCCCCCGGGGTCTCCTCCCTCCTGGACTCCTCTGACGCAGACGTTGACCCTCCTGACTCCTCCCGCTCTCTTCGGCGGGCTTTAGGACTTGGCTCCCTACCCGGGCTGCCAACTGTGCCGCCTTCCTGTACGTTTGAACTTGGCGCGCGCGCGCGTTTAACCTTCCTCTTAACCGTTTCCTCGCTCCCTGACGGAGGCGTGGTCAATCCTGCCTCATGTTCTCCCGCTGGTAGCGCGCCGCCTGATCCCGATGCCTGGGACTCCTCCCCCCTACTTCCCTCTGGTGTGGACGCTGGTCCAGATTTCCAGCTGCTGCTCTCTGAGTCCCCTTCTCCCTGAAGTGCCACCCTGGGTACTCCCCTTGCCCTGACCATGGGAGCCCCTTTCTGTGAATCCTCTGATTCACTGGACAGACTCAGAGACCTCGGACCGCTGTCATCGCTGACATTTCCTTCGGACTCCTCCCCTTCGCTCTCCATTTCCTCCCTCTCCTGTGCCTCTGCTCCTGAACCCCTGACACAAACAAAAAGCAAACCCTAAGCAGCTTACAAAGGGGAGAAAAACAATGAAATTATCAGTAAAAACAATAAAAAAATATTTAAAACATTCAAAAATAATTATAATTAACAATAAGCCAAAAACCCGATTAAAGCACATAGCACCTGTTTACTGAAGTTGTTTCAAAGAAGGAAAATATCCCCATTAGATACATGGATGGCAATGATTCAATATTTCCCTTTATTTCCACATTATTAAATATTATTCTAAATAACAAAGGAAACATCTGTAAATCAGCCACTAATATCAGCCTCTGGAATAGAAAAGAAAAGAAAAAACCCTTCAAATCATCTCAAATTGACTTAAATGTATGGTTCTAGAGGTAAAAAAACCTATGGTTGAATACTAACATGAAACTTCTGAGTTCCAGAAGTTTATAAAGTAACTGCACCTCTCAATATATTTATTGCCAGCCTTTATTTTACACCTTTATTTTGGATTTTTGGTATACCGTTGCATTGTATTTGGCCCATTGGGAGATTTTCAAATTACCCACAGCTATTAATAATGCCATAGCAAGCTCTAATTTCCCCTTATTAACAATTCTTTGGAAACAACAAAGGAGCATTTCTTTTGGATTTAAAACTACATTACACCCAACCATGCTACTTATATTTATAATCTCTTGTCAAAAAGGCCTTAGTTGGGTGCAGTTCTAGAATGTATTCATTATGTCCATTCCTGGGTTCCTCACATATATCATGCTGAAGATTATAAATTATTTTTAACCTGGTAGGCATCAAATACCATCCATTCAGTGCAGTGTATTTTATAATGGCTTTCTTTCCCAGTAAGTGGGATTACATTTTTCACTATGCTTTTCGTAAACCCATTCAAAATGATCCCTGGAAATTACATCACCTATGCCTTACGTCGTCCAGTTTCATAATTAGTTACCTTTTGGTCTGCGACAGGTAAGATCTCATAGAGGTGGCATCTGCAGAATACATTTTAAGCACCGTGATACCAATTTAACGGTCATGGCTGCCACCACCATCTTGCCCAAAATCAGGAAACTATAGTTTGTTAAGGGTGCTGAGAGATATAGAATCATAGATTTATAGAGATGGAAGGCCCTCTATGGATCATCTGGTCTAACCTGCTGCAATGGAGGAATCACAGTTTACGAATCCTTGACAGATCCCCGCCTTCTGTCACAGATGAGCATCATCACCATCATCATCATGATTCTACTTAGCTGGTTTCCCTATTTCCCTCGCAGAGCTACCATTCCCAGAGCAGTTGAAGAATCGACCCTTCTTCCCAGAGAACTCTGAGAATGGTCACTTCTCGGACTCACCATCATCTGGACTGGACCACATCCCTGGTGTCCACACCCAGCTTTGGGCCCATTCACTGGTCTGACCAACCAACCAACCACATGGCTGCCCACAGCAACCACTCCCAGTGCCCCAGATGAACCCTAATGCCCAGATTCCCAGCTTTCAATAATAGAGAGAGAGAGAGAGTTATGTTTCAAGTGCTTGTGGAACTTCAGATATGAGGCACAATATTTCAGGCACTATTCTCCTCATTTGTTTTGCAAGTCCGTTCCCAGCTTTCAGTTAAGTTTGTTTGTTTCTTTGTTTGTTTGTTTGGAGTATCTACTTTGCATGCACATGCACATACACATATGAAAAATTCCTGTGGATGCACATGACCAAGCAACATGTTTCAGAATTGGTAAAATAAATTTACAGTGGTACCTTGGGTTAAGAACTTAATTCATTCTGGAGGTCTGTTCTTAACCTGAAACTGTTCTTAACCTGAAGCACCACTTTAGCTAATGGGGCCTCCTGCTGCCGCTGCACCGCTGCTGCACAATTTCTGTTCTCATCCAGAAGCAAAGTTCTTAATCCGAGGTAATATTTCTGGTTTAGCGGAGTCTGTAACCTGAAGCGTATGTAACCCGAGGTACCACAGTATACCATTTGCCATACAATGCTGCATTGCTAGTGTTAGGATGAATGTGCCATGTATTATATGGATATCCAAGAATAATAAAACACGAGGAGCTTAGAGTTTGTCTCTCCTCCTGGGTCAACCAAAAAACAGCAACAACCTCAATTTGGTTTCTGGGCTGATTAAAAAGGTCTATAAACCCTGACCCAGTAACAGAAGTGTGGTCTATTGACCACTGGTGGCCTATGAGCTCCATTCAGGTGGTCTAAAGAAAGGCTGTAGAACAATTGAAAATATGTGTACTTGGGCCTCACTGGAATCTTTCCCCTTCTTCTGATAATGGCTATTGAAGTTGTCTGGTCTTGGACCAACAATTTTCATAATACTGTTGGTATTGGTACTAACATATGAAGTACCCATACATCTCAGGACCAGGTAACTTGAGAAACCGCCTTATCCCTTATCCACCACCTTCCGTCGTCTGTGGGAGAGTCCTGCAAATTCGAAAGATCTCAGAAGCCCTCTCCACAATAACAAAGAAGAGCAGGGCTTTTAGTGTGGCTGTGTTCTGTAGAAAAGCAGTCCTGTTGAGATTTGACAGGTGCCCACTACTGCACTTTCTCGAAACGGTCAAAGACATTTTTGTTCTGAAAGGCTTTCCCAGCAGATAAATGGGTCTTTTCCATGAAGGTCCACTTTTAGGATTTTAGTCTTCTACTTGTGGCTTTTGTGGTTTTATCTGCTTTTAATTATCTTACGTGCAAATCACACTGAAACAGAAGTTCAGAAGGAGATTAATAAATCAGTTGTAATAATGACAATATGGCGCTGGTTCAGCCTACTCATTTTTCTCTAGAAACCTTCCAGTTTCAGCTGCTTTTTGTCAGTTGCCTAATTCTGGGTTCGTGGCTTTCATAATATGGTGGTGGTTTTGACACAGCTGGGGGAGGGGAGGAATGTTTAGGTCTAAAAAGCCCCCCTCACAGTTTTCAAGGGGTCCACAAAAACAGCTGGAAAAGGGATGCTTTAAACTAGGCATAGGCAAACTTTGTCCTCCAGATGTTTTGGGACTACAACTCCCATCATCCCTGACCACTAGTCCTGTTAGCTAGGGATGATGGGAGTTGTAGTCCTAAAACATCTGGAGGGCCAAGTTTGCCTATGCCTGTCTTAGGCCCACCCATCTGCACTATCCATGTAAAGCTGTATCCTACCGAATTTACCAATCGGTCTCCCCCAAAGAATCCTGGGAACTGTAGTTTGTTTAGGATGCTGAGAGTTCTTAGGAGACCCCAAATCCCCTCACAGAGCTACAGTGGGATTGATTGTTAAACTACTCTAGGAATTGTAGCTCTGGGAAGAGAATAACGATCTCCTTTAAAAATTCTCAGCACCCTAAACAAACTACAGTTCCCAGGATTCTTTGGGACAAGCCATGACCTTTAAAGTGGTATGGCACTGCTTTAAAATGTTAGTTCATCTGGGGCCTTCATTGCAATCAGCACTGTTTCCATTCTGCCACAGTCTGAGTTCTGCTAAAACCTACATTATTTGTCACCACTAACCACCAATGTAATTAATTACATCATTAACTTCAGCGCGTTTAGATAGGAAATCTACTATCATGGCTCCCACTAAAGAATTCTGTAGTTTGTTAAGGGCGTTGAGAACTGTTAGGAGACCTCTGTTCTTCCCACGGAGCTACAATTCCCCAGAGTTCCCTGGAAGAGGGATTCGCTGTCAAATCAATCCAGGAGTTGTCAATCAAGAAGTCACCACTTCATAACACAGCAAGGAAGAGTCAGCATTATAACCAGTAAAAAAACAAATGTGAAAATCCTCAATGTCTGAATGTAGACTTAATAATGTCCATTAATGTCAATGGATCTACTCTGAGGAGGAGGACTGGCACTGAATGCCACCCCATATCATCCTCCAATCCTGAACCTGTTCTGTGCCACACTTTGCACGCCAGGGGTACATCTAAGTACCTGAAGGTGCCTTGTAAAAGGTGAACCCAGCAGTCCCCACCACGGCTGATAGCACTTCTCCAAGATCCTTTGGCCAGAGTGCCAGAACATAGCTGAGCCCCACCAAAGCCAGCAGCTCCAAACTTCACCTCCTCCCTCCCCTGCAACAGTGAATAAAACAAAAGGCACAATGTCCTGTTACTGTGCATTTCTCCACCCTCCTACAACTTTCATTGGCTGCTGTATTCATGGGTGGGGAAACTAGCAAAGCACCGAAGGCACATTGCCTGTCTTGTTTTGCTCAATGTTCTGGGGGGAAGGCAGAGCAGATGTGGGGCAGATTGCTCTCCAGGGCATCCACACTGTGTTGCATTGTGCAGGCTTAAGGTGGGGTGGGGCGGGGGGTCGTCTCCTGTCCTGATACCTGAAATTGGATCGCTGAAATAAGAGACAAGAGCACAGGAAACAGTCATATATTGAGTCAAACCACAATCAGTCCTGCCTACACTGACTGGCAGCAGTGGTTTCAGGCAGGGGGCATTCCCAGCCCAATCTAGAGATGCAGAGAATTGAACCTGGGACCGTGTTATGGTCCTTAAATAAATGATGCTGGAGAGAAGCTTGTGGCCTTCTGTGTGCAGAAGTATTTGACCTTCTGCAGGCAAAGCCAATGCTTTGGCCCTGAGCTCCAGCTCTCCCACAGCAAAATCAAAGTGAAGCAGTGGGAGGCATCTGCAGATATTTGAAAAGCAAGGTGCAAAACCAGACACCCCATTTGCCTATTTTACTTTCCTGCACAGCCCTCTGGAGTAAAAGAGACTCTGCATAAGGGGTAATTCGACAACCAGCCTGCACATACTGTCCTAGGCAAGGAGGGTGGGTAGATTTTAATGCTTTTGGAACAAACTGCCTTGGGTGTGGATCATAGAATCGTAGAATTGTAGAGCTGGAAAGGCTGACGAGGGTCATCGAGTCCAACCCCCTGCAATGCAGGAATCTTTCAACCAATGTGGGGCATGACGGAATACAAATGCTTTAAATGAAGGATTATATCATGCAGTGTCCAAGTAGGCCTTCCAAGCAAGCTCTGAGGCTTTGCTGTTGCTTGTCTTTGCTGCTGTGATATCACAGAATGCTCACAGAGCATTCCAATCACTCAAGGTAAAGGTGAATGTTAACAGCTGAATGTTTAGCTTCTCTGAAGCTCTGGACTGGGGGTGGGTCAGGGACTCATAGGTTCAATCCACGGCATTGATGGCAAGATCAAAGAAGAGGTACAACTCCTGCTATTGATATTCTCAATTTCAATTAGAGAACAGTCTCTCTCTCTCTCTCTTTCTCTCTCTCTTTCTCTCTCTCTTTCTCTCTCTCGCACGCAAACACACACTTTATAACAAGGAAACAGCAAGCCCACTCACAGTATTCTAAAGCAATGGAACAACTTGGATTTCAACATCAGCTGCCAAAATAGCAATCTGAATTAGGGGGTGCGTAAAAAGTCCAATTAAGGGAGCGAAAGAACTGCAGAGTGGGAAGGCTCGAAGCACAGTTCCTCAGTTGGACCAGAACCATTTACTATTTACCGGCAATTTTACAACCCACAGCATTTTGAGCAGAATGGTCAAGCCAGCTCACAATGGCGCACTTCTCTCAATGCGCTTGCACCTGGATGTCATTCCTCTGCAGCTATCGGCACCTCCAGATGAAATATTGCCTCCATGCAAGGCCACACTGAAACACCCAGCGCAGGCCTGCATTTCACAGCACACACATCAAACTCTTTTCGCTGCTCGGTTTCCATCTGTTCACAAGAGCGGACCGAGGGAATTTGCTGCCTCTCCCTAATGACACCCACACACACAAAACCCATTGGGCAGAACCAGCCAACGGCAAATGAGCAGTCTCGTGGCCTTTGCCTGTATCAAACACAGGACAACCCAGACATGAGATGCACCCCGTGCTTGTGAATGACACAATGTCACTCAGATCCAGCAAGGTGAAACAGAGTGAGAGGAGGAACAGGGAGGCGGTATCCCATTCTTCCCTCTTCCGATTTGCTTTCCTTGGCTCAGGTACCCTGACATCTGATCTCAGGGCAAGACAGCTGGTCCCCCGATCAAACCCATTTGCCTTGCACTCTCAGATTCCAAATGCAACCTTTTATCTCCCACCCCCCGCCACCCAAAAAGTGTGTTTGTTCTCACCCCATCATACAAAGGGAAAGACAGCTGGCAACCCCAGAGCAAATGCTGAGTCACTTAACGAGAAAACCAAGCTTGCTAATAGCCACCCCCTGCTTGCAAGGTGGTCTGCACTGGAGATTTGCAAGCCAGGTGACTGCAGAAACCTTTCTCCTCTTTTGCTTCTCCCTGTTTCCCTTTCACCTTCAGGGCAAGGACTCAGGTGAGAAGCTCATGGCTGAACGCAGGCCCTAAATAGAACTGCACTGGCTCATCAGAGAAGAACGTAAGAATCTAGCTGGGTCAGGCCAAAGGCCCATCTAGCCCAGCATCCTGTTCTCACAGTGGAAACCAAATGGCCCAATGGGAAGCCCCCAAGCACGACCTGAATGCAACAGCAGCAGACACCCCCCCTCAGTGTCCCTATTTTCCAGGGACAGTCCCAGATTTACAGAAGCCATCCCGGTTTCTGAGTTGATCCAGGAATGTCCTGCTTTTCCTTAGGATGTCCATATTGTCATCAGAGAAATGTTGGAAGGTGTGGAGTTATGCAACCCCCTGAGCCAAGGAGATAAGTTAACTATACAACCTTTAGAAGACATCTGAAAGCTGCTCTGCATAGGGAAGTTTTTATATATGTCGGAAGCCACCCAGAGTGGCTGGGGTGCAAATGTTGCTGTTGTTATTAAATAGGATGTCCCTATTTTCATCAGAGAAATGTTCGAGGGTCTGCAGCAGTCCAGAGGTGGTTTTAGGACAGTGCCACCGATTTGCTCGCACTGAGTGCTCAGCCAAGGTGGGCGCTTTCTCAAAGCCCAGTGAGCACTTGCCTGGCTTCGGGAAGGAAGCATGAGGGCTCTGGCAGGGTCCTAGAGTTCTCCTCCCTCCTTCCCAAAGCTGGGCAAGCACTTAGCGGACTTTGGGAAGGAGGTATGGGGCTCTAGAACTCTGCCAGAGCCCTACACCTCCTTCCCAAAGTCCAGCACTCGTTTACCAGGCTTAAACCAGCACCTCGAGGACTGTGGGGAGGGCATCATATGTTAGCCTTGCATAGGACAGCATATTCGCAAGGTTCACCCATGACACATTTTCTGCCTCCACTGTAGGAGGCAGTGTGCCTCTGATTGTCAGTTGTTGGGAATCACAAATGGGGAGAAAGCACTGCTGTGCTTTGGTCCTGCTTGTGGGCTGCCCTTCTGGGAATCTGGTTGGCCGCTATGAGAACATGATGCTAGACTAGAAAGGCCTCTGGCCTGATGCAGCAGGGTCCTTAGCATATAGCCATTGCTGCTAGCAACTCCTGATAACCTTTTCCCTTTGCCAGCAAAAGGTGCAGGATGGAGACAATTATGTTCACATGATAGCCTACAGTATATAGCTGTACATTAAATTATTGTTATTATTATTCACAACTACAATTACATCAGTCAACAGGATGATCAGGAAAAAGCCAAGCCCCTGCCCCACAAAGCTTACAATTAGGGTTGCCAGTTTTTATTCTCTTTATTTGCCCAGTCCTTGTGCCTTTAAACAGCACTCTGGTGTGAAAATGCTTGTTTCCATGGTCTTGAAAAACTTCAAGCTGCTGATCACTGTAGATTACAAGGCACAGTTAAGGATCTTTCCCCCCTTCTGGTCAGCTGGTAACCCACACTTAGAATGTACAACTAAGAGGAGAAAAGGGTAAACTGGCTTAAGCAAATGCAGTTTTTGTGCTCTTAGGCCTCATTTCGCAGCATGCATGTAGTTGGGGGAGAAGGGTTTACTCATACCCAACTGTGGCTAAATGTCCGAATGTACCTAAACTGGGATACCTTTATGCCAGCCTTGCAAGGCAGGCTAGAACAATAACTGCCCCCTTTATAAATTGGCAAGGGGGAGGCCACAGCCATCATAAAGCAGCAGAGTGCATTCCTAGCCAAGGCGACATTTGAACCAGGGGCTTCCTGGCTGTCAATCACTATGCCAGCTAGATACACAGATGTCACTGCCTCTGTTGGTTCAGCTTCTGTGTGTCAGACCAGAGCGGGTAGAGTTAATCAGGTCACGGAGGGGTTGACCCACAATGGCCTCTGCTTAATTCAAGTTGATGATTACAATTATTAGCATTAGGAATGTTTATCCCCTATGGACCCCTCAGCCACAGCATCTCTAGGAAGAGAATACTGCATACCACCTATGCAAATATGGGATTCTTTCCACCCCACACTGAATTACTCCGGAGGAACTACCGCGGCCAGGGCCAGTTACTGAAGGCGCTCCCGATGCAGAGGGGTGTGTGTGTGTGTGTGTGTGTGTGTGTGAATGAATCCCCCATTAACTGCGGGCCGGGGAGGCCACGCTTCCCCCTCTCTCGCTCATCCCAACCGAAGCTCAACGGCAAGGCTCAGGATGCCCGGAGGAAGCCGCCGCGGACAGCTTGCCTGGGCACCAGGAGGGAACCGAGGCTGCTGGCTGTCCATCAAGCCACCTGCACCAAACACGCCCCTCCTCGCATCACCTTCCATCCTGCCGAACCTGGCACGGGACCCGGAGTGAGAGGTGCGGGAGGGGGGAGTCGGAATGAGAGAGATAGAGCGAGGGTCCCTATCCCTCTCGCCCCCAGACCCTCAATACCGTCCGCAGCCTTGGCTGACGCTACAGCGGAGAGGGGCTAAAGATGCCACCCGCATGCCCGATTCCTCTCTCTTCCTCTCCAAAAGAAGGTGGCACCCACTTTCCCCCTCCGCACTTTCCGCACCCCCTCTCCGGCTCCCCCCGCTCCCCGGCCCCGCTGGCTCACCAGGTAGGCGCCCACCGTGCCCTGCGCCAACATGAGCGCGCACTCGGAGACCAGGAAGATCTGGATGTTGGAGACGCACGGGGAGCTCTTCTTTTTCCTCTTCTTGGCGCGCTGCGACTCGTCCCCTTGCAGCTCCCCGCCGTCCCCGCTGCTGTTGCTCCCGCCGCCGCCGCTTCCTCCTTCTCCCGAGGAGCCGCGGGGCTTCTTGCCCTGCATCCTCCTCCTTGGCCCTCTCCGCGTCCCCACCGGCCGCCCGGGAGCAGCGGCGGCGGCGGCGGCTCCGGGGGCCAATCAGGCGCGCAACGACGGCTGCCCGCGCCCGTCTCGCCTCCTGCGGCGGGCTCCTCCTGCCGCCGCCGCCGCCGCTGCTGCTCGCACCGCTGCCATGGCCGGCCCGCTCCCTCCTTCCTTCCTTCCTCCGCCCGCTCTGCTCGGCTCCCTCCCTCCTGCTTTCCTTCCTTCCCTCTCGCTCCCTCTCTCGGCCGCCGCTCCAGCGCCGGCTCCAGAGCGCGGCTGCTGCTGCTGCTGCTTGCTTGGCCCAACCCGCCTGCGCCTTTGCTGGGCTGGAGCCAAGAGGGGAGAATGGCGCGCCCCGAAGAGGAAGCGGGGCAGGTCGTCGCTGTATTTTCTCTCCCCCCACCCCCGGGAAATACTGGTTCTGCGCTGTTTCTGGAGGAGGAGGATCTGCCTTGCATGTAGAAGGTCCCAGGTTCAACTCTCAGCATCTCCAGGAGGGGCTGAGAGAGACCCCTGTCTGAAACGCTGGAGAGCTGCTGCCAGTCAGTGTAAGCAACACTGAACTAGGTGGGCCATGGTATGAGGCAGCTTAGCCAAGGGCCCTAGCTCAATCGTAAAACATCTGCTTGGCATGCAGAAGCTCGCTGGTTTAACGCCCAGTATCTCCAGGTAGGGCTGGGAGAGACTCCCTGCCTGAAACTTGGGAGAGCTGCTGCCAGTCAGTGTAGATGATACTGAGCTAGATGGAACAATGTGTCTGAGTCAGTATTAGGCAGCTTCCCAGAGTGGCAATCTGGGTTTTGCCACTCTGGGAAGGAGTTTCCTCTTTGGCCCCTGAGTAGCACTGGAGTCTTCCAGGAGGGTGGAGCAGGGCCAGCTCTGCCATTAGGCAGAGGGAGGATGCAGCTCCAGATATGCAAACCTAAGAAGAGCCCACCCAGATCACGCCCATCTAGTCCAGCATCCTGTTCTCACAGTGGCCAACCAGATGCCCGTGCGAAACCTGAAAGCAGGACCCGAACTCAAGAGCCCTCTCCCCTTTAGTGATTTCCAGCAGCTGGCATTCAGAAACATTGCTGACTCTGACCATGGAGGCAGAGTATAGCCATGCTGGCTAGTAGTCATTGGTAGCCCTCACTTGTCCAATCCGCTTCTGAAGCCATCCAAGTAGGTGACCATTGCTGCCTGCCCTGTACTTCATGGTCCTCTCTCCCCTGACTCTTCTGGCAGTCCAATCAGTTTCTGCACATGGAACAGGGTGGGTGAGATGCCATCTTCTGCTTTGCCCTCATGCAACAAAATGGCTCGGGTGAGGCTGTGGGTTTGGGCAAGGCCGCGAGGCCTCCACCACCCCACTGAGGATGGAAAAGGAGGACCATTTTGGGAACCAGATGCAGAGAAGGAAGTGAAGCGAGTGCTGGGCTGGACAGCAGAGGTCAGGATGAGACTCTGCTGTTCCTGGAAAATGAGAGGAAGGGTCCAAACCAGGCCTGGCCCACTTTTGAGGCAGGGTGAATGACAATGATAAATGTCTAGCTGTGCTGATAATTTGCCGCCATGTGACTTAGTAGGGCTCGGCATCAACACCCCCAGGCTAAAAGTTCTGCTCACCACTTCTAGGCAGTGATGGACCACTGATGGCCCCTGGCTTGCTCTGCAGACTACCATGCCTTGGTATCACCCAAGAGACCTCAGGCTAACCAATTGCCACTTGTCCAAAATGGACTAACTAATTTCTGGGCACATTTGTTTATTCATACCATAAGCTTTCCATCCCAGCCTCCTGCAGATCGTCTGGTTCCAATTTCCTCGGGCTTCTCCGTGGCCTCTCCCCAACTGACAAGGAGAGAAATTTTCAAGGAGAATCTGTAATTAGCCAGCCATCTCTACAGGATGTTTTGTTCCAAATCTCTAGTCCTCCAGATGGTGCTTTTAGAGTGCAAGCTCCTGTCAAGCTTAACCTGGGAATTCATTCCAATGGAGGGTGCATCACCCCTGGAGCAAACACACCTTCACACCACACAGGCATGTGCAAAGATCTAAACATTTTGGAATTATTTATTCACAAAAGTTATTTTAAAAGATATATTTTTAGGACATGAGCTGCCAGGAAATCCAATAGCTCTGCTGTTTGGACTACCTCACAGGGTTTTCCTGAGAGTAAAAGGGAAAGGGGGGAGAATCACAGGCACCAAATCATAGAAGTGTAGCATTGTGGAGTTGGAAGGGACCCCGAGGGTCATCTAGTCCAACCCCCTGCAATGCAGGAATCTCAGCTAAAGCATCCAGGACATCCCACCAAATATGGAGAGGATGGGAAGTCATAGATTTTATAATGAATGATTTTAGAGTCTTGTTTATGCTGTACTTTTGTACTGTTTTATTGTTGTTAGCCGCCCTGAGCCCGGCTTCGGCTGGGGAGGGCGGGATATAAATAAAATTTATTATTATTATTATTATTATTATTATTATTATTATTATTATTATTTGAGTAGAAAACACATAGTCGAAATCGTATGTATCTTTTGTGAGCATTGATATCTTTATTGGCTTGATGGAAATGAATATGATTACATGTTGTATATATATGGAAAACAAACAATAAAACATCAAAACTGGAAAAAAAGAAGAAAAAAGGAGAGTCCATAACCTGTTCCACAGTTGAACAGCTCTTACTGTCCAAATTTTTTCCCTAAATGCAAAAGCCCTACATCTGTCCATTGGTAGCTATGCATAGGGCTCATTCACAATGCCACTGAATTTGTGGCCAGCATGTGCATTATTATTTAACTACATTTATTTCAAAGTATTTCTAAACCACTCTCTGTACACACTCCCCAAGTGGCGTAAAAAAATACCACCAAAGAACAGTAAAAAAACATAATTCAACATAAGAACAGCCTATTCTGGATCAGACCATTGACTCATCTAGCCTAGTATCGCATTCTCACAGCGGCCAACCAAATGCTTGTGGAACCTGAGCACAAGAGCACTCTCCCCTCCTGTACCTTCCAGCAACTGGTATTCAGAAGCACTGCTGTCTCCTACAAGGAAGGAGGAACACAGACATCATGGCTAAAGGTAAAGATAAAGAGATCCCTGACCATTAGGTCCAGTCGTGGCCGACTCTGGGGTTGCGGTGCTCATCTCGCTTTATTGGCTGAGGGAGCCGGTGTACAGCTTCCATGTCATGTGGCCAGCATGACTAAGCCACTTCAGGCGAACCAGAGCAGCGCACGGAAATGCCGTTTACCTTCCCACCAGAGTGGTACCTATTTATCTACTTGCACTTTGACGTGCTTTCAAACTCCTAGGTTGGCAGGAGCTAGGACAGAGCAATGGGAGCTCACCCCGTCACAGGGATTAGAACCACCGACCTTCTGATTGGCAAGCCCTAGGCTCTGTGGCTTAATCAACAGTGCCACCCGCGTCCCACTCATTTTCCTACTTATATTGAAATATTTCCCCTCAATGAAGCCAAACTTAGTTTCACAAAATGTTTAGGGTATGCGTACCCCCAGAAAAAAGCACCGTCTTAAACTAACTTTCCCCATCCTGGTGCCTTCCAGTTGTTTTGGAAAACCAATCAAGCCAGCCCACAATTGGGGAAGCTTGCTTTATCTATACATTTCTTAGCATTACCAACTGGAATTCTGTAAGAGCCTCATTATAAACTATGTTTGCGTGATGGGTTACCTGCCCCTACAGTCCTAGATTGTAGGTGTGCATAGTCATTAAAGTCCATGGTCACCTTGAATTCTTGTTTGCAAAGCTCCCATTAATTTCCAATGGGGCCAGGATCCCATTCTGCAGCTGCACTTTACCACTGCAGAAACCATTTCCAGCATATAAACATTTTGCAAAATGATCAGGCCAGAACCAGTGAGAAGGTAATGAGCTGAAATAAAGATGCCAGTCACGTACAACATTCCCCCCTCCGCACTCATAAATACACTCATAACATGATATATCAGCAGAAAGGACACACCAGAGGTCATCCAGCACCACCCTTTGCATAGAAATGGGTATCTGTGCACTTACAGATCTTTGCACATTCTGCTCTGGTCAGACCTCACCTGGAGTACTGTGTCCAGTTCTGGGCACCACAGTTCAAGAAGGACACTGACAAACTGGAACGTGTCCAGAGGAGGGCAACCAAAATGGTCAAAGGCCTGGAAATGATGCCTTATGAGGAACGGCTAAGGGAGCTGGGCATGTTTAGCCTGGAGAAGAGGAGGTTAAGGGGTGATATGATAGCCATGTTCAAATATATAAGAGGATGTCATATAGAGGAGGGAGAAAGGTTGTTTTCTGCTGCTCCAGAGAAGCGGACACGGAGCAATGGATCGAAACTACAAGAAAGAAGATTCCACCTAAACATTAGGAAGAACTTCTTGACAGTAAGAGCTGTTCGACAGTGGAATTTGCTGCCAAGGAGTGTGGTGGAGTCTCCTTCTTTGGAGGTCTTTAAGCAGAGGCTTGACAACCATATGTCAGGAGTGCTCTGATGGTGGTTCCTGCTTGGCAGGGGGTTGGACTCGATGGCCCTTGTGGTCTATTCCAACTCTATGATTCTATTCTATGAAACCCAACCCAGCAAGATGCAGTAGCCCTAAATCCATGTGGCAAGGTGGGTTGTTTTTTAATAATACTAGAATTTGGGGGTATCCAATGAACCTTGGAGAATTCAGGATAGACAAAGGAAAGTCCTTCACACAGTGCATGGAAAACGAATTTGCTCCCACCAGAGATAATGATTGCCACCACTGGATGACTTTAAAAGACGATTAGGCAAATTTCTGGAGGATGAGGCTAGCAATAGCAACGGTGGCTGTATTGTATTCCCCCCCATTGTCAGGGCTGCCCTAAGACATTTTGGCACCTGAGGCAAACCCCAAAATGGTGCCCCCTCCCCATCAGAGAAGAAGGGGTGGGGGAATATCTACACCAGGAACAAGATCGGAATCTGCTGCCCTGGTGGATTCTGCCACCTGAGGCAGGTACCTCAACTTGCCCCCTGGGTGGGCCAACCCTGCCTGTTGCTGAAAGCAATATGCCTTTGAATCAGGGCTGGATTACCAAACAGGCAGACTAGGCACCAACCTATGGGGATCCACAACAACGGATCAAAATAATATTGATTGGATTTAGAAAGAAAATTGCAATCAAGCTTTCTTAGTTCAGTGTGGGGAGGGGGCTGAGATTTTGACTGCCTAGGGGCCTCCACAGGGTTTAATCCAGCACTGCACTGAATACCAGGGAATCACAGAAGGGGAGACCACTTTTGCACTAAGGTTTTGCTTCCCGGCTTCCCACAGGCATCTGTTTGGACACCGTGGGAGCAGGGTACTGGACTAGACCTGATCCAATCGGGCTCTTCTAAAGCTCTTATTCATTTCACAGCTCATTTCTATTCCTCTATCCAACAGTATTCATTTCTGGCCATAGTGAAAATGCATGGAACCTCCCCCACAAAAAATGTGAGTGAAGAGCTGGGTGGGTGGCTAAGTGAACTGGCTGATTTCTGTTCTCTGCTTGGCAGACTGAACTGCCAGCCTCAACAGCACAGCCAGTTCACCAAATGTTCTGTCTCTTGCTAGCCTGAAGAACGCTGTTCCTTTGGGCCTGCCTTGCAGCTTACAAAATAACTGAGACGGTGTACTGCTAACTTTCACCCGTTCCTTCTCCTGTGTCAGTATCCAAGGCATTTGTGTATTAAGACATGACAGCTGTCATTTGGCAATAGTGCGCTAGGCCTAGGTGATTTTTTGGCTGAGTAAAGTGTGATTAGCTCAATTGCTTCATCACTTAAAAGAATGGAACACAATTTTCAGCTTCATTGAGGTAGTGGGCTCATTAAGCTTGGCACAGTTGAACTTTGTGTGCGTATGTATGCAAACATCCTTGAGATGTTGAATTTAATTAAAAGACCTTTTCATAAAAAGAAGTCAGCAAATTCTAGCAGGAGAGAGTGAGAGAGTGCACTCCAGAATTAACAGGGAGAAAGTCTTACCAGCCAAGAACTCCAAAGGCTAGACCACTCACCTGTCAGTCTTCACTATGACATCCAGTGACACTGCGATTTGAACCCCCAGTTGTTGGGAGTTCAAAGCGCAGCGTAGAGCTATTTAAAAGCCATTTTGCAAAGAGCCTTGTGCTACTCTTTAAACCAAAAACTGTAAAAAGTAATAGTAGTTGCTTAACTTGGTAGGATCTGCCCTTATAGACTCTAATCCACTGACTTTAATCAAGGAGTAGGAAAAATGAAAAGCAGAAACAACACAACCAACTAAAATACCAGAATTCAGTAATGCCACATTTTAAAGGTATTTTCTCAGTTAACAATGTATACTGATATCTTGGGGACCCCTCAGCTACACAGGGCCCTAATTTTGCACATCTTGCACATGACTATAAATCCATCACTGATGCAGTAATGACTTCTGCCTATGATTGAGTGTTCTGGATGTTGACCCGGAGGGAATTTCCAGGGGTAATTTATGTAGATGGATGGTTGCTGTGAGCTGAGAGGTGTTTTGTATGGGGAATTTCGGAGTGGAAATCCAAACCTATAGCAGCCCTGGCTCTGAAACATGCTGCGTGCTGCTGTGAGGCACTTTTTCTCAGCCACAGGAGGGTCCCCAGCTTCAGTCTGTGGACACAAGCTTGTGTTGACATTAGCACTTGCAGGGGGAATATTAAATGTTTAGGATTCCACACAATTGTGAGCATGTTTTTGGATGATGGGAGGGATGGAAGTGAAGAGGGGAGAAAGAAGAGAGGAAATTAGCTTGCTGCAGCCCCTAAGTACCTGGGTTAGGATTTTTTTTGGCGGGGGCGGGGGGGGGGAGCGTGCATCATGAGGTTAAAACAGGAACTGTGTGGGGAAACAGATTGGGTCCAGTTTACTTGTGGGAACACCTTGCTCTATAAATGCCTGCCCAACCATATTGATCTGTGGAATTGGCACTGTTTCCGGTGCCACATAATAATACTCCTTCTGCACTTGTAATAAATCAATCTTGTAGTGTGGCAGCAGTTCTCTTTTGACACCAGCTTAAGACATTTTTGTTTAGGCAGTGCAGACATGCAGAAGTTACATGACTTTTATTTCTTTTTATCTACAGTTGATCTTAACCATCTTTTGAATATTTTAAAATGCTCATTTTTAACTGTTTTTAATCAATCATTTCAATGTTTTCATTTATATTTTTGTAAACCAATTAGAGGTTTTTTTTACAATCAAGCTGTATATGCATTTTGGGTCAATGAGATTAACAAACAAATAAAACATGCTACTCTTCTTGCTCTGGCCTGCACTGAAAATTCAGAATGTTGAACTTTTGGCCAACTTAAAAGAGGTGTTGGGGGTCAAAATTGCCTTCCTTCTCTTAGATTTTTGAGGTTGGGAACAAGGCAAATGGTAAGCACCCATCAGAGGTGAGTGAGGAGTCAAGCCAGGAAGTATTTTGACGGGTAGCCCAAACAGGAAGGCTTTTATGTCTCTTCCCATCCGAGAGGACCCAAATGGCAACTTGGATGCACAGAGCCAATGCAGAGCCTAAGTGCTGGGGGCTAGGAAATGCTCCAAGTCGCAATGTCAGTATTTTGCCACAAGGGGCAGCTTCACATTGAGGCAAAGGTTCATATTTCTAAAGTCAGCACCTCTTGGTTCTGGAGATGGGGTGGCAGAAATTGTGGGGGTTCTTGGCCTTAAGCTGCCATTTTATTTACTCTAGAAGGCTGCAGAATGAAACTAGGTCAATATGAGATTAGCTGTCTATGAGAACTGCCTGTCCTCTATAACTGGCTCTCCTTGATTCAGGCAATCTTCCCCACCGTATATATCAAACAGCAGTGTGAATCCTCTGGCCTGGTTGGGGGCCAAATGTGGCCCTCAAGGTCTCCCAGTCTGCCCCCCCCCCCGTGATGCTCTTCAGCCTGCATTGCTCAGATTCTTCTTGAGTGAGTGAAATATGTCATTAAATTCTGATAATGTTTCTTGCTTGTCTAGAAGGAGGGTGGGCGGTATTTATAAAACTACCATATTAAAAAGGTAAAGATACCCCTGCCCGTACGGGCCAGTCTTGACAGACTCTAGGGTTGTGCGCCCATCTCACTCAAAGAGGCCAAGGGCCAGTGCTGTCCGAAGACACTTCCGAAGACACACGCTGGCCACGTGACATCGCTGCTCTGGTGAGCCAGAGCCGCACACGGAAACGCCGTTTACCTTCCCGCTACTAAGCGGTCCCTATTTATCTACTTGCACCCAGGGGTGCTTTCGAACTGCTAGGTTGGCAGGCGCTGGGACCGAACAGCAGGAGTGCACCCCGCCGCGGGGATTCGAACCGCCGACCTTTCGATCGGCAAGCCCTAGGCACTGAGGCTTTAACCCACAGAGCCACCCGCGTCCACACAAGGGTAAAATTGACATTTCTCAGCTGGAAGAGCATGAGACTCTTAATCTCAGGGTCATGGGTAAAGATTCCTGCATTGCAAGGAGTTGGACTAGATGATCCTAGTGGTCCGTTCCAACTCTGCAATTCTATGCTTCTATGATTTGTTGCTCTGTCCCCGTTTGCTTCTGGCCCTGCGCACCACTGGCATGTGGCCCCTGGAATGTTACACTGAAGGGAATGTGGCCCTTGGTCTGAAAAAGTTGGTTCCCATCTCCCCCATCTAGAGTTTGTGATGGAGAAAGAGGCTTTTTAAGGAAAAGATGCAATTGTCAGAGCAAAATGCCTGCAGTAGGTCTTTCAAGGCTGGCAATGCAACACACTGTCTCCTCCATGCAGCTCTGAGAAGAACTAGCTTGCGCAGTAATAAGCAAGACATCTTCTTTCTTGTCAAGCGGTTACATTTCCCACCGCTCGTTTTAAAAACCACCGTGCCATGAGCCAGCCCGCTCTTTCCTTTGTTGTTGTTATTAAATATATGAGAAGTGTCACTTGCTCAAACATTCATTGCCTGGGGGAATGGAAGGAATATCCAGATTTAATTTTCTTACCTGCTCCTTGTCAGGTGTGGGTGATTAATGTGTTTTTCATTACAAACAATAGCCAAGAATCAGGCTTCCATTTCAGTAAGGAAGATTTGCCTACTCAGAGAAACTAGTGTGGGAGGAAATAACCAGGTGCTGCTCCAAGTAGAGCCACTGAAATAAATAGATGTGGTGAACTTAGGTCCATTAATTTCAATGGTTCTACTTCGAGTAGGACATAGTTGGCCAGAACCCATTTGTCTCTGTTACAAGTACACTGGTAAAGTTGGGTATCTTTCAATGTTCACTGGGAATGCTATTGTTGGCCATAGTCCAGAGATATCCAATCAATGGGAGGGTGGCAGAATCAGTTTTTCATTCTTCCATTCTTAAGCTTGGTTCTCCACATTTCCACATCCGTTTGTGGATACATATATGTTGTTGTTGTTTAGTCGTTCAGTCGTGTCCGACTCTTCGTGAGCCCATGGACCAGAGCACGCCAGGCACTCCTGTCTTCCACTGCCTCCCGCAGTTTGATCAGACTCATGTCAGTAGCTTTGAGAACACTGTCCAACCATCTCGTTCTCTGATGTCCCCTTCTCCTTGTACCCTCCATCTTTCCCAACATCAGGGAGTCTTCTCTTATCATGAGGTGGCCAAAGTATTGGAGGCTCAGCTTCAGGATCTGTCCTTCCAGTGAACACTCAGGGCTGATTTCCTTAAGAATGGAGAGGTTTGATCTTCTTGCAGTCCATGGGACTCTCAAGAGTCTCCTCCAGCACCATAATTCAAAAGGATACATATATAGATATATAGAAAAGTTCTCATGAAAACGCACCAACATTTCAGTGTAAATTTCTCCTCACATACACATTTTTCTATGTATTTTCCCCCTAATACACACATTTTTGCAAAGCAAATTTCCCTAATATAATGCATGTGTGCATGTTAGTTTCAACATGTGCACTTCCAAGCACACTTTCCCCTAGTAAATGCATTTTTGCACACATTCATTGGCTGGAGAGTAGCACTGAAAAATTTGGAGAAGCGGGAATTCCAAAGGATGGCTGTGCTTTGCTTCATTATTCTTTTGCAAAGTGCAAATTGTGTAGGTTCACCCCCAAAATGTGAACGGAATCCAATCCCCCCCCCCGCATTCCTACCCATCAGTATTGGCATTCCACCGGCTCTTGGAAGCACACCTGTTTAGGTTTTAATGCCTGTTTATACTTATGCTTTTTAAAACATACTTATGTTATTGTCCATTTTAATTGTTGATTTTTAAAATGTTTTGATGAATACATTACCATGTGTTTTAATGACATGCTTTTATATTTCTTGCAATTGAACTACAACTCCCATAAGCCCTCAGCCACCCTGTGTTGACTTAGGGGATCACTAAAACACGGACTAATGAACTAATCCAGCCATTGAAGGAGCAATCTCAGTGCTCATTGCCTTTCACTGCAGGGGAGGGATGCGTCTGTGTTGTTGTCGTTTCATTTGCTAGTGCTGGAGATATTATTGAAAAGGATGGTAGAGGCACTTAAAATGATACACCATAAAGAGGTTTGGCTGTCATCTATGCCTCTGAACCCTGCCAGTTTATGAATATAGATAGACTGATTTCCATAATTTTAGATGCATTTTTCCCCCTTCAGCAGCTGCTTCTGTGCCAGGAAGTCTTTTTTTATATATAGAGGAAATGATGTACAAATTGCTTTGCTAGATCACCTTAGCTATCTGGTCCAGGATTCTGGCACCAGTCAGGTGCTTCTGGGAGCTCAATGGGGCATGAAGGTGAAGGCTGTCTTTCATTCAGAATCAGAACTTTATTAGCAAAGCCAACAGGCCACAGCTATGCAAGAATTAAAAATAAAATAAACTGAGAATAAAAGGAGGATAAGAACAAACAGAAGGAGGTCCGTCAGATGTACAAGTCTTTCACTCAGATGGTGGCCCTCAATTTCATAGCTCTCTCGATGTACCTCGCGACCTTCTCTGTTGTCTGACTATCCGTATCAGATAAGAGAAAAAACAGTATAATGTCCTGTGAGCGGCCAGGGTTGGGGAGAATGAGTGGAGTAATAATCTCATTCCTTAGGTCTTTGTAAAGGGGGCAGGATAGGAGGACGTGGGACACTGTTTCCGTGTTACCATCTCTACATGGGCAGAGTCGTTTTTCAAATGGAGTCTTTTGGTAACGACCTTCGAGTACGGCAGAGGGAAGAACATCCCATCTAGCCAATGTAAAGGCACGTCTGTATTTTGGGATGGTTAATTTAAACAAATATGAAGCTGGAGAGTCAAAATGGGAAGGGTGATAGTAGGTATACCATGGGCACAGTTTCTTTAAGATAGTCAGGTTGTTTTGCCGTTCAATGTCTTTCAGGCGCTGGCCTATTAGACTCTTTGCTTTAATGAGGCCCATTGATAATAGGGATTGCGAATGCAGACCGCATGTAAGAAGTTTTTGATGCACAGTTTTGAACCACATGCTTTTATGAGGGTCTTGCATTACTAGAGGCAGTAGACCAGATGGATTTAAATTAAGACGAAGCCAATAGTTGAGTGTTCTTTGCCAGGTCTGAGTTTCTACAGATGGAAGGCAGGCCTCGAGTCGTAAAGCAGCGTTTGGAACACAGGGGGGGACGCCGAATATCTGCCTTAGGAATTTAGACTGAACAGTTTCAAGACTGGAGCAGTGGTTCCCCGTCCAGATTTGTGCCCCATACAGTAACTGCGCCAGAGGTTTTGCTTGGAAGACTTCAAAGGCTGCTGGGATGTATCTGCCCCCCTTCGTGTAGAAAAAGCGCGACAGCATCTTAATACTTTGAGCTGCTTTTTCTTTGGCATATTTTTGATGGGCATCCCAGGACCCGGTCGACTGGAAAACGATACCCAGATATTTGAAGGCTTTAACCTGTTCAATTATCTGGTCATCCATCCTCCAGCTGTACTGTCTGCATTTCCTTGCAAAAACCATGGTTTTGGTTTTCTGATAATTTATTGCCAGTTGCTCTCTCCTACAGTATGCTGAAAATTCACCTATGAGCCTATTTAAGCCTATTCTTGTTCGAGATAGGAGTATCGCATCATCAGCATACAAAAGCACGGATATTGATTTGTCAGCCAGTTTGGGGGCATGGAAGTCCGGAGATGACAAACAGTTGACCATATCATTGATGTAAAAGTTGAATAGAACTGGGGCCAGGATGCAACCTTGCTTGACCCCCTTGCTGACAGGAACTGGTCCTATAAGGTGGCCGTTTAACGAAGTTCTTACATGCAGCACCGTGTCTTTATATAAACAGCTGATCAGAAATAATAGTCTTTTGTCTATACTTGATGTGCTCAATTTGTCCCAGAGTCTTGCACGTGGAATTGAATCGAAGGCAGCCTTTAGATCAATAAAGGCTGCGTATAGCACCCCACGGGATTTTTTGGCATATTTGTCAATTAAATAGGCTAGGGTGAAGCAATGGTCTATAGTGGATCTGCCCTGCCTGAAACCCGCTTGCTCTTCCGCTAGAATAGCTTCGGTTTCCAGCCAGCTAGTTAGCTTAATATGAAGATGTTTGGCATATAGTTTGCTGGGTATAGGCAGAAGGCTGATTGGTCTATAGCTCGCCGGGTCTGGCATGGGTCCTTTTTTGTAGATTGGAATAACTATTGCCTCTGTCCAACCATCTGGAAGTAGACCCGTTGAGTCAATCCAAGAAAATAAAGAGGCCAGCAGGGGGGCCCACCAGCCCATATTGGACTTCAGAAGTTCGGCAGGGATGTAATCATTCCCTGGGGCCTTATTGTTCTTTAATTGTGCGATTAAGTTCTCAACTTCCTTTACAGTTACTGGTGGCCAATAAGGTAGGTCCTCCAATTGGATGCATAGTTTGTAATGTTGGACTTCCTGGTCATAGAACAAAGATTGAAAATGGCGCAACCACTCCATTGGTTCCACTGTGCAGATGGAATTAGTGCGCTCCTGGTCCAGTAGACCAGATATGGTTCGCCAAAAGCAAGTAGTATCTTTCTCGTGCGATGCCTTAACCAAACTTTGCCATGCGGCTCGTTCAGCTTCCAACTTCTTTCTCCTTAATAATTGTTTGTAGGACCGTCTCAGATAAATATAAGCATTAAGTAGAATGGCAGTCCCTGATTTCCTATATCTCTGGTAGGCTGATCTCGTTTGTCTCCTTGTTTGCCTGCACTCCAAGTCAAACCAGCTAGCTCCGTTCTTTGCCCTCTTTGTAGCGGAGCTATGTATCGCTGTTGTTAAATTGGATTTCAGTCTTTCCATAAGTAATTTAAAGCGTTCCATAATCGCATCTACTGAATTGCCTGTCACAATAGCGGATCGAATAAGCTTTAACTCCGCTGACTGAAGGAGGAGGGTTAGATTTTCATTCAATATTGGGGACCATTTGAGTCTTTTGGGAGCAAGTATACCCAAATTTACAGAGGGTATATATTGTGGCTCGGCAATGGAATAGTCAAAAGGCCGACCTGCAAGCTCTAGGATTAGAGGTAGGTGGTCACTCAGAGTATTGTGGCCTACTTGGAACTTCCTTACAAAGCTGTGGGCAAATCTTGAAATTAGAATATAATCTATAACGCTTCCCCCTGCCTTGGAAAAATGGGTATATTCCCCGGGACGATCCCCCTCTATGTTGCCGTTTAATATCAGCAGTTCCCTCCGTCTGGCAGCCTGCACTAGGCAGAGACCTGAAAAATTACTTCTGCTATCTTTGGACAGTCGTGTCGCACCAATATCCGTCTGTTCTTCAGGGTCCATAAATAGGTTGAAGTGAGTGTATAGACTGATGTCATCTGTTCCTATACGAGCGTTAAAATCTCCACACACAATAGTCAGGGCAGACGGGTAAGTAGATTCAAGAGGTTCTAAAAACGCCTCTAGTTCAGCCCATGTAGCCTTGACAACGGGTTTTTTTTGGCCTGGGGGAATATAGACATTGACCAGCAAAAGGGTAGTTCTCTTGAGGCTAAGTAGGGCGGCTGTTGCTAAAGAATTGCAGCTGGGTAGGGCTGTTAGAGAATGCGCCAGCTCCGTAGAAATAAAGCAAGCTAGGCCGCCACTAGATCTGCCGCCCTTTAGAGATGGAGAGGCAGGCAGGTAGTGGCAGTTATACCCATTGAGAAATATGGGGTCGTTCTGCCATGTCTCCTGAAAGAAGATGATGTCAAATTGCTTAAGGTAGCACATAAATTGTTGGTTATTTTTCTTGGCGTGCCAACCCGCAATGTTCCAAGACAGCACTTTTAGGCCCCGGGCCCTTCGGGGAGCTGGATCTATGTCACCACCACGTCCAGCAGTTCTTTGGTGTCTAAAAAAACACACCCATTGGCTCTTTTCGAGGATGATTGCTTGGAAAGAGTGTATTGATCCTCTCTTCTTGGTGAATTGGGGCTAGATTTTGGAGTTGGGGGGGAAGCTAATTCATTCGGAGACAGTTTAAGGTAGCTGTGCCAGGAGCTTTGAGATTTCACACATTGATTAGGTTTTACTTTATTGTACATCACAGGGGGCTCAGATTGTAATTCCACGTCTACACATTTGAAGGTGCCTCCCACTGTCTTCTTATCCACTAGACATTTGGGAGATATGGGCTGCACATAAGGGTCCTTCATTGTCTCACCTTGGTCATCCTTTTTTACTAGTCTGCTTCTAAGTAAATCAAGTCTTTTCAAGATCTCAGTTTGAGCTGGAGAATGCAGTGACCAGAAACGCTTTATCAGCGAGAGTTCTTCCTCCCAAGCGGAGTCCTCACTGTCACACGTGAGAGGCCAGGCGCCAGTTGGATGTGGGGCTTCCTTTTTTTCATTTGGTACTGTTTGATGGAGATGATCCTGCTGGAACTTATGCTTTCTATTTTGCTGGTTTTGATGGTTGGTTTTTTCCCTTTTGTGAACTTCCATTCCTATGCCCTTGGGCCCCATCAGAGAGGTTAAAGGAGCTCTGTTTTCAAATGTTCTTAATAGGACTATTCTTTCTTTTTTGAATAGGTTTTTAGCTCTAAACATAAAACTGGCCAGATTGTGGTCTAAAAAAGTAATCAATGCTCGTACCGAGCAATCATCTTGATGTAAATACTCTATAGCGGCTATGTCAGTTGCTTTTACTACCCCCGGTAAAATGCCACTTATAATGGACAAGAAATGGTTTATACGGTCCGACCCTACATAAAATCTGGGCGGTTTGGGGTAATTAGCAAAGACGAGCTTTTGAGGGGTTAGGACTAAACTCCATTCTCTTTTGGGACACATTTCATTCTTTATCTCCAACATCCTGCTAACACAGAGATCCTGAATTTGCTAATGAAGGTATCATGGTCAGGTGGGAATTTGAAATGTGGTCTTCCAGGTCCTCACATGACACACTAGCCCAGGAATAGGCAATCTCAGTCCTCCAGATGTTTTGGGACTACAGTTCCCATGATCCCTAGCTAACAGGACCAGTGGTGAGGGATGATGGAAATTGTAGTCCCAAAACATCTGGAGGGCCGAGATTGCCCATGCTTGCTCTAGCCACTATACCACCCTGGCTCTCGCCAACCAGATGCTTCTGGGAAGCTTTCAAACAAGACCTGAGTGAATCAGAACTCTTCCTATTTGTCATTCCCAGCAACTCCAACCGTGGCATCAGACACAGTAGAAGTTAGTTCCTACAGAACCAGCTCCCCATGTGCTTTCACTCCATTCCAAAACCAGTTTTGCAGCCTTGCAATGTTCAAAAAAAGAGCCCTTAAGCCTAGGAACAGTTCCTAAGACTGAGGAGGTGTTTCCCACTCTGGATAATGGATTCCATTGCCGAGAGATGCACAGAGGATTTATTCTTTGTGTCAGCTATCCAGACAGCCATTGTTGGGAAGAGGTAGTTTATCACTTCCCTGTTTCAGTACATTTTCAAGACATGAATGTCAATGTAATTAAGTTCCAGGGAGGACACAGAGAGGGATCATGGTGGGTGGTGGTAAGGAGGGTCATTCTTAACAATGGAAGTGTGAGTAGATGAATAGAGCCATTGCTTCAGAACCTATGAGCATTTGTCCTGCAGAGAGAATCTCCCTTTGTCAATTCCACTTGTTACATCCTTTGATTTGCTGGAGGCAGAGTGCGTGGCACAGGTGAGGAAAGATGTGAGGTATTCATTCAAAGCTTCCAAAAAGAAATAAGCATTAAGGAACTGGGTTTTTGCAATCATTTACCAGCAGTCAATGTTCATTAAACCATGTGGCAGATGCTAGATTGGGCTGGGTTCCAGATCATGGGGGTGTGGGGAGACAGACCACATGTATCAAGTAGTCCCCCCCCCCAGCCAGTTCCCACCCACCCGCAGACAGCATGGGGTCACTGCAGGATGCAATGGTTGGGGCACAGCCAGCCTGCATGATCCCACTGTGTCTCCCCATACAAACTGAATCATGTGGAAACTTAGAATCATGTGTGAAATTTAGAGACTTTTTAAATGTTACTGCAGTTCTACTGATTGTATAAACCAGGGCCAATTGTCTCTTCTATCTCATCTGCTAGAGCAGCCTTTCTCAACCTTGAGTCCCCATATGTTTTGGGACTACAACTCCCATCATCCCTGACCACTGGTCCTGTGAGCTAGGGATCATGGGAGTTGTAGGCCAAAAACATCTGGGGACCCAAGGTTAAGAACCACTGTGCTAGAGCTTACTGTTTGCCAGGGAAGTGGTGGCAGTTGCTGGAGTCTTTTCAAGGAAAGGCACATTAGCACCCTGGACAGCTCCCTGTGGGCCCTGATGGCTGAGCTTTGGAATATGGTGTCTCAGCAAAGGAGCAGAATCATCTGGAGGCTTACGAAAGCTAGCCCGGCTTACCTGTCCATTGACTCTGCTCCCCTACCTGCTCTCCTGGCCTGAGAGCTGCCTGCAGTCTTTAAAAGGAGGAGAAATGGGCACTAAAATAAATATGTTTTTCAAGTGGATTCCCCCCCCGCCTAATGATAGAGGTGGCCCTGCATCACCTGAGATCCACTATGTGCTACACTCCATCAGCCTGGGTGGCTCTTTGCTGGAGAAAGCTGCTGTGCTGTCCCCCTTTGCCTGTCTTTGAGGAGAGTCCTGAATCTTTTGTGTTGAGGCTCTGGCTCTCCTGTCCTTTTCTCTCTCTCTCTCTCTCTTTTAATTCTCTTATTTATTTTAATTAATTTAATTTTAAACTGTGAAGTGCTGTGTTGATGGGACTCCCCTCCACTTCCCTGAGGCAAATGGATGGCCATCTGTCATGGATGCTTTTGTTTAGATTCCTGCATTGCAGGGGGTTGGACTAGATGACTCCTTGAGATCCCTTCCAACTCTACAATTCTGTTGTTCTATGAAATCTTCATGGCCGAGATAGCCTGGGCAGCAGGATAACTATCATGGTGCCTCCAGGTGCTATTAGACTACAACTCCCACATCATCTATGTCCATTGGCTAGCACTGGTGGGGAAAGTAGACCAGCATCATCCAGAGGGGGAACCACATTGGCTACATCTCAGTTATAGTTTAGTGGGGATTTTCCTCCCTCTCTGAAAATTTGCCTAAAATGTCTGCCTGTCTATAAATGTGTGTGCACATTTTGTGCAAATTTGTGTCATGAGTCTGTGTCCCACCTGATCCTTCCTGACCTTCCAGGACTGAGAATGGCCACTGAAATATATTCGTTCCATCCGAATGGTCCTAGGAATGCATTGCATTTCTGAATGACCATTAGGAATGCATTAAAGCCCAGAAGATTGGTTGTTTACATCACTGGTATTCAACTCCCCACTTTCTTTGGTAGAGGAACTCTGAAACGTCCTGAGCAAGCCCCTGTCCACCCCTTACCACAAAGTAAAGGAAAATGGTAAAAGCAAGAAATGAGTAATTTACAAAGGAGTATGCTTGGCGCCACCAGCAACATGCAACCGCCTTGTTACCTAACGGTGATTACTGCAAAGCAAATGTAAACTTGAAAGAACCTTAGCAGCTAATCATTTATTGCTCCCAAAATTTATTGCCCTCTTGGTGCTGTGAAATGTAAAATGCAGTAAAACGCTGTCCAGCTAGAGAGAGGCTCTGCTAGCAGAAAGTGCTGACTTAAATCTTGGAAGGGCTGCCAGGATGCTATTAAGCCGGACCATCACAAATCTCACGCTTGGTCATGATTAATGGCCTGCTGGGGTTTGTTCCCTGGGCTGCCCAGCACAGCCCTGCAAAAATGGTGAGCTCCGAAGGTCATCCCAAAATGCTCCATCAGCTGCCTTGGGCACAGGGCAGGAGTATGTGCTAAGACAACTACAGGTGGCTGCTTCTACTTCGAGCTTTGAAGAAGGCGTTTTGATGAGCCTCAACTATGGATGGGTGGAAATTCGATTCAGTTCACATTTAAAGGTGAATCTCCCCTAATTTGCACTTTCCACAATGATAGATGAACCAATCCTCCTAAATTTACATGTTCCCATATTTTTCAATGCACTTCTCCAGCCAAATGTTGTGTACGTGAACACATATACTAGGATAAAGCATGTATAAAAATCACACAGATTCACCCACACACAAAAAAAGATACAAAGAGGAATCATGGCTTTGTAAAAATGTGTACCTTAGGCAAAATTGCATAGAAAATGTGGGAGAAATTGTCACTAAAATGATGGTGAATTTTTGTGAGGCCTTTAAAAAGTGAAAACATATGTGGAAATTCAGAGAACTGAAGACTGGAAAAACGAGAAACAAAGAGAAACAGAAATGGACAGATTCATCCATCTCTGCACTGGCACCACTGCAGCTTACCGTGTTTTTCACACCATAAGACGCACCTGACTATAATATGCACCTAGTTTTTAGAGGTACCTAACATAAGGATATAAGTAGAGGCCTTCTGGATCAGGCCAATGGCCCATCTAGTCCAGCATCCTGTTCTCAGAGTGGATAAGCAGCTGCCCTTATGGGAAACCCACATGAAGGATCTGAGGACAAGAGCAATCTCTCTGCTATGGTTCCCAAGCAACTGGGAAGCATTACAGACTGAAACCGTGGAGACAGAGCTTAGCCATGAATAGCCTCTTCCTGCCCAGATGGTGCTCGGATGGGGCATAGTGGCAGCAAAGTTGGGGCTGGGTGGTTAATCTGTCCCTTTCCAACTAGTCCAGCTGGAAACTAGAAATACTCCCAAGGTTTTTGCAATGGTGTGACCCACGTGGGTGAGTAATGCCATTGTTCCTACTGCCTCTCGGGGAAATGAGTGCTGCCTACCTATTCCCCTGATTCAACGCGATATGACGCTTCCACCACTTTTGTGTCTGAGCTTCTGCTCACAACAGTTATTATCCTTGCTGAAGCGAGGACAGAGAAAAAGACAGAGCAGCGCTGTCAAGCAGTTAGCAAAAAATCTTTTAAGGAACCAGAGATAAGCTTTTGCCTGCCTTTCTGAAGAGAATATCAAAGGCAGCAGCCCCCCCCCCAAAGAGCTCTTCCCTCCACACCTCTTTTTAAAAGGTGACTGATTCCATCTCTTAGCAGTAAAGGCAGGTTTTCAAGTAACCCAGTGTAGTCACCTACATTCACAATTACAAAAATGATGGGTCAAATCTAAAGGTTCTGACAGCTGAGTAGTATACTGGAATCCACAGTGTCTTCACTCTCCCTGCTATGCAAGTCAATCACAGTTGCTTCAAGGAGTTTTTTTGATCTCAGCTTCACTTCACATCTGAAAATCCTACAAACCTCATATCAAGATGCAGCTGTGAGAAAAAGAGAAATGGGCAGCACTTTCAAAACAGATGAGAAAACTTGATGGGTTCTGGCCAATTTTATAGCTTCCTTCTTCTCCTTTGGCATTCCGTGTACCCAGATTTGCTTCACAATGTTCTTCATGCCAAGGTACCTGGCACCTTGCTTCAAATGCTGTGTCACCAGCACTTTTTCTCTGCCAGAGCACAGTTCTGGCACCTCTCAGGTGGGTGCCATTGCAAGCCGATGCTTCCCCCGCCCTGTTCTTGCCTTCTGAGAAGCCCAAAATGAGCCATTGTCATGTCAAAATGGAAACTGGCCAGTGTGTGCAAGTCTACACATTTTTTTAGATCTATAACTCCACCTAGCTTCTAGCCGCTCCTAGCCATGATTGGTAAAGCTATGGGGTGAAGCCAATTTGTATTTCCTCTACTTCAATCCTTCTCCTGTGTAGCAGTGGTGGGCCTTAAGCCTTCCAGCCAGGCCTCTACCGTTGCACACATGGGGATTTGTGCGAGGGCCTTTCCGAGATGCCCTAGCCCTCCACCTGAATCTAAGACAATGAGGGAGACGGGGGCACATTGTTAACGGAAAAATCTGAGGGCTTCCTTGGAAAAAAACCAAAGACACCAACCAGGATAACTTGGAGCAAAACAGCAGCCTGTAGGCTTGGCCTTTATTGAATACTGTCGCGACAGGACTCCCACCCACAACAAGATGAAGCAAAATGGAAGCCCAGAAAAAAAGAAGACCCCAACTTTTATTAGTTACTAATCCCCCAAACTACACCCCTAAGACAACATCACAACTACATCACAACTACATCACAAAAAGGAGGGGTTGAGGGAGGAGTTGTGGTGGTAACCTGAGTGTCCTGTCACCTGGCTGGTTCCTCCTTTCCCCCCTCCCCATGAGTACTTTCCAGATGACAAAGGGGAGCTTGCAGTTTCCTGCCCCCAGAGGGAAGGGCTAATCATTGTCCTTTGCTCCAGTCCGTGCTGAATCCACTCCCATATGCAAGTTATTTGTGATCTTGATGGTTTTCTGTCTAGGACCATCAGGGTTGGCATAGCGACTGGGCAGGGCTCCTGTGTATGTGCTGGTATGCTCAGGGGATTATGGCTGCCCTGTATCAAACCTTCCCCATTTTGTAGACCTTCCTTCATGGAGTAAAATAAAAGTGGAACAGTGCAGATCTGATGTGTGGTTGATTTTCTATGAATTTATAACAGAAGCGTAGCATATGTAGTGTGTGAGTATGAGTGTGTGTGTGTGTGTGTGTGTGTGTGTGTGTGTGTGAAGTTTGTACAAACTGAATGATTGGGGGGGGGGGGGGTTCCTGCGACAACATTTATTTGACCTGCACCAGAACCAAGACCTGCACCAAACTAACTAGGGAGACAGCTTGCAGTAGTTTTCAGCACCTTCATGGGCAGTGAACACGACTGTTGCCAAACCAGCATCTGTTCAGGACTGCCCAGTGATTTACTGTAACGACTTCATGGTGAGTTCCAGCACCTATTTTTCGGGGGGAGGGGGGCAGAAGCACTGTGCATCACAGACTGATTTTGAGAAATGTGTAGCCAGCAGTTCCGTTTAGGCAACAAACAATCTGAAGCCCATGCTGCAGTATGAAATTGATCAAAACATATTACAGTGGTACTTCGGGTTACAGATGCTTCAGGTTACAGACTCCACTAACCCAGAAAGAGTACCTCGGGTTAAGAACTTTGCTTCAGGATGAGAACAGAAATTGCGCAGCGATGTCGCGGCGGCAACGGGAGGCCCCATTAGCTAAAGTGGTACCTCAGGTTAAGAACAGTTTCAGGTTAAGAACGGACCTCCAGAACAAATCAAGTTCTTAACCCGAGGTACCACTGTAGTGGAAGCTATGAGTTGGAGGGTTTGGCATCAGAGCCTGTTCCTTGCCAAACAGGAGATGTCTCCATCATCTTTTCAGTGCCTGCTGAAAACCTACCGTTTTCTACAAGCCTTTTGGGTGGAGGTTTTTATTTGTTTTTATGTGTGAAACTGTTTTAGTTGTTGTAATGCATGGAATTGTTTTTAATTCTGTACATATGGAATTGGTCTTAGGTATGGAAACCATTTTTAACTGTTGTTTTTACCGCAGAATTGCTTTGAGATGTTTTATGTGAAGTGATTCCTAAATGGAATTTTCATTTAAATCATTTAAATTAAGCAGGGGTGGTCATCTACCAGCCTGAAGGCCAAATTTGGCCTGTCATCCCCTTGTCCTAAAATTTACTAGCAGTGGTCTTGGCAGTAGCACTAAACAGCCAACCACTTTCTTCCAGATAAAATTAAGAACAGGATATATCACTGCACCCTCAGGTCAGTCCTCCTTCTATTGAGATATGAAGCTGGAACCTGGACCAAGAGTCATGAAAACTCACATCTATTTGGGTCCTTACTGCTTACCTTTTCGAGAGGCTCCATCTAAAGGTGGGAAGTGCTGTCATGGAGAATCTTGGAGTCTGATTGGCTGAGACATAGTGCTTTTTTCTGGGGGTACGCAGGGGTACTAAACAGTTTGGCCTCATTGAGGGGCAGTATTTCAATATGAGTAGGAGAATGATAGTACCCTTAAACATTTTTAAGGAAAAAAAGCACTACTGAGACCCATCAACACCTGGAGGTCTACAGATTAGTTACCTCTAGCGACAGGGGAGAAATTCCATTTTGTTTACCTTTCAGTGAGACACTACTTGATCCACTTTTTGAACCAATACACAAACCAAAACACAGCTCCCCCCCCATTTTTTTTGTTCTTCTCTGAATTTTGCAGTGCAGTCCTCCAACCAAGGACTGCCAACAAAAATGTATATACACTAAGGTAAAGTGTGTGTTAAAATGCATATGTTAGTGAAAATAACATTAAAATACATCATATCTGGTAAAAGTGCTTTTCAAAAATGTGTATATTAGGAGAAATTCTGCTGATGAGCTTTCATGAGGACTTTAGAAAGAAAATCACACATGGATGTGTATAACTGAACATAAGATTGGAAAAATGAGAAAATGAAAGGAATGGGTAGATATACCCATCTGTATCTGGTGCACAGTTTTGCATCCACCATATTAGGCAACCCACCACACCTGAGGCCCTCCCTAAACAAATGGCAGGATGTTTGCTGAGAGCTTTCAGTGCTGGCTGGCCCTGCAGCTGGTGGCAAACAAGCAAAAGCTCCTCGATAAACACGGTTTGTTTGTAGACCAAACACTGCGTAATTACTCCCCAGCCATTAACATCATACTGTTTATCTGAGGCATTATTCTGGATCAGCAAGAAAGCCATACTACAAAGAGCAGGAAGCTGTTACATACACCTGGTCCACGAGGGATGCTCATCTGGCTTGGGTGAAGAATCTAGGACTGAATGCCTTAATAAAAAGAGCCGTTTCCAGGTGGAGGGGTTGCCAAATGGCTCAGCCAGGCTTCTCCAACCTGCTGCCCTTCAGATGTCCCCTCCCTCCTGCTTAAATATTTTTGTTGATTTGCTGCACACACAAAGACGAGTGAGAGGTGACATGATAGAAGTTGGAGAGAGTAAAGTGTTTCCCCCTCTCTTATAACACCAGAACTCAGGGACATCCAAGGAAGCTGTTGTAAACAAAAATGGCCCTTTTCCCTTATGGGGTATCCAAGAGACCGTATAGAGTCCTTACATAGGTTCCCTATTGGTAGGAGAAGATAACAGAGGCCAACCAGAGAATATTGAGAGGCAAAGCAGCTAGTAAGCTTGATCTTTATTGATCTGTTGCAGGAGAGGAGGAGGAACCCAGAACAATGGCACACAAGGCCTTATAAAGACTTTTGAAATTGCCACCCTGTAGATCAAGACCACCCCCAGAAACATCATACATCCATCACAGAAGGGGTGTAACCTAAGACCACCCCCCAGATACATCGTACCTACATCACAAAAAAGGCGGTCTAAAACAGGAATTTGAATGTTGTTTTTCTCCTGTCGTTGTTTATCTCCTGTCTGGCAGGTTACTTGATTGGATTTCCTGGGGAGCCTGGCCAATCTTTTGTAATGATAAATACTTAGTTCCTGGGCCAGTCACAGGCTCACACTCTTTTCATATCTTAAATGTGCCCTTAAGACAGGATTTGTGAGGAAAGAGACAATGGGAGGTTTCCCACTTTGACCTTGCAGAGAAAACATTGGCTCAGTTTAGGAATCAAAATGGTTCCCGGTCGGTCTTCCTGTGCTGATCTATGTATGTGCTTGGTTGGTACGCTTATGAACATTACCATATATCTAAGCCCTCAAAATTCCTATCACAAAGCTGAATGTTGGAAGATTCGGGATAAAAGAAAGGACGTCTTCATGCAACTCCTTCCCATAGGAGTTAGTGATGGCCACTAACTTGGATGGCTTTTTAAAAGGCTAGACGACTTCATGGAAGATATTGCTGTTAGTGGCCACCAGCTACAATGCTATGCTCTGCCTCCACCACCAAAGGCAGCAGATATTATTTTCTGGAAGCCACTAGAGGGGAGAGTGCTGTTGTGCTCCTGTCTTGCACGGGGGCTTCCCATAGACATCTGCTTGGCCTATGCTGCTGTCTAAACTATGTCTGCTTAGAAGCAAGGCCTGTTGAATTCAGTGGAACTTACTCTCAGGTTAGGGGGAGCTTATGAAACCGAACTATAAATGCAGAAACCACACTGGTTCTTTGAGAGACCACCTGCTTCAAATCTGGCCTTTAACCCAGAGCTCTGTAGGCAATCTCAGCCCAATATGGAGATGGTCATATAATATTTCCGGGTAGGAATTGATGAGATCATTCACCTTCTAAAACACTACAGCTTGTCAACAACAAGAGCTGCATATACGCCGTGCATTTAAAGTGCATGACTTAGCTCCAAAAGTCTTGGGGACTGTAGTTTACCTTTCCCAGAGCTGCAATCCCCAAAACTCTTAACAAGTAAAATGACCAGGATTCTTTTGGGACAAATCTTGTGCATTAATCATGCTTTAAATGTATGGTGTGTGTATGACATCCAAAAACATACTCCGCATAGATGCACTGAAATCATTGCGGCTAATTTAAGCTCATTGATTTCAATGAGTGAATATGACTCAGTCAAATGTAAAGGTAAACGTAAAGGGACCCCTGACCATTAGGTCCAGTCGCAGACTACTCTGGGGTTGAGGCACTCATCTCGCTTTATTGGCCGAGGGAGCCGGCGTACATGTGGCCAGCATGACTAAGCTGCTTCTGGCAAACCAGAGCAGCACACGGAAATGCCCTTTACCTTCCCGCCAGAGCGGTACCTATTTATCTACTTGCACTTTGACGTGCTTTCAAACTGCTAGGTTGGCAGGAGCAGGAACCGAGCAACGGGCGCTCACCCTGTTACGGGGATTTGAACCGCCAACCTTCTGATCGGCAAGTCCTAGGCTCTGTGGTTTAACCCACAGCATCACCTGCGTCCTTCAGTCAAATGTAATTCTGGGTAAATGCTGACTATTATCATTGCCTTACTTATAGCATAGTAGTTGTATGTAAATGCACTATCAGAACCAAACAATGTCAGGCAGGTGACCAGCTTTTAATTATTTCAGCTAGACCTTGTGATCTGTTGTCTAGGACCCTGCTCCACTCGCACATAAACACACACAAAAAATCCTTCTCTTGACCGCAATGTGAGAATCTTGAGAATAATTTCTGGGCTTCTCCATCAAATGTTCACACTAAGACTCCCTACCCTGCACAGTCTTCCAAAACAACTCTGCCAATATAATTTTGCAAGCCGAAGGAGGAATTGCTGGGGATTTGGAGAAGTTAAAATGAGGTGTCAGCTAGATTGTATCCACTGTCCCTTCCTTTTTTTGCCCAAAAGATGCAAATAAAGATATATTCAGCTACATTACAAGCACAATTCCCTGCCTGCCCTCTCATTCTCTCTCCAAGCTTCATCTGCCTGCAGTGAGCGAAATGAGCTTTTGCAGCTTCTTGGCTCTGGGGGATGGAAGGAAGCCACGCAGCCCATTCAATTTGATCCACCAGCTTGCACAAGCTATGGATGAAGCAGAAGCCAAGTCAACATTATTGGCTCAGATGCTGTTTTATTTCATTAGCTAGTTATTTAAAACCCTCTCCAAAGAGCTCAGAATCAGTCACAAGTGAGTGTCAGGTTCAGCCACCAGAGGATTTTTTTTTTTAAAAAAAATATCTTTAAAAACAAATTCGGTTTACTGAAAACTTCATTTTTTATTTATTTGATTTAAAATGGTAAATCTACCTTACCACTGGTTAAAAATGGTTAAAAATAAAATAAGGGCATTAAAAGAAGTAATAAAAATGCAATAAAACTTTTTTAAAAAACCAAAAACCAACATCTTAAATCCATTAAATATAGTAAGCTGGGACAAACAAAAAGGTTTTAGTCTGCTACCCAGAACTCAGAAAACTCAGGGGAGAAGCCCAGGGCAACAAAACAAAACAAAACACAAAACTTGTACACAAAAGCACAACAGCTGTAAGCAAACTGCAGTTGTGTGAATGGCTTTCTTGCATTACACAAGACATCTGATCGCCAACTTTCCTTTTCCCACCCAAGAGAACACAGACAAGCCAGTCAAGCTGCACAATTGTTTTATCCCCCTGTCTGTGCTTTCTTCAGTATTTTGTCTCAGTGTGAGATGAGTACAGCATTTATTTGCCTGAATCTCTCTTGGTTTTGCCCTTGGGAACACAGCGAGTCCATTTTACAGAAGGAACGCTCTGGGCCCCCAAATAGCTCAGCCAGACTCTTCATCTCAGGGTTCTGGGTTCGACTGATCTATATGACCAAATCCTGCAGAGAGTTTTGGCCACTGTTAGTTCTAGCTTGGGACCCCACCCACAGTTATCCTTGATGTGACGGTGTGCTTTCTAATGGATTGATTTTAATCATCACCCTGCTTTTCAGTCCCAATAAGTACCCCCAGGAGATCTGGGGCAGTAAAATCCCAAAGAACATAAAAGCAGAGAGTATTCGGCCCTGGCCCCGGCCTGGTGGAACACTCTGTCACAAGAGACCAGGGCCCTGCGGGATTTGACAGAGCCTGCAAGACGGAGCTGTTCCGCCAGGTCTTTGGTTGGGGCCCAGTCTGACCCCCCCTTTTTTTCTTTGTTCTTTTTAATAAGACCCTGTATGTAAGTGGCCTCCCTAACCCTTTCCACCAGATCATATAAGACTAGCACAAACAGTTGGGCCTGCTGAGCACTCAATGCTCCCAACCCCTATAGTTATTATCCGTGGGTTGCCATCTGATTTTATTCTGCTCCAAATTTGATTTTTAAGCTGTATTTTAATTGATTGTTTGATTTATGTTATCATATACTTTGTTATCATATACTTTATGTTATCATATACTTTATGGTGTCTTTATGTTATCATATACTTTGATATTAGCCGCCCTGAACCCAGTCCTGGCTGGGGAGTGCAGTGTATAAATAAAAATTTTATTATTATTTTATTATTGTTGTTGTTGTTGTTGTTGTTGTTGTTGTTGATTTGCTCTGCTGACAGAACTTTATCTCCCAGAAGGAAAATGATGTCTCTGCTCTTCCAGGTCAACAAACTCTGAGATTATTTCCTTGGAAGAGAGAGATCTACCCCATTCCTGCCTTCTACCTTCTCTGTTTCCTTCCTGCTTTCCTCCCAGCCAGAGCAATATTTCCAGTTTTCCTTTTTATTTCCCTCCTGGGAGGGCTTCAGACCATGCCTGTGTTGAATTGCACCAGACAGCCATGGAGTTTTGACTGCTCCCACCCTCCCTGAACAGCAACTATATTTAGAGCCTAACTAGACAAGATGACAAAGACTCTTGGCTTTAAAATGTCTATATGTGCGAACTTTAACAGGGCATGTATGAACTTCACGGGGCAATTTGCTTTAGGCAAATCATGCTGGGCAAAAGGATTGTGTTTATTGGGCTCCTCTCCTAGGGCTCAGAGGCCAAATCCAAACTGGGTGCTTGCTTAACACAGTCTTCCCCAACCCGGTGCTATCCAGGTGGACTCAAACTCCCACCAGTCCCAGCTAGCCCAAAACATCTTGAGGGTATCAGGTTGGAGGCAGCAGGTTAAATTAAATGAGACAGGGCTTTTCGTCATGGAGCTCTCTTGTAGTTTGGCTCTTAATTCAGGGGAAAGTAGAAGTCAAAAACTGGGTACAAAAGCACCAGTCAATTAATTACCTTGTTAGCGTACAATTAACTTCTGTGCTATAAGTGCTGCTAATCCTTGCTATTACCTAATCAAATACAGCTACATATGCAAACTCAATCTTCGCAAATAGGCTTAATACTCCCTTGATTCCCCAAGGCCTAAAGAACTCCCCCTGTGTGAACACACAAGGGTTTGCATGCACACTCAAACAGCTGTAGCCTCCCCCATGGAGGACTCTGACAAGGACAAGGTTCAGGGTGCTTCCTCCAGAACAAAACCACCAGTATCTTACTCTGGACTCTTCTGACCAGAGGACTCAGGCCTGCCACAATCCTCTGACTCAAGGAATGCATCCGCTGCAGTACTTTTGTCTCCCCAGCCTTTCAGAAACCAAGGGCTACAAAATAAGGGAAGGGCAGCTTGTAACTACCCAGGCAGCTCCTCCAGGTAGGCATTGCCTTCCACACTTCAGGTTTGGTCAGACTTATGTAAGGGTTTGGTTGGCACTAGCTTCCTGAGCAAGATAATGCTTCAGCCAAGAGCAAGGAGCTGGCCAAGGTCCTGATCTTGCCTGCCATCTGCTTGGACCAGATACTGCCTGCTTCGGTTGATTCAAGGTCCCTGTTGAAACCACATCTTTTGTGTCAGCATGGATAATACTGAGCTAGATGGATTGGTCTGACCCAATCCAAGGCAGCTTGCGATATTTCTAGGAGGAAGGGTCACAGCTCAGGGACAGAGCTTTGCTCGCAGAAGCTCCAAGTTTTTGATCCCTGACGTGACATAAGAATAAACTGCTAGATCAGGCCAGAGGCCTATCAAGGCCAGCTTCCTGTTCTCAAAGTGGCTGACCTGTGGGAAGCTTGCAAGATGGACATGAGGGTAACAGCACTCTGCCCGCCGGCAGTTCCCTGCAAGTGGAATTCAGAGATGTAATACCTCCGACCATGAAGGAAGAACCGTGGAAGAATCTCTACATAAAACTGGGGAAGAATAGCAGACCATCCATGTTGCCAATGCTGAGTTAGTGTGAATATAAGCAGTCTCCTATATGGGAAGCAGAAAACATTTCCTCTTACTCTCACTGCTAATACTAGCCTGTCTCCCGAGCCCCCAACTGCTGCTTAATGAGGCAAGGCAAACAGATTGTTATCAGAAAGCCAACGCCTTAGGGACCCCAGCTCCATCACTGAGATCATTTCCAGGAGCATCGTTGGTCATGCCCCAAGTTGGTGAGGCTCCTTTGACAGACACATGAAACCAAGCTGGTGGAAGGGGCGCAGATGTTTGGCAAGACGCCTTCAGAAACTTCAACCAGTCTCAGACGCCTCATGCTGTTCTTGAACTCCCAAGCCATACCTTGTACAATCTGTACCCATAGCCTGACGGTTGAAAGCCTCAAATCAAGCTTTCTTTCTAACTCAGTGCAGGAACCTCTGTCACAGCATTTGGGATGGGAGCCAAGACAGCAAAAGTTAGCTGCCGATCTTTGGTTTTAACATTTTTATTGCTTTAGGGTGTGTGTGTGTGTGTGTGTGTGTGTGTGTGTGTATTCACATGCCCTTTTGTTGTAAACCCCTTTGATATTTTTCTATAAAATTGTGGCACATATTTCTATAAATAAATAAATAAATAAATAAGAAAGATGCGCTTCCTTCAAGAAATGGGTGAGTGAGGGGCTCTGGTTGGGAGGTAAGAACACTTAAACTTGCCAGTATATGCAGTTTTCCATGTGAGCTGTGAGCTATTAGTTCATCCCTGTTAGAACCAAGGATGTTACATAACAAAGGAGGCAAGTGAGGGAGGAGTGAGAGTCATTTCTGTTGCAGCACACAGGTACAGCAGGAACTCTGTGCTGAGAGTTGCTAGCCCTCTTCCGAATCCCATGTTTGGATGGTGATATTTTAAATTTTGATATCCCGCTTTATCACTACCCGAAGGAGTCTCAAAGCGGCTAACAATCTCCTTTCCCTTCCTCCCCCACAACAAACACTCTGTGAGGTGAGTGGGGCTGAGAGACTTCAGAGAAGTGTGACTAGCCCAAGGTCACCCAGGAGCTTCATGTGGAGGAGTGGGGAAGTGAACCCAGTTCACCAGATTACGAGTCCACTGTTCTTAACCACTACACCACACTGGGTCTTGCCAGAATGCATTTAATTAAGCCCTTGCTCTGCTAACCCAACAGCCATTTACAAGACCCCCACGCTAAGCAATCACTCTTCAAAGTAGAATTCTGTACAGGAGACTGAGGAGGAGCTCATCCTGGCTCTCAGCATCATGCTGAAAGACCATGGAACAAGTTCTTGGAGGTTCTCCACAAATTATGCTCCTCCTCAATGCAGCTACGAATCTTCAGCCCTGATCAGTAGTTGGCTTCACTGGAGGACCACTTTGAGAAGGTTGTGTGTGTGGCAGTGACGCCCACCAACTTGGAAGGATTTAAAAGTGGCTTGGGACCCAGCTACACTGGTAAAGAAAAAACGCTTTATATGTTTTGCAACACTGTGACACCAGATGGTGCTGTGGAGTCCCGTCTTTCGCCAATGTGATTTCCTTTTATGAAGTTTACAACACTTCTTTGATGTGTCTAGATCCAGGCTTGGACAAATCATGGAGGACAAGTTTATCCACGTCTACTAGTCACAGTGGATATGCACTGCCTCCACAGTCTGAAGCAGCAATGTTTCTGAATACCAGTTGCTGGCAGGAGTGTGCTGTTGTGCTCGGGTCCTGCATGTGGGGTTTCTCATAATGGACATCTGCTTGGCCCCTGTGAGAACAGGATGTTGGATTAGATGAGCCACTGGCCTGGAGAAGAGGCAGGAACAAAGAAATTGGAGCTATTCTTCAGAAGTTCAGACTATGGGGAGCCTGGAAAAATTAATCATTAACAATTTGGACTGTCATTTGGTCGTTTTTCAATTTTAGCTTATTGTTTTTAATTGGATTATGATGTGAATATGTTGATTGGCTGTTTTTATTGGAAAACTAATAAAAATGATTAAATAAAAAATGAGCCACTGGCCTGATCCATCAGGTTCTTCTTATGTTCTTATCTCTTCCTGTTCCTGGGAAGGAAAACCATCATGGAAAATAACCAAGGTTTCCGCTGGTAAAATATATCTTTGGAAATATTCACCTGCATTTATTTCCCAACAAGGTTTTCGAAAACAAAATGCCCTTGAGACGCCACAGGTTACGAGAAACGTTGTCTTTGGTGCTCAGCAAGCGACTAGAGGGATACTAATGCTGGCCTGTCACCCCAGATGCAGTTTCTTCTCCCTGATATCTCTAGCTCTTGCCTTTTAAAGCATAAAGCTTTAGAACACTCTAACGAGGCAAGCAAAACAGCTTAAGCATATCAGACAGCACAACAACATCAAAGAAAGCAGCAGCAGGAATAGTTTCTCCCCCTTTCAACGGAGCTTAAGAGAGTGAAACTAAGGAACAAATGTTCAATGTGCTAAAATAGCAAGTGTTATTCTTGCTATTATTACCACCATCTATGATGCTGTGATCCGTCACTGCAGAGGGTTGGACTAGATGACCCCTTGTGTCCCTTCCAACTCTACAATTCTATGCTCATCAGTTACAGGAGTCTTAATTGTGACTGCCTAAACACAGCAGGGTCCTCTGACTGAAATCCTGGAGAGCCACTGCCTGCCTGTGTAGACAATACTGAGCTAGATGGAGCACGTTCTGATTCAGGCGCCATTCACACGACAGTTTCTTCCATTTCCCTGACATTTCTCTACTTTAACTGTTAATTTCTGCATCATATTTACATGATGTAAAGAAACACTTCTGGAAAATTATTAGAATACAGTGTATGTTTAGCATTTGTTTCCATGATGTCTGATTCCAGACATTGAAATATTTTTTTTGTTAACTTTGCTCTACTAAATGTGCATTCTGCAGTTGACCTCCTCTGTAGTGGTTTTTTTAAAAAAAAGAAAAGAAAAGAAGAAGTTTAGGATAATATTTTAGTTTCCTGTTTATTGTGTTTGAATGGATGTTAATTGTATTTAAATGTATACTTTATATTTGACTTTCTGAAGTAAGGTTTTATTCTGGATTATTTGTTGTTTTAATGTAGGTTCTAAACTGTTTTGAGATTTCCCCCCCTTCAAAATATAGAAATGAAATGAATAATAATAATAATAATTCCTCCCCAAAAAGCCCAGGGCAGCAAATACAATTTTTTTTAAAAAAATTATTATTAGAAACATTCTAATAACAATTAAAAACATTCTATTAACAGTGTAATGGTTCTTTCAGCCAGTGATCTCATAGTTGCCAGGAATAGTGTCTTTCAACCATCAAATGCTTTGGTAAACTGGAAAGTTTTTACATTCATCCTTAATTATGCAAGAGACAGGCTCACCTCACTACAAATCTTTGCTTTCCAAAAATGGGACATTGTCACTGAAAAGAACCTGCCCCAGTTCTGTGCCAACCAGGCAGCCCCAGTGGTGGCACCATCAACCAGGCCTCTCCTGCAAATTGTAGATAGTTGATGCTGGTTGTTATGTACTGAGTTGAATAGGATCCAAAATGCAGCAGTCTGATTGGTCCTAGAACAATAGGATCGAAAATGCACAGTCTGATTGGTCCTAGAACAATAGGATTCACAATGCAGCAGTCTGATTGGTCCTAGAACAATACAGCAGTATGATTGATCCGCAGGAGCCACCCAATCCAGCTCCAGAGGGAAGTGAATCCACAACCTGATTGGCCTACAGGAGAATCAGCCAATCACGTGCAGCCCATTGTGTAAATAATGTATATAAAGCAGATACTTTGAGGGAACTTTCATTCCTCCTCACCACTATGAGCTGAATAAAGAGCATGAAATCCACTCTTGACTCCGAGTTTATTTCACTGGTCAAAGCACTCTTTTAGGTATCTGGGCCACAAGTCATTTAGGGCTTTATATGCCAGTACTAACTCCTTGAATTGGGACCAGTGCAGCACTTTCAGCTTGCTCACCTTACCAGCGTAGCAGCTGCATTCTACACAAACTACAGCCTCTGGGCCATCTTCAAGGGCAGCCCCACATAGAGTGCATTACAGTAGTCCAGACAGTAGGTCACAAGGACATGGACAACTGCAGACCATGCTGAGCTGGATGGACCAATGGTCTGGCTCAATATAAGGCAGCTTTCTAGGTTCCTGTAAGATAGCCATGGTTTCCCGAGGCAAATGAAAAAAGATGGGGCACAGCCTGCACTCTGGAATGTTCCAATACATCATACTAATTAGCTCTTAATGTGTTAAATGGTGTTTTACATATAAACTTACAGATATAATTTGTCTACCTCTCATGGGGGGGGGGGGGGAATACATAAGTTGGTCAGAGGACTGGTAAGCATATTTATCCTTCCTTGCTATTTTGGGAGCCAAACTTTAAGCAAGCGGAAGGTGATAAACGGCTCCCTTCAGAGTCATTACCTTTCGCCTTGGTAGGGCTGGAGGAAACACCTGAGGTTGAATTCTAGCTGAGATTAAGAAAAGGAGAGGCATATAAATCATCGTGAGATGCACAGCATAGAACGATGGATGAACCTTGCACAGGTCTCTTGCCGCTCGACAGACCTGGGAGGCAATCTTTCCTCACCCATTGTCTTCCAAATGTTTAGGACTACAACTCCCATCAACCCCAGCTGTCCCGGCTGAGGCTGATGGGAGTTGTAGTCCAAAACATCTGGAGGGTACTAAGTTAGCAAAGGTTGCTGACAGATCACTTAGATCATTCATTTAAATTCTGCTCGTGGTACCACGCCCTAGAGAGTATCCTAGGGCAGTGATCCCAAAATTTGTGCTTTCTACTATCATGCCTCTCCTTCTGCCGCACATGAAGCATCAACTGGTTTCAGATGTCTTGTAAAGATCTATCACTTTCCCAGGCTTTCAGTGACTCATTATATCAGACTTTTTATTTGAATCCCCTTGATTCCCATTTTTCTTTGTTCTACTGCCGTTCTAGTGGTTTTTAATATTCTGTCTTTTTAAAATAATAATAATATTTTGTTTATTGTTTTTATGTTGTACATCACTTAGAGATGAATAAAATAAATGGGATGATTCAGTGGCGCTGAGACTCCAGCACAGACGTAAAAAGGAGAGAGGGTAACTATGACTAACAATCATTAAAATACGCAGTCAGATGATGTTGTCAATTCCCATCCCCCACCCCCACCCCCCACTTACCAGGAGTTGTGTTCACAGCCTGGAGGTGGGCTCTGCTCCTGGCAGTTCTCATGGCTGTGGTGGAGCCAGGGAAAATCCACAAGGACCCAGGAGCCAATTGGCATCCAAGCCAGGCTTCTGAAGGGTGGGGCTTCAGGGCGGACTTGGGTGAAGACTTCACCTGTCCAGGTCTGCTGTGAGGGAACATAAGGAGGTGAAAGGTGCTTTCAGGCACCCCAGTCTTTTTCAGACTTTCCCTCCCACCCACCTATCTTGTTCTGGAGGTCTGTTCTTAACCTGAAACTGTTCTTAACCTGAGGTACCACTTTAGCTAATGGGGCCTCCCGCTGCTGCTGCGCGGCCGCTGTACAATTTCTGTTCTCATCCTGAAGCAAAGTTCTTAACCCGAGGTACTATTCCTGGGTTAGCGGAGTCTGTAACCTGAAGCGTCTGTAACCCAAGGTACCACTGTATTCAAGGGAAATGAGTCGATTCTCCTCACATACCTTGCTATGGAAATCTGTTGGTCACTGTTTTCAGGACCAGGGAGGAAGTTTCCTGCAAACTGGTTTCCTACAGAGTTGGCACATTTTGTCCACTTCAGAGGAACTGTCACAGCTTTAGGGCAGAAGAGGCCTTGGGCTGCATCTTTAGTGAGAGTGGGTGGGGTAAGGTGCCCCCATCACATGTCATAGGAGTATCCTCCTAAGTGTTTTTTTTGGGGGGGTGGGTGGGAGGTTGGTGACATAGGAGACAAGAGGCCAAGGTCCCTAGAGGCCAAGGTCCCTTCAGCCTCCACACTAAAATACTGAAGGGGGCTGCCCCATCAAGTTGATGTGCATTGCTATTCAAATGGTGTGTGTGTGTGTGTTGCGCCTCGTAATTGATTATGGAGCTTACCTGCCCCCCCATATTTTATTCAAATTGGCACCCCTGGAGGTGGTACTTCCTGTTCACACACCTAGCTTCAGGGCTCAGGGCCACAATGCCCCCCGCCAGTGACAAGTCAGGGTTCACCAGATGCAGTTCACACCATCAGCAGACCCTAATATTGGTCATCCCCAGATGGGCTGGTTGATCACTGCATCCGCACCCAATGCCTATATCAAACCTGTTTTCAGCTGCAATCAATAAAGTTGTGTCCTGTTTTGAAACTAATACATACCTCCTTGAATTTGCCAGCTGCACACCCCATCACTGCATCTTTGCCTGCAAATACATTACACTGGGGACATTTAAACCATCAGTTGTCCTCCAGATGTTTTGGACACCAACTCCCATCACCCATTCAAGGCGCTGAGTCACCATCCAGCTCAGTGTTGTCTACACTGACCGGCAGCAGTTCTCCAAGGTTTCAGGTGGGAGACATGCCCAGCTGAACCCAGAACTTTTTGCATGTAACAGAAGTGCTCTACCCCCAAATATGATCCCAGCAAGTTTCAAAGAAATAGAACACTCCCCTCAAAACAAGCTCAGAGCTGGCTAAGTCGGTTCAGCTCAGCTGAAGTGTTTCCTCCTCACACAAGGATTATCTCTATGTGGGAAAATTGCAATGTGTGAAACAACCCACCCTCCCCAATTAAATCCGTATCGGCCCTGCAAATGGAGGTTAATTTAGGTGGCTAAAAGTGCGCCTCAGCTGGAATACTGTCAGCTGTTTTTAGATCCCTGTCTTGAAATAAATTTAGTCCCTGAATTCCCAGAGCGAGGAAGAGGGTTGCCATAGTAACCGCAGCCTACCATATTGCTGCCATATAATCTCCCCCCATGAAGCTCTGTAAGGGAGGGATCAGTCAGTTTTAGCATAATGGGAACCATAATGGGAACGTGTCACTTTCAAGGGATAAAGATAAACGAAATGAAACATTTTTGCACTGGCAGAACATTTTATTAAACGTATTAGCCCTCTCGTCTCTAAAGGTCCCAAGCAGACCCCTTCTCCCCCTCTGATCATTTTGACTCTGGAGCATCAGAAAGAAGAGAGATGACTTAACAGGGGATCCTGTAGGTTTATTAAAGTGGATTAGGGGAATGTTCTAGTTAAGATCCTGCACTGGTCTAGAACAGGGCCTCTTCCAGGTGAGAGATGGAAGAGAGGGGTGTTAGTGCTTCACAGATGGGTACAATATCTTAAATGTGTGGACTTGGCAGTTACTCTTTGCATGTGGGGTGTAGAATTGTTGGAACTGAGTGGTTGGTTGGAAAAGATAATGTATGGTTAATGATTGACCTGGTTGGGTGGAAAGGATGGAGAGAGTGAGAATTGGTGAGCCTGAATAGCTGCCATTAGGTGCCATTTTATTTACAGTGGTACCTTGGGTTACATACGCATCAGGTTACATACGCATCAGGTTACAGACTCCGCTAAGCCAGAAATATTACCTCGGGTTAAGAACTTTGCTTCAGGATGAGAACAGAAATCATGCTCTGGTGGCGCAGCGGCAGCAGGAGGCCCCATTAGCTAAAGTGGTGCTTCGGGTTAAGGAGAGTTTCAGGTTAAGAACAGAATGAATTAATTCCAGAATGAATTAACTACTTAACCTAAGGTACCACTGTATTTCCATAACTTTCATCCAAGGAACTCAAAGAAGTGTGCATGATTCTTACCCTCCCCTCGTACCTACGGGACTGCCTCTCCTGGTATGCCCCACAGAGGAACCTACGGTCTGCAAATAAAAACATCCTGAAGGTCCCAGGCCTCAGAGAGGTTAGGCTGGCCTCAACTAGAGCCAGGGCTTTCTCGGCCGCGGCTCCAATCTGGTGGAACGCTCTGTCACAAGAGACTAGGGCCCTGCGGGACCTGACATCTTTCCACAGGGCCTGCAAGACAGAGTTGTTCCACCAGGCCTTTGGTCAGGGCCCAGCCTGACTCCCTCCTCTGGCAACCTGCACAGAATTTTGCTTAACAGTTGCCATTAATTTTATTTTAATTAATTTTTATAATGAAATGTTTTTAGAATGTTGGATTATTTGATTGTTTGATTATTTGATTGTTGTTAGCCGCCCTGAGCCCGGCTTCGGCTGGGGAGGGCGGGATATAAATACAATATTATTATTATTATTATTATTATTATTATTATTATTATTATTATTATTATTATCCCCACAGCAACCCTATGACGATGATTAGGCTCAAAGTGAGCTCTCATAGTGAGTGGGAATTTGAACCTGGGTCCTCCAACCCTCTAACCACTAGACCACACTGACTCCATTCTGCTTATATCCAAAGAAACCCGCCCCCCACTTCTATCTAACTTGCTTGCATTTTGGATTAAAAGCTTAAAGTGAGTAACTGACGGGAGGTTTGCCGCAGCTCCCTGAAGAGTCTAGCAGTTCATAAAGCCAAAATATCATAAAGCCAAGTAAATAACTCAACAAAAGGGCAAAATGGAAAAGTAAGCATGTTTCTCTCTCCCCCCCCCACTCCAATAGTCCTGAACAAAACATAATTATTTTGCACAGATACTCAGATTTCAAAGAAAAGCTGTATGCCTCTCTTGCAAGCTCTTCATAAGAGGGACAGAAGCTGCAGTCACTCAGCTGGAGATTAGGAGCAGATTTACTCTGTGGAAATTTGAGCATTCTTCCCTCCTGCTTGGATTTAGCAGTGTGCAGATAATCACTGAGAAATTTGGAGGCTTATGCAAAACTTGTCTAAACAAACTGCTTTAAAACACACACACACACACAAATAGCATACTGCTTTGGTCTTCATATTCTGAGCTAGATATAACCTGGTTTGCTCATTTTTGCTACCATCTTTACAGAGGACAGTTCTATAGCTGAAGAACTGCCCATTCATCTTGCCTGAAACCCTGGTAAGCTGCTACCTGCCACAGTGGTCAGTATTGACCTAGATGGACCAATGGTCTGACTTAGCATAAGGCAGTTTCCCATGCTCTACTAAAGGACTGGGTGGGACATGGGTGGCGCTGTGGGTTAAACCACAGAGCCTAGGACTTGCCAATCAGAAGGTCGGCAGTTCGAATCCCTGTGACGGGGTGAGCTCCTGTTGCACAGTCCCTGCTCCTGCCAACCTAGCAGTTTGAAAGCACCCCAAAAAGTGCAAGTAGATAAATAGGTACCACTCTGGCAGGAAGGTAAATGGCATTTCCGTGTGCTGCTCTGGTTCGCCAGAAGCGGCTTAGTCATGATGGCCACATGACCCGGAAGCTATACACCTGCTCCCTCGGCCAATAAAGTGAGATGAGCGCCGCAACCCCAAAGTCGGTCACGACTGGACCTAATGGCCAGGGATCCCTTTACCTTTACTTACTAAAGGACTGACTGGTCCAAGTTGGGTTTGGGCATACAGTGGTACCTCAGGTTATATACGCTTCAGGTTACAGACTCCGCTAACCCAGAAATAGCACCTCGGGTTAAGAACTTTGCTTCAGGATGAGAACAGAAATCGTGCGGCGGTGGCGCAACAGCAGCGGGAGGCCCCATTAGCTAAAAGTGGTGCTTCAGGTTAAGAACAGTTTCAGGTTAAGAACGGACCTCTGGAATGAATTAAGTATGTAACCAGAGGTACCACTGTACAGCACCATAACAAGGAAGAACAGGAGGGACTTGTGAAAACCTATTCTGTAGACCGAGTCATTTTTTTTCTTTCCCTTCTTTCTGTTGTTACAAAATTTTGGGGTGCACACACACACATAGCAGACACACACGACACTGAAAACCAATCCTTCACCCTTCAGAATTTAGGAAATATTCCAAGAGAAAATACCGAGGTTAAAAATTTGCATTTGGGATGCCACATGAAAGCAAGGTGGGCGAGGTCATGCAATGATTCGTAAATATTTGCTTGGAACTGTCAAGTTCTTATGCATGAACTGTAAGGCAATGAATGATTCATTTGTTAAATTCCATCATTTATACCTTGTTCTCTCCACACACACCCTTAAACCATGTCTGCCACCATCCATAATTGGAAATATTATTTTAAAAAATGTACCTCATGTACATACATTCAAAATTTCAGCAAGCAGCTTCATAGTTTTAATATTTTAATGTTTCAATATTTTAATGTTGTATTTTAATTTTGTTTTTAAGTTGTAATCATTCAGCTTGTTTTTATTATTGCTTGTAAGCCGCTCTGAGCCCGGCCTTGGCTGGGGAGGGCGGGGTATAAATAAAAATTATTATTGTTGTTGTTGTTGTTGTTGCTGTTGTTTTGTTTCATCTTTATTTCCCCTCAGCATTCTCTCTCTCTCTCTCTCTCTCTCTCTCTCTCTCTCTCTGTGTGTGTGTGTCTGTCTCTTTTTTATACTTCTGGCTACTACTCCACATGGCTACACATAGAAAAAATAAATATGAGATGTCATAGGAGGATTAATGAAAAGTCAAATGGCAAAAGCAATTGCAGCTCGTGCTAATCCTTTTTCTTTTCCTCCTCCAGGCCCACATCCCTCCTGCCCCCCACCCCAGAATTCCACCTGCCTCTGTGGGGTTCAGGGCTGAGCACTGCTTTCCGTCACAGCAAGGCATTTTTATCTTCTCAGTTTCAGAATAGTACTTGCTGATTCTTAATAATCTGCTTCCTCGAGATAAAACTGCAAGTCCTTCGCCTCTTGGAAATAACAGAATGCATAGCTCTTAACCTACTGCCATTATTCTACTCTCGCTTGGCAGAGACCCCTAGAGAGGAGAAGGCATTGGAACAGGTAGAAACACTTAACTTCCAAGGAAGATTGCCCTGAATTTCTTTATCATAAAGAATTTCTCTCTCTCTCTCTCTGTTTCAATTCTGCTTTATCCACCTAGCATGGGAACTAAATGGGCACAGTATTAGTTAAGAATTTAACAGTGGAGGAGGAGGAGAGACAATATGCTGGAGAAGACCTATCTCCTGCCATGTCAACAAATAAATGGGTGATCGATTTAGTCATTGCGCAGATAAATAAGTGGCAACAGGCAATACTGCAGGCACTTTTACTGCTAACCTGGGAGGCACCACTAGTTGATTCTCAAGAAGATGCCTAGGGCTCTTTGAATGGTGAATCCGTAAAGAACCTTCCTTTCTGAACAGAACACTGCCGCCATCAAACCAGAAGCAGACTTTGGTCTGTCAGTGTTCAGCGGCGCCCTGTGTGCAGCCAAAATTCAGTGCCCCCTGCCTCTCACCTTCTGTTCTGTTCAATATGACTACATCATAGTTGTGACGCCTTGTGGCACCCCCTAGGCTCAGCGCCTAGTACAGTGGAACCAGTTGCATTTTCCATACTTAATTTCAGTCCTCTTCATTTGAAATTTTTAAAGAACTGTTCTCTTTTTTAAAAATATGATTTTTATTAAGTTTTACATATTTAATTACATTTCCATATCAAAAATAAAAAATCCATAACTTAAAACATTGCTTAAATAAAGCATCGACCTCCTTCCCTCCCTCTATCTGACTTCCACACAATTTTACCAATTTCTTCACATTCCTATAATCACTTTTTTACCTTATGTCAATCTTTTAGCATTTACCTTCTTGTGTGTAAATCATCTCCTTATTTACCCATTACCAAACATTTCAACTCAAACCTACAAACATTTTCAACTGTTTACAATTTTCTTTCATATAGAGTATAAATTTGCTCCAGTCCTTTTGAAACAATTCATCACACCGATTCCGGATCTTCCCCATCAGCTCTGCCAGCTCCACGTATTCGACCATTTTTATCTGCCAATCTTCCAGTGTGGGGAGTTCTTTAAGGACAGTTCTCATGAAAATTCGCCAGCATTTCAGTGCGCCTTTTCTCCTAATAGATACATTTTTTAATGCAAGTTTTACTGCAGTCGATGCATTTCTGTACACATTAATTGGCTGGAGAGCTTCACTGCAAAATTGGGGAACATGTGGGTTTTGAAGGAGGGCTGTGTTTTGGTTCTCATGCTGTTTAAGGAAGCGCAAATTAGGTAGGTTTGCCTTTAAATGCAAACTGAATAACATTTCTCCCCAACCACTACCTCTGAGTACCAGTTATTAGACACAAGCCATAGGGAAAGACCATCACTCTTGTGTGCTGCTTGCGAGCTTCCCAGGCACAACAGGACATTCACAGTTTGAAACAGGACTCTCTCCCTGTCCTCAGGCTGACTCAGCACCAGCAGGGCTTTTCACCCATCCTTATTCTCACACCTGTCAACCTTCACCTCACCTGACAGCCACTGAGCTGACAGCAGCAACGCTGCCACCAGCCTTTCCCCGAATCCGGCAGCTGTGCTGGCCCTGCTTATGAATGTTTCAGGATAACTAACCTCTTTCTCATTGGAAATTTCTCTGGGCCTCTTAGCCTGCTCATGTGGAATTGGGTTATTCCATTGCGCTGGCTTTCAAAAGTGCTAGCAGCGCACAGCGATGTGTCCACATGAACACAGGAGGCCTGTTGTGGGTAATCGAGCGGAAGGACATACAGTGACCCTCTTTCGGTGGCTTCTGCTCAGAACCTGAAGAAATGGCATATTCACAGCCGTTGTGGTTGCTCGGCAGGCTTCTCACAGAGTTATGGTTTCAGCCTGCAACCAGAATCCTGTGTGGGCAAGAAGGAGGGACAAGGTCACTCCCTCAAATTCTGAATGTCACAGTCACACCATGCATTTAAACAGAGCTACAATTTCCAGAGAGACGCGGGTGGCGCTGTGGGTTAAACCACAGAGCCTAAGACTTGCCGATCAGAAGGTTGGCGGTTCGAATCCCCGCGATGGGGTGAGCTTCCGTTGCTCGGTCCCTGCTCCTGCCAACCTAGCAGTTCAAAAGCACGTCAAAGTGCAAGTAGATAAATAGGTACCACTCCAGCGGGAAGGTAAATGGCGTTTCCGCGTGCTGCTCTGGTTTGCCAGAAGCGGCTTACTCATGCTGGCCACATGACCTGGAAGCTGCACGCCAGCTCCCTCGGCCAATAAAGTGAGATGAGCGCCGCAACCCCAGAGTCGGCCACGACCGGAGCTAATGTTCAGGGGTTCCATTACCTTTACCTTACAATTTCCAGAAGAGGTCAAACCACTCTGCGAATTGTAGCTCTGTGAGGCGAATAGGGGTCTCCTAACAGTTCTCAGCACCCTTAACAAATTACAGCTCCCAGAATTCTTTCCTATACCACACATGAGGTAACTTTTTTGTGTTCTCTCTTTGCATTTGAAAAAAGCAGAGGAGGGGCCTCAGTTTAGCAGAGGAAGTATTGATCACATCTTAAGAAGCCACCAGGGACAGTGAAACAAAATGGGCTTGTCTTTCAACAGATCAATAGAGTGCAGTGTTGCTGATAAGTAGCAGTCATTTTGGAATTAGTTACCTGCATGTTAAAATACCATCTGCTAGGTGTCTTTGTTTTTGAATCTAATATTTTGGGAACGTAGAATAGGATTTGACTCTGTTCTTCACAACCAAGAAAAGAAAGTGAATTGCCTTCTTCTTTTTAAAGTAGGGCTTTCCCCCAAAGAGTTATTCCACACTATCCATGGGCATAAAAGCACTGCCTTTATATACATTGAATTAATGATTGCACATATTGATCTGTCACAAAGCAAAGTTAATAGACACATTTAAAAAATAAGATCATGTGGCATCAGCCTATAGATATACATACCTACATACATACTAGCCTATGAACAGCCTGGGCAGTAGACTCTGATAGGGACATAGGAAGCTGCCCCACTCTGAGGAAGACCAATGGGCCATCTAGCTCAATATTGCCCACACTGACTGGCAGTATCTCACCAGGCTTACAGACAGGGCACGCTCCCAGGTCTACCTAAAGATGCCAAGGATTGAACTCCAGAACCACTACGGAAAGAGCAACAACATTCCCAGGATGATCCACCATCAATTCCCCTGTGCGATGGTTCCTGGTGCCTTTTAATATGATAGTATTATTTGTTGTGCTTTAAAAATATGTCATTGAACATCACTTGTAAGCTGCCGAAGTGGGATATATACATCATCACAAAGTGTAATAATAATAAATAATTGCAACAGCAGCAGCAACAACAATAATAATAAAATAACAGTTTTATTTATGATATATGTTTTTGCTGTGTTTTCATCTAGTTTATAGGAAATGCTGCTGAATGTTATTGAGATAATTTAACTGCAAACTGCTTAGAGCTAATTATTACATTAAGTGGTATTAAAATGTTATAAGGGAAAGCATGGAAAGCATGAAGAGCCAAGCTGCATGAATTGTCCATTTCCCTACTACCTGCCACTCTTCTGAGAACAAAATTCATACATTAGGTCATTTCAGCACAGCAGCTTCTGAATGCTAGATAGATGATAGATGATGATAGATGATAGATAGATAGATAGATGATAGATAGATAGCTATAGATAGATTAGATAGATAGATAGATAGATAGATAGATAGATATAGATAGATAGATAGATGATAGATAGATAGATAGATGATGATAGATAGATAGATAGATAGATGATAGATAGATAGATGATAGATAGATAGATGATAGATGATAGATAGATAGATAGATAGATATAGATATAGATATAGATATAGATATAGATATAGATGATATAGATATAGATATAGGATGATAGATAGATAGATAGATGATAGATAGATAGATAGATGATAGATAGATAGATGATAGATAGATGATAGATAGATAGATGATGATAGATAGATGATAGATAGATAGATAGATAGATGATGATAGATAGATAGATAGATAGATAGATAGATAGATAGATAGATGATAGATAGATAGATGATAGATAGATAGATGTTTGTTCGTTTGCATGCACTTGCATGAAACTGTCAACTTAACAAGAGCCAAACTGGTTTGTTCTGTAAAGGAACAAACGTGGACTGGAATTAGTTCCTTTGGGGACATGTTGAACCTGAGCCCATTCCTTTTTCAAAAAATGAACTCTCCAAGATCTGATTCCACCTGCATGAATTGTCTCTAGTTGTTTGTTTTCATCTTGGAAGCTGCCCTGAGATGACTTTTGCCCTCAAAGCATATCTAAATAAATAAACAGCAGCACTTCCTTCCCCAAACTAACTGTTTTCACCCCCTTCCTCTTCATCTGAAAATGTCTTCAATGTTGACTCTGTTGACTCCAACTCCCATCATCCTTGACTATGGGCCTTGCTGGTTAGGGCTGATGTGATTTGGAGTCCATTCCAGTTGGAGTACCACAGGTTGAGCATCCCTGCTCTAAAGGAACAAACAGCCAGCCAATCTTTGTGGCTGGGCTTCAGCTGACTACAGAAAACCTCCTTCCCACATATGCAGATATCTCCAGCCTTTGCCAGAATAATGAACTGTGCTTGAGCCAGCACTGGGCAGGCTGGGGGTAATTGTTATGATTCGTTTTTCCTGGTACAGTACAAATGCCATGGTTAATCTTTTCTGAATTTTAATCAGCGGGGAGAGGAAGACTTAATTAAAGGGTTCTTTGTCCTGTTTTATAGCAACTGCCATCTGCGAGCGCTTCAACTCGCTGTCTTATCTCCACCTCACAGCTTTGCCTTTGCAGGATTCAGGGAGGCAAAAAGATCTCTCCACTTCTCCCTCAACCTTCACACACACACCTCACAAATTGATAGTTTTGGAGAAAGGAGAAACCAACATTCTAGGGGTAACACACTAGAGGAGGGATTGCAGCTTGGTGGGAGAGCGTTCACTCTAATAACAACAACAATAATTTTATTATTTAGACTCCGCCCATCTGACTGGGTTGCCCCAGCCACTCTGGGAAGCTTCCAACACATATAAAAACATATTAAAATGTCAAACATTTAAAAATTCCTGATACAGAAGTTTATCAGGCCCTGAACAACCTGGGTCCAGGAGACCTTAGGAACTCTACCTGTAGAAGGCCTGAAATCAGTGGGGGCTGGTCCATTTCAACCAATGGGGAACTGCCCCCACTGGTCTCAGTTTACTTGCAGCCAGCCCTCACCTGCCTGCCTTTTTACCTACACCCTGACCAGAGGTTGGTACTGGCTGTCAGCTTCCTCCTCCTTGGCCTTAGAGCGCATTCAGACATACAGAATATTGTGTTGGTTTCCCTAATTATAGCACTGGAGCGTCCGTATTGTTTTATAATGTTCCTTTCACCTGTTGCACAGGTTGTGTTCTGGAACTGTGACCTTTTGACTGATACACCAGCCTGTTGTGCTAAATTTTATTCATATCACTGAGCATGATTGTGGCACAGCAATGAACATCATTGAACGATGTTGCTACTCTCCCATCTTCTCCACCTTTGTGTGCTTTTGCTTCCCCAGGATTTCCCCATGAAAACACCCCTCCTCGTTCTCTGGGTTAAGAGGGCTACAAAACATCTCTTTCCCTGGAATCAAATTAGATGGAAATGAGAGGTTTACATCACTGTATTCCATTAGTTTTTTAAAAGTGACTTCTACATTGTGTGGAAGCTCAAACATAATGAGGAAATTAACAGCTAGGGAAATGTCAGGGAAACAAAATAAACTACTGTGTGGATGCAGCCTTTGTGTTGTCCTTCTGGAACTCAGCAGGAAGGAGGATGGGGACAAATCTAAAATTGGTTGGTTCTGTCACTAAGCTCTGGCGCCACCTACTGTTAGCCTCCCTGCCTTCCTGTCCTACCAGTCCCAATCGGCATCAACCACCACAGTTCCAGATTCAATCCCTGATCTCTCTAGTTCCAGTAGGAAATTTACATCCCACCTTTCCTTGTGGTCTTACAGGTCCTTGTTCAATGTTCTAGCCACCACACTGGCTGAAAAGATCACAAAAGCAGAATTGTGCTTCCTGCTTCTGCCATGGCTCCATTCTGTTAGGCAGCTCATTGGTTCCACCTGTACCTGCTTGGCTGTAAATGCTTTCAGGTTGGTCCAAACAAGGTGCAGCCAATGCCTTTCCACAGTTGTTGGACTACAGCTCCCATCAGCCCCAGCCAACATAGCCAATGACCAAGGATGGTGGGAGGTGTATCTAACAACATCCAAGAGGCCCACAGATTTCACACCCCTGCTTTCTAGGACCCAGACTGAGTCCCTTATGTCACCTGATCCTTGCTGATTTGGCAACTGGAATTCATATGCAGTGGTAGTGCATCAGCACAGCAGAGATCAGGGTAGCAGCAATTCCACGCACAAACTGCAGCAAGTTGCCACAGGATCAGAGAGTAAGGTATTTGACTCCATCGACTAGCACCTCCACTTCAAAACCTCTGGCAATTTGCACCAGCCTTGCATTGCACAGACACTTGTGTGCAATCAAGTTGTACCTTCCAGACCCTTAAAAAGTGATTTGTTTTGTGCAGGCCTCTTTCAAGCCATCAGACATGAGCAAAGGTCAGAAGATGCAACTCCCTTCTCACTTACCAAGAATAAAATGGCACTGCAATGCAACCTAACTGCATGAAAATTCTACCTATCGCTGGTCATGGACTTTCCTTGGAGCAAGAGCTAACCCATTGCATCCTGGTGTCAGCGTCTGTTCAGGGCAGCAGTACCAAAGTCAGCTCATTATAGAAGTATGTGCCCAGGGCCAGAGAGAGTCTCTGAAAAGCCAGGTAAGGAGATTGATTAATTCACAAATGTGACCTGAAAACATGGCCTGAATAACAGAACACATTGCAACACACACCAGCCCTTATCCATCAAAGGAACCTGGTCATGGGACTGATTCCCCCAACCTCCCATCTTTCCCCCCTTTTGTTTGCTTGGTTGAAATCATCAGGAAAACAACTCACTGAACTATTTCAGGGACTCCATTTGACTGCTGCTAGAATTTCAGTCTTATTATCACATTGTCATACAGATTCATGTCATTGGCCCATCTGCCTTGATGTGGTCTACACCAAATGACGGCAGCAGCTCTCCAGGATTTCCTGCAGGCAACATTTTCAGCCCTACCTGGAAAGGCCAGGGAACAAACCTGAGACCTTTTGCATGCAAAACCTCTAGCTCAGTTTAGCTTTGAGAAACAGCCTTTTCTTCAGGGTTTCAGACAGGATTTCTCTCTCCATGCCATACCTGGAGATGGTAGAAAGTGAACCTGGAACCTTCTACATGCAGAGCAAGTGATCTATGACTGAGCTACAGCCCTTGCCCAAAAGCACTTCTGCTCTCAGAAAATTAGAAAATTAGAAATTGCTGTGACTCAGGTTTACCAGATGGGCAGCTAATTCAATAAACCAGCATTATCTGTAGACTTACGTCTTTATTAGGGCAGGGATGTCTCCATGGAACTACATCTAAGCATTCACAACCAGCTCTATGAACAGTGTTGTGCTGTGTGTCTGTTTTTGTAGGGTGGTGGCATATTTTTTCCCCACAGACAGAAGCTCGGGATCATTTTTGTTCCCTTTAAAAATAAATTTGAGGAGACAGACAGGTCTTGCTCTGTGTGTCATCCTTTGAGGAAAGCCAGAGAAATCTCTTGAGAAACATGGAGAGTGACATACAACGAAACGGCGCCCAATAAGACCCAAGTCTAGGGGATGAGACAGACAGAGATAACAACAACAACTCTGTACACCACTGATGATGTGTTTACTCTTTCCTTTCATAACTTTGAATGCTGTTTCTTTTCACTTTAATTGATGGAGAATGGTGTTTTGTTTTTTTCAAGCACAGGTAACTTTCAGTATAGCACTAATTAATCACTATCTATTAATCACTCTAAGGTCCCAGGGCAGGTTACAACACTTAAGGATCACCTGCTCCAAGTCAAAGCAAAGGACTTCTTAACACAGCACAGAATTCCAACCTTTGAAATTTGCACCCACACGACGGAGTAATGGCCGCCAACTTGGATTAGACAATCTGATGGAGGATAAGGCTAATGACAGCCACCCGCTACAGTTGCTAGCTTCTACATCCTCTGTTGGAGGCAGTATGCCTCTGAAGACCAGTTGCTGGGAATTGCAGGTGTGGAGAGTGCTGTTGTGCTGGGGTCCTGCTTATGGGTTCCCATTGGGGGATCTGACTGGCCACAGGATGCTGGACTAGGTGAGCCATGGGCTTGAGTTAGTGTTACACTCCAGTGGATACCCACAGAGGCTAGGGTCCAAGGGTTGGTACAAGCCTCTCACCAAATACCCACCAACCCAGGCTGGGTTGCTGGTGCAGCACAGTCCAAACAGACTAAGGTCAAGCATAAGGAATCAGTCCAGGTTCCAAATGTGGTCCTGAAGTAAGGACAGGAAAAAGTCCAGGGACTCAGCTACATCAGTCAAAAAAAGTGTTTTAAATGTGTTATAACACTGCGACGCTAGATGGCCCTGTAGAGCTCAATCCTTTGGCAATGTGATTTCCCATTATGAGCTTCACAATGCATTTTTAAATATGTCTTGATCCAGCCCAAGGTCAATATCATAGGGTGTTTAGCAAGGTACACCACATGAAGCCAGGGGACCGAGATGCGAGCACATACCAACAAGGAATCAAATACCTATGTTGTTTCCAGTGACTAGAAGGTTTAAGAGGGAGACCTTATGTACTTTTGCTTCTTGAACATGGCCGGCCCACGCATGAGGCAAATCCCAAGGGGTGGCACAGTAAGAAGCACCCCACCTACCTCTGCTGCTGCTGCTGCTGCTGGAGAAGCAAGGAATGATGGTGGCTTCTGGCAAGATCCTGAGATATCTCACGGAGCTCTCGTGAGACCTTACTGCTGCCACTACTTCTCCTCAATTCTCCAGAGCTGATCCTCTAAGGCAAGGCTTTGGTGAGGAGCAGACAGCAGCTTTCCATCTCACCTCAAATGGTGAAACAGGACTGGCCTGGTTCTTGCACCATGCCCTGATCACAACTGCTGGTAGTAAAGGAGTTTCATGGTCTGTCTACTCACATGTAGATCTGTACTTTCCAATAGCACAGCAGCTCTGAGCCTTTTGATATATGCTATAGTGTCACTCTTTGGCAGGGATCCAGCCCTTTTGGTGATGGCATTTTTGAGGACTGAGGAGTGGTTTCACCTCCTCCGACAGCTCCAGGGGTTCTGCAGCAGGTTGCAGACTGGAGGGCCCCTCAAGGGGTTCCTCAGCAGTGGTTTCTCTATGCCCTAATCCTGTCTGGTTGACTTCTTGTGTTGCTATGTTCTCATTGAAGCCAGCCTGGATGGTGACTATATTTTGGGAGGCCCACCACTGAATGTCTTTGTGGGATGGCTCCTGGCAAGAAAGAAAATTTTCAATGATGGCACCTTCTCAGAGGTTTCCCTGGCATAGAAACCTTCCATTTTTCTTTACCAGGTGAAGGCTCTTTAAATCTGTTGATCCCTGCTAGAAAAAAATGACTTTTAAAAAAAGCCAGCCACATTTTTATAACAGAAAACAATGAAGTTCACGCTACTCCAACAATAAGTCTTTTTTATTTTAAAAAATAGCAACTCTTGAGCTGGAGACTTTTGCCTTTACTTTTTCACCATTGTAAATCTGTCAGCCAGGCTGTTTCTTCCCCTTTATAATTCACCAGCAGTTTTCATCAAGCCAAATTGTGGCTCCTGCTCTGCTCAAATGAAAGATGCCCGAGTCCCTGCAGATGCTTCCTTTTAGCCTGCGTGTCAAATCCATTTTTGAAACAGCTGTAAATCCCAGACTCCCTTTGAGTCTCCAAGAGACAGAATATTGTTAATTAATTCTAATGAACACCAGGAAGTGGACCACTCTTTTGCACAGCTTTAGGAACTAGGCCTGTGCATATATCAAAACAGGTCAGTAAATTAACAATCCCCAACTCCATCCATGACCATACCCTTAGTTGCATGTAAGGACCAGGTGATTAAACTAAGAATGCCAAGGTTTGGAATTTTGAGAAAGTGCCACAGGCACCAGTTACAAAATGGCTGGTGTGGGGGCATGGCAGAACACAAAATGGCTGCCACATTCAAATAAGCAGAAAAATAGAGATGTCATGGACTGAGTGGACACAGAGGAATGGTGGGAGGGATCGGGGGGGAACTGCCAAGGGAAGAAGACTCAGAGCCTGGGGATTGGTGGTGGGAAGATAATGAATGATCAGAGGGAGATGAGGAAGAAGATTGGGAGGAGGAGGTGTCAGAAGCTGAAGAGGGTTTAGTGAGAAGGGAGAGTCGGTGGCAGAGAGAAGTCTAGAATCAGAGGAAGGAGGCCCAGATGCAGTGATGAGTCAGGTAGGTGAAGAAGCCAGGGTGTCTCCCCCTCCTGCTGTGACAAACTCCCCTCCTTCTGGTCTCTCAGGACCAGGAGAGGCATGAAGTGGGAGGAGCAAAGGCCAGCAGGCCAGCATAGTCTCAGTTTGCTTGAAAACGACCGGAGAGAGAAGGAAACTTATACAGCTGCCTCATAGGGGGAAGACATATCAAAGAAGTGTTGCTGTGTTCAGTAGGCTTGGCACTCCTGAGCAGATCCTGTTTCTTCTAATCAAGTGTTAACTTCACTTACTCCATGTGATTTATTGCTGGCTCTCTCCTGACAGCAGACCACAAAATGTGTCTCATGCCCTACCAACACCCCATGAAAGGGGGGAAAGGCTTTTTACACCTTTCTTTCTTCACAGTGGAAGGGAGGCTAGGTGTCCAATAATGACATCCAATGAAATGTGGTCATGTTTCAAGGGAGCATGCTCGATGTAGGAGGAAGTGGAGACAGTACAAACAGGAACTGGGCAAGAAGATCAAGCAGTCTCTTGTGCGATGTGGATTATTGTGCGAATATAAAATGAGGACTTTTGTGGGTGCCCATTTCGTTTTCCATTCAGACCACATTCTCCCCATATGCAGACAACTGACCCCAAAGCAAAATGAGATCAGTTTACAAGATGCAGAGTTTAAAAGGTGGGCATGTCTGTTTTAATTAGCTGTTGAGATGAAGCAGCACAAATGCACTTGGCATTTCTGCCTAGGAAATAAGGCTTAGTAACAAATTGTTCTTTGGCTGCTGAAATGGAACAGATTACTGGCTGATCACAGAAAGAAAAATAACCCAACACAAGAATATAAGAAGAAGAGCCTGATAAATCAGGCCAACGGTCCATATACTCCAGCATCATGTTCTCACAGTGGCCAACCAGAGGCCTGTGGGTTGGCTGCAAGTGGGACCTGAGGGCAACAGCCATCTCCCCTCCTGTGTAACTGGCATTCAGAAGCATCACTGCCTGGAGAAAAAAGCCAACCTGGTTAAGTAGCCCCCAAAAGCCTTTTTCTCCACAAATTGGTCCAATTCTCCAAGTTGGTAGCCATCACCACCTCCCATGGGAGCAAATTTTTCACTGACATCCAATCAGGGGTGAATGAAGGCTGGGTGTCGCTATGTAGGGCACATGTGTGGTGTCGCTATGTATGACGCATGCGCCGTAGGTAGAGACGCCGCACATGTGCTGTACATAGCAGTTTGCCGGCACCGCCGCTCCAGCGCCGTACAGATGGTGCCGGGATCCACTGCTTGTGGCGATGGAGGGATCCCACTGCCGTCCGTATGGCGCTTGAGTGGTGCTGCCAGCAAACCGCTATGTACAGCACATGTGCAGTGCATGCATGTGATGTCGCACATACGCTGTACATAGCGGTTTGCAGCCGGCGCCAGGATCCTTTGCTCGCAGCTGCAGCCACAAACAGAGGATCCTCCACATGCAGCTGTGGTGGAGCGATGGCTGCTTGTGCCGTGGCAGCAGGACAAGCACCCATGGGGTGCCTTCTTGTCACCCACCAGACATGGCACCTGGGGCGTACTGCCCCCCACCGCCTGTTGCAATGCCACTACATTCAAATGTGGGGGGTTTTTTGGGGGGGTGTTATTGGGTTCCTTTTATCTTTCTTTATTATGTATTTTATGTTGTAACCACCCTAGGTCTGTGATGATGGTGATGACGGTGATGATGGTGATGATGATGATGATGATGATAATAATAATAATAATAATAATAATTCCATAGTTTAAGTCCTCTTGGAGGGAGCTGAACATCACACCCTGTCGGCAACTGGAAGGGGTCTGCCTGGGACCCTTCACAAACAAGCTCTTAGTTTTAAGCAAGCTTTTAAAGTATCTCCCTGGAGCTGGGAGCAGAAGAGCTACTTAGCCTTGCACATTTTTCATTCAAAGCTCTGCTGAGCACCTCCAGCAGGTGTCCTTAAAACGCATCAGAAGGCGACCGCAAGGTGCAAGCCAGATAGGTTAATCGCGCACTGGTGGTGTTCCCCCACCACCACCGCATTTCTTATCGCACTAAATTCAATCTTCAAGCTCACAGAAGTGGCACTGAACTGAAAAATTGAGACTGAACTCTGGAAATGGAGCCCCAGGAAGGCAAGAAATCAGCCAGCCATGGAGGAAAAGAAAATAACATTTTAAATATTGTTCTCTTTGGCATTTTCTCTTTAAAGACAGTTATCCCATGACAGTACCATTGAAATGAAGTGGAGCTGTCCAAAACAGGCTTTCGAAAGGTGACAATAAGAAAATACGATATTGTGCAAAATGTGTGGGGGTTTTTTATATATATATATATATATATATATATATATATATAAAAATGTAGCAATATTAAACTATGAAATCCTTATGGCAGATTCTGGGCAAATTTGCTTTGTGAGCTTCTCAGAGAACTTATATGATGGGACCAGGAGTGAGGAGAGTTGTTGTTGTTGTTGTTTAATGCACTTTATTGGAAAAAATTAAAACAATTACCAAACACAAAGTGCTGTCTTCCAAGACAGGTACACATGTACATTTGTCAAGTCTAACATTCAGTCATCCACATGGCATCAAAACAACCTGGAGAATTAAGTTTACGTGTTAAAGTGAATCTGCCTAACCAGTGCTTTCCAAAGCCATATGCAAACAGAAACACAGCTCTCCTTCAAAATCAGCACTGCTCTGAATGTTGCAGCACAGTTCTCCAGCCAAGGGATGTGAATAAAAAGGCATACCGTACAGTAAAGTATGCATAAAATCAATATTTTATTTTATTTTACTTTTCTTTGTATGATCTTCTTTATTGAGTTTTACACTGCACATTTTAATTCAAACATTAAACACCATCATCAGCATTTAGGATTCCCTGAATTCTTAGATTCCCCTCCACCCTTCCATGGTTATCATCTTCAATCTTTTTCAACTGCCTCACATATTTTCTCTATTTATTTTTTTTAAAAAATCAATCTTTATTAGTTTATAAACAATACATACAGAAAACCATAAAAATAACTCATAAACAAAAAAAGAAATTAAGTACAACACCAAAACACAGAAATATTACAAACTGACTACTGTCTCTCTATTTTTCTTAAATAGTCCAATTTTTACCTTAATTTTTTAGTACATTACAAACGTTACGCAAATCCTGCCAAAGTTTTCAGTTGTTTACAGTGTTCTCTTAAGTACATTTCCCCCATTCCTTATTAAAGTTCCTCTCTTCTTGGTTTCTGATTTTCCTGGCCATTTTTGCCATTTCGGCATAGTCCAACATCTTCATCAGCCATTCGTCTCTGGTTGGGACTTTACTGTCTTTCCATCTCTGGGCTAGTAGTATCCGTGCTTCTGTCATCCAGTGCCGGATTTACGTAAAAGCTAGACAAACTGTAGCTTAGGGCCCCACTCTCTAGGGGGCCCCCCAAAAAAATTAAAGGGAAAAAACTGGATGTACTGGTACATTTCCAAAACCTAAGATAAAAAACAAATAAAATAAAACCTACCTACAGCAACAGTGTTTTGTGCTGTGTAGGTTCCTATGATGTAAGTAATGGGCCCCACCTGCTAGCCAGCATGGACTGGGTGCATGGCAACATGTAGCGTGCAGCTGCAGTTGAATGCAGCTGAATGCAGGTCAAGCTGTTGTACCTGTTATCTAATATTAAAGAGTGATTGTAGACTGATGATCAGACAACATAGACTAAGGGTATGAGCATATGTTCAACACAAAAAACAGCAACAATTTGTTGTTGACAAAGGACAGTTGGACATATAGAGGGCCCTATTACCTTCAGTAGCTTAAAGGTAAAGGTAAAGGTACCCCTGCCGGTACGGGCCAGTCTTGACAGACTCTAGGGTTGTGCGCTCATCTCACTCTAAAGGCCGGGAGCCAGCGCTGTCCGCAGACACTTCCGGATCACGTGGCCAGCGTGACAAGCTGCATCTGGCGAGCCAGCACAGCACACGGAACGCCGTTTACCTTCCTGCTGGTAAGCGGTCCCTATTTATTTACTTGCACCCGGAGGTGCTTTCGAACTGCTAGGTTGGCAGGCGCTGGAACCGAACGGCGGGAGCGCACCCCGCCGCAGGGATTTGAACCGCTGACCATGCGATCGGCAAGTCCTAGGCGCTGAGGTTTTACCCACAGCGCCACCCACGTCCCAGTAGCTTAGGGCCTCATCAAACCTAAATTCGGCCCTGCTGTCGTCACATACATAAATAATCGTTTCTGCTCCTTTGGTATCTATATTTTAGTGTGGCGGCACCATTCCTCTAGCACTCCCTGCTATTGACATAGGATCATAGAATTGTACAGTTGGAAGGGACCCACGAGGGTCATCTAATCCAGCCCCCTGTAATCCAGGAATCACAGCTAAAGAATCCCTGACAGTTGGACAACAGGCACTGCAATCTTTTTGATGCCTGCCAAAAACATGTTTCTTTAGGCAAGCCTAACCAGATATGTAGAATGTTGGCATGTACTATAATCTAGTTTAAAGCTCATCCTTGGTTTTAATTACATTTTGAACGTTTCAAACAGTTGTTGCTGGGTTTTTGTTTTAACGGGTAATTTCATTGTTTGATTCCACTTGTAAATCACATTTGGGGTTTTTTTTGGGGGGGGGTTTCATTTTTAACAACCAAGCAGTATATAAATAGCATGAAATAAACAGATTAGTGAAGATAACAAGACACACGTGCATTACATTAGGGAACTTTGTTCCGCAAAAATGTGTAGATTAGGAGCAATTGCAGACAAATTGCTCATATGTGTATGAGGAGAAATTTGCACTCACATACTGACAAACTTTTATGAGGACATTTTTTACAAAAAATAATATTGCAAACTGATGTGGAAATGTGAAAAACCAAACTGAAGACTGGAATAATGAGAAACCGAGAGAGACTAAAATTGATAGGTTCACTCATCCTTATATGGGACAGTCATAAAATTGGTTTCGTATGTTTTTTGTTAATAGTTCATAATTGTTGATTGGTTCTTCAGTGGGCTAGAATATGGTTTCCTGAGAAAATGCTGCATTTGTCCAGTTTAGGAGGAGGCGGCAGATATAAGGGTTGTGTGTGAAAAACAGCTTTCATATATTTGTGTGCACTTATAATTGTGCAATGAGGGACACGGGTGGTGCTGTGGGTTAATCCACAGAGCCTAGGACTTGCCAATCAGAAGGTCGGCAGTTTGAATCCCCGTGACGGGGTGAGCTCCCGTTGCTCGGTCCCTGCTCCTGCCAATCTAGCAGTTTGAAAGCACGTCAAAGTGCAAGTAGATAAATAGGTACCACTCTGGCAGGAAGGTAAACGGCGTTTCCGTGTGCTGCTCTGATTCGCCAGAAGCGGCTTAGTCATGCTGGCCACATGACTCGGAAGCTGTACGCCGGCTCCATCAGCCAGTAAAGTGAGATGAGCGCCGCAACCCCAGAGTCGGTCACAACTGGACCTAATGGTCAGGGGTCCCTTTACCTATAATTGTGCAATATATGGCAGAGCCTCTGTCAGGTCCATACATTCCTGCTAATCAAAGAACAAAAAGCCTATTGGAGACCCTTATTATCCAGGATTGGGGTGGTGGTGTTCTTTTTTTCTTGGGAGCTACTGATTTTCACTGGTGTTCTCAGGTGGGAAAGGGGGATAAATAGCAGCACAGCAGCAGCAATCGTCCCTTCCTCCCATGCTAAACCGGGTCTGACAACTTGAGAAAGCACCTTCTTCCTTGCCCAGCTTCTGCTTCAAGGCTCAGTCAGCATTTCCAATTTTATGTGCAGTATCTTTTCACCATAAAGATGCAGTTGGTCGTAAATCCAGATATTAAAAGAGAGAGAGAGCCCTTTTTTCCGGGAGACACATTTTAATTATTTAACCAAATGGTTGTGCTGTGTTTTTAAGAGCTACTTGGTATGGTAAGGGCTAAGTAATGATCATGGCATTGATAATAAAAGAGTGTTTTTTGTTTTTGTTTTTAAAGAAAAATTGTTCCCAGGAAAGAGCACAGAAAATGCATGCCCAGAATGTCAAGGGATGACTAAAAGAGCCCTAAGCATTCCAGCAAAGGTAATGAGAATGTTTAAAGGTAAAGATAAAGGGACTCCTGACAGTTAAGTCCAGTCGTGAATGATTCTGGGGTTGCGGCGCTCACCTCGGCTTTACAGGCCGAGGGAGCAGGCGTTTGTCCGCTCTGCAGACAGTTTTTCCGGGTCATGTGGCCAGCATGACTAAGCTGCTTCTGGCGCAACAGAACACTGACACCAGAGCAGCGCACGGAAACGCCGTTTACCTTCCCACCAGAGTGGTACCTATTAATCTACTTGAACTTTTGGCGTGCTTTCAAACTGCTAGGTTGGCAGGAGCTGGGACTGAGCAATGGGAGCTCACCCCGTCACGGGGATTCAAACCGCCGAACTTTTGATCGGCAAGCCCAAGGCTCAGTGGTTTAGACCACAGCGCCACCTGTGTTCCATTAATGAGAATGTTTAAATACCTTAAAGCTGGGATGTCCAATGTGGAACATCCAAATGTCAGAGTTCAGCTCCCATCAGCCCCATCTGGCATAGCCAGTGGTCAAGCCTGATGAGAGCTGTAGTCAGACAACATCTAGAAGACACCATGTAGGCTATCCCTGCCTTGGGGGAGTTTTCACACCTGTGGAGATCTGGGTTTGAAATGAACTCAGTGGCTTGGTTCAGAGTGACAGTTTTTTAAAAATGTAATTGACATCAGCCAGGAAGGATGGAATCCCCTTGCAAATCGTCCCCACACCCACAAATATAAGTTTCCTTCTTACCCAGGAATCTGAAATCCCTGAGATCCATGGGGTGTAGAGTGAGCTACCATAGTCCGGACCAGCAGTGGGCAGACATGCGGCTTGTTGGCTCTCTCTTGATTTTTACTAGAACCCAAAAAACTATGAACCTGAGCCTGATGTAAAAGCCATACACTTAGAATGAACAAATCATGAGTGCACAGATTTATGCACGGCACCAGAACATAATAGAACTCGCTGTCCTTTCATAGAAAAGTTGCTGCTGATTACTCCAAGCTTGTTTCATTTCAGTTGCAGAATGCAGGAATGGGGTGTGTATATAGGTTCTGCCATTGCTAAGCACTTGGGAGTCAGAAATCCTTGCCCATCACCCAGATCTTCCTTCTGCCCACCCTAGTCTGGAGCTACAAACAAGAACTATAAATTCACCAAGGGATTGCAAGGGAATTGTTTGTGGTGAAACACCCCAGGAGCCCTTTCTGTTTCATAACCACAGCATTGTAACTCATGTTGGGAAATGGATAGTTCTGTGTCACTGTGGGTGTTGAGGTGCTGAGATCACAAGTGCATTTGTTCTCCCAAGAATGCTTTTAATTATAACGATGGGTGACGCCTGGCTTGAGAGCAGTACATGTGAAAAGGATCTAGGAGTCTTGGTTGACCACAAACTTGACATGAGCCAACAGTGTGACGCAGCAGCTAAAAAAGCCAATGCAATTCTGGGCTGCATCAATAGGAGTATAGCATCTAGATCAAGGGAAGTAATAGTGCCACTGTATTCTGCTCTGGTCAGACCTCACCTGGAGTACTGTGTCCAGTTCTGGGCACCACAGTTCAAGAAGGACACTGACAAACTGGAACGTGTCCAGAGGAGGGCAACCAAAATGGTCAAAGGCCTGGAAACGATGCCTTGTGAGGAACGGCTAAGGGAGCTGGGCATGTTTAGCCTGGAGAAGAGGAGGTTAAGGGGTGATATGATAGCCATGTTCAAATATATAAAAAGATGTCACATAGAGGAGGGAGAAAGGTTGTTTTCTGCTGCTCCAGAGAAGCGGACACGGAGCAATGGATCCAAACTACAAGAAAGAAGATTCCACCTAAACATTAGGAAGAACTTCCTGACAGTAAGAGCTGTTCGACAGTGGAATTTGCTGCCAAGGAGTGTGGTGGAGTCTCCTTCTTTGGAGGTCTTTAAGCAGAGGCTTGACAACCATATGTCAGGAGTGCTCTGATGGTGTTTCCTGCTTGGCAGGGGGTTGGACTCGATGGCCCTTGTGGGTCTCTTCCAACTCTATGATTCTATGATTCTATGATTTCAAGACCAGATTATACAATCAGCACACTCATGTAATAAAGCTTTCCCTAGGCTAGACCACTTAAGGCTGCACATTCCATGTTTCCTGCCATTAAAAAAATAATAAATCAATGTTGGTCATGTAGAAAACTAACTTCTCGAGAAAAGGCCAGGCTGGGCCATTCTCCTTGATTAGCTAGTTTTCTATGTTGTGACAGTTGGTTCAAGGAAAAATAGGTATATATAGAAAGGAGAATTCCTGGATGCCAAGATCCAAGCACTCTTTGGTGAGATAACCCCAGCAGAGATTTTTTTTAAAAAAACAAACAAACATAGAGCAAAGTAAAGCATGGAAATACAGGCTGTTAGACCTTTAAAATATGCCCTTCCAAGTTTCTTCTGAAGTCTCCCTCTTCTCCTGGCATAGAAAAAGGCCACACATTTGGTAAGTTAAAAACTGGTTTACTTACAAACTCTCCAAAGGTCAGTCATGTGCTTCAGAAAGTTACACAGGCAGTAAAACTAGGCTTAGTTTCAAAGTGGTGAAAGTTCCTAAATTACTGGTATAGGAACTCAAAAGTGATTTGCGAAAGTCATGCGGTCTAAGCTTGGAGCAGCCAGATCCTGACACACTGAGGTTCTCAGATAGACTGGGGTTTGAACAATAGGCATGATTACCAATTTCCTCCCAAGGCAAGGGGAAGTGACCTCGCTAAGCCTGGCAGGACAGCTTACTCTATGGTATTAACCCCTTTGTGTACTAATTAGACGAAAGCATCTTGATTATATGAAGCTGATTATTCCACAGTGGCTGGGCATTGTATTCCCTGGGATCAGCATGCAAGTCCCACTCAGCCTCCAGGCTGAAGTGATTCAGTCCAATAAATGCTTGGCAGTTTGATTCTGCTGCATCAGCTTCAGAGGTGCAAAGCTTGAATTTTCTTCTGTCCATTCTGCTGAGTGCATACATGGAACAAGATGGGGAGGAAATTAAGGCTGAAGGGTCATACTCTGCTACCTATACATTTCAGCTAGAGATGGGAGAATCGGTCAATTTATGTTACTCATTTTTCCAATCTTAAATTCAGTTCTCCACATTTGTATATCAGTTTAAATTTGTTGTTGTTTTTAAGTCCTCATGAAAATTCATCAACAATTGACTGTGGCTTTCTCCTAATAAGCACACTTTTGTATATAATCTTGTCCAATATGCACTTTTTTGTAAAGCAATTTCCCAGAATATAATGTATTTTTGTGTGTTATTTTCATCATAATATGTATTCCTAGGCACACTTTACCCCAGTATATGCAAAGCTCAGAGGAATGCAAATTTAAAAGGTTCCTGAGTTCATGTATTCTTTCAGAAAAAAAGCAAATTAGGCAGCTTCACCTTTAAATGTTAACTGAATCATACTGCTCTCCCATTCCTAGTTGAAACTCTAGGGACTGGCGTTGGGGGCATCTGTCAAGCAGCAAGGGGAAGCGGATGGAATAACTGAGGAGCAGCAGAAGGAGTAATGTAAGCGAGCGTTTAACACATTCTGCATCAATTGAAAGGTCAACCACTGGCCCCGAGCAAAACTCTTGGCAGCCTGGAAACTGCAAGCAATGCGTGAGAAGCGAGTAAAGTTCGTGACAAGGGGTGAGGGTGGGGAATGAAATGGCTTTCCTTATGCATCTTTACAGGGAAGAATGTCTTAGTATCAACCTGAACAGAATAGGGGAATAACAGCGGGCCAGTCCCTTTGCCATGCGCCTACTGGATTCATTTAAAGATGTGGCAATTATTATTCTCTGATCACTTGCACAATCTAGCCCTTGAGGAAAAGGGTATTTATTTGCAAAGCTTCATGGGGCCTTTTGTGATCAAGTCACAGAACAGAGAAGAAGAAGAAGAAGAAGAAGAAGAAGAAGAAGAAGAAGAAGAAGAGGAGGAGTTTGGATTTGATATCCCGCCTTTCACTCCCTTTAAGGAGTCTCAAAGCGGCTAACATTCTCCTTTCCCTTCCTCCCCCACAACAAACACTCTGTGAGGTGAGTGGGGCTGGGAGACTTCAAAGAAGTGTGACTGGCCCAAGGTCACCCAGCAGCTGCATGTGGAGGAGCGGAGACGTGAACCCGGTTCCCCAGATTATGAGACTACCGCTCTTAACCACTACACCACACTAGCTCAAAGATCAAAGACCCATTGATGAGCTTGATGTCCAAAGAGTCAAAGATTGGGGGATGCTCTTCTGCCTCCCTGAAAGATTCCCCAAGACTAATTTCCAGCTCATTTGCTCAGATGCAGATTGAGAGAAGCAGCTTCCATATTTTTTCCACTCAGCTGCTCCAAGCTGGCTTGGAGCTCTTATGATGCTCGTTTCAGAATGTCACGGTTTCTAGAACTGTAAGGCTGGAAGTAAGTCCAGGGTTTCCATATAACAACAACAACAACAACTTTATTATTTATACCCCGCCCATCTGGCTGGGTTGCCCCAGCCACTCTAGGCAGCTTCCGACACATATAAACTCACCTGATTTCCAAAGCACTAGGCCCAGCTGCAAGACTAGGGGAAGTGGTGACTTGATAGATTTGTTTTCACAAGCCTAAGCTCTTCAAATGTTGCTACGATTGGACATTTATTTATTTTTTCATTCATTTCTCATGTTTAAGAAAATGGCACTCTTAAGCCTCGGAAGATGGTGAACTCTCCTTTTTGGAGGTTTTCAAGCAGATGATGGATGGTCAGCCATCTGTCATGGATGCTGTTAGTTGAGATTCTTGTATTTCAGGGGCTGGACTAGTTAACTCTCAGGGTCCCTTCCAACTACACCGTTCTATTATTCTAAGTACCGTACTTAGCATAGTGACCGGGGTCTGTTTTCTGATATGTTTATAAAGCTATATTGGACAGAGAGCCAAGCCAGGATATTATGGTCCTTTCTGTGTGCTTGCAATTTAAATTAAAGTCTGCTGTGATTTAAGAGAGCCTCTGTTATTTGAAGGCCCTTGCTGTTTCTACAGAGAGGAAGAATTATTCCCGTCACTAAGTCAGGGAAAAACGCTCGATGGCAGGTAATTAGTGGTGTATCATAGTATGGCCATTTTACTTCCTCTTGTTTGAAAGATACCCACTGTATTTTCACTGGGATGACCTTGGGCTGCAGCCTGCAGTGACAAGCGCCTTCTCTGCTAGAACTGTTTTTCTGAGTCTCTGAATGTGTAGGTGGGGGCAGAATAAAACCGTGTGTCTCTCTTCAGAATGCTCCCAAGTTGCCTTAGCTCAGTGGCAGAGCATCTGTCCTGCATGCAAAAAGCCCCAAGTTTTCTCCCAAACACTTCCTTGTAAGTCTGGGAATGAAATCCCAGGAGTGCGGCTGCCAGTCAGTGTAAGCAATACTAGGCTAGATGGACCAATGTTCTGAATCAGTATAAGGCAGCTTTCTAAGACATTGGGAAAAGGCTGTAGCTCATGTCTTGCAGGCACAAGGTTGGAGATTCAATCCCCAGCATCTTAAGGTAGGGCTGGGAGAGTTTCCCTGCCTGAAACACCGGAGAGCTGCACAATGGGAAAAGAAATGTTTCTGAACTTTTCAAGACAGGTTCCTCCTTATTTTACTTAACCTTGCTGCAGGAGGCGGGCAGCAATAGCCAGGCTTTTGGCAGAGCAGTTAAAACACCACCATCTTGCTCTGCTTTTGATGCTGCTCCCTGCTGAAGAGAGAGAAGAGGTGCTGGACCATCTCCGGGGGGACCCCGGACTCACCCCCACCCCGGTTTTCAGCAGCTGGCCTTACGCTGGACTTCTGAGTGGGTGGGAACATTAAGGGATTGTTGTGTTGATGGGAAAGGTTTTGGGACTAGGGATGGGGCTTGAGTTTTTGTTTATCTGCTAGCTGATGGCTGGGAATATTGCTTTGTTCATTGTTTGCGGTGTGTTGTTTTTGCTGTTCTGTGTGATGTATGGAACATTGATGTGATATATGACTTCCCCCTAGGGTATAACGTATTTGCATTCTTTTTATTTAATGTAAGTCACTTGGAGCCCTTTGGGCGACAAGCAGCTGAGAAAATCAAATAAATAAAAAGGGTGCCAAGGATTTTCTGCTCTCCTCCCACCCTTTTAGAACAAACTCTTACAGGCCTTTCTTGCCAGCTGCCCTTTGTGGGTTGCACTGGGAGCAATGCTGCCTTGTCTCTGCATCACCATGTCACTCCCGAGGTGCTGGGAAGAGGCGCTAGTGGGAAGTGGAGCAGAGTTCTCACTCGCCACCCCGGCTGTTCTTCCTGGGACAGCCCAGTAAAGTAAGTAGCAATCCCACTCCAGAAACTTCGAAGGAATGTTTTCCCCTTGTCAAGAAAGCATCACACCCCTAGTTCCATTGGGGAATAATGTTTTTAGGAAAGAGGTTGCCATGGTGGTGATTTCAACCACAGCTGAACTGCTCTTTCTGTCAGGAAGTTTTCCCCCAAAATGTTTAGTCAGAATCTCCTTTCTTGTAACTTGAAGCCATTGGTTCGAGTCCTACCCTCCAGTCTCGTTTGCTCCTCGTTGCATTCCAAATGACACCAGAGAAAACCATGCACGTAACCAGAGTTTCTCGGATGGATTTGAAAGAGGATGCTACAAATTTACAGGGGTGAAGGCTACAACTTCTAGCCATGATGATGACTATGTTCTACCTCCACTTTTGGAGACGGTATGCATGCCAGTCGCTGGGAATCGCAAGTGAAGAGAGCTGTGGTCCTGCTTTTAGGCTTCCCATGAGGACACCTTACTTTTTTGTGTAGTGACCAGAACTGCACACAGCAACCCATAGATTTGTTTGGCTGCATTGTGAGAAGCAGGGAAAAGATGGTGATGCATCTCTTCCTCTGCTGCAAGCTTTGCAGAGGCACCTGCCTGGCTTCCATCAGAAAGGGAACTCTGGAGTCACCCTCCGTCGGGTCCAGCAGCTCCACACTTCCATTCCGAAAGCCTTCAAGCAAGCACCCTTCCTCATTCTCAGACAAAAGAGAATATCCATCCCTTGTCGCTTCTTCTCTGAGCAGTGCTTGCATCAAACCCTGGCCTTGCAGCATCGTTTTGTGTGAAACCGATGCCCCCTTGTGGCTGTCGAGGCCAATGGTGCCATGTGAAATCCCATGAAGCACACAAATACTTGAAAGCACCTTACTGCTTTCAAGTTAGGCATGTAAGGAGCTGCCTCGTGTTGAGTCAGATTACTCAGTCCCATCAAGCTCAGGAATGCCTGCACTGACTGGCAGCGGATACCTTGAGATGCTGGAGGCTGAGCCTGGGACCTTCCGTATACAAGGCATGTGCTCAGTGTGGTGTAGTGGTTAAGAGCAGTGGACTCGTAATCTGGTGAACCAGGTTCGCTTCCCCGCTCCTCCACATGCAGCTGCTGGTTGACCTTGGGCTAGTCACACTTCTTTGAAGTCTCTCAGCCTCACTCACCTCACAGAGTGTTTGTTGTGGGGGAGGAAGGGAAAGGAGAATGTTAGCCGCTTTGAGACTCCTTCGGGTAGTGATAAAGCGGGATATCAAATCCAAACTCTTCTTCTTCTCATTGAACTTGACCTCCACCTAAAAGAATCAAAAGCGGGGCCATCCCTACCACTAGGCAGAGGAAGGCAGTTGCCTCAGGCAGCAGATGCAGGGACTTTAAGGTCTCCAGGAGAGGTTGTGGTCATGGTCCCACCAAGGGAAATAGCCCATTTGGCCCGGTCTTCTTTGTGGTGCCCCCTCAAAACTCGGAGAGAGCTGTGTTAGGCCCCCCACACTAGCATTATTTTGCTGCCAGCTAAAATACAGACTTCTTTGTCCAAGCTGAGGATGGGGAAGCTCAGGGCTGGGAGCTTGATGCATCCTACAGGAGCTCTCTCCAGACACATCCTCCCAACAACACTCCCTCTTCCCAGGGTACCTCCCTGACCAGCCCTGATTTGCCTCCTCTTTGAGTGTTTTTGCCTGGCTAGACTGTGGTCTTGAATTCTGATCACGCCTGGATGAACAGCAGAGAGGGGTGTGTTTATAAAAACAGTAGCCTACTATATAAAGACAAAAGTCACATTCTTTGCCCATTTTTGCTCCCGCCCCCCCGGGGTTTCCCAGAAGAGACTGTGGCCCTCAGACTGAATATAGCTCTCCACCCCCACCATTTTACCCGGACACTGAAGTCCAGCGCCAAGAGCCTTCTGGTAGTTCCCTCACTGCGAGAAGCCAAGTTACAGGGAACCAGGCAGAGGGCCTTTTTGGTAGTGGCACCCGCCCTGTGGAACACCCTCCCACTAGATGTCAAAAACAACAACAACTACCGGACTTTTAGAAGGCATCTGAAGGCAGCCCTGCTTAGGGAAGCTTTTAATGTTTGATGCATTACTGTATTTTAATATTTTGTTGGAAGCCGCACAGAGTGGCTGGGGAAGCCCAGCCAGATGGGAGGGGTATAAATAATAAATCATCATCATCATCATCATCATCATCCCTGGTCCAAAACTTCAAGGAAGGGTGATCAGATTTGATGTTCTATTATCTCTGCTTTCTGAGAAGCTGTTGCTATACCATAGCTGTTACATAAAGGTTTTTAATGTTTAATTAATTTTGCTATTAGATTGGATTGCATGAATGCCTTCTTGACTTTAGCAAGGCTGCTTTCCCTGTAAATCTGGCTTCTTGTAGTTTCTTATTAACCAGGTTGTGACACTTTGTTATCCCAACAAGAAGCTGTTAGCTCTGTATGCAAGCAGAAACCCTGCTGATCAGTTCAGAAGAGATTCTGGCTGCTGGGGTCTTCTCCAAAGCAATTGCTTTGTTTTAATAAACAGAGTCTTGGGCAGATCTTTGCCCTAATCACAGCGTGAAGTCTCGTTTTTCTTCCACGCTGGGCTCCTTTGAAGGAAGGGCTAGACAAAAAAATAAAGCAAACCAATAAATAAAATTGAAACCCTCCAGTGGATTTCACAGCCATACATTTGTACACACAGAAAGTGCTCTCCCTTGCCCTGCAACATTTAATCTTACAGATTGAAGAATGATTCCATTTTCCAGGGACAATTAGACAAGGCTGAAGAAGAAAGCAAAGCAAAACCTTAAGAAAAAAGGAAATAAAATGAAACGATTTCACTCCTACCAAATCACCTCTAAGGAGTGCCTAAATGAAAAATTATATCAAAGACACTATGCTGGTTATTATTTAGGATGGTAAGAAGGTATCATCTTACATTCCACCCTGTAGCTGTTACATGCAGCAGTGTCTATTTTCTGCTGCGGTTTGCTTTCTACCAAAAGCAACGTTATTCGTTTCGCCATCCACTGTGGTGAAGTTACATCACTTGCACAGTTTATGTAATTAATTATATAAGTTAGGTAAATTCCATGGTCGGTATGTTGTCATTTTAATGCCTTCTGGTCCTTTGCCTCGGGAAGCAAAATGTCTTGGGCTAGTTCTACCAGTGACCTACTCTATTCTGACTGGTGATTTCTCTCTAAGACCTCACCCAACACTTCTTCCCAAGATGCTTTGACTGGAGAAAGGCAGAGATTGCACTTGAGGTGTTCTGTATGCCAGCTACAACTTTCTGCCCAGCGAGTTCTCTGCAGAAGGTCCAATCCTGTTGACTCTACCATGGACAGCAGCCTTCTTCAACCGGGGACTCAGCTATACAGCTGCAAATATGTTTTAAGTGCATTATACAAATGTAACACTAGATGGCAATGGTTAGCTAATGGGAAATTCAATAAAGACTTTAAAACGTGTTTTTTTTACATATGTCTATATTCAGCCCTGGTTTCCTCCAGATGTTTTGGACTATACAGTGGTACCTCGGGTTACAGACGCTTCAGGTTACAGACTCCGCTAATCCAGAAATACTACCTCGGGTTAAGAACTTTGCTTCAGGATGAGAACAGGCGGCGGCGGCATGGCAGCAGCGGAAGGCCCCATTAGCTAAAGTGGTACCTCAGGTTAAGAACAGTTTCAGGTTAAGAACAGACCTCCGGAGCGAATTAAGTATGTAACCAGAGGGACCACTGTAACTCCCACCAGCCATCACAGAACTAAAGCTTCCAGAGTGGTTTGACAATCAATCCCTCTTCCCAAGGAACTTTGGGAATTGTAGTTTCTCGGCACATTTGACATGCTGCAGTTCCCAGGGTGTTCTGGGGTGAAAGTCATGGCTGTTTAAAGTGGTATGATACTGCTTTAAATGTGCAGTGTGCATGGGGCCTTGATTTGGGGCTCTCCCCCTTATCCCCCCCCCCATTATTTTGGTGGGGGAGAGGAGGACACAAACCTGTTTCAGCACAGGAAAAAAGATTGGTAGCCAGAATTACTTGTGAATATGGCTTAAGAAAACTACAGATAAATTTAACCTTCAAATACACCACGTTTGGTTTACATTTATTGCAATTTCATTGCATGACATGAATTTCTTCAAAGTAGTGGACACATTCAGTGGAGGTTGACAAAGGATTACAAAACAGCGTTTTCATGACAATTGATCCTTCCCCCACCCCCCAAAAAAGAATTTTATAATGCAGGTTCCTGGATGGTGACAACATCTATTGAATACATGTCTTCTGTACATATTATGCTATAGCCCCAGATCCCACAGCTATCAGGAGGAAGTGTCAACACAGATATGAAGGCGTCCATATAGATGCAGAGTCAGAAGAGGAAAACAGAGAAATGCAGGTCTGCATTTGGAATCAGCCCTGTCCTTTTTTTCTCTAAGGTTGGAAAAGACAATATGGCTTTTTCTTTTTCTTTTTAACGCCAGGAAGGAAGCAACCAGGGCTTTAAAGCTCATTGAGTAGAATGAAGAAGAAAATGTGGTCCATGCAATCTGAGAATGTGCATAAATCAGCTGATTTTCAACTCTGTCTATGCCCGGAGAAGAGTTATTATGTAATGAGAGGCTAGTTTGCACTGCAGCTCTCTGAGGATGGCTCATTTTTCCTGATTATTATTATTTATTTTTAAAACACTATCATCTCCAACGAAGGAAATCCTTCGTAGCAAAGCCTCCGTCCATTTTAGATGAATTAGTATAGAAGCAAAGCCTTTGTTGGGGAGAGTCTTTGGCTCCCTGTTGGGAACGGACATTTCATAAAAGCATCAAGGTGCATCGTAACTTCCATCATTTCTTCCTCAGAGTCCTCATGGCCTCATCAACAACAGCTCAAAGCAGTGCTCAGCATCCTTTGGTCTACCATCCAGCCATTCTTGATGCCGGATGCCAGTGATGTTGCTCTCTGCTTTTGCCACAAAACATGGTCCGTTCCATTCTGCAGCCAAGCTTGGATCTCTTGAGTATAAGACAGTTCGAGACCAACAAGTCCTGAAACCTGAAGGTTTTTTTTTTTTATTCTTTCAACCTTGGCTGAATGGGCAGATCCAGCCATGCCATATGACAACCTTCTGTTGAGTGCAAATCTCAAAAAAAAAAACCAATTTAAATGGCTACTCCCCAAACTGTGCTTTAGAGTGTTCCAGTAAGATGGCAGTCTACATATAAGTAACTCAGACATTTATCATTTGTTAATATGGCTATAATACTGGTAAATTCCTGCAGATACCGTACTCTATACTTGATCAAATATCCCCCTCCCCCAGAAAGCACTCTATTTACACTGCAGGATATGTACATATTTGGTTTCAGGAGTCATAAGATGCTCAAGGAATGGGACATGAATGAAACTAGATCAAAACCAACAACAATTTATACTCTTTTAATATAGTGATGCCCCCAAACTCAACGCATTTGAAATACTGACTGATGGCTTAAACTTGTGTTAGCCTTCCTCTCTCCCAAGATCCAGTTAAAATTATTGTGGACAGTTGGAATATCTCTGTGGTTGTTTTTTTGTTTTGTTTTTTTGAAAACTACTTGATGAGAATGAAATGGAAAGTGTGTGTGCAGAATCTCCTACAGATTCCCTTGCATACCTATGAGAGAGAGGTGGTGATGGTTGCTTTAGACAACTTGGAAATCCAATGTATGAAAGGACCAGCAGCTTTCCTTGAGGAAACACAACAAGCTATGTTGGGCGTCTCAGTTTTGGTTCTTGAAATACGAGGCCGCCCTCTGCAAAATGTAAGTCAATGGCTGTTGACTCCCCAGAAGGGTAGCCTTGCCCCTGAATAAACCATCTGGTTTTTGATCTCTCTTGAGGACCAGCTACCATTGGTGAATGGGCTTCAGTTTTAAAACTATATTCATCCCCCCTTTTCTTTTTGCTAATTGCCCGGAAAGCTATAGAAATGTAGACATCAAGCCATTCAGCTGAGCTCTGAGAGGGTCACTTGTGTGAGGAATGGCTCACTTCCCAGTGCCACCCATCACAATGCACACATCTAGACAAACATGCACGATCAAGAGGCAGCTTCTTCTTCTGTTACTGGTTTAGTGCCTGAGATGTTCACACACATTCAGAGGGGAAATGGGGCTTCACCCCCTAACAAGTGATAGCTTTGAAGCAATGAGCAAAGCTCAGGGTGTGCGCGTGCGGGTGCAGCCCTAGACAGGCGGGCTCCATCACCACTTCACAACAGTCCTAGAACTAAGGGGTTAACATTATCTCAGCGGGGTGCCTCTTCCTCCCCCTCCCTCCTCAGATCTGAGGTATCGGCAGAGAAATATTGACAGGCTTTCCCCCGATTTTCTTCTAAACGCATCTCGTCCCTGTCTATTGACGTTTCCTTTGGGCGGCTCACATCAGGACTTGGTCGCGAGTCTCTGGCAGTCTCAGGGCAAGGAGGCCTCCTGCCACCAGAGCAGAGGATGCCAGGAGGATGGGGACCACTTTGGTTATCCCAACAAAGGAGGCAAAGATAGCGTTCCCGAAGATGGCCCCAATTTTGCAGAGCCCGTTGAGGATGCCAAAGGCTGTGGCTCTGTGGAGAAGGGAGAGAAAGCAAAGGGAGTTTAAAATAGGAACGGTCCAAGAGGCAGTGGTCCAGTGGTCCATTGTGAAGGGAAGGACCTCTTCATATTAACCTCCAAAGCAACACAGCCACCTAAGAAGGTTAGAAGAGTCCTGGTGGATCTAGCCAAAGGTCCATCTAGCCCAGCATCCCATTCTCACGGTGGTCAATCATATGCTCCAACAGGAAGCCTGTAGGCAGAACCTGAGAGCAATTCTCCCCATTGGTGACTCCCAGTGGAGATAGAGCATAGCTAGTACCTCCACTTGTGGCTAGTAGCCATTGATAGCCTTCTCCCCCATGAATTGGCCTCTTTTACAGTCAGCCAAGTTGGCTGTAGGGATGGGCGGATATGTCAATTTTGGCTTCTGATCAGGCTCTTATTTTCCCAATCTTTAGTTCAGTTCACCACATTGGTGCATCCTTGGTTTAAATATATATACAGTGGTACCTTGGGTTACATACACTTCAGGTTACAGACTCCGCTAACCTAGAAATAGTACCTCGGGTTAAGAACTTTGCTTCACGATAGAAATCGCGCAGCGGCAGCGCAACAGCAGTGGGAGGCCCCATTATCTAAAGTGGTGCTTCAGGTTAAGAACAGTTTCAGGTTAAGAACGGACTTCCAGAACAAATTAAGTTCTTAACCTGAGGTACCACTGTATTTGCTTTCAAGTGGTTTTTATGATTTTTTTTTTTTTTTTGCTTGGTTTTATATTGATATGGTTTGCAGACCAGCACAGTGAATTCTCTTTGCTGAGAAAGGGCTTTTTAAAAACAATTTGGCATGCAGGAGATTAGCAAACAGAGCGCCAGATAATAACGTCCTCTCCTGCGCTGTGAAATAAGCAGTAGTGCTTCACCCCAAACCTACTTCCATCCCCCCAATGATGCCACTGCCAACAGCTCCAGATTTACACTGGATTGTTCTCAAACTGTGAAGGACCATGCTGGAAATCTCCCGCCCCTGGAAATGTCCCTGTGTGTGTCTCCACCCTCCTTCCTGACCCCAAGGGAGGTTGCTGGGAAGAGTCACCTTTTATGTGTGGGGTACAGCTCCACAGTGATCACATCCAGGGCATTCCAGGCAGCAATGCTGGTACCACAAAATAGGCACTGCCAGCCAATCATGGCCGACTCACTGTTGCCAAAAAACAGGAAGAAGCAGCACACGGCAGAGATCAGCATGGAACCCCCTGCAAGAAAGAACAAAAGAGGAGGCAGGGAGAGATAAGACAAGGTTAATGTATGCCACTACTGCGGCCCATGTTTTGTTAGCCCCAAAATGGAAAATGAGTGAGGTCCCAACCAAAGAAGAATGGCAACTTAAACTGATGGAATATGCGCAGCTTGTAGACCTAACACGCCAAATAAGAAACCAAGAAGAACATATGTTTAAAGAAGATTGGGAAATGTTTATTGAATATATGGTGAGGGGAGATTGTGTACACTTGAAAACGTTGGCAGCATTAATATAAATTCAACAGTGTAAATAAGTTTAGATGGATGTAATAATGGAATACTGAATGGTTTAAAAAGGTAAAGGTACCCCTGACCATTAGGTCCAGTTGCGGACGACTCTGGGGTTGTGCGCTCATCTCACTCTATAGGCCGAGGGTGCTGGCGTTTGTCTGCAGACAGCTTCCGGGTCATGTGGCCAGCATGACTAAGCCACTTCTGGTGAACCAGAGCAGCACACAGGAATGCCGTTTACCTTCCCGCCGGAGCGGTACCTATTTATCTACTTGCACTTTGACGTGCTTTCGAACTGCCAGGTGGGCAGGAGCTGGGACCGAACAACAGGAGCTCACCCCGTCATTTAGACCACAGCACCTCCCGCGTCCCACTGAATGGTTTAGTTTATATAAAATATGAAGGGATTTATGTTATGCAAAATGAACCATAGAAAGAGAAGAAGGGGAGTTTTTGATACTTTAAGGTAGTTTAAATGATTATTCTAAATTGTAAAACAGAAAATTTAATAAAAAAATATAAAGAAGAGAAATAAGACAAGCTCAAATGTGAAGGAATAACACTTGATAAAGGGGGTGGCCCTGGCTGTCAGCTTTCTCCTCCTTAGTCTCAGTGTTGACCCTTGCAGCACTCAGCAGGGAAGAGGAGGGGTGAGCTTGTTGGCTCTGCCTGCCATTGGCTCTGGCGCCACCTACTGTTGGGCTCCCTGCCTTCTGCCCTACCAGTTCCAATGGGCACCAGCCCCCACCACTCTTGGCAAACCTTTCAATGCGATGGTAAGCTCAAGTTCCTGTGCTGACACAGATTCTAAAGTGCCCTGAGGGCAAGGCACAATAAGTGAAAACCTCCTTCTCAATGGAGGAAGAGTTTTGAGAAATAGGAAAGAAGATTTTTGGCATGAGACCAACTAAACCACGTGGGGAGAGGACCTTTCTGACCACTCCCACATTGACATATGTCATCCCTCCCCACTCACCAATCATCTTGATCCGACCTATTTTGTCCATCAGCAGGGCTGAGATAATGTTGCCTGGCAAGACTGAGAGGCTGCCTAAGAAGCCGACAAGGTAAACCAGGAAGTCGTTGTCCCTCTCAAAATCCATGTGGCAGCCCTTCTTCTGCTCCAAGAAGGTGGCATTCAAAAACCTGCATTCGACAAATTTGTGCTTGTAGAGGTCTAGGGGGGGCGGGGAGAGAGAGAAAGATGGGTGGATGGATGGAACTCATACTGCATTCAAACATGGGAATTACTGTCTTACTTTTCCTGGAAGTGTGACTTTTTGATGGATAGATTGCCACGTCACGGCAAATTTCATTTGCACCAGTGGGCATCCCAACGAACGTCATTGGACAATGTTGCTACTCCCCTACCCTTTCCATATAAGCAGGCTTCTATTCTCCCATGATTCACCCATAAAAGGGGCACAAGGGCACAAGGAAAGATGGAGGGCACAAGGAGAAGGGGACAACAGAGGACGAGATGGTTGGACAGTGTTCTCGAAGCTACCACCATGAGTTTGACCAAACTGTGGGAGGCAGTGGAAGACAGGAGTGCCTGATGTGCTCTGGTCCGTGGGGTCACGAAGAGGTGGACACGACTAAACGACTAAACAACAACAACCCTTTCCATATAAGCAGGTTTCTGTTCTCCCATGATTCACCCATAAAAAGGCAGGAAAGTATGCCAGAATAAAGTACATAATTTTGTCACATGGTGTGATGCACACTGACATGGCTGTGTCCCCTATTAAACTTTGGAGCAGATGTCTAGTGCACCATTCAGAAAAATGCACAGCAGGGTCCCCAAACAACATGTGAGATTTTTTTTGAAGTAAGTAAAGTGACTTTACAGAGGGGAGCCCTTAAGATATAACACATGCCCATCTAACTTCGCGAGACCAAAGGAAGTATCTGAAATCTGAAGAATGGAAGGCCTAGTCACGCTTACTAACTTGTTCAGAAAATATTCGCCAAAGGCAGCAGCAGGACCAGATACCAAAAATCTGTTACCATTCCTGATAAACAGGGAACAATGGCGCTTAAGTTATTGTGTACTGCAAAAACAGACCAGATCAAAGTTATTATGATTTCTTCCCAGTCTTATCTCTTCACTTCATTCCGCTTTTCTATAAATGAAAACACAGTCAGAAGCCAGCAGATGCACTTTGCCAACACAGAAACACACACTCTCCTGCGTTACCTGTGTTAAAGAAGACAGTCTTTATAATGGTGCAGTTCTTGAAAAAGGTCTCGCTCGATGTCACATCTTCAAAGTAGCATTCCTCAAACACAGAGTCCTCAAAAGTCACATCTCGAAACTTCATTTTGATGAACCTGAAACATAGAAAATAACTCACCATCATCTTCATTTGAAGCAAGCGCCTATCCCTGAACTTTAAAATAAAATAAAATAAACACACAATTTAAGATACCAGAGGCCAAGACAGTGAGTTTGATGCAATCTAATTCAGCTTTGTTTCATATGCAAACACTTTAACTTCACTCCAAAATCATTTACTACCCATGGCTCATTAGGGGGAGGGTACTTTCAGTGAACAAAAATGAATATGTTGAAAGAAAGACTCCATTTGGTATCTCTCTATACCTCTGTGTGATTTCTCTCTTATTGATTATTGATTTGAGTCCCAACAGATGCCAGGATAGCTGAAACTCAAAGTCTGCCAAGAATGTAAGGCCCAACAAACTCCTCAATTGCCTTGCTGACAATTTCATTTCCCAGAAGGTTGTAAGAAGCAACAAGGGGATTGACTATCTTGCACCTGATTCTTACCAACAGGGAAGAACTTGTCAATGTGGTGGAAGTTTACTTGCTTGTACTATGAAAAATAAGAATAAAAAATATTATTTAAAAAAAGATGGACAACTGATGCAACCAAATATAGCCAAGATAGAGTGAACATGGACAGAGCCTTCTTATGTGGACAGTTGCAATTTTTAATAATAATAATAATAATAATAGGTATGTGTGAATTTTTTTGTCCAAGCAATTCCTCCATAATAGAATACCTTTTTCTATGCTCTCTTCACTAAATATGCACATTTTTACATGCACTTTTCATTAATATATGCATTTTGCCTGCATTCTTTGGTTGGCGAACTACATTGCAAAGTTCAGAGTAGTGCAACTTTCAAAAGAGTGCTGTGTTTTGGTTTGCATACGGGTTTGGGAATTTCCAATCTGCTTGATTCTCATAAAAAATGAGAACCAAGCAAATTTCTACATCCCTGGTTTCAGCTGCAATATATGCCTTAATATGATATTTCAGAAAAAAGTAATGTGGGAACTGGCCCTAGATGTGCCTTTCCTTACATGACCACTGGATGTCAGTATGTCCAAAGGTGATTTTAAAATATTATGGCTCCTTGAAGAAAAGTTTATCAGCATGTGTAATTTAATTCATTTAGATCATAACAGATATCCAAGTTGATTTCCCAGTATAGATGTTGAATTAGCAAAAACAGTATTTTCATCAGCTGCTGCTGTTATTATGTCTATGGGTCACTCTTTATCTCATACAAGGACAAAAGCTCAAGGGCCATATTCTCTCCTATGGAACCTTTCCAGGGGCCACAGATCATCGACTGGCAGAGCCAAAGGCAAACATGGATGGCCAAGAGGCAAAAGGAGGCACAGCAATGGATGTGACTCTTTCAGCAAGTGCCACTGGAGGCTAAGCCACTTAGGCAGATGAAGCACTATCCTCCCAACCTCTGCCTACTCCCACCTGCCCGACTTCTTATGTGCAACTAGCCCAGGGGTGGCACTGACTATCAGCTTCCTCCTGCAAAGTCTTGGTGTTACCCCTGTAGAACTCAGCAGGGAGGAGGCTGGAGGGGGAAACTAGACTTAGTGGGCTCTGCACACCATTTGCTCTGGCTCCATTTATTGCTGGGCTCACTGCCTTCCACCCTACCCGTCCCAATCAGCACCAGCCACCATTACCTGGCAGCAACCCTTCTGGTCACTCCTCTCACCTGTCCCCTGGAGATCTCTCTCTCTCTCTCTCTCTCTCTCTCTCTCTCTCACACACACACACACACACAGAGAGAGAGAGAGAGAGAGAGAGAGAGAGAGAGGTAGACAGAAAGTATGAATATACAAACCACTTTCCCAAAGGATCTGGGCCTTGAAAAGCACATACAGCTGAAAGAGGAAGTGGGAAAGTATGTCCTCCTTCTTACTTCCTCCTTCAGCTCTCTATATTTTTCCAGGGAGAAAAAGTAGCCACACACTCTCCCTCATGACTAAAGGGTCAATAAGAGGTTCAGAGTCTCTGTGGGCACCAGAGATAAACCTCAAGGGTGCTCAAGGGAGCTCAAGGGCACCACACGGGTAATCTCTCACTGATCTCCATCATGAAGTGACTTCCATCATCTCTGGTTGTTCCAAGGTGCTGCCACAGCCAGGATCAGTGGGATAGTAGCTCCCACAGGACGCTGCGCATATAAGCAAACATTTGCATCTGTTTGGGTGAGGTGGGGTGTGATGGCTCACTTGTCATTGAAATATGTCCCATTCCGGTGGATTTGATTTTCCAAGGTGAAGTTGAAGGTGATATCCTTCACTGATTCCCCATTAAATACTTTCTCGCGGGACTTATATGCTTCTTCTTGGTAGTACCGTATCATGTCAGGGAACCAGACGATAAGGCCATAGTAACTGCAAGAGGGAGAAGAGAACTGAGACACAGCGAACTGACAACTGTTACCCATGCTTCAATCACCTCAAGACTAGATTGCTTCAATGAGCTGTTTGTGGGGCTGCACTTGGACCTGGCTCTGAAGCTCCAGCTGGTGCAGACTGTGGCAGCCAGATTGCTGAAGGAGGCATCTGGCCAAGAATATGTGGCATCAGTGTTAAAACATCTGCACTGACTGCCCATCTACTACTGACCCAGGTTGAGGGTCTTTGTATTAATACCAATAACTTAGGTCCAGGGTACCACCTGAACCCATACCTCCCAGCTTGAGGTCATCTGCAGAAGCATCATTGGTCACCCCCCAAGTTGACAAGTCCCATTTGACAACAACAAGAAACTGAGCCTCTTGTGTCATAAGCCCAGTTTTGTGGAGATTCAGCAGGTGCCTTCTGTTTCAACTTTTAAATGCCTGCTGAATTTTTTTCTATTCTAGGGCTGGGTTTCTGCCTGAACCCCTGGAGAACCACTGCCAGTCTGTGTAGACTACTGGACTAGACAGACCAAGGGTCTGACCTGGTATAAGGCAGATTTCTATGTTCCTAGGTCTTTGGGTCTAAGCCTAGGTCTTCGCCGAAGAATTGAAGCTTTTGAATTATGGTGCTGGAGGAGATTCTTGAGAGTCCCATGGACTGCAAGAAGATCAAACCTATCCATTCTTAAGGAAATCAGCCCTGAGTGCTCACTGGAAGGACAGATCGTGAAGCTGAGGCTCCAATACTTTGGCCACCTCATGAGAAGAGAAGACTCCCTGGAAAAGACCCTGATGTTGGGAAAGATTGAGGGCAGAAGGAGAAGGGGACGACAGAGGACGAGATGGTTGGATAGTGTTCTCGAAGCTACCAGCATGAGTTTGGCCAAACTGCGGGAGGCAGTGAAAGACAGGAGTGCCTGGCGTGCTCTGGTCCATGGGGTCACGAAGAGTCAGACACGACTAAACAACTAAACAACAAAAACAAGGTCTTTGGGGGAAAGGCTGCAGTTCAGTAATGTGGAATATGCCTTGAATACAGAAGATCCCAGGTTCAGTCTAGGTTCATCTTCTGGCAGGGCTCTCCTGAAACCCAGGAGAGGCACTGCCAATCAATACTCAGTATATGGCAGCTTCCTAAGTTCCTAACCTTCCCAAAAGATAATGGTGGGAAAATAAACTATCTCTGAAATGTTCAGGACAGGTTCCTGCTGCTCTTATTTAGCCTTGCAAAGGTTACAAGGCAGCTTCCTGTATTTCTGATTTGAATGTTTGTTGCTCTTGAGGAAACAGGCAAAGTCTATCAAAAGGAGCAAATATTTGTTTTGCTAAGACTGGCGAAATGTCTCAGGCAGACTTTACCCACAGGAAACTAGGCAGTTCCCTTATAACAAGTCAAACCATTGGTACTTCAAGTTCAGTATTGCCTAGACTAAGGTTACCAGATTTTTGTTCAAAAAATCCGGGGACACTTTTTCTTTTTGAAAAGAGAAAAGAAAAGTTATTAAAAGAAAAGTTATTTTTAAAAATAATTAAGAAGTAATGTCTTCTTTTCTGTGGTCTCTTCTGTTGCACAGCCTGCTCTCTTAAAGTACTAGCCACCATGGAGTAGGCTTGGATCGGGCCTCGGCTCGGCCACATATCCTTGCCCTTCTGGTGCTCTCCTACCTCTCCTCGGCAGCGGAAGTAGCGCTGCAAGGTCGGGGCTTCCACCTTTTTTCTCCTTCTTCTTTCTCTGTCTTCCTTCTCCTTCTCCTCTCCTCCTTCTCCCTTCCTTGGCTCTGGGGTTTTCTGGCCGCAGAGTGCCATTGGGCAGTCGGCCAGGTGGCTGGGTGCTTTCGCTCCTGGCTTGATTTGGGTCACGGGGTGTGTGTGTGTCAGTAGTTCCCCCAGTTGACGCACTGGGCGTCCCCAGTTCACCCTCGGCAGTGGCAGCTGCAGTCTCAGCAGCCCGGAGCCAGCCTGGTAGCGCAGTTGGCTCTGGCTGGCTTCAGGAGCTGCTGTGGCGCCCGCCATTTTGCCTTGCCTGAAGTTCCCATATGCTGTGTCTTGTGCCATTGAACCAATCGCGCAGCATTCGTTCCCTACTAATAAATCTACAACACTTAAAATATAAATCCAGGGACATTAAATGAAATACAGGGACATTCTGGGAACAGATTTTGTCCGGGGACAGATTTGTAAATCCAGGGACTGTCCCTGGGAGACGGGGACATCTGGTAACCATAGCCTAGACTCGCTGCCAGCGGCTTTCTGAGGTTTCAGGCAGAAGTCTTTTTTGTCCTTACTAGGAGATGCTGGAGATGAAACCTGAGAGCCTCTGCTTGTGGGATAAGCTGCAGCTTAGTGGTAGAACACCCAGTCGGTTTGCAGACATCCCAAGTTCAATCATATCCATCTCCAGGGAGGGTTGGGAAAGAGTCATCTCTAAAAATTGGAAGAACCACTGCCAGTCAGTGTAGACAATATTGAGCTAGAGCAACCTTTCTCAACCTGTGGGTCCCCAGATGTCGTTGAACCACAACTCCCATCACTCCTAGCTAGCAAGAGCTCAGGGATGATGGGAGTTGTAGTCCAACAACATCTGGGGACCCACAGGTTGAGAACCACTGAGCTAGAGGGACCCACAGTATGATTCACTATAAGGTAGCTTCCTTTGTATCAATATTAGAACAGACTGCCTTGGAAAGCAGTGGGTCCTCCTTTATTTAAGGTTTTTAGCACACGCTGGATAGTCGGCTATGAGTGATGCTGTACTAAGAGATTTCTTGCAGGGTTGGACTGGGTGATCTTCCAACTCTCTGGTTAATAACAGGTTTGTGAATTCCAAGGCACATACCTTAAGGCCATTGAGAACCACACAATTGCCAGGAACAGCGTATTCAGTCTGTACTGGGCTGTCAGACAGTATATTACATTGTCCATAACCTAAAAGAAAAGGATTGTCCAAAGAATCAGTTACAGAAAAAGTCCTAAGAAAACTAACTTCTAATGTATCATCTCCAAAAACGAAAAACAAATACCTGTTTGTTTGTGGAAATGGCGAATAATTTATTATGAGTATTTTCATTCCGTGTTTTTACGTTGTAGCTAGCTGGCTAGATTCAGTGAAGCAGGATTTATTTATCTCAAATCCTACATTTGCTTTAAAACCCACTATGACATAAATCAACTGAAGCTTGGTTGATTAATCTATGGGGCAATTTAAATAATTTAAATTGAGGTCACTGTCAGAGGCAATTAAGTTCTGGTGTATCACTGGAATAGGGAACCAAAAAGTAAAATATGAAAGGTACTTTGCCTTAAATATGGGATTAAAGATCTTCCAACAAATTTAGTCCCATCCCCCCCACTTAACAGCAAGTGAAAGTGTTATTTATTAATTCCAATGCACACTTACACTGCCAACCTAGCAGTTCGAAAGCATGTCAAAGTGCAAGTAGATAAATATGTACCACTCCAGCGGGAAGGTAAATGGCGTTTCCGTGCGCTGCTCTGGTTCGCCAGAAGTGGCTTAGTCATGCTGGCCACATGACCAGGAAGCTGTACACTGGCTCCCTTGGCCAATAACGCCAGATGAGCGCCACAGCCCCAGAGTCAGCCACGACTGGACCTAATGGTCAGGGGTCCCTTTACCTTTACACTTACACTTATTTCAGTATGTCAGGAAGACACCTTTACCGAAGCTGATAATATAACATAATCTATATGCAATGAATCGCTTGGTAAAAACGCAGGTGGTTGATCCACTTAAAAATCTCTGTTGAGTTGAGAGCCTTACATGAAACCAAATATTTGTTGATTAATAGGCTGGGTGGTCAAAGTACTGTACCCAGATGTAATCAGGAAAGATTGCAATCCCGTGACCTGTTCATTGTGTGGGCAGGTAGCACAATGACAGATCTAGGCAATCAATCATTACTGGTTGTTGTATGCATTCAGGTGCCACCACCATCCCCCTCCCATACCTGTTTGAGGGTGGTTGTCACTCTAACAAAAGAACGCTGGTACCACGTCCCTGTGGAACACTGTATTTCAATGAATTCGTCTATCTGCTTTGGAGTTTTTATGTTGGCTACCTGAATAAACGAGAAAAACAAGCCAAAATATTCAGCCCTAAATTATATTATAATAAGCCTTGTAATGTAATATGATAATGTTTACTGATGTAACGTAAGAACGTTATTAAATAAATAAAACTCAAAAAAGGGGAGAAAACATTCCCAAAATGTCAATATAAATGTAAAAAATATATAATTTAAAGTCACCAAGTAAGCTCCAGGGAGCTTTCAACAAAGCAATAATGATTTTATTTTTCAGCTGAATACTGTGAATCCATCTAACAGCCCTAATGTCCAATTTCTCTTATTAATTATAATTATACATTTTTAACAAAGTGTTTTTGCCTCTAGAAATAAATCAGATTTTGTCAAAAAAAATAATAATAATTCAGCCATTGACTTCACAGCAACCACACTAAGCTTGGTTCTTGTAAGCAATTGCGCAGAAGCAGCACAACAGAGGGTTGAGTCAACTGTCACCTGAATAAACACCTCTGCATTCCAATCCTGAATACGTTTACTTGGAAGCAAGTCCCACAGTGTAGAAGGAGGCTTATTCCCAAATAATTGGACGTGGGGAAGGGGCATAGCTCGGGGTGGAGCGACTGCTTTGCATGTAGAAGGTTCAATGTTCAATTTCTGGCATCTCCAAGTAGGCAAGGAAGCCCTTCTTTCTGAAACCCTGGAGAGGCACTGTCATTCAGTGCAGATTATACTGAGCTAGATGAACCAATGTTCTGACTTGGGATGAAACATCTCTGGGTGTTTTGAACCCAGCAGTGACTGGGTTTAGGGATGAGGGAGAAATCTGATTCAGTTTACATTTAAAGGCAGATCTCCCTAATTCTCATTTTCTGAAAGAAACACACCAACCGAAACAGCCATCTTTTGAAATTTGCACATCTCTGAATTTTGCAATGCAGTCTGCTAGCCAAGTAATATGTACAAAAATGCACATCTTGGCGAAAGCAATATACACAAATGCATTATATTGGGGGAAATTGTTTTACAGAAATGTGTATATTGGGCAGAAATGCATGGGGGGAATTGCATGCATTAGGAGAAATTTGCACTAAAATGCTATGAAATGTGTGTGCCATTTCACATGGTCTTTTAAAAATATATATGCAAGGATGACATGGAAATGTGGCAAAATGTGGAACATAGGACTGGAGAAATGAGAAGCCAAAATTGGCAGATTTGCCCATCCCTAGCTGGAGTTGATGGGAGTTCTAGCCCCAAACTTCTGGGTCGGGGAGAATAGGCTCTTCTTGCCTGGATGGCAACCATGTTTGCCAGTTGGAAAATAACCTTGAATTAGAATCTGCATCATACTGAATCTTTGGGAGAAGAAAGAGGTGGATTGTGGGCTTTATGCAATGTATATAAAAAACCCAATTAGGTTTCGAAACTTTGACCAAAGTCTCCTATTGAGGGGAAGTGCATTCCTAGGAAGAAAGCATGCTTACCGTAAACACCCTCTCTGGCTCGCCTTTGGCCCTCATGTTGGTGTCGTGGACTTGCTTGAGGATCATCCAGGCTTCGTCGTGCTTGCCTATCTGGAAAGGCCAAAGCAAAGGATGTCAGAAAGAGCACTTCCTTCAGAAAATGTTTTTAAGATCCCAGGCTCTTTCTCTCCAGTTATGCTATGGCTCCATCGGAAGTCACATGGGTTTAACCACAGTGGGATGATGTCCTAGCCAAGGGCAGAAGTTCTGGATTCTCCCGGAGAATACCTGTACAATGTGAGGGGGGGACCCTCTGGCCCAGGGGCTGAATGTGGCCCCACAGACCTCTCTATGTGGCCCCTGAAACTCTCCCTAAGCCACACACCCTCTTCCCACACCCTGAGCATTTTTGCCTAGCTGGAACCAGTCCTTGAATTCCAATAATGCCTCTTGCTTGCCTGAGTGGAGAGGGGTTTGTGAGTGTGTACAGAAACCATCTGACTGTAGAAAGGTGAAAATAGCATTCACTTGTACCTCTGGCCCTGCCCCCCAGTGTCATGTGGCCCTCAGAAGGTTAACCAGAATGGAATGTTGCCCTTGGGCTGAAGAGGAGCTCCCCAATGCTGCTGTTCAACATTGGGCATGTTGTTTTATAACAGAATGGACACCAGAGTTGCTGTCTTCTGGATGGTTTCACACCTGGATCTTTAGCATCAACACAAAATGCATAGCAGGCAAAACTTGGCAGGGAGATAAAGTGATGATGTGGAAGGTTTTCCCTGATTTATGCCAGATAATGTGAGAAGGGGTCCCCATTTTCATCTTAGCCACAGAATGAAGCATCCTGAGAAACTCTATGCAAGTTTCTAGGCCTTTTTTATTATTTAAAAAATGCAATTACACAATTAACAGTATTTTCTAAACGATATGTACTCAAAAACAAGTCCTGTTGAGTTCAGTGGGGCCTACTGCTGGTTGCCTTGCAATGATATAGTTACAGGTAGGTAGCCGTGTTAGTCTGCTGTAGTCAAAACAAATTAAAAAAACTCCTTCCAGTAGCACCTTAGAGACCAACTAAGTTTGTTATTGGTACGAGCTTTCGTGTGCATGCATGTATCTGAAGAAGTGTGCATTCACACGAAAGCTCATACTTAGTTGGTCTCTAACATACAAACTTAGTTGGTCTCTAAGGTGCTACTGGAAGGATTTTTTTTATTTTGCAATGATATGGTAAGCTCAAAATCCTGCACTGACCAATATTCCAAAGGGCCCTGAGAATGAGCCACTGCTCCCAGACCCGAGCAAATGCATTAGGTGTTGCAGCCTATGCCAAACAAATCCCAGTCCCTTTGGTTTCTTTTGCTTATAGCATATCCTCTAGAGGAATCTGCACAATGCAAAGGTCTGTTTTCTCAGACATGTGTTCTTACCTCCAGCAAAAACCGTGGGCTTTCTGGCATGAACTTCAGGGCAACCAGAGACGCGATGCAGGGCAGAGAGCAGACAACCACGAAAACTCTCCAGCTGTGGAAGTGGTAGTTCGTCCCCATACTGAAGCCCCATCCTATAAGCAAGGGAAAGGGGCTACAGTGAGGGATGGAAGACGGCATTGTTTCCCTTTCCACCCTGAATTTGTCCCATGCAGTCATGTTTCCGTTCTACTGCGGTTTGTCTTCCCCCATCAACTGCATTATTTGTCTTGCTGCCCACTGTGGCAGATTTATGCGACTTACGTGATTTGTGTAATTAATTATGTAAATTACCTGGCCATGCCGCAATTCCACCACATTCATTTCAATGCAAGGGAAACACAATGCAATTTTTTTGGGGGGGGGCAGTATAATCAGTTGCAGATCATTTGCTGATGGAAAGCAACCAATTGACAGCAAATACCAATGGGTCAATTTGCATTCTGGAATCCTGGACATGGGAACAAATATGCAAACACCAACAATGTCCTCCTTTTTTCCTGTTTTCATCAGAATTCTCCAACATTCCCAGATGGCAGAGCACATCTGGTGTTCTAGGTAGTGAAGGTGCCTCAACAGGGATGCTGGAGGGATGCAAATTCCTGCGAGAAGTCAAGTTACAGGGAACCAGACGGAGGGCCTTCTCAGTAGTGGCACCTGCCCTGTGGCACACACTCCCACCAGATGTCAAAGAGAACAACTACCAGACTTTTAGAAGACATCTGAAGGCAGCCCTGTTTAGCGAAGCTTTTAATGTCTGATGCATTACTGTATTTTAATATTTTGTTGGAAGCCACCCAGAGTGGCTGGGGAAGCCCAGCCAGGTGGGTGGGGTATAAATTATTATTATTATTATTATTATTATTATTATTATTATTATTATTATTACTATTACTATACAAAATGTCCTGATCTGCAACTCCTGGACTAATGTTCAAATCGGAACTTAGGTATCCAGGGATTTGAATTTGAGGGATTTGACCTTTTGAATTCCTGTACCAAATGACTTCACCTCATGGACTAATGTGTGAAGTTAGCTATCTAGGAATCCAGCCTTTGCAAATTCAAGGGATTCCTCCTTGATAAGATTCCACATGGCCTAATCTGCCCTTCTCGGGGAAATATTTGCCTTCCAAATTCTGCACTTCCCCTGACATAGCAACCTCATTCTTAATAGTCTTTGTGTGCCAAAACAGGTGCTTTGATGCAACTGTTTTGGAGAAGATGCCCATGTAAAAATATATTAAAGCACGTCATTAAATATGTACATTGAGGAAATCTGTTTTTAAGAATGCAGATTAACACAGAAATGGAGTGGAATTGTGGTTTTTTTAAAAAAATATATGCAAAAGTAAGATGGACTGGAAATAGATAGATCTGGCCATTCCTTATCCTCAGTATCTTCACTGAAGAGCACCTCAGGGAGTAGGGCTAGGGATGACCCCTGACTGAGACCCTGGACAGCTGCTGCCAGCCAGAGCATGCAGTATTGAGCTAGATCAGGCCATGTGGTGTTCTTGAGGTGTCACTGGCTTAACTCCCATCAGCCAGTGATCTGACTCGGTATAAGCATTCCTAGACCTAGGCCTTGCTAAGTCTGGCCCCACCTCCCAGTCCTACCAGGCGTAAGGGAGCATCGCTGTATAGACAGCAAGCAAATCCTCAGCCTGAATGCCACCCATGGATAAAGGCCATGAATCCAGAGCTGATTACCGTAATGCGGGATGATGCTCCAGGCCATGATGGAGGCGTAGAGGGCTCCAATCATCCAGAACATGCAGAGCCAGCTCAGATGCTCCCCTCTCTTCTCACGAGACAGGAATTCGGAGAAATAGGCAAAGACAATGGGGAGAGTCCCTCCAATTCTGAGGAAGCAGGTGAGGCGGGAGAACAGGCAGGAAGAATAAAAACCAGGTCAAAGTGTTGCTCTTAATACATTCAGCCCTGAATAGCTTCAGATCAGTTTACCTAGGGCTTCCATATGCCTGGAATTTCCTGGACACAGCCAGGCTGAAACCCTGGAATCCAGATTTTCACTTTTTGAAATATGGCAACTCTAGTTTACCTGTGTGGTTATATTACCCACTTGACCACTGGGACTGGCCTTGCTATAAGTGCCATGTAATACTCAATCTACATTTGCAAGAAATTGTGGCAGCACCTACCCTTCGGAACCCCCCACCTAGAATGCTTAATATATAGCACAGTTGGTATAGCACGAGACTCTGAATCTCAGGGTTGTGGGTTTGAATTCCACACTTGGCAAAAGATTCCTGTGTTACAGAGGGTTGTACTAGATGACCCTTGGGGTCCCTTCCGATTCTACAATTCTGTCAGACAGGTGCCTTCACTGTACTCTTTAGGTTGCCTGCTAAAAACATTTTTTGTTAGGCAAGCCTATCCTGGTGGGTAGAATGTTCTTGGTCTACAAAAATGGGGAAGGAGGGGACCACTTGCAAGAAAGGTGGAACATAAAGGTACAGTGGTACCTCGGGTTAAGTACTTAATTCGTTCCGGAGGTCCGTTCTTAACCTGAAACTGTTCTTAACCTGAAGCACCACTTTAGCTAATGGGGCCTCCTGCTGCTGCCACACCGCCAGAGCACGATTTCTGTTGTTATCCTGAAGCAAAGTTCTTAACCTGAAGCACTATTTCTGGGTTAGTGGAGTGTGTAACCTGAAGCGTATGTAACCCGAGGTACCACTGTAGTAATAAATACATACATTGTGCATGTGTGTGTGTGTGTAATGTAGTAATAAATCTAAACTATTAATTCATACAAACATAAATGCAAGACTAGCATTGGAGCCAAGACCCCAGATGCTGTTTTGTTGGGGCGGGGAATTCAATCCCATACCAGCAAATTCAAGTTGCACAATTAAAGATGGTTTGTGGCACTTCCATGAATAAAAAAATCAGGAAGTGATATGGAAATGTCCTGGAAAGTGTGAGACGACAATGGCTTAATGCAGCCTAGCCTTCTCACAAGCAAATCAGAATAAGTGATCAATAAATGGCTTGTCTGGACCAGCAGGCGAAGGAGGATTCAGTTCTGCTGGCTGCAGGCATCTGCTTCTCTCCTGCTTGCGTCTGCTTGCCCAGTGCATTCCCTGTGGGAAATGCTCTGCTGTTGCCTGCCTCTTCCCTGCCCAATGGCCCACACATTCACAGCCCCAGATTGCTCCAGGAAGCCCGACGCAGAGCGATCAAAGGCTATTGCCTCCCAACCCAGCCAATATCCAAATGCCACAAAATGGGCCTGATTCAGTTCTGATACAGAGACCTATTCGTTAATGCAAGCTGGCCCTTTCCCAAGCTGGGCGCTGTGTAACTTACCCGAAACCAGAGATAAGGCGACAGAAGAGGAAGAATCCATATCCCTGTACAAACGAGGACAGGAACGCAAAAGATGCATTGATGGAGAGAGACAGGATGAGGCATTTCTTCCGGCCCAGTTTGTCTGCCAGGCCACCCCACATAATAGCCCCCAGCATCATGCCCAGGTAGACAATCAGTCCTGTGGGAGAAACAAAGACAAGGGGGAGGTTTAAAAGAAGAAGAAGAAATGAACCTACTTCATTCCAGACAAAGCAAAGCAAAACAAGACAAAAATCAGATATGTGTAGCCGTGTTGCTCCAGAAATATGGATAAAGGAGACATTTATTTATTGGCACATTATTGGGAAATGACTTAATTTGCCTATAGAATAAGAGAACAAGAAGAACATACTTTTAAAGAAGATTCAAAAATGCTTATTGAATATATTGGGGGGATTGTGTACACTTGAAAACGCTGACAGCATTAAGATAAATTCAACAGTGTAAACAAGTTTCGATGGATGTAATAATGGAAAACTGAATGGTTTAGTTTATGTAAAATATGCAGAGATTTATGATATGAAAAATGAACCATGGAAAGAGAAGAAAGGAAGTCAACTTTAAGGTTGTTTAAATGAATATTTTAAATTGTAAAACAGAAAATTTAATCAAAACTATACACACAAAAGAGGGAAATGACTTAATTTGTATCTAACCAAAGCAATATAGCTATCTCTTGAAATTCTGGAGTTTGCAAGGTAGTCCTCCAACTCCCCAAACTGCATGCAAAATAGTTCGTGTTAGGGGGAGATGCACAGCAGTGTATTAGTGATAACGATATTGCATAAATATTAGGGAAAATTGCTTGCAAAAATGCAAATATATTGTGCAAATGAAAAATTTGCATGAAAATGCACACTTTAAAAAAAAGTAAAGCAATGCAGAAAGGGTGCAAACTGAATTTAAGACTGGAAAAAAGGAGAAACTGAAAGAAGCCAAAATAGTCAGAGCAGGGAAGGGAGAAAATGGACTGGGTGGTGGTGGTTCCAGCTAGGGCAGGGTGTTTGTGTATGTTGTGGGTAAGCATGAATCTGCCCCTTGAGGGGAAAATTTGATGGTTGGAAGGTATGCATTCACTGCTCCACCCCCTTTTGCCTCTGCCCCCACCTATCACTGACATGTTGCCTACCTGGGAAGTTGCCTACCAGGGGAAGTGGCCCTCATGCTGAAAACATCTTCATATCCCTGCTTTGCATGCAGAGGTTCCCAGAATATGGGAATCCTGGGTAAAAAGGGTGTTAGATTGCAAGACTCTGCACCCAAGACTGCCATGAGCTGTTGTGAACTGCAAAAAATAGAAGTGCCACATTTACTGGGCAAATGGACTCGAACAATATAAGGAGGCTTCACGAGTTTATAAGGGACTGTACTTCCAGACTGATAAAGCATTCTGGGTAACTTGAGAATTCCAGCAGAAAGCCCAAGGAGATGTGTGTATGACTAGGAGTGGGCCTGTGTATGTCCTAGTGATTGTGGTGTTGCCAAGGCTCACATAGGGATGGATGGATCTGTCAATTTCAATTATCTCCATTTCTGCTGCCATTTGCTTTTTCCCTTCTGAATTCTTACAAAAATTCATCACGCTTCAATGGAATTATAAATAAATAGATTTTATTTGTATCCCGCTCTCCCCAGCCAAAGCCAGGCTCAGAGCGGCTAACATCATATAAATAAGACAATATGCATAATACAATATACAATATGTGAATAAAATAACATTCAACATTCATTAAAACAATATAGAATAATATTAAATATCAGCATTTTAAAATTAAACAGAAATCCACTCAACAGTTACCATAAGTAATTTCAATAAAACAACAGCAAACCACAGTGCACAACATAATACAGTACAAAATGAGAAGCAGAGACTTGAGGGTGGAGCAAGGCAGGTGGAAGGAGGCCTTGCCTGATGGAGTCTCTCCCCTCACAGCTCTTCCTCCAGGCACAGCTTCCTTATGAGGAGACCCAGGGCCGGAGGGTGGGGCAAGGCAGGTGGAAGGAGGCCACCAGTTTCTCCTCATATGCCTCTCCGTATGCATTTTAGCTAATGTGCCCTGATATGCCCATTTTTACAAGCAATTTCCCCTAACATGATGCATTTGGGTATGTTATTTTTCACAGATACCCCACGCTACGTGCATTTTTGTACACACTGGCTGGAGGACAGCATTCCCAAACACAGAGAGGTGCTAATTTCAAAGGACAGTTGCGTTTCAGTCTGTGTACCGGTTTGAGAAGTGTGAATGCAAACAAAATCACATTTCTCCTTCGGCCCAAGTGTTAACCGCATAGACTTTCAGCCTGAGTTCATCTCAGCTCTGAGTGAGATTACGTGCCCACAAGAGGGCGCTGCGAGCTGAGTCATCAGCGACGCCTTGCCTGACTAGTTGTTGCTACACTCAGAGAGATCAGAAATGCCGTGAGCCTCAGGCGGCCTAAGCAGCTTAAGGGCGCACGTGTCCTCTGTACGTGCCACCAGTGACGGGGGCAGGTGTTTGGCATCTTAGCCCTGCTAACTCATCCCAGTGCAACTGGTGCTGCAGAAAGATCAGCAAGGGAAGAGAGTTCAGTTGTGTTGAAAACCAGGAGGTGGGAGTTTAAAAAGGGATGTTAATATGTCTCTTTGATTCTGTGATTGGATGGCAAGCAATAATTTTAGGCGTTTCTGATGGATCCTGGAGAGGGGAGAAAATGTTAATGTTGAATCAGTTGCTCGGAAAGATTACCAAGTTCCTTCAACACTTTCCTATTAGATCCTGGATTTTGGAAAAGTGCTAAAGGAGGGGGGCAGACTGTAGGAATGGGTGCAAAATTCAATTTCCCAGCAATCGCATCTTCCTTCCTTCTTTCTTTTACAGCAAGCAGCTAGTCCTCATGTCTATACCCATGAATGTAAAATGGGTGAGCAATTCCCGGTGGGCCAAATCCTGATCTTCTCCAGCCTGGTGGTCCAGCATTGACAGGTGGGCAAGAACACTCGCCTGCCAATCATCTGACATTATAATGATGTCAGGTGATTGATAGGTAGCTTGATCTCACCCATTCACCTTTCAATGTTGGCCCTGGGTGGTGAGGTTCAGGCAACCCCCCCCCCCCCATTTACACTCGTTCAAGATGTGCGTGACTGCACACATGCACATCGTGGGGAAAATGGAAGTGACCCGAAGATGTCACAAAAAGGGTAGAAACAGGTGGAAGCAAAACAGGGTGTTTGCAGGGGGGTGCCTCAGGGTTCTGTCCTCTCCCCCATGCTTTTCAACATCTACATGCAGCCGCTGGGAGAGATCATCAGGGGGTTTGGGCTGGGTGTTCATCAGTATGCGGATAATACCCACCTCTACCTCACTTTCAAATCAAATCCAGTGGAGGCGGTGAAGGTTCTGTGTGAGTGTCTGGAGGCGGTTGGAGGATGGATGGTGGCTAACAGATTAAGGTTGAATCCTGACAAGACAGAAGTACTTTTTTGGGGGGAAAGGAGGCAGGCAGGTGTGGAGGACTCCCTGGTCCTGAATGGGGTAACTGTGCCCCTGAAGGACTGGGTGTGCAGCCTGGGAGTCATTTCGGACTCGCAGCTGTCCATGGAGGCGCAAGTTAATTCTGTGTCCAGGGCAGCTGTTTACCAGCTCCATCTGGTACACAGGCTGAAACCCTATCTGCCCACACTCTCACCAGAGTGGTGCATGCTCTAGTTATCTCCTGCTTGGACCACTGCAATGTGTTCTACGTGGGGCTACCTTTGAAGGTGACCTGGAAACTACAAATAATCCAGAATGTGGCAGCTAGACTGGTGACTGGGAGTGGCCACCGAGACCACATAACACCGGTCTTGAAAGACCTACATTGGCTCCCAGTATGTTTCCAAGCACAATTCAAAGTGTTGGTGCTCACCTTTAAAGCTCTAAACAGCCTCAGTCCAGTATACCTGAAGGAGCATCTCCACCCCCATCATTCTGCTGGACACTGAGGTCCAGCGCCAAGGGCCTTCTGCCGGTTCCTTCACTGTGAGAAGCGAAGTTACAGGGAACAAGGCAGAGGGCCTTCTCGGTAGTGGCACCCGCCCTGTGGAACGCCCTCCCACCAGATGTCGAAGGAAAAAACAACTACCAGACTTTTAGGAGACATATGAAGGCAGCCCTGTTTAGGGAAGCTTTTAATACCTGAAGGACGATTGTATTTTAATATTTTGTTGGAAGCCGCCCAAAGTGGCTGGGGAAACCCAGCCAGATGGGTGGGGTATAAATAAAAAATTCTTCTTCTTCTTCTTCTTCTTCTTCTTCTTCTTCTTCTTCTTCTTCTTCTTCTTCAGTGGTGTTTCAAATATACACATGATTTCACTTAAAGGCAGCCCTGTTTGGGGAAGTTTTTAATGTTTGATGTTTTATTGTGTTTTTAATATTCTATTAGGAGCTGCCCAGATGGGTGGGGTATGTATAAATAAATAAGCAAACAAGCATGCAATGCCTTGGAACGTAACCCCTGCGTAAATGGGGGATTGCCTGTACTGCACAAGCTCCATTGAACTCCCCATGGATCAGCTGTAATTCTAGCCTGATTTCTGCAGGGTGTGGGTATGCCTGGCAGCTCCCAGCAGGATTGAACTAGGGTTACCAGATGTCCCCGTTTCCCGGGGACAGTCCCCGGATTTGCGAATAAGTCCCCAGACAAACTCCATCCCTGGAATGTCCCTGGATTTCATCTAATGTCCCTGGGAAATGCAGCAGCGGCAGTCTCAGCAGCCCAGAGCAGTTGGCTCTGGCTGGCTTCAGGAGCTGCTCAGAAGTCCCCATGTGATGGTGGTGCAGGGGCTCTAAGATGCAGCTTCTAGGCTGCCTCCACCTTCCCTGACCCCAGCAACTAAGCTGTGAAGGGAGGCTACATGCCTATCGGAGCTTGCGTGCAAGCAGGAGGGGGCAGGGATCTCTCAGTTAGGCAACAGGAAGCCTCCCTTCCCAGCTGAGGGATCCCTGCCCCCTCCTGCTTGCATGCAAGTAGGAATGGGATTGGGGCTGCTCCAATGGGAAGGGAGGCATCGTGCTGCCTGAGCCTCACCACCGCCAATGCCGCTCTCAGCCCTCCTTCTTCGTCTTCCATGCCTGACCCACCGCGCACCGCCTCCCCACTAGCACTGACGAATAAACAACTCAGGGGCTGCCCAGGCTCATGGAGAAAGGCCGCCCCTCTGCCTCCAACATTGCTGCAGCATCAACACCCCGAACGTTTTTTAATTGATTGATTGATTGATTGTGTCCTGAGATTCATTGAAAAAAATCTAGTAACCCTAGACTGAACTCCCTGCATACCTGCTGATTTGCAGTGGGTGGGATGGGACAACCTTGTTTTCTTCATCATTCATACATTCCAGCCAGTTTCCAGCAGAATCTCGCTGGTGCACCAGAACGGAACAGGAATGAACAACCTGTGCACCAGGTAATGCGTGGGGTGGAGGTGAGGAGTTCAATCATGTTTCCTGCAGCCACATTGCTACCCGCTCCACATCTGATGTTTCCTGATGCATCATGGGCCAAATGGGGAGGCCTGAGGGTCAAGTCTGGCTGGATGTGTTGCCCACCCTTACTCTGCATCAAATGCTGGCTTTGGAACGAATTCAGTTCTCCTGACTAGTCAAAAATTCAAACCCGAAACGCTTTGCTAAATTAAAAAGCAATGCAGCACAACAATAATAATATATAAGAGAAACAGTGGATGATTTCATAACAAAAGCCTTTAAAGCTCATGGTAATCAGACCTTGGAGGAATCCATAAATACTGTAATTTCTCCTAATAAGAATGTAAGCAAATCCCTTCATAGTGAATCACACAGTATTTAAGCTTTTCAGGATATTGGCAGCAAGCCAGCTGCAGTTCCCTTTCATTTATTCATTATTCCACTTTTTTTCCAAGGGGATTGTTAGTCAATGGATTGATCATGCATGCAACTATAGACGACACACAAGCAAACACATCCATTACAGAGTGTATTCTGCAATGAGATCTTGAAACTCAATTCACAGCTGGTTTGTAAGTTGTATGCATAAAAGGGTCCTGATCACTGTATGGATTATTGGACCCTGGGGATGGGCAATTGGCAACCCTCAAGCTAAATTCAGCCCTTGGAGAGATGCCATCTGCCACTTGTCCCTCTCCCTATTGAAGTGGCCAGCCGTCATTGTTGTTTGGTGCTTCTTGAATGTCTTTTTGAGACAGGGGTGGGCAGAAGTCAGGTTGGGATGTCCTAGTAGAAGTCTGCAAGATTTTCAACAAACTGGCTTCCAACACCAGTTGTTTAGCAACAGTAACATCAAAGGGGCTTTCTTCCTGGGACTGTTGGCTCAGCAGTTAGCACATTAGACTCTTAACCTCAAGGTCATGGCTTCGAGACCCACATTGGGCAAAAGATTCCTGCATTTCAAGGACTTGGCCTACATGACCCTCAGGATCCCTTCCAACTCTTCAGTTCTATGATTCTATGATTGCCCCACAAGCTAGGCAGCTAAAATGATAAAAGATAGCCAGGAGAGGCCTTTCTCTGTGACCTCAGTTCTGTTCTAGTAGACAATGCAGAGCTTAAGAACATAAGCCTGCTGGGTCAGTACAATGGGTCAGCATCCTGTTTTCACAGTGGCCAACCGGATGCATGTGGGAAGTCCACAAGCCACATTGATGGATCAGTGGTCTAACTTGGTCTGAGATTCATGGGGGATGAAGCTATCAAAGGCTACTAGCCACCAGAGCTGTGTTCTCTCCTCGTTTTCAGAAGCAGCGTGCCTCTCATTATCAGCTGCTTGGAATTGCATGGGGATAACTCAGGTTTGGGTCCTACTTGCAGGCTTCCCATTCAGGCATCTGGTTGGCCACTGTGAAAACAGGGTGCTAGATTAGATGGGCCTTTGCTCTGATCCAGCAGCCAGGCTCTTCTCATGTTTATGTGCCAAAACTCCATCCCTCAACCTCTGCCCCAACCCCTCTCCAATACAGGGATAGTGGCCCACTGGTCAGGGCTGTTATAATGTTTACTGGGTGGGTGGGGACACTGGTGTCCTCCAGATGTTGAACTCCAGATGCCATAGTCCCAGACAATTAACCATCCTGGCTGGGACTGATGGGAGTTGGGGTCCAACAACCTCTGGAAGTCCAGAGGTTTGTCTCCCTTGGTTTGTTGCAGTTTGCTTTGTGTGATGCCTCTGGCTTTCCCCCTACACACACAACATGAAACTAAACCAAAGTTTGCAAATTCATCCCTTGTTACTCATCCTTTCCCCTCCTTCTTCTCCCTCCCCTACTGTTGAAAAATAAAATGTAAGTACCTTGGGGCAGAGACAAGCACCTATTGCTTGTCCTACTCTGTCAAACACTGTCAACAGTGAACTGCCGTGCACATATAATTATGTGAAGCACCTTTTTCAGTTAAGACAGCTGCTGGGAGCTGTTGCCCAAAGTATCTGGAGGGCACCAGACTGGGGAAGAGCTGTACAGAAGCATCACCTGATGCCATCAAGGAAGTTCATGCATTCTGCCTGAGTTCACGCTCTTGCTCCCAGATTAAAAACTGAACGGCCAGGCTGGATAAATTGCTTTCTGCAGAGAAAATCCAACTTCCCAGCTGTTCATCCTAAGCTCCTTAAAAACGGAAGAACACACAAACGTATCTGATCCAGTGAGCCAACCCATCCATTTTGCTTTTAACAAAAGAACACGTTCTCATTCGAACACTAATGTGCTTCCCTGGCAGTCTATGTGGATACTGTCCAAGGTTGTTGTCAGGGAATAATCTAGGGAGCCTGGGTTTTTTGTGCAATCTCCAGCCCCTTCCCCTACTTGTGGGCTTCCCACAGCCACTTGGTGATTATAGGATGCATGAATAGATGGGTCTTTGGTTTGATCCAGCATGGCTCTTCTTATGTTCTTGAAGTCCCAGTTCAAGTCCTGACACCTCCAAATAGGGCGGCAGAGGTCACTGTCTGAAACCCCGGAAAGCCCCTGTCCCTGGGAGGGTTATCAACATCTGGTGCTCTCCAGATGTTGGGCTTCCAACTGCCATCAGCTCTAGCCAGCATGGCTAATGCTAAGGGATGCTTGGAACTGGTGTGCTACAACATCCGGCTAGCTCCATGTTGGCTATTCCTAGTTGGACCAGCGGTCCAATTCAGTGGACGTATGTTTCTAAAAGGAGGGTGGTTCTTCTATGATTCAGCACATGCTTCTCATGCAGAAAGGGAAGGGGTAGTTGTCCTCTTGTCCTGTTTATTGGTTTCCCAAATGCATCTGGATAGTTAAATGGGCCTTTGGTCTGATCTGCCAATGCTTTTCTAATGATCTCAGAGGTCAGCAACTGGAAAGTCTTCAGCTTCACATGGTCCCCTGAGTGACCCTATTTGGCACTCTGATCTCACTGTGCTCTTATTGCTTTTCCTGGTAGACATGCACGTGGATGGAGAAGAAAACCTTCCTTCCTCTCACTAACATCCCTTGGTCTCCTCTCATCCCCTTTCTCATTTACATCATGAGCATGATGGATACATTTCAAAACAAGCTGGCCTCCCTCACATTACACACATTTTTGCATGAACACCAGGACTTCCTAGAGCAAGGTTTCCCAAACATGGGTCTCCAACTGTTCTTATCATCCCTGACCTGGTCCTGCTAGCTGGGGATGAAAGAGCAGAAGACCCAAGTTTGGGAAACTCTGCTTTAGAGGTATCTATATTTGGGGGGTAGGGGCTGGGGGCCCCTTTGCCTCAAAAGCATGGGGCCAAAGAGTGTATCTGAGTGCAGCATGCCTCCAGCAGCTGGCTCCTTTTCCTCCTCCTTCTGCCATGGAGGGGAAGGAGGGTCGGAACACCCTCTTGCTGGTGGTAGCACCAAGAGAAGGTGGAAGAGGAGCTGCAGGCTATTGAGCCATGTGGCTTCTGCATTTGGCTCTGCCCCAAGCTCCTCCGGATGTCCTGACCTCATGCGTGTGACGTCGGGACATCAGTATGTCACAAACACGAGAAGAACAAGATAAAAATGAATACATGCAAACATACATAGGCCCCAGCACACTGACTATCAGCTCTACAAATAGATTTGGGTTAGTTATATGCCCTTGAGGCCAGCAACCGAAGTTCAGGACCCATTTTGTTATTTATTCAAAATCCTGCCATATATATACTTTGTATCGACATTGAGCAGTTATGAAAAAACTCCCTAGCCAGGCATAGCCTAAAGCACTTGCGTCATTTGAAATTTCAAGGTGGGTGGGAACAGAACAGGGCAGATTTCTGGAGGAATGTTATTTCTACAATCCAAGTTTTCTCCCCCACTCATGCTGTGTGGCACATTGAAATGACTAATTATTCTAACTAAGCATAGGTTCGTTCTTCGTCATTTTATTCTGTGCAAGAAGCCTGGATGGGGGGAGGGCAGCTGCCTCTTGCAAAATGCAGGGGAACTTCTTCCAAACTGGCTGAGAACAGCATCTATGCTTAAACCAGCCACTTAAGTCACTTGAAATCCAATATAAATTAATAGGGATGGGCTATCCTGAATCAGCTGTTGCCTGCTCTGTTTTTTTCCAGCACTGCTATGCTGAAAATCCCTCCTCCAGCCCTCCCACCTTCCCCAACTATTTTTCATCAATTAATGGAACAGGAAATGGCAATCAAACATTATCAAAGGTGAAGAGAAAAAAATGGTGAAATTCTCAATGGTGGGGTTTGATGTTTCATGGTATTTATCTTACATTTGAAGTGGCCAAATGGTGTTTGTGAATGTCCTTTCTTTATCCTGCAACTCATCTCATAAGACCATAAGAAGAACCTGTTGGATCAAGCCAATGGCCCCTCTAATCCAGTATCCTGTTCTCACAGTGGCCAACTAGATGCCCTAATGGGAAACTCACAAGCAGGACCCAAGCACAAGTACACCTTCTGTGGCTTCCAGCAACTAGTATTCAGAATTATTATCATGTCCAACCATGGAGGCAGAGCATAGTGGCCTTAACCTCCATCAATTTGTCCAATCCTCTTGTAAAGCCATCCAAGCCAGTGGCCATTGCTGCCTTCTATGGGAGTGAATTCCATAGTTTAACTATGTGTTGTGTGAATAAATATGTCCTTTTACCTGTCCTGAATCTCCCAACATTCAGCTTCCTTGGATGAGATCTAGCCTTATGAGGGAGGGAGATGATAGATAGATATAGATAGATGATAGATAGATAGATAGATAGATAGATTAGATAGATAGATAGATAGATAGATAGATAGATAGATGATAGATAGATAGATGATAGATAGATAGATGATAGATAGATAGATAGATAGATGATAGATAGATGATAGATGATAGATAGATAGATGATAGATAGATAGATAGATAGATAGATGATAGATAGATGATAGATAGATGATAGATTGATAGATATAGATGATAGATAGATAGAGATGATAGATGATAGAGAGATAGAGAGATACTTTCTCCATGCCGTGCCTAATTTGATAAACTTCTACCGTGTCGCCTATCCTTTGCATTTCCTTTAAACTAAAAAGTAGATATAGATAGATGATAGATAGATAGATATAGATAGATAGATAGATAGATAGATGATAGATAGATAGATGATAGATAGATAGATAGATAGATAGATGATAGATAGATAGATAGAGATGATAGATGATTGATAGATAGATAGATAGATAGATAGATGATAGATAGATAGATAGATAGATGATAGATGATAGATAGAAAGATAGATAGAAAGATAGATTAGAGATAGATAGATAGATAGATAGATAGATAGATGATAGATAGATAGATAAATAGATAGATGATAGATAGATAGATAGATAGATAGATGATAGATAGATATAGATAGATGATAGATAGATGATAGATAGAAAGATAGATTAGATAGATAGATGGTAGATAGATAGATGATAGATAGATAGATGATAGATAGATAGATAGATAGATAGATAGATGATAGATAGATGATAGATGATAGATAGATAGATGATAGATAGATAGATAGATAGATAGATGATAGATAGATGATAGATAGATGATAGATTGATAGATATAGATGATAGATAGATAGAGATGATAGATGATAGAGAGATAGAGAGATACTTTCTCCATGCCGTGCCTAATTTGATAAACTTCTACCGTGTCGCCTATCCTTTGCATTTCCTTTAAACTAAAAAGTAGATATAGATAGATGATAGATAGATAGATATAGATAGATAGATAGATAGATAGATAGATGATAGATAGATAGATAGATGATAGATAGATAGATAGATAGATGATAGATAGATAGATAGAGATGATAGATGATAGATAGAAAGATAGATAGAAAGATAGATTAGAGATAGATAGATAGATAGATAGATAGATAGATAGATGATAGATAGATATAGATAGATGATAGATAGATGATAGATAGAAAGATAGATTAGAGATAGATAGATAGATGATAGATAGATAGATAAATAGATAGATGATAGATGATAGATAGATAGATAGATAGATAGATAGATAGATAGATAGATAGATGATAGATAGATATAGATAGATGATAGATAGATGATAGATAGAAAGATAGATTAGATAGATAGATGGTAGATAGATAGATGATAGATAGATAGATGATAGATAGATAGATGATAGATAGATGATAGATTGATAGATTGATAGATTGATAGATATAGATGATAGATAGAGATGATAGATGATAGAGAGATAGAGAGATACTTTCTCCATGCCGTGCCTAATTTGATAAACTTCTACCGTGTCGCCTATCCTTTGCATTTCCTTTAAACTAAAAAGTCCGATATTTTGCAACCTTTCCTCATAGGGGAGTGGCTCCATCCCCTTCATCATTTTGGTTGACTTTTTCTGAATCTTGTCCTCGTCTACAAGATCCTTTATAAGGTGAGGTGACCAGACTACAGGAATTCCTTTCCTAATGATCTCTCTAGTGCTCTACACTCTGAAGCCTTCCCACATCCTTGCCTCCCCTGAAATCCCCCTTGCACTCAGCAGGCCTTTCTTGTAAAATGTGGAGCCTGCCACAGTGCCATTGACAGCTATTCATTGCTGTTTTGAGTAGTCTTTAATCATTATTTCTTAAGAAATCAATTTGGAAAGATTTTAATTTTTAAGAGGTAAAACTACAGACTTAAAAACAAAACCAGTGAGTACACTGGTCTCAGGAGCTCAGGAGCCACCCTTCCTGGCTTTTTGCTCTTCCAACAAACTTCAGGGGAAGTCTATTTAGATAAGGTACTGCCTACTTCCCTGGTGGGCCTACAGAAGACTTCAGTTGGCTGTGCAGCCCTGCAGACATGACATCTCTTGTATCTGCCTTAGCAGGGCCCCTTGGAGCTGTCCAAGGTCCTGAAAGTTCTCTGCTTGACTGGGACTCCTGACTGCAACCAATTCAATCCTCATACCTCCACAGGTCTGGGCACTCCCTCACTTTCTGCCTGCCCTAGAAGAGGCCATGTCTGCACCACAGGACCTCCTCACTATCTCAGCACTGCTCTGCTCATGCATTTCGTTGTTTTTATTTCATTTTGAGGGTTTTTAATAAATATATATTTATAATTTTCAGATTTATACATTTCAATAATTTTACAGTCATTTTAATATTTCAAAACTTGGCTTCCTTCCCCCTCTTTCTACAGTTCCTTAAATTTATTTTTAATATCTTCTGCATATCCAGATTAACTTAGTTTGTTCATTTATTCATCTACTTTAAATATATACTCTTACGAAACGGCAGGTTATTACAATAATCCTGCCAATGTTCTTATCTGTTTACAATTTATCTGTAAATATTCAATAAACCATTTCCATTATTTTATAAAAAGTTTGTTATCTTGATTTCTTATTTTTCCAGTAAGTTTTGCCACTTCTGCATCTTCCATAAGTTTTTGTATCCATTCTTCCTTTGCTGGGACTTTTACTTCTTTACATTTTGGGGCAAGTAACATTCCTGCCGCTGTAGTAGCATACATGAATAAGTTTCTATACAGTTTAGGTAGTTCTGTCCCTATAACTCCCAAAAGAATTCTTTTGGGAATCATTTTGGTTTTTACAAATTTGTATACCGCCCTTCATTCAAAGATCCCAGAGAGGTTCACAGTATAAAAATAGAAAATAAAAACACAAAATACATAATAAAAAACAAAAACACAACAAACCCATACCACCCCACAAACACATTTAAAAGGGCATAGAATTTTAATCAGCACAAGGCCTGGTTGGAGAGAAATGTTTCCGTCTGGCACCTGAAGATAATGAAGGTGCCAGACAAGCCTCCCTGAGGAGAGCATTTCACAAATGGGGAGCCACTGCTGAAAAGGCCTATTCTCTTTTTGTCATGCTCTGGACCTCTCATGGAGGAGGCACCCAAAGAAGGGCCTCAGATGGTGATTGTAAGGTCCAGGTTGCTTCGTATGGGAAGAGGGGGTCCTTTGAGGTATTGCAAGCCTAAGGCATTTAAGGCTTCATAGGTCAAAACCAGCAATTTGAATCGGGCCCTGAAACTACAGTGGTACGTCGGGTTAAGAACTTAATTCATTCTGGAGGTCTGTTCTTAACCTATAACTGTTCTTAATCTAAGGTACCACTTTAGATAATGGGGCCTCCCGCTGCCACCGCATCGATTTCTGTCCTCATCCTGAAGCAAAGTTATTAACCCAAGGTATTACTATTTCTGGGTTAGCGGAGTCTGCAACCTGAAGCGTCTGTAACTCAAGGTACCACTGTAATTTGCAGCCAGCGCAGGATCAGTGTAATCTGCTCAAACTGTCTTGCCCCAGTGAGAATCCTGGCTGCCAAATTCTTCACCAGGCTGAAGTTTCTGAACCATCTTCAGAGGCAGCCTCACATATAACACTTAACTTTAGGCTACCCTGTGCAGACAGAGGGCCACCAGCCAAAGGTGATGGAAGGCACTGCACACCACTGCGGCTACCTGAACCTCAAGCGACAGCAAAGGATCCAGAAGTACACTGAAGCTACACAGCTGCTCCTTCAGAGGAGGTGTAACCCAATCAAGAGCAGGCGACCTCCCATCTATCTGGTTTAGGGAACAACCCACTAAAAGTGCCTCAAGTCTTATCCCGATTGAGCTTCAGTTTGTTAACTCTCATCCAGACCATTACCAAGGGAAGACATCCATTGCCCCACCTGGAAAAGCAAAGCTATGTGTCATCCTATGCCCTTTTAAAATGTGTTTTTTTGGGGGCGGGGCTATAGGGATATTGTTTTTATTTTTATTATGTATTTTGTGGTTTTTATATCTTGATTTTATTCAGTGAACTGCCCTGAGACCCCCAGGTATGGGACAGTATATAAATTCAAATAATAATAATAATAATAATAACAACAACCAACATATTTCTGACAACATATTCCAAAACTCTAGATAACCCCCTCGGTGGTTTCATGTAGATGTTAAACAGCATGGGGAATAAAATTGAACCTTGAGGAACCCCACATTGAAGGCTCTGCTGGGCCAAAGAGCACTCCCCTCTTGTTCATTTCAAGTTGGTAAGCAAAAAATAAACCCTTTTTAAAAAATGTAAGACTAGCATTGGGTTGATTAGACTGCGACTTTGCATACACTTGAGCTTCAATGTAAGTATTACTGTCTTTACCCTGTGTGTTTCCCTCTGATTTCACTACTTTCACTCCACACACACAATGCATAAACCTGCTGGCTCAGAATAATACTTTGTGCCTCTGATTCTGACCTAGTCCACAAAACCTTATGTCATAATGAAATCTGTTCGTCTTTAAGGTGCCACAACACTCTGTTTCTCAGGCAGAACACGGAAAGTGGCACCAACTTCTGGTAGAACACTCTGCTGGTTTGCAGTAGACCAGAGACGGTTTCTTATTCCTTATTATTTAACAATAGCAATGAAACAACTTTCCACAGAATACTGAAACAAAGAAAACTCCAGGAGTGGACTTGGGCAGGAAAAGGCCATAAGTTCAGTTCAGTTCTGATGTCAAAAAACCCCCCAAATACCTGGGCTCAGAATGTGTTCAGGGACACAGCGGTCTTTCATTTTAACTCTCTGGTTTTTGTACCTGACTTTGGAGTTCTGGTAAAAACATAAAGTAGGTCTGACAAATCTGAAGTCTGTGCCCTAATCAGCTGACCTAACAATGGTTTCTAGTCTTCTCTACAAAGCTCTTCTCCACCTCCACCACCACCTCTCTCTCTCTCTCTCTCTCTCTCTCTCTCTCTATCTCTATCTCTATCTCTATCTCTCTCTCTCTTTTCATTTTCTCCACTGCCTCTGTTCAGCCTTGGATGGAGATTCTTTTTCATACTCACAGCCTGATCAGTGCAATCCTGCCAGGGCCACACATAAAACAATGCTGGGCAGACTGTTCTCTTAGCATTGGGCCGAAGGAGACAGTGACATCTGGCAGATTGGAACACAAATAATCCCAGCTGGGACAAGCAAGCTGGGCTGAATCGCCCCTGCCAGGTGCGGAAATATCCAACTGATTTATGAGACTCTGAAAGGGAGAGCATAAAAATGGAAAGGCCTTGGATTCACTAGCATTTCTTTGTTTGAATAAACAGAGCTGGATGCAAACTTAAAGACCTGCTGCAACCTAGGTAAAAGAAGAAAATGAAGTAGTGCAACCTGAAATCATATGTTTGTGGTTCAAGGTGCAATTCAGGGGGGGGGGCGTTCAATTTACTTTGAATTTAAAGGCAACTGACCTAATTCACACTTTCCAAAACAATACAAGAAATGAAACACAGTCACCATATGGTCCACCTTTCAAAATTCACACTTTTCTGAATTTTGCACTACACTTCTCCAACCTTGCAACTTTTACAAAAATGCATATATTAGGGGAAGGCATGCACTGGGGAAAAATAGTGAAAGTAACTTTCGAAAGTGTTATATTTGGGGAAACTGCTTGCCAAAAAAAAATGTGTGTAAATGACTCAAAACTGAATACAGAAATGTATTTATCAGGGAGAAAATGCACTAAAATGCAGACCAATTTTCATTTACAAATTGCTACAGGAACTGTTTTGGGGGAAGCCATGGCTGTTTAAAGTGGCATGATGCTGCTTCAGCTGTATAGTGCAGATGTGGTAAGATAGAAAGATATAGAGGGATATCCAACAAAATTATGCTCATAGTAGACCTACTGAAATTTATGGACCCAAGTCCACTTATTTCAATGGGTCTATTCTATGACTTAGTTGGAAACACACACAAATACACACACACACACACACACAAATACACACACACACACACACACAACACAAACACACACACACACACACCTCTATCTATCTATCTATCTATCTATCATCTATCATCTATCATCTATCATCTATCTATCATCTATCATATATCATCTATCTATGTATATCTATTGTTACTTTTAATGGTAGCAATTACATTGTGATGGTAAATCATCTCCATCAGTAAAGGATTGATTAAGATGTTGTCTAAAAATAAATGGATCCCTTTAGTTATACTTGCTTCTGATTTTTTACAGAAGACCTTTTCTAACATTCCATTGTTCCTTCTTCTAACAAAGATCCATTGCAGTCAGCTCTTTCCCTCTTCTCTCCCCACACTTACAGCCCATCTTAAGTTACTCACTTTGTCTTTCTTCTCAGGTCTGGGCAAAGAGAGGCCTTTCTCATGCATTAACATGAGGACAAAGCCAGAAGGCTGACTCCTCTCCAGCTGGAACAGAACCAGTCCTGCCTCCTAATCAAAAATATGGCTTGAAAGGGGGCCAGTGCAGAGTATTATACCAAATGAACTCCTGGGTGTGAAAAAGAGGTAAGGAATAAGAAGCCATGCACGTCTAGCACTGAGATGCAACAGTCATTCAAACACAGTAATGGAGAAAGGGTGCAAAGTGATCTTAAGGTATGGAGATTGAGTAACGGAGAGAAACTAAAATGGACAGATTTGACTATCTCTTGCTACAACGGGCGAGGGAATCCAAAATCCACTGTAAGGCAATACCGAAGACTCTTTGACGTTGGGGGTGGGAAATCAAGATGCAGAAGCTTTTGTTGTTGTTTAGTCATTTAGTCATGTCCGACTCTTCGTGACCCCATGGACCAGAGCACGCCAGGCCCTCCTGTCTTTCACTGCCTCCCGCAGTTTGGTCAAACTCCTGGGTGGCATTTGTGGGCATACTTCCAGAGGGACAAAGCACTTCACCCACTGTCCACAGTGGGTGGAATCCAAAGGTTGGTGCTTGCATGAGGCAAAGTGAAGCAATTTGACTCAGGCGGCAGCCCCTGTCCCCACAGACAGATGACCATCCAAGGAAGGAGATTCCACCACCAATCCTTACACTGCTCGGCTCAGAGATGGTGGCCTTTGCCACCCAGTGGGCTTCTGACTGTAGTGGAATTCAAACCAGGAACTTCCCAGCTCACTCACTCTCAGCCACTGTGCTATACCAGGCTCTTGGGAAAGCCATGCAGAACTAATCATGTTCGTTCCTGCAATGATCCAGTCAAATGGTTTGTTGTTGTTGTTGTTGTTGTTTAGTCATTTAGTCGTGTTCGACTCTTCGTGACCCCATGGACCAGAGCACGCCAGGGACTCCTGTCTTCCACTGCCTCCCACAGTTTGGTCAAACTCATGCTGGTAGCTTCAAGAACACTGTCCCACCATCTCTTCCTCTGTCGTCCCCTTCTCCTTGCACCCTCCATCTTTCCCAACATCAGGGTCTTTTTCAGGGAGTCTTCTCTTCTCATGAGGTGGCCAAAGTATTGGAGCCTCAGCTTCATGATCTGTCCTTCCAGTGAGCACTCAGGGCTGCAGAAGCTATATATATGCATTTTGCAGGGTTGGGCCTTGGCTGTGGCAGCCTCTCCTCTCCCTTGCCTGTTCTCCAGCAGCCACTGTGAGCTGCCCAAGGGAGGAAGCTGGCAGCGGCAGCCATGGAGAGGCAACAGGGGAGCTCATTCACAGTCACCACTGCCACCCCTGCCACTTAGGACAAGCACTGGCTCATCCACCTCCCTGGTGGCAATGGCACTGGTGGGGGAAACAGGGACATTCTGGGATCAGATCAGAAGCCATGGTGGCTTTTGTAATTCTGGGATTGACCCTACAAAACAGGGACACTTTGAGGGTATGGATCATAGCCATCATGGCCGAATCCTCGTGGAGACAGAGACCTGGGCCAGATGGTTCCCCGTTTCATCTGATCAAGCAAGGCTCTTCTTTTCTTTTTTTAAAAAAATGTTTTTTAAAATGTTGATTAGTTTGTGGAACAGCATCTTCAAACTACAAACATTATTTGAACTCATCGAACTTGCCATGTTTGGAAATTGGAAGAGGGAAGATGGGGCAAACCTATTTTCACACATTACTAAATATTTAATATTTTGCCATGGAGAAAAAGATCTGCAGTTTGGACCTGTGTGCCATGAAAAAATGCAAAATGTTCACTGTGAGATATGCAGTTTCTCTCCCCCCCACCCCCGCCCCCAGGAGAGAGTGAGAAGGAGTGGAGAAAATCTATTTATAATATCAGGCCATCTGCTTTCTTGTTTAGTCAACTCCCTGGTGTGTTTGTGTACGTCTTGTTGGCATGATGGACAATCTAGCATATACATTGTGCGGATTGTTGGAAGCGCAAGAGCAGGGATCATTAGGTGTGTGACTTAAGGGTTAATTCTCTTACTGTTAAAGTCAGCTAGCCAAGAGGAGGATGGGTGAAAGTGTTCCTTAGCAACCAGAAAGAATGGGAAGATCTTCACACTGAGGTAGCACACACCCCATTGGCTATATAGTTCTGAGGGAGATTTTCCTATGTGTGTTTGGCTGAATGTCTTCTTGCTATGTGCAAGGCTTGAACTAAGAAGTTTCCACACACACTCACATACCTCTCTCTATCCTCCATCCAGGCAACTAGCAAGCATTCTCAGAGTTCAAGGATACATTTCACCCTGGCAAAAACACTCAAGGAGTGTGCAGAGCATGGCCTGAAGAGAGGGGTGGTGGCCTGGAAATATTTCCCAAGGGCCAGTTAGCCTGGCCCCTCTTCTGTTTTACTTGGTTAGCTGCTGGGATCGAGCTGAATACCTGTTGATTCCTGTCATATGTGTCACACCAGATTTCCCAAACAGAGTTCTGTCCCCACATTCATAATCATATGTAGAATTTGGCTTAATGAACCAGCCCAACCTGCCTGAAACTTTTCAAATACATTATCAACAATCAACCTTACAACAACTTACATTTTTTTCATAGATAATCACTTCAGGATGTTTCGTGGAAAGGAAGGAAGGAAGGAAGGTTAATTAAAGCAGGGTGGGTAACCTTTGACCCACAGGCTTAAGTTGGTCTGACCAGCATCCTCAATTGGCCTGCAAGGCCATTTCAGCCAAGCCACACCTTATCCTGATATATGTATATACATATACAAGTGCTGCACAATAGTTGGGTTCCATTCGTGAGAAGAAACACTCCATTTTTATAAAAAGCATTTTCCCCCTTCCTAAGGAGGAGGTTTATATTCAAAGCACTCCCTCCAGCACTTTGAATGTAAATTCCTTTTTCTGCAAAGACTTCAAAGAGGCCCCCTTTAATTGACCACCAGCTGATTACTGGTAACAGTGGGGTTCTTTGAAATGCACTCCCATGCATCTTCCAAAGAGGTTGTGATATAGCAATGTCTTCTGAACTTTGGCAGGTGTAATTATGGTACCATATGATTGACATGAGGGCGACCCACCCGCTGTCAAAGTTGGCCTGTTACAAGTAGGGAGAGAGAAACATCTGCCCTCTCCCACCACCCCACCCAAATTTTATCTGTAAGGAGAATTTTTTTGAGGAAACCACCAAGAGAATGTTCATTCAGCTTTGACTCCTAGTGGGTCTGCACCCTACTGGGAGCTGGAGGACATTAAGAATCAAATAGAGGGTGCTATTCCAAGCAGTTTCAAATTATCCTACAGCTAGCCTCTTGGCATATGCCTGAAGAGAAGAGGGACTTACCTAGCATTCCTTTGTTGGAGCGTGACAAGCACATATCCTTCTCAGCGCTGGGTAGAACGAAGCCAACCACAAAGACCTCCACCCCATCTGCCATCAGTGCCAAGCCGAGGACAGTAAACAGCATCCATTGGAAGCGTCCATGACCGCATTCCTCAATGATGTTTTCGTACTGGTGGGCCAGCTGCTCCTCATCCTCCATCTTCTCCGCCATGAGGTCGGCATGGTCTCTGAACTCATCAGCCACCTCTGGGGCTTTCTTCTTCTTCTGCTTCTTGAGGTCATCTGGGTGAGGGATGCCCTGGTACTCTCCTTCATAGACTTCATCATCTTCATCGTGCCCTTCGGTAGCATCACTTTGAGCATCTTCCTCTTGAGCAGGCTCCTCCCCACTTTGATAATATCCATCATTGGGAGCATAACCTCCATAGCCGCCATCTTGGTACCGGTAATCATCGGAAACTTGGTTCACTTTGTTTCTTTGGCCATCATCCATTTTGAGTCTATATGTCAAGATATATTTAGCACAGTGTGTGGTTTTTATACTCTAATGTACTATACGCTATTTCTTTTTTAAGTTGTCCAATTTGTGCTGTTAGCTACACAATCATAGCTTCTCCTTTGGAGACTGTCTTGATGTGCAATAAAAATGCCACGATTCTGAGAAAGCTCTCTGCTGGCGTTGTTGTTAATTAGGAACGGTATCCTCCCAGAGAACCATTGTATAGTACTTTTAAAAATCTCAACGCTGCCTTATCATCTGTTTTACTTCTCTCAGCTATCAAGAGATATGGAAGGGATCAGCAATTTGGTATGACCAGGTACCGGTGGAGTTTGGGAGGTTGCTGACTTTGCTGATTCATTCTGCCATGGAAGGTCAAGCCCTGGGGAAGAAAAAGAAAACAACAATGACTTGAAAATGCAAGGAAAGGTCTCAGCAAAAGGCAGGCTGCATCTGATGGCAAGCTTGTTTTTAATTGCAGAGGCACATAAAGGAACACAATATTATGGCACACAGACATAAAGGTGCATTTATCTTATTGGTAGAGACAGTAAAGGAATTCATCTGGTTCATATTTTTTTTAAGAGAACCACTTTTCAGCTCTCACCTCAATTAGCATATCAAATGCATATTTTGGGGCTAAGATGCATACCAAAAAAATGTGCATTTTAGGAAAGTGTGCGTTTTTCACAAAACACATATGTTGTGGTGGGAAATGCATATGAGCACAACACAATTTTTCATGCAGATTTATTAAAAAAAAAAAAAAACCATTTCCAGATTGATTATGAAATACAACAGAATACAACTACAAAAGTGACATGAACTGTAAGTGGACCAATATATTCGTTCCTAGTTATCTTGGTAACCTAGCTGCGTGACTTATTTATTTATTTACAACATAAAAACACACACCAAAAATATGTCAAGCTTACAGTTTACAGTATAAAAACACAAAATGCATAACATAATAATAAATGAAACAATACCCACCAACCCACAGTTTGAAAGACCATAGATTGTTTAATTAGCCAAAGGCCTAGGAGAAGAGTTTTGGGGTTTTTTTGCCAGGTGCCTAAAGATGTGTAATAAAGGCACCAGGTGAGCTTCCTTGTGGAGAGCATTCCATAAATGGGGAGGCACTGCAGAAAAGGCCTGTGTTGCCCCCCCCCCCTCCAGACCTCTGATGGAGGGGGCACACAAAGAAGGACCTCTATGTGTCTGTAATAATTCAACAGATTAGGTATCATTGCTTCTATTTCAAAAGAAACCCCCAACTTTCTACTCCTTATAAGACCAGGAAAATAGACATTCAATAGACATTCAAGTGTTTCTACAATGAATGATGAACTATCTGAAGGGAAAGGAAGGACCAAAGGTGATTTCCAGAGGTTTCTTGGTAGCAGGGTGGGGTGGTCAAGTTCCATTGCCCTTCGTAACTCCTTCCATGAGCAAAAGGAACAGAAATCATGTGCAAAATAAGTCCAATTCTGCCAACAAGGAATTCAAAGGCAGTAGCTTTGAAGAAACAGTCAAGGAAGGAAGGAAGGAAGGAAGGAAGGAAGGAAGGAGAGTTTCAGCTAGACTTTGTGGAGCAGCTCACAGATAAGAGAATCAGGGTAGATGAAATGTTTTCCACAGACTCTGCAGCATCTTCAAGAAGACAAAAATAAATGATTGAGACAGCTTGTCAATTGCTTACATGTTTCCCTCACTACTACAAGCACAGCATCTCAGTACAGCACAGTTGTCCCCAGAACACTGGGAGAAGTCCAAGTCCTACCACCAGCCGGATGTTCTGCAGTCTTTAAAAACAAGTTGTGAGCAAGGTTGGGGAATGAAATATAGAAGAAGGAACAATGGGGTGTTTTAGGTGATCCATGCCTAATCCATGGGGTCCCTACAACATGAAGTCAGCACCCCATCCCCATCGCTGCTCTGCTGGCATGCACAAATTATGCTCTAGGTGTCTAAAATCCTACACATACATGCAGAATCTGTGCAGTCAGTCCCCAGACTAAATCTTTGAATCAAGAACACAATTGCACATAAAGAAGTTTGGGTCTACTTTTTCATCTCCCTGCTGCCAGCATGTACAGAATTTCATTTGCTTATCCCAAGCTGCTAGCATGTGGAGCAGATCAGGGAAAGCCAAGTCTGCTCGGTAGTAAGGCCACCACCCTTCAGTCCTGAGCCAGGGAAAGCTCAGGTTGTTTCTGGATGTTCTTGGGATTCACAAAGACAAGAGCCAAGCAGTCCAGTCACTGTCTTCTGAGCCCCAAGAACACAAATTACTCATTAGCGTATGACTAGGCGGGCAGGTGCCAGATTCAGACCTGAGCTTACTCCAAGAAAGGCACACAAGGAATGAATGCAATGCTTTATTGTGGAGGTTATAAACAGAAGAAGAAGAAGAAGAAGAAGAAGAAGAAGAAGAAGAAGAAGAAGAAGAAGAAGAAGAAACGCTTAAGAATGGCTAACAGTATAATGACAACTTTGGGGTTTTGAGTGCAGAACAAAATAACTGTCAAGGCTCCATGAAAGCTATTCTTCCCCTAGTTGCAGCAAGAGCAGAGAAACAAGGTGAAGTCCTTTTTTAATGGGAAAGACTCCCTGCCTGAAATCCTTGAGAGCCACTAGCAGTCAGTGTGGACAGAACTGAGCCAGATGGGCTAAAGTTCTGACTCAGCAGGAAGCAGCTTCCTGTGCTCCTATGGCTCTGGAGCTGAGGACACACCTCCTAAATCTAGATTCTGGTGCAGCCACCCACAGGTCCAGGGCAGACCAGACATGAAGGTCTTTGCATGGGAGGCTTTCCTCAGTTTGAGGGCTGCATTTCCTTGTGGGTAATGTCCCCTGGGCTGCATGCCAGTGGTGGGCAGGGAGGAGATTCAAAAGGTGGGTGACAAGTAAAATTGGTGTGGCAATGGATGGAACTCCCTCGGTATAGTAGGTTATATTCCATCCACGCAAAAACCAGATTTATACCTAGAGAGTGGGGCAGAGGCTCCAACTTGAGCTCAAGATTGAGGGGGCCCGGCGTGCATTGCTCATGTGTGATGTCATGTGCATAACACATGACAATCACACATCACATCATCAGGAGGAGGCTGAGCCCAGAGCCCAGCATGTGCCAGGCTCAGCTCTGTGCTAGGCCTCTTCCACTCCCTCAACATTGAGAGGACCTATTGGCCCCATAGATCTGGCATCCTTGGAGTGGCAGAAGGAGGAAGGAAGGAAGGAAGGAAGGAAGGAAGGAAGGAAGGGGGACGAAGCAGGCCCAATAAGAGGAGGCAACATAAGATGTTATTTATTATTTATCTCCTGCATTTATATTCCCCATTTTCTTCCAAGGAGCTCAACGCTGTGTACATGGTTCTTCCCTCCCCATTTTATTCTCACAACAATCCTGTGAAGTAGTTTAGGCTGAGAGGCAATGACTGGTCCAAAGTCACTTCGTGAGCTGCACAACCAAGGGGGGATTTGAACCCTGGTCTCCCAGGGCCTGGTCTGACACTCTAACTACTACAACACACTGCCTCTCAGACATAGCCTAAGGGTAGTCCAGGGGACCTGACAGAGAGGCCTGTCTCTCTGTTCTTCAGCCCTAGTACAAACTACACACTAGATAGCATACCATCACAACATTACGGAAACGTAGCTTAGCTGTGGTTCCTGCATTGCAGGGGGTTGGACTAGATGACCCCTGGGACCCATCCAGCTCTACACACAGAGAGAAACTTTGCACGGAATATGTGCAAACAGAGGGAAAAGACGACAGTGTTGGCACTCAGCAGATCCAGGCCCTGACTCAACCATGCCAGTGGCTTGGAGCAGAAGCATGTTCGGTGTAATTAAATTGCTTTCTAAGACAGAATCATTTGTTGTTGTTGTTGTTTATGGTATTTTGTTTTTTTGATCTTTTGTACACACACAGCAGGTAAGTACAACTCCCATTTCATTACCAGTGCCCCACCGGCCCTGGAAATAATGAATTTCAATCAGGCCTGTGAATAGTGGAAAGCAAATTGTAGCAAAACTGATTAACACCCTGCAAGTCCTGCTTTGCGTAGGATAGCTGGAAGAAAGATGAAGAGAGAGGAGAAAATGTGCAAACGGTTTATTACTGGGGCGGGTGAGGAATCTAGCTCTTCCCTTCTCTTGAGCTTTCAGCTCTTAATCTGCAAAAAACAACGTTAGCTGATGAGCTGTGATTGCTTCCTTCAATTCCTTGAAAAACCAATGACTTTTGGGATGCTTCTGCAGTGCCCTGGGGTAGTTTATTTCATTTGGATGAAATGAAAGAAAAACAAACAGCGGCATATTTTGACTTGGGCTTTACAGAGTTTCCTGCCCTGTTCAAACCCCTCGTGACTTGCTTTCTGCCCCTAACATCAACCCCTGGAACTTGACATGGGCTGTGGGTGGATTTGATGGCAGAAAATAAAATAGCTTCAAGCAATAACATTTTTTAAAATAAGAAAAAGACAGCTTGGCTTAAAAGCAGTCAGCAAAGCGACATTCCTTCTAGCCTTTAAATTCAACCTTTGTCGTTTCAGTGGCTTTTCTGATTTTTTTTAAAAAATGGATTGTTTGGGTTTTTAAAGGTGAAGCAATAGGTTTCTTCAAAACATCAATTAAAAAAAGAAAAAGAAAGAACCATGGAAAAGGTTGTGTTTTTCAGAGCATGAGCAGCTGATTCCTGCTTCCTGCCACTTTGGATTCATATCACTGCTTCCAAAAATGCTAGGTTGTTTTTCTGTTAAATACATGCTTCTCTTCCTAAAAAGGAGGCACTGTAGCCCTTGTTAACATTCAGAGTAGAGAGAAAGGTGCCTGCTACTAGCTGAGTTCTGAGATCTTTAAATTAAGCCTAGGAAACCTTGGTCATGCAACAGGAATCATCTAAAAGTAGAGTTCTATTTTGGTAGCAACTTGAGACGGAACAATCCTAACTTCACACAGAAGAGTCTGAAATGGTAAAGACTGGCCAGGAAAGAAATCTTGGGGTGATAGTGGACAGCTGAGTGAAATGTTGAGCCTGCTGTGACCTAAAAAGGGGCATTTTCTGCTACCCTTCCTGTGCTAGTATGGAATGCCATCCCCTCTGTTGTAATGCCCTGAATTGCCCAGGAAGAGTGATTGGTTGTTAAACCACTCTGTGTGCTAAGTTGCAGGTGAACATATCAGATGACACAGTGATTCTTCAAACAGCTCTTGTTTATTCACAGGCCAGAACAGAACTGAACTGAAGGGTTCAGCCAGCTTGCTTATATAGAGCTCCACTAGAATGCAACAGGAACCATTTTCTGTAACTATCCAATCACTGAACGTCACTTTCGATCTCTTATTTGCATATGTGGACCTGAACTATCCACAGTATCCCCCTGCCGGCCCAGGGTGAGGACTTCAGTACATAACACTGTGGATTTTAGCTCTGTGTGGGGAATGAGGATCTCCTAACAACTCTCAGCACCTTTACCAAACTACACTTCCCAGGATTCTTTGGGAGAAGCCATGACTGTTAAAGTGGCAGCGTACTGCTATAAATGTATATTGCAGATGCAGCCTTAGTTTGCACGGTTTAATTTGGGAACATCATTTTTTGCATCTGACTCCCCTGTTAAGATTTTCTTCCCCTTTCTTTGACCCCTCATGCATTTTGTTTGTCCATTTTAAAATATGTATATGCTTCCCTTTACCAAACCAATTCCAGGGAGGTAGGCTTGCCATAGGTCAGGAAAATTCCTGAGACCTCCGGGTATAGGGCGGTATATAAATTCAATGAATGAATGAATGAATGAATGAATGACATGTCCTGATTTGGGGGTATAAAAGTAGCATCAGGGGGGAATTTTGCCGAATTGGCAAAATGTCAGGGGAAACCCAGATGTATGGAAAAAGCAGTGGAAACAGCTCAAAAAGCTTAAAATCACTATATTTGGGGATTTTACTTTTTAAAATATGGCAACCCTAGGGAAGGTGAATTATAAATCATGAATTTTATAAGTCATGAATTACTAAAATATACAATAAAAGCATAACATGAGCAAGAATATGAGGCTGAGGCAAATTAAAATACCTGAGAAAACAGAAATGCCATAATTCGGCACCAAAAAGGTGTGTGTGTGTGTGTGTGTGTGTGTGTGTAAGAGAGAGAGAGAGAGAGAGAGAGAGAGAGAGAGAGAGAGAGAGAGAGATGCACCAATTGGAGATGACCCTTCATGTGTCTCTACTCAGCCTTCCCCATCCCTGTGACCTTTAAATGCTTTTGGACTACAACTCCCATCATCCCTCACCATTGGCCATGCTGCTTGTGGCTGATGGAAGTTGGAGTCCAAAAAACCTCTTGGCTAGCATCAGGATGGGGAAGACTGCTCTAGTCCATGAAAGTTTCATATTCAGAAGTCACTCAGTACGCAAGCTCATGACCGGCACTTTATTATTATTCCAGTTCTGTCTTTCCGCTTTCCCCCCAGCATTGCGAGAGAAAGGCAAGCTGCAAACAGACGCCTTTCCTCCAATATTCATGTGTATCTTTTTTTTTAAAGGGAGATTGATCTCATGTGACCAATCCATTTAAACTTTGCATGGCCCCTATACCACCCTGCATAATGCATTACCAACAGGAATTACTTTAGATGCTCACATTACTCCCGTGTCCCATGAAGACCTACAAATCACTCCCTATTGAAAGATGTAGCAAAAATAGTGTCAGCAAGTTGGGTGACCTTCCTCCCCTCCCCCAAAATAAAACTCCCTTTATAGTTATTTTGTTTGTTTCTTGATCTCTTTTCTATCTTAGATTTATCTTATTTTATCTTATCTATTATTTATTTATTTATTTCAATGGTGACTAAATTGCATCTATTGATCATCATTCCCAGAAATAGCCTCACAGAGCTTGACTGCTGGGTGCAATCAGACAGTAACTCTTGGATTATTGACCCAATAGCAGAGAACCCTTCACAGCCTGTATTGGAGACAGATATGTTATATGAGGTAATATTCAGGGGCAGCAACTTCCTGAGTAGGTTGCTAAAACCCAGTCATAAGGGATAGATTTTGCACTTGCAAGATGATGCTTTGAATATTGGCTAAGAGAGTTTTTTTGTGGCTGCTGTCAGGCTGAAGAGCGAAAATGAATATAAACCTCAGATTACTCCAGCAGTACTTAAATAACAGTAGAAGAAGGCAAGTAATGTGTCTGATGGATGTGATATTGCCAGTTATAAGAACTCTCCATAGGGTTTATTAAGTGAGCTATCTGTGCTATAAGATCCTATGTTAGTAGCTGCGTGATACAGTTTGGAGGAGCCGAAAGGCATTTGAAGGTCATTGTGATGACACGGGCTGATTCCAAGAGGCAAAATTCAGCACCATGGACAGTGGACGGGTACTTGCGTGCCTAGAGAAATGGGAAAACAAGGAAGGCCATCGCTCCATTTATCGCTGTAGTATCACCAAGTTGCTTTTTAAGACGCTGTATTAGCTCTCCCACAGCTAGAGTCACATACTCCCTTGGTTCAACTTACAGGTTGGCAGAAGGTCAAAGAAGATGCATCTTTGGCAAGGTAGGCAAGCAAGGGAGTGAGGAGAGAGGCAGAGCTCAAATCCTGCTGGAATATATTAGCAAACCGAGTCCATGAATTATTTAAAGGAGCCATTTTGCTACCAAAAATATCACTGCAGAGATTATTTTGCCTGAAATGCCAGTCTGTAGCTAGAAGAACCCATGTTTGTTGATCATTTTTCTTGTATGTGTGTAGGGGGGACGGGGGAGTATGACAAGTATAATGAGGTATTTTATGCTATTGTTGCAGTACAGTAATCTGTTTTCTTGAAGGACAAGTGATCACAGCTGAGGAGGAGTAATTTGTCTTGACAAAAACTTTTAAAGCTACAAGCAAGCTACTTGCCTATCAGATACAGTCCTAGGTGCTGTAATTTTCCTCATGGTCTCCTACCTCCATCGCTACCATCATGCAAGGGGTGGGGTTACAGAGAAAGAAAGCACTTTCTAGAGGAGGGGGAGCCCTCATAATTATTGCACATCCATACTAAATGGTACTGAAAACATGTAATGCAAATTTGGGTTTTAAAACACATTCAAAGGGCAACCCTTCCCCCAAGTTTATGGGACTGCACCCACAAATATTCTTGTAGAGTCCAGGAGCTATTTACTGAGCATTCGTTCTGATACATTCACACAAAACATGGGGGGGGGGGGTTTGACAGAATATTAGTATTAGATAGTGCAAGTTAACAGCAAAATTTTTGTACATATAAACAGCCTATCTAGAAACAGCTTTCTACTGACTGAAGGTGATCCCTCTCTTTCATGAATGCAGTGGGAGTATCCACAGGGAACAAATATAGGTATTTTAGGAAATTGCCATATACTAGCATGAATCATCAGTCACAAGTAAGCAAAAACTAATGATGATCATCCATGCTCTTCATTAAGCTGCATACCTGCAGCTGTTAATTATGTTGTTATACTGCTGATCGCATGATCAGTGCTGTTGTGCAGGATGAGGCTCACCTATATTTGTTCAATGAATGTGCTCTAATAGCCAGTTCCCCTTTAATAGCTCTTAATGTGTTTCAGGCATCAAAGTATTGTAGAACAACAATGAAGCGGTGGGAAAGAGAGGTCACAAACCTGGATATCTATGTTTTATTTAAAGAAAATAGAAAATGATTTGAAGAAGTGGGAGGTGGGAACAGAAGCATTCCCCTTCTCATAGATTTCAAGTAAAAATAAAACCCTAATACTCCAGGGATACTGCCCCATAATGTTCAGTTTGAATCTCAGCTGAGCATTGCATCTCCCATAGAACCCAGGGCTTTCAAATGAAGCTGAATGCTGAGATGGCTTTAGAAGAGAATTAGGCAAACTCACAGAGGATGAGGCTATGTTCCACCTCCACTGTCAAAAGCAGGGTGCCTCTGAATGTCAGTTGCTGGGACTCACAGCGAGGGAGAGTATTGCTGCTGGTGAGCTACCCATAGGCATCTAGATGTCCACTGTATGACACTAGGCCTTTGAGCTGAACCAGCACGACCCTTCTTATAGGGCGGCGGGTGGCACTGTGGCTTAAACCACTGAGCCTCTTGGGCTTGCCGATCAGAAGGTCAGCGGTTCAAATCCCTGCAATGGGGTGAGCTCCCATTGCTCTGTCCCAGGTTCCTGCCAACCTAGCAGTTCGAAAGCACGCCAGTGCAAGTAGATAAATAGGTACTACTGTGACGGGAAAGTAAACAGTGTTTCCGTGCGCTCTGGCTTCCATCATGCCGTTCCGTTGTGCCAGAAGCAGTTTAGTTATGCCGGCCACATGATCCGGAAAGCTGTCTGTGGACAAACGTTGGCCCCCTTGGCCTGAAAGCGAGATGAGTGTCACAACCCCATAGTTGCCTTTAACTGGACTTAACCATCCAGGGGTCCTTTACATATTTTTATTATTATTATGAATTCATATTCCCAAATAGGTATTATAACCATTCAACCCAATGTTAGATTTGAGTCTCTTAAACCAATCTGTACTAAAGGCACCTCCATAGATACCTTACATTTCCTCTCCAAAACAGTGTAATCCAATGAATGATGTCATAATTCAATTTAATATAGTGACAGGTTTCCTTCAATTACATGTACGTCTAATACTTCAGGAATCCTGAGCCATGTGAGTAAGGGGGTTCTTCGAGTATAAAGGGGATTCTTAGAATGTAATTACTTTCCTATCCCTCCCCCAATTATTATTTCAAGAAGTTCATATTCCACATCACTTTAATTTTTAATTTTTTTTAAGAACAGCTTTTTGCAGAAAAGTAAGAGCTGGTTGGGTGGTGGAGGAGGAGGTTGTTTGTTTGTGATTAGAAAAGAGTGGCAGAAGTTTTTGTCTGATTTTTAAGGAATTATGGTATTTTTAAGTCTGACATTTTAGAAGTGTGAATACTTGAAAAGATTGACTAACAGCATTATGGCCAACAATAAGTTAGCAGAATGTTCCTGCAACAGGCGATGCAAACAGATCCCATTGGTCTTACTGGAAGCCTTATTTCAAAGCCAGAATGCTGGGGAAATTGTGCAGTTGTTTGAAAGCTCTGGCTTGCAGGAGAAAAAATGTCAGGGGCAAAGTCACAACCCCATTCAGCAAATAGTTCACACAAACATGTCTCTCCCTTTTCCATGTACACACACACACACACACACACACACACACACACACACCAATGGTCCCCATTTCATCCATTTCCCAAAATTTCTGAGGGTTGAGTCCAATTCATAGAAGCTCATGGTTTATGCAGGGATTACATTCCAGGGATCGTGCTTAAAGCCAAATTGTGTATAGTCAAAACACCTTGGATTAAATTGTGGGTGGGATTGCCAAAGTCATTTTCCCCAGAACCCCATCCCCTGTCAAAATTGTCATGTGTATGATGCTGAATTTGCACAAGTTAAATGTATGTAAGTTGCAGGCTTACTGTACTGCAAAACACAGTAAGACATAAATCTGCCCGCAGCTTACTACCCGATAAAGTGCATATACGATTGCAGCGTTAAGTCACAAAATAATGGATGAATCTATCTTGGGCCTTCATGCATTGTATGGTTTCTTCCCCCCACCCCCTCCAGCAGACTTGCTCTTTGGTTTTATTGAATTTTTCTTTTTTCCATTGTGCTGTTTAATTTTTCATTATGTCCAATGGGTAGGATCCAGCTGGTATTCTTGCACTCACAGCAGGGCTTTTAGTGAAGGTTGGTGGTTTTTTGTTATTTCCACCTGCAGCTGCCCACACCACCTCCAACCTTGTTCTCCAGAGACCTCAACTTTCTGGAGCTCATTTCAGGTGGTGCTAGTAGGGGCTGGAGTGGGGAAGGAGAACTACCAAAAACCATCTTGCCTCCTCCGGAATCATTTGCTTTTCAGCATATGCTACCAGGTGGAGAGGGCTATTCGCAATTTTTGTGAGCGACAGACTTCTGGACCTGTTTGCAAGGCTGATTCTGAGGAATGTAGCCTTGGAACTGAATTATAGTCCGTCCACATATTCCCACTACTCTGACAATCTAAAAACAGAGAAAGAGTGTCAGCAATTTTGTCAAAAGCAAGATCCCAGCCATAGATGCTGATGAGCCACGAATCTAAGCATTATAGCTAAAACATATTAGGTAAAATTTAGTCACAGAATTTAGCACAGCCATACTGGCTGGGGCTGATGGGAGTTCTAGTCCAAAACATCTGGAGGGCATCAGGTTGAGAGAGACTGTCCCTCATCGACAGGCTTAAACAAGTGCCCAGCGAATGCAACACAACCATTTTGCAGGAGAGTGAAAAATCTGTCTTCCCACTCTGACAGTCTCACAGCAACATGAGGATCTGAGCCCCTTAATTCCCTGCCTTTCTGCCTGCTTCATTCCATCTCTACTCTTATGGAATGTCAGACAAGAGTCCGTGCCTGAGAATCCGCAGTGAGGGGGTTCCCTGCAGTATGATGTCATGGAGAGAGAAAAAGTTGGCTCGGCTCGCCAATCAGGTGGTTTATTCTTCCGCTGGAGTAAACCCATGCATTTGCCTGACTCCTGCTGTCTTTTTTCCCTGGGCTTATCCACACTTCCTCTTGTCCCACTGCTTTCCCCCAGAGAAAACCACTCCTTCGTATTCTCTGGATTGACATTTGCTCTGATTTAGAGCTAAAGAGCAGGTTTTCCCTTAGAAAGGAGCAGGGCAAGGGGGAAATGCTTAGACCCATGCCTAGAAAGCATAAGTCAAGTGGCAAACCGCTTGGACCCCATTCTTTCTAAGCATGGCACAGCTTATCCTTCTAGCCCACCAGCCCACCCAACCCCTGCCTGTCCAGTTACAGCCAGCCAGTTGTCCGTCTCACCCTCATCTCAATGCTGACATGATGTCTTGGCAGGGCTGCCTTAAGCATATGCAGCACCAGGTGCAAAGACCTGCCTGGTGCCCCCCCCCCCCCAGTTGCCCAGTCCCAGGCACGCAGGAGGGCGGAGCCAGATGGCTGCCTCAGCATCTCGCTGGCTCAGTTGCCCGCAAACTCGCGACACAGAGCCCACTGTGGTGCTCCAACCGACGGATGGGCTCTTCCCCAGACTCAACTCTTGGGCCCTGGACTCTCAGCCTGGTGCCCCTGAGAGCCCGCGCCCGTGTGCCCCGCACCCCTAGCACCTATGGGTAAGATGGCCCTGTGTCTTAGGCATTTGGCAAAGAGAAGAAGCTGAGGGTTACCATGACAAAGCACTTCCCTCCTCGCCCCCTCTCTTCCTCACCTCTTTCCCATCTTGTCTCCCTGAATTTCTATTTCTCTCCATAGAGTGTGTCTAGTCGTCTGCTGCATTTTCCACAGCTACCTTTGCACTCAAAGCAGTTTAAAAAGACTAAATAGACTAGCCTGGGAACTATATTACATGGTAATGATTAAAATATCGTGGCAGTACTAACAGTTCAGCAATTAACAATTTGTTTCAAATGCATCAGGGAAAATTAAGCATGCATAAGGTTTACCAACAACAGGCCAATACACATCCCAAAGTACAGTGGTACCTCAGGTTACAGACACTTCAGGTTACAGATTCCACTAACCCAGAAATAGTACCTTGGGTTAAGAACTTTGCTTCAGGATGAGAACAGAAATCGTGCAGCGGTGTGGCGGCAGCGGGAGGCCCCATTAGCTGAAGTGGTTAAGAACAGTTTCAGGTTAAGAATGGACCTCCAGAATGAATTAAGTTCTTAACCTGAGGTACCACTGTATACCTAAAGCTGATGACATCAGTAGCTAGCCACCCCCACCCCAAAACAACCAACAACACCTCCCTGGCTAAGGAGTTCCTGATGGTCAAAGACAACCCGCCCATCAGGTGGAGTCAAACACCGGTCTCAGATGGTAGTAGAGCAAGAGGCAGCACTCTGCCCTTCCCATCACTTCCACCACCACGAGGGAGGTGTTCCAGTGTGTGGCATTGCTGTTCATCTTCCCCACCCCACCCCCCAACACAGAAGCTGAGCAGCAATACTTTGAGGAGCACACCGGCTCCTGCCAAGTTTGGCAAGAGCTGGGTTGTTCCCGTACGCTGTGTTGCCGCTTGGCTCCCCACTCCCTCCCAGGGAAGTAGCTGAGTGGCCATGCTTTGAGGAACACCCCAGCTCCTGCCCAGTTCAGTGAGAGCTGGAGCGCTGCGGCAGTGGCAGTTGTGGTGGTGGATGGGGGGCAATTCCCATTTTGCCTCAGGCAGCAAAACAGAATGGGCTGCCCCTGCTTATGGTTGTTTCCAAGCGGGTATATTTAGTGTGTCTGTGAATTCTCTCTTTTAACATGTAGTGAACTGTTGTGCACGTGTTATTGTCATTGTTATTATTGCTATTTATTTAATTTATATACCGCCCTATACCTGGGGGGGGGGGTCTCAGGATAGTTCACAGAACAAAAACCAAGATATAAAACCACAAAATACATAATAAAAACAAAAACAACCCAATAGCCCCCCTACCAAAAAACACATTTTAAAAGGGCATAGGATGGAAATCAGATCAACCAAAGGTTAAAAGGTTAAAAAGGAATGTTTTTGCCTGGTGCCTAAAGGTGTAGAATGAGGGCACCAGGCGAACTTCCCTGCAGAGATCATTCCACAGATGGGGAGCCACTGTAGAGAAGGCCCGGTCTCGTGTTGCCACCCTCCGGACCCCTCGAGGAGAAGGCACATGAAGAAGGGCCTCATGTTGATGTCATGGATTTATAAATAAAATTAGAATTATTTTTACAAGAAGAATATTGGGAGAGAGGCACCTTCCCATCCCTTCCGCTCAACACACGGAGTAGCCTTTGGTTTATTCAGAAGGGTTACCTCTTTCAAAGAAGCTGAAGGTATCTAGAAATGTACCTGCCCTGTAATAGTCTACATGAAACACAGCTGAAAGCAAAGGAGGCCAGTTCTCTCCTTGAAGTGCGAGATCAGATGGTTCCTATTTTAGACTCTAAGCACAAATGGTATTAAGAGGCAGAAACCGAATCCCCGAGTGACCTCCTCAATGACTCCTTGGAGAATAGGTTGTGTCGAGATTGCGCTTCCTTTGTATTTAAAGGCCATAATGCAATGCCATATGGCGAGGAGTGAGTTAATCCACAGTGGGCAATGGGAAGACAAAAAAACATGCTTTCCCCTGGAAATACGGCATTTCAGAAGGGGAAGCATTTCTTTCCCTGTGCAAACATACAAAAATAACATGCCAGAGAGAGGCGGCTAGCCTGAAAACCTTCTTCCTGGCATGCTAGATTTATACGCGCAGGAAGTCACTTTGTCTTTTTCACTCTGGGGAAATCTCCAGTACAGCTTTATCCACACCCAACAATCTGAACTGGTACAGTCCAGAAACAATTACATCACACAACTTTATGAATTTATTTAAAATGCAGTATAAGCTGCCTTTCATCAATGCAGAGTCCAGGGTAGGGTACAGAACATAATTTGTGTTTTTTTATATTAAAAAAACCCCAGCATGGTTTGGGAGTACTGGGAAAGAGGTCTTAACCTTCCCAAGGGTCCCAATCCAGCCCAAACCACAATAGGGATGAATGAGTCTGTCATTTTCAGTTTCTTTTGGTCTCTTATTTTTCCTGTTTTATGTTCAGTTCTCCACCTTTCCATATCAATTTGCAGGGGTGGGGGGTGTTATTTGAAAGGCCTCGGGAACATTCATCAGCATCTTCATGTGAATTTTCCCTAATATGCACATCTTCTTTTGCATAATATATGCATTTTTATAATAATAATAATAATTTATTTATACCCCGCCCATCTGGCTGGGTTTCCCCAGCCATTCTGAGCGGCTTTTTGACAATTTTTGACAATTTCCCATAGGTGTGTGCACAGGATGTGTTAGGTATGCCCAGGCACACTCTAATGTTGTATGGAGCAGCAACCTGGCTCCTTCAGCAGCCACAACCCATGTGGAAGGGAGGAGAGCGAAGCAGACAGAGGCAGAGAGACATAGGCAGAATAAAAAGGCTGGAATGGATCTGAAACTTCTGCCTACATCTATCTATGGTGGTGAATGGGTGGAAGCAAAGAGACTAAAAATCAACACTTATTTTATTTAAAAGAGCCATTTTGGCTCATGTGAATTTCTCCTATATTGAGGATAGACTTTCTTTCTGCTAATTAGGAGTTGCTGTATTATTTTTTTAATTCTAAATTCTCCATAACCAGGTGGTGGCATTTTGGTTTGTAAGGTATTGAAGCCTATTGGAGACCCATGAGAAGCAGCTACTTAAAAGAGCAGTTTTATGTGTGTCGACTCAGATGAAAGTCTCACTGAGTTCAATATTAATTGCACTCACTTAAGTCTATGTAGAAAGGACTGCAGCCGCCAAGTGCTTCATTCTGTCCTCCTGGGTGGCATTTGTGGGCATACTTCCAGAGGGACAAAGCACTTCACCCACTGTCCACAGTGGGTGGAATCCAAAGGTTGGTGCTTGCATGAGGCAAAGTGAAGCAATTTGACTCAGGTGGCAGCCCCTGTCCCCACAGACAGACGACCATCCAAGGAAGGAGATTCCACCACCAATCCTTACACTGCTCGGCTCAGAGATGGTGGCCTTTGCCACCCAGTGGGCTTGTGACTGTAGTGGAATTCAAACCAGGAACTTCCCAGCTCACTCACTCTCAGCCACTGTGCTACACCAGGCTCTTGGGAAAGCCTCCCGCAGTTTGGTCAAACTCATGCTGGTAGCTTCAAGAACACTGTCCAACCATCTCTTCCTCTGTCGTCCCCTTCTCCTTGCACCCTCCATCTTTCCCAACATCAGGGTCTTTTCCAGGAAGTCTTCTCTTCTCATGAGGTGGCCAAAGTATTGGAGCCTCAGCTTCAGGATCTGTCCTTCCAGTGAGTACTAACATTTTCCAAACATTTTCACAATAACCTTCACACCAGATAATTACATTGTTTCATAAGTTGACTTCCCACCGTTGCCTCCAGAGTGTTTTTCCTCTTCCCTACTGCATTAAATCTTTTATCTATTAGAAAAAAGTTAATCTGTTACAATTATTTTATCATTTTCTTTCCGCTGTTTCCATCTCAAATCCTGCCCGCGATTTCATTTGACGAGGCTTCACCTTGAAAGCCTGTTTAACCTTTGTCCCTCCAGATGCTGCCGAACTACAACTCCCTAGTCATTGGCTATGCTGGCTGGGGCTGATGGGAGTTGTAGTCTGGCAACATCCGGAGGGGACAAATCTTGCATTGTTCTGTTGTATTTTAAATTGTGGTTAAAAACTACAGAGGCCATTGTGAGGTAACTCCCCATATGGGTCCATTTTCAAATCAGGAACTGTGGGCAGGCAGGGAGGCTGCAGCGTGCTGGAGAAATAACTGCACGCCACCCTCGTAAGAACAGGCAAAGAGTCCACCTTCTGGATGAGGCCAAAGTGGGGTCAACTAGTCTAGCATCTTGTTCTCACAATGGCTCACCAGATGCCCCAATAGGAAACTGGCCAGCACAAGAGCACTCTCCCGCTCTGATAGATATTTGCTTGCTTCTAGCTTAAGGGTCATCAACCAGCAGAATCTAACAATGTCTCTACACAGCCATGCCTTCCCCTTCCCCCAAACTGGTGGGCCTTCCTTCTGCAAGGCTGTCAAGATATTGAATGCTCAATCTTTAAACAAAAAACACCATTGCAGAAGGAAGAGGAACCCCTTCCAGGCATTGCCTGAAATTTACGCCGAAATTATTTTGATTAAAAAGAAGAAGAAGCCAGTGCAATTTAGACACATCCACTTCAACTCAGAGCTGCCCCCCGCCACATTAGTAACATCTTTTTCTTTTGGACAGACTGCAGTTAATTAACACAAAAGCAAGGACAGGAATTAATTACAAAAGCTGCTAATTAATTCCCCCCCCCCCTCAGTATCACTCCTAACAACAAACTCGAGTAGTGAGTACTGACAGGGTTATAGACCAAACAGAGTCACTGAGAAACAAGGAGCAGGCTTAGAGAGCCACAGGGGCTTGCAGAAATACCCCAAAAAGAGAGGTTTTTTGGGGGGGAACTGTAATGGCACAACTCCCCCCCCCACCCTAAAAAAAGCACAATACATTCTGCATATGCTCCATGGCCACAGAGTACTGAATGCCTTTTGGGGGTGGAAAATGGGAAGGGGAATGGAATGAAGAATCCTGGGGGGCTGGAACAGGGGAAAAGAATGTAATCTTCACTGTATGCCATCACTCACTTCCTCACTACCAAACAGCACAAGTAGTTCATGCATTGGTTACCTTGAGACTGGATGACTGCAGTGTGCTCTGAGTGTGGCGTCCAGAACAGTTGGAGACAGAACACAGCCATTGTCGCTAGTAGCCAAGGAAGGAAGGGTGGAGGAATAGGGGGTGGGAAGGGGCTGTTTGCTCAATTTCTTTCTGTCATCATTTCTGTAGAAACCCCTGTCGGTTTAGCACATCAGTCCCCAAATCCCAGTGTGCCTCAAAGTCCTCTTTCAAGCTGGCTTCCTCTCCTTTTTCAATCAAGCACCTTTCTAACAGGCTCTTAGCCTGCCCCCATCCACACACAATGCTAAAGCAGAACATTATGTTCCGCTGCATTCAGAGATGAAAGGGAGGCCTCCCAAGAATCAGCCTCAAAGCTAGCTAGGGGTGCAAAAAAAATGAAAAGCAGAAAGTGTGGCTACACATACACACACAAGTAAAACCTCAAAAAAACCAACAACGATTTAATGCAAAATATTGCTTTATGTTCCAAGATATGAAAATGTTCTCTCAAGGTACTTATAAGTCTGCATACAGGAAGCAAACATATCATGGGGTAGGAGGAAGCTTTGTGTAGCCTTCCCCCGATGGACTACATTTCTACATGCAGGCTTCCAAGGTTGTTTTTCGGGCAGGCAGCTCTGCAGTGCGCTGCAACCAAGGATCTTCCCATGTCCTTTTGGGTCATGTTTAGGGTGTTTTTGGTTTTTTTAAAGAAAAGAATGGAACCACTAAAGTCCAGGTTGGCTGAGTGGGAAGAGATCCCTTGCATCCATCTTGATTTATCAGGCTTGCAGCTTAGCATAGCAATATCCCAGAAGTCTGAAGTGCTGAAAGTTAGATTTACACCTGGAAGGCTGCTCTGAAAACAGGCCAGCATCTCTAATGAGGTTCCCGAGACCCTCCTGAGTGAAGGGAGTGGCTGACAAGCCAGGATGGCCCTCATGTCCTCCAAGAAGATTGCATGGATGAAAGCACGCCAGCCTGGCTACCTCAGGGAAGAGCCTCATTAGTGAAACGCATAAGAAAAGCCTCCCCCCTCTTCCTCTCCCCCACCCTCGTTTTTCTCTGCCTACACAGTCGAAGCCAGCTGGTGTTTTTTGTTCCGTGGTACTGTTTAAATATTGAAAGGATTTTTCATCCTGGACTTGGCAGGTGGGGGTGGGGCAGGGGGGTGGGGGAGAACTGCAGGAGGATGAATCAGGCCTGGCTGGGGCTGGCCGGCTGCAAGCTGGACCACAGTCCTGCCTCTCGAACAGTCTCACATCTGCAAAACAGGATCCAGCCGTAACTGCCTTCCCCACGCAGCTCCCTCATGGCAGGCTCCAGCTGGGCAGAGTAAGGAAAACAGACCCTCCCAGTGTCCCTATTTTCCCTGATTTACAGAAGTCATCCGGGTTTCTGATTTGATCCTGGAATGTCCCGCTTTTTCTTAGGACGTCGCTATTTTCATCAGAGAAATGTTGGAGGGTATGGAGTTATGAGACCCCCCCCAAGCCAAGGAGATAAGTAACTATACAGCATTTAGAAGACATCTGAAGGCAGCCCTGTATAGAGGTTTATTAATGTTTGCTGTTTTGCTATCTTTTTATATATATTGTTATCTTTTTATATATGTTTTGTTATCTTTTTATATCTGACTGGCTAGGGCAACCCAGTCAGATGGGCAAGGTGTAAATAAGAAAATTATATTATTATTATTATTATTATTATTATTGAATAGGACGTCCCTATTTTCATTTTTGGAGAAATGTTGGAGGGTATGGGAGAAATGGATGCCGCTTGAAAGGAGCTGGGTACTGGGGCCTAGATGTAGCCCCCCATCAGGGACTCTATCTGGCATTCAGGACTCTCCATAGGCCATGCCTGCCCCCCAGTCCTGCCCTCTTTCATGGGCCCTGCCACACACCCTCCTCAATTGGTTCTTCCCTGGCTTGAATACAACATTGAACTGTGAGAATGCCTCTCGCTTGCCTTGGTAGAAGATGGAGGAAAGTATGTGTGTAGAAACCTCTGGCAACAGTCTTATCTGCTGCCCCACTCACTTTTGGCACAGAGTCCACCTGCTTTTGTTTCAGGCCATGTCATCCCTGGAAGGTGTCCCTTGAGGAACGGTGTCCCTTGGGCTGAAGAAGATTCCCTACTCCCACTTTAAAGAACCATCCCCCCCACCCTAAATTTACTTGAAAGTATATTCAAGAATAGCATGACCCTTGAATGTGTTGTCTGGTATGGGTTGGTGGGTACCAAAGCCCACCTACTAAGCCCTGATTCCCCTGAATCTTCAAAGGCAGAGTCCTGCAATAACAACAGCCTCAGGAGACTCCTCAGGAGATGAAGAACGCCCTGGGGAGAGAATTGCACAGCTGGGAATCCCACTGAACCATCAGTGGCAGAAGAAAGCACCTGCCCTTTAACTTGAGGTTGAGGACCTCCAGTTAATGACTACCTTCACAGTGCTATAAAACTCATCCTGTTACTCCAGAATCTTGCTGAGATAGCATGCCTGTTTGAATTCAGCTGCAAAAGCACTGTCCATGGTCCTGAATTCACATCTAAGTTGCTCTCCAAGGTACCACCTTTTGACTTGTCCTGTCTCACCCTTCTGCCTGACTGGGGAACCAGGAACTTCTGACAAGGAGCTTTATGAACCACCAGCCTTTCTCCATTCTGGACATCCCTGTGGATCATGACTGCTGAACTCCCAACTCCCATCAGCACTAACTGTTGACCGTGCTGGCTAGGGCTGATGAAAGTTAGAGTTCAACAACACCTAGAGCCAACAAGGCGCACAGATTCTGTTGGACTACAATCCCCATCATCCCTGATTATTTGCCATGCTGGCTGGGGCTGATGGGGAGATGGAATCCAACAACAGATGGAGGGCACCACATTGACTCCACTCCATTCCCTGCTTCATATGCACCATTCTTGCTCCTGAACATGCAGTCTAAATGGGCAGGTCTATCAAGATAGGGGAAAGAGTGTTCCAAGCTCCACTGAATTTCTCCATGTACAAATTATGCTACACTCTGCTTTATAAAAAGAAAGGACGAAAGGAGGGGTCTTTCTTAATCCATCCACTTTCGTAAGCTCTTTCTAATTTAAAAAAGAAACATTAAGCCACAACCATGGTGTTAGAAATCTGTTCGTGGAACATGTTCCCACATTACATTCAATGACTGCACAGTCTCTGCACCTGTGTACACAAATAGTTTATACTTGTGCAATTATTCATGTATAATGTTTAATGGGTGTATAGTCTCTGTACACAATAGCTGTACAAATCACATAGTGAACACTCTTTCACACAAGCAGTTGGCAGCTCTTTACCCCTGGTTTTTGACACTTAAGATGTATATCTTTAGGACCCATCTTATTCCTGTGACTGTAAATTGTTTTCAGCTGCTTTTAATAACATAAAAACTGCAAAAAAAAAATGATTTTTGACATACAGGCACTCCAATTTCTTGTTGTTGTTGCTGCTGCTGCTGCTGCTATTAACTCACATAAATGACTCAAAGCAACTTACAGAAACAACGGGAATGCAGAAAACATTTACAATAAACATAATTAGTAAAAACTGGGGGGGGTGGAATCTATGCAAATAACTACTCCTGGCAATAGCTAGATGAAACAGTTGGTGCGTTTCAGTTTCAAGGTGGGAAACGCAGCTGTGTGGGGAGTGTCTGGAGGTGAGGAGGGATAATGCTCAGCTCATAGCAGCTTAGACGGCTTCAATGTGCTCTCTGCCAGACTGCTATTGAAGGGCATTTTGGAAATGACAGCTTGCCCTTCAGATATTTTGGACTACAACCGGGGCTGCAGGAGTCACTCAGCAGGAGGTATACCATATGTGGCCATAATATTGTACAGAGTGGATGTCATTTGCATGAAGTTCAGTCCCCAGCATTTCCAGGTAGGACTTCCATGAGAAACCCTGGAGAGCGAGTGCCTTGCTAGCTTCTTGGGCTGGCTGGAGATGATGGGAGTTGTAGTCCAGAACCTCGGGAACACACCAGGTTCAGAAAGGCTTCCTGTGATGGCCTGGGATTTGGACTCGGAGGCTGAACCTGAGGAATCCCAGCCTGCACATAACCAGCTGAGCCGGGGCTGGGGCTTGAGCCTAAAGGGTCCTCGCCTGTGCTGGATCCTCAGGTGCAGGCACCAGCTGAGTCTGCTCTGGCTCCTGAGGTGATGGAGGACCCATTGCCTGCAGGTGCTCCACTCAGAGCCCTGTCAGGGGACGCTGAGGTTGCCTCTGGGTCCGGTAACCCTCCAGCCAGGAGAGCCTGAGCTGCAGAGGCTCAGGGCAGAGAGGTGGAGGGAACTAAGTTCCCGCAGGAGGAGTGCTCACCTCCAGGCCGGGAGAGGCGAGTCACCTGTGGACCGGGGCCACCCTGTGCCTCGGGGCAGATAAAAGCCAGCCAGCCCCAGTCCCAAGCTGCGGGAGCAACGTTGTTGGTAGCCAGTTCCTGCCTGCGCCCTGCCTTGCCTCTCTGCCATAGCTCCTGACCTCACCCGACTCCCTGCCTTGGACCCAGCTTCAGCTTTGACGGACTGTCTCCCTACTGCACCCTCAACCTTGGACTGGACTCGCACCTTGCCTCACAGTTAACCCTTGGGACCAGCACACTTCCTTAGTGGAAGATCCTTCCCCACAAACCCCCAGATTAAGTTTCTTGTGAAGGGGGATTGGCTGTTAGACTGCTTTGAGAATTGTAGCTCTAGGGGGTCCTCTTGATAATTCTCAGCACCCTTAGCTAACTAGAGCCCCCAGAATTCTTTGCGGGTAACCATGGCTATTTGAAGTGGTATATTGGCTTTAAATTAATGTGGCTAGAATGTCAACAAACCTTTCTAGGCATGAGACTTGAGATGCCGTGAAACCTTTGTCCCTTTTCGCTACTGTTCTGTGCAACCACTTTGGCAACTTTTCTTTGGCAGAAATATCCCTTCCACCAGTTGGGAACTGAGGCCATCTGTTGCTGACAGACCTAACAAGATTCTGCAGACAATCCCTGCTTTCAAACAGCAAAGCAGGAGCTCCTGTTTTACAGAGTGAGTATCTCTCTCTCTCAGGGACGCGGGTGGTGCTGTGGGTTAAACCACAGAGCCTAGGACTTGCTGATCAGAAGGTCGGCGGTTCGAATCCCAGCGATGGGGTGAGCTCCCGTTGCTCGGTCCCAGCTCCTGCCAACCTAGCAGTTCAAAAGCACGTCAAAGTGCAAGTAGATAAATAGGTACCACTCCGGTGGGAAGGTAAACGGCGTTTCCGTGTACTGCTCTGGTTCGCCAGAAGCAGCTTAGTCATGCATAGTATCGCCAGCTCCCTCGGCCAATAAAGTGAGATGAGCACCACAACCCCCAGAGTCGGTCATGACTGGACCTAATGGTTAGGGGTCCCTTTACCTTTACCTTTACCTCTCTCTCTCTCTCTCTCTCTCTCTCACACACACACACACACACACACACCCCTTCTCATTCTCAATGTTTCACCACCCCAGCCCTAAACTACCCCTAGCACACACACACACACACACACACACACACAGGTAGACAGGCCTAGCTTAACAAAAAGGCCAAGTGGGCTTCAGCACCACAGCCACAATCCGAAAAAACCTCACTAAGACATCACTCAAGTGATAGGAAGGGCTGTAGGCCAGTGGTAGGGCACCTGCCTTGCATGCAGAAGGTCCCAGGTTCAATCCCCGGCATCTCCAGGTACATTTGGGAGAGCCTCCTTGTCTGACACTTTGGAGAGCCTCTGTCAGTCAGTGCAGATGATGCAGAGCTAAATGAACCAATGGTCTCCCTCGGCATAAGGCAGCTTCCTATATATATAAAAACTTTGTATTTTAAAATGCAAGCTGCTCGTAGGAGGGGTTTGGTTTCTGTATATATAATTCATTAATACATGGCTAAAGCAGGCTGCTAGGTTTGCTTAGTGGGGCAAGTGCTGCTCAGGCATGCAAATATTTTCCAGTGTCCTATGGTGGATCCAAGCTGTCTCTACACACATGCAAGTGTTTTTGTAAAAGAGTGTGTGTTTATACAGCTCAACTTGGGTACACTTGACTGTACACTCATTGAGCATTACATATGAATAACTATATGTATGTACACAGCGCAGCTATTTCTGAGCACAGGTGTACATACACATGCTACACTCATTGAAGCTAGCATGTGAACACTCCTTAACCTTCCCAGGGTCAGAAACTCTGCATGCTCAGTTTGAATCCAAGTTTGTTTGTCTGAATGCATTTAGGAGCCCTATTCAGACATTCCTGCTTTATGTCGAAAGGTTGGGTGTGGAGTGTGTAGGACTGGGACCTATAAGGATGTTTGGGAAAGGGGCAACACGCACAGCTCTGCCCCCCTACTCTTAATCATGACATTTTGCTTCCACTTTTCCTCCAAAGAACTCAAAATGCTATACACAATCTCCACCATTTCGTGGCCCAGGATCACCCAGTGAGTTTTCTGGCTGAGTGGGGATTCAAACCCTGGTCTCCCAGGTCCTAGTCCGACACTCTAACCACTGCACTACATTGGCATCCTTGCACATATTCCTGGGGAAATGCTGACAGATGAGGGCACTAAAGACACTGGGGTTTCGGGTTGCCAAATGGGACCAGCCACTCAACTTTTATAGCCTAACAACAGCTTGATCTGCAGAGATCAGAGGGAGGAGCTTTTTGCAACGCTCCTCTGCAGCACACTTAGCATATTGGTTCATCTCAATATGGATTCTAGCACTTACTGTTGCTGGGGGTGGAGAAAAATAGTCTTAGTGGCTGGAATCCAGAAGTACAATAAGAATGAAAAACAAGGATTTGAAAGAGTGCTTTAATATTTCTTTTTCTTTTAATCTCATTAGTGTGATTTGCTTGTCTCTTTTAAAGTAATTGTTTCTCTGCAAAGCCAAGACCAGCTTATGCCACATTAAAAACTGGCTTGTCATTTCTCCCCCAGGGAGGACTGAGGCTGGATCCTGGGCTCACACATTTCATCCAAATAGCACGGCCTGTTCTTCTCATAAAAAGAGAATTGGCTGCAGAGGTGACTCGCGGGCAGGAAGGAGAGTGAGCTGAAACCCAAAGAGATGTATGAGGGCAAAGCCAGCATTTTTTCTACTGGTGTACGATTGCTATCAACGAACCAAAGCTTGAAAATTCTGCATTTATACATTTGGTTCCCCTGCAGGGTGATCCACTAAGACCATAGGTTCTCAACCTGTGGGTCCCCAGATGTTGTTGGACTACAACTCCCATCATCCCTGAGCTCTGGCCTTGCTAGCTAGGGGTGATGGGAGTTGTAGTCCAACAACATCTGGGGACCCACAGGTTGAGAAAGGCTGCACTAAGACAAAAGTGGGGCACTGCCCCACTAAACTCAGTCTGCCCTCAGTCAACCTGATTGACTTCTTCCTTACAACCAGTCCAGGAGGTGGCACTGCCTGCCAACTTCTTCCTCCTCCTTAGCCTCAGTGTCACCTCTGTAGAACACAGCAGGGAGAAGGAGGAGGATCTAGACAAAACTAGAATTAGTTGGCTCTGTCTCTTATTGGCTCTGGCTCCACCTACTGGTGGGCTCCCTGCTTTCTCCCCTAGCAAGTCCAACAGGCACTAGATGCCACTGTTCGGTTCAAAACATTCATAGAATCATAGAATTGTAGAGTTGGACGAGACCCCAAGAGGCATCTAGTCCAATCCCCTGCAATGCAGGAATCTTTTTGCCCAAGGTGGGGCACGACCCCAGACCCTGAGATTAAGAGTCTCATGGCGTGGATTTTTCCTGCTAGCAACAAAGTTGCAAAAAGCTTTACATGAGCTGCCGGTGGGGGGCAGGAGGGCTTTTAGGGATAGGGGAGAAATTTGCTTGCAAACCTACCAAAATCTGCACATCTCAAACCAATATCAAAGCACGCCTCTCCTTTGAAATCTACACTTCTCTGAATTTGCAGTGCAATTCTCCAACAAAATAATATGTACGAAATGTGCATCTACAAGGGGGAAGTGTGCTTTAAAATGCATCTGTTAATGAAAATAGCATACAGCATGTGTTATGTTAGGGGAAATTGCTTGCAAAAATGTGTATTTGGGGGGAAATTCCATATAATATTGAGAAATGTGCACTAAATCACTGGCAAATTTTCAGGAGGATATTATTGTTGTTGTTGTTGTTGTTGTTGTTGTTACCACCACCACCATCATCATCATTTCTTAAAAAAGTACCAACTGATGCAGAAATTTGATGAACTGAAGACTGGAAAAATGAGAAACTATGGGAAACCAAAACTGACAACCTGCCCCTCTCCCAAAGGCAACTCTTAGGCAAGATCATTGCCAACAGGGGCATCGTGAATAAATTCTGAGGGTCAGATGATGCTCTGCTTTCACAACACACACACACACACACACACACACACACACACACACACACTGGGAGGCAGTTTTCTGCTATTAAGCAGGACCAGCTGAGGCATCAAGTCCCAGGAGAAAGGGTGGGGGAGAAGCATGTGTTGATAGGCGCAGTGGAATGGGGGGGGGAGGCGCCTTCATTTCACAGGGAGGAGGGATAAGGCATGGGGCAGGGATATAAAACAGACCGGGATAAAGCGAAGAAGCTGCAAGCTGGCAGGTTTTTCCTCTTGACAACGTCACAACAGAGAAGCCAGTCAATGTTTCCACCAGCCAGCTCAATCTTTAATGAGGCAGCTACAAATGCAGAGAAGGTGTTTTTGCTCAGCTAGGCCCTGCCATGCTGAAAGCACTTAACATGGGGGGGGCGTCTTTTTACTTTCAGAAAAGGGTAGAGCTTATAAGCTTTAAAAACATTTTGGTATGGCCATCAGAGCTGCTGTGTTTCTGAAATTCACCTCGCCACAGCCCAACTCCACCTTCAGGGGGCAGAGTTTAACCTGGGAGCCCCTTTGCCCTCACCCCAGATATTTTGGGGGGTAGAGTGTGAAATGAATGCTTAGTGTGTGTGCTAAGTTGGTGAAGAATTTCAGTTTGAGTTGCATTTTATCGTGAATCTACTAAATTTCCACTCCCCGAATGAATGCTCAAATTGAAAAGGAGCTAACTCCTGAAATGTGGACATAGTTCTGGATTTTGCAATGCAGTCCTCCAACCAAAATAATATGCACTGAAATGTGTATATATGAGATAGAGCATGCATAAAAATGCCTGCATTTGTGAGAATAGCACACACAAATGCATTATATCAAGGAAAACTGCTTCCAAAAATGTGTATGGCAGACAAAATTGTTTACAAAATATATGTATCTTAGGAGAAGCGCACACGAAAGTGCTGGCGAATTTTCATGAGGACTTTTTATTTTTAAAAAATTGCAAAGGGATGCAGGAATGTGGAGAACATTCATTGGGAGAATGAAAAATTTAAGAGAAACCAAAACTGACAGATTCACACATCCCTAGCTGAGAGGCACACAAGAACTGGCTTAATCTTTCACCTTCCCTCTTAAAACCCTTGTGTGTTGAGATGCACTGCATCATGGAACCATATCCCATGATGCAGCAATATTGTATCGCCCATTTTTAAACAGGGCCAGTTTAAAATATACCATAGAGACAAAGAAATGCAATGTTTTAAGTAGCACTTAGATCCAACTGTATCGGGAATAAGTCCCACTGAACTCAATGAGACCTCTCATCGTACTAACCATGCTGTTGTACATTTGTAAATACTTCCTTCATCTCATCTTAAGACAGAAACTATCTGAAGACAAATGTTTATAATTTATATCTGTTACACACACACACACACACACACACACACACACCCCTCTAGCATGGAAGAGTTTTGTGTAACACAAAGGCTTCTACATCACACTGAGAGCATTGATTAGAATTTCATCAACACATCCTTTTCCAGATTATTCAGCAAGGGATGAGAGAGGAAATTGGGTTGGTTTGTAATTAAATATGAACCTGCTTAATTTGCACTTCTCAAAACACTATGAAAACTGAGCACGGTCACCTTTTAAAATTTAACACTTCTCTGAATTTTTCAATACAGTTCTCCAACCAAATCAATGTGTACAAAAAGGTGTGATTTAGGAGAAGTTGTGCAAGAAAAATGCATATGTGAATGAAAGTAAGGCACTTAACTGCATTATAGTATGGGAACTAGCACGCAAAAATTTTGCATACATTTCTCTTGGTATACACATAACAAGAAAAAAGCTTACTAAACTCCTGATTAATATTGAAAAGCCTTTTTTAAAAAAATCAAACTCATGCAGAAATGTGGCATGGTGGTTGGAAAAATTAGAAAATGAAGCAGACAGATTCACTCATCCTAACCAGCAAATTTCACCTACAGAATTTAGAGCATTTCTCAGACTGTATTCAGCCTGACAACATCAAATACCCCAGACTTAACACCAACACAGAAGAAGATTCTGCCAGTGATATCCAGTACATGTTTACTCAAAGCTAAGTTCTGCTGAGTTCCATGGGGCTTACTCTCAGGTAAGTGGATATAGGCTTGCAGCCTTAACTGCTTCTAACTATTGTTAGATACACACCCAAACCCCATCTATCGCATACATTTGAGTGGAATATGTCCAACAGTATTAAATATTGTGCCTTTTGTACAAGTAAATCTCCTGTGATTTTATACCCTTCTGATTTAGATCGCAGCGCCTTGTTTACTTTCTTGCAAGAAAATCTCACTTTCCTGACTTTTAGCAACCTTGATATGTTATACCTGCAGGTGAATCAGCCATTAGTAATAAGCCAGAATGAATAATTTAGAATCGCACGTACTGTATCTGGAGTTACTTGTATCTGATGTTATTCATGGCTTCACGGGTGATAAGATAATAAAATCAAAACACTGAATCAGCAGCACTTTCAGAATGTTGGTATGTTTATGAAACAGGTAGCTAATATTTGTAGTTTGGGCAAATGAATCAACTAATTAACCAAATCCACCATATCAGCAGATCTTAACAAGCCTGAAAATTAGGCACTAACCTGGTCATATGTGACAAGCAAAAATCTGTTCTAGCGCCCTTTTTTATAAATTGTGTTTTCCCAATTTGCCCTTCAAAGGCCACATAGTCTTATGTGTGATCAGGAGCACTAGTAAGGTTTTGGGGGCTAGTAATTTTATGCACCTATCCACAAGGCTGATATACAGTAAAACAGGCAGAAATGAAACAAGAATTACTGGGGGAAATAAAATTATCCAGACTTTGCTCATGATCAACTTTGGACCAACCAATCCAGGAAGAAGAAAAACCCTCGTTCAACTTTACCAGTTTAGATGCAGGTATCATGCCTTTTCCTAGATGCCTTTGTTTCTTGGGAACACGAGTCCTTAGGATTCTTAAGGATCCATTGAGCAAAGCATTTTAAGATGCACGTATGTCATTGCCTCTGAACCAAAATAATGCAACGGCTTACCTCATCTCAAGTTCTTCCCTTGCCCTCCTTCCTGCATCTTATATTGGACTCAAAGGTCTGGCCCCTTTAAATTCTTGCCAGCACAAATGCAAAGACTATTAGCCAGAGAACCCCATTCGTAGCAACCACTCAAAGGATTAGCAAACCCCAGCTGCTTGGTAGAAGTGAAGCCTCACATTAAGGTTTAATGTAACCGTAGTACAAGCCTGTAGGGATGCGAGAAAAGGGGCACACGGAACGAGCGTTGCAAACTGAAAGCTACATTCGCACATTTTCCTCCTCCTGTATATCAACCCATCAAGGGAGGTGTGCTTTACAACAATAAGCATACAGTGGACTTTGATCTCAGAATAGCAATGGGTGACTCTGTCCATTTCAGTTTCTCTCTGTTTCTCATTTTTTTCCAATCTTAAGCTTAATTCTCCACAGCAATTTTTGGATATTTATATGTATTTTTAAATCCTTATGAAAATTCACCATCCTTTTACTGCGAATTTCTCCTAATAGACACATTTTATTGCGATTTTACCGGGCACACACGTTTCTCCAGAGCCATTTCCTTCTAATAAAATGCCTTTTTCTATGTTGTTTTCGCTACCCTGGCATATGCATTTTTGTACACATTTCTTGGCTAGAGAATGGCAGAGCAAAATTCGGAGAGGTGCAAATTTCAGAAGATGGCTGTGTGTCGGTTCGTATCTGGATTCTGAAAGTGAGAATTATGTATGTTTGCCTTAAATGAGAACTAGTTCCCATTTCTCCCACATCTCTATCTCAGAACGGTTACTGAGGTGGGGAATTCCTATTCCTTATCCGTCCCACTTGTGCTAGCTTTGCATACTATCCATAAGAAGAAGCGAAGCCCCAAATGCAAGGTGGGCAAGGTCCATGTGTTATGACCAAAGGTCATCATTGCAGATGGATTGTACCCCACACCAGTAAATCCATGTCATCAGGTAACAGGAGAGTGTCAGGAACTGCCAGCTGAGGTTCTTGGAGCCAAGCCAAGGAGCTACAGCTTTACGTTTGGCACAAACCTAGCAGTGCTCTCATTAGGAACATACCATTGCCAACTCAACATGAGCAGGCTTTGCAGATTTAAAATATATAAATCAAGTTCATTTCTGATGCAACTGCATTTTATTTTTATGGGGATGGCAAAATATTTGTTCCTTTCAATATCCCTGCTCTCATCTCCGGGGTGTAGGTTGGGAAATTATCATATTCAAAGTGTCCATTCGAGCACTTCTGGTGTGTATAATTTAGGGTCGGGAGGGTTCATTTTGTTAAAAGTTCCATTTAATTTACGTTCCCGCATGGTCATTTTCACCCCTCACTCCCCTGGTACTTTTTTCACTGTCTCTTAAATTTGACCCAGAGAGATCAACTATACGCAAAATATAAATTCGCTAGCATAATAAAAAGTTTATTGCATTCAATTTTTTTATGGATTTCCCCACATCTGCTTCTGAACTGATATTCACTTCTGACCTGCCCCCAAGGCCAATCTGGAACAGGACATTTCCTAGAAACCACCAGTTCGCGGCTAGCAAAACGCACCAGATTGCAATGTAACATCTTTTGAAGCCTAGTGCTGGTCTCCAAATGATACCCAGACGTCCTGTGCATTGGGGGAGGGGGAATAACCAAGCAACACACCCATCCGCAACCCTTCCGGTAGTCCAGGTACACTCAAGAGCTCTTTTAAGACATAACCCACACATCCCCAAATATGAGCTGGGGGCACCGATGAACCTGCACCACCCGAACGAACCCTTGACAAGCTCAGGGGACTTTGCAATCTCCCTTCTCCCCTCCTCCCCTTTCCGCCATCCCTTCCTGTTCCCTGCCTTTGCTCTTCGGATGAATCCTTTACTGCTGCACTGTAGCTGGACTTCCAAAGCAAAGTAGGGCCAAATGCACCCAGGAATTAAAAGGAAAAGAAAAGAAGGAGTATTTCTTACCAGAATTAGTCAATGTTTCGTTCCAGAGCTGCTACTCATTTGTTTATTTGCTCCCCGGTCATTTTTTTCCCATCCCTTCTTCTCCTTTTGCCTCTTGGCCCCTCAAATGTGGGCATCAGAGGGGGATTAAGCAGACCAAATGTTCTGGCGAGCCGAGCGGATCAACCCACTGAGGACAGGCATCCAGGTAAGGAGAGATCAGCAACGAGAGAGTCCATCAGCTAGGAAGAGAGAGAGAGGGAGTCTCTCTCTCTCTCTCGTCCACAGACATACACACACACATACACACACACCCCAACAACAAAGCTATACGGGGAAGCTGCAGGCAGAACAGATGGGAGGGGTGGGGAGGGAGGGAAGGAGGGAAGGAGGGAGTAGGGCGTCAGGGAAGACTAACGTAACAGATGTGTTGACTTTAACTTATACAGAAAATTGATTGTGCTTGGCGCAGAGGGAATGGGGGGAGACAGAGAGAGACAATAGTCGTTATTAGAAGGAGGGAGGCAGTTTGGAACACCAGGCTTCAGTATTGCTTTGTTTCTCCTATTTTATTCCGGTATCCGAAGGAGCAGGACATGTGTGTTGGAGGGGTGGACTCTTTGCTAAGGCTGAGCCAGATGGATCTCTTCCATTAAACGACAGTCTCCATCCACTTGAGAACCGCGAGGACAGTGTGGTACAACATTTAGATGTAGGACAGGTGTGGAAAGTCAAGAGAGAGGTCCACCTATAGGTTTCTAGCTGCTGTTCATCTGCGCCAAGCACCACCCATATATGGGACTCAACACAAGCAAAGGAGAGTCATAGAATCATAGAGCTGGAAGGGACCCTGAGGATCATCTAGTCCAACCCCCTGTAATGCAGGAATCTCATCTAAAGCATCCATTACAGGTGGCCATCCAATCTCTGCTTAATAACTTCCAATGAAGGAGAGTCCACCACCTTCCGAGGGAGTCCATTCCACTAAGAACAATACATTTTGAGGGGCTGCAAACCCACCTCACTTCCCCTGATATTGTCTAATTTGTGTGGCAATCAAAAATGTACTGTTAGTGGACTTCCTTGTCTTTCTGAGTTTCTTTTCCCGCTCATTATATGGATTCCAATGTTTGCTTTTGGAATTTGGATTCCTGCAGTTTATAGTATATTTGAACAGGGGTAAACTTCCTCTGTCCTGGGGGTATAAGAAGGGCACCAATTTCCATTTCGCTCTGTATTTGTGTCATGCACCCCCATTTCCATTCCACTGCAGTTCATCTTCTGTCCACAACTAAATTATTTGCCTAGCTGTCCACTGTGTTGAAATTGCATAGCTTGCATAATTTACTTAAGTAATTACGTACATTACATTGTTATTACGCACTGAAAGCAGCAACAAATGCAGATACTGATCGTATTGGCTGGATTGATTCCTGTTCTGATCATGGAATGAACATCGGCAATTTCTGCTCCTATGTACAATATCTTGCACACCATTCTCTTAAAAGAGAGCCCCTTGGTTTTTGTCAGTGTTCTCATGCACCTTCTCCAGAGTTACCTATGAGCCAATCGTCTATGGCTGACTCGTCTCCTTTCACTCTGGCTCCAATCTGCACAAAGGCTGATAAGACTTCTTCTCGGTGGCTAAAAAAACTCCCCTTTCATGCTGATTGGGGAGCTCTAGGATGTTGTAGATAGGGAGAAACAGTAATGGGTCTTTGACACACACCCCCAACCCCAGACCACAACACCTCTGAGCAATGGTGATGGGACAATATCTTCTACCACACCTGAGGGCAATAGACTAGTGGGTACATGATTTGCTGTGTAAGAAGCTCTGCTCTCTTCTCCAACACCTCACCACTGCTGCCTGCTCCTCAAACCTCCCACCTGAAGTAGCTGTCTCATTTTGCCTAATGGTAGGGCCAGCCCTGGTCCCAAAGCTTTCTCCTCCCAGGGAAGAAAAGAGAAGGAGAGGAGTCCCATCCTGTTAGAGCAGTGGTTCTCAAAGGATGTGGCGTGCCACACTGATGTGGCAGGAGATGATGGCAAGTGTGGCAGGAAGATTCAAGGACAAACAATATTTTATTTTGGGAATGATTCATGTTCCTATGTAGCTGCATTGTTTTATACTTTCTGGTTGTCCCACGATCATATAATAAAGTAATTGCATTCTATGTTACAAATCAAGCACCACTAGACACTGTTTCTTTTTGTTTTCCAATGTATTTCTTTTCAATTTAAAATTTGATATGGTGTGAGCATATTCTGAAAGTATGGCCCAAGGGAAAAAAAAGTTTGAGAAGCACTGTGTTAGAGAGAGACCCACCAGGATGGGTCTGGGGTGAAGGGTAGCCCTGATCTGTTTGTAGTCTGGCTTGATTCTGGACTTTCCAAATCTGACCATGGAGAACAAGGAAGGATTTTTTTCCTGACCCTGGGGCTGAGGTTCAAAGCCTGAATTTGGTTGGAGAGTGTCAGAAGGAGGCCTGATCAGGAGCAGCCTCCAGTTGGAACCAATTCAAAACCCACCCTGGTTTTGAATTGGCTGGGGAGGAATCTTCTCTGTTCAGAGTAAGTGAGGGACAAATGACTTTCCTTTCACTTCCCCTTCATCAGGAGCTCTGCAAAGTCTATGTCCCTGTTTCATTTTGTATTACTTTCAGGAACCATGTTCACATCAAACGATGTGCTGAGGAACCCTTGCACATTACAAGGGGTTCTGGAGCATGTTCTAGGCCTCAGTCAGTTCGTGCAGGGATGCCAGCTACGCCTCCTGAACTTCACTGATGTCAGCTGGTGAAAACCAGAGAACCAACTGCCTAGAAACCACCCAACACTTCCTCAGAGTTGCACATGGCAGGGAAGGGCGGGAGTGATGGGCAAGGGATCTTTCTGGGAAGGTTGGGGATCCATCCCATTGAGCAATCCAGATAAGATGTTGACAAACTCTGGGGTTGTGTGTCCTGCTTTACAGAGGACAGTCCTCTTTTATTCTGAAGGCTTCCCTGCTGGAAGATATCCTCTGTTAGATTTGAAAGGCTGTCTGGTTCAAAGCTAAAGAACCATAAGAAGGGAGAACAGGAAGTTGACTATCAAGAGGTGCAACACCTGGACACAGTCTTTTCCCCCACACTGGTGAGATGTGTTATATTTCTGTGTAAATTCCAGCCATTATTTCCAAATGTGTGTCTGGATATATTAGTTACCATATGTAAATTTTATGCAAACCACTGCCCTCTTTGACCATCTGATCTGGGCAGGGGATCAATATGCTTTGTTTCAGCCTTAGTACCTTCCACCAAGTCAAGTGCAGAGCCCCACTCTGTGGGCACCCTATGTTTTTGTATCCATGGCGTCCCCTCTGCAAAATGTGAGTTTTCAAATGCCCATCTCTTCCACAGTGTCCGTATGGAGCGGGGGAGGTTTGGCAAAGAGTTTAAAGGGCCTAATCCCCCAAGCTAGATAATTCAGGGAAAGAGGATTACCCACCCTGAGCACTGCCCTCACCTAAATATAGATGGGTTCGGCCTTTTCATTTCAGCTCAGCTAGACACGGAGAGGTCTCATGCAAAGAGAAAGGGGGGGGGAGAGAAAGAGAGAGAGAGAGAGAGAGAGAGAGAGAGAGAGAGAGAGAAGAAAGAAAGAAAGAAAGAAAGAAAGAAAGAAAGAAAGAAAGGCATTCTCTTTCTAATTCCTGGCCTGGCAGATGATTTCTTCCTATATACATAAAAATCTAAGGCTGTCGTCACACAGTGCCGTTCATACAGCTGTCAATGGAGCAAAGGGCAGGACAGGTTGGTGAGCAGAGCAAGCAGCAGCAGAGCCAATACCTATAATCCAGGTGTTGTGCTGGATCTGGTCTCCTGAAGCAATTTCCTCTGGCCTTGGGTTGCCCGAACATTTGAATATCAAGCACAGCCTCCAACTTTTCACAGAGGGAAATAGGGAGGTGCCTGCAGCCAGAGGTGGTGCATCCAGTTTTGCCACTTAAGGTGAAATGGGAAATGCTACCCTGCCAGCACCTGCAGCAGAGAAGCAGCACCAGAATCAGTGCCTATGTCAAGTGAGATCTCGTGTGCTTTGCAAGCTCTTGTGCAATTTTGGCAAGCTCCCACCTGAAGCAGCAACAAAAGCAGTGGGGCAGGTGTGGTGTCCACCAGAGTGCCATCTTGGGGCACCCTGCCTAACCAGCCCTGCTTGCAGCATCCTCCATTCTCATCCAGGATCACTTTCTGAGCTCCCGTCTCATTTCCGAATTATGAAAGGCTCTCCTCATGCCCTGGCTGCATGCTGCCTTTGTTTATGTGTGTAGAAACTAGGTAGAAACATAGGAAGCTGACTTACACTGAGTCAGACAACAATAATAATAATAATAATAATAATAATAATAATAATAATAATAATAAATTATTTATACCCTGCCCATCTGGCTGGGTTTCCCCAGCCACTCTGGGCAGCTTCCAACGAAACACTAAAATACAATAACCTATTAAACATTAAAAGCTTCCCTAAACGGGGCTGCCTTCAGATGCCTTCTAAAAGTTTGGTAGTTATTTTTCTCTTTGACATCTGGTAGGAGGGCGTTCCACAGGGCGGGTGCCACTACTGAGAAGGCCCTCTGCCTGGTTCCCTGTAACTTGGCTTCTCGCAGCTAGGGAACCGCCAGAAGGCCCTGACAATTGGTCATTATAATCCTTATTGTCTGCACACTGACCGCCGGCGGTGGCTGTACAATTTTTCAGAGAGGGTTCTCTCCCACCTCTACCTGTAGATGCCAGGGACTGGACCTAAGTGCTGTCGATGAACCTGAAAACTGCCTCCCACAAAGTAAGACCAGTCTATATTGACTCACCCTAGTTCATTGGTCCATCTAGCTCAGTTTTGTCTACATTGACTAGCAGCCACTTTCCAGGGTTTCAGACCCTGGAATTTCCTGCATGGAGAAGCTGGGAATCAAACCTGGCGCCTTCTGCATGAAAGCAGGTGCTCCCCCACTGAGCTATGGCCCTTCTGCCACAGGCTCCCCCACACTGATTTAAAAACCAAGTGAGTTTTTGGGGGGAGAAACATATGGTCCTTTAAAAGGAAAGAAAGTCATAATCAGCCTTTTTCATCTTTTTTTTCCTTTTGTTTATTCAAATATGTTTTATGGTGCCCTCTTCAGTAAAATTATCAGGGCAGGCATTCAACTGGATTTAAAAAAAAAACTATCAATATAAAATAACAGTTAAACAAAAGCACAAAACAGAACAATAACAAAAATTCAGCATTAAATTGCAACCTACCTTTTCCAACAAGTCTCTTAAACAGAGTTGGGGATTTAAAAAAAAAAATCCTAGCTGGTATCGGTTTGAAATGGTTTTCATATATGAAATTGGTTTCAGTATGTTTTTTTATTGTAGATGGGGTTTCCTGTTGAATTGTTGCAAGAAGACATTTCATAGGAAGCAATTTGTAAATGAAATGAAATAGATGCACAATAAACAAAGGAGCAGTTTTACTTAAGATAATACCTTTTGTATGTTATTTTCACATATATGTGCATTTTTATGGATATTTTACCCTCTTACAGATGCATTTTCATACAGAGTACTTCGCTGGAGAACCACACTGCAAAATTTGAAGTCGTGCAAATTTCGGTTTGCATCTTGATTCAGATAGTGCGAGTGAGTCAAGTTCACTTTTCAATGCAAACTTAATTGAATTTTTTCCCCATCCCAAGATGTCACCAACTTCATTCCCAAGCCAGGCCAGCTGCATGGGAGTCCATGAGCACTGGGGGGGGGGGGGGAAACAACACTTCCTGCGAAACAGCATGGCCCTTGAGAAGAATGTCCTAGGCCAAGCCTCCTAATTCCTTTCTCAACATCCATAATTGCCACAGCATCAAAATCCAGCCACGCCTCTATCTCTCTCTGATGCACCTTGTTCTTTGCAAGATGTTAAGCCATTGTAACGTTAAACTTCTCATTAGCAATAGGGTCATTCTATCATATTTTTTCTTCCAGAGGGAAAATGCTATCGGAGCATTCAGTTGGTGATCTGGAAAATTAATTTAGGGAGCTGACAAGATTCAAAAGACGGTCTCCTGGACCGTCTCTTGGTTGGATTTGCTGGCATTATTAGGATATTATCCCAAATAAAGAAAGGATGAGCGAGACAGAGAAGGAAGGTGGTTTGAATGACGACCAGATTAACACATCACTTATTTTTTATGCTTAATCCAGATCTAGGAGCGCACTCCTCCCTACCTTTCCAAATTGCTACTGCCTGAAAAAAGCATAAGAACATAAGAAGAGCCTGCAGGATCAGGTCCGTCTAGTCCAGCATCTTGTTCTCACAGTGGTCAGCCAGAGGCCTCTTGGGAAACCTGGGTGGGAACCTGTCAATTCGGGTTTTTCTCAGTCTCGTGTTTTCTCAGTCTTACCCTCAGATCTCTACATTTCCACATCGGTTTGTCAACTCCGAATGAAAATTCACCAGCATTTAGTCAAAAATTATCCCTGTATACACATTTTTGCAAAGCAATTCCCCCTTATCTAACGCATTTTGTCTTATATTGTTTTCAGAAATATATGCATTTCTATGCACACTCCACTTCAGTATATACATTTTTGTGCACATTACTTGACTGAAAAATTGCATCGCAAAGTTCAGCCAAGTGCCAATTTCACAGGATGGCTGTGTTTCGCTTTGCGTATTGTTTTGGAAAGTGCAGCTTAGGTAGGTTTGCCTTTAAATAGGAACTGAATCAGATCTCTCCCCCATCCCTTGTGGGAATTTGACCTGGATGGAGCAGTGAATTTCTTCCTTGCTGATGAGTGACTGGATGGAATAAAGAACACAGGCTGGAGCAGGCTGAGGTTGGTGAGCAGTGACACATTCACCCTGATGGACCAACCTCCACTGGCACACAACCAAGCAGAATGCACCTGAGCACATGTGCAGTAGCCTCACATCCATCATCATCAACAACATTTACTTGCATTCTACCCTTCCATCGTAAGCCATGCTCCAGGCAGCTTGCAACATCAAAAAGCTTGCATGATCCACAGTTGCAAGATATGACAACATTTATATAATAGGCTAATGAAGACATCTTCTACAAATAGACATACCGTTCAATTAGCGAATCCATTGATAATTGATAATATTAATACAATGGCATAATGGAGCAGAAATAATGCACCTCCAAAATAAATCTTGACTCCAGCAACAACCCCTAAACAATATCCCGTCCTGACACATTTTTACACCAATTGCACAGCCTGCCAAAACATAGTTTCCCCTATTGACTCTTTCCAGAGTCACCCTAATACTTCAAACATCTACTTCAAATTGCACAAACCCGTTGTACGCATAGACCTGCAGAAGACAAATCCACTTCAGATTAAATCATTGGGGTTTTGGCAACCCTGATCTGAACGAAATGGTTGTTTAAAGTCCCTTGAGGTTGTGAAAAGCATTGATCCAGCTGGACTGCAAAAGCCACAGATGATCACCTCCTCGTTTTGAATTTTAGAGTTCCATTTCTACAATGCGTTGCGGTAAATCATGAGCATAGCTGGGGACCAACAGACAGAGCACCCTGAAATGTCTCCTGCCAAGGCAGGGAAAGGGATGGAGTTTGTGTTGCGGGTGCAAAGGTTGAGGATTCATGTTTTAGGGAGGCTTAAGGTGGTCTCCCCCAAAATAAATGGGCATTTTGGAGACTGAACATTTTGCTGTTAGACCTTGAGAAATACGACTGGTCCATCTGGACCATAGCAAAGAAGAATTGAGGGGGACAGGTTTAAAAACTTCTTACCTGGCAAGAGAAGTTAAATGTTGCTGCTGAAGCAATCCCTGCTGCTCACCTTCTGAATTTCAAGGAACAGGAGGCACCACGGGAACGGAATCTCCACTCCATACCGTGTTGCAGTCCTGCCTGGCGCTGCATGTTAATGACGAGTCTTGGGGGGGGGGGGCGTCCCAGCAGGGGAAGAGGAAGGCGGAGGATCTGACCTGCTGTTTTGGCCCCACAGCAAGAAGGAAAGAAAGGGGGGGGGGGAGGCTGCAGAGCTGACACAGAGGAATTGGCTTGAGACAGGAGGGAGGGAAGTGTGCAGAATTTCATCAGGATAATCAAATAACCAGCCCTTGGCTTCAGTTTTAAAGCTTTTAGAGGATTGCTCATGACAGCAGCAGCGGTGGTATAATAACTCAGACAGAGCACATCAAAGACGCCTCGTTGCTAATTGGACAGCTGCTCCTTTAAGGTCTTCATTCTCTACCCCTGTGTTGCTGGTTTCAATGTGATTAATAAGTTTGTTAATTAATGTTAATGTTGTTTTCTTACACATGGTAAGGCACAGAGATACTGTGGGGGGGGGTAGGGAGAGGGAGAGGCTGGAGCCCACCCAGACCAATTTGATGACTTAACACATCCTTCCCCAGCCTGGTGCCTTCCAAATGCTTTGGCCTGCAACTGTCTGGGGCTGATGGGTATTGTAGTCCAGAACATCTGGAGGGCCTCCTGTTGGGAAAGGCTGCCTTTAAAGGAGGAGGAAGCTCCCCACACTTTATAAAGCTACCCACCTAACACAGGCAGGAAGCAGGGCCAGATTTAGATGAAGAGAGGCCCTAGGCTACTCCCCACCCTCACAACTAGAAGAAGATGGGAGAGTGTTATAAACAAAATTGAGTGAACCCAAGGATGATGATGGGTATTTAAAATTCTACAATTCACAATTTCTCCTCTAAAGGACGTAAGATATTATTGTTAAATACCATGGTGATTTTTAAAAAATGCATAAAATTAACACTGAAAAACTTTTGCAATACCTGAACTTTGTAAACCTTTTGCGGCCTGGGCAGGCCGGGTTGTCCTTTAATATACCTGCTGGGATTGACAAGGCATCTGACTCTCACCTGAAACTCAGCTCTCCTGACAAGTGCTTTGGTCTGCCCGCCAGATACCAGTTATCATTTAACTCTTGGGAGAAATAATGAGCATCACATACCATATGCATAAATGGGACGCAGGTGGCGCTGTGGGTTAAATCACAGAGCCTAGGACTTGCCGATCAGAAGGTCGTCGGTTCGAATCCCCACAATGAGGTGAGCTCCCGTTGCTCACTCCCTGCTCCTGCCAACCTAGCAGTTCGAAAGCGTGTCAAAGTGCAAGTAGATAAATAGGTACCACTCCGGCGGGAAGATAAACGGCGTTTCCGTGTGCTGCTCTGGTTCGCCAGAAGTGGCTTAGTCATGCTGGCCACATGACCCGGAAGCTGTACGCTGACTCCCTCGGAGCGAGATGAGCGCCGCAACCCCAGAGTCGTCCGCGACTGGACCTAATGGTACCTAATGGTACCTTTACCTTTACCATATGCATGGAAGTTGCTGAACCAATTAACCAACTAGAAGGATTACTGTTAATAGCACCAGTTTTCCTATAACTTGATATTGCTGGATATTTTTGATGAACTGCAAAAGCATTTTTAGTTTGCTTTCTGTTGCCACCCTGGAACTTTTCTTTATTAGTGCCACTTTTTTTGTACAATTCCTTGCAAATGAAGGAAAACAACCTTTCTGCTTGTACATGTTGATAATACAATTTTGGTTACTGAGGACAAACAAGATTGTACAAAAACAAGGTTGGGTGCAGGCCTGGCCAGGACATAGGCGTCCTGACTGTGACAAAGGTGACCTGTGTGCTTGCCACTGCCCATCACAATGTGCATTATTTTCATAGGAACACAGGAAGCTGCCTTATACAGAGCCAGACCATTGGTCCATAAAGGTCAGTATTGTCTACACCAGCAGTGGGGAACTGATAGCCTTTAAAAAGGCCATAGGGTACTTATGAAAATCAGCTGAAGGGTGCAAGAGAACACCCACTTCCCATATTTAGGGAATACTGTTGCCTTGCATTCCAATGATTTCACATAACCATCAGATAATGCATTTCACAGATGCATTTATCATTTCATAAAATCTACCCCCTATCCAACAATGGCCATTCCCATCAGCAATAAATCCGTCTTTTGCTGGCTGGTATCCAGAGCCTCGCTCCTTCCTTGCTGAAATCTGCTCCAGGACATATTGCTGTGTTAGCACAGATACAGATAATATATAAAGGAAGCCAAGGTTAAGCAGCAATACAGGAGGCTTAAGGGAGATCAAGGAAGCAGGGAATGAAGAAGTAAAATGCTGGCTATATACTACCTCCTTCATTCATGTCTGGGAGGAAATATTGGGACTCCCCCAAAGCGCAAGAATATCATCAGAGATGGGAAAGAAACTTAAATCAGTTCAAATGTAAAGCTGAACCTACCAAATTTGTGTTAGCAGACCTTGCAACTTAGGTGAATTGGATTGGAATACAGTGGTACCTCGGTTTTCGAATGTAATCCATTCCAGAAGACCGTTCAAGTTCTGAAATGTTTGAAAACTGAAAACTCAGTTCAGAAGCCTCAAAACCGAAAACTCAATATGGAAGCTGCATTTCTGGTTCAACTTCCAAGGCGCATTCGAAAACTGAAGCATTTCCTTCCGGGTTTATGGCATTTGAAAACCGAAATGTTCGTCAATGGAGACGTTCAAAAACTGAGGTACTAGTGTAATCACTTACAGTTTCTGGAGTTCAAAGGCTTTATTCATGGAGGAGCAGATTTATCATATCAGGAACAATTTACAGGATGAATAGATATAGATGAAAGAAATAACAGACATCTTCTCTCAGCATATTAGGGGAGAATAACACAAAATAGCTCAGCTTTTAGGGGTTGAGTTAAGGCTACAAACAGGGGGTGACTAGCTCACTAGACAAACAGTGCCCACTTGTGGTTTAAAGTAACACATGCATTAACTAGAAGCTCAAGGGAAGAAAATGTATTTACTTTTCACCAGTGCCATTTTTCTAGAAAAAGAGGTGCCAGAACTCACCATGAACACCTCCCTCGTTCTCTTAGAATGGCAATGGCACCCAACTGAGAGGTGCTGGAGAGTTCTTGCTGGAAAAAAAGTCCTGCTTTTCACCAAGATTTCACACTTTCCAAAACAATATGCAAACTGAAACACATCTGCCTTTCAAAATTCACACTTCCAATTTTTTTCTTTAAAAAAAATTTGGGCTATTCCCCAGCCAAGTAATCTACACAAAAATGCATGTACTGGGGTACAGGATGCATAAAAAACCATATCGTTATGAAAAGAACACGCAAAAATGCATTATATTTGGGGAAGTTATTTTGCAAATATGTTTCTATTATGTGCTCTTTTTTTAGGGGGTAGAAGGTAGCAGTACTTATAACTTCATAAAAGTGTCATGGTTGCCAGTACAAAATGCCACGGGGAGCAAAAATAAGGGGGGGGTGATGCCATTCCTTACCAGTGGGTACCATCACAAAAAACACTATTTAAATCAGTCTTTTATTCAGAACAATGAAAACTGGAATCTTGTTTATTTTTAGGGGGAGCATCGTAGCTCCAGAGCCAGAGCGTCTTCTTTGCATGCAGGAGGTCCCAGGTCCAATCCCCAATGAGATCTCCAGGTAGGCTGGAAGAGAACCCTGCCTGAAATCCCAATGAGCCACTGCTAGTCAGAGTCCATACATACATGCATAATGTACATTTGTATGTCACCTTTCCACAGTTCAAACCATGCACAAGGCAGATTACAACAAGAAAAAATATCCATAACTGCAACATTACAAAAGTACTCCTAAACAATAAAAAAATCAAAAAATGTACAACCAAACCGAACAATTTCCACATAAAAATCACAAGATTTAAAAGTAAAGATACAAAAAGCCAACAGCAACAACACCCCAGCCCAAGAGTCTGTTCAGCAGCGTCAACTTTTGTAGCCGGAGTCAGTCAGGGTAGGAAAAGGCCTGCAAGGCAGGGAGCAGGTCTTCCAGGGCTCACAGCCAAGAGTAGTGTAAATACTAAAATAGATGGACAAATGGGTCTGACTCACTATAGAACAGCATCCTATGATCCTCTTGTCCTAAGCGCTGGCTGGCCCACCAAGGACTGCTCAGTTCACCTTTCTCCAAGTCTCCAAATTTCCTCAAGCTATGATGCTTTGGATCATAGCTGTTGGGGCGAGTGAGATTTGCTGCATGCAGAGTGAATCACAGAGCAGCGAGGTGACGGTGCCCACAATTAGTATTTCCCTGACACTAGCTAAATGGCTCTGAGCTTGTCCCCACGGCGGTCTCTGTGCCCCATTATAATGCCACTCAGCTGACAGTCGCCTTAGGATAAGAAGAGAATAGATTGGGGTTGGTTTTCTATTCCCCTTTCTCTGCCTGCAATTTCAAATGAGCCCTAATGCTTCCTTACTTACGCATTCTCTCCAGATGATGCTGCAAAGCTGTGCATCCAAGTCCTTCCCCTCCACCTGCATTTCAGCACAAAAGGCTGGGAGGGGAGAGCAACAGCAGTGAGGCCACACCTGGTGCCTAATGAGGGAAACAAAACAAAAAAACCATCACCAAAAAAAGAAGGGAAATAGATTTGCATAAAATGCTGATTTAATAATCAGTCCAGATTTATTAAGGCACAATCCAAGGTCCTGATCCACCATGCTGTGTGTGTGCTGGGAGGTTGGATGAGTCAGAGGATGGTCAGTCTAGAACAGCACCACTGGGCTGTTCCAAAAGCTATTGGAGTTCAATTCCCATCAACCTCAGCCAGCCCGGCCAAAAGTCAGGGATGGGAGTTGGAATCCAACAGCATCTGGGGGGCAGTGGGTGCTCTGCCTCCACAGCTGGAAGCAGTAATGGAGCCAGTGTGGCGTAGTGGTTAAGAGCGGTAGTCTCGTAATCTGGGGAACCGGGTTCGCTTCCCCACTCCTCCACATGCAGCTGCTGGGTGACCTTCTCTGAAGTCTCTCAGCCCCACTCAGATCACAGAGTGTTTGTTGTGGGGGAGGAAGGGAAAGGAGAATGTAAGCTGCTTTGAGACTCCTTCGGGTAGTGATAAAGCGGGATATCAAATCCAAGCTCTTCTTCTTCTTCTGAATACCGGTTGCTGGAACCCGCAGGAGGGGAGAGTGGTCCTGTGCTCAGTTCCTGCTTGAGGATTTCCCATAGCATGGATCAGTGGCGTAGCATGGGTTGCCAGTGCCAAGGGCCACGTGGAGGGAGTGCGCAGGAGGGAAATGGATGGAGTATGCATGCACATTCAACTGCCTAACAGTGTCCACATCAGCCAGGAGATCGCAGTGGCCGAGTTAAGAAAAGAAGAGTCATTCCATTGTCTGGAGAGATCACTTCCTGGTTCGCATGGAGAAGATGTATTCAACAGAGCCTAGCGACGGAAGTGTGCTGCTGTATTGGGGCAGCACCGGGTGTTGAAATTTTGCTCCCCTAGCAATTTTGCACTGACCCTGTGCCCCCTTCCACGCTTCGCCACTGGCATGGATTTCTTTTCCAACTCTCTCGATGCTGGATAGGAGCAGATTCTCTCACAAGGAACTATCCTTTGAGCATCTGCTGCTCAGCACAAAATAGGACAGTGCTTGGGGGACAGAAGAGGGGTGGAATCTGCATCCTGGTATGCATTGGAAGAGCCCAGCTGGATCAGGCCAAAGGCCCCTCTAGTCCAGCATCCTGTTCTCACAGTGGCCAGCCAGAGACCTGTAGGAAACCAGCAAGTGGAACCTCTCCTCACTTGAGATCCCCAGCAACTGGTATTTCAAAGGCATACTGCCTCTGACAGAGGAGGTAGAACAGAGAGACCATGGCTAGTAGGTATTCATAGCCATATCCTCCATGAATCTATTTATTTCTCTGTTAAAGCCATCCAAACTGATGACCATCACCATGGCCACATTCCCACCATACATCTAAAGCACAATGGCCTCACCTTAAACAGCCATGGCTTCCCCTAAGGAATTTCAAGAACTGCCATTTGTTAAGGGTGCTGATAATTGATAGGAGGCTTCTTGTCTTTCCAGAGCTACAATTTTCAGAGTAGGTTAACATCACTCTATCTGGGGAGCTCTGGAAATTGTAAGTCTATGGGGGAGGAATAGGGGCCTCCCAGCAACTCTCAGTGCCCTTAACAAACTACAGCTCCCAGAATTCTTTGGGGGCAGCCATGACTGTTTAAAGTGGCACCATAAGCTCTCTATGTGACCTACCTCTTGTGAACATTAAATCCATAGTTGAACTTTGCATATGTAAAGAAGTCCTTCCTTTTCATCTGCCATGAACCTTCCGACACTGGATGCCCCTGAGTTCTAGCAGTAGTACTTTCTAGTATTATGATTGTCGTGTTCAGTCTTGTTCAGGAGAGGACAAATAATCAGAGGTGGGGGGAATTCCTGTCGGATATTTTAGCATGACTTTGAAAGTGTGACTAGAGAAAAGAAAGGCAAAAAAGATCAGCGTTCAGCATTCAGCTGCAGCCGAGTGAGACATACCAGCATTTGCAGTACGTCAGCTGGAAAGGGAGTCAATTAGAGTGAAAGCACGAATCAGAAAACACACAAACAATGCATATTTCATGACCCTGCTGGAGTCCTCATTTACATCGCAGCGTGCTGCTGCCGTGTGATGCATTAAATATGGTGCAATTCCTGCCTCGCAGCCTGGAAGCTGTAAGGAGCCGGTACCTTCGCATGAGAGGCTGTTGACATCAGGCATCTTTTGGCATCAGCCAGACATTTCTACAAGAAGAAAGGAAGCTGTGTCAACCATTGGTTCACCTGAGACCTTTTGCATGTAGAGCAGGGGCGACTAGTCGATGTAGATGGCAGTAACTGAGCTAGGTGAGCCAATGGTCTGACTCTGTATAAAGCAGCTTCCTAGGTTCCTACTGATGAAAAATAAATTGGGACCTTATGCTTGCAGTGTGAAGAGTCATGTGCCACATTCACCCCAAAGAGTTCTGGAATTAGTAAAGGGTGCTGGGAGTTGTTAGGAGACCCCTTATTCCCTACACAGAGCTACAATTTCCAGAGTGCTTTAACAATCAATCTCTCTTCACAGGGAACTCTGGGAATTAGAGCTTTAGCACCCTGAAGATACTACAGCTCCCAGAATTCTTTGGGAGAAGCCATTTGGTATCATAGTGCTTTAGATGTAAGGCACGAATGTGGCCATGGAGTCTGATGTCGTTGCATGAATTAGGTAAGACAATAAACATAACATAAATTTAAAACTCATGACTTCTGCTGGGGGAGGATGCGGCGGAGTAAAGGAGAGGGAAAGAGGGGGAAAGCTGTGAAAAGACTTGGCGTCATAGCTCTGTATTCCAGATGGTCACATTGCCAATGATCAGCATGTGTTAATTTGGATCTTAAAGGTGTGCAGATTTGAATCAACCAATTACACCGACTTCTTCCATCTTTCCCCCAATAGTCAGGGGCAGCCCAATACATTTTGCCACTGTAGGCAAAATGGCCAATGCCACCCTTCACCCCCACAATGATGCCCCGCTCCCAGCTCAGGGTCCCCACCCCTTTCCTCCCCCACCATCATGGTGCCCATCACCTCAGCCAGCCCCATCACCTCAATTGTAACCTCACCTGCGGCTGCATCCATGCTGCTGCTGCGATGCAAAGGCAAGGGCAACAGGGATGTGTTGGCTGCTGGTGGGACTGGCAGCAGTGCTCTGGGGATGGGGAGAGGGTCAGATCTGCTGCCCGAAGCAAATGGCTTCACCTTGCCTAATGCACAGTCTGCCAACACTGGCCTAGAATTAATTTAATAAGTCATAGTTTGGGGAGCAATTAGTCTGATTGCCTTCCTCCCATTTCCTTTGCTTGTCGAGAGACCAGTCCAGAAAGTCTGTCATCATCAGCAGAATAGCTGCAGTGCAGATGTCTGCCATAGACTTTCTCCAAGGAAATGTACTTGCAGCAGCAGGAAAGGCACAAGAGAGAAGGGCGTCCAGGGGTGGGGAGGAGAACTCAGTGGAGCTACATCCTGAGCAGCAGCAGCAACACAACAACAACAGCACCCCCCTCCCTCCCCCCCAAGAGGGAGAAATAACAAAACAAAGAAAGACAGGAAGAAACAGGTTTGGGTTTAGGCTTTTGCCAATGATGGTGTTTGAAATACCTGGTGCATAGGTGGTAGATTTAAGAAGGCTCTGCTCTGTGCCCATGCCTGACACAGGGTCATAGTGCAGCTTTATGGTTCTTGCAGGTACAGGTGACGAAGGTCATAAGGGCAAATGGGCCTCAGTCTGCCCTGAGCCAGCCCCCACTTGCCTGCCTTCTTCCTTGCATATAGTCCAAGGCTTGTGGCGCTGGGACCGCATTTAAAGCACTGTGATACCACTTTAGACAGCCATGGCTTCTCCCAAAGAATTCTGGGAGCTGTAGTTTGCTAATGGTGCTGAGAGTTGTCTATCTGTTCCCCTCACTGAGCTACAGATCCCAGAATGGTTTGGCCATCATTGCTTCGTCACAGGGAACTCTGGGAATTGCTCTGTTAGGGGGGAACAGGAGTCTCCTAACAACTCTCAACTCCTTTGCCAAACTACGCTTCCCAGGGATCTTTGGGGAAAAGCCATGGCTGTTTAACATGGTATCACTGTGCTTTTAAATGTATGCTGTGAATGTGGCCTACAGCTTGCAGGAGTGAATTCCATTATTTAACTATGCACTTTGTAAAGAAATCCTTCCTTTTCATCTTTCCTGAACCTTCCAACATTCATCTTCACAAAAATGAATGCCTGTCCAAAGCAGGACTTGCCGTAATCGCAAATATCCCTTTGCATCATAGGTTAAATTGAAACTGGCAATGCAGAGGATCTTCCTCTGCAGTTCAAGCTTCACTCACAAAAGGGGTTGCTTGTGTGTGTTTTTAGTTTGGGTCCCCTGACATTACTTGTGACATCAGGTGATTGCCTTGTAGGAGGTCCTGCCCACCTGTCAAAATGGCCTGCCAAGATGAAGGAGCCACCTTGAATGGTTTGGCAAAAAGATGGTATATAAGTGTACTAATTGTATAATAAATGGTTTTGTTTGAAGTGGGGCATCTGCCATGAGTACTTTGAAATGGTACAGTTCACGCAATCACTACATCTCATCCTCATACAAATATGTAACCAGGCCATCTTAGGCACAGCAGAAGTTTGGGAACCACGCAATGGCATCCCAGGGTCCTGAAATCTGCTTGCAAGAGGTAATAAAGCCCGTCAGTCTTCCTATCTCGAAGCATCTATATTGCAGGCTTTCCTGCCACCTGGTGGGAAACAGATGGATACAACTGCAGGCATGAACAAAGGAGAAGATAAGCAGATACATTACATACCACAAAATATTGCAGTTTGTGGAGGACTCAATTTCAAGGTTCCAGCTGGTTTTTACTTTCCAGGACACTCTGTTGCCTCCTCCCTGACTCTATTAGTCAGCGACATCCCATTCCTTCTGAACATGCTCAGTCATTGTTAGACTATTTTAATAGTGGTCCCCCTACTTAGGTCCACTCGCAAAAGATTTCTTCTATTTATTTATTTTTGCAAACCTATAGGTTCCCACAAGCTTGCTGACGCCTCCCTCTCTTGTGAACTCATGGTGCCATATTTTACATACAATAAACTTGAAAGGGTGTCGTCACGCAGCAGTTGGATTGGCCACTGACAGGGGACACTGCAAACTATGGCATGATGACAGACTGGGCTCTCACATCGCAGCAGCTTTGGAGCGTGAGGAGGGGGAAACCAAAGACAGAGACAAGCAAGGGGCAGTTTTATGACCTCTCTTTGTAAGCAGCTTTTGATGTTGGTTTTTTGTTTGTTTTTTTACAGTCAAGTAGTGTATACAGTTTTAATGGCATGAATAAAATGAATAAGGGGGGTGGCTTTGGCAAGAGTGGTTGATGGGGACTGGTGAATGAAACAAGCAGAGGTGTGGTGTAGTGGTTAAGAGCGGTAGTCTCGTAATCTGGTGAACTGGGTTCGATTCCCCGCTCCTCCACATACAGCTGCTGGGTGACCTTGGGCCAGTCACACTTCTCTGAAGTCTCTCAGCCCCACTCACCTCACAGGGTGTTTGTTGTGGGGGGATAGGAAAGGAGAATGTTAGCCGCTTTGAGACTCCTTAAAGTGAGTGAAAGGCGGGATATAAAATTCAAACTCTCTACATAAGCATCCACAGAGAAAAGCCTTGGTCAAGCATGTGTGAACATATGGAGCTTCAACTAGGAAGGGTGCATGTTCACCAGGTCTGTCCTACTGTCCCTACACACTCCCACTTCAGACCTTTGCATGTTGAGTGTCTTACCACTGTTCCCAATTGTGGTGAGGCTTCAGCCAGATGGGATCAGAAGAACTTTAGACCTTTGCATGGAATATGTGAAGGTCTCAAGTGGAGCCAGTACATGTGGCAATAAAAAAGGTGAAAGGTAAAGGACCCCTGGATGGTTAAGTCCAGTCAAAGGCAACTATGGGGTTGAGGCACTCCTCTCGCTTTCAGGCCGAGGGAGCTGACGTTTGTCCACAGGCAGCTTTCCGGGTCATGTGGCCAGCAGGACTAAACCGCTTCTGGTGCAACAGAACACTGTGATGGAAACCAGAACACCCGGAAATGCCAATTACCTTCTTGCCACAGCAGGTACCTATTTATCTACTTGCACTGGTGTGCTTTCGAACTGCTAGGTTGGCAGGAGCTGGGACAGAGCAACAGGAGCTCACTCTGTTGCAGGGATTCAAACCACCGACCTTCTGATCAGCAAGCCCAAGAGGCTCAGTGGTTTAGACCACAATATTAGGGGTGTGGCAAACCTACCCAATTCATATTTTCCAAAGTGGTACGTGGACTGAAACACATATCATCAGGACCACAGAGAGTTGCCACCTCAAGCTCCTATACATGAAATAAGAAATTTTAAAGATGAAATAATGCTTGTGCATGCATAGTCAGTAGTCTAGAAAAATCAGGACAGATGGCAATTGTTGTCCAGCTAGATAAAGCTGGGCGACAAGAAGTCTAGAAGCTAGTACCTATTCCTTGATTCTGATTTAATGGTTATGTTACCTAGAAAGCTCTTAATAAGTACATCTAGAATAATATTGCTGGGTTTGTATCATTTATTTGGCTAGAAGTTTCTTCTGCAGCTACGGATTTATGCTGTTTTGATATGAATCTCTTTTTTGCATTTAATTATCTCTAATTAAAATGTCATGTTAGGCACTCCGGGAGGCAGCCCGCTGTGGAGTAAGATATAGATCCCCTAAATTAAATCACATAAACAAATAGAATTTAAGACACATAGAGCTGAAGACATCTTGATTACTATAAATTATGAAATGGATATTTTATTTGTTTGTTTGTCCACTTATGAATCACTTCCCATAAAAATATCTAGAAGTGATTTTGCTGTAAAAACATCAACAATAAATACAGTGAAAAACAAGTCCATATATTAAAAAGCCATTTTCAAATCCAGTACAGATACAGACTGATGTAAAGATCTCCATTTAGAAATCTTGATGAAAAGGGAGTTATTCGACAGGTGCTGAGAAGACAACAGAAATGGTGTCTGTCTGATGTGTAGATGAATTGATTTTTGCATCTGTTTTGCAACATGGAGAATGTAAAGTATATTCCATAAATCATCTGTGTGATTGCATGTTAGCTATGATTAGAAAAGTGTGAAAAGGTTAGTGTGTATGTATGCGAAGGCATGTGAGATATAAATTTAATAAATAAATCCAAGACATGAAAAGCGCAAAATGGGGGTGCTCAAACACCTATTTAAAGCACATGGCCTCAAAGAATCCTGGGAACTGTAGTTTATTAAGGGTGCTGGGAATTGTAGTTCTGCAAGGGGGTCAATCCTCCAGATTATTTTGTGCTGCTTTTTTAAGAAGTCTTTTGCATTGTGTGTATGTGTGCATTTTAATAGTGATTGCTTTTTCCTTCTGTGTAAACCTCCCTGTGTCACCTTCCGTGTCAAGAGCGGGGCAGGTACAGAAAGGTCAATATTAACAGATGAATCGAAACCTCTCCAGACAGTTGAAGGCAGACACACCTCTTCATGCATCCCCTTTGCTCAATATTTAGACACACACGTGCCAATTCCTCTCTCTCCAGAGGCTGGGCCCAGCCTGCACCCATCTAGACACCGACGTGGAGTGGGAGACAGGGCGCACGTGTGAATGCAGCTTCGCCCATGACAAGTCCAAGGGGAGCTGGGCTCCCTTTCTGTGCAATGGCTCATAGGCTATTTTAAGCACATTTCCCACAAGCCCCGCTAGGAGGAGAAGAAGGGAAAAAGCAGCAGCAGCAGGAGCCGGAGCAGAAGAAGGAGATGCCGCCACGGATGGAGTAATTTGACACCATCTTATCCGCCGCAGCCTGCACAGCTGGGCCGCGGGGCGGAGAGCGCGCCCTATGCCCAGGGCTTAAGGGATGCGCGTTCAAATCCTGGCGCCTGCTGCTGCTGCTGCTGCTGCGTTCAGCCAAAGGAGAGGCAGGCAGGCTTCTCCTGCCTCCGAAAGCGGAGGCCGGGCTACAGCGGGGATGCTCTGGCCGTGAGGAGCTTGCAGGGGCCATGGAGGATGAAATATTCTCAGAGTCGCAAAGTGATTTCATGCTCTTTATTCAGCTCATAGTGGTGAGGAGGAATGAATGAATGTCCCCTCAAGGTATCTGCTTATATACATTATTTACACAATGGGCTGCACATGATTGGCTAATTCTGGAATTCTACTGTAAGCCAATCAGGTTGTGGATTCACTTATATCTGGAGCATGATTGGGTGGTTCCTGCCAACCAATCAGACTGCTGCATTGTTCTAGGACCAATCAGACTGATGCATTCTGAATCCTATTGTTCTAGGACCAATCAGACTGCTGTGATTTGGATCCTATTGTTCTAGGACCAATCAGACCGCTGCAGTTTCGATCCTATTCAACTCAGTACATAACACCCCTCCCCTCTAAGTTCCAGTCCTGCCCGGGAGGTCACATTCATAGTCCTCGAGGTACGCCGGCGGCCTACGTGTGCGTTGCGGCCTGTGGTGTTCCCTGGTCCGGGGTTCAGGTTCTGGCTCGTGTTCCAAGGATGCTGGTTGTGATGGGCCTGTTTGGTCTGGCGCAACCGGCTCGCTCAGTCGTGGTTCTGGTTCCGGTGTCCTTTCGGCCTCGCGGGTCCTCTCTGTATTTACTGATTCTGCCTCTCCTGCTGGCCCCTCCTGCTCTATGGGCCTCACTGCCGCTCTGTTCCCTTGGGACTCCTCTGACCTTTCCTCCTCCTGGTTTTCTCCTGGGAATCGTCGCCGTATCTGGTCGCAGTGGCGGCGCCAGCATTGCCCCCCATCCGTTAGCACCTCGTATGACACGGGGCCAGTGACCCTGGTGACTGTGGCAGGTACCCATGCTGGGCCTGCCCCAAAATTCTTTGCGTACACTGGGTCCTGGGCCTCGAAGGTCCGGGGGTTCCTGCCTTCCCCCACCACTACCTCATCCTGAGCTCTATCGGGGTGAAGGCGGTCCAATCTGATTGCAAGGCGCCGACCCATTAGTAGTTCAGCGGGGCTCCGGCCAGTCGTTGAGCTGGGGGTGCTGTGCTGTGCTAGGAGGAATGTGGCAAGGCGGTACTCCCAATCCCCTTGCGTCATGCGGCGAAGGGTGTCCTTGGTGGTCCGCACCATGCGTTCTGCTTGGCCATTGGTGGCAGGGTGGAATGGCGCCGAACGGATGTGGCGGATGGCGTTCTGCGCTGTGAAGGTTTGGAATTCTCCTGACGTGAATGCAGTCCCGTTGTCTGAGACGAGAGTGTCAGGGAGCCCGTGGGTTGCAAACAGCCTGCGTAGTATCCGGATGGCTGCGGATGTAGAAGTAGACGGTACCAGTGCAACTTCCAGCCATTTGGTGTAGGAGTCCACCACTATGAAGAATGTTTTCCCTTGAAAGGGGCCAGCAAAGTCCACATGCAGGCGTGACCATGGTGCTCGGGAGGACTCCCAGGACTGGACTGGGGCCCTTGGGGGATCTGGGCGGGATTCTTGGCAGGCCTGGCAGTGTTTGACCCAGGCCTCTATCTCTCCATCGATCCCCGGCCACCACACATAACTCCTGGCCAGGGCCTTCATTCTTACTACCCCTGGGTGTGTCTCGTGTAGGGCTGTGAGGACCCTTTTGCGGAGGGGCTGGGGAACAACGACCCTGCTTCCCCATAACAGGCACCCCTTGTGGGCCGACAGTTCATGTTTGCGGGTTGTGTAGCCAGCGAATTCTGGCCCAGGGCTGTTGCTGGGCCATCCCCTCCACACCCAGTCCAGGACCCGGGAGATGACCCTGTCTTTCTTGGAATGGTGTGCAACTTCTTGTGCCTGAATGGGGCGGTCGGGAAGCAGCTCCAGGCTCATAACCTCTTGTGCAGGTGCTGGGTCGGGGCCCGTTTCCGATAGTGGTAGCCTGCTGAGGGCGTCCGCATGGCCCATCGCCTTCCCAGGTCGGTGAATCAGTGCATACTGGTAGCTGGCAAGGAAAATTGACCACCTGAGGACGCGAGGAGACAGCACTTGGGGGGTCTGCTTTTCGGGGGCAAACAAGCCAAGCAACGGCTTGTGGTCAGTCACCACGGTGAAGGGCCGCCCGTACAAGAAATCATGGAATTTTTTTACTCCCTTCACAATTGCCAGCCCCTCCTTGTCTATTTGTGAGTAGTTCCGTTCGGTTGCGCTGAGTGTCTGGGAAAAGTATGCTACTGGTACCTCTCTTCCATCCGGGAGTTGGTGTCCCAGGACAGCGCCAATGCCATAGGGTGAGGCGTCGCATGCTAGCACCACCGGCAGCCTCTCGTCGAAGTGTGCCAAGACCGAGTTTGAGACAAGCAAGTCCTTGACTGCCTGGAATGCAGCCTCCTGGCGCTGGCCCCACACCCAAGGGGCCCGCTTGTCCAGAAGTCTGTGTAGGGGCTCTGCTACCGCCGCTTTGTGGGGAAGGAAGGAATGGTAAAAGTTCAATAGTCCCAAGAAGGCCTGAAGTTCAGTCTTGTTCTTGGGCGCTGGGGCATCACAAATGGCCCGTACCTTGTCCCCAGTCGGGTGGACCCCTTCTGCGTCCACCATAAATCCCAGAAAGTCCACCTGAGGCACTCCTAGTAGACATTTTTCCCGCTTCACCTTGAGACCCGCCGTCTGGAAACGGTGCAGAACGGTGCGGAGGCGGTCCTCAAACTCCTCTGGTGTGGGCCCGGCAATCAACACATCATCGAAGAAGGGGGTGACGCCAGGAATTCCTTTAAGGAGAGAGTCCATTAGGTTCTGGAATATGCCTGGTGCCACGCTGACGCCGAATTGCAGCCGCTTTACCCTGAACGCTCCTCTGTGCGTCACAATCGTCTGTGCCTCTGCTGTGGCCTCATCTACTGGTAGCTGTTGATATGCTTGGGCCAAGTCCAGCTTGCCAAAAATTTTCGACCCAGCCAGGGTGGCAAGGACATGGCTGACCACTGGCACTGGGTATGCATGGGCCGTGAGGGCCTTGTTTATGGTACATTTGTAGTCTGCGCAGATGCGGACCGAACCATTAGGCTTGACGGGTGTGACGATTGGGGTTTCCCAGGGGGCATTAGGCACCGGCTCCAGCACTCCTTGCTCCACGAGCCGGTCCAATTCCTCGTCTATACGGGGTTTCAGGGCGAACGGGACCCGGCGGGCCTTGAGCCTGACTGGTCGTACTGCGGGGTCAAGCTGTAGAGCAATGGGGGGGCCCGTATACTGTCCCAATTTCCCATCAAAAACCCCCGGAAATTCCTTGCATATGGCGTCCACGTCCACTTGTAAGCTCGTGTTGTTCACCCCGGTGACGGCTAGCCCCAGTGGTCCAAACCATGCCAATCCCAGTAAGCTAATGTAGGGGCCCTTGACCACAAGCAAGTCCAGTTGCCGCGTCCGCCCTCGGTATTGCACCCTGAAGGTCCCCACCCCCATTGTGGGGACCTTACGTTTCTGGAAGTCCCGGAGGGTGAATGGGGCCGGCCTGAGTTTGGGACCCCCAGTAGGACACAGTTTCCTTAAGGTCCTTGCCGAGATTATGGATAGATTTGAACCCGTGTCAAGCTCCATGCGGCATGGGGCCCCCTCTATCTGTACCTCTACATAAATTTTCTCTACGTTGGGGTGGGGCAACTGGTATACCTGGAAGTCCGTGAGCTCCGTTGAGTTGCCTTGGTGTGTTGGGCCCCGGGACCTGGGGCTCTTGGATTGGTCATCTGATGCCTGGCGTCGGGTGGGCCGAGCCCGACACACCCGGGCGATGTGTCCCGATTTTCTGCACTGCCTGCACTCTGCGTTGCGGAAACGGCAGGTCCTCCTCTCGTGACTTTCTCCACAGCTTGCGCAGTTCCCTCCTTCTCGTCGAGGCAGCTGTGGTATGTGGGCTGCTTGAGTGCGCTGCTGTACTCGGTGCACCTCCTCCCTGTTGGATCCTGAGTCGTCGGTGAGGTCTTCATGGTGGACCCTCGGTTGGGACGGCTGGCTCGGCCGTGCCTCTTGCGTCGACTTCTCAGCAGCTTCCGTTGCCAGGGCCTCCTCCAGAGCGACCTGGAACGTTAGGTTCTTCTTAGCGTAGAGGCGTCGTTGCAGCTTCTCATCCCTCAGGCCACCGACGAGGCGGTCACGAAGCATGTTCTCCAGCTCTGAGAAGTTGCAGAACCGGGCGGCTTGGCGGAGAGAGGTCACAAACCCAGTTATGGTTTCCCCAGGGGCTTGCCGCTTTGCGTAGAAGGCATTTCGACGAGCCACCACTGAGGGCTGTGGCGAAAAGTGCCCCTTCAGCTGTTCCATTATTGTTTTGTATGGAACTGTAGCGACGTCTTCAGGCGCAAGGAGAGCCCGGGCGATTTCAAACGTCTCCTCTCCGCAGACGCTGAAGAATATTGCCCTCTTCTTGGCGTCTTCTTCATCGGTGACCCCTTTGGCTTCTAGGAGGAAGGTGAAACGAGAGGCGTACGCTTCCCAGTCTCCAGATGCTGGGTTGAACGGCGAGAAGCTGCTGTTGGTTGCCATTCTGAGTTCCTTGTGTCCCGGAGCTGAAGCCTAGATACACGGTGCGAGGCAGCGGTGCGGCAGGTGGCGGTGCTGCGGTGCGGTGTGTGGCAGTCAGCTCAGCGGGATCCCATCCTCGTCGCCAGTGAAATATTCTCAGAGTCGCAAAGTGATTTCATGCTCTTTATTCAGCTCATAGTGGTGAGGAGGAATGAATGAATGTCCCCTCAAGGTATCTGCTTATATACATTATTTACACAATGGGCTGCACATGATTGGCTAATTCTGGAATTCTACTGTAAGCCAATCAGGTTGTGGATTCACTTATATCTGGAGCATGATTGGGTGGTTCCTGCCAACCAATCAGACTGCTGCATTGTTCTAGGACCAATCAGACTGATGCATTCTGAATCCTATTGTTCTAGGACCAATCAGACTGCTGTGATTTGGATCCTATTGTTCTAGGACCAATCAGACCGCTGCAGTTTCGATCCTATTCAACTCAGTACATAACAGAGGACGACTTGGCTTCCGAGGATGACACCCGTAAGTGAAAGGGGTGCGGGCTGTGGAGGGGGGAGAGACGAAGCGGGGTGGGGATGGGGGGGGTCCGAGGCAAAAGTGGAGGAAGAACCGAGGGCTCCTCTTGGACTTCCCACCGACTTCCTCGCGCGTGGGGCGTCGCTCTGTATAATGTGGCCGGTGCTGGCAGAGCCAGTGCGGTCGGAGGTTTAAGTTCCCGCCCCGAGGAGCGCGCAATCGGGGTTGCAATCGGAAGGGAGAGAGGCGAAGTGAAAGGGGTTAGGGTTGGGAATGGGGGGGGGGAGTGACACTGGATAACTAGGGCTTCGAGGTGTGGGGGGAGGGAGGGAGGATTGTTCCGTCGGAAAGGGGGAGCGGGGAGCAGCAGGCTTCGGCGGGGAAGGAGAAGAGTTCTTCCCGGCCTCTGCTGAAAGCTTCCTCGGCGCGCTCCTCGGGGATGATCTAACCCAAATGGGCAGGAATTCGCCCGCTAGCCCGGTCCTCGAGCCCGTTGAGCCGGGGCGCTTGCATTCCAGCCATTTGTGCTTTCTCTCTAAGACTCCATATCTGAGAGTTGGGGCTTTTGTGGGGTGGTTCTTTGAGTGAGGATTTAGTCGCCTGCATTGGGGGCAGCCGATGCACGAAGTGGGCGCGCGCCTGCTGGTCCCCCTGGCGTACACGTGTAACTGCACCTTTTGAGTTTTGGAGCAGGAGCTCCAGGATCTGGAGCACGGTGCAGGTGGGGTGGGGAGAGTTGAAACCTTACACCCCGATGCCACCCACCCTCTTCCGCCCCAAGAGCTACACAGCTGCCCAGCGACGTGAACGGAAGCTTCCCTTCCAGAGTAAATCGCAAGTGTGCAGGGGGTTAATTTTCATCAGGACCACAGAGAGTTAAAAAAGCCCTATCTATCTGCATGCTGAGGTCCCAATCCTGATTAGACACCCATGGACGTGCACACACAGAGAGAAAATAGCTATTTCAATAACAAGCTGGTGTTGGACTACATTTCCCATCATCCCTGAACTTTGTCTTTGCTCTCAAGGAGTGATGTGAGCTGATGCCCAACAACATCTGAATGTTACTGCAGTGGCTACTCTGGCGGCCTGTTCAAAAAACAGTTGTGGGTGATTATTGCACAAGATACCCTGGTGTTGGTTAGCTAATTAATTGGGTGTCTGTGGCCGCTTCCATTTAAAAGCACTGTGATACCACTTTAAACAGCTATAAAGGTAAAGGGACCCCTGACCATTAGGTCTAGTCGTGCCTGACTCTGGGGTTGCGGTGCTCATCTCGCTTTATTGGCCAAGGAAGCTGGCGTACAGCTTCTGGGTCATGTGGCCAGCAGGACTAAGCCGCTTCTGGCGAACCAGAGCAGTGCACAGAAATGCCGTTTACCTTCCCGCCAGAATGGTACCTATTTATCTACTTGCACTTTGACGTGGTTTCGAACTACTAGGTTGGCAGGAGCAGGGACCAAGCAATGGGAGCTCACCCCATCGTGAGGCTTCGAACTGCTGACCTTCTGATCGGCAAGTCCTAGGCTCTGTGGTTAAACCCACAGCTATAGCTTCCCCCAAATATTTATGCGAGCTGTTGCTTCTTAAGGGTGCCAAGAGATGTTAGGAAACCTAACTATTTATTTATTTATATTTATGTACTTATATTATTATTATTATTTTATATATATATACACACACATACTATATATATATATATATATATATATATATACACACACACACACACACACACACATATATATATAGTATGTGTGTGTGTATATATATGATTTATGTTTATATTTATTCCATACAACTTATACAAAGTATAACATGGGTGTCAGACCTCTTTTAAAATTTGGAATATACTTTACTGGTTCCAAAAATTGGAATAAATATATATATATTTGTAAGACCAATAGTTTGGATCAAGACAATGGCCCATTTGGTCTAGCCTCCTGTTCTCACCGTGACTGACCAGGTGCTTCCATGTGAAGCCCAAAAGCAGGACTTGAGTGACAGCCGCGTCCCCATTAAGTATTAAGAGGTGCATCGTCTCTGACACTGGAGATAGCATATATCCATTGAAAGACCTGTAGAGTTAGAAAGGACCCCGAGAGATCAACAAGTCTAACCCTTCCCCCGCTTTTGATGCAGCAATCTCAGCACATGGTCTCCCATCCAATCTGAAACCATATTGGGACCCTGCTTAGCTTTGCAAATGTGCTAGCAGTTTCATTGCTGCACAAGTATGTATGTTTAGCTTTATTGTTATATGAATTTGTCTAGCCTCATTCTAAAGCCATCTAAGTTTATGTACAAGATCCACCCTTGATACATGACATCTGCAGCAGGTATAGTCTTTAACAACAGGAGAGCCCTGCTGGCTCAGGTCAATGGCCCATTGAGTCATAGAACAGTATCTGGCGCAACTCCTTTCAATACAGGAATCTCAGCTAAAGCATCTGTGACAGATGGCCAGTCCCCTATTCTGTTCTCACAGTGGCCTCACAGATGCCCCAATAGGAAGCCCACATGCAAGAACTGAGTGCAACAGAGGCCTCTCTGCTTGTGATTCCCAGCAACAGGAATACAGATGCATACTGTGCAAGTAAGAACACAGTGGTACCTCGGGTTACAGATGCTTCAACTTACAGACGCTTCAGGTTACAGACTCTGCTAACCCAGATATAGTTCCTCGGGTTAAGAACTTTGCTTCAGGATGAGAACAGAAATTGTGCTCTGGCGGCAGCGAGAGGCACCATTAGCTAAAGTGGTGCTTCAGGTTAAGAACAGTTTCAGGTTAAGAACGGACCTCCAGAACGAATTAAGTTCTTAACCCAAGGTACCACTGAATAGCCATTGTGGTGAGTAGCTATGGACTGCCTTATTCCCCAGGAATTTGTCCCCATTAACTTCTCAAACTTAATCCGTTCTGGAAGTCCGTTCCAAAACCAAGGTGCGCTTTCCCATGGAAAGTGATGCAAAATGGATTAGTCCGTTCCAGACTTTTAAAAACAATCCCTAAACATGAATTTTACTATCTAACGAGACCACTGATCCATAAAATGAAAGCAATAAACAATGTACTGCATTCACACAATCAATCAATCAATCAGTAACTGAACTGGGTTCCACACAGTCACAAAAACAAACAAAAAAAGAGCCACAAAAACACAAAATAAATAGCAAAAACAGACAGACCTCAGCGTAACACTCAAAATGGAAGTGTGGCCATCAAATAGGAAGCGTAGCACTGAAAACGGAGCACATTAAGGCATCTGAAAAAAGCTTACTTCCGGGTTTGCAGTGTTTGGGTTCCAAGTTGTTTGAGTACCAAGGCATCTGAGGACCAGGGTATCACTGTATATAATATGAAGAGTGGATTATCCAAAAGGTGTCCCGCTCATTATAATTCTTAATAAAGCACCAACCTATTTGTTTATCCCAAAAGAGAATCTTTATATAGTTTTATAGGTACGTCTTACCAAATTCCTTTCGTTAATAACTGCTTTAAATCTGCTTCTTCCTGAAGCATGACTGTGAATTTAACAATAGTTCTCCCTCTGCCACCCTTCCCCTCCCCCCATCTGCTTTTTACAGTTCCCTTCAGTTGACTTTATACTTGTCTCACGGCTGTTGAAAGCACAAGAAGTCAAGGGCATAAGGTTCTAGAAAACTGTGTGCTGTGTAAATCCACCCCTGCCCTGTCAGTGTGTGTGTGTGTGTCTGTCTGTGTGTGTGTGTATTATGAAAGCTGTGGTTTATACTACCTCTAGTTTATTATAACTTATAAGCACTAGTCATGCTGTGTAAATAAATATCTCTTTTTCACCTTGCTGATGGGCATTTCCTTCTAAAGCCCTCGGATCATACTTAGTTGTATTTTTATATATTCCTGTTCAAAGCTTGTATATTTCAATATTAAATGGCTTAGAGTCTTAAAAATAAATATATGTTTTTTGAGGGGTGCCTCAGCATCTGTAGATAGCGCTGAGAGGGACTCGCTGCCTCTGAACTAGTCGATGTTGATCATTCTGAGCTAGGTGGACCAATGATCTGGTTATGCCTGAGGCAACCCTCCTATGTTTCCTACATTCTGGCACTGTCTCCATTCCAATTTGGCTTTTATTGTGCTCAACCATCATATTAGGGTGAAAAACATTCTGCCCTGTGTTGCTGTCTGCTGCCCTGGAGGATGCCCGTTGGGTCTTTGTGCAAGTCCCTGATCTGACTTTGCTCTATCCAAGGAGGCTTTGCTGGAGGCAGGCAATTCTGCTTCCGATGGCTTCCTAGCATGGGCCCATAACAGAATGATCCACTGTCTGAGACTGACTGAGGTCCAAGCCAACTGTGGTGGACCATCTGTTCCATCTGTTCAGCAGGCACCTCCTTGCAGTCAACAATATGTACCCAACTCCCTCTAGGATTTAATTTCTGTGTTTTTCCATCTTACAACCTGCACTGTAACCATCATTAACACCACTGTGCCCTGTTTTTCTTCCCAAGTGCTTCTTTCAGAGAAAGAGTTTCACGATGCTGCAAAGCGGAACAACACAGCACGGATGAACGAGTTGATCAAGAGAGGGGTGGATGTCAAGGCCAAGAATAATGTAGGTGTTTACAGGGGTTGGCGTCCAGATAATGTTGCGGGCTCTTCCCCAGAAATCTGAATTGAGGTGATGAACCTGTGTCCCTCTGGATGTTGCTGAACTACATCTCCCATCATCCCTTGCCCTTGGCCATGCTCACTGACGCTATCCGGGAACATCTTGATGACACACAGGTTTGCCACGTCTTATCTAGACCCTTCACGGTTGGAACACAGGGACGTTTTGTGTTGCAGGAGAACAAAACCAAACCAAGTACAGTGGTACCTCAGGTTACAGACGCTTCAGGTTACAGACACCGCTAACCCAGAAATAGTACCTCGGGTTAAGAACTTTGCTTCAGGATGAGAACAGAAATTGTGTTCCGGTGGTGCAGCGGCAGTGGGAGGCTCTATTAGCTAAGAACAGGTTAAGAACAATTTCAGGTTAAGAATGGACCTCCAGAACGAATTAAGTTCTTAACCCGAGGTACCACTGTAGATCCCAGAACTCTGTTGTGAGACTTTCTCCAATCTCCTTGAACAGCGAAGCTGAAATGGGGTTGGGAGGGAAAGGGACACCTTTTCTGTCGCCAAACTCTCCCTCCAGTGTTCTATATGCAGTAAAGGTAAAGGGACCCCTGACCATTAGGTCCAGTCATGGCCGACTCTGGGGTTGCAGCGCTCATCTCGCTTTATTAGCCAAGGGAGCCGGCGTACAGCTTCTAGGTCATGCGGCCAGCATGACTAAGCCGCTTCTGGCGAACCAGAGCAGTGCACGGAAACGCCGTTTACCTTCCCGCTGGAGCGGTACCTATTTATCTACTTGCACTTTGATGTGCTTTCGAACTGCTAGGTTGGCAGGAGCAGGGAGCGAGCAACGGGAGCTCACCCCGTCGTGGGGATTCGAACCGCCGACCTTCTGATCGGCAAGTACTAGGCTCTGTGCTTTAACCCACAGCGGCACCTGCGTCCCACCCTCTATATGCTCTAAGCTAGCCCCAAAGCCAAATTAGCCCCAAATATATTTTTTAATTATCATACTGAGCATTTCTATCCCACTCTTCAGCCACAAAAGCTCCCAGAGCAGCTTGCGAGACTTGCAGTGCGAAAGAGGTGGCACAAAAGAAAAAGGCTTTAGGAGGGTGGAGGAAAAAAGGACACCCAGAAACTATGAGTGCTTCTGAGGCTGGATTTAGGTTTGATGAGGCCCTAAGCTACTGAAGGTAATGGGGCCCTTTATATATCCAGCTGTCCTTTGTCAACAACAAATTGTCGCTGTTTTTTGTGTTGAATATATGCTATATGGTAATTTATGGACCTTATAGGTCCATACACATCACAAAACACTATTGCTATATGTAGGTTTTATTTTATTTGTTTTTTAACTTATATTTTGGAAATGTACATCCAGTTGTTGCATTTTCTCTTTAAATTTTTAGGGCCCCCCCCCAAAGTGTGGGGCCCTAAGCTATAGCTTGTTTACCTTATACGTAATTCTGGCACTGGGTGCTTCTAGGTTTATTGAGTGTTCATCCTGATTTCTTTGCAGAGAAGTTAGGTGATGGAGCACATCCACACCACCTTGAGTTCCTTGGAAGAAAGATTGGATAGAATGTAAAATAAATGAATATTTAGTTGCAGAGGGAAGGCGTGGCTGGGGGGGGGGGCACTGACAGCAGTTTGCCCAGCACCCACCCTTTTCTTCTGCATCCTTTTCTTCCCCCTACTTAACCTTGTCCTTCCTTTCCAGATAGACAGGACCGCTCTCCACTGGGCTGCAGGAGCTGGTCACGAACAGGCCGTCCGTCTTCTCCTAGACCACGATGCCTCTGTGAATGACGAGGACAACGTAAGCTTGAGGAGGATCTCAGCTCTTGCATCTGTGCGAAATGCGGCTGGCCTCTTAAAACCCAGCTCCTTGGTTGCTTTGAATGAGAACCTCCTCCAAGAAGCTTGCTTGGTTTATTTGTTTAGAATGTTTAGCCACCAATACAGGTGGTAAAACACAGGGAAGTGAAAAATGAATGTGTCATAAAAAAATAATAAAGGTTCTTTTCAAAAGGCAGAGGTGAATGATGGAGGCTCAGGGATAGCCTTCCTGAAACTGGTGCCCTTCAAACTGTTTTGGGCAACAACTCCCAGTAGCACCAGTAGGGCAACTGGCTCTTCTGCATACAATGATGGTAGACGTTCACTGCCATAGACTTAACCAGTATTTTTAGAAGTGCCACATACAAAGTACAAGGCAGCGAGTCACAAATGCTAAAATGTGATGTGACATCACTTTGGCAGCAGTTTATTATAGGCATATGCTAAACCAGGATATATTTTTAGAAAAATACAACCAGGTCCTAGGGTCAATCCCCAGCATCTCCAGGTAAAGGTAAAGGGACCCCTGACCATTAGGTCCAGTCGCGGACAACTCTGGGGTTGCTGTGCTCATCTTGCTTTATTGGCTGAGGGAGCTGGTGTTCAGCTTCCGGATCATGTGGCCAGCATGACTAAGCCGCTTCTGGCGAACCAGAGCAGCTCACGGAAACACTGTTTACCTTCCTGCAGGAGTGGTACCTATTTATCTACTTGCACTTTGATGTGCTTTCGAACTGCTAGGTTGGCAGGAGCAGGGTGTAAGCAACGGGAGCTCACCCCGCTGTGGGGATTTGAACCGCCAACCTTCTGATCAGCAAGCCCTAGGCTCTGTGGTTTAACCCACAGCGCCACCCATATCCCATCTCCAGGTAGGACCAGGAAATAATCCGGGTCTGAAACCCTGCGAGCTACTGCCAGTCAGTGTAGACAATACTGAGTTAGATGGACTGAAAGGTCTGTCTCAGTGTAAGGCAGCTTCCTACATTCCTAGAACACACAACTTTCTCCTAGGCAAATTGAGCAAGGACTAACTGCCATTTTATTCCAGACCCAAGATGACCTTTCTTCTGTCTCTCTCTGGCTACCCAGTTTGGGATGAACGCCCTTCTCTTGTCCGCCTGGTTTGGCCACCTCCGTGTCCTTCAGATCCTTGTCACTGCTGGTGCCAAAATCAACTGCCAAAACAAGGTATGGCATCATTCCTTGGCTCCCTGGTATTAACAGCTTTGTATGACACAGAAAGAGATTCCTTTTGACTGCCTTTTGACTGCGTGTGTGGGTTGATTGGAGAGTCTATAAATTTTAAAAAGTTTGATATCTGAATAAGCAATTTAGGGTGTTTCCAGGCAGTCAGAGTGGTAGTCAACTCAGTCTTACTGAGGGTTGTTGTTTAGTCGTTTAGTCGTGTCCGACTCTTCGTGACCCCGTGGACCAGAGCACGCTAGGCACTCCTGTCTTCCACTGCCTCCCACAGTTTGATCAAACTCATGTTGGTGAACACTATCCAACCATCTATTCCTCTGTTGTCCCCTTCTCCTTGTGCCCTCCATCTTTCCCAAGATCAGGGTCTTTTCCAGGGAGTCTTCTCTTCTCATGAGGTGGCCTCATGAGTCTCAGCTTCAGGATCTGTCCTTCCAGTGAGCACTCAGGGCTGATTTCCTTAAGAATGGATAGGTTTGATCTTCTTGCAGTCCATGGGACTCTCAAGAGTCTCCTCCAGCACCATAATTCAAAAGCATCAATTCTGAGGGTAGACCCATGGAAATTAATGGACCTGCTCCAAGTAAAACTCAGTTGAATACTGCCCTCACTAATTTGCAGGCGGAATTCGTTTGAACACCAGCAAATTCAGGTTGCACCGTGACTGGCAAATTTAAAGGAAGATCCAAATGGTACAGTTAAAGCACATGATGTCTCTCAAAGAATCATGGGAACGGTAGTTTCACCCTGACAGAGCTATGGTTCCCAGCAACCTTAAGCAACAATTCCCATGATTCCTTGGGGGAAGTCACATGCTCTAAATGTGTGTTGAGTGTGCTTTAAATGTGTGGTGTAGATCTTCCCTTGGGATGTATACTTACAGTGGATTGGGGCTCTTGCATAGCAAACACGCTTCCCAAGAAAGCCTTGGACTGTCTGTGCTGAGGAAAGTAATGGTAAAATGCACTGGAAACTGGGGGATGAAAATTGCCTGGTGCATCATTTACTCCACAAGTTCCTCTCTCCTTCCTGCCCCCACTGCCTGCCAGCCTAATGCAGATGTTTGCAATGACCAGTCTTAAACCTGATGACCTTTATTGGATGCATGCAATTCCTTTGGCCTGAACCACTCAGAGATGCATGTCTCCCAAAGCATGCGGAAGTGGCTGCGAAAGTAGCCTCAGAGCAGCTGGGGGCTCTTAGTCAGGAGCACCCAGTCGTCCTGTGTGGGCAGGTGGTGTTTGCTCAGCGGGATAAGTTTGGAACTGTGTAAACCATATATAGCCAGAAGGGCAAGCCTGTATATTTTTATAATAAATAACTTAGGAGGAGTAAAGCATTAAATGATGGCTGTAAAAGATAAGCATGGAGGATATTTTTGGCACTCAACGAGGCTGTGGTGGTTGTAAAGTTCAGGGGAAAGTTCATGCAACTCCAAGGAGGAAGAGTTGACTGCTTTGTCCTCATCCGCCTCCATTCCTGGAATTCCCGTCTTCAATAAGTTCGTCATACTTCCTCTCTTAAAAATATATTGCTCAGGGATACTAGATCAGGAGTGAGAAACTCTTTGGAAGCCCAAGGGCTGCTTTTCTTTGTGGGCAAGCTTTGGGTGGTGGACCCACCCAGTGGTGGCTGGGGCCAGAGCAATAGAAGGAAATTGAATTTTATTATTTTGGTCACAGACCAGTTCTAGCCCACATACAATATCAAGGAAGTCATAAAACACAATAGGGATACATTGAATTTGCAATTAGGTTTAATTGGACTGACAGGAGCTATACAGTAGTACCTCGGATTACATACGCTTCAGGTTACATACGCTTCAGGTTACAGACTATGCTAACCCAGAAATAGTGCTTCAGGTTAAGAACTTTGCTTCAGGATGAGAACAGAAATCGTGCTCCGGCAGCACGGCAGCAGCGGGAGGCCCCATTAGCTAAAGTGGTGCTTCAGGTTAAGAATAGTTTCAGGTTAAGAAAGGACCTCCCGAACGAATTAAGTACTTAACCTGAGGTACCACTGTAGTTCAAAACAGTTGGTGTGTTAGGCCCACATCTCAGGAACTGAATCCTTTTCCCTTTTTCCTCCCTCCCAGAATGGTCGCAACTTGTTGCATTGCGCAGCCCAAAGAGGTCATATCAGGGTCATTGAGTTCATCATGGAAGACCTCGAGGATGTGCAGCTGGATAAGAAAGACAAGGTGGGAATTTTTCGGAACAGTCTAAGGCACTGGCTTTTTTTTGTAAATAGTTCTTGTTTTTCAAATATGCAAATAGTTATTAGGTGGTGACTGGCTCAAAGTCACTCTGTGAGCTTCATAGCCAAGTGTGGATTAGAACCCTGGTCTCCCAGGTCCTAGTCTAACACCATAACCACTATACCACAATGACTCTCATCCTTTCTCTCCTTAAAGATGGACAGGACGGCATTTCATCTGGCTGCTGAGAACGGGCAACTGGAGGTGGTGGACTTCCTGATTCGCTTAGGTTGTGCCTGTAGAATCAAAGACAAGGTATGGAAAGGAACAGGAATCAGCACCCCGTTCAGTCCAGTTGCTGTTGTCTGTGGGTCTTCCTCACCCTTTGGGGCTTTGCTTATTTCCCTCTCCATCTAGACTGGCCCTTAAATTATTGGTACTTTGAGAGGCTATCACCCACACATATTTCTATTGGATGTCACCTTGATTTGCAGGATAAGAACACAGCGCTTCATCTAGCTGCCAAGAATGGCCATGCAGAGGTGCTGCAGAAGCTTATAGATGTAGGAATGAACCTTGATGAGAAGAATACGGTGAGTAGAAGACCTTTGTTAGTTTATTACGTTTATCTCCTCCTTTTCCTTCAAGGTGCTCAAGGTGATGTACATGAGGCAGGAGTTGATGATGCAGGTGAGCTGCGCACAGGTGAGCTGAAAGCGAGCTGCCGGCCAGCCCGGTGGAGCCTCCTTTTATTGAGACAAATATGCAAACCAGGCAGATACATTTTGGGCTGTGACCTTTACACATCTTCCAGTCCCGAGATAGTGGGGTGGTACAAAGTTATATTGGCACCTGTTTCCACCGCGTCATTTTCCCCTTGCACAGTGTATGACGATGGAGACAAAAGGTCTCGGAGACAAAGGTTACAGACAAGGCACTGCAGACTACTGAGACCGCAAAAGAGGCAACAATGTTCAGACAGCCGTGGCTTTGTCTGTGAGGGGTGTGTGTGCTCCCTTCGGACCCCACTCCCCACTCCACGATCATCCCTACAGCACTCAAGGTACATAGTTGTCCTCCCCATTTCACCCTCACAACAACCCTGTGAGGTAGGTTAGGCTGGGAGATAGTGACTGGCCTAAGGCCACCCATTGGTCGTTGTCCCTGAGTGGGCTATTGAACTAGGTGTGCTCAGAGTAGATAGACCAACTGAAATACAACACACAAATTCCTGTGATTTCAGTGGATCCAACTAACATGGGTACCACTGATGGCTTTGCGGGTCCTCATCTGACACTCTAACCACCCTTTGAGGAACATAGTTCACTCAGTAGGAAGAATACACCATGAAGATGCCATACCCGTCAACTGTCCTGATTTAAGCAAGGCATCCTGAAATTACAGAAGCCACTCCAGCTTCTGATTGGATCATGAGATGTCTGGTTTTGGCTTTCGAAAGTGTGTGGCCCCGAAAGATGTGCATTGGGGGGGAGGGCGTGCTCTCGCGAGATTCACCTGGCTCCAGTGAAAGTGCAGCCCTGAAAGATGCACAGAGCAGCTGCCCCAGGTGCTCCTCTTGCCCATGAGCACCACAGCTCAGGTATGCCACTCTGGCAGGGAGCAGCCAACTACAGGAGCAGAACCGTCAGCAGCAGCATGTGGACCCCAACAGAGGAGGAAAAATATGGTATGGGTAGGTGCCAAGGCTCTTTTCCTTCTGCCTCTGCTCCTGCCATGTGTGCTGTGATGGTCAGTGGGGAGGGGAGTTGGGAAGTTGCTCACTTGCTCGCTCTCAGCCCTGAAAAACTCACGTTTGGGGGAGGCCGTGCTCTCTCTCGCAAGTCACATGATTCACGTGGGTGCACGGCCCTGAAAGACAAATGTCAGGGTTTTCCTCTGCGGGGTGTTGGAGGGTATAAGATGCATGAAGGTATTTGTGGAAGTGGGGAGGACAGCGGAGAAGGAGAAGGTTGAGTTCAGTCATTGAGTGGCACCAGTTTCTGGAGGAAATATATTGCCCCCTCTTGGCCCAGCTCAAAAAGCTGAATGGCAAGATCGCTAAGGAGAGTACTCTTTTTGGTACCTGCTAAAAACATTTTTGTTTTTAGACATGCAGAATGTAGATGTGTCTCAATCTGGTTTTTAGCTTATTGTTGGTTTTAATTATTTTTGAAAGTTTAAAATAGTTGTTTTTAACTATTTTTTTAACTGATCATTTCATTGTTTAATTATTTTTGTAAACCACTTTGTGGTTTGGTTTTGTTTTGCGCTATCAAATGGTATGTACATTTTATGAAATAATAAATAATTAGAAGTGCAATCAGGGTTCTCCTCTTCTTCTCCCTTCCCAGGAAGGGTTGAGTGCCCTGCACTTGGCTGCTGAAAATGGTCATCATGGCTGCATGAAGCTGCTCCTGGAAGCCGGCTGTGATGTCAACATCCAAACTCAGGTCAGTGGCTCTCACTGGAAGGTGATACCCATCTCAGCTCCCCTGAAGGATGCTGAGGATTATTGAGGGCAGGTGATAAACAATAAAATAATTGGGATTGAGTTAAGGCAAACTTGGGCCACATGGACAATCTCTTGTATTGTCTGAATAGTGTTTTCTTTCTCTCAGAAAAAGATGACCTGCCTTCATTATGCTGCACAAAATGGCTATGAGATCATGGCCAGGATCCTTATTGATGCAGGAATTCACACAGATGCACTGAATTACGTAAGTAGCTCATTTGGTCGGGTACCACCTACAGCATCTTTGTGCCTCTGAGCAAAGAAAGGAGGAATGAGAGTCCATTGGGTCTGTGGAGTCCATCATTGGACTCTCTTTGTAGGAGTGGTGCTGTAAGTTAAGAAGGCTAAGAAGCTCAGCAGGCAAGCCATTGTTGTCTAGGATAGCTTTTGCCAACTGGCTCCCTCCAAATGTTGTTGGACTACAACTCCCAGAAACCTTCAGTCAGCAACAGTGAAAGCTGGTTTAGGACACCCTTCCCCAGCTTGCTGCCCCCTCCAGATGTTTTTGATCAGCCCCAGTCAACATGCCAGCTGGTGGCTGCTGGGAGTTGTAGTCCAAAGCATTTGGAGTGCACCAGATTGGGGAAGGTTGATCTGGTCCAAATCACGTATGTGATATTCCACCCCACAAGAACTTCTTGGCCTTTGCACCACCAGAGGGCTCTTAATACGTAAGAACATAATAAGAACCTGGCAGCTGGATCCTGATGCCCCTGTAGTCCAGCTTCTTGTTCTCCCCATGGTCAACAAGATACTTCTGGGAGGCTCACAAGCAGAACAAATGCTCTTCCCACTTACAACTTCCAGCTACTGGGAACAAGGCATCCTTCCTCCAACAGTGGAGGATGTAAAGTGCACCTGTTTAGCAGAAGCTAAGCTTATCTCAGGTCTGGTCAAGTGGCTGGATGGGAGACCCAATATTCACCACATTTTTATGGCAGAAGAAACGGGGGGATATTAATGTGCTGTGCTATATCACCTGGCTCTTACTGAATCGGGACGACTTATAGCTCCATGTTTGGCTTTACATGCAAAAGGTCCGAGGGTCAAAAAGGCAGTTGGAAAAATATATACTAATAAAGCTGTACTCGACAGATGAAAGTATATGACGTTTGACATGACTGAGAATCGTGGACCCAGGGACAGAGAATTATAAAGCATCAAAATCGAGATGTGGAAAATATGGAAACAATGAGGAGAGGCAGGACTGAGATGTGGAGATATGCTTCAGAGATCCAGACTGTGGGGAGCTCCAAAAAATTAATAATTATAATTTGGACTATAATTTGGGTTTTTTTATTTTAATTGGAGTATTATGATTGGATATATTAATTGGATGTTTTTCATTGGAAAATCAATAAAAATGATTAAAAAAAACAAAAGGTCTGAGGGTCAGTTCCTGACATTTCCAGTGAACTGTAGCTCAGCTGCCTTGCATGCAGGTCCCTGGTTCAATCCCCAGCATCTCCAAGCAGCTCTGAAACTCTGGAGAGCTGCTGCCCATCAACGTGGAGAATGCCGAGCTAGATGGAACAATTGTCTGACTCGGTATAAGGCAGCTTTGTTATGTTCCTAAGAGGTAGGAAGGCATCCTCTTGAGAACTTGGAAATGCTGCTGCCAGAAGGAGACACAGAAGTAAGAAAGAAGGACAAATACTGTGTCTCCATATAAGGCAGCTTCATATCATGCTGCTTTCCATTGCTACAGTTTCTGAGGGAATAGTTATGTCAGTCAGTTGCAGCAAAAACAAGATGTTAAAGCAAGGTTTCCCAAACTTGACTCTCCAGCTGTTTTTGGACTACAGTTCCCATCACCCCTGGCCACTGGTCCTGCTAGCTAGGGATAATGGGAGTTGTAGTCCAAAATCAGCAGGAGACCCAAGTTTGGGAAACCCTGTGTTAAAGGGTTATTGATGGCCTCTCTGCCTTCAGGCTTTTAGCCCTAAAACCTGTTTCCAGTGTCAGAGCAGAATGGGTGCCTTTGCACACCTGCAGAGTTCTGTTCCTGTTCCATTGAATAATCCTGTCATGTTAAGAGGCAGACCTTCTAGCTCAGAGGATGTACCTTAGAAGGCAGGCTTCCCCCCACTTCAACTGTGCACAAAACTATCAGTGTGCTTCATTTTACAGCAAAATGCATCAGCTATGCACATTGCGGTGCTACAGAATCACCCAGCCATCGTTAAACTCCTAATTGATGCTGAATGTGACCTGGATATCCCTGATAATGTAAGACTTTTATTTTTAATAAATAAACTGTATGGTTTCATGCTATTGATACACGATCTACATGTCCCAAATGTTATCAGTGCTCCACCATAGAGTAATAGGCCCTCATTAATACTAGCTCCTTATTTTCTGTTTTTACCCAGAGGCAGCAGAGCCCACTGCATATTGCTGCAGAGCATGGGAGACAAGACATTGCTGAGATGATTCTTATCGCTGGGGTGAACTTAAAACTAACGGACAAGGTAATAATTCCATCGCAGACAAGTAGCACCTTCCCAGTCATGGTTGGAATAGAATGCAAGCAATCAGCATACAGATATTTGAACGGAAACATTAATACTATTTTGGACTTCAGAAGAAACTGAAGGCAGATGACACTCAAAAGAAGTTTTAATAAAGAAAAGAACCCATGTGATTCCCAGGAATTGGAATTCAGTGGTATGCCATGCTGATTTGTAGGCATTGATAGCCTTATGCTTGAGGTATCCACCTCACCTGTTTTTAAAGCCATCCATGTTGGCAGCCACCACTATGTCTTTGTGGTGGAGAATTCTGTAGTTTAGCTGAGTGCTGTGTTATTTGGATGGTTGGTATGTTTTCATTTGTTGTCTCTCCTGAATCTCCCACCGTGGTTTTTGCCAGAGTCTTGCAGAGGAGCCGCAAAGCAGAGCAACATTTTTTGCAATGTTGCAAAGGTAGAACTATCATGACCCGGCAATGGACCGAGCACATTAGGCATTTGTCATACGATTGTGCATGGGTGAATGAGCCCCAAACGACAGAACATTTCTCTCTCTCCTCCTTCCACTTGGATTCCTTTTTTCACTTGCTGCAGGGAGCTTATGAAATTTGCCTGGTCCTGTGTTCAAAATTTGGACAAAAACACATTTCCTGATGTAGAGTGGGTTTTCTGGATCCCTGTGTATGCCTGAAACGGGATGCTTTCCCCCCCCTTGATATGGTCTGTGTCTGTCTGTTTCCCTTGTATATCTCAGAGACACTGCGTAAGTGAAAAGTGCCTCACTTTGTGCCTTCTGTGCCCGTCCCTGGGCACAAAAAGGCACAAAACCCACTCTACATCCTTCCCTGAAGCAATTCCTTGCAGGTTGCTATACACACACACACACACACACACACACATATACATACACACATACACGTACGATATGTTAAATTTCTGGAGAAATATTACAAAATCATATTATGCATCTTTCATCAGTGGAAAATGACAGAAGTCAAACCACTTGGAGCTTTCTTCCTTACAATCAAGTGGCATATAATTTTATGAGCTGAATACTGTTTGTTCATTTAAAAAAGTGATAAATGCATTAATGCTGTTGTGCGATTTTTGCTGTGAGATTTGGAAAGCCTATCCAGACACATAGTTGGCTGATGTGTTTTCAACTTGTCTCATTTTAATGATCTTTTACATGTTTTTAATTACTTGTTTTTAAGCTGTTTATCGATAATCATAATATTGATTGTAAAGCACTTAGTGGTTTTATTACCATCAAGCTGTGTATAAGTTTTGCTAAAGAATAATAAAATAATCTTTCCTTCTCCTGCTCTTACCTTTGATTTCAGCAAGGTAAAACATCCCTAGATATTGCTGCCCGTGGCAACCACATCAACCTGGCTGACATGATCATCAAAGCAGATAGGTTTTACAAATGGGAAAAGGTAGGTGGGCATTATGGAATATCCAAACATTCATGTATACAGTGGTACCTCGAAAGTCGAACAAAATTCATTCCGGAAGTCCGTTCAACTTCCAAAACCTTCGGAAACCAAAGCGCGGCTCCTGATTGGCTGCAGGAAGCTCCTGCAACCAATTGGAAGTCGCAGAAGCCCTGTTGGAAGTTCGGGTTCCAATGAATATTTGCAAACCAGAACACTCACATCCAGATTTGCAGTGTTTGGGAGCCAAAATGTCCAAGTACCAAGGCGTTCGGGATCCAAGGTACGAGTGTGTGTGTGTGTGTGTGTGTGTGTGCGTATCTCTATCTCTATCTATGGGCTTGTGGGTATGGAATGTTCACAGATACTGCTGCTGAAGGGAAAGGTGTCAGCAACAGAATGTTGATAAGCAGTGCAGGTGCTGTGAATGAAAGTTGAGGTCAGTTTGGCTGGAGTAAAGATGACGAAGAAGAGTGTGCTCTTGGCAAGGGCGAAGCATGTGATGAGGTGGCCATGTGTCCTTGCTTTACAGAGGATGGTCCTCTTTTTGAAGATCTGTCAGAGGCAGCCTTATGTTTAAAGGTGTCTTCCATTTGAATGGCTGTTCGGTCCAAATGTGAAGATAAAGAACCCTAAGACAGGAGAAAAGGAAAAGGGGCCTTGAAGTTGCCCATCAATGGTTAGAAGCGCCAGGTAAAAGGTAAAGGTAAAGGACCCCTGGATGGTTAAGCCCAGTCAAAAGCGACTATGTGGTTGCGGCGGTCATCTCGCTTTCAGGCATAGGGAGCCAGCATTTATTCAAGACAGCTTTCCAGGTCATGTGGCCAGCAGGACTAAACCACTTCTGACACAATGGAACACTGTGAATGAAACCAGAACACACGGAAACACCGTATACCTTCCTGCCACAGCGGTGCCTATTTATCTACTTGCACTGGTGTGCTTTCGAACTGCTAGGTTGGCAGGAGCAGGGACTGAGCAACGGGAGCTCACCCTGTCACGGGGATTCGAACCGGTGGCTTTCTGATCAGCAAGCAAACTCAGCAGGCAGGCACCTCCTTCACTCTGTACCCCCCTTAGAGCCATTATAGATAGCTTGGAGAAAACATTTGTCAGTAGTAGAGGAAATTAAATTTGGGGGGGGGGGAATTCAAGTTAGTAGTGATCAGCTCTTGCCACTTTTTTGTAGGATAATCTGAACAGCGACTCCGACTCCTGGGTAGCCAAGCACTTAACCTTCAAGCAGGACCACCGGATGGAGACGCAGCACATCCGCTCCGTCATGTGGAGGCTTGCGACCAAATACCTCAAACCCAACGAGTGGAAGAAGCTGGCACATTACTGGAAATTCACCGAGGCTCATATCAGAGCCATTGAGCACCAGTGGGCAGGTAGGTCGGTTGCTTAGACTAAGCACCTTCCTGTGCACTTTTAGGAAGAGTGTTTCCCAGCTCCTACCTACCTGGAGATTGAACCAGGAACCTTCTGTGTGCAAAGCAGTTAACAGCCCATCCCCGATCACTCACACAGAAGGCATGTAGGAGGGTTTTCTGAGAGGCTCCCTGCTGCCTCTCTGCATGAGTCACTGCTGTGGACTAGCCAGCTGCCAATGGAGGGCTACAACTCAGGCAGAAAGCACAGAGAGTGGTGCTTTGAGGTCAGCTTAATCCCAGTGCCTGAGTGTGTAAACAGTAAAATTTTGCCCCTCACCAATCAAAATGTTTGGGGAACACTTTTAAAGACAGAATCAATAGCCTGATATTAGAAGCAAATTTGTGAAGTAAGGAGGAGGTGCTTGGAGGTTTGTGCCTTCTCAGACAACTGCTCTCCAGGATCTGCCTTTGCCAACCTTGGCCACATTTACACAATATATACTTAAAGCACTATGGTAACTTCAACAGTCATGGCTGCCCCAAAATAATCCTGGGAGCTGCCATTTGTTAAGAGAGCTGAGCGTTGTTAGGAGACCCTTAGTCCCCTCACCAAACTACACTTCCCAGAGTTCCCTGAGGTGATTGTTAAACCACTCTGGGAATTGTACCTCTGTGGTGGGAATAGGGGTCCTCACAACTCTCAGCACCCTTTGACACACTACACTTCCCAGGATCCTTTGGGGGAAGCCATGACTAAACAGTGCTATCATACTGCTTTAAATGTGTGGTGTAAATGAGGCCCTGTCCTCCAGCTGTTTTGGGTGATCATCTCTGCTGCTCCAGAGAAGCGGACACGGAGCAATGGATCCAAACTACAAGAAAGAAGATTCCACCTAAACATTAGGAAGAACTTCCTGACAGTAAGACCTGTTCGACAGTGGAATTTGCTGCCAAGGAGTGTGGTGGAGTCTCCTTCTTTGGAGGTCTTTAAGCAGAGGCTTGACAACCATATGTCAGGAGTGCTCTGATGGTGTTTCCTGCTTGGCAGGGGGTTGGACTTGATGGCCCTTGTGGTCTCTTCCAACTCTATGATTCTATGATTCTATGATCTCTCATCAGCCGCAGCCTGATAGCACTGTAATCCAAAACAGCTGGAGGACACGGAGATAGTGACAGCTGTGGTAGGTAGTATTCTCCCAAGGTGGTGAGCCATGTCCCAAATTGTAGGCATTTTTCCTATAACAAAGAATCTGGTTGTGACTGTTCCAAGACAAGTCCACAGCTGACCACTCTTCACACTTATGCCGTAAGATACTATGAAGCATTTAAGGGTCTTTGTATATGTGTGTGCACCTGCTATCCCCCATTCTTCTTTCTAGGCAGCAAAAGCTACAGAGAACATGGTCATAGGATGTTACTCATTTGGCTCCATAGCGTGATTATGGCAGGGGAAAACCCAGTCAAAGGACTGTATGAAGGCCTGGTGGGCATCGGAAGAAGAGACTTGGCAGGTAAGGGTCACCTGGTTTTGCAGGAAATTAGCTGGGCTATCCAACACATCTTTATCAGTGTCAGCTGAATTTTATCCTGTAAAAAGTAGGCATGCTTAAGCCTCGTTCCTTATTGTTCAGGAAATGTGTTGTACTTTTTAGTGTGTTGCACTAGGACGTGTGCGATCCGGGTTCAAATCCCGACTGGCAACCTTGGGCCAGTCTCTGCCTCTCGGCATAACTGACCTCATAGGGTTGTTGTGAGAATAAAATGGCGGTGGGGGGGATGGAGAACCATGTATGCCACCTTGAATTCCTTGGAGGAAGAGTATTGTTATGTATGCAAGAAATAAATAAAGGCTATCACTCAAAACCTCTCGGAAAGAATTCAGACTTCTTGTTCAAGCCTAGTTTAGCATAGATGGCTATCAAGAAATGAGAAGGACGTAAGATCTGCATTTTGTTTTCAAACAGAAAGCATCAGGAAACAGGCGAATGCAGACTCCACCTCACCAAGGAAGTGCACCGCGATGTGATACCAGTAAGAGCACAGAAAACCTCCTGTTTTTGCTGCTTCAGAAGTTTCACGCTGGAGCCACAGCAAGCAAAATGGACAATTCTGAACTGTTGGTCGGAAGGTATCCATAAACTCTCTTTCCAAGGGCTTCTTGCCATAGCAAATGGCAACCGTATCCACTATCCACTCAAGATCAGGTAACAATGCAACTTGGTACATCAACAGGCTCTGCTCACAGCAATGCATTCTTTATAGTAAAGAGAAGGCACGATTCTCAAAACATGGGAGAACAGGAAGTGAAATATACACCATATTTTCCAGATCTAAGACTATGGTTACAATCTCAAGTTCCGGGATGGCCCAGGACGTTTTGCTGCTTCAGGAAAACTCCCCACTGCCACTGCGCCTGCTGTGTCACCATGGCCATGCCACACCCAATCCCTCTCCGCAGCTGTACCCTGCCTGTGATAGAGGAGGTGGGTTTGTGGCAACCATGGAGGCAGAGACACACCCACGCAGGAGGCAGCAATGGTGAACAGCATGCTCTTCAATCTCAGTTAGGCCATCAGAGGCAACTGTCTTCATGGCTGGGCCAGCCCTGCTTGAGTAAACCTTGTTAAATCAATATAAATTCAGTTAAAGGTAAAGGGACCCCTGACCATTAGATCTAGTCGTGGCCAACTCTGGGGTTGCGGTGCTCATCTCGCTTTATTGGCCGAGGGAGCGGGCGTACAGCTTCCGGGTCATGTGGCCAGCATGACTAAGCCACTTCTGGTGAACCAGAGCAGCGCACGGAAACGCCATTTACCTTCCCGCTGGAGCGGTACCTATTTATCTATTTGCACTTTGACATGCTTTCGAACTGCTAGGTTGGTAGGAACAGGGACCGAGCAATGGGAGCTCACCCCGTTGCGGGGATTCGAACCGCCAACCTTCTAACTGGCAAGTCTTAGGCTCTGTGGTTTAACCCACAGCGCCACCCGCGGCCCATCAATATAAATTACTGTTCAGCAAAGAATGATGGCATCAAGTTCCACCATTGGAGACTGCACGGAGAGAGACGCCTAGAATTCTGCTCTTGTGCCAGTCTGGTGCTAGCGAGCCACGTTTATTTCTCAGTGTAAGCTGTTTACATTTCTCCCTTGAAGGCATAATTTTTTTATAAAAACAAGCATTTTATGAAGAAGCCCCACCCACCCTCGGACCTCTCTCTGTGGAAAACAGCCAAGCACACCATTGGGCCAGAGTTAAGTGTTTGTTAGTTCCACGGACTCCAAGAGATACAGTTAGATGCATGCTTACTTTGGGTTGGATTGTGGCCTAGGTTAGCTGATCTTTTTCCAGTCTGAGGACTATATTCCCTCCTGGACAACCTCCAGGGACCCTTTTGCCAGCAGCAGGCAGGGCCAGAAGTGAAAACCGGCTGGAGGCCCAAGTGTGACACTAGGGTTGCCCTATTTCAAAAAGTGAAAATCTAGACACAAAAGGTGCAAAGATTTTGTGTGTGTGTGGCAAAGTTATGAGCTATCCAGGGTTTCAACAGGGGTCTCTCCTCTCCTCCACCCTGGAGATTGAACCTGAGACCTTCTGCAGGCAAGACAGATGCTCTAGCAAGGGTCCTCCTACTGAAGAAAACACATCTTTTCCTTTAACTCTTATGGAGTATTTGTGTGTCTGAAAGCATGGTGCAGATAGATGCTGCACCTGCAAACAGATGCCCCAGCTGCATGCTTCTTAAGCACAAGGATGCCCTTTGAGTGTTACAGCAGAAGACAAATCCACCATTTATTTTATGTTCTTCATGAAGCAGATTTCATATGAACTTGGATGGAGCATGAGACTTCAGTGCCTAATAAACAGTGGGCAGCTACCTCATGCTTTTTGCACCATGTCCCCCCCCCCCAGAAGGAGTAGCTTGACTCAGTCCATGTGAAATATACTAGGGTCGACTTGATTTAGAATTGCATACTAAGAACCAAAGCCAATACTTTGGTAATCCATGCTTAACCTCTTATTTTTGTACACCTTAGAGCAGAGGTGGAACTTTGTAGACCCCCCAGAAGTTGATGGGCTCCAACTCCCATGTCCTTGACCCATTGGGCCATGGTGGCTGATAGGAGTTGAAGTCCAACAAAATCAGGAAGGCCACAGGTTCCCTAACTTTTGCCTTTGAGCTATGCATATGGAAAGAAAGCTGGATAGCCAAACGCTCCTCCTCAGCGTATCAACAGCTACAAGTTCACTGAAAGGAGGAACTATCAGCTTCAGATTCTATACAGTGATTCTATACAGGCAGGGCCAACCAAGGCCCGGGGTTCATTCCAGTCAGCACAGATAGGATGGTCACCTCTTTGTATTTACCAACAGTATACTTTTCTTAAACTTGTCATGAAGTTTTGTATTTTTAAAAAAGTGCAAGCATAACATCTGGTTTTCAAATAAACTTATTTTTTCCCTTAACCATTCCCCGCCCCCTCTTTTTTAAATTAAGCAGAATCATCGTATCTCATCAGATCCTGAGGTAACCACTAAATTGAGACGTTGGGCTATTTGAAGTGTATTTATGGTACAGATCAGACTTTGTGAAGCTGGTGCCCTCCATGTGACTCCCATCAGCCCCAGCACATAATGGCTAAGACTGATGGGAGTTGTAGTTGAAAACACCCGCAGAACACTCAGTTAAATGAAGCCTGATAGTCTTATATTTAAAATTCTAACACAGTACCAAATATATGTTTGTAGCTGTGTGGGCAGCACAGTTACCATGCACACTCCTGTTGATGGCAGAGGAGCCTTTTTTCCCAAACTGAATTTTTATTCAAAAAAAATTAGAAAGCAAGACAATAAAAAACAAATGCGTTATAATCTCAAATTAAAGCATTAACTGGCAACCATATAAAAAGAAAAATAATAATAGCAATATTGGCACTTCAACAGAGTTTTTTAAACTAAATATCCTATGAATTGTAAGTGAACTTGCAGACATACATAATTCACTCATGATACATACATCCCCCTCTCTGCATGGATATATAAGATCATCCTCTTTAAGAACACAATCGTGAAGGCTTTGGTAGCAAAAGTTCATCTCAGACTGTTGTTTCTAAAACAAGTCATCCAAAGTGATACCCTTAACTCTTTTTTTATAATCTGAATTCAGCTCATTTAAACAGTGAAGTGACCGAGTGTCCGTAGTTGCATTTCATTTAATGAAATCAGTCCAAGCTATTTTAAAGGACACAGTTCTAACCGGTTAAGTACTAAGGAATCAAGGCAAACTGAAAAAGATGCAATTGGATGGGAAGACTTCCAAAAGAAGAAGAAAAGGGTAAGACCCTCTGGATGAAGAGATTCTGCGAGTCCCAAGGACTATGACTGCTGCTGTTGCTGCTGCTGCTGCTGCTCTTGCTCACTGCTGGCCTGGAGATTGGCTTTCTGGACTTCAAGTTCTTCTGCGCTGACCATGGAAGGGTCAATTGCGGCATATCTAGTACCGTGGAATTGAAGTAGGTGGATCTACAGGATAGGAAAAATAGGCAAAGTGGCACATATTCACCCTTTCCTGTAAGTCGCAGCACTCTGTGATTATTTGTTTCATAGAAACTATAAAAAGCAACAACCAGTTTACAAAAAGAATAAAAAGTTTTAAAACATTTTAAAAGTAGAATCAGTGATGAACTGAATGGCATTCTACATATCTGAGGTGGTTTGTCTTAACAGGAATGTTTTCAGTAGGCACTGAAAAGAGCCCAGTGAAGGTGCCTGCCTGGTGTCAATAGGCCAGGAGTTCCAAAGATCTAGTTCTTAACAAATGCAGAACAAATATTGTATGGCGCCTGTAACAGTGCTTGTTCCACATTACAAAAACAAAAAACACAACCACTGCTGGTGCAAGCTCCACAAGTTTCACACCATCTGAAGGGTTTGCAGTCTTCTAGGAAGAGGCAGGAACCACTCCCAGAGGCAGCACAAGCCGAATGGAGTCAGCTGTATGGAGCAGCATATTTGAACAATGCCAGGCATGTCCATATAACACCCAAACTCCAAATGACTCCATGGGAGGAACATTTGGCAGTGCCACAAATCTTCTATTACCCTGTGTTTGGCGGCGGCCGGAGGGGGGGATATTTTATTAAAACCCATAGCATCATTCCTGCAGCCCAATAATAGAAACCTCTTGACCTTCCTTCCTTTTCTCTCCTTCATGCAACATGTCTGCCTCCATTGGAAGGGGATTTGTAATAAGGTCCTCCCTGCCCCCCCCCCCCAGCTTTACTCATCCTCTGATAATCCGTCAGCAATGTTAACACCACAATGCTTGCATAAACCCCTTTGGCAATGCAGGCAGAACTCTGTGGTTTCCAAACAACAGCTGAGAAATTTAAAGCTACAGACTTACTTGGACGTAGAGGTTTACTTCGGCACTCCTGCAAAGATATGGGAAATTTCCCCCTGTCTTGAGGTGGGCTCTCCTAGCATTGGGGTACAGCTTATACATCTCTTCTTTTGCTTCGGTGGAAAGAGCACTCTGGTCAAACACCTAAAAAAACAAGCATTCCATGCTAAGAACTGCCTGTAGATCCCATGCATTCTAACAGAGATAATTTTTTTCTGTTTAGAACAGGGGGGGCCCTCTACATTGTCAGTGAACTACAGCTCCCATCATCCCTTGCCACTAGCCATTGGAGTTCAGCAACGTTTGTGGGGGCACAGGTTAGCCACTTGTGCTTTGGAAGTTCAGCTGTGCAACTCAATCTGCTGCTGACTGTCAAAGGCTCCTTGATAGCTCAGCCAGTAGAGCATGAGACTCTTAATTTCAGGGTCATGAGTCCCAGATGAAAAAGTTGCAGCTGAAAAAGGTCAACTGCAAATCCGCACACAGCTTTTAGTGGAAGAAAAATAGGTAATGCCAACTGACCTCAAGCCCTACACTTCCTACACCTTATTTAAACTCTCCTTCTGTATTCACTTTTAATGTGTTACAACGTTTGATGCCAGAGAAGGAGTTGTGCTGAGCCATCGCTGTGTTGAAGGCACAACCACTTCCAAGATGTTTGTTTACTCTGAAAAGCTCTGCAAACAGCCCACTATAAATTGCTACAGATTATGAAATGAATCTGCCCTGACCGCATCTGTTGTTTGATAAGTAGTACTATTATCCCACCTCTTATAACTGGAGAAAGTAGTCCTATAGGGACACAGCTATGTTTTAAAAATAGGCATGCTCTCGCGGATGTTCTCTCTGTTTCCAAAACTGGACCTTGCATCTTCCTAGAATGATGCTCAATAAGTGTTCCTCTCCCAATCCCACACCCTAAGTAAGAGGTAACTTACATCCATGATAGTCACAGGAATGTCTCTGATTTTATGAGGTTCCACGTAGGAATTTTGGCAGTTGAGGGTAAGTCTTGAAGCGAGCTCACTCTGACCCAGGCTTTCCAGCTTTCAGGAAAAATAATTTAATTTAAAAGGTTGTGAATTTGTTTCAAGGCAGGGCAGTAAAGAAATAACCAAGCTTATCACAACATCTGGGAGTTTGAAGCACATTTGCCCCACTCTTCACAGCCAAAGAGGCTCCCAGAACAGTCATAAGCAAGAATAAGTTTAAAAAGGACAAACCATGCCTAAAGTTTCATGTGCAAAAGACATGGCACTGAAGGAAGAAAGGATGAAGGAAATAACCAATATTAGATGGGATTTCAGCATGCAAATCTTAAAGTCAAGTCATACAACTGGGAATCCTCACCCTATCAACCATGAAATCAATGCCATCGGCCATTTCGGTATCTACAGGACCAGATGCAAAATTCCCAAGGACAATTTTCTTCAGCATGAAGGCAGGCATTAGCCAAAAGCTGAAAAGAGAATTATAGAAAGGTCAAAATTTTTGTCGCTTTCTCCTACCTCCAGGAGCACTGGATTGTCATGAGAAACATTTTGTACAAACCGTGCAAACGTTAAACACAAGACATACTGAACTCCCTCGGCATTAAAGCATGTACTTGTGACTGCTTGCATTAATACAACAACAGAAGGGAGATATATATATATATATATATATATATATATATATATATAAAAAATAACATTTATGGGCTCCAAAAGCTAATTCTAAGAAAAAAAAACTGCTTTGCAAAGGCCAAGCTGTATTTGCCATAACTCTACCTAACCCAAAGTTCACAAACAGTAGGCAGGAAGTGGCCCTTACGCCCATGTAAAGCACAACCCAAAACCTATATGTTTTGCCGACATACATCTCTCACCTGTTTGCCGTCCATGTCTGGTTGAAAATGGAGGTGTCGCTGAAAGCGTTGCACAGAATCAGAGACTGGACTCTGGGAGACTTGTGAGTGTATTCAGCAAATTTCTGAGCAAGGAAGCCCCCCAAGGAAGCACCAAAGACGTGGACCTAATTTTAAAAGTAAAAAATACCGCAATAAATAACAGCAACATCCTTTGGCTAACTGTTTTTATTAAGGCATTTTGTATGACATTTTGCATTCAAAAGCACTTGAAAGCTAGGCCAGTATTATGATTGTATTGCAGGTGGAAAGTGGAGAGAGACTGGCTTGCCGAAGACTACCTGGTGAGAGTCAATGACAGAGATGCATTTTAAACCAGGTGATTTCTCGTTCATACTTTGCTCTTAAGGACTATGCCAGGAGTAGCCAATGTGGTGCTCTCCAGATGTTGTTGGACTACAACTCCTATCATCCTCAACCACAGGCCATGCTGGCTGGAGTTGGTAAAAGGTTGGAGTCCAACAACATCTGGAGGGCACCAGCAGGCTGGATGCCCTTGCACTACGCCAAACCACAGGGGTGAGGAACCTTTTTCATCCCAAGGGTTGCATTCCCTTCTGGGCAACCAGAACAGTATAGTAGCCTGGTTTCTTTACACTCACACACCCCTCTCTATCCTCCATCTAGGCAAGCAAGAGGCACTATTACAGTTCAGTGAAGTATTCTTGCCAAGTAAAACACTCAAGGGGTGAAGCAAGACCAGTGAAGTGTGTGGCTTGGGGAGGGTGCCAGGGCTGGCTAGAGAGATCTGGGGGCATCGCAACCAGTTTCCCAGGCCCTGCTATAATCGCTCTCATGGTATTTTGTAGAGAAAGTTGTTATAAGATTATCCTCCCCATTTGGGATTTCCCAAAGTTTATCAATTACATTCATAGACAATGGTCCTCGCAGAAATAAAGTAAGGTCTACCAGACAGAAACGTATTTCCATTTTTCTATAAATCACCCGGGGCCTTTTCAACGAAAGATGGGCGGGGGGGGGGTATATAAATTCAAAAATAACTTATACTCTTTCACACACAGCTTATGCAAGCTTCCATTCAACAGCTATTATAAACCATTTTAGAGAAAATATATTTTGGAAGATTTATTACAATTTAAGAACAGCCAAGTCCTACCCAGAATATGCTGTTTACTTAGAAAAGGTCCTGGAAAAAAGCAACAAAAAAATCAATCAATGGGGCTGGAAAATAACAGGAGAGGGCTCTCCTTTGTTGGAGCAATTAAGGTTATTCTGAATAAACTCTAGGCTTTTTACCTAACATTTCTATTGTAAGCACAGGCTATTTGTCAATCTCAGGGCACTAACTTTATCCAGCTGTAGATGGTCTAATAGTTTTCTGAATCCATCGCAGAACTCAAAAATTTCCCAGTAAACTGGATACTGCAACTAAGATTAGAAAGGTAGGTTAACAATGGTGACATGAACAAAGACAAAGATGTAAAAACATGCATTTTAACCCTCTTCACCAGTAAGCATAATTTAAGAACCAGCTAGCAACTTAGACAGACACCTGCATCGTATATGGGGAGAAGCCCACCTTGTACGAGATCAAAGCATGCTATGAAGCAACCTGCAGCCCTTCAGATGTTGTTGGGTTCCCATCAGTCTCAACTAGAGCAGTCAACAGTAAGGCATTATGGCAGTTGCCATCCAACAAGATCTGGAGGGCCAAAAGTTCCGTACCCTTGTGATAAAGCAAGCTCGACTGAAAACCCATTATTCTCCACATTATTCTCTGCCATCCAAGTCTGGATTTTCAACATGCAATGATTAATTTTTCATTTTTAGTTTTACCCACTAGCCCCATGGGCAATTTGATGTTTAAGGGGGGCAATTCAAGAATGAGTTATTAACAGTTAATGGTCTTTTAGTCTTCCTCCACATGAATAGGAGTTCACTTTCTGAATAATAAGAACTATATGTCATGTGGGGGGCACCAGGATTTTAGAGATGCTTAGGTGGGGCATGGCCAAAAAAAGTTGGGAACCACTGCACTAGCCCCTAGCCTCTTAAAGTTGTACCCACTGGCCTCTGAAAGGCAGCACTAATAGGGGGGGGCGGAATGCACAAGTTTGCACCCCCATCTACGTTTCAAAACAATTTCATTAGATGTAGTTACAGAAAAAGTCAGCCATAGTCTACATTTTCAAGAAGTGTACTCATGTTCTCAAGCTGGTGCCTTCCAGATGCTTTGGACTACAATTCCCATCAGCCTCAGCCAGTATAGCTGGGGCTGTTGGAAGCCACTGTCTATTTAGAGGACACTAGGTTGGGGAAGTTTATTCCGCTTTGTGATCATCATTAGGGCTTGAAGCTTTTTATAACAGTCCAGGGAGTGTAAGAAGCCCTGGAATCCAGAAGCTAAACCAACCTAGACTCTCCAGATGTCACCTGAGATTCACTATTTTCCAGTGGATGGGAGTTCCAAGAGCTTTGATGACATACATAAAATTAGTACATGGGAGAGAAGTGGGAGGGAGCCCCTGATCAATCTTCTATCACTACAGGGAAGAGATATGCACCTCCCAAGAGTTGTATATCCTAAGTTTTAAGCCTCAGTACGCTTTAAGCTATAGTACGCTCTCTGTACTATAAGGCTGGAATTCTAATCTGAATTACCAAAAGGGATTAGATGGTGTTGACCCAGAGATATCCTGCCTTGGAGGAATGTTCTCTCATTAAATAAAACCACCAAGGTTAAATGCGATCTGAAAACCCTTAGTATCAAATTTCAGAGCAGGCTATAGGGACAAAATATGCACTCAAGTAATGTAGGCACATGAAAAAGCTGCATGACCAAAATTCCAAAGGACAGGCTTGGACGGCTGTAGCTGAAATCTAGTACATTTCATACTGTTTTGAGAACATACATAAAAAGACAGATTTAACATTTGCTCAAATGCTGAGAATTTCAGGACTTACAGCAATGACTCTGTAACCCCATCCAGACAAGGCTAAAATCTGCTGGAAGAAAACATCAGCCGTTCCACTGACAGGTGGGAGAAATATAAGGGGGCACCGAATATTACGGGGTCCTGCATCATAGAGCGACCAAACTTTACTGTCATCGTCATCTACTATAATCTGTAAAATAAATGCAGAGAAGGTAAAAATGGCTTCTTCTAATGCACATAATAGTTTGTATTCCTTCAGCGCAGCCATCACTGAATTCTGGGTGGTGGTATCATCGGGGCAGGATTTGGGGGGCAGATAACCATGGCACCAAATGAGCAGAATGAGCTCCCCAAATACTGGCTTAACACAATCTTAAGCAAAATTAATGCAGAGTAGCATCTAAAAGGGGGGTGGGAGGAGAGACAGACAGACAGACAGACAGACAGACGGAATAAGACAATTAACTCCAGAGTCTAAATTTTTCTGCTACTCTGATTCCCGGAATCTCTTCTCTGCTTTACATTTAAAAACGGGCTGCTTGCAAAGTAGTCTAAGCTTGTCGCGTCTTAGGTTTACACAGCCTACTGAAACATATCTGGAGGAAGAAGTGCAACTGTGAAATATAACCAGTTGCTTTTCAACCAGCTCCATGAAACCAGCCATTTGGCTGCTTTGCTTTGATTCTGTGTAAGCCACACAACCTGCCACTGCAAGGTATTATCCACATGTAACATGCACAATCCTTTGCAAGATCCGGTCATGCAAAGAGATGAAATAATTAATGGCTTTGCCATGCCCACTCCAGACTGGGCTTCAAAAAGAGCTTTATAAAAAAATGATTTCCCTCCCTTCTCTCTGACTGTTTAGACTCCTCCAGACAATACTGTTGTGGATCCAAATCTGCCTTCCCCCACCCCAAAATGTTCACAGGCCAAAGCAAAGTTAATGTACTCAATACGCATGTCATACGCCAACGCAGGAGAGCAGGCATGGAACTCAATCATGTGAGCATCAGGACATTCTGCTTTGGAACAGATCCAAGTTAGAAAAGACGTAAGCAAATCTAAAATATTCAGAAGTCAGACTTTCTCTGCTCTCCCAACGCGTCATCACCAAATCATGAGACTGAAAAAATATTGGGGGATGGAAAGAGAGTGGTTTTGCTCTTCAAGCTTCAGAGAAAAGAAACATGCAGCTGGCTTCCTTTTTTAGACACTGCAGGTTGAGCAAGGAAACAAGACTCTCGCAGCAGCCATTTCGGATCCAAAACCACTCTGAATATGAAGGAGTCACTCAGATAAGAAAATAATTGGTTAATGGATGCATGTAAAACACCTACACCATGGGTTGCCAATGTGGTGCCCTCCAGATGTTATCAAACTACATTTTCCTTAATCCCTGGCCACTGGCCATGCTATGACTGATGGGATTGGAAGACCAAGAATGTCTATAGGGCACCACTTTGACCAACCTGGACATACATTCATTAAAATGGGAATGGCTGCTCTGTGGCCTTCCAGATGTTGAATTCCACCTCCCATCAACCCCAGTTAGCCTGGCCAATGGTCAAAGATGATGGGAACCATAATCCAGAAACATTTGGAGAGCCATCCCAAATGAAAAGATGAGCACAATTCATTGCATGTCAACTTATAAGTAAATCCCATTAAGTTGAATAGAACTTGCCTCTGAGTGTATAGCCCAAAGCAATTTTAAAAAAAAAATTGCTTTGGCTTTAATATGAACATTGCTCTGAAGATGGGTCACAATTATAAAACAACCATGATATTAGAAGTGCTTTAACTTTACTCCTTAAGATTTACTGAAGCACATTCTGTGCCTGCTTTATCCCGGAATGTTTAGTGCAATAAGCTCCAGGTTTTTCTAACAATCTCTTCACTTCCAAGAGGATAAAAATATATATGGGTGAAATCCAATTGTGGTGTTCCTTACAGTCCCCTCCATGCTCCAAAGATCTGTTCTGGAGGGTTCAGTGATCCTCCAAAACAGATAAAGGGGAATGGAAGGCAAACCTTGTTGTGTCCAGATGGAATTTCATTGGATCTTGCCCTATGTCAGGGGTCAGCAACCTTTCTCAGCAGTGGTCCGGTCCACCGTCTCTCAGACCATGTGGTGGGCCAGACTATATTTTGAAATAATAATAATAATAATAATAATAATAATAATAAACGAATTCCTATGCCCCACAAATACCCCTGAGATGCATTTAAATGGAAGGACACATTCTACTCATGTAAAAACACGCTGATTCCCAGACTGTCCACGGGCTGGATTGAGAAGGCGATTGAGCTGCATCTGGCCCCTGGGCCTTCGGTTGCCTACCCCTGCCCTACATGTTTACTCTCAATACAGTATTCCTTAACATGAATAAGGGAAACCCTCACCCTATGTTTAAGTCAATTACAAAACCCACATTAATTTATCTGATTGCAGATTACATCAAAATCTTCTGTGTATAAAAATGTCCAGTTTATTCAATCATTGTCAAGTTAGTTGAACTTCTCTAGCTGGAAACAATAGCACAAATTCAGCTGTTCCTCCTCCTCCACCACCACACAACGCCTCTATTAACATCTGAAAGGAAAGCAGCTGGCAAAACCTTAAGAGCTGGTTGGCTAGATGTCTCTGGTCTGCAGTAAAAGCTGTACTTGAGGAAGCATGTGAAAGATCACATGTTGCTAGTAAATCTTGCACTGTTCACCTAAAACAAAAAAGACTCAGAGATAATCCTAAACAGGGCTGCATGCCAAAAATCCAATACCAACAAAGTTCCTGTCCAGTCTCTTTTTCACTTTTCACTTTTTTTTTTGTATTAGAGAGAATTTCCTGTAGAGGTGCACCCCACTGAACAGAAGTGCTTGAATGCAGGTCTACTCAGCATACAATATTAGCCCTGATTCATTCTTTTCTAACCACAAACCACCCATGAGATTTCAGCCTGCACATTCCAGACAGCCAAAAGATTCTCTGAATGCATGCTCACTGCTGAGATGATAGAGTTCACCACATCACATGATGCTAACTGTTTTCTGGACATGCCGTAACCCAGTGGCTGAACATGTTTTCTGATGCAAAGGCTCCCATGTTCAATCTTTGGCATCTTCAGGTAAGGTGTGGAAAGACCTCTGACTGATATCCTAGAGGGCCGCTACACTTTTCAAAATAGGATGCAAAACAAAACGGAACCATCATCCTCTGAAATCCCCATTTCTCCAAATTCTGCGATGCAGTTCTCCAGCCAAGTAACGTGTGCAAAAGTGCATATCTAGGGTAAAATATGCATATAAATTCATAGGTGAAAAGGTAAAGGTAAAGGAACCCTGGACGGCTAAGTCCAAAGGTGACTATGGGGTTGCGGCGCTCATCTCGCTTTCAGGCCAAGGGAGCTGCTGTTTGTCCACAGACAGCTTTCTGGGTCATGTGGCCAGCATGACTAAACCGTTTCTGGCGCGACACTGTGACAGAAACCAGCACACACGGAAACACCATGTATCTTCCCACCACAGAGGTACCTATGTATCTACTTGCACTGGCATGCTTTCAAACTGCTAGGGAGGCAGGAACTGGGACAGAAGAACGGGAGCTCACCCCATTGTGCTGATTTGAACCACCTACCTTCTGACTGGCAAGACCAAGAGGCTCAGTGGTTTAGACCACAGCGCTACCCGCATTAGCGAAAATAACAAAAAGTTCATAATATGAGGGAAAGTGGCTTTGCAAAAAAGTGTTTATTAACAGGAAATCACACTCAAATGCTGATGAATTTTCAGGAGGACTTAAAAAAAAATCATCAACTGATACAGAAATGTGGAAAACTGAACTTAAGAATGTAAAAATGAGAAACTAAGAAAAACTGAGTGACAGATTTGCTCATTGATACCAGTGAGTCATATGACACAGATTCCTACAATTCACCACAATGAGCACATCACCCAGATTTGAAAAATAAACCTCTCTCTGGAATAGCACAGTTGGTAGAGCAGGAGTCTCTTAATCTCAAGGTCGTGGATTTGAGCCCATGCTGGGCAAAAGATTCCTGCCTGCATTGCAGGGGGTTGGACTAGATGACCCTTGAGGTCCCTTCCAACTCTACAATTCTATGATTCTAAGTATCACAATAATGTTGGTTCCATGCTTTCAAGGAGTCTTACTGTGATTATTCAGCTAAGCAATAATTATTTGCACAGCTGTGTAGAGTGGGTTTTCTGGATCCCTGTGTGTATGCCTAAAACGGGATTCTTTCCCCCCCACCCTTTGCTGGTCTGTGTCTGCCTGTTCCCTGGTATATCTCAGAGACACTGCGTAAGTGAAAAGTGCCTCACTCTGTGCCTTCCGTGCCCGTCCCTGGCACGGAAAGATCCCTAAGCTTAGCTGATGTCATGACCCCCTAATCTAACTATAAACTTCCCATGTTTATTACCACAGACTAGTAGAATGTTAAGTGCACTCTGTATAATCCCTGCGTAAGACACCCCTATCTATCTTAGGTAGTTATCTCTGCTTGTTATGTTCTGTGCTCTCTCTCTCTGATGCGTATGTTCTATGTATGTAACATGTGCAATGCCTGAACGTTGTACCCACGTTGTTCACGCTGCTGGCTGCATCCAATCAGCAGCCACCATAGATGGGGCAATTGAGCCCAATATACAATAAAAGGGAGACTCCTAGCCTCCTGCTACGAGATGCCTCCCGGATGATATCCCACCACGTCGTCTGTTGTTTATTCAACCCAACACAGCTGCGATTCAGGTTGATGAGAAGCATGTTAAGGAAGATGCCAGGTATTTCGTAACAGAACAAATACTCCATCTTGTTGTAGTTTTATTTTCTGCAGCCAGGGAGGGCAGGGCATTCAAATTAATTCCAGTCTGAGGTGATGAGCAGAAGCAGCTGTGACGTTTTTATTCTCTCTCCTCCTGTGGGCGCAGGGCAGAGTTCTCCACAGGGAAGGCATGCTCACACACATCTCATCACACTACCTTCCCTCTCTGTGGCTGCTATGCTTTGTAGAAAGACAGCATTACTCAAGGGAGACATTGGCCTCAGACACCAACGGCTATTGCTTCATAGAAAATTCCCGTAGGTCTGCAATATGCACCATTTACAACCGTTGGGTTGCGGTCCAACAGAATGAGCTCAGGCTTGCAAGAGAGGTTAAGAATAATATTAAAAGGTTTCTTCGGCTATGTCCGAAGTAAGAGGAAGAACAAGCAAGTGGTAGGTCCTCTGCGTGGGAAGATGGAGAAATGCTGTTGGGCAACAGAGAAAGGTGGAACTACTCAACACCTACTTTGCCTCTGTCTTCACCCAAAAGGAAAGTGATGCCCAACCTGGTGATAACAGAATAAATGATGTAAGGAGGGAGCTGCAACCCAAGATAGGGAAAGAGGCAGTAAGGGAACACCTAGCTACTTTAAATGAATTCAAATCTCCGGGGCCTGATGAGCTGCACCCAAGGGTACTAAAGGACCTTGCGGATGTAATATCAGAGCCTTTGTCTATTATCTTTGAGAATTCTTGGAGAGTAGATGAGGACCCTACAGAGTGAAGGTGGGAAAATATTGTCCCCATCTTCAAAAAGGGGGGAAAGGAAGACCCAGGTAACTACTGACCGGTGAGCTTGACATCAATACCAGGGAAGGTCCAGAACAGGGAATTTAACAGTCGGTCTGTGAGCATTTAGAAAAGGATGCTGTGATTACTAAGATCTAGCATGGGTTTCTCAAAAATAAGTCATGCCAGACCAATCTGATCTCTTTCTTAGATGGAATAACAAATTTGGTGGATCAGGGAAATGCTGTGGATGTAGTGTATCTTGATTTCAGTAAGTTCCCCATGACATTCTTGCAAGGAAGCTGATAATATGTGGGTTGAACGAGGTAACAGTTGGTGGATTTGTAGCTGGTTGACTGACCAAACACAGAGTACTCATTAATGGTTCCTAGTCATCCTGGAAAAAAGTGGCAAGTGGGGTGCCACAGGATTCTGTCCTGGGCCCGTTGATGTTCAACATCTTTATAAATGGCTTGGATGAAGGAATTGAGGGGATGCTCATCAAATTTGCAGATGACACCAAACTGGGAGGGGTAGCTAATGTCACAGAAGACAGAATCAGAATTCAAAATGACCTTCACAGATTGAGAACTGGGTGCAAGCTTAACAAAATGAATTTCAGTAGGGACAAATGTAAGGTTCTGCACTTACGCAGGAAGAATTAGATGAACAAATATAGAATGGGGGACATCTGTCTTACGAGCAATGCATGTGAAAAGGATATTTGGGTCTTGGTGGGCCAAAAGCTTAACATGAGTCAACAGTGTGATGCAACAGAAAAAGGAAAAGGGAAAAAAAGGTAATGCTATTCTAGGCTGCATCAACAGAAGTATTGTGTCCAGATCAAGGGAAGTAATAACACCATTCTATTCTGCCTTGGTCAGACCACACCTGGAATACTGTGTCCAATTCTGGGCACCACAATTTAAGAAGGATGTTGGCAAGCTGGAATGTGTGCAGAGGAGGGCAACCAAGATGATCAAGGGTCTGGAAACTAAGTCTTATGAGGAGCACTTGAAGGAACTAGGTATGAAAAGAGGAGACTAAGAAGAGATATGATAGCCATCTTCAAATATCTGAAGGGCTGTCACATGGAGGAGGGAGCAAGCATGATTATTTTCTCCTGCTCTAAAGGGTAGGATTCGAATCAATGGCTTCAAGTTGCAAGAAAGGAGATTACGACTAAACATTCGGAAAAACTTTCTGACAGCAAGAGCTGTTCAGCAGTGGAACAGACTCCCATGAGAGGTGGTGGACTCTCCTTCCTTGGAGGTTTTTAAACAGAGGTTGGATGGCTATCTGTCATGGATGCTTTAGCAGAGATTCCTGCATTGCAGGGGGTTGGACTAGATGACCGTTGGGTCCCTTCCAGCTCTAATATTTTATGATTCTAACTTGCTTCTTGTTTGTGGTGTGGAAGTCTGTACAGCTGTTAGTTCTGCGGTACCACTATAAGGCCTTTGCAGGCACGATATGGGACCATGATCTCCAGAGAGCCACATGAAGTGGGAGGGAAAGAGTTTAGACAGCTTGGTTTGGGTTGCAAGAAGGATGGAACATAAGTTTCTAGTAGGGCTGAACCAATCTGTAAATTTTGGTACCTCTCTATTTCTTATTTTTCTAACCTTAAATTCAGCTTGCCACGTTTCCGCTTCAGTTTGCCATCTTATATATTTTTTTAATCCTCAGTAATTTTTTTCAGCAATTTAATGTACATTTGTCCTTGGCAAACACTTTTTTATATGAAGTTATGCACAACAGACCTATTGCTACAAACAATATGCATTGTATGCAATTTTTTTTGTTAATATCTGTATTTTTACACACTTCCCTCTAGTCTAATCCATGCAACTGTACATTTTTTTTTTTGATTGGAGAACTTGTATGGCAAAATGTGGATTTCAAAGGAAGGGCAAACTGGGTAGATTCACAGTAAAAAAATACAAAACAAACCAAATTTCTCCATCTTTGGTTTCTAAGGGGGGGGGCTATACACACACACACACACACACACACACAAACACACACACACATATTTCTTAGACCTCTTTACCTCTGTATGGTATGATTCTTCTGGAATAAGGAAAAATGCAATTTTGTTGATGCTTCGATCCTGGAATTGCTGCTCTTAATCCCCAGAAGGCAACAATAATTTTCTGTATGGCAAGTCAACCCAGCAAGGTCAGGATTTATGGGCTTGCCCACATACTACGAATTATACGCAAACATTGCAGAAAATTCCACACATGTAATATGGACATACAGAACATAGGTGTCTATGGACCTGATATACATTTTGAGTTCTAGGGTCCTGCTAATTATGCCCCTGAGTTTGCAATTAAGGATCAAGTAAACAGCACCAGAAGATCCCTCATATACATGTCCTTGGGATCAGAGGGAAAATCAATCAATCAATCATATATTCCATCCTTCCTCCCAAATGAGCACAGGCCCAGGGCAGCAAGAATTAAAAACTGGACCTACCTTTTTTAGAGGAACTGTACTTCTGAACCAGTTATAGTCAGGAGAGATTTTAATCTCTCCCATGGTGGTAACGAACCCAAGGTAAAGAAAAACCTGAAAACACAACAGGGGAAATGTTTCAGACAAAGTAAATAAAATGTAGGATCACTTATATACTTGAGGGAATTTCTTCAGGGTAAACCTGCTTTCAGGCCCCATCAATTTATTATTCTTCCCTTAGATTTACTTATTTACTTGTGCACAACTGGAAACCACCAAGAAAAATTCTGGAACTGGAAAGGCTGGAAAACATAAGGAAGTTCAAATTAGAAGCAATTTAATACATGTTTTCTAGTTAGATGGCACAAGGGAGCTGAGAGACCAACTGCCTCTTCCTAAAAATAAAATACAACTGCTGCTGAAGGACCAACTGTGCATAACAGAAGATGAACCACTGTTGTAGCTCCATGTAGGCCAAACAGTATGGGAAATGAAGCACATTTTGGTGAGGATTATGGGTCAAAGCCTTTCAGAGTGTTAACAAGCAAAATGGCACAGCAGAAACCTTAACATAGAATCATAGAATCATAAGAGTTGGAAGAGACCACAAGGGCCATCAAGTCCAACCCCCTGCCAAGCAGGAAACACCATCAGAGCACTCCTGACATATGGTTGTCAAGCCTCTGCTTAAAGACCTCCAAAGAAGGAGATTCCACCACATTCCTTGGCAGCAAATTCCACTGTCGAACAGCTCTTACTGTCAGGAAGTTCTTCCTAATGTTTAGGTGGAATCTTCTTTCTTGTAGTTTGGATCCATTGCTCCGTGTCCGCTCCTCCACATGCAGCTGCTGGGTGACCTTGGGCCAGTCACAGTCTCTCAGCCCCACTCACCTCACAGAGTGTTTGTTGTGGGGGAGGAAGGGAAAGGAGAATGTTAGCCGCTCTGAGACTCCTGAAAGGGAGTGAAAGGCGGGATATCAAATCCAAACTCTTCTTCTTCTTCTTCTTCTCTGGAGCAGCAGAAAACAACCTTTCTCCCTCCTCTATGTGACATCCTTTTATATATTTGAACATGACTATCATATCACACCTTAACCTTCTCTTCTCCAGGCTAAACATGCCCAGCTCCCTTAGCCGTTCCTCATAAGGTATCGTTTCTAGGCCTTTGACCATTTTGGTTGCCCTCCTCTGGACACATTCCAGTTTGTCAGTGTCCTTCTTGAACTGTGGTGCCCAGAACTGGACACAGTACTCCAGGTGAGGTCTGACCAGAGCAGAATACAGTGGCACTATTACTTCCCTTGATCTAGATGCTATACTCCTATTGATGCAGCCCAGAATTGCATTGGCTTTTTTAGCTGCCGCGTCACACTGTTGGCTCATGTCAAGTTTGTGGTCAACCAAGACTCCTAGATCCTTTTCACATGTACTGCTCTCAAGCCAGGTGTCACCCATCTTGTATTTGTGCCTGTCATTTTTTTTGCCCAAGTGCAATACTTTACATTTCTCCCTGTTAAAATTCATCTTGTTTGTTTTGGCATGAAATCGGTATTTTGGCTATACATTGTAAATAGAGTTGTGCACCTTGCACAATTCCACATTCCTAAGAATCAAACTCAAGCACTCCTCCCAGGACACAACTAGCATTTTGTATTATGAAAGTGTGCTTAAAAATGCACAGGCAGTATTGCAAAACTCTCCAGGGTTTCAGAAGATGGTGCTTCCAAGCACCTCTCTCACAGCCTCTAGGTCACTTCCTCCTCACACTCCCCTTTCCAAACTCTCCAAATTCTGCAAACATTCGACCGTCAAATCCAGAATGTGAATTCAGCAAAACATTGCAAAATACTGTTCACAGGCTGTGTTGACTTGCACAGCCTCTTTGGTTGGTCAAAGTTTTCCAGGCATGAATACGACTGACCTTGAACATATCTGTATTACAGCCATGTAATATGCCCTGGGCAAAACCTAGGGCCCAAGAAAATGCCTAAGAGGAAGCATCTGCTTACCCAATCTAAGGGCACAATAAAAATGAATCTGCACAGTGGTTAGAAGTTGGCAGCATACACACCATACATTTAAAGCACACGGCTTCCCCCAAAGAACTTTGGGAACTGTAGTTTGTTAAGGGTGTTGGGAATCGTAGCTCCGTGGGACTTCGGGGGAAACCATGTGCTTTAAATGTATGCTGTGAACACTGCCTTACTTTGTAGCTACAACCACCCCCCAGTTTCTCTTTTTGTCACCTATGATTTAATACTACCGATGACATCTTGGAACACAACGTAGCAAATAGTTCCTCCACTTTTAATTCTTCTCTACCAATATGCCTTGAACTAACTCACCAACATTCAGTGCTACCCGGGGCCTTGAGACTTCTACAGGTGCAGACAATATTATGTCAGACAATTCACAAAACCAAGCCCTCAAAACCACCTGCTCCTTACCATTTAGGAAGTTAGATAACATCTCAATTAAAACCAGCAGTAAAATTCAAAACATCTCTTTCTATAAAAGCCAGATGTACCAAACCTAAACTGGAAAATACTTATGTGGAAAAACATTTCATGCATGCAGTACAATTAAAAGGATGTGCTGCTGTTTTATTCCTCTGTTTTAGCCATAAATCTTCTGTTGATCACTTAAGTATGGAGTGAAGCACAGTCAGCTATTCTTCCTGGTTATAACTTATACTGTACAGCTCTTCATCTTTACAACTCAAGAATGGTTTCTGACCCAAGTTTTAAAGGGATTATTTCCAACTTCCATCAACAACTAATTAAGCTCCAAGTACTGCAACCCTCTGCATAGACTTGTAATCCAGATCATAGGATAGACCCAAAGGATTTTTATTCGTTTACTCGTGCATTCCATACTCTCAAGTCAAAGGTAGAAACCAGAAAGATTTCCAATATTAGATTTTAGATGCTTCAGAACATTAACGTGCTCTATAGTGTGCAAAGACACCAGACTTTGTACATGGCTTTGAACAAATATAGCACCAAAATATTGATTTGTTGCTGGGGGATGCATGGAACAGACTCTAACACAGAGATTTACAGCATTGGGTGCAGCTAGACAACTCCGTGGGTACATGGCAATAACCTCCCACTTCCACCCCATAACCCAGGCTCGTGGCCAAATGCTGCCCTCCAGACCTCTCCATTTGGTTCTTGGAAGTCTCCCCATGTCATACCCCTCATTGACCCTGCTTCACACCCCACGTGTTTCTGCCTGGCTGGAAGGTATCTATTAACAAAGGTAATGCCCATTGCTTGCCTTGACAGAAGATGAATGGGGCTGGGGGTGTATGTTTAGAAAGTGCAAACGTAAAATTTACATGTATTGCTGTACCTACTTTTTATCTTTTGTTCTGCCCCACAACTGGCATGCTTCCCCCCACCCCAAAAGTTACCCAGAAAGGAATGCAGGACCTGAGAAAGGTTTCCCACCCATCATAGCCTTCTCCAGCATCATCACATCGCCCTGAACAAACTCAACAGCTACGTTGGAATCCAGGAATAAAGAACCAAAATTTCACCACCATCACTACAGCACTCTCCTCACTTGTGAGTTTCAGCAGCTGGCATTCAGAGGCATCCTGCCTCCAGCACAGAGGGAATATTTCCTTCCGATTCATCCCAAGAAAGGCCCTAGAATATGTCATGTATGTATTGGGTATATACATATTTTGTATAACACTGAAGTTATGAGATAGATTTCCATCATGCACCAATTTTGAAAAGCACAGCGTAAATGTAATAAACCAATTCATTTCATTTGGAAGTCCAGAGTTTGTTTTGTAAAAGTCCTTGGTATTACACCTGGCTCACTTCTTCTTGGGCCCTGAACTCCCATCACTGGGCTCTGTGAGCTCTTTTCATTCTTAGGTAAAGGTAAAGGGACCCCTGACCATTAGGTCCAGTCATGACTGGGGTTGCAGCGCTCATCTCGCTTTATTGGCCGAGGGAGCCGACGTTTGTCCGCAGATAGCTTCCGGGTCATGCGGCCAGAATAACAAAGCCACTTCTGGCGAACCAGAGCAGCACACGGAAACGCCGTTTACCTTCCCGCCGGAGCGGTACCTATTCATCTACTTGCAGTTTGACGTGCTTTCGAACTGCTAGGTTGGCAGGAGCAGGGACCGAGCAACGGGAGCTCACCCCGTCACGGGGATTCGAGCCGCCGACCTTCTGATCGGCAAGTCCTAGGCTCTGTGGTTTAACCCACAGCGCCACCCGCGTCCCTTCTTACTTTTCATTCTTAAAGGTAAAGGTAAAGGTACCCCTGCCCGTACGGGCCAGTCTTGACAGACTCTAGGGTTGTGCGCTCAACTCACTCTATAGGCGGGAGCCAGCGCTGTCCGCAGACACATCCGGGTCATGTGGACAGCGTGACAAACTGCATCTGGCGAGCCAGCGCAGCACACGGAACGCCGTTTACCTTCTCGCTGGTAAGCGGGCCCTATTTATCTACTTGCACCCGGGGGTGCTTTCGAACTGCTATGTTGGCAGGCGCTGGGACCGAACGACGGGAGCGCACCCCACCGCGGGGATTCGAACTGCCGACCATGCGATCAGCAAGTCCTAGGCACTGAGGTTTTACCCACAGCGCCACCCGCGTCCCCTTTTCATTCTTACTGGGCTTCAAATATTCATTTGATCACAGTACAATCCTACGCATATTTACTCAGAAGTAAATCTCACCGAGTTCGGTGGAACTGTCTCTGGTGCATTTAGGTTTGCAGCCTTACACCACAGTCCTAACACCCTGATCATTGATGCCAGAGGGGGTAGGACATAGCGAAGGTGATCCTCTGTCAACCACAGCTGGTGGAGTGGGAGTGGCTGTACTGCTGGTGCAGCCCCTGATGCAGGCAGGAAAGTACCATACCATCGGCAGCAGCCTACAGAAAGACCTGAAATGGGGTGTTGGCAGCTTTGGACGCAAAGCCCCACAGATCCTCTGAGGGGACCAATACTTTTAGGTCAAACTTTGACCGGGGGGGGGGGGGGGGGGAAGGGAGGAACACTTTTCTCCCGCCTTGGCCAGCACAAGCCAGCAGGGCTTCTGATGCAGTAGCTACTTTAACTGCTGCTGCCTGGCTCAGGTTTGCTCTAAAAAGATTGTTTTTGATGTTCGTTTCTGTAAGTTGCTCTAAGTAGCTTTTGTGGAAAAACAACAACTAAAAAACAATAACAAAGACACCCCTAGATTGTCCAGGCAGCAGATTTCAACTTTTAAGTTTATTTCGAGTAAGAGCACTTAAAAATAAATCAAACTTCAAAAAAACAGCACAATCTTTGGAGAGGCATTCTCACACATATAAAAGAGAAGGCCTCTTCCAGAAACCTGCCACGGCACGTGTGCTTTACCATATATACACGTAGCACTGTTGTGTGTGTGCAGGGAGCTTGGTGTGCAAGTAATGTTTGGATGAATTTTAAAGCAGAAATTTATGCAACACAGGATCAAATCTTGCAGAATTCAATGGCGCTTTCACTCTCCCACTGAAAACCAGTTTTTGTTTTCTTGGTTATATGATTTTGCTTTCCATAAATGTATAAGGCAAAACAACATTTACCTCCTACTTTTCTGCATAAACATACAATTATAGCTTTCCCACCAAGTCTTTGGCTTAATCCATTGGGTTGCAATGCTAACCCCGCTTGTCCGAGAGTGGGCCCCAATGAATTCAAATGTACCGTATTTTTTGCTCTATAAGACTCACTTTTCCCCTCCTAAAAAGTAAGGGGAAATGTGTATGCGTCTTATGGAGCGAATGCAGGCTGTGCAGCTATCACAGAAGCCAGAACAGCAAGAGGAATTGCTACTTTCACTGCACAGTGATCCCTCTTGCTGTTCTGGCTTCTGAGATTCAGAATATTTTTTTCCTTGTTTTCCTCCTCCAAAAACTAGGTGCGTCTTGTGGTCTGGTGTGTCTTATAGAGCGAAAAATACGGTATTTACATCAGAGCAGGTGTGGTTTGGATTGAACACACAGTCCTCAACCCATACTGGAAGTAAGCCAGAGCAGCAATAATAGGTCTCCTCAATATTCTTCACTTTTCCTCCCCTTCTCTCTATCCACTGCCTTCCCTTTCTTTCAAAGTCCTAGACTGTATGCTGCTCGGGGCAGAGGCCTGTGTTTTTCCTTACATTATCCTGTTATAAACATTATGGATACCTGCTGGTATAAAGAGTGCACAGGCACTCCAAATACATGTTAAGAGTTAAGAGCTGTCACCTGATTAAAGAAAGCACAATAAATTACATCTGCACACCAACAACAAAGTGCTAGGTAAAAAAATCATAAACTTTATGAGTGTAAAGCAACCATGTTTACAAGGCATTACAAGGCACATTGCAAAGTTAAATGCATCCCCCCATTTCCCACTACGGCCTTTTTGCAAAGGACCTCCCCCCTCCACAGCTTAGCCCTTTTCCCAACCTCCCCTTCCTGAAAAATATAAATATTATCATTTCCACATCAACTATCTGCAACAAGCTACCCACCACAGAACACTTGAGACTCACTGTTTGGGCAAATGTGCACACCCCCTTCCCTCAAGAGAACTTCCCTCTCCCACCTCCCTTCGCCTGCACGCTCACAACAACCCTGCGAGGTAGTCCAGAATGAGGCGGCGAGTTTCGTGGCTCGGTGAGGGATTTCTGGACCCGTCGTGGTTCCTGCGCGCTCTTAACCGCTTCCACCACGCGCACTCTCAACAGCAGTTAGTTAATTAACAGCCCCTTATTCGCCATAACCCTTGGAAACTTACTTCCCTCATCTACAGGACGAGGTAACAACAGCAATACACGCACCTCCTCACTGTACCCCATCGACCTCACTGAGGTCCCGAGCCTTTGCTCCCCTCCATTTCTTACCGGATCTTCCACAGGGTGGAGTGGGGGGGTAGCCGAATATCGTATTCCCCCCCTCGTCTTCTCACGTCAGTGGTATCTTCCCAACCCCCTCCGCCGCCGTCGCCTCTTCCTCGTCCCGCGGCGCCCTCAAGCAGCCAACCCCGCTGCTCTCCCGCCCCCGCCGCCCAAGCGGGCGGGGCGCGGGCCAACGGCGCACGCCAATCACTCGACGTCACACACACCCCCTAAAAGGGGCAAGGTCCCGATGGAAGGAACCTGAGCTCGACAGGCTCCATAGCTACCGAGGCGGAAGGGCTCCTGTCACGTGATTTGAAGAAATGAGTGGAACGTGGGAAATCACCTTACGCGCAAGCGCACACGGGGCGGGGGAGGGCGCAAACGTCTGGCGTTGTGGCAGAAGGAACTACAACTCCCATGAGCCCCAACCACTAAGGCAGAAACGATGGGAACTGGAGTCCAGCAACAGGCCCACAGGGTATTCTCTCACCTCCACCCTCACTCCAATTTAAAATGCCGAATATATGTTATTTATTTATTTGTTTGTTTGTTTGTTTGTTTTATTGCATTTATATCCTGACTTTTCTCCAGGGTATTCGCACACCCACCCCTTTATTTTAAAATCTGCACAACAGTCCTGTGAGGTATGTTGGGGTAAGATTATAGTATATGGCCCAGGGGCTCCCAGTAGGCGTTATGGCTCAGTTATGCTTGAATCATTTTTTCCTCGCAAAAACCCTGTGAGGCCGGTTAGGCTGGGGGAGATAGTGAAGCTGAGTGGGAGTTTGAACATGGCTCTTGCTAGCCGTAGTCCAAAACTATAAGAGAGTTCAGTACATTAATGCAGCATAGATAATATATTCCACAATCCAGGGCTTTATGTGAGTTTTAGACTGCGGTCATAATGTGTGATTATCTAACTATTGACACCTGTACTGCACTTGTATTTGCTTTCCATGTGTATACATGCTTGCCAATTTAGGATTATGCTTTCTACATTTGATGAAGCGCCTTGTGGTCAATGAAAGTTTATGTCATAATAAAATGCTAAAGTCTTTAAGGCAACCTTCCCCAACCTGGTGCCTTCCAGATCTTTTAGATGATAATCCCTAACCATTGGTCATGGTGGCTGGGGGTTTTGGAAGTTATAATCCAAAACATCTGTGCAGAAAACCACTTTAAAGTGCTACAATACTTTCTATTGTTTTTGCTATAACAGATTAATATGAATAACCTTCTGGAATACTTGAAGAGTATTTATATACTCTGTTATGGGCCCTAGTTTTATAACTATGGCTGCAATCCTTTAAATTACTTATTCCAGGGTGGCACTTTTACAGAACTGGCCTGTTGATTTTTGTGGGGATATTGTTGTTACAAAATGGACTGTGTGAAGTTCACTGTAGACAAGGGAAGTTGTAATTGAAATATTCCAGCTTCACCTAACCTAAAAACTGGATGGTGCCTGCCACCCAGAGGTGAAGATTAACATATGCTCTCTGAGAAATTTAATTTCTACTCTTCCTATGAATCATCCCAGTTGACACAAATAAATAAAATTCATCCTCGTGTTAATCATTACTCTATGTTAGGGGTCAGCAAACTTTTTCAGCAGGGGGCCAGTCCACTGTCCCTCAGACCTTGTGGGGGGCCGGACTATTTTTTTGGGGGGGGGGGATGAACAAATTCCTATGCCCCACAAATAACCCAGAGATGCATTTTAAATAAAAGGACACATTCTACTCATGTAAAAACACGCTGATTCCTGGACTGTCTGCGGGCCAGATTTAGAAGGCGTTTGGGCCTGATCCGGCCCCTGGGCCTTAGTTGGCCCACCCATGCTCTATGTATTTGGTCCCTCTGTTATAACTCTGTTAACTCTATTATAATGAGATACAAGCTCCAGTCTGGAAAAGAGATGCTTACACAAGCCTCCTTATCCTTGTCAGGATCCATAAGGTCCTGGTGCTGCAGCAACTGCTGTGCCTAAATTGGTATGCCTATAATTATGTATTTATTTATTGCATTTATAGCCCACCTTTTTTCTTTAAGGCGCTCAAGGTGACAGACATGGTTTTCCCACTCCTCAATTAATCTTGACAACAACTCTGTGAAGTTGGGCTGAGAGGCAGTAACTGGCCCAACGTCACCCAGTGGGTTCCATGGCCAAGTGAGGATTTGAAATCTGTTCTCCCAGGTCCTACTCGGACACTAACCATTGGTATCATCATCATCATTAATTAAATCTATTAGTTGCTCTTTTTTACAAAAGGAACTGAATGCTACTTACAACAATAATCCCACACTACGTGAAACTGTTAGAAGGGCAATGGTTGGTGTTAAAAGGAGCTGCAACCCAAAACATCTGGATACACCCAGTTTAAACCAGGCTGTTTTTCTCACTACAGATGGTGACCATTTCGCGGCCCCCATTCTGCTCCGCCCCACTCTGTTCTGCCCGTTTTGTCTTCTTCCAGGTCCAGAAGGACCCGTGTGTCGGCAATCACACATCAGTTGAAATTGGTGCCTGTATTAAGAGCAGGAAAGTACATTGCAAAACCAACAGAGGGCCTATCAACTGACCCCTCCTTCTCTTCTTTCCCCACATTAGTGGAGCTTTGCCTTGCAAGATATCTTCAGGAGAGGAAAAACTAAGGAGCAATCCCTACACAAATGTTTAGTTTATAAATTATTTGTTGCTTGTGTTTTATTCATTGGATGGGCTAATGCAGCCATGGATGTACACTGTCCAGATCAGATTGAACCTGACTACTGTTGGTTAATGATGTTTTATATGCAGTGCTTTTTTCTGGGGGTACGCAGGGGTACGCATACCCTAAACTTTTTGTGAATCTTTGTGCTTTTGTCAATTTGCTGTATTTATTTTCCCCGATTTGAACTATAAAATGGTGATTTTCTTGAGTCAAAATAAGAGTACCCCTAAACATTTTTTGGGGGGCGGAGCACTCTTTATATGAGATTGGGGAAAACTCCGCTCTACTCTGCCATTGATACACTGCCCAGTCGAAGGCTACGGCGCCCCGCGCACTTCAACTCCCATCATGCACTAGCTCTCTCCCCGCCGCACTTCCCGCCTATGTATCCGCCTCCCCGCTCTCTGGACTACTAGTCCCAGGAAGCACCGCGCGCTCCCTTCCGCCCCCAGCGCCCCGGGGTCGGGCGCCGCGAATGCCGGGAGCCGCAGTTCCTCAGGGGCCTGTGACGCCACACAGGTCGTCGAGAAGGAGGCTGTCGGTGGGGTCGTGGAGAAGGCCGAGCTGTTTACGCCAGGAGCTCTCTCCCGGCTGGAAGGAGGAGGAGGAGCGGGGCCACGGATATGGCCGCCTGTAACACCTGCGCAGCGGCCGCGCGGCTCCTCAGCTCCTCGCTGCCGTCCGCGCGCAGAGGTAACGGGGGTGGGGCAGCCCTTTCCCCTTCTCCCCCCACCCCAACCCAGCTCACCCTGGTCGCGGCCTAGAGCCGGCCCCCTCCCGTTCCCTCAGGTAGGCCCTGGCCCCGCCCTTTACAAGCTAGGCCTGCCCACCCCCGAAAATATTCCCCACACCATTTATTTACGGTTATTTTTTTTAGTCAGCTTCTGCGTCAGGTTTAATTTGTTAGTATCCAGCAGTTTCCAGAGGAGTAGGGTTTGTTTATTATATCCCATCAGGCTTCCAGATGGATGCAATTTAATTATTATCTGTCAGCTTTTAGAGGGGTAACCTGTCCTAATAATGTCTTGCAGCAAAACAACAAGGTTTGTATCCAAATCCCACTCATAAGTAGGCCCGTTGACGTTAATGGACACGATTAATTCCGGTCCGCTGACCTCAGTGGGTCTACTCTGGGTATAACTTAATGTTGGGTACAATCCAAGGATTGTATTGTGTGACACCTTCAGTGCTATCCTAACCATGTATCTTTGCTCAACAAGTATGTCCTTCTGAGTTTAGTGGGGCTTTATCCTAGGAAAAGTGATGTTCGGATTTGCAGTTTTAACACATTTGTTATGGCATAAGCTTTCATGGAACTGAAGCCTAGTGTGCCAGAATGTTGATTAAATCTATATAAATTGTGTATTAGCTGTTTTTAAAAAACATAATTCATTAATTATACGTTGAGTCAGTGTACGAAATAAGACCAAAACTGGTTGTGAGAAAATAAATATAACCATAAAATAGATTCAAAGCAACTTTATAAAAAACAATAGGAGAGCCTTTCCTTGCAAGGGTTGGGGTGTATCATTAGTTCTCTAGAATTCTCTTGCATTAGAAGCGAAGCAAGCTCCAACATTTTGTTTTTGGTGTTTGTTGAAAACATTTCTCCCAGGCCTTCCCAAATCTGTTTATTTTCATCCTGCCATTTTTATTTCTTGTTTACATTTTTATTCTGTTTTATGCTCCATATACCCTGCTCAGGTATTCCCTGAATGTAGTTTATAAATTCTGGAATAAATTAAAAGCTCAAATTTTGGTTGAAATTTGCCACAAATTCTCTAGGAGGCTTTTAGGCTGGGTCCATAGTTTATTTATTACCTAATTGCTGGCCTTCGGTATATGTTGTAACCCTGTAAAGTGTCTATGTATCTTTTCAGGCAGGGAAAATAAACACCATCCAAAGGTGGGGTCCAACAATATATTTCCTTTAAAAAAGTAGCAACAAATGCTTCATCCCCCCCATCCCCCTTTGTAAATTGAAATAAGAGGGGTGATAATACTGATCTGCGTAGCAGAGGAGTTGTTAAGAGTACTGAAGGTAACCTCTGTGAAGTGCTTTCAACTCCTTAAATGAATTAAAGGAGAATTCTGGCTGTATTTATACAGACATCATTCCCATTGGTTTCAAAGTATATTTAGTATTTGCAGCCTTACACCTACAATTCCATGCAGAGTTACCCGTGTTTAAGTGCCACTTAATACAGTGGCACTTGCTTCTGAGTAGATGTACGGTACTTTGGATTGCACTGTTAGCCTTTGTTGCTTATACACCTTTTGTGAGGCTGCTTTCCCCCTGCAGTTTATTTTTTGTTAAGCATTTATCTGTGCTGTTGAAGGCCAACCAGCTGAAATCACACAAATTAAACTTACGGAAGGCAAAGAGCTTACAAGCTCTTTCTGCACTGTGTTTTCCTGGTTTGGAAAGAGCTTTTAAGCTCTCCACCTTGCTTACTGGGCTCTGGGAGGTTCTCACAACAGAGCCCAGTAAGCAAGGTGGAGAGCTTAAAAGTGCTCTGCCTTGTTTGGGGTGAAATACCTGTTTGGTACACAGGCTCTAGAAGGTAAGATTGCTTGCTTGGGGCGGTTCCAAGGGGGTGGCTTGATTATACGTGTTTTTACAGACTATCCCTGAAACATAACCCACATGCAAGTTGACTGTACTAAGAGTTTGTTTAATTTTGTTGTGGTTTTTTATTTTTTGTAAGATTCCTTGGTTTGATTTTTAACATTTAAAAAGGTAGGACATATAAATGTCTGAGCAACATGTTATGTTTATACAAGAGGGCTGTCTAACACATGGGAAGACTGTTTTAAGTTGCTATGAATCAACTCATTCTGTGCAGTACATATGTTGATGATTTCTTTCAGATTTGGAAAAATGGGTAAACTTAGAATCTCTCAAAGAAAGGTTACCATACATTGTTAATAGAAAAGGTTTTATTTTTCATTAATCACCTCTTAACTTTCAGCCTACTGACTAAACTTTACTGTCACTGATTAATCAGTGGCCCTCCAGATGTTGGACTCTAGCTCCCATCCAAGGGTGTCCAAACTTTTTTCAAAGAGGTCCAGTTTTGATAAAGTGAGCATGCATGAGGGCTGACCAAAATTGTCAACCTTTTTTTAGAACTGCCACAGGATTAAACTAACTGACGGGCCAGATTAAGCCCCCGAAACGGACTTTGGACATGCCTGCCTAGGCCATTTGTCATACTGACTGGGGCTGCTAGTTTTCTGTTCATAGTCAAAGGCAGTGAATCTCTATTCTTTGCGAATCTTCTGCATAATGACCCAACTGCATACATATCCATATTGGAGTGTCTCACTGATGTCCTTACATCTGATTTAGGAGCACCATGACAACGTTATTCTCCAACCAATAGGTGAGCCTGCAGCAGGTCTTATCAATATGGCAACACATCTGCTCCAGTCCCACTACCTCAGCAATCACTCTGATCCTAAAACAATTTGCACATTGAATGAGGACACACTCCATATGGTGAACACTTGCTCTTTGATAGCTGTGGAAGGTGAAAGAGTCCTTTGTGGGACTTTGGTCACAACCTTTGGTGGAAATGAGATGCAGTGACTTCATTGGAGCAAAGTTCCTAATAAGTGACTTTAGCTGGATTGATGGTAGATTGTCTACAATGTGGGCTGAGTTTGTTTTGCAAAACAAAAGAATTTGTTTCTTTTGCAGGTATTACATGTGGCCGTTCTTGCCTTCCTGTTTTAGGAATAATTGGGACTTTTGAAGCACGGTCACTAAGAAGTATTCCCTTGAGAACTTTCTCTGAAACACCGGCATATTTTGCTTCAAAGGATGGTGCAAGCAAAGATGGCTCAGGAGATGGGAGTAAGGTATGCAAGCATTTTCCGTAGACCTTGTTCTTCCCAAAAAAGTGTTCACAGTACTTAGGTTTTTCTCTTTTTAATAAACCAAAATTTAGAAGCTTCCTAAAAACTTGAAAAGAAATTATTCAGCATGATTTCTGGCCACAATTTGAATCCATGCTTTTGCTATTTAAGTGAATATATTGTATAGCAACTGGATAACACTAAATTGGGAATGACTGTGTAGTGATGACATAAAACTCCAGACCATGGATAAAGACCCTGCTGCACTACAGATAGCCTTATGAATGAATCCAAGTTGCTTGTGCATGTGAACGCTCAAATCCTGATTTGGATTCTAGACTATGATATATAGTTTGACATGATGTCTGAGTTGAGCCAAGGAAGCTTAGTTATAAAATCATAAAAATTGCTTCCTCTTTAAATTCAATACTTTGGGGTATGTGTTTTGTTTCTTTCCTGACAAAACATGTTTAAATTGTGGAGGGCCTTTTTGAGAGAGAGAGAGAGAGAGAGATTTCTTTAGCTTTGAAACACAAACCTTACATCAGGGATCATTATTGTCAGGCACCTGCCAAAGCTTGCACCCTTCTGAGGCCCCACTGCCTACCCCCAGAGCCTCCTGGCCCTGTTCCTACTCCTCCTTGCTGTCGCTTCAAGTTGACCTGCATTCTCTGTTCATGTAAGTAGTGACAGGAATGAGGAGACAGAGCAGTGACTTGCGCTTCCCCTCTGGGAAGTTTCAGGATTGGGCCTAGGGGGAGGGGGCAAGCAGAAGGGTAGCCATGAGACTGGCATGGAGCCCCTCCTACTCTCCTAAATCAAGAATTGGCACTGTTTATAGTTGCACAAATTGCTGTTCCAGACTCCTTTAGTTTTTTTATCTATATTTTTTTCATCGATATTAATGAGAAACCTCTTCACATGAATGATTAATATTTTAGTGAGCTAAGAAGCTTCTCAGAAATATATGAGAATACACAACACCTTCACAGGGTGAACATGGATGCCATGTTTGTGTAGAAAACAGCAGGGAAATTTTGGAGTGAAACGGGCAGGCAGGCAGGGATGGGTGGGTGGATAAGGTAAAACCAGAGACCTTGTTTCTAGTGGGTGAACATGCTGATGGAGGCAGGGGCGAGGAGGAATAATGTGAAGTGCAACAAGTTTGTAAATCTGTTGCCTGGCTCTAACAGTCCAAATCCTGTTTTATTTACTTCCATTAGAAAACTGTTAGTGAAGGCAACAGCAAGAAGTCAAGTTCTGGAGGCTCCGGCAAAGGCGGAAACCAGCTGCGTTGCCCAAAGTGTGGTGACTTATGCACACATGTGGAGACCTTTGTGTGTAAGTTGTAGCAGGGCTTTTTGGGGCTCTGTAGATTGACTTTCGCATTTTTTGTGAAAATTATAACTTAGGATTTTTAAATTATTCCTTCTGAATGATAAGTTGCACGTGTGTGTGTTTAACTGTGTGTAAGAGCTGATTCTTGAAGGTGACATCCCAGGAGTTGGAATAAATATCTTATAGCCATGTACAGTATGGCCAATATAAACTTTGCCCCTTGGTATTGTGTTTCTTCTGTTCCGCTGGTTCACCTCAGTTCTGAATAGAGAGTCTTAATGGTGAGCAAACAGCAAAGTATGCATCTTAAAATAATAATGATGATAATAATTGCTGCTCATATTCTCCAGCAACCTGATTCTACATTTTCTGGTTCCCAGTGTGTTAAAAAATGGAATCCAGGCAGTGCTTTTTTCGGAGGGGATGCAGGGGGATACATACCCCTAAACATTTTGTGAATCTTTGTACTTATGTCCATTTACTGTAATTATTTTTCCCAATTTGAATTATAAGATGGTGATTTTCTTGAGTCAAAATGAGAGTACCCCCTAAACATCTTTTAAAGAAAAAAAAGCACTGGATCCAAAAAACCTCTTAAGTTGGGCACCTGACCTGTTCCTACTTTCCTACTAACTTCACAGGAATCCTGTTGGACCTGCTGCTTGCTGCCTGTGCCTCTCCTCATGTGTCAGGTCCATGTTTGTGAGGTGGAGTTGTAAGAAGCAGGATTTTGTTAGGCATAATTGCAAGAAGATTAATGGCTTCCCAGGGTTTTCCTCCTTGGCATCATCTTGGGTCTGCAGCAGTTGATAGATAGACAGGTTTTCCTCCACCGAAGGGGTGGGGCGTGATAAAAGGCATTCCAGGGTTTTGAGAGAGGAGAGTTGCACCTTATCACTGCAAACACTGACGCAGTCCTTTTTCTTGCAACTAACAGCTTTCAACATGCCCAGAAAGCAGAGTCAGAATGAATTTTCTTTTTTTCTAGCTAATGTTGCATCAGAAATATAAATGGGCTTCCCCCTAGTAGTCAAGATGGTTGGAAGTAGACAAGATTATTTTTGTGTTGACACCCTTAAGCTCACTTGAGGAGCGAGTTTCTTTTAGGAGGATTTAAGGGATAAGTTTCCATGTGACAGTTGAATTTCTCACATGTCTTTTTTGTCTTTCCTGACTGAAGTTCAGAACGGTAAATGGGGTGGAGCGGGGGCTATCCCATTTTACTTCACAACAATCTAGTGAAGTTGACTGGTATGTAAGTGACTGTGTGTGACCCAAAATTATTCAGTTTGTTTAGAATATTAGTAGCCTGTTTGTTTATTTTTTTTACTAAAAGGCTTCCAGGTGACTAGGAAAGTATGTTAAGACCTATATAAAAACATAACAAATATTTAATTTGCTAATTAATTAATATTAGTTACAAGCAGCAATGATCACAGCAGAAGAAACAAGAAAAGGCACTAGTCAGAGCCTCCTAATGGCCCCCAGGGAGCTGCCTTTATACAGAGTCAGACCTTTGTCCATCTAGTGTTGTCTGCACTGATTGGAAGCATCTCTCCAGTGAGTCTCTCCCAGCGCTGCCTGGAGATGCCAAGGTTTTAACCTGGATGCTGTACCACTGATCTGCAACCCTTTCCCTCAGGACAAGGGCTAATTTGGCCTGCTGTTTCGAAGCCATTCTAAGGAATATTGAAGTTTATGACTGAATGGTGAGACAGTATCCACTACTTTATGCTGGCTTATAGCATCCAAAAGCAATGTTGTTGTTGTTGTTGTTAGATAGGCCTGTCTGCCTATCATTTCCTTGGAATAGGGATCTGGAACTGAAATGTGAACTTTGCAAGCGTGATCTGTCAGCAGATTTCTTGTTTTCTGCTGCCTCCTCCCTGTGTGATATTGCCTGAAAACTCAAGTGGGTAGAGAAGTTAAAATAACATTTAATATTCAGGGCTAGAAAAGTATGCACCGAGGCCCATTGTTTGGAGCTGGGGAATAGAAACAGGAAATTAAGAAGTTTAGTATTTTTACAAACCAGTACAGGATGTGGAAGTATCTATTCAGCTGTGCATGCCTCCTTAGAAGTCATTCCAGCGCTGTGTCAGTTGAGACAAATGTTGCAGCAGAACAAGCCTGAGCTTTCATGGTCTCTTGACTCTGCACAAGTTCTAGTAGTAAGAACAGTTAGCGGTTGTAGTACAAAAAGCCATCTAATTGGAAGATTCCCTCCACTCTAGATTTTATCTGAGATCTTTCAGTGTGATTCAGTAGTCTACCTTTTACCTTCCCTTGAATGTGGAGCTGTGGAAAGTCTTGTTCTCCTTCCAGCTGGATTACAATTTTTTCTGGCAATTCAGTCACTTGTGGCTTGAACTGAAATTACGGTTTTGTTACCACACATTACATATGTTAATTAGTATACCAAAGCCAAGAAGTATTTTCACCCAACAGAACTATTCCTTATTTTGTTTGTTTATAATGTGAAAGCATGTCAAATCACAAGTGTTTCCACTATGAAACAATATATTTCAGAGCATCTCTCCTAATACAAATCTCTCTTCACTTGAGACCTTAATCCAGGAGCCCCATCTGAGGCAGGCTCAGAGGGTTGCAACAAAGGAAAGGGCCTTTTCAGTTGTGACTTTCTGCTTGTTGAATGCTGTTCCGCAGTGAAGTCCATCTGGTACTATCAGTAACGTCCTTTTGGTGCCAGGTAACAACTTACGTCTTCTCCCAGGCATTTGACACATTAGGATGATTTTGCTCTCTGTTGATAGCATGTTTCTGCTGCTAGAGTCTTTTACACCATCCTCTCCACCTCGCTTCCCTCCTGCTACTCAAGGCAAGGAAACCTCCCAGGATTGCAAGATAAGTAGTGCAAAAAGCTAGCTGGCTGAACCTCTCACTGCTCAGCAAAGGGGCCTTGAGGTTGGGGGCAGAGAGAGAATCAATTTAAACTTCTACCCTAAATTATTACTGTTACCATCCTGCCATTGCAGACAAAAATGAACATGGTTGTTATTGTTGTGTCTAATTCCTTTTTGACTTCTAGATTTTATAAAGCTGCAGATAGCCCTGATTCTGGGGATCAGGTATACTTCACCACCAACCCCTACAGTTCATATATGCAAAATAGTGGAGCCACACAGCTAACAGAAACACAGGTGCCAGGTTCCACCCAACGTGGGGGGGTGGGGGGGCGGCACACGTGTGTGACATCATACAGCAGGAGATGGACCAACAGGGCTGTCACTGCTGTGGGAAGGCCTGATTGGGCCTGCTGTTGCTGCTTTCAGTTCTGCTTCACTCAAAATTCTTTTTGCATTTCATTTTCCTTTGACTTCTACCTTCTCTACATTTTCTCCTCCCCCCCTTGTTTATGCAAATATAAATATATAGCATCATCTCATTGACTTAGAGTCCAGCAAGCATAAATACATTGTCAACAAATATTGTGTGGGTTTCAATAGGTCAAAAACAAGTTTGCTGTGGTACTGGACTATGTGATCTCAGTTATCAAAAGGCCTTTAAAGGTACAAAGGTCTGAAACTGCATTTTTCATGTGACTGGTCTTAGACGCAGAGGCGGTCATGCTGCTCTTCCTGGGCTTGAGGGCATTTGAGGACCACAGGTGGAATCTGGGTGGAGCTTAGGTTGTGCATTGCTAGAGCTCTGTAGAATATACAGAGGAGAGAGGCATTGGCTTTAGTAGACAGTTTTGTTTGTTTCGTCATTTATGGCTTTATCCCTGCTGGGACTTTTGGAACACAAATCTTCTCAGCAGGGCCCGACTAATTGCAATCTAATTAACGCAGTGTCCGCTGCATCCTCATGCTGCTTTGTTCTCTGCTGTGGAGAAATCTTCCTCATCAGTGGAACACGGACGTGCTTATTTTCTGGATCACAGAGTGATAGCATACATAAATGGGAAATACAACCCTAATGACAAAACTCTTGTTGTTTGCATGGCTGTGCACTTGTGCTCTTGGACACACAAATAGGATTATCCTACACAGAAAGAAAAGGATCATGGAGAGGTGCCCCCTCCGTTTCTAGCGCTCTGGCAGCGTGTTAGGCTCATAATGGGTCTTCAAGAAAGAAGCAGAGGAAAGTTATGTAGTTGAAAATATAGGGACAGGAGATTTGGGCAGTGACCCAAGGTCCCTGTCTGTCTAGTATCTGGGAAAATAGAAACTCCCATCAATTCTGTGCTCTGTGACTCTATCACAGATATTGATTGATTGATTGATTGATTGATTGGATTAATATAATTCAGGAAACAAACTGGGCATGCCTGGGGTGCCTATATCCCTTCTTGCATTCTTCTCATTTGTGTATAAAGTGTGGGTGTGTCTGTGTTCTACATCAAAAGGCACAGAGATGACAGAAGCTGAACCCTGCACCACCTCCTGCCTTACCTCACTGTACCTCACTGCTTCAGGTGCTCCCCCCCCCCCAAAGTCCAAGTCACTTTGGAATTGGAACCAGGCACATTAAAGCTGGAAGCAAGCAGGCAGGGAAAGATTCAGCTCTGTGCAAACTTGGTTGTCAAAATTAGACCCCTTTGCCCCGCTTCTATTTATTTTTTTACCTGACTTGTTAGTTGTTTCTTACCTGAACGTCTCCAAATGACTTACAGAGCATTAAAAATATACATATAAGCAATATATTAGAATATTAAAACAGATAAAACAATGCACATAGCAGCCACAGAAAGCTTGGCAGCACACCAGTGATTAATTTGCTTGTGAATAGGGCAGACACATGAGCAGCCAATAATGTTGCCCACATCTTGTGTAGCTTGGCCCGAACTGGCTTCCCCTGATCATATTACAACCCTGTGGAATTCCAGTACCTATCTTTGTGATATAGAGAGAGCTACTTAAACGTGGCATTTGTACATATGAGATCACATATTTGCAGATGCAATCAAATATATCGCTTCACTTGCTCTACATTTCTTATTCTGAAGGTCAGACCCCCAGTATTAAGGTACTCCTTTTTTCCTGCTCTGAATCAATTATCTCATCTTTCAGCTAAACTGTTGCTACTTAGAACCAGATCTTAACATATTGGTTCCCAAATTTTTCCCACAGACCTCCTGAAAATTGCTGAGGGTCTTGGGAGACAGACCACTTTATGATTTTTCTGCCTTCTGTAGCAATTTAATGCACTGTGCTAAATATTGTATGATTTAAATTGATTTAAATTGATTGCTTCTTTTATTTCCTATATATTGTAAAATATAAGAGATAAAAGAAGCAATAACAATACATTTAGATCGGTTCAAATGTTTAATGTGGTGGATGTGCTATATCCTATGTTCAGTTACAAATCCAGACATGTTGACTAAAGCTTGCAGCCCACAGTCCAGGAACCTCTCCTATAAGATATCCATGTTTACCCCTCCCATAACATTAAACAAAGTGTCATTTTTGAGGAAGTAACCATTGCTTCTTGAAAGAAAAATCCAGTAACTCTTTGCAGTTGTTGCTCTTCCCCATTTACTTTGGAACACAAAAATGTTTATCAAATATAAACCGCTTTGCATCCCAACAAAACTGGAAGCTTCAGGTCCTGCTTGAGTGTTGTCTGTTTTGGGAAACATAGTTAAAACAATCCTAGTAATTAAGTCACTAAAAATGTCAAGAAAAGACCAGTTGGGAAAACAACACAACTTGAAACTGTGTTGCTGAATAATAAGCCTCTTGTCCTCAGAGAATGTCCCTAGTGCTTCACAAAGTTAGTTTTACATCAGGAATGACTGGTGTAAGATTTCTTCCTGGAAAGTAGAAAGAATTTGCTGACCTCCTATTTCAGGCCTTGGGCTCTTAGCTCTAGTTACACTTCACCTGTCCAAAACGTCCTCCAGTATATAAGTGCCTTGGGAGTCTGTTTGGGCCCCATTCTACATGCTGGACACAGGATCGCGGTGTTTACTGCACAGTTAGTATGACTGAGCAGTTGCGAGTGGGGAGATTTTCCTTCTTGGGTTGAGAGTGCAGCACCCACTAATGAAGAGACCAAGTTTAGAGCTTAGTTTATTGTATTTGCTTAACAGTTTTCCATCCAGACGGTGCTTTACAAAAGCCCCCTCAGACACATAGAATAAGAACCTGATGTCTTGTATTGTGTTTTCCAAGCTAAAGGTTCCTTGGATGCAGAAAACTGAGGTGATGTTCTTTGATTCTTTTGAGACAGTGAACTGTGTAATTTTTTCAATGTATAATAGTGGCTTGCTGGCCTCGGTAGCACTTCCTCTTACCAGGGTGGGGCAGGGTAAAAGTGGAGCAACGCAGGCCCACTGGCAGAGCCAGTTGTTTGGAAATCACTTATAAGATTTGAGTTTAAAATAGAACCTTGGTTAAATTTTTTAATATTGAAGGGGTTTTTTGTTGTGCATGAAATGGCTCGTTGGTGCTATGCTTTGGAAGATAAACTGAAAAACACAAAGGAATTTATAAACCAGGGTGAGGAATCTTTTCAAGCTTGGAGCCACATTCCTTTATGAACAACCTTCCATGGGCCACATGCCAATGATGGCTGTGGCCCAAAGCAAAAGCAGGTAGGGTCAGATCTGTCAAGAGGTAGGACTAGGCCGCACACACCCTTGCACACTCACATATGCAAGCACACCATGCACATTTTCATATTTGCGCTCTCTCACACATCTGTCTGTCTCTGTGTGTGTGTCACTGTTATCTCCCTTCCCCAGTAATGAGACTTGAAAAATCTAATTTCCAGTGGGAAGCAGGTGATTTTCATGAAGATTGCAGCTGGGTGTGGGGCTTCTTGGAAGGTAATCTTCATGCTCAATAGCCATGAGGTGGGCTAGAGATTTTTAGAAGGGGAGGTGCAGCACATAGAGGGGGGAGAGGGGTATCCAGTGATCCCCTCAAGTGCCTCCCTGCGCAGTGGTTTTGCTTAAAAACAGCCTCCCATTTGCTCCATCGGTAGGTTGTTTTCAAGCTCCTAATTGCTGCAAATGGAGTGGGGAGGGGAGGCTTTAAGCCAGAAGGAGCAGCCAAACCATGGGCCAGTCTTCCACCCACATTCTCAAGCATTCCAATTGTCCCATAAGTTTTTACTTGTGTTAATCCACTCTTAACTGCTGGATAAATCAGTTGTTACTAAATAACTATTGCCTTGTTTGTGTTTATGCCCTTTTCAGCTTCTACCCGCTTTGTGAAATGTGAAAAATGCCACCACTTCTTCGTCGTGTTGTCAGAAGCGGATTCCAAGAAGAGCATCATTAAAGAACCGGAATCTGCAGCCGAAGCTGTGAAGTTGGCCTTCCAACAGAAGCCGCCACCTCCACCAAAAAAAGTAGAGCCTTCTTTCTTTGACTGGACTTTGATTATCTTACCTTGAAGTTTTGTGACATGTTTTTTCACAAAGCCAAACAAAATTCTGCTTTATTCTGCTTTCATGGTGTGATATCCAAGGTTAGTCGTACTCTGTATTAGACCTAATGAAGTCACCGGACTTCAGGGAGACTATTCTTAAGTATGGCTTACATTGGGTATCACCCATAAGCTTCATTTGTCCCTTCAAATTTGCTTAAAGGGTTTGGGAAGAAAAACAGGGCTCTTGATGCAGTTCAACAATATAAGCCCACCACCACTATTTTAAAAAATAAAATAAAAAATCCCTAGTTTGTGTGCTCCCAGGATTTGGGGAGGAAACCAAAGACCTTGGTTACCTTCAAAGGAGAAATTTTCCTGCAAAATATATACAGTGGTACCTTGGATTATATACGCTTCAGGTTACATACGCTTCAGGTTACAGACTCTGCTAACCCATAAATAGTACCTCAGGTTAAGAACTTTGCTTCAGGATGAGAACAGAAATCGTGCTCCAGTGGCGCGGCAGCAGCAGGAGGCCCCATTAGCTAAAGTGGTGCTTCAGGTTAAGAACAGTTTCAGGTTAAGAACGGACCTCCGGAACGAATTAAGTAATTAACCCAAGGTACCACTGTATTGGGAATTTAAGTGTGGGATTTTCCATCACCCCACTGGAAGTGAGTTTAAAGTGATCAGTATTATTAACTAAACATCTTCTGGCCTTGAGGGGATCCGTTGACTGTTTCTTTTCTCTTTTTTCGGCCAGATTTATAACTACCTCGACAAGTATGTTGTTGGCCAGTGTTTTGCCAAGAAGGTGCTTTCGGTCGCAGTGTACAATCATTATAAGAGAATCTACAACAATATCCCTGCCAACCTGAGGCAGCAAGCTGAAGTTGAAAAGCAAACTTCCTTAACACCAAGAGGTTTGTTTTTCATATTACATTGTATGTGCAGATATGTCTGGCACCATCAGTCATGCTGTCTCCTCCTTGTGTGATCTTGGTGCCAAGTGGCAGTTAAACAGTACACATTCTGTTATCGTTTCAGTGTTGGTGATTTGTCCACAGGATAGACAGATTATTGGCAACCCAAATTATTTGATTGTTTCTGCCTCAATTTTTGCACTGTTGCAGTTTAACAGAGAGTTTTTCTTTCTTAGAACCTTTTTGAAAGCTGACTTTTACTTACGTGCTTATCATACACTATATTCTTCCCTCAATTTTTTCAACACATGAGAATCAAAAGGTAGAATCCTTTTAAGTAATAGGTTTGAATAAGTTGCCTTCGTTAAAGGAATATTGGGGCAAGAATATTCTTAATGGACAACTAGATTTATTTGCATATAGACTATCACCCCTGATGTAGAACAAAAGTAATGTTATTTCAGATACATGGAAAGACAGTCCAGAATATAATGGTGGGTAGTATGCATGGAACAAAAAAACTAATTTAACTCTCCTGTGCTTAGGGGGCAAAGTCACTTTAATCCAGCATCACAGAGTGGACCCTAGTTCACTTTTAAAATTACATATGACAGCAGGCGATGGTCATATGGTAAACTCATTTAAATGAATGAACTTAAGTAAATTAAGTCTGTTGGTTTCAGTGAGTCTACTCTGATAAGGACCAGCATTGCTTGCTACCCAGAAATAGTAATTGAATGCTAAAAATATATTAAGGGTTCTTATCATGTTGGAGCAGACAAATTTACACCTGGAGATAGATGGCAGCTGGAGAGTGTGATCTCTTATGGATGCTCCTTTTTCTGAAATTGAGCAAGGTTTCAAAATGACAAATATGTCTGCTGTTCCCAGAAAAAGTCAAACGTCCAACTGGCTCATAAGAGAAGTGTCTGACCCATTTAATGCTGTTAAATTTTAGCAAGGTTTCTTTTTCTTTCTTTTTCTATAATACACCTTCTGATTACATATGTATAAGATTTGCACTGCAAGTGTAGAGTTTTTTTGTGTGTTCATTTTTTGTATCTTTTGCTTTTCTTAATCCCAACTCCATTTTAAAATTACAAATACTAATATCAACTCTTTAGCATAACTATTTTAATACTGACTTCCATTCCTTTTTTTTTTTAAGATAAAAAATTAGGGAGGCTGTTAAAATTCTGAATGTTTGCGGAGGAGTTTTCTTGCAATATAAATTAAATCAATTGTTCCATAAACCTGTATTCAGAAGAGGGCAAGAGGTGAAGAAAGTGTCATGCTTTTATTTTCATTTATACATATATAAATATATGTATCGTATTACTGTTTTCATCCTCTCTCTTAGAATTAGAAATCAGAAGACGGGAGGATGAGTACAGATTTACAAGTAAGTGGGCTCTCCTCATGTCCTCCTCTGCAATATCTCCTTGCCTGAATTGAACCATGAGCAGTATTTTAATTGTGACTCTGTAAAAATAATACAGCAAATCCAGACTGCATTCGTTTTCTAAATAGCCGCTCAGGCCTAGTTCTCACTGAGGTAGAAAACCTGTGTCTAGAGCTGCAGTTTTACCCAGGACTAAGCCTGATTGAATTCTGCAGGACTTGCTGCTTAGTAGAAATGGTCAGCATTGTGCTATAGCTGTATTACTTCAGGTTGGGTTGTGGGAGAGAAGCCCATGTGATAGAAAGCTCCAACATTATGGGGTCAGGATACCTACATACAGAAAACTACCATGTCAGGGAGAAGGGTACTGGTGGATTGCTTTCTAGGAGTGCAGAATTTATTTTTTTGATGTAGTATGATCCAGACATGTGAGCCTTCACCTGCAATCTGCAGTAGTACAGTCCAGACACAGGTTGGCTGTGAGAACAATACCTATGTGTTTCCACCAGGAGTGAGTTACCTGTTAACCTACAGATGTAGTGGGATTACTACAAATCCTATCATCTCTGATGATTGGCCATATTGGCTGTGGCTGATGGAAGTTGGAGTCCCAACAGAATCTGGAGATCAATGGGTTCCTCTTCTGTGATTTAGGGAGTGTCTTAAAATGAGGATGATTTGGCTTTACTTCAAAATGAGGATGATTTGGCTTTACTTCAAAATGAGGATGATTTGGCTTTACCTGTTGAAGGCAGGTAAAACCTCCTCAGAACTTTTAGAAATAATTTTAATACTTGATATGTGAGTGAAACTTAAACTTCCTGTGGATCTGATACTAACAATGGCTGTGATGTGAAGTTTAGGACTTAGATTATTGTACAGTTCCAGCATAGAGTCACTTAATTTAAATTACAAAACTAAAGAAGTATCTAGTGAGGTATGTCTAAATGTCAAATTCTTTCCTTTCTTGATGGGCCTGAATTTAAAGAAATTCTTGCCTGCAATATTTTTATTGGGTAACTTTTTGCAGAGTCACTATCATGGATCTCTATTATCCATTTAACATTTAACATTTTTCCCATTACTGTGGCATCTGAAGGACTTCTGATTACCTTCAGAAGAAAATTTGCCTACAAAATAATTTGTATGGAAATGGGAAATGAAAAACTTCCACTTCAACTAGAATATTTCTGATCTCTTTATTCCAAAATATTTGTTAGAATCTAAATCCTCCCATGATGATGTGTGTTGCAATCTGGTTTTCAGATGCTATGGTCTCTCTTGATTTTCAGGTAGATGGAACAATACTTGGAGTTGTCTAGAAAAATATGTGCATGTTCTGCAGGCTGTCTCAAATAAATCTAGATTGAGTCAATTTGATTCTCAGTTAATTTGACTTGTACATTTCAGAACTTCTCCAGATTGCTGGTATTAGCCCCCATGGCAATGCTTTGGGAGCGTCAATGCAGCAGCAGGTGAACCAACAGATGCCCCAGGAAAAGCGAGGGGGCGAAGTGTTAGATTCAACTCATGATGACATCAAGCTTGAAAAAAGTAATATTTTGCTGCTTGGACCAACTGGATCAGGTTTGTAAGGGCGTGTTGTACCTTGCTATAACGTTCAGGTTGTTAGGTAGATTGTTATGTAAATTACATCAATTTTGAGCAAAATTCTAGGAAGGAGCTAGAGATGCCACATGCATCCTTCTAATGGGAACCATGTAAAGACTAGCTACCCTTTAAGTTGACTGAGTTCCTTTTTAGGGAAGAATAGAGAGAAGGCAGTTTCTTCCTGAAGAAGTGTCCTTCACATCTTACAGAAGTAGCGATCACGCTGACAGTTTTTCTGAGTCTAATATTTCATTAACATTTAGATTCCATCTGTCCAATATGGCAGTCAAGAGAAGCTGCAGAGATTGCTCCAAATAGCAACATGCCTGTAATAGCTTAAAGGCAAAGTTTTAAATTCAATAATACACATACCACCGCATCTAGTGTTATAAACATATTGTAAACTAGGTGCTGATAATATCATAAGTTGCTTTTATTTATTTCAAGGAAAATGTAAATAATGGACTTGGTATTGTACCCTACATATTAGCAAGAAAATTGTCTCTTTATTTAATCTTGTAAGCCTTCCTTTGGACTATAAATGTGTGTGTGTGTTTTTTAAATAAAAAGTTGTAGCATTGTAGTCATTTTTGCAAAAATGAAATAAATATGCACGACTTTATTGGATTAGAATAATGGTATTCCTTAAGTGCCTGCTAGTTGTATAATAAACCTTGTAGACATAAAATGGTTGGCATGCCAGGTTACCTGAATTTCTAGATCTGCTAGTACAAAAGCAAATCTCACTGGTAGTTGACTCCTGCTGGAAAATAATTAAATTTTATAAAATAAGCCGTCAAGTGAATGTTAATAACATATATATATTAACCTAGGTAAAACCCTGCTGGCTCAGACTCTGGCGAAATGCCTGGACGTCCCTTTTGCAATCTGTGATTGTACCACTTTGACTCAAGCAGGCTACGTGGGAGAAGATATTGAGTCTGTTATTGCAAAACTACTGCAGGATGCAAACTACAATGTAGAAAAAGCTCAGCAAGGTAAAATTGGGCCCTTCTTCCCACTGGAGGTGCCAGTAAAGCCTCACATACATTTTTAATTTGTTCTTTTAACGTTTGGGTTGTTGTTCTTATGCAATAGGCAGCATTTCATAACACTGCCACGGCATATTGTTCTATTTTTAAAAAAGATGGCCTTCACTGTGTACAGATTGTCCTTCTTGCACAACCCAAATGCTCTTCACATTAATTGCCTCTAATTTACAGGAATTGTTTTCTTGGATGAAGTGGATAAGATTGGCAGCGTGCCAGGCATTCATCAGTTGCGTGATGTGGGAGGAGAAGGCGTTCAGCAAGTGAGTATCGAGAGCTTTGCTGCTGCTCTTTCAGGAACTATCAAGCTCTAGATAGACTGTCCTAGTTTGCATGTAACATTAAGCCATGCTTTATTTCAAGAGTGGAAAGCCTCCAATCTGCAGACGAAATGTGGCCCTCCAGGCCTTCCAATTTGGCCAGGCTATCAGGAAGCCATGCCCACTCACTCCTCACCAAGGAGTTTGAAGGGGAAGCTCCAGGGGTAGTGTTTGAAGGCATACTCCCACCCCATTGCTTGAGGCATTCAAACACCTGCCGGTTTGGGGGCATTTCGACATCCAGGCTGAGGCAATTGGCTCTGGGGTGGCTTAGGACTTCATGGCTGCCATGACAAGCATGGAGCTGTCTCAACATATCATTGGCAGACCACACTTTGGACATTGTTTTCTCAGCTGGGCAGGAAGAGGGTGGGAGGTATTGACATCAGTCCCTTGCCATGCTCAGGTCACTTCCTGTTGAGATTTAGTTCCTCACCGCCTTCTCCCCTCTGTAGAAGCAGGGGACTTATTAGGATGGTCTACCCTCAGAGGCTGATAGATCCAATGGGTTTCCAGACAGCTTTGGGGATTTTCCAGCTGATATGACTGGCGCTTCTTTCAAAGCCCTGGCTGACTTGTGGAAACATCCAAATGGCTCAGGTTGTTGACTCGATCACCCCTGAGCACAAGGTTGCCATGTCATTGTGAATACATTGCTCAGCCCTCTCTTGCTTTTAATTAGGGCTTGTTAAAGTTACTGGAAGGGACAATTGTGAATGTTCCAGAGAAGAACTCCCGTAAATTACGTGGCGAAACTGTGCAGGTTGACACAACCAACATCCTCTTTGTGGCTTCTGGTGCTTTTAATGGTCTTGACAGAATCATCAGCCGGAGGAAAAATGAAAAGGTAAGGAGACGTGGAATTAAAAATGTACAGTTTAATCATGCAAGGTAAAAGGGACGCTGGTGGCGCTGTGGGTTAAACCAGAGCCTAGGACTTGCCAATCAGAAGGTCGGCGGTTCGAATCCCCGCGACGGGGTGAGCGCCCGTTGCTTGGTCCCTGCTCCTGCCAACTTAGCAGTTCGAAAGCACGTCAAAGTGCAAGTAGATAAATAGGTACCACTCCGACGGGAAGGTAAACGGCGTTTCCATGTACTGCTCTGGTTCGCCAGAAGCAGCTTAGTCATGCATAGTACCGCCAGCTTCACATTTTTCAAATGCTGTTCAAGGTGCTCAAGTCGAAATAAATAAATAAAAATAAAAAACTGTCCAGTAGCACCTTAAGAGACCAACTAAGGTGTCAAGTGTTCCACCACATAGTGATGTGTCTAGTCAAATACAAGATAAATATACATAATGTAATTGGGACTTTCTTCTTAAATGCAATCTATATTTCTCTCTCTTTTTTTGGTCTTTGCAGTATCTTGGCTTTGGAACTCCATCAAATCTGGGGAAGGGCCGAAGGGCTGCAGCAGCTGCAGATCTGGCTAATGTAGGTGGCGATTCCAGCACTCAGCAGGATATGGAAGAAAAAGATCGCTTGCTTCGGCACGTGGAGGCACGAGATCTTATTGAATTTGGCATGATCCCTGAGTTTGTGGGGCGTTTGCCAGTGGTGGTTCCCCTGCACAGCCTTGATGAGAAAACCCTTGTACGGATTCTTACCGAGCCTCGGAATGCAGTGATTCCCCAATACCAGGCATTATTCAGCATGGACAAGGTTTGGATTTTCTCTTGCTACTTGAGACTTGTTCAGGGCTCTTTCTTGTTACCAGAGTTTTGTTTCCAAAAGAGCAGGGCTCTCTCTTGGACACATTAAAACATTAGATTGATTTTTAGAAAAATTGTGATTAATATGCAGATCTATTAAATGATGACTGTATTACCTGCTGAAAAACAAAAGGAAAAATGACTCCAAATTTAATTTATGCTTGTCCAAATGCAATTAGAGTTTTCATAGGGAGGGAGGTGGGAACTACCGAGTGTAATTTTTGTCTTGCATTTTCCAGTGTGAATTGAATGTTACTGAGGATGCCCTAAAGGCTATAGCCAGGTTGGCCTTAGACCGCAAGACTGGCGCAAGAGGTCTTCGATCTATAATGGTAAGGCTGATTTCTCTTCACTGGTATCAATGATCTAGGACATAACCATTAGTTGTGTTTATTGAAATCCCACTGTCTGCCCTGGGAGGTGAATCACAGAGAGATTTTTAGATCATTAGTGGCTCAGTTACCCTTGTTAAAAACAAAAACAACCTTCCCTACAGCTTGAAATTTTGTCTTGGGGAGAACATTTTTAGCCTAGCCCATGCTACCTAAAGACTTTCCAACTTGCAAAGCCTTCCTAGCAATCTAAAGTGATTCAGTAAAGAGACCATGCCATGTGATAGTTCTACATGTTCTGGAAGAAAGACTGAGTTTAGAAACTAAAATATTTGTTAACAGTATTAAAAGGAGTGGTGTCTGAAGCTATAGAGCGGCTGCTTTATTATGATGACAGCAGTATGTATTCACCTAATGCTGGGGTTCTTAAATGCCAAAATTATAAGATTAGTATTGAACAAAAATGTTCTTGGAAAATGACTATGGGCATTATGAGGAAGTTCATATCTTTTGCAATCTTTTTGCAAATAAATGGAGTCTTCCTATGCAGTAGTGAAATCAAAAGTATATTAATGGTGGTGCTAATTCTATTCCCATCGTGGTAGAAGTTGCTTTTCTCATTTACTGTATTCTGGATCTTTATTTTGTTGACTAAGTACTTCTTATTTTAAATTAAAGGGGGAAAGGTATAAATGTGTAATCAAGTCAAAGAGGCAGAAAAAGCAAAAACAAAGATTGATTTGGAGGAAGAGCAAGATTGGCAAGGGAATTAATGTTTGGCCCAAAGCAGAGAACTGAAGGTTGCATAAGAAGTGGCTTTGAAGCAGGGCTGGCCTGGAATGGCTAGAGTGGAATCTGGAAGCGTAATTGCATCTTAGACAGCTTCCCGCACATGCATCATTTAAATGAGTTGCACAACAGCTCTACGGTCCTGTGCAGCTCTTGAGTGGGTTTTGCACAGAACATTACCAGTAGATCCTGCCCGTAGGTCATTTATGTCTGTCTTCTATTCCGTCACCCATGCTGATTTCAAAATCTACCACTTTGAAGCACTTGTTTTACCTTGCCTTGTGGTAGGGCCATTTCTTAAGAAGCTGCTCAACACCAAGTCAGACCATTGGTCCATCCAGCTCAGCATTGCTAATACAGACTGGCATCAGGTCTCTTGTCTTTTCTCATGCCTACCTGAAGATGCTAGGGAACCTGCATGAGACCTGCATACAAACCATGTGCTCTGCCACTGAGCTACAGCCCTTCCACCTTGTTTTTAAGGTGGAGTTAGAAGAAAGTAGCTATGCTGATGGCAGCCTTGGCAAGTAGCATTGTGATAGGATTCCTGACAAATGTCTGTCAACTAAGTTCTCAACTTACTCAGCTACTAAGTAGAGATGTTGACATGAATGAACATTATACTGTCCATTAATTTCAATAGGTTTACTATAGTAACTTGGTTGGCTACTGGCCTAAGCCTCTTTCAGGCAGAGAAATGGTTGTAGCAAAGTGTCTATTGCTAGGTGTTCATTGGAAGAGGGATTGTGTGAGCAAAATCTTGATGCTTATCCTGCTACCCTTTAGGAAAAGTTACTGCTGGAACCCATGTTTGAAGTCCCCAATTCTGACATTGTATGTGTGGAGGTTGACAAAGATGTTGTGGAAGGAAAGAAGGACCCAGGATACGTCAGGTAATGTCAGGTTTCCAACACTAGATTGGGTTTGATGCAAAAATAAACAAAAACACCTTTTCGCAATTACGTTTTTTCACAGTTTTAGATACTTTTTAAAATTCCAGTTATATTTTTAAGCTACCTTTTACAGTAGATGGCTGCTTAGCATTTAACATAAACTGGCTGAACAAAATGGCTAATAAACATTCACATTTTTGTATTTTCAAGTCAAAGGCCAGATTTATGCATTTGAAAGAGGCTTCATTAGGCCAATTGGAAGCAGGAATCTTACTGAAAGCTGTCTTTTTGAAAGGGCACTAATTTTAATAATAATGTGGGGTGTTTTTTTAAAAAAAGCAATAAGCCTTCAAAGAGCAGCATACTTTAGCTCCAGTGGTGGACATACTTTATATTTAGAGTAGGAAGTAACCATAGGTGACCACCCAGTCAGGCCTCCTTCTTCAGTTTGAGTCTATTTCTGGTGTGCGTTGCTAGGATAAAAAGATTACAAGAAGTGCAGACTTAAGTTGCCATTTCATTTTTCATTTTCTAATGGACTTTCAAGGCAACGGTCCACAGAACTCATGATTCTCTCCTTGATCCAAGGGACCAGTAGATCGATTCTTCTTGAATAGCAATTCCACATACTTTGTAGCACTTTTCTTTTAATAGTTCTTTATTTGCTGCTGTTCTGCTAAAAGTACAGTGGTACCTCGGGTTACATACGCTTCAGGTTACAGACTCCGCTAACCCAGAAGTAGTGCTTCAGGTTAAGAACTTTGCTTCAGAGTGAGAACAGAAATCGTGCTCCGGCGGCGCAGCAGGAGGCCCCATTAGCTAAAGTGGTGCTTCAGGTTAAGAACAGTTTCAGGTTAAGAACAGACCTCCGGAACGAATTAAGTACTTAACCCGAGGTACCACTGTATTCAGAAGAAAGAGCCATTGTTTCTGCATGCAGACTCCCTTTTTCCTTTGCTGCTAGTCAGTGAACCAACAATCTGATTCAGTACATGACAGTTTACAACGTCCCTAATATAGAATATAATTTGGGAGGTAAAGATGCATTGTGGTCCTGGGGATCAGTATCAAAAGTTCAACTGGGCTGAAATGGCTCCCTGTTCTAGACATTACATGGAAGTAGAGTCATACCTCATGTTACATTTGCTTCATGTTACGTTTTTTCAGGTTGCTCCCCGCAGCAACCCGGAAGTACCGGAAAGGGTTACTTTCAGGTTTCGCTGCTTGCGCATGCACAGCAGCGCTACATCGCGCTTAACGCAGGTGCACAAGCGCCAAATCATGCTGTGCACCTGCACAGATACGGCGCTTCAGGTTGCGGGCTTTTCATGTTGCGAACGGGCCTCCGGAACGGATCCCGTTCGCAACCAGAGGTACCACTGTATTTGATCCTACTTGTGTTTAATTGCAGGGCTCCAGCTAAAGATGCTTCTGAAGAAGAATACGATTCAGGAGTAGAAGAAGAAAACTGGGCTCGCCAAGCAGATGCTGCAAACAATTAAATGCTGTCAGAATGCTCTGCAGAAAATGCACTTAATGGGGATTTTGTTTTTAAGACCACATCCGGCTTTTTAGCCTATTTGATAACATTGGATCTCTCCTGAATATGATACATGTTCAGAAAATGTTGGCAGCGCTAATGGAAATTAGATCAAGTATTTTGCGTAACATCACACTGATTTATTTTTTTTTGGTGGACACTTGGACTTCAGTGACATAATGTTCAGAAATGAAATGTATATTATATTTTGTTCAGTTAAAAAAAATGCTATCTTTTTTAGTGCTGAGCTGAAAAGGTGGACTCCCCTTGTAAAATTCATCCCTTTCTCCTTTGGAGCACTTTTTTGGCCATTTATTACCACTGGGAGCACTGAAGAGTTAATGCACCCCCTCCAAAACATACACACACACAAAAAACCTGCACTGTATCCTAACAGTTTGATGAAGGCAGCAGTGCACCATTGCAACCCTCTTTTCTCAACTTCAGTCAGCTGCAGCTGGTGCCATTTTTTGTTCCAATTTAGATTTCATCTTAGTAGCAATGACATAGCCAGATCTGATCAACTACAAGCCTGTGTGACAACAGTCACTGTGGTCAAACAATGCTAATACATTGAAATAGCTTTTCCCCATCATACGACAACAATCTGGCTGCATGGCAACGTCATTGTTACTAGGATCAATGGGAAGGTTATTTTTCAAACTGTGAACCAGTACAAAAAAAAGAAAAATTTTGAGGAAACATCAGCCCCCCTCAAATGCTCCTTTTTTCTACTGAATGCATTTCCTGAAGAACTTTCAGCTCAGCCCTAGCTTTTTCAGTTCTAGAGTGCAATGCAGGTATTGCCAATAGTTGAGGAATTTTACAATAATTATACTACACAATTTGAGCAGGGAAACATAACACACAAATATTTTGAATCTACTTTTGTTTGAAAGACCATTCAGTATGCACTAAATATCTTTTCTGCTTTAAATGCAGTGGGTGCTAGAGGTACTTGTTTCATTTATGATGAAAACTGCCCTTAAAAACTGGATATGAAAGATTTAGGACAGTACTTTCTGGTCCCAAAACTCCATATTAGTCAAACCAGCGGGATTGCTCTAGAATAAACAGGTTGTGGATTGACCTTATTTTAGAGCAAACTGCACCACTTTACTAAAAACTTAATGTAATGTGTTAAAAATAATTGGATATAATACCAAAGGGTTCATTCATTTTTACTTACCTTGATTAAATATCACATGTAGGTTTTGGAGACAAAAATGGATATTACGAGAACAGATGAACCAGGAACTTGCTATACCTTTTTTTGACAGAACAAAGGTTTACAGGAAGAAATAGACCATAGAATATAGAAAATTCTATGCCAATATTTTAATATAGTACTTTTTATTGAACGTACTGGAACCATCATGCATCAGTTTTTTGGTGCCAGGTATTTTTCCCAGCCTACCTTCTTATAACATTAAGAGGCACAAGAAAGTAGCATATAATTGTATAATATTTTTCATGTAATCAGTAGTCACTGTTTGCACAAAATTCTTATTTAAGTTATAAGCTTAAAACGCCGGTCTGCATCTTGTTATTTTAAATCTTTTAGCAAAGCAGAGATTGCTTTGTTTTAAAAGTTAACTTGATCCTTTAGTAAAGTATTTGTAAAAACACAAAAGGACGTGTATGTTTTTGATTCATTTCTGAAATTAAAATCTGTACCTAAAAGCTTGATGTCCTTCCTTCATGTTGAGGTGCGCTTATAAAAGTTTTGCTGAACTAGGTTCCATTTACACACTGATAGAATATTTTTAAAACTTGACACTGGCCACCAAGTGCGTTGGGTGGGTGTAGCAACTGGGCTGCTTGATTCTTAAGCCTTTCCAAGCTTGTTATGAAAGATTCTTCTTAATTCTGAAGTTGCAGGCTGCTAGGCAATGAGACTAGAAACTGGTGTAATGCCTCCAAGAGCTCACAGACATTAATGGTTTCTTAAAACCCATGTGGTTTGAAGCAAGAGAAGCAAACTCGGTGTCCCGTGGTTTAAAAATAATTGCAGCGTCCCATATCTATTACTGTAATTTAGTGTTCTGTTGGAAACTGCCGAGAGTGGCTGGGGAAATTATTATAAATAATAAATTACTATTATTATTATTATTATTATTATTATTATTATTATTACTTCCTGTTCCTCCCAGATTTCTAGTAGTGCTTCTCCTGTGCGTTTCACAGAATGTTAAATCTCACAGAAATGAGGGGCTTTAGGTTGTCCATTATTGAAGGAATTGCAACTGAGCATACCATTCTAGGCTAGGAATACAGCATAGGTAAAATGCTTTAAGGTTTGGGGGGTAAGGAGTGCACTAAGGAGACGGGGTATGTGTGGTGCTTGGGGGCAAAGCAGCATAACTTGCCATGCACCTAAAAGGCTGCTAGTACAGGGGTCCGCAACCCGCGGCTCCGGAGCCGCATGTGGCTCTTTTACACCTTTGCCGCGGCTCTGGGGCAGATACTAGTGAGGGGAGGAGGTGCATTGTGCGCCCCGACACTCCCCACTGTGGCGGGCACTGTACTGGCTGTGAGTCGCATGGGGGCGGTGCGTGCGTTAGTCACGCACCGTCCCAACGTCACCTTCCTGCCCGCTACATTGTAAGGGGCATGTACGCTGGTCATTGCATTGAAAGGGGGCATGTACGCTGGTAACTGTTTTGAAGGGGAGTGAAGAACACACACACAAAAAAGGTAACTTGTTAATTTAACGTTTATTTCTATGAGGAGGAGTAATTCTGAGGGGTCAAACAAAGAAATAATTTAAAAAGTGACAAAAAAATTATTTTTATAATGACGAGTTTTGCGGCTCCCAGTTTTTTTTTCTTCGGAAACGGGTCCAAGTGGCTCTTTTTGTCTTAAAGGTTGCAGACCCCTGTGCTAGTACATTCCGGTCCCGGTGCGGCTGATGGGAGCTGCAGTCTAAAATCAGTATCCGACAGGTGTCGGATTCCTCCTAAACTACAGGGGGCGCTGCTCTTCTCGCCGTCACTTCCGCTTCAAACCGGAAGCGGTGTCCGAGGGCGAGAGAGACAGCTTCTCATTCAGTTAACTAGGCCTCTTGATGCGTGAGGGGGCCGAGATGTCGCAACAGCCGCCGCCGTTCCCCTCATCCTTCGCGAGGCCCCCTCAGCCCCACTACTTCCCGCCGACGGGGGCTCCTCCGCAGGGTGTTTTTGGCGGGCCGCCGCCGCCTCACCACCCTCAGTTTCCTCTTTCCCCGTTCCCGCCTTTTTCGGCGGATGGTCGAGGCCTTCCTACCCCCGCTTACCCGCCGCCATTCCGGCCGCCGCTGCCCCCTCCTCCGTGGCAGCAGCAGCAGCAGAAACCTCCGGAGCTGCCCTCGCCTCAATGGAGGCCCGAGGCGCCGCCTTACATAGCCGGGGAGAAGCCAAGGTTCCCGCCTCCGGAGCGGCCCTCGCCTCAATGGAGGCCCGAGGCGCTGCCGTTCGTGGCCGGGGAGAATCCAAGGCTCCCGCTCGGGCCTGACGCTGCTGCCTCAGCCGGCGGCCTGAGGCGAGGCGACGGCGGCGACGAGAGCGAGCAATGGCTAAGCCGTTTCTTGGCTTGCCGCCGCACCGAAGGAACCGCCGCCGCCGCCTCTCCCCCGAAGCCGCGCGGCTTGAAGCCCAGCCAGGCGGGCCCTTTGGCGGCGGAGGCGCTGCGGCTGGTGGCGCAGGTGACAGCGCTGTGCGGAGCCTGGCGGCTGCGGGACGACCACGCCGAGGCCGAGGAGGTGGCCGAGGCCGAGGCCCGGCTGGCGGAGCTGCGGGAGGTGGTGCGGCCCCTACGGGTCGAGGCAGCGGCGGAGGATCCCCTGGCCCAGCTGCGCCGCCACGCGGAGAAGAGCCGCAAGAAGAGGCTGCGGCGCCAAGCGCGGAGGCAGGAGGCGCGGGCCGCTCGCGAGGAGGAGGCGGCCCGCGAAGCCGAGAGGGAGGCGCGGATCGAGAGCTGGCGGGCCAGGCGCGCCCTGGAAGTCGAGGAGAGGCACCGGGTGGGTTGCGCTTTAAGGGATGCCCACGAATTCCCCGCAGGGTAGTCGGTGCTTTGGGGTTTATTGGCTGCGTTGGCCGTGCTGGCAGGGGCTGATGGGAGTTGTAGTCCAGCGCCAGGATCTCTGCTTTAGGCAAACCTCTGTTCACATCCACCTACAGTGTTGAGATAGGACCCTACGTTACTGGGTTGTTGCAGGGAATAGTAAACTGAATTGTTTTGAACACTAAACACGTTTTATTAGCCGCATTAATAATGCTAAATAATTATTTTATTTATAAAATATATGCTGCTAATTAAAAATAGCAGCATGGTTAACAGCAATTATACATAAAACCATTCAATAAAAGTTATCAAAAAAAGTTTCAAATCAGCTATTTTGGAAAGATATATTCTTCACTGACTGAATAAGCCCAAAAGTTTTAAGCTGGTGTTTAAAGGGTGAAACAAGCTGCCTGCTGAATCTGTACTCTCTAGAGAAAATATTGTTATTCTCTACACCAGTGTGCATGTGTCACACTCAAACCCTCCCAGGCTCTTCTTTGTACACTGGGCAGTGAGCTGGAATCGCCAGTCCCAGTTGGCAAACAGCATAAACACAAAGCACAGTTTCAGCACCATCTCTTCACTGCTGGTTCACTCCATGTTTGTGCTTAGCATGGAGCAAGTGATTCAGGGAAGCCAGGGGTTGGCAAGTGCCTGGGATTACTATGAACCCTGTAAGGGATGCACAGAATGTACTGGTGGGCTACATGCTATAGACCCCTGATCTACATGTTTGCTCCAAATGTATTTTTAACAAAGACTGCACTCCAGTGACAAGTGGATTACAGTTCATTTTGATGAGCAGTTGTGCTTTGTAGTTGAGACACACACACAGAGTAAGGATTGTCAGGTCTCCTGAGACAGAGGGGCGGAGCTTGGGAGTTGAGGGTTAGTGCTGGTTATATCAGGGGATGGAGGTTTGTAGGACAGGAACAAAGAGCAGCCCCTAGTGAATCACCGGGTAGAGTCTAGTAGGTAAGAAGTGAAGCTTGCTGAACAATAAAATGGATCCAAGGGGAAAACTGGAGCCAGTCAGTACTATTTACATATTGTATAGCATTCTTGGTGCACAAATGTGTACTTGTTTTTGCATTCATTCAAACAGTAACAGTGATGGGTGCTGAAGACAATAGGCTTCTCCCTTTTTGGGGGCTTTCACAATGAGATTCTTATCCTTTCCCTACAAACCCCAAGAAGACATGTGGGACCCTGAAACTTGGGGACAAAACCTGAAGCATAGCAAGCAGGTGTCTTGTGAAGGTTGCCTAATCATCGTTGGTAACTGTTTTTGAGTCTAGTAGATATAAGTAGTTTCATGACAATCTCAGTTTATAGGCAGTATCCTGTTCTAGAAAAGAAACCTTTGAGTGCTGCCCCCAGCTTGCAGCAAATTGAGCCCTAGCATCTGTTTTTTAATGCCAGGTGTTAACTAATAGGTCTGTCAATGTAAGTGAGAAGGCAAACTCAAGGAGGGTGGATCTGTTGACAGCTGTCTGCCATGAGCTGTGTTTACCCCATAGGAGTTGCTGAGACAAACAGTGATGAGGGGCTCTTTTGCTTATTGCCCTATTTGTGGGCTTTGAAGGATCTGGCTAGCCAGTGAACATAGGGTGTTGGACTAGATGAACCTACCTAGGTCTGCCATTGTTCTCTTACATTCTTACACGTGTTCTTAATTCCTTTATTCATATTTTTGCCCATATAGGAACAAGAACTTAAAGCTGCTGCAGACAGTGTGTTATCTGAAGTAAGGAAAAAACAAGCAGACACGAAGCGTATGGCAGAAATCCTGCGTGGCTTAGAAAAGCTTAGGAAACTAAGAAAAGAAGCAGCAGCGAGGAAAGGTAAACATGACTCAGAATTGCATGTGCTTTTTATATTCCTTACTTACATATATGCTGAAACATAGCTGGAAAGCTATTTGTATAATGGCGCCAACATTTCAGTCGGGCTTGTATTGCTTATGTATTGTTTATAAAATACGGTTCAATATATAAATTAGGTCCTGGAAGACTTGTATTGTTAAAACAAATATTTGGTTAAAAGCATAGCATCCTGCCCCAGACGAAGTGCACTCAAAGCATCTGTAAGGCACTGAAACCATTAGAACTTCTGAAGCATTTGTTTTTTTGCAAATATTTGTTATAAATACCCAACATAAGGGATGCCTCTTCCAGTGACCTATTATGCTGTATGCTAATGTCAACACACCTTGTTATTACCCAGCATTGAAAAGATGCAGCTGGACTAATTCTTCAACTCTGGTATGAAGAGCTGTAGAATACGGCAATAATGGAAAAGTTAGCAAGCTATTTGAGAACTTCAAGAGACCCAAGGCTATTTCCTTCATTGACAATGAAGAAGCTGACATACAAGTGCCAGATCAATATGTCCACTTGTGGAATTCACAGATGGTCTACTTAGGTGGCAGTGAAGAAACCAGTTAATAAACACAAGTGTCCAGTTTCTCTTCAACGTAGTTTGTATTTTACTGTGCAACATATGCATTTGCTTATCTGTTTTTTTTTAACTCAAACACAGGTGCTTCTACAGGTTTGTTTTTTATGTTCCATGTTGTTGTGTTAAGTGTTCATTTTTCTTCGGGGCTATATAATAAAATGTAAAATTCCTAAATACCATATTTTAGTGGAGTAAGCTGTCGCACCTGGTTCCTCCTCTGTCCTTGAACAGTGAAAAAACATGCAATTGGGGAGAGGAGGAAGAGAAAAATAATACGCACCCAAGCAACTGACCACCCTGTTAAAAGCAAGTGAGATAGGGTGAGGATGCCACCTCAGAGCAAGATTACTCACCAATGGGGATGCTTTGATTCTCTTGTTTACATGCATTTCACTGTTCTGGATCAGAATGTGGAGGAAAAGTCAAGTAATTAATCTGGTGTGGGTTGTGGTTTCTGTTCTGTTTTTTGCTGCAGGTGTTTGTCCACCCCCAGCTGCAGATGAAGCCTTTGAGAATGAAGTCCAGAGCTTAAGAGCATTGATAAAAACACGCACTGAACTCTATGAAGCTGAAGAACGAGCTCTGCGGGTTATGCTGGAAGGAGAACAGGAAGAGGAGAGGAAAAGAGAAATGGAAAAGAAGCTGAAGCGGGAAAAGGAGAAACTTCTGCAGCAGAAACGGGAAATGGATTCAAAACTGTTTGGGGATCAAGGTAACCTTCAGCGTATTGTTGCTCAGGGGTTGTATTCAGTGTAGTGCTAAGTTAAGGTTATACAGTGGTACCTCGGGTTAAGAACTTAATTCATTCCTGAGGTCCGTTCTTAACCTGAAACTGTTCTTAACCTGAAGCACCACTTTAGCTAATGGAGCCTCCCATTGCTGCCGCTGTGCGATTTCTGTTCTTATCCTGAAGCAAATTTCTTAACCCAAAGTACTATTTCTGGGTTAGCGGAGTCTGTAACCTGAAGTGTCTGTAACCTGAGGTACCACTGTACTTGTCCTACTGGTGTAATGTTTTGCACCAACAGATCATTGTTGTGCAAGAGAATACATAAGCAGTTTGCTATCAAATTGTGCAGTCTGTTGCACAGTGTGTTTCTGCTAGTGAAACACTTGTGTTGGATTCCTCTGTTGCATAACATTAAAACTCACCCATCCGCTCACAGTAGCTGACAGAAAATGTTGGATAAGTCCCAAGTGCTTGTTTTACAATGCAGGCGTATTCTCCAGCTATCAACCCACACCAGAGATAGTTTATGTTTAAATCTTAATTATAAATTTTATTTCATAAAGTTTATGCACTTCTTGATTGTAGAAATTCTCAAAAGTGGTTTACAAAAAGCCACAATGATAAAATCGAGAAAAATTCACAACCATATTTTAAAACATACAAAAGTTAAAATACTAAAACAGATTAAAATTACTTCAAGCAGCTGGGTAGATTTGTCTAAACAAGAATGTTTTTAGCAGGCACCAAAAATAGTATATTGAAGGCACCTTCTTAATCTCAATAGGCAATATTTGATTGCAGAGAGTCATAGAATAAAATGATGGGAGCTACTTCCTTATTTTTAATATATTTATGCAATCCCTATGTTTCTATCAACATGTTCAGTTAGGATTTTATGTAATGGTATTATAACAGTCAGTTTTAGTATTCTCTGTAGCAAATGATGTATGGCTTACATTCTTGGGATATGCTTCTGTGTCTGGTAGTTTTTCATGGCACTTGTTTTTCTTAATTATTATCCTGTTTTACAGAGGAATTTCCCCTTGCCCGCCTTTTGGAGCCCTTCACACAGTATTATTTGCAGGCTGAGTATTCTGTGCCATCTCTTATCCAGATCAGGTAAGTTTAAGCAGTGTTGTAGTAAAAATAAAGCTGTAACAATTTTGTCAAATCTTGAAACTTACCTGCTTTTTTACGTTGTGGTGTAGTATTAATTCCTATCGGATATTTGTTGTAGCAGTTACTGTTCAAGTTGCAGTCAGCAAAACTGTTGTTGCTGCTAAAACTTCCCTCTGGAGCCAGATAGCAGCATTACCAATAAGATTACCAATAAGAGACTGCTTTACTGGGTCTCCCAAGAGCCATGCCTTTACTTCCCTACAAGTTATGGGATGCCGTGTACCCCTATGAGGTACTTGGAGATACTGTAGTAGCGGACAGTGCAAAACATGTCTCTAATGCTGTCCACTGACAAGGATCCGTTGGGTGGCTACAGTGCTTTGCACTCATCTCCCCAACTCACATCAACACTTAAGTTGTAAAATTAATGGTGGGAAATTAAGATTTCAGGAGGATTGAACACAGTACTCAATATGCTGCATAACTAACTTTTTATGTTTAAGGCATGAATGGGATCGATACCTGGTGCCTACAGATCATCCTGAAGGAAACTTTATACCACCAGGATGGGTCATTCCCTGTCAACCGTCTAGTGACATCTGGGCTACAGCTGTTGGATGATGTGTTCAGAGTCTAAAACAATAGCAACACAAGTGATAAAGCGTACTTCATTAATTCCTTTGGACTTGAAAAACTCTGAATCTTTTTCTTGTAAAGCTGGGGCACAGAATACATAAGATGAATATGCAACAGTTGATTCAGAAGACAAATACTGCCCCCCAAAAATGTTGTATTCCGGAAATGTGAATCTCTGCTTAGTTGCACTGGCAGAGATTTGCTTCAGATCTTGTTTTTTAAAACACTGTTTGGAGGGATTTAATTACAACAGCATTGCACATTATCTGCTCCTGCGAACTTTAAAAGCAGGACATTTTTCCTTAGAATTTTTAAATGTATTATTTCTGGACAACGGCATCTATAGCAGAGAAATTAATTTGTCATGGGCATGTGTAGCAACAAAACCTAACTTGAGAACCTGTGTCATTAACTGCATCCTGCTGAGGCGAAATACAATCCCAGGGCCATATAACTTAATGCAGCTGCTAAATATTGTTGCATGTGTTTTTAATGTTCTGATATTTCATGGGAAATCAGGTAATAATCCTGAAACAACATCAAAGACTGTCATTGAACTCTTTAGAGCCATATCCTGGTTCTCAAGTTTCAGCTCTTTTTTGAACTCTCATTTTAAAAATTGCCTCCGTGTTTATCTTGGTCTTATGTGCTGTTACTTAAGTGAATTGACAGATGTGGTCAATTATCGCCTCCTTGCAAGTTTGGTGTAGTGGTTTTAAAAGCTAAAACACTAAGATGAAACAACGTGGAGAGAATTAATAGTATCATTGCTGTTTTTTTGTGCAACTTGCACCTTAATTTTTTAAAAAATGTGCATATAAGATGTACATACTCAGGAAAGCATTTTTTCTATCATCTCTTAAAGTAAGAACACTAGAGATGCGATACAGGTTAGGGTATTTTTGTTAAATAGAATGTCAAATATTGGTTTGGTGTTGCATAAACAATTCCTGTGCATGTGAACCAAAAAACCTGAACATCTAATGTTTACAAACCTTGTAAAATAAACTTCATTAGCATGGTAACATATTCTCCATGGCCCCTGTTACTTGAAGGTTGCAGAACATTGTGGGACTGTCATTGACAAAAAAATATATATGCTGTGGACACAATATAGCTGATGATATGTTGATAGGCTATCATATTCTGTATCAATTGAATCTTTAGTTCAGGGGAATGAAAACAGCCTTTTCCAAACATTTCATTGTAACTTGACCTCCGATACTAAAATTAGCAGCTTGTTACAAAAATATCTACCAAAATGTTACATAAAATTTGAGGGACATTTTTCCTTATTCTTTTGTGCTTTAAAACAAAGTTGCATAAGTGCCTGTGATTAGGGGAGGGAAGACCCTAATGCAATGTGAAACATTGTCAGTAATTATTTGTAGTAGAAAGTAATAAAAACTCAGTTGAATTTTATTTGTACTTTAAAAAAATAAAGAACATTTCAAACTCTTTCTAGCTGTCATTTTTAAATAAATGGTTTTCTTCCCAACTTAAAAGGTCAATGCAAGCTTTTGGAGTTTGATACTGTCAGGCAACGGTGGCTGGTGTAAGAAGACTGACTACTATTGCTATTTTCATTTAGGAATTGCTTCGCAAAGCAACTTGCAGTATAATGTCATTCTCATACACACACACACACACTTACAACAATTGCATATATAGGGAATTTAAAAAGAAAAGTTTGAAACACGAACATGCCTAAAATCAGTTAAGATCCAGAACAGATACCAACTAGGATAAAGAATTTAGAAGGCTTGTTGAAAGAGCACGTCTTTAGCAAGTGCCAAAAAGCCAAGAGACAAGGTGCCTGTCTTGATATGCAGTGGTAGGGAATTCCAAAGGATAGGTGCCACCATCATGCAGAATGGACCTCCTGTCTTGCAGAACACTGACTAGTTGGCTATGTAGGGATTGAGATGGTCTTTCATGTATCCTGGTCCCAAGCAATAGTGGTTTTTTACACCAGTTCCAGCACCTTGAACACAGCGCAATAACTACTAGGAAATACCATTTTGCTAAAGATAAAAACTCGCCCTTTTATTAACATTATCTCTGCCATATTTTTTATTTTATTTACCAGACAGAGTAACATGCATGTGTGTTCTAAAGCAACTCCATTGAATTAGTATCTTGAGACTAGTAAGACCTCAAACCGATTCATAAAAATTGGCGCTGCTTTCACACGAGTGGCTAGGCTTCTTACTCTTTTGGAAGACTTGATGATGCAAGCTAACCCCTTAAGCTGCTCTAATCAGTAGCTTTAGAAAAGGGAGCCAGGCATTCACCTGACCTCCTTTGTAGGCACTTAAGTTTCCAAGTATGGGACAGAGAGCTGACAAGGTGCCTCTATCCTGAATCACAAGCAGCTAGTTGGTTTCTTCTTAAGGTAAGCTTAAAATTGCAAAGGAAATGCAGGCACTGAATGGTACGAAATGGAAAGATATCCCTCAAGATGTAGAAAAATGAATTTATCTAAAGCTATGGCCTTACTTTCTTGTAGGTATGATTTGTTTCTTCACAACTGCTTGCTCATACCTCGCTATGAGATACAATATGTTTTACTTGGTGAAAAGCTTTTTGCTACACCTGCTTGATAAATTTCAGTGGCCTAGTATTCTCCCTATAAATTCTTTGCTATTTTTCTACCATTTTGTTATCTGTTACGGTCTTGCTAGATAGTGCTGGAGTGCATGTTAACGTCTCTTGCCTGGTGGATTTTGACGTAAACTAGTGATCCCTAGTTGCAAGTTTCTTAGTCCTCTCTCTCTACCCCCAGATCATGGTGGTGTTTTTATAACGCTGTCATAATGTTTAGTTCTTAATTTAAATTGGCACAGAAAAGAGGATGCCTTGTTGAGTCCCTATCTAATAGTTTCCACTTGTTTAATACCAACTTGCTCTATTCTAGTACCCTCTAGGCAGTTCTTTTTTTCTTTAAAAAATATTTAGGGGTACTCTCATTTTGACTCAAGAAAATCACCATTTTATAGTTCAAATCGTGAAAAATATATACAGTAAATGGACAAAAGTACAAAGATTCACAAAATGTTTAGGGGTATGTATCCCCCCCCAGAAAAAAAGCACTGCCTCTCTAGGTATCTTATAGGGTGGTTGCTAGTTTCCGCATTAAGCGAAATGCCACTTGTTTGTTTCTAAAAGGGGCACTGTGCCTAAGAGTTTTATCCAGCACTATCATTCTGCTTGCATAACAAACTTCCACTTGCACCACGGAACTCCCCCCTCTTCTCCCTTATGATCCTCTAATCAGGAGAGAAGGATAAGGGGAAATCCTGTTGTGTGAGCAGAGCATTGGACACAACCCCAAGTATATTCTCTCCCTCAATCACTTGCAGTCATATGATTTGACATGCCTCTAGGCATCTGGGAACCTGGTTTGGGCTATATGCCTTTGTTCCTTGAATTGCTACAGGTACAGTTGTAAAGTGTCTTTCCCCTTAAGATCAACAACTCGGTGGCAGTGGAAATAATTGGAAACAGAATAGTATTGTTGCGTACTACAGTCCCTGAGCGGTGAGAGACTCCAAGGGTTCCTGTGCTTATCCAGGGACTCTTGTATTTAGGATATATGGCTTTATTTACAGATATATACAGCCTGAGCCCAGGATAGAGTGGTTCACAATATGAATGCCCCAACAGACCTTGCTTCCCCATTAGCTTTTGCAGGGGAACCCCAAGTCCAGCACAGAGTCAGACATACAGTGGTACCTCTGGTTAAGTACTTAATTCGTTCCAGAGTTCTGTTCTTAACCTGACACTGTTCTTAACCTGAAGCACCATTTTAGCTAATGGGGCCTCCTGCTGCTGCTGCGCCGCTGGAGCATGATTTCTGTTCTCATCCTGAAGCAAAGTTCTTAACCCAAGGTACTATTTCTGGGTTAGCGGAGTCTGTAACCTGAAGCGTATGTAACCTTAAGCGTATGTAACCCGAGGTACCACTGTATCTTTGTGTCTCCAGCTTCCAGCATCAGCCAAGAAACTCATACAGCTCTCTCATACGCAGCCTCCCCTTGGCTTATAGTTCACCTTGGACGAGGTGACATCCAGCCAGGTGGGGTAGGGATAGACCCCCACTGGGTTGTCTTTATAGCAACTTCTTTTGATGTGTAACTAGTGGAACTTAACTGGGTAGCCAAAGCCAGAAGAACTAGTTTGTCAGGTTTCATCTTATCGTATGTACCCCACATACACAAGATTTGAAGTTTGGAAGGAATTCAGGGTCTTACCCAGACTGACCCCCCCTCAAACCATAACAGTATGTTATACTGGGGCCCTGTGATTAGACCAGGACCACCTGCTCCTTTATCCAGGATGAAGACAGATGAGGTCAGGTGAAATTGCGGCTACAATGGCTGTTCTTAATGCACAGGAGCAGTGATGCACTGCTAGCTTGTTTGTGTATCTTATGAAAGCATAGAAAATGGGTGGCCTAAGTCTCTAATTTGCCATTATTTCTTCTAATTAACCATCCCAACTGTCTGATCCAGAGCCATAACCTCCAGTGCCAGCTCATGGTAAATAATAATATAATTAAGCTACCTAAATGATATAAAACATGTAGCTAAAACTAGGAATAAGTCACAGAGCCAGCAGAGGAAATCGGAACGATAAATCATTCTCGCCATTGATCGCGTTCACTCCTTGCATCTTCCCCCCGCCCACCTGCCTCTGTGACATTTGTGTACGTTGTGGCTTATGTGAAAAGCGTCATTCGCATTATCTCAGCAGATGGTCTGAGCCCTGGGTTGGCTTCCAGATATGCTGCATGTGGAATGTATTAGCAAAAAGACATGTGCAGCATGGCAGAGCTAGGAAGTGCCCATCTGGCTTCTCCACTCCAGCACCAGGAGACACAGACTTTGCATTAGCCACCCAGCAATAAATCCTGTTGAGATTAGAAACACCAATTTATAGCTGAGTGGCATTAAAAAAAAAAAAGTCCATAGAGGAGCTTCACTCTTTTGAAGGAGCACATAGAAATTAGGAGGAGGCAAAGGGGATTGCTAACAAATCTTCACCAGGATCAGTTAAGAAATGGAAGGTACAAAGTGGGTAAAATAACATTGTTTATTGGGTGTACACAGGCTTCTAAATTTTGTAGGTCATTGATCAAAAGTTGCCGACACTGGCTGATGAGGAGTTCTGCAAAATCCAAGCTTCCTGCTGCCTATGCAAAGCCAATCCTATCAAGCAGGAGACTTTGTGCATTTTATGCTGCTATTCAATCTTGAGCTGTTCTTCGTGAGAGGTGGACATAGTGCAGTTTTCAAAATGTGTCCCAGAGAGCAAGGAGGAGCTTTTGAAGCTGCAGATCTGGCTTTCAAAAGGCATCAGTCCTTTTAAAGTGTGTTGAGATGGTGAGGATCTTGAGAACAGGAGGCTGGCTGCTCTTGCCTCACCTGCTTCCAGCCTGTGTCTCCCTGCCCTGCCCCACAGAGTACTGGTATATCTTATTTGACATAACACAGCACTCAATGGGAAGAAGTTCCGAACTTCTGCCATAAAGGCTTTTGATATAAAAAAGCAAGAATATTGCCCACTCTACTTCCTTTTGGGACCACTCGCAGAAACCACCATTTATTAAATTAAGTTGTTTTTGCAAAGGGAAGGACATAACATTTTAGATAAATAAGAAAGTCAGTTAAATAGGAACAAACTGACCTCACCTGCAGCAGGGCTATGCTGCTTCAAACTGCGGATGAACACTCATAATGAAATGCTCTGTACTGAAATGTGTTCCTTCCATGTTGAAAAGTAGCCTGTTAGGTAAAAGGGTAGTCTTGCACTTTCCCCCCCAACATCCTAGTTTTCTTATTGCAGGGATCTCTATTTTATTTGCTGTGGAGGAGCCTTCCGTCATGTAAAACGTGACCTGCAATCTGAAGTGCAACAGCTCAGACACTCGGCAACCCCCTGACGTCACAATGACCTATTTTCCTTTGCCCCCATGGTTTGAAATCAAAAGCACAGGGCTTTGTAAGCACCTGTGATCAGCTGACCATTGGTACTTGCATAGCCAATGTTTCTCATTGGCTGCAGGAGGATGTTCCTGATGCAGGACTCCCCAGTGCGGCTGATTCCATTGGGGCTCACTGTCAGTGCCAATCAGTGTCCGCAAGCCTCACTTGCAAAGGACCAATTGGGAGCTTATTTTAAGCTTCTGATTCTTTCTTTGGAGCCATGTCTTTGCCTGCCTCACACCTGACACACAAAGCCATGACATCCTATATGTGTGGCTTGGAAGCAATGGTCTCACTAGCCAAATGGACACATGTTGGGCTTAGGTCTGTAAGCTGGAGGTTCCCCACTTCTGTGATCAGCCCCAGGCACTGAGGAGGAGCTGAAGCAGAAGAAGTAACTAAGTCCAATCAATCTTCTTATTTTTTACTAGAGTGTAATGCAACAAGGGGAGCCATGAATTGCCTGCAAGATGTACCTTTCAGAGTGACCGTAAGCGTTGCAGACGACTCCACAGAAGAGGCAAACTTTGTATCAGCACCTGAGTTTGAGATTCCCGATTGCACGGAGGTCCTGATGTGTGCAATGGTAAATAAATAAATCTCTTCCAAACGTGGATATTACAGGGGATTTCTTATGTTTTGTTTTTTGGGGGAAAGTTGATTCGTTCATGTTACTGAATCTTTAGCCATTTCCATTTTCTAGTTTAGTATTCTTAAAGTCTAGAAATTTATTAATTAGAGCCTAGGCTCCACAGGCTTTATATATGTACATTCCTGGGAGGAACATTTTGCTGATGTTGAAAGCCTTTAACCTGACACCATAGTTCAGGGAACTCCAGTTCAATCCCCAGCATTTCCAGGTATGTCTGGGAGGGACTTCTCTTTGAGGACTCCTGGAGAGTTGCTGCCAGAAAATGTTCATAATACACAGCTCAATGGATTGATAGTCCAAGCTGGTAAAAGGCAGCTTTATAGGCTCATATAATGCCAGAATCACACCACAATAATAAGCATTCAAAGACCTTCTGAGCAGCACATTCCTCCTTCTCTTATCACTGTTTCCTCATTTTTGCTGCTCTGAAACAAAGTGTGATTCACCTTTTTGCCCAAACCTGGCGAACACGGGGCTTACGCCTGCCCTAATCCAACCAGGATTAGGACTCACAGTTTGGGGCTGGTTTCCAGTTTGTCATTTGCAGGGCAAACACAAGCCATAGTTTGGACAAAGCCACAAATGATGGGCTGCCTCAAATCAAGGCGGGGGGAGGAGGTGGAAGAAGGAGTGTCCATGGGCTCCCTTTAACATTATAAGAAGAGGCTGGCTGCTGGATCAGGCCCAGAGGAACCCATCGAGTCCAGCACTCTGTTCTCACAGCAATGCCTCTCCACTTATGATTTCCAGCAGCTGGTATGCAGGGCACCCTAATTCCAAAAGTGGAGGAACAGCAATGCCCAGTGCCGGATTTACGTATAAGCTAAACAAGCTATAGCTTAGGGCCCCACTTTCTTGGGGGTCCCCCCAAAAAAATAAAGGAAAAAAACCTGGAGGTACATTTCCAAAATATAGATGAAAAAGAAATAAAATAAAACCTACATACAGCAACAGTGTTTTGTGTTGTGTAGGATCCTATGATGTAAGTAATGGGCCCCGCCTGCTAACCTGCTCCCTAAAATATCACTGGTTTGCTCATTTCTGTATATAGGGTGCCTACATTCTGCATGGACTGGTTGCATGGCAACATGGGCATATGGCTTTAGATACTTATTACATCCATAAATTACTATATAGCACATATTCAACACAAAAAAACAGCGACAATTTGTTGTTGACAAAGGACAGCTGGACATAAAAAGGGCCCCATTACCTTCAGTAGCTTAGGGCCTCATCAAACCTAAATCCGGCCCTGGCAATGCCATTAAAGGTTTGTTCTTAGAAGACCAAGTCATGGTTCAGTGTTACATCTGAATTAGTCCTTGAAGTACATTAGCTAGCTGGAAAAAAAGAAATTGCCTAATGAGTGTCAGTGAAGCGCATCTCTCCAGCTCCCTTGCAATATATGCAAATCAAATCCGTGACAAATTAACTTTCCACAGGCTTTTTTGAAGTGTATTTTCATAACAGTCTTTGTAGCATAGACCCAGAATGCAATGTTTACAATATCTCCTAGGTTACAAATATTGCCAGGGGTTTTTAAACATTGTATGGAGATTACCTTTTAGTCGCCTGGAAACTTGGGTTTGAAAAGCTAAAGCAATCTTCCTCTGCCGCCTTTCAAGCCCTGTGTCCAGTTTATACCTGCCAGTAGGGAGCATCAGTGTGCTCCGGAAGATTTGTGTTTTTGGGAGTAGTCTTAGTGGATCTTCTGCTATTATATTCAGGGTTTTGAGGAGAGGATGAAACAGTTCTAAGAAACCACCTCAACACGCGTCTGCTTTCACACAAGTTGTATTTTGAAACACACAAATATGTTGAGAAACAACTTTCGTCCTAAGGCTGCACGCATTCTTGTTTTATTTATTTATTTCACAAAATTTATGTGCCACTTGACTGTAAAAAACAAAACACCTCAGAGCAGTTTACAAAAAGAATAAAACAATGAACTAATCAGTAAGAAACAGCTAAAAATAATTCTCTAAAGCATTGAAAAAATAATTAAAATCAAGGATGAACTTAAAAAACAAATTAAAATACATGTCAACATTCTACGTATCTGGATAGTTGCCCAAACAAAAATGTTTTCCTTAGAAGGTGCTGAAAAAAGTACAGATGTTGCTTCCTTGGCCTTCCTTTTTTAATATATATGAATTTCTATTAGTTTTTTTTACACAAAATTTGACATTACTCAATTCACTTTCAGTATAATAATGTCTTGCACTTTGACTTCGCACCCTTACACCTGTAATGTTCATGTTGTATTCCTTTACAGTATCTACATTTATTTTCTATTGTATTATAACTTAGATTACAATCATTTATGTATTCTCCTTCCCTTGCCTGTTATATAATAATAATAATAATAATAATAATAATAATAATAATAATAATAATTTTTATTTATACCCCGCCCTCCCCAGCCAAGGCCGGGCTCAGGGCAGCTAACAAGCAATAATAAAAACAAGTTGAATGAATACAACTTAAAAACAAGATTAAAATACAACATTAAAATATTGAAACATTAAAATATTTAGACCCTGCTCACAATTTCATTTGACTATAGTTCCTCCATGGCCTTCCTGTAAGGCTCTTAAACCTCCAGCTAGCCATTGTTGAAAATAAAATGTTGGACTGGGTCAGGGATGGGGAGCCGGTGGCCTTTCAAATATTGTTGGACCACAGCTCCCATCATCCTTGACCACTGGGCCATGATGACTGGGGTGATGTGAGGTGGAGTCCAGGAACATTTGCTGGGCCACAAGTTCTGCATCCCTGGACTAGAAGGGCTTTGATTTGCCTCAGCAGAGTTCTTTTTGAAGTTCTTAGCAAAGTCAGATCTTGGAAGTGGGTGGTCCTGTTGGGTTCAGGTGACCTCATCTGGTTTGTGATTTAGCTCTCAAGTCCTGCCTCACAAACTTCACTCATTTGGTTACTCCAGCTACAGCCCACGTCCAAGAAGATGCTGACTCTCCTCCTTCTGTTTCCACAGCACGATTTCTCGCTGGAGAAGAAGGTGCTGTATTGGGTAGACTCTGCCTCTCGGCAAGACACCCCCTGGTACGAAGTGACCACTGGCGCCGTCCCAACGGCTCCTCCTTGCTGGCTGCTGCTGCTGGACTCGAAAGAAAGCTTCCCAGAGGCAGCAGGCCGCAAACTGACGGCTGCGGTACCCATCCGACGGTGTGCCAACCTGTGTGCTGCGGCGGAGAAGTTCAGCTGCACTGTGAACAAGAGCAGGCTGGCTAAGAAGGTGAGCAAGGATGGGTGCTTGGAAGAGCAAGGGTGCTCCGAAGGTGAGGAGTCTCCCTTGTCTTCCTCTATCGAAAGCGACGGTGAAGAAAAGCCCTTCTCTGACTCCAAGCGTGTTCCCGGCACTTTGCCTCGTTTCCTGAGTCTTCCCCAATGTAGACCAAAGACCTCCCCGGTGCTGTTGGCCACCCCTTCGGGGAGCATCAGCCAAAAGCCTCCTCTAGTCAAGCAGAGGCAATCTATGCTTTTATTTAACAACGTGAAGCATGAGTTTGAAGGAGCCAGGAAGAAGCTCACAGCTTTCATGCTCCCGGGGAACCAGACGGCAGCGGAACCCACCTTGGCGTCCAGAGCTTTCTCCCTCCATCAGCGCTCCCGGAGCAGCCGGAACCTGAGATATGGACCTACCTCTGATGTGTCTCTGGTGGGAACTCTCGCCCCAACGCCACCGACGACTCCTTGCTGTAGCCCAAGGCCACTGACTGTAGCGGGGCTTGTCCCTCCTATCCAAAAGCACAAGCCCACCGTTGCAGTAAGATATCATTCTTCTCTCTCTCTCTCTCTCTCTCCCCCCCCCTTTCCATTTTACATTCTTAAAATTGCAGGTAAGGATGGAAGGATCTGTTAGTTTGGTTCTCTTAGTTTCTCAGCCGTGCTGCAATCCAAGGCCACTGACTGTTGCGGTGCTTGTCCCTCCTAACCAAAAGCACAAGCCCACAACTGCAGTAAGAAATCACTTTTCTCTGCTTCTTTTCCCTCTCCCTCTCCATTTCACAATTTAAAATTGCAGGTAGGGACAGAAGGATCAGATAATTTCAGTTCTGTCAATTTCTCACTTTCCCAGCCCTAAATTCTGTTATCCACATTTCTGTAGCAATATCCTAATTTTAAAGAAAAATCATCCTGAAAATTCATCATAATTTTAGTGTGAATTTCTCTTTAAAAAAAACACATTTTTGTTTGCAGTTTTGACTGATATACACATTTTTGCAAGCACTTTTTGGTAATATTTTTTATCCTTCCTTTTCACTAGCATGTTCATTTTTATCCCCCTCCCCACAAAATATGTATTTTTGTAAACACTGATGATTGGATAACTACTTTGCAAAATTCAGATAAATGCAAATTTTCGTAGATGACTGTGTTTTGGTCCTCAGATTTTGACAGGAAGTATGAATTTGATACATTCATGTTTAAATATCAGCCAAAACATATTTCTCTCCAATCCCTAATTCCAGGATTTTAGACTTTTTGAGTTTAAAAAAATGTAAAATGGAAACGTGTTGAAAATCAGCTGGCTTACTTACCCAGCTGGGCTAAAAAGGTCTTGCTGCAGGTGGCAAATTCTGGGCACAAGTACGTGATGGCAAAGTGGGAAGCTCTTGTACAGGACACTGGCAGCTCCCCTTTTCTGTGACAATCAAATTATGTACACGAAAAAGAAAATATTTGCAAATTGGCCAGTGTGAAGCCTAAAATGCACGAATATTTATTTTCCTGGCAGCAGAGTAACCCCATTGCAAAGCTTTGCTTCCGAGGTGGTGCAAGAACCTAAGGAAAGCCTCTCTGGAATTGTTATCTGTTGTGGTTTACTTGACACCCAGTTGCCACTCAGGTTTGCAGTCATTAAATGATGGTCATGCATAAAGGATCCAGCCCCCAGATATGGCTTCCTTGAGTCAGGACTCACTGGTGAGTTGCAGCTTGACTGAAGGTAGGTCCCAAAATGCATGTTTGGGCTAGAGGCAGAGTCCATATTTGAAAAAAGTTTAGAGCAGGAACCTCAACAGGGTGTGTAGAAGCCAACCTATTGTACAAAAAGTAAAGTTTACATTTGTCGGTCTGCTAATTTTTGCCTCTAGCCCCGGCCTCCACATGCATGTGGCCCTCAAAAGGTTGCCTAGAATGGAACAAGGCCCCTGGGATGAAAAAGATTCTCCAGACCTTGTCTGCCCAAAACACAAAGCAAGCATGGACTCAGTATCCTCTTCTGGTGAGACCTTGCCAGATCTTTTGCACTCCACGAGATCTTGCAAGAGTTCTACGAGATCTAGAAAGATATCACCAGGACCCACCAACGTTGCTGATTTGTGGGTGCTGCTGAAAGCCCCAGATAAGGGAGGCTTCAGCGAGGTGAGGGGATGGCACCTTCCTCAAGTGGCCTCAAGGTGGTCCTAAAAATATACATCTCAAGTGTCAGAAGCCAGGATAAAAAGAAGTGTCTTCAGCATTCATTGGAAGCTGTATAATGAAGGTTCCAGTTGCACTTTGGGGTGGGGGGGAGATCCCCAAGTGAGGACCTGCCATAGACAATGCCCTCTTCCAGGTCACCCCCCCAAGCTTCTGGGGGCAGTGGAACTTCAAAGAGGGCCCCCTCTGCCAATCTGAGCACTGTAGAGAAGGCAGTGGTCTTTCATGCAGCTGCCTGGTTCTTAACGTCACTAGCAAGGGGCCGGTTGACACCCTAAGTGAGGACGTGCATTTCTTCACCAGAACACCTGTTGAGTCTCTCCTGCTGAGCTGTTGTCCTTCTCTCTCAGCGTGTCACCTAGCTGTCCCTAAATCCATCAAAGGAGATAAGCCCCGAGGCTGCAAGGAGGCTCCAGCCTTGCTGACGTCTTTCAGCGACTGCCTCTTGGAAAGAAGATCAGGCTGTGAGCAGCCACCCGCCTTCTTTCCCCATTGACCTTGCTGTCCTTGCGTGCCTGGCCCAATTCAACCTACGCGTAAGGGATTGTTTCTCAGAAAATACTTCTTAGAAGGAAGCAGCAGTGGTGGCAGGCAACCCTTGAGAATGGCTCCCTGCTTAGTGACCAGCTGCTGTAAAGGATAGGGCTGTCATACATCCGGTTTTCCCAGACACATCCGGGAATTGGGCTGTCTGGGCAGGTTTTTGCTGAATCGGCAAAATGTCCAGGGAAACCCAGACATATGGCAAGTAAGGCCTCTGAATGCCTGTTGCTGTGAGTCACGAGTGGGGAGAATTGCTGTGGCACCTGGATCCTGTTTCTGGTTTCCCAGAGGCAACTGGGTGGCCACTGTGAGAGCAGGATGCTGGACTAGGTGGGCCCTTGGCCTGATTCAGTAGGACTTTTCTTAAGTTCTTATGCTGGGTTTTAATTTGGACTCCCAGCTGCATTAACCATCAGTAGAACTGCCATGGCTTTGGGACCCTGGGAACTACACTCTTGTCTATAGGATGTGCTCTCCCTCTCCCCCCCCCTCTCTTTCGGTGTTCCCAGTTTTAATTGGGATTGGCATGACTTTTCACATTCCTTCAGGAGATAGCTTTGAGAGTTAAACTGGTCTGAATCAGTCATCTCAGATGTAGAGGAACTTCACAGAACTGAACCATTGCATTGAACTGCGATGCACTTTCCAACTTACTTGGTTGGGAGATGGAGAGATGGTGTAGAAAACTATGGCTTTTGTGTGGCTGGAATACAGCCTACTGTAGAGAGGTAAGAATCTCATCCATTGCTCTGCCCACTTTTGCCTCTGGCACCACCCACCTTTCATATGTGGCCCTCAGAAGGCTGCTCCCTCAGGCCCAAAATGGTTTCTCAGCCCTGGTGGTAGAGCTGCTCAACTTCAGCACCGCTCAGGCTACCATGTCTGGAGAAGTGTTGGAAAAAAACACCAATCTTTGAACTGGTCCCAGCATGAAACAACCTCACCAGTGTTTTGACTCCAGTTTAAAAACTGGGCAGAAGTGTCTCGACAAAGCACTGAGCACATCCATTTCAGATGCAGGTTTAATTTTTTGCTTTCGAATGTAAACACATATCCAGTCTCCATTGTTGTCAAATCAACCTTTGTCATCTCCCTGGAAACATAATAATAGTTCACATCCAAGGAAGGGTCACTCACATTTTGAAATAAACTTCAGATGATTAAAACAGGATGTCTAAAGTCAGAAAACCAAAAGGGGGGTTGTTCCAAGTAGGGGAATTTTCCGGGCATCTTCTGTGGTCTGACTAAATTTAATTTAATGACTCCAGGCCATGTTTTTGAGCACCCACAAACCCTGTACATCTTCCAGGGGGCAGGGAAAAAAACCCTTTTTAAAGCCTTGAAGAGTACAGAATTTCTCAGAATGAAGTCTGTAAATGAACCAGCATTATGATCTATGTTTATTTTTATTCTCTCCCCCCCCCCCCAGTCCCTGAGCCCTTATTCCTGCCTTCCACCCCCTCCTGGAGTGCAGCAGCTTTGTGGTTCCCACAGAACTCACCCTGACTCAACAGCTGACCTGCTCTCAGCGCTCAGCCAAGAGGAGCGCGACCTCATTGAGCCCGTTTTAGCTTTGGGTTATCCGATCCGCCGGGCGATCCTTGCTCTGCAGAAGACTGGGAGACAAAGCTTGGGTCAGGTCAGTGGAGGCTGCTTCCTTTCTCTTGAACACCAGGGAACACGTTGTTTGTGAATGCAGTGAGCGCAAATCATGAGTCCACAGCTCAGGAGCACAGCTCATGGACATGACTTAGGCCCCAAATGCCACCTTCTTCCCTACAGACTCACTTGAGTGTTAAGGTCAGCAGAAATACAACGCACTAGGTTGGATAGACAATATAAGGGGAGGGACACAGGGCAACACAGACGGGTTGGAAGGGAATCATCTTATAAAATAGACATGCAAAATGGCTAGCTTAAGAGCCATTGCACTAAATGTGAGGGGATTGGGAAAGCCTATCAAAAGAAAAGGCATCACCTCGTACATAAACGCCATGAAACCACACATTGCCTTCCTACAGGAAATGCATAATCCACGGCATATATAAAAACATAGTAAAAACATAAAGCATTAAAAACTTCCTGATACAGGGCTGCCTTCATATGTCTTCTAAAAGTTGTGTAGTTCTTAATTTCCTTGGCATCCGAGGAGAAGATGTTCCACAGGGAGGGCGCCACTAATGAGAAGGCCCTCTGCCTGTTTCCCTGCAACTTTGCTTCTTGCAGTGAGGAGAAACTCCCAGCTCCTGCCCACCTAGCAGTTCGAAAGCACCCCTAAGTGCAAGTAGATAAATAGGTACCGCTTTATAGAGGGAAGGTAAATGGCGTTTCCGTGTGCTGCGCTGGTGCTGGCTCGCCAGATGCAGCTTGTCATGCTGGCCACGTGACCCGGAAGTGTCTCTGGACAGTGCTGGCCCCCGGCCTCTAGAGTGAGATGAGCGCACAACCCTAGAGTTGGACACGACTGGCCCGTACGGGCAGGGGTACCTTTACCTTTACCTAATCTCCTGAGAAAGAGGTGTGGTTCTTTCCATTTTGCCACAGTGAAGCTCTGTGGCGTTGCCAAGGCCCTCTCAGTGAGTCTGTGGCTAAGGACGGATTTTGAATCCCAGCCTTTCATGCCTATCACTCAGTCCTCTAGCCATCTGTGCCATCTTCAGGCCTACAGATGCTGTTTGCCTGCAGATGAATTGGGGGGGGGGGTGTTGTGGTTGTTGCAAGCCAATGCTGGGTGTTAGCCTTTTTTCCAGGGATTGCTGATTCCCCCCTGTGTGTGTTTGTGCACTGGGAATGAATAGCATGTGAGGCATTTAGGAGGGGTGCCACTGGGAATTGTCCTGTCAGCACTCCAAGAACAATAGGGGAAGCCAAAAATAGATCGTCCCTTTGGAGTGTCGGAGTGCCCTTCTCAGAATGTCCCAGGCAGATCTCTGGCCCCATCCTTGCATAACCTCCTAGCATGCAGGATGTTTGAGGCTGCCCCAGATCTGAATGGGTCAGGAACGGCATTACCTGATGTCCATCAGTGGATCTAGATCATCTGGACGGGATCCTTGAAATGAAAAGATCAGAGGGTCTGATTCAATGTGGTCTTCATGCATTTCAGGATAGGATGAGAGAATTCTTGCAAGGTTGATGATGTAGATTTCTCCAGGTTTCTTCTATCTTGGAAAGGTTTCTTCTTTCATTTGTACGTTTGTTATTTTTGTTTTTATTATGTATTTTTTGGTTTTATATCTTGATTTTATTCTGTGAACCATCCTGAGTGCTTATTTTCTGGGGGGGTGCATACCCCTAAACATTTTGTGAATCTAACAGAAGAAACTAACCATTGTTTTTTTAAAAAATAGTTTCTTCTCTAGCACGGTGAATCATCAGATCTGTTGCTACCCCCGATGGCGGCTTCATTTCCTGTCACTGTGTTTCCTGAGTCTCAGACAAAATGAGAGTCCCCCTAAATATTTTTTAAGAAAAAAAGCACTGCCCCTGGGTATAAGGCGGTATATTATTATTATTGTTGTTGTTATTATTACTTTCATCTTCCATCTTTAGTTAATCGTAACTTAACACATGGGCAGCTGCATTATTTTTCTTGCCAGAGTTATTTCTGAATCAGACTAATAACCCATTTTAGAAGATAGGGAGCGGGGGGAACACAGGGTTGCATGCAGCTCATTTCTACTCATTGCAGACCCAATGAAATTGATAGGCCTAAGCTGGTCTTGTTTATTAATTTCAGTGGGTCTACCTCGAGTAGTGCTAGCATTGGATGCAACCGATTGTGACCAGGGTTGTAGTGAGTGGGAGAGAATAGCAGAAGCCAGAGGTTTGTTTTTAAAAAAGTGAGAGAATAGGAATGTGGTACTCTCCTTCCTTGGAGGGAACGGAACTTAAGACTGGGAAAATGAGAAACAGAGAGAAAACAAAACTGACAGGTTCACCCATCCCTATCTACAAGGAAGGGTGAGTGGGTAGACAGAGAGACCATGTGGTGTAGTGCTTAGAGCAAGCTTCCTCAAACTTGGCCCTCAAGATGTTTTTGGCCTACAACTCCCATGATCCCTAGCTAGCAGGACCAATAGTCAGGGACGATGGGAATTGTAGTCTCAAAACATCTGGAGGGCCGAGTTTGAGGAAGCCTGGGTTAGAGTGTCAGACAAGGACCTGGGAGGTCAGAGTTCAAATCCTCCACTCGGCCATGCAACTCACTAGGTGACCTTGGGCCAGTCGCTGCCTCTCAGCCTAACCTACCTCACAGGGCGGATTAAATGAGGAGGGGGAGAACTATGTATGCCACCTCGAGCAACTTAGGTGGGATACAAATACAATAAGTAATAGCCCTGATTCCGAATGGTGTGCTAGCTAGCTAACTTCCCCTTTGCCTTCCCTCAACAGTTCCTCAGTTACCTCAGTGCCTGCGACAAACTTCTGAAGCAGGGTTACGAGGAGGCTCAGGTCGAAGAAGCCATGGAGATGTTCCAGAACTCAGAAAAGGTTAGAACGCCCACCCTTTTTTTTTGCACTTCAGCCGCAGGGTCTCCTGCTGCGTGCAGAGACTGAGTAGGGGGTATAAATGGCTTGGCACTTTCCTCTCATAGCCCTGGCATTGAGCTGCTTGGGGCTGCATAAGCTAAAAATAAGCAAAAATCTATTTTATTTCTTTTTACACCGCTTGATAGCAACCCCCCCCCAAAAAACCTCAAAGCTGTTTAAGAAAGGTAAAACAGTGAAATCAAGAAGAAGAAGAAGAAACCCCATTGTTCCCAATGTAGATCTTTATCCCCTCAACATTTCCCCCGATGTAGATCTCTACTCACCCCTTCTTCCACAGAAGGGGATATGCTGTTTTTTGGTTCCCCTCAGGTTCCAAAATGTATGGGGCTGGACCTCTGCAGGCATATACACCTGGAGGAGGTGTCTGGAGGGGCAAGGCCCCCCCCCCACATTTTCAAGGAGGCAGAGCCCCCTCAAAATTCCACAATGGGTGTGCAAGCACGCCCCACGGAATGCTGATGTCACACACCGCAGGGTGTGCTGACATGGCACGGTCCCAGCCCCCTCAATTGCAGGGGCAAAGGGGGGTTGCTTGCCTTGTTCAAGTATCCATCTGAACATTGAAGCCCCTTCACCAGGCCTGTTTATCTTCAGTTGCTTCAGTTGTGGGATGTGCACTGTGTGTCCCTTCCTCCCACCCCCACCCCCGATCCCTGACTTTTCACTCTGCTTCTCTTTGCAGGCAGCGGAATTCCTTCACCTCCTGGTCCAGTTCAACGACATGGGCTTCCAGCAAGCAGACATCAAAGAAGTCCTCTTGCTGTGCGAGAACCACAGAGACAAGGCGCTTGAGGAGCTCATGACAAGGACCCAGTGAGCGGCAAGAGGGCCTTTTTCCATACTGAGAAAGGGCAGAACATGCCACAGCCCCACGGCATGTGATTCAGAGCAAGCTTTGAATGTCAGAACCCAGCTGGAACAGCCAAAATCCCATTGGATCAAGCCACCTGCCTCTGGGAAGTGCACAAGCAGGGCTCACCCATTGCTTTTTACTGGCAGCTGGTACTGTGACGTATACTGCCTCTGGACAGTGAGGCTCTATATGCCGTCATCTTTAATAGCCACCTCTGAATTCTTCTAAGCCTCTCTTTTCAAAAGGCATTTAAGTTAGTGACCACCCCACTCCATGTTGTGGTAGCAAATGCTAGTCAAGAGGCGGAGTGTCTATAAGTCACTGCAAGGGAATCACTTCTAGTTGCATCACACGCTCTGCTCAGGCTCGTGAAAGACCAACATTTTAACACAAACTTCTTCTGCATAACCTGCACCTGTCTGCAAACAGGTCCACAGCGCAACTTAAGATGTTTCTGTAGCCTAAGAGTGCCTCCAGATTGCCAATATTTTGCAGTGCACTTTGGGAGGTTTAGATTTGTGCAATGAAAATGGATTCTCATGTGTCAACCCGGAACAACAAACCCACTTAAAAAGAAAGAAAAGAAACTGCAGTTAGGAAAATGGGGCTGCGGGAGAGAGAGATGCATTGAAAAGTGCAAGATAGGTGAATGATAAATGGGAAGGTGCATAAATACCCTGTAAGCAATTCAGCATGGATTCAGGATGAATGTTCATTGCCACAAAACCAACCTGGAAACAAGTAAGAACAAATGCTTAATAAAGGCCGAGTGTAGCCTGTGTAAGCTTTGTGCCAGCAAATCAGGGTAAATGTTCAATAAACAAGTCTTTGGGGCATACCCATGCTCCCATTTCCTGGCCAATGCCCTGACTTATTTCAACGATGCACTGGATTTTTAATGGACTCCATCAAAGACTGTACAGACATAAGAGTTTTCTGAAAAGTGGGCTGAGCGAAGCTGAGAGCTTCCCACTGTACAATCCTCCAACACACACACGCATCCCAAACCACAATACCTGCATTTCCAGGGTAGGGAATGCAACTTCATAATTTACTGCGGGGCTCAGAGTCTTCAGCTTATTATGGCTGAGCGTCAACTCCTTATTTGAAATAAGAAACCAAGACTGTTTCCAATCAAGTAATTCTTTATTTTTTCCTGCCACCGTGAATGCCCAATTGTCTTTCCTTGAGGTACAGCGAAGTGATACCTGTTTGTCTTTTGGCCAAATAATAAAAAAAGTATTTGTGTCTCTTATTAAAGGAGAAAGGGGAAACAAATATGATATTCAGCTGAATGTAACAGAAGAAAATAAACATCCTTTGAGGTTCATAGGTACAGCACATTTCTCTCAAATAAAATGGCACGTTCCCAACAGCTGGTGTGTTTGTGCTCTTATTTCAGGGAGAGATGGATGAAAGCCCAGGGCAATACTTAATATTTACCAACCTCCTTCCTGACATGTTGCCGTCCCCTTGCTTACAAGCTGTATTACAAGGCTGACAATGTTCAGAGCAGCGGAGATTTCTCCTCTGTGGCAAATGGGGGCCCTGCCCCACTATGCAGTCTGTTCTCAGCCAACCCCACCTGCCTGTCAGCTTCCTCCATTGCCCCAGTTTTGCCCTTGTAGAACTCAGCAGGGAGAGAGGATGGGAATAAGTTGGCCTTGCCTCTCATTGACTCTGGCTCCACCTACTGTTGGCCTCCCTGCCTTCCGACCTACCAATCTATGGTTCAGAGCTAGAGTTTTTGCCAGGTTTTCATACTGCAGCACAGAAGGAGAAGGAGAAGGAGAAGGAGAAGGAGAAGGAGAAGGAGAAGGAGGAGGAGGAGGAGGAGGAGGAGGAGGAGGAGGAAGAGGAGAAGAAGAAGAAGAAGAAGAAGAAGAAGAAGAAGAAGAAGAAGAAGAAGAAGAAATAATTTTATTATTTGTACCCCACCCATCTAACTGGGTTGCCCCAACACATATAAAAATATAATCAAACATAAAAAAACCTTCCCTGTACAAGGCTGCCTTGGGATGTCTTCGGAAAGCCAAGCAGTTGTTTATCTCCTTGACACCCTGATGGGAGGGCATTCCACAGGGCAGGTGCCACTACCGAGAAGGCTCTGTGCCTGATTCCCTGTAACTTTACTTCTGGCAGTGAGGGAACTGCCAGAAGTCCCTTGGAGCTGGACCTCAGTGTCCGGGCTGAACTAAGGGGGTAGAGACACACCTTCAGTATTTAGTAGTTAAAACAAGGGCAGTCTAAAGCAGTTTCCCATGAGAATGTAGAGAATGCTCTGTTCACCTCTGTCTCCCTGCTGCGGAACTACGAATTCCCAGGGTGGCCAGGCAGACACGGAATCATTTGTTTGCTACATTTCTATCCCATCTTTCTTCCAAGGAGCTTAAGGCAGTGTACATGGTTCTTCCTCTTGGCATCGTATCCTCACAAACAACCCGCTGAGGTAAGTAAGGGTGAGAGATGTTGTGGCTGAGTGGGGATTTGAACCCAGGTGTACCCCAGGCCTTCGCCCAACACTCTAATCACTACCGTACAGTGATGATCAGAAGCAGCTCGTTGGGTGGGGTGGAGCTGCTCCACTAGCCTCCCTGCTGGTGGGTCACTGTTGCTATGACGAGAGAGTAGGGGAGACGGTGGGAAGGTTGGTGGGGTGGAAACACACCAGCAGAGTTTATCCAGCCACTGAGTTTGTACCTCCCTGCCCTCCCTGCTGCCTTCTGCTTTTCCTAACCGTCAGCAAGAGCAACCCACCTGCCGCCAGGCTAGCTTAGCGGCTCCGCCCCACCTGGTGAGCCACTTCTGCTGTCAATCAAGCCTGTTCATTTTTGTGGCATAAATAATATGACCTTAAAGTTAGCCTAGTCAAGGGCCTGAAGGCTTCTATAAACATACAGAACATAACATGAACAACACTGGCAAGCTGGAGTCAGATCAGCAGCCGTTACCAAAAACAGTCATGAGTTGCATGTGGGGCTTTTTTTCTTTTCTTTTTTACAGCAAGTCTGGCTTCAATCACAGTCCATCAAGGAAAATGCCTGGTGCTCCATAGCTGTGGCTCAGCTCAAACTATCCTTCCTCCTCTTATTTGAAGAGATGCATATCAGCAGGGAGATGTTTGCAAAGGCTTGATGGTCTGAGCTTAACTGCGTCTTTGGGGGCTGGGCATAATTAATGATGCTTGTTAAAATGGCACTCTCTGGATTGAGTCCAAAACTTTTGGATGGAAACGGAAAAGGTTTTCTCCGTATGCTCAACCCTGAATCTGAGTCAGTCTGTGCTTTATTATGAAGCTATTAATTTCCTAACCACTTAAAGCCTGCTGCAGACTGAATTGTGGGGCATATAAAACTTAGAAACACAACTTCATCGCAGGGTATATATATTACTGGCATAACCCTGGGAAAAAACACAACACTCTGCACAGGGCAATACTTCATTCGGGGTTGAACTATTTTTGTATTTCTTTATAAAAAGAGGTTTAGAAACCGCCTTTGGGCCCTGACAAAGTGCCTTCAAAGTGGTATGCAAAATAAAAACACCAAGCAAATCTGAACAATTAACAAATTTAAAACCAGAGCTCTTTCAAAGAAAAAGAAAGACAATTGGGATCAATGGCTTCCATCTCAGGTTAAAAGTCAAACCAAAACAATGCTCTGTATTCTTGAAAGTTATCAGAGATGGGTCTTGTCTTAAGTACCAATGGGACCTAAGCATGTTTAACTGTCTCTGATTGTGGTCAATTAAAAAAAATACATTCTCAAAATGTAGTTCAGTTACTGACCTTTAACGTCTACATTTCCAGTGCTCCAGTTTGGGATGCCTGAAACACCCTTCTTCTAAAAGCTGTGCCTGTTAATGTCAGCAGCTTTTCACTCTGAGAATTAGAGAGCACCACCTAATCCTTTTTCACCTTCAGCAGAAGAGAAGGGGAAGGCCTGTGGCTCCGTGACAGAGCACCTGCTTTGCATGCAGGAAGTCCCAGCTTCATTCTCCAGCAGTATCTCCAGGCAGGGCTGGGAAAGACTGAAGAGCATTCTGGAACCCTGGAGAGGTGCCAGTAATACTGAGGTAGATGGTCCAATGGTCTGTATAAGGCAGCTTCCTATGTCCGGGGGGGACGGTGAGGCTACAGCTCAGTGGTCAACCACCTGCTTTGCATGCAGGAGGTCCTCGGTTCAATCCCTGGTATCTTCAGGTAGGGCTTGGAAAAACCTCCATTCTAGAACCCTGGAGAGCGGCTCCCAAGCAGTGTAGACAATGCTGAATCACATAGGCAATGGCCTGACTTCTTATGAGACTCATCAAGATGGACAAAAACAATGGTAGTGCCATGGACTGGTTGGCGCAGACGAATGGAGGAACCAACTGGGGAAACACACAGACACACACCAAGGCAAGAAGGCTCAGAGACTGGGGAGTGTTGGTGGGACAATGATGAGTGGTCAGAGGGAGAAGAGGGAGAAGCCTGGGAGGAGGAAGTGTCAGAAGCTGAAGAGGTAACAGGGTTTAGTGAGCTGGGAGAGTCTGTGGCAGAGAGAATCAAAGGCGGAAGATGAAGCAGGAGGGTGGGAGGAGGGAGGCCAAGAGGCAGAGATAAGTCAAGCTAGTGAAGTGTCATGGGTGTCTTCCCTTCCTGCTGCAACAAGCTCCGAAAACCAGGAGAGGCATTAATAGGGCAAGTGAGAGATTGGCTGCACGCAGGTGCCGTCTCCGATTGCTTGGGGAAAGCCCTGGATAGAAAGCGACTTAGATGGCTCTGGGGAGGCGGGGAACTTTCAGTCTCAGCAACTGATTCATGGGGTAAAGACCTACCGGAGATAAGCTGCTCTGCTTATTAGGCCTGACACTCAGTCGGGTTTGTGCTAATAAATTGCTAATTCCAACTTTGAATGGTGTGATGTACTGCCAGCTTGCTCTGTGAGAGGTAGATTCCGCCACTCAGCTGGGCGTGGGCCAAAATGAACATGACCCCCTCAGTGCATAAATCTCCTCCTAGTGCCGCTGGCTTCCTGCCAGTGACTGGCTCCTCCTGCTTGCTGGTTGCCACTTGCTGCCCCCTTTCTACTTGGCCCAGTTTGGTATGACAAATAAGTCTGCAGAAACCATATTGCTCAAGGCCCACGAAACCACAAGCCCAGCTGCCGTTGGAAGAGCAGAGAGCTGCATTACAGTTGCTTCTGGTGCAAGCTAGCCCTGAGGTTCCTGCCTTGAAATGTTGCTGGCCCAGGAGGTGCAGAGAGTGTCGACTGAAAGTTGGGGTGATGTCACAACCTTTGGATTTAAATTTGGTGGCGTTGCGGGACGTCTGGCATAGAAGGAAGGCAACGTGGGTCCCTGAGAAATTCATGTAGCAGAGACCGGCTCTCTAAGTTGCGATGCTGTGGTCTTTCTTTGGAAGCCTGAGGAGGAAGGTTTGCAAAGAACCAGCCCTTGGAAAACCAGCTTTCTGCTTTTTGGATTTCCATGTGTTCCCCTCTATGGTATACATCAGAGTGAGCATCTTGTTGACCGTGTAGACTGTGTCCCCTTTGATGACAGCCGTGAAAAGGGCCCCTTTGCTGTTCACGTACTGCCCCGGTAGAGATGTCCACTGCATCGTGGTCAGGTTGAAGCAATCCATCATGCAGCGCAGGAAGTCGTCGAAAGGCCCATTCCGCACAATGTAGAGGTTGTCCCGGTGAGCCACCATGCAGTGGCCGTAGCTCTGAGGCCTGTTGAGGGTGGAGATGGGATGCCACTCGTCTTTCTGAGGCTTGTACTCGTAGATCATGGTGGTGTCGAGAGGCTTCCACAAGCAGACGAAGATGCGCCCCATCGCTTGGGCGCAGGGCACCGCTGTGGTTGGCTGGGGGAGGTCAGAAACAAATCTCCAGGTGTTGGTGGAGATGTCAAACTTCTCCACCGACTTCAGGGCAGCCTTCTCAAACTCCCCACCTATGGCGTAGAGGCTGTTCTCTTGGGCTGTCAACGTGAAGTCATAGCGCAGCTGCTGGGGCCCGGGGAACTCGCTCCAGACGTTGGCCATCGGGTCGTAGCAAAAACTCCGGTTCACAATGTCTTTGTTGTAACCATAGACCCCGCCCACAATGTAAATCTTGTTATCCAAGGTGGCTATGCCGGCTAGGAACGTGCTGGCCGTCAGTGGTAAGCAGGAAAGTGTCCTCCAGGTGTTACCTTCCTCATCCAGGTAGCAAACAGTTCTTGACAGGTCCTCCAAGAACTCAAAGGTGGGCGTGTGAGCCCCTACTGCCACAAAGGTGCTGGGGATGATGGACTCCACATAATCCAGAAGGTCTGGAGAGAGGCAGTCGAGGTACTCCTCCAGGTCCGAGTAACTGTCTCGTATGTACAGTGCGGCACAATGGAAGAGATCCAAGAGGCCAAAGATGGCAGCTGCCTGGTAGAGCAGAATGCAATTGTCTGTATTGATGGAGGACATCAAGTACTTGGCCAGGGTCTTGACCTGCAGGAATGAGGCACATTCCACTGCCCTGAGGTTCTCCTCGCAGCTCAGGATCGGGTGCTCCCCTTCCAGGACCTTCAGCATGACAGCGAAGCCTGTGGCGCTCAGATCTCTGATCTGGATCTCCTTCTGGGTGCTCTCTCTCATGCCAGATTGAAAGAGCGCCCGGAAGTATTCGCTGTTCTCCACCAGGAGAGCCTTGTCCACCGAGAAAAACTCCTCTTCCACCTGGATCCGCACCCTTTCATCCAGCGAGGGCTGCATGGCCCAGCCAAGGCGGACGCCCGTGTCGTCACGGGAGCTCTTGCACTGCCTAGTCCATTGTCGGCAAGTGCTCTGCAGAGATCAGAGGGCTCTTCATATATGTCACGGTGGGTGTGATTTCTATCTTCCTGTATCTGTCTGAGTAGCTAAGAAGCTGCAAACTCTGTCATATAAATACCCTCTTCTAAAGATAGCTGTGGTTCATGTGACCGAGGCTGCCAGCAACATGAGGACCCCCCCAGGTCTTTCCAAAGTAAGGTCTACAACATTTGCTCCACTCCAATGCAAAGGAGTGGCTTTTGGGGGGGAGGGAGAGGTGCTGAGACTACACAGATCACTGGAGGTCACTTCCAATTCAAGGTGAATGCAGTCTGAAGGGAGGTGGCATTCACAGGGTCTAGAGAAGGCAGACATTAGGCTTTTAGAAAGCCCTGGATAGAAAGTGGGGGGTTAATGAGAACGCTAAGTAGGGTTGTAGGGAGAAGTTCAATTACATTCGCATTAAGAGGCAAACCAGCCTAATTCACATTTTCTGAAACAATGCATTGGCTGTTTCAAAGCCATCCTTCAAACATCTTGTTTCTCCGAATTTTGCAATGCTGCTCTCCAGCGAAGCAATGTGTGCAAAAAAACTAAGGGAAAGTATGCATAAAATGCACATATCAGTGAAAGATAACATACAGAAAAATGCATTGATCTAGGCAGAAATGCATGCAAAAATGTGCTTAATTATTAAAAATTCAAGGCCAATGAATTTTCATGAGCATTTTTTTAAAAAAATGCAAATCACTGGGGGAATGAGCAGAACTGAATTTAATACTGGGGAAAAAACGAAACCAATTCATTCACCCCTCACTTCAGAGTTCAACATCGAGGGCCGAGTGCAAAATATTGGCTCAGCGAGGAAAGATGGACATGCAGCTCTTTGGAAACGGCCAGAGCGCCATGGCAGAACAACCTCTTTGCATGCAGAAGGTCGCAGTTCCAATCCCTAGCTTCTCCAGCTAGGACTGAGTATGCAGATACCCATTGCACCATGGGCAGGTAGAAGCAATCCATCACTCAGTGCAAGAAGCCCCAAAGCTAACACTGTTCCAGGGCACAGTGGGAGAAAACCTCCAAGTTGACCTGGACTGGGAAGGCTTCTGCCTGAAACTCTGGAGAGCCACTAACTGTCACTGAAATTCCAAGACCAGTGTTTCCCAACCTTTTTCCGACTGTGGGCCCCTTCCGACCTTGATTCCTTCCTGTGGTGCCACCATGGGCATAGCCAAGAGGGGGCAGGGGGGCAGCTGCCCCCCCATAAGTAAAAATCAATACAAATTGGAGGTTCTACCCCCCCTAATGAAAGCCTGCCCCCTAACTTGGCTTTCTTGGCTACGTCCATGCCCCCACATCCTACCGGCAGAAAGGTAGCTACAGTGGTACCTCGGGTTACAGATGCTTCAGGTTACAGACGCTTCAGGTTACAGACTCCGCTAACCCAGAAATAGTGCTTCAGGTTACAAACTTTGCTTCAGGATGAGAGCAGAAATTGCGTGGCGGTGCCACAGCAGCAGCAGGAGGCCCCATTAGCTAAAGTGGTATCTCAGGTTAAGAACAGTTTCAGGTTAAGAACAGACCTCCGGTACGAATTAAGTTCTTAGCCCAAGGTACCACTGTATTTAAATGTTTTGCATGTAAATAGAACGTGTTTATAATTTTTAAAATTTATACAGAATACAGTTATGGCAACATAATGAAATATTGTTGAAGCAGAAAAAAACAACAACATAGACTCGTGGAGCAGGAAGGGACCCCAAAGGTCATCTTTTGAGTGCAACCCCCTGCAATGTAGGAAACAACACTTATTAGACCGAAGTTATTTGACCCAGAGGGGGAAACCTACAGATACAGTCCAAACCTACAGATAATAGTCCTCAGGGAGTTCTGTATATATGGGAGAATTTTTAAAAAGCAAGTGGTCCTCAATGACCTGGTGCAAAAAGATCTTGTCATCCAGAGAAGCCCTGGCTGCCTAGATAAACCACTATAGCCCCCCCACACCCTTACCTGGGAGTAGGGCCCACTGAAATCAGTGTGGCTTTCTTCTGAGTAGTAGACACTTAGTGATTTACTAGATGCAAGTCAGCAGCACCAAATGACCCCGCTCGGCTAGGCACTGGGGCGGATTTCACCCCATACCTTGCAGAACCGGGCCGATGCTGCCAACAGGCCCTGTGCCTCTTGGCAACATCTGAAGGCCCTGATCCTCTAGGCACTGAGGTGCACTTTGCAGAGTCAGGCCCAGGCTGCCAACAGGCACAGAACTGGTGGCTGCAACAGGCAGCTCCGGCTCGCCCAGCCCTACCCATTGCTATCCCACCACTGCACTTACCTGACCTGGTCAAAATGGGAGCCTCAGCGATTGCCCTCTCCCGCTGGAAAGAAACCAGGACTGCTCTAAGAAAACACACATGGCAAAAAGGAGCACTAGGCCCTGGTGGACTTCCCCCTTACCCCTTGTGGTTGACCAAGTGGATAGCCAGCCAATCAGGATTTTAAACAATTATTATTTTCTTCACTTCTCACTTTCCTCTGTGGCCCTCTAGGCTCATCCTGTGGCCCCCCATTTTTGCATTTGTGGAATGTTCTCTCCAGGGAGACTCAGCTGTACACATCTTTAGCCAGCAAGCAAAAACATTCCTCTTCAACAAGGCTTTTAAAGATTCTACAGCCTTTTAAACTGTGGTGGGCATTGGTAATATTATTATTATTATTTTATGCATTTTGTGTTTCTGTGTTGTAAACTGTGATCTATGGCTGAAGGGTGTTGTATAAATTTAGTAAATATTAATGTTGAAGGTGGGAGGAAGCAATTCTCAGGAAAAATGTCTTTTGAGAAATTTTGGCTCAGCTCTGCTACCGGCAGCTGGGTTTTCTGCTTTCCACTGCTGCCTTCCCTGAGAGTGAATCTCCCTTCTCCTTGCAGGGAAGAAGATTAAGTGTCCCAGTTTCCTCTTTTTCATTCCAGGAGGTTTTATGGCTGCAATTAGATCACACACGCACTCAAGTAAATCTTCCAGTGTTTAGCCTGCCGTGTCAGAAGGAGGAGGGTGTCTGCCAGAATTCGTGAGCAGCAAAGTGTGATAGAGCGCCCCTTTCCCTCCTCTCCTCTTCTTTGTCTGATTCCACGCTAGTCGTTTAGGACATCATTTGCTTGGTCATTCCTTATGGAGAATCCATGTGATGTCACTGCAAAGCACTCCAGTCTTATCCGTGTTGCCCTTGTTTGCAGTGTCCCCCCCCCCCAATTGCATCCTGTCAAAGCATGACTGAGACCACTGACAGGAGTGCATACCCTACAACATTTCTCTGATGAAAATAGGGGCATCCTATACTACTACTACCACAATACTTTTCTACTACTTTACTAGTACTACTTTAATACCATTTTACTTATGACTCACATACAAGGCAAGCGCTTTGCCATCTATGTCGAGCAATCCACTGAGCATGCTCCCTGCGATGTTGCTGCACACTGAACATCCACAGTTTCCACTTGCAAGCAAGCCTTGACCTCTCCCATGACTTGCAACTGTCCTCAGGGGACACTCTAGTCAGCAGAGCTGCCAGCAAAACAGACCATTAGTCCAGGCATAGCCAGCGTACGCAGCTCCTTCCAGATATTGCTGGAATAGGAAGGATACCTGGGATAGCTCAGTCTGTAGAGCATGAGACTCTTAATCTCAGGGTTACGGGTTTGAGCCCCATGTTGGGCAAAAGATTCCTGCATTGCAGGGGGTTGGACTAGATGACCCTCAGGGTCCCTTCCAACTCTACAATTCTCTGATTCTGCAATTCCCATCTTCCCTGACTCCAATGGTGGTTGGGGAGGATGGGAGTCCCCATCCTCTGTTAGTTCGCCAAGCCTTGAGCTGCTTCTGCCCACGCAGACAAGAAGCATCTCTCTGAAAGACTGAGCTCTCTACTAGCCTGACAAGTTCTAACTGGAGCTCTTGGGGACTGAACCTGGGACCTTCTGCATGCAAAACACATGCCCCGATCCAAGCCAAGAGGAGCCCTGCTTTGAGTCCAGGAATAGAAAACAAAACAGAGACGCCAACCCAAAGGCGCATGTTGGCATGACGAAAGGGATGGCAATGCTTTTACCTTCCTAAATATTTATGCTCCGTTGCTTTGCAAAGTCCTCCCTGCCCTGGCGACAGATGCCGTCGGGGTCACTTCCCTGAGCCAAGACGTCTCTCGACGCTGCTGCCTTCGCTTCGCTTACCGTGATTGAGCTGTCCAAATAAAGAGCTGACAAGTGCTCACTACCAACTTTGAAAAAATAAGGATGTAAGTAGAGCCTGCTGGATCAGACCAAAGGCCCGTCCAGCTCAGCATCCTGGTCTCACAGTGGCCAACCAGAGGCCTGTAGGAAACCCACAAGCAGGACCTCTGTGCAAGAGCACTGTCCCCACCTGCGATTCACAGCCACTGGCGTTCAGAAGCATTCCTGCCTCTGACTATGGAGGCAGAGCATAGCCTTCCTGGCCATTGATAGACTTCTCCTCCCTAAATTTCACCGGTCCTCCTTTAAAGCCATCCAGGTTGGTGGTCATCGCTGCCTCCTGTGGCGGTGAGTTCCACAGTTTAACTGTGCAACTGCATGGAGAAGTCCTTTCCTTTCTCTGTCCTGAATCATCCAACTTATGGGTGCCCATAAATTCTAGCGTCGTGAGAAAGAAAGAAAACAACAACAACCCTTGTCCAGTGGCGGAGGAACCCTCTCTGGCACCCAGGGTGGTGCAGTCCGTATGGGATGCCGCACATGCACAGTCCACCACAAAGACTAATATGGCTACCACAATTTTTAATAGTTGTGTAGAAGGGCTGTGGCTCCATGGCAGAAAATCTGCTTTGCATGCAGAAGGTTTGAAGTTCAATCTGTGACACCTCCAAGTGTGAATTATGAGCTGCTGCCAGCCAGTGTAGGCAATACTGAGCTAGATTGGCCCTTGGTGGGGCTGTTAGGTTGAGGGTGCCTGCTTGGGGGGGTTGGGGTTCCCTGCTTCTACTTTATGTTCTGCATTTTATTTGTTTGGGGGCGTATGCCTGTTTGGAGGAGAGGAGTCTGAGCCTCACCACTTTTCCTTCTGCGAAATGGGCATTTTGTAGTGCCCAAAACATACTGTTAGATTTCCAGACGCATCCCAAAAAGTTGGGGAGCCCTGCTCTAACAGATGCATGGCCCTATCTAAAGCTCACATACAAGGCAAGGGTGGCACCCATGCAGACTGCAGGCACCCTCGGCCACTCTATAGCTGGGGGGAGGCAGGGGCCATCTTCTCACCCTCCCAGAGTGACACCCAGGGTGGCCCGCCCCCTCTGCCCCCCTTCCTACGCCACTGCCCTTGTCTCTACCCATTTTCTCCTTGCCATGCATAATGATATAAATGTATTATCATTTCATCTCTTAATTGCCTAAATTAATCAACCTGTATTTGGGTAAGAATTGCATACAGACGGAGTTGGTGGACAGTTTGAAGGACCCTGTGTGAGAGAGGGAAGGGGAGATCTCACAGGGTGAGAGGCTGTCGGAAGAAAAAGATGTTCCTAGGTGATAACTGGTGCGGGGAGCACATATTTTTCAGAATGGGACAAAGGATGGGATGCACTTGTGAGAGAAAATCTTGTCTGTTTCTATCTTCTTTTTATTATTCTTTGTGTGGGTTGTGGGTGGGTGGGTGCCTTTTATTGTATGGTGAAAATCTCAGGACAGCTTTATTATCAACCTGCGACACAGGGTAGGCTCAAAAAGATGGCTCTGCTGCGGTGGGGGCATGTAGGTGGTTCTACTTTAAGAATGAAGCCAGAAAGATTCCCCTCCCCCTTTCTGGGCATCTTTTATATGATGTTGATTATTCGCCCAGAAGAAAAGGCCTCCTCCTCTTAAGCCTGCCCTTTGCTGATGGGAAACTCTGTCCATCAGAGGCCAGGAGAGGCAGCAGCTTTCCTTACAAGGAGTTTGGCAAGGGCTCAACTGGCGAAAGTCTCAGGGAACGGGAGTTCCTCTTCCTCTGCCTCATTCATTCAAGTCAAATCGGAGTGACCTGCAGCTGTGCGGAGCAAGCAGACGCCTCTTTGTTCCCAGCGGTGAGAGAGAAGGGGGGGGGGCTCCTTGTTGCTCACTCCCTGCTTCGATTTGGGGAGGGAGGCCTTGGAGAGGGACTCTCGGCAACCCGAAGGTGAAAACAGTTGTGGATGTGTGGCTGTCAAGTGACTGTGTCTTGCCAAGAGGTCCCATGGCGATCCAGCTCTAATCTGAAGGTGAGCTGCTGCTGGTCTGTTTTTGCTACTTCTTGGTAGCTCAGTGGTAGAGCATCTGCCTTGCATGCAGGAGACCCCAGGTTCGATCCCCAACAGCATCTCTCCAGGTAGGTCTGGGAACATCCTCCCTCTGAAATCCTTGAGAGCGGCTGCCAGCCAGAGCAGGCAATGCCGATCTAGATGGACCTGGTGGTCTGACTCAGAATAAGGCAGCTTCCCAAATCCCTATGACCCTGAGGCCAAAAGGAAGGAGGGAATGCATGGCACCTGTGTCATGTGGGGTTGAATGGGGCAGGGGGGAAGAGTCAGCCAATGGATTTAAGACATAGGAGCATAGGAATTTGCCTTACACAGAGTTAAACCATTGATCTAGCTCAGTATTGTCTACACTGACTGGCAGCAGCTCTCCAGGATTTCGGGAAGAGGACATTCTGGCCTTACCTGGAGATGCCATTCTGCATGCGGCGCAGATGCCCTGATTGAGGCATAGATGTCCTTGCAGGGCTTTTTTCTTGCCCCACTGTCTTCTCTGCTTTAACAGGTTGTCTAGACTTCTACAGCATTCTGCTTGTTCTAGTTACTTTTTAAAATTATCTATCAAAATAAATTAAATCTCCCACTCTTCATCCAAAAAGAAGAAGAAAGTTCTCAGAGCAACTTACGATTGTCTTTTTCTTTGGGGGGAAAAAAGAAAAAGACAAGGCTTGCAATCTAAAAAGACACAACACTAAAGGAAAACAGATCAGGAGGGAGGAGGAAGAGCACAGGAAACAAGGGTGCATACTCTGGGCCTTGTTGCATCTCTCCTATCAGCCTCAATACTCTATGGAAGAAAATATTGCCGGTCACCACCAGACTTTTAGAGAATTATGGGCTGGATGAGGGGATGAATTGTTGGTCTACCTATTTGCAGCTCTCAGACTTTCATATTCAGAGCTAACTCTGGATGTCAGATATTGGAGGCAGACATCTCAGAAGAGCTATAGCCTTGGCTTGTGAGCTTTCTAGAGGGATCTGCTTAGAAACAGAATGCTTGACCAGGTCAGTGTCAGTCTCACCCAGGAGTGCTTTGACAGATGTCCCTTACTGTGTTGGTGTGAAACCTGTTTACAGAATGCCAGTCACCCTTTGCTCACCTAGCCTCTACATTTTTCTCCCCTCCCCTCATAACTGTTGCTTGCTGTTTAGATTGTAAGGTCCTTGGGGCAGTGACCTCCTCCCTCCATGAAGCACCATTTAAGTGCATCGCTAATGATTTAAAATCAGGGACCTTGTCAGCTTGAAAGCTGTAAGGCTGCAATCTGGGAGCTGAGATGCAAACAGGAGCTTCACTTCAGCCAGTCATCATCGTCTGGACTTAGCTTTGGACCCTGTTTCCAGATCCAGGGTTCTACGCCAGCTTATGGAAAGGAATGACAAACCAGGCAGGGCCTCTGGGAATGTGCAGAAAGTTCTGCTCCCTGTCCACAAAGCAAGCCCTGAAGAGTTCCCTTCCCACCTAGGAAAGGGTGTGCGACACCCAGTTCAGAGAGGTGATCATGAGAATGGGAAATGTCCAGGTTTGAGAACATTTGCGCTTCTGGCTAACAGTTGTAAGAGCAGGAAAGGCTGCTGGTTTCACGTCTTGCTCAAGTGGTTTCCTGGAGACCATCGTGGGAAGCAGAGATCCCTTAATGATCCCCAGTTTGCCAGGGATGAGTGTAATTTTATGCCAAGGACAGAAAATTAACTCATCTCATGAGAACTGGAGGAAGTCCTTGAATGAGTCAGATGTTCCTTGTTTTTCATGATGACCAGACTTGATCCTCAAAGCCTCTTACTTTGTTAGACAGGAGATAGTCAAGAGTTAAGAGTGGCATGAAGGAGGCATCATTTCCTATGATGAACACACATCTTCATTTTGACTTGCATCCAAAGCTGCGCTAAGCCGCTCGTTCTATTAGTGCAAGGATTTCTGTTTGTGCAACAGAATGTTCTCTACCTCCCCCCACAGAATCACAGATTTGGAAGCAACCCTGAATGTCATCTAGTCCAACCCACTGCAATGCAGGAATCCTGCCCACAGCTGTTCCTGAGTGGGCTTAAACCACCATCCACCAGCCAGATTCATTGCAGTCCCCATGCACCCCCTAAACCTGTTCTGGGGTTCCCACCAACTCTTCAGAACAGATATGGGAAGGGTGGATGGCACCTGAGATGAGAGAAGAGGGGCAAGTTTTTTTGCACAAGCCAAAATCCTTTTGCTAATGGAACAAGGGCTTCAAATAATGTTCTTTGTCCCGCCATCGTCATCGTTGGTCATTCTCAAGATCTGTAACACAATGGCAGCGCACATGCTTAGCTTGCAGAAGGTTCAGTCCTCAGCATCTCCAGGTAGGGCAGGGAGACAGCCGTTTTTGAAATCATGGAGAGCCACTGCCAGTCATTGTAGACCACTGACAACTAACATGGCGCCCTTTGAATATTGTTGGACTACAACTCCCATCAGCCTCAGCCAATGTGTCCAACAGGGATGATGGGAGCCCAGTGAAACCTGGAGGGCACCAGGTTCACTTCCCCTGATGCAGACTATCCTGAGCTAGATGGACAAAATGGGGAGTGACCATAACTCAACACTAGAACATTTCTCTGCATGTAGGAGGTCGCCAGTTCAATCCATGACATCTTCAAGCAGGGCTGGGAAGGACTCCTGCCCCAAACCCTGAAGCCAATCAGCACTGAGCAAGATGGACCATGGTCTGGTGTGGTAGAAAGCAGTTCCTACGTTTCTAAGCAGGCTTGGAAGTTATCAAGAAACCTATCGTGCCCGCTGAGCAGAAGCACAAATAGGATTTTGTGAACACCCCACAGCAGGGGTAGCCAACATGGTGCTCTCCATATCTTGTTGGACTACAGGTCCCATCAGCCCTGGCCGGCATAGCCAAGGGTACAGGGCTGATGGGAATTGTAGCTCAACAAGATTTACAGGTTTGCCACGTTGGCTACCCTGACATCACAGACTTTGAAAATGTCATGTCAGTTCTGTGGACAAACTCTAGTCTTCATTGACAGTGCACAGCAGGGCCTTGGGGGGATGTTGTAACAGCTTGGTTTTCACAATTTCAGAAGAAAGAAATTGTCCTAGAAAACAGTAAATCACACCATTTATTTATTTAATTTAAAAATATCACTTAATAAAAAAAATTATCTCCGAGGCAATCAAACAAAACATTGGTATCAATTCGTAGAAAAGTACAAGCTTTCCTAAAAGCTAAGGAAAAACAGACCCGAACTACAAATCACAGATTAAACTGAGCAGCTTACAAAACAGATAATTAAAAAACTAAGAGTCCAAGTCCAGGGAATCTGGAGTAAACAACATACCGGTATAAGTTTTCATGAGGTGTTCAGAGGTCATTACCATATCTGCCTCCTTAATCACCTGAGGGAGAACATTCCAGAGGGTGCATGATGTCATCGAGAAGGCCGGCTTCTGTGACCACTGGCTGGTTGTGGAATGACCTGCAGGGACTTCTCAGAACATATTCAAAACCAGCTTGGTATGTACTGGGGGGGGGGAGCAGTCCACTAGGTATCCTGCCCCCAGTTTACTTCTACCTTGAACTTCATATCCACCAAGGAATTAGTGAACATGCTTGTGCTTCTGGCAGCGTGTCTGCTTATTGTGCAATTAAGAAAAACCAAATTATTAAAATTATTAGAAGTGTGTCCTAGGGTTGCCATATTCCCCAAAGTGAAAATCTGGTCAAAGTTGTTGGCCTTTATTGGGAACATCTCCCTTTTTAAATCGCTCTACTTGCCCATGGGGTGCTCTGGTCCATGGGGTCACGAAGAGTCGGACATGACTAAACAACTCAACAACAACAACTCGCCCATATGTCCAGGTTTTCCCAGACATTTTGCAGATTCAGCAAAAATCCACACGGACGCCATTTTTAGAGCCTGATTCCTGGACATATGGCAGCCCTATATCTTGGGAGCTGTAATTTGTTAAGGATGCTGAGAGTTGGAGACCTTAGTCCCCTTATTCCCCTCCCAGAGCTACAACTCCAAGAGTAGTTTAACAATCAATCCCTCTCCCCAGGAAATTCTGGGAATTGAAGCTCTAGCAGGGGACCAGGTATCTCCTACCAACTCTCAGCACCCTTAACACATGACAGCTCCCAAAATCCTTTGGGGGAAGCCATGACTGTTTAAAATGGTATCCTGGTGCTTTAATATGTAGAGTGACTGTTACTTGAGGCTGTCTCAACGGGACAGGCTGGAAAGAGAAAAAACGAACTGATTACTACCGGAGGATGTCCCCAAATTTGCTTCTGTTCCCACAGCCAGAGGATGTCTTCCATGTTCAGCAAGACTCGGACGGCCCACTGTGCGAATGAGCGCCATCTCCACACCTTTCCCCAGGAATGCAACGTGGCCATATTGGGGTGTCAAGGATCTGGAAAATCAGGTTAGGAGATGTTGGGGGACCTGGGAGTAGGGAGGGGGAAGAAATTGTAATCCAGCTCACTTGTAAAGTTGAACCTGTTTACTTCGCACAGGGAGCAGCACATTCCCATTTCTCCTCAGGTGGTGAAAAGGGACAACCCCCCCCCCCCCATTATATCACAGCTTTCGTCCATCCTGGAACCCAAAGTGATGTTCATGTGGTTCCCAGGAGCTCACTTAACCAGGCACTGATAAGACTACGGTTGTCTAACTTGTGGCCCTCCAGATGTTGTTGGATTCCATCAACTTCCAGCCCCAGCCAGTGCACCCAGCTGTCAAGGATGATGGGAATTGTAGTTCAACAACACCTGGAAGGCCACAGGCTAGCTACTCCTCAAAAACACCCCAATCTGCTTTAGCTTTAGCAAAGTGATGGTCCCATGAGCTCTCACATCATGCCCTGGGACCATCTGCCGCAGTAGTCCCAGCTGTGGTACTGCCCATGCAGCTGCTCAAAAGTGGAACTGCTCTCTCTTCATGTCTACTGCTTGCAGGCTAGAAGGTAGGTCTTCGCAGGATAGGTTCCCAAGCAGAAGGGTCCGTTCCTTGTGTGCAAAACTGAGGTCTTTCTCATCCATTTCAGCAATAAAATAATAATCTTGCTCTTCTGGTGAAGACTCACTGCTGGAACTAAGTATCTCTCTCTTTCTCTGGCTTTTTTCAGCGTTGACAGTGAAGTTTCTAACCAAGAGGTTTATAAGCGAATATGATCCTAACCTAGGTAAGAAGACCTTGCTCTGATCTCATGGATTCCCCTTGCACCCCTCCTTCCTCCTTCCTCCTCCTCCCCTTCTTCCTATGTTCATTTTTAAATCAGTACTTTATTCAGAACCATGAGGCCTAGAATCTTGCTTTATCATTAGGAGAAAGATCATAGATGAGTAATATAGTACATGCTTTGCATGCAGAAGGCCTAAGGTTCAATCCCCAGCATCTCTGGGTAGGACTGGGAGAGGTCCCTGTCTGAAACCTTAGGATTCCTAGAAACAATGCCTTATATGGAGTCAGGCATCGGGCTCATCTACCTCCAAATGCTCAAAATCCAAAGATCTGCTTGTGCAAATTTATTTATTTATTGCAATTATATCCCACCAGAGCCAGTATGGTGTAGTGGTTAAGAGCGGTAGTCTCGTAATCTGGGGAACCGGGTTCGCGTCTCCGCTCCTCCACATGCAGCTGCTGGGTGACCTTGGGCCAGTCACACTTCTCAGAAGTCTCTCAGCCTCACTCACCTCACAGTTTGTTGTGGGGGAGGAAGGGAAAGGAGATTGTTAGCCGCTTTGAGACTCCTTAGGGGAGTGAAAGGCGGGATATCAAATCCAAACTACTACTACTCCTCTTCTTCTTCTTCTTCTTCTTCTTCTTCTTCTTCCTTCTCATCCGAGTTGCTCAAGGTGGTTCTCCCCTTCTTCACTGAATCCCAACAACATCCCTGTGAGGTAGATTAGGCTGAGAGGCAATGACTGGCCCAAGGTCACCCGGTGGTGATTTGAACCCTGTTCTCCCAGATCCTAGACTAACACTCTAATCACTACACCACACTGGCTCTCTCTATTCTTTGCAAGAAAAGTTTGCTTTTCAATTGGGTAAAGGAGGGCAGTGGTGAAAGTGCCTCCCTTCCCTCAGAGGAACTTATCTTCCACCCCACTGTATTTCTAAATGTGCCTCTGAGAATAAGTATTGTTGCATGCCACTCCAGTCTCTGAGCAGTGTGAGATTCCAGGTGCTTACCACCCAGGGTTCGTATTTCCTTTTGGAAATGAGGCACAGCGGAGACTATGGTGTCTTTATGATAAATGGTTTACCTGAGCCTACAATGGAGGGGTTCACAGCATTAACCATTGGATCAACTATTGCTCTGCTTCTCGGGCTTTGCAGCTTGCTGCTTTGCTTCTCAGTCACATCACAACAAAACTCAACCCTAAATTCAGGCTTTGTGCCTCTAACAATCCCTAAATTGAGGGAGGGGCATCTGGCACAGAGTCCCCTTTCCTTTGTTCTCTTAATGGGCCATCTCTCAGGTGATTATCTCATCAGGAAACTAGCCTGACTTCTATTTTAACACTTGCTGGATCCAGGAATTGGAAAGGGTAGGGTACCCTGAACCCGTAACAGTATTTATGCAAAGACAATTTATCTGCCTCCTGGATGAACAGAGCAATAGCACTTTGAGGTCACTTGGGTCAACTCTCACCCACAAGGACTCATCAGAGACACAAAAAAGGGGTCCAGTAATAATTAAGCAGAAAAGAGACCCAATTGTTGGGTCTCTGGGGGACATCAGCCACCGTTCCATCTGCCTTCTTGGAGAAATGGCGAGATGGGGGGGTGGGGAGAGCTTGTCCGGAAATATTCCAAGGTATTTTAAGTTGCAATGTTTTTTTCCGCCATTGTTTCAAAACAAACTGCCAAATTTAGAGCACATACCAAGGGACGAAGCAGAGATGGAAAACACTGATTGTGTAGCAAGCAAAGGCAAGGCAGCCAGGATATAAAACGAAACCCTCTAAATATCTCTGTGTTGCTCTCTTTTACTGTTTGTGAGCTGGGAGGCTTGTGGACGGCATGCACATTTCATTGAGGCAGAGATAGTCAGCTTTCCCCAACCTGGTAACCTGAAGAGGCTGTTGGACTACAGTTCCCATTACCACTGACCATCCCCGTCTGGGGATGATGGGAATTGCGGTCCAGCAACATCTGGGAGGCCACATCTCAGTCACTTCTGTGCTACAGGGTTGTCCAGATAGTGGCTACACTGACGGATATGGGCTCTCCAAGGTTTCGATTTCCCAGCAATTTCTGGAAATGGCAGGGAATTGAAATTGCCATCTTCTGCTGCTCTACCACAGACACACACCCTCTCATGTTTTGCCAAGAACCAGTAAATCAGGGGTGTACATAGAAGCAGTGGCAGAGCTTTATGCTCCAGTACTGGGGGGGCGGGGGCGGAAAGCAGGTGGGGGCAGGGCTGGCGTGTGTTCCGGGGGTGGGGCATGCCACCTGCAGGGGCGTGGCACCCAGCACTCTTCCCGCACTCCTCTTCCGCCAGTGCGTAGAAGACACAGGAAGAAGAAAGGTACCAGAAGATGGGGTGCAGGCCATATCTGCACTACACATTTAAAACAGTATCATCCCACTTTAAACAGCCATGTCTTCCCCTAAAGAATCCTGGGAGCCATAGTTCATTAAGTGTGCTGAGAGTTGTTTGGAGACCAACTCTCAATTCCCAAAATGGTTTAACAATCAATTCCCTCTTCCTAGCACCCTTTACAAACCACAGATCCCAGAATTCCTGGGGGTAGAGAAGCCACGACTGCTTAAAGTGTGACGATAATGCTTTAAATCTATAGTCCAGATGGGGTCTCAGATCGAATGTCCAATCTGTGGTTTGCTTGCTACTTCCAAGCCATTGCATTGAAAATGTGTTTTTAAGGGTTGAGGGTACAGCATTTCTGACATTCTGCAGTGTGATAAGCTACGGTATACCGAGTCCCTTTTCTATGCAACTTTTAAGGATGCGATTGCCATGCATTTCCATGGGTTTGCTTCTGAAAGCAGCCTAAACACTAATATAGATACCTGATTCCCTCTCTTCCTTTTTTTTACTTTTAAACATAGTCTAAATGGTGCAGAAACAGCTCTATCTGAATGCACAAACCTGCAATGTGTTAACTTTGGCAGGGGTCTTCTTTCTAAAAACAAATGGGTCTGGCTGGGCCAGAATTCAGCGCTCACAATTACCTTGCGCTGCCAATGTTAAACATTTCCAACATACTTTCCCACTGATTGCATTCAAGCAAACGGGGCTGCTTTTTTTCATAGGCCAACCTCAAAGGGGACGGCAACGAGCCGCAAATGATTTATGCCGAGTTATGCATGCAGGCAAAACCCAGGAACCCATCTGAAGGCCTCCTCACTTTAATGGGTTCTGTGTTCCCAAATATTCATTCTTCAAATGTCGGCAATTATAACCTTGTTTTCAACAAAAGGAAAAGGAGTGGAGGATGCCGCTGCACCAGTTTTGAAGTCTCTGTGAAAATATTACTCTGCGGAAATATCTTGCTAGATGAATCACTGGGCATTCATTTAGCAGAGCAATGAAAAAGGGCATGGAAATGTTTTTTAATTGGACCGAGAGAGTTTTCCCTTTGCTTTGAAGGTCATTATTGTCCAGCTTCTGGGGCAATCCAGAAAAGAGGTGGGGTGGAATTTCCAGTGTGGAGTTTCTTGTCCTCTGGGATGCCCATCCTCTGAGATGAAAATGGTCCCTGGTGACTGCGGGGGAAACCCTTCAAAAGATGGAGCAAGGGGCTCTTTTGTCCTTGCAGAATAAACTTTGCAACCCCATGCACTGCTTAGTTAACCAGGGAAACTGTAGAGGGGCAAAGGATAGCCCTTAGCTTGGTCATGGGGCATCTGCTTTGCATGAAGAAGGTCCAGTGGTTGGGAAGGACTCTGAGCTGTAACTTAGGAGAGCTGCTGCTGGTCAGTGTGAACAATACTGAGCTAGATAGACCAAGGATCTGGCTGTATGTATGTATACAAGCAGGGAGTTCTCGCTTGATTCTGGAGGGAAGGCTTAGTGGAAGAGCACACACTTTGCATGCAGAAGCTTCCAGATTCATTCCCTGGCGTCTCCAGGTAGGGCAGGGAAAGACTCTCTGTCTGAAACCCTGCTGCCAGTCAGAGCAGACAATACTGAACAAGATGGACCAAGAATCAGACCTGGAATTTCCCCCCCCCCCCTGCTAATTGATGCATCTGCAGAGAACAAGAGCTCAGTCTGCCAACAGCTTCATCTGTGTGTCAGTGACAAGACAGTTGAGATGTAATCTTGCAGAAATTCTTGGCAGGTGACTATTCTGAGTCAAGCCCAGAGGCCTGGGATGGGGAGAGGAAAATTTAGGAGAAAGCCAGAGTGCCGGGTGTGTGTGAGAGAGAGGTGGCAAAGGTCTGGACCTATCAAATCTCTTTCCTGAATGCAGAGATTCCAGGAAAGGGGGCTAGAGATTATGTTTGCCAGTTTGCCTGCCTGCCTGCCCATCCATCCATCCGTCCGTCCATCATCTATCTATCTAACTATAACTGTCTGTCTATCCCCTCATCTCTTTTCTTGATTCAAGAGGAAACATTCAGGCAATATTTCTAACTGCTTTCTCAGCAAGAAGCAGATTCCAGATCCCAGTGTTTTGGCCAATCGGTCCAAAGGGGACCGAAATGACTGTCAAGCACTTGACACTTTCTATTTTTGCATTTTTAACGTGACAGAGCCAGTTTAGGTTTGAAGCACAGAAGACGCAGCAGAAGGCAGCCACTCCAGCCTGTAAGCCCAGGACACATCACTGGTGCCTTCCAGGTGCCAGGAGACAAAAGACATATTGAGGGCTTCTCCTTGCAGCCAATTGCTCATCTAGCTTTGATTATGGTGGGATGGAAGCAGGGCTAGCCCTACCATGAGAAGCAGAAGGAGGGGTCCACTCAGGAGGTAGAGGCTGGGGGAAGCAGGCAGTAGCAACATTTTGGAAAACAGAGCTGTGTGGAACCCACAGTTCTGTCCCATCACCAGTGTTGACATAAGATCAACTGCTTCCCTAACTGGCTTCTGCCCATGGAATGGGATGGAATCTCACTTAGCCTCAAGCAGAAAAAAGTATTGGATGAATCCTGGACAGAAAGGCTCCATTCTGGCATAGCCTGTTGCTTGAGGGTAGCCGGGCGGAAAAGTGGATGGGACTCCTGAACCTTTAATAGTGTGTAGAAGAGAAGATTTCAGCTGGTCATGCAACTATCAAAGCTGCAGAAGCCCAGTCCTCCTCCTCCTCCTCCTTATTATTATTATTATTATTATTATTATTACTACTACTACTACTACTACTACTACTGCTGCTGCTGCATTTATATACTGCCTTATACTCACAGGTCTCAGGGTGGTTCACAAGATAAAATCATAAGATAAAAACACAAAATGCATAATAAAAATAAGAACAAGAACAACCTAATGATCCCCCCAACACACTTTTAAAGGGCATTGGATGTCAATCAGCCAAAGGCCTGGTTAAAGAGGAATGTTCTGCCTTGTGCCTCAAGGTGTATAATGAAGGCACCAGGCGAACCTCCCTAGGGAGAGCATTCCACAAATGGGGGGCCACTGCAGAAAAGGCCCATTGTTGCGATGTCACCCTCTGGACCTCTAATAGAGGAGGCACATGAAGAAAGGCCTCGGATTATGATCTCAGAGTCTGGGTAGGTTTATATGGAGAGAGGAAGTCATTGAGGTATTGCAGTCCTGTTGACCACCCTAGTAATGGCTTGGGTTTGGGTTTAGAAGCTGGTCTGCTTCTAGATTAATGCCATTTTAAAAAACATTGTCTTGCAGAGGACACATATGCTTCAGAAGAGGTGGTGGACCAACAACCAGTTCTACTGAAGGTCATGGATACAGCCGACCAGGTAATGGAGAAGTGAGTCCTGGCACAAAGGCTCCTTTGCAACTGCACCATTCATGCACTATCTCACTGTGAACTTGAGCATTTCTGTTCACCAGAGGCACACTCTGCTTTGGACCCTGGAGTCAAGTTGCCTCTTTCTCCTCTTCATTGCCCTGGAATATTTTTAAAGTTTATTAGGGACAGTGTCAGGTAAATAGAATAGGGTTTATTTTAAAACCAAGCTTCTTTTAATTGCCTTCTTTTGAAAGGCAGAATGACAGATTAAATGGATGAATGCCAAAGCCAGCCTGCAAGCCTATCTTAGCACAGGAACAAAATGCCCCATTCTTATAAGGCTCTGAGGATTAGTTGGCCCCAGGCACATCAGGAGTCAAATTGCATAATGGCTCTTGTTTCTAATGCTGCAAACAATGGACAAAAGCAGGAGGAAGAGGAGGGGAGCTGCTAGCAGCTGGCCTGCAGCACCTTTCTTGTGAGTAACAGCCAAAGCATTTTGAAAGTTTTTCAGTTTAGAAATAACAAGGCACGATGCAGATTTTTGACATTATACATGGTGTCTGGGGATGGAGAGAATTCTTTCTCCCTCGTAGCACTAGAATGCAGGGTCACTCAGTGGCATTCATTGGTTGGCTGTAGAGGCGGAACAGAGAAAAGGAAGCCCTTCTAACAACTCCTGTGACCAACTTGCAGAACTCACTGCTGTTCTAAGTTGTGCTGCTGTCCTTAGTTGCTTTTAAAGGGGTGGGAGGCAGGGATAAACAAATTCCTGCAGGAAACAGCTATGAAGTTTAATTTATTTGTTGCATTTATACCCCCCACCTTCTTCTGCAAAGAGCCAAAGGTGGCCTACATGGATTCCCCTCCTTCTTGAATCCCAACAAAAACCTTGTCAGATTGGTTGGGCTAAGAGGCAGTGAAATTCTTATGGGTACCGTGCAAGTTGCTTCATAGACAAGTGGGGATTTGAACCCTGGTCTCTCAGGCCCTAGCCTAACACTCTAACCACTACACCAAGAGCCATTCAGCGTACTTGGTGCAGTGTGGGACTAGGCTTGGGGAGACCTGGGTTCAAATCTCACACAGTAGTTAAGTTCACAGGATGGCCTTGGACCAGTCACCATTTTCCAGCCTACCCAACCTTGCAGGTTTGTTGTGAGGTTAAAATGAAGATGGGAGTTACCAGGTCCTTGCAAGCATCCTTTTTATTGTACTGAGGCAGTTATACCGCAGCATTCTGCAGCCTCCCCAGGTGCCTGCATTTCCTGTTCTGAAACAGCCCAATGAGAGGAGTTGCCTTCTCATCATGGATACCTAGGAAGGCTGCAGAGTGTGGACCACTGGAAAGATGATTTGTAGAATGAAATCACAAACAACTTTCAGCCACCCATGAAAATTTCATTTAAATTTTCTCTCCTTTTTGAGGAGGAAGAGCAGGATATGCATGGGATTGGTAAATAAATTTTCAAATGCAATTTAAGAACATAAGATGAGCTTCCTAGATCATGCCAATGGCCCATCTAGTCCAACAAGCTGTTCTCAGTGGCCACCCAGATAGTCACTAATAATCCCCATGTGGTTGGTTCCCTGCTAGGATGTGCCAGTGAGCTGCGAGCGATACTTGAATTGGGCCAGCGCATTCATGGTGGTCTACAGCATTGACAACCGGAAGAGCTTTGAGGGAAGCCAGCAATACTTGGACGTCATAGCACTGCACCTGAAAAATGCCCAGCATGAATCTCCGGTTTTCCTGGTGGGGAACAAGCTGGACATGGAACAATACAGGTAATGCCTTAAGCAGGCACCTACTGAGACCATTACTGTTTACACTGACTGGCAGCAGCTCTCCAGGGTTTCAGGGAGTAGTCACTCCCAGCCCTACTTGGAGATGCCAGGGATTGAACTTAGGACCTTCTGCATACAAGGCAAGACACTGTACCATGGACTTATGGCCCTTCCCCATAAATGAGAATGATGAAGAAGCCTGACGCTCCCCAAACAGGCTGCTTAGTTCAAATGATGATGTAAAATTGAGCACCTACATCAGGGCTGGGGGACTTCAGGTTTTCTGAACCTAGTTTAAGAAAACCAGAACCCTACGATCTATCAGCCAGACCTATGCAGTGGCATACTTAATTTGCATTTTCTGAAATATGCAAACTGAAACTCAGACATCTTTCAAAATTCTCACTTCTCTGAATTTTGCCATGCAGTTCCCCAGCCAAGAAAAGTGTGCAAAATTCCATACACTAGCATGAAGTGTGCATAAAAATGCATGCGAAATAACATACAAAAATTCATTAAAGAAGGGAATATATTAGCGAAAGCATGCTTTGCAAAAATGTTGTTATTAGGAGCAGTTCACACAAAATCTTATGAACTGTCTTGAGGACTTTAAAACAAAAACAAAAAAACAAACTCAGAAATTGAAATGTGGAGAACTGAACTTAATAGGAAATGAGAAACAGAAAAACAAAAATGGCCAGATTCACCCACCATCAGAGTCCCTAGCCCAGGCCTTGCAATGCCTAGACCCCCAGAGCACCATTTGAGCAGGGGTTTTTTGTAGGTCAAATGGTCTGCTGGAGAGTGACCATTTCTGATTTCTTTTCTCAGGCAGGTGACCAAAGCTGAGGGGATTTCTCTGGCCTCCAAGTACGGCTCCTCCTTCTACGAAGTCTCAGCCTGCCTGGATTTTGAATCCGTGCAGCACATGTTCCACGAGGCAGTGCGAGAGGTGAGGAGGGAGATGGAGAGGCACATGGCGGTCCGCCCCTTGTTCATCATCGAGGAGAAGCCGTCCCTTCACCTCATCCCTCCAGCCGCCATGGCCTCCAAGCACAGCCTGGCCAGCTGCACCTACAACACTCTCTCCACCGTGAACTTCAAGGAAATCCCTTCGGTGGCCCAGGCCAAGCTGGTCACGGTGAAATCCTCCAGGGCCCAGAGCAAGAGGAAGGCTCCAACGTTGACATTACTGAAGGGATTTAAGATCTTTTGAGGGGAGGCTGCAAAGGGCTGCTCCAAGATAGGAGAGCAAGTTGGGGCCCTTTGCCTGACTGCATTAACCCTCAGCAGCCATCTTAAATGCTGGTGTACTGGCCTTCCTTGCTTCCCGCTTGGCCTCTCGTACTAGAGCAAAGCATGCTGGGAACATAAGAGCCTTGCCAAAGATTCATCTAGTCCAGTGACCAGTTCTCACAGTGACCAACAGATGCTTATGGGGAAAACACAAGTAGCACATGAGCGGAACAGCAACTCTACCTATTTGTGATTCGCAGCAGCTGCTGTTTTGGGACCTAACACCTCCAACAATAGTGGTTTTCAGTGACAAGGCTGCACCCTCCTGTTCAGGCTCCAGTTCAGACACTGCTGCACTGCTTTTTGCTCTCCCTCAGCCCAGCTGATCAAAACCCTCCCCAGCTTCCACTGAGGCTCTCTACTCCTCAGGAAGATCAAAGGGGAAGAGCTGGCATCCTTGCTCCCCCTTCCAAAGTGACTGAAGTCCAACCTGGGCCAGCACCCCATTTCTCCCTCCTCCATCAGAGCCTGCTATGCTGATGCCAAAACTGCAGGGCTAACGGCATTAAGCGACTGTGCCGCATGCAGTTTGACCAGGATTAGTATCGACGCTGCTCCAATACCTTTTTCAAATTCTGCACCCAACGCACGGATACCTTACAACCGGCAGAAATTGCATCGCATAGTTGCATACTTTGGTTGCTCTTGCAAAGTTTGTCTGCGTTATGAATGGCATTTTGTAACCGCCAATCTGTGTGTGTGTGATAGGCTAGGAAATGGAGATAGCAGATGGAGATAGCAGGAGGACAGGCACAAACGCACTGGGGTGTGTGGGCAGGAGCACATGACGCGTGTGCCGTTGAAACAAAAAGTGCCTGTTGTTTGGGTATTGAGGATGCCTCCACGTCCAGCTTTCCAACGCACTGCCAAAGAACAGGCTAAAGGGACACAGAGCCCCCTGGTGAAAGAATGGCATATCGTTCCTTGCGTACATTTTCCGTCAGCGCTCCTGGAGCAGGGGTCAGCAGCTTTTTTGGGCCTGTGGGCACATTTGCAAACCGGAGAATCTGTCCTGGGCATCACACACACACAGCACATTCCAGTACGCACTGCAAACCTAGAGTGCATTCAGAAGCGGAGAGTATTGTGTTCGTTTTCCTGCTAGCTCTTCTGAACTGATTTCTAATGTTCCTTTCACACTGCAGTGTCACAGAACTCTGGCTTTATACAGATACAGGCATTCCACCATAGGAGCCAACTCCTAGGGGCAAAGGTCCCTTTGCCCCCCAATAAAATATTTGAGGGGCCTGCCCTCCCCAAGTTAATGGGCACTGCCATTCAAATGGTGTTTGTGTGTACCACATCTTGTGATTGATTATGCAGGGCAGGGCTTACATGGGCCCCCTTGAAATATTTTATTCAAGTTGGCACCCCTGCATGCCGTGCTAAATTTCACTCACAACAGTGGGTGAGGTGTGACACGACAGCAAACATTATTGGGCCACATTGCTACCCCCCACCCCCAAAAAGTTTTTTTTGGGGGGGTCATGTAAACAAAACAGCCCCAAAGACACCTGAATAGCCTCAAAACTACAATGGTGGGGCAGGTAAGTTCCGTTCTTTTCCTGCTGTGCAAGGCAAAGACAGCTTCCCTTCAAATGCAAATAGCAGCTTCTAAGGGGCAGTTGTTGTAGTTGTGGACTGTGGCAGGGAGAGAGAGAACAAAACTTCGCAATCTTCGCATGCCCCAACCCCACCCTGTAACAGACCAGAGCTGGTCAAGCTCCATTGTGGCTGCTGCTTACACCTCACAAGAACAAAGATGCCAACTGCATCCATGCCATTGAGGTCCCATCTATTTCTGTCCTTAAACTAGTTTCAGGGCCCAGAGAAGCATCTGCGAGGGAGGCTGGGAGGTTTCTAATAGCGGAATATAAGGTAAAAGCCCATCTAGCCCATCATCCAGTTCTCACACTGGCTAACCAGCTGCCCCAAAGCAGGACCTGAGTGCAACAGCGCTCTCAAAATAAGGGCGTAAGAATTTCCCAACTTGATCTGGCCCAAGCCCCTCTAGTCGAACACCCTGTTCTCACAGTGGCCAACCTAGAAGATATCCACAAATAAGACCTTAGAGCAGCCTTTCTCAACCTGTGGGTCCCCAGATGTTGTTGAACTACAACTCCCATCACCCCTAGCTAGCAAACCCAGAGCTCAGGGATGATGGGAGTTGTAGTCCAAGAACATATGGGGACCCACAGGTTTAGAACCGCTGCCTTAGAGGAACAGCAGCACTCTTCACGCCTATGATTCCAAGCAACTGGCTCTGACTTTGAAGGAACAGCATAGCCATTGAAAGTCCTATCCTCCATTATAGCCTTATGTACAGAACCCTGGTGAAGGCGCTGAAACACCAGTTCTCAGTATCAGGCAGTGGAAGGGTGTGGGGAGAAAGAGACGGCAATTAAACTAGTACAAAACCAGCATCAGTTAGATCTGACCTCGGTAAACATCCAGTATCATTTTGTCTGTTCAACTGAAGTAATGAGTTAAATGGTGCCTTAGCTTAGAATGCCTCCCTTTTCTTCTTTTTCCCTTCTAAGTCTGATCTGTTTCCCATTTGCCCCAAATTATTTTGCAATCGAATGACAACATGCAGCAATGCTGCTCTAAAGGTAACCAAGAAACTAAGAGTGAAGAAAACCAGTGCGGCACTTTCATAATAAAGACCATTGATTTATTTCCCCATCTGTTCTCTTTTTCCGCAAGGGGAGTAGGAAGGAAGTGGGCTGTGTGTGCAGAACCAACTTTAGCTTCTATCTTGATGCTTCTTGGGGAGCGGTGACCTTTAAATCCAGCATTGCTATTTCACTCAACTGGTGCGGAAAATATTTTGATGAAGGAAACTTTGGGGAAGCCAAGTGCGGAATCTTTTGTTTCATTCTGCTTGTTGGCACAATTGCAATTTCCCCTCCCCCTCCCCTTCTCTGTTTAGGGTTTGATTTATTCAGCCCTAGGATCCTGTAATACCAAAGCCTTGTGCATTCATTCATAGGGATTAATTACCACTCCTGGTTCCATTTGCGTATATAAAAGCTATATATGTAACTTTGTAATGTAAATGTGTTCATTTATTCATTCATTCCATGTTCTTGGACATTCTGGTCACTCTCTCCAGTTCAGTTTCAGAATTCACCGTTTTAAACTGCACTTTTAAATTGTTATTTCTCCCCCTTTCTCCCCTTTACTGAGCTTTTCTGAAAATGCAAATTAAAGAGAAAGAAAAACAAAACAGATGCAAGGGGTACTGACATAACGGGCTTAAGATAGCTCAGTCATTATACATGCTGATCATCTTAATGCTTCTTTCCTCCCGCACAAGCAAATGTAGCTCAGAACTGGAAGACCCTTTGGAATGTAAACAATATTGACCTGTGGTACCAAAAAGTTTGGCAATGTGCCTTTTTAGAGAAATGAACACACACAAAATGTAACAAGGGGACAAATGGTAAATTAAGAAAATATGGAAAGCATTTATTGATCATACAGATGTACAGAATAATACCTGCCCTCCACTCCTTGATGTACAGCAGACCATGGAACTTTTGAGTTACTTTCTCTTTTCATCTCAAACCCCTTGTAAAGAAAATCTGAAGGAGCACTTTTAAATTATAATTACACCCACTGCATGAATAGAAATGGTCAATTTGGTACCTTGCACCACATGTAACATTAATACCCCCCCCCCCTTTGCAGCTACTTTGGGTCCAGTTGATGAATTTCGCTTTGCTTAGAAACCCAATTTCCAAAAAACTAATGGCAATCTTGTGTAACCCTATGCATCCTCTTCAGGCGCATCTGCAAACATGGTTGTAACGTTCCCATCCTTCCAATGGATTGTCACCTGCCCTGCATTTTCTACTTTTGGAAGGAAGTTCTCTGGGGGGGAACCAGAGTTGTTATCTTCCTTCAAAGGCACAAAAGCTTGCTTCATTTCCGACTCATCAGGCTGGCCAGCTACATACCCTTCTTGGTGCATGAGGGCATTCTTCTGGGCTCTAGCAGGATGGGAGGAGAAGAAATAAATAAAATAAATTCATCAGGCTCAGATTAATTTTGAGGCAGGAAGAGAATGAAAACTATATTTCTCAAGGTTTCCTGGGGATAGAAAATGGCTCAAACCCATTTAAGTCTGTAGCAGAGACACATCCACAGTATTCAGGCTACATGGCTGGTGCTTCTGCACAGCTCCAACTTGCAGCCCCTCTGCACTATCACAGCACCTTGAAAAGTTATGGCTTCTCCCAAAGAATCCTGAGAAACATATGAAAAAGTTCAGAAGCATGCCAATTTTGAAGGCTAGCTGCGTTTCCTTTCAAGTATTGTTTTCAGGAAGTGTAAATGAGGTAAGTTTGTATTGAAAGGTACCGTATTTTTTGCTCTATAAGAATCACTTTTTCCCTCCTAAAAAGTAAGGGGAAATATGTGTGCGTCTTATGGAGCGAATGCAGGCTGCGCAGCTATCCCAGAAGCCAGAACAGCAAGAGGGATCGCTGCTTTTGCTGTGCAGTGATCCCTCTTGTTGTTCTGGCTTCTGAGATTCAGAATATTTTTTTTCTTGTTTTCCTCCTCCAAAAACTAGGTGCGTCTTATGGTCTGGTGCATCTTATAGAGCGAAAAATACGGTAAGCTGAACCAAATTTCTTCCTCATCTCCAGCTCCAACTCTGCAAGCCGACGTGCCCAGCTGAGGAGAGAATTACATAAGAACCCTCCATTCTGGCATTATCCTTACCTGTTTGCTGCAATATTTTTCCACAAGAGGACTATGCCTACAAGCAGAACCAGCACTGAAAGGCCGAGAATGCAGTAATTCCATGTCGTTGCTGCAAGAGAAAACAGGGAGCTATGATAATATGGGTCAATAACTCCTGGGAGTTGCTGTCCGGCTGTCTCTCTCACAGCCTGTCCCCCCCCCCCTCTGCCTTTCCAACATGGGCTCCATCTGCATTATACATTTAAACCACCTTTGTACCACTTTAAACAGTCACGGCTTCCACCAAGGAATTCTGGGAACTGTGTTTTCTTAAGGGTGTTGAGAGTTGCTAGGAGCACCTGTTCCCCTCAAGAGTTACCATTCCCAGAGTTCCCTGGGAAGAGAGATTGACTGTTAATTCACTCTCTAAGCTTCACCCTGGGCTCTCAGTCTCCACACTCTGAGTCTTAGAAAGACTCTCCACACATTGCATTGAAAACAGGTACATGCTCTCTCTTACACATCGACGAGTGCATGTGTGGAGGAGCGTACATTTGGTAACATGTACAGTTCAACTGTTGCATGCACAGGCTGTGCACTCGTTGAAGGTTATGTGTGAAAAGCTCTGTAAGTGTACAGCTCAGCTATTACACAGAATGTGTGATGTGGGAACTGCCCTAGGGCCTGCAACACTCATCAGTGACAATTCTGCAACAAGCCTATTGTGGCGATCACACAGGGTCCCAGGACGTTTGACAGTCTATTGATCCCTGTGCCACCACTGTGATTGCTTCCCCGCTGTCACCAACCCATTTCTCTTGGGTACACACGGAGTCCAGACAGTTGTTAACATTAAACCAAATAAACAAGTTTATTTTATAAGCATTAACAAGTTTATGGTTTCAGATAATTTTTCTTGTCAGTTTCTTAATCTTAGTTTCTTTACTGGCCTATGCCTTCCTAATAACTTCTGACTGATTATCCCAACTGTCTATCTGACTCCTCTTAACAGATTCTCTCACTCTCTCACATCAAACCATCCCAACCCACAGGACTTATCCTCCCTCTCTCTTCTCTAACACCCACTGACTCCTTAACAACACTAACTCTAACTCCTCCCCTTGGGTTCCCACTTGCCAATCACTTGACACTCATTTAACCCCTTCCTTATGACCCAGCATGATGTCACCTAGGAGGGCAAACGCCACAGCTATCTTTGTGAGAACTCACATTCTTCTCTCCGAAAAAACCACAGCAGCTCCTGCAGCATCGCTGAAGGCATCTCTTCTGTTTCAGTCTTACCGCTGATCTCTGGGGGATCTTGAGCGTGTGGGCTAGACATGGCCAGGGCAGAGTGTCCACTCAGGTCTGTGTTCACTGCTGGATGAGAGAACAGCACAAAATGAGTTTCCAGTCATAGCTTTAACCCTGGGCTGTAATGACTATCAAACACTGTCCCTTGGTTCTGTATTTAACCTTTATAGCAACAATGTAACTCAGCCACCTCCCAACCCAGTGTCCTCCACATTATTTGGACTGCAACTCCTGTTACCTCTGACCATTGGCCCTGCTGGCTGGGGCTGATGGGAGCTGGAATCCAAAGCCTCTGGAAGGCACCAGGTTATGGGAATGTAACCAGAACCAGCCCATCATGACATGGAGTTGTGCCCAACATTCTCTGTCCGCTAGCACCAGGGCTTTCGTGCTGGTGGACAGATGAGTTTTAATGTCACACAGCAGAGGAAGCCAACACAGCAGCTGTGCTAATGGAAACTTGCTGCACAACAAATTGTGTGTTCTACTGTGCAACAAGGTGACCAGCAATCAGCTGGTGCAACATCTTGTGCAACAGTGTTCCACTAATGCAAAACAGTACAGTGATACCTCGGGTTAAGTACTTAATTTGTTCCGGAGGTCCGTTCTTAACCTGACACTCTTCTTAACCTGAGACACCACTTTACCTAATGGGGCCTCCCTCTGCTGCTGTGCCACCACCGCACGATTTCTGTTCTCATCCTGAAGCAAAGTTCTTAACCCGAGGTAATGTTTCTGGGTTAGCGGAGTCTGTAACCTGAAGCGTATGTAACTTGAGGTACCACTGTACATCAATGGAGCAACTATAGTAAGCCCAGAACCTACGCAAATTTAACTTGTGCTCATTCAGCTTTACATGTGTGGCACAAAATTTAAAAAACAGAAAGGGAGCCGAGTTCCGGGGGGAAAAATGAATTGGACAATCCCACCTGCCACTGAACCAGATGTGTTTTGACTCTACACAATTTTAGCTTCAGGCACAATCTCTGGAACCTAATCCCTGTGTAAATTGCGGGTTTACTGTATACCACTAAGTGACATAAATTTGGTGCTACATTGGACACACAACCCATGACTGGGTTTTAAATCTGGTTAATGCATTGGACAGTTCATAATTTCCCAGGTTGTGAGTGCCTGCGCGTCTATGGAGCTCTCTGACAATTGTTTCATTCACTGGCCTGGACTGTTCGTTTCAGGTTGGGAGAGGCTCTTCAGATCCTGAAATGGAAGTGTCTTTCCCAGCTGTCTCACTTGACATTCTTTAATCCCAGTACAAGATATTGGGCCAGGCTGAGATGCGACAGAGACAGATCATGCTAGTACTGTATTTGTACTCTATTGCATTGTACACATATAATGAATGGTGTTAAAGACAGGAGGAGGCAGTTGGCAGTTGGCAGTTGGTTGATTACGGTATTCCGTTAGTTGATTTTTTGACTGAGAATGTTGAGTGGGGTGACTTCAAGCAGACACCTTCTGGAGGAGTTTCTGAGAACAGGCAAGGTTTGGATTAATAACTTATGCACTGCTGTGGAGGAGTTTTGAAAGCAAAATGACTAAACCCTCTCTTGGACTCAAGGGAGAAAAACATTGCATACACACACACACACACAAATATGAGTAAAGATTTACCTTCGAGTGCTGTGTAAGGCATCTATTTTATCACAAACAGATAACAGATCATTTGCTGTAAGACCAGTGCCAGATTTACGTATAAGCTAAACAAGCTATAGCTTAGGTCCCCACTCTCTTGACTCCCCCCCCCAAAAAAATCACTATTAATATACTTCTTCTTAATTGTATTTCAGTTCAACAATTACTTTGATAAAATACATACTTTGTTATGTGCAAATGGCTTTAGATACCGTATTTTTCACCCTATAGGACGCACTTTTTCCCCTGAAGGGGAAATGTGTGTGCGTCCTATGGGGCGAATGCAGGCTTTCGCTGAAGCCTGGAGAGTGAGAGGGGTCGGTGCGCACTGACCCCTCTCACTCTCCAGGCTTCAGGAAGCTCTGCGCAACCCTTGGGAGACCGGCTCTGTTATGTACTGAAGTTCTCACCCTGGGCCAGCAGGGGGATACTGTAGATAGTTTTCACTCAGGTCCACATCAGTTATTTTAGGCAGGAAACTCTGGGTTGTTGTTGCTACAATGTTGACAGCTGACTGCCTATAAAAGCAGGCAGGCTGAGCTGTTTGCAGTTCAGTTCTGTTCCAGCTTACAAAATAAAGAGCTGCTTTGGAGAAATTGCTGTGTCGTCTGCCATGTCTACCCACTATTCAACAGGCTCGACTTTGCGCCGGGCTCCCAAGGGTTGAGCAGAGCTGCCTGCACTCCCGGGCTTCGCGCAACTCTGCGCGACCCTAGGGAGCCCAGCACGAAGCCGCGCCGGGCTCCCAAAGGTTGCGCAGAGCTGCCTGCATTCCGAAGCCTGGGGCGCGCTGAAGAGCGCGCCCGGGCTTCGCGCAGGTCTCCGCAAGCCTGGGGAGACCGGCGCGGCTCCCTAGGCTTGCGGATAGCAGGCTGTTCTGGGGGCTGGGGTCGGGGGAAGTTTGGGCTTCCCCCGCGCCAGCCCCATGCCTGGGGGGGAAATTATTATTTTTTCTTTATTCCCCCCCCCAAAAAAAAACCTAGGTGCGTCCTATGGGGCGAAAAATACGGTACTTAAATAAAAAAGCGAAAGCTAGCTTATCAACAGCTTATTTTTGCTGGCAAAGGGGTGTACTCTGCTGAACTCACAAACGTGAGTAAGGAAGGATGATACCTAAGAAATATATCCTCTCCTAGTTTCTATACACACCCCTATACTTACCATACACCACAAAACAGAGGATTGCCCAGAAAGTATTCATGATGGCGCAGGAACTCTTCCAGTCTTCTTTCAAAGGATCTTCAAATAGAACCTAGATGGGGGAGGGGAACCAAGATGCTTATATGCGTCCAGATTATTGATATTCTGAAAATGGACAGCATCACAAGAGACAGGGTCCAACTGCAGCAAAGCCCATGAGATTTGAAGAGGAAAACATGTTTCCATTCCATTCCACTACACCCAGGTACACACAGTAGCCGGGGGGAGGGGGCAGTCCACACTGGGGGGCCATAGGGCACCATGGGGGTCTTTTGGGTGGCATGGAGGTTTGTAGTGTTCAACAACTTGGGTCTACCCTAGGAACTGGCGGAGGCTGCTACACTAAGGTTACCAGATGTCCCCGTTTCCCAGGGACAGTCCCCAGATTTACAGATCAGTCCCCTGACAAAATCCATCTACAGTCATACGTCATGTTATGTCCGCTTCATGTTATGTTCTTTGAGGTTACGTCCTGTGGCAACCCGGAAATACCGAAAAGGGTTACTTCTGGGTTTCACCGCTCACGCATGCGCAGAAGCACAAAATGACGTCACACGCATTCTCAGAAGCGGTGATTCGCAACCCACGCGTGCGCAGACGCATCACTGCAGGTTGCACACTTTTCATGTTGTGAACGGGCCTCCGGAACGGATCCCGTTTGCAACCAGAGGTACCACTGTATTTAGTAGGAAGTTGACAAGTGTCCCCGGATTCATTGAAAAAAATCTGGTAACCTTATGCTACACCTCTGGGTACACAATCAAATTTTCACAAAACACTCCAGCCACTAAGTTTTAAAATCTGCATTCCTCCCATCCACAGCAACATTTCTGACACAGGTTCATTTTAAAGATGTTTAGTATAAGACTAGCCTGCTGGATCAGGCCAATGGCCCATTCAGTTCAGCATCTTGTTCTCACAGTGGCCACCCAGATGCCTGTGAGAAACCAGCAAGCAGGACCTGAGCAGGAGAGCCCTCTCCCATTCTGTGGTTTCCAGCAACTGGTATTCAGAAGCATCACTGCCTCTCAAGCTGAGCCACAAGCATAGAAAGCCTCAATTGGCTGCTGCTAATCCACTAGCTCTGAGTCATAACTATCAAAGAGTTTCTACCCAGGGCAAAGAACACACATCCTTGCGGTTAGTGACCTCCTTTATCACTTTCCCTCTTGAACATTCCCCTGGATTTAATCTCATAGCAGGTCAAAGTTCACATTTCATGGCCAAAAGAGGCTATTGCAGTTATAGAGACAGAAAAGAGTGTTATAAGCTGCGCATGGCTCTGTATGTCTGTGTAGTGACAACCACAGCATACATACCACTTTAACAGTCAGGGCTTAGCCCGCCCCCCACAAGAATCCTGGGAACTGTAGATTACTCCTCACAGAGCCACTGTTCTCAGCACCCTTAAGGAACTGCAGCTACCAGTCCCAGGATTCATAGGGGGAAACAATATACTTAAAATATATGGTGTGGGTTTTCAGAATGCCTTTCTCAATCAGGGAGACTTAAGTGCAAAAGAAGAGGAGCACACCAAAAAGTTAGATCAGGAAAGGGAGCTGTCCTCAGCCTGAGGCCACATTCCCTTCTGGCCAGTCTTTTGGGGTCCACATGCCTATGGTGGGTGGGGCAACAAATGTAAATTTTACATTTTAGGGGGCTAGTTTTTACATTCACTCACCACACCCCTCTCTGTCCTCCATTCAGGCAAGCAAGAGGGATTCTCCAGTACAAAGACACAGCCCAATTGGGCAAAGACACTCAAGGAGGATGCAAAGCTGGACCAAAGAGGGATGTGCCCTCCAGATGTTGCTGGACTACAACTCCCATCAACCCCAGCCAGCACAACCAGTGGTCAGGGATGATGGGAGTTGGAGTCCACCAACATCTGGAGGGCACTACCTTGCCCCCCACCCCCATCCCCGTTATAAAGCTTAAGAACATTTCAAGGAACTCTGGACAGAAACATCTCTAAGCTTTGGCAAAATGTGTTACCTTCCCACTGAGGAGTCAGAGTGATCTCTTTGACATCTGGGAATTGGGGGCCCAAACTGCAAATCTGAGCTCTAGTTGTCATCATCACCATCTGTTCATTTGTATGCCACTTTCCCAGAAAATTATTCCCCTAGGTGGCTCAGAACATATCAAATGAATAACAATTCAAAAGTATATTAAGCAATTAGAAATAACCATAACATACAGAAATAATAGTGTTCTCCTCTTAGAAACCAACTACCTTCTTCCTCTCCCTAACACACCTTCTTGGTTTCATCCCATTCCCCTTTGCAAACATTTAAGAATGATCTTACCAGAAAGTATGCCCTTTGTGCTCAGGAATCAATGGGAAGATAGTGTTGTGTTGAATCAGCTTTCTGAAGATGCTGCCCCTCTAGGCTGTTCAGTGTCTGGGGTCTGTTGTGAGAATCTCAGCAATGACTCTTTGGTTGCAAAGGCTGCTGTTACTCACACACACTCATTCATTCTCCTGTGCTATAGCCAAGGACCGCTGGAGCTAAGCACAGAAGAGAGGAATTTGTAAAGTCCCTGAGCTGTCCACACCCACAGCTCCAAACCAAAGGTGAATAAACTCATCCCCAAGCCAAAAGCTGGGGCTTCATCATTTATTGACTTGTTACCCTGCTCACTTAAGAGAGTCCACGGTGGTGTTTTTTTTCCTCTGGGAAAAAGAAATTACTTTTCTGCCATCGTGAAATGAAACCATGGCACAAATTTGGAGGGAAGCAGACTGGTGCATTATCTTTCTCTCACTGTGGATAATAGTGGCACTTATCTATACAGCACAAAGTCCTTCAGCTAGCGGTAATGAACAATGCATACCTTTTAGTCAATGGACTAAATCAGGGGTCAGCAAACTTTTTCAGCAGGGGGCCGGTCCACTGTCCCTCAGACCTTGTGGGGGGCTGGACTATATTTTGGAAAAAATAATGAATGAATTCCTATGCCCCACAAATAACCCAGAGATGCGTTTTAAATAAAAGGGCACATTCTACTCATGTAAAAACACACTGATTCCTGGACTGTCCACGGGCCAGATTTAGAAGGCGATTGGGCCGGATCCGGCCCCCAGGCCTTAGTTTGCCTACCCATGGACTAAATGGATACTGGCACCAATGGACACTGGCCTGGCCAGGACAGCTTTCCTTTTGTATATTTTGGGCTTGATGAGGCATGTGACCCTCACCTATCCTGAGCCTATTCCAGCTGAGGAATCACACACCTCCTTCCTGAGCTAGTGAGCCCCACCTGGGCTGTGGGTCCTTGCCTGCCTTCCCTTAGAACTGACAACTGTAAGTTCTGGAATCCTGAGGTGGTAAGTCCCATTTTGCCACCTGAGGCAAAACAGGAAATGCTACCTTGCTCTGCCGCACCACCACCAGTGAGATACTCACCACCACGGCACCACCTGTCGGTGGCACTGCAGCTGTACCACCAAGCTGTGCCACCTCTGCCACTTGTGGAGAAGCGGTGCTGGCATTGGCCCCAATTCCCTGAAGGAGCTTGCAAGATCTCACCCAAATCTCATAAGATCCTTTGCTCTCCTTTTGCTCCTGCAAGACTTTGATGAGATCTTGCAAGATCTTGCAAGAAATCAGTAGGAAATCAGCACCTATACTGGGACTGCTTCTCTAGCAGAGGTGTGGGCATGGCAGGAGGCACCCATGAGGCAGGTATTTCATGCCACTTCGTAGGTGGGCTGGCTTTGCACACGGGTTATCTGTTTACCTGTAAGCACATACCTTTACTTTTTTTTTTAATACAACTTTTACAATCTACCAGATTTGCACAAAACAGCAGCCGTTTGTGTGTGTGTGTGTGTGTGTTGCTCCAAGCCAGGAAAGCTGAGATACTTGGGTATTTGTTTGCATGTGCACATACACCTTTTGTGATCTACCATGAGTGCACAAAAGAGCAGTCCCAAAATAAAAATAAGCGATCCCTCACTCCAAACTAGGTAAGGATTTGGAGTTGTTCACATGAAAGGCTGCTTATTGCTTCATTTCTTCCCCCTTTCCTCCCCATCCTCTGTACCCATGGACGTACCCAGGGGGGGGCAGGGGGGCAACTTTGATTTCCTAAAGATAGCTCCTTTTGCCCCCTAACAAAAATCCTGGTTACACCCATGGCTTGGACATTGAGCTTTTAAGCACAGCGAAAGGTAAACCCTTCACTGGCCTTGCTTGGCACACTCCCTAGTGCCTTTTCTAAATACCAGCCTAGGCAAAGTTTACTGCAAGCAAAGGCCTGCCGTATTCTTGCCTGAAAGATTACTCACCAGGAACATAGTTGCAAAGGTGAGTTTCGCCCTTGATATATCTAGGAAGAAACTGCAATCTGGGATGTGGTATATTTCAGGTTGTTTATGAGTTCTTGCAGATATTACCTTGTGTCTTCAGTGTCTTTGACCTCAGATCCCTGCCTGGTTAGAGAATAACTAGTGCTGCCTGCATGCCAAAATGGATGGCCAGCCCAACCATTAAGACAGGATATGTGTGTAGCCAGAATTTAGGGGGGGGGCACAATTGGTTAGTTAGTTAAGTATTTTATTTATTTATTTATTAAGTATTTTATTTATTTACACCCATGCAGGGTGAGGCCTTAGATGACAGAAGCCCCTGAAGTGGGACCCCTGCAGTTGCCCCACTTGCCCTGCAGCCTCTGACAGTGGCGGTGAAGTCCCTAAAGATGGATTTCCTTAATCTTTTTTTGTTAAGATTGGCAAAACCCCCCAAAAAACCCCCAAACCCCTTTTGAACACTTCAGTGTAAAACAAAAGCATTCTCTCAGAAACAATTCTTTAAAACTATAGGTTTGAACTGACAATGTTATATAGCAACATGTTATAATTGTGGCTGCTGTGTTTATTTATTTATTTTTGAAGCATTTTATTTATTTTGTTTTCAAAAGTTTACATAACCATCAACAATATGTTTAATTAATCCGTTGACTTCCCATCCCTCCCTCCATGATGTTCTATGTTTATCCTTTAATGCTGCGTATTTTAACTTATTAACACTCCTAAATCGTTAGCTTGAATGTCTTTCTGACATTAGAAAGATATGTATTAAATTTGCATACCACCCTTCATCCGAGGATGACTAAGCGGTTCACGTTGTAAAAGCATAAAAATACGTAACAAACAAAAGAATAACACCCACAAAGAGAGAGAGTTTAAATGGCCATAGACACTTATTCCGCAAACTGCTTTTGAGCACAATGGTGTTGGTGGGAAAATGTGGTATTCCTATTCCTATTTCAATAGCAAGGGAAGGCAGAGATGCAGCAGGTGACACCTGCCTACCACCAATGACATCTCCACGCTGCGGGGGAGGGGGGCACACCTGTTCCCGCTGGTTTTTTTTAAAATATTTTTTTTATTTGCTTTTCTATTTCTCCAAGAACACACATTTTGTTACAGCCATGAGAGAGAGACATTGCACACTTTTGTAAATCAACAAAATCTTTAATAAGAAAGCAAGCAAGCAAGCAAGCACAGGGGAGAACAAGACAACCCTCCTCCTCCTCCTCCTGCGAGTAGCAGGGACTGTGGCAACAAGTGGACGGGCTCGAGGTAGGCCCCGAACAGTTGCCATGGATACGGCTTGCTCCTGGTTGCTGCGGTTACTGGATTAACACCGCCCAGCAATCCCACAAGCCCACGCGGCGAGCCAAACTTAGACTCGAGCAGTTGTTGCCCCGCCCACAGATGCGCAAGTGGAGTGTCGCGCGGGGCTATACGTCATTCGCGCCGCGACGCTGGAGCGCGCAGGCGGGGTGGGCGGCGGCGGCCTGTGGAGGGGCCATGAGGGGCCGGATTTTGCGGGCCTGGCGGGGCCGGTGGAGCCTGGGGCGGGGCTACGCTTCGGGAGCCGCGGAGGTTCCGAGGCGGGAAAAGCCGCCCTGGCGGGTCCTGTTTTTTGGGACTGACGGCTTCGCGGCGGAGACTCTCCTAGCGCTCCAGGCTGCCCGGTGGGTCCCTAGAGCGGAGGAGGGAAGGGGGAAAAGGCCTTCGGGAGCCGGGTCAAAGTTTATGGTTTGGGACAGGGAGAGGGTGAAAGGGCATCGAGTGAAAGGGAGAAGAGAAGCCCATTTCCAGCTCACTATGGCTATTTATTTATTTATTTATCTATCTATCTAACCCAGTAGTGGCTGCTCTGGCTGACAGTAGCAGCAGCAGCTGCATTTTGAGAATGGTATTCCTCATCAACTAGCCACCTCGCTGTTATTACCGGTATCATTATGTTTATTTTTCGTTTCTTAACTGCCCTTCAGCACAGTGTCCTAGCATGGGTACATTTTAAAGGTACATACATTATTAAGTCCAATTTAAAACGGATGCAGTCAAAAGAATAGGAAGGGTCTATATAGGCCTTCCAAGCATTCCATCCTCAAAGATCCCAAAGTGCCACCTTGGAAACAGCACCATTTCATTTTTATCAAAGCAAGCTAATGAAGGCAAGAGACAAAATGTTTTGCAACATAAATTATAAAATACTGTTCTGTTGGTTAAGCACAGTACTGTGTGGGTATGTATATAAAAGGTAAAGGGGACCCCTGACCATTGGGTCCAGTCGTGGCCGACTCTGGGGTCGCAGCGCTCATCTCGCTTTATTGGCCAAGGGAGCCGGCGTACAGCTTCTGGGTTACCTGGCGAACCAGAGCAGCACACAGAAACGCCGTTTACCTTCCCACCGGAGCGGTACCTATTTATCTACTTGCACTTTGACGTGCTTTCGAACTGCTAGGTTGGCAGGAGCAGGGACCGAGCAACAGGAGCTCACCCTGTCGTGGGGATTCGAACCGCCAACCTGATCAGCAAGTCCTAGGCTCTGTGGTATAACCCACTGCGCCACCCGCATATATCAGGTGTCAAAAAGCCAGTGTAAAGAGGAGTGACTTGAGGATGGAGATGGAGGGGGGTTCCCTCACTGCCCCAAGGTGTTTGTATTGTGCAGAAGGCATTGGAGAGATAAGAATGATAGAGAGCACATGTGGAAAAAGAGGGACTAGCTCAATTGGCAGAGTGAATGCTTTGTATGGAGAAGGGCCAAGGTTCAGTTGTTGGCAATTCCTGTTAAGTAGATTTGGCAGATGGTGATGAGAAAGACCATAGACCTTGGAGAGCTGCAGTCAAAGGAGACAATACCAGGCTAGATAGACAAAGCACCTGACCTGATATAAAGGAGCTTCTTGTGGGAGGGCATTTACTGGGGTGGTAGCAGCTTGGCACTGTTCTCAAACATTGTCCTCCATGATTCTCTTTTATGTCCTGTGGCAGAGAGGCCAAGTCAGGTCGTCTTGTGGACCGTCTGGAGGTGGTAACGCTTCATTCCCAGCTGCCCAAGGGTCTCCCTGTCAAGAGCTGTGCAGAGCAACTTAAGCTCCCCATCCACCTCTGGCCAGATGTAGGTCTGTGTGACCACTTTGATGTCGGTGTGGTGGCATCATTTGGGCGCCTGCTCAGTGAGGACCTCATCCTGAAGTTTCCATAGTAAGGCTGTGAACACAAAATGTGTTGAGTAGTTTGTTTGTATTGCAATCTGGGATGTGTGTTAAAGGAAAGTGGTTGGAGCAGGATAATATGGGATAGGCTGTAATTCTTAATCAGACTAGTATTTTCATCTAGCTATGCAGGATTTTAGTGCCTGAAGACATTACAGTGGTACCCCGCAAGACGAATGCCTCGCAAGACGGAAAACCCGCTAGACGAAAGGGTTTTCCGTTTTTCGATGCGCTTCGCAGGACCAATTTCCCTATGGGCTTGCTTCGCAAGACGAAAATGTCTTGCGAGTCTTGAGGTTTTTTTCCGCTCCCCACCCCCTTTTTCTAAGCCGCTAAACCGCTAATAGCCTTTTAGCAGCTAATCCGCTAATCCCTTAAGCCTTTAATAGCCACTAAACCGCTAATAGCGCTAATCCGCTAATAGGGTTGCTTCGCAAACGAAGAAACCGCTAGACGAAGAGACTTGCGGAACGAATTAATTTTGTCTTGCGAGGCACCACTGTAATAACAAATTCCCTCTCAAATGCATTATTGTCTAAGGGGGTACAATAAGGGTTGCTTTACATGCACTGTCAGTATAAAATTAAATTGATTTAGTACTCTAACTTCCAATGCAAAATATGTAGGGCTTTCACCATAAATTGATGCAGAGTGTACAATTCTTTGTACATGCAATGGGGAACCTATTGGAATGACTGTGTTAATTTCCTATTGAAACCCTTTACGGTGCTGTGTCAGCAGCATTTGGCTAGTGAATCTTGGTTAGAGAGTAGACTTTTACCTGTTGCAAGCACACAGGTATGCTTGTATGTAAGAAAATAATAAAGTTGTTTATTGTAGGAAATGCATAACTTGGATAGAAAAGGTTTATCATTCTAGTCCGACTAACTAGTCTAAAGAAGAAAAAGGTAGCCATGCTTACGCCTTTGTTCTCTCAGAGGCTAGTTAAAGATAACCTCTCATCTTCAGGATAAATTTGTAAATAGAATACAATCTAAGTTGTATCAGTCTGTTAATAATAATAATATTAACTAGATTTATATATCACCCGTCATCAAAAGATCTCAGGGCAGTTCACAAGACAAGTTCTAAACAACAAGGAGAGAGAGAGAAGTAAGCTGATAGGTCGTGAGTGTGTGGATGTTCTTTACTCTGTCAGTCTATCAAAAGTGTTTACATCTCAACTTGCTAATTCCAATTAGCCAGTTTTGATGTTACTTAAAGGCATGTTGTCATGTGCTCCCTCATTTTCTTTTCCATACCCTTAACTTTTCTTGATTATGTTTTCCACTGTTTATCAGTGGGACAGTTTACTGGTTATAGCAAAATACAAAAATGGGAGAATACCTTTTTTACTGTGTGCATAGTTGTGTGATACTAAGTTTTCACATTATATTTTCATATCTTTGGGCAGTTACAATGAATGCTAAGTTGCATTTTTTAAAGTGAGTTCTCAAAATGGTTACTATTCGCTTATATATGTTACAGAATTACTGGTCCTATTCTAACTTCCAAATGTTCTGATTCAGTGGTGTGCTGAATGTCCATCCCAGCTGTCTTCCAAGGTGGCGAGGCCCAGCACCAATAATCCACACAGTGCTCCATGGAGATTCAGTTACTGGGGTGACAATTATGCAGATCAGGCCTAAGAGGTACAATAGCTATTTAATTCAACAGAACGTTGGTGCAAACATGTCCTTTTTAGGAACTCATAATTTCATGGGTGCCAAATAGAGATAGGGGAAGAATCTGGTCAGCATCTCTAAACAGGCTGACGTGATCAAGTGCTCCCAGCTTTGCTTGTGGACCCAAACACAGTTCCCAGTCACTTCTCCAGATTTTGCAATGCATTTTCAGTGCACTAAAAATGCACCCAAGAATGTATTTTCTATGCAAAAGATGTGTACACAATGTGCAGTTAACTGGTAAATTAATTTTGTGTAAGAAGTGTGTAGAAAATGCATAAAATGGGATAGAATTAGTTGTTCAGTCCATCCTTAGTGCTGGGTAATCTTCTCAGTGTCTTAAATTCCTTTGTGTTACTATTAAGGCAGTGGTTCCCAAATCTTCATCCCCCACAGATCACTTGAAAATTGCTAAGGGTGTTGGCAAAACACTTAAATGGGGAAGCTTAGAGGGAAGGACTTTAGTTCAGTGGTAGAGCATCTGCTTTGCATGCAGAAGGTCCCAGGTTTGAGCTCTGACCTCCTCAGGTTTGGTTAAGAGAGACTCCTGCCTGAAATCCTGGAGAGCCTCTGATGATCAGTGCAGACTAGTGTTTCTCAAACTTGGGTCTCCAGCTGGTGTTGGACTACAACTCCCATAATCCCATAATCACTGGTCCTGTTAGCTATGAGCAGGAGTTGTAGTCCAACAATAGATGGAGGCTCAAGTTTGAGAAACACTGCTATAGACAGCATTCAGCTAGGTGGACCAGTGACAGCTTCCTGTGTTCCTTAAAGTTGTGTGTTGTGTTCCTAGGTTTGATGTAGGTCCAATTATCAAGCAGGAAACATTCACAGTGCCACCCTGTTGTTCAGCAAAAGAGTTGGAATCCATGTTATCCAAACTTGGGGCAAGTATGGTAAGTTAACACTGCTCCCCCCGCCCCAAGTTGCATCTCTAAAACAGTTGAAAACTTACGAGATGCTTAGAAATTCCAAGTTATGGGAACCAGGTCAGTTGAAGCATCCAGTTTCTAAGAGACAACAAGTTGAACATTGAGAAACTCACTTTCCTAAGTTCAGAATATAAATATAGTGGTACCTCGGGTTAAATACTTAATTCGTTCCGGAGGTCCGTTCGTAACCTGAAACTGTTCTTAACCTGAAGCACCACTTTAGCTAATGGGGCCTCCTGCTGCCGCTGCGCCGCCGGAGCCCAATTTCTGTTCTCATCCTGAAGCAAAGTTCTTAACCTGAAGCACTATTTCTGGGTTAGCGGAGTGTGTAATCTGAAGCGTATGTAACCCGAGGTAGCACTGTAACACTATTATTGTAGTCAAAACATTGTTTTCATGCTGTGTGATGTATGTTTCGGGTTTTTTTCTTCCTTTCAGCTCATTTCTGTTCTGAAAAACCTACCTGAAAGTTTAAGGAACAAGACAGAGCAACCAAAGGAAGGAGCAACTTTTGGTATGTACCCGATGTTTCATGTTTGTTCTTGTGAGCACATTGCAATCAAGCCTACAGTTTCTCACAGTTCAGGAATGGCAGCTGGTCTTTCTGATAGCCCAGAAAAAATGAATCATGACCTCCCCCGCAGGCCACTTTGACATCAGTTCAGAACCTTAAAGAGGCACACAGTCAGTGCTGATCAGCTGACTGGCACTGACAACACACCTTCAAAGGGGGCAGCTGTCAGCAAGAGCAATTTGGTGTGCAGCTGCATTTTTACCTGCCACACATGTCAGATGTGGGGCAAGTGAGCATGGTGTAGGTAAAATGGCCTGGCCACAGTAGGATCCCTGCCAGGTCTCATTAGACCCACAGGCCAGAATTTTTCCCATTGCCATTCCACCTTGGCACAACAGCATTGAGAGAGGGAGGGTGCTGAGAGACCAGTCTGTGGTAAAAGCCCCTCAGTTTGCAAGGAAAGAAGCAGGGGGAACCACAATGCATTGCAGTGAAAGAATACTGGTGGTGCAATCATTTGAACTGTAGGGCTAAGAATGTAAGACAAGCCAGTTGGATCAGGCCACTGTTCTCTCTTGAGCACAAGAGCCTTCTCCCCTTTTGCAGTTTCCAGCAACTGGCATTCAGAAGCTTCCTGCCTCCAACTGTGGAGGGAGAGCATAGCCATCACAGCTAGAAGCTGTTGGTAGCCTTTTAGCTCTATGAACTTGACTCAGAGTTCACTCATTAACTTTCGTTTTGTTATCTTCAAGCTCCTAAAGCCAGCATTGCAATGAGCTGCATCCAGTGGGAAGAACAAACTCCTGAGCAGATAATGAGGATGCATCGTGCCTTGGGAGCAATGGTAATGCAGTGTTGCAAAGAAGTTCACTAAAATCCTAGGCTACAAAAGCATTTCAATAGCCTATCAATTATATATAATTAAATGCTGATTTGGGAGAGAATTTCTCCCACCCTTTATTATTCAGCTTTGGAGGAAATGGGTTAACCCCACCACTTACCAGCTGTTCTGGGATTGCAAAATTAAAATTTAAAAAAGCCGGAGGGGGGGAATGCTAGTCGATTTTTTACTTTTTACGTCGCTGTAGCTTCAAATGAGCAACTCGTTCACCCACAGTTACATATTAGCTTTTTGTTGCTCAGATTCCTTTGAAGTCCTGCTTACCGTAGATTTAAACTGCATGCCTTATTTCCAACAAAGCTACAGGGCTGGCAGGTGAAGGCTGACCTTGATTTTTAAAAGTTGTTTTAAATCTAAAATGCACTCAAATTTCATACACCTTAGGGAAACTAGTTTGCATCTGACCTAGTCTTCTTGTATTTGAAATGCTTCTGCTAATACACATCAGAAAAAAGCGGAAACTAGCCCTAAATTTGTGTTTGTATTGCTGACTGAACATGAAAACAGTTTGACAACTCTGGATTCATTTAGCTGAAATGAGTGTGAACATCTGTGGCTAAGATACCTTACTGTACCTTTTTCAGATGCCTCTGCAAACACTCTGGATGGGTACTACTGTAAAACTCTTGGATTTTGTGGAAGTGGAGGCATTACATGACCACAATGGTATGTACATACATCTCAGCAATTTTGGTTGTTAGCTATGGCGCAAAAAGTAGTTAAACATAACACTGGAGGCACCTGTGAAACTGAAGTTATATATCATTCCTTGCCTTTGCTGTGAGTGTTTCAAATTGCTGTGTGGCCTTTTAGCTTGGTGTCATCTTACCTTCTGGCCATAAATGAAGACCCTGCCTTTGATCTCTTAAAACCTTTTATAACCAACAGAAACTAACCTGCAGGGGCAGGGTTCAGCAGAGGCAGTGATTTCTTACCGTGACAACTATGATCAGCCAAGAGAACCCTGTTTGGGTTGGCCTCCATAACAAATATGGATGACCTGGGGAGTGTAAATCCTTTTGAGTGGCTTCCTGCAAGTTATGCAACCTTCCCTTGGATGTTTACTAAAACCTGAGCTTAAGCAACACTTGGAAGCTTTGCAAGATATTTTCATTTGAGCTGGTTGTATGTGGCTGATGATACATCGGGCATGCACAACTCCACAACAGCCTGCTGTGGGAAAACTAAGTCTAGAACATGTGTTTTGTGTTCAGATAGGTTAGCAGCTGAAAACGGAACCGTCCCAGGATCAGTGTTCTATCATAAGCAGTTGCAGACACTGGTGATCCGTTGCAAGGTATGTTTGTATGTACAGTGGTACCTCGGGTTAAGTACTTGATTCGTTCCGGAGGTCCGTTCTTAACCTGAAACTGTTCTTAACCTGAAGCACCACTTTAGCTAATGGGGCCTCCTGCTGCCACCGTGCTGCCGCTGCACGATTTCTGTTCTCATCCTGAAGCAGAGTTCTTAACCCAAGGTACTGTTTCTGGGTTAGCAGAGTCTGTAACCTGAAGTGTATGTAACCTGAAGCGTATGTAACCTGAAGCGTATGTAACCCGAGGTACCACTGTATGTGGTGTTTCACTTTTCTTTCCTCAGATTGCTATAACTAGACTGTTCACAGGCAGCTGCAGTAAGGGGAACAGCTTGTAAATTTATGTTGAAGTTGCTTGCTTTTACCACTCAATGGCTTGGAGAATCAAACTATGCAGAGTTCACAAGCATTTCCTAAATCCATCCCTCCTTCCCATTGCATTACAGTAAATTGGGTTTTTAAACATGATTGAGAACTGACAGGATACTGAATTTCATGGATTGTATCCAGTGTTTGTCCTTCTCAGAGTAAACATCTTGTAATTAATGGGCATAACTTTACTTAGTTCCACTGATTTCAATGTGTCTATTCTTGAGTGTGTAAGTCAGTTGGATACAACCCCATGTTTTTGCTGTGTGACTTCAGGACTTGTGGGATGTGCTGAGACCTCTCCAAGACTCAGCTTCACCTTGTTCTTTTCCCCTCCAGGAAGGCTGGGTTGGAGTTAAAGCTGTGGTGCTTAAGAAGAAGCTGACAGCTGCTGACTTCTACAATGGCTACTTACATCCTTGGTTCCAGCAGAATTCCAAAATGACTCCTGGGACGTGCAGGTTCCAAACACTCAAGCTAGCCCCAGCGAAAAGGAGTCGGCAAGGAACACTGTTGCATGTTCGCAACACATAGCAATGAAGGCCTGGTACGCTGTCTGAATCAACCAGGTGTTTGTTTATGCTGGCAGGGTGGGAGACATCTCCGCGCCATATCATCTCTGCATCAGAAATTGAGTCTTGGTGTCTCCCTGTGTAGCCATCAATTGAAACAGGGATGGAAGGAACAGGAAGATGTCAAGAGGCGGTGGAGTTTGACTGTTGCTCCTCTATGGGTCTCCCAAACGGTTTTCATTCTGGCTACCCTGAACAGTGTGTTCATCCACAGTATCTGTAGCCTTGAAATAATCTTTTCAGCTCTGCGAGAGAGATTTATATGGGCATCCTTTCTCTGGCTTTCTAGGTTAACAGTACATTAATCCTTGTACTCAAAAGTGCAGGTTTGTAAAGTTACCTTAGATAACAATGGTACACTTACTGCAATATTGAATGATAAATTATTTTTTACATAAGTTTATCTGAATGATGTGGTCTTCTGTGACTCTTACAGTGTCTGTGGCCTACACTCTGATTAGCATAAGGATGTCTGTAAAAACAAGTCCCCTGCATTTTTCACATGCTAGGATAATCAAGAAGAAACAAGTCAGCTTTGTGTTTTGTTTTGTTTTTCTTCAAACACTGGCTTCCTCACCAATAGCAGGGAACAAGCTTTGTGTTGACAAGGGTGGTATTTGAGAGTATATCCATTTACTTTTCCCTGTAAGAGTGAGGAGTAAAGTGTTGTTTTGGGGACAGTAGCTCCTCAGGGTCTTGGGCTAAGATAAATCTTTCTCTTACCTGCAACCCTCAAAACCTGTTGCAAAGGGCGGGGGACTGTTGGCAGCACATGTGGGGGCATCTTGAAGGGGTGGGGAGATGCAGAGCCAGAGGGAGTCCAATTGCATGAGTGGAAGTTGACTCATAGCATTGGACACAACTCAATGTGCCTGCATTCTATGCACTGTGCAGCGCTGTAACACCTTGCAGTACATAAGTGCTCTCTCCACACACAGTCCACTTGTCATGATGGTGGGTTTTTTTTACCGTTGTTTCTAACATTCTTGGCGGTGCTGTAGCACCAGTAAGCCAACAGGTGGCACTCTGTGCTTCTGAGCCTAACATACATGGTCAGCCAACATTACTCCTTCAGTTGGAGTAAAAACAGTATCTAAAGGATGCTGTTAGATTAAACTCAAGCAATCCACAGCAGAAATTCAGAATAATAGCAGCAGCCAGCAGGCTGCCTTTGCTAATGAAGTTGCTATTTTTGGGCTGGGAGTCAGCCATATACTTCAAATGCAGGTGGTGCAATTAAAGGTTATCTGGCAGTCATGCATGACAAAACTGCCCCCCAAAATAGACCTTTGTGATAAAGAAAGTGATAGTAAAATGCACCGGAGAGGTAAGACTTGCTTAACGAAACATCATCTAACCTCCCAGCAAACACATCAGAATGGAGCGTTGGATAAACAGATTGTTTGGAAGCATTGGAGCCAACTCATAGGGGCTGAGGTTCCTTCAGGGCCCCCAATAAAATATTTGACGAGGCCAGGCTCCACCAAGTTCACAGGCATTGTCATTCAAATGGTGTGTGCATGCTGTGTTTTGTTATGTGGGGCAGGCCTTACCTGGGGGCCCTCAGCATTTTATTCAAGTTGGCACCCCTGCATGGAAGTGACCGGAAACTCTTCTCAACTACAGAAGTGATTGCTGTTTCTATTTAAACCCACTTATTCTTCCTCACAAATGGGCATAATATTGACTACTGATTTCATAGAACAGGTGTGGGGAATCTGTAACCCTCTAGTTGTTTGCTATGTTGGCTGGCATGGATTGGAGTTGTAGTTCAACAACTGAAGTTTCCCCCACTTCCTGTCGCAGAGGAGCCTTTTTCCTATGAAGGGCTACTGACTTACAGGAAGAGTCAATCAGCTGACCTACAAGTTCCCTAGGCTGGCTAGGTATAGCATGGGCCCAACAATTCTGCTTCAAAGAAGAAGAAGAAGAGTTTGGATTTGATATCCCGCCTTTCACTCCCTTTAAGGAGTCTCAAAGCGGCTAACATTCTCCTTTTCCTTCCTCCCCCACAACAAACACTCTGTGAGGTGAGTGGGGCTGAGAGACTTCAAAGAAGTGTGACTGGCCCAAGGTCACCCAGCAGCTGCATGTGGAGGAGCGGAGACGCGAACCCGGTTCCCCAGATTAGGAGACTACCGCTCTTAACCACTACACCACACTGGCCTCAAAACAAGAGTAATGGGGCACATGTTAACTCTTGATCCATAATATTTCCTGTTTCTATCTTAGGGAAGTAATGTAAGACTTGTGGGCCAAACTCATCCCTACAGACTTGTCCCCTGTGCTCTATTTAGTTAAGCACAATTTGTGCTTAACTGGCACTGGCTTCTTTGACTAGAGCTGGGGAAATTCTAGGCTGAAATCACTAAGCCACAGAGCTCACTGGGTGACCTTGAGCCATTTGCTGTCTCTTGGCCTGCCTCATAGGATTGTTGTAAGTACTGGCGGGGAGGGGGGGGTCGGGTCACAGAAGAGCCCATACATGCTGCTTTGATTTCCTTGGAGGACGTGTGGGGTGAAAATGTAGTGAATACATTTACGTAATTGGCATTTCTGTGTTCTGCAAACAAGGGAAGAAGTTCGCAAGAGCAGTATGGCAGGAATGAAGACACACACACAGTTGCAGAGCAAATACAGAAATAAATATCATTGTTCACATTTACAGAGTCTTACAGATACTGTAGATTCAATATGAAGGAATAGCTTCCTTTTTATTTATCATTTGTTAATGGGGCTGCCAAAGCCACTTATCAGAAAAAGAATTTATGTACATTTTTTTTAAATATTCGATATAGCTTCTTCCACCCTTGCAGAGAACATTTTTTTACAGTTTTAAACATTCTTCTGAAAAACAAGATCATAATTACATAGATTAGGTGTTAACTCTTCAGCTGCATTTGGTCAGAGACTCTTAAAATGCAACCTTCCTCAAAGGGAATCTTCAGTACTGGTACTGATTAAATGCAGTAAGTTCTAAAATTTCAAAGAAAGGATTTGCCGGTGATGCAGAATTTGGGCTGAAGCATATGGGCTGAGCTAGCTTACCTGCAAATATTCATTCCCTTTTTAAGAGGTATGCAAAATTTAATCCAGGTGGAAGGAAGTGGAGCACATCAGTGAGAGAAGGGCCTTCTTGTTGGTGCATCTTGGTCTGTCCTGCATACACTCTCTTCTTTTTTTATTATTTATTTGTTGAATTTATATACCGTCCTATACCCGGAGGTCTCTTCAGACAGTACTTCACTGAGAGGTGCTACTGCTTAAGCCAGGGGCAGCCAGTGTGGTTTTATTAGATGTACTAATCAAGTGCTTGCTATTTATCTTGTTAAGTATTTCACTGCATTCCTAGGATGAGATCTGAATGTTAGTAAAAGGTGTTGAAGGACTCAAGGAACTTCATATGGGTAGAGGCTTCCCCACATAAATCAGTGTTTAAAAAAATACTATCGTCCATGTGATGCTGTCCCCAGAATTTACGTGTGTGCGTGCTGGCAAAGACCCTCTGAGCCCCATGGAGCTGTTGGATCGCGTTGGATTATAAGATCTTACTGGGTTCTTTGAGGAACTCTGACAAAGGGGGTGCCTTTCCCCCTAATCTGACCAGCACGGCTTTCGCTTGACCTTCTCACCCCTACCCTTCCTCTAAGAGGGCTCACCGGGTACCTGTTCGGCACATTGCGCAGGGATTGGAACAAGCTTTGCTGTTGTGCGTCTCTCTCTTGACAGTTGAAGGTGAGCGCTATGCCCACGTTGGTCTTCATAATTCTTGAGGAACCATCAGATGTTCCGTCGAAGCACCTTCCCAGAGCTATCTCCTTGGCTGTCCTGGGATCCTGGTCTGTAACTGTGTAGATCCCATAGTTGTGACCAAGAGGGTCAAGAGGTGCCAACATGGTGTACTGACTGGAGTCGTTGTTGACCGCAACGGGAAGGTGGTTCACCAGATACTCATGAAGTGTGCTGCTGACACTCTCCCGGTAGCAGTTCCCTTGTGGGATGATTTTCACCAGTGTCCGGTCAACACGTTCCTGGTCATACAACATGCCGCTACACTTGAATTCCAGGCACGCTGCTGAAATGTTGGGTCGCTCTTGGTCACGGATGCTACGGACATCTCTGATGCCATACAGCTGGCCAACTGTACGTGGGTGCGTGCCCCCCATGTTGCGAGACCTCACATTCACCTCCAGGGGCCCGTTGATCCTCACCTTGACATAGCAAGCCCTAAATTCCATCGGTTTAGGCCACCAGGCCAAGTAGTCTTCTGTCCAGTTCATGGGGTCGTCCTCATTGAAAGGAACTGTGTTGTAGTCATACCTGTCTCCTTCTACCCTGTAAAACCTGAAGTGAGCGGCGCTATGTGGAGCCATTTCACATTCTCGAAGTTTCTCGTAAGGGTATATGGGGCCGTTGCTCTCTTCAGCAGCGTTTGGAGTGGGCTTCGCCACGCTGATGCTGAAAGCGGTCTTCTTCACGTTACGATCCACGTGGTCCGTCCGCCGGTACTTCAGCTTATTGAGATACGGCTGCGGGACTCCAACAGCAGTAGGACTAAGCCTTGGAGATGAGGGGACAGCTTCAAGCTCCTCCCCTCCAAGGCTCGCCATGACGTAAGCGCTGTAGGCATCTGGGTTTTGGTCATCGCAGAAAGCGGGCACGCAAACGCCGTTGGAGCCAGTGACAGCGCTGTCAAAGCGGCCCCATGCTCTAGGATTGGTCGAGTAGCCTGGTGTGGGCTCCATGTTGATAACGGAAACCACCACCCCCGTAACTTGTTCACTGGGCATGTACCTTTCACTTCTGTAAGTGCGCACCTTGATATAGCACCGCCTGCTCTCTGGGACGTCAAGGTTGAAAAGCCTCCTTTCCCTTATCTCCATGTTGCCTACCAGAAATGTCCGTTCTTCTCGCTTGTTGCGCCTTCTCTGGTCAAGCTGGAAGTCTCCTTCTTCTTCCCATAAGCCTGTCTGGGGGTTCAGAGACCAGAGCTTCATTCCCTTCAAGTGTTCTGGCATCCTCACCTGAGCGGAGTCTAGGTGGACTTTCACTTTCCCTGCGTTGAGGGTTTCGGCGGAGGTTTCATCTGTGAAATCCATGGAAAACATGCCATACGTCCGCAGAGGGAGCATGTCGCCTTCGTCGTCTACAAAGTTCAAGTCGCTTTGTGCTATGGCTGCACTAGAGACATTTCTTGGATCCAGGAAGGTCACACTGGCTTTCACCTTCCCAGCATAGAGTTCTCCGTTCTGTCTATAGAACGTATTGGGGGGAATTTCCAGTTCGGCTATTGGGTCATCCCCCTCCATAACTCCCAGAGGTATCACGCTGGTCTCTGTCGACTCCAGCGTGACGGGCGGATTCTTCCTTAACATCTTGATCTCGTGGAAGACGGTCCCACCGTTTTTGTTGAAAGGCAGCACCTTGGTTGTGTTCACAAATTTCTGAAGGCGATCGACGAACGTGAGGACCAGCCTCTCTGTGTTGGGTGGCACTTGAATGGAGAAGGTTCCCTTATAGCCGGTCATGCTCACCCTGTTATTCCCCATGTATATATGGCCAAACCTCATGGGCTCTTGCGTGTCGGAAGCCACGGCTCTTCCTCGCACCGTCACCTTGGCTTCAACGCACTTCTGACAGCCGCACCTCACATTGACTTTGATGGGAAGTGTGTACCCGGAACAGGTTAATTCTCGTGTCTCCATTCTGGAGACCCCACAGCAGTAAGCGGCAACATCTTTGCAGCGGAGGCCGTTATCCAGCATCCCAAAGCAGGCACTGGATGGGCACCTGCCAACGTCATAGTAGAAGGAGCCTGTTGAGTTTTGGAAGCAGTCGTGTGGCAGCCGGATGAGATAGCTCTCAGGCCTTGGGTTGCAAGGAGCTTCATTCTTTGCTGTTGAAATAGATTTCATATGTTAGTTTCTTGTGCAGCCATTTCTGTGAGAGTTCAGGGACTTCCCTTATGCAGGAATGTTGTTCAAGCCAAAAAGTGAGAGTTCTGAACCCGTGTAACTAAGGGCTGAATAACAGGATACTAGTGACATGGGTTTCCATTGAGTGAAGAACTTTTCTCTGGAAAGTAGCTAGCAATGGGGGAGAGTCATCAAATTGTAACGTTGGAAGGGACCCCAAAGGTCATTTAATCCAACCCTCTGCAATGCAGGAATGTGCAGCTGTAATCCATTTGGGGAATCGAACCTTGGTGTTATTAGCACCGCATTCTTACCAACAGAGCTAAGCTGGCGAAATTCAATTCAGTTTGCATTTAAAGGCAAATCTGCGCAATTCACGCTTTCCAAACGATAAGCAAACCCGAACACAGCACTCCTTCAAAATTCACGCTTTTCTGAAATTTGCAGTTCTCTGGCCACGTAATGTGTACCAAAAAAATGCACCAGCTAGGGAAAAGTGTACATAACAATGCACACATTTGTCAAAACAGCACATCGTAACACACTATATATTAGGCAAATTGCATACAAAAATGTGTGCATTAGGAAAAAGCCGCATAAAAATGATGGATTTTCATGAGCTTGCTGTCGTTGTTTTCAAGCAAACTAATGTGGAAATGTTGGAGAATTGAACTTAAGGTTGGGAAAATGAGAAACTGAAATTTGACAGCTTCACCAATCCATGCAAGTAGCCAAATGGCACGAGAAGTGGTGGTGGGGAGTTTTTACAAATTGCCAGCATAGGAGACTCAACTTGGATTGGGACCCTGGTTTGGGAGGTATGGGGGCTCTAGACTGAGTCCTGGACATTATAGATGGAGAGAACAGCTGTCCCATCATGAGTGCAGCTTCGCAGCCAGATTACAAAAGGGGCACCTACTTCAGGTCTGTTTGCCATGGGGCCTAGCTGCTATGGCGCCATAGAACTCCAATTTGCTTCCCTCCATCCTTCTCTCCAGTTTCTAAATGTTTCATTTGTTCCAAGTTCAGCTGAGCAACAGTTTTTACCCTATAGATGTCAGGTATAGAATACAGGCAGAATATTTGCAGCTGCTTTTCAGATACCTTTTTTCATTTTTAAAAAAAGCTGGTGCGTTTTGAGATGGCACTACTTTGTTTTTTTGCAAAACAGTTGCCTGCTAAAAAATAAATAGATGCCAAAATAATTTTTAAAAAAATATTCTTTAGGATATGCATTTAGAAATGCACACACTAAGATAAAATAATGTATAGATTTTTTTTTTAAATGGCAACAACGTGTGAAAGGGGGAATTGAACAGACTTCTGAATGGACATCTGTGAAATCAACACAAACTATAGAAATCCACCCATCCTTTCTTGCCTCATGAAGGCAATTTCCACTGCTTCAATTAATTAATTAATTTATCTCATAAAATGTATATACAGTGGTACCATGGTAGTCAAACATTCGAAGCTCCTGCAGCCAATCGGAAGCTGCGCCTTGTTTTTCGAACCGTTTCGAGAGTCGAACGGACTCCCAGAGCGGTTTAAATTTGAGAACCAAGGTACAACTGTACTGCTTAATTGGAGTGTGGGGGGGGACCCTCCAAGCGGTCCAGTCCCACTTCCACTCTGTGGTGTGGGTGTGCACTGGGACTGCCCCACTTGCTTCCATACACTATAAGTAAGGAACAGGGAAGATCTGAAGTCCACCACCACTTCTGCCTCCCTGCCCCTCCAAAAATGGCTCCTTACCTGTTAGAGAAAGTGTGGCTGCTCGGGACTTCACAGATCCTGCATCATTGCTGGTCTTGCAATAATACTCTCCAGCTTGGTCCATTTTCAAGTTCTTTATCACCAGGTTGCTTTTGTACTTATAGAGCGAAGGGTCTAGCAAGGTTTCGTTATGGTACCTGTAGTATTTTCAGAAAGGGAAAACTCAAGGCTTAGAATCAAAGAAATATTTTTTTGCTAAGTTGTGGGTGAACATATCAGACGACACAGCGATTCTTCAAACAGCTCTTGTTTATTCACAGGCCAGAACAGAACTGAACTGAAGGGTTCAGCCAGCCAGCGTATATAGAGCTCCACTAGAACGCAACAGTAACCTTTTTCTGTAACTATCCAATCACTGAATGTCACTTTCAATCCCTTATTTGCATATGTGGGCCTGAACTATCTACAGTATCCCCCTGCTGGCCCAGGGTGAGAACTTCAGTACATAACATTTTTCTACCTCTCTTTGCTTTTGTGGATTTTCCAGGTCTGCTGTCTTGATGATTTCCCTTTCCCCACCCTGGCAATGGAAAGCTAATGGGAGATCTGTGATAAAAGTTTATCGAATCAATAGCAGCCTCGTACTCGGCATTGCTCAGGAATTCTAAGAAACCCAAAAGATCAGTGCAGTTTTGAAAGGTCGGGTCTGCCATTGTGATTCAAAATGGCGTCCAATTGCATCCAAACATAAAAAGCTGCTTCCTGATCTGAGGAACCATTGTGCAACATTTGGTTAGGGTGTCTTAAGCAATGTCCCAATGAATAGCGAACAAACAAACAACGTTCCAAAATATATAGTAGATAAATAATGTGAAGAAATTAGCAGTATACCTCTAAGAACCAAGTGTTTGGGACAAACAAACAGGTGAATGGGTTTATCACCCAGACTCCTCCCTCCATCAGTTGTCACCTGGCAGCAGTCATTCCATCAGGCAGCAGCAGATGCGTGAAGAGAAAGAAGCAGGACTGCTCCATCAGCACAGCAACTTCTGTTGCCCCCTCTCCCTGAACCTTTTCATCCCAGCTGGACATCAGAACAATTTGTAACCTTTCAACTTGTAGATGAGTTTGCCTATCTCTTCCTCCCTCCCAATCCATTTTCCTTTTGCGCTGTGTTTTTGTTTTTTTGTAAGCCTTTTAACTGACTTGCAAGCCACTCTGCAAGTCTCTCTCTCTCTCTCTCTTTTGCTGAAGAGTGGGATTAAAAATTGTCATTGTCAATAAATATTGTGGTTAGTATTCAGCTAGGCTTTACTCAGACTAAACCCATTGAAATGAACGGAACTGAGTTTGTTGTTTAGTCATTTAGTCGTGTCCGACTCTTCGTAACCCCATGGACCAGAGCATGCCAGGCACTCCTGTCTTCCACTGCCTCCCGCAGTTTGGTCAAACTCATGCTGGTAGCTTCGAGAAAACTATCCAACCATCTCATCCTCTGTTGTCCCCTTCTCCTTGTGCCCTCCATCTTTCCCAACATCAGGGTCTTTTCCAGGGAGTCTTCTCAGCCAAAGTATTGGAGCCTCAGCTTCATGATCTGTCCTTCCAGTGAGCACTCAGGGCTGATTTCCTTCAGAATGGAGAGGTTTGATCTTCTTGCAGTCTATGGGACTCTCAAGAGTCTCCTACAGCATCATAATTCAAAAGCATCAATTCTTCGGCGATCAGCCTTCTTGATGGTCCAGCTCTCACTTCCATACATCACTACTGGGAAAACCATGGCTTTAACTATATGGACCTTTGTTGGCAAGGTGATGTCTCTGCTTTTTAAGATGCTGTCTAGGTTTGCCATCGCCTTTTCCCCAAGGAGCAGACATCTTTTAATTTCATGACTGCTGTCACAATCTGCAGTGATCATGGAGCCCAAGAAAGTAAAATATCTCACTGCCTCCATTTCTTCCCCTTCTGTTTGCCAGGAGGTGATGGGCCCAGTGGCCATGATCTTCGTTTCAACCAATTTTAGTGGTCTACGCTGATTAGATCTTGGTTGAACACCACCCTATTTAAAGAATTGTTTATTCTAGTGCTATTAGGAGGCTCCATATGTTCTGGGCTCACAATTTCCCCCCCTCCAAAAGCTTTCCCATCTGCAATTTTCCACATGGGCAATTACTTTTATAACTACACACGTCAGAAGCACCAGGGCGGGTAGCAGCTAATGTTGATTTTGGGACAGAAAACATCCCTCCTTTTGCAGGTTGCTTTGTGTTCCTTTAACAGCCCCAAAACCATGTTGGGGAGTCACAACATTCAATTCCATGTAATGTAAAAGGTGTCGCTTCACGTGGTTACATTTGCTGCTTTAGAACAAAACTAATGTCAGTGGGAGCTTAATGAAATAAAGACTGTGGCATTAGTGTAATGACTTAATTATAGCTTTATACAGTTTTTATAACCTATTAAGGAACACACTTTGCCTGTGTGAACTTTAAGGACTTACCAAAAGTATCGGTCAGGTACTGGGTCTCCAACAGCCTGACAACAGAAAGAAACACTTTGTCCCTCTCTCCTGGCTTTGCTCTCGGGATGCGTCACCATGTACGGTTTTTCTGGGGGCAGAAAATATTCCTCACTGAGTTGGCTTACATAGCTGGATTTACCATTTCCTGTGTTTGATCCAGACCTGGAGAACCTCAGGCCTGCTGGCCTAATTAAACCAACAAGGCCATTTCCTCCCAAATTACAGCCACCTGCTCCACCCTTGATGTCATATGTGAGCTCAGGTGTGTGGCAGGTAACAAGAGTGTGGCTCCCATCCCTTTGAACAGTTTGCACCAAAGTTGCTTGTTAACAGACTTTGTTTACCTGCTCTTTCCAAGTGGATGTGGACTGATGAGGAACGTCCGGAACTCTCGGGGACGGTGACCAAAGCTGTTTTGTAATTGGGCTTTTTGATCTGCAAGACGGTTTTGCCATCAAGGCACACGCCAGGAACCTGAAACTCCCCATTGCTGTCAGTCACTGTCAATAGTTTTGTCGGCTTGGTTTGCAAGGAGATGGCCGCACCGACTGCAGGGCCACCACCTTGCAAGGAGACTTTGCCACGAAGCAGGTGTTCCTCGCACATGCAGGTGTCACATTCAGCATTCACGTGGCCCATGGAGCAGGTCATGTTGCAAACTGAGGGATGGAGAAAACAGCCGGTTATGACCCATCACATCATTTTTTTATTTGACTACGTACACAGCTTGCACACAGAACACAGTACTCCCCAAAGAACGCTGGGAACTGTAGTTTGTTAAGGCTGCTTGGCATTGCAGCTCTGTGAGGGGTGAACTACAGCTCCCAAGATTCTTTAGGGGACCTCATGTGCTTTAAATGTATGGTGTGTACATGGTCTTCTCTGAAACCAGCACAATTAAGGGTTGTATCCAATGAAGTTATAGACCTACTTAAATTTATGCATCTAAGTTAGGTGTGTGCATTAATTTCAGTAAGTCTACTCTAAGTATCACTGGTGTTGGATACAACCCCAAAAGAAGGAAGAAAAGAAGTATCCTAATAAACACATTTTTACATGCAGTTCTCTGACTAATGTACACATTTTTGCAAGGATTGTAAAAATGTGTTTTACTAATGTGTTCATTTTTACACACACTTTCCACTAATATTTGCATTTGATGCAATGAGTGCTGGAAGGAAGACTGCTTCCTGCTACAGGGCTCATTTCCACCTAGGGGGTGGAGCCCAGACTCACCTTGAACAGCTAAAAGAGGCTCCTGGGAGGACGGAGGGACAATGCTAGAACAACTCTAGGGTTGGGGCAACTGGCTAAAATGTTTTAAATGGTTCTAATTTTGGTTCCTCTTTTGTTTTTGTCAGATTGGTGTTAGTTAAATGTTTAGTTAAGGTTGTGGTTATTTTAATTTGGGTATAACTGTAAACTGTTTGTTATTATTGTTATATTGGTTTCTATTGATTTATTGGTTTGTTGGTTGCTTGTATAGGATATTTTGTTTTTTAATGTTTGGTGTTTTGTTGTATTTTTATATATGTTGTAAGTCACCCAGAGTGGCTGGGGAAACCCAGCCAGATGGGTGGGATATAAATTTAAGAACAACAACAATAATAACAAAATTATTATTATTATTATTATTATTATTATTATTATTATTAGTAAACAGTCACTGGAGAACCACACTGTAAAATTCTGACAAGTGTGAATTTTGGGTAGCTGTATTTCGGTTCTCATATTGTTTGAGAAAGTGAGAATTTGATAGATTCCCCTTTAAAAGTGAACTGAATTGAATTTCCCTCCCATCCCTAGACAGAGCTGAAAGGACCACAGTCACCACCAGCCTTTCCTCCAAAATCCACAGTTAGGCAATGCCTTTGTTAGCAGTATGTAGTGGCAAATTCAGACGCGCAGGGTCCTTCCATGACAAACACAGCCGTACCTCCTCACAGCCATGCCCCCTTCTAAGACTATACAAAATTCTGAGAATATACAATAAGGCTATAATTCTACAACAATAATATTTGTTGCATTACAACAATCAATGCAGATCTCCATTGGTTGCATTTCAGCAAGATCTATTTTCTGTTGACATAATGCGGGTAAATGATTTGGAGTCCTCCAATATATTCTTTCTGCCTGACTTAATTTATGTTTCCTTGAAGTTCCATTGTATATAACAGAACTTGCATACCATTCCCTTGAAACAGAAGCACCTTGTGTTTTCAGTGTTCATAAATGCTTAGCTTTGGAACATACAAAACAATGGCTCCTCAGTGATCTTCCCACTCTCTTTCTCCAGAGTGACCCTTGGAGCCAATCCTCAGTGGCTGGTTCCAATCAGCAGAAAGGGTGGGAAGACTTCATCTCAGTGGCCAAGAAGCTCCCCTTTCATGCCAGTTGGGTGACCCCAGTATGCTGGAGGGAGGGACCCTCCTGGGACCCAGTTGCCGAAACAGCAATGGGTCTTCAACCCCAGACCACAACACCTCTTGTTGGTTAGGGACCAACCAAACTCTCACAAAATTGTGACAAGCTTTTGAGTTCTCTTCATCAAGCAAGATGCTAGACAAGGCATTGTGAGGGTAAGAGTTTGAGGTATTGGGGGGGGGGGGTAATATGCAAGTACAGTTGACCCTTAACACAGTCTTAGAATTTTATGGGGGCACCTGAGCAAGGAGGTCCAGCACAGCGTCGCCCTTCCTCGCTCACTTCTTTGCAGTGTGGCTCCTGAAGGCTTTCTGCAAGGCAGGTCCTGGTCCGAGTCTGGACGCCATCCTGTTCACATTTTGCAGAACATTCACTCCATGTTGACCACGAAGACCATAACATTTTGGAATCTTGAGGTAAAGTGTCTGGCAACAAGATTGTCGCTGTGTTACAGAGGTCTGGCCTCATGCGTCCAAAATAAAACAATTGGGGCCTTTCTCTTACAGTGATTTCTTTCTTTTTTAAAAAGAGTGCTTTTAGAGAATAATAGAATTAGCCTTCTCTACCTCATCTTCTCGAGCATATCTTGGCCATAAATCTTTCCAAGGAAGACTACTTTCTCCTTTGGCAAAACCTGCTTGTGCAAAGACCCTCACTAGGAAATCTCCCAGTCATGCCCATCCACTTGGGTGGCTTTAAAATGGGGGTATTTAAAGTGCAGTCAAACCATCAATTCATGTTTTGCTAGACAGGGACATGTTAGGAGCTGAATCTCACAGAGTTTTCCTGTAAGTTTGCTAGAGAGAACTCTGTGCCCTGAGCTATACACATTTTCCTACCAGCCTAGCCATATCATCTTCTTTGTCACTTTCCACCAAGCCAGAAATGCTGCATTTGAGCTCCAATGTTCAGACACCATCTTAAGCTAAGCTAAAGTATGTCTTTCTAACAGAATTACCATTTTAAGCCTGAACAAAGTCTGAACAAAGCTGCTGTATCTGTTACTCTCCAACAAGCTTCTGGGTGAGTAAATGTTGTTTTTACCTTTTTACAAGACTGTTTGTGCAATTATTGTTTTAAGGGGGAAATACTAGGAGAATCCAGTCTGCCTTAAAGCATCCTGGATTGCTTAAACTAAAAGTCTAAAACTAGCCTATCTATGCTTCCCTTTTAAGTTGCAAAGGGATGACACTCTGCTGAACTCACAAATGTGAGGAAGGAAGGATAATATCTAATAAATGTAGCCTCTCCTAGCATCTATTCACACCCCAACATAATAAAAGAGGATTAGACAAATTCCTGGAGGGTAACGCTAATGGTGGCTATGCTCTGCCTCTACTGTTGAATACCAGCTGTTGAGAATCACAAGCGGGGAGAATGATGTTGCAGCCAGTTCCTGCCTCTGGGCCTCTGGTTGGTCACTGTGAGAACAGGATGTTGGACTACATCTAGCCTGATCCAGTGAACAGGCCCTTCTTATATGATCCAATACGATAATCTTTATTGTCACTGACCCATACAGAACAATGAAACTGAAAAAAATCTACAGACATTCAAAAACCAACAAGCCTGCTAGCCTAGCTATCCCAGCCTGGTTAACCCCCTAAAAACTCTGATACCCCATAATTAAATACAATATACTCCCATAGAGACAACCTTATAATGCGTTTAAAACCCAAATCACATTTGGGTAGAAACTGTTTCTCAGGCGGCTAGTCCTAGTCTTTATAACCCTGTACCTTCTTCCAGAAGGCAGAAGCTGAAAGAGATCATTTCTGGGGTGCGCACTATCCTGCACTATCTCTGCAGCTTTCTTATGACACCCGGAAGCATAGATTTGATCCAAGGTAGGAAGAGTGCACCCAATTATTCTCTCTGCAGTCTTTACAACCCTGGACAGCATTGTTTTTCCCCTGACTGTGCAGCTCCCAAACCACACACGCAGACCATAAGTTAATACACTCTCAACAGTACAATGGTAAAATGCCATCAACAGGTCCTTTGAGAGATTGTTTTTCTGGAGGATTCTCAGAAAATATAACCTCTGCTGTGCTCTCTTCATCAGGTGAGCACTTACCTCTGGGGCACAGGAAACGCACAGCATAATTCAAGCATGTTTGCCCTGCAGGCTGCTCCTTGTTCAGGCACCAGAATCCCTCCTGAGCATTGGAGTGAACCACCTGGCCTGTGCTGGCGGCAGGGATCCAGTCTGTCGTTCGGGCTTCGACGCGGATGGGCCTGGGACACAACCTGTCCCGATAGTAGAAGCGGATGGCATCTGTGCGCTCGTAATCCCCATTGCCTCCAGGGTGGTCAATGTTAAACCAAGTGGTCCATCTCACATTGCCTGGATAACGGAGAAGAATGCAGGGTGCCTCTCACATACCTGGAAACCTTCTTGTCTTCCATCAGTTTTATTGTTTAGAATTAACAAACCCCCTAGCTTAGCAAGATGGAAAACATGATTTGGAAAAGACACTGATGGGAGGACCATAGCTAAGTGCTGAGACATCTGCTTTGCAGACAGAAGCTCCTCATCCTTGGTTGAGATCCTTGCATCTCCAGGTATGTCACCTGGGAATGTCTTCTGCCTGAGGCCCTGGTCACTGCCAGTCAGTGTAGATAATGTGGAGCCAGATGGACCTATAGTCTCTTAAATGAGGTTTCATATAACACAGCCTTGCAGGATCTCATCTAACTCCAAAAAGCTGTTTTTAGCTAGTATGTATATAATTCAGCTCTGTTTTAATTTGTCCCCTCCTTCTCTTCACCCCTTTGATTGGTTAACTGCCTACTCAGCTTTCATTTTCTATTTTCTTAATCCAATGTAAACTGGAAAGTTTGCAGGGAAGGGCTCAGTGTTAGAGCATCTGCTTTGCATGCAGAAGGTCCCAGGTTCCATTTCTGACCTCTCCAAATAGGGCTGAGAATGTCCTCTGCCTGAAATCCTGGAGAACCACTGCTAATCAGTGCAGACAATACTCAGCTAGATGGACCGATGGTCAGGCTTCATAAGGCAGCTTGGTCGGTTCCTCCACTTGCTCTTAGACATATTCAGAATCACTTTATACAGTGAAGGTGGTGTTGTATATGGACAAAGAGACTGATCTGTGGATCAGAAAGTCCCTGGGTTGAACCTCGCTTGTGCCATAGACCCTGTTGGTAAGCCACTCTCTTTCACTCTCTGCCCCGCAATCCTCAATTTTTATTTTATTTACGTATTTTTCGCTCTATAAGACGCACCAGACCACAAGAGGCACCTAGTTGTTGGAGGAGGAAAACAAGGAAAAAAATATTCTGAATCCCAGAAGGCAGAACAGCAAGAGGGATCGCTGCACAGCGAAGGCAGTGATCCCTCTTGCTGTTCTGGCTTCTGGGATAGCTGTGCAGCCTGCATTCGCTCCATAAGACGCACACACATTTCCCCTTGCTTTTTAGGAGGGAAAAAGTGAGTCTTGTAGAGCAAAAAATACGGTATATAGCATTTGATTACTTAAAAAAAAGCAACCCACAACCTCACAGCAGTTTACAAAAAAGAATAAAACAACTAAATTACCCGTAAAACACAGTTAAAAACAACAAATTAAAATCTCTGAAAACAGTGTTTCCCAAACTTGGGTCTCCAGCTGCTTTTGGACTACAATCCCCATTATCCCTGGCTAGCAAGACCAGTGGTCAGGAATGATGGGACCCGTAGTCCAAAAGCAGCTGGAGAGCCCCGTTTGGGAAACACTGCTCTAAAAATAAGTAACATCAGCGTTAAGCTAAAAACCAGATTAAAGCATATCAACATTACAGTGGTACCTCTGGTTACGAACTTAATTCGTTCCAGAGGTCCATTCTTAAGCCGAAACTGTTCTTAACATGAGGCGCGTTTTAGCTAATGGGGCCTCCTGCTGCTGCCGCACCGCCGGCGTGCGACTTCCGCTTGCATCCTGGGGCAAAGTTTGCAACTAGGGGCATCTACTTCCAGGTTAGCGGAGCTCGTTACCTGAAGCATTCGTAAGGAGGACGGTATGTAACACGAGGTTCCACCGTACACATATCTGGAAAGGCTTGCCTAATCAAAAACGTTTTAGCAGGCATTCCGAAAGAGCACAGTGAAGGTACCCACCAGATGTCAATAGACAGGGAGTTCCAACTTTCTGGGTGCTGGGAAATGATAGCAATTACCATGGCTAACCTTTGACCTATGCTCACCCCCAGTGGCGTAGCGTGGGGGGTGCAGGGGGGGCCGGCCGCACCGGGCGCAACATCTGGGGGGTAGGGTTAGGGGGCGCAAATCACGGGTTAGGGGGCGCAAATCCACGGGTTAGGGGGCGGAAATTACTTGCCTTGCCCCGGGTTCTGACAACCCACGCTACGCCACTGCTCACCCCCCCCAAACCTTTTTGTAGCTACTGAATGCTTGACTAAGGTGGGCTTTGGGCATGATCTAGAAAGGCTCCCTTTCTGTTCTCATGAGGAATAAATGGACCAGGTGCTGCCACCGTTCCTTACGCCAGTCTGACATATACTGCCTGAGCAGGCTGCCTTCTCTGCCTATTGGCAGGACCGGCCTTGAAATGGGCTGCGGTTCTATGTTTGACTTTCGCTGTCCAGCAAACGCAGCCAGGCCGATTCTCTTTTGCTGCTCGCCAAAAGTCGTTCAGCAGTGGCAGGACTTACTTAGTATGTTTTCCATTACTGAAGAAAGTCGTGGAGACAAACTGGTTGGATCTGTTGTAAATTAAATCATTCTCTTTTTTTAAAGGAACGGCCAAGTCCGAGACATCCTCCCTCTTTCCTAAAACAAAACTACTAGAGATGGGAAATGACTTACTGTCTGGACCGCGTTTGATCAGAGGGTTGTACAGTTTCTGTCCTGGCTTGATCCTGCTGACTGATTGCTTTAGAACTCGCTCGCCTCAGGGAGAGAAAAGTCAGGAGAAAAACATAATCAAACGAGCTGGAGAAAATAACATATTGAAGTGATAACAGTAGCATAAATTCTATTATACCCAGCTATTAGTTTCTAGAGAATACATACTGGGAGTCCTCAATGCTCCTTGTGATGCTGGAATTTTGTAAATGCATGTCCACTTCAATTCCTGATGTGTAGAGACACTGTCGTTACTCAGTGTAGGAATGGGTGAACCTTTCAAATTTTGGCTTCTCATTTTTTCCAGCCTTAAGTTCAGGTTTCTACATTTCCACAAAAGTTTGCAATATTTTGTTTCATGTCCTGATGAAAATTCACCAGTATTTTAATACCAATCTCTCCTAATGTACATATTTGTAGGTGCAATCTCTCCTTATGTACACATTTTTGCAAAGCAGTGTTCCCTAGTATAATACCTGGATAGCTCAGTTGGTTAGAGGGTGGTGCTGATAATGCCATGGTTGCAGGTTTGATTCCCGTATCGGAGAGCTTTATATTCCTGCATTGCAGGTGGACCAGATGATCCACGGGGTCCCTTCCAACTCTACAATGCTACGATTTTAGTATGATTTTTCTGCTCACTATAATGTATACATTATGTGCACACCCTGCCCTAGCATGTGCACATTTGTACACATTCTGCGGCTGGAGAATTACACTGCAAAACTGGGTGAAGCGCAAATTTTGGTTCACGGATTGTTTCAGAAAGTTCATACAGGTTTCCCTTGAAATGCAACCTGAATAAAATTTCTTTCCAGCCCTACTAAGGATCCCTTGTACATGTCCATAGGTTCACATATTCCAAAGCATCCTAAATAGGTTCTGGGACTCAGCCCTGCCTCAAACAAAGCCTTAGTTAGAGCCAAAAAGAGCCAGAAAGCGACTCCCTTAATATAATGGCATCAGTGCACAGGCTTCTTTATAGAGAACATGGAAAGGGTTTTTTTTGGGGGGGGATCCCTGCCTAAAAGTGCTCACTGTCTCGGATCTCAATTTTTAGTTGCCCATGTTACTCTCTAAACAGAAGGGGGGAAATAGGATATGGGGGAAATGGAGAGACATATTTGACCCACTAGACCAGGGGTCAGCAGGATTTATCTTGACTGGGCCGGATCAGTCCCACGGAGATCCCTCCGTGGGCCGGATTGTGCATGTGTGTGAGTGATTTTTGGCATCTGCGCATGAGCAGACACAATTTTCAGCGCCGTGGAAGTGAGTCCCCGCGCTGCACTGCATAGGTTTAGCGCAGCGCGCAAGCGCGCAGCTTAGTTTGGGGACAGCTTGTGGGCTGGTCAAACAATCTCCGCGGGCCACTTCTGGCCCATGGGCCTTAGGTTGCTGACCCCTGCTCTAGATTCAACTAGCCATTTAGATTCAATTTAACTTTTAAACGTTTTTCTATTCTGTTCTAACCAAAAGTGGCTTATGACACAAAACAGCGGAAGTACAGTGGTACCTTGGTAGTCGAACGGCTTGGCTCCTGGGCAAATTGGCTCCTGAATGCCACAAATCTGGAAGTGAGTGTTGCTGTTTGCGAACGTTTTTCGGAAGCCGAACGTCCGATGTGGCTTCCGCTTGATCGCAGGAAGCTCCTGTGGTCAATCGGAAGCCACGCCTTGGTTTTCGAACCATTCCAGGAGTCGAATAGACTCCTGGAAAGGATTACGTTTGAGAACCAAGGCACCACTGTACGATCTAAGGTATTAAAATGACATGTTTGATATAGCCATATCGATAATATATTCCAGCTGCTGCTCCTCTTCCTGTCCTCCACACAGCAGAGTCCCTGAGATGCCAACCCAGATTCTTCAAAGGACCACCCCAAAGTGCTGTCCTCCCATGACCTCCACCCAGAGGCAGTACCTGCCCCACCCCCCAGGCACCAAGACTTCACATTTGTGGTGTTCTTCTGACCCTTCTGGGCCCTGCCTGGCCTGCAAAGGTGACACTCTGCGGGTGTCAGAGTGGAAAGATTGCCCCATCCCCTGCCCCAATTCTGCTGCTATCTCTGTTGGTAGAAGCCTTATTGGCCACAGTGCTGGGCAGCCTCACAGCTGTAATAACAGCTGCCAAGTAGAGCTCTCTGCATCCACACACACACCCAATAGATGTGCGTGCAAAGGAGAGGCAAGTGGGTGCATGTGAGCATTTGGCAACGTGATGCAAGAACAAAATTGTATAGTCTGCTGCAGACCTTTCCCCAATTTTTTTGTGCTATACAAGACATTAGGCATTAAGGGGAGGAAGGGAAACAACTCCCAGACTCTAAAAGGAAGCCAGATGACGATTCGAATGTAAATGAAAAATCCAGAAAGTTAAGAGAGGAAATGACTGGCTGATACAACCTCCCTTTGTGGTTCTGTAGACTCGGCTTGCTTGTCGCTGCACAGACTTGGCTGAAGCTAAACTCCTCTTCTAATTCCTTCCTGTGGAGGTAGAGCATGGCTTGTTGGCCAAGTCCCTGGCACTGCTTGCCCTTAACTGCAAGGAAGGATGTGATCCCGTTGCCAGCACTGAAGAAAGGACTTTGGAGCAGTGTGGTGTAGTGGTTAGGGTCATGGGACTTGTGAGACCAGAGGCCAAACCCTCCATCAGCCTCAAAGCTTGCTGAGTGACCTTAGGCCAGCCACTTTCTCTTCTCTTTGCCTCACCTACCTCACAGGGTTCTTGGGAGGATAAAATGGAGAAGGAGGAGAACCACCTTGAGCTCCTTAGAGGAAAGGTGAGGTAAAAATGTGATTTGAAAATAATATCATAGATGACCTATTTACTGAGTGGTCACCCTGATTTGATTACACATTAGGTTTTCTTGATTACCCAGAGGGTTACACAATAGGGTGAAATGCATCTCACACAATTATTATTATCATCATTTATTAGATTTAGATACCATCCTTCGTCACAAGATCTTAGGGTGGTTCACAAGATTAAAAGTACATGGTAAAAGCACAATTAATAGTTAAAACAAAGACAAAAAAATAATACTCCCCTCCCACGAACACGTTTAAAAGGCTGATTTAATCAGCCAAAGGCCTGGTTGAACAGATATACAGTGGTACCTCGGGTTAAGTACTTAATTCGTTTCGGAGGTCTGTTTTTAACCTGAAACTGTTCTTAACCTGAAGCACCACTTTAGCTAATGGGGCCTCCTGCTGCTGCCGCACCGCCGGAGCACAATTTCTGTTCTCATCCTGAAGCAAAGTTCTTAACCTGAAGCACTATTTCTGGGTTAGCGGAGTCTGCAACCTGAAGCGTATGTAACCTGAAGCGTTTGTAACCCGAGGTACCACTGTATAATGAAGGCACCAGATGAATACACTGTCCTTGCATAGCAATGAACCTGAAGTCCCACCTGCATGTTTAACAGTCATGTCTTGTCCCAAAGTGTTCTGGGAGCTGTAGTTTGTTAAGGGTGCTGGGAGTTGTTAAGAGACACCCCCTATTCCTCTCACAGAGCCACAATTCCCAGAGTTCGCTGGGAAGAGGGAGTGCTAAAAACCACTCTGGGAATTGTAGCTGCCAGCACCCTGTACAAACTGCAACTCCCAGGATTCTTTTGGGAAAGCCACGGCGGTTTAAAGTGCTGTCAACGCACAATGTAGATGGGACCTCTGGTTCATTGCTATGCGGGGTGCAGCACCTCTGTGCGAGATGCGTTTTCAAAAGAACAAATGTTCACGGTGCCTGTCGTTGGTGTAGTGGTTCATTTTATGGCAGCCGACCCAGCCTGTGGGGCAAGAGAGCAGCTGGTTTGGGGATTGGAAACAAAAGGTTTTGTGTCTGTTCCCTGTCAAATTCGGTTTCCACTTGAGTGTGCCAAGCGGCAGCTGTCTGCACGGGCTGTTGAGCAGAACCTCTTGCAGAGTTGAAACCACGACAAACCCGCCTCCCGCCCCCTCAAATGCATCCTCCGCTGAGGAAGGCAAGCAAGGTTGTTGGGGCACGCAGGGGAGGCCAGAAATTCAGCACACAGAGAAGCAATCGTCCCGTCCTATTCCCAGCACAACTCCATCAAGTCCGGTCCTACTGTTAGGCAAAGTGAGGCAACTGCCTTAGGCCACAGATCTGAGGGTGGAGGCAGCTTTCCTAACCCACCCACCACAGCCATTCCCAAGGGGAAGGCAGGTGTGTGTAAGCAAAAGACAAGCAAATCTGTCCCTTTGGGTTTCTCACATTCTCATTCCACCCCCCCCCCCAGTCTTGAGTTCCGTTCTCTCCACATCAGTTTTTTGGTTGGGGGGATTTAAGTCCTCGTGGGTAAGTCACAGGGATGTCAACTTGAATAAAATTGGTGGGGGGGGAGGCAGGTAAGCCCCGCCCTGAATAATCTATCATGAGACGCAGCACACAAACACCATTTGAATGGCAAATGCCCCCGGCCCCCACAAATATTATATGGGGTGGGTGAAAGGACCTTGGCTCCTATGATCTCTCAGCCTAACCTACCTCACAGGGTTGCTGTGAGATAAAAATGGAGACGATGAGAACCATGTATTTTCAAGCTCCTTAGGTGGCATATAAATGCGACAAGTAAGTAAGCATGTAAATAAATAAAGCATAAAGAAATTGAATGTGAAAATAATTTAACAGTGTCCCCCCTTACATTTAGGCTGTGCATACACAATACATTTAAAGTCCCCCCTCAAAGAACCCCAGGAACTGTAATTTGCTAAGGGTACTGGGAATTATAGATCAATGAGGGGCAAACTACACTTCCCAGGATTCATTGGGGGGGATTTAAATACATGTTGAGGTAGCCAAGGAGTACCTTTTATTGGTCTGCACTCCACAGCCTTCCCAGGTGTTTCCTGAAAATCCCATGGCATCCTGGGCTGGGAATTCCTACTCCCTGCTGGGCACCTTTTGTGTTCTCAAGTAACACATTTACTTTTTCACTTTTGAAGAAATCCCTGCAGAATTTTATGTTAAGGTACAAGGAAGGATTTTCCTTAAAAGCAAGGTCTGCAAGCACACCAACCTCTGGCCCTCAGCAAACGTCTCCCTGGCCTTCTGTGCAACTGTTTGCCCCCTGAGGCAACTCCTCCATTGGGGCTTTTTCAGATCAAGAAGCAGAGGCAGCCAGGGAGGCTGCGAAGTGTGAGAGAAATGTTTACTGGGAAGAAAAACACATGCCATCCTTGGCCACCTGCAGGGCCAGGCCACTTTGACACTTGAGGCAAAACAGAAAATGGCACCTCTGCTGCTGCTTCCTCCCTCCACCCCCTGCCGCACTTCCTTTGCTGCCTTAGGCAAGTGGAGATGGCCAGGGGAAGCCCTGGCATGTTAAAGGAGGTGGGGCAGATACAGAAAGGAGCAAGCGGGGTAGCAGCAAAGGAGGCAGAGAGCGGCATGCTCCTTGGGGGCTGCCTCTGCCATAACTGCCAGCCGTCCCCAGCCAGCTGCCTGAGGTGACTGCCTCATGAGCCTCATGGGCAGGTTAGCCTGGTCACCTGGAAACATTAAGGTAAGCTCTATACTTCACAGCCACCAAAGTTATAAAGGAATTCTCAGATGCCCTGCGAATGAGATGCAAAAAAACAGAAGCATCGTTCCTTCAGGAAATTAGAGAGCGAGTTTTGGCCCAGCACAATTCTCGATGGACCTTTAGTCTGACCCAACAGAGCTTTTTCTGATGGTCTTTCCAGAGCATGCAAAAGCTGCATGAAGAAGATCTTTCTTAGACCTGGATAGCTAAAACAAAACAAAATAATAATAATTTCATCTGTGATGCTCACCAAAAATGCCTGCCACTCCGAGAAGGATGAAGGAAGCCAAGAGGCATCGCTGTGTTGCAGCCATCCTCCAGGGACAGAACTGGTTCCTCATGGGGATCTGAGTCCCAGTCAGATTGGATGCATTCAGGTGGTGCCCCTCTGGTCTGAGTGGATGTTTAATCTTCCTGCATGGAACAACTGGTGGAAAAGGAGGACATGTCTATCAACAGGAGCCTGACCTTGAGACTCTTGAGACTTTGCAGGGATCTGCTTGGCCGCTGAAAAAACAGGAGGCTGGACTAGATGGGCCATTGGCCCAATCCAACAGGCCCTTCTTACATTCTGACAAAGTTAATAGATGTGATTAATATGGGTAAATTCATCTCAGTGGGTCTACTATGATTAGAATTTAGTTGGATACAGCTGTGATGGGTAAACGCCCCGGAAAGCGTGGGATGAATGGAAGGATTAACGGGAAGACGTATAAACACTCCACCCCACAAATAAGGATGAACGGAGGGTGATTGCCACACGTCGTATAACCGCACCCCCCAAAAAACAAATTAGAGTGAAAGCTCAATAAAGACCAAAGTCTAACCTCCATGTAAGCTTTGTGTAAGCAAATCTGGATGAGTGCTCAATAAACAGGGCTTCTAATGGAGCACCCGGAAAAAAACCACCCATGCCCTCTTAGGCTGTTTTCTCGGGACAGTGACGTCATCAGCAGAGAGGGTCTGTTCCCCGAGCATCTTGGCCGGGGAGGACGCAGCAGGCTGCACTTTTAGGAAGCTGGCTCTCCCTGCTCTAACTTATTGGAAACTCGAGTGGATGTTTCCCCTCTCCGCCCCCCGCCCTGAAACTCCTGGCATAACTTCTCAAGTATAACAAGAGGGAAGCGTGTAGCAGAGACGGTATTCATATCTGTCTATCCACTTAAGCTTCCACACTAAATCTGTTCTGCAGATGATGGCTTCTTGCAATCTCATTGGAGGCCCCCTTTTAAAAGGATTAAACGCCCCCAGAACCGAAATGATTCAAGAATGCTGAAATAACGGAGCTTGGCCACGGCATATCCATCCTGTAACACAATCCTCCCTCCTGAGATTGGAACATCCTCCGAGACATATGCTAAGGAAAATAAATATCCTTGTTATAGCCAGTTTCGCTCGCAAATCAGATAGGAATGTAGCCAGAAATGATGAGGAAGTGTAAACCCTTTCCCCAGGGCCCTCAGACACAGATGTGTACATGCACATGCTACATGTTTTGATTTGCACTGAGAGAATATACAAATTATTTTACAAGTTTCTAGTCCTGTTGGTGTTAGGATTTTTTTACAAAAATAAAATGTCTGTTAAATGGTAAAGGGACCCCTGACCCTTGGGTCCAGTCGTGGCTGACTCTGGGGTTGCGGCGCTCATCTCGCTTTATTGGCTGAGGGAGCTGGCGTACAACTTCCGGGTCATGTGGCCAGCATGACTAAGCCGCTTCTGGTGAACCAGAGCAGCACATGGAAATGCCATTTACCTTCCTGCTGGAGCGGTACCTATTTATCTACTTGCACTTTGATGTGCTTTCGAACTGCTAAGTTGGCAGGAGCAGGGACCCAGCAACGGGAGCTCACCCCGTCGCAGGGATTTGAACTGCTGACCTTCTGATCAGCAAGCCCTAGGCTCTGTGGTTTAATCCATAGCGCCACCCACGTCCCTCAAATGTCTGTTACTAAGTACTGAATCCTCTTCCACCCGAACAAAATAGAATATGAGATTGTCCAAGCAGCTAGGCAAGGAAGGAGTCTAGCAAGAACTGAATTCCTAACCCCCAGCCATTGAGATTCCTACTGAAACACCACTGTGGAGAGTTTCACTAGGCACTGCCCTCATGTCTTCAAGCCTATCATGATGTTCACAAGGTCTAGAAACTTTGATATTTTAAAACTGACGTTATAAGGAGTTTTAATACTATGGCTAATGCCATGTCAGGAGTTGTGTGCATTTGCAGGGAATCCATATACAGAATGCAAACCGTCCTGGTAGAATCCTTGCAGCAGGCAACGCATTAAGATTAGGGTTGTAATAAAACCTTGCTCAAATCCAACCTTTGGTCAGGCTTTCAAAAATTCAAATCCAAAGTTAGAAATGCGTTTTAGGGGCACTTTGGAAAATGCTTCTTGCCATTTGTTTATTTATCTGTTTAAAAGATCTCTATCTCACTCTTCATTAAAATAATCCCAGAGCAGTATGCAATATAATCAAAAGTATATAAACCAGTGAAACGTTTAAAAATCGTTTGCTGACCTGGTGCCCCAACCAACATTATAAGGCAAAACATTTGGAGGAGTCCAAGTTGGAGACAGCTGAGTTAAAGCATCCTCATCAACAACGCAAGTCACAAAAGACCTCAGCCATAAAACTGTCCCAAAGGAAACGGAACATTACAAACTTCTTGATGTTCTTAATTCTTGTAAATAAGCTTAACTTTCCAGCATCGCCATGTGGTTAGGGCTGGGTGAATGTATCAATTTCACCTTTTTCTCAGTTTCTCATTTTCTTGATTTTAAGTACAGTTCTGCACATTTCCACGTTAGTTTGTGATTAATGGGGGGGGAAAGGTTCTCATGAAATTCATCAGTGTTTTTGCAAAGCAATTTTCTCTGACATTCTGCATTGTTGTATGTTATTTTCACTAGCGCAGTTATTTGCACACTTTACCTCAGTCTACGTATTTTGGTACACATTACTTGGCTAGAGGACAACATTGCAAATTTCAGAGAAGTGCAAATTTTGAAGGATGCCCGTGTTTCCAATCTCGTATTATTTCGGAAAGAGTGAATCAGGTATGTTTGACTTTAAACAGGCATAAATTTGAATTTCTCCCCCAAATCCCTACATGCGTCACCCTGTGTTTTTTTTAGAAATCTTGAAATAGAACATCATATATAATTGGGAACACTTCCAGACAGCCTAAGCATTCATCTTGATTTGTTTGCACTACGTTTGTGGGTAGGTTATATGACTTTGTGTCAAGCAATTGTCATCCCATACATTCCAGTGCATTTCACCATCACTTTGGAGGCACAGCAGGTTTTGTTACGCAAGAGTTCTGGATCAGCTTTAACTGCAACCACCCGAATTTGCTGGTATGTGATTAAATCTCACCCGAAAATAGTGACAGCCTGGAAGGGCCCACAGTTTGGTTTTGTTGCAAACAGATGAAATGGAGGAGAATATGCTATTGCAATTGCCTCCCACACATCTCCTTCAGATCCCTCTGAAGTAAATATGTTTGTGGGGGAATCCATCTGAAGCCTAAAGAAGGTCTGTCCAAGATGTAAACAAAACAGAGTTTAGACGGTTGAATGAAAAAATTCTTTCTTTCTTTCTTTCTTTCTTTCTTTCTTTCTTTCTTTCTTTCTTTCTTTCTGTCTTTCTTTTTAAAACTCTTGTTCACATTTGCCAATACATTTCATTTTAATGCAATTAAATAAAGCCTGAACTTTTTTTGGTTTTGGTTTTTTTTTTTGCAGGGGGGTGGGTGGGAATCATCCATTCCAAGCAAAGCAAAAGGACTTCATATCAGAGACTTAGGCACATCCATCCATTTCTCCGCCAGATGAGAAGCTCTTCATGCTGCCTGGATCACGGCGGTGGCTCTTTATTGAACATCTTTGAAAATTAACGCTCCCCTCCTTTTTCAAATTCTGAATGTTGAGTGATAGCTGGAGAAAAATCAGGAGGAATTTATCCAAGTCCTGAATTCTCTGACCTAATGGTGTGAATAAATTAGGGACAACCTGTCCTAAATCAGAGGTTCTGTCCTGGCTGGTTTGGTCCCTTCAACTTTCCCAGTCATTGCATCATGATGAACCTGCCTTGCAAATCCACTGTTTTCACACTGCAGAACAAATTGTCCTCTGCTCCTCTGACACAACTGCCTCTTATAAGCTTCTAACTTGCTACTTAACCAAGCATTCAACAGTTCCATGGTTAAAAACAACAACACATTTTATGTGTTTTAGGATATATATAACCTGTTCTTAAAGAAACTTCCCACTTATCAAGATAAATTAAAGCACAGTCTAAATCAAGCGAGCAGCAATAAAATTTTTGTTCCTACCCCTGCCTCTATTTCTTCATGTTGTATGTAAGTGGTTTTTGCATATAACAGCATATAAAGTCAACCTCACACCATTTTTAAAAATGGACTTAATGATGGAGAAGCTCAGATTTAGTTCTGCCTAGTCAAGCTCTAAGAAGTTTGAGACGCTAAGAGAAAAATTAGTGTTGCAGCTTACCCCAGGCTCCCAGTTCTTTGCACCTTCTGGACTCCTGTCTAAATACATCCGCTCTGAGTGTTTTCCAACTGCCGGGGTCTCTTATATAGCCTTGTGTAGAGCTTAGGGGGTGGCATTGAGCCACACAGATGGAAAACCTGCTCTGACAGCAAGGAAACCAGAGACTTTTAAAATCCCTTTAAAGGAGGAGATGCAAACTTTTTCTGGACGATCAGAAAAAAATGTAACGGCCAGCAGGCTAAGTGGCAGTGCTCTGGAACACACTCATGTATTGAATAACTTGTAAAATCACCTTCTTCTGAGGTCCTAGTTCTGAACCACTGGGATCAGTGGGGCCAGCTGCAAAGGGTGGTACGTTTGGGCATTTGCTGGGGGGCCCCAGCCCATCGCCCCAATGGTGCTGCCCTCCAGTCTTATGGAGCACCCCAAAATGTCAGCATCAACATGAGACAGTTGGGTTTGCACACCCTCTTTCTTTCAGGTCATTTCCCCCCACCCACAGATGGAAAATGCACCCCAAAAGTCTGCACCACATTTTGCATTCGTGGCAGAGATTTAGCACTTAGCCTGCAGTCAAATGTTTTGTAAAAATTAGAAATCTCTCTGTTCAACTGCAAAGCTTTTCTGTTTGTTTCTATTCTATTCTATTCTATTCTATTCTATTCTATTCTATTCTATTCTGTTCTTGAATAGCTCAGAGTTAAGCATCCAGGACTTCTGTTTCTCTTTTCCTACATATTCTATCACCTGTACATGTTTGCAAAAATTATTTTCATCAGGATCACTCCTAGGAATGGGTAAGGAATTTATTCAGGCAACGTTTCACAGCAATCCAGTGCTCCCAAAGCTGCCTACGTTAGTTGTGTTCATTCATTTTAATAGGTCTATTTTGAGTAGGTTTAGAATTGGGTACAACCTTTTCTGTGCACAGAAAATGCATATTTTATGAATGAATGCACTGGAAAGCATCAAAACATTTCTTTTCTACATTTTGAGCATGTATTTTGTGCAAAAGTGCACACAAAGTGCATACTATTCAAATGTGGGCTTTCCACTAGCCATTGTTTTCCCCCAGGTTGCTAGCATCCGTCTGTCTTGAGAGACAATGGAGTGTGCTACTGGGGGTGAAGCCAAACGACTGTACAGTGGTACCTTGGGTTAAGAACTTAATTTGTTCCAGAGGTCCGTTCTTAACCTGAAACTGTTCTTAACCTGGAGCACCACTTTAGCTAATGGGGCCTCCTGCTGCCCCCGCGCTGCCGGAGCACGATTTCTGTTCTCATCCTGAAGCAAAGTTCTTAACCCGAGGTACTATTTCTGGGTTAGTGGAGTCTGTAACCTGAAGCGTCTGTAACCTGAGGTACCACTGTATTAGCAGCACCAAAGCCCGAGCCGTGTGTATGGAGGCCCTGGGTTGCCCAGATGACACGACCCCCCTCTCGGCCTTGCTGGTGTGGTCCAAAGGAAAGCAGAGCATTATGTTCATCACCAGCTTGTCTGCAGGAGTTGCTGGAATGAGGCAAACAAGGCGCCAGCCAAAGGTCTTAGGGACTCTACTCCAGATTTGTGTAGGGTTTACTCCTTAGACTTTTCTTCTCCTGAAGATATCCCACAAGGCAGTGGAGATTTAGAACCAGAGTTCTCCTTCTCCTAGATGGGCTACCTTCCCAGGCTGACAATCCCCATCTGCCCCTCACTTCCATCTACAGCAGGGGTAGTCAACCTTTTTATACCTAACCACCCACTAATGCATCTTTCTTGATTGTAAATTTCCTTACCGCCCACCAGTGCTTGATGGATGGAGGATTCAGCTTGTGCCATAGAACCCCCTACCGCTCACCTAGAATCCTGAAACGCCCACTAGTGGGCAGTAGGGACCAGGTTGACAACCCCCAATCTATAGCAAATGCCAAAACTGCCTTCTTGACCGTTGGACCCACTATTGGTCTTGTCTACTCAGTCTGCCAGAGCTTGTCTTCACATGCATGGGAAGTCCCTAACTCACTGAGGATTTGAGACCCATCAGCTACCCTCACCTAATTTAGCTGGCCAGTTGAAGCCATTCCCAGGGTGTGGCCGCTGTCGCATGCTGCCAGCTTCTAGGACAAACACACGAGACGTAACAGCTGTGTTCTTAGAGAAATAAGGTATACAGTAGTACCTCTGGTTACATACTTAATTCGTTCCAGAGGTCCGTTCTTAACCTGAAACTGTTCTTAACCTGAAGCACCACTTTAGCTAATGGGGCCTCCCACTGCTGCCGCGCCGCCGGAGCACGATTTCTGTTCTCATCCTGAAGCAAAGTTCTTAACCTGAGGTACTATTTCTGGGTTAGCAGAGTCTGTAGCCTGAAGCGTCTGTAACCTGAAGCGTATGTAACCCGAAGTACCACTGTACTATTCATTGTATCGAATTTCAACAGAAGTAGCTCATAAAGTTCAACAAACGAACAAAGCAGAAGATCCAGTGGATCAGATCATTCTCTAGTCAGTTCATGCATAAGGTCCATCCATGCAGTGGCGTAGCGTGGGTTGTCAGCACCCGGGGCAAGGCAAGTAATTTGCGCCGCCCCCCCCCCGCTGCACTGTCCCTCCCCCAGATAGTCCCTCGCTCTCTCTCCGCACCGCACCGCATGCCTGGCACCCTCCCCTCCACAGTGGGCGGCGACCCGGCGGCTCGGATCGGATTCGCACAGCCAGCACTGCAGTGAGAGAGAGTGAGTGAGCCAGGTAGGGGCAGAGAGCTGTGAGTGCGAGCACGCCCCCCCCCAAATGTTGCGCCCGGTGCGGCCGTCCCCCCCTGCACCCCCCACGCTACGCCACTGCATCCATGTAATGCTGTCCATTCCATTTGATACAATGATAGTATACCTTATTTATCTAAGAACACAGCCGGTTATGTCTCGTGTGTTTATTGAAGATGCTTTACGTGACCACAGGTTTGTTTGTTGTTGTTTTACCAGCTTCTAGGAGCCACAGGTGAGAGCTGAGTGCTGGGTGAATACCAAAGGTAGACAAACTACCGCAGAAAGAGCATGACGTGTCCCCCACCCCTCCCCTAACACACACACACACCAGATTTTCCAGGTACGCATCTGAATTTGAGCAGAAGGTTGAAAACAGGAGTTTGGAAGGCTTGTAGGATTCAGGGCTACCCCTGTCTAGGGCCTTCCCAGCTCTGCTGTGCGATGGGGCCAAGGGAAAGAGAGAGAAATGTTTGCAAAGTTGTCAGTGAAATAAATAACCGGCCTCTGATTGCACAGGGTTCGATTTATGTTTGCACAGTAAAAGAACAAAAACAGATGAGATCACTAAAGGTTACTGCAATAACATAAAAGGTGGCGGGGGGAGATTGTTTTTGCCTCCTTTGCATTACAGTGGACTCTTGTTGCCGGAGAGCAGTTTGTTTACTGGCCCATGCACAGGAAATTACAAGAAGACAAATGTATTTTATACAACTGTCTAACTAAAAAGTGCCTCTAAGCAATAGCAAAGGCAGATGTGTTCTGCTCAGGCTCTGCGTCTCAAACATTTTGAATTCCACTAAAGAATGGGTGGATCTGTCAATTTCAGTTTCTGTCTCAGGTCACACCCACACCAGACATTTAAAGCACATTTAAGGCACATGGGGAACACCATCAGAGAGCACTTACAAACTATAGCTTCCAGGATTCTTTGGGGATGAATGTGCATTCACTGTTTGGTGTGAATGTGGCCCACAATTCTCTTAAGTTCAGTTCTCCACATTTCCAGATACGTTTGCGGTTGTTTTCTTTTTAAGTCTTTGTGAAAGTTTTTCAGAATTGTGATTGTTTCCTTTAATACCCATATATTGGTATGCAATTTTTACTGATAAACACATTTTGGCAAAGCACTTTCCCCTAATATGTTTGTATGCTTATTATTTTTTTCATTATTAGGCACATGTCAGGACGCGGGTGGCGCTGTGGGTAAAACCTCAGCGCCTAGGACTTGCCGATCGTCAGGTCGGCGGTTCGAACCCCCGCAACGGGGTGAGCTCCTGTTGCTCGGTCCCAGCGCCTGCCAACCTAGCAGTTCGAAAGCACCCCCGGGTGCAAGTAGATAAATAGGGACCGCTTACTAGCGGGAAGGTAAACGGCGTTTCCGTGTGCTGCGCTGGCTCTCCAGATGCAGCTTGTCACGCTGGCCACGTGACCCGGAAGTGTCTTCAGACAGCCCTGGCCCCCGGCCTCTTAAGCGAGATGGGCGCACAACCCTAGAGTCTGTCAAGACTGGCCCGTACGGGCAGGGGTACCTTTACCTTTTTTACCTCGGGTTAAGTACTTAATTCGTTCTGGAGGCCCGTTCTTAACCTGAAACTGTTCTTAACCTGAAGCACTACTAATGGGGCCTTCTGCTGCTGCTACGCTGCCGGAGCACAATTTCTGTTCCCATCCTGAAGCAAAGTTCTTAACCTGAAGTACTATTTCTGGGTTAGCGGAGTCTGTAACCTGAAGCATACGTAACCTGAAGCATATGTAACCCGAGGTACCACTGTACACATTATTTGGTGGGAGGAGTGTATTGCAAAAGTCAATAAGTGTGGATTTCAAAAAGGATGGCTGTGTTTTGGTAAAATGTTACCTTTCGACAAAAAGGCAGAATTTGTGTTTGTTACACTGCCCATCTTTTGCCTCTGGTCCCACCCATCACCAGTGGGTGGCCCTCAGAAGGCTGTCAAGAAAGGAATGTGGCCCTCAAACTGGAAAAGGTTCTGTAACTGTCCTGGACACTTTTCATCTCCAGATCCCGAAATGCCCCACCTGTGGCTTCCTGTGTTTTAAATCCATGTTAAGGCCAGAGCCACAGAAGCCAGCTGTGGCAGGCTTGCTTCCTACCCATTTGGCTGGTATATTCATCTTGCTTCTTCTCTCTCTCTTTTTTGCTTCACATGAAATAATAGGTTGCGCCAATGGGGCTGCAACCTGAACATAAACAGTTCTGTCATGCGGAAGTGCGCATGACGAGCTCTTGGCCCTGCAAAGAGAACATTTCTTCCCAAGCAAAATTGAATTAAGGCTGCTTTGCTCGGCTATGGAAGGCGCCCAGGCTGTTGTTGCATGTGAGGGGCGCAGAGATTATTAGCAAAATGAAATCTGATTACTTGAGGAGTGCCGTGTGCCAGAAGGTCCCAGGTTTTGACACACCCGATCCAAAACCAGCCTGTGGCTGATTTTCTGCTTTGGAAGAGGTGGCAGCGTGAGTCACACCATGGTCAGAAAGAATGGCTCCTCCTTCTCTGTCCGGGATACAGAGATGGGGCTGTGGGCGCCTAAGCATCATGGAGAGCCAGGTCCTGCTGTGTTCGGGGAAGGGTTGTAGCTCAGCGGCAGAACATCTGCTGTGTGCGCAGAAGGTCTCGGGTTCAATCCCCAATGGCATCCGCAAGTAGGGCTGGGAAGGCCCCCTGCCTGAAATTATGGAGAGCCACTCTCAGTCACTGTAGGAAAACAGGAAGCTGCCCTACACTGAATCAGACAATTGGCCCGTCTATCTTTTTAAAAAATATATATAATTTTTTTATTACGGTTTTTTTAACATATCATTTTCAACAGTAATTAAACATACTTTTGCATCTTATTCAAATTTTTGACTTCCATCAATCCTGTCTGAAAATTTTCCAATCTAGTCTCTCAGTATACATTTCTTATCTTCCCTATTACATTTCAAACTCATAACCAATATCTCTATCTTTCTCTACTTTGTAACACTTCATATATTTCTCCTTGCAAAACTTCTTGTAGGCCTACTAGCGTAATTTGTTGATTACAGTTGCTCTTCAAATAATTCATATACTTCTTCCAATCTTCTGTAAATCTCTGGTCCAGCAGGTTTCGAATACTTCCTGTCATTTTGTCCAATTCTGCATAGTCCATTAATTTCATCTGCCATTCTACCTTCGTCAGAATAATTGGCCCGTCTATCTCAATATTGTCTACACTGACTTAGTCTCTTTCCCAGCTATTTCTGGAGATGCCATTGGGGATCGAACCTGTGACCTTTAGCATACAAAGCAGGTGCTCTGCCACTGAGCTACAGCCACATCCTAGAACCACTGCCACTGACAGGAGCAAGCCACCAGCAACCACACCTTTCAAGCTGGAGTTAACCATTAGCAAAAACACGATTTGCACAGATTTGATGGAGCCTAATGAGCACACCAGCTCATCCTTAGTAAGTCTTGCCCCATGGATCAGTTGCTGAGTCTGAAAGTCCCCACCTCCCCACAGTTCCTGCCTCTCCAGGGTTTTCCCCAAGCAATCGGAGACTGCACCTGCATGAAGCCAACCTCTCCTCCACTCTTTTCATGCCTCTTCTGGTTCTGGGACACAATTGGGAAGGGGAACTTTTCACAGCAGGAGAAAGAGACACCTGTGACTCTTCATCAGCCTGATTCATCTCTGCCTCTTGGCCTCTCTCCTCCCATGCAGTGAATGAAAGGAAAACTAGCCCCAGAGTTAATTCTGGAGCTGTTGTCCTGCAGGTGTATAAAGTCCTGCACAGCACTTACAGGTACCTGTATGAAGAGTGGTTTGATGTTCACGAGAACACAGGATCTAGTCAAAGAAAGATGCAAATAGACCTATAGCTGGGTCTATTTTCTCCTACCTAAAACTTCAGTGTTTAAAATCTGATTGGCACGATACTTGCGGAGATTGCACTACTCCCTCGGGGCATCATTGCTGCCAAACGTCAGAGAGATTGGACAAAAGGTGTCCATTTTGAGAGGCATTTATATAAGGGGTAACCTCTAATGAACTTTCCATTAGATTTAATGGAAGGCACTCTTCAGCATTTTCAGTCTGAATGGCATGAAATTTGCATGCATTTTTCTCACAGCACTTCAAACCTGTCAAGTTCCCCAAAGCTCAGACAAATGGGGCCCATTTTACAGACATAGAAAAAAAAATAATGCCTTTTAAATTGCTCTGAACTTGGGGGAAGATGGGAGAGGGAAATTAATTGTGCTCAGTGTCAGATCAAAGCCCTTTTTGCTTTTGCTTTTTATTTTTTGCAGAGACCTCTTTGCATTCCTGATTTCAGTTTTTTCAAAATGTTTCATATCTAAGTCCCCTTTGGCTCATAGCTACGGAGGTATAGCTAAAGAGATCTGGAATCAGGCAGCAGAATGAGACTGCCGTTTGGTATTGTCACCCAGATGATACCCACAGATAGAATCTGTAGAGTTGGAAGGGACCCATAGGGTCATCTAGTCCAACCCTCTGAATTGCGAAAATCTCAACTAAAGCATTCATGGTAGATGACTATCCAACCTCTGCTTAAAAACCTCCAAGGAAGGAGAGTCCACCACCTTCCGAGGGAGTCTGTTCCACTGTCTCTTACCATCAGAAAGTTCTTCCTAATGTTTAGTCAGAATCTCTTTTCTTGACATTTAAATCCATTGGTTCAGGTCCTACCCTCTGGAGCAGGAGAAAACAAGTTTGCTGCATCTTCCATGGAACAGCCCATTAGATATTTGAAGATGACTATCCTATCTCCTCTCATCTTATCCAGCCTGAACATACCCAACTTGCTCAACTGCTCCTCATCACGCTTGGCTTCCAGACCCTTTATCATCTTGAAATCCCGGAGGCACTGGGGTGGGAACTGTGTTTTCAGATTGTTGTGTGTCTGGGAGCTGACATCTGCCCGATGCATATAGCCCAGCTGGGAAACGTATCAATGAATGTGAGGCTTGGTGGAGGCAGGGGATGGAAACCAGAATGTTGTATCCTCTTTTCGCTCTTCAAAGGGAGGCATGGGATTCTCTCTTATCTTAAACTTTTTATTCCAAATGCAAAACAAACAACATACCACCATGTCCGCTAATGACAGCTTATTTGCAAGAGAAACCAATCAGATGTTCTACAGATGTTTTGGATTCTAACTCCCATCAGCCCTAGCCAACATAGCCAGTCATTAGGGATTATGGATGTCTGTTTGGACAGCTAACCGCCCATAATTTAGTGACCCCCTTAAACAGGTTGTTAACTTTGGCTGTTGGGAAAGCCCTCTTTGACAGCCACTGGGACTTCCTAGTAAGATGTTCCATTTGCTTAGCACTGACCCCGCTGAAAAATAATAATGTCAACAAATATTAATGCCAGTTTCACTTGCTTACTTGGTCCTGCTTGTTTTGAAACATCTTTTACATACAAAAGATGCTGCCTATGTTAAGCTCCCAGGAGAATCCCTCTCTTTTGGTCGGACTCTCTTTATTTACATTCATCCAGTTCTTTCTGCTTCTGTTGTTGTCAAGTGCAGCAAGTTCTTCCTTGGGAAACTGGGGTCCCTTCCAGATGAGGTTTATCTTGAGCAAACGTCCTGATTGGCAGACCACCTCCCCCAGTACAGAAACCAAGCCAGATTTAAAGATCTCCTGCAGAGATGGCCGTTCCAAAACCAGCAGATTGTCACTTGGGGACAATGCAGAAGGGAACCATCTCAGTGATGGAGTAATGACCTGGAAACACCTCTTTAAAATTGTTGTTGTTGTTTAGTCGTGTCCGACTCTTCATGACCCCATGGACCAGAGCACACCAGGCCCTCCTGTCTTCCACTGCCTCCCGCAGTTTGGTCAAACTCACGTTCGTAGCTTCAAGAACACTGTCCAACCATCTCATCCTCTGTCATCCCCTTCTCCTTGTGCCCTCCATCTTTCCCAGCATCAGGGTCTTTTCCAGGGAGTCTTTTCTTCTCATGAGGTGGCCAAAGTATTGGATCCTCAGCTTCAGGATCTGTCCTTCCAGTGAGCACTCAGGGCTGATTTCCTTAAGAATGGATAGGTTTGATCTTCTTGCAGTCCATGGGACTCTCAAGAGTCTCACCTCTTTAAAATGTCTGGAGCTTATTCAGAGTTCTCTGCTTGCTACCACCAGGGCTTTTGTGCTAAAAGCTGGGTTAGTTTTCATGTTGCACAACACAGGAATCCAACACAGCTTCCACTGTGTTGCACAACCCATTGTGAAACAAACGCAACCTGCTTGTGCATCTTCTCGCACAACAATGTTCCACTGGAGTAACTTGATCACACTAAGTGACTTTAACTTACCACTGCCTTGGAAAGGACCCTATGTGTTTGTTCATCTTTCCTGGATTTTGACTCTTAATAGTTAACACTTCCTTTTGGACACCTCAGTTTTATCTGTGCTATACTGTTTTGCTGTATTTTTATCTAGCTTTTAGGAAGCTGCATCAAATGATATCATTGTGCTTTTATTTCATTTACGCAAACCACTTAAGAGAAATTTATTATATTAAACAGTGGTGTGGTCATTTTTAAAATGTAAATAAATTTCTCTTTGCGAAATGTGCACAGAGGTTATATGATATCACCATCAAATAGTTGTTTTCCTGTATTTCTCACCATAGTTTTCCATTCGCTGTTCTTTCTGCAGAAGTGTGATAGCCTGGACATGCCCTAAGGTTGTGTAAGATACCCCAGGGTTGTTTTCATTCAAGGTGAATGTCTGAAAGACAGGCTTCATGACCACCACCATCGAGTTGATTTCTGGAACACAGGATATTTTATTTAATTTTGAAAATTCTATAATTTCTACAAGGAGACTCAAGGCAGCAAACAAACGCTAATAAAAACAGGATAAAACACAAATTATTCTTTTAAAGAAACATACAAATTTTATAATATTAAGTAGTATATAAGTTATACAAAATAAATCATGACTTTAATAACTTTCTAACAGCCCAAATGTAATGAAACAGGGGCAGCAAATTGACACACTAGCAGACTGGGTCAAGGCTACCTTAGAAAGCACTTGATTCAATCTTCTAAGTAACTCAGCTTCATTCATTTGTTATCTGAAATGTTTTTCTGGCAAGGAGCTCAGGATGGTGTAACTTCCTTTTCAGAGCCTGCTGTGATTTCTCTTATTTCCTTCCTTGCACCAGTCTTTTTGTAGAATCTCATGCCTGCTCAATCCCAGTTGGTTTTTTTAAAATGTTGGGTGAATCACTCAGACGTCAAGTGCAGATTCCCAGCTCTCTGCAGTTAAAGCCAGGCTTGAAACAGGTGGCTTAGCAAGGAAGGGGGGTGGAGCTGAGTTGTGCCAGCCAGGAAATCATAAATCCGAGCAAACTATTTTGCCTATTGGAAATCTGTTTTTTCGACAGCGAAAGCCTGCCCTCCTCATAAAGACACATTTCACTGCTGGGAATCCAGCGAGAAAACGTGGGCAACTTGTCTCAAGGCAAGAAACCTGAGTACAAATGAGAAAGCTCCAAGCCCGCGTTTTACAAATGGATAAGCTCGCACACCTTTAAAATGGGGGTTTGAGTTTACAGTGCACCTTGTTCACCACAACTCAGGTTAGTAAGGACTGGCGCTTAGTAGTGTGCTGGAAAATTTAGATATGCATGATCCCTTCTAGACCCCCTCACAGTCATGCCCCCTTCTAAGATTTAATAACAATAACAATGCATTGCAACAATCAGTGCAAATCTCCATGTGTTGCCTTTTCGCTTCATTTACTTGGAGATTTGCACTGATTTGCACTGATTGTTGCAATGGGCAAATGATTTTCAGTGCTGCAGGATCTTCTTCCAGAATGACTTCTGTTGTGTTTTCCTTCAAGTTCCTTCGTACATAATGAAACTTGTGCACCATTCCCTTGAAACTGAAGCACCTTGGGTTTTCAGTGTTCCTGAATGCTTAGCTCTTAGAATATATGGAGCAATGCCTCCTCAGAGATCTTCCCACACTCTTTCTCCAGAGTGACCCTTGGAGCCAATCCTCAGTTGGTGTCTCGCCTCCTTTCACGGTGAGTGGCTCCAATCAACACAGAGGGTGAGAAGATGTCTTCTCAGTGGCTAAAAGGTTCCCCTCTCATGCTGCTGTCAGGCAGCTCTAGGATGCTGGAGACAAGGACCCTCCTGCAAAAATAGTAATGGGCCTTTGACTCCCTGCAACCCAGATCACTATACCTCTGCTGGTGCACCATAAAACAGAACTGAGTTGGAATATAACGACGTATGGTGAGATCTGCTGGATGAGGCGAATGGCCCACCTAGTCCAGCATCCTGTTAGGTAAAGGACCCCTGGATGGTTAAGTCCAGTCAAAGGCGACTATGGGGTTGCGGTGTTCATCTCGCTTTCAGGCCGAGGGAGCCAGCGTTCGTCCACAGACAGCTTTCTGGGTCATGTGGCCAGCAGGACTAAACTGCTTCTAGTGCAACGGAACACCGTGACGGAAACCAGAGCACACGGAAATGCCATCTACCTTCCCACCGCAGTGGTACCTCTTTATCTACTTGCACTGGTATGCTTTTGAACTGCTAGGTTGGCAGAAGCTGGGACAGAGCAATGGGAGCTCACCCCATGGCGGGGATTTGAACCACCTTCCAATTGGCAAGCCCAAGAGGCTCAGTGGTTTAGACCACAGTGCCACCCGCATCCCTAGTTATAGCATCCTGTTATCACAACGGCCAACCAGATACCCATGGGAAGTCTGCAAGTGGAACTTGGGTGCAGCAGCAGCTCTCTCCAAACAACTGGTATTTGGAGGCGTATTGTTCTGTATGCAACCCACTGAAAGTCAGGTGTCTCCAAAGCGTTAGCACAGCTGAGTGCAAGGACTCTTCTAACCCAGAATAAGCTTGCAATGCTCTCCTTTCAGTGCTCAGGATCAGAGCGGAAAGAAGCACACCTGATGCTGCGGTCTACTGTTTTGGAGTGCAGGTGTAGCTCTGTTCAGAAATGTTCTCCATGCCTGGGCAAATCCATGGGGCCGCTGGAGCAAGGCTGCACCTCCACCTCCTGCCCCAGTGTCAGGTTCTGTGCCAGCCCCACCCAGTGGACACCTGTGGCCCCAACTGCACAGAGCACCTATGTGGAAACAGTTGTTCATGTGTAGGTGCCCCTTGCAAGCGTCTGTATTCAATGCATGAAGATGTGCCTCCAGGCAGTTACTCATGTTGGCTGGCATTTCTGGTACATAAGGGGGCTGCTTGTTAATACTTTGATTTATTTTTATTTTTTAAAAAACAGAGAATTCTGCTGAGCCAATGCAGCTGCAAACAGATTGATTTACTTTAAAGCTTTATTTTTCCAGCTCTTTTCACTGGAAAAGAATGAACCATTTCCCCAAAGCCTCTTTCTCTTGCAAATTCACACTCAACAGACAAAACTGAACACTCCGAAAGAGCTTATCTATTGATATCTTTCCCTCTCTTGTTGGAAATATTGGAAGTAATTCAGGAAAAGTATTACAATCATCTTTTGGCACTGGTTTTGCTAGCCTTCGGATGTATTGATGGACAGACTCTGTTACGTTTTTAGGCCATGAACCGGGATCTTTTTTTTAAGAAACAACCCCTATAAATCAGAGAGCATAGGAGTTACCAACACGGTGCCCATGGGCACGATAAAGCCCTTGAGTTCTGCTCCTGGTGCCCACAAAGCCCCTGAGCTCCTTCCCTGTGAGTGCTGAGGGTTGTTAGGCAGCCCCTAATTCCCCTCACAGAGCTACAAATCTCATAGTGGCTTAACAATCAATCCCTCCTCACAGGGAACTCTGGGAATTGCTGTTCTGTGAGGGAAACAGGGGTCCCCTAACAGCCGACAGCACCCTTAACAAAGTGCAGTTCTCAGCATTCTTTGGGGGAAGCCAGGACTGCTTAAAGTGGCATGATGTTGTTTTAAATGTATGTTACAGATGCTTCAGTGTGTCAAAGCAATTGTTATCACACACTTTCTGCTGCATTTTCTTGTCACTTTCCTTCCTGCAAGAAATCCAGTTTTGGGGGGAAGTGGGCTTGTTCCCTAAGAGTCCCCTATCAACTGCACAACCTGAATTTGCTGGCATGTGATTGACTCCTATCCCCCCCCCCCATGGCAACAGTCTAGAACAGCCTTTCTCAACCTGTGGGTCCCCAGATGTTGTTGAACTACAACTCCCATCACCCCTAGCTAGCAAGGCCAGAGCTCAGGGATGATGGGAGTTGTAGTCCAACAGCATCTGGGGACCCCCAGGTTGAGAACCGCTGGTCTAGAAGGATACAGAGTTGAACTCCCTATCACCCACCACCTTCATTTTTTTAAATAAGTGCTTCATGTTTCTCTACATCAGGAATGGTGGCAATTAAGGACAAGAAAGCTGAATTTTTTGAAACCCAACTGGGTTGAAAAAGAGCTTCCTTGATTTGTTTAACGCAAAATTTGCCAACTTGGTGTGCTCCGGATGTCTGGGAGTTATAATCCAAAACATCTGGAGGGCACCAGGTTGAGAAAGGGCTGGTGTCAGAGCAGCTCAAGTTCTTGCATTTCTTGGGTATTTCAGATATTAACAGGCCTCCAGGGAGAGAAATGGGCAACTCTGAGATTTTCCAAAGCGCTGCCTGTTGACCTAGCTTTCTTTCCACTAAAATTTACGACCAGTTTAACACCCTGACTTCAAAAAAATATACAGTTAGGTCAGCATTCAAGTCACTGGAAACTCATTTTCATTTAATGACTTGCATTTAAATCCAAAAATCAGGAAAAAAATATTTAAAAACACAATGTAGCTTGGAGTCGTGTTATCTGGGGGGACACTTTCTCCCATACAGGCCAGCCTGCTTAGTCAGTAAGATCTTCTATGCTGCAGCCTACAAAAGCCCATCTTGTGATGACCAGGAGCAGAGACTTCCCAGTGGTGGCACCCAATCTGCGGGATGGGCTCTCCTTTGGAATAAGATGGGGCTGGCTATGAAGTCATCTGGGCACCAGAGAAAAAGTTATTTGTTATCTGTGGCTTTTGCTGGCTATTGGTGTCAGCTCGTGGTTATATCCGTGTAGTTGAACTTACTCAGGGATGGAGAGCCTGTGGTCCTCCACATGTGGTTGGCCAGTTGCAGGAGCAACTGGAGGGCACCAAGTTCCCAATGACATCATCTCTAATTGGTACAGAATTAATGTGATTCTGGCTGCATCAAAATAAAGGACACCATTAATGTGCATTGCAGAAGACTTGCAGTGTTCATCTGCTGCGGCAAAAACAACAGAGTCTTGTGCCATCTTAAAGGTAAAGGGACCCCTGACTATTAGCTCCAGTCATGGTCGGCTCTGGGGTTGCGGCGCTCATCTTGGCTTTATTGGCCGAGGGAGCCACCGTACAGCTTCTGGGTCATGTGGCCAGCATGACTAAGCCACTTCTGGCGAACCAGAGAAGCGCACGGAAATGCCGTTTACCTTCCTGCCAGAGGTATTTATCTACTTGTACTTTGAGGTGTTTTCGAACTGCTAGGTTGGCAGGAGCAGGGACCAAGCAACGGGAGCTCACCCCGTCGCGGGGATTCGAACCTCCGACCTTCTGATCGGCAAGTCCTAGGCTCTGTGGTTTAACCCACAGCGCCACCTGACTAGCAAATTGATTATGGCATCAGCTTTTGTGGGTGCTTGTTTGCTTTATTAGCATTCATTTACACTGGCTAGTTTGATCTTGCCTGCAAAACTCAGTTTTATTGAAGTTGCCTGGTGGCTTTCAAGCCTTAGACCACACGCTAATGGTGCTTTTAACGATTAAGAAAATAAAAAATAAGCCCTTGGCAAGTATGTTTTTAAAACCCCTGACCTTTCTGGCTGCTTCTGAGAACCTGGTGTACCTCTTGCACTCATTTCCTTCCAGTCCCAAGGAAATGACTTAATGGTTATTGATATTTACTCACATAGCACAACGTCCCCTGGACTAGACATTCTGCGTAGGATCCAGCATGAGACAGATTTTTCCCTGGGCATGTGGTGTTGGAGAGCGACTTAGGCTTTTCAACAAAATACTGAAAATAGTGGGGGTGGAGGAGAAAGAGAGAGAGAGAGCACTTTTGTCCCACATAGCTACATTGGATAAGCAAGGAAGGGGACAATACACCAGGAATGGTGGGGGAGAGAAATTACATTCTCTTTGCATTTAAAGGCGAACCAACTCAATTCACACTTTCCAAAGCAGCATGTGAGCCAAAACGCAGTCCCCCTTTGAAATTCACATTTCTCTGAATTTTGCAATGCTGTTCTCCAACCATATAGTGTATACAGAAATGCAAGTGTTCTTTGGTATGTGTGTAAAAATGCATATGTTAGTGAAATTAACCTACAGAAAGGCATCATGGAAGAGGAAATTGCTTTGCAAAAATATGTGTATTAGGCAAAATTGCGTGCAAATATGTGTGCTTCCTGAGCAAGGTTAGGAGTCAAGGCATAAGAGGGCACGTCCCCTTATGGATCAGAATCTGGTTAAAGAATGGAAACAGAGAACAAAAATAAATGGACAGCCCTTCCAGTTTAAGAAATGAGGTCCCCCAATGATCATTTGCCTAGGCCATAAGGCCATGGTAGGGCAAAATTTGAATGAGGGGCTTGATGATCTTGGCCTTCGTTTCTTGGCCACCATGCTCTATCAGGTTGGAAATTCAGGGCACTTCCAGGCTTTTGCTATTTTCAGATGGGATCACTTACCAGCAAATTTGGGTTGTGTGGTTATAATTGATTGGGAGTTCTTACACAACAATCTCCCTTCCCCCAAAAGACAGGACTTTTGTGGCAAGGAAAGTGACCGGAAAATGCACTGGAAAGTGGGGTTAATACAGTGGTACTTCAGGTTACATATGTTTCAGGTTACATACGCTTCAGGTTACAGACTCCGCTAACCCAAAATAGTGCTTCAGGTTAAGAACTTTGCTTCAGGATGAGAACAGAAATCGTGCTCTAGAGGCGCGGCAGCAGCAGGAGGCCCCATTAGCTAAAGTGGTGCTTCAGGTTAAGAACAGTTTCAGGTTAAGACGGACCTCTGGAACGAATTACGTACTTAACCTGAGGTACTACTGTGTTCACTTTTATCTGATGTCATCCACAAACAAATCAGGGTGTTCAGCAGACATTCTGTTCTGGAAGCTCGCTCAGTGACCCCACAGCTGGCACAAGAAAGCCTGCCCCCTCTCCTAGGCATTTCACCCCAGCAACATCTGCCCCCTTTTAAAGGCTTCTGGCGAAGTTTGCCCACACAGCCTGAGTGTCGTCCAGCTGGCTCTGATCTGCCACTCCAGCCTTAAGTCTGATCTCCTTGGGAAATTATTGTGAAATTGTTGAAACAACGTTTAAAATGTGTTGGCCGCGGAAGAGGCTGGGTGTGTTTGTGTTTCCCCTCTCCCCCTCTCAGCATAAGTCGCCCACCTTGCATCCTCTGGGACAAAAGGCGTATTATAACAGGGCCTAATCTAGAAAACAGGACCATGGTAACCCAACAGGGGGGAAAGAACCTTTGGAATGTCTACTGTTTTCTTTCCAAGCGGCAAAGCGCGGAGAGTGGGAGTGTGTTGTGGTTTTCCCACCCACCCCCACATCCCACACCTCCAGTTGTCATACTGGACTCACAGCTAGCACATGTTATATCTGGCACATGGTCAGGTCTGGGGGAAGGACACTGACAGCCACAATGAGTTTGGGGTCCCGTTGCACTGAGGTCTTGATTTCCTTTGGCAGTTTTCTGCACTAGCTGCTCAAAATCACTTTAACCCAGGCTGATTTCTAGTGGGTTGTGCTTCCTTGGTTATGGCAGCTACTGTTTGACGTATTTACAAAGGATGTTTGTATGCCACCCCATCACTTTTTATCACATTAAGTTCTCTGGGCGGGTTACGATACCCAGGGTGGTACTGAACATAGACGTGATGTGATCCCTACTGGATCCAGTACTGCAGCTCTGCTGATGCAATGGACATCAGAGAGCTTTCTCTTCATCTCCTGTCCTCCCAGCCCCACCCCCTGAACCCTCAAAATCAGCTCCAGAGAATTGGGGACCCCCCCAGCAGATCTGGGGAGCACATGAGAGGAAAAAAGGAGGTAGAAATCCCATTGTGCCAGCAGAACTACACAGGTGGGGCATTGGATACAACTCCCCACACAAACACACAATAGACATACTGAGGCAGCTGCCTCAGACAGTAAATACTAGTGGGCAGGCAGTGTCAATGAAGCGATGGAGGGGACAGAGTTCAGTGGGTCCTACACCCCATAAGCTGCCCTCAGGTGTCGTGGAGGATGATACATCATCATCATCATCATCATCATCATCATCATCATCATCATATTCTATTTATATCCCGCCCTCCCCAGCCAAAGCCAGGCTCAGAGCGGCTAACAACAATAAAATAATACAGCATTCTATAATCAATTCATTAAAAAATCAGTTCACTGGCAAAAGGCAGATCTCAAAGCAGACTCATCTGCTTTTATCTGAGATCATGACCCAGATCGGATCATGGGTCTGCTTCAGCACAGGCAGTTCTGTAGATTCCTTCATGAGGTGTCTTGCAGCGCTCTCTCCTCTTTGTAAGCTGGTAACTCCCCCCCCCCTTTCCTTCTGAAATACTCATCCAGCCAGCCAGCCACAGCCTGGAGCAGCTAGTACAAGGAGATTGTGGCTGCCACAAGTTTCAAATGGAGTAAAGCAAATCCCTCTGGGAGTGACAGGCTGTTCCATCACTCTCAGTTGGAACTGTACATAAAAAACTTGGCTGCCCTCAGTATGTACTTCTAAAACATCTATTTTTTAACATCTATGTCTCTGCACAGATTTTAAGGACCGTCCCTTGAAAATCCACACAGAAACAGCACGTATGTACTTAGTCCCCTGCCAGTGCAGAACTTTGATGGAGAAAACTTTTATTGGGTCTGTCCAGCCCTACTTGTTGTCCCCGTGCTGAGGTAAGATTCAGCTCTCAGTCCAGTCAGCTTCTATATGTGGAACAGGGACGTGTCCTCTTGACTTCAGACGGCAAAACAGGCCAGGCCTGACTCTCCATGTGTCTGTCAAAACCAGCAGCCTGTATGATCAAGCTGATAGAAGAAGATATCTCCGACCAAACAGATGGCATTATCCTTCTCACAGGGAACTCTTACCACAAGGTGAAAGATCAGAACAATTCTTCTTCAGTTCCCATGGCCAGCTTAAGACATTTTGCTACCTGAGGCAAAGGACAAGATGGTGGCCAGAATGGTAGCTGAAAGCGAAACAGCTGAAAACTAAGAGCATGACAGTCAAATCAATCAGATCCTTCTTCCAGATCTCCACTTGAGACAAGACCAAACCTAGCCCCATGCTGCCAGTAGAAGCTGCCTTGGCATTCTCATGGAGCACCTAAATAGCAAAGCATTTCAGCGAATGGACCCAAGTGAAGACTGCTCAACACCTTGCTAGCCACATCCTGTGTGGAAGGACCATTGCTCTGTAGTAGAGGATCTGGGCCCCAGGTGCAATAAAACAGCATCTCCAGATAGGGCTGGAAAATCCCTGCCTGAAACAGCAGCCAAACACCTGGCAAGGAGACAGTGTGTGGGAAAGGTGGTCTCAGGGGGTCACTAGGAGCACTGGCAAGTTGAGGAAATGAATAAGGAGAGGGCCCAGAGGTGAAATGGCAGAGGGCAGGCAGGTGACCTGAAGGCAGGCTGGGTGGAAACCTTTCCATTAAAAATTAAAAGCTTATTTCCCCCAAATTTTGGCTCCATCTGCACTAGACACAGAAAGCAGTATCATCCCACTGTAAGCAGTCATGGCTTCCCGCAAAGAAACCTGGGAATTGTAGTTTGCTCAGGGTGGTGAATTCCCAGAAGAGGGACTGATTATTAAACCACTCTGGGAATTGTAGCTCTGTGAGGGGAATTGGGGGGGGGGGGAGTGTCTTCTAACAAGTAAAAAAATTCAGAGAAGTTTGCAGTTTTTTCTTTAATCTCCTCATGAAAATTCACCAGCATTTCAGTGCAAATTTCTCCAAAGGTATACATATTTCCATGCACAATTCTGCAAGCAATTCCCCCTAGGCTAATGCATTTTCGTACATTATCTTGACAGACAGAAACCTTTTTCCTGCACACTTCCCCCTAAGACCCACATTTTTCTACATATCCATTGGTCGGATACCTGCATCGCAACATTCGTCTCGGTGCAGATTTCAAAGGATAGCTAGCTGTGTGAATTAGGAAGTGCGAATTCGCCAGCTTTGCATTAAAATTCAAAGTGAAGCCAGTATCTTCCCCGTCCTAAACTCAAGGCGCAGTGGGGGGTGGGGGCAGCGAGTGGAGGAGGGCAGTAGTCCCTGTGCATGTCCCTAGCTTTGATTTCTTCCCACATCTGCCAACCTGAACGGCAGCACTAAGCATATAACCTAAAATGTTGCCTGTTACTGCAGAGAGCATCTCTGCCTGCCTGCCTGCCTGCCTGAAGCGCTCTCTGCAAACCCACTCTGTTGTGGCATCGCGTCCTCTGCACGGTTTCGCAGCCTCTGTGCTTTGACAAAGCCTCTTTGCGCTTCCCGCAAAGCTGGGGGGGAGGCTTAAGGGGGGGGGCCTGGAGGCGGCTGACTCCAAAGCCGGTGGCAGGAGCCGAAGCAGGCAGGCAGAGACTCTTGGGATGGCATCTCCCTTGCCTGCAGAGAAAGTCCTAGGGCAGAACTACCAGCTTCCCAGCTCACCTTTCCCGTCTCAGATGCCACCCAGGAGCAGAAATGCGGTGCTGAGGGCACTGCAGAGAGCCGGTTGGTAGGACTTGGCACCAGCCGGGGAAGGAAACGAAACCGGGCAGCCTTTTCTTGTCTCTCCTTTCAAGGACATGTGCAGGTACAATAGCGGGACTCGGACCAGGACTGGGTTCCTGATTGCCTTTGAAATGCCTTGCTGACTTTTGTTTTAGAGACTTGCCAATTATGGGAGAAAGAGTCTGAATATGATGGGGCTCTCAACTTGGGGGTAAAACCCCGTAGAACTGAGCCAAATTGTCTTCTTACGCAGAGAGAGGGTAGGGCTGCTGATCAGCTTGGTCCTTTTCCTGCTTTTCCTTTTTTTTAAAAAAAAAGTTGATTTCTTTAAAAGTCACTTATTTCCAATTTCACTTACATGATAGCAAGAGCATGTTAGCCTTCTATTTATATATGCGAAGTAGATAGCTAAGCGTCCTTTGTTTTGCTAATATTTCTGTACTGTATAGAAACGGTAGAATTCCTACTCTCAGTGTATTTAAAACTATCGACAGAAAACAGTCGTTTTATTTTACTTTATCATCTTTTCTCATTTCTTACCCCTTTCTCCCCTAGTACAGCTATTGCAGCCCTCATTCTCTAAATAAGTATGATGGCTCATATTTTTATTAGGCTTGGGTGATATCAAACTGTCCACTCTGATTATTTATATCATCCATCTATTATATAGGTGATTTAGTGTGACGTGTGATGCTGTAGATTCTTATTTTTTCTAATTCAAAAGGGGGAGGGGAGTGTTGTTGGTGAGGAGGCATACATTTAAGCACATTTAAAGCATGTTCCCCTCCTCCAAGAATCCAAGGAACTGTAGTTTGTTAAGGACGATGGTAACTGTAGCTGTGTGTGTGTGTGTGTTGTGTGTGTGTGCTTTAAATGCTTGGTGTCTATGCAGCCTTAGTTGACCATTAGGAAGAACTTCCTGGCAATAACAGCTGTTGGACAGTGGCGCAAACTCCCTCAGATGGACTGTCATTGGAAGTTTTGATTGATGGAGCCATGAGTATGCACTCAGATTTAAATTGGCATTCACTGGGATTTTTACGTTCGCTTACTGGAATTTTAGAACTGAGCTCAGTACGTCATTTTATTGATTGAGACGCAGTAAGCGCCGAGTTCTCAAAACTGGCTCTGCTTCAAGGATTGCCTGCTTGGTTTCTAAGGCTGCAGTCCTATGCCTGCTCAGCTGGGGAATCAGCCCCATTGAACTTCATGGGACTTGCACCTGAGTAGACCTGTGCAGAATTACATTAGAGGCTGTGCAGAATCACATTAGAGGTAGACACATCATGTGTCTACCGTGAGTGCAGAACCAGGGAAAGGAAGGGGAGGCAGCAATCGGGGCCTGAATGGGGCCATAGGACATTTTAAATTAAAGCAGGGGTGGCGGACTTGTTTCAGCCCAAGTGGGTGAGTCTCATGCCAGAGACAGTAGGCTGGTTTCTACACACACACACACACACACACACACACACACACAATCTCTTTCCTCTGTTCAGACCAGCAGGAGACATATAATACTGGGTGACCTTGAGCCAGCCATAGTCCCTCAGCCTAACCTACCTCACAGGGTTGCTGTGAGGATAAAATGAGGAAGAAGAGAAGAAGGGGCCTTGAGCTCCTTGGAAGAAAAGTGGGGTTTAAATGCGATAAAAAATAAATAAACAAGTTACCACAGCTCAGGGACAGTTAAGGAGGGTGCGAAGCAGGGTGGGTGGAGCGGGTGGCAAGGGAGGTGGTGTGGCCCGGTATGCTGTCGTGTGATTGGCTGCCACCCACCTGTCAAATCTGGCCCCGCAAGGCAGATCCTCATAAGGATTTGGCCTGTGGAGCCAGAAAGGCCCCCCACCCCACTGTTGAACTTATGGCAGTACAGTGGTACCTCGGGTTAAGTACTTAATTCATTCCAGAGGTCCATTCTTAACTGTTCTTAACCTGAAGCACTACTTTAGCTAATAGGGCCTCCCGCTGCCGCCCGAGCACGATTTCTGTTCTCATCCTGAAGCAAAGTTCTTAACCCGAGGTAATATTTCTGGGTTAGCGGAGTCTGTAACCTGAAGCATATGTAACCCGAGGTACCACTGTACTCCGTACCTGACTGCTATGAAAGACACAGGCCCCAATCCCCCTCTCCTTGCACTTCGTTGTGCCTGGCACCTAGCCCCATGACGGACTGAGCATCTGAAATGCCTCAGGTGCGCCCAGCAAATTCACTAGGGGGGTGAAGACTATACTGCTAGCTGGACAAGTAACTCTCCCTTGCCAGATCAGGACATCTTAATTAAGAGACATCTTAATTAAGAACCTATTTTTTCCCGGATTCGCAAAGGGTGTGTGTGTGCGCGTTTGTGCGCGTGTATGTGTACGTCAGCCAACACCCACACATAACCTGTTATTCCCATCTGTGAACAACGATGGAGCTTGTGAATAATTATGGATGCCATCATGTTGAGCAGAAGGGAAGATGGAATTGGCAGGATGGCGTGCATTCAAAAGATGCCCTCATCTTCATTACCTTGCTGGTTTTAGATATACATATGTTGGTGGGTCGTCTATTTGCCCTCCCTAACTTCCAGATTCAGCCTTCCCTGCCAAACCTATCATCCAAATAAACAATGTCATTGGTTGGGAATTGTCTATCAGCCCTATTCCATAATAATCCAGCAAACTCTCCCTCTCTCTCTCTCTCTCTCTCTCTCTCTCTCTCTCACACACACACACACACAAACACACACACTTATTCTCTGCTAGAATAAGAACCTGCTGGACCAAGTCAGTGACCCGTCTAGTCCAGCATCCCATTCTCACAGCTGCCAACCAGACCATGTCTGCTGTGAGTCCTAGAAAACCTGCTCCCTGCCTTGCAGGCCTTTCCCCTGGTCTGCGGAGGTGGGGTCCTGACTGACTGCAACTACAAAAGCTGTTCAACAGTGGAATGGATTACCTGGGAAGTGGGTGGACTCTTGGCAGTTTTATGCAGAGGTTGGACGGCCACCTGTCGGGGATTCTTTAGCTGTGATTCTCACATTGCAGGGTCTTGAGTTACATGACCCTGGGGGTCCTTTCCAACTCTATAGAACTATAATTCTAGGACTTTTGTACTGTCCCTGGAACATTATATCCTGGACATTTGGATAACCCATATGGACCGATGAGATTCATTCATGTTAATATACAACCCAATACCTGTTATGGGGGTGGTGGGATGCAATTTTTTGTTATTTGTGTATAATAGATAGATAGTTAGTTAGATAGATAGATAGATAGATAGATAGATAGATAGATAGATAGATAGATGATAGATAGATAGATAGATAGATAGATAGATAGATAGATAGATAGATGATAGATAGATGATAGATAGATAGATAGATAGATAGATAGATAGATAGATAGATGATAGATAGATGATAGATAGATAGATGGATATAAATAGATAAAGGTAAAGGGACCCCTGAACTTTAGGTCCAGTCGCGGACGACTCTGGGGTTGTGGCGCTCATATTGCTTTATTGGCCAAGGGAGCCAGCGTACAGCTTCTGGGTCATGTGGCCAGCATGACTAAGCCGCTTCTGGCAAACCAGAGCAGCACACGGAAACGCCGTTTACCTTCGCGCTGGAGCAGCACCTATTTATCTACTTCTACTTTGACATGCTTTCGAACTGCTAGGTTGGCAGGAGCAGGGACCAAGCAATGGGAGCTCACCCCATCGTGGGGATTCGAACCACGGACCTTCTGATTGGCAAGTCCGAGTTTCTGTGGTTTAACCCACAGCGCCACCCGCGTCCCCAGATAGATAGATCCAATAAATAAATAAATTATTATTAATAATAATAATAGATGATATTATTTTCTCCAGGTAATGACAGACAGAGAACACCTGATGAATCACCCACAAAGATGCCACGTTGTGGATGAGAACATCTCTGCATCTGTGGTTTGCCCAAAGGGTTGGGTGGAGCCAACCTTCACACTCGCTGCCAAAGCTCGAGTTGTCATCACGGGTTGCTTCTTCGTCATTGCAGCATGCAGCAACCTTGCCGTCTTGTACAGTGTCACGAGGAAGAGACGGAAGTCCCACGTCCAGCTGCTCATCCTGAGCTTGACAGTGGCCGACTTGCTGGTCACAATGACCGTCATGCCCCTGGACGCTGTGTGGAACATCACGGTCCAGTGGTACGCTGGCGATGCCCTGTGCAGGTTCCTGAACTTCCTCAAGCTCTTTGCCATGTACTCGGCCGCCCTGGTGCTGGTGGTGATCAGCTTGGACCGGCACTCTGCCATCCTGCACCCCTTTTCGTTTGCTAACTCCAGCCGCCGCAACCGGATCATGCTCTCTGTCGCGTGGATCCTCAGCGTCCTGCTGGCCGCTCCCCAGGTATGAATCCGTTAGGACAGAAGTCTTGTTTAGCGTGGTGCACATATTGTAAGGTAAAGGTAACGGGACCCTTGACCATTAGGTCCAACCGCGGATGACTCTGGGGTTGCGGCACTCATCTTGCTTTACTGGACGAGGAAGCCGGTGTACAGTTTCCGGGTCATGTGGCCAGCATGACTAAGCCGCTTCTGGCAAACCAGAGCAGTACATGGAAACGCCATTTACCTTCCCACCAGAGTGGTACCTATTTATCTACTTGCACTTTGACCTGCTTTTGAACTGATAGGTGGGCAGGAGCTGGGACTGAGCAACGGGAGCTCACCCCATCGCAGGGATTCAAACCGCTGACCTTCTGAATGGCAAGCCCTAGGCTCTGCGGTTTAGACCACAGCGCCACCCGCGTCTCGCACATATTGTACATAGCCACAAAACAGTAATGGAATATAGTGAGAAATACAAAACCAAACAATAACAAGCACCTCCCTCCCTCCCCACAATGCCAGAACCCAAATAAGAGATTGCATACACTCCGGTGCATCGCCACAGTTGCCTATTTAATTCACTTCCCATGTCATTCTTGCAGGGACCTTACAGAGTATTTTGTCAGGGCAATGTCACTATTTTCATTGGCCAGGATAATGAAGGACAACGTTCAGAGCAGAAATATAATCGCAACACCCGAAAGCTACCAGGCTTGTTCATGCACTGCGCAGAATACAAGTACAAGCTCTCTGTACACGTGTACAAGCGTTTGTGCTACAGAGTGTACACTTATTGATTTTTCAATTTTTCAGCTCTGTTAGTGTGTACGCAGGTACACAGATTGCACACTGAGTGCACAGCTCAAGGATTTGTGTAGAGAGGTACACACAGAGATTGTGCACTTGTAGAACATAATGTGTGAACACTCCATAAAAGCAGCCTCATGGGGAACAGCTTCCTTAGATACATGATTTCTGAACCATGCAGTGTTTGAGCATGAAGGCTGAAACGGAGAATGCTGGCATTTAGAATGTCATTATTACTAATTTCATCCTTCTGACCTTTTCCCACCACTGCATCCTGTGGGTTATTTTAGCTGCCTAAATGTATTTGTATGTGTGTGTGTCATTATGCAGTATTTAAAAGCCTTTATGTATTTCAAATCTCAGAGTATTTCAAATCTCAGAGTGCTGAATATGTGTACATAAATAACAATGAAATTGATAATTAATATAATAACAAACCAATATATGTGTGTAAATTAAGTGTGTATATTATTAGACTGTTTTACTTTTCCATTTCAGCTCTTCCTTTTCCACCTGTACACCATCCCGGGCGTCAATTTCACCCAGTGCGTGACGCATGGGAGTTTCAGAGAGCACTGGCAGGAGACCACCTACAACATGTTCACTTTCACCACCCTCTATGTCACCCCGCTGACCGTGATGGTCGTCTGCTATGTCCGCATCTTATTTGAGATCAGCAAGCAGCTGAAAATTAACAAAGGTGAGTTGGCCTCCCCTCAACTGCATTGGGTGGGAACAATGAGATGCCCTTCAGCTTGTGTTTTTCCAGTTTCTCAAAAGGTTTCTCTTCCCCTGAAAAACAGCCTTCCATTTTTCTGCCTTGTTCTCAGGGTTTGGCACTGACCTTATAGCTACGAAATGGCTGAGGATTGTGCCTGTATTATTATTATTATTATTACTACTACTACTACTACTACTATACTACTACTACTACTCCTTCCCCTGCCCCCTATTATTACTATTACTATTATCATCTGTGATTTATTAATCGCCTTCTGAACAATTGTCTCAAGGCGATTTGCACATAACTAGAGGTAAAGGTAAAGGACCCCTGGCAGTTAAGTCCAGTCACGAACGACTCTGGGGTTGTGGCACTCATCTTGCTTTACTGGCCGAAGGAGCCCATGTTTGTCCTCAGACAGTTTTTCCGGGTCATGTGGCCAGCATGGTGAAACCAGAGCAGCACATGGAAACGCCGTTTACCTTCCTGCCAGAGTGGTACCTATTTATCTACTTGCACTTTGATGTGCTTTCGAACTGCTAGGCTGGCAGGAGCTGGGACTGAGCAACGAGAGCTCACCCCATCGCGGGGATTCGAACCGCTGACCTTCCGATCGGCAAGCCCTAGGCTCAGTGGTTTAGACCACAGCACCACCTGTGTCCCTAACTAGAGGTACCACTGTATTTAAAAGCAATTAAAAACACAAACACAGCAATACATTTATAGCAACAGTAAACCCTAACAAGGTAGACACTTGAAGACCCATTTCTCCAATGGGAAAAGCTCTATGGGCCCCTCCAGATAGTCTTTTTTTATTGCACATTCATGATGATTTGTGCTCATGTTGGTATTGGGGCAATTATATACAATCGTACTTTCGATACTGTCTGCACCTGAAAAAGTTTCAGCTTTGTTTCCAATCAGTGCATGTCTCATAACTTCCTGCAGAAAACCTGAAACTTTTCATGCCACAAATGTTCTGGTTCAATGAATTTTTTTTTGTCCCACTTTTGGTGAGCTATAGCACAGGATGGCAATAATATGGTAATGTTGGGGAAGTGTCACACGATGACTAATAAAGTAGATTGGTGTGTGGATTGTCCAGTATAAATCCACCATTAATGCACTAGTATTGCCTTGATGACATGTTACAAAAATTGGGTTTCCAGACCTCTGGGGCTAACCTGAACTCTCCAGGTTTGCCTGGCCCCCTCCAGGGGAGGGCGTGAATATCCAGGTGGCTGAGAGTGCCTTTAGTTTTATTCTTAAGACTATGTGTGCATCTTGTAAGCTTCAGTCCAGCAGGAGCAGCCTGCAAAGTATTGCACAACTACCTGGAGGGATCTGCCCTCCTCCTCTCCCTCCGCCCCTCTCCTAATTAACCTCCATTTCCAGAGTTCAGTGGCGGAAGGGAGCACAGAGGAAGAATCACCAGGGGCTGCCCCTGAAGCTCAGGTTTGGCCCCTACAATTTCAGGGTCTGGGATGCTCCCGGCCTGGCAACCCTATATGGTAGTGGTTTTCAACCAGTGTGCTGTGGCACCCTGGGGTGCCTTGAATGATGGTCAGGGGTGCCGCAGGCAACACTGGCCTCTGTCCTTCTTTCCTTCCTTCCTTCCCTCCCTCCTCTGATGCCCTCTCGCATCTCTGCCTCCCAAAGGCTTGTGTAGCTGTTTGTTACAACAGCCCTGGCTACAAGCTCCCCAGGTGAATGGTGCCTGTGGGGCTGGACCAGGGGCTTCACCTTCGGTTAGTCTCCGTCAGGCTGCTAAAGCTAGGGGCATCCTCTTCCTAGGCCCCTGTGGGGTGGCATGAGGAGGCACCTCTCTTTGGGGTTGCGGCTCAGAGACCAGGGACAGTGGTGGCAGCTGCCTGGAGGACTCCCAAGGAGAGAGGAGGGAGAGGAGGCTGAGGGAACACTCCACAAGGGAGGGTGTTCAAAAAGGGGTGAAAGCTGGCTCTGCAGGCAAAAAGTAGGGTTGCCGTATTTCAAAAAGTAAAATTCCTGACACCCGCAAAGTTGTTTTTTTTACATCGCATTGCAATACATCTGGGTTTCCCCTGACATTTTGCCAATTCAGCAAAATTCCCCCGACGCCATTTTTACAACCGAAAACCAGGACATGTCAGGAATTTTCCTGATGTATGGCAAGCCTAGGAAGGGGTGACATAACTGGGCTTCTGAGGCTCAGGGCGTGTTTCCCCACAGGGGAGCCGCAGAAAGAATGTAGTTGGTCAAGGGAGCCATGGGCTCAAAAAGGTTGAAAACCTCTGCTATACAGATAGCAACAATGCCATCATCACCCGTCCGGAGGGGCCCTGTCTTGTTTTTATCCGCCCCACCTGCTGTTGGGTCACTCCAGCCCAGAGTGGGGCCTGCATTTCATTCAGAAGAGGGCAACCTTTTGTCCCACAACTGACTCCTTTGAGCCTCTCCCACAGGTCTCGCCAGAGGGAAGGATGACCACATCTCCAAGGCCAGAATGAAGACACTCCGAATGACGGTTGTGATTGTGGCTTCTTTCATCGTTTGCTGGACCCCTTATTACCTCCTGGGCTTGTGGTACTGGTTCCAGCCTGACATGATCCGCAGAATGCCGGAGTACATCAACCACTTCCTCTTCCTCTTCGGCCTGCTGCACACTTGTACGGATCCCATCGTCTACGGCCTTTACACCCCGTCCTTTCGAGAGGACATGAAGCTGTGCATCAGGAACCTGAAAGCGACGGTGGCCCACCAGGAGAAAAAACTTGCATCTGTTTCAGAGATGAACCATAAAGACTCTCATGACCAGGGTCAGGTGCCGTCAAGTGTTTCCAACGGAGGGACTATGCACACTGTGTTCTAGAGGGGGAAACCCTCTGGGAGGGATGAAACTCAGGGCAAGCTCATTTATGCAGGCAGACCACCTGAATTGCTACACCTGTCTTAACTGTGCACTTGAGGACTAAATGTCTGGACCAACTCTCTTAAGCTGCACTAGGTTGAAGGTGATCTAGGAGGGTGCCTGATCCCAAGTCACACACTTGGTGAATCCAGCACAGTATCGTCCGCATTTACCAGCAGCAGCTCTCCAATATTTCAGGCAGGGATTGCTGCCAACTGTGCCTGGAGATGACTGGGACTGGAACCCGGGGCTGTCTGGATGCAAAGATGCTCTGCCACTGAGATAATGAGTCAAGCAGTTCCTGCACGCACAAGTCACCAGTTTATGCCGCAGGCATCAAGCGATGGACAGGCATGTATGAAGCAGGCCCCGGCAAACACTGAGTGGGCTCATTTGTACCGAGATCTCAGCATAAATGGAAGTTAAGATGTCAAGCTGTTGTTAAACATTTGGGAGTGGGGAGGGTCGAATTCTGTCCCACAATCATCCTGAACAAAATGCAGCCACTTGAGACTCAACACATTGTGCAATGTCAGTTTTTAAAGCTGTATTAGGCCAATTGGATACCTTTTCAGAAATTATATTATGCTTTATTGGGGTAGCATGATTTTTGTTCTAGTAGCAGTTTTATTATTACAATTAACTGTTATTGGGTCTGTGACCATATAATAAAATCTGTTGTATTATTATTATTATTATTGCTGCCTGGATGAAGGATGGGCAAGTGGGTGCATCCCGAAATCTCTGCCTTTGGCATGGCTGGAATGTACCCAACTTTACCAGGGTTAAGAGGCAAATGTGTTGGCCTGCCCACTCTTCCCTCTGGCCCCACCCACCACTAGCATATACAAAGACCCAGCCCACTCCCTGGGGGCTTAGATGAACAGTTCCTCGGAGCTTAGTGTCTCAGGGCACTCCCCCCCCCCCAATAGGAGCGTCATGACTTACCACGCGTATGTCGCAGTTCTAATGTTCAAAGTGCATGAGAGTCTTTATTGCAATTGCCTTTACAACAAGCTTGCGAGGTAGGCCGCCACAATTCCCATTTTATCAATGGAGGGCTGGTGTTGACAAGTGATTTGCGCCCAAAGGCCTGGGGAGAAGAGGGGACTCGAACCAACTGCCCTTGGTGTGTGATTTGTAAAGCGGCTGCTACGCAGAATAAAACCAGGAAGGCAAATGCAAAATTCACCCAGAAGGTCTGTTTTGCAAAGTCCAAACCGAAAGAAGTCCATTTACTTATTTTTCCACCTTCGCAACTTGAGCCACCCTCTGCCTCTTACGGGTGTTACCATCCTGAGCTGCAGCGGAGATGATCTTGCCATTTGCAATATCTCTTCCAGTGCTCAGCCGGCGTGTGGTTTTTCCTACAGTCAGATCACAGGTGGAAACCCTGAGTTCCTGCATGGGCTCTTAAGACTCTCAGCAGCTCCCCAGCAGGGCGAATGGTCAGGGATGATAGGAGCTGGAGCCCCATAACATCTGGAGGGCCCCAGGGTCCCGTCCCCCTGAGCCAAGTGATCAGATTGTTGCTCCGAGAGCCACCTGTGCCTCTCTGCTTGAGGGCAGACGCTGCTCCACACTGTTGCCTTGCTTTGGGGAAAAGGGGACTGTCTGGAGAGAGATGGTTCTCCCCCTTTGAGGAAGGTGTTCCTGCAAGATAAGCCCCAACCAGCTGAAAGGAGGGCGGCGGCAGGCTGGTCACAGGGAGAAGCAAGAGAAAGAAGAACAGGGAGAAGCACAAAGGAAGGGGCAGCCCAGCAGCTGAGGTGAAGCAACAGGATGCAGATGGCATGCCTTTGCTCTCAGACTGGGAACGTGTTTCTGACTTGCGCATTTGGCAGGCGAATGCTGGAGTGGAAATCATGTTTCAAGGGACACAGGGTCTCTTGTCTTCTTTATCACACCCAGAGTTGCGCTCATTTCTACTTGCATGCTTCTCAGGGCTATCTGGTTGAACACTGCAAAAACAGGCAGCTGGGCTAGTTGGGCCTCCTCTGACAGGGCTCTTATGTTGTCTTGGGCCAAATCAGGACACAGGAAGGTGCCTTAGGTGTGTCAGACTATGAGTCTAGCTAGGGATTGCCTCTGAGCATCAATTTCTGGCAATCACAAGTCAGGCAGGAAAGTGCACATGGTCCTGCTTCTAAACTTTTCATTGCGGCATACAGGTGGCCACTGTAAGAAGGGCTGCTGGGCAAAAGGGCATCTGGTCTGACTCTGACCCAGCTCTTCCGTCATTCATATGGTATTATGGGGGGGCAGGGAGAGAGAGAATTCAGGAAATTTATTTCCAGTGCCCAAATCAGAAAAGAGTGCAAGGGGGAGATTTGAGATGAAGAACATCACACTTACTTGCACAGGGCACTGAAGCTCTTGCTAGTGATTGCAGACATGGGACCCCACCCCCACCCTTAAGTCTTGCCAGTCCCTGTTCTGCAGGATTTCTGCACTTCCTGTCACCTGCATCGTCCTGCTCCATCTTTAAGCTAAGGAGGGTCCACCTACCTGACTCGTGTTCAGAGAAGCAAGGCAAAACCAGAGAGATATGAAATAGCTGTGCCAGGAAAGTTAAGGCAGCTGAAACATCCTACCCCAGCCCCCAGAGGGCACCCCCCCCCCCCCAGCTTCAGAGTGGAAAGTTTCATGAAGGCTTTAGATTGCTCAATATTAAGGCATATGGTGAGGGTCGGCAGCCCTGTCCCATCCCCACAAGTTCATTGTTTTAAGTCAAAAATCCTGTTCCAATAGTAGAGGAAAGCTGGGGAGTTGCTAGCCCCGATGGCAACCAGCAGCAGCAGATACAGGCTCATCATGATAGCGAAGCGATGCTTAGAGACCCACGACTGGCTAGCAGGCCTAGAGAGAAAAAAGAGACAGCGATAACTACATCCAGCCACAAGGAGGCGCAACTTTTCAAAGCCCCTACCCCCCGCAATGTGATTATATGCCCAGGCCAAAGCTTTGCTGCTGGTTTAGATATGGCCGCAATGGCTCTTTTTAAACATAGAATTGTAGAGTTGGAAGCGACCCTGAGGATCATCCAGTCCAACCCCCTGCAATGCAGGAATTCTGCTCACAGCTGTCCCTGGATGGGCTTGAACCGCCAACCTTCTGGTTAACAGCCAGACACACTGGTCCATTGGGCTGTTTTATTGTCTTTTGAATACTTTTCTCATTTTGGTTGCCCGTGCTGAAGACCACTGGCAAAATATATATGTGTCAAAATACTACTATGTGTACAATGTGTGTGTGTACAGGATTCTGCATATGCATTTTTGCAAAAGTTAACAAAAAGATAAATAGAACTTCTGCAACCACAGCAGCGAACTGTGATTTTTTTTTTTTGCGTTTGTGCAGAAGTCTTCTGAGTGATGCCAACACTGCAAAACAACTTGTTTTGCACACTCATCCCTTACAGTCCTGTCCGTCATGTTAGAGGTTTTCCTGCATTTTTGAAGCACAAGGTTTCAGATGAACTTACAAAGCACTTGCTTTCAGGGTATTTGGGGGCGAGGAGGGTGGCAGAAGGGCACTCACCTCCGGTGCTGCTTCTGCGAATAGACGAGCAAGTACTTCACCCGTATCAGCTGATTGTTCGTGACGACAAAGTATTTCTGGGGAACATCACCCCCTTCGCTGTTCCTCACTCTGGCTCTTTTCTTGTCTATTTCTTTAGAATCTGGTCAAAATGAGCAGAAGAGGGCCTCTTAGACAAGGAGGTGAAAGACACAAGCGCATTGGAGGTCTCGGGGAAAAGGGATCAGTTCCTGACACCAGCACAGGTCTTGCCATGTGCCCCATGAATTGCTGTGTCTGTTTTCTGAGTAAAGTGCAGGCATCTCAAAGGAACACAGGAAGATCCCTGATACCGAGTTGAACCACTGGCCCATCTAGCTCACTACTGTCTACTCTGACTGGCAGCAGCTCTCCAGGGGTTTGAAGCAGGGCATCTCTCACAGCCCTACCTGGAGATGCTGTCAGGAATTGAACCTAGACCGTTTGCATGCAAAGGCCTCAAGCAACAGATTTTGGAGTGACCATTTTCTCTCTCTTGGAGAGTCACTGCCTCACAGGAGACTATAAAGGGCTAGATCAGGGTGGACCTCACTCTAACGTCACGTGGCCTTCCGTGCAATTTCAAAAGCCAGCAGTTCAGAGCTTATCTGATCCTCTTGCCTACTGGACAGGGAAGGAGAGAAGGGCGTGTCAGGAAAAGCTAGAGAAAAAGGGGGCGGTGGCCTGCTTCCTTTTGACTCTGGCCCCTCCCACTGCTGGCTTTTGACTCTGGCTCCTCCCACCTCCAGCAGGTGTTCCTGCAAGGCTCTCAAGAGACAAAATGTTGCCCAGCCAAGCTAGATGGACCAATGATCTGATCACATGTGAGGCTGCTTCAGCCCTGTCTTCCCCAACTGGGTGCCCTCCAGACTGTAGAGTTGGAAGGGACCCTGAGGATCGTCTAGCTCAGCAGTTCTAATCCCTGAGCTCTGGCCTTGCTAGCTAGGGGTGATGGGACTTGCAGTTCAACAACATCTGGGGACTCACAGGTTGAGAAAGGCTGGTCTAGTCCAACCCCCTGCAATGCAGGAATATGCAGCTGTCTGTCCCATATGGGGATCGAACCTGCAGTCTTGGTGTTATCAGCCCCACACTCTTAACCAATTGAGCTATCCATCTAGTACCAGATGTTGTAGCCTACAACTCCCATCAGCACCTGCCAATACAGCTGAACCGAGGATGGGGTTGATGAGAGCACGGCTCTGCTGGCTGGGGGCTGATGGGAGCTGTGGGCGTAAGCAGCTGCGTCGAGTCAAGTCTTTTCTAGACTCACCTTTCTTTTTCACCTGGCATTTTACATCTGGGTGATCGATGATCTCACACACGGCAACACAGCTGAGGATCGGTCCCATCAGGCTCTGCTGCCAGCCGAGGCCATGGGGGCTATAGAGGAGAGCGAGGCTCAGGTCACTGGTGAGGTAGGTGCCTTCCCCAAATAAGGAGGTCTAGAAAAAGCAGGACGGGGTTGCACATGAACTGGGCTGCAAGCTGGCAGCCAGCCATTTCAAACATATCCAATCACAGCAAATCTGTCTCATTCCTAGAAGCGTTTTAGGAAGCTGCTTTAGACCTAGCTCAGTCTGAACTGACTGGCGGCAGCTTTCTGACCAAGCTAAGCAGCCTAGAGCAAAATATACATCAGGAGGCTTAGTATGGCCTGAATCAAGTATACACTTCCAGAGCTAACACTACATACATTACAGTGGAACCTCGGATGTTGAATGCTTCAGAAGCTGAACAATACAGAACCCGAATGCCAACAACCTGGAAGTGAATGCTGAGGTTTTCAAACAGGCCTCGGAAGTCCTCGCCTACCCATGTGCTATCTGAAACCAGAACGGGTTGCCAGATGTGAAATATATTCAGTTCTGAAATACAACCCAGACTCAAACCTTACCCGGTTTAAATGGCACTGTAACCCATTGTGCACGATGGAGTGGAAGTTCTCCAGTCGGCTCCCATGGAATGCATAGATGAGGTCTCGTCCCGCCTTGGTCTCTTCAAATTTGGCGTTCATTTGACTGGAATAAGTGATTTCAAACAGGAAGTCTGGTGCCGGGACGGGGACGCAGGGCACTCCGGTCAGTTCCTGGATCTTCTTATACTTCAATGCCAATAAAATATATTGAAGTTACTGGGTTGCTTTGAGAATCCAGCGCCCTCTAGATATTTTGGACTACAACTCTCACCAGCCCCCGGGCTAAGGCAAGTTGTGGTGTGAAACACCTGGCAGACCCCAGGTTGGCAAAAGCTGATTTAAAGGCAGAAATCATCCCCATGGAAAGCAAAATAGTATCTTTAAGAAACATAGGAAGCTGTCTTCCCCTGGCCCATCTAGGTCAGCACTGTCTGCACAGACTAGCAGCAGCTGCCCAGGATTCCAGGCACGGGTCTTTCCTGGAGAAGATAGGGATTGAACCTGCAAAGCAGGCATGCCACCACTGAGTTAAGACTCTTCCCCCAAGTCTTGGGACTCCGCTTAACAAGACACCCCAGTAATACTGCAAGCAGTGGGCTGCCCCAGCACTTCCCTGGCCCATGCTGAAGCCAGCAGGAGGCTGTGCTCAGTTAACTGATGCTCAGTTAACTTTTTGTAATCGATGAGGATATATTGTAGTGGAAAAGGTTTGAGCAAAGACACTGTTGAGGTGAGGGGGCAAGGAGTTGACTTACTAAGCAATGGAATTAGTTGATTTGAAGGTTAATGTGAAAAGGTTTGAAACATTTAAGAAAAACATTATGTGTGTGTGTATGCATATATATGCACATATATATATATGTACATATATATGTGCACATATATATATCTATATATAGATAGGTTTGACTCGCTCCTGCATTGCATTTTTGCCATCTGTTAACCACCTCACAGGTCCTCTCTTTTGTCCAAAAAATAATTTTAAATTATTTTTTTTAAAAAAAAATACCATAAAACAAAATATGTCATCCCATTTGTCTAGATTCTGCTTTAACATGCTTACTCTCCCCTGCAGCCTTGTGCCCAGATGCAGGTTGCTGACACACCTGACACCTCCAATATTACTTGGATCCATTTGCACACGTTCGATAACTGGGTTGTCGCCAGCATCGCCTCTCACCTCCTTTTTGCTTGTGCTGTGGATGCACAGGGCCTTGGAAGACAAAACCCAGCCCAGCAACTCCCAGCCTCTTGTGCCTGTGTCTTGGGCCAACTCAAGCAGCTCTTTCAAGCCCACCAAGGCATTTGTATCTGCAAGCTGAGAGAGAGAGAAACATGGGTTGCTGGCTTTCCTTGAGCATCTTACACAGTCAGAGACCCCCCTAGTGGTGAAAGAAAGGCAACTTCTCCAACACACGTCTTCAGGGCATTAGCTGGCAAGCAAATCCCTGTGGACCTGAATCCCTATAGGCCTTCTTATTCGCCCCCTTGGAACACAAACTCCACATGGACGGAGACACGCACACATGGCTTCCTGTTCTCTCCTCAATCCATCAAACTTGAACCATTTCATCTAACAGATCCTCATAACTGGTGGCATTTATTTCCACAAGCATGGTGGCACTGTGAACAACCCCACAAATGGCAAGGGTGGAATTCTTTTAGAACACAACAGAGCTCAACTATCTTTCATTACGAAACATCACTCCATCACTCCTCTAACGACTCCTGGGTACCCTTGTCTGCTTAGAATGGGAAGATATTTGCAGAAAGGGGTACTGTTTCTGGTTGTATATCCAATACAGTGGTACCTCGGGTTACAAACGCTTCGGGTTACAAACTCTGCTAACCCGGAACTAGTACCTCGGGTTATGAACTTTGCACCAGGATGAGAGTGGAAATCGCGCGGCAGCGGGAGGCCCCATTAGCGAAAGCACGCCTCATGTTAAGAACGGTTTCAGGTTAAGAACAGACCTCCGGAATGAATTAAGTTCGTAACCAGAGGAACCACTGTAATAATAATAATAAAATTTATACTATACTATACTATACTATACTATACTATACTATACAGTGGTACCTCGGGTTAAGAACTTAATTCGTTCTGGAGGTCCGTTCTTAACCTGAAACTGTTCTTAAAACTGAGGTACCACTTTAGCTGTGGTACCTTTAACTGAGGTACCACTTTAGCTATGGGACGCGGGTGGCGCTGTGGTTTAAAGCCTCAGTGCCTAGGACTTGCAGATCGAAAGGTCGGCGGTTCGAATCCCCGTGGCAGGGTGCGCTCCCGTCGCTCGGTCCCAGTGCTTGCCAACCTAGCAATTCGAAAGCACCCTCGGGTGCAAGTAGATAAATAGGGACCGCTTACTAGCGGGAAGGTAAACCGCGTTCCGTGTGCTGTGCTGGCTCGCCAGATGCAGTTTGTCACGCTGGCCACGTGACCCAGAAGTGTCTGCGGACAGCGCTGGCTCCCGGCCTCTAGAGTGAGATGAGCGCACAACCCTAGAGTCTGTCAAGACTGGCCCGTACGGGCAGGGGCACCTTTACCTTACCACTTTAGCTAATGGGGCCTCCCGCTGCCGCTGCGCCGCCAGAGCACGATTTCTGTTCTCATCCTGAAGCAAAGTTCTTAACCTGAGGAACTATCTCTGGGTTAGCGAAGTCTGTAACCTGAAGCGTCTGTAACCTGAAGCATTTGTAACCGAGGTACCACTGTACTACAATGAAATTTTTAAATGTTTATTTGATTGTCCCGCAACACTTGCCATTCTCTCCTGCCACCCCAGTGTGGCTTGCTACACCCTTTGAGAACCACTGCCCTAACCCATGAGGGATGTTGGGATTACTTTGGGTGGGAATTTACCAGGTGCTCAATAGAATCATAGAATTGTAGAGTTGGCGGGGACCCCCCGGGCCATCCAGTCCAACTAGATGCAGGAATCTCAAAGCCCCTTACAAGCAGAAAACCAGGCAAAACAACCTCCCATCCCCTACATCAATTCCAAGCCCGGGTAGGGAAGAAGCTTGTTTTTGAAATTCCTGCTCCCACCCCTGTAAGCTGGGGCGGAGAACAGCTTGTTCCTGACCTTGAGCTGCCTTTTAGAGGCAAAGTCAGGGACAAGACCCTCTCATGAGTTCCCTAGTTGAACTATGCGCTGTGTGAATAATAATAATTACTGATAGAATAAGAGAATTGTAGGCATATAAAGGGTCATGTAGTCCAACCCCTGGGTGGGACACGGGTGGCGCTGTGGGTTAAAGCCTCAGTGCCTAGGGCTTGCTGATCGAAAGGTCGGCGGTTTGAATCCCCGCGGCGGGGTGCGCTCCCGTTGCTCGGTCCCAGCGCCTGCCAACCTAGCAGTTCGAAAGCACTCCCTGGTGCAAGTAGATAAATAGGGACCGCTTACTAGCGGAAAGGTAAACGGCGTTTCCGTGTGCGGCTCTGGCTCGCCAGAGCAGCGATGTCACGCTGGCCACGTGACCCGGAAGTGTCTTCGGACAGCGCTGGCCCTTGGCCTCTTTGAATGAGATGGGCGCACAACCCTAGAGTCTGTCAAGACTGGCCCGTACGGGCAGGGGTACCTTTACCTTTTTAGTCCAACCCCTGGCAATGCAGGAATTGCAGCAATCATCATCATCATCATCCCTGGTAGATGGCCATTCAATCTCTGTTTAAAAACTTCCAGTGAAGTAGAGCCCACCACCTACTCACCAAAGCCTCAAAATCCTTGGTCTCGTCCGTGGTATAGAGTCCTGGGAAGGGCCGAAGGACAGAATCCCGCTTGTAGCTCTGCAGGGCAGAGACGAAGAAGCTGCACTTCAGGTCTGCAGCCAAGAGGTCTGCCTTGAGGGCCTCTCGCACCCGCTCTCGGAGGCCCGCGACCCCGGCAGTGGGCACCTGCATTGCCAAGGGGCCCTCCTGCCATTAAAACACAGGCGGAAGTTAGAAAAATCAAGAGTTGGGAGCGGCCTGGTTCACACAACACCATTAGCCAGGCTATAGCTTACTGGGAGCAAGCTAATGTGCTGCCTCCTGGAGAGGCGTTCCCAGGCACTCTGCTCCCTCCTTCCCTCCTCTTTTTTTTTTACTCCTGTGCTGCACCAAGCTAAGCCAGCGTTTGGCACATCATTCAAACCTGGACTCAAGGGCCTTGGTTCAGATAACAAGCTCAGCATGGGGGGTGGGGATACCAAGGAGAAGCCAAGCAGCTAAGCGCTCCTCTCTGGGAACCCACACATTTGCATAGTCCTCAAAAGTCCCGTTTGGCTTACCATGTCATGCGAACCAGGCCATAAGGTCTCCAGCACACATCCCCACAAGCAAACAGACGTTTCCCGGGGAATAGCGATCCTACTCTTCCCAGACGCTGAGTTGAAAGAACAACAAAAAAGAGAGGATAAAATACATTCTGCAGCATTCAGAATTAAAGTTACCCTCACTGGTGCCGCCCGAGGCTATGCTTCTACCCTTTAAACCGTCACATGGCAGCCAGGCATTCAACAGGTGAGACTTTGCGCAGCTGCATCATTGCACCATCCAGCTTGGAAACCCCCACCCCCCAGACCCAAATATGGCAGACTGCAAGTATTTTGAGGGGTGGGGAAACACAAATCAAAAGATACAACTGCCTAGCAAGCAAGTGTTTTAGCAGCTCTGTGACGGGCTGAAGCCCAACAGGTCTGTTTTTATCGTTTGTATCCAAGCTTCACCTGTTGAACTTCTGCCTGCAAGGCAGCTGTTAAACGGGCAGGCTCCCAGGCTGCTAAAAAAGCGTCTTCCCCTTACTCCTTGACATTTGTGTGTGTGTGTGGTCTTTATTCTTCCCCTCGCCCTCCGGCCTACCTCAGGGGCTACTCAGCAAAAGGCGACTCTCACTGAGGTTGAAGAGGAGAAGAGGCCCTCCCAATGCCTACTGAACATGCTCAGCTCAGCTCAGCCATGCGCAGTAGCAGGAGCTGAAGCCGCAGGCCTGCCAGCAGTTGATTATGAGCGTGCGCAGTGGCAGGAGCTGAGCCGCCTCCCTTACCCTTACCATGCCTTTGCTTACTACGTCATCCTGAGCATGCTCACTAGAAGCACCTGCCGGCCTTTGTTCTTAGACAGGCTCAGTAGCAGCAAATGAAGCCACACTTTGCCCTTACCTGATGCTCAGTATAAACAATGAAGCTCAACCCCTTGCTCTGGTCCTGCCCTCATCCAATCCTGAGCATGCTCAGTAGCAGTAAGTGAAGCTACAGCCTTGACCTTTCTTTCACGTGGAAAGTGTTCAGTGGCATTTAACTGGCGCGTACAATCCTGCACAGGTCAATTCAGGAGTAAGCCTTCAGCATCAATTTATGTTCCCAGGCTGTCTAAAAATCAGTAAAAAGCAGGGGCAGCAGCAGCCACTGGCAGCCTTATCCTTCGTCCGTTTCTGTCTAACCGCCTTTTAAAGCCATCCAACTTAATGGTCATTACTGCATCTTGTGGTGCAAAGTCCATAGTTTCACTAAGGTCTTCCCTTTGTCTGCATCTTCCAACATTCAGCTTCAGTGGATGGCCCCAAATTCAAGTGTTATGAGAGAGAGAGAGAGAGAGAGAGAGAGAGAGAGAGAGAGAGAGAAACGTCCTCCGCCCTGAGCCTGGCCTTTGCTGGGGAGGGCGGGGTATAAATATTATTATTATTATTATTATTATTATTATTATTATTATTATTATTATTACTTTCATCTTACTTCATGACGTGCATACATGTGTGTAGCCGGGACTTTTGTTGAGGGCGGCAGAACCAACGTATTTGGTCAGTTAGTTCAGTATTTCTATTGATTTGGGTGGGCAGCTCCTCCCCCCCCCCCCCGGCTATGTCCATGCATGCATAATTCATACCCTCCAACATTTTTCTGATGAAAATAGGGACATCCCATTCCATAACAATAATTTTACTATTTATACCCCACACATCTTACTGGGTTGCCCCAGCCACTCTGGGCAGCTTCCAACATATATAAAAACACAATAAAACATTGAACATTTTTTTGAAAAACAAACAAAGCCCTTCCCTATGCAGGATTGCCTTCAGACAGCTCTGGAGTCAAATAAATACATACACTCCAACATTTCTCCAATGAAAATAGGGACATCCTACCATACCCTCTGGGATCAGATGGCGCTGTGGGTTAAACCACAGAGCCTAGGACTTGCCAATCAGAAGGTCGCAGTTCAAATCCCCATGATGGGGTGACCTCCCGTTGTTCGGTCCCTGCTCCTGCAAACCTAGCAGTTCGAATGCACGTCAAAGTGCAAGTAGATAAATAGGTACCGCTCCGGCGGGAAGGTAAACGGCGTTTCTGTGCGCTGCTTTGGTTCGCCAGAAGTGGCTTAGTCATGCTGGCCACATGACCCAGAAGCTGTACGCCGGCTCCCTCGGCCAATAAAGCGAGATGTGCGCTGCAACCCCAGAGTCGGTCAGGGGTCCCTTCACCTTTAACATTTTTCTGATGAAAATAGGGACATCCTAAGGAAAAGTGGGACATTTGGGGATAAAATCAGAAACCAGGACAGCTTCTCTAAATCAGTGATGTCCCTGGAAAATAGGGATACTTGGAGGGTCTGATAATTTTATACTCCTCTTATCATGTTCCCCAGTTGCTCACCTTTTTTCTAAACTAAAAAGCACCCATATGTTGTAACCTTTGATCCCTACAGGAGCTGCTTCAGCCAGTTATTAAGAGTCTGACTCTATCTGACTCCTAGCGGTGAATATTTGACCAAATTTGGCAGCTGACATGCAGCAGCAGTTAACATTTGACCGGATCAGCCATGCAAGCAAGCAATACTTGATAGTATTTGACAGAAGAGTAGGCGGTCAGTGTTTGCCCATGGATTGCAATACATATAACGTCTACGCAGCTCAGTGGGAATAACTCACACCAAGTAAATGCAGTGTAAGATTGCAGCTACATAGCCCACAAGCATAATAACATGTTCTGATATATAGAATCCCAGAAGGACAGTGTGGCAAAAGATTTGCTGGAAGATTCAGGACAGAAAAGAAAGGTACTTCTTCAAGCTGCGCATGGTTCACCTTTGGAACTCACTCCCACAGGAGGCAATGATGGCCACCAAAATGGATGGCTTTAAAAGATCAGTTATTGGGCCGATCCAGCAGGCTCTTTTTATGTACTTATCCTGGCAGCTAAGGTTTGTTAAGGGTGGGAGTAGCAAACTACAGTTTGCCAGATTGTGCTTTACATGTATGATGCAGGTTCAATGAGGCAGCTCCTGATGTAGTAAGAACAAACTTGTGCGCTGTTTCTGCCTGTTGAGGGCAGCAGAGTCTCTTTGGAAGACAAACAGGTCCTGCCTTGCTAGAAGGAACTAATGAAATAGAAGGTGAAGGAAGAGTGTGGAGCACTCAGCTCCTGCCTTCATCTTTCCATAGCAGCGAGAAGGTCCTTTTCCTAGCTGACATCTGTCCCCCCTCCCCCTCCCCGATTTCCCCTCCCCCAAATAGAGCAATGCAAGTTAATAAGGCAACAAGAGGCGGCATCTGGGACAAGTCAGGAATTTCAGCTAGTTAGTTGATATGGTTCAGGTAACTTACCCTCTAGAGGGCAAGAGTGAAGGGAGAGGGGCAGTTTTCACCGTGGGTGGGAAAGGAAAAAACAAAGGTTTTTGCAATGATATCAATCACACAAGTAAGCTCTGTGGTAAGAAGAAGGATCCAATCAAAGTTCTCGCTCTCTCTACACACACACACACACACTTGAGTTTTCATTTTTCTACATTTGAAATTAAACTTTTTACAAACTTTAAAATATCCAATGGCTTTCCTTCTTCTCCTTCCATGGTTCATATTACATATCATAGTTTCCTGCATATTTTACTATAACCATTCAAATCAATTTTCCACTTTTACATCAATCAAATATTATTTACTCTCAATGCTGCCAGCGTTCTCAGCGGTGTACAATTATTTTCCATATACCCAATAAATATTTTCCACTCTTCTTTAATCCCCACACATTTTTCTAGGCCTTCTTGATAAGGTTTATCAGTGTAGCAGACATGGTGGGCTCCGTTTCGCATCCAGCAGCTTCGCAGATGATATCCTCTGCATGAGGGGATCAGATCTTCCTTCCAAGAAAAGCAAGCCAAGGGTTGGGGGCTTCCTAACCAAGACAGAATACCTAGAGCACAGCTGTAGCTCAACATCTGGAGGGTCGCAGGCTGCCCAGCCCAACTCAGAACAATGACTAAAATCTGATTGTGTGAACCGATTCCACAGAAAAGCATTAAATCTGAGGTGACTCCACAATCCCGGCTTATTTTCAGAGAATTGGCTGCACCTAACGTTCACCAGAAAGGGACACGGGTGGCGCTGGGGGTTAAAGCCTCAGCACCTAGGACTTGCCGATTGAAAGGTCAGCGGTTCGAATCCCCGCGGCGGGGTGCGCTCCCATCGTTCGGTCCCAGCGCCTGCCAACCTAGCAGTTCGAAAGCACCCCGGGTGCAAGTAGATAAATAGGGACCGCTTACCAGCGGGAAGGTAAACGGCGTTCCGTGTGCTGCGCTGGCTCGCCAGATGCAGCTTGTCACGCTGGCCACGTGACCCGGAAGTGTCTGCGGACAGCGCTGGCTCCTGGCCTATAGAGTGAGATGAGAGCACAACCCTAGAGTCTGTCAAGACTGGCCCGTACGGGCAGGGGTACGTTTACCTTTAACTTTCACCAGATAGTGCCCCATTAACCATTTCTGGGCAACTGATTAGCATGTAACACGTAGCACATAGCCATTCATTCATGAAACCAAATTCCACTTTTCAGGGTCAAAAGACTTTCTGTGGGAGAGATTCTGCAATGGAAATCCAATCCATCACATTCAACTCTGAATGGCCAGTTTTGGAATCCAAGGCAATATGAGGGGTTTTGTTGTGTCGTGTTTGTTCAACCATTTTTCTTTTCAACACTTTCATCTTATGCCACCTTGTGAGGGTTTGTGTAAAAGGCAAAGAAGAAAGAATAATTTTATTTAATAACATTTTTAGATCTTATTGCAGTGAACCTCAAGTATGCAATAAAACCATCAATATAAACCACATTGACCGAAAGAAATATACTACTACTATGCCACTAAAACATTTTAAAAGCCTAAAATTAAAATACAGTATCATAAAATGCAGAAGGGTTAAGGTCTAGTGATCCAGGAATATATTGAATAACTAAGGCAGGCATTGAAAATATAGCACTTTTCCGTGATGGATGCATGGATTATCAAACCACCATACAGATATTATTCAATATTTCAATGGTATTTAGAGTACCAAGTGCATAACCTTCTCACCCCGATCCAAGAAGGAATATTCATGACACCGAATTCAGTGCTGATTTTTATTCTCTCTCTCCCTCACTGAATTATTTAACAGTGGTAATGAATAATGCAACTCAGTCTTAATCTTGGTAACTATCCTTATGTATGTTGGGCATCCCTCATTTCCTTTTGAGGTGTTGGGGAGAGAAGAGATCTGGGAAGGCAGTGGGATAGAGTGGCCTTTTCTCCATACTACATAGGCAGAACTGGGGGAGCCAACTGCCCTGTCTCCTATCAAGGCAGAGGAAATATAGAAGGAATTGCTTTGCACTGCAGGTGGAAAGAGTTTCTTGCAGGGAATCCTGAAGGGCAGTAGCCTGGAAGGTGAGAAGCCAAATGCAGAAAAATTATCCTTCCTTTTAGCACATATATATGCAATTGCAGCTGGCTGCCTCCCCGACCTGAGGCAATTGTCTCAATGCGCCTGAGGATTGGGCTGGCCCAAACATCCCCCTCATTCTCAGTGGCATTTATGGCTTTTTCCCCAGCTGGAACTCGCTGGAACTCAGTTCCGGCGCGCGCGCACACGCACACACACAATATTTGGTTTTACATCTTTAAAGTTATAATCACACCGCAACATATCCACAGTTAAAATATCCCTCCAAATTTCTGGACTTCTCACCTTCTCCTCCATGAGTTTTATTGTTAAATCTTTTCTACTGCATCTTTTTTCAATAATCCAAGCTTTTTAAAAACTGCATTATGTCCATAGTTCTCATTACATTACAAGTGTTATTGCAGTCCTGCTAATGTTTTCAACTGCTTACAGTGGTCTTTAAGGTAAATTATATAAAAAAAATCCCATTCCTTATTAAAGTTTTATTCTTCCTGGTTCCTGAACTTTCCAGTCAGTTTTGCCATTTTGGCATAGTCCATCAACTTGATTTGCCACTCTTATCTGGTAGGGACTTTATCTTCCTTCCATCTCTGGGCTAACAACATCCGTGCAGCTGTCATCGCATACATAAAAAGTATTTTTCTGCTCCCTTGGAATTTCAGCACCTACAGTTCCTAATAAAAAAAGCCTCTGGGTGTTTTTTAAAAAATAAAAGTTATTTTAAACATTTTTTCAATTCATTATATATCATTTCCCAGAATGCTTTTGTTACCTTATGATAAAAGGAGCCTTCTTTTTCTTTACATTTCCAAAAGATATTTGAGTTCCGGCACCTCTGGTGCCATTGCCATTTGAAGAGAACAAGGGAGGTGTTTGGGCCGGCCCAACCAGAGGTGCATTGAGACAATTGCCTCAGGTCAGGGAGGCAGCCAGCGGCCATTGCACAGAGTCCTCTGCTCACTGGCCCCTCTGCCAGCCTTCGAAAGGGACCTTCTCCTGCCTCACTCTCAAAAAGGGTCATTAGAGCAAGGCATTCTGGGTAAGGTGGCTGGGAATAGCGAAGCGTTTTGTTGAAACATCCAGTGGAGGGAGGCTGGTCTGTGAGGGCAAATGGGGAAGGAGATGGGGGTTATGGATTTAATTACCGCCCCCAACTTTCCCCTATAATTTGGGCGTTCTTTACCAATGCCCTGCTTGCTCTCTCTCTCTCTGTCAAATGATCCTGCCCTTTTGAGGGTCTTGCCTTGCTTCTGAAATAAAAGACCTTTCGTCAATGGCACCGTGAGAATGCTTATTTCAACACCATTTGAATTTTCAGAAAGAAAAACTTTGAAGAAGGCAGATGGAGCTGGCAGTGAGCAGAGACGACGAATGTTGATGCTGTGAATGTAATAGCAGAAGCTGGCCATGCCCTCTGCACCAGATCCACGTGGGTGTTCCCAGCATAAACGTTTCCAGATTGGGGATGTCACAGCAATGGAATGCAGGCAGCAATTCTCATTATAATGGTGTGGAATCTTCCCAGGGACACCAAACTATTTGGGTAGCTGTTGCTGTCATTAGGCCTGCTATGGATTATGGGTGTGCAATAGCCTCCCTCCCTCCCCCTACCATTATACTTCTGGATGTAAAACTTTAATAGAGACTTATAGAAGAGCTCTGGAATTTGCAATGATAATTTGGGCATTGTCTTGGAGATGCAATTGAGCTAAACTGAATACGAATTGTACAAATAGGAAGTGGAGCCCATTCATATATTTCCAATTCACCAGGGACAGCCCCAGGGACACAGGATTTGGCCATGTTGTCTACTTTGACTGGCAGCGGGTCTTCAGGGTTCCATAAACATGACTTTTTAGGTGCTTCCAGATGATCAGTTTATTGAGCATTTATCCCGATTAGTTTGCAGGCTGATTATACAAAGCTGGCTTTTTAACAAGCATTCTGATTTGCTTGCAAGGAGGCTGGATGGCGTTGCATCAAAGCAAGCATTATCCCACGTTTCCGAGCACTTTCCCCCCATCACTTTCCTTCTTGCAAAATGCCTGCTCTCTTGAGAAAATAGGTTTGTTGAATAAGACCTCCCAATCAACTATAATTGCATAACCTGGATCTGGTGATATGTGATTGGATCCCACCTGAAAATAGAGATAGTTCAGAAGGACCGCTAGTTACCTCCTAGCAGAGGACTTTAGGAAACAAAGTAAGCTGGGAAGCGGTGTTTTTTTTTTGGGGGGGGGAATATTGAATCTCTTTGGACCGAAATGAGGGTTATTCATATTTTATTTACACTAAAGTGGGTGTTTTCATGCACAATTTACCCTAGTACAGTGGTACCTCGCAAGACGAATGCCTCGGAAGACGAAAAACTCGCAAGACGAAAGAGTTTTTCATTTTCTGAGTTGCTTCGCAAGACGGATTTCCCTGTGGGCTTGCTTCGCAAGACGAAACATCTTGCGCCTTTTTTAAAAAAACCGCCAATGCATTCCTACGGGAAACCGTCAATACACAGTGGTGCTTCGCAAGACGAAAAAACTCATAGAACGAAAAAACTCGCAGAACGAATTAATTTCGTCTTGCCAGGCACCACTGTATCTGCATTTTTATATATGTTTCTAGGCTGAAGAACTGCACTTTGAAATTCAGAGAAGTGTGAATTTAAAAGAATGGCCGTGTTTCAGTTCACATATTGCTTTTGATAGTGCAAATTAGGTAGGTAGGTTCACCTTTAATTAAGAAATGAATTAGAATAAAGCCTATATCTATGTATGTTGTACTTTCCTCCTTGGGGTTCTCTTTTGACTTGGTTCAGATGAGCTGGCTTTGTTTCCCCAAGGTCATTTCAATGTCAGGGGAGCAGCCCCTCCTCCTCCTCCTCCTCAGCTGAAGGGAAAGGTATTGATCACGGATGATGAATGATTCACGCTCCCTGAAGTAAGAATCCTTAGTTAATGGGTGAACCATGTGAGCATGTCTGAACCCTTCGTTGATGTGCTCTTCAGTGTTTAATTTTCCAACCATCACTTGTTGCAAAGCTCAGCTCATTGTCTTGCAATTTCTTTTTTATTTAAAGCCTTAATGTTAGTATGGCATTAATTGTTGTTGTTTTCTAGTCAAGGGATATCCTGCTTTCTCCCTCTGCAAAAGAGTTGCTCAGAGTGGGTTATAAACAGAAAAGGAAGTCCAAAGAAAGCAACAGTGACTCAACAAATGACCGAAAATGAAAAACAGCAGTGAAAATTGAAAACACAAAGAGCAGGGAACAGCAATCAATACATGAAGCAGCAACAGAATTAAAAGCTTGTTGTTGTTTTTTTTAAAATGTTAATTACAGACAGAAAACAGATTAAAAGGAAAGTGACCTAAGGAAGTTAGATTAGCCTCAACCAGAGCCAGGGCCTTCTCAGCACTGGCTCCGGCCTGGTGGAATGCTCTGTCTCATGAGACCAGGGCCCTGAGGGATCTGATTTCTTTCCGCAGGGCCTGTAAGACAGAGTTGTTCCACCTGGCCTTTGGCTCAGAATCAGTTTGATTCTCTCCCCCTCTTTCTTTTTCCTTTCTCCTCCTGTGAAGAGGCTGCATCCTAATGTTTTAATGTTGTATTTTAATCTTGTTTTTTACATTGTATTTTAATCAACTTGTTTTTATTATTGCTTGTTAGCCGCCCTGAGCCCGGTCTTGGCTGGGGAGGGCGGGGTATAAATAAAATTTATTATTATTATTATTTATTATTAACCTCTCAGGGCAGGGTGTTCCACAAATCAGAAGCCACCACAGAAAAATCCTCTCACATTCTGCCACCAATCTCACCACAGAAGGCAATGGCACCAGTACAGCAGCTGGTTTTAAAAGGAGATGGTCTTTCATGTGGCTCCATCCAAAGATCTTTAGAGCACTATAGATAAAAACAGTACCTTGAATTGCACTTGAACATGAACTGTCAGCCAGTGCAGCTGATACAAAGAAGATCACTTGATCAAAGGAATGTAGGAAGCTGGTCCATCTAGCTCACTATTGTCAATACTATCTGGCAGCGATTCTCTAGAGTTTCAGAAATGGGATAGCCCTATCTGGAGATGCCGAGGGTTAAATCTGGTGCCTTCTGCACGCATAGCAAATGCTCTACCACTGAGCTACTGCCTGTCCCCAAGCGCTTGCCCCATCAAGATTTTAGTGACAGCTTTATGCACCAGTTGAAGTGTCTGAGTTGTTTTCAAGGGCAGGTGTGTGAAGAGTGCATTGCAGTACAGTGGTACCTCAGGTTACATACGCTTCAGGTTACACACTCCACTAAGAACTTTGCTTCAGGATAAGAACAGAAATCGGGCTCCGGCGGCGCGGCGGCAGCAGGAGGCCCCATTAGCTAAAGTGGCGCTTCAGGTTAAGAACAGTTTCAGGTTAAATACGGCCCTCCAGAACGAATTAAGTACCGTATTTTTCGCTCTATAAGATGCACCAGACCACAAGACGCACCTAGTTTTTGGAGGAGGAAAACAAGAAAAAAAATATTCTGAATCTCAGAAGCCAGAACAGCAAGAGGGATCGCTGCGCAGTGAAAGCAGCAATCCCTCTTGCTGTTCTGGCTTCTGTGATAGCTGTGCAGCCTACATTCGCTCCATAAGACGCACACACATTTCCCCTTACTTTTTAGGAAGGAAAATGTGAGTGTTATAGAGCAAGAAATGCGGTACTTAACCCGAGGTACCACTGTAGTCCAATTGAGATAGAACTAATGCATTCAGGACCATGGTCAGCTCTAACACTCCCAGGAAGAGGAGCCACTGGTGCTCCAGGCCACAGGCAACATCTGAGCATCTAGCAACAATTCTTGGTCCAGATGTACTCCCAAGCCACAAACCTGATCTCCCAGAGACAAGCTGATATCCTATTCCTTAACCAGTAAGCTTCACGCTAGCATTTCTGCCTTGTCTGGATTTAATTTCAGTTTTGCTTACCCTCATACAGCTCATCACTGACTCCACCGACTCCATGGTTGAACCTTTCGATTTCAGTTTCTCTCGTTTTCCCAGTGTTAAGTTCAATTCTCCACATCCCCACATTGGTTTTTTTATTGGTCTGTTTATCTTAAAAGTCTCCATGCAAATTTATTCGCATTTAATGCCTTTTTTTTTAGTCAGACCGCCCCATGGAAAAGCTGTTGTTTGATTCCGCTCTTTTGACTAATGATTGGCAGGTGTCCAACACTGCATTAGGGGGCAATTTGTGCTGACCAAACTCCCAAGAATTCCTGAATGAAACTGATAGTCTGGATCCATTTCAGTCTGGGTTTAGGTCTCATTGGGGAATGGAAATGGCCTAGGTTGTCCTGATTGGTACCTCCTCTGGGAGCTGGACAGTGGAAATGTGTCACTGTTCATAATAATAATAATAATAATAATAATAATAAGATTTTTTTATTTATACCCCGCCCTTCCCAGTTCAAAAACCGGGCTCAAAGCGGCTAACAACAAATTTGAAACACTTAATTGATGCAACAAAAAACAGCATAAAATACGGTATAATGCCATTGAATTTTTCAGTGACTTTCAATACACTTCTTTCAATTACATTGCAATACATTTCATTGTAGGGACGCGGGTGGCGCTGTGGGTAAAACCTCAGCGCCTAGGGCTTGCCGATCGTATGGTCGGCGGTTCGAATCCCCGCGGCGGGGTGTGCTCCCGTCGTTCGGTCCCAGCGCCTGCCAACCTAGCAGTTTGAAAGCACCCCCGGGTGCAAGTAGATAAATAGGGACCGCTTACCAGCGGGAAGGTAAACGGCGTTCCGTGTGCTGCGCTGGCTCGCCAGATGCAGCTTGTCACGCTGGCCACGTGACCCGGAAGTGTCTGCGGACAGCGCTGGCTCCCGGCCTATAGAGTGAGATGAGAGCACAACCCTAGAGTCTGGCAAGACTGGCCCGTACCGGCAGGGGTACCTTTACCTTTACCTTTTACATTTCATTGCATTTCTTCTAAGTCTCCTTGCAGTGGTGATCTTGGAAGTGGGTGGCCATTTCTCAGTGGTTCTGGTCCTTCATTACAGATGGGTCTCAGAAGGCAGTTTGGGGGAGGCTCATTTGGACTTTCCCCCTATGGGTTTCCATATATTTTAATTTGGTCCCCCTTGCTTTTCAACATCTGCGGCGAATCCCCCTAAGACAGATGACACCCAGCACCTAGGAGTGGGAAATGATTTAGGCTTGACCATTAACAGGAAAGTCATGTGCAGAAAATGGATTAATGGAGAAAAAAACCCACAAAAAAACCACCCAGCCGCTTTCCATTAGAATTAGGCCAGGTCAGATGGGGTTAAAACTGGGTAAATGAAGCAGGAAACAGTGCAGCGTGTTACTGAGCAAAGACGATCAAATGCCTTGATATCTGTAACTTTCCCCTCAGTGTCCTGACATGCTCTGAAGTAGGCAAACCCCACACCCTCAGAAATATGGTTTCGGTCTATATTTTTTTATTAGATTTTAGGGAGGTTGTGGCACAGCCTTCCTAAGACCAGGCTGGTGGAAGGCTGGTCCATGGCAGCTACTAAACTAACCTAGCATTCCCCAGACTGGTGTTCTCAAAATGATAAGGGGGAAAGCTCCGTAGCAAACTACAGTGGTACCTTGGTTCTCAAACGCCTTGGTACTCAAACAACTTGGAACCCAAACACTGCAAACCGGGAAGTTAGTGTTCCGGTTTGTGAACTTTTTTTGGAAGCCAAACATGCTCCGTTTTGAGTGTTACACTTCCGATTTGAGTGCCACACTTCTGTTTTGAGTGTTACGCTGAGGTCTGTCTGGTTTTGCTATTTATTTTTTGTTTTTGTTTTTGCGGCTCTGTTTTGTTTCGTTTTTGTGACTGTGTGGAACTCAGTTCAGCTACTGATTGATTGATTGTATGACTGCAGTACATTGTTTATTGCTTTCATTTTATGAATCAATGGTCTCGTTAGATAGCAAAATTCATATTAAATTGCTGTTTTAGGGGGTTGTTTTTAAAAGTCTGGAACGGATTAATCCATTTTGCATTACTTTCTATGGAAGAGCGCACCTTGGTTTTGGAACGCTTTGGTTTTGGAATGGACTTCCAGAGCAGATTAAGTTTGAGAACCAAGGTACCATTGTACACAGTTTGCATGGAAAAAAATTCCAGGTTTAATCCATGATATCTGCAAGCAGCACTGAAGAAGCCTGAAAACCCAGTGAACCCCTGCCATGCCTTGCAGGCTACACTAGGCTAGATGCACCAGTAATCTTGACACAGGGCAGATGTGCACCATCCCTCTAACACACATCCAGTGCACATTTAAAGTGCATGGCTTCCTCCCAACATCCTGGGACTGCTGTCCCCCCCCCCTTATGAAGCGACAACCCCCATCACCCTTCACAAACTACAGTTCCCAGTATTCTCTGGGGGAAGTCAGGGGCATTAAATGTGTGTGGGATGTGCTTTAGAGGTATAATGCATGGGTAGGCAAACTAAGACCCGGGGGACAGATCCAGCCCAATCACCTTCTAAATTCAGCCTGCAGACGGTCCGCGAACCAGCATGTTTTTACACGAGTAGAATGTGTGCTTTTATTTAAAATGCATCTCTGGGTTATTTGAGGGGCATAGGAAATCATTCATTCTTCTTCTTTTTCAAAATGTAGTCCGGCCCCCCACAAGGTCTGAGGGACAGTGGACCGGCCCCCTGCTGGAAAAGTTTGCTGACCCCTGGTATAAAGCATCTACGATGACTAAGGTAGCTTCCCCAGGGTATCGCTGTGTTTTGGACAACAACTCACAGCAGCCCCAGTTGGCTTGTGCCTAAGATTTCAGATTAAAACTGCCAGTGCTGGAAGGAAAGGAGGGCCTTTTTATGCCTCCCCACTTCTAGCCACTCTCTGAAGACTGGAGAAGCGACCCTCATAAGAATATTAGGGGGGGCAGGCAGGGAGAGTATGGCTTTGTCTTAAGATGAGGACTAGACCATGTGAAAAATAAACATAAGGTTTTAGCTGCAGCTCATTCATTTTCAGCTTTGTTTTCTTGTATTAAAAAAAAAAGTGTGTCTACTCTAGACACTCCATTGCGGCACCCATGACCTAGGTCTAAGGTGCCATTTAGCTCCTAGCTTTCATATCTCTGTTTCTAACACTGCCTGGGACTGATGGGAGTTGTAGTCCAAAACATGTGAAGGGCACCAAGTTGGGGAAAGCTGGGCTGATGCTTTTGGCCACTGATCCTTGATAGCCATTTTGCTATAAGGCATTTTGCTTTAATGGCTCACCTGATGGATGAGCTCAGTCCTGAATTCTGTTCAGGCACATTTTTTTCCCAGCAGCAGCAGCTGGAATTAAATCTATCTGTGAACATTCAGGAACATGCAAGAGAGAGATAGAGAGTGTAATGATGACTCCGTTAAATTGCAACGCTCATAACCTGTTTTGAATAAGAACCACTGTTGGCGTAATTTGGAAATGGACCGAGTCTCCATACATCTTCATCTCCCGTGCTTAATAATAATACCCGCCAGGTTCATGGCCTCTGAATCTATAGCCCAGCTGTAATAGTATGTTGCATATTAATGGGACATGTTTGAAAGTGCTTTCAGATTATTAGAATTCATACAAGTGATTTATGGAGGGGAGGGGGGCTTAAAACAGCTGGCTGCCAATATAAATGGGCTTAGGGAAAGTCGAGTGTAATATTTGCAGGTCCGAATAATGACAGCCCTCTCCCCCACCCCCCAATACATCCAAAAGGCTGAGAAGCAGAAAATAATTTCCTGGCTCAAAAGATAAAGCAAAGGCTTTGGGGCCGAGGTGGTGAACCCAGCCTGTGAAGAATTCGTGCTATTCTCAATTAAATGTCAGGAGCTGCTTCTCTCGATTTAAAAACTGGTGGATTAAGACACCATAGCTTTATATTTATAGCCCAATAAGCAGCACAGCCTTTCTTTTGCTGATCCTGGCCAGTGGCAAAGCAAGATTCAGGGGAGTGCAACTGGTTCTGTCACAGAGTCTTGAGGGCACCATAGCGAGTGTTACAACCATTTTTTAGAATGGAGCACAAGAGGCAGGGGGGGATTTTGACTTCACACAGGGTGCCACTGAAATTGGAGACCCCAAGGTCCCCCGCTGCCAGTGGGCCTGAACTGCCTTCACCAGTAGCCTGAGAAGCAGAATCAGCTGGCGATGGTTTGCCTAAGGTAAAAATAAATGCAAATTTGGGGGCCATCAGGAGCCAGGCTCATGAATTGCACATGGCCCAGCTCTGCCAGTGGGCGGAGGGGAGCAACTGCCTCAGGTGGAAGATACTGTTGGTGCTGACCTTTAAAGCCCTAAATGGCCTTGGTCCAGTATATCTGAAGGAGCGTCTCCACCCCCATCATTCTGCCCGGACACTGAGGTCCAGCGCCGAGGGCTTTCTGGCGGTTCCCTCACTGCAAGAAGCCAAGTTACAGGGAACCAGGCAGAGGGCCTTCTCGGTAGTGGTGCCTGCCCTGTGGAACACCCTCCCACCAGATGTCAAAGAGAACAACAACTACCAGACATTTAGAAGACATCTGAAGGCAGCCCTGCTTAGGGAAGCTTTTAATGTTTGTTGTTTTATTGTGTTTTTAATATTCTGTTGGGAGCTGCCCAGAGTGGCTGGGGAAACCTAGTCAGATGGGTGGGGCATTTATTAATTATTATTATTATTATTATTATTATTATTATTATGTGCAGGATGCTATCCCACTATCATTCTTGGATTGAGATTCAGCTGCCAGTTTAATCAGCTTCAGGAAAGGAATGTCTGTGCACCCTCTCGTCTTTGGTCCCCAGAGAGGAAATGCATCACTTGCCAAAAAAAAGTGACCCAATACAAATTTGCAGTAATGCTTCTGAATACCAGCTGCCAAAAACTCTTGTGCTTGGGTGCTGCTTCCAGCTTTCCCACAGGCCTCTGATTGGCCACTGTGTGAACAGGATGCTAGACTGGATGGACCATTGTTCTTATATTGTCTACTCTGACTGGAAGCAGCTCTTCACAATGGCTTTTCTCACCCCCCCTCCCTGATTTTTTTAAAAAGGGAGATCCTAGTAATTGGACTATGGGGTGTTCTGTCTGCAAGGCATGTGCTATGCTACTGACCAACATCCTCTGGAGGGGCGCCGGGTTGGGGAAGGCAGGTGTCGAGAGAAGCCTGCCAATCTGCATACGGCTGATGAAGATGTTCCAGCCCTTGATTTTTACAGATCGTTTTCCAGCATGGCAAACATCACTATAAAAACGGTTTTATAGCCTCTCGGTTGAAATTAAGCATGGATTCATAAAAGTGTCAGCAAATGAGCCCAAAGGACCCGATGCAATCTCAGAGGAACCCAAATGACCTTTCAGGTAGCTTGACTTTTATGGGGTGTTATAAAATATATATTTGCCAGCAGCGTTGGAGTGAGATTGTGGGCAGCCTGCTCCCGTCTTCAGCAGACCAGCCTTTCTCTCTCTCGTCTTCTGATTGTGTGGTTGCCAATGGACTCAGCGAAAGGGGCCTGGCCTGCTCCTTGCACTTTGACTTGCTTTCGAACTGCTAGGTTGGCAGGAGTAGGGACCGAGCAACGGGCGCTCACCCCGTTGCAGGGATTCGAACCGCCAACCTTCTGATCAGCAAGCCCTAGACTCTGTGGTTTAACTCACAGCGCCACTCGCATCCCTTCAGGACAGGTAGAAGAAAGGAACTCCTCATGCTGCACACAGGTAAGCTATGGAACTCACTTCCACGGGAGGTAGTGATGGCTACCAACTTGGATGGCTTTAAGAGAGAATCAGACCAATTCATGGAAGGCAAAGCAGTCAATGGCTACTAGCCATGATGGCTATGTTCTGCCTCTATGGTCATAGACAGTGATGCTTCAGACTGGGATGAGTTGCTGGAAGCCACAGGAGAGAGTGCCCTTGTGCTTGGGTCTTGCTGGCTGGCTTCCCAGAGGCACCTGGTTGGCCACTGTTAGAACACGATGCTGGACTAGATGGGCAGGCTCATCTTAGGTTCTTATGACGTGTCGCATGCAATCTCTCATAACACATACAGGAATGCTACGTGCCGCTCGAGCCTGTGCATCTATACTTTCAAGTAAGCCCAGTGGCGTAGCGTGAGTTGTCAGCACCCGGGGCAAGGCAAGTAATTTGCGCCCCCTAACCCGTGGATTTGCGCCCCCTAACCCTAACCCCCAGATGTTGCGCCCGGTGCGGCCGGCCCCCCCTGCACCCCCCATGCTACGCCACTGAGTAAGCCCCACTGAAGGCTCTCTCCCAAGGGTGCCTGCAGCCCCAAAAGCTTTCATAGCATCACTTGGAAAACCACCCATTGATTCCAGTACAGACAATGGAAGCTTCGCATCGCTGGACCAGTATCCAGGTTATAGACTAATGTGTGGGAAGCTGCCTTTGAAGCAGGAGCGAGGAACCCTTTTCAGTATGAGGTCCACATCCCCGTATGGGAAACCTTCTGTGGGGGGCTGCACACCTGTGCTGGATGTGGCCAGAGATACCCCACCAATCCACTCACAAAAACTCAAGCCTCCACCCAGCCAAGTGGAGCCATCAATCAATCAATCAATCAATCAATCAATACTTGCTATAAATATTGGAAAACTAGATTTTGAAAACCAGGTAAGAGTTAGAAGAGAAGCACATTTCTGAATGTGGTTTCCTTTCCTTTTTTAAGCAAGTTGGTGCTAAAATAGGAGCCCTATCTAATACGACTTGTTTAGAATATACTTCAGCTGTCACCCAGCCTTCCGAGAGCCAAGCGGCAGGTCTTTGGGCTTCGGAATATGCCTTGGTTGATTTTCCTACCCAGCCAAGCAGAACGCGCAGGGAGAATCACGCGCGTTGAACAGTGAAGCCTGCGAGCTTAGTTGCAGATTTAAACCGAGGAGCGATGCCCTGTGGGACTGGCCTTTCTGATAGCAGTTAATCCTGAATAAACATTCACTAGGAAGCATTGCCTTCTGCCTAATGCATTTGCTTAGGGCTCCAGCGAGGGAAACTCCATCCCTAGGGAAAGTCACACCGTGGCTTCTCTTTTCAATTCCGTGCAAATTTCTGAAAGCCAAAGCCACACAGCTGCATGCGTTGATTATGTGCAAAACTGCTTTTGTCAATACATTGGCAGAGGCATGGCGTGCCATGAAACCTTTAATAAGCCAAGATCGAGGCACCACATGTTATTAGGTTAACATCCGTGCTCTCAAACTGCTCCTTTGTTTTCATTTCCCTATTCCTGTTTTGTCCCATTTAATTTGCCTTTTGGCAGCAGAGGTTGCTGGGGGAATGTGCAGGATGCGCATTTAAAAATGTTTGTCGACAGCCTGGAGTTTCTAGACTCCTTTTCTTAGGCAAGGAAAGTGTCACACAGGATTTTGCCTAAGTTGACTGCCCAATGTGAAACTGGAGGTAGGCTAGCAAACACTGCCTGGTGTTAAGTAAGGTAAAGGTAAAGGTACCCCTGCCCGTACGGGCCAGTCTTGCCGGACTCTAGGGTTGTGCGCTCATCTCACTCTAGAGGCCGGGAGCCAGCGCTGTCCGAAGACACTTCCGGGTCACGTGGCCAGCATGACAAGCTGCATCTGGCGAGCCAGCACAGCACACGGAACGCCGTTTACCTTCCCGCTGGTAAGCGGTCCCTATTTATCTACTTGCACCCGAGGGTGCTTTCGAACTGCTAGGTTGGCAGGCGCTGGGACCGAACGACGGGAGCGCACCCCGCCGCGGGGATTCGAACCGCCGACCTTTCGATCAGCAAGTCCTAGGTGCTGAGGCTTTAACCCACAGCACCACCTGCGTCCCGGTGTTAAGTAGGAATTCCTAAAACCAAAAAAGTGTTCATAAATGGATAAGTTAATTTGTTAACTTTCTAGGGCAGTGCATATATATATATACACACACACAGAGCACATTTTAAGCCATGGGTAAAATGTGGCTTCAGGGCCAAATGGAACCTTTTTGGCATTTGAATTTTCCTCAACATTCTTACCTTATGTCATATTATGGCACCTCCACGTTTAAAAGCCATTTATAGAACAGTAACTGCCTCTCTTTGGAGCAGTTTTGGCTTGGGGCTGTTCATCCTTTCTCACTCACCGCCATCTTATAAATCTTCCTTCTTTATGACATGCCCCACAAGACAGCCATAAAAATATGCACTCAAGAAAATTGCAGCAGTTATTTTTGACTACCAAATGAATTTATTTTCACACTTTTATTTTTTTAAAGCTGTGGGCGATTTCTGACATCTTTCAAGCAACAGTTTCACAATTCCTTCCCTGCCCACCCCCAAATTTCACTCCTGAAGTTCCTCAATGCAAAAAGAAGAAGGTTATATGGTACGAAGTTGCAAGTGGAACAAGGGGAGGGGAAGGGGTTAAATATGCTCTGTTCCTGTTTTTGAAAATGCAAATAATTTTTTTAAAAAATGCTAAAAGAAGAAGGGTATATGAGTGAAGCTGTGTGATATGCCAAGATGACGAGACTCAGAGGCTTTCCACTAGCACACTGTAAGTTTGGCATCAGGGTTTTGTTTCGTTTTGGGGGGGGCTATGTCTTTTAATAATATTCTGCTGGAGGACCAGCTCAAAATGCTTTGCCGCCTGATGGGAAACAGCAAATGGTTCCCCTCTTCCAAAGTCAAAGGGCATACTGTATTTTTCCGTCTATAAGACGCTCCTGTCTATAAGATGACCCCTATTTGGGGGCCTCAAAATTTAGAAAATAGGGGGGATTGAGCTTTTGGGGAGGATTATTTGGGGGGAATGCTGAAAATCGCTCACCTGCCGGAACGCAGCACACAACCCCTTGTGTTGCAGCTGCCTGATCTCTGCCATTAGCCCTCTTCTTTGCCACTGCGGCAACCAATACTGTAGACAACTGCCCTTGTTGCAGCAAGCGGGAACGTGATTGGCGGCCGCAGCGGCAAGCAGGAGGGCTAATGACAGAGATCAGGCAGCTGCAATGCAAGGGGTTGTGTGGTGCACTCTGGCGAGTGAGCGATTTTCGGCATCCACCCCCCCCCCCGCCAACAATCAAGCGGCCAATCGCCACTTACAATCTTGGGCTCGCGCCAAAAAACCATTCGTACGTCCCCCCTCAGCACTACCCGTGTCTAAGATGAGCCTCAATTTTGAACCTCATTTTTGGGTCAAAAAAAGCTCGGCTTATACACGGAAAAATACGGTATTACCCATTAAGTTATTTTGACACCTATATGCAGAAAGATTCCAAAAAGCACCTCTCGTGGGAGTAAAAAGACAATGACCGCGTATTTAATGAAAAGCAATTTGCTGCCACTTCTTGACGCTCGAAATTAGCTGCCTGAGGCAACGGCTTCACTTTGCCTAATGGTAGGGCTGCCAAGTTTTGTTGCACCTTTTTGAAGGCACTGGATAAATAAATGGACAAAGAAGGCTAAATGGAGGTGCAGAGAGCATTGTTGCGGTCAGGAGGGGAGCTGATTTAGGAAGCTGCCTTTTGCTGAGTCAGTCCAGCAGTCTCTTTCTAACTCAGGATTGCCTCTGAATACCAGTTAATGGGGATCACAAGTGGGGAGAGCCCTGTTGTGCTCAAGTCCTGCTTGGGGGCTTTCTGTGGGGATTGGCCGCTAGGAGAACAGGATGCTGGACTAGATGGGCCACTGGCCTGATCCAGAAGGGTGCTTTTATGTCCTTAAAAGGGCCCCTTTAAGAAAGGATTGTGCTGGAGCTGACTGAATACTGTCGTACCTCGGGTTAAGTACTTAATTCCTTCCGGAGGTCCGTTCTTAACCTGAAGCACCACTTTAGCTAATGGGGCCTCCCGCTGCCGCCACACTGCTGGAGCACAATTTCTGTTCTCATCCTGAAGCAAAGTTCTTAACCCAAGGTACTATTTCTGGGTTAGCGGAGTCTGTAACCTGAAGCGTATGTAACCTGAAGCGTATGTAACCCGAGCTTCCACTGTATGGTCCCCCTTCTCCATTCTACAATAACTAATACAGTGGTACCTCGGGTTAAGTACCTAATTCGTTCCGGAGGTCCATACTTAACCTGAAACTGTTCTTAACCTGAAGCACCACTTTAGCTAATGGGGCCTCCTGCTGATGCTGCGCCGCCGGAGCACGATTTCTGTTCTCATCCTGAAGCAGAGTTCTTAACCTGAAGCAATATTTCTGGGTTAGCGGAGTCTGTAACTTAAAGCTTATGTAACCTGAAGCGTATGTAAGCTGAGGTACCACTGTAATCAGTTGGGATTTGGTTGGAAATGGCCGACTATTTTTTTTTTATTGTATATACCTAGTTGGAGTAGAAAACGGGTTTGTTACCATCTCCTCTATCTGCAAGGAGCTCAGTCAGGTGGACTGGCACATTCAGAGAAACTGTGTCATCACCTGCAGCTTGAAACCACCCAGAAGCACCTTTCCTGGTTGATTCTTCCAAATGTACCAACAGCCTTAATGCCTGCAATGAGCGTAGATTCTGAAGTGCATTGAGAGCCTTCAAGAGGTTTCGGGTCCCCTTGTGTGTGATCTAAAGGCACTTCAGCCTGGCAACATTGCCACTTCTCTGCTTAGCTCCAAGCAAGGTTCGCCAGTCAATTACCCTCTCTCAGAAAGCCTTTGTGCACCTGCTTTTAGCATCTCTGTCTCCTTGGGTGTTTCTGTCACTTCAGAACCGTGTGACAGAATAAAGGGGCAGCCTTGAGTTATCTTTTTGATGCAGTTAAGCTCGCAAGAGGGAAGGGCTGTGGCTCAATGGCAGAGCATCTTCCTTGCAGATGCAGAAGGTACCCAGGTTCAGTCCCTGACAACATTCCAGGTAGGACTGGGAGAGATTCTTGCCTGAAACCCTGGAGGAGCTGCTGCCACTTAGTGCAGACAATATTGAGCTAGATAGACCAATGGTCTGACTCACTGTAAGGCAGTGAGAGCCACTGGAGAGCCAGTGTGGTGTAGTGGTTAAGAGCGATAGACTCGTAATCTGGTGAACTGGGTTCGCGTCCCCGCTCCTCCACATGCAGCTGCCGGGTGACCTTGGGCTAGTCACACTTCTTTGAAGTCTCTCAGCCTCACTCACCTCACAGAGTGTTTGTTGTGGGGGAGGAAGGGAAAGGAGAATGTTAGCCGCTTTGAGACTCCTACGGGTAGTGATAATGCGGGATATCAAATCCAAACTCCCAAACTCCTATGTTCCTAAGATTATCTGTTTCTGCTTTTGCACTGCGTGTAAGGCAAGCATAACTGAACTCCTAGCCTACTGTGAGACTTCACAGTAGAGGTGTTTTCTATCAAGAACAGCAAGGGGAATAAGGCAGAGCAATTTAAGAGAGTGGGCTTTGGGGGCCTCAAGGTGGTAGAGTGTTACTAGATCAGGCTACATGCAGCGGCTTTGTCTACCCAATATGAAAACAGAATATGTGGACATGGGGTTTATTTTCCACTAGCAAGGATGTTATTTTGAGTGAGCAGCAAAATAAGGAAGCCATACATCAAGTAAAGAACCAGATCTAGTTTATTCTATTTTGTGTTTGTCTGTCTGTATAAGTAACCACAGGCTAAACAGAACACCCTACCAAAAAAAATTCAAAAAAATCTAGATTTTATTTCTCCCCTTTCTTTTTAAATACAGAGCTAACAATCGTAAATTCAGTGGGATTTCAAAGAACAAGAAATGGTGGTTAGAAAGGGCAGAGAAGTGCTTTGCAAGTCACAGTTATTCCTGAAAAGGGCCAAAACAGAAAGTATTTTATTTGCTTTTATGTTATCAACACTAACATGCATGGTAAGGGGGTCCAGGCTTTTGGGGGTTGGGAAAGTGGCAGACAAGCTCCCTAAGAGAGAGAAAATGTCAAAGTCTGATAAGCAAACAGGACAGCTCCTACCAGACCATTGTTTCCCTGTGGCCAGGTTTCCATGTTGCAAAGGCAAGCCACAGTCATGTGGATTGTCTAGACCAGGGTTTCCCAAACTCGGGTCTCCAGCTGTTTTCGGACTACAAGTCCCATCATCCTTGACCACTGGTCCTGCTAGCTAGGGATGATGGTCATTGTAATCCAAGAACAGCTAGAGACCCAAGTTTGGGAAATGCTCATCTAGATTATTCTTCCCCAGCCTGATACCCTCCAGATGTTTTGGACTTTCATCAGCCCCAGCTGGCACCAGATTGATGTAGATATTGTAGGCTGATGTAGATCTACAACCAGTGCTTCCTGGGCTACCTTTTTACTTGGCTTGCTTGTTGATGGCCAGACAAATGTATTTTGGAATTCTAGGTGTAACCTGATGCCCTCAGGACCCAACAGAGACTAACTCAATCTGCAATCTCCATCTTGGACTGAGCCTAAATGCTGGTTTTCTGGCTGTAACATTATCCTTATTTTTGTTACTTCTTTGTGTAACATCTAGCTTAATGAAGGACCCAGGAGGACAGGAAAGTGCGCTCACTATTTTCTGAAATTTTGGTTGGTCCTAATAAAGGGGCTGCACAGTGGTGGGTGGTTTTGGTACATCTGGGGTCTTCTTGTATCCTTATCAAAGAGTTGAGTGAAATATATAGGCAATGGGAGTGAATCTACCCCCACCCACCCCCTCACTCTCATACATGCACACACCTTTTGGCCTGATTTTCATCTTTCTGTCGCTGCTAGAGATCCCTCGGCTTTGTGCCCATTCAGAGATGTTTTGCAAAAAAGCCTAGAATCACAAAATTGTAGCATTGGAAGGAGGCATGAGGGGGTCATCTCATCCAATTCCCTGCAATGCAGAAATCTTTTGTCCAACGTGGGGCTCAAACCCACAGCCCTGAGATTAAGAGTTGGGTGCTCTACCAACTGAGCTATCCCAGCAGCCACATGTTTTAGCAACAACCCAGATGCCTTTGCTGTCCGTACCCAGTCTAAGGCTACAGTCCTATACCACTTCCCTGGGAGTAAGCCCCACTGGCCTGAGTGGGGCCTCTAGGTAGGAATGTGTAGGATTCTGCAATAAATCAGTAAGCCCTTCAAACTGTGGGGTTTCCGAGCTGAAATACTCTGATCTTAAGAGAACATTTCATAAAAAATAAAACCAGTTTTGTTCCCTAACATTATATCTCCCCACTTATTAAAACAGTAACACTCCCCCCCCCCAATGGGGGAAACCCCTGTGTGTTCCTTACCCACAGCAGGTGGATACATTGCCAAAGACAGGCATAGGCAAACTCGGCCCTCCAGATGTTTTGGGACTACAACTCCCACGATCCCTAGCTAACAGGACCAGTGGTCAGGGATGATGGGAACTGTAGTCCCAAAACATCTGGAGGGCCAAGTTTGCCTACGCCTGGACAAAGAGATGCTGGTTGTGACCACCAACTAAAGTCCCGTGTGTACAATTCTTTTCTTTAAAGTCTCCCAGATCCTTTTGCTCCAAATCTCAAAATACTTCAAGCCCCTCCTCTTCAAAGCAATGCAGGGAAACAGCTGGTGTGCTTCTTATCATCAGATCACATTTTCCTCCACACCTGGGAGGATGAGGCAGGGCTGAAGGTTTGTCCACTGGTGATGTGGGATGGATCTCCTTCCAGGTAAAAGGTAAAGGTAAAGGTACCCCTGCCCGTACAGGCCAGTCTTGACAGACTCTAGGGTTGTGCGCTCATCTCACTCTAGAGGCCGGGAGCCAGCGCTGTCCGCAGACACTTCCGGGTCATGTGGCCAGAGTGACATCGCTGCTCTGGCGAGCCAGAGCCGCACACGGAAACGCCGTTTACCTTCCCGCTAGTAAGCGGTCCCTATTTATCTACTTGCACTTAGGGGTGCTTTCGAACTGCTAGGTGGGCAGGAGCTGGGGCCGAAAGACGGGAGCTCACCCCGCCGCAGGGATTCGAACCGCCGACCATGCGATCAGCAAGTCCTAGGCACTGAGGATTTACCCACAGCGCCACCCGCATCCCTAGGATCTCCTTCCAAGTGCATTTAAAGGAAAATCCCTGTTGCTGGTTCTATGGAAGGGCTGTAGAGTTCAGTCCCTGGCACCTCCAGGAACTCCATTCCTGAAACCATGCAAAGCTTCTGCCAGTCACTGTAAGCAATGCTATTAAGAGGACACAGATGAGGAAGGCTATTCCGGCAGCCCCACAAACACTGGAACATTCGCACCAGGGAGAGGAAGGAAAAATCAACAATGAAATTGAAGGAGACTTGTAAACATGTTTGCTTTCTGAAATCATCCTAGACACTGAATGCAACAATAGAAAGAAGGGTGTGCCAAAAGAAGGGGGGGGGAAAATACCACCAGCAAATGCAGCACATTATGGATGTTTCCCCCTTTAAAAGCCCTTAAAAATAGACCCAAAACCCTGTGAATGCCATACTGAATTGCAACTACATTGAGCTCTCAGAAACAGGCGTGGACACAATAAACGTGTCACAGAACAAACTGAAAAGCTCCAGAGACTTGAGAAGCTTCGGGTGGCTGTCTGCACACCAGATTTATGGAAACCCATTGACTTAAAAATCAGCACACACACACACACACACCAGGTCTACATAGAGAATGACATCTTGATCTCTTTGTTGTTGTTCCTTATCACTTATTATTGCTGTCTTAAGATACACATTTTTACAGACTATTTCAAATCTTCCAGGGCAGTTTTCAGCATACATTCCAGCACTTTTCAGGAAGAAAGCAAAAAAGATGACCGTTTGGCAAAGAAAAGACTTTCGACCTGGGTATTATGAAAGAACCACATTGCAACATCCGTTGACAAATTACTCCCCGTTGAACGAAGGACTGTAGGCCCCAGTCTAAGTAAATGTCACTCGTGGTTAACTTGTTGTTTTCATGAGGCTTGGTCATGGCAGAATTTCAGATGGATTGGAGCCAGTGCCCAAATTCTGCCCCTTTGAAGCAAGTGAGAGGTTTGCAAGAGCACAAATCTCCCACTCGTTTCAAAAGGGTGTTGTGTATAATAGATTGCTTGTGGGTTGTGGCCAAAGTGGATTCCCCTCCTGCCTTTTCTCCCCAAGGTAGCCAACTGTCTCCTGTGAATTCAAACGCTGATCCTCAAGAGTCATTCGAATGCCTTACAGAAAATGACTGAAAAAGTGCTCCAGAGAATTATGAGTAATTATAATAACGGAGCATTCATATAAGGCATTCCAAGTGTTCAAATGCAGTTCACACATATATTGTCCCAGGACTCGTTGAAATACCCCTATAAAGTGGGACAATGTTATCCATCTCATTGACTAGTGTAAGGCCATAGAAATGTGCGACCAAGGTGAGATTTGAACTGGGGGCTTTGCATGAACATGTGACACACTATCTTGAGTTTCTCTCTGCAGTTTCCTCTCGCCGCAGCTGGGGAAGTGCGGCCAAATGAGCAGACTTGCCATAGATCAGGGCCCCACCTTCACATGAACAGGGGCAGTGGTGCTTATGGGGTGAAAGGTGTGGAGACCAACAGTAGGGGGAGCCAGAGCCAACAGCAGGCAGAACCACCTCCGACTACTTGTAAGTAAAGAGTCAGGTGGGGGGAGAGGCTACCTGAAGGCAGACCAAGGTTAGAAGGGCTCTATTTGTACTAATGGATCCACAGGGGGACTTTGTTAGGGCATAAAATTGGACTTGCACATTGGCATCGTGTTTTCTTCCAAATAAAATATTAGCTGTAGTGTTCTTTCCTTTGCAGAAACAACTTTTTTTTCTTTTTAAAAATACTGGTCATTTGAATTGAAGAGTCCCTAATCTTCATAGCTGTCTCCCCCCTCAAATAATAATTTAAAGATCAAAATGTTTCAGCTGCAAAGGAGCATCCCTTCACTTCAATGAAAGGAGGCCCTGAATATGTAGCTGAAGACTCTACTGAACAGGCAAAAAGTTTCATGTGCATCACAGCCGAAGCAGAAGAGGGTGCTCTAAGATGCAGTATCACGGCTGCATTAGGTGTTTTGGACTTTGTCAGTGGTTTGGTGAACACAGTTGCCAATTTGCTGGCTATTTGGATTGGAAAGTGGAAGTTGATAAAGAGACAAGATGACTGCTTTTAGCAGAATTCACCATACTCCTAAACAGGCTTGCCCAACCCATTGCCCAAAGATGTTTTTGGACTAAAATATCAATCAGTGCCATCCAACACAGACCCTCTGGATGGGGCTGGTGGGAGTTGTAGTCCAAAACACCCAGAAGGCACTCAGTTGGGCAAGGGTGCCCTGAAATGACAAGGAAGCCCCCATTTCCTGCCTTGCTTGCAGAATCAGCCCCTCTTCCGCCTGTCATAAATTCCTGTGGCTATTTTGCTATGGAACTTTCAAATGCTTTAAAAAATCCCAAAACAAAAGGAAAATCCAACCATCTAAAAACAAAACACAGTGTAATAATAATAATAATAATAATAATAATAATAGTTAAAACTATTTAGGGTTTCACATCCATGAGGAATCCGTTGTTTCATACCAATGGGAAGTCCACATTGGATTAAGTCATCACATTTGAAAGAAAGAAAGAAAGAAAGAAAGAAAGAAAGAAAGAAAGAAAGAAAGAAAGAAATTTCTACTTGATAGGCTACTGTAATAGCACTAATCAAATGGCACAACGTTTTCCCTTTTAATCAAAGGAAGCAGTGACAAATATTTGTTTACAATATCACAATAACATGATATTAAATTAATAGCAGGTTCATACAGCCCTGGGGATTTGGAGCCAAAACTAGTCTAAAAAGTACGTATTTTGCTTTGGCAATGATCCTTTATTTAAATCTGAGACTTCACATCGCTTACGAAGAGAGAGATCGTGTTAAAAAAAACAAATAAATCATTGGATGAGGTCGCCCTGACACAGATGCCATCAAGTGATGTACAATCAAAATAAATGTTCATTTTCTTTGTGTTTCTTAGCTATACAGTGTGAACTAAGCCATGTTCGACAGTGTGCTGGTGACAAGATGGAGGAACACCAAATACTGGCTGCATTGAGTCTAGAACGTATTGGATTCACTTATCCCCTCTTCTGGCTGTAGGAACTGGGCCTTCAGAGAGTAGGAGAAGAGGGGGAAAGAGCTTCTATTTTGAACGGCAGTCGCTTCCATCAAGGAGGCAACACTAGAAACTGCTTCTGAAGGGTTGTGAAGGGGATCAAAGTTTTTAAAAGGGGCATGGGTATATGTATGATGGTCTTAAAAAGGCTTAATGGGTGTTCTCTTGACCTAGGGAATCTGTTCTGCAAAAGGGAACTGCGATAATTATTTTAAACTATGGGTAGTCAACATGGTGCTCTCCAGATGCTGTCAGACTACATTTCCCATCAGCCCCAACAAACGAGGCCAATGGCTAGGGATGATGGGAGTTGTAGTCATACAACATCTGGAGGGTACCATACTGACTACCATTTTTTAAACTTGTATCCCCACTTTTCTCCAGGGAGTTCAGTCCACTTTTTCATTTTTGCACAGAGCCAGGTTAGTCTGAGAGATGTTGGGCTGGAAGAGGGTCGCACAGCGAGCTTTGTGGGTGGAGAAATATTAGAACTTGGTTCTCTGCAACTTTGGTCCAAGGATGAGGAAACTGTTGTCCCCCAGATGCTATTGGACTCGAACTCCCATTGCCACTGACCATTGGTTATGCTGGCTGGGACTCTTGAGAGTTGGAGTCCTGCACTGCCTGGAGAGCCACAAGGCTTCCTATCTGGCCACTATGCTGTACCACACTGCAGGTGCTGTGCAATAATAGGGAATGCAAACTTGAGTTAAGGGATATTTGGGGAGGCCAGTGTGGAGCACACGGAGGTCATTCCACACAGGCATGCTGGTGGCAGTTCTGCCATGCATCCCTCCAATCTCCCCTACTTGTGCTTACATTCCCTATTCAGGAATAATCCCTAAAGAGGGCTTCTACAACCAGGATTTCTGAGGAATTCCCAGGGCTCATTTAGACAAGGGCTTTCACACAGCAGGAGAGCATCTGCCTTGCATTCAGAAGGCTCCAGGTTCAGTCCCCAGTGGCCTTTCCAGGCCAGAAATGTCCTCTTTCTGAAAGCCTGGACAGCTGCTTGACAGTCAGTGTAGACTATAGTGAGCTAGATGGACCAAGTGTCCGACTCGGGAGAAGGAAGCTTCCTATGGTCCTAGGATCCCTGGGAAAGAACCACAGTTGGTGCTAGATATGTATTTACTGGGTGGATCAGGGATAGCCAACAACAATGCCCTGCAGATATTCTCCGACAACAACACCCCCCATTCTCTATTTTTTGTGAGGGTGAAAAGCTTGCTTGAGGCTAGACGGGCCAGCCTGTTTTTGGAAGAGGAGTGAAACCCTTTTCTCCACTCACTAGTCTCTCTCTCTCTTACTGCACCCTGCCACCGCTGCAGTGGTTTGCCCTCCTCTCCTGTTGCCCAGTTCTGAATAAACTGCTCACAAAAGCAACAGACTTACAGTGGTGCCCCACAAGACGAATGCCTTGCAAGACGGAAAACCCGCAAGACGAAAGGGTTTTCCGTTTGCAGAGGCGCTTTGCAAGACGAATTTCCCTATGGGCTTGCTTGGCAAGACGAAAATTGACGAAAAATTTTGAGGGGTTTTTTCGCTCCAAAACCCCTTTTTCTGAAGCGCTAAGCTGCTAAAAGCATTTTAGCAGCAAAACCGCTAATCCCTTAAGCCTTAAAAAGCCGTTTTTAGCCCTTAAACTGTCAATAGCGCTAATAGCGCTAATCCGCCAATGGGCTTGCTTCACAAGACGAAAAAACCGCAAGACGAAAAGACTCGCGGAACCGATTCTTTTCGTCTTGCGAGGCACCACTGTATTGACGGACAGTTGACGCTTCTGCTATCTTCGTCCGGTGATATTTACACTTATTAATGTACATAAGCAAAACAGTTGATGGATGGGAAGTAGGGGGCAGTGTGGGAGCTGCCAGCTGACCCCCTAGTGCTGGTACTCCTAATGGAGAACTTTGGGGTTTTTGTTTTGTTTTAATCAGCTTATTTTAAAAGACCTTAAATACCTATTGTTACCGTTAGCTGGTTTCCTCCCCCTCATCACCACACGGCCCTCTTTGATTTCTTCTGCTTCTCATTCAAACAAATCATCATTATTTTCAAAAGAACCTTTTTTTCCGATTCTTCTTTTCATCGCCATATATAAAAATAGCTATTGGAATTATTTTTAAAAAACGAAACGAAACATGAAAATGGAAGTGGCTTCTCTGGAGGATAAGGAGGCAGTCCACAGGGTTCCTGCACACATTGTTTGCTCCTTCCATGGAAGAGATGCAGGGAGCTCCCACACCCCAAAGGAGCCCCATAGGCATTTCACAGAGTCCTTCCGCCCATCTCAATGGACTTAGGGAAGGGGGAGATCTTTCCCCTTCCTCTCTCCTCCTGACAATGGTCACATCAGAGGGGCTCCTCATCCTTTCTTCCATAACCTTACGGCTGCTTCGACTACTTGTACTGAGGTAGGTCACCAGCCTAGAGAGAAAACACGCTACATTCTAAGGCTTCAGATATGAGGTCTATAACCAGCTGTGCCACCACCGGTGACCTAAAGAGCAACCGCCAGATTCGGAGAAGACATCTCCACAAGGAGAGAAGCTGGCTGCTGAGAAGCTCAGCCAGCAGCATCAAGTGCTTTGAGGCTTGGCAGAAGATGTCCACCTTTTAGCAAACAGGTCTGGTTCACATGGAGACACACTTTTGATAGCATGTGTGCTGGAACTGGAACTGGAAACTGGAACTAAGAACAAGCCTGCTGCATCAGGCCAACGACCCATCTAGTCCAGCATCCTGCTCTTAAAGTGGCCAACCAGATTAGCACCACCTCAATTCTGTCCCCCACCCTCCAAAAAAAAACTGACACACACACTTGTGCGGCACTCCACATTTTGGGTGAGAAATGGTCAGTGCTAAAGCTCTGCATGCATATAGTCTCCTGCTCAAATTCTAGCATCTGCAGTTAAAAATATCTCAAACCGTAGGGCTCCTCTCTGCCTGCAATCTCCAGGAGATGCTGCCAGACAGGGCAGAGTGGGCTTGGCTTGATAGCTTACAGAAGGGAGAAACTACAGCTCATCCCAAGCATGTATGGGGAGGGCCATAGCTCAGTGGCAGAGCACTTGCCTTGCATGCAGAAGATCCCTGGTTCAATCCCCAGCACCTCCAGTTTCACTTGGGAGTCTGAAACCCTGGAGAGTCCCTGCCTGTTATTGTGGACAATGCTGGGCTGGATGAGCCAATGGGTCTGGCTCAGTACAAGGCATCTCCCTACATTACCTGGGAGTAGATTCCACTAAAACAATACTTTCCTCTTCTGTATAATATATTTAAGGGCAGTAGTTTAGTGGAAGGGCATCAAATTTGCATGCAGAAGGTCCACACCTGTGTCATACCCCAGCGAACTATGGCCAGTCAGTGTTGACAAAGCTGAGCAAGACGGACCATTGGTCTGACTTGGTATAATGTAGCTCCTTCTATTTCTATATTTTACAGGCCCTTCGTTCAGTTGCAGAGCCCTTGTTACTCATGCAGGAAGCCCCACGTTCAACCTTGGAGCATTTCCCACCATGAAGGATCTCTGGTACCAGGAGAAAGACTCTTCCCCACCTGAGACCCTGAGGAGTTGCTCCAAGACAAAGGGAAAGGGTCATGGCTCAGTGGTGGAGCATCTGCTTTGCATGCAGAAGGTTCCAGGTTTAATCCCCGGCATCCCCAGGTAGGTCTGGGAGTGACCTCTGTCTGGAACACCGGAGAGCCACTTCCAGTCAGTTGAGAAATACTGGGCTAGATGGATCACTGGTCGTATGTGGCGTAAGGCAAGAACTGGATGTTGGGAGTGTGGATTTCACTGACCAGCCTTACGTACAAAGTGATAGGACTGGCCTCTCTGTGATGAAATCATTTGCACATGCAATCATCACGTGATGTTTTCAATCATCACTTGATGTTCCAGTCATCAAGTATGCACAGATGTGGTGAACCAGCTCTGAGTGATAAAACTGGAAAGAGAGCAGCTCTTCAGTAGTAACCCGTGACCAGTAGTTAAGTAGTCGCTTACGGGCAAAGGTTTCATCTTTAGGTGACCGGTGGCCCTGCCTTTTTTTTTTGCTACAACCCTAACAATCTTTAAAGTTCCTTTTAAAAAAACAACAACCAAACAAACATGATATAAAAACAACTCTTGACACAGTAAACCTCTACACAAGTTAACTAGCAACTTGCCTAAAAGTCAAGTTTATAACACTAAGGGGGGGGGGAAATGTCATCGACAACCACTACTGGGGACGAATCCATGCCTGCTCATCGTCATTCCTCTTTTGGAGTCTCGGGGCCGAGTGAAGGAAGAGAGGCGAAGGAGGGCGAGGTGGTCTGACGACACAACAACATGGTTCTTCTACAAAAAAGCTTCTTGAGGTAGAACATTGCTTTCAAGGTTTTGGAAGTGCTTTACATTGGAACGATGGTGACAATAAAGGAATACTTTAAAATAAAAAATAATAAAAAGGTAACCAACAACCAACATGGTAGACATGGAGTATGAACTTCTGAGGTAGTACCACAGCTTGTACTGACCAAGTGCTACTCTACTTTGTTTTGAAAACAAAAGGAAGACACAAGATACTTTGCTTCTTCCCAAAAGACATTCAATTCCGGTTGAGGTAGGTTCTGAATTTACTCGAGATGTTAGTCCAAGTATTTTCTTTTTCTTTCTTTTTTTTTCAGTAGACCTTCTTGTAGGCCTGGGTTTTTTTTATTTTCTCCTTTTTTTCTTTTTGACACACTCGCTTTGCCTTTAAAATAGTTCGTCGGCAACAAAACATCCTGAGAATTAGAGACAGAGAGACTTGAAACACATCCGACAAAAAATGTCGTCAAATGCACCCAGAAGTTTGGCCAACCAACTTAGCACCTGAACGTTTTTTTTCTTCCTCTCCCGGAGCTAGGTTAGAGAGGAGGGTCCCGTTCCAATCTGTTTTCTCAACACATTTCACAATGGCAGATCTGTGGGAGAAGAGTCATCCTAAAGCTGCCAACGAGGGACTGAACGTTGGTGAACCAAGACGATAAGAGGTTCCCATCTCGGTGTCTTATGGAGTTGGCCAAGGAAGGCGCCTTGAGAAGCCACAAACGCAGTAGCTGTAGAGCAAACAGCTGGAAAGGAATGTACTAGGAGGCCTGAGACAAGTCAGGAAGAAAAAACTTCATGGAGCTTCCGCAAGGCTGCCTACCGATATAGATATATATATATTTATATATATATGTAATAAAAAAATTAAGAAACATATCGCAGAAATCTTAAAATTGACCTGAGATTGATGAGTCGGTTTAAAGACATCGCCAGGGGTAGGGGTCTGGGGTGGGGAGTTGGTGGCTGGCGAGGTCCCGTTAAGAGTCTTCAAAGTCTTGGCAATTATCCTTCATTGGTTGGAGCTTGGTTCAAAGCTGGCTCATCTTGGCTGGCGTTGAGGAGGGGCCTGCCGGGGGCCCCCGAGGGCGGGGGCTGGAAGAGGGTGTCGCTCTCCTCTTCGATGATGCTGAAGTCATCCGGCGGAAGCATGGATGTCTGGGTTTCGTCATGTGAGGTAGGAGGAATATGGTCCAGCTGGGAAAGGAGAGTGAAAAAATGGCTATTTGAATGTCCAAGAAGACTGACTGTCCTCTTAAAATAATAATAATAATAATAATAATAATAATAATAATATAATAATATAATAATAATAATATAATAATAATAATAATAATAATAATAATAATAATAATAATATAATAATAATAATAATAATAATAATAATAATAATAATAATAATAATAAAATAATAATAATAATAATAATAATAATAATAATAATAGCAGGAGTTGCCTATCCCAGAACAAATGGAAATCATCAAGGGGCATGGCTTTGTGATAGAATACAGTGGTACCTCAGCTTAAGTACTTAATTCGTTCCAGAGGTCTGTTCTTAACCTGAAACTGTTCTTAACCTGAGGTACCACTTTAGCTAATGGGGCCTCCTGCTGCTGCCGTGCCGCCGGAGCACAATTTCTGTTCTTATCCTGAAGCAAAGTTCTTAACCTGTGGCACTATTTCTGGGTTAGCAGAGTCTGTAACCTGAAGCGTATGTAACCCGAGGTACCACTGTACATGCTTTACATGCGGAAGGTCTCAGGTTTAATCCCCAGCATCTCCTGGTAGGACTGGGAGAGTCACTTGGCTGGAAGTCTGGAAAGCTGCTGCCAGTCAGTGTAGGCAATACTGAGCTAGACTGTAGGTTCCTATGAAACTAACGGAGATTATGAACGGCTGTGGCTCAGTGGTAGGGCACCTGTTCTGCATGCAGAAGGCCTGGCCTCTACAGGAAGTGCCCCCGACTAAAATCCCAGAGTGTCACATGCCTGTGATGGGCGGGGCCAGAGGTAAAAGTGGGCGGAGCACAGACTGCCAATTTTACCTTGGTACAGCAGCCTAGCTTTTCTACACATGCTCACACGCCTCACTCTATCCTCCAGGCAAAAAAGAGGTCAAGGACACATCTCAGCCAGACCAAGACATTCAAGGAGGGTGCAAAGCTGGGCTGGCAGGGTGTGGAGCCTGGAGAGGGTTCCAAGGGCCAGGCTAAAAGGTGTGCAGGGCCGCATTTCCTCCCTAGCCCCCAGGTTCACCACTGCTGTCTGAAAGTGTGGCAAACAAACAAAAGCCCCCAGTGTCCCTTCCTTACCACAATCTCCTTGTTGTGTTGATCAGGCGGGGGAGGCGAGGCTGGAAAGAGCCTTTCCAGTTCATTCAAATCCAGCTGCTTCCCGTTTGCGTCTGGGTTGTCCCTGTCCCTCTGAGCAGATCCGTTCGAGGTCAGGCCTGCAGCATTCCTCTGGCTTCTTGGGACCTGTGGGGTTGACAGCTGCTCCTGGACATCTTTGCACACCAGCAGCCTGTGGAAATAAGCGAAAGAAGAAGAACAATAAAACCCTCTCTAGCAATGTACCATCATATGAACAGGAAGTCATCAGACTAGACGTCCACGAGAAGGGTAGAGCATCTGTTTCACATGCAACAACTCCCAGGATCAATTCATTGTGGCTTCAGGTAGAGTCTTTGGGGTTTCAGGCAAAAGAATTTCTCAGCCCTGCTTGGAAAGCCCAGGAAGACCGTAAGCATGTAAGAGATGTCCTCTAGCCCTGAGCTACAGACCTTCCAAATCTGAGTTTCGTCCTCTCCCTACACACAACATGGTTCTAGCAGAGTGCTATGGACATCATATGGATGGGATGCTTATAGATGTAGACTTTGTTTGGATAAATATATTGACATTTGGAAGGTGTCTATACAGAATATAGGAGGTTATTAATAACCATTTATGTAGTAGAACAATAATATTACTCTATATAATAATGTATGGAAATGTAACACATTGTAGTTACTGTATCATATTATATCTTTCTTACTGTATTTTTTGCACCTCCCCAGGTGGTTTATAATGTGTGGGGACCTGGGAGCTTCATAAGAAAAGTTGTGAGACCCCCAAGGCAGTATATTCAATGCCTAAGGCATCCATCTCCCATCAAGTGCCCTGCAGATGTTTTGGACCACAACTCCCATCATCCCTGACCACCAGACATGCTGGCTAGGGCTGATGGGAGTTGTAGTCCAACAATCTCTAGACTGGAGGAGGTTGGCCTAAAGAATGCTTGTCCTGCTGCTCTGGAATATGAAAGCAGTCCACCCACTCCAAACGCAATGAGTGGAGAGAGAGCCGTACCTTCCTCGGTACCCAAACATGAGGAAGAGGACACAGAAGATGATGCAGGTGACTCCAATGTGGATCCCAATGATTATCCCAGTGGCCGACGTCTTATTGGTTTGCCCATCCTTCATGCAGTTGCACGGTGGGTTCAGCCCTGGGATGAAAAGGAAAGGTGTAAGTGGGAGGCAGGGCTCCATTAGGCATGGAAAGTTGTCAGTACAGGACTGTCTAGGCTGGCTGGTGGTGGCCCTCTGGGTTACAGAGAGAGAAAGAAAGAGTCTCTCCCAGTCATTGAAGATTGAATCAGGGACCTTCTGCACGCAAAGGAGATGCTCTACCACTGAGTTAAAGCCCTTCCCCCTAAAAATAAATTAAGATGCTAATCCTTACAGTTCTATTAAAAAACAACAACCCTGAATTAAATAGGAAGCTGCATTATACTGAGTCCAGCCAGAGATCCATCAAGCTCAGTAGTGTCCACATTGACCAGCAAGAGCTCTCCAGAGATTCAGGCTGGAGTCTTTCCCAGCCCTACCTTGGGGATGGAACCAGGGACCTTCTGAATGCAATACAGGTGCTCTACCAGTGAACTATGGCCCCCTTCATTCTATGCGAGCTTCCAAATGCTGGGCCCCATCTTTTGCAACAGCCACCCTGCAGAGTGAGGGCCTCTGAGCAAGAGGGGGTGGGATCTGGTACTCCGGTGGGTTGGGCCTCTTGCGGAGAGCTGGTCAGGGAAAGGCTTTGAACCCAGGAGCAGGACAAAAACATAGGATGGAGAAATGAGTTGAGGCAGTTCACACAGGGGCAGAGAGACAGGGGGGGGAGCAAGTAGCAGGCTTGGCAAGAAACATGCAAGGTGTGGGAAGGGGATGGGAACAGTCAGGGGCAAAACTGAGAGGGGCAAAACTGGTGAGTAGGGAGGTGATTAACTGCCCAGGAGAAGTTTAAACATGGCCAGGAAAAGTCAGGCTCCTATCAGTGGGTAGGAGGTGAAGCCCCAGCCATTTGGGCCCTTTGTTGTTTCACAACAGAAAGTGGCTCAATGGAGAACGCTCCAGCCAAGCTCCCTGGCAACCAATCGGTCGGCTGATGGGAGCTGTAGTCCACAACAACTGGCACCAAGTTGGCAATAGCTACTGCACTCTGGTGAAAAGGTATCACTCCATGGGGCAGGGGCAGGAGAGAGGAGGAAGGAAGGATAGCCTGCTGTTATAGAGCCTTCTCCTCCACCTAGTGATTTGCAAACTCCACATTCTCTTTCCTGCCGCTGTCAGTAAGGTATAGATGAAAGGGAAACCGGCTCTCACTTTCAGCTCCAGTAATGTCCCCCTCCCACTTCGTTGTAACGGCATGACTAATGGTGTCGCTAAACCAATTCCAGACCAGAAAGAAAGAAAGAAAGAAAGAAAGAAAGAAAGAAAGAAAGAAAGAAAGAAAGAAAGAAAGAAAGCTTTGTCAGGGATCCGCTGCAATTTCCAGCTGAGATTAACATTTACTGTGAAAAGAAAAAAGAAACAGCAAACAGGAACCTGATCATAAGGGGATGTTGTCCCTAGAAGGATAAGTAAGATGGTTTTCAAACATAAACCACTTTTAGAAGATATGTCCCAAAACAAAAGCAGCACTTGAACACAGCCACAGAGTTTTACCTAAAGCCAGATTTAGAGGGGAATTTGGATGCTCCTGCTTGGGTAAAACATCTAAACATCTATTTATTTATTTAACCTATTAGCATTTTCTTCTTCTTCAAAAGTAACTCAAAGTGGCTTGCAAACTTCAAGCTTGATAACTTGCATCAGAGCAGCAACGTGGGGAAACTTTCAACATACTGATCTCCCTCTCTGTGTGTCTCTCTGTAAAACAACTTTCTTTTCTCACCAACCTCCCCAACTGTCTTCAAAGACCATCTCCCTCAAGGCTGCTCAGGGCCGCTTGCCCACTCACCTGTTCTTTCGACAGTCTCTCGAAGGGACACAAAGCGAACAGTGGCATTCCCATCACCATGCTGGTTGTAGGCGAGGAGCTTGACTTCGTAGACTACTGATGGGTCTGGAGGAAAAGGAAAGAAGAGATGTCGACCTGTGCCTAAATGTGGTTAGACCTGTTGTGCTCGCTTGCTGTGCACCAGCTAGACTGGTGACTGGGAGCGGTCGCTGAGACATTGGCTCCCAGTACGTTTCCGAGCACAATTCAAAGTGTTGGTGCTGACCTTTAAAGCCCTAAATGGCCTTGGCCCAGTATACCTGAAGGAGCATCTCCACCCCCATTGTTCAGCCCGGACACCCAGGTCCAGCTCCGAGGGCCTTCTGGTGGTTCCCTCACTGCAAGAAGTGAAGCTACAGGGAACCAGGCAGAGGGCCTTCTCGGTAGTGGCACCCATCCTGTGGAACGCCCTCCCATCAGATGTCAAGGAAATAAACATCTGACGTTTAGAAGACATCTGAAGGCAGCAGGTTGGGAGAGCCTTTTTACAGCCAGAGGGCCACCTTCCCAGTTGGGCAGCATTCCAAGGGCCACATGCCAGCAATTGGCTGGTCCAGAGGCAAAAGTGGACAGGGTACCAGAAGTAAATGTTACCTTTGGTACAGGAGGCTGATTTCTACAAAGCCTTGTAAGCACTGCCTCAAGCTTCCGTCCAGTGAAGCAGGAGCTCAGAAATGTTCAAGGAGGATATGAAGCACGGTTGGTGCAGAATGAGGAGAGGGATGTGGTCTGGGGAGAGTCCCAAAGGCTAGATAGAGAGGCTGGGAGGGCCTCTCTATCTAAGATGGGAGCATCTAAGATGGGAGCATCTAAGATGCTTCCAGGTAAGAGCTGGGAGGGTACAACCTTTTCCGTATGGGACAAAACTTAAGATACATCTGTGAGACAGGACTTTGCATTCTTTTATCCTTTCCTGTCTCTTTCTTTCCTTCTTTGGTTTATTATTTTTTGTTTAGATTAGTTTTTTTTTATTGTATTATGAAAAGTCTTAATAAAATTTTATTGTTGACGGGGCAAAAAGAAAGAGTCCTCACTAAGGAAGGCAAGTCAGATGTTGGCAGCCCTGAATGGTGGAACAGGAACAGGGAACTGGAGAACGCAATACTGACAGGAGTGGAGAAGGAAGAGGTGGGTTTGGCAACTCCAGTGGGCCTTCGTTTAATCTATTAATTAAATGTGTATTCTATCCTTCCCCAAGGAACCCTGAGGCGCAAGGTTCTAACATTTTCTCAGCAGCGCTAGGGACTAGTTGCTTGACCCCTTGTGTCTTTTATGTTATCACACTCCCTCTGTATTTTATGAGAATCTGTATTCTGTTACGTATTCTTGATTACGTATTTATCTAACTGTTTTGACGCTTGCTTTGCACAGCTATTATGCTACGTATTGACGTTTTCGTTCTACGTCACAAGCCACCTTGTAGCCTTTTGACGAAGGGCGGTACATAAATTTAACGAATAATTGTAATAATGGAAATGACGCTCACCGAGCTGAGTAATGTTGCAGGATGTGATGTTGCTGGCCAAAAACATGGGCCCGGTAAAGTGAGGAAGGTGGACTTTGCGGTAGTAGAGCTTGAACCCTTCGTGCTGGCCCAGTTTGATGGAGGGCTCCCACGTGGCCTGGATGGTGGTGCTGTTGAGGACTTTGATGAAGAGAGATGGCATGGCTGGCACTGGAACAAAGTCACAGAAAGAGATAAGGTTGGTTTTGCCCTTTGATTCCTTTTTTTTACCCCTTTGGTTCCCTTCCCTTGGATTCCTTATAAGTCGGACGAGCCATTGTCAAAGCCCCTTGTGCTTTGGTTTAAAAAAAGATGAAGGCTGAGGCTGATGGGAGTTGTAGTTCAAAAATCTGGAGGATACCAGTTTGAAGAAGGCAACATAAATCAACCACTGGCCTTGTGATGTTTCTTACCGTAGTCAGCCATGGTTTATTCTGAACCAGTGACCCTCAAATGTGGGGTATAGGTAAAGGTAAAGGTAAAGGGACCCTTGACCATTAGGTCCAGTCGTGGGCGATTCTGGGGTTGCGGCGCTCATCTCGCTTTATGGCCAAGGGAGCCGGCGTACAGCTTCCGGGTCATGTGGCCAGCATGACTAAGCCACTTCTGGCAAACCAGAGCAGCGCACGGAAACGCCGTTTACCTTCCTGCCGGAGCGGTACCTATTTATCTACTTGCACTGGTGTGCTTTCAAACTGCTAGGTCGGCAGGAGAAGGGACCGAGCAACGGGAGCTCACCCCGTCGTGGGGATTCGAACCCCCGACCTTCTGATTGGCAAAGCCTAGGCTCTGTGGTTTAACCCACAGTGCCACCCGCATCCCTTCAAATGTGGGGAGCAGCCGTCAAAACGGTATTTTGGACACACTATGGAGCTCAAATGGGTTTTCTAAACACAGGGGCAGATCCAGCAAAGAGACTGACTTGTAAATCAAACCGGGACAGAGGGGCTGAGCTAATGATTAACAGCACCTGCTCATCCATGACGGGAGATGGAGCTTAAGGTCTAAACTTTTGTTCCATGGAAGCAAAGTTGTTGTTTTTCAAAACACACCCACACACACTTTAGAGCTTTGTGTGGTGGGATGATGTCGAGCATTGAAGAGGTATGTGTAATTTATTAGCGTGCGACAAGACCTGCAGCCCTTAACTCACAGGAAACACAGTGCCCTGACTTCTCAAAGCTCCAGAAAAACATGAACTTTATGAGGCAGAAAGCTACTGCCTTGAACTGCAAGGTTTTAGGTCAAGGTTTTTAAAGGTTTTAAGCGTTGTCAATCTCTCCGCTTGAAAAGGGAGGAGGCCAGGTTAATGGGTGGTTCTATCCTAGAATGCTGAGCGAAGGGATCTGGAAAGATGTGGCCGTTGCTGGGTGCCAACCATCTCAAGGGTTTTGTGGGCTCTTTGCTCAAGTCATCCACAGCTGGCAGGGCTTCTGTGCAACCCTTGCATTACAAAGAAGGTCAAGCTCTGTTGGCTTTTATGCCATTATAGGAATTTTTAGTACTTTGGTTTTACGAGGTCTTGTTGTACGGCAGGTTTATTGTTGTGTTTGTGTATGTTTGGATCATATATTGTAAGCCGAGGGCTCCTTTGGGGGCTGTGTGGCATGACTGAAATGCCAAAATAATTGAAAAAGGAAATAACAAAAATGTCACAAGCTGCTGCTACAGTAGCTTAACAATGTGGCAGCTATTTTGCATCCTACTGACATCCGTGACCTATGATGGAAGGACCCAGGCAGACTTCCTGCAGAAATCCAAGCCATTTTGGTTGCATGTATGTCTTTCCTTGTGATGGCTCATGCAACTTGGTTCACTTGCTTGAGCTATTTGGGGCACTCTGCTCTGCTCCTTGCTGCCACATGGGTTGCTGACTCCTGCCCTCTGAGTTTGCTAGTGAATCTGCATGCTTTGTAATTCCATGCAGCCTCAGAACCTGGCATCAGATACAGCAGTCACCAATCTGTGTTCCTCTGCTGTCATTTAAAAGCAGACAACAACCAGTAAACAAATTTCTAGTTGTTAAGGTTGCATAGGAAGAAACTTGTGCTGGTGGTAGTAAAGGAGACAATAATTTATGATGTTCCAAATAAGAGAAGGGTTGTAGTTCAGCAGTACAGTGTCTGCTTTGCATACAGTAAGGTCCCCAAGTTCAGCTGGGGCTGGGACTGTCCCTGGCCTGAAACCCTGGAGAGATTCTGCCAGTCAGAGCAGACAATACCAAACTAGGTGGACCAGTGTTCTGATTCAGTGTAAGGCAGTTTCCTATATTCCTAGTCAAGTGGGTGGGGAGTTTCAGCACCCTGGAGAGCACCTCACCCTTCCACGTGTCTAGCAGATGAGTGCAGCACTTTTCACGAAGGTCCTAGGTAGCACACAGCGGGTACCAGATTGCACCTGCAGGCTCTGGCTATGCCACTGAACCTCCTGTGTGTTCAGTGCAACATCCGTAAAGACTGCACATACAGCTGCGCTTCACAGGAGCAACTTACCAGCTGTGCAGATATTGGGAGCAGGAGCCGTGAGGAGTTTGATGGGCAGGCGAGAAATGTACTGTGATTATCTAGTTATTTATGATTTACTGCACTGACGCCTTTTTCTTGTTCTCCAAGGTGACATACATGGTTCTCCCCCTCCTCATTTAATCCCCACAACAACCCTGTGAAGTAGGCTGGACTCAGACACACAAAGTGGGGATAGGAGTCTTGGATTCCCAGGTCCTTGTCCAACACACTAACCACAACATTGCACCGGCTCTCTATAATATAATAGATTGTATGTTGATATTAATAAAAAAAACTTGGGCCACATAAAACAAAAATTAGCAGATTACTTTAGAAAAGGGATATGAATAATAAACACATCAGAAATTGACATGAATTTGGGGTGTGAGATTGATAGGCAATGGAAATAATTTGAACCATGGGACGAGCTAGTCACACATGAAAATGCTTTATACCCAATCAGACCATTGACCCATCTTGCTAAATGCTGTCTGCTCTGACTTGCAGGAGAAGAAGAAGAAGAGTTTGGATTTGATATCCTGCTTTATCACTACTCAAAGTGGCTAACAATCTTCTTTCCTTTCCTCCCCCACAACAAACACTCTGTGAAGTGAGTGGGGCTGAGAGATTTCAGAGAAGTGTGACTGGCCCAAGGTCACCCAGCAGCTGCATGTGGAGGAGCAGAGAAGCGAACCCAATTCACCAGATTATGAGACTACCACTCTTAACTACTACACCACACTGGCTCTCTGAGATCCCTGAGAGCTCAGGCAAGGGGATTTCCTGGTCTTGCTCATAAGAGGCTTTTATCGAGAGGTGTCTCGGATTGGACCTGGGACCTTCCAAATGCAAACTGGGTCCTCTGCCACTGATCTGAGCTCCCTTCTACAGCCAGCAGGATGTTGAGCTTGAAATTCCATTTCTCTTCGGCCCTTTTATTCACCCTTACCTTCTCCTAGCGTGCTCACCACCACGACGTCAGAGGCCTTGCTTGCCCCCCGGGAGGTATAAGCCTTTATGTAGAAGCTGTAGCTCATGGAGGGCTCCAAGTCAGTCACAAGCTGCTGGAATGTATTTTTGCTGACGGCTTCCTGGTACTCCATCTCCACAGGGTCTGAAATGCAAGGGGAAGGCGTAAGAACATAAGCGGAGCCTGCAGGATCAGGCCAAGCAGGATCTAGATCAGCATCCTGTTCTCACAGTAACCAACCAGATGCCTCTGGGAAGCCAGGAAGCAAGATTTTTGTATATACTTACATTTTATTGAAGAATTTCAGCAGACAAATAAAGTGAAAGAAATGAAAATGAAAATGTGCTTGGAACTGGAATACAACACGATATATAAGTAATGTTATTATTACAAAGTGTATACAATCATTAACACGCCTCTATAATTTTTATAAATGCATTCCAAATATCATGATATTTATCCATGCACGATCAGCTTCTTCTTCTTCTTTTAATTTATTTATTTTATTTTGACAAAATAATAATCATAAATAAATAAGAATAAAAATGTGCACCCCACCACCGAGACTGTTCCATTGCAACTATCCAACCTCCCAAAATTTCAACACCTCTTGCGATGGTTTGACCCCTTTCTGTTTTAACAGAAACACCCTCCATATCTCCTCAAAATCATTTCTCCTGCATATTCCCCGTCTTACCTTAATGGCACATGTTAATTTATCATTAATAGCTGCATCCCACAACTCTTTATACCGTTCTTCCATTTTATATTCTGCTTGCCCCTTCCGCTTCCTACCTAGCTATAATAATTCGTGCAGCTGTCAATAAAGCACGGTCAGCTTCTAAAAGCAATCTGTTCCTAGGTTGCAAGACTCTTATTTTATCCACTGATCAAAGCAAGCATGATTTCTATTTCAGATACTGGGAAAGCAAGACTTGTGATTCCCAGCGACTTTCCTTCAGGGCAGACTGCCTTTTTGACATCTCTGAAATCCATCTGGATTTCCTCCTGCCATCCAGCCATCCAGATCCTGAGCATAAGAGCACCCTCCTCTCCATCTGGCACTGCTCACAGCTCTCAAAAACCTAGCTACAGAGAGTGAGGCCATGTTCCAGCCGTAGCTTGCCAGCCCCAGGATGTGACACGATGGCAGAGGTTGTGCCTGATGCCACTCTGTTCACCGTCAGGAGCTTGGCTCTGCTTCCTTGCTTCCTGCGTCACAAAGCATCCTGGCAGTTTCAAGCCACAGACCTAGTCTCTTCCCAGGAGACAAGCGATCCAGGAAGCTCGCCTGGTGCCAGGGCCTGTGGTGAAACTCAAGATCTGGGAAGCTAGTCACGGAAGGAAAGTCTCCATCTGAGCTCCCAGAATGCTGGACTGTTGTCTTCTGCTTGGAGGGAGTCACTGTGTGGTGTGGCTGTGGGGTGCTGGACCTCGCCACTAGATGTCAGGGCATGCCTACACTACAATCATGGGTATTTATGTATTTACTTTATTTCCTTTCTCTCTCTCTCTCTCTCTCGCCCCACTTCCCACCCTTAGCAATGTCAGCTTACACATGATGCCAGCGTGATAAAAATAAGATAGGCACAGGAGAGCCAGTGTTTAGTGGTTAGAGGGTCAGTCATGAAGCTCACTGGGTGACCCTGGGTCAATCAGTCACTTGCAAACCCACCCTACTTCACAGGGTTATTGTGAGGAGGAGGAGGAGGGGGAGGAGGCCATCTCTTTGGGGGAAAAGCAGGATATAAATATATTAAATAAAGCAATGCACACATGCCCCTGAAATGTAAATCAGTGACCTTAAATCAGTCACCCAACTCCCAGGCCTAAGCTATTTCATACTGTTGCTGTGGGGATTGAATGGGTCTACTCTGAGGAGCACTGGCACTGGCTACAACCCAGTATGATTATATTGATTATTTGTTTATTATAATTATTGCATTTTTCTCCAAGGAGCTTCCGGTGGCATGCATGGTTCTCCCCCTCCTCATCCAATCCCCACAACAACCCTGTGAGGTAGGTTAGGCTGAGAGACAGTGACTGGCCCAAGTCACGCAGTGAGCTTAATGGACAAGAGGAGATTTGAAGCCTGCTCTTCCAGGTCACAGTCCTACACTCTAACAATTACATCACATTTTTAACACTATTGCTATAACTGTGAGCTGCATTGAGCTCAACATTGTTGTTGGAAAAGAGACATGCAAATATTAAACAAAACAAAACCACAGCCCTGCATCCTGCCCTGTGAGAATTTCACTGACATTTGACAATTTTTGAAGGCAGCTTCCAAGGAGGAGCAATTCCAAAGAGCATCTCTTTGCCTATTGTTCCATCCTGGAGGTTCCGACAGCTGGGGGGGGGGAGGTGTAGTCTACAAGAGAGCAGTAACTCTGGAGGCTGAGCCTCACACTTTCCACCAATCAGGATAGTCCTCATAGGCTCCCAAACTACGCAGGTGCCCAGTGCCACAGAGACCACCTTTACCCTAAAGACTGAAAGAACAAGCCTTGTGGCCATTTCTGAGCTCATCGCCACCACTCCTGCCTATAATTCCTCATTGGAGGTGATCACCAGTGTCTTTCCCACTCCCACTGAGCAACCCACCAAGGTTGGGCACTATACAGCTCCCCACCCTCTCACTGCCACCCCTGCCATGACAGGACATTGCAAATAATTTTTCAGCACAGCGCTCATATCAATGCCCAATGGACTGTTGCCGCCTCACCTGCTGCTCTCCTGATGTGTAGGACGTAGCCGATGATCTCCTTGGTGTTCTGCAGAGGCTCACTCCACAGCACTTGGATGGTGGTGGCCGAGACGGTCGTGGCTCTCACCTTCTGGGGCGGGCTGGGCAGCCCGTCGGCCCACAGCACCGTCAGCCTGGCGCTGGCTTGGGTGGAGCCAGCACTGTTCTCCGCAATGCACTGGTAGATGGCCTCGTCCGCCTGGCCAATGCTGTAGATCGTCAGCGTGCTGTGGGGAAACCCAGCAAGGCCATCGGGATTAGCGCTTTCCAGCAACGAACCTAGAAATCCCCCAGCCCTTTCTCCCTCCCTCTATCCTTTGGCCAGCCATATCTAGGTTAATCCTGATGTGTCTGAAGAGGATGTAATGAAAGGCTAAGGCTGCTTAGTGGGAATTTCACTACAGCTCCTCCCTCTTTTGGCTCTGGCAGGACTGGAGAAAATGTAGAGGATTGTTGCCTGGGATGGAAACCCGCAACCCAGTCGGGAAGTACCATATGGATTATGTTAAAGGCTGGGGGGGGGGGGCGGAATGAGGAGGTGATATTGGTGGCGGCATTATCCAGCTCTGATAATCACACAGCTCAGCTCTGCCTTGCATTAAAGAGACTAGAGCCACAAGCATTTAAAATCTCAAGGGGAAAGGGCAGATTCCTAGAGGAAAAATAGGTAAATGCCCATTCACACGATTGTGTTTTGCACCTGGTGGATGTGCCGACAGTGCAGCGGAGTGCACATGCAGCATACATATGCACAGAGAGACACCATGACATCAGGCATCTCTTCTTATATACATAGAAATGCAAGGCTGTCGTCACACAGTCCCCTTTGGAGGATTTGTAGTGCTGCATTGCAATCCTGGATTTGAATGAAGAGAAGCCCGAAAGGTCAAGAAAAGCAAGCTCAGATGTTGCATCACATGTGCATTGATGCAGGTAGGCCCACACACCCCCAATTTAAAAATCATGATCACAGTATGACATTTGTATCCCACTTTTCCTCCAAGGTGCTCAAAGTGACACGCATGGCTTTCCTTTGTGTTCCTATGTGTGCAAAACACCTCACGTACATTGTCTCAACAACCTTTACAGCAAGGGTGAGAACATTAGGCTCACCAATATATTGCTTCCAGCTCACATCATTCTTCCATATTGGATTCTAGCTCACATCAGCCTCATCAGCCAGCATGGCCAATGGCTTGAGACAACGGGAGATGAAGAACAGCAACATCTGGAGGCCCACAGATTCTCTCCCTCTGCTGTACAGGGGTTCCCCACTGGGGTCCTTGAAACCCACCCGGGACAGCGATATCAAAACTTTCAAAAGCAGAGGGGTCCTTGGCTTGGCTTTTGAAAAAGAGGAGGTCCGAAGTACGTAGCTAATTGGGAACCATTGCACTAAAGTTTAGAGACAGCAGTGGAGAGAGTCCAGTGATCATGGGAGCCACTGAAGCAGGTTCATGGCTTGTATGCTACAACAGCAGCAAGAATACTCATCGCGCAATATTGGAAGACGCAAGATCTACCCACGCTGGAAGAATGGCAAATGAAGCTCATTGACTATATGGAACTTGCAGAAATGACTGGCAGAATCAGAGACCAGGGAGAAGAGATGGTGAAGGAAGACTGGAGGAAATTTAAAGACTATCTACAGAAGCATTATAAAATTACGAACGTTTGAGGTTATCAGATTGAGTGTAAAAGAATGTTATTATAAAAATGACAATGTTAAAGAAAGTATATTTAGGAAGACATAGGGAAATGTAAGGATAAATAAGACAATAACATTAATCTGAACCAAAGATACGCCAGAGGGAAAGAGTTTACTACCAGAATATAAGACCTAGAATACAGAGTGGGAAGGCATGGGGAAGTCGCAGACCTAAGTTAATGCTGAAGAATACAATGACACAATATTTGTTTTTAATTCTTTTATTTTTACCTTTTTCATTTTTCTTTTTGTCTTTGTACAATGTATGTATTGTTTTTCTTTTGCTATTTTCTTTTTGATGTGTTTGTCGATTTGTTTTTTGTTTGTTTATTGAATGTGGAAAATAAAATATTATTTAAAAAAAAAAAAAAGAAGCAGGTTCATGGCTGTCCTGGGGTTGGAAGTGGAGGCTTTCAGCTCATCACTCTTGCTCTCAAACACTCCATTACCTGAACTGGCTGAAGGGAACTGACTGCTTTGCAACTGCTTCCATCCCAGGGGGAGGAATAATTAAACCAAGCTTCACAAAAATCAGCGCCACACTTGACTATTGATGAAAGCCTGAACAAGACTATGCCCTCCTTGCCAGCCATTGCATGTTTAAAAACACATTTTCCAAGGACTGTCCGCTTTCAGCCATGGGAAGAGTGGGCCAGTCAACAACTGCTCTGCTTTTTTGCAAGCTCTGACATGCTGACTTTGAAAAAATCGGGCTCAGAACAAAGAGGTTCGAACGACTGTGATCAAACGCTTTGCAAGAAATCACAAACGACCTTCCAATACTTGATCTCCCACAGGTCTCCGAGCCCCTTTATCCACACCGTGTCGTTCCCTATATTCTGATTGCAAGGAGCAGGCAGCTTCTGAAGCTAGAATTAAATGGTGCTGAGCTTGCTCAGACCCCAGTGTGGCAGCTCAAGGAAAGCTGCACATTTAAATTTGCTCAATCTACTCACGTCACAGAGTAATTGCTACTGGATTAAAATGAGCATACTTAGAATCATAGAATCACAAAATTGTAGAGTTGGAAGGGACCTCATGGGTCATCCAGCCCAACCCCCTGCAATGAGGGAGCCTTTTTGTTCAATGTGGGTCTCGAACCCTTGGCCCTGAAATTAAGGGTCTCATGCTCTACAAACTGAGCTATCCCACAGGGGAGGCTGCCTTATACCGAGTTCAGCCCTCAGAACATCTGGCTCAGTATGGTCTACACTGACTGGCAGCAGTTCCCCAGGGTTTCGGGCAAATAACTCTTCCCCTGGAGATGCTAAGAATTGAACCTGGCACCTTCTGCATTCCAAGCAGATGTTCTCCCACTGATCTGGCACTGCAGGGCTTTATTTCTGCACATGCCCCTTTGCAGCTATTTCCTGGCTACACACTGTAGGATGAAAAGAGGCAATTTATCCCCACAAATGCTTCCTTGTCACTGGGGCCAAAATTTGGAGCTTTCTGCCTGCTGGTCCATTCTCTCCTGCTCTGCAAATGCCCAGAACCACAATGACCGATGAACAGATGCTTATTCTACCCCCCTCCCATGTGCCAAGAGTCCATGTTTCCTTGGAAATGTTAGCAAGAGGTTTGGCTGTTGGGGTGATTTTGGTAGACTGGCCATAAGCTCTCCCTGTTGCCACAGATTGGACATATCTGATTAAGTTGCCAAGAAGACAAGAAGGAAAGAAAGGTCATCAGAGGCTGAGGGATGAGGTTGGGGACAGGAGGTCCCTAAGCCTTTTCTTCGCTCAGGGACAGATGGAGGAATGGAGGAATCTGTCAATTTCAGTTTCTCTAATCTTACATTTGGTTCTCTGCATGTTCATATCAGTTTGCGCATATATATAATCTGCATGAAAATCCATCTGCATTTTAGTGAGAAGTTCTCCTAAAATACATATTTTGGCAATACAACTTCCTCCAAATGTAATTCATTTCTGAATATTATTTTCACTAATATATGCATGTTTGTGTATTTTACCTTAGAATTCAGGTGTGTTTTTGTGCACATTACTTGGCAAGAGAACATCACTACAAAAGTCGTATGGCTATGTTTCAGTTTGCATATTGTTTGGAGAAGTGGGAGTTAGGTAAAGGTAAAGGTAAAGGTAAAGAGACCCCTGACCATTAGGTCCAGTCATGGCCGGCTCTGGGGTTGTGGTGCTCATCTTGCTTTACTGGCTGAGGGAGCCGGCGTACAGCTTCCAGGTCATGTGGCCAGCATGACTAAGCCGCTTCTGGCGAACCAGAGCAGTGCACAGCATTCCCGCTGGAGCGGTACCTATTTATCTACTTACACTTTGACATGCTTTCGAACTGCTAGGTTGGCAGGAGCTGGGACCGAGCAACGGGAGCTCACCCCGTCACAGGGATTCGAACCGCCAATCTTCTGATCGGCAAGCCCTAGGCTCTGTGGTCTAACCCACAGCACCACCTGTGTCCCCCAAAGAAAAAAGTTAGGTAGGTTCACCTTTAAATGCACAGATGTCACCAAAAGCCCTTGAGGGGGTGGGGCAGGGCTGCCTAGGGGTGTAGCCTAAGACAGTTGTGAGTGGCAGATGGAGAGGTCTGGAGGGTTGTATATGGGGAGGCTCCCAACTTCAGCCCGCACCCTAACACAGCTTCCATTGGGAGTGTCCTGTGAGCAGAGTGCTGCTCGTGGGATGCTACTTCAGAACGGGGGTGGGAATTTTCATTTATCTCTCTTCCTCCCTGCATTCCTTTTACCCCTCAAAAACCTGCTCTGGAGAGCTGGGAACCACAGCGGGGCCATATCCAACACAGCTCTAAGCTAAAGTCACTTAGGAGAATCCTTGTTCCGCTAGCAAAATGTTTTGTGCCTGTGGAACATGGCTGCACATACCATAAGCAGGTTTCAGCGGGCTGCATAACAGAAATGCACCACCAGCTGCACTCTAAGTTTCCGTTCAAGAGGAAGGGAGCTCTCAAGCGCAAGTCCTGCAACACTAGGAGACCAAATCCTCACAAATGTGGAACGAACACTGTGTGGCACTTGTAAAATTGCAAGCTGCGGTAGAACAGGCACAAATAATATGAGCGTTTGGAAGAGACGGGCAGGCGGCAGGGCTCCAAAAAAGAGAGAAAAGAGCGGGGTATCACCTTCGTCCCAAGGGCGCCCCCTAAAGGGCTTCCCAGACACAAGAAGCACTGCAAGAAATTTGCCATTTCCATGGGGGGGGGGTCACTCCCCTCCCCCACGTCAACAACAAACGTTAATTCTCTTTTGTGGGGAGGTGCAGAAGGCCTAAGGGGGAGGGGGTGGAATCACAGACATTACGCCAAGCCTTTTTGCAAATCAGTCAGGTTCTAATTTATGCTCAGGCACCATCTGGCGTGTGTGTGAAACTGTCTCCATGTAAAGACGACCAGCCTTCATGTTTGGGGTGGGGGGGGGTTGCTAGGTGTGACAGACATGATAGAGCAAAGAGGTGCCCTGAGGCTGTCAAGGAGGGGGGGGGCAGCCTCCTCTGTCATTGTCAGCTGTCACCCCCCCCCCAACAAAGGAAATGTTGCTGCTTAAAAAGCAGCTTCACACATTATGAAGAAACAGAAGCAGGGGAGAGCACGGAATAGCTGAAACTCAACGCAATTGCACAATCTGAAACCACAAGACTCTCTGAAAGATGCTTCAAAACCGCTTTGGGTGTCCGAGTACCAAGAAACCCATAAGTGAGTGGTGAGGAAATTCTGATCCACTGTCCAAATGTGGCCCTCCATATCTTTCTATCAGGCCCTCGGGGCTCTTCACAAGCCATGCCCCCACCAGCCCTGCTGCTCTGTGGAAGACTCAGCTACTGCCTCCTCCATCTGGGCCAGGGAGGAAAGGAAGGCTTGATGCTGGTTGATGCATTTTTCACACAGAGGAGAGGGAGATTCCCTTTGCTACAGCTATCCAAAATGAGTAATTGCTCCCCTTTGAAGCAAAGCCCATCACTCTGGGACATCTGCTCTCTCGGAGAGCCAGGCAGGTAGTGGCATTCACAGCCTGCCTATACTGAAGACACACTCAGGGAGCCGCAGTGATGTCAATCAAACCTTTGCACAATGACTCTGACAGGCAGGGACCAAAGAGGGAGAGGAGGCTTTTGGAGATTCACACTTGGCTCCACGAAGGTGGGGGCCGCAGCCCCAAGAGAGAGAATGGAGGGGGGGGGGAGAGAACGGGTGTCTCCAGCCATTCAAAGAGAGCTCTATTCACAAGCTGTCGCTTCAGCCCGCAGGCAATCAAGATGACTGATCTCATCAAAGGTCAGCGGACCAGAGGTGAACTTTCGGAGGCACCGCAAGGGAGAGGAAGCCAAGGAAAGAACGCAAGGCTGAACCAGAAGGACACGGGTTCAGCAGCACAACCGAGGGAGCAAACAGGCCCACCTGCCAAGCTGTGAAAAACACAGGGGGCCGCGAACAGAGAGGAAGGGTGCCCCAGAAAGTGCGGTCCAACTGGCTCATGCTAGCGAGCCAAGTTTCATGCTGAAAGGGCAGCCTAGCGGGTTGAAGATGGGGCTGTGTGTACCCTGCATGAAATGAAAAAAAGAAATCCTATCCCTTTGGGGAAAGCTGGCTTCTGCAACATGCATATATTATGCAAATCTTGCAAATCAGCACGATCCCCAGATTTTGCATAACTATGCCACCTTTGCTACTTTGCATAATTTATTCTAGTTTTGCTTGTCATGGAAAGAGGGCGGGAGCTGCAGAGGGCACTGAGGCCCCACCGTCACCCCACCCCCAGGAAATCTCACCCAGCTTCTTCTCCCTGCTCCAGCACCTGAGTACTCGCCACGTTTTCCCAAGTCTCTCTTTGCAACCAGAAGAGCTAGAAACTTGCCCATTGTAAAAAGCAAAAGCCAAGATTCTGAGGAAGCTAGATCCTGTTACTTCTTCTGTCATGCAAAACCAAAGTTCTCATTATTATTATTACTATTATTATTATTATTATTTGACCTTACAAAATCTGAGGGTGACTTGATGCGTATAAGGAATCCTTCACTGGTTATGGCAAGCAATGGCATAAAAAGAAGAAGATGATTTGTGTGGCTGAAGTCCCCCTAGGAAATGTTCATTGCCATGCCTGGCAGAGCCACAATGCCATAGGTTGTACCCGATGCTAGTCCTACTCTTGCTTTGCAAGGGGTTGGACTAGATAACCCTTTGCACCCTTTTCCACCTAAAGTCAGGGGAACCAGCTTGGTGTCCTCCAGGGGTTGCTAAACTCCAATCATTGCTGTCCACTGGCCAAGCTGGCTGTGACTGATGGCATTTTGGGTCCAGTAACATCTGGAATGCTAGTGGCTGCCCACCCTTTGACCATGGACCATGATGGCTAAAGCAGCAAGAGATAATGTGGTGCCCTCCAGGTGTTGATGGAGGACAACTTCCACCAGGTGTGTTGCCTCTGGTGCTGAGTGATCTCAAAGAAAGACATTCAAGAAGCAACCAGTGAACATTATGATGACTGGGGAAGCAGAGAGTTAATAGGGGAGAGGTGGGGATGGGGAAGAGTTGTTCGTAAGATGCAAGTTTATGGAGGAGAACAAGTCCTTGGCCAGGGCTCAGTGTTGCTTTTTGGCAGAATTAATAAATAATACCCACTTAATTATCATTTCGTAAATACAAGAAACACACACACACAAAAATCAATATCAGGAGTTATCTTTGCATCGAGATGGTTGGCCTCCGCTACATGCCGTTGTGGTAAATGCATCTTGGCGATATAGACCCTTTAAGATAATTTATTTCTTCCCTGCAGATGACTCACCACCACCGCTCCAAGCAGAGACACACAGAGACAGAGCAGGCCAAAGTAAAGCAATGCACCTTCATTTTGTTACATTTTCTCACCTCACACCCCATACAAGCTCACAGCCATGCTGGCTGAAGCTGATGGGAGTTGTTATCTGCAACTCTGGCAGGTTAACACATTGCAGAAGGCTGCTCTGAACCTCTTGTCCAAAAAAAAAAACCAACAAACTTTCCCCATCATCCTTGGTCAATGGGCTTGCTGTCTAGGGCGCTGGAGAGGCCAACTACAGTTGGAAGACTGCAGGCTTCCTTGTTCTTTCTCTCATGGAGAAACCCTCCATTTTCCCCAAGTCAGGAAGGCTGGAGTTTGGGAGTGAGATGATGCTCAGAATTATATAGAAGCTGGAAGCTCACATGAAAGCACTGTTGCGCTCAGAGTTCAGGTTGTGGGTTTCCCATTGGGGCATTTGGTTGGCCATTGTGAGAAAAGGATTCTGGACTGGGTAGGCTTACAATATGTCATTCATGTGGTCTCTCCTTAGGTTCTTATAGTAATTATGGCGAAAGCTCCAGCTAGAATTTTGGGAAGCGTCCATGGAAAAGGAAAGCCATTGCCTATGGCCCAACACTTTTCATTTAGCTTTATTTTCTTCTATGTGTTACCAACAAGTGAGGAGGAGATCATTTAGATAATATTGCCAATTAATTAGTAAACAGTTCAATCTGGGGTAGATTACTTCCCCCCAATTTTCATTGCTCTTTCCCCTGCCCTCTTCTAATCAACCAAAAAAAGGAAAAGGAAAATCCTTCAGGGGCATTCAGTCTTTTTATTACTATATGATGAGTTTTAATCCAATGAAATTTTCAGTAGGGGAAAGCATGTAATCTAATTAAGAGACTCAGGCTGCAGTTTAGCTGGACTCATTAACTGCAAGATAAGAGATCCCATCATTACAGAGACAAATACCTCCCCCCCCCCTCAAGTGCACATCCGAAGGCCACTATGCAAACTGATTCTGCTTGGAACGAACGGGGCTATACCGTTTAGTCATGCACACAAGCATGAAACAAAGGGATTTGGGGGAGAGGGAGAGAGAGATTGAGAGAGGGGGAGAGAAAGGATGAGGAAAGCATCCCAGGAAACCTGGCTTCTTTCTGCAAATCCTCCTTTCCTATAACATCCAGCACCTCAAAAATAGTTTAAAAGGACTTCTCGGCATCATGGGTTTGGGAATCACCAAGAACATGGACGTATTGGTTGTAGGAAACTTACCCCTAGTATATATCAAAAAAGGTAAAGGTAAAGGACCCCTGGACGGTTAAGTCCAGTCAAAGGTGACTATGGGGTTGTGGCGCTCATCTCGCTTTCAGGCCGAGGGAGTCAGCTTTTGTCTGCAGAAAGTTTTCTGGGTCATGTAGCCAGCAGGACTAAACCGCTTCTGGCGCAATGGAACACCGTGGCGGAAACAAGAGCACATGGAAATGCCGTTTACCTTCCCGCCGCAGTGGTACCTATTTATCTACTTGCACTGGCGTGATTTGAACTGCTAGGTTAGCAGGAGCTGGGACAGAGCAACAGGAGCTCACCCCGTTGTGGGGGTTCGAACTGCCAACCTTCCGATCGACAAGCCCAAGAGGCTCAGTGGTTTAGACCACAGCGCCGCCCGCATCCTAGTAAAAACGCTTGGTTCATCTAGGCCCTTTTTGGTATGGAGAAAGTGAGTAGAGGAAAGGTTTGCTCCCTTTCTCGTAACACTCAACCTCTCTCATAGCTCTCAGACCTGGGAACATCCAATGAAGCTGAATGATGGAGGATTCTGGACAAATCAAAAGGAAGTCCTTCTTTAGGACAATGGAGCTTGTTCCCACAGGAGGCAATGGTGGCCACCAACTTGGATGGCTTTAAAAGAGGATTGGACAAATTGTGAAAACAGGATGCTGGACTAGATGGGCCTGATCCAGCAGGCTCCTCCTATTTTCTTATGCCAGTCATTTTCAAATTGCATTCTGCAAAACCAAAGTGTCTCTTGGAAATATATTTAAGGCGCTCCTCCATGAAAAGGTAACACTTATGTATTGCAACAACTCAACCCCACAGAGGACTGCTGGGTGTTTTCCAGGGTGTTTTCCCAGTTCACCACAGGGTGGGGATGGGGGAGGGGTTACAAGAGGCCTATAAGCTCTTCTTGAATAGACATGGGGCCCTACAACGTGCTCCAGCACTGTCTGAAAGAAACAGAATTTTGTCATGTTGCACAGTGGTTACGGTGTCAAGAACAGGAGTGGACAGACTTGGGTTCAAATTCTAGCTCATCCATGGGAGAGAGGGCAGAAGTCCCATTGCACTAGCAGGACTTGTTACGATGGCTCCCATGAGTAGACCTGAGTCATTTACAAGGCTTATTGCCGAAGAATTGATGCTTTTGAATTATGGTGCTGGAGGAGACTCTTGAGAGTCCCATGGACTGCAAGAAGATCAAACCTATCCATTCTGAAGGAAATCAGCCCTGAGTGCTGCCTGGAAGGACAGATCCTGAAGCTGAGGCTCCAATACTTTGGCCACCTCATGAGAAGAGAAGACTCCCTGGAAAAGACCCTGATGCTGGGAAAGATTGAGGGCACAAGGAGAAGGGGACGACAGAGGATGAGGTGGTTGGACAGTGTTCTCGAAGCTACCAGCATGAGTTTGACCAAACTGCGGGAGGCAGTGGAAGACAGGAGGGCCTGACGTGCTTTGGTCCATGGGGTCACGAAGAGTCGGAAACGACTAAACAACAACAACAAATACTAGCATGAGCACCTTGACTTGGACCCAGAAATAAACTGGCAACAAATTTTTCTGTCATCTCTTTCTCTGCAGCATGCACCTGCAAGGAGTTGCAGCACAAAAAACCTGGAGGGTACCAGTTTGGGGAAAATTGCATTAATCTATGCTGGAAGCTGCAATGAGTGGCATTGGTTTTTGCAGAACCGTTTTCCAACAGGGGTTTAACGGTTTGCTTCCCAACTGTGGGTCAAATTGACCTCCCTTCCCTGCACTTTGAGGTAATAAGTGTCCTTGTGACCGACTTTCTCTGAATCCGGGCCTCTTATCTCGCCGGGGAAAGCAAAAAAGAGCAAAGAACCACATTTTCATGCCGTAGTACAGAGTGGTATTTGTGTGGTGGAAATAGCAGGCCTGGGTGAGCCTACTGTGAAAATTACTGGTCAGTGGGTTTCGGTTTCTATGGAAATAACAGGCAACAATACAGAGAGAAATAACAGAGCTGGAGGGATAAACCCTGCAGCTTCATATAATCTCCTTAGCGTGATATAACAGTGTTAAGTATATTAACAGATGTGTATGAGCTTCAAGAAAATAATAATAATAATTGTTGTCATGATCCAAAGCTCCTCCGGGGTCCTGTTGGGCCTACAAGCATGTGGCGATTCCTCTGAGGTACAGAAGACATTGACTGAAAACATAAGTTCTGCCAGCCATATGGTGAAATGCTACTAAATTAAAGGGCTTCTGAGCATGTAGAGAGTACCTACCCTGTATAGTGGTACCTTGGGTTAAGAACTTAATTCGTTCCAGAGGTCCGTTCTTAACCTGAAACTGTTCTTAATCTGAAGCACCACTTTAGCTAATGGGGCCTCCCGCTGCCGCCGCCGCACGATTTCTGTTCTCATCCTGAAGCAAAGTTCTTAACCCGAGGTACTATTTCCAGGTTAGCGGAGTCTGTATCCTGAAGCGTCTGTAACCTGAAGCGTATGTAACCCGAGGTACCACTGTACCCACAAGGGTTATCACAGCCAGCCCTTACACTCCTGGGTTTGCTGCTGGGGGTGAGGCAGACTGAGCTTTTAGGCCAGAAAATGGGTTTTGGGTAGGTCAGAGCTGCAAAGCTTAATAATAATAATAATAATAATAATAATAATAATAGGTCTATTAAAAACATACAGATAATAACAATAAAACAGCACAACACCAGCCCTTTCTTTAAAAGAAGTCAGTTCCCAGAAGCCTGTTGGAAGAAGGAGGTATTCAACCGTTCCCTAGGACAAGGACCCTTGTACTAGCAGACAGAGAACACTGGACCCGGCCCATTCAGTCTGCTTGGCATCTCCCACCCAGAGAACCTTAAGATCTACACATAAGCAATTTACCTGTTGTTGTTCTTTAGCTTAATGTGGTCCGTAGGTTCTAAGATCTGCCCGTTCTTCAGCCACGTTATCTGCGGAGGAGGTTCCCCCTGTGCCAAGCAGGTAAAGATGGCAGTGGTCCCCACGGGCCTGGAAATAGACTGCGGGTGCTGCACAAATTCTGCAGGAGCTGCAAAGACAAAGGAAAACATGGGCTCCATATCTATCTATCTATCATCTATCTATCTATCTGTCATCTGTCTATATCATCTGTCTATCTATCTAGGAGTTGAGGAGGCAGAAAACTAAGCTTATTGCAGAGGTGAATGTTTTCCTGTGCTAGACCCAGATAAATGAATGGGAGCTGCTAGAACTGGCATCACCATGATGCCCAGGAAGATGCCAGGTCCTAAGTGCCCTGGGAGGGGCCTGCATTGGCCTCCCTTTACGAAGAACATTGTGCCTTCAAATACACACACATAGAAAGTTGCATAAAGAGCTAGAGGGTTATATAGTTGGACCGGCACAGCATGATTTCCAGCCAGTCTTGGCTCTGCCACCAATGACCTGGAGCACTCAGTGGGGAAATAGACAGTGGCCACACACACAAAAACAGTGTGCTCTTGTGATGGCTGATTTTGAGAAGCGTTCCCCTTTTTCTCTATCGCAACCCATTTTCACCATTTGTGGGAAAGCATTATATGAACCAAATTACCAATGAAGGAATGGCATGATCTGGAAAAGAATGCCCAGTCCTGTAATCCTCAGAGCAGAAGGAAGTGAATTTAGAACCAGCACCACCCCTCCTATTAACTCAGGCAGGGAGTGATGTAGTGGGTCCAGCTAGTGGTGTGCAGAAAAGGGAATTTCAGCACGTAGAGTTAGTTGTGCAAAGTTCACCTCTCAAAAAAACAACAACAACCCCTTCTTCTACCCAGCTACTAAAGGCTCAGGAGCCTTGCCTTCTTTTACATTTGGCCTCCCTAGAGGGCTCATGGCACTGTAGACAAAAAGGGGCAACTGGGAAACAAGAGGAAGGTATCAGCATACTTGTGGAGGACCAGCATTTCTGTCCACCCCCTCTGCTTCAGTCAGAGGATGCTGGTGCCCATCTGGATATTCACCAGCCTGTCCGGTCTCTTATGACACCAAATGGCTAATTGGAAACAGCAGAAAGGATGGGTGGTTGGGAGGGATCCCTGTTTCTTTGCAATCTGTTCTTCTTTCTCCCTGCCTCAAAAAGAAACACCCTCTTCATTTTGTCGTTGTATGTCTTAAGTTGTTAACCATTCTCCTATACGGAGCTTGTTCATTTGCGACAAGGGATGAAAATGAGACTCCCAACATCTGAGGTCAGAGAACCGAGAGGAATATAGGAAACTTGTCTGCTGCAGGGATCAAAGGAAGGAGATCAAAAGGACTCTCTGAGAGGGTCAGAGAAGGGAGACAGAAGAAGCTGGTTTAACATTTAGTACAGGGAGGTGTTCCTGTCCTCCCGCCCCCAACTGAACTTGATTATAATACCACTGTGTTAAATTGGCTTAAAAGATAATGATTGCTGGGAATAAATAAGCATTTCGAAGGTGCTTTAACAATCAAACCTTCTTCCCTGGGAATTCTGGACACTGTAGCTCTGAGTGGGCAATAGAGGATTCCAAACCACTCTCAGCACCCTTGGCAAACTACATCTCCCAGGATTCTTTGCAGGGAGCCATGACCGCTTAAAGTGGTATCATAGCACTTCAAATGTATGGTATAAAAAAACGGTAAAGGGACCCCTGACCATTAGGTCCAGTCGTGACCACCTCTGGGGTTGCTTTATTGGCCGAGCGTACAGCTTCCAGGTCATGTGGCCAGCATGACTAAGCCGCTTCTGGCGAACCAAAGCAGCACACGGAAACGCCGTTTACCTTCCCGCCGGAGCGGTACCTATTTATCTACTTGCACTTTGACGTGCTTTCGAACTGCTAGGTTGGCCGGAAAATGTATGGTATAGATGTGGCCTTAGTTGGATGGGCAAGATTCAAGTGGAATGAATGAATGAATGAATGAATGAATGAACGAACTCCTTTGCCAGGCTAGTTCTATGCTACTGTCAAAAGAACAGTTCTTTATACTTTAGGAAAGAATGCCAACTTTGCAAAGGGAGCACCTAATCTTACTGAAAGTGTAGAAGGAGTCTGTTATCATCTGATGCAAGGAAGAGAATGAGTGGATCACAATAAGTAGCTAACAACTGGAATGAGAGATTTTCTGTGGGTACAGAAAGCAGCAGCTACTGCAACAAGAACAGGGGAGTGATTCTTTGTTTGAGACCCCCAGCCCTTCATGGGAACATGGAAGCATGTGCCACACGTAGCTCAGTACTGCCCACACTGACTGGCAGTGACTCTCTGAGGCTTTTCAGGTAGGGGATATTTCAAGCCTTAACTGGAGACGCTAGGAATTGAACCTGAGACCTCCTGCATGCAAGGCCCTTCTCCCCTTTCCTTCCTCACTCTCTCCCACTTCTCTGCAATCCTGAGGCTTTTGCATTACACCAGCAGCTTCTGGATATGTTCCAGACACTCCCTGATTTACTGCTCCAAACCTTCAACCAGCCCACTTGCGGCATGACTTATGAACAAGCATTTTGTTTAACACCTTTTGCTTTCAGGATGTCATTTGTGTCTACCTGAGAACGTAGTGTGTGAGCTGATGAAAACCAGCAGATGGGTATGCCCCAGACCCTGTGGTGCCTTCAAATCAGCAGCCCACTCACTGCTGCAAAAATAAATTATTCTGAGTGTCTGGGAAAGGGTGAAGGAGGAGGACACCCTAACATCAAGGCTGCTGAACGGGTCATCCTCTGTCAGCAGCAGCCGTTCCTCCTCCTCACATTCTGCTTCTTTTGTTGCATAATGGTTCCTCCAGCCCAACTGCTTTGAGAGCTGTGTTGCAGACAGAGGATGGCTGACCTTTCGCTCACCTGGTCAACCGCAATGAATAAGACTGCAGCTGCACACACACAAAAACACATGCCTTCCCTCAAAGGCTCTTGGGAACTGTAGTTATCACAGACCCACAATTCCCAGCTCCTCAACAAACTACAGTTCCCAGGATTCTTTGCGGGAAGCCATGTGCTTTAAATGTATGGTGTAAATGCAGCATAACTCTCCAAGGGATGTGGGAGCTGCCTCATATTATGTCAACGCATGCAAGCTCAGGCTTGTCTACATAGGGGATGAGGAACCTCAGGCCCGGGGACTGGATGTACCCTCCAAGGCTCTCTATCTCTGTTTTGCACCCTCTCATTGAGTGTCTTTGCCTGGCTGGAATTTTGTCCTAGAATTTTTGTGATGCCTCCCCCTTCCCTAGATGGGAGGATAGAGAGGAGCTTTCAAAGAGAATTAGACAAATCTGTGTGGAACAAGCCAATCAATGGCTACTAGCCACAATGGCTAGGTTTACCTCTACTTCAGAGGCAATGCACAGGTGGACAGGGTGCTGTTGCTCCCATTTCCAACTTGCGAGCTTCCCACAGGCATCTGGTCTGCAGCTGCGTGAGCAGGATGCTGGCCTAGATGAGCCGTTGGCCAAATCCACCAGGCCTGTTCGTAGAGGTGTGTGCAAATATGAATGGAAATCAGCCTACCATACAAAGGTGAAATTGACAGGAATTGCTCCATCCAATTTTGGCTCTGGCCTCACCCACTGCTGGCATGTGGGCCCCAGAAAGTTGCCCAGGTGGGTCAAATTGTTTTTGTTTACTTCTATAGGGGTTCCAGCACCTCTCAGGTGGGTGCCATTGCTATGATAAGAGAACTATGGGAGGCATTCATGCTGAGTTCCAGCACCTCTTTTTCTAGAAAAACAGAACTGCTTATATATTAAATTTGTATCCTGCTCTTCCTCCCAAGGGAATTTGGTTCAACAGTGGATCTACAATGGCAGCATCTCTCCTGGCTTTCAGAGAGGGGTTGTTCCCAGCCCTGCCAGGCCTTCTGCACATGTCATGTGCTCTCTGTTTGTTCCTATGTTTGTTTTCTTTCTAGGCCGCAACTGACTTGGGGATGGTTGTTTGGATGAATCACTTGTGAACACGCACAGGATGGCACCAAGTTACTGGAGCCCAAGGAAGGGGGTCTTTCGGGCCAATGGGTCTGGCTATAACAGGGGCTATAACAATGTCGTTTGGAGGCAAGGGTTTTAGCAGAAAGAGATCTCCTTCCCCATTGCCCCAAAGGGGAAAAAAAAAACCCTCTTGCCTGGCCATCCCTGTGAAAATGGCCAATTAGGCCGCTCAGGTGGGAGAGAGATAATTTGAGATTCAGAGGCTCATCAAACCGAGCGGTTAACGAGGGGAGCTGATGAGAATGCGGGCTGCTGGAAACGGGCTACTTCAAAGGCGAAGCCGAGGGCTCGTAATCAGGGAAAGGATTAACAGCATTCAGCTCTGTGCTGCCAGCTGTGTTGCTCCCCTTTTCTCTCCCCATCCCCCCCCTCAAACCCTGGAAAAGGCGTTCTCTGTGCAAAAACTTCACCATGGAGACTGGACGCACAGCAAACATTTGAGAAACTCATTTTGGGGCAGCCTTGGCCAAGGTCATTAAAAATGGCTTTTCAGGTCTGCCGTTAGGAGGATTTTGCCTTTGGTGGGGGGAGAGAAAAGCCCCCACATTTCCCTGGTGCACAGGCCACACAGCAGAGGGGTTTAGTCACAGGGCTGCAGCTACAGGAGAGCTAAGCTCTCTCACTAAATTTTCAGCTTCATTTTTTTCCCCTTTCCCCAAAACAAAAGGAAAAAAGTAAGCTTCTAGCCCCTTTACATAGGGAGAAGGAAGGAGGTAAGGGCAGACAGCATTAAGAATATAAGAAAAGCCCATCTAGTCCAGCCTCCTGTTCTCACAGTGGTCTGTCATAAACCTGCAAGCAGGATTTGAGCACTGTAGCATATTCCCCCCCGCTGAGGTTTCCAGAAACTGGTATTCAGAAACATTACTGGCTCTAAATGTGGAGGTAAAGAACAGCCATCATGGCCAGTAGCCATTGGTACCCTTCTCCTCCATGAATTTCCAGGACACAGTTATACTATTTTAAAAAATGAAAAATCCATTCATGATGAGGAAGTAGACACTGGACACTTCCTCATGTGATGCCAGAAACACTCTTAACTTGAAATGCGCTACTTGTAAAATGTTGCTAATCTGAGTTAATCTGAGATTCTGTCCTGAATCTTCCAGCATTCAACTTCATTGGATTCCCCTGACTGAGTTCTAGCATAATGAGAGAGGGAGAAAAACTTTTCTATCTCTGCTTTCTTCATGCCATGCAAGATTTAAAAAACAAACAAACTGTTATGCCTCATTTGCCTTTTCTTGAACCTAAAAAGTCCCAAATGCTGCAAGCTTTCTTCATAGCGATATCGTTCCCTCACCTCAGTCATTTTGGTTGTCCTTTTCTATCCAATTGCTCTGCAGAACATCAACCTCGGTGCTCTCTGGTCAAAGAGTGCAGAACAATGCCAGACTGTTGAAGGTATTTGGCCATGTCAAATCTTGTAGGTTTAAGGGATGGGGCAAGAGGCCCAGCACTTGGTCCTGAAATTGCAGTCAGTGCCGAACGCTGCAACACGATTGCTGACAAAAGTGAGGCCCTGTCAGCGTGTTAGACTTCTGTTCAGAGAGTTGCACTGGCCACTGATTTGTTACTAGGTGTAATTCAAGGTGTTACTCTTAGTATATAACAGTTTGGGAACAGTTTGCATGAAGGATCGCCTTGCCCATTTAACTGTTTTGGTCTGTGGAACTGGCATTTTTCAAGTGCCACATAATGTTTGCTCTTGCACTTGGAAGCAAGCAATTTTTCACTGTGGCACCCCGTGAATGTTGGAACTCCCTGCCCATTTACATTGAAGGGAGGCACATTTTCACCACCTGCCACAAACATTTCTTTAAAGCAAGCCTACCCGGACATGTAAATTTGGCATGAATTTTACTGTGTAGTTTTATTTTATAATGTAGGTTTTAAAACTGGTTTTATTTCGAAAAATAAATAAATCTTAGGCTAAGGTTTTTTTACTGGCTATTTCTATAAGTAATTTTAATTTTTTGCAAAACTACTTAGAGGTTTTGAGGATTAATAAGTGGTATATAAACGATCTTTTCAACAAAACAAAATTAATAAATACATTTAGGCTCCCACATCACTCCCTTGTTACTATCACCACATTTTCAACTGCAACCCTGTTTAGGTGATCAGAAGAAGAAATTTCCAGGACGCAGTTATACTATTTTTAAAAATGAAAAATCCATTCATGATGAGGAAGTAGACACTGGACATTTCCTCATGTGATGCCAGGAACACTCTTAACTTGAAATGCGCTACTTGTAAAATGTTGCTAATGAAGTATAGGAAGTGAAAGAGACCATTTTTAAAAAACTGAGTGTACATGCTAGTCAATGTCATTCTTCTGTTCTAGCTGAAGGAAATCCAAGGGCACCATTTACACTTTGCTTCACTTGTGAAAACAGCCATTTGGTGTCTTAGCAATTGAGGGATCCTGATCCTGACTGGCTTACCTTGCACCACCAACCTTCCTTGGGCTGTCCGCCTCACCCTCGTGCCGGGCTTATTGGCTGCGCACACGTATATCCCAGAATGCTGCACAGTGAGGTCAGAGATCATCAGGTTTCCTGTCCCAAGGACCTGAATTCCTTCAACGCCAATCGGTCGGCCATCTGGGTTGGAGAAACACAAGAGCAAATTACACCCTGGGTCTGTCTGGTATTTACGGTGCGAAGGAGCCTGGTACTCTCTCCCTCTCTCTCTTAATCTAGCAAGGCACCATTTTCCCAAGAACAACCAGGCTCACTCTAAGGGACCAGAAATGGGATGAGGAGATATGCTTCCCTTATGTCAAACCCAAACTCTCTTTCAAGACAGCCCTGAACAGATTTTAGCTTTCAACTTCACTCGTTTTTTTTTAATCATTAATAAATTTTATTCGAATGCCACATGAACAACAAGAGTGCACAGTAAGTTATAGTGTTGAGATATGAGAATTACTCATATGTACAAATCTTAGCAAGTACTGTATGTAACATTCTTCCTGATTCAAGATAAATAAACAAATATAATACAGGCACAAACTTAAGTTCCAATAAATACTGTTTAAAGACAGCTTTTGCCAACGATACCAATCTTCAAAGCATCAATGTACTTCAGGCATAAACAGTTTTTCACTTTTTATATACTTCTCCCAAACTTTGCAGTTTTCACAAGGCCATATAATCCTCCTCTTTTCCCAAGAGGAGCGTAAGCCCACGCCACCCCCCTTTTGCCCTGCCCCCATTCCACCCCCATTTCTGGCCACTTCCGGATTGCCGCAACCCAGGCATGCGCGGTTGCACATCCATTGGACGCACATAAATTGGTCATTGCCTGTATTTTAAAGGTGTAGTCATATGCCCAGGTTTACTGTGACCACTGAATTTGGTCACACTGGATGCTTTTACCTATTATTAGAATGATATGAGGATGAGCACTTCTATATTTGCCTATTAATACAACATAAAAAAACTACAATTTATATGACTGGTTCTATATACTGGGTTTCATACACCTCTTGGAGATTTTTCTTTCATATTAAACCTATATAAATGTGGTTCCTGGGAGGTTGCCCATGGCGGATTGCACCCCTCAGGCTGGGGAAAAAAGAAGGCCTTTCGCTGAAACCTAACTACTGGTTCCATTTCTATTAAGTTCTTTTTGCAATTCAGAGCACCCTTCAAAAATGTTGTCCATTTAATAATTAGAATCTGCCTCTCACAACTTTTGCAGCAGTTCCTTCTCTCAACTTCAGATATATACATCATAATATATGTTTTTTAATGCAGTTGTAGAGAAAGAAGGTGTTTCATATTTGTATGGTGCAGTCAAGGTGCCAAAAGGTATTTAAAGCAAGCTGCACTGCCGTGGTCAGGGCAGCAAACCACAACAAACAGAGCACATTGATGTGGCCTTGCGTGTGTGTGTGTGTGTGTGTGTGTGTGTGTGTGTTAAAGCTTCTAAGCTTGGCTATGGTTGACAGAGGCAGTGACCCCACTCTGCTCCAGCAGTCCTGGGATCAGCAGGGCCTCCATAGCTCACCAACCAGCCGTGAGGGATTAGAAGCTAGAATCTCATTAACTAGCAGAGAGAGCTTTAGCACTGAAAATGAAAGGGTGAATTTGCTCTCCTATGGAGAGTCAAGGAACATCTGATCCTGCTGGTTCTGAGAAACATGTTTATGCTACGTTTAAGGAACATGGCTTTCCTCAAAGAATCCTGGGAACTGTGGTTTATTAAGGGTGCTCAGAATTGTATGCTTGTGTGAGAGGTAAACTACATTTCCCAGGATTCCGTGGGGGAAGCAGCGTGCTTTAAATGTATTACGGGTATGCAGCCTGCATTTCAGGGACATAGAGAAGCGGGTGTGAAGAAACCACAAGAAACAGAAGACAAAAGCATTGCAGGGAGTTGAACTAGATGATCCTCTGGGTCCCTTCCAACGCAACCAGCTTTACACACAAAACTAGCAACTTCTTCCAGCTCACAAGGGTCTTCATACCCTCAAATCAAATTCCTACCTAGTAGCAACTACAATATGCTGTATGTACCGTATTTTTCATTGTATAAGATGCACCAGACCATAAGACGCACCTAGTTTTTGGTGGAGGAAAACAAGAAAAAAAATATTCTGGATCCCAGAAGCCAGAACAGCAAGAGGAATCTGGCTTCTGGGATAGCCTCTTGCTGTCCTGGCTTATGCGTTAGCCGCACGCAGCCTCTCCCGGGCAGGGGGATGAAGGCTCCCCCAAGAGCCGTGCTCCCTTTAAAGAGCATGTGGAGCGTGTGTGCGGCTCTTGGGGGCTTTTCCCCGAGGAGGGAGACGGGCACTTCTCCCTCCTCAGGGAAAAGCCCCCAAGAGCCACGCACACGCTCCACACACTCTTTAAAGGGAGCGCTGAGCAGAGCCTCCTGCCTGCATTCACTCCATAAGATGCACACACATTTCCCTTTACTTTTTAGGAGGGGAAAAGTGTGTCTTATAGAGTGAAAAATACGGTAACTTTGCCCGCACTGAAGTAATAGCAAAGCTCTCCTTTCTTGTGTATGGATTCTGACACGAGGGTAACCTCTGGTCACTTACCAAGTCGACTCCAGGAGACGATAGGCCTGGGGTTTCCGGTTGCAATGCATTCCAGGATGGCCGTCTGGTGCACAGTTAAGGTCAGGTTCTCTGGTCCCACGAGAATCATGGGATCCTTGTACACGGGAGAATGAGAACCTGTGCATGGCAGACCAAGCATTAACATGAGACATTCTGAAATCGAGAAGGTGCATCTGTATGTGTATATATACACCTTATTCCTGGGGCAGGTGCTCCGAGTGTAAGGTTTCAGAAGTGCTGTGTCACGTCAAGGCTAGAGCAGAGCCGCAGCTCAGTGGTAAAGGATCTGCTTTGCGTGCAGAAGGTCCCAGGTTCGATCCCCAGGTAGGGATGGGAGAGTTCCCTGCCTGAAACCATGGCGTGCTTCTGCCAGTCATTGTGGCACAGTACTGAACTAGTTGAGCCAATGGCCTGACTCAATGGCAGGCAGTTCCTAGTGTTTGTATGAGAAGACAGCCATGACCCAAACCTGCCTGCCTTCCCACTCACTGCAGAGGCTGAAATGCTGCAGGGAGGAGGTTCTCTTGACCAGGAAAGAGCACAAGGGGCTGACTCCTGGAATTTATACCAGGCTTGGCCAATCAGGAAGCTTCATGCTGCCTGCCAGTCCCAGGAGCAGATGCTGCATCAGGCTATTCCCTTCTACAGCTGAAGGGGGCACTTCCAGGCAACCTGTTCATTGAGCAGGGAAATTAGACAACACTGTTGGTTTGCAGGGAAATTAGACAACGCTGGCTATTTAATGATTCTGATTTGTTTGTGGGGGAGGTTACACAACCTTGCATCACAGCAAGTGTAATTCCACAATTTTCAATGTTGCTTTCCTCGCTGCAAAAAGCCTGATAATTTGGGGAAGCAGGTTTGTTGCACAAGACCTCCCAGTCAACTATAATTGGGCAACCTGAATTTGCTGGGATGTGATTCAATCCCGCCCTAAAAACAGCAATGATCTGGAAGCTGAAACACCTACAACACCCTAGTTCACTAGGCTTGGCTCCCGTGAGCAGATGTCCACAAGGGTTCCAAGGTAAAGCCACGAGGCGCGACTGGTTTATTATACAATCTTTTAAAAGAGTCAGTGTGGCATAATAATGGTTAGTGTTGGACTGGGACGTGGGGAGAGCTGGGTCCGAATCCCCACTCAGCCATGAAGCTCAGTGAGTGACTCTGGGCCACTCAACATCCCATCTCTTAGCCTAACCTACCTCATAGGGTTGTTATGGTGATGAAATGGGAAGAAGAAGAACCATGTACACCATATTTTAGATCCTTGGAAGACAAAGGTGGTGTTTAAATGCAATAAACAAACAAACAAACAAATAAACAAATTATGCCTCTAAATGCTACACTGCATGCTGCCTTATACAGTGGTGCCCCGCAAGACGAATGCCTCACAAGATGGAAAACCCGCTAGACGAAAGGGTTTTCCGTTTTGGAGGTGCTTCGCAAAACGAATTTGCTATGGGCTTGCTTCGCAAGACGAAAATGTCTTGCGATTCCTGGGGTTTTTTTTTCGCTCCCCACCCCCTTTTTCTAAGGCACTAAGCTACTAATAGCATTTTAGCAGCTAATCCGCTAATCCCTTAAGCCTTTAATAGCCGCTAATAGCCGCTAAACCGCTAATAGCGCTAATCCGCTAATCCGATAATGGGGTTGCTTCGCAAGACGAAAAAACCACTAGACGAAGAGACTCGCGGAATGGATTCTTTTCGTCTTGCGAGGCACCACTGTACTGAGTCAGACCAACTAGCTCAACCCTGACTGATAGCAGCTCTCCAAGGATTCAGGTAAGACTTTTTTCCAACTCCTATCTGGAGACGTCAGGGATTGAACCTGGTTCCTTCTGTATGCAAAGCAGATGTTCTATCACTGAGGTAGGTCCCTCTCCCCTGACACCAATTCACTTGCCGCCCTGGACAGCTCCCCTTGGGATCACCTTAGCTCTAAGATTAAGCTGTTGGGAGAGCTGCTTGCTCGGTCAGGTTCTGCTCATCACCAAAAACCAAGCAGTGTCAGCTTGGGCCGCAGAGGCATGAAAGGAATGCCGTTTTTGGCCGGAGGTCAGCTTTGCCACAGACCAGAGATGGAGATTTGACTCATTCCTCCTCCGAAGGCTGGTTTCCAGGACATGTTGGTAAGTAGGTGTGTGAACAGCCATTTGCTAAGTAGGTGTCAAGGCTCAAGGGAGGTGGGACTTGATGGGGAAAGCAGCTTTCAAGAGGGTGCCAGAAGAAGGTAATGTGTCCCTTTGGAGAATAGGGCCAGGCCAAGGCAGGCCGATTTAGCATCCTGCCAGGCTCAGGACCAACAGCTGGTCAAGTGGGGCACTAGCCAAGGGTCTTGGTGGGTTCAGACGGAGAGCGCATCTGCAAGCCCAACATTCCTAAAAAGCGAGAGAGACTCATGAGAGAGCATGTCGTGCATCATCTTTAAAAGCTTGTTGGGCAGGATGCAGAAAGTGGTGGGACATTTCCATTGCTTTTGGCCAGTTCTAAATACCCTGTTCTAAATAGTGGGAAGCAGGCGGCGCTGTGGGTTAAACCACAGAGCCTAGGACTTGCCGATCAGAAGGTCGGCGGTTCGAATCCCCACGACGGGGTGAGCTCCCGTTGCTCAGTACCTGCTCCTGTCAACCTAGCAGTTCAAAAGCACATCAAAATGCAAGTAGATAAATAGGTACCGCTCCAGTGGGAAGGTAAAAGGCATTTCCGTGCACTGCTCTGGTTTGCCAGAAGTGGCTTAGTCATGCTGGCCACATGACCCGGAAGCTGTATGCCGGCTCCCTCGGCCAATAAAGCGAGATGAGCGCCGCAACCCCAGAGTCGGTCACGATTGGACCTAATGGTCAGGGGTCCCTTTACCTTTACTTTAAATACCCTGAATTCCGGGACTCTGTGTCTGCTGCTGAACCTGTACCTTTTACTTGCCCAAATTAAGGTATCTTTCTTACTTGTACGTTAAGAGCCTTTGCCTATGTGTGATGAGCAGGAGCCAGGACTGTTGGGTTCTGCAGAGAAGTGGCCTTCAGGTCCCACCAGTCTGCGCTGTTTGGGCATGAGAAAAGATGGGCCACCCCAACCACTTTGCTGCCTTCTCCTCTCTATTCCACTTGAGGAGATGGATCCTTAATTTCCATCGAAGCACTTTGCACAAATTCAGGGCTCTCGGGTAGGATTCTGGCTGCAGAATTTCACATCCCCTGCTGAGAAGCAGCCGGCTTTACGGAGCAATGTGTTCAAGGAATGTCAACCATCTACTGCTTGCCCCTGGCAAAACAGCTCTATGCACCTGCACTGCAGAATCCGGACACGGTTGTTGTTTCAAGACTTTTGACAGGTTGACAAGCACAGTGGGCACAGCGGGCAGGGAGGGTAAAAAAGGGAGCTTTGTGAAGGTAAGCTCTATCTTCTCAGTAGTCTCCCAACCAGTGACCTCCAGGTGTTTTGCATTCCCAGCAGCCCCAGCCCGCACATGGTGTCCAACACCATTCCAAGCACCAGTTTTACTGCAGCCAAATGAGTTGAATTAATAGGCTGGCCTGGTAGGAGATCAGTGGGACAAACCACCTGCTTCTGCCCCCCCCCCCTCTGTCCCACAAACACACCAACCTGACACAGTGAGCCTGGCTCCCCTGCTGAACTTCACATTGGCAATGTTGGTGGCAACACAGTGGAAGATCCCAGTGTCTTCAGCTCGCAGGCCAGTAATCTGCAAAACGCCCTTGGGCAACAACGTGTACCTAAAGGAGCAGGAAAATGCAAGGGAAAGAAAGTGAGGGGGGGTTTCAGCATAGTAGCGGGTACATGGGTATTTAGAGGGGTAAAGGCCTGCTCCAAAATGAGGGGGCAAAGTATTCTGCACCAAACTGCAGGTGGCTGGTGATGCTTTGAATTCTTCCTTATGGTTTTGTTAAGGCTCCTTGCAAGTAGAAATCTAGCACATCCAGCAAAGAACCCTGTTATGTTAGTTTTCTGATTGCAAGGGGGTTTATTTTCTTTTGTTTTCACATGGTGGACCATTCAGAGTTGGCATCCAACACCTGCAGTATGTAGTGCCGTAGTCCATTCTGTCACCTCATCATCCTGCCCCCTATTCGCCTGCATACGCAGGCCAGATCGAACTCTGCTTCCAAGCAGTTGCCTGAGGGGCATACTGATAAATGATCAGCGAAAGAAAGAGATGAACAATCACATGGTATACCTGATCTCATAGTTCAGAACTGAACTAAAATACTATTTTTTGTATGTGGTAAGCATTAGCTGAATGAAAAAGGGATTGTTTTGATGATATTCTATGCATCTGTGTATGTGTTTTATGGATACAGCTCTTTACTCTGGCTTTTGACACCCAATATGTATATTTTTAGGATCCACCTTATGTCTATGAACTATGTGAATTGTTTTTAATATTGTATTTTAATTGCTATGAACTGCCTTGGAACCTTAAGAGTAAAGGGCAGGTAAACAGCAGCAGCAACATTTTAATATTTGCAAGCTACTTTGAAGGCGCTGCTATAAAGCAATCAATTTGGGGCATGGACGTAGCCAGGATTTTTGTTAGGGTGGGGCAGAACCTCAATTAGCTACGTATTTTTACTGATTAAGGGGGGCAGCTGCCCCCCTCCTCCCCTTGGATACACCCATGATTGGGGGTGGTGGAAATAAATGGATTGAAAAATTAACAAATAACTAAGGAATGAATAATCCTCATTGAATTGTGATAAGTGGGGGAAAGGCAAACAGGCAGTGGTACGACCTTGCAGCCCTACCAAGCCAACAAACACAAACCTGAATTGCAAAAATTGTTCTGCGAACGTGCATCGAATGAGGACACAAAAAGAGCCTTGCCAGATCAGGTGGAAGTCTCATCTAGTCCAGCATTCTGTTCTCGTGGCAGCAAACCAGAGGCCCATGGGAAGCCTGTAGGCAAGACCTGAGCACCACAGCACTGCCTGTCACCTGCGATTCCCAGCGATGGGCATTCAAGAGGCTTGCTGCCTCTGACAGGGGAGGCAGAACATAGCCATTGTGGACTAATTCTCCTTCAGGGAATGGTCTTAACCCCCTTTTCAAGCCACCCAGTTCGGTGAACGTCGCTGCCTCTTTGGGGAGCAAATTCCACTTTGTGCTGTGCGAAGAAGTTACTTCTTTTTCTCTGCCCCGAATCAGCTTCATTTCAAATGCGCAGACACACACCCTGGGATTATCAGGGGATGTTTTTCACTGACCAGTTTAATTGCCTCTGCGATTGGTTGGGAGACAGGTGAATGAAGGTGGGTTATGAATTGGAAAGTTCCCTTGCTTATTTATAATATCAAGCTTAGCGCCGCTATTATTCTGGAACACTGGTTTTCAAAGCCTGCAGCTTCAGAGAAGCTTATCAGGGGTTTGCCAGATCAGTAATAGCTGTCTATCTTCTCTGAAAGTCAGCTTCCGACCACAGTATTTTCTTGAAAGGCTCAGCAACAGGGGGGGATGCCAGGCACGTTCTGGAGCACAGTCTTAGTTCAGTGTTGAGGTCCAATCTGTCCAGGCAATGGCAAGCACAGGGTTCCCAAAAACATTTCCCAGAATTCTCTGCTGCATCCTGGCCTTGTCATGGGTCCAGAGAGGCTCATCTCACTTCCAGCTTTTGGGGACCCTAGCTACACTAAATTTTTATAAAAAAGGACAACCCATGAAAACAAAATAAGGCACACCTCCCTCCAAAAAAAAAAAGAACAAGGGTGACTGCTTTGTTTATATAATCAGCTGATCTGAGAGGACACATTCATCACGGTCTAATCTTGTGCCATCAAATATATTTCTATTGGTTTTCATGAACATTTTAATAACTCTTTAAAATCTATTAACAGGTAACAAAAAGAAATCCTTTTAAACAAATCACATCTCTTAAGCTGAGAGAGTTTTGTCACATTTTGGTCCAATGCACATGAAAAAAAGTTGTGAAGCTTATCAGATGCCAAAAGATTAATGGGTGTCTAAATCGGAGGCCCCCTTTGCCGACCAGAAGGTCGGCAGTTCGAATCCCCAGAACGGGGTGAGCTCCCGTTGCTTGGTGCCTGCTCCTGCCAACCTAGCAGTTCAAAAGCACGAAATGCAAGTAGATAAATAGGTACTGCTCTGGCGGGAAGGTAAACGGCATTTCCATGTGCTGCTCTGGTTCGCCAGAAGCGGCTTAGTCATGCTGGCCACATGACCCGGAAGCTGTACGCCAGCTCCCTCGGCCAATAAAGCGAGATGAGCACTGCAACCCCAGAGTCGTCCGCGACTGGACCTAATGGTCAGGGGTCCCTTTACCTTTACCTTTAAATCGGAGGCCCCCTTTGAGGTCAAGGACCAGGCCAATTGGATCTACCTCCCCCAGTTGGCCCCAACTGCTCGGAAGGGTTTTAAGAAATCTGTATTTTATTGTGGCAGTAGACTCACTTTGGAACTCCCTGCCGATTGACGTCAGGCAAATGCCTTCACTGTACCCTTTTGAGCACCTGCTGAGAACATTTTTGTTCAGGCAAGCCTATCCAGACATGGAGAATGTTGGCATGTGTTTTAATCTGGATTTCAGTTTATTGTGAATTTTAATTAATTTTTGGATACTTTTGATAGCTGTTTCTAACTGCATTTATTTTACTGAAAATTCCGTTGTTTTACCCTTTTCGTACACCACCTTGAGGTTTCATTACAATCAAGCGGTATATAAATCTTGAGATATAAATAAACGACAGGTTCCGCAGTAGATATTAAGAACTTTCCACCTGCAAGGTGTTTCTGAATAGTGCAGAGTTTGAAAAACAACCCTCCAGCAGCACTCGCAGCCCTGTTTGGAGGGAACCGGACCCACTTTCCTTACCTGTCGTTTTCTGTACTGATGGGGAGATGGTTCTTCTGCCACATGATCACAGGCTCTGGCAAGCCATGGATCTGGCACTGAAACCTGGCCACGCCGCCTTCTTCCACCACTGCACTCTGGGGGTGGATGTGGAAGTCAGACATAGCTGAAAGGGAAAAGGAAGGGAAAAGTTGAAAGGAAAATGTGGGGGGAAATGTCGTGGAATTCTACTCAATATTGATCCAGAGCAGAACTCCAATGTATAGTTAGCAGAGTAAAAACTTTGTAGGATTCCCAAAAAAACCAGATCAGAGGCAATTGTATTTCATCCAGCAGAGCTTTACTGCTACTGAAGGCAAATGGGCATAATGGTCACAAATCTAATACATTTAGGATTGGCACTGTCCATAAGAAATCCAGTTGCAGCAGACTTAAACTTACAATAACATAATAAGTCTAAACCTTAGCCCTAACCATGTACAAAACACCATACCAGAAGGAAGAGAGATAGAAAGAGAAAGTGAAACCTAGGCTCCTTCTGGCCCTACTTTTATAGTCAGCATGACCTTGACTGAAAGAGATAACAGAATCAGTTTAAGCCAGCTTTACTCAGCTTCTCTGAAGGAATAACCCAAATATAATGAGCCTTCTGCTTGTATCCTTCACACAGAGAAGCTTCCAGAAGCCTCTCTTCTGGAATTAAGTAGAACAGGAAAGATCTCTACGCATCAGATTAATACTTTCTACACTAAGAAATGTGAACTGATAGTTAATTCTGTATTTCAAATTCTGGCACAGCTAATGTCAAGAGCAACCCAAGACTCCAAAAAATGCAGCCTATGTCCATCTTTGCCAAGTTGCTGCCCTCCAGATGTTCCCAACAGCTAAATCTCCTCAGGGATTCCTGCTATGGGGGTTCTCAGGAATATTCCTGCTCTGGGGCCAGGACATGGAACATAAAAAGAGCCTGCTGGATCAGGCCAATGGCCCATTTAGGCCAGCAATCTGTTCTCACACCGGCCCAACAGTGAGAAACCAGCAAGCAGAAATCAATCACAAGAGCAATTTCACCTCTTGTGATTCGCAGAAGCATTACTGCCTCCAACCATGGAGGAAGAGCGTAGCAATCATGGCTAGCAGTCCTCTCCTCCTCCAGGAATTTGTCTAATCCTCATTTAAAGCTGTCCCAAGTTGGTGGCCATTACGGCCTACTGCGGGAGTGAGTTCCACAGTTTAACAACGTGGTGTGCAAATGAGTTATTTCGTTTGCTCTCAGTCCTTCAACATTCAGCTTCAAGTTCAAGTATGATGAGAGAAGGAGGGAAAAAACTGGTTTCTATCCACTTTCTCTACACCACACATCAATTCATGCATCACTATGATGTCTCCTGTTGCTCAATTTTCCCCTAAGCTGAAAAGCCCCAGACGTTGCAACCTCATAGCGAAGTTGCTCCATCTCCTTGATCATTCTGGTTGCTCTTTTTCCTGAACCTTTTCCAACTCCACAATATCCTTTTCCAGGATATTTCCATCCGTGCTCGTAACTCCAAAACCAAAAAGCCCATCTTTAAACTGTGCTTTATCCTCGCCCCCCTGCCAGCCTCCCCTTAACACAAAATGCCTCCTGGCTGCACATTAACACACACACACACACACACACACACACACCTCAATCTCCTTCCTTCAACACACATCAAAGATAATACATGTGCATCTCTTTAAGGGAAAGAACCAAAGACATGTCAGGAAGGATCCATCATTCATCTCCAGACTCCCATTGGGCTCCGACAGATGGGAGACTTCTTATTCCGCTTCATACATTAAACATGGGCCATATCACCCTCCTCTCACGCCCCTCTGTCATAAGCTTCAGCTCACTAAATAGGGAGGGTTTAGAAAATACAACATGCTGATTGTGCTTTTAAGGGATCCACCGTTGTTCCTCTCCGTCTTTTAACAACAGGGAAAAAAACACCAAAAAAACAACCCTGGTTTCAACTGGATTTTAATACCACCTGAGAGCATTTTATTAAATTATGTAAGCTTCTTGAGCACTAATTACATTTTATTGTGCTAAGAAAAGGGCTTTGAGCAGCAACCAACCAAAGTGGAGGTAGAATCGGAACATGCTTATTGTATTAGCGCTCAATACTATTATACAATAGCGAGGCTCATAAGAAACATCACTCTATTTTTAGCAGTGCTCTTAGTAAATGTTTTTGTTAAATTCTACAATCTAAGTTGTAAGGGTAGCTGGAACTGATCTGCCGCCAGGACATAGTTTTATCCTCAAGCTTTTTTCCATTGTGCTACACATTTCGGTGAAGTGTTTTCTGGGTTAGGGCCCCTAGCAATGATTTCTGAATTGTTTGGGTAACCCCAGAGTTGCATGGAAGCTGATCAGGGCTTTGCGAATGGAAGTTTAGGAATGGAACCTAGGAAACTGCCTTATTCTGAGTCCCTTTAGCTCTGTATTGTCTACACGGACTGGCAGCAGCTCTCAGGCTGGATTCTCACCTAGCTCTGCCTGGAGATACTGGGGACTGAACCTGGGACCTTTTGCATGCAAAGCAGAGATGCTGTATCTCTGAGCAAGGGCTGTTGGGGCTGAGAGTGTCCTTGATAAGGACACCATTCATATTCAAGGTAACACTGAGGCCCCAAACGATGCCCCATGTTAATTGTGTTGGCACCCGAGAACATTGAACACCACTAAAAGATTGAACACCACTGCTATTAGTTATATTCATATGAGGAATGAATAACCATCACAGAGCTTAAAGGCTTCCATGAACTAAATGGTTTGACTCCAGGTCCAAACACAAAGCAGGCATGCCAGAAAAAGCCCCCCCCCCCTTAATGATTTGCAGGGACCAAAGCAAAACAAAAACAAACCTCAACCACCCCGAAACCATTCAAGTTCAGAAGGCATAAATGCTCTCTAGGAATCCCCAGGATTGTGGTCCTCCAGCTGGCAAAGGGTTAACCGGAAGGAGAGCTTTGTCAACAAAAACAGCCCCCGAGTGAAGAAATGGGATCTCTGTCACTTTATTTCAATAATATCATCTCTTCCAGGTAAAATTGCAGCAATAACCTCTCCTCTTAAAGACACTGGTATTAATATTTATCATGAATAAAACATCGGGAGGGCATAAATAATTCATTGATGAGGATGTTAAGTAAAATAAGGCTCTACAGTGACCCTATAATGTGGCTTTAAAGCACAGTTTTGTGTCGGATGCAGGGGGAAAGTCCACAACCCTCGCCAAAGCGGTTGGGTGTTTTGTTTTTGATAATTTGTGTTTTCAAATAAATAAATCATGCCCCATGCTACAGAATGTTTTTCTCCTTCTTTTTAAAACACAGGTTTGGCAAACTTTATTTACAGCTGCAAAGGCAGCCGTTCTGAGCAACTGTCTTACAGCTCAGCCCCAGGCCCCAGCAACAAACCATCGCTGGTAGATTCTGAATGGCGGGTGGGTGGTGGTCCCATCATTGCCGTTACCGTGAGATCTCCAGTATGACTGTCAGAAATGCACTGGAAACAAGCCCAAATAATGGCGTTTGCTAATTGCTCACATCTCCATTTAAATTCTCAGGAACACAAGAAGCTCCTACTACTGAGCCCATCTAGCACAGGGTTGTCTACACTGACTAGAAGCGTAGACTCTCCAGCATTTTGGACGCAGAGCCTCTCCCAGCCCTACCTAGAGATGCAATTGGAGATTGAACCTGAGACCTCCTGCTTGCAAGGCAGATGCTCTTCCACTGAGCCACGGAACTTCTCTACTGACTGATCAATGAAAGTAGCCTTCCTCAAGCTGACACTCTTCAGAGGCTTTGGACTGCAGGAGCTGATGGAAACTATAGTTCAAAACATCCCGAGGGCACCAGATTAGAGAAGGTAAAGGTAAAGGTACCTCTGACCATTAGGTCCAGTCGTGGCCGACTCTGGGGTTGTGGCGCTCATCTCGGCTTTATTGGCCGAGGGAGCCAGCGTACAGCTTCCGGGTCATGTGGCCAGCATGACTTAGCTGCTTCTGGCGAACCAGAGCAGCACACGGAAACGCCGTTTACCTTCCCACCAGAGCGGTACCTATTTATCTACTTGCACTTTGACGTGCTTTCAAACTGCTAGGTTGGCAGGAGCAGGGACCGAGCAACGGGAGCTCACCCCGTCAAGGGGATTCGAACCGCCAACCTTCTGATCGGCAAGTCCTAGGCTCTGTGGTTTAACCCACAGCGCCACCGCTTGGATTGGAGCTGACCCAAAGATTAAACCAATTCAAGATCATACCACAGAAATGCTACCTTGTGTGGTTCTCTTTCCACACCATAAAAGTAACGCACGCAATGTCTGTCAAACAGGGGAGAGGCAAATCAATGGCTACTAGCCAAGATGGGTGTGCTTTGCTTCCATGGTTGGAGACAGCAATGCTCCTGAATACCAGTTGCTGGAAACCAAAAGGAGGGGAGAGGGCTCTTGTGCTCAGGTCCTGCTTGAAGGTTATTACAGGCATCTGGGTGGCCACTGTGAGAACAGGATGCTGGTCTAGCATTGGTCTGATACAGCAGGGTCTTCCTAGGATCTTAACTGGTGCTGGCATACCGGTGCCCAGTGCTTTCTGATCACTGAGCATATCAGTGGGTGCCGGCGGACTGGTTTCCTTCACTACAGATGCAAAGGCTTACGAACAGAGCAATAAACCCTGCTATCCTCTCCCGTTTAAGGGCCAGGTCACAGCTCCATCCATATTCATGAGCGGTTTATTCAGGCAAACAGCTTGGTCGGATCCCCCTTAATCGAACCACAAGCCAGCTCATGAGCCTGATGACAGCGGCGGCAAATCTGATATAATAAAGATGAAAACAGGTATTGAATAAAATTTTCTTTACTCCACGAAAAACTAAATTGAAGCCATTAGGAGGCAATCCGTTTTCGCTCAGCGGAGCATTAGCGATAAGGAGGAGGCTGGCCTCGATTTGGTGTGGGGAAAGGGAAACATTAACTCAATATGTCACAGTAAATCCAAGGCCTGTTAGGATCATTAAAGCACAGGCCCTGGGATCAACTGCAAGCAACGGAAAGTGGTGTGTGTGTGTGTGTGTGTGTGTGTGTGTGTGTGTGCAGCAGAGGAGGGATGAAGAGACAGAGCTGACACCAGGTTACAGGGGAATCTGGGCTAAGTGACCCTTTAAGCCCCCGAGGGGCACTAGGCACCCTCACAACATAGAACATAAGAAAGCCCTGCTGGATCAGGCCCATGGCCTATCTAGTCCAGCATCCTGTTCTCACAGTGGCCTGTAGAAAACCCGCAAGCAGGACCTGAGCACAAGTGCCCTCTCCCCTCCTGTAGTCTCCAGCAACTGGTATTCAGAGGCATTGCAGCCTCTGACCATTGATTTCATAATCAGTTTTCATTAATTGAGAGGGCATCTGACAACACCCCCTTGCCAGCATGCAGCCCGGTAGAAGACTGTCTGTGAAGGGGAATATATCTGTCAGGGAAGCTTGCCCAGCCATTAATTACCTTCCCTGAGGGTCCTCTGAAACACAATTTGAAAACCACAGATAGTGAATGTAAGAACCGTCATAGTTGCGGAGAACAAAGGTCTATCTTTGGGTAGCCAATATGGCGCTCTCTCATCATCCTGTGACCATTGGCCATGCTGGCTGCTGGGGCTGATGGGAGTTGGGTAGTCCAGCAACATCTGGAGAGCACCAAATTGGCTACCCCTAGTCTATCTACTCCAGCATCCCCCAATTTGACACCCTCCATATGTTTTGGACTACAATTCCCATGGAGCTCATGGAAGCTGTAGTCTAAAATAGTTTTGAGGGCTTCAGATTGGGGAACACTGACCTGATCTTACATCCAGGTTCACTTAAATGTTCCGCCATTAACTTTGTGCTGTGGCTGCAAACATGTGCTTGTGGCTCAGACCAATTTGTTTTTTTTATTATAAATTTTTTTTATTGCGTTTCTTTCCATAATTTTATAGGTTTATAAACAAATAAAGTAGTTACAAGAAACAAATTTTCTCTTTTTTAACAACAAAAACAAAATAAAACTTGGACTTCCCCACCCCTTCCGATTCTGCGTTCTTTGCATTAACAATGTCAGCATTTTGTTACCTTATTTCATACCTTGTTGTAACTTTCGAATGTTATGTATCCAAATACAATATATTATATCTCAATTTCAATACCTTTAAAATAAACATAACATATTCAATTTAAATTGTCTCCTTTTCTCTTTTGTCACTAATTTTACCATTTACTTAATCATATTCGCAGAAGCTTAACGTTTCCTAATCATGCACTTTCTTAGGATTCATACAGCTTATAATATTTTTTCAGATAATCTTTAAATTTTCCCCAGTCCTCCTCAATTGTTTCTTTATCCAAATCTCGGATTCTGCCGGTCAGTTCAGCTATCTCCATGTAGTCCATCAACTGCGTCTGCCAGTCCTCCAGCGTGGGCAAATCTTGTGTCTTCCAACTCTTTGCAATGAGTATTCTTGCTGCTGTGCTAGCGTACATAAACAAAGTTCTATCTTTCTTTGACATTTTCTGGTCCACCATGCCCAACAGGAAGGCCTCTGGTTTCTTAGGAAAGGTATACCTAAATACCTTTTTCAATTCATTATAAATCATTTCCCAGAAGGCCTTCACTTTTGGGCAGGTCCACCAGAGATGGAAGAAAGTCCCCTCTGCTTCCTTACACTTCCAACATTTGTTGTCAGACAGGTGATGCATCTTAGCTAGCCTGACTGGGGTCATGTACCACCGGTATATCATTTTCATAATGTTTTCCTTCAAGGCACTAGATGCCGTGAATTTCATTCCGGTGTTCCATAACCTTTCCCAGTCTTCAAACATAATATTATGTCCAACATCCTGTGCCCATTTTATCATAGCAGATTTAACTGTCTCATCCTGTGTGTTCCACATAAGCAGCAAGTTATACATTCTAGATAAAATCTTGGTCTTTGGTTCTAACAATTCTGTCTCTAGTTTCGATTTCCCCTCCTGGAAACCAACCTTTTTATCCATTTTAAAAACCTCTTGAATTTGAGCATAATGTAACCAATCTCGCACCTTGTTTTTTAATTTGTCCTGGCTCTGCAACTTCCAACCGTCTCCAATTTTTTCAATTAATTCCCAATATTTCGGCCAATAGGCCTCCATATTGGGTCTTTTTCGAGCTTTGGCCTCCACCGGTGATAGCCACCTCGGTGTTTTACTCTCTAATAAGTCTTTATATTTCATCCAGACTGCAAAAATCGCTTTTCTGACAATATGGCTTTTAAACAATTTGTGAACTTTAACCTTGTCATACCATAGATATGCATGCCAACCAAATGCATTATCAAAACCTTCCAGATCTAGGACGTCGGTGTTTTCTAGCAAAAACCAATCTTTCAGCCAGCAGAAGGCTGCAGCTTCATAGTACAACCTCAAATCCGGCAGGGCAAACCCCCCTCTTTCTTTTGAATCAGTTAATATTTTATACTTTATTCGGGGCTTTTTGCCCTGCCAGACAAACTTAGATATATCCTTCTGCCATTTTCCAAAACATTCCTCTCTGTCCACGATCTGTAGGGTTTGAAACAAGAATAACATTTTCGGCAATACATTCATTTTAATTGCTGCAATCCTTCCCAACAAGGAAAGTTTCAATCTTGACCAAATTTCTATGGCTCAGACCAATTTGAACCATTTTTATTTTAGTTTATCATTTCTTACATTTCTAGGCCACCTTTTCCTCCAAAGAGCTCATGGTTCTCCTCCAACCCATCATAATCTCACAATAACCCTGTGAGGTAGGTTAGGATGAGAGACAGTGACTGACCCAAGGTCACCCAGTGAGCTTCATGGCTGAGTAGGAATTCGAACCCTGGTCTCCCAGGCTGTGGTCCAACACTTTAACTGTGATGCCACGCTGGCTCTCATGTTTCCAACCTCCTCAAAAAGAGGAGTATAAATGTCTTATTTATGCATTTACTTACTTACTTACTTACTTACTTACTTACTTACTTACACCTTTTTCAGTAGGGCTGCCATATTTCAAAAAGGAAAAACCAGGACACCTCAAAAGTTGTTGAGCTAAAAAACCACCATTTTTTGATTGACTTGCCTAAGATCCAGGACAAAGCACCACATTTCAGAAATCCCCCCCCCCCCCCCCGGGTATCATTTCTGCCTTTGAAATCCCGTTACTGTCCCGGAAACCCTATTTTCAGTAATATCCCACCTTTCTTCCACCAAGGAAGCCAAGGGGACCCTGGAAAATGCAGTAGAATTAATGTAATGTTTAATAGTTATGTGTGAACAGCAAAGGAGAAAGGTGTGCTCTCTCTCTCTGACTCCCTTGGCCATTCATGGTTCATGAGAATGCAGCCTTCCTGTAGAGGGCAGGGTAGGGCGAGTGAAGGGAAACTTTTGTCTGCAGTTGTATTAAATTAGCAGCATTATAAGATCAGAGGCTGAGCATCATTTGCTCTGGAATCCTTCCAGATGGCAGAATTGGTCAGGGGTGTTTGTGTGTGGAGAAACTCCTTTCTGCAGAAGGCGTCATTATACAACATGCCAATTAAACAGACATGGGAGCCTTTCAAACACATGCTTGAAAGTAGAAGATGCGAAACACAACCTCCAGAGTCCATTAGGCTCCTTAAATTGTTGGCATTCTCACACTCAAGAAGACTCACCCCTCAACTGACCTGAGTTCAAATAGCAAAATGCCAGGCTTACCTCCCCCCGCCCCACCCACACACCTCCACAAACACACACATTATAACAGCATGAACCAGGGCTGGCCCAGTACATTTTGCCGCCTGAGGCAACGGACAAAATGGCGTCCTCTCTCCATGTACTGACTTTGACTGAATAAACCACTGAATCTTGTTTCAAAACCCTGTCAGTGTTGATAACATTTCTTCAATGCACCTGAAGTCAGGAGGTTAAGTTAGGCTGCTATCACAGCATATATTCAAAGCACCCTGACATATTTAACAGCCATGGCTTCCCCCAAAGAATCCTGGGAGCTGCACCTTGTTATGGGTGCTGAGAGTTTTTAGTCGACCTCTAATCCCCTCACAGGGCTACAATTCCCAAAGTTCCTCATGTAGAGAGATTGAACTGTCAAACAACTTAGGGAATTGAAGGCCTGCGAGGGGAATAAGCATCCTCTCACAACTCTCAGCACCCTTAACAAACCACAGCTCCCAGAATTCTTTGGGGGGAAGCCATGACTATTTAAAGCGGCATCATAGAGCTTGAAATGCATGGTGCAAATGTGGCCCAAGACTCCAATAGACAAGCATGATCAGGGGGTTAAGAGGAATAGCAGGTAGGAGAAGAGTGCTGCCCCAGCCCCAGTTTCTGTCACATGAGGTGACTGCCTCAGTCTGCCTAACGGTAGAGCCGGCCATGCCATGAATCTTGCAGCCTAAGCCACAAGGTCAACCCAAGCTATGGTGAGTCTGGACATTGACTGCCTTATACATCAAGCTCAGTATTGTTTACACTGACTGGCAGTGGCTCTCCAGGACTTCAGGCAAAGCACACCTACTCAAGAATCCCAAGAACTTTAGTTTGCTAAGGGTGCTGGGAGCTGTAGATCTCTTAGGGGTGAATTACGGAATTACTAGGGGGTAATGTGCTTTAAATATATGGTTTGTACGCACCCCTTATCGGAGGAAGGTGGGGGAAGAAGTGATTTAATACAGTCCCCCCTCCCTTCACACTCTGGAACCTTAGGATGTGAAAGCAGTTGGGAGATGAAAGGGAGGGAAAGAGTTTGGGGACGGAGGAGAAGGGAGCAGAGAGGCTTTGTCTTCTTCCTTCTGTGACCCTCTGCTTTGACAATCCCAATGGTTTTTACAAAGCTTTGAGGGCATTCAGAAAGTGACATTGTATCTTCCTTTTGCATCCCCCCCCCTTTGATAAAAAAAACCCTCTCCTCCATCACTCAACCCCCTCCCCCACCAAAAGGCTCCACTCCTAGAACAAGGGGCTGCTGGCTATTCAGGGAAGCTCAGTGGCGGCAAACTGGAGACTCGCTCTCCGTGTCTAATGATGCTATTGTCCAAAGCTGCCACTGCCAGACCCCAGAGCCCGGCTCTGAATACTCCCTTCTCTATGCGTAGCCAAGTGTGAACAACAGCGCCGCCCATTTATTCTCCCAGAGTCCGAGGAATAGGGGGAGGGGGGAGGGTGCAGGCCGGACTCCCTAGTGCTGAAAGGGAAGAGAAAAGAAGGATTTGAATATAATAAAATGGCGGGATTTTGTTTTTTTAAAGCCATCTAGGCTCCTTTTGCTGTTCTTTGTCCTTCCACGCAAAGAAAACATGCCTTTGCATGTTTTCCGAGAGGGGTTGAAATGCTAACATTTCTTCATCTTCATCGTCTTCTTCAACATCATCAAGATGAGGTCCATGACCTGAGCAAAACAGGCTTAAAAGGCTGCTTTTGCCATTTTTATAATACAAGCATATTTATTGAAATATTTACATATCAGCGGTTCAAATCCCCGCAATGGGGTAAACTCCCGTTGCTCGGTCCCTGCTCCTGCCAACCTAGCAGTTTGAAAGCACGTCAAAGTGCAAGTAGATAAATAGGTACCGCTCCGGCGGGAAGGTAAACAGCATTTTTGTGCACTGCTCTGGTTTGCCAGAAACGGCTTAATCATGCTGGCCACATGACCCGGAAGCTGTACGCCAGCTCCCTCGGCCAATAAAGCAAGATGAGCGCAGCAACCCCAGAGTCGGTCACGACTGGACCTAATGGTCAGGGGTCCCTTTACCTTTACCTATTACAAAAGGCAGTTTACAATAAATCCCATTAAAAATACCACCCCAACAAAATTAATCAAGCAGTGTTATCAGTCAGCAGACAACCTTACTAAAAACAGGACTAGGTGGGTCACTGGTCTGATGAACCAGGCTCTTATTCTGATATTAGATTAGGAACATGGGAAGATACCTTATTCCAAGTCTGGCCATTGTTCCATCTAGCTCAGCATCGGTGGCTCCCCAGGATCTCTCCCAGCCCAACTAGAGATGCCAAGTTTTGAACCTGGGACCTTCTGCGTACAAAGCATACGCTCTGCCACAGAGCTGCGGCTCTTGCATTTGTTAAACTTTAGAGAGGGGCTGCCCATCAGTGTGGACCTGATTCCTACAACTTCTTGTTGCCTGGACCCAATGGAATTTGCAGCCCCAAATATCCAAAGGGCACCAGCTTGGCAAAGGTTTCCATAGCGATTACAAGGCACAGCACCTCCAGGAAAGACCCATTTAATTTCGCACATGCCCATCGATAACACCATCAAAAACCTTCCTGGTTCCCAATCAAGCCTAATGAATTTTAAATGGGAGGGGGAAATTAACTTTACATTGTCAATCCTCACAAGTCCGCAAAGCAATCATTTCCAATAATAGACCGCAAGCTTTCAGAATGCGTTTGCGACGGCATCCTTGCAATTAGCTCACTAAATGTCTAACCCAGCTTTGTTATTTTCCAAGAATTGCTTCATTCGCTGCTATCAGAGATAGCAGCCTTGCTCCGGGGTCTACAAGGATTTTGCCCTTTGTTCTTTGGTGGATATCCAAGTAAGAGGAAGATGACACACCGATGAATGACAAGCCAGTCTATCACCGCACACTCCACATTTAATGTCTTCATACTGGCTCATTAATTACCACGGAAAGCTCCTTCCCAAATGGAACCTGTGATTTATAGAACGCTCGGGCAAGGTGCCATTTTCATCAGGCGAACAGCCAATGGCGTCGCCAGAGTTAATTGCCTTCCGTTTTTTCCCCTCGACAATCGCAGACGTCATCTTTGTTCTGCTCTGCCTCCAATAAAGACTAAGGCTTGGTTCGATCATATTTCCTAGGAGGTGGGTGCTGTCATATACCGGAAGGGTCTGCCCACCCCCTGCCCACAAGGTCAAGTGGGAAAAGGGTACAGTGGACCTTGGCAGGGTAGGGAGTTTTGCTGAGAACAGGTTAGGCCAAGGCATCAGACCGATGGGGCAAGGCAAAGAATAAGGTTGGAGGGACATACAGAGAGGACAGTCAAGCCAGTTCACTGGTCCACTTAGCTCAGTACTGTCAACACAGACCGGCAGTGACTTTTCAGATGGGAGCCTTTGTCAGTCCTACCCTATGTCATGAACTGCCCTAAGGTCTATGGATGAAGGGCGGTGTAATAAATAAAGAAATAAAGAAATAATAAAGAAATAAAGAAATAAAGAAATAAAGAAATATAGAAATATAGAAATACAGAAATAAAAAAATTGAAAATACCTGGAGGCACCACAGGAATAGAACCAGGAATGCAAAACAGGTGTTCCACCTTCCCCTTCCATGGGCATAGCCAGGATTTGTTTGGGGGAGGGCAGGCTTTATGTTAAGGGGGGCAGAACCAAGTTATATGTGATTCAATTGGTCAGTTAGTTAAGTATTTTTATTTATTTACTTGTTGGGGGGCAGCTACCCCGTCCCTGCTACACCAATGCTCCCCTCTCCTCTACATCCCTCAGAGTTCAGTGACTCATCCTAGGAAAGGGGGATGCGAAACAGGTCTACTGAGGGGCAAAAGGGATGGAAGAGAAATTCAGTCCAGTTTGCATTTAAAGCCAAAAGCTGGATTTAACAGCTACATTAAACAAGAACTGAAATTGACAGATTCTTCAAGATAGCTCAGTTGATAAGAGCATGGTGCTGATAACACAAAGATTGCAGGTTCGATTCCCATATGGTGCAGCTGCATAGTCCTACATTGCAGGGGGTTGAACTAGATTATCCTCAGGGTCCCTTCCAATTCTATGATTCTATGATTCCATTCATAGGTGTGTGGCTGGGGAAGATTCCAAGGGCCAGACAGAGAACCTTGAGGGCCTTGAGGTTCCCCTCCCATGGCCCGGTCCACTGAATTATATTAAGAGGGAGAATATGTAATCCAACATCTCCCGATATTGCTAATCTTATTTTTACAGGTTGAGTATTTCTTGCTTTCTCCCTCTATGAAGAGCTGCAATTCTCGTAGCTAAGCTGTGCATATCCACTCTCTTTGGCACCTGTAACTACTCCTGCATTTTGCTGGCAAAAATTCAAGCGAGGTTGAATCAGCTGTTCCGCAGAAAATACAGCATATCCCTGGAAATAGGTCATATGACTCCATACATTGGGGGAGGGGGAGGGCATCCTGTTCTATTTATTCACTGGGAAAAGCCCTGTTGGTTGAAAATAGCTTGTCACTAGAAGTTCCCTCTTCCGCCTGTGCTGGCTGCCTTATGCTTCGGTTGGCCGATGGCCAAATCCTGGTCTGCCTGAACGAAGAGGTTTCGTAGTTCTCCAGCATGCAAGCTCAGCTGTTATGATGGTAAATGCATTTTGATGTTTTCACTGATCTCTCTCTGGTCTGTGCTTCTGTGAAATATGACTTTTGAAACCAACCCATTTCTGATCTTCGGTTGGGAGTGCTTTCGATGGAATATGTCATAGACTATTAAATCATCAGCGTCGCTGCTATAACTACTGGAACAAGCCTTTTGCCTAGATGCTAAATTAAGCCAGGCTGCATATACTTTAAGCCAGTGATCAAATCTCACAACCCCGCCAAAAACAAACAGCAGCAGTTAGCTGCCCAGTGTGTTAGCGCCCCCTCTGTTAATTTGGCACCCCCCTCCTCCAACTAAGGCAGATTTCAAAAGCATGTAAAGGAGACTGCTCTACATATGAACTTTGCTGTGATTTTTCCATGGGAAGGTTTATAGGGGGCAGGGAATGGGGTCCTCATATTTCTATTCTTCAGGGAACCTCTGGTGCAAATTGCTTGCCTCATACAACATCATGCTAATGGAAATGAGCTACACCTCACTAGAGCAGGGGTCAGCAAACTTTTTCAGCAGGGGGCCAGTCTACTGTCCCTCAGACCTTGTGGGGGGCCGGACTATATTTTTTTGAGGTGGGGAATGAACGAATTCCTATGCCCCACAAATAACCCAGAGATGCATTTTAAATAAAAGGACACATTCTACTCATGTAAAAACACACTGATTCCCGGACTGTCCGCGGGCCGGACTTAGAAGGTGATTGGGCCGGATCCACACACCCCTGGGCCTTAGTTTGCCTACCCATGCACTAGAGGCTCACATATCTATTTGGTAGTGAGGAACCTCCAGTTGAAAAGAAGTTCTTCCAGCAAATGTTTAGTCAGCAAACGATGTGGAGGCATTGTGTTGAGGACAGTTTTTTTAGAGAGATGTAATATCATCGGTCAACAAATCATTCAGTTCCCAGAGTTAGCTTTACTGAATATATTTCAGGGTCAGAATACAGATCACTTCACTTAAATCTCCTATTGGTTCTCCATTGTTAGCAGCTAGACTTGTTATAGCCCAATTTTGAAAAGACTTGCAAGGAGCATCCTTATCAAATTGGCTTAATAAAGCTTGACAACTGGCCCTAATAAGAGAAACTGGCCAACAAAATATGACTAACAAAAGGACCGAGACACAAAGCCTGATTTACAACTGACTGGAATGGTTTTGCATGAATAAGAAAAAAAACTTTCCCAGACAGCCAGACTTTTTAGGTTGCTCCAGGTTAAATCATAGTCTACACTTTCAGACCCTCCAAGTGTCCCTATTTCCCAGGGATAGTCCCAGATTTACAGAAGCCGTTCCAGATTCTGATTTGATCCCAGAATGTCCCACTTTTCCTTAGGATGTCCCTATTTTTATTGGAGAAATGTTGACGGGTATGGTAGGACATCCCTATTTTCATCAGAGAAATGTTGCAGTGTATGGAGTTATGCGACCCCTGAGCCAAGGAGATAAGTAACAACACAACCTATACAACAGGGAAGTTTTTAAAATGTTTAATGTTTTCTTATGTTTTTATATATATTGGAAGATGCCCAGAGTGTCTGGGCAACCCAGGCCAATGAGCAGGGTAATAATAATAATAAAATAATAGAAAGAAGAAGAAGAAGAAGAAGAAGAAGAAGAAGAAGAAGAAGAAGAAGAAGAAGAAGAAGAAGAAGACGTCCCTATTTTCATTGGAGAAATGCTGGAGAGGAGGGTCAGTTTTGGGGAGTGAGAAATATCCTTATTTTCATCTGAGAAATGTTGGAGGGTATGCACTTTAGACTGCTGGGTATTCTTACGCTGTATTTTCACCACATACCTCAATATTTCTTTTGGTAAGGGTGAGGCGTTATTTTCAAAAAAAAACAAGAACACTGGGTTTTTTTAAGTAAACAATGACAGTAACTTGCTTTGTTAATCCATGCAAGCAACAGCAACAACAAAAAGTCCATTCCCACAGCCTTCACCAAGCTGGTGCCCTCCAGATGTTTTGGACAACTCCCAAAGCTGTAGCCCAAAACATCTGGCCAGCATGTGGTTCCAGAAGGCTGCATGACTCTTATGAAGGCTATCTGAACAAAAGTTTGCCTATAATAGCTCCCTGGGACACCCACAGAGACACTTTAAGTTAACTTGTTTATGCCATGACACTGGCAGCAGAGGGCAGCCCATGGGCTGAAGCCCAGGCTGCGTGGTGCCTAGAGGCGGAAAGCAACCTTTGCTGCCCCATTTCAAAAGTATATGGAGAAGGAGCAAAAAAAATCACATGGCACAGTTTGCAAGGAGCTGAGGCATTCCAAAATGGCAGCCACGCTCAGGCTAAAGAAAGGAAAGGCGAAGACTGCAGGCAGCCCCTCTCTCCTTTGTCAGGAGGCACAATGCTCATGTCAACAGAACCGTGAGCCTGCTCTGACTCTACAATCCACCATCTGGCCGGCTGGCTAATGCACGCCCACAGCAATTCAGCTGGGTAAGGAAGCCACAGGGGAAATCAAGCCCAGCCAAGACCGATGCTTTGAGCTATATATATAAATTAATGCAGATGGTTCAAATGCAGATGGATCACCACTTGGATGGGGCCAGCACTGGTGACCTGCCTGTCGAGAGACGTCTGACCATGAGGCACTAAAAAGAGAGGGGAGACAGGAGGAAGGGGAGGGACCGAGAGGAGTAGGAGGCTCACAGCTTCCCACTTAATAGCATTGCCGGGGAGCGTCAGGGTAGCTATTTCCTATGAGAGGGATCTGGCAAAAACATGCAAGGCTCTACACATGCCAGAGGATATCTGAGCATTCTTCTGCAGCTGCAAGGTCAGAGCCACACACACTCCTGCTTCCAAAGTTAGACCCATCTCTCAATATGCTAAGGTCGCCTTCACTATCCTGAGGTCCCTTCCGGTGTTTTGGATGAGAACATAGCTGAGGATTGATGGGAGTTGTAGTTGAAAACACCAGGAGGACTCCAGGCTGGCAAAGGTTGTGCTAAGGAAAGGCTGGGCCAAGGAACATAGAATTTTAGCCACTGGCAATGTGAGAGAGAGAGAGAACACAGCCGAACAAACAGAACCTTGAAAGTCTTCAAACCACATGCTTTGTTTTGTTTTGTTTTGAGCTGCTCAGAAGAATGCCATCTGTCCATATGAACTGACTAGGTAAAGGGTAAAGGGACCCCTGACCATTAGGCCCAGTCGTGGCCCACTCTGAGGTTGCAGCGCTCATCTCGGCTTTATTGGCCGAGGGAGCCGGCGCACAGCTTCCGGGTCATGTGGCCAGCATGACTAAGCCGCTTCTAGCAAACCAGAGCAGCGCACAAAAAACGCCGTTTACCTTCCTGCCGGAGCGGTACCTATTTATTTGCTTGCACTTTGACGTGCTTTCGAACTGCTAGGTTGGCAGGAGCAGGGACCGAGCAACGGGAGCTCACCCCATCGCGGGGATTCGAACCACCGACCTTATGATCGGCAAGTCCTATGAACTGACTAGGACCCTGCAATTGTTTCCTGAGTCCCTTCTCTGTGTGTCCACTCCACAGGAAGTTCAGAGGGTGGCAACATGAGAACCGGTCTTTTTGGTGATGGCTTTCCACCTGCGGAATACTCTCCCGAGAAAGGCTCGCCTGGAACTTTCATTACATACTTTTAAGTGCCTGGCAAAAACATTTCTTTTCCGCTAGGCCTTTGGCTTTCTGTGGCCTCCTTTAATGGGTGGGATGTTTTAAATCAAAGGAGCTGGACTTTGGGCATGATCCCTTTCTTCCCCTGCCCCATGTGTTCATTGAACGTGCAAGGGTACATTTTTAAAGCTACACATCACAGGAATTCTGTGAGATGGAGAGTTAGTTGGATGCAATCCCTTAGACTGTACACTGACAGACCTATTGAAATTAACGGACCTTTGACCTCTCCAATTCCCTCTTCTTCTCTGGGTATGGTCAGCACTGGAGACAACCCTGACTCATCATATTTCACAGCTGAGGTTTTCCTTGTATCTTACAAAAAACAACAACACCTCTATCACACTTTAGATTGGCAGTTGGCAGGGGTGAGCTGGAAAAGATTATCATTCCAGCAGAGCCAGATAATTTGTAATCCCATTAAGAAGGGTTTCCCATTTTCTTGCTCAGTGCTACCAGAGAAACCTCGGCATGCATTTTAAAACAGCCTTCTGCATCCTGTACCCTTCAGATGTTTTGGACTACAAATCCCAAAAGTTTTTGGCCCGTGGAGGACCCCAGGTTACAGAAGGCTGTTTTATAACAATGCTATTTAAATACAGTGGTACCTCGGGTTACAGACGCTTCAGGTTACAGATGCTTCAGGTTACAGACTCCGCTAACCCAGAAATAGTGCCTCGGGTTAAGAACTTTGCTTCAGGATGAGAACAGAAATCGTGTGGCGGCGGCATGGCAGCAGGAGGAGGCCCCATTAGCTAAAGTGGTACCTCAGGTTAAGAACAGGTTCAGGTTAAGAACGGACCTCCGGAACGAATTAAGTTCTTAACCCGAGGTACCACTGTACACCCACACACACACAGTGCACCTAAGCTTAAAGAAAAGTTCCATGTGACTCAAAATAACCCCCCCTGCACTGTCAATGTTAATTAATCCAGTAAGTGTGTGAGAAGAACCTTCTGGATCAGGCCAATGGCCCACCTAGTCGGCATTCCTGTTCTCACAGAAGCCAACCAGATGCCTGCAGGAAATTCACAAGCAGAGCCAGAGCATAAGAGCACTCCCTGCTGTGGTTTCCAGCCAGTGGTACTCAGATGCATTACTACCTCCAACTATGGAAGCAGAGCATAGCTATCGCGGCTAGAAACCCTTGACAGGCTTCTCCTCTACAAATTTGTCCAAGAAATTCAAGTCAGTGGCTCTCTCTGCCTCCTTCCAACGTTCATCTTCATAGGATGTCCAATAGTTATGAAAGGCAGAAAAACTTTCCTCTCGGCACTTTCTCAATGCCATGCATAACCCAGTTTTGCCTTGTCTGAGCGGGTTATCGGAGTGTACACATGAGTGCCACATTTCTTTGGCCTTCCAGCACATGCTTCAATATTGAATAATGACCAAAGCGCTGGAGCAACATCCCTTATGGAGCCTCGGTGAAACTGAGCCCAGTGATGATGCCTTGTTCTCACAACCGCCCGCAATTATTTCTCAATTGCTACCACCGTTCAGGTTCCAAGAAGTCAATGGTGGAAACAGACATCCTCCCCCTCCCTACCCCGCAATCCCCACCGCTGCAGGGAGCCTGTGAGCAAAGGAAGAAAGCAATCAGAGCACAGGAAACGGTTATAGCTCCAAGAGCACAAAAAACAGCAACACCCCAAAAACGAGAGAGAGAGAGAGAGAGAGAGAAGACCCATAAGTCAAACCCAAGGAAAAAAGGAGGGAGGGGGAGGCCCAGCGAAGTGAGGCCTGAGTTAAGGTACACTCACATCAGGCACCGCAGGAAAAGAGGTGAGGGGTTCCCCCCCCCTTCCCTTTCTTTCAGCAGGATGCTTTAAACGTCAGGCATGGCTTTAATTAGTGGGGCTGGGATGAGAATTGTAGCCTTTTCTCCCTTTTCTTTTTCGCCAGGCTGGGAACGGAAACAAAGCCCCGGTCCTCACAGTCCTGGGATGGAAAGCCCAGATTCCAAAGTTTAGCCGTTCCACCTCCATTCAGATGGATGGTTTTGCTCCCAACGTCTAACTGACATTTGGATTGGCCTGATGTCAAGCTTGCCTAGGTCTCCACGAGGCCATGCGCCACCCAAGTGGTGGCTGGCAACCACGGCACCTAATAGGGCTAGCAAGGAAATGGGGCCAAGGAAGTCACCAGAGGTGGTGGAACCCAACTTGTTTTGGTTTTCTCCCCGTCGTCCTTCTCCCTGGTGAAAAGAGGGCACCAGCCTGGAAATACCGTGGGCACTAAAACAATATAGAAGCACACTTAGCATCTCAAAGGGCAGATCTACACTGCACATTTAAGGCAGCACATTTAACACACATTTTGGGAACTGTAGTACAGTGGTGCCTCACAAGACGAAAAGAATCCATTCCGCGAGTCTCTTCGTCTAGCGGTTTTTTCGTCTTGCGAAGCAACCCTATTAGCGGATTAGCGCTATTAGCGGTTTAGCAGCCGCGGCTATTAGCGGCTATTAGCTATTAGCGGCTATTAAAGGCTTAAGGGATTAGCGGATTAGCTGCTAAAAGGCTATTAGCGGTTTAGCCGCTTAGAAAAAGGGGGTGGGGAGCGAAAAAAAATCGCAAGAATCGCAAGACATTTTCGTCTTGCGAAGCAAGCCCATAGAGAAATTCGTCCTGCGAAGCACACTGAAAAACGGAAAACCCTTTCGTCTAGCGGGTTTTCCATCTTGCGAGGCATTCGTCTTGCGGGGCACCACTGTATTCCCCTCGCAGAGGCACAGTTCCCAGTACCCTTCACAAACTAGTTCACAGGATTCTTTGGGGGAAGTCATGTGTTTTAAATGTATAGATTTGCCATTAACTGGGTGAAGCCAAACTGCTGTGTTAGCAGCACGGAAGTGACCTCTCCTGGGGCGCAAGCCTGGACAGTGTGTATGGAGGTCCTGGGCTGCCCAGACTACAAGATCTCCCTCTCAGCCTCACTGTCCAAAGGAAAGCAGAGCAATACATTTGGCAATGGCTTGGAGGCAGGAGTTGCCGAAAGGAGATGTACAAGGCACCATCCAACCTTCTTAGGAACACCACTCCAGATTTGTGTAGGGTTTACTCTTCAGCCTTTTCTTCTCCCAAACATATCCTGCAAGTACCAGGCAAATTTGGCAGTTTTCCCAATGCAAACTGAACATTTCCTGGGCAGACCTGAGGGAATCAGTACCTGGCCCTGTACTCGATCGCATCTGTTCTTCCCTGACAACAGAGATGGAGGTCATTTTGACCAGGGCTGTATTATCTAACAGGCTAACAAGGCTCTGACACCTGGGCTATGATTTTCATAGCACAGGGCTGCATTTGCCTATGATGGCAGTGTTGCAGAAAATATGCTTTTAAAATATGAATTGCATATGTGCACTGATTTGTAGAACAACAGAAAGTTTATTAAGTGGTCTGCTGAGACCCCGAACAATTTCAAGTAGGGGGTGAAGAGTTTGATAGCAAGTACTCTATACCCATCAGTCAGAATCCCTACACATTAATAATTATTATTATTTATACCCCCGCCCATCTAGCTGGCTTTCCCCAGCCACTCTTTTCCCACATTTTTTTACACATTTACACCCATTTGTCGGTACTGCAATATTTTAAAACCATCGGTTTTAGAGAAGAGTTCAGTCTCTTACAATTTCACTCATGAACAATAAAGCATGGAAATTGCAAGCAAAGACATCTGGGAAGAATATCTGTGCCGTGTAAACAGCAAAGAGATTCACTTGTATCTCCACTTTGACTTGGTCTTCTATTTCCAGTCCTCTTCCTCGGTTGGTCAGGGGAGGGACACACAAAAGTTTAGGACACTAAGAGAAAGAGGACAGTATCTGCACCCTAAGCCTCTGCTTTCTTTATACACTTTCCTTTGTGCTAGAGATAACAGCATTCATTAACATGAGGAAAAGCCTTAGCTCAGTGTTAGAGCATCTGCTTTGCATGCAAAAGGTCCCAGGTTCAATCCCTGGCATCTCCAGGTAGGGCTGGGAGACACACCTGTCTGAAATCCGGAGAGCCTCTGCAAGACAGCCAATGATCTGACTCAGATAAGGCAGCTTCTTATTTCCCCAATGTTTGGGGATAGAGAGGGGAGGTCTGCAAGGGACAGAAAAGCCTGGGGGAAGACACACACTCGCATAGCTGCATCATCACAAGGCAGCACAGATCAGCGAGCAAAAAGGGGAGGCAAGTCTTGCGTTTACGGTTAAATAGGCACATAATTAGTTTCTGCAGCCCTCCTTTAGGATGAATGAATTAAATCTTCAGCATTCACAAGCCGACAAGTTTCCTGCTCTGATAAGCTTGAACAGTTCCCTAGTTAGTTTTCCTTTTCAACCAGAGGTGCGTAAGATCTTCTTGAAAACCAAAGTACTGTACAACTGGCCAAAGCCAGGGAGTGTGGTCTGGGGAGAGTTCTGAGGACCAGGTGGAAAGGTCTTGAGGGCCACATTTGACCCCCGTTGCACAGCTTCCCAACCCCTGCCTTATGGAATAGAGTACCCTCTCGACTGCCTGTAGAGATGGCCACCCAGAACGTCAGCCAACTCCCCAAACCAACACATCAGACTCTAAAAATAAAAAGCATTTGAAACCAAGCCAGCTTATCAGCCTGAGCCACTTGTCTTGACTTGGTGAGATTTTGCCTGCCCTTCTGCTTTCTCTTCCTCAAGATTGTGACCCCTGCCTGCCTTTGACCTTGCATGCCCTCCTGGCCCCATCAATCCTCTGCCTGCCACTTTGGAACTCGACCTTCTGCCTGCCTCTGACTCCGCTCTTGTCCCTGGCACTTTGATCCTCGCCTGCTTGATCTGGGGCCTGACCTCCAGCCTATCTATGGCCACATCTATTTCCCTCCTCATCCTGCATCCAAACCAGAAACCATCTGCAGCCAATCTTGGGAGCAATACTATGGCTGCCACTTCAAACCAGCAAAACCCGGAAAATAAAGTAGGTTCCATGTTTCATTATGCATTATGGTTCCACCCGCACCCCCACCCCAGATTTCTTACCCATTTGGACCCATCTGAGTTCATTTTGTTGTTTTTTTAAAAAAAACCATATACCAGACATATATATCCATTCATTTTAATGGATCTACTCTGAGTAGGTCAACCCATCATTGCTAATGAATAGAAAAATAAAACACTGGACACCCTTCTACAGAAGATTTTAAGGCATATTGCTGCCTAAAAGATGAAGAATGGAAAGCCAGCTATCTTGCAGTGCTGAAAAGACCCAGACCCAAATTGGGAGGGAGAAGGAATACGCAAAAAAAAAAAAAAATCACCAGAAACACACACACACTCATGAAACCCTTGAGCTCCAAAAGAAGCCTAGAACAATTACTTTCCTAATTAGTCAACAAATTACTGTTTCACCAAAGCAGATCTTACGTTGTTGGGAAAACTATCAGCATTTCTAGTGCAATTTCATGCTTTGTTGATGATGGATAAAATGAGGCTGAGTGGCGCCCATTCGCATCCCAACTTCGCTGCTGGACAAGTAGTCGGACTCAATATCCAAAGGAACAAATGCTGAGATTTGGACCACAAGGGCAGTAAAATAATGAGGCTAAGAGCTATCCCACATATTATACACAGAGAGAACCACCCAGCCAATGAGGTACCAGGCCAAATGAAAGGTGTTAGTTCTAGCATATAAAGTCCCAAATGGCCTGGGACTCAAAAATTCAAAGGAATGCCTTCCCCAATATCAACCATCTTTGGACCCTACAATTGGCAGATGGCACCTTGTTGAGGACTGCCTGATTGGTGCTGACCCAAGGCAGGTCATTTTCAGGGGTGGTTCCCCAGTTGCAGAATGCCCTCCCTAATGAGGCATACCTGTCTTCATCATCCTTAACCCTAAGGAGACATTTCAAACATTCCTGTTGTTCGTTTTTATATTTCTTGTTACATTCAATTTCTATTTTGTAACTTTATACAATACAGTGGTACCTTGGGTTACATATGCTTCAGGTTACAGACTCTGCTAACCCAGAAATATTACCTGGGGTTAAGAACTTTGCTTCAGGATGAGAACAGAAATCGTGCTCCAGCAGTGCGGTGGCAACGGGAGGCCCCATTAGCTAAAGTGGTGCTTCAGGTTAAGAACATCATTTCAGGTTAAGAACGGACCTCCGGAACGAATTAAGTACGTAACCAGAGGTACCACTGTATGCATATCATTGAAAAACCATTAAAAAACAAACATTCCTGGGGGCAGAAGAATACTGATCCTGAGAACATTGGATAGAAGAATGTTTTAAATTGCTTGTTTTAATTGAATGTTTCAACTGTAGCTGATTTTCAGCGTAATTGTTTTTAGGATATTTGTAACCACTTTTTAAAGTTTTTGCTTTGCTTGTTTTTAAATTGTGCATTTGTTTGCCAGCCTGGGCTCCCTGGGGAGGAAGGGTGGGATATAAATAAATTCAATCAATCAATAAGATATAAATAAAATTCTGGCTTCTTTACAAGCACGCATGCGCGATGCACCTGTTTGGAAATGCATATTCCTCCAGCTCAGAGGGGTTTAGCAGTAGCTGGGCAGTGTCATCCCCAGGTTTTGGAGGCCCTTGGTACATGAGACCCCGTTCCCCCCAGGTAGCCCTTAACAGATGCCTGCCCTTGCTGCCCCTCACCACCAGCCCTGCAACTTGGGTGTTGGGTTTGTGCCTTCCGAGTTTCTTTCCCCAGAAAACATGCTTGAAGGTGACCTGGAAACTACAACTAATGCAGAATGCGGCAGCTAGGCTGGTGACTGGGAGCGGCCGCCAAGACCACATAACACCATTACTGAAAGACCTACATTGGCTCCCAGTACGTTTCCAAGCACAATTCAAAGTGTTGGTGCTGAGCTTCAAAGCCCTAAACAGCCTCATTCCAGTATACCTGAAGGAGCATCTCCACCCCCATCGTTCTGCCCGGACACTGAGGTCTCGTGCTGAGGGCCTTCTGGCGGTTCCTTCACTGCGAGAAGCGAACTTACAGGGAACCAGGTAGAGGGCCTTCTCGGTAGTGGCACCTGCCCTGTGGAACACCCTCCCACCAGATGTCAACGAGAACAACAACTACCAGACTTTCAGAAGACATCTGAAGGCAGCCCTGTTTAGGGAAGCTTTCAATGTTTCATGGACTGTTATATTTTAACATTTTGTTGGAAGCCACCCAGAGTGGCTGGGGAACCCTAGCCAGATGGGCAGGGTATAAATAATAAATTATTATTACTATTATTATTATTATTATTATTATTATTGCTGTGTTTGGGGGCAACAAAAGGTGATTGGACTCCTCTGTACCCACTCTGTATACCTCCTTGAGCAGCTTTCCCGAGCTTCTTTTTAAACTAATTCATCCTCCTCCTGATCCTCTGCTATAACTGGGTTTGCAAGGCCCATGGATAATGAACTTTTTCCAGCCCACCGGTGGCAGGAATATAAATCGCACGCCACAATTCCATGCCATTAATGGCAGGACAGGCATCTCTCTACCCTACCTATCTGTTTTAAGAGACTTGGATAAATATGCCGCTCATATTAAGAAATCGAATCGAGCTGCTGGGGAGCACAATTTATCCCATAAAATCTCTAAAAAGCTTGTAAACTCCTGGTGTTATTAGCCCAGATTTATTATGTGTATTTGAAGCAATACTCAGAGGCATTGTTAAGCTACTGCTGGCGGGAGGCTGTGGCTTTCTCGTTTTACATATTTTTGTTGTTGTTGGGCTGTTTTAAATGTCTTTCTCTTTTGGTAACAGGACGCTGCCATATGGGGAGTTGGCACTGAGAAGCCCATCAAAGGCAAAGGAAACTGATGGGTGCCTTTGCTTGCCCATTCCTGCTCTCCATAGCCATCTCCCTCAAAATCCACCCCTTTGGCTGTTTCCAGCTGAGGTTCTACTCCCATTTCAACTGCAAGTTGCACATTTCCAAGAAGAGGAAAGTCAGGAACAACTCCACAGAGCCGGCATGATAAGAATGGTTAGGGTGTCAGACTAGGAACTGAGAGAGCCTAAACCTACCACACAGAGTTGTTGTGGAGATTAAATGATGGGAAGAACCATGTAGGCCACCCTGAGCTCTTGGGGGAAAAAGGGTGGGAAATAAATGTAAAAAATATAATACATAAATAAAAATTCTGACCAAAGGATATTCAGAGAAGGCTCAGCAGCAGAGCACATGGAAAGCTGCTGCCAGCCTGTGCTGGCAATGCTGAATAGGTAGACCAGTGGGCTGAGTCAGCAATAAGGCAGCTTGGCATGTTTCTGTGGCTCTTCATGTAGAACAGGGGGAGGAGCCTTGGGGCATTGTTGTGACTACAGCAAGCATAGTCCTTAACCATTGGTCATGCTGGAGAATGAGAGATGCAGTCCACCAACATCTGGGAGGTTCTCCGTTCCCTGAACCATGAAGACTAGAGTCTTTAAGAAAAAGGGCTGCAGCTCCATGGCAGAGCACAGGCTGTGTGCATGCAAAAGATCCCAGGTGCAACCCCAACATCTTCAAGCAAGATTGGGAAAGCCTGAGACTCTTTGGAGAGGCGCCACCAATCAACAGAATACAGACCATGCTGAGCTAAGATGGACTTGTGGTCTGGCTCACTCGACAAGGCAGCTCTCCCAGTGGCCATATGGTAACCAATCCTCCGAGGGAGAAAATACGCTACATCAATGGGCGACCAATAATGGCTGGGGAAGGTTAGCAGGGACATGTAAACAATGCACCAAGGAAGCCAATGGATGGCCTTTTGCATGAGGCAGGGAGTCACTTCCACTCTCCTCACTACCACCTCCAACCCCCCATGCCGCAAACATCTTGTTTGCTGCAACACACCATTTCAAATTCCATTGTACTCGAGTTTGTTGTTGTTTAGTCGTTTAGTTGTGTCCGACTCTTCGTGACCCCATGGACCAGAGCACGCCAGGCCCTCCTGTCTTCCACTGCCTCCCGCAGTTTGGTCAAACTCATGCTGGTAGCTTCGAGAACACTGTCCAACCATCTCGTCCTCTGTCGTCCCCTTCTCCTTGTGCCCTCCATCTTTCCCAACATCAGGGTCTTTTCCAGCGAGTCTTCTCTTCTCATGAGGTGACCAAAGTATTGGAGCCTCGGCTTCACGATCTGTCCTTCCAGTGAACACTCAGGGCTGATTTCCCTAAGAAAGGATAGGTTAGATCTTCTTGCAGTCCATGGGACTCTCAAGAGTCTCCTCCAGCACCAGAATTCGAAAGCATCAATTCTTCAGTGATCAGCCTTCTTTATGGCCCAGCTCTCATTTCCATACATCACTACTGGGAAAACCATAGCTTTTACTATATGGATCTTTGTGATGGGTGATGTCTCTGCTTTTTAAGATGCTGTCTAGGTTTGTCATTGCTTTTCTCCCAAGAAGCAGGTGTCTTTCGTGACCAGCCTCCAATTGCCATGGTGAGGTAGAGTCTGTTTCAAGCAGCAGCTTTTGGGGAGCCATTAAAGGGCAGAAAACTCTCTATTAATATTATTATTATTCCTGTGCCTCAGGGCACCAAAACGTCTTGGGCTGCCTCTGATGCATCGCTCTTGCATCTTGAAGGAATTGGGGGTTGGAGGGTAAGTGTGGAAACCGCCGAGAAAGAGTGCAAAATGCACTCTTAAGAGCAATCTTAGAACCATACACAACACCAAACTCCCTCCCTTTTCTTTTTATACATGCATTGTAGCTCAGTGGCTGAGTATCTGCTTTGCCTACAGGATGTCCCACGTTTGATCCAGGTAAGGCTGGGAGGGACTCTGTGCCGGAGACTCTAGAGACCCACTGCTGACATTCAGTGTGGGCATTACTGATCTAGATGGACGAGCGGCCTGGCTCAGTAGACGGCAGCTTCCTAAATTCCTGTGATACCACTGCAAGTGGTGGAATTTGAAGAAAGCAGTGAATTCTTTGGTTCAGAAGCAGGAATAAACAACAGCAGAGCAGAAGGCGAGCCATTGCCCAAGTACGGATTCCCTCAATGGGACCCCAGTGCATACCTTCCCCCCTCCCCTCTTGCAGCTTCCTTTCACTGCCCCCCTTCAGAGGCAGCTGCGTACCAGGTGAAAAGAATCAAGGGTCGAAACTACCCTGGGCCGCTTCTAATTGGCTCCCAGCCCTCTGACACCCTCCCCTCCTTCCAGCCCACTGCCCATTTCCCTTTGAAGCTCAGCTAATGACAAAATGACATCCTGCGCCCCCTCCCCACCCCACCCCAATTCTCCCCCTCTGCCCATTAAGAGGGGCCCCTCACCCTGACCTTAAGGTGTTTCTGCTTCCCAGCTCTAAGCCGCAGCTCCCAAGAAACGGAGCATTTATACTGATCTTAACACACACAAACACAGCCTGAAAGAAAAGGGATACTTCCCTCTCTGTTTTAAACTGGTGCTGCTTTTGGTTGATTAATCAATTAAACAAATCCAGTCGTAGGACAGGACTCTCGTCTTCTCTTTTTCTGAGAAAATAAACCCATAAGCCAGTGTGATGCAATGTGCCGCGCAGTGCTGGCTTTTGCAAAGGTAGAGAAAGCATAAAAAGAAAGGATTTCTTCATGCAACACATATGGGAACTCAATTCCACAGGAGGCTGTGATGGCTTTTGGATGGCTTTAGAAGAGGATTAGACAAATGATAATTCTATCAATGGCGACTAGCCATGAGAGCTATGCTCTACCTCCATAGTCAGAGGCAGAAATATTTCTGAGGGGGTTAATGCTGTTGTGCTCAGATATTGCCTGCCTGCTTCCCACAGGGATCTTGCTGGCCACCGGAAGAACAGGATGCTGGCCAACGGGCTCTTATGTTCTTAAGCAGATCTGGAGTCCTGCTCGGTCCTGAAGCTCTTGGGCAGGGGTCAGCAAGGTTTACCACACCTGGGCTGGTTCACTCCGGTGGAAATCCCTCCGTTGGCCGGATCTGCGCAGACGTGATTTCCAGATCTGTGCAGACATGATTTTCAGCGCCACGGAATAGAGTCCCCGCGCGCTGCGCTAAACCAGTGCAGTGTGGCACGGGGACCCAGCAAGTGGGCAGCTCAGTTCAGGGGCAGCTTGTGGGTTAAACGACCCCCAAGGGCCGCTTGTGGCCCATGGGCCTTAGGTTTCCTACTCCTGCTCTTTGGTGATGAATCGTTCTCTCTGAGCTTGACCACTTTACAGGACAGTCCCCACAAGGATGTTGAATATGTGTGTGTTTCTTTTAGCTTCGCTATTGGCCCACGCTGTGCATTCCACATTCATGAAAGCAAAAGATGTTACTTGAAACAAAGAAGGGATGAGGAGAGAGGCGGGGGGGGGAGAGAGAGAGAAATTACTCTCCATCACTGAGAATTGCAATCATCAGAAAGGGTCGTTAAGGGAAAGAGTCGGCCCAAATGCATATAATCAGCAAATTTATGATCTGCTTGTTCTATTATTTGGCAGGGAGAGAAGGTGGAAAGGCAGAAAGTGAAGTGCTTAATCCAGAATTATTAAAACACAAGCTGGTAGGTCGTCTTAGCTCTTGTTCCGCTGCTCGGGATGCCAGCTTGCCTCCACGTGTCTCTACAGTTTTGCAAAACACATCCATACATACACAGCAGGGTTTCAGTCCCTCCACCCCCACGGCCCACAATTTAAGTGATTTCCCCCAAGGGGCCTTGTATGAATTTTATAGGGCATAACTAATACCTATAACCAGGCTTGATAAGGAGGTGTTATTAACCAACTGATGGGCCAATTCATTCACAAATGCATCCTCTTTTAAACAGAGGGGATCGTAATTAACAGTACGGCAGCCCACAAGCAACCTTATTGCTTTGCAAGGGCTGTGGCAGATTCCCTCTGGAGGATAAATGAGGAACACAGGTAAGAGCAGGTGAGCCAACTGTCCTTTTACTGGAGACACAGCTGGGCTGGGCTTGCCACTGTCTTGCAAATCAGCCCCTATTCTGCCAAATAACTATGCTCTACCTCAGGGGTAGGCAACCTAAGGCCTGTGGGCCAAATGCGGCCCAATCGCCTTCTCAATCCAGCCTGTGGATGGCCTGGGAATCAGCGTGTTTTTACATGAGTAGAATATCCCCTTTTATTTAAAATGCATCTCTGGGTTATTTGTGGGGCTTGCCTGGTGTTTTTACATGAGTAGAATGTGTGCTTTTATCTGGGTTATTTGTGAGGCAAAGTAATTTGTTCATTATTTTTTTTCAAAATATAGTCCGGCCCCCCACAAGGTCTGACGGACGGTGGAGCGGCCTACGGCTGAAAAAGGATGCCTCCACTGTTGGGAGACAGCATGCTCTGAATGCGAGTATCTGGAAACCACTAGAGAGGAGAGTGATGTAGTGCTCAGCTCCTGCTTCTGGGATTCTCCTAGGTATGCGATTGGCTTCTGGACTAGATGAACCACAGAATCGTAGAGTTGGAAAGGGGCCTAAGGATCATCTATCCCAACCCGCCTTGCAATGCAGGAATATGCAGCTGTCCTGTACAGGAATCAAACCTGCAACCTTGGCATTATTAGCAGCATGCCCTAACCAACTGAGCTATCCACAATCCAGCAGGGAAACTCTAATGTTCTTATGGGCTACAATAACTGCCATGGGAAAGAAAGGCTGACATAGGCCTTCGGAAACGGCCTTGTGCCGAGTCAAGCCATTACATTTCCGAGCACCGTTCAAAGTGTTGGTGTTGACCTTTAAAGCCCTAAACGGCCTCAGCCCAGTATACCTGAAGGAGCGTCTCCACCCCCATCATTCTGCCTGGACACTGAGGTCCAGCACCGAGGGCCTTCTGGCGGTTCCCTCACTGCGAGAAGCAAAGCTACAGGGACCCAGGCAGAGGGCCTTCTCAGTAGTGGCCCCCTCCCTGTGGAACGCCCTCCCACCAGATGTCAAAGAGAAAAACAACTACCAGACTTTCAGAAGACATCTGAAGGCAGCCCTGTTTAGGGAAGCTTTTAATGTGTGACATTTTAATGTATCTTTGTTGGAAGCCTCCCAATTATTATTATTATTATTATTATTATTATTATTATTATTATTATTAGTCCATCTAGCTCAGGATTACCTCCAAATGCCAGCTGCTGAAGCCACAGGACCTGCTTATGGGCTTCCCAGTGGTTGGCCACTGAAAGAACCGGATGCTGATCTCAATGAGCCTAACCCAGGTTCTTGTGGAATCAGTCCAAAAACATGGGGAAGGGTGCAGGGAGCAGGCTGGCGGCGGGTGCCCCAAAGAGGCCGCCATAACGAATTTCCGCCGGCATGCCTCGCCTCTGCCACCAACACCAACCCACCCACACCCCCGCCCCGATGGAAGGGGAGGATAATGTTATGCCTGTTACCGAACATACCAGAGTCACGTTCGAAGGTCTCTGGTATTCTGCGGAGGCAGAGGTCAGGGGCCTGCGCCCCCAGGGGCTATGAGAGAAAAGCCAGCGAAGGAAGGGGGTGTGGCCATCTGCTGGACTACTTATGCAGAGGTCATTGCTCCCTGTCACACAGCCCCTCTAGCCTTTGGCTCCCAGGGCCCCCGAAGGGAGGTGGGGAGGGGGGAGATAAGCATGATGAAAGCCAAGCCCTGATGCACGGAGACAAGCTGGCCAGAGGAGACTAAGTGGAAACAGCCGGGAGCGCCACACTCTTAAAGGTGCAGCGCTGCTTTAAAAGCTTCCCTTTCCTTAAAACTGAATTCCACCAGAACTGCAGGGATTAGATACTTCTTTTAATCTCAGCTTCTTCTCTCAGAGACCAGACATTTAAAGTACAGTGGTACCTCGGGTTACATACACTTCAGGTTACAGATGCTTCAGGTTACAGACTCTGCTAACCCAGAAATAGTACCTCGGGTTAAGAACTTTGCTTCAGGATGACAACAGAAATCGTGCTCCGGAGGTGCAGCAGCAGCAGGAGGCCCCATTAGCTAAAGTGGTGCTTCAGGTTAAGAACAGTTTCAGGTTAAGAACAGACCTCCAGAACGAATTAAGTACTTAACCCGAAGTACCACTGTACTTTTATACCACTTTGAACAGCCATGCCCCCCCCCCATGGGGATTGTAGTTTGCTAAGGGTGCAGAGAGTTGACCTTCCCGCTTTCCCCTCACAGAGTTACGGTTTCCAGAATGGTTTAGCAACCAATCGCTTTCCCCCGGAAAACTCTGGGAATTGTAGCTCTGCGAAGGGGAACAGGGCGGGGGGAATCTCATAACAACTCCCAGCACCCTTAAAAAACTGCAGGGCACAGGATTCTTTATATACACGTGTTTTCAATGAATGGTGAAACAGCTGCCCTGCTGTATTTTTTTGTTTCTTGATATATTTATGGACAGCACTTATTATAAAAGCACAGTATACAAAATGACAGGTACATCAAAAGCATCGATGAAAGAAAGTCACGTTTCAAGGGCCTGTTTGAAGAACAGCTTTCGGCAGATGTCTAAAAGCAGGCGGGGAGGGCTCCTGCTGGTGCCTCTAGAGGCAGGGAGTTCCACAGGCAGCGGCTACCGCACCAAAAGCTCTATCCCTAGTAGAGGCTGACTGAACCTCAGAGGCCTGGTGGGGAACCACAGAAGTGCCCCCTCAGAGGATCTCTGTGACTGAGGTGAAGCAGAAGGGATCAGGTGATCCTTAATGCACTTTTGGGCTTAAGTTGTTTGACTCTTTGTGATTTAAGATAAGAACCTTGAACCTGGCTGATTTCAGATAAGAGCTTCACCCCGCGTATCAGACTGTTTTCAGAAAGCAGGCAGCCGGCCATTCTCAAGCGGCATTTTACTTTTCATCAAAATTGATTTGTTTTTCATTTCTAGCCCATCTTTCAGTCCAGAAGGATTCCCAAGGCAGCTTGCACAGGGCAATCAAACACAATGTGCGATATCTGATATTAGGCAGACTCAAAGCAAAACCCTTGAAAGGAATGGCCTTAAGTTACTTGAGTCATAAGAAGAGGCCTGCTGCATCATGAAGGGGAGTGGACTGGGTATGAAAAACTTAACATTATTAGTTACTTGCCTTTTGCCCTAAGCCCCGCCTCCCCCTACTCCCGGGGATTTGGGGGGCGGGGCGGGTTACAACAATTTAAACACAACAGTTTAAAACAAATTGCAGTCAGAGAAATAGGGTGAGTCCTAAAAATATGCAACTCGGGTATCCAAAACCAAGATGCTCTCCCACTGAGGCTTTGAGATTTCATTCAGCATTATGCAGATTTACCAGGCTTTAAGGGGTGACTGAGATCCTCAGCACAACAAATTTTGTTCCTAACTCCAAAAGCACAATTTCCAAATGCATAACACAGTCTTTGCGTTTGGCATACATACACACTATTTGCTGAAAAGAGAACTTGCAAAAAAATAAAATGTAGTGACAACAGAAATCCACCAGAAAACAGAAATGAATAAAATGATGTCAGTAAACCTGAGTGTAGGGGCGCGGGTGGCGCTGTGGTCTAAACCACCAGAGCCTTGGGCTTGCCAATCAGAAGGTCGGCGGTTTGAATCCTTGCGACAGGGTGAGCTCCCGTTGCTCGGTCCCAGCTCCTGCCAACCTAGCAGTTCAAAATCCCGTCAAAGTGCAAGTAGTTAAATAGGTACCACTCCGGCAGGAAGGTAAACGGTGTTTCCGTGCACTGCTCTAGTTCACCAGAAGCGGCCACATGACCTGGAAGCTGTCTGTGGACAAACGCCAGCTCCCTCAGCCTATAGAGCGAGATGAGCGCCGCAACCCCAGAGTCATCTGCGACTGGACCTAATGGTCAGGGGTCCCTTTACCTTTACCTAAACCTGAGTGTTGGAGAAGAGTCTCCCCCTGATCCTCTGTATGTTTCACTGCTTTAGCTTCAATTACCAATGGGCCTCGGCTGGAGGCAAGTCATTCTGCTGCCTCCCTGCACTGGAGTTTGACTTGATCGCTCAGTCACTCCTGAGGCAAAGACATCCATGCTTGAAAGATGTTGGCTGTTGTGTCTCTGCCTGAGTCATGAGGTCTGGCTTGGCTTCCTTACAATCAGAAACCACAGGGGGAAACATCATAGCTGCTCTCAGTTTTCCCTGCCCTAGTAAGGAAACATTTGGGGGTATCTCTCTGATTTCAATTTGGAAGCAGAAATGTGCCATATTTTGGAAAATAGTATTCAGTATCAGCACAGTTCAACAAGCCACTTTCTTATTCAAGCAACAGAACTCCAGATCTTCTCCAAGATTGCAGAGTGTGATGTTTTCAACACTTTTTTTTTTTTAACCACTTTAATCAAGCTTCACAGGAAACCTGGAATGGGAGGAAATGCATTTAATTCATCTGCAAATATAATTAAACTATGCACTGCTAAGATTCCATCGTTAATTGGCTCACATTCGCCATCTCATCCAGGCAGCAAATCATGAGGTAGCTGTGCTCTGTTCCTCTTCCGACTTTATGTATAATGCATTCGACAAATACTAGGAATGGAGAAGATTACATTCCAAACCCCGCAGTGAGTAAATTAAATGTAGTTGCTACAAAGTAAATTGAAATACATATTGGACTTATTACACTGTCGAGTTTAATAGCCACCAGTGGGCTGGATTTCACCTGGTGAATATAATCTGCCTGTGATGTGAATGAATGTGGGTTGGGTTTTTGATTTTTAAAAGGCAAAAAGATCTTTGAACGGTGGTATCACAGTTTATTTTGAGACTGTTTAGCAACTGCTGGCGTTTCACCTTTTTCATCAGTCACCAGTCTTCCTCGGCTTTTTATGGCCTAACCCTTTCCAGACCAAACTTCAGAGCTGTTTTGTTTATGAGGAGTTTTGTTAAAGATAGCTGGTGAGAGTGTAGAAGGAAGAGGTCTGTTTGTGCAAATCCACAATTTGAGTCGACTTTCCATTTGGTGGTTTTGCAAGCTTTGGAGCAGTCTGGCGAGGATGTTTTGAGGGATGTTAAGATGCCAATTTGCCAGATGAGTCCACAAAACTGACTTCTACTGGGCCACTGCTGAGAGAGCATTTTGTACCATGCATCCAAAGCTGACTTTCTGACTTTCTCACCTCTGTTTTGCTCATCTCTAAAACCCTGATCTCATGAACCACTTTCATGGGCTGACTTAAGATACCCTTTGGCTTAAGAATCTGCCCACAATCTTGGGGGGCTATTTCTTCAAAGAACCGTTCTTTCTTCCCACCCCTCCTCTAATAACAATGATGCTTTACAGGGGAGCTAGCCTGGGCTCTGTTATTTATTTTTCAGCCCTTAGGTGAGGTGTGTGCATGTGTGTTGGTGTGAATGTGTGTGCGTGCACGTGCAAGCACACACACAGCAGGGTATTGTTCCCAAGTTGTCCTTTCTAGAAAATAAATCCTTTATGCATGGGCTTTAAAAAGGGGAGAGAGACTTCATGCTTTCAGATTTATCCTCCTGTGCTCCTCGCTGACCTTGCGTGACCTCCATTACTCAGGAATCCTCCAGAGGATTCCTTAAAAGACAGGCTTGCAATTATGGACCTTCAAAATCATTTGTTTGCTCAGGGCAGGGTGGTCTGCGACATCCGGACCCTTCCCCCACTCCCTCTCCCACCCCCTACAAAAAAAGCAACCCCAGAATTCATTGGTGAGGAAAGGACTCTTTCTGCCCCCATTCCCAAAATTATGATGATTATCATAATTATCCCTCTCAGCTTAAAATTGCAAATCCCCCTCTTGTTCCTAAAGGCCAGAGGACTCTAATAAGCTTTGTGAATTTGCTGGCTTAGCATGTTCCCAGCCCAGGATTTCAAGGCAGTGTAAGACTGGGGTGGGGTGGAAAAGGATTCATCTACATTATAAAAATGAAGTGCTCCCCTCTTGAGAAGGTTTCTAGTGGTGTGAGAACTTGGGGAGGAGGAAAAAAGAAAGAAAGAAAAAATGCTCTTTTTGGACATCTGCTTCCTGGTGCTTCCCCCCCCCCCCCAAAGTGGAAGCCCTGAAAGAAGATGGCAGGAAGGAGGGAGGGTGGGAGGGAGGGAGAGGTGGCCAACAATGGATGAAAGACGTTTGAAAATCTTTAATTCTGTGAGAACTAGAAGCTGTGGGTGGTAAGGAGATTTTTAATGCAGGGAGGGGAGTATGCATGATACAATTTTAAAACAAACTTCCAGTGGGTTTGCATAACCAATATTCCGCTATTCAAAATGTTTTCTGCAAGTTGCTGGGTTCATTTCCTTTTTTAAAAAAATTAATAATTTCAATGAAACCGCATGTTGGAAGATTCAGGGCAGATAAAAGAAAGGACTTCTTCATAGAGCACGTAGTTAAACTAGGGAACTCACTCCCATAGAAGCAGTGATAGATTTGGATGGATTTTTAAAAAGGATTGGACAAATTCATGGAGGACAAGGCCATCAGTGGCTACTAGCTGCAACTGGGACACGGGTGGCGCTGTGGTCTAAACCACTGAGCCCTTGGGGATTGCCAATCAGAAGGTCAGCGGTTCGAATCCCCACGACAAAGTGAGCTCCCGTTGCTCTTTCCCAGCTCCTGCCAACCTAGCAGTTTGAAAGCATGCCAGTGCAAGTAGATAAATAGGTACCACTGCGGTGGGAAAGTAAACGGCGTTTCCGTGCACTCTGGTTTCCATCCCGGTGTCCCGTTGCACCAGAAGCAGTTTAGTCATGCTTGCCACATGAGCCAGAAAGCTGTCTGCGGACAAACGCCAGCTCCATCGGCCTGAAAGCGAGATGAGCGCCGCAACCCCATAGTTGCCTTTGACTGGACTTAACCATCCAGGGGTCCTTTGCCTTTTATCTTTTTACCTTTACTTGAGACACTGACTGGTCTGATCCAGCTAACTCGCCGGAAAGAGGTTTGGCTTCCTTTCCCCCCTAATGTGCTATGTTTCTACATGCAGAGTGATAGGTTCTGCTTTTTAAAAAACAACATTTTAGAGGACTTGCAAGTGCTTGAGTCTAGCAGCATCTAGACTGCTAGAGTAAAGAGGATCTTATGAGGAATGGTTGAAGGAGATGGATATGTTCAGCCTGGAAAAGTGGCAACCGAAAGGAGATATGATGGCCATCCTCAAATATCTCAAGGGCTTTTACAGGGAAGAGGGAGCAAGCTTGTTTTCTCCTGCTCTAGAGGACAGAACTCAAACCAACAGCTTCCAGTTACAAGAAGTGAGATTCCGACTAAACATTAGGAAGAAACCTCTGACAGGAAGCGCTGTTCGGCAGTGGAACAAACTCTCACAAGAAGTGGTAGACTCTCCTTCCTTGGAGGTTTTTGGATGCAGAGGTTGGATGGCCACCTGTCATGTACAATATAGTTGAGATTCCTGCATTGCAGGGCGTTCAGCTAGATGACCCTTGGGATCCCTTCCACCACGACAACTCTATGATTCTATGATCTACTTCCCGAATTTGCTGCTTACTAGTATTAGGCAGGCACTTTCATTGTACTGTTTTCCACATCTATTAAAAACTTTTTTTTAGGGGAGCCTACCCAGACATGTCAGGACGTGGGTGGCGCTGTGGGTTAAACCACAGAGCCTAGGATTTGCCGATCAGAAGGTTGGCGGTTCAAATCCCCATGACGGGATGAGCTCCCGTTGCTCTGTCCCTGCTCCTGCCAACCTAGCAGTTCGAAAGCACGTCAAAGTGCAAGTAGATACTGTAAATAGGTACCACTCAGGCTGGAAGGTAAACGGCGTTTCCATGCGCTGCTCTGGTTCGCCAGAAGCAGCTTAGTCATGCTGGCCACATGACCTGGAAGCTGTACGCCGGGTCCCTCAGCCAATAAAGCGAGATGAGCACCGCAACCCCAGAGTCAGCCACGACTGGACCTAATGGTCAGGGGCCCTTTACCTTTACCTTACCCAGACATGTACATGTCCTTGAAAGGTTTTAATCTACACTTGGGGAGGGGGGAATCATGTCTACTTGTTTTAAAAGTTTTATGTTATATGTGTATTTTAATGTACAAATTGATTTGCATAAACAGCTATGAGGAGTTTTGTTGTTTAAGAAGTATATACATCTTGTTATATTAAAAAAGGGGGGCTCTATCACATGCTATTTCTTTTCTCAGTTTGCTAAGCAGGTACCTGCTGGAACCATGGATCGGCCAAGTGGTCAGTTTTGCTCTTTCATTTTCCCAATCTTAAATTCAGGACTCCAAATCAGTTTGTGTTTTGTTGTTTTAATTCTTCATGTAAATTCAGGAGCATTTTAGTGCTCCTTTCTCTTAATATACGTATCTTCATATGCATCTAACATACACAAAATGCTACCAGTTAATTTCCCCCAATATAAATGCATTTTTATATGTAACCTTTAGAAATATGTAAATATGAAAAAAGTAACACACTAGACTAGGTACAACATCCATCAGAGGGACAGAAATCAATTTAAGTCTTCTTGTTTTACTGACAACCTCGTCTGTCTCTTCTTTATGTGCAGTTCCACCCAAACTGGACTTCTATTTTTTAAAAAAATCACAAAAAACTATTTGGGGACAAAGTCTTCTTCCCCTGACCTAGGGAGTAGGCAGCAATATTTTTCTAGAAAAAGATGTGCCGGAACTCACCAGGAACACCTGCCTCAAAACTTGACATGAGCAAACAGTGTGACGCGGCAGCTAAAAAAGCCAATGCAATTCTGGGCTGCATCAATAGGAGTATAGCATCTAGATCAAGGGAAGTGATAGTGCCATTGTATTCTGCTCTGGTCAGACCTCACCTGGAGTACTGTGTCCAGTTCTGGGCACCACAGTTCAAGAAGGACACTGACAAACTGGAACGTGTCCAGAGGAGGGCAACCAAAATGGTCACAGGCCTCGAAACGATGCCTTATGAGGAACGGCTAAGGGAGCTGGGCATGTTTAGCCTGGAGAAGAGGAGGTTAAGGGGTGATATGATAGCCATGTTCAAATATATAAAAGGATGTCACATAGAGGAGGGAGAAAGGTTATTTTCTGCTGCTCCAGAGAAGTGGACACGGAGCAATGGATCCAAACTACAAGAAAGCAGATTCCACCTAAACATTAGGAAGAACTTCCTGACAGTAAGAGCTGTTTGACAGTGGAATTTGCTGCCAAGGAGTGTGGTGGAGTCTCCTTCTTTGGAGGTCTTTATGCAGAGGCTTGACAACCATATGTCAGGAGTGCTCTGATGGTGTTTCCTGCTTGGCAGGGGGTTGGACTCGATGGCCCTTGTGGTCTCTTCCAACTCTATGATTCTATGATTCTATGAAAAAGTCCTGGGAGGAAGAATGAGGCATGTTTCAGAAAATTCAAAATGTCCTTGAGGAAGTGTAATGTGTTATTTAAAAAGTCCCCAAAGCGAGCCGTCACAATTGATACTATATCCCACACAGAGATCACCTGCACCATGTTTACCTCTGCGTTGTTGAAAGGTAATGTCTTTTTTGGAAGGTGAGTTGTGGCCCAAATAAAGGAGACATTTCAAGTGACATCTGAAAAGTAGCCCAAGCTTTAGGACAACCTTCTTCAGCCTGGTGCCCCTGCAGATGTTGCCATGCTGGCTGGGGCTGCTGGGAATTGTAGTCCAACAACATCTGCAATTTGCTTGGAAGGCTGCTTTAGGAGGAACAAAAATGTTTTGCAAACCGCCTGTTAGACACAGTTAGTAGTGAACAACGTTGGTCCTTTAATGGAGTATTCAAACTAATTTCCTTTTTGGGAGGTGGGAGACGAGGACAATGAGCTTTCAGAAACTGGGAACCACTTAACACTTCACAATAAAAATAAAAAAGCCACCATTAAGCCATCCTCCTTCCTTTTTTTTTTCAACTGTAAGTGGTCTGGTTTGTCTAAATTAGATTTAAATGAAGTATTTTACATTTGCCAAAAGTACCTGGAGTCACGCTGTCAAAACGTCACTCTTGTTTTCCTTAAAACACCACCACCCAGCTCACTCGGCAGCTCTTGGTGGGGGGGGGGTGGCCTTGCCGAAGGCGGGGGGGGGGACTGGAGAGAAAGAGCTGCATTAAAAGAGTGTCTCATAATTATGCGGCAGTGGTTAAGAAAGTGTTATTTGTCTGCTAAATCCAGCACCCGGGCCATTATCGTCCCTGGCAAGGAGCCAAACTTTGCAGCAATTTTGTGCCAGAGTTTTCGTTGACGTGCTGCTGCCAGACCCATTAAATAAATAAATAAAAATTCTAAACACAAAACCTTGCGGGGGAAATATATATGTGCGGATTTCTCCTTATTATTTGCTTTATTGAAATATTTATATCCCATCTGTTATGTGGGCGTCTCATGGCAATGTACAGCAAATACGATATAAAACCTTCAAATGCGATAAAAAAATCACCAAAACACAACAAGCAACGATCAATCAACAATCCAAAAATAATCCTTAAAAGTTCTACAATGACAGACATCAAGAGCCAGCAAAAGCCACAGTGAGGAGAATTTCCCACCCCCCGCAAGCACCAAAACTGCGTTGATGCTGATACATGCCTTATTTCTATGAGGAAGACTGTTGACCACTACCAGAGAATCGTAGAATCATAGAACTGTAGAGCTGGAAGGAACCACAAGGGTCATCTCATCCAACCCCCTGCCATGCCGGAATCTTGTGCCCAACGTGGGGCTCGAACCCATGACCGTAAGAATAAGAGTCTTGTGCTCTACTGACTGAGCTATCCTAAGTCCAAGGCCCTCTCTTAGATGGCTTTGTTTCTTGAAGTATACTGTATTTCCATCTTTCTGCTGCATTGCAGCCGCTGGCTTTGTCATGAACCCAGCAGCAAGCAAGACTTCAAAGTCTGAGGCCAGGTTCAAAGCTTTGGGCCAGCTGGTGGAGATCCAGAGGATCGTGGAGCCTTACCCTCCAGAGCTCCTATAAAAAAAGCTCTCATACCTCCAGGGCCAGTAGGGTCAGAGCTCAGGTCATCTTGGGCACCTTCACCTCCCACAGGACCTCATTGACCGGGCAGCAAAGGGAGCTCACCAGGTGGTGGGTTATGGAATAGAGGAGGCCAGCCCATCTTCAGGTGAGAGAGTTGGCCCTTTAAGAAGCTGAAGTTATCCACATGGGGGAGCAGAGCTTAGGAGTAAAAGGTTCAGTCTTCCTCAGCTTTCCTCAGAGCACAGAGGCTCACCTGGAGCTCTCCGTGGTCCTGAAACTCCTGACCTACTTGGTCCAGTGAGATCCAGCATCAGGCCCAAGTAAGACAATGCCAAGGGCTTGGCAAGGGGCTTCCATCTTTCAAAAAGGAAAGCACTGACATAGCTGAACCCTTAGCAGATGCTCCTTACTTCTAGGGCTCCCTCCCCACTCCCTTTAAGAGATTTTTCGCAGGTTATGAGGCAACAAGATGGCGCTGCTGGTTCCCTCAACAGACATGTAAACTGTGCAAAGCAGGCAGTGCCTCTAATCCCTAACTATGATTGGCTGCTCCCCAGCATGATGTCATCCCCATATATTTAGGGCTTCAGGGTGGGCACCCGCCTTCCCATGAGGCAGAGCAAGGGAACTGCATCACACAGCTAAGGCCCCATTCACACTACACATTCTCAGGATACTTCCTGAGAAACATGATTTGTTAAGGGTGCTGAGAGTTATCAATACACCCCCCTTCTCCTCACACAGCTACAATACCCAGAGCTCCCTAGGAAGAGGGATTGACAGCTAAACCACTCTGGGAACTGTCCTTCTGTGAAATCTCTGTGCCTGAAGTAATACATGCAGGAGGTCCCAGGCCCAATCTCTGGCATCTCTAGCTGGGAGAGATCCCCCTCCCTGAAGCCCCGGAGAGCTGCTGCCAGTCAGTGTAAACAATACTGAGCCAAATGGGCCAATGGTCTGAGTCAGTTTAAGGCAGCTTCCTATGCTCCTAAGAGGCAATGCTATAGGCCAGGGGTCAGCAAATTTTTTTAGCAGCGGGCTGGTCCACTGTTCCTCAGACTTTGTGGCAGGCCAGAGAAACGGCACCGGGGAGCGGAGCTGGAAGAAGAGGAGAGGGGGGCAAGTAGTCCTCCTCCCCAGCGCTTACCTTCCCAGGGGTTGCCACCACCACCACAGCTGCTGTTTCTCGTGAGTAGGCAGGGCAAGCTCATCCACTCTGGTCTCTGGCCCACAGGAGCACCAGGGTGGCGACAGTGGTGGAGGAAGAGGCCGAGTGGCAACGGAAGGAAGAGGCCAAGTGGCGGCAGCTCTACCAATCAAACCCCACCCCTGGTTTACCTCAGCATGGCACGGGGATGTCTGTGCCAATCAAAGACCGCTGAGGTAAATCAGGCACAGCGTTTGAGTGGCAGAGCCACCACCACTCAGCCTCTTCCTTTTGTTGCCATTGCCAGGAGTCTCGGCTTTGTGGCGGGTTCTGGCTTCGTGGTGCGGGCCGGATTTAGGACCCGGGTAGGCCTGATCCAGCCTGGGAGCCATAGTTTGCCGACCCCTGCTATAGCCCCTTCAAATATATGAATAAGCTGGGTAGAGTTGGAGCAATGTGTTTTGGGTGGGGAAGTGGTGGAAACTCCGGACTTTCACAAGCCTGGAATGCAAACTACGGCACAAGGTTAGAAGCACACCTGCTGCCCCATCTACCTTCACCTCTAGCCCCCACTGGCTTGCGGACCCTGGAAAGTTCCCCTTGGGGTAATGCAGCCCTCGGGCTAAGCTAGACTCCCCACTCCTGCCCTTGCAGGCAAAGTTCATGCTTTTCTGCAAAGCCGTGGCCTCTTGAGACGATGGCCCTGGGCCTCTTTGCCAATTGCAAAGCATACCAGGAAGAAGAGAAGAGGACCTCGGGCTCAGTAATTGCATTTTGCCTTCCACCGGGTCTCCGGGGATGGATAGTCCTCTCACTCGCTCCGGCAGCTAGAGCACACACACACACCCTCCACCGCCTGCCTCCTCATAACACTGCTTTGCTCACACCCCTCACTGCCATCCACCGTCGCGTTGGCCTGAGGATGAACTTGTTGCCATGGCAGGAGCTCAAATGCACACAGCCCAGCTCTGAATGGACAGGCAGTGGCAGAAGCACCGAGCTCTGCCCACTTCTCCTGGAGATTCTTGTGGATGGCCTCATGCTCACCATGGCCAGGGATCGGGCCCAACATCCGGCTAAGTCTGCCTCGGGATGTCTGGAAGCCTTAAATCACTCTTTCTCAAATTACCGGCTGCCCAGCACACACTCAACTTCCCCTCCCCACCCCAGGCTCTCCTCGGTCGGGGGGGGTGGAGTTTCCTTTTAAAGCAGACAGGAGAGTAAGAGAACCTCCCTTGCCCATGTGAGGTCTGAGTGAGGTCCACAGCACCTTCCAGAGCATAAAATCCAAGCACAAAAATGGGTAGAAGCCCCAGCCAGTTAAAAAGAGGAGGGAGAGGGAATTCCTAAGTACAGTGGTACCTCGGGTTAAGTACTTAATCCATTCCGGAGATCCGTTCTTAACCTGAAACTGTTCTTAACCTGAAGCACCACTTTAGCTAACGGGGCCTCCTGCTGCCGCTGCGCCACCAGAGCCTGATTTCTGTTCTTATCCTGAAGCAAAGTTCTTAACCTGAAGCACTATTTCTGGGTTAAGGGAGTGTGTAACCTGAAGCGTATGTAACCTGAAGCGTATGTAACCCGAGGCACCACTGTACTACAAAACTCTTTTTACTGTAAGCCCAGCCTGTTCCCAAGGGCCACCTTTTAGCAACATTTCTCTAACGCACCAGAAGATATCGTGGGACTTGCTGCAGTATCCCTGATGCGAAGGGGGTTGGAACCTTTGCAAAAAGATTTATTTCCTTCCGCCCACCCCATTGCCGCTACCGGTGCCCTGAAATGCAATTGGGCTCAGAAAAATAAACACTATTTCTTAGCACCTGGGGTTTTCTGGACAGAGAAATTCCAAAGAAAGCTTCAACTGTATTTATGTTTATTTAACCACAGTGGCAAGGAATCACTATGCACAGAAACAGAAGGAGGAATGAATACCCTCAAAGAAAAAATACCTGATGAAAATCATGGAATACGCAGAGATGGCAAAACTGACGCGCTGATAAGAGGCACAAGTTTAGTATCTTTCAAGGCCTGTAAACCTTTTCTCGTCTATTTAAAAATACCTTTTCATATGCAAAGTCCACAGTGGGGTTTGAAGTTTAAGAAAAAGAAAAAGCAGAACATAGTTAAGAAACCTGTTAAAGATGAAACTGGATGCGATGGAATTTAAAAACGCAATTGTGTGTAATCATGATTATAAATACTGAGGATGGGTGAGCAGGAAGTCATTAGGATTCCAGAATAGGATTATTACCGTTGAGTGGCAAAGTGTAACTTTGAATCTTGAAATGAAATAAAATATTAAGCGGGTTTCCTCCCAGAAAACTCATTCAGAGGCTCCAAAGGCAGCCAAGACTCTGCACTGGGGGTGACGGAATGAACCAACCCCACCCAAGACATGGAAGAACTGCTGGCCGCAGCAGCAGAAGCTAAGTGGAAGGAGAAACTGACAACACACAGAGACTCAGGCGCTTTGAGCTCCTACAAACAAAGGATGCTGTCACTGATCCAACTAGCTCGGCATTCTGTGCACCAGGGGAGGCAATCACATGCTCTCCAGGTGTCATTGGACCCCACCACCCACCATCCCTGACCACGAGGACCATAGGAATTGGGAGTCCAGCCATATCTGGAGGACTAAAGATTCCCCAACCCACCTCCAGCCTTTGGTGAGGAGCATTAAAAGAACCTGCTGGATCGAGCCAAAGGGGGCCCCTCTAGACCTGTTCTCACAGCAGCCAACCAGATTCCTCAATGTGAAGCCCCAAAGAAGGCCCGGAAAACAACAGCCGTCTCCCCACTTCCAATTCTCAGCAACTGGTTTGGAGGCCATCCTGAGCTAGAAGGGCCTGTGGCTTGATTTGTCCTAAATCAGCCATAGGAGTTGTTCTAGTCCATAAGAATATAGAAGAAACCCTGCTTACAGTCTTATACGCGACGTCTGCTTCAAGAATCCTGGTGGCCAAGTATTGGAAAGGGAATCAGTTACCCACTAGGGGAGAATGGTTATGTAAGCTTTCAGAATACTTAGAATTAGCCAAATTGACAGATATAATAGGACAAAAATCAAAAAGTGAAGTGAAAAGGGAATGGGAGTGCTTAAATGAATACCTTAAAAGCCAAGGTTCGAGGACGGAAATCTGGCTGTGTCTAGAATCACCTTGTGAAGTGAAAGGATAAGAAAGAGGGATTTATATCTAGATGCTAGGATAGAGATGATAAGGAAAACAAGATAAGAGGAAGATACAATGAGAGGTAAAGGAGGTGCTGTGGGATTGGTGGAAGTCAATGTTGTTGCTTTTAGTGTTTATATTATTAAATTGAAAGATACGGATTTTTTGTGGTATGCTGGTTTTTGTGTTTTGTGTGTTGTTATTTTTTGATATTTTTCATGTTGTTGTTGTTGTGTGGAAAACACTAATAAAATTTATTATTTTATAAAGAAGAAGAAAAAGAAGAAGAAAGAGGAGGAGGAGGAGGAGGAAGAGGAAGAGGAAGAGGAAGAGGAAGAGGAAGAGGAAGAGGAAGAGGAAGAGGAAGAGGAAGAAGAAGAAGAAGAAGAAGAAGAAGAAGAAGAAGAAGAAGAAGAAACCCTGCTTGATCAGGCCAAAGGCCCATCTAGTCCAGCATCCTGTTCTCACAGTGGCCAACCAGATGCCTGTGGGAAGCCCTCATGCGGGACCCAAACACAAGAGCCCTCTCCCCTTCTGCCATTTCCAGCAAAGGGCAATCAGAAGCATTGTTGCCTCTGACAGTGGAGGCGGGACTGAGCACCACCACTCCTCTGCATGCCACCTGGATGCTGCCACCAGCCCTTTGCCCCCTCTGTGCATCAGAAGGCAGTCCTTGCTAGCTTTCTGGAGCCTTGCCTCGCAGCAAAATCCCGCTTGCTGCTCCTCCTGCCTTCTTTCCAACAAGGCCTCTTGCCTCCATTGTTCCCTTCCTGTGACCTGTGAAAGCCGAGCCACTGAGCTCAGCGAGGGTGGTGGGCGCAAGAGACGGCATCAAAGGGACGCTAGCAGTGGAGGGGGCTGGGGCCTGATCTTGGCCTTGACAAAGCGCTGCTGTTAATCAAGCGGGAGCTCAAGGAGGTGCCAGCTTATTTAGCTGTGGCTCCTCTTCAGAAAGGATTGGGGGGCGGGGGAAGAGAGTCGAGAGGCCAAGCGGCTGCTCCCAAACCGAGAAGGGGAGATGCCATAAGATGATCAGCAGAAACCTTTTATGCTCCAGACTAATGGTCAATTCAGACACACATTCCAAGCATAAGCAACCCTATCAAGCCAGGAACAAGCACCCAGAAAACCTCTGCTTTTGCTGGATTTGATGCTGCAATCCTGATTGCATTAAACTCTGGTGCCTGGCTGCATTCGTAGTTTAGGAAGCTGGGAAAGAGAGTTAGGGTTCTTCCTGTGAGCTACACTTCCCCCCCTCCTGCACTGCCCTTGCTCCTGCAGGGCTAGCTATGTTAAACCAAAGTTATGTCAAACCGTTAGTCCATGGGTAGGCAAACTAAGGCCCGGGGGCCGGACGCGGCCCAATCGCCTTCTAAATCCGGCCCGTGGACAGTCTGGGAATCAGCGTGTTTTTACATGAGTAGAATGTGTCCTTTTATTTAAAATGCATCTTTCGGTTATTTGTGGGGCATAGGAATTCGTTCATATTTCCCCCCAAAAAAAATATTCCCCCCCCCCACGAGGTCTGAGGGACAACTTTTCTGCTGGAAAAGTTTGCTGACCCCTGCGTTAGTCCCTCTAGTTCAGTACTGTCTACACCAGAGCTTTCCAAACTTTTCCTGTTGGTGACACTTGTTGGAAATGCGACGTTTTGCGACACATTAATTCAGTTTTACTAGGAAATTGGAGGTTAAATGAACCCCTTTCCAGCCCCTGGAGGAGTGCAGGGACAGCTACACACTGCAGCCGACACACTAACGTGTTGCAACGCACAGTTTGGAAAGCTCTGGTCTACACCTTCTGGAAGAGGCTTTCCAGGGTTTCAAAGTCTGACCTGGAGCTGTTGGGAATCGAACCCGGGGCCTTCTGCATGCCAAGCAGATGCTCTGCCACCGAACTACAGCAAAATGGCGTAGAGCCCTCCCTATCACAACCGTCTCCAACCTGATCCCCCCCCCCCAAATGGACTAAAGCTCCCACCATCCCTGATCATTGGAAGAGACTGATGGCCAGTGGGGGTCTCATAGCACCTAATGGGACAAGGCAACCTTAGCCTTTCTAAACTAACCCCCCCCCCCAACTCTGTAGCTATCCTCCCTGGGAAGGGGCTCCAGCACTTTTCCCTTTGCTCTCCCCCCCCCCCAGCCATGTGGCATTTGAAAGGCGGTCCGCTCTGCAAGGAACTCAAGTGCAGAGCTCAGCCTCTTTCCCACCGCAACTTAGCTAAGAATGCATTATGCAGATAAAAGGCCGCTAGCCTTTTGGGCTACACCTGTTCATCTTTCTTGCAGGGACCATTCCTGTCTCTGGAGCTGTTTACCAAGGACGGGGCTTTGTCCGCTCTGCCGCCTTCTCCCAAGGCAGGAGGGGAAGGAGCTGCCTGTACTTGAGCTCGCCCAAGGCCCTCCTCCTGCCTGCATCTAGCAGTGTGCAAGTATTCAACGCCCTGGGAAAGAGCAAAGAATGAAAATGGCCAATTGTCTGTGGCTGAGCACCCTCTCCAAGCAGGAAAATTGCAAGGAGGTGGCAGAAGAAAAGAGAGGAGGGGGAGAAGAGTCCTCTCCCACTCACACCCCCTCCCCAAAAAATCTGAGAGGTAGATGTGAAAGAAGGTGGCAGTTGTGTGTGCTCTGAGAACAGTTCCCAGTCCTCTTAAGGATGCAAGCCCAGCGAGGAAGGAGGCCTCTTTTTCAATCCCTCTCGAGAATCCACATCGCTTGGGCCGCATCTCCCAGGCTCCGCAAAGCAAGCAGACTTTCGCTTTCAGCAGCGCCCCATTCAGCTCCGAACAATGAGGGACAATAGGCGGAGGGGAAAGGGTGGCCGTCTTTGAGCTGCATTCAAGAGGCCATCTGCTCCAGACGTCACGGCCAAGGCTGGGAACCAGGGAAGCTCCCAGGTTCGGCCTTCATCCCAGCCACTTCGCAAGCGGTCCTTAGGCAGAGCCGACTGACCCCGCCTTTGCCGACGCCAAGCCAGCTGCTGAAAATCAAGTTTAAAGAAGGAGCCTCCCTTTAAAAAGCCAAGATGCTACATCTGGGGTTGAGCAGCCGGGAAGGCAGAAATGCCTAAGCAGTGGCAGGGTTACCCTTTCCAACCCAAGGGCCACATGCCACTCTGGGCAACCTTCCGAGGGCCGCATATCACTGGTAGGTGGAGCCAGAGGTGAAAACGGGCGGAGCGACAGCTGTCAATTTCAGCTGGCTAGTTTCTGTACACAGTCACACCCCCTTCTCTATCCTGCATACAGGCAAGCAAGAGAACATGTCCCAGCAAGGCAAAAACACTCCCAATATTATGCAGGACCAGTGGGAAGGCTTGGGGAGAGTTCAAAGGGCCAGTTCGGTTCCCCACGTTCTGGGTTACCCTGCCTGATGGCTAAATAATATACAGTGGTACCTCGGGTTAAGTACTTAATTTGTTCCGGAGGACCGTTCTTAACCTGAAACTGTTCTTAACCTGAAGCACCACTTTAGCTAATGGGGCCTCCTGCTGCCATCGGAACACGATTTCTGTTCTCATCCTGAAGCAAAGTTCTTAACCCGAGGTACTATTTCTGGGTTAGCAGAGTCTGTAACCTGAAGCGTATGTAACCCAAGGTACCACTGTACAGAAGCCCTTCTCCAAATTAGGAGAAAGGGCCTTTTTCCTTGATAACTGTCTGGGTTTGAAGCATCCTCCGGAGAGGTGCCTGTCTAGCATCCACCTTGCTGAGTTTTAGTTTCTGGCTAAAACTTGTTTAATGCGTCAGGTTTCCCCATAATGTTGTTTGCTGCTGCTGTTGCTGCTACTTTACTGCTATGCAAAAGTGGCTTGGGAAAACATGTCCATTCAGCAAAATTGCATTAACCTGCTGGTGAATGTCATGAGGGCTTCTTGAAAATCGCAAACTGGTGCAGAAATGTGGCAAGCTGAGCTTAAGAATGGAAGATTGAGAAACTGGAATTGGCAGGTTCAGCCACCCTGACCCTGGGGACGGCCAAGGATTGGCCAACAACCTGGAGCCTGCCGTGAAGAAAACACCCAGAGAGATAAACTATACATGGAGCACGTCCAATCCAGAGAACCATGCAAGATGATAGACGGTGACATGAAAGAAATTTATAAAATTAAACATGGCACAGATGAAGTAGCTAGAGAAAAGTTTTTCTCCATTTCTTACAATGCTAAAACTCATAGACATCCAACGAAGGTGAATGCTGGAGATTCGGGACACATAAATGAATGGCTACTAGCCATAAGTTTTGATGCTTTTGAATTATGGTGCTGGAGGAGACTCTTGAGAGTCCCATGGACTGCAAGAAGATCAAACCTCTCCATTCTTAAGGAAATCAGCCCGGAGTGCTCACTGGAAGGACAGATCCTGAAGCTGAGGCTCCAATACTTTGGCCACCTCATGAGAAGAGAAGACTCCCTGGAAAAGACCCTGATGTTGGGAAAGATGGAGGGCACAAGGAGAAGGGGAAGACAGAGGATGAGATGGTTGGATAGTGTTCTCGAAGCTACAAACATGAGCCTGACCAAACTGCGGGAGGCGGTGGAAGACAGAAGTGCCTGGTGTGCTCTGGTCCATGGGGTCACGAAGAGTCGGACACGACTAAACGACTAAACAACAACAACACTAGCCACAAGAGGCAGCAATGCTGCTGAAGATCAGTTGCTGAAAACCTCTGGAGGTGGGGGGGAGTGTTATTGCATTCAGGTCCTGCTTGTGGGTTTCCCACAGGCATTTGGTTGGCCACTGGGCTCTCTGGGCCACTGGCTCTTCCTACATTCTTACAATGCAAACATACAATTATTCCGAAGATGTCCTTGGGCAATTGCTAGGAACCCCCTTACGATTTCTATGTGCTGAGACTTGATGGCTGTAACAATGCCGAAGCCTTCTCGGTTTTGCAAGACAAGTTAAAGATGATAAATTGCTCAACAGGATTCGCCATTAGTGCAATGCCTTGGATAAATTTCCCCTGAGCCTCCTGCAAACCACTGGGTGATGCTCCTACCTGCAGCAGGCGAATAGGAAAAGCCAGCAAGCAACTTATCCCCATCGCATAAGAGAGGGAGGTCAATTTTTAACATACCTTGCATGATTACAGTCCCAGAGCCCATGCAGTGCAGCTGGCTGTGTTTGAGTATGGAATCCCTCTAAGATAATACAACCTTCCAAGATTATACAGTAATCTTATAATTATGCAATAACAATCAGGGATGCATTGCAATGATCAGTGCAGATTTCCATGTCTTGCCTTTCAGCGAGATCTACTATTTTCTGTCCACGTACTTGAGAAATCATTTGGAGTGCTCTCTAGTATGTATCTTCTTTTGGAATGACCAAAGGTGTGTTTTCCATGAAGTAGTAGTAGTAATAATAATAATAATTTTATTATTATTTATACCCCACCCATCTGGCTGGGTTTCCCCAGCCATTCTGGGTGGCTCCCAACAGAACACTAAAAACAGAATGAAACATCAGAAATGAAAAACTTCCCTAAACAGGGTTGCCTTCAGATGTCTTCTAAAAGTCAGATAGTTGTTTATTTCCTTGACATCTGGTGGGAGGGCGTTCCACAGGGCGGGCACCACCACTGAGAAGGCCCTCTGCCTGGTTCCCTGTAACCTCACTTCTCGCAACCTCGGAGCTGGACCTCAGTGTCCGGGCTAAAGGATGGGGGTGGAGATGCTCCTTTGGGTATACTGGGCCGAGGCTATTTAGGGCTTTAAAGGTCAGCACCAACACTTTGAATTGCGCTCGGAAACGTACTGGGAGCCAATGTAGGTCTTTCAGGACTGGTGTTATGTGGTCTTGGCAGCCACTCCCAGTCACCAGTCTAGCTGCCACATTCTGGATTAGTTGTAGTTCCACTGCACATAACAGAACATGCACCCCATTCTCTTGAAATTGAAGCACCTCTTGTTTTTGGTGTTCCTAAATACTTTGGAGCGCAGTGACTAAAAAACCCCTCCCCTTTCAGTCTGATGCGGTGGCTCTAGGACACTAGGGATAGGGACCTTGCATGGACCCAGCTGCAGAAACAGTAATGGGTCTTCTGCCCCCTGCAACCCTGGACCACTACTCCCCTTTGATCCTGACCCAACCTGGCCTTTTCCAAGCAGCCTGATTCCAATCAAGATTAAGATCAGGTCATTCACACTGATCTCACCCAATGGCATACTTCTCCAGAGTCTTTTTCCAGGGCAAAATTCCAGCCTAGTAAGAGTCCCAGCTTCTCACACCCTCCCTCCTCCCCTCTTTCACTATAAAAATTTAAAAAAATAGAAGATCACTGTGTGGCTGGACAATGTTTATTACAGCATGTGGCTTTCCTGCAATCCACTGTGATCTGTTTCTCTCACCACCCCACTCAGTCCAGAGATACAACACCTATTAAAGAGGGTGGGAGGGGAAAGAGAGAGAGGGAATCCCTTCATTTAGGAACAGTCAAGGAATCCAATCATTGAGAAATGCAATAGAAAACTGACCGGATCCCTGCCTCCTGCGTTTAATGTGCAAATCTGAACATAGCGGGGCATATTTAAGGCCATATTCATAACCACACAGACAAAACAGTATCCATCACTTTAAAAAGTCATTGCTTACTCCAGAGAATTCTGGGAGCTGTAGTTTGTCAAGGATGCTGAGAGTATCCAGGAGATTTCTCCCCCCCCCCCCCCCGCACAGAGCTACAATTTTCAAAGGGATTTAAATGTATCTGTGAATGTGGCATCTGTGGACCTTTGGACTTCCCCAATGTTCCAGCACAGTTCTCACCAATAAAAACATTATCTAAAAATGTGTACAGTGGTACCTCGGTTTATGAACTTAATCTGTTCCGGAAGTCAGTTCTTAAATTGAAACTGTTCTTAAACTGAGGTGCGCTTTCCCTAATGAGGTCTCCCGCTGCCAGTGCCCTTCTACCGTTCGGATTCCATTCTTAGTCCAAGGTAAAGTTCTCAAACCGGGACACTACTTCCAGTTTTGTGGAGTTTGTAAACCGAATCGTTCTTAAACATAACTGTACTTAAACCGAGGTACCACTGTATTGACATAAAATACTTTCTTTAAAAACACACATTTAAATGTAGATTTTCTTCTATTAAATAATAATAATAATCTGCTAACTAAAAAGAAGAAGAAAAACCAACTTTCCTTCTGCACTGCAGCCCTAACTGCACACTATGGGATTCCCCACTCCAATCTTTGAGAAAGAAAAAGGAGCTTCAGATGTAGAGCCCCTCATCATGCTTAAAGGTAAAGGGACCCCTGACCATTAGGTCCAGTCGTGGCCGACTCTGGGGTTACGGCACTCATCTTGCTTTATTGGCCGAGGTAGTCGGCGTACAGCTTCCGGGTCATGTGGCCAGCATGACTAAGCCGCTTCTGGCGAACCAGAGCAGCACATGGAAATGCCGTTTACCTTCCTGCCAGAGTGGTACCTATTTAACTACTTGCACTTTGACGTGCTTTTGAACTGCTAGGTTGGCAGGAGCAGGGACCAAGCAACGGGAGCTCACCCCATCACGGGGATTCGAACCTCTGACCTTCTGATCGGCAAGTCCTAGGCTCTATGGTTTAACCCACAGTGCCACCTGCGTCCTTCATCATGCTTACTGTCACCCAAATACTGTCACCATTTAAAAACCTGCCCATTCTAGCAATTATAACCTGTGCTCCATCAACACCATCCAGCCAACTTAGCTACTGCACATCCATTAATGTCAAACAGTCAACAAAGGCAAAGTAAAGGATTTGCAAGATGGAGGAACCTCCTCAACTTACTTGCTGCTTGAATCCTGGCTTTGCGGCTCACCACCATCCCAAAGCGATTCCGAGCCATGCAGTCGTACTCGCCTTCGTCCGAGGACCCATCGCCCTTCAGTTTCTGGAAGTGGGAGAAGTACAGCGAGCCATTGGCGAGTGTGAAGGAGTCCTCTTTGTCCACCACCAGCACCCCGTTCTTGCGCCACGTGATGCTGATGGGCTGGATGCCTTCCACCTGGCAGTACAGCACCAGCGGCTGCTCCTGCACAGCTATGTGGTCACTGGGCTCGATGGCAAAGGAGAGTTCCGTGGAGCGGCTCAAGTCTGAAACACAGAGAGGAGGGAAGGGGAAGGAGAGGTCATCTCCAGGGCCACAGAGACACAGTCTTCCCCCCATGGCAGGGATCACCAACCAGGAAGCTGCCTTGCCAAGCGGGTCAGACCAGTGGTCCGTCTTGCTTAGCATCGACTACAGTGATTGGCCGTGTGGTACTCCAAAGATCTCAGGCAGCGTCTTCCCCAAATCTAGTTGGAAACGCCAAAGGATTGAAGATGGAGCTATCAAGATGTGGCCCTTCTCTTAGTGATTCCTCATGGCTCATAACGGAGAGCTAATTTAAATGTCAACATAGGAAGCTAGTCCAGTGTTAGCAACTCAGATATATAGGCTAATCGTCAAATGGCATCTTAAGCCTTGGTTACAGTCACCACAACGGAGTCTCTAGGCGCCTTTTTTCCAAGGAGATTTATTATTTATTATTATTTTCATTTCTATAATCCTTTCTGTTTTAAAGAAAATATCTCAAAGTGGTTTGCAACACATTAAAACATCAAATAGAACAATCCAGAATAATACAAATTCAAGCTTCAAGGACAATATTTCACATTCTTCTCTAAGTGACATTTTGCTGTCCCCATATTTTGATACCTGCTTAATATATATAGCTGCCCCACAGCAGAAGTACTCTAGGAAGTCAGTGTGGTGTAGTGGTGAGAGTGTTGGGCTAGGACCTGGGAGATCAGGGTTCAAATCCCCAGTCTGGAAGCTCACTGGGTGAGTCACTTGGAGTCAGTCAGAGCCTCTTAACCTACCTCACAGGGTCGTTGTAGGGATTAACTGAGGAGGGGAGTGAACCATGTATGCCTTGGAGAAATAGGTGGGATATAAATATAATAAGTAAGCTGTTCTGTTTGCCTGCTTAAGAAGGCTGGAGAGGCCAGCCAGATGGAGATGTCAGTCACCAACCTGGTATCCCCACATGGTCGCAACTGGACCCATGTTAGTCACAAAATGTGCCTGGCTCCTGGTTAATTTCAAGCACAGGAAGCTACGTGATCACTGAGTCACCCATTGGTCCACATAGCTCAGTGCTGTCCATAAACAGAATAAGATGCACAGGTAAGAGTTACTCAGGTCTGTCGTGGGACTAACTTGCAAGGAAGCCGGAAAGCCAAGTTTCAAGGTTTGCACCTGGGAATGCTAAAAATGTGTATGTGACCTGCAGAGCACAGGACACAGAATCCTGCAGCTGGGGGGGGGGGTTCATCTAGTTCAATCGCCTGCTTGAGGCAGGAAATCCAGAGTTAGAGATTTCCTCCTAATGTTCAATTGAAACCTGCCCTCTTGTAGTTTAAATCCAGTCGGTCTAGCCCAGTCCTTCACAAGAGCAGAGAACACATTTTTATGCTCTCCTGTGGGGAACCCCTCAAGTTTGGAAAGAGTGCTATTGCAACCACCCCCAGGCTTCCCTCCTCTAGGTTAGAGATGGGTCAGTTTCCGTTTCCCACATTTCCCCCCTCTTTAAATTCAGTTTTCCACATTTCCATGTCGATTTTTGTTTCCAAGAGTCCTCGTTAAAACCTAGCCGCATGAATTCAGTGCAAATTCATTCGAGTATACAATTTGGCCATTTGCATATGTAACTCTGACTGATATAAAGCATTTTTGACTGTCGGTTTCACCAATATGTGCAAACTTTACCTAAGTAGATGCATTTTTTGTACACACAGAGAACTGCATTGCAGGATGCTGAGTAAGGCAAATTTGAAAGGATGGCTGTATTGGGGTTCGCATTAAGTTTCAGAAAGTGCAAATTAGATGGATTCCCCTTTAAATGGAATCCAAGCTTAATTCCCAATATCCCAGCAAGAAATACGGTTCCCTTGGATCAATACAGCCCTGCTCCATAGCACCTATCTGCCTCGATGTTTAGAAGTACTAACCTTCCTGTTTACAAGACAGGCAGCTCTTTAAAGAGGGAGAGCAGAGGGAGGGAGGGAAATCTTAGATGAGTCTTTCCCCGACAGGATGAAGCTTGATGTTTTAAGATGCTTAATTGGTTAATAAAAGGAGGCGGACAAAGGCCATGTTTATTCTCAGCCTCCACTGCTCAAATGGAGTCGCCATTTGGAAAAGTTCCTGCAGCCTCACCTCTGACATGCAGCTCAGTAACCCAAACCCGCCTCTTTGTCTGCCCAAGTCCATCTGCCTCATCTCAGGTTTCACTCCATGCTGATCCCCTCGTAATCCAATTTAGGTTGCCATATATAAGGCGAGAGGGGGAATTCTGAAAGTGCCCAAGTCTCCCAAAGTAGATGGGTTCTCATTTCTGCAAAAGAGAAGCGACTAGCTCCTTTCAAAGCAGAATAGTGTTTATGGGGAAAGGTGAGAGCAATTCCATCTTTTGCCAAGCAGGCTAAGTTGAGGGCTGGGGAGCAGCCAGGCCTTAGTCAGCACAGACCAACAGCAGAGGTGGATTTAGGCAGTGCGACCAGTTCTGCCACACTGGGCGCCGAAACTATGACACAGCGAATTGAGCAGAACGGAAGGTGAGAGGTGGGGACGCTGAATTTTGGGCTGGCACAGGGCGCTGCTGAAATTTGAAAGACCAAAGTCTGCCCCTGCCAACAGAGATGCTCAGGCTCAGTTGAGTGCCAAGGGGGGCGGGCATTACTGCTGACACAGGTAGTACTGTCAAAACCAGAAAAGAGCCAGCTCCTGCTACCTTAAAGGTAAAGGGACCCCTGACCATTAGGTCCAGTTGTGACTGACTCTGGGGTTGCGGTGTTCATCTTGCTTTATTGGCCAAGGGAGCCAGCATACAGCTTCCAGGTCATGTGGCCAGCATGACAAAGCCGCTTCTGGAGAACCGGAGCAGTGCACGGAAACGCCATTTACGTTCCCGCTGGAGTGGTACCTATTTATTTACTTGCACTTTGACATGCTTTCAAACTGCTAGGTTGGCAGGAGCAGGGACTGAGCAACGGGAGCTCACCCCGTTGTGGGATTCGAACAGCCGACCTTCTGATCAACAAGTCCTAGGCTCTGTGGTTCAACCCACAGTGCCACCCGGGTCCCTCCCTGCTACCTTAGTCACCACTTAAAAGTGTTTGAAATTAGCCAGGCACCGAATGACTCCTCAAACCAAGGTTACAGTCGCCAAAACGGGATATCTAGCTGCCGTTTTTGAGCAAGACTGCTCTAAAGTTTTATTTTTCAAACGATGGACCGGCTGTGATGGATTCTTAATTAAACATCTGGCTAGTTCAGATGATAACCTTGAGCTAGATTAAGTACTTAAAGAACTTGTAGAAGGAAAGTCACTTGATCCAGGGACATCTACATCTATTTTAGCCTCTTCCTACCAGGGTTCGAAATTAGCAGGGAACCAGGCACATTTTGCGCCTAAAGATTCTCCATTTGCGAGAACCTAAATAAGTCTGGGTGCCATTTTTTTGCACCTGGCTGACACTCAAGGATTACTGAAATGTATGTGCTTTGAAGCCTCAAAGTGCCATATTTTTTGCTCTATAAGACTCACTTTTTCCCTCCTAAAAAGTAAGGGGAAATGTGTGTGCGTCTTAATGGAGCAAATGCAGGCTGCGCAGCTATCCCAGAAGCCAGAACAGCAAGAGGGATTGCTACTTTCACTGCGCAGCGATCCCTCTTGCTGTTCTGGCTTCTGAGATTCTGATCACTGAGCAGGGGACGGGAACACAGGAAGCTTCCTTACACCAAGTCAGGCCTATTGGTTCATCTAGCTCAGTACTGCCTACCCTGGCTGGCAGCAGCTCTCCAGGGTTTCAGGCAGGGGAAATTGGCAAACCTTCCTGGAGGTGCAGAAGTTTGAACCTCAGGTCTTCTGAGCAGAGGACAGTTGCTCTGTCACTGAGCGACACTTCGCTAAGCTCTGGAGGTAGCCACAGAGGGGGAAGAGTGGTCACTTGTCTCCTCAGCTGCCCAACATCCCCTGCCACTATTTGTAGGTTTGGCAATGAGGCAATGTGGGCGCTCAACTAGAGGGCACCTCCAAGCATGAAACCAAACTCTAAAAAAACCTCTTAAAAAATAAAATAAGGAATGTTTGGTTTAGAGATCAGCTTGGATTCGCTGGCAAAAGAGTGGCCTCAATTGAAATGAAGGCAATTTCGGATATGGATGAGATGTTTCGTCTTTTGCCCTTGAAGAACTGAAATACCACCCCAGGCCAGAGGCAAAAGGTTAAAAGTGGTTTTGGAGGTGGATTTGGAGGTCCATTTTCTTCTTCTTCTTTGTTTAAGGCAATTGTAAATAAGATTACACAATTAATGGAGAGGGAGGGAAAAGCCTCCATTCACTTCGCTGGAGGGGGAAAGATAATAATTGCGGCTAATTTCCTAATATAGCCCTGTTCACATCTTGGATGCCTATCAAATCTAATATCATGGTGCCAGAGCCCTGAGGCCAGTGGGTGGGAAGACAGATTTGAAGGAAGCCTTTTCAAATCAGGATGTGCAACACTGCAATAATATAAAACAGTTGTGTTATATACAGTTGTGCTATATACTTCTGAGCCCAACACAGCTGGGCTCAGAAGTAAGCCCAAGCAAGTTTAAATGGGTCTAACTCTGACCCAGGGCTGTAGCCTCCTATGCCAAGTTAGCTTCTTAAATAACTGGGAGATTCTTCATCAGTCAGTTAAGTGCTTGCTCATCTCCGCTCCAGCTGGGGCTTTGTCAAGGGAATTTTCTCTCCCTCCTTTTAAATCGCTTTTACCTTTTATTATGGCAAAGGAAAGGAGGGTGGGAGCGAGGAAAATGTAATTGACAATGTCACAATGGAGGAGGGAAAACTTCAAGACAGAAAACTCCCCCTCTCTGCCAGTTCTCCTGCGAGAAACATTTCATATCTTCCCCAACAATATGATGTGTGGCGACACAAACAGTTATTTAACCAAAAAATATCACCCAATATTTGATCAGAGAGAAAACAATTAGCAGGGGAAAGGCTGAACTCCCAGATTTATCTTGCAGAGAGAGGGAAAGGGGGGAGGGAGGAGGCTTGGGGGGTGAATGAGAGCTTTTCAATGCACTCTGAAGTTGATTTAATTATTGTTTTCCCCATCTTCCAACCCTCGCTTTTAACTGGGCATCTGCCGTTCCTTTCCACAACCTGAACAGCACCAACTATCACTGCACAGTATCAAGGTTGCAGTCGTCTGTGTACCCACATCTGGGAGTAAGCCCCATTGAATGTGGTGGGGGCTTACTTCTGAGTAAACTTGCAAAGGGTTGTGTTGTGAATGGGTTACCAGACTCCAGGAATCTTACCTCCTCCCCCAAAATGACACAATGGGGTTTTTGCTTCAGGAGGGACGCCACCCTAAATGCAGAACCCACCATTGCATTATTTTTTTTAAAAAAAAACCAACCCCTCCTAATATTTTTCAGATGCTCCAAAACTAAGCTGAAGCCTTCCCAGGTGTTAGCACTCCAAATACAATTGCTAAGGTGAAACAGGAAGGAATTTGTGGCGGGGGGGGGGGGCTCTACGGAGACAGCCAGAAAGAGATCAAACTAGCTCTGACCCTTTCTCTCTTTTTTTCTGCAAAGCTACAGGAGGCTCAATCAGGGATTCCACAGAGGGGCACCGTGAGAGGTTTGGTCATATGAAATCTATTTACAGCTACCGTAAGGGATCAGTCCTTGCACTGTCTAACATGGGGAGGTGGGGAATGAGCAGGGAGCATATTGGGATCTACTGGGAGATCTCTGAGTAATTCACAGTAGATCGGCATGTGGTTCTGACTCCTAATCTTCTAGCGATTCCAACTAGAAAGCTTCTTTATTTCTTTTTTAAAAGCACAGGGTGGTGAGGAGAGGGAGAAGAACATGAGTTTAGGTTCAAAAGGACCTGTGTGCTTGGTTCTGGTACTGATCATAATAACTGTTATTATATCATTATCCCATCAGATGTCAAAGAAATACACAGCTGTATGACTTTTAGAAGACATCTGAAGGCAGCCCTGTACAGGGAAGTTTTTAACGTTGGAGGTTTTATAATGTTTTTAATATTTTGTTGGGAGCTGCCCAGAATGGCTGGGGCAACCCATTCAGGTGAATGGCATATAAATAATAAAATTATCATCATCATCATCATCACCACCACAAACTCCTTAATTCTTAACTAAACCTCTCTTTCTTTCTTTCTTTCTTTCTTTCTTTCTTTCTTTCTTTCTTTCTTTCTGTACTTATTACTACATTTACTTTCCACCTAGGAGCTCAAGATAGTGTTCATGGCTCTCCCCATCCCCTCTTTTACTCTCACAACCACCCTATGAGGGAGCTCAGACTAAGAGGCATGCTCGGCCAAAGGTCACCCAGCAAGCTTGATGGCCAAGTGGGAGTTTGAATCCTGGTCATAGTCACAAAACACTCTAACTACTCCACCACATTGGCCCTTTTTGCACCTGGCTGTGATTGGTGGGCTCTGGGTTCTAGTGAGAAACAAGCAAACCAAGGAGATCCTGCATGCCTGAAGTCCACCATCCTTGGTCTAATATCTAATCCATGTATTGAAGACTCGCTTGAAGGCCTTTGGGGTTGGGTTTGCTGTGAGCAACCCTCTTCTAGGGCCTTGCTTTACAGTATGAGTAGGAAACCTTTTCATCTACAAGGGCCACATCTTCATCAGGATCAGCCTTGTAGGGCCAAATCAGACAAGTGGATGAGGCTGCCCACCTATCAGTTCCATGACATCACAGTGACATTACATGCAAGATACTTTGAAGTCCTGAAGCTGGGGCTTCTAAAGGAGAGAGTTTCTCCCCTTGACTTGGCAGTGGGTTGCAAGGATCCTCTGCTAAAATTACGGTATAATGGGGGAGGGAAATCCTCCCCTTTAGCAGGGGCTTCCAATGCACAGCCCTTCCTGATCCAGGCAGGGGTGTGCATCAGGATAAAAGGGAGGAGGTTTGTTAGCAGGGAATCCATAGTAGGTCTGGGTGGAAACCTCTATGAAATCAATGGAAGAGAAATTCCATTTTAGCAGATGGCTGCAACCTAAACCCCTTCCTGAATCTCCAGGGTTTGGGGAAGGGGTCTTTCCTACTTGGAGAGACCAAGGAGTCAACCGGAGAACTTTTTTGCACTCAAAACGCTGAGTCAAGACCCTTCCACACTCCAAACAAACAAAGGACACACTAGCACTAAGCATCATAGCATTAATGCTTCCCAAGATATTCTGTTGGAAACCTGCACTGAAGCTATCCCGGAGCTCTCTTAGGTTGAAGCTGCCCTGGGGAGCATGGCTGAGCCTCCTCCACAAGGGGCCATTGGCCAGTCCCTCTCTGCCTCTCTTTCTTTGAAAGTGCAATTATGGGCCCGCTCACTTCCTGCCCTGTTGCTTTTACGGGCTCGCAAAACACATGAAAACAATTATTTTTATCCTCCTGCAAAACCAAAACTTTCTAGACTCTTTTGGGTTGACTGGCCAAGGACAGGCTTTTTCATGAGCCGTGCTACATAATTTATTGGTTTTTTTAAAACTCTGTAAAGTTTTTTAAGAAAGAAAAAAAGAACTCCAGTAAAGTTCAGACCAGTTCGTGAGACTGAAGTAATTCCGAACTGACTCTTTCATGCACAAACCCCCTAATCATTTGGATTTAACAGATGTTTATAGTCCATAGAGAACTTGACTTGCTACAGGATACTAACAATGGCATTGTTCAGAAAATGGAAATAAGAGTGTGAAGAGGAAATAGCAGTTAGGGCTTGAATAGTTCTGTCCCCTTCCAAACTAAAGCTTATACAGTGATACCTCGGGTTACATACACTTCAGGTTACAGACTCCGCTAACTCAGAAATATTACCTCAGATTAAGAACTTTGCTTCAGGATGAGAACAGAAATCATGTGGTAACGGCGTGTCAGCAGCGGGAGGCCCCATTAGCTAAAGTGGTGCTTCAGGTTAAGAACAGTTTCAGGTTAAGTACAGACCCCCGGAACGAATTAAGTACTCAACCCGAGGTACCACTGTATCTTGATTGCATTTATATACCACCTTTTCCTCCAAGTTGCTCAGGACAACATACATGGTTCTCCCCCTCCTCATTTAATCCCCACAACAACCCTGTGAGGTAGGTGAGGCTGAGACACAGTGACTGGCCCAAGGTCACCCAGCAAACTTCGTGACCAAGCAGTCATTTGACCCCTGGTCACCCGGGTCCTAGTCAGACACTCTAACCACTACACTAAGTATTTAAAAGGCACCATCACACACACACCCCAACAACCAGTCCAATAATAAACTTCAAGTTGCAGTGGAAACACCAAACACACAAGGAAAGTCCTACTAGAGACTGCAAAGATGGGAAGAAATCAGGCTAATGGCCCATTTGGTCCAGAGTCTTGTTCTCACAATGACCATCCCAGTGTATCTGCAGAGATATGCAGGCTACTCTCCCCGGCCAGTGTTAGAAGCTCAGGTATATAAACTAGGCGCCAAACGGCTCCTTAAACCAGGGTTACAGTCACCAAGAGGGAATGCTTCATTGCCATGCTGGGTCCAGACAATTCGAACATCATATTTTTCAGTAAGACTTTTTGGGTTCCTGAAATTCATTCTGGTTGTGCAGATAAAATGTAATGGCTAGGATTCGACAGGATGTGTTGCTTGTGTGTGAAAACAGTCAAGATCCAAGGAGGCATGCACCTCCAGATGGTGGAGATGTCCCACATCATCCTGCCACCCAGGCATCTTCCCTTGGGTGCAGGTGGCCAATCACCAGGTGCAAAATGTGCCTGGTGAACTTCAAATGCTGCTCTCCCCACCTGAGATTCCCAGCAACTGATATTCAGAGACCTAGTATCTCCGAGAGTAGAGGTAACAGTGGCAAGTAGCCACTGATAGCCATGGCCTTCAAGAATTTATCTAATCCTCTGTTAAAGCTGCCAGACTTAGCAGTCAGCTTCGCATCCTGCTGACTGATTTTATATCTACTGCTAGTTTTACTGTTGCTACAATAATTGCTTTCGTTGCTGATGTTTCTGGTCTGTTTTATATTTGTTTTATGGTTCTCTTTCGCAGGCTTTCTTGAACATCTGACCTGAAGCTTCCAACCTTCAACTTTGCCGGACGCTGGGGGCTTCGCTCAAGGAAAATCCGGCACGTGGATCTGCTTGGACAAGCTGTTCCTCGGAGCTGGTGGAATGGGGAAGGCCCAACCCAGCAGTGGCTACCATGGGAACAAGATCCAGACCATCCCAACAGCAGCCACTGCGCCATGGCAATAAAGCCAGCTTCCCTTGATCTCTCCATGCCACACAAAGGAGCTGGTGTGGATCAGAAAGCCTGGTGGAGATGGCATAAAAGAAGAGAGTCTTGATGGACAGCCACTTCCAAAGGCAGCACGGAGGACAGCTGAGTTGACTTTGGGTTCCAAGGGGAAAAGACAAAAGGGGCTCCTGAGAGCAAAAGCAGGAGTAAAGAAAGACTAGAAAGAGAGAAACGCGGAATGGGAATTTTGTTCCTCCAAGATGCACCAGAAAAGCAACCCCAAAAGCAGCACTTTGGCTCACTCATTCACTGCATGCCCACATTTGTTGTTGTTTAGTCGTTTAGTCGTGTCCGACTCTTCGTGACCCCATGGACCAGAGCATACCAGGCACTCCGGTCTTCCACTGCCTCCCGCAGTTTGGTCAAACTCATGTTGGTAGCTTCGAGAACACTATCCAACCATCTCATCCTCTGTCGTCCCCTTCTCCTTGTGCCCTCAATCCTTCCCAGCATCAGGGTCTTTTCCAGGGAGTCTTCTCTTCTCATGAGGTGGCCAAAGTATTGGAGCCTCAGCTTCAGGATCTGTCCTTCCAGTGAGCACTCAGGGCTGATTTCCTTAAGAATGGAGAGGTTTGATCTTCTTGCAGTCCATGGGACTCTCAAGAGTCTCCTCCAACACCATAATTCAAAAGCATCAATTCTTCGGCAATCAGCCTTCTTTATGGTCCAGCTCTCACTTCCATACATCACTACTAGATCTTTTTTCCAGGAAGTCAGCAGAGCAGCTGCACCTAAAAGAGAGCTGCACTCGAACCTGGGAATGTTAACGTGTAGATCAGTCTCCCCTCAACCAGGTACCCTCAGGAGGTTTTGAAGTACGACTCCTATGGCCCCAGGCAATGGAAGCTGTAGCCTAAAACATCCGGAGGGCACCAGGTTGGGGGACAGCTGCTGTAAATAATCAGCTGACCCCCCTGACCCCATTCCCATCCACCTTTCTTTCGCTTCCAGCACAGCTCGGTTCACACGCCAGAGAACCAATCTGCTCCTTCCTTTTGTTAAGCTGGCTGTTTTGATTAGAAATGAGAGCGGATCCAATCTCGGCACTTTCAAATGCATTTCTGTGCCCAACGCCAGCTTTAATTTCATATATCATGTCAACGTTTTTTATTCGTTAAATGATACCCGGCGTGCGGTTTAAGCAGGGAGAAGGGGAGATACATATGGGGGTATTACACCAATTTAGGTGAAAGCAATCCCATTCCACATCAAAAACAAAACTAAACCCATGTAGGCAGAGGAATTAATGAAAGCTTAGACCCTTGAATAATTTAAAAAGTGAAGCCCTGGTTAAATATAAATGACAAGATTTAATTCTAGGGCTCTGACCGAGCAGGGTCTGCAGCTCATATCCTGTTCTGGTCCCTGAAAACTGGGCTCTGTGGAAGCAGACAAAAGCTGTCCATCACTCAAGACAAAGACAATTTTTTGGATTTATTTTTTAAATATATAGCGTCAAGGCTTGCAAGCTGTTGTAAACCTAGTGTTTCAAGTTACCCGTTCCTGATCCTTTATCCTTCAACTCAATTACTGAGATCCTCCGATGGGGCACTTCTGGAGGCTCCTCATAAGGCCCCTGAGATTTGATCAACCTTTACTAGGGACTCAGTCTTTTGCATGGCAGGCCCTGTCCTGTGGAACTCACTGCCAGTGGAGACTCAGCAGCAGGGCCAACCCAAAACATGTTGGCACCTGAGGCGAACCACAAAATGGCTCCCAGTTCCCTTCCAAATTGGAATCCCAGCTGCTAGGATCCACAGGGATCTGGTTTGCAACTGTGACAGCAGGATGCCAGACTCTGATCCAGCCTTTGGAAGCCTTGTAAGTCATTGCAGGAGAAGGGCTGTGAGCAACAGCAGACCGGAAACATTTCTAGGACCAAGCTGAAACTGTCAAGCTTCCCTGTTACTGTTTCCTTTTCACCAAGGGGTGAAATGCTGTTAATGCAATATTGTTATATTTCCAGTGCTGAAATGCTGGGAGGTTTTGTATATTGTTATATTTGCCATGACGCTGTTGTTTTATTACGTTATCATGAACTTTTTCTCGCAATGGTTGATTTTGAGATGCATTCCTGTTTTCTTTGTTGTAAGCCGCTTTGAGCAGGATTCTTTTTTGCAGAAAAAATGGCATGCAAATAAAATTGTGAATGAAACAACTTGGTTCACTGGTGGAACAACTTGGAATACCTTAGAGCTGCCGCCAGTGGAGTTCTGAGACCCTGCGTGAATCACAAATCAAATGTGGGAGGAGAATAATGCAATAATAATGCAATCCAACCACACAGATTTCCCTCCTTCAGGCACAGATACCAGTTCAGTGCCACAACAACCAGCGAAGGCAAGTGTTAAAGCTTGATCAGGACACAGGACATTTAAATGCTGCATTCACAAGAACATGCAATGGACAAGTGTTGAGTCTCTTCTGCGAAATGGGGTCATTAAAGATCTACTTTCACAAGCTGTTGGAAAGAGGAGTGCTAAAAGTGCACCTTTAAGTTGGCTAGACCACATTTTACTCAAAAGTAGACCCGTTAAAACTAGTAGAAGCAGGTTAGTAACGCCCATTTAATTTCCACAGTAACTGCTTTAACTGGCATTGGTGTTTTAAGTTTCACACGACAAATTAATATTTCCTACAAAGAGGACTGGGAGGTGAGCTCCAGGGATACCTCGATTCCTTTAAGCCACAAGAGATACAATCTTCAGGAAGATCAGAAAGCAAAACCATGCCCTGCAAAAATCAGGATTGCTTGTCTGTTGTTTTTCTACTCTTCCTAATACCCATCTAGCTGTCTGGTGGTTTGCATTTATGAAGGGTTCAGCTTTCAAGAGATTGTCAGATGGGGGGGAGAGAGAAAAAAGAATCAGCATTATTTCAATCATCTTAATTGCATACTATTATCCGCCCTGACATCATGACAGGCACGTGCTAATAAGCAGAGCTCCCTAATTGCATTTAGTTAATCAGCGCTTTGTACTTCACAAGGGCCACAATACACACTCTGCTCACCTTTGACTGCTGGAAGTGCAAGTGTTAGGGACCTTCGTTTGCTGAAACCCACAGCCTCATCCCTCTCATTATTCAGTTCCTAAGAGGCATCTCACCTCCAGTGAACAAAATACCCTCCTTTCCCTCTTGGTCTCTTTGAGACCAGCAGTGGGAGCTCAGAGGTCAAAGGCAGCTCTCCTCTGGGCCTCTGTCTAGCCCTTTGAACTCTCCTCAGGCCACACCCCTCACTGGCCCTGCCCCGCACCCCCAGAGTCTTTGCCTGGCTGGAATTTGTCCTTTGATCATGCTCCTTCTGCGTAGGAACTAGCTTGCTCTACAGTAGTAATATTCACATTCAATGCTCTGCACACTTTGGCCTCCCCATCAATGGCATGTGGCCCTTGGAAGGCTATTCAGGGAGAATGTGGTCCTTAGGCTGGAAAAGGCTCACCACTCCTGTTCCAGACAAGGCATCCCTTGCCTCTTCCTTTCCTTCTGCTCTTCCCCATTCCACCCCCAACTACTACTGTTTGAATTTAGATTGTCAGCTGCTTGCAGGCAGAGACCATGGAAAGCATTACAGGAGACCATAGGAAACTGCTCAGTTGATTTGCCCACCTAGACTAGTATTGCAGACTCTGGCAGGCAGCGGCTGTGACCCTTTTAATGACAGATCCCAGCGCGTGAATCCAGAGCTTGCGCATGCTGAGCACCTGCTCTGCCCCTGATCTGCAGTGTGCACAACTGTCCACCATGTACACAGATCATGCTGTCGGAAAGTTAAGAGCCTGCTGGATCAGGCCAGCGAACCATCTAGTCCAGCATCTTGTTCTCACAGTGGCTGACCAGAAGCCTCTGGGAAGCCTGCAAGCAGAACCTGAGCACCAGGGCACTCTGCCCACTTGTGATCTCCTGCATAATGCCTCTGACAGTGGAGGAAGAACATTGCCATTGTGGCTAGTGGCCAAAGTGACATGTAGCCACTGGTAGCCTTGTCCTCCTGTATGAACAGCCACCAGCAACAATGGATCATGTGATGATTGTGCTGTAAAAGGTAAAGGGACCCCTGACCATTAGGTCCAGTCATGGCCGACTCTGGGGTTGCAGCGCTCATCTCGCTTTATTGGCCGAGGGAGCCAGCGTACAGCTTCCGGGTTATGTGGCCAACATGACCAAGCCGCTTCTGGTGAACCAGAGCAGCGCATGGAAACACCGTTTACCTTCCTGCCGGAGCAGTGCCTATTTATCTACTTGCACTTCATGCTTTCGAACTGCTAGGTTGGCAGGAGCAGAGACCGAGCAACAGGAGCTCACCCCGTCACAGGGATTCGAACCACCGACCTTCTGATCGGCAAGTCCTGGGCTCTGTGGTTTAACCCACAGCACCACCCGCGTCCTGATTGTGCTGTAGGAGTTCCCAAAAGAAGTTGTGGGGTGGGGTGGGGTTGGAGAAGGGACACAGCAACCTCCCACTTTCCCCGTTTCTGACCTAAATGCCCCCTTCCTCCTGGCTATTCAATTCACATAAATTTGGAGGCTGGGCATCAAAAAAAAGTGGGGAGCAGTGGAGAATGATGGCAAACAGAAGGAGCAAATGCTTGCAATCATTGGCAAAGGTTTCAGCTCAGCAGTTCCAAGGGGGAAATCCCTGTAATGTTTATGCTGTTCTGCTTCAATCCGGTGGGTGGTGTTAACTAACAAGTTCCTGCATTTCTTGAAAGGTAAAAACCACACATTGCAATAAAGCCTCCTGCTTTCGAGGATCAGGAAAAGAACACTAATCTCATGCCCAACTTTCCATCCTGCTTCCCTTGCGGCTGTTTTAAGAAGGCTGTTTCTCCCAATCACGTTTTTGTGCAACGGCTTGTGATTTCGCTGCCTTCTGTATCAGTGGCTCCGTGCCATGCCTGCTTGGCTCAGAAGAAAGCCCCTCCAAGTCCAATGGATTTAATCGCAGGTAAGCATGCACAAAATTGCAGCCTTCATCTTCCCTCCTGTCCCTAGTGCATGCAAAGGAACAACACAGAAAGAGAGGCATTTTTATCCCCCATGGCCCACTTGGGAAAACATTTTGCAACTGTGTTTTTTTTAAATATGAATTTAAAGGTGGCTTTTCTGCAGACACGTTAGTGAACATCCTTCTGGAAACTTGCAGGAAAAAAAACATTTAAAAGTCCTATTATGTGTAGTAGAGGCTTTTCTCCAAGATGCCTAGTCTTCTCATCAGCATCTTTTCAAGCACATCAACTTTGACGGAGAAAAGGTCTTCCGGACTCTAGAAAAAGGCCAGCACAGCCTAACATCTTTCCAACCAGAGACCTCCACAAAGCAGCACACAAAGACAACAGCCCCTCTCTCCCTGCATGCCATTGTGGCATAGTGGTAAGAGTGCAGGTCTAGGGCCTGGGAAACCAGGGTTCAAATCCCGCATTTGGCCATGAAACTCGCTGCATGACCTTGGGCCAGTCCCTGCCTCTCAGCCAAATCCAACTCACAGGATTGTTGTAAGGATAAAACAGGAGAGGGGGGAGAACCATGTGCACCACCTTACATGCCTTGGAGGAGAGATGTGGGATATAACAAACGTAAGGGAAAATAGTTCAGCTCAGCATATGAACATGGTTCTCATGACCAATACCGTTTACATAAACAAAAGCATGCCCTATTATTCCAGCTTGTTCCGTTTGCTATTACCCATATGCATTAGCTGGAATGAGAGAAGTATCCTGTTTAGATGGCAAGCTTGCAAGTCCAGCTAAGAGGCTTTATGAAGGTCCACGCTGGGGTAATCTCAAGAGTTCACCTTGCTTCGCCTTCCAGTTCTGCTGTCTCAAGCCACCTTCCTTTCCCAGGAAACGCTCTTGGTGCATTTGCCCCTTGTGCATTTGAAGTTTCCTTTATGCTTTAATGTTAACCATCCATTGCACTCCTATGGATGCCTCCCGATATGTTGCTATCCCGGATAAGAACAGTAAGAAGGAGAAAAAGCCAGCACATCCCCTGCTTTGTCCCTGAAACCCAAGAGTGGGTCCCACAACCATTTCAGCAATTCTGTGTTTTGAAAGGAGCAGGGAGAGTGGGACTCATGAGACCGACTAACTCCTCCATACCCATCGGGTTCTCTGGACTTTCCCTCCAGCAAACTGAAGACATGCACCCCCTGCTTGCACCCCACTTCATACTAAAAGGGTATCGCAACCTCCATACTCCACAAACCCCTTCTAGACCACGATCGTAAGGACTGACCAAAATCGGACCATACCAAATGTCCATTTAATCTGTCCCCAACGGTGCCGATCACATGCTGGGAACGCCCATTGGGGCAAGACAGAGAGAGCCACCCCCAACTGCCGAACCCCAAGACCTGGTGGCAATCAGAGGCAGCCTGTCTCTGGGAATCAGAGGCGTACTGCCTCACCACAGCACTGGTGCAGGGAGAAATCTCACTCTCCACATGGCCTATTCTTAACACACAACACACGGAGGCAACTGCAAAACCGTGGCTCAGCCCTGCATTAACAATGTAAAGTGCTCCTTACCATAAGACCCAACAGGACCTAGGAACAGAGAAAGGCAACTTACAGCGAGTCAGACCATTGCTCCACCTGGGTCTGTACTGCCTACACTGGCTGGCAGCCTCCCACCTGAAACCCTAGAGAAAGGTTCTCCCCGCCCTTCCTGGAGAGGTAACCAGGATTTGAATCTAGGATCCTTCTGCACGCAAAATAGATTATCACTGTACTGTACTGTACTGTACTCAGCTGTACTGTACTGAGCTACTACAACCACTATCTTTTTTTGGTAAACGAGATTAAATAAATACACCAAAGACGGGTCAGGCAATAGCTACCAGTCATTGTGTAGAGGCACTAGACCCCCGGAGCCCAGACTCTGGGGAAAGATGCCTTTCTGAGCTTTGCAGAGGCATCTCTCGCTCGTTAGGCAGCGCTGGAATCAGAGCACCAGGGCGCGATTTCGGTCTGGTCCGAAGCACAGCGCTCCTGATGCTCTTAAACAAAGAGGGTGCGGAGGAAGGCGAGAGTGATTTTATCATGTGCAGAAGCCTTTATCCGAGGCAGAAGGGCGAGCGCAGCTCCTTCCCTGCAAGAGCCGGTGCTTCGCCCAGAAGCGCCTCTCTCTCAGCCTCTCCGTTGTGCCTCTGAAGGAGGCGAGGGAGGCGGAGAGAACAGGCGGATCGCGGTCGTCGGTTTATTTACTGCGACTTGGCACGTTTCCCTCCTTGGAAGAGGACTTGTTGACAGACCCATGTGCTTTCCAGAGAAGGGGAGGAAAGAAGGGGAGAACCACGCGCGCACCCAAACGCAGCCGGAGAGAAGCCGGGGAGGCGATCGCGCGGCAACAGCCCCGTCCGGAGCTTCGGGGTGCGATTGCCATTTCCACACACACACATAATACACACCCCGAGAAAAGGGCTCCCCCGCCCCGTCGAAGAAAAACAAAGTCTGAAAACGGCGCACGCCCAAAAGTTGAAATCTCAGCTAGTCAGAGGAGGGGTCTCCCTACCCTTCCTGGAGAATCGGTGCCCCCCTCCCTCGTCCCCCTGCCCCTCCGAAGGGAACCCCGCGTGCCTACCTGCTGCCAGGGCGGCGGCGACCAGGAGGCAGGCGAGCGAGCAAAGCGGCGGCAAGGGCCAGCCGCGGGGAGCCATTGGCTCCGGGAAGATTGGAGAGGTCCTCTTTCTTTTCCTCGCGGGCGGGTTCCCCCGAACCCTTCTCTCGACGACGAAGCCCCGTCCGGCGCGGCTGCCTCGCTTCTCTCCCGGGCGAAGCAGGCGTGGCGAGGAGCCCACCGAGCCGCACAAAGCAGCGGCCGCGCACGTGCGCCCGCCGCCGGGCCCAAAGACGAGCGCCCTCGGAGCCAGGCAAGGCAGGCGATGGGTGAGGGGATCCGTCCGTCCGTCCGTGGGGCAGGCCGAGCCTAACGCCTCAACCTTCGCCTCGAGGAGAAGCAGTAGCGGCGGCAGCGAGGACGGGAGGAGCCTGCGCGGCGGCGAGGGCCGCCTTGCGCCATCTTGCCGGACGGGCAGCCGGCCTGCCTGCCTGCCTCTTCGCCGGCGTGCGCTCTGGCGCGGCTGCTCTCCCGGCGCCCGGCTCGCCTCTCCTGCCTGCCAGGCGGCGCCCCAGCAGTAGCAGCAACAGCAGCGCCGCCGCCTTCGAGCCCCCCAACCCTCCTCCTCCTCCTCCCGCCCCGCCCCTCCCCTCCCCTCCCCTGGGAGTCCCCAGCAAAGGGGGCAGAACAAAAGGCGAGCCAACGGCCGGCCGGCCGGCGCGCTCCGGCTTCCCTCGCTCCTGCGACGGGACGGACCCCGCCGGCCAGCGCGCACGGCCGAATAAAGCGCCCCCAATGACTTCCCCTTTTTTTGGCCGGGGGGGAGTTCCTTTAAATGCAGCTAGGAATCAAAGCAGGTCGGACGGGGTTTTTTTTTGGGGGGGGGGTGAGGGTCTCTGCCCTTCCCAGCGCAGCTTTGCAAAGGCTTGAAAAGCCTTTCTCTCTCCCCCTCCCCGCTCCTGTTGCAAAGAAAAAACTACGACCGATAATGGGGTTGCCCCTCTTTGTGGGTCTGCAATGTCTGCGCCCCCTCCCCTCAAAAAAGAGCCCACCCCTAAATAAATGCACAGATTCCACCCCCTACCCCGGCCCCGTGAAAACACACGCAGGGATTTCGTGGCGCGCGGTGCAAATGTGAGGCAGTGGGGTTTTTGTTTGAGGGGGGGGGAGAGGTGATTATTTTGGGGTTGAAAAGTTAGTTGGGGCGGTCGAGGAGATTTTGCACCAGGGGGAGGCGGCGGCAATGAGTTGCGCTGTGTTGGGGATTCCCTTGAGGGGAGAAATTTCTCCTCCGGATCAGCAACTCTGTCGAAAGTAGCAACTGCGGTGGTGCTGGGAACTGGACGGTGTCAAAAAATCCACACCGCTGAAGAGGTGTGGCCGGGCAGGGGGGTTGCAAATACAGAAGGCTCGATAAAGGATGAAAACCCTCCTACAGTTTCCCAGGAACTTCCATACGCTCCTCCCACGGGCAGGGGCAGACGAGGACCTCTGCGCCCCGAAACTGAGCCCGGACATCCCACAAGGCCTGGTACTAGAGATGGGCGAGAGTAGCAGTCAGCGGAGAGCAGGTGTTGAGCTGGGATTCGGGGGGTTGAGAGAGAGCGAGAGAAACAAAAGATGCTCGCTTGACATTCAGACGTTGCGCAGCAGCCCGGCTTGAGAAAGAAGATGGTTGTCGCGGGGGTGTAAAGTAGGGGTACTTTTGCTTGTTGGTTGCCACCCCCGTACACTGTTCAGTACTGAACAGAACGAAAGCCGCTTCCCGTGTTTAAATCAGCTCCTCTTTTACATTCACGAGGTCTGGAGCCTTTTATCTTTAAGAAGGACCACAGCTGAGTAGCAGAGCATCTCCTTCAGAAAAGGCCCCACGTTCAATCTTCAAGTAAGGCTGGGGAAAAGCTCTAGGCTGAGCCCCTGGAGAGGTGCTGCCAGTCAGTGCAGGCAATGCTAAGCCAGATGGACCGAAGGCCCGCCTTTGCCGAAGACTCTGTTTGGAACGGGTGCAAACTGTGGTTCACTGGCAGAGCACATGTTTGGCGTGCAGAAGGTCCCAGGTTCCGTCCTAGAGAACTGCTGTACTCCTGTCCTGTTTATGATCGCCCTCGCTCCCGTTCGGAAACCTGAAGAGTCACTTCAGGTCATTGCAGAAGGACCAATGGTATTACAGTGTAAAGGCAACAGAGGCGTTACTTAGAGCCTAAAAAGTCAGGTTCTGTGGCAGCCCCCAGGGGGCGCTCTCGGGGACTAAAGGGTCCCAGTACCAGGAGTATTGTGTCCAGTTCTGGGCAGCATAATTTAAGAAGGATATTGACAAGGTGGAACGTGTGCAGAGGAGGGTGACCAAGATGAGCAAGGCTCTGGAAACCAAGCCGTGTGAAGAACAGTTGAGGGAATTGGGTATGCTTAGCCTGGAATAGAGGAGACTGTGAGGAGATATGATAGCCTTCTTCAAATATTTCAAGGGCTGTCACATGGAAGAGGGAGCAAGCTTTTTCTCTCCTGCTCCAGAAGATAGGACCCAGAACCAATGAATTCTAATGACAATAAAGGATATTCCAACTAAGCATCTAGAAGAATTTTCTGACAGTAAGAGCTGTTCGACGGTGGAAGGTTGTGGATTCTCTTTCACTGAAGGTTTTTAAGCAGAGGTTGGATGGCCACCTGTCATGGATGCTTTAGTTGAGATTCCTGCATCGCAGGGGGTTGGACTAGATGACCCTCGGGGTCTCTTCCAACTCTACAATTCTATGATTCTGTGAGGACTCGGGTGACAGTTACCAGGTCAGGGCTAGTAGTCATGTCAGCTACAAAAATGTTGCATGTGCTCATGTGCCAATATTGTATGTAGCTTTCAAAGGGGAAGCTGCCCTCGAAGCAAAGTCAACAAATATATAAAATTAAGTTTTAAAGCGGGGTGGGGAGACAGATGCAGGAGTTCCTGTGCAAAAGACCTTGGACTACTTGTAACGCCCGCTAACAACATCCCTGCAAGGCAGGCCGCTCCCCTTATTCCTAATGAAGTCTGGGGGGGTCGTCTGCCACTTAAATAGGCTGATCCCGATCCTTTGCCTGATAGAGATGCAGGCATCCTTCTTTCTTGTTTGTTGTTGTTCAGTCGTTTAGTCGTGTCCGACTCTTCGTGACCCCATGGACCAGAGCACGCCAGGCACTCCTGTCTTCCACTGCCTCCTGCAGTTTGGTCAAACTCATGCTTCGAGAACACTGTCCAACCATCTCGTCCTCTGTCGTCCCCTTCTCCTTGTGCCCTCCATCTTTCCCAACATCAGGGTCTTTTCCAGGGAGTCTTCTCTTCTCATGAGGTGGCCAAAGTATTGGAGCCTCAGCTTCACGATCTGTCCTTCCAGTGAGCACTCGGGGCTGATTTCCTTCAGAATGGAGAGGTTTGATCTTCTTGCAGTCCATGGGACTCTCAAGAGTCTCCTCCAGCACCATAATTCAAAAGCATCAATTCTTCGGCGATCAGCTTTCTTTATGGTCCAGCTCTCACTTCCATACATCACTACTGGGAAAACCATATACGGACCTTTGTTGGCAAGGTGATGTCTCTGCTTTTTAAGATGCTGTCTAGGTTTGTCATTGCTTTATGCTTCTTTCTAGCCACCCCTAAGTTTCAGAAACCTCCAGCGTTATTTTCATGGGATTGTATTGCTGGGAGGAACCCCAAGGATCATCTAGTCCAACCCCCTGTGATACATGGTATCCCATCCCATTTGAAACCATGCCGGACCCTGCTTAGCTTCGCAAGCGTGCAAGCAGTTTTATTGCTGCGCTGTAAGAAAGATCTCCTTTCTCACCCGGAGCCAGAAGCGCCCGAGCTGCGGAGCCTGGGGAACGTACCCAAGCCTCCGGCTCCATATATGCTACCCTGTCCCGTCCCCCCTTTCTCTCCAGTTCCTCTGAATCACCTCTAGCCGGACTAGATTGTATTACCAAACAGTGAGCGGGAGCCCCTTGCGAGGGAAGAGCAGACGAGGCCGGCTCTCACTTCGCCGGAGCAGCTACTGAATTCCACAGCCGTCGCGAGCAGATTAGACCGGCGCTTGCAAAAACAATCCCAGCTGCATCGGGAGCAATCGCACTTTCGTGGATAATTAGGAGGAGGAAAGAGGGAGGGAGGCGCGGGAGCGAAATGCGGCTTTCGCTGTTCTGGGGGAAAGACCAGTGTTTGGGGGTCTGCGTTTTTGGCAAGTCCAAAACTGCATCGCGCAGAGACATAGTACAAACCTTTTGCTGCTGTTGTTCAATGCGAGGGCCACTTTCCTTGGGGGGGAACCTTCGGGGGGGGCACATGCCGGTGGGGGCCATCCTATCCCATCAAATCATCCCCACTGATCCCCAGTGTAGTTGCAAATTCAGAGGTGCAGGGTTGCTCCATGACAGTCACCGCCACTTCCCCTCTAAAAATATGCAGCCACCCAGGATTATACAATGATCTTATAATTATACAATAATAATAACTAGGGATGCATTGCAAGAATCAGTGCAGATGTCCATGTGTTGCCTTTCAGCTAGCTCTGCTCTTTTCTGTGTGCGTACATGGCAAATATTTGGAGTGCTCACATTTTGGGTGGGGAGTGACTAAAGTTGTGTTTTCCATCAAGTTCCATTGCATGTAGCAGAAGTTGCACATCATTCTCTTGAAAAGGAAGCGCGTTGTGTTTTCAGTGTTCCTTCCCTTTGGAACATCTGGACGCAATTCAAAGTGCTGGTTTTGACTGATAAAGCCTCCTGCAACTCAGTTCCCCAATGCCTCAAGGGCTGCTTCTCCCCATATGAACCGGCCTGGACCCTGTGATTGTCATCTGTAGATGGGCCCCCTTCGGGAGGTCTGGAGGGTCGAAACACAAGAACACACCTTTTCAGTGATGGCCCCCATTTGTGGAATGCTCTCCCCAAAGAGGCTCACCTGGCGCCATCATTATACATCTTTAGGTGCCAGGCAAAAACTTTTTTTTCATCAGTTCTTTGGTCTTTTTGTGTGGTTGGAATGTTTTCGTCTAGCTTTTTAAAAATAGGATTGTCTTTTAGATATTTTTTTTTAATGCCGTTTTTAATGCATGTATGTTTTCGTTTGCTTTCGTTTGCCACTGCAAAAAAACAACAACAAGAAGCGACCAATAAATTCAATAAATAAAACAAACCAATAATGTAGCTATGCAGGAATTAAAGAACCTTTTAATGAGGGTGAAAGAGGAGAGCACAAAATATGGTCTGAAGCTCAACATCAAAAAAACGAAGATCATGGCAACTGGTCCCATCACCTCCTGGCAAACAGAAGGGGAAGAAATGGAGACAGTGAGAGATTTTACTTTCTTGGGCTCCATGATCACTGCAGATGGTGACAGCAGTCACGAAATCAAAAGAGGCCTGCTTCTTCAGAGAAAAGCAATGACAAACCTAGACAGCATCTTAAAAAGCAGAGACATCACCTTGCTGACAAAAGTCCATATAGTTAAAGCTATGGTCTTCACAGTAGTGATGTATGGAAGTGAGAGCTGGACCATAAAGAAGGCTGATCGCTGAAGAATGGATGCTTTTGAATTATGGTGCTGGAGGAGACTCTTGAGAGTCCCATGGACTGCAAGAAGATCAAACCTCTCCATTCTGGAGGAAATCAGCCCTGAGTCCTCACTGGAACGACAGATCCTGAAGCTGAGGCTCCAATACTTTGGCCACCTCATGAGAAGAGAAGACTCCCTGGAAAAGACCCTGATCCTGGGTAAGATTGAGGGCACAAGGAGAAGGGGACGGCAGAGGACGAGATGGTTGGACAGTGTTCTTGAAGCTACCAGCATGAGTTTGACCAAACTGCAGGAGGCAGTGGAAGACAGGAGTGCCTGGCGTGCTCTGGTCCATGGGGTCACGAAGAGTTGGACATGACTAAACGACTAAACAACACAACAATGAATATCCCCTTTCAGGCCGACTAGGACACTGAAGATGGGGACTCTCCAAAGACCCTTGCTGCAGAAATGGCAACATCAGCCTCTCCCTGCCACCCGCTTTCACCCAGAACACTGCACAACTGCCACTGATGCTTCTCCCAAGACTTCTAGTTTGGGAGCCCATCTGGGAAAGAAGAAATATTAAAAATAGATTGAGATGTGAGATTTCCAGGGGGGAGGTGGTGGTCAGGAGAAGGATGTAGCACCCTACCCCCCTGCTGTCTCTCCCCCCCCCCCGGAATTTATACCTCCCTGACCATGTCTAACGCTGGCAGGAAATCGGACCTGGCTATTTCGAAGAGGAGTACATCCTGTGAACACCCCCTCACCACCCCAGTAACTCTCAGTAGAATGCCCCCCCCCCTTTCTCACTCTGCTTTTTGTAATTAAGTCCAACATCTGGTTTACTTTCTTCCCTAACTGTTGCTGCACACAGAGCAGATGTTTTCATCCTGATGGCCACACCAGCATGTAAATCTATTTCCTGAGTGGTTCCAGTTCATTTAAAACCTATCAACATGTATGTAAATAACCAATGGGCATGATGGAGTTCATTAATCTGTGATTGGCAGGTCCGGCGACAGGGTGGAGGGGCGGCTTCTAAAGCCAGACCTGATTTAATATCCCCAGATCTAATGAAACCCTCAAAATCTCTGGTTTTGCTTATTTCCCCTTCAACCAAGTGACAGGGAAAAGCAAAGAAGAAGGCAGAGGAAGTGATACCCGGTTGAGTCTCCTCCTTGCCATGTTCTTTCTGGGAGGCAGAGGGTGGAGCTCCCCAGGAGACATGGTTCCTTGGTCAATGGGCAGGGGCCTGAGGGCACTGTGGGTTTGTCCGAACCCTTTTTAAAGCCTCCAAGCTAGTAGCTGCAGGCACACTTTGTAAAAGTGAATTGTATGATGATGATTTATACCCCGCCCATCTGCCTGGGTTTCCCCAGCCACACTGGGTGGCTCCGAACAGAATAATAATAATAATAATAATAATAATGCGATAAAACATCAAACATTAAAAACTTCCCTAAACAGGGCTGCATTCAGATGTCTTCTAAAAGTCAGATAGTTGTTTATTTCCTTGACATCTGATGGCAGGGCGTTCCACAGGGCGGGCGCCACTACCAAGAAGGCCCTTTGCCTGGTGCTCTGTAACCTCACTTCTCGCAATGAGGGAACCACCAGAAGGCCCTCAGAGCTGGACCTCAGTGTCCAGTGCTAATCCTACCCACTCGTTGAAATGAAAATGTCAGGGAACTGCCATCGGAGCCAGAGGGAGAGGGAGGGCTCCAGAGGGATTCCGGAGAGCGTCCCGGGAGGGAGAGAAGCAGCACATCTTCTGGGGAAGGAAATCAGCGTAGCACCAGTGGAGAAGGGGGGCAGATGGGGGAATCGGCGAGGTGGCTCCAAGACTCCTCGCCGGGGACCAGCGGGGAGAGCACGGGTCCTCCGATGCCCACACCCTCCCTGCGCAGAAGGCTTCTGCGCAGGGAGAGTAGGCGGAGACTAGGCGTCAAAGAACTTTTATGTTGGAAGAAGTTCAAGAAACGCCCACTGACGGATTCTGCCAGCGATTGAGACAGCCACGGGCGAGTGGCTGTCCAGACAGAAAGGGTTCACTCAGGCAACCCACCCAGGTGTTGGCACCGGCTTACGCACGAGCAACCCCTAGAACCATTACAGAAAAGTAGCCATGTTCAATGCACCTGTTCTGAGTGGGTTAAGCCTTGGATATGACTCATAGATACTTAGTTTACTTATATTTTTTTACAAAAGAATAAGAACAAACACAGCAAAGGAGCAAAAATCTACTGCTTTTATTCTTCCTTTTCTTTTTAATAAAAAAAAACAAGCATGAGGTAGTTGTTGTGTTAAGGAGGGGGGAAAAACACCATAGAGAAATAGCAGTAGAAATGCTACACTAGAGACACACACTACTAGATTTTTTTTTTCCTTTTTCATATAAAAATTAAATAATATAAAGATGCTCTGAGGAAATAAAAAATACATTGTCATACATTAAAAAGGAGAAAAAAGAGAAAGGCCAATACCTAAAATATTAGGTACAAGAACCTAGAGGGCCCCATCGCAGCAGGAATCCCTCACCGAGCCCGCAGTGAAATTCACAAGAGCCCTAAATGGACCCCCGTTCCTTTCAGTGGGGCTGAGGCAGGAGGGCTCCCTGCCTGGAAAGCGGCCTGTGTTAACACAAACATCCAGGCTAGTGAGGTGACCCAGTTGCTGGAGATGGTTCTCTATTTTCGGAACAAGTTGTTAGAAGCACTCGCAGAGTGTGTAATAAGTGGCGGCAACACCTGCCTGCAAGGAAAGAGCCAGCATCCACCAGGAACATGGGGGCAGGGGGAAGGCTGCTTTCCTGCTGATGATGAACACAGAAAACATAGGGAAAGAACGGTGGGGGGAGCTTTCTCAGCCCCAGGGCCACAAATTCCCCTGTGGGTAACCTCCCGGGGGCCGCATGCCAGTGCTGCATGGGGGCCAGAGGCAGAAGCAATGGATGTACAGTAGGCTAGATTTAGAGGTGTGCCAACGTAAGAGGTTCCTACAGCCCCACCTGCCCCTCTGCATTCTCCATGAGACAAACAGGAGGCAGTATTGCAGTTCAGGGACACAGCCCAGCTGGGCAAAAGCACCTAGGAGGGCTGCATTGCCAGATCAAGAGGCCCATGGAGGTGTGTGCATCTTTGACCCCCCCAGGACTGAGGCTCTCCACCCCCGTGGAAAGGCTTTCATTGCAGGGGAGGAAAAGCTGACCTGTGGTCGTGAGCATGTCAGGGTGAAGGCGAAAGTGAAACTGTTGTCCGGGCCAATAAAACCTTCATACCGCTTGAACGTATAAACCGGCCCTAAATACCGCAATGCTCTCATAAGGTGAGGGAGCAGGGATGTCACAGCAGCATTGCAAGGGGGACAGGGGTGACCCTCTCTACTCAATCAGAAAAGTCAGCATCGGTAGAGGATGCAACCCAATAGGATGCCTGCCTGGGAGGTGGAGGGAAATTTCAAGGAACAGGTTGAGCGTTTCGGAACAGTTCCACAGCCTCACTGTGCCCTCACCCCAACGCTTTCCTGCTGCTGGATGTTGAGGGCCAGGTTGGTTGGGGCTCCTTTTAAGCACCAGAAGAACACCAGATGAGCTGCGGTGCAGTGCACTCGGAATACCTGCAGGCTGAATTCTATGTGCTGGTAGTAGAAATACGTTACTGGAGCCCTTGGACCAAAGGCAAGTGAGAAAGGATCATCATATTCTTCCCTGGGCCCTTTTACTGGCCCTTTTTACATAGGTGGTTAAACTTTTATTCTGCTTTTGGGGCAGGGGGTTGATAAAGGGGGGGGGGGCGTGTATGTGTGTGTGTGTGTGTGTGCGTGTGTGTGTGTGTAGTGCCCAGTTTCAGTTCAGAGCATCTAATGCACACTTGTTGCACAACACAACACAGTTTCCTCTTCTACTTCAGAGAGGGAGATCCAACAACCTCCCAGAAACTGCAGGACTGCAGCTTTACCTATCCTGATTGCTGTGTATCACACACTTGGAAAATGTCACCAGGGGACAGACAAAAGTTTTAAGCTGAAAGTAGGTTGAGAGAGGCGACCATTCGAACGGCCTTCCATACTGAATCAGCCCTCATCCCTCTGTCTGCCGCGGTGACTTCTCTCTACCTGTGTTTTTAAGTAGAGTTCAAAACAAGACATGCACACGGAGAGAGGTGGTCGGATTTCTCTAACTGTGTTATTTCAACTGAGATCTGTTTGAACAAAATGTGCATTTATGTTATGCTAATTCGCAAATTCATTTTTGGCATTTCCAGTTACGGATGCCATTAGGCATGGGGGTTCTCTTTCCTGTTTTTAAAAGTAGGGGTAAAAGCATTAATTCTGGATAGTTGATATTTAATATAATTAAAATATTCCTATTGGGGTAAAAAAACAAACCCTCATCACATAGTCTTTAAGACTTGTAAAAAGCATCCCCCTCGAGGCTGAATGTGGAAAGTGCCCCTTTCCTCCTAATCTTGCATATGAAATAAGCTGAATTGGTGCCAGGGGTTGACAAAGGTATCCCTGCCCCCCAGTTAAAGGGCTCAGCAGCTACAAACCAATACCACCATCCTTGCACGGGGTGGGGGGTTGAGGGAACGGCTTAGCCAGATGAGAGGCAGTGCACCCCACCTGTTTAGGCCCTACATCAGCAAAGGGTGACCCTTCCATAGGGTCCTGTGTTGACACAAGTCACACAACCTACTGCTCCTCTGCAAGGCCAGATTGCCAAAAGGCCTCATAAGAGCTGGACCCAAAGACCTGCTTACTTTGCACCATACAGAGGTGCAAACCTGACATTGGTGCCAATGTCAGAAGGGAGCAGCACTCATTCCATTGCGCCAAGGCTTCTCCTGGCTGCATGGCAACCACCAAAAGGTGCCACTATGGGGTTGTGTGGGCTGGAGGGGGGAAATCCTGGTGGGATGGAAACACCCTGAGGGCCTTGTGTGGCCCACACTGGCCCTTTGTGACCCCAGAATACCAGTCCATGGCACCTTCTTAACCCTCAGCATCCACATAAAGGTAAAGGGACCCCTGACCATTAGGTCCAGTCGCAGACGACTCTGGGGTTGTGGCACTCATCTCACTTTATTGGCTGAGCGAGCCGGCGTACAGCTTCTGGGTCATGTGGCCAGCATGACTAAGCCGCTTCTGGCAAACCAGAACAGTGCATGGAAACACCATTTACCTTCCCGCCGGAGTGGTACCTATTTATCTACTTGCACTTTGACATGCTTTTGAACTGCTAGGTTGACAGGAGCAGGGACCGAACAACAGGCGTTCACCTGGTTGCGGGGATTCGAACCGCCAACCTTCTGATCAGCAAATCCTAGGCTCTGTGATTTAACTCACAGCGCTACCTGCGTCCCCAGCAGCTACATAAACGTTTCCAAAGTGGGTGCTGCAGCAGAACTGCTCACAAAATAAGACAGGCAGCAGCTTCTGGGGTCCTAACGCAAAGGCAAAATACTTGTGGGGTTGGGAGGAGGTCTCCATAGTAAAAACATTTGGGAGGCACTGCTGTACCTTCTTACAGGAACACAGGAAGCTGCCTTATACGAGTCCATCTAGCTTGGTATTGTCTACTGTCTGGCAGCAGTGGCTCTCTGGGGTTTCCAGGCCCTCCTCCTCCTCCAAACCAGGAACTGTGAGGCTATTTAGTACCATCAAGGGCTAAGCCTTATTTAATAGGTATTACGTTACTTCTAAGCTCTGCTCTGGTCAAAGGTTTATAGTCAACGCCCTCTTCAAAGATGGTGGACGCAGGCCACACTTTCAAACACTGAGGGTGAATTGATTATACTAGAGAGGCTGCTACACAAGAGGGCCTGCGACTGGCCTGTGGGGAAAGCCTTGCGCAGGTTGGCTTGCGCATCTTCTCCCCCTTCTGGAAGAGAGTCAGAGTCCCCGCTCTCGGCTGAGTCCAGGCTTTGGCCAGGCCTGGGGAAGCCAGTGTCTGTCTCAAGAAATTCAGCGGCCATCTTGTGGGCCTGCCCATCTATCCTGAGCAACACACTGTGGGCCTCAGGGTCACTCTCGTTTTCTTGGTCCCGGGACACTTTGGTGAGGCTCAGGCTGGGGGACGCCTGCCGTGACGAGTCCTCTGCATGGAGGTGTTCCCGTTCGCAGTCCTCAGAGAGAACAGGTTCCCCATCCAGCACACAAAGCTGGGAGTCAAAATCTCGGTCAGAGGCTGAGAAGTCGGAGTGGACAATGACCTCTGCTTCCATCTGGTTGAGGCTGCTGGGGACGTGTTCCTTGTTCGCGTTGTTCTGTATTATGAAAGAGACAAGCGAAGAGTAGGAACAGCGGTGAAATACTGCAAGGTGTGTTTATCGAAAAGCAGGAGGTGCGTCTTGAACAAACATAGGATGAGGAACACCTGGCTTGACAGCAGAACATATGAAAAGGATCTGCAGGTCTTAGTGAACACAAGCTTAACATGAGTCAACAGTGTGATGCAAGAGCAAAAAAGGTGAATGCTATTCTAGACTGCATCAACTGAAGTATAATATCTCTGGGCCTTAAATTGAGGCTCATACAACAACAAAAAATATTCAGAATATACTGGACCCCATTACGTCTGTTTAAAAAAGCGCTATCTAAGGTATCTAACTGCTGAAGATGCAACAGGGATAATGCTTCTCTAAAATATGTGTTTTTTCATTGTCCTATATTGAAAGATTTTTGGCAGAAGATAACTGAAACTATCAACAGAACTGCATGGAACAACCTTGCATTTGCAGAGCAAAATATCCTCTTGAATTATATACGCAGCACATGGAACCTTACAAAAGGACAATGTGGGTGGACGCTCTGTGCCCTGACCACAGCAAAAAGACTGATACTGATGAACTGGAAAAATAAAAATGTGTCTCTCTTCTATGATTACAGTGGTACCTCAGGTTAAGTATTTAATTTGTTCTGGAGGTCTGTTCTTAACCTGAAACTGTTCTTAACCTGAAGCACCGCTTTATTTAGCTAATGGGGCCTCCTGCTGCCACCGCGCCGCCGGAGCCCGATTTCTGTTCTTATCCTGAAGCAAAGTTCTTAACCTGAAGCACTATTTCTGGGTTAGCAGAGTCTGTAACCTGAAGCATATGTAACCTGAAGCGTATGTAACCTGAGGTACCACTGTAGATTGAAAACTTATACAAACATATGAACAACTTGCATATAAACACAGAGTTGCAATGGGCAAATTCAATGATATTTGGAATCCATTCTTACAAATACTGTAATAGGTTAAGATCTGGTGATGTGCACACACACAAAAAGTATAATGTCCAGATCAAGGGAAGTCACTAGAGTCTGCCAAATTATGCTGACCCCTGGCACCAACCTGGAGAAATTCCTATAGGTGCTCTGTTGACAGAATGCACTTTATCCTGGTAAACTAGTCAACCAGGCATTCTGAGGAGAAGCCAGGAATTTAAATATAACTGTGCAGTCCCCAGTGTTATGTGAGCCCTGCAAACAAATCTTTCCCTTCTTGTTCCAAACAGCAAGAATCCCCCTGCTGGGAATACACACCGTAACAACCTCATAGACCAGCGCTTGCAGCAAGACCTTTTGCCCTCCGTTGGACGCCATCTTCAACGATCCGTTCAAAGCCATGGTGGGATCTTTGGGAGCTGTGTCTCCATAGCCAGCGATGCTGTTTGCCCAGCTGCTCAGCGATTTCTCCCAGGGAGGCTACAGAATTGTAAGGAAAGGAAGGGACATTATCTCTGGTGCCACACAGGAAGATCCAAGGTCTGTGGGTGGAAATAAAGCCTAAGGGTTTTGAGGACACTTAGCTGCTGGGATTTGCAAGGCAAATGGAAGCAGTGGAAATAAACAAAGGGAAACAAAATGAACTTTCTAGTAATGTGAAAAAGGAAAAGGCTGTTCCTCACCAGCCTTTCCCAGATGTTTCAGACCGCAACTCCTGTCAGTCCCAGCCAGCACAGCTGTCTAAAACATCTGGAGGGCACCCGTAAGGCTGCTCTTCTACAACCATATGAAGCCCTGGTGAAATAATGAAATAAAGGCTTCGTTTCCACTCAGGTGAGTCTTGGCTGAGCCACTTTGGACTTAAGGTAGCCAAATGCAATAAGGACTTAATCCCAGCACATAATTAGTATGTTAGGGAGAAAGGTAGTCAACAGCTGCATGACATGCTAGCTTTCTAGGTGAGGGGATTAAAACTTTTTTTGTGTGTGTACAGAGGAGTATTCAGTGATGTGAGCCCTTATCTGCAGTCTAACACTTTAGTGAGAATGAGGGCAAAAAGGGCCTCAACAAAGTGTATATGAACTCCTGCAAAGCGTTCTACTCTTTAATGAGTTTCTTACCGCTTAGTGACTTGTAACAAAATAAAAATATTAAAGACAGCTGGGTTAATTGCTTTTTTTTAAAAAAACCAACAGAAACAGAATTTTGCAGTCTTCTGAAGTTAGACAAATTTATTCAGCTTTACATCATTTCTTCTCCTGCTAGGTTCCGAATTTCTCTGGCTTTGGCTCACATGTTTCAAGCCTGCCTTTGCAGACTTAAGGGAACTAACTTGCTTGTTTGTTTGTGGGAGCGGGCAGGATGGAAAAATGAGTTTCTTGTCTTTTTGTCCCTAGGTGCTCAGCTTTGGACTAGTTTGGACCGAATAAATTCATTCATAAGCAGGGTTGATATATGATGTATGTGTTTCAAAAGGCCATGGGTTTTTTCCCCCTGTCAAAATCGCCAAAAGGAAAACAACATCAGCTAGGGATGGGCTCCTGTCTTTGCAAAGAGGTTCCTTTGTGTGGAGACACAGCCAAAACCTGACTAGAGGAGGAGGAAGAGGAAGAGGAAGGCAGCAAGATGGGAAATGAAGAAGCGAATTGGCCTTGCGGATTGGGCAGTTAACATGGCAGGAGAGAGAGAGAACGAACCACAGGCATGTGAGAGAAAGAATCAGGCAGCAGTGATGCTAAGACATTTTAAAATGGGAGGCTGACAGTCCTGTGGTTTATCTTGCATTGGATGATCTCCTTCAAGAGGTTTCAGCTGTATGGCCAAATCCTGCTCACTCCCCCCAGCCCCTGATCCCAGACTCAAAAACTATTGCTTCATAAACCAGGCCAAAACCTGCTCCTCTGTGGCGTTCTCCAATCCCATGGGCCACAAGTGTTACCCTGTTTGCAAGTCTACAGCAATTAAATTATACAGCTAGAAGAGAACTTCTCCAGGCTCCTTTATCCTCTCCTCCTCCTCTCCAGTTTGCCATAAAAACTACCATGCGCAACACTTTGGGCCTTTGCCCGGTCTTTCAGAGCTTGAGCTGGTTAGCTCTCAAGTTGGCCTTTTCCAGATCCCAGAGTGGGACGGTTTCTCTGGGTGCCCCCAGCTGGGGCAAAAGGACTTGCTCTCAGGTGTTTCGAAAGGTACAGAGGCTGCTGTTCTCACCCACCCACCCCCTCCCCAACCTTCCCGCTAGCTGGAAATTGTTAAAATGGCATACCACAGCCCTCCCACTCTTGCAAGGTGGACCCAGGGAGGCCTCCATATCCACTGGCAATGCCAGGGTGTTGTCTCGCCTTCCCCTCCCACCCCAAAGCATGCCAGGTCCTGCTCTCAGTACCCCCAGCCTTATTTCATATCTTAGAGGAGGACCATAGGAATCTGTCTTATCCAAAGTCAGACCATTGGTCTATCGAACTCAAAATGGTCTACACGGACTGGCAGCAGCTTCCCTTCAGGGATTCTGGGAAGGAGATTCCCCCAGCCATTGGGGACTGAACCTGGGACTTCTGCATGCAAAACAGATGCTCTAAAGCTGACCTATGATCCTTAGTCTGAAGCTGCCTTACACCAAGTTAGAGCCTTGGTCCATCCATCTAAGGTCTAGGGCCCTCTCAGTGATGGCTCCGACCTGGTGGAATGCTCTGTCCCATGAGACCAGGGCCCTGCAGAATTTAACTTCCTTCCGCAGGGCCTGTAAGACAGAACTATTCCGCCCGGCTTTCAATTTGAACCTGGCCTGATCTTTTGTTCCCCTTCCTTCCCTCCCTCCCCTTTTTGTGAAGACTGCCCTCTCTGGGATCCCACAGCTGGTTCTCCCCTGGTCTCCTCGCTGGCCCAAGTGGGACTAATTTAGCCAGCTAGCCCTGGTGACCATCTAATGTTTATTGGATGGATTTTCCCCCTAAATTTATTTTTGATTTTATTGTTATTTACACTTTATACAATATTTTATGCTGTTGTGGGCTTTTTTAGCATCAGTTAAGTGTTTTAGATTTTGTTGTTAGCTGCCCTGAGCCCAGTTTCCTGAACCAGGAAGGGCGGGGTATAAATAAATTATTATTATTATTATTATTATTAATCTCAGAGCTGTCTACACTGACTGGCAGCAGCTCTCAGACAGGGATGCTCTCTCAGTCCTGCCTGAAGATGCTGTACATTGAATTCAGGACCTGTGTTCTAGCCACTGAGCTACAGACCTTCAGATTCTAACACTGGATTATAAAGAGAAATGCAATCATGTTTTTCCTCTGGGGGGAAAAAGAGAAGATGAAACAGGAGGAAGGATTAGAGTAGAGGGACCTTCCCTGACATCTGTTTAGCATGCTGCTGTTCTGGCACGGAAACAGTGGAGTGGGTGAGAAATCAGAGTGTGATGCTTCCTAACATGAGGCTGACCTTGGCTCAAGTCGGGCTGACCCCGTTTCTACGTCAAAATGTGGAGGGGAGCACACCAGATGTTGTGTGTTTCTCTCGTGCCGTGACCTTTCCATGGCATGCCGTTGTCAATAATCCAGATGGGAAGAGACAAGGAAGGGTGAGCTGGGCACGTTAAAGAGCCTCCTTGTGCCAATCTTATTGCCAGGGCAGCTGGGCCAGTCCCTTGGGCAAGGACACCTTCCAAGCCAAGACTAAATCAGAGCGCCTAAGACTCTTAAGATGAGTATGTCTAACTCTGCACAATGCCCACCAAAAATACACCACCAAAAAGTAGGACCAAAAGTAGGACCAAAATAGGACCATATCCAGATTTATAGGCATGGAGGCAAATTTAGAAACGATTGCTAAACATTCAATAGAAATACTTCTCACCTTGGAGGGGAGGCCTGGGTGCCTGCATGGCTAAATTAGGGTTACCAGACGTCCCCGTTTCTCGGAGACAGTTCCTGAATTTGTGAATAAGTCCCTGGACAAATTCCATCCCCAGAATGTCCCCGGATTTCATCTAATGTCCCCGGGAAATGCAGCAGTGGCAGTCTCAACAGCCTGGAGCAGTTAGCTCTGGCTGGCTTCAGGAGCTGCTTGGAAGTCCTCATATGATGGTGGTGCAGGGGCTCTAAGATGCAGCTTCCGGGCTGCCTCCACCTTCCCTGACCCCAGCAACTAAGCTGTGAAGAGAGGCTTCATGATGCCTATCGGAGCAGTCTCCCAACTCCTACTTGCGTGCAAGCAGGAGCGGGGCAGGGATCTCTCAGCTGTGAAGGGAAGCTTCACAGGAGGGGGCAGGAATAAGAAGGTAGGCCGATTGGGGCTGGCTGAGGGCAGGCTGAGTTCGGATCAGATGCTACTACTTAATCCGTTCCAGAAGACCGTTTGGCTTCCGAAAAGTTTGAAAACCGAGGATCAATGGGCTGGCTGCAAAGTCAATTGGGGGGGGGAATTAAAAACATGGCTCAGAAGCCATTTGGCTTCCAAAAATCATTCAAGAACTAGAGCAGTTACTTCTGGGTTTTCAGCATCCAGGAACCAAAACGTTCCAAAACGGAGGCGTTCGGGAACCAAGGTTTGACTGTATGGGCCAAATCTTGGTTAGGCAGCCACATTTCCTCCCCCCCCCCAAACCTCATAGATTTGCTTTTAGAAAAATAACAACACAGACCCTGAGCTTCCCACCCCTCCCCCTTTTTTGTAGAGATATAAAGTGGAAATCACACCCCAAAATCTGTCTCAAAATAAGGTCGGGGAACAACTGGCACCTGTCAATAACGGTTTGCATAGAAGAAAATGAAAGACAAAGATGAAAGCTGCATCTTTTTACTGGGCCAACTGATGGTTGGAAAACCAGAAAAGTGTGGAGTTTCAGCTGTTCCTTGTAGCTGAAACTGACCAGCAGCTACATTAAAAACCTAACCCAGGCTGGGTTGGAGGGTTAGCACAGACATCAAAGCCACCAGGACAAAGGAAATGAGTTTGCAGCGGCAGGATTAGCCAGCAGGGGCCTCTCAGTGGGTGTGAAAAGAGGGGGGTGGGTGAGGACTTCGAGATAAATGGATAAACACCCCTTCCCCATCACTTGCTCAAACCCCAAACAGCTCAGATGGAACAGCGAAGAAGAGTTGCGTTCATCCACGTTTTCCAAGATAATCTGGGGTCTCAATGGATGATGAAGCCACATGGAGAATCTCTTACATGGAGACTCTTCCAAGGAGGGCAGGCCTATTTCCTTCCCCCACCAAATGCTGACGGTAGTGGCAGAACACACACACACACACACACACCCCTTTGCAGGGCAGGCTTCAACATAGATTGTCTTTGCTCCCCTCTAGTGGCCAGCCAGGGGTGTGGAGACCAGGCGGAAGATGTCTCCCTGCCCAGCTCAAGGCTGAAACAAAACACTCGCAGCTGCTGTGCTCAGGGCACTCATGCCCAGGTCCCTCCCTGCCTGGCAAAGGCCCTGTGGGGTTCTGGGTTGTCCCTTTCCTTTCCAGCAGGGCTGTCATGGGAAGACTTGGCCACTGCACAAGTTAAGAACAGTTTCAGGTTAAGAACGGACCTGCGGAACAAATGAAATACTTAACCCGAGGTACCACTGTATTCCCTTTTTAAACACAGTGGTACCTCAGGTTAAGTATTTAACTCGTTCCGGAGGTCTGTTCTTAACCTGAAACTGTTCTTAACCTGAAGCACCACTTTAGCTAATGGGGCCTCCTGCTGCTGCCGCGCCGCCGGAGCACAATTTCTGTTCTCATCCTGAAGCAAAGTTCTTAACCTGAAGCACTATTTCTGGGTTAGCGGAGTCTGTAACCTGAAGCGTCTGTAACCCGAGGTACCACTGTACAGGGAATGGAAGATAAGAGAGGGTGAATTGCCCCAGGGCCATGTGGTGAGTCCTTGGCGGAGACAGAGAACATGAACCCAGGTCCACCTCCATTTCTCCACCCACAAAGAGGTTAAAACCTCTGGCTGTAAAGAAACTCTGCCCTGCCCAGCTAAAGCTCTTGCCACCCGACTGCACTTTGCCCTCCTTCCCGTCTCCAGCTTGACGGCTGCTTTCTCTTCAGGGCTGGGGACCCGCAAGAAATGTCATGATTGACGCCAACGCGAAATCCCACGCGCTCGCCACACACTTGTTTCAGTCAATCTCCTAATTACCTTACACATTCTCCACAGGCTACAAAGACAGGCATAAACTGATTAGCTAAATTAGGCCAATTAAACATTCCCTAATGAAATGAAATGCTCCAGACAAACTCTGGGAAGCTTTAAAGAAAAAGGGTGGGCGGGGAGGGGCAAGCGAAGTGGGGAGGAAAAGCAAAGGCGGCACAATTGGCAGGCAAAATAAGTTGCCGCAAAAGAAAGAAAAAGTTATAAAGGGATCTTGGAGCAGAAACTGCCATGACAGCAAGACTTGGGGGGTGGAGTGGGAGTGGGGACGATGCATGGGTGCAGCCCTCCCCCCTCTTCTGCCTGTCCATAAAACACACCAAGCTCCAGAACCTTATGATGCAAATCTGTGCATGGGGCAACATCTGGCCACAGAAGGAGTCAGAGGAAGAAGGTAAAGGTAAAGGGACCCCTGACCATTAGGTCCAGTCATGACCGACTCTGGGGTTGCGGCGCTCATCTCGCTTTATTGGCTGAGGGAGCCGGCGTACAACTTCCGGGTCATGCGGCCAGCATGACTAAGCCGCTTCTGGCGAACCAGAGCAGCGCATGGAAACACTGTTTACCTTCCCGCTGGAGCGGTACCTATTTATCTACTTGCGCTTTGAGGTGCTTTCGAACTGCTAGGGTGGCAGGAGCAGGGATCGAGCAACGGGAGCTCACCCCGTCGTGGGGATTCGAACCGCCGACCTTCTGATCGGCAAGTCCTAGGCTTTGTGGTTTAACCCACAGTGCCACCCGCGTCCCTCAGAGGAAAAAGAATGGTGCTCAAAACCATGACCATTTCTTGCACTCTGGCATGCAGTTTGCTGACACCAAGCCCCAACCAGCGAAGGGGAATGGGCTAAATACACATGCAGAACATCTTGAGAAGCAGTAAGTGGGAGCCACAACAGGGATCACTGACGTCTCTTAAGACACATGATTTGGCTTGGTTCTGTACTGCAGAAGTTCTCTCTGGTACTCCAGGTTTAGCAGTTATTATTTTACACTACCTTAGCACAGGGATGGCTTAGCTCAGGGGACCGTTGCGTTTTCTAAGCCCAAGGGCACTGGTTGCCAGCAAGTCCTCCACTGAAGTCTTCCTATGGTATCTGTGAACCAGCCTCCTGCTCCTCTTCGCTGCTCCCTTTTCCTCCCTTGCAAAGTACATACAGCTGAAGGAGGAAGCTGGAAAAGCGACTCTCTTCCCCACTTCCTCCTTCAGCTCTATGTGCTCTTCAAGGTTCAGGTTATTTTTGCTTAAGCTCACTTTTGCCCAGTTCCTGTGATCCCAGCAAACGTTTTCTCTATTGGCGGTGCAAGGCAGTGGGGCAGAGGCCTGATCCATGGGAGAGAACTTAATGGAGGCGGATGAAGAGATGCTTACTACACTCAACCAAAAAATCAAAATGTGCCTTGCAATTGGCTATCATGTGCTTCTGACCTTTCTTTGCAGAACTTATCTGGCCCCATCTGGATAGTCATAATCATTTTCACCCCAAACCAGACACTTCTTGCCTCCTTTCAGTTCTCCACCCCACCCCCACAATCACATTAATTATTACAGTGGTGCCCCGCAAGACGAATGCCTCGCAAGACAGAAAACCCGCAAGACGAAAGGGTTTTCCGTTTGCAGAGGCGCTTCGCAAGACGAATTTCCCTATGGGCTTGCTTCGCAAGACGAAAATTGACGAAAATTCCTGCGATTTTTTTTCCGCTCCAAAACACCTTTTTCTGAAGCGCTAAGCTGCTAAAAGCATTTTAGCAGCAAAACCGCTAATCCCTTAAGCCTTAAAAAGCCGTTTTTAGCCCTTAAACTGTCAATAGCGCTAATAGCGCTAATCCGCTAATGGGCTTGCTTCGCAAGACGAAAAAACCGCAAGACGAAAAGACTCGCGGAACGGATTCTTTTCGTCTTGCGAGGCACCACTGTATTTTTATTTTAAGCTGCAGCAACCTGCTTCCATCCTGGCGGAAGTGGTGCCTGGGCCCCTTTGCACATTCTCAGCATGTCCCAAAATGTCTCCCAGTGCCTAGCAAATTCAAACCCCCTCTTCCCAACATCTCATCCATGCATTGTCTAGCTGGCCCTGTGTGTGGAACAGGTAGCATTTCAGAGAAAGCCACCTTGAAGGTCCTGTCTTTCACGTCCCCCTTCCCCTTCCAAGCAATCTAATTTGGGTTTTCAGGATCGCCAGGAACATAATCTGCCAGCATTGAAATATCTTCACTGCCTTCAACATTTCGAGGCACAATTCAAACTGTAAGATGTAACCTCCCCAAAAATATCCAACCCACCTTGGGAGCAGGTTATCTGAGGACTGCTTGTTTCCCTTCCAAGTGGCAAGGGGATCCCCACGAAAGGGGAACACAGGACCAAATAAAATACCTTTCTTTTGACGTGGCCCATGCTGTCATCCAGGGGGCAACCACGAATGAGGCCCTGCACTTCAGTCAACTCCATGATGTCCGCCGGTGGTGAGGGAGCATCATCAGAGAGCGGGGTCATCAGGGACTCCAGTTCATGAGAGCTGGAGGGGGCCACAGGAAGGGACGGTGTTTGCCGGCTCCGGTGATAGTAGGTGTGGTTCCCGGCTGCTTGGGAAACCAGGCCTGCCACAGACTCTCTGCAGGAGTGAATGAACAAAAGACTAAGCGCTCACCAACCAGTAACAAAACGTCCCCTGCAGCTCAATGAATGCTGGAGATTTCCCAGCAGACTGGACCAGTGCTAGGCACAGGATCATTCTTGGCCAATAGCAGCAGGTTATTAAATGACCAATTGCTGATTTATTTGCTGCGGGATTATACACAGAACAGAAAGCTACCTTATACAGAGTTAGACCCCTGATCCTTCTAAGTCAGGGTTTCCCAAACTTAGGTCTCCAGCTGTTTTTGGACTACAACTCCCATCATCCCTAGCTAGCAGGACCTGTGGTCAGGGATGATGGGAACTGTAGTCCAAAAACAGCTGGAAAACCCAGTTTGGGAAACCTTGATCTAGGTCATTATTGTCCACAATGGCAGGTAGACGATCTCCAAGATTTCAAGCAGGGGTTTCTTTTCAGTCCTGTCTGGAGATGCAGCCAGGGACAGCACCAGAGACCTTTACTTTCAAAAACTGCGACACTGCCTTCCTAATTCCAGCAAGGCAGCTGTGTTAGTCAGCCAATACAAAAAATATATGCTATGGTACACTTTAGGGTTGTAGCTACTTTTGTATTATACTGAGATTATCCCGCTACGTGTGTCCGTGACAATGCTTTCTCTAGCACCATAGGAAACAGTCTTTGACTGAGTCAGACTATTGGCACATCTCGCTCACTGCACTGACTGGCAGTGGCCTTCCAGGGCTTCGGACAAAAGACACAGACCAGAGGCTGCGATACAGATATGGCAGGCTCGTGGCCGAACGGACAGGCTTCAGTTTGGTCTGATGTACTTTGGGCCAAGGCGAGGCAGACACCTACCTTGGCTTGTTGTTGCGAAAGCTGGCGCACATGCAGAAGAGAACACACAGCAAGCCTAGGCAGATTCCCACGATGATCCCCGTGACAGAGTGAACGTCCAGCATATCTGAGGGACACAGGAGAGCAGTCAAAGAGAAGAGGGTGATGCCGCAGCCTGCCAAGGCGAACCCCACCTTGCACTGTGTGCGCTGCTGTGTGTACCTGAGAACTTCTCCTGCAAGGTCTGTACATCCTTGACGTTGGAGTACGGCCCTGACCCAACCACCGTCTTGGCTCCCATCTTGAAGAAATACCGGGTGTCGCTCTCCAGCCCATGGACTTCGGTGCTGAACGTATTGCCTGAGCAAGAGAGCAAACCCAGCAGTGCTCAAGTGTTGCAGACTGGTTAAAAACACAGCGGATATTCTGCGGCTCCCATGTAGTAGTAATAATAATAACAATATATTATTTATACCCTGCACACTCTGGGTGGCTTCCAACAAAAGATTAACAATACATCAAAACATCAGTCATTAAAAACTTCCCTAAACAGGGCTGCCTTCAGATGTCTTCTAAATGTCCGGTAGCTGTTTATTTCTTTGACATCGGATGGGAGGGCGTTCCACAGGGTGGGCGCCACCACTGAGAAGGCCCTCTGCCTGGTTCCCTGTAACTTGGCTTCTTGCACTGAGGGAACACCCAGAAGGCCCTTGGCGCTGGACCTCAGTGTCCAGGCTGCACAATGGGGGTGGAGACGCTTCTTCAGGTATACTGGGGTGAGGCCAAGGAAGATAGCTTCTTCTTTAAACATCCACAGGGGTGGGGAAACCCTCATTCCAATTTCATTTGGGTAGCAAAGAGGGGGAGAGGGGGTGGCAGAAGAAGAGAAAGACCTATTCACCGCCATCCCTGCTCACCCTGGCATTTGGCCCTTGGCAGATGACCCCTGAGGGAAAGTTGAAAAATGAAACTACTCCCGTACTCCTGCGCAAAAGTTTCCTCTATGCATTTTTTTTACCTTCTTTTGTCAGTAGAGTCCACATCTCATCAGGTTGAGTGTGATTGGCATTGTACAGGATGAGGTACTCCACGATGATGCCATTTGGCTCAGAGGGGGGGCACCAGTGAACCTGGACGGCATATGGGTTGATGGGGTGAAGCCGCAAGTCAGAGGGAGGCGTTGACGGCCCTGCAGGAAGGGGAGGACAGAACACAAAAAGGGAGAAGGGGGTTTATCGAGCAACCATTAATGCAGATGCCTCCAGATGTCAGGGACTGGGCAGAGGAGGTACGGTAGAGACCGCGTCCCCAGCCTGACCCTTCCAGAGAAGAAGAAAACAGTTCAGAATTACAACAGGGGTGTGAGTATGAGTTCTAACACACTGAAAAATTGATTTCCTTGCAGAGCAAATATTAGTTATTGTCGTAAATATTTATTTGCTTTTGCCTGTACTGGAGATTTCTATCTTTACTGAGAATTTTTTTCAATGAACAGCAGAATATTTTTGAATAAGCAGTTATAGGGGCTAAAAACTTACATTTAAAACTCTCTTAAAACTAAGCACTGCAAGAACCTGGATAAGAACCCAAGCCATTTTGCTGCTTGAGGCAAAGGGAAAGGTGGCGCCTCCTCTGTTCCCATCATTCCACATGCAGAAGCCAAGGAAATGGCAGCTGAATGTGACAGTGGAGGTAGAACACAGCAGCAGCCTTCAGTTTGTCTAATCCTCTTTTAAAGCCAACTAAATTGGTGGCCATCACTGTCTCCTGTGGGACAGAGAGCCACAATTTAACTATGAGCTGTGTGAAGAAGCCACTGGTCCCAGGGTTGGGAGAGAAGCAGCCATCAGTCTAGGCAGGTGATATGCCCAGCTCTGTTCTGCCCAACACCTTTTCCGTCAATGCCTCCATCCCTCATCTGCTGTCTGAGACTCTGCCTAACGCTGCCTTGCTTTGCCTAACGATAGGGCCGGCCCTTCATGGAACACATATGCTATTGTTCAGTTAGGTAAGGTAGCCTGCACTCCCCCATTCAAATCTTTCGCCCAAAACCTGCAGGCATTTATTTATCAAGTACTCTGTTGTGTACTCACTGTCTGGAAGGGTGAACCATTCCACCGCATTCCCAAATGGCCCATCGACACCGACGCCATTCGACTGTACGGCAAATTCGTATCTGGTGAACGGCTTCAGCCCACTGATGAGGATATCTTCATCGGAGCTATGGAAGGAAGAATGCCCACAAGGGAGAAAATATTATGACACCATCTGCAATCTGTGTACCCCCATAAGAAGACTGGCAGCTGTCAAAACAGAAGAGATGGCAGGTCTTGTGGTTTCATAGTGCTTCACTTGATATTTGAGAGTCTTACCTAATAGCAGCCCCACTTGAAGCAAAGAATTCATTCAGAGAAGTCATGGGCTTCTCTGTGATAGGACAGGAAACTGATGGATGCAGAACTCACTGGCCTTAATGCTGACCCATGGATTGCCAATATATGGTTTATTAAGTCATGGATTATGTACAGGGCTGGAGAACTTCAGGCCCAGAGGCTGAATGTGGTTCTTCAAGGCTTTCCTCAGGGCGTACCTCCCCTCATCAGCCCTGCTTTGCACCCTCCTTGAATGTTTTTGCCTTGCTGGAATGTGTCCTTGAACTCCCATTAGGTGTCTGGCCTGCTTGGATAGAGAGCAGGGAGGACAGTAAGAGTCTGCATAGAAACTAGCCCAGTGTACAAAGGTAACATGCACATTCATTGGCCCTTCTCATGAGTCGCAGCAGAAGCTGCCAATAATGGGCCATCTCCGTACATGTAAACCTGCCTGTCCTTTAATATGAGCTTCTTTTTTTAAAAAGTTTTTTTTAAATATTCTTGCTCAATTCTCTTTAAAAGCCTTCCAAATTAGTGGCCATCACTGCCTCCTGTGGGAATGAGTCACATAGTTTAACTATGGGCTACGTGAAGAAGCCCTTTCTTTTATCTGCCCTGAGTCTCCTAACATCCAGCTTCATTGGAAGTCAACAAGTTCTAGCGTGATGAGAGAGGGAGAAAAACGTTCACCCGTCCTCTTTCTTTGCAGCAGCACCCCATATGCAGACTGCACGGGTGCTCAGTCACACTCTTCTTCTTTTTTGTAAATCTTTATTGGTTTAACATACAAACATACAATGAAAATAGGTATAACAAAGTTAAATACAGAAGTAAATAACGGAAAAGGGGAAAAAAACCTCACGATGTTAAAACAATTTTTTTAAAAAAGAAGAAGAAAAAAACCCAAGAGTTTCATATCTATCAAATAAAATTTTTTGCAAGAAACTTCCAGTTGTTCTCGTTATACTTTTTCTATTGTCATGGTATTATCACACAGTTTTTATATCCTTTTTCTTACATTCCACTATGATATTTATTTCATTTATCTATTGTTCACAAGTATCATTCCACTTCTGCTAAGATGGTATCACTTTTACAATATAATCTTATATATCCCTTAAATATTTTCCATTCTTCTTGGGTTTTCTGGTTTAAGGCTCCCCTGACTTTTCCCGTTAGCTTTGCTAGTCACCCTCTTACCTTGTGTAGTAAGTCACAAGCGAGGCGTTTTTCAGCCCCCAGGGACTGAACCGCACGGTGTAATTGACGATCTTCACCGTGGTGAAATCCGGCTTCTTCCACCTCAACCAAATTGACGTGGAGCTGTTGGATTCCACGTAGACATGGGCTGGGGGCAGTGGTGGGCCCTTCTGAAGTGGAGGGTCTGAAAGGATGATCAAGAAGAAATGCAGAATCAGGCACATGGAGGATGACTCCTGGACCAGCTTGCAAAGGAACAACAGCGGAAATTACAGAGGAACAAGGCAGGGTGAAATGTTGTGGTCAGATGAGCCACAGAATGTGGAAGAAGTCAAATGGGGATGACTGGAGCTGTGGTCCATAAGAACCTCAGCAGAACCTACTGGATCAAGCCAACAGCCCATCTAATTCAGCACCCTGTTCTCACAGCTGCCAGCCCAAAAAGCCTATGAAACAAGCAAGCAGGACCTGAGCACAAGAGCTCTTTTCCCTCCTGTGGTGTCTGGCAACTGGCATTCAGGAGCATGACTGCCTCCGACCATGGAAGCAGAGCAGAGCCTTCTCCTTCATGAACTTGTCCAACCCTCTTTTAAAGCCATTCAAGTTGGGGGCCACCACTGCCACCTATGGAACCACCTTTCATAGTCTATGCTCTGCTTGAAGAAGTCATTTCTTTTAACGGTCCTGGGTTGTCCAACATTTGGCTTCAATGGATGTCCACAAGTTCTAGGGTTAGAAGAGAAGGAGAAAAACTTTTCTCTCTCCTTTTTCATGCGTGCAAACTGCATCTAAAGGGAATTTTTTAATATTTGATGTTTTCTTGTTGTTGTTGTTGTTTTTAAATACAGTGGAACTTCGATTGTTGGATGTTTTGTCTTTCAAATGCCGACAACCCAGAAGTGAATGCTCCCATTTTCGAACATGTCTCAGAAGTCGAACGGCTTCCAAGGTGTGTTTCTCCATTTTTTCAATGGATTTTGCCAGCTGTCCGTTGAGCCTCGGTTGACAAACGTTTCAGAAGTCGAACTGCCTTCTGGAACTTATTAGGTTGGACAACTGAAGTTCCACTGTATTCTGTTGGAAGCAACCCAGTTAGATGGTTGGCATATACGTAATGAATTGTTGTGGTTGCTTAAGTTCTTAAACAATCATGCCACCTTTTACACATCTTTTCTCTCATCCAAAAGTCCCCAATACTGCAACGTTTCCTCATAAGGGAGTTTTTCCATCCCCTCAGGGCTGGATTTAGGTTTGATGAGGCCCTAAGCTACTGAAGGTAATGGGGCCCTTTATATGTCCAGCTGTCCTTTGTCAGCAACAAATTGTCGCTGTTTCTTGTGTTGAATATATGCTATATGGTAATTGATGAACCTAATAGAATCATAGAAGTGTAGAGTTGGAAGGGACCACAAGGGCCATCTAGGTCCATACACAACTCAAAACACTGTTGCTTTATGTAGGCTTTATTTTAATTTGTTTTTTATCTTATATTTTGGAAATGTACATCCAGTTTTTTTCTTTTAATTTTTTTTTAGGCCCCCAAGAGAGTGGGGTCCTATGCTATAGCTTGTTTAGCTTATATGTGAATCTGATACTGCATTCCCTTGATCATTTTGGCTGCCCTTGTCTTAACACCTGGAGGCACCAGGTTGGCAAAGGCTGCCTTATCATATTGCTTTGTGGGAAAGCCATCCACAAACATGAGCCAGGAGTCAAGGCCTTGCAGCAGCAGCAGCAGCAGCAGCATCTACCTGCTACGGTTACAGGCGCCCTCTCGGTCCTTCCCTTCCAAACTGCCGCGTAGCCATCTTCATGCTTGTTGAACGCCACCAGCTTCACTTCGTAGAGTCTCCCAGGAACTGGAGAGAATAAGAGGAATAGAAGAGTGGGTCAAGCAACGAAAAGAGCAGCATGGCTTAGAAGAGAAAAATAATGGCTACCATCTCCATTTCAGCAAAGGGCCGTATCCAACAGAGTTCTCTCTCCACCAGTGGAGGAACTCTTGGGCTAGCAGATGGAAGAGTTTGAAAGAATCCAATGCAACAATGGCACTAGCGGAAGCTTGTTGCACAACAGCTGGTTTGTGCCGCACAATCCATTACACAGCCATCTGTGGTAATGAACCAGCACAAGTATGCTGCTAAGTGACTTCAACTTAGCACTGCACCAGATACAACCCATTCATAATAATTAAATGTGTGCCTCACATAGTAAGAGGTTTGCAAGACAAGGCAAAAGTTCTGCCTAGTCCAGCATCTCTGTTTCTGACAGTGGAGAGACAAACGAGTTGGGAAGCAGAGCGAGAAGGCAAACTCTCCCCTTTCTCATTTGGCATAGTTTTTAGTGGCATTCTGCTGTTCTAGTCCAGACTTTCCCAGCCTGTTGTTCTCTAGATGTTTTGGACAACACCTCCTATTACCCTTTCTTAAACCACCTGTGCCTTGTGTCCCGTGGACTTATTTTGGTGATCGTGAGTTCTATAATTAACAGGTGTGTCTTTTTAAAACAAAGAAGAGAATAAATCAGAGAAAACTCCAAAAACTGAAAAGCAAGGGCAATTAGCAGCAAAAATCCGGATGATTTAGTTTGGTTTAATGGTCAGAGCGCCGGACTAAGACGAAGGTCCAAATACCCAATTAGCCATGAAGTTCACTGAGGGGCCTTGGGCCAATCACAAGTCTCTCAGAATTGTATCCAACTAACTTTTACTTATAGGAGACCCACTGAAATAAATGACTCTAACTTAAGTCCATTAATTTCAATGGGTATACAGTGGTACCTCGGGTTACATACGCTTCAGGTTACAGACTCCGCTAACCCAGAAATAGTGCTTCAGGTTAAGAACTTTGCTTCAGGATGAGAACAGAAATTATGCTCCGGCGGCGCGGCAGCAGCAGGAGGCCCCATTAGCTAAAGTGGTGCTTCAGGTTAAGAACAGTTTCAGGTTAAGTACAGACCCCCGGAACGAATTAAGTACTCAACCCGAGGTACCACTGTATTCTAAGTAAAAGCTGACTTAGGCCCATTAATTTTGAATTTCAATGGGTCTATTCTGAGTAAAAGTTAGGTTGAACGCAACCCTCAGACTTTAACCTATTTCACAGGGTTGTTGTGAGGATAAAAAGGGCAAGGGGAGTAAGTGTGTACGCCCCCTTGAGTGCCTTAGAAGAAAAGTGGGATATAAATGTAATGAATACATTTAAAATTAAGAGAAAAACTTGGCGTCCCATATCCATCTCCCTTTGCCCAACTAGAATCAAGTGCCGGGTGAGTCTTTAGTAACCTCCTCCAGGCAATTGTCCTTTGGCATTTCATCACTACGGGGGGTTGTACAGTGACTCTACTCCACGCTCCCACTGACCCCACCTCTTGAATAGAGCGAACCAGGAACAGGCTGTTTAAGCATTTTCATTGGATGCTGCCAAAATATAAATAGGGCATTTTTTTAACCCATTAAATGAGTGCATGGACCTGCTGTATTGCTGAAGGCCATCCAGGGCAGACCATGGCCTTGCAACCAAAGCGGAGCTTTCCGGCAATGTGAATTCTGTGTTAGCGCCAGATGCAGCCACCCTTTTTGGCTGTGCTGCAATCCAAGCCAAGCTCCAGAGAGAGCAAGCCAAGAGGGCTATTCTAAAGCTCGCCTGCTTCTTTCTTCACCCCTCTTTTGTAAGATCTGCTTATTCAAGGGAACTGCTTGAGCATCTCAAAGTTTACAAATAGAGGGAAAATGGGGCAATTCTCTCTTTGGACACCCAGCTCCTTGTTCCTCCCCAAATAGCCTCCCTCCCCCCACTTCTTGTTGGTTTCATTGACGAAGCTCTGCTAATTAAGGATGTGCCTATTCAGGGCCTGCTGTGAAGAAGATGGCCAGCTCCTTTCGCCACCACAATATGGCCTGTACAAAAGCACATTTTGGCTGTGCCAGTGTATCACTCTTCTTTTGATTGTGCAAGTGTGTATGGAGGGGGGGGGGAGAGTGGTGCCACTCCCCCCCCCCAAAAGGAAAAGCACATGGATGGCGAGGATCAGAAAAGCCTTACACTTGTGCAACACACATTTGCATCTAGAAGAGAGAGAAAACATTTTAGCTCCTTTTTTCTTTTTTCTTTTTTGCCAGCCTCCCTAAGAATGCCACAACAAAAAGGTTTTTTTGTCTGCTCTGAAAATCTTGGCAGCAGGCAGAACAGAGTCGGCCTGGAGATGGTCCAAACTGCAGAGTGGCTGTGTGTGTGTGTTGGCTGAGGAGTGTCTCAGCATAGAGCAAAGGCTTAAAAGAGGGACCCAGCGCCAAACATCTCCCCACACAGGGTGCCCTCTCTCTACAGTCACAGCCCAAATGTAATGGAGGTAGACCTCAGGCCTGGTTCAGGCAACAGCGCATAGAATAAATGTTCTATGGTTGTTAGACAACCGCCAACTCAACTTCCTCCTCTTTCAGGCATGGATTTCTACCTACCCAATCCATAGCACAACAAACTGTACCACTGAGGTTGTATCCAACTAATGCCACATTTGCACCATGTTTTTAAAGCACTATGAGATGTCAGCTTAAACAGCCATGGCTTCCCCCAAAGAATTCTGGGAGCTGTAGATTGTTGCGGGTGCCAAGGGTTGTTAGGAGATCTCAAATTCCCCCCACAGAGCCACAGTTCTTAGAGTGGCTTAACAATATATCCCTCTGGGAATTGCAGTTCTGTGAAGAGGAATAGGGGTCTCCTAACAGCCCTCAGCACCCTTTTAAAAATGACACCTGCCAGAAATCTTTGGGGAAACCAGGATTGTTGAAAGTAGTTATTGTGAGGCTTTCAGTGTCTGGTGCAAATGCGGTCTAAGTGCTACTTAGAGCAGGGGCAGAATTTGGTAATCTTTGGTAGGATAAAGCCCTGAGTGAGGCCAAAATTTTGCACGCCCAACTGGATCTTCTCAATTATAGATCTTCTCAGTTTTGCGCCCCCTTGGCTTGGTGCCCTGGGCAGGGGATCCGCCTGCACTGCCCTAAATCTGGCACGGTTCAGGGCAGCCATGTTGAAAGCATTAGGCATGCCTACTAATTTTAATGGGTCTACTCTGAATAGGACTAGCATCAGATACAAGCTTTGGAATTATGCTAGCATGACTAATGCAGGGAGTTTTGGGTAGTGATTTTATCTATTTACTTCATAAAATTTATACACTGCTTGATTGCAGAAAAAACAACTGCAAGTGGTTCTAGTGCCTGGAAGAAGTCCTGTTTCCTCTACCCACAGCTATCTAGATTCCTCACTCTCCAGACTCCATGGCCCACTCTTCCCAAATTTTCAGAATCTCCCCCCCTCCTCACAATTCTATACCTCTGGACTAGCCTTTGCCAGATCTCATGCCCTCCGGATTTTTCTGACTACAACTCCCTTCAGTCCCAGCCAGCACGGAATTGTAGCCCCAAACATCTGGAAGGGCAACAAGTTAGGGGTGCTCTGTCTGAACCCTGTCTTGAAATGTCAGCATATGAGATGGCCCTCACAAGCAGTGCATGCCATTTATTTTATTCATTTAACAAAATGTGTATACTGCATAACTGTAAAAAAATCTCTAAGCAGCTTACAAACAAACAAACAAAAAACCCCATTAAAATTATTGGTAAAAATGGGTATTTAAGAACATTAAAGATGGTTAAAATCAGCAGGAGCTAAGAAGAAATGAAACAGATTTAACTTCTATGTGTCTGGAAGTTTGCAAAAGTTGGGTTAAGTGGCAACATTTATCCCAGCTGGAAAAGCTGTATTTCTTTGGCATGGCATTTAGAATGAGGTTGAGGGCCACATTCCTTTCAGGGTAATCTGTTGAGGGCCGCAAGTCAGCAGAGGGTGGAGCCAATGGGGCCCTTGCTTTTCTCTCTCATCCCGCCTCTCTGTTTTCTCCTTCCTCGCTACCCACATGAAATCAGGTTGAGAACCACGGCCCTCAGGCCGCAGGCTGATCACCCAAGTTTTAGAAAGTTTGGGTCCACACAGATCGGAGAATGTTCTGATTGGTGGGCTCCTTGCCACAGACAACCTCCATGGCCAGTTCACAGGAACAAGCAGGGCACAGGAAACCTTTTCCGAGAGCGAACGTGGTGTAGTGGTTAGAGTGTCAGAGACCTGGATTCAAATCCCTACTTGATCATGAAGCTCGCTGGGTGACCTTGGGCCAGTCACTGCCTCCTGACCTAACCTACCTCACAGGGTTGTTGTGAGGATTAAAGGAAGGAGGAGGAGAACCATGTACGCCACCTTGACATCCTTGGACAAAAAAAGGTGGGATATAAATTCAACAAACAAATGAACTTACTTAACTCTGTCAGTTCATGCTGCTTGACCTTCTTCTTCAGCTTTATCGGCCCAACATCCCAAGCGCCATCCCCAGGACCTTCGGAGAGGTTCTCCTCACTCGTCTCCTCTGTGGCCACTTCGCGGTAGTAAAGTTTGTAGCCTGAAATCTGGGCGTGGTTAGCTGGAGGTTGCCAACTCACCAGTAGGGACTCCATTTTCGCTCGGACTTTTAACTCAGTCGGGGCAAACGGAACTAGGGGAAGCAAGGAAGAAACATCAACAGTGGTTGCCTCAAGAATCAAGGTGCTAGGCTTTTGTGTTTGTGTTTGTGTGTGTGTGTGTGTGTGTGTGTGTGTGTTTGTTTGTTTTTGGTGTATAAAGCACTACTCAACTTGGGACCAGGAAACCTGAAGGATTGTCTCAGCCCTTATACACCCCAGCTGCTCTGCAGGTGAGGACCTCGTGTAGATACCGTCTTATCAGAAGGCCCACTCCACACAATACAGGAATTGGGTCTTAAGCATTGTGGCACCTTTGGAATTCTCTCCCTTTACGCATTAGAAAGGCACAGACTTTGTTGTCTTTTTTGGTTCCTGCCGAAAACCTTCCTCCTTCGACAAGCCTTTTAAGCAGAGCTCTCGCCCAGTCTGTATCTGTACTGGAATTGTTTTAATTGCTTTTGTTGTTGTTTTATCAGCTTTTTGTTTGCTGCCCATGGCTCCTTTGAGAGGAAGGCAGGGTGTTATGTACTGAGCTGAATAGGATCCAAAAGGCAGCAGTCTGATTGGTCCTAGAACAATAGGATTCAGAATGCAGCAGTCTGATTCGTCCACAGGAGCCACCCAATCCAGCTCCAGTTGGAAGTGAATCCGCAACCTGATTGGCCTACAGGTGAATCCCGAAATTAACCAATCACGTGGGAACCATTGCGTAAATAATGTATATAAAGCAGACATTCTGGGGGAACTTCCATCCCTCCTCACCACTGTGAACTGAATAAAGAGCATGAAATCCACTCTTGACTCTGAGTATATTTCACAGGGTGTAAAATAAAATAATAATAAATGTACTATTCTCGGCTCCTTGGAGGAAGAGTAGGATAAAAATACAAGAAGGTACCATACAGGATTGTACTAAATCAGGGTAAGCAGTGCAGTACTCTCCAGATGTTTTGGAAAACAACTTTCCTCATCCCCAACCATTGACCAAGATGGCTGGAGCCAATGGGAGCCAGAGCCCAACAACACTGGGGGGCACCAGGTTTCCCAGTGCCTCCCCCACTCTGTTAAACAGTTTGCCTGGGCCAACTGCCACCCGTGCTGCTTGCTCACTCACTTGCCACCTGTTCCTGCTGGAGTTGGTGTGGTCATGAACTGCTGTGTGATGACAGCCTTACATTTTTATTTATATAGGAAGAAAATACTCTGGATCCATTCTGATGAAGGGTGCTACATATACATTAAAAATCAAATAAAGGAACCAGCATTTCATTGCCACCTTGATCTCAGTCTTGCTCTCCTTGACTATCTTTGATTAAAGCTTCCACATACTTATCTTGGATCCGAATTCCATTTGCAGACACAAAACTCTCCATGTCCTACTATGCCCTGAGAGCAGCGGACATGATCCTCGTGGGCAGTGGGCTGACCTACCATGAGTTTGGTTGTCTCTATCCGGGGTACGGTGCTGTGTCCATTCTGAAGGGGCCCCATAGCCCACGCTTGTACTCGCAGCAATGCGCACTTTGTAGACTTTATTAGGGTGCAGGCCATGAAGAGTGAGTTGGGTCTCATTCGCACCAACCTCGGTTGAGGAAATCAGATCTGTTAGAAAAACAGAGCCCAACATGCTGAATCTAACATGCTGGTGGGTGCTAGAGAATTCCATCAGAAACAGAAATGGGAGCAGAAATTGACACAGTTCACATGTACATCTAAGGTCAGAAACAGAAAGAACACCAGTGAGTACAAGCTATTGTTTTACATAAATAATTACGTTACTTTCTGCACTGTTTTTGATGTTTCCCTTCCACTGAATTTGATTGTGAAATTAATTACATTAGTTTTGGTCAGTGCTATTTTTCTCTAAAAATAGGTGCTGGTACTCAGTACCCCCTGAAAAAAAAAGCACTGGTTTTGGTCAAAGCTTAGAGTGAGTAAACAACACCAGTTTTGCTGGAAGTTGAACTGTAGCAGAATGGAAACAGCACTGATTGCGATGAACCCAGGACAGGGTGAAAATCACTGCTTCGCTACATCCCTAATCGTGCCCCAGTTTCTGGCACCAGAACCATCTCTTCCTTACCTTCCTTGAGGGGAGCGTAGTCAATTTTGTACTTGGTGATTCTGCCATTGCTGAGTTCCGGAAGGAGAGGCAGCCAAGTCACCTTGATGTCCATTGGTGTTGTGCTAGAAAGAGACAGCTGAGGAGCTGCGCTGGGAACTGGGGAGTGAAAGGATAAAAGCAATGACTCCACCTCGTCACAAAGGAAACGAGCAAAACACCCATTTGGTGGGTGAAAACACACACACACACACACTTGAACCTGGAGGGCTCCATTGATTGGCTGCAGATAGGTTTCCAGGCTCAATTTGAAGTGTTTGTTTTGACCTTTAAAGCCTTAAATGGCCCAGAACCCCACAGTACCTTAGGAACCACCTCTCCCCACATGAACCTACATGGACCCTATGTTCATCACCTGAGGGCCTTCTTTGTGTGCCCCCTCACAGGGAAGCAACACAAGGACAGGCCTTTCTAGTGGTGGCTCCCCAACTATGAAACACTGTCCCCAAAGAGATATGCCTGGCGCCATCATTACAAACTTCTAGGCACCAGACAAAGACATTCCTGTTCACCCCAGAATTTGGGTCTTAACTGGATGATAGGGTGTGATTTATACCCAAGTCTGTATTGATGTTCATCTTCAGTAGGGCAGGATAGGGGCTGACCATTTTATGTTATTGCAAGACGAACACTTTTCGTTAATTTATGTTCTTTTATTTATTCATTTCAAATTTTGTTTTATGCCCGCTTTTATAATTGTAAGTGTCTTTGAGACATTTTGGTAGCAGGTGACAAATAACTGTAATAATAAATAATAAGGAAAATAAATAAGAGAACATTTGGAAACACACTCTGCAATTCACTTAGCCAACCTATTTCCTCTAGGAATGGAAATCTGGCTGTTTTCATTTCATGAAGAAGCGTTTTCTAACACCAATGCAAAGAGACATTTCCAAGGGGGAAGGGTGGAGATACCAGAACACCAGGACTGCACAGCAGGAGAACCGCCAAGCTGAACTGATCTCAGGGCAATTTCTTTATTTTTGATAATGCACCTGCATGCTGTGTCATATCAACAGGGTGCCTAAATGGCACAGGGTTGGCTACTAGCCACAATGCCTAAGTTAGACCATGGCAGCCTGCCTCTAAAAACCAATTGTTAGGAGCCACAAATGGGAAGAGTGTTGTTGCACTCAATATCCTGCTTTTGGGCTTCCTGTGAGAACAGAATGCTGACCAGACAGGCCATTTAGAAATTAAATGTTTCACTGTTGTACCTGGCAAAGAAGGGAGGATTGCTGAACAAATTTGTCTTCTTTAAAATTATTTTGTCTTCCGGTCTGCTGCAGAGGGAATGGCGGCACACTCCGTGTCATCCGAGTAAAGGACGACATGGTTCTGGCTTTCAGGGCTCTGGGGGTAAACGTCAGGGCTAGGCGACCCCCCCAAAAAACCCCACGGGCAAGTGGGGACTCTAGGGGTCCAGCAGAGTGTGTGAACTCGCCTTAAACCCAGCTCTCCCCGACGCAGCTTTTGCAAGGGGGGAAGGGAAGGCTTGAGTCTGCAAATTGGGTTAACCTCATCTAATTACAAACACAAATGAAGGTCACCCCTTCAGTTCAAAATACTTCTCCTTGCTGCACACACACACACACACACACACACACGGGGTCCGCTATGTGATTTATTTCTTCCAGGAAGCATGGGGGTGGGGAACAGTCCCTTCCCCTCCAAATCTACGAACCATCCTCCAGTGTCTGTACATTGATGGAAGAGGAGGTTCGGCTGGCTCCAAGCTGCGAATACGCCACCACATAGAAAACGTAGTTGGTGCTGGGCTCCAGATCTTTGACCTGGAACTCTGTCGTGTCGTTATTCACTGCGAACTGGTACTCCACATTGTCAGCGCCTAGAGAGGGTACACAACGCTGTCAGACAAAAAAGAAAAGAAAAAGAAGAACGTGTTTTGTCCTTTCTTCAGAGCGGCTTCTTGCAAGCAGCTCGTAGAAAAGGTCCAGTGCGCCTTTCACGGCACGCAGTTTGGCTTTTAAGCAAATGCTGGGGCTGATCCCACCTTTTCAACACAATCAGGGTTTCAAACCCACATTTCTGGCAACAAGTTAGGTGATATCTGCACCAAACATTGAAAGCGCTATTACACAGTCATGGCTTCTCCCAAAGACTCCTGGGACTTGCAGTGTGTTGAGAGTTTTAAGAATATGTTAAGAGAGTTGTTACGAGACAGCTATTCCTCTCATAGCCAGTGGCGTAGCGTGGGGGGTGCAGGGGGGGCTGGCCACACCGGGCGCAACATCTGGGGGGGGGCGCTCGCACTCGCAGCTCTCTGCCCCTACCTGGCTCACTCACTCTCTCTCACTGCAGTGCTGGCTGTGCGAATCCGATCCGAGCCGCCGGGTCGCCACCCACTGTGGAGGGGAGGGTGCCAGGCATGTGGTGCGGTGCGGAGAGAGAGCGAGGGACTATCAGGGGGAGGGACAGTGCAGCGGGGGGGGCGCAAATTACTTGCCTTGCCCCGGGTGCTGACAACCCACGCTACGCCACTGCTCATAGCGCTATAGTTCCCATGGTGGTTTTTAGCAACAATTCCCTCTTTTCAGGGTTACATCCACCCCCTTCATACTGTGCTTTTTATTTATTTATTTATTTATTTATTTAGACAAAGTCATAATCATAAATAAATAAGAATAAAAATGTGCACCCCACCACCAAGACCATTCCATTGCAACTATCCAAAACTTCAACACCTTTTGTGATGGATTGACCCCTTTCCGTTTTAACAGTACAAATTCTACAAACACCCTCCATATCTCCTTAAAATCACTTCTCCTGCATATTCCCCATCCTACCTTAATGGCACGTGTTAATTTATCATTGATAGTTATATCCCACACCTTTTTATACCATTCTTCCATTTTATATTCTGCTTGCCCCTTCCACTTCCTAGCTATCATAATTCATGCAGCTGTTAATAAATTTGTGAGCAAGTCCTTCAGGAGGAGGAGGAGTGAAGGACTTCATACTGCGCTTTGACCTCAGCAGTGGCCGCCTCCCAGAGCTCCAATTCCCAAGTGCAAAGAGGGACTGACTGTTAAACCACTCTGAACTCTCAGGAGCCTTAACAAACTATAGCTCCCATAATTCTTGGGGGAGGGAGCTATGACTTCTTGAAGTGGAATGCATGTGTTTAAATTTATGGTGCGGGTGTGGCCTAAAGAATAACAGGGCAGTCAATTCTGCGCCAATTAACTTACAGCTGAAACAGAAACTCAGGCTTTTAAGAGAGGCCCAAACAGCATTAGAAGGCTAGCTGGTTTGACCTTCAAGTAGGAGGAGGCCAGGAGGCTAGCTGCCCAATAATAATAAGAATAATAATATTTCTACCCCGCCCATCTGGCTGGGTTTCCCCAACAACTCTGGGTGGCTATCAACAGAACATTAAAAACAGAATAAAACTTCAAACATTAAAAACTTCCCTAAACAGGGCCGCCTTCAGACGTCTTCTAAAACTCGATACAAAGTCAATATGCCATGAAACAAACTATGATGACCAAACAACCATTCAAGGGACATACCCGAAGCCTTCTGGTAATGGAGTGAGAAGCCAATGATCCGCTCGCTGTTGAACTCTGGACGTTCCCAGGATACCAAGACAGTCGTGCTGGAGAGAGAACTGGCAGACACCCTCTTAGGGGCGCTGGGCAAACCTTCCCGCACAATCACCACCAGCCTGGCCCCAGCACACGCCATGCCCAGGTGATTCTCTGCCACGCACTGGTAATAGCCAGCGTCGTCCAGCCCGATCTGGTTGATCACCAGGGTGCCGCTACTTTGCATTTTCACCCGCCCTTTGGACAAGAGAGGCTCTCCGTTCTTCATCCAGTGGATGCTGGGAGACGGCTCTCCTTCTGCTTTGCACACAAACCTGGCAGTACTGGCGCGGGTCCGAGAAATGGTCTCCGGAGCCTGGGAGATGACAGGGGGAGCTTAAGAGGCAGAAGAAGAAAATTAGCTTCTAAAGGTTAGGAAAGGGGCTATTTCATTTAGAGGAAAGGCAAGGAAGAAGTGACACGGTAGAGCAGCATAAAATCATGAATGGGGATGGATAATACTAGAACCCAGGGACAGCCAATGAAGCTGAATGTTGGAAGACTCAGGGCAGGCAAATTAATGGAGGATAAGGATAAGGGATGCAGGTGGCGCTGTGGGTTAAACCACAGAGCCTAGGGCTTGCCGATCAGAAGGTCGGCGGTTCGTATCCCCGCGACGGGGTGAGCTCCCGTTGCTCGGTCCCTGCTCCTGCCAACCTAGCAGTTCAAAAGCACGTCAAAGTGCAAGTAGATAAATAGGTACCACTCTGGCGGGAAGGTAAACGGCGTTTCCGTGCACTGCTCTGGTTCACCAGAAGCGGCTTAGTCATGCTGGCCACATGACCCGGAAGCTGTACGCCGGCTCCCTCGGCCAGTAAAGCGAGATGAGCGCTGCAACCCCAGAGTCGGCCACAACTGGCGCTAATGGTCAAGGGTCCCTTTACCTTTACCTTAAGGCTAAGGAGTTGCTACTTGTTCTCCCTTCACTGTCAGAGTCAGTATGCCTCTCAGTATCAGCTGCTGCGAATCCCAAGTAGGGAGAGAGGGTTGCGTTTGAGACTTGCTTAAGGGCTTCTCATAAGATAGGTTGACTGGGGCTCGTGAGAGTTGTAGCCCAAACATTAGGAGAACACCCAGTTGGGGAAAGTTGTCCTAGCCCAGTCTTTGAGGCAGGAGCAACGTGTACCTTCCCTTCGACAAAGTGAAGGCTAACGAAAACCATTTCTTCTAGTCCTTCCTGCTGGAATAGATACAGGGGCCTGGAAGTGGTGAGTGGGCCCCATAAGCAAGCAGGGGAGACCTTGGTTCATGCAGATACCCAGCACTCAGTTTTGCAAGGACCCAGAAATAATAGCCCCCAAATACTGAGGCAGTTTTTACAACTAAAGAGCATAGGAAGGTGGAACTTACAGCTTTGAGCTTCTAAGTCCTTTACAGTGCAGTGTTGAATTTTATTTGAAGAAAGCTTTTTATTATGTATTTTGTGTTTTTATCTTGTATTTTTATGCTGTGAACCACCCTGAGATCTTCAGATAAAGGGCAGTATACAATTTTTAAATAATAATAATAATTATAATCTGAGCCAGACATCTAGCTCAGCATTGCCCATATTAGCTGGCAAAGTCTCTCTAGGATTTCAGGCCTGATTTTCTCCCAGCCCTACCTGGAGATGCTAGGGACTGAACCTGAGACCTTCTACATGCAAAGCAGATGCTCCACCGAGCTACAGTCTATGACAGCACAGAACTGGTTTATTCTCTGTTCTCACCAAGAACTCTGAGCTCAGCCGCAGCGGTTACAAACTGCCTGGTCTGGGGTTTATTGGCACGGCAGACATAGATCCCTGAGTGATGGAGCTGGGCATGAGGAATCAAGAGGTTGGTCCGTCCCAGCACAATCACATCTGTGGAAATAGGGTCCCCATCTGCAAAGGAACAACAAGGCATCAAATTCTTAAGGAAGATAATGGGGGGAGGGAGAGAAACCCTGCACATTATCATCTTAAAAGTGCATCGCTCCGGCAGGATGATGATCTTAATATTTCAGACTTTAGGGCAGACTTTTTGCACTCAGTTTTGAGAACCGTACGTTTCTGCTATAATTTAGAACCAAGTTTTTAGGAGTCATTCTAATTTCCAAGTGATTGCTTAGAGCAGCCAAAGAAAGACTGTACAGTTGTGTCCCCTACTTAATCAGGGGACACACTGCACTGGAATGTATGAAGACCAGTGGAGGGGTGTTGCAATTTTACATCAAAATTGGTTTCTCTTATGGCACAGAGGCAGAGGTGGGGGGGGGAACCTTTTTCAGGGCAAGGTCCACATTTTCTTCTGGTCAACCTTCAGTGTGGGGTACGTGCCAGAGGTGGACAGGGCCAGAGCAAAAGGGATCAGAACAATGAATGCAAACTTTACCTTTGTAAATCTGGCTAGTTTCTACATACACACATCTATATCTTCAATGCTTTTTTGGTTACAAAATGAGGTGCCAGTCCTCATGCCTTGTTAAGAATGGAAGAAGAGCTTGCTGGATCAGACCAAGGGTCTATCTAGCACAGCATCCTTTTTCTCTTTTTTAAAAATACAATTTTTATTAAATTTTCTGTTTTACAATTTAGAGTACTCCTTTTTACATTCTTAAGATATCAGTGACTTCCCTTCTTCTCTTTCCATGGTTCATTTTACATATCATAATTCCCCGCATATTTTACAAAAATTATACCATTCCGTATTCCATTATTACATCCATCAAAACTTATTTGCACTGTTGAATTTATCTTAATGCAGTTTCAGCTGTACATAGTTATTTCCCATAGATTCAATAAATGTTTTCCAATCTTCTCTAAACGTATGTTCTTCTTGTTCTCTTATTGTATAAGTTATGTCTGTAAGCGGTACATATTCTATCAACTTAAGTTGCCATTCTTCTTTGGTTGGGATCTCGCTCGTTTTCCATTTTGGGGCTAACAAAAGATGGGAATATATAAATTACCTTTTTTGACACCTGGGAATTTCAGTCTGAATTATCCCCAACAGAAAAGACTCTGGGGGTTTGGGGGAGGGAAGTACTTTCAAACATTTTTTTCCAATTCATTATAGATCATTTCCCAATGCTCTTTTACCCTCTCACAAGTCCACCACACATGAAAGAATAATCCCTCTACCTCTTTGTACAGTATCCTGTTTCTCAACCAGATGCCTGTGAGAAAACCACAAGCAGGATCCGAGCTCTCTCCTCCCATGGTTTCCAGGAACTGGCATTCAGAAGCATCACTGCCTCTGACCATAGAGGCAGAGCATAGCCATCATGGCTAGAAGGCATCGATAGCCCTCTCCTTTATGAATTTGCCCAGTCCTCTTCAGAAGCCATCCAAGTTGGTGGCCATCACTGCCTCCTGTGGGAGGTGTTAGGATATAGTTCTGTTCCACCTCTAGAACAGGCATGTGGAGTTGTTGTATGTCACATGTCTGTTTACTTCCAGCACCTTCTGCTGGGAGCTTCCGTTGTATATAGCTTTTCCCTATGCTGTTTGCTTGGACACGAAGGGAAGCAGACATGTGTTTCCTTTGTCCTGATGCTGAATAAATGCTTGTAAATATGCTTACATATGCCTCTGTCCGCTACTTCTGTTGCAAAGAGTTCTTATCTCTGCTAGCTTGCGTGCTCAGTCTCTAAAAGTCTCTGAGGCTTGAGTCGCAGTTTTGATGCTGCTCTGAGAACTGGAGTTCACCCGGCTGCCAGCCAGTGGGCTGGAGCCAGCTAGGGGCCAGCCAATTGCCCCCGTCTCCCCGGACGCATCCCAACAGGAGGGAGTTCCATAGTTGAACTGTGTACTGCACAAAGAGGTACTGTTTAAAGGGCTGTGGGTGCCAGCTCATAATGGCTGGCATGGGCAGCCCCCAAAAAAGAAGTGCCAATACTCTGGACTAAGGAGTCCCATTGCACACAAAAAGCACTGCATCTCCCTACACCCAGGCAAGCAGCCATTACTCAACGCCACATCAAGCCAGGCAGAAACACTCTAGGAAGCTGTGAAGTGGCATCAGTGTGGGGTGAGGCTTGGGCACAACAAAGAGGGTGGCTGGAGAGGGGTGTTGCCTAGGGGAGGGCTAGAGGGCCAGGCAGAGAGACATAGAGGGCCACATTAAGACCCTCGGCCTCAAAATTCCCCAGCCTTGTATGTTTGGGGCAGGGCAGTTGGTTGAAGTTAAAGGCCCTGCTAATCTCCAATCCTGCAAAATTAGGTGGGTTGGCTCTTGTTTGGGCATCCTTTGATCTGCATCAAATTTGGGGCTCTGGTGACTTTCACACGCCACCTTCACTCCCACAGGGAAATGCCGCGTTTCTTAAAAAGAGAGGCATGCCCCAGCCCTGCCCCATCCTCAGCGCCTTCAGCGATCTTTATCACGTTTTTATAATCCTAAAGATAACCCGAGAGTTATTTTTGCAAAGCAGCAACAGATGCGGCCGGCCCCGCGAAACGTCTACAAAAGGCCCGACCCTCCTGCCCTGCCCTTTCGAGCTGGGGGGCGTCATTCGATATTGGCCGTGTCCAATTTAGATCAAAAGGCATCCAGCAACTAGAATTCCGTATCTTTTACAGATCAAACAACATAAATGAACCGCATGCTTTTGTATCGCGTTAACGTTAATGGGAGAGCTCGACTCGGGAGCCGTTCCCCGGCCACGGAGAGCTCGGCCGCCTTGTATTCAGTTGCATTTTGCAAAGCTTCTCAGGGCGCATTCCTCTCCTGATGGGTTTTTCAGAAACCAAAGGGTCCCACCGTCGCCTCTTGGCATCAAAAGGGCTGGCGGTCTTCACTTACCATCCCGTATCCAAGAAACAAATGGGGTGGGGTTTGCAGATGCCATGCACTCCATCACGGCGCTCTCTCCAACCACGACGGTGGCGTTCTCTGGCACGGCGATGATGGCAACATCCCCTGTCGCAGGCAGCTGGTGCCCTAGCGGAATAAAGGACAGGTTTTTAGTCTTTCCAAAAACGAGATAAAGGAGTCGAGGCATTCTAAGCAAGCCAAACTTTCAAGGGAAGAAGAAGAAGAAGTCCCAGCAAAAGAAGAATGGATACAAAAACTTATGGAATATGCAGAAATGGTGAAACTTACCAGAAGAATAAGAAATCAAGATAACAAACCTTTTTATTATAAAAGAGTGGAAATGGTTTATTGAATATTTACAGATAAATCGTAAACAGATAAAAACACTGGCAGGATTATATATTTAAAGAGTATATATTTAAAGAAGATAAAAATAAATGAGTAAGTTAAGTGAATTTGGATACGCAGAAGGTATTAAAAATAAATTTAAGGAACCGAAGAAAGAGGTGGAAGGAAGTCAAGTTTTAAAATGTCAAAATGATTGTAAAATCAGTGAAATGTATATATCTGTAAATAAAAAAATTAAAAATCTAAGCAAGCCAAGCTTTCAGGAAAATAATCTGGTTCTTCCAGGCCCAGAGCTGCTTTCAATTTGATGACTATGAGCGAAGGAGGGATCCTGTTCATGGCACAAGCGGGATCCTGTTCATGGCAAAGGACTGTAGCTCCACAGCAGAGCACCTGCATGCATAAGGTCCTAAGTTCAATCCCTGGCATCTCCAGAAAGGGCTGTGACAGTGTCCTGTCTGAAATCCTGGAGGATCACTGCCAGTCTGTGTAGGCAATACTGAGTTAGATGGACCAATGCTCTGACTCAGCGCAAGGCAGTTTCCTATGTTCCTAATTGAATCACTCTGTTATTCAAAATCATGAGAACCAGAATATTGATTTATTTTTTAGGGAAAGGGGCTGCAGCTCAGCAGCAGAGCATTTGCTTGGAATGCAGAAGGTCACAGGTTCAATCCCTGGCTGCATCTCCTGGCAGGGCTGGGGAAGACTCTTGTCTGGAACCCCAGAGAGCTGCTGCCAGTCAGTGTGGACAATACTGTCACCGTCCTGATGTTGTTGGACTCCAGCTCCCCTCGGCATGGTCAGGAATGATGTGAGCTGGAGTACAGCAACATCTGGAAGGCTTCATCACACACACACACACACACACACACACACACAGAGAGAGAGAGAGAGAGAGAGAGAGAGAGAGAGAGAGTTTTAATCTGCGGTACCAAGGATCAAACCTGGGACTTTCTGCATATAAACATGAGCTCTGCTGCTGATCCAAGGGCCTGTCACCCTTATTCTGCCTGCTCCACTCCCCTTTCTACCTTAAGCACCAAACAATAGGATGGCAGCCTACCCTTCCAAGTTACAGAAACCTGTGTGCTTACTCTGTTACAAGGCCTCTACCACTGTGAGAACAGGATGCTGGACCAAATGGCCCATTAGCCTGATCCAGCAAAACTCTCCTTTGGTTCCTAATTCAGTAAAGGAACCCCTGACCGTTAGGTCCAGTTGCGGATGACTCTGGGGTTGTGGCGCTCATCTCGCTCTATAGGCTGAGGAAGCCAGCATTTGTCCACAGACAGCTTCCGGGTCATGTGGCCGGCATGACTAAGCCACTTCTGGCGAACCAGAGCAGCGCACAGAAACGCCGTTCACCTTCCCGCTAGAGCAGTACCTATTTATCTACTTCCACTTTGACATGCTTTCGAACTGCTAGGTGGGCAGGATCTGGGAGCTCACTCCGTTGTGGGGATTCTAACCGCCAACCTTCTGATCGGCAAGCCCTAGGCTCAGTGGTTTTAGGCTACAGCGCCACCAGTGTCCCTCCTAATTCAGGATTCACCTCAATTTAAAGAAATCAGCCCGTCACCTCAAGCTCAACGTTGGCGTCTTGTTTGAGATACCAGGAGACATGTGAGACGATTTACTCTTCCAGCAACAAAAGCTGCCCCCCTTCCTCATTTTCCTTACTGCAATGACCAATCAGAGTCAACATTACTTTGAGAAGCAAACACTTAATTCTCAGGCTCACCAATTGAGAGCGTCCTCTCGTTGATCAAAATCGCTCCCTCCCTCCTTCCCACGTTTCCATTGCTTAATCTTCTGGTTAAACAGGTTAAAACTTGCAAAACTAATTATGTGATAAAGAATGGAGGTTCCTGTAAAACCTCCTTTTGTTTCCCAATGGACAAGGACTGTACAGTGTGCCCCCTCCCTTGGAAAAGGGTGGGTGGAGAAAGGCTGAGTTTTGAAAGCTCCTCTGCAGCGACCTCAAAATGGGTCTCTCGCTATCTGCAGAAGAATGGTAGAAAATCACTGACGGATCCTTTTCCCTCCCCTTCCCTCTATTGAACAGCTGCTCCAAAAGCCTGAATCTATTCTCAGGGGAGGTTCTCGGGGGCTGAATAAAACCTCAAGCTCCTCCTCTGGAAAAGGGTGAGAAAGTTCACGGCAAAACAGCAGAGCAGGGCTCAGTTGTCTGATATCTCGCCGTCTCAGGCTGTTGCTGACAGCTGAGATCCAAGCCGGTCGCCGGCCTCCCCACCAGCAAGCGAGCCATGTTGGAACGCAAGTGGTGTGGGGCTGAGCATTTGCGAAATGCAGGGGTTGGGGGGCAGAGGCAATGGCAATGGCGGCAGCCACCCGTCTCTGCCTGGGCAGGCCTTCTCAAAACTGACTCTTAAGGCCACTCCAAGATTCATCTGTGCTGTGGGGTTGTTGGAAGAAGGGAGGAACCTGAGGGCAACCCTGGTTTCATGAAAAAATGGGGTGTAAAGGGGGGCAACAGAGAAAGAGAGAGAAGAGGGCAGCAGGGAGAGAGACAATGTCCACTTTTGTCCAGGCCTGCAATTCCCAACTGATTACATTTCACAGAATTTCGGCCTTGACTTATAAAAAGGTTTCAGATCCCCAACTCAGCTATGAAGCTCAGTGAGTGACCTCAGCCTAACCTACCTCACAGGGTTGATGTTGAGGATAAAATGAGGACTGGGGGAAAATCTTGCAAGCTGCCTTGAGCTCTGTGGAAGAAGGGTGGAATGAAGATGTTTGTATTGGTGGAATTACAAAACAGGTGCAGGTAGGAGCTTTCTTGGGGAAGGTCCGTGGCCCAGTGACAGAGCATCTGCCTTGCACGCAGAAGGTCCTGGGTTCAATTGCCAGCACCTCAAAACAAGACTGGGAATTGACTCCTGTCTGAATTCTCAGAGAGAATTCCTGCTCTTTACTGCTGGATTGGAGCAAACAGCAATCCACAGAAAACCCGAATTGCCGTTTGCTCTGACTTAGTGGTAAAGATCGGGTTTTACAATGAAAAGCGGAGCGGGGGGGGGGGGTCCAGGAAAGCTGTGCCTAGAAAGCTCAAAGGAAAAGTTAAGTGTGGATAAGCCCTCAGTGCAGACAAATACTGAGTCAACTGTCTGGTTTAGTATAAGGCAAATTCCTATATTTCTGGCTTGCAGTCATGGACAGCTCCCTGTTTGATATGAAGAAAAGGTGCAATGATCTGGAGGCAGAATCCCTGCTGGGATTTGCAAGTGAGGAGAATGTTGTGCTCAATTCCTTCTTGTGTGCTATTTATTTATTTATTTGCTTACTTACTTACTTACTTACTTACTTAATTTATATCTCACCTTTATCTCTGAGGAGCTTAAGATGGTATACATGGGTCTCCCCCATCTAATAATAATAATAATTTTATTTGTACCCTACCCAGCTGACTGGGCTGTCCCAGCCATTCTGGGAGGCTTCCAACATATATAAAACATAATAAAACATTACACATTGAAAGGCTTCCCTATACAGGGCTGCCTTCAGATGTCTTCTAGAGGTTATGTAGATACTCATCTCCTTGACACCTGATGGGAAGGCATTCCACAGGGTGGGTGCCACTTCTGAGGAGTAGGTCCCCCGATGCAACAATTGGGGTTGGGTGGGTGCCATGGCTTTGCAGCTAAAGAACTGGGTAAGCCTGCCATTACTGGAGAAGACGCTGGGAGGCTGCTGCTGGCAGAATCGCTTCCTGTGGCTCTGTCACCACTAAAAACGTGCTTCCAACATCAAATATTTGTACAAGATACGAGCACCAGGGTAGAGAGCCAGCAGCTTCAGCCCAGCAGAGCTTCTCCTCCCTCAGGACAAAGCAAAGCAGCAGCAGATTGAAGAGAAGGCGGGGTGGGGGGGAGGAGGAGGATGCGAGGGTTAAGGTTCCTTCTGGGCAACTCTGGGATGGAGGGGGGACACATGCCAGTGGTGGGCGTGGCCAGATGCCAAAGTGGGCGGGGCAACAAACAAATGCTATCTTTGCACAGTCAGCTAGTTTCTACACGCGCTCAAAACACTCCACCCCTCTACCCTCTGCCTAAGCAAGTGAGAGGCGCTATCAGAGTTCAAAGACACATTCTGGTCAGGCAAAAACACTTCAAGCAGGACTGGTAAGGGGTGTGGCTAAGGGCCAGGCAGAGAGGACTAGAGGGCCGCATTCCCTACCCCTGCTCTCTTTGTTTCTATGCTGAATCCACACATGCACACTTTCCTATTGAGTTGGGGTCCAACACAAGAAGAAGAAGAAGAGTTTGGATTTGATATCCCGCTTTATCACTAGCCTAAGGAGTCTCAAAGCGACTAACATTCTCCTTTCCCTTCCTCCCCCACAACAAACACTCTGTGAGGTGAGTGGGGCTGAGAGACTTCAGAGAAGTGTGACTGGCCCAAGGTCACCCAGCAGCTGCATGTGGAGGAGCGGAGACGTGAACCCAGTTCCCCAGATTACGAGTCTATCGCTCCTAACCACTACACCACACTGGCTCACCAGTTTTCTTTTCAGAAGAGAGACTGTGGCTGGCTCATACAGTGGTACCTCGGGTTACAGGCGCTTCAGGTTACAGACTCCGCTAACCCAGAAATAGTACCGCAAGTTACCGTATTTTTCGCTCTATAAGACTCACCAGACCATAAAACGCACCTAGTTTTTGGAGGAGGAAAACAAGAAAAAAATATTCTGAATCCCAGAAGCCAGAACAGCAAGAGGGATCGCTGCGCAGCGAAAGCAGCGATCCCTCTTGCTGTTCTGGCTCCTGGGATAGCTGCACAGCCTGCATTCGCTCCATAAGACGCACACACATTTCCCCTTACTTTTTAGGAGGGAAAAAGTGAGTCTTATAGAGCAAAAAATACGGTAATAACTTTGCTTCAGGATGAGAACAGAAATCGTGCAGTGGCAGAGCAGCGACAGCAGGAGGCCCCATTAGCTAAAGTGGTACCTCAGGTTAAGAACAGTTTCAGGTTAAGAATGGACCTCCAGAACGAATTAAGTTCTTAACCCGAGGTACCACTGTATTTGGCATCCCACTTTGGAGAGGGCAGAAGGTGGGGAGTTCTTGGTCACCCTCTCTGAGGTCTGGACAGGGACTTAAATGACCAGGGCTATGCTATTTCTCTCTCTCTCTCTTTGTGGAGATATTTCCTCTAAGTGACGACAACTTCTCCATTTCAGGGCCATGAAAGAGATCTGCTTGTAAAAGGCCCCCAGATCCTTCTCCCCGTTTGGAATGCAGTTCCCCAAGGAGCGTCTGGAAATTTACACCGTGACGTCTGCCCGGCCTGAAACATCTGCCGCTCGCACGGCAACAGCCCCGACTCACAGTTGCTGCCTGCATCTCCGCCACCAACAGGGTAGCAAACCCCTTTCGCTGACCTTCGACGGAGATGAGCTCGCCTTTGAAACAGCCAAGGGGGTGGGGGTGGGGTCCCCTCTCCATCCAGAGAAAGAAAAACTGGAAATTTTTAGAAGACTCCTATTCCCCTCTCACAGAACTGCCAATTCCCAGAGCAGTTTAACAATCAATCCCTCTTCAGAGCGAACTCTGGGGATTGTAGTTCCCAGAGGCAAACATATGTGTTTTGACAAGTGGTTTGTTTCTTATGCATTTAGACACCTCTTTAGATACTGCAAACAAATTTTGCCTGATTCCTGAGATGGAGGAGCAAGTTTTTGCCAATGTTTGGATATGATTGGGTGCTCTTTTGAATCAAGATGGCAGGCTGACCGTTTCTATGCTGCACTAATTTTTGGAGGGGTTTCATAGAATTCCTGAGCAGCTTCAGGTATGAGGCTGCCAGTGCATGTATGTATAAAGCTTTGTTTAACAACAGCAACAGAAATAGTTTCTGACCAGACGCCACTTGCCTTCCTTGACTGCTTTGGAAATAAGGAGAGAAGCAAAGGATCAGCCACCTGCCAGAGATGTCAAGGATCTTTCAGAGGGCGGTGTTTCTTATTAAAAACAAAACATCACATTCCTCATCCACAGATGAGTTTTTGTCACCCACAGTCATGTTTGGCTGCCTTTTGTCTGCCTCAGGGTGGGGAGTTTTATTTTCCTCATAAAAGAGAAGAAAAAATAGCCTGGCAACTGCTTAAAAACAGTGGTTTTCAAACTCTGAGTAGTATGTAACTCGATGTTAAAGTAGACTTACTTAAATTGATGGACCGAACTTAATAATGTTCGTTAACTTCACTGTTGAAAACCATGCTGAATGCCACCCAGTGCTCCTGGGAGAACCTCAGTTTTTATCCAGAACCTTCTTAGGATTCATCAATGTAAGGCTGACAGAGAAGGACGCGGGTGGCGCTGTGGGTAAAACCTCAGCGCCTAGGGCTTGCTGATCGCATGGTCGGCGGTTCAAATCCCCGCGGCGGGGTGAGCTCCCGTCTTCGGTCCCAGCTCCTGCCCACCTAGCAGTTCGAAAGCACCTCTAAGTGCAAGTAGACAAATAGGTACCGCTTTATAGCGGGAAGGTAAACGGCGTTTCCGTGTGCTGCGCTGGTGCCGGCTCGCCAGAGCAGCTTCGTCACGCTGGCCACGTGACCCGGAAGTGTCTCCGGACAACGCTGGCCCCCAGCCTCTTAAGTGAGATGGGCGCACAACCCTAGAGTCGGACACGACTGGCCCGTACGGGCAGGGGTACCTTTACTAACTTTACTGACAGAGAAGTATGCCCTTTAAACATAAGAGTACTCCTCAATAGTGTAGTGGTAAACCCAGAAGTGCAAGGTTCCTTCATGACAGTCACAGACACACACCCTTCTTAGATTATGCAATAATTTCACAAAACAATAAGAATAATAAGAATAATAATGGATGCATTGCAATGATTAATGCAGATCTCTGTGTGCTGCCTTTCAGCTATATCTACTCATTTCTATGCATGTACGAATGATTTTGAGTGCTCTATTATTTCCTTTTGGAGTGACTTAAATTGCGTTTTCCATAAAGTTACTCAGCGCTGCCCCAGTGACTCTCCTAGCACCATCCTAACAGTTGGTCCCCATTCCCCTCCTCACTACAAGCCTATCTGGTAGTGGAAGGGATTGTTAATTACAGGTGGCAACATTAAAAAAACACACAAAAACACAGGCAAAATGCAAAGTCAAGTGACTGTAGCTGCCACCATCTTTATTTTCCCACAATGCCTCTGGCCCCGAATGTAGCATTCCAGTGTACATCACTGGAAGTGATGTAAAAGATTGTGGTGGCTGCAGACACCCAGCTCAGAGTTACTCTTATTGGTGCTGGGCCATAAAAAAAAGGATGGAAGAAAGAATCAAATGTCACTAAGGCTGACAGATCTAGCTATTAAAAGAACAAAGAAGTTTTAGCTCATATAACTCCTACCTTTTGAGATGCTGAGAACTGCTCCAGAGCTGTAGAGTTGCCCTGCCCAGTTGGTTGCCACACAATGGTACATTCCAGCATCACTCTCCTGCACGTCTATGATCTGGAGGACCCCGTTGGGGAGTTCAATGAACCTGTGGGAATCAAACGACAGGGGGATATATATATATATTGACTGCCATGCTAGGTCGAGCCAATACACCAGCCATATAGCACAGATCATGGGGCTGATTCACATGCACGTGTAACTCCGCATTATCCCTCGGTGTTATGAGAGTGGGAATGTCAGGATCTGTCAGAGGAGAAGGACCTCCAAGTCAGGGGAAAGCACAGTGAGTGGGGAGGGAGAGAGTCCCACACTGTTTTGGCTGGACACTTCTGTGCTGGAGTGGGAGTTGGCTGGGCCAGATCCTGCGTTGACTCCCAAAAACGATGTGCCCGGGGTAACCAAGGATGCACCTGGTCAATTGGTAGGGCCGGCTAGGTTGGGGGTGGAAAGAGGGTTGAAGAGTTGGACTCAGGATGTATCACTCCCTGCGTACCAGAACCACACAGGGCCTGGATAGCTTGGTTGGTTAGAGCATAGTGCTGATAATGCCAGGGTTGTAAGTTCGATCCCTCTATGGGACAGCTGCATATTCTTGCCTTGCAGAGGGTTGGACTAAATGCACCTCAGGGTCCCTTCCAATTCTCCCACTCTATGCTTCTAACTGACTGGTCCTGCCCTGAACCCCTCTCTTTAAAAGCAGGAGCAGCCTCTCAGCTGTTATTGCTTAGGAACATAGAAAGCTGCCTTATACTGAATCATATCATTGGTCCATCTAGCTCAGTGTTGCCTACACTGGCTTGCAGCAGTTCTCCAGGATTTCAGGGAGGGGGTTTCTCCCAGCCCCACCTGGAGATGCAGCCAGGGATTGAATCTTCATCCAAAGCAGATGTTCCACTACTAAGCTTTAGCCCTTCCCCAACCGTTGGGATAACATCTTCTGGACTGTTCACATTTTAGGACCCAGATTACTGATGTAATTTTAGGTTGCTTTAAACTGTTTCTGTCAGTTTCCTTACTGTTGTAACCCTCCCTGAGACCTTAGGGTGAAGGGCAGGTCATAATCGCCAATAAGCATAATATTTGTATTTGGACTGAAGAATTATCCATATTGCCAATGTGAGCTGATGTCTCCAAAAAACAGTCTTTTTATCCACCTGGAAGCTACACACTCCAGCCCAGCTCACCTGGCCTCTGAAGGCACAGCCACATGGTCCTTCTCCCAGGTGATCACTGGAGGAGGCAGCCCTTTGATCCGACACTCAAAGCGGGCCATCCCATTTTCTTTCACCGTCTGGGACTCTGGATGTTGAAAAAATTGAGACAAAGCTGGAGGTGGGAGGTCGAGGGTGGCAGTGGAAGAGAGGCAGGAAAGGGGCAGAGAAACAGGAGAAGTTTTAGTTCCTTACAATTTCTCTCTTCTTCAGTTATATCACAGCTCATGGGAGCACATGGGAGGGGTTGTCCCCCCCCCCAAAGGATGAAATGGTACTAAAAAGTGCCAGCCATGCTGTTTATTTACCAACACATGTATTCAATTGTGCGCATAAGTAAAAGTGGCAAAATTTTGTATTTTAAAACAGTGGAGGGAGTTTTGTGTTTGGATCAAGGATGGGGTCTTGGATTAGGTACCGAACTGGTTTTTAACAAATCTGATCAATGACCCATTAAGCTTTTAGCCTCCAGCTGGTTTTCGACTACAGTCCCCATCATCCCTGACCACTGGTCCTGCTAGCTAGGGATGATGGGATTTGTAGTCCAAAAACAGCTGGAGACCCAAGTTTGGGAAACCCTGGTTAAAGCATTCATTTTATTAGAACCAAGGGGGGTACTTTAATCATCAACATGTTTTGATGCACATATGTTTGATGTCACATATGCAAATCATGCACAAAAACCAAAACTATAGAATAGTTATTGTGCAACAAGATTAACTTTTTTTGGGGGGGGATTAAGTTTCTGTATCTGAATCTAAAATCCAGGGATGGGGAATCTGTGGTCCTCCAAGTGTCGTTGGACTCCATTTCCCATCATCCACAGCCAGGATGACCAGAGATTATGGGAGTTGTAGTCCAACAACACCTGGAGCACCATGGGTTCCCAGTCACCGCTAGAGTCCTTCACAGGTGCTTTAGAGTGCAGGTAGACAGATACGATATGGAGCAGGCACTCCTAGTTGCCTGCAGCAAGCAGAGTGGAGTCCCGGGCAGTCTTGGGCAGTGATTTTGGCTACTAATGACTGTTTCTGTTGGTATTCCTGCAGTCGGTGGCCTGCAGGACAGGGGAAATTCTTTGCTATGCTGCTTGGTTTGCCCATGACTGGGGCAAAAGTACAGGGAAGGCCATCCCCCTCACTTCTGCCCTTGCTAAGAAAGGAGAAAGGCAAACTGCCACCTGCAGAATAGTGTTTGGTTTCAGAAACAACTGGGCAATATTTGATCACAGTCAACAGATGACAAATTAGGCAATATTTGACCAGGCAGGCTGGCCAGGCACAATGGATCTCTTAACTGGCCACTGGGTGATGTTGCTCAACCACCTCTCTTTCAGCCTAATCTACCTTGCAGGGTTGTTGTAAGGATTAGGGGTGCTTGAAGAGTTCACTCTTCCTGAATTCTCATATGAACTGATCTGATCTGCCACTCCGGGATGAATGTGCAGGTGCAAATACTGCCACCCTCCACACTTCTTCCTAAATGTTGCAATGCAGTTTTCAGCTTAAAAAAAGTGCCCGAAGGCATATAATGTGTGTATTTTAGGATAAAATATCTTTAGAAATGCATACTCTGAAAGAAAGGAGTGCGCATTTTCATAGAATTGTCGAGCTGGAAGGATCCCTGAGGGTCACTTTGTAAGAAAATACATTCAGAAATTCAGGTTAATATGGAACTGAACAGACTCACAAATGATCGTGCGTGAAACTGGCAAAGAGCAGAAACAAGCTGATCTATCCACCTCTAGTGACAATAAAATGGGACAACTTCCCTGTACTCCTTGCAGCCCTGAGCTGATTATAGAGGAAAAGCCAGGTAGGATAATTAAATATTATTTTAACAATTAATCATACATGTCTTATTTCATGTCAACATCACATGAACAGCACACACACACACACTAAAGCCCCATTTGCCCATCATAACAGGTGTCAACATGACTCCCCTTCCTTGGCTCAGCTGAAAGTGTGAACAGATCTGCTTCCAGAGAGAGAGGGAAAGGAATTTCTAAACCTCCCGAATGGCTTCTAGAGACCACGTTCTTTTGTCCAAAGGCCAAGAGGCAAGGCCCGAGAGGGAGGGTGGGCACATCTAAGAGCCACTTCTGCCTCTGCAGCCTGAATGGCAAACAAGGACAGAAGAGGGAACATCTGTGCTCAAGGAAAAGTTGGAGCAGTTGCTGGATAATTTCCTCTAAGTTTTACTCCATTGGTTCCACAGTGGCCAACTGGGGCCAGCAAAGAAAGATCTGAGCATTATTATTCATATGTAACATAGAAAACTACCTTCTGCCAAATCTGACCCCTGGTCTATCTAGCCCACAGGAGCATAGGAAGCTGCCTTATATTGAGCCAGACCATTCACTATCCAGTTCACTATCATTGATGCTGATTGACAATGACGCTCAAGGGTTTCAGGGGACAGGTGCTGCCAAGGATTGAACCTGGGACACAAAATAGATGCTCTACCACTGAGCTGTGGCCCTTCCCAGAATTGGCTGTGTTTGGAGGTGACACTAATCCATAGTTTAGCATTATGTGAACAGACTGGTGAGCTCTCCCTCCCTTCGACACAGCCACAAGGAGATCAGAAGCTGTCATCCCCATTTTCAACAAACTGCAGTGTTTATTCTTAACCATGGTTCAGAGAAACCAGCCAACCTCAAACCACGGTTTCTGATCCTGGCTCTTTCCCCTAAACTGTAGTCAAGACCAAACACTGTTCTGAGTTTGCAAATGTCAGCAAATCATGGTTAGCGGAAAAACAGAAGAAGACGCTTCCCATCTCCTTGACGCAACCTCAGTGGAGAAGGGAAAGGGAGCTTGTGAGCCCAAGGCCCATGCACTACCATGGCCTGTTTATCCAGCACTGATCTGGACACAGAGTCAGAGGCTGCAGAGCCACCAGAAGGGGAGCCAAGTCTGGGTCAGGACTCAAAGCTGACGGCAGAAAGCATAAAGACCACTGTCAGTTGGGCAAGAACTCCCAGAGCAACTCCCAGGTAACCAATGCTGATGGGGCCAGAACCTGGACCCTAAGTCAGAAGAAGCAAGATGCTTGCTTCCCATTGCACATCATCATCATCCCAGCAGTGCTGAGAGTGCACTAGGACGGAGGCTGTGGAAGGGAGGAGCATTGGTTGCCTGGGACAAAGTCTGGAGGAGGTAGTCCAAAGACAGAGACATAAAAGGTCTCAGCCTGACGTTTATCAGAGTAATTTTCTCACTTGGAGCTGTCCATGGTCCAGCAACACTGGACCAGCCTTGGTGCTTTCCCCATGGGTTCTGCAAATCGACCAAAACAGGACATGCATGTGATGCTAAACCAGTTAGGGTTATGTCAGAGCCCAGCCACTGACTACTGAAGTGGCTGTCTAGGGTCTCGTCAGAAAGTGTTATTTTCCATCCTGCTGCTTTGAGAGCTGGAGATTTGGATTTGGGGCTTTATACTTTCCGAGTCTGTGCTCTACCATCCAGCTAGGGGTCATCCCAAACAAAGGTGTGCCCCAGGGAATGGGCCAGTCTGGGAATTGGGCCACTCCCTCCCAAAGAATCACGTCCATTGTGCAATAAAGCCTGTTCAATTTTTCTTCTCACTCTGCCCCATGGGCATCAATGCCAAGGTCTTGGTGGGGAAGTGGAACTACATTGCTTTGTAGTCGGGAGCCTCCAGCCTATGGGCTTTCTGAGGCCCACCTGGTTTCCCCCACCTATTGAGCACCTAATAGCATTCATGATGTCAGGTGAGGAACAGGTAAAGATGCAGGTCGGCCCAAAGGGACCGTGCTGTACAAATGGCTTTGCAAGCTCTGGCAACCAGCTGATTGTTGGGGGTTGCAGAGCTGCTCAGCGAATGGGCGGGCCTTGCAAAGTGCTGTGCAAGGCCTGGCAATCAGCTGATTGCTGCGCCTGGTGCTTAGCACTCTGCTGGCCATCAGTGCCTTTCAGGCTGTGCAAGGCCTGCACGGATTGATTTCAAACTGTGCAGGCAAAAACAGGGCAGCCCTACCTGGAGATGCCTAGGATTCAACCTGAGACCTTGTGCAAGCAAAGCAAAGGCCCTGATGCTGAGTCCTTCCCCAAAAAAACATGAAAAGCTGCCTCATTGGTCTACCTAGCTCAATACTGGGAGCAGATCTGCACAACCGGACAGGATGCTGAAGTCCTTCCCACCTGCCCTGGAAATGCTGGATGAACCTGGACCTTCTGCCTGCACCTTCTGCTGCTGAGCTGTGGCCCTTCCCCTGGAGTGGAGGAAGATGCCGTAAACACAGTCTTGTCCACCTAAGCGGAGTAGTGTCAACACTGACTGGTAGGTCTTCCCCAACCCTAAGTGGAGACATCAGGGACTGAACCTTTATCAAAAGGGACTTTACAAAGATGCTCCACCTCTCAACTACAGCCCCTGGAACAGAAGAAGCTACCCTACACAAAGCCAGGCCCTTGGTACATCTACACTGATTGGCAGCACCCCTACAGGGACATTCCCAGGCATATTAGGAGGTAACAGGGATTGAACCTGGGTCTTTCTACAAGCCAAGCAGGTGCTCTACCACTGAGCTACAGCCTCTCCCCAACACAGGAAGCTGCCTCAAACCAGGCGAGAATATTTGCCCCCTGAGCTGGGTCTTGAACCTGGGACCTTTTGCATGCAAAATGCGGGGCCATTCTCCATATATTTTATTATATACACCTTCGCTGACATAAATGATATATTGCCAAATATTAATCAGCCCTCCCTACCCCCAGCATGAGGAATGAACCCTTCTGCGTGTAAACAAGTCCTTTGATCGAACACAACATTACGTCCCACTTGCTGCAAGATGGATTTCTCTGGGATCCTTCCTGCGCTCACACAGGCTGAATGCTAAATGGAGCACACAAAGAGCTCATGGTCAAAACAACCCAGCAGGTGACTTTCATCCATCACAATGGGCCTATTTCCCCCTCTCGTTCAGAAGATGCTAAGCTGCACTAGGAGCGAAAGCTCATCAGGGAGATATCCTGCCTCTTCTGCATGAGCCATCGAATAATCTTTAGGAGCCATGCGGCCTTCTTAGATGACTCAAAGTGCTTTATGGACTTTTTCCCACAGCCATTACAACGACCTTACAAGGTAGGTCAATGTTAGTTTCTCAATACTGCAGATATTGCCATACTTCCGGAATTTCCCAGACATATCCAGGATTCATCTGTCAGAAATAGCATCTGGGCAGAATTTCTGAAGACCGGTAAAAATGCGTATGGCAAACCATGTCGGAAGTGTTGATTTTTTTGCTAATTTCCTTTTAAAAATTGCACAAAAATTTGGCCAAACAACTCGGCCAAAAGAAGCTCAGCAACTTTTGTGTCCGGATTTTCACTTTTTGAAATATGGCAAGCCTAAGATAGGAAGGTTGGGGCAGAGAAAAAGAGAGAGAGAGGTTTGCCAAAGAACACTGAGTGAAGTTTGCGGCAGAGGTTCAAACAAGATATTCCCTGGTTCATCAGTGACTGGGGTTTCATTTTAACTGGCAATGCTTATTTAAATTTATTTATCTATATACTGACCCCTCTCACAAAACATCAAGTACAGCGATGTTTGCATTAAAAAAACACACCTTTAAAACCAATACAAACCAATCATAAAAATGTCTTGCCTATCCCATTTCTCTTTTTTTTAAGAAAACAGTAAATAAAACTTGCTTCTTCCTTTTGTTTTTAGAAAGAGCTACTTAAATACTCTTTAAATCTCAGTCAGGAAATGTTTTAAAAGATTCTTTTAAAAGATTCGCTGACTGGGATTCATCAATGACTGGGCTTTCATTTTTACTAGCATTGCTTATTTAAATTTATTTGTCTATATTCTGAGCCCTCTCACAAAACATTAAGTACTGCGGTGTTAAAACAACACCCCTTTAAAAGCAATACAGAACTTGCCTACTTGAAATTGTCTTTAGAAAACAGTAAATAAAACCTGCTGCTTCCCCTTGTTTTCAGAGGGAGTTGTTTTTCATGCTAAAAGGAGGGGGGCACAAAAACCCGGATACTCACTCGGCGCACGAAGCACAACGGTCTGGCCAGCGACTGAGCCGAAAGATCCATGGGAAACGCAGGAGTAATTTCCCTCTGCGCTGGACCCTCCTGGGAAGGCTCCCTCCGCTGAAGGTGACGCCCCTGGCGACGAAATGAGCAAAGATCCATTGGGGAGGAGGCGGAAGTTGTCCTTTTCTGCTAGTGGGAGCCCATTCTTCTTCCAGGTAATGTTGAGGAGCTCCTCAACGGGAGCCAAGTTGCAGCGCAGCTCCAGGGTTTGGTTTGGCTCTAAGGTCACTTGGCCTGGGCCCGGCCCGCAGGTCAGCTCCAGAGAAGGCCTTGGAGATGGTTCCCCTGCAGCAAAGCAAAACAGAAGGTTGGCTTGTTGGAGGAACTACAGTAGGATGCCTTAAAAAAAAATTTTTTTATTTATGTAACTTTTTGATTGTTGTTGTTTTGACAAATTATGGTCATATCAACCACAGGAATATAACAACAACAATACAAACTCTCCAACATTACAGTGGTACCTCAGGTTAAGTACTTAATTCGTTCCGGAGGTCCATTCTTAACCTGAAACTGTTCTTAACATGAAGCACCACTTTAGCTAATGGAGCTTCCCACTGCCACCACACCACTGCTGCATGATTTCTGTTCTCATCCTGAAGCAAAGTTCTTAACCCGAGGTACTATTTCTGGGTTAGCGGAGTCTGTAACCTGAAGCATCTGTAACCTGAAGCGTATGTAACCCGAGGTACCACTTTACTCAGATAACAACCACTACTACTACTACATTTATAAACAACAACAACAACAACATTTATACCCCACCCATCTGACTAGGTTGCCCCAGCCACTCTGGGCAGCTTCCAACATATATAAAAACAATGAAACATTAAACATTTAAAAACTTCCCTATACAGGGCTGCCTTCAGATGTCTTCTAACGGCTGCATGGTTACTTATCTCCTTGCCTCTGGGTTTGCATAACTCCATACCCTCCAACATTTCTCTGATGAAAATAAGGACGTCCTAAGGAAAAGGACATTCTGGGATCAAATCAGAAACTGGGATGGCTTCTGTAAATCTGGGACTGTCCCTGGAAAATAGGGACACTTGGAGGGTCTGATAATTTCACACACTAATACAACTATTTATTTATTACATTTCTATCCCGCCTTTTCTCCAAGGAGCTCAAGGTGGCGTACGTGGTTCTCTCTCCCCCCATTTTATCCCCACGACAACTGTCTGAGGTAGGTTAGGCGGAAAGAGAGAAAGGGACAGGCCCCAAGACCACCTAGTGAGTGTCATGGCTGAGTGAGAGTAGAACCTGGTCCTTCCTACTAGTCTGTGCACCCAAAGTTGTCATCGTCATTAACAAAAAGGACCGGACAACCAACATATAATAACAACAAGCGCTGATATTTGGTGGTTTCTTGAGCATGTGCAGAGAGACCCTGATGTGGGCCACACTAACCTCCAAAGTGCCCACTTGCAAGAGAGCCACAGCATTTTCTCAAAGTGTTTGGCCATTATCTGCAAATGTCCTTGAGAAACACGGTGGCCAACAGGAATTTGCACGGCTATCTCAGCCTCCTCCGTGAGGAAACCCTCCACAAGCCAGCTCCTTTTTACAACCCTGCGCCAAATAATTTTGTTACCATTCCAACTGAAAATGTTTCCTGGTTCCATAACAAGTTTATCAGCACGGGCTGGGAACCACATGGCTGGGTGCCCAGTGCCTATCGCAGATTAATTTTATAGCTATTCAAGCACCCAATTAAACCTTCTGCTACCTACGGATGATAAAAAGGGCCACCTTTCTCGGGGGCGGGGGTGGAGAAGAGCTCACTCCAGAGCATGCAATTAACTGCAGCGATGCCCAACATTAACACAGTTAAATTGCATTCTTCAAAGACGTGCAAAGAAAGCTGGAAAAAAATTGCATTCTTGGCAAGTGAAATGACTAAATGGTCAGTTAATTTAATTCACCCTCCTTCCTCAGTCTGCAGCCATTATTTCAGAGGTAAGTGTTGTGGTCTTCTTGTTGCAGACCTAGGGTGTGAGAAGCGGCACTGCGCTTCTCCCCCCAAAAAATCCTTACCCTCTTTCAGCACAAGATATTCAGGTTGAAGCATCTGGATCTTGTAGACACCTTGTCACTGTTCCAAAAAGGTGCCCCATCCCTAGAATCTATTCCATCTGATCACAAAGGTCTAAACCAAACATAGGCAGTATGGTGTAGCGGTCAGAGTGCTAGACTAGGAGGACCTGGGAGTTGTTGTTTAGTCGTTTAGTCATGTTCGACTCTTTGTGACCCCATGGACCAGAGCGCGCCAGGCACTCCTGTCTTCTACTGGCTCCCACTGTTTGGTCAAACTCATGCTGGTAGCTTCCAGAACACTGTCCAAGCATCTAGTCCTCCGTCGTCCCCTTCTTCTTGTGCCCTCAATCTTTCCCAACATCAGGGTCTTTTCCAGAGAGTCTTCTCTTCTTGTTAGGTGGCCAAAGTATTGGAGCCTCAGCTTCAGGATCCGTCCTTCAGGGCTGATTTCCTTAAGAATGGAGAGGTTTGATCTTCTTGCAGTCCATGGGACTCTCAAGAGTCTCCTCCAGCACCATAATTCAAAAGCATCAATTCTTCAGCGATCAGCCTTCTTTATGGTCCAGCTCTCACTTCCATACATCACTACTGGGAAAACCATAGCTTTTACTATACGGACCTTTGTTGGCAAGGTGATGTCTCTGCTTTAAGAGGACCTGGGAGGCCAGGATTCAAATCCCCACTCAGACCTTGGACCGCCAGTCACCATCTCTCAGCCTGTCCTACATCGCAGGGCTGTTGGGAAGACGAAATTAGGAGTGGGAGAACGACAAATGCCACTGTGAGCACCTTGAAGGAAGATGGGGGTATAAATGGGTGGTCTTGGACCAGTCCCATTCGTACAGCCCAACCTACCTGACAGGGTCCTTGTGGCATATAAATCCAATAAATAAAAAAATGGGGGGGGGGACCTCTTCCTGTATTGCAGGGGGTTGTACTAGATTACCCTCAGGAATCCCTTCCAACTCTACAATTGACCTGCATGTATGTAAAGGCATCCAATGTATATAAAACCTGGCTAATCCATGCTCCTCACAGCGCTTGCAAAATCTAGCACCAAGGCATTCTTCTGTGGCTGAGAGAAGCAACCCATCGAGGCTGGAATATCTACTCAGCAAAAAGGAACAAAAAAGAGGGGCAGAGACTAAGCAGACCCCCTCAGACACTTTGTACTCCGCAGAGAGCAGAAGCAGAAGGGCTGGCTAGCCTGTCCTCCTTCCAACACTGACATCACTATCCGATTCTTGGCACCAGTCAAGGAGTTTTCCTGGACAGCTCCTGCTGCTACTGCGCAGGCAGGTCCCTCTCGCTGGGCCTGGATGCCAGCCAGCCAGCTCCATTCCTGCTTCTGGGCACGTCAGCTTCCCTGGAGAAAACCATGTATGTGCACCTTGCAGAACCCAACAACAAACGCCTCTGGAACAAGGGGAGTTTTTCAGAAAGGGAAACAGCCCGGCTAAAGAGGAGGTGAGCACAGGGGACCATTTCAATGCTAGGAGAAATTTCAACACAGGTGCAGAGCGCAAGCAGTGTTAGAAATTCAAGATACATAAGCTAGGTGCCAAATGGCTCCTTAAACCAGGGTTATGGTCTCCAAAACAGAAGGCCTAGTTGCCACTTTTGAGCTGGACAATGCAACTTTTTGGTTCCCGAAATTCATTCTGATTGTGCAGATAAAATATAACAGATACAATTATAAAGGATGTGTTGCTAGTGTGTGAAAACAGTCAATATCCAACCGTCCCCACGCATGCACCTCCAGATGGTGGAGACGTCAGGCATCATCCTGCCACCCAGGCATCTTCACTTGGGTGCAAGTGACCTGATTTTGAACGCTGAGCGCAAGCTCAGCCCACAGGAGCTCCCAGGTTGGGTCCTGGTTAGAGAAGGATGAGGCAGCAAGGATGGAACAGGAAAGATCTCCTCTGGTAGCTGGAACAGCCAGAGCAAGACACACTTAGATGGACCAGTAGCCTGTCTCAATAGGACAGTTTCATACATTCAACCACTTGGAAAGATAATTTCCTGTGCTGTCGTGAGCAGTTGCCTTATAACAAGCCATGGTATCTACCACTTGGTCTTCTAGCTTAGTGTTGTCTACACAGATTGACAGCAGCTCTCCAGGGTTTCAGACAAGGGACATTCCCCGCTCTACCTGGAGTTGCTGTCAAAAGTTGTACTCGAGGCCTTCTGCATGCAAGGCGGTTACTCAGTTACTTGCAAGTGGGACCTGAGCACCAGAGCTCTTCTCTCCTCCTGCAGAAAGATTACTGTCTCTAACTGTGGAGGCAGAGCATAGCCATTGTGGCCAGCAGCCATGGGTAGCCTTCTCCTCCATGAATTTGCCCAACCCTCATTTGATTCCATCCACTTTGTGACTAATAGCTATCAATAGGTGCAAAAAGGGACATAGGAGGTTAATGCCAGTCACTTGCTATACTTGGGTTTTAGTGTTTTGCTGTTTTTGTGTGTTGCTTTGGGTCACCTTCGTGAAGGTAGAAAAATAATAAAAATAGGAAGCTGCCTTAAACAGAGCCAGATCTTTCCAGAATCCGAACATTCCCAGTCCCACTGGGAGATGCCGGGAATTGAAGCTGAGCTATGACATTTCCCAGCATCCTGTCCAACACACACACACACACACACACACACACACAACCCTCATCTTCCCCAAACTGGATTTCCTCTTCACAGCATCATCAGCCCTGACAGAACATCCCAAAAATTAGAGCTATGGGACTAATTTTTTGTGCTTATTTTGGGGGGTGGGACTGAATCACGCACCAGCTAATTATGGTTGCACAATTACAGTTGATTGGGAGTTATCCTGCAACAAACCTGCTACCCCCCAAAAGACTGGACATTTTCCCATAAGGGAACTGATGGGAAAATGCGCTGGGAAGTATGGGATAACACTTTCCAACAAATCAGAATAAATGCTCATGAAATAGCAACCATCATCTAACCTCCCTGCAAACCAATCAGGACAAACGCTCAATAAATGAGCCGTCTGGAAGTGCCTCAGGTTTCAGCAAGGGTGACCCAGTTCCAAGGTAAGATGAAGATACTTCCAGTGGTGTATCTGGCAGCCAACTAAGGGACTGACTACAAATTTTGTCCACCACATAATGTGCCCTAATCTCACCAGTTTGCCTCCAGCCTACTGTACTGGGGAAAAGAGTCAGGAGCCAGTCCAAAACAGGATCAGAGGATGCACAGGACACGAAGGTTCTGACTGGCAGTGACTCTCATTCACCACAGACAGACAGGTGTGCAGCTTATTCAGAAGCCTGGGTCAGATCATTTTAGGCAGGACTGTGTGCATTCAGAGGAGCACAGACATCGGCACTGGACTCTGCGATTTTGGCAAAGAGATGGTGCCCGGTAGCCAAAAGTTATGCACCCAGTGATGCCCATAACCAAAACAGCAGCAGATCAGGAAGCCAGTGTGTTAATAGGCACCAATCATCTACAAGGATCAAGTGGGCCAAGCCTCAAATGCCTGCAAATGATGCCAATGACATTAAAGACCAAAGACCCGTCAAGTGAATCGAGCTCTTATAAACATCTGATGCGACAGCGCATGAACGCATTGTTAAAAGCCTCATTTGCTAAGGAGTTTCATGGCCTCAACTGATGACCCAAATTCTTGTGCTGCATGGGGATTCCTCGGGAGGCCCTCTGGTCCGGCCACCCCTGGCCACAAAGTGCCTTCAGGCATGTCAGAGGCCCATGGATTTTCTCTTCCCGCATGCGCAGCCATGAGGTATTTCAGCTTGTGTCGATTCAGTGGTGTGAAATGACGCCTCACACTTACAGATGAGCACATGGGGCATTTAATCACTGCACTCCTTACATGCCGTGTGGCTAATTTTTCAAACCAGAGCTCTGCAGAAGCCTCTGTGGTGCAAGGGTCAAACGAGTGACATAATGCACGGGAGAATTGAGAGTGCCAGTGTGTCTTCTGCTGAATAATGGGCTGGATATTGCTTGCACATTCCATAGCCAAGTTCTGAGTTAAAACAACATGAAGGGGGCAGGGTGAGCAACCTAACTCCACCCTTCAGTCACCCTCTCTGCCAGAGACCCTAAAGAAGCCGTTTGCCCACCTGCTGCCCTCCAGATGTAGCAGGACTACAAATCCCATCAGCCCCAGCCAGCGAAACCACGTGTGCCTGCCTCCACTTTGTGGAGGGGTCCGTGACTCTAAATCAGGGTTTCCCAAACTTGGGTCTCCAGCTGTTTTTGGACTGCAACTCCCATCATCCCTAGCTAGCAGGACCAGTGTTCAGGGATGGTGGAAACTGTAATCCAAAGACAACTGGAAACCCAAGTTTGGGAAAAAGTAAAATTTAAAAGGACCCCTGACTATTAGGTCCAGTTGCGGATGACTATGGGATTGCGGAGTTCATCTCACTTTATTGGCCGAGGGAGCCGGCATACAGCTTCCGGGTCATGTGGTCAGCATGACCAAACCAGAGCAGCGCACGGAAACGCTGTTTACCTTCCCGCCGGAGTGGTACCTATTTATCTACTTGCACTTTGACATGCTTTCGAACTGCTAGGTTGGCAGCAGCTGGGACCGAGCAATGGGATTTCACTCCGTTGTGGGGATTCGAACTGCCAACCTTCTGATCAGTGAGCCCTAGGCTCTGTGGTTTAACCCACAGCGCCACCTGCGTCCCTTAAGTTTGGGAAATCTTGCTCTAAATAGTTGGAATTGGGGTGAGGCAAGCGAGCTTTTGCCATGCTGGTCTGTACTTGAATTCCCAGTGGGTCTGGCAGGCACAGAAAATATATGCTGGGTGGGGGCAGCTCAAGCCTTTCCCCCAAGCCAATGACGGTATCACTTGTTTGGGTGACATATCTGAGATCGGCAGATGGCCTGAAACCCTCTTCGAGAACACACAGAGACATCTGGCTTTTGAACCGGTGCCCAGAACCATTTCGACTTTAATGGATCTTTCCATTAAGAACTCACTAAAGGGAACATGGCTGCCAGGACATCAAAATCCCCCCGCCCCCAATTATGGGTGTTATAAAAATAAAACAAATTAGCTGCAATTATTTGCGGGTGCCCAATGCAAAAGCCTGAGCTTTATGAAAGAAATGAAAATTGATTTGGATTAGCGGGCATTGAAGGCTTTTAAAAAATTAACCACTTGCTTATGACTTCAAAGCCTGGAGGGGTTTGGTCAGTGTTGCTGCTGGGCTGTGGCTACTTACCTGCCCGAGGAATCTTCCGCCACTACCTTCAAAGGCTGCTGGCTCAGCAGCAGATTTGCCATTAGGAAGAGCCAGGCTACAGTTCCCTAAGTTGCTGTGTACAACACTGAAAATGTGTTTTTAATTGGTGTTACATTTTTGCAAGGTTTTTAATTATGATCGCATTATTTATTTTGCGGGCCTTGCCTTGCGCTCGGTGTGGAAGCTGCAGTTAGTGCAGAATGCTGCAGCAAGGTTGCTGACAGAAGTGAGACCTTGTCAACATACGACACCCCTGCCCCTGCACTGGTTGCAAATCTCTTACTGGGCCAAGTTCAATGTGTTGCTGTTAATATACATAAAGCAGCTTGGGACCAGTTTACTTGCGGGATCATCTTACCCCATATATGCCAACTTGACCGCTTTGATCTGCGGCACTTTTACACACACCACATAATATCCATTCCACGCTATTAATATTCGTGCCACAGTTTTTTAGTGTGGCAGCACCTACATCCCGAAACTCCCAGCCTATTGAAAACAGGCTGGCACCTCTGCTCTGCACTCTATGAAACCTGCTACAAACATTTTTGCAACAAATCCTAGGAATCTATGTAAACACTAGCAGGCGTTTTGATCTGAAATTTTAATTATGCTGATTTTAATTACATCTTGATGTTTTAAAAACTTCCTCTTAACTTTGACGGTTAATTATCATTTTAACGCACATTTTATTGTTTGTTTTTTGTCAAATGCTTTGAGGTTTTACTCACAGCTAAGGAGTATACAAAGGGACGCAGGTGGCACTGTGGGTTAAACCACAGAGCCTAGGACTTGACGATCAGAAGGTTGGCGGTTCGAATCCCCAGAATGGGGTGAGCTCCATTTCTTGTGCGGCCTGCACAAGAACCTTGTTCAGGCAGCACAAGAAATGGTATATCCAGCCCATTGGCAACCTGATTATTTTAAGAAGCTATTCACATTCATCTTACAATTGGATTGCCCACCTGATGAGAAACTGCAGAGTAACCTCATGCAAGGAGGATGGAGCAGAACTCAGTGGCGAAACACCTGCTTGGCATGCAGAAGGTCCCAGGTTCAATCAAGGCCTCCGGGGTTTCAGGCTGGAGCTTTTTCCCAGTCCTACCTGGAGGTGCCATTGGGGTTTGAACCAATGGGACCTTCTGCATGCAAAGCAGCTGCTCTGCCTCTGAGTCACAGGCATTCCCTCTTCCCCATTCCTACTGGAAGCTCAGCCGTCGAGATTCTCCAGGTCATTCCAGGTCATGGAACATGCCATCAAGGGCACAGAGCGAAATCTGCCAAGTCCTCATTAATCAGCAACTACAGGGCGAAGGCAGGTGACCTGACCAAAGATTCACTCCCATCGCAGCCATTTTCACGGAGCACATCTTGCGGCCTTGTGAATCTCCCAAAAGCTGACTTTTGCCTCTTCCAGCTCCAATTGCAAAACAGAGATAAGGGTATTTTCACTACCCTCCCTGGAGCTCCCAAGTCCTGATTTCGTGACATCCTAATCTCTTCCTTGCTGGGAAATGCCCCCAAACACACACCCCCTTGACAACCCATGAAAATAAGTCTATGCAATACACACTACTCAGCTCTGCAAAAGAACCTGCATTATAAACTAAGGGAGCTTCCTTTCGGACCAATATATTGCCTACATTTAAGAATTTGGAGATTTGGTGTGTTGTTGTTGTTTACTAGGGACACACAAGGGCATTTTTATTTATTTATCTTTAAAAACATTTCTTGGTCATAAAATATCAGGGGGTATAGAATGCTAAGGCATCAAGCACCATTTTAAAAAAATAATTGCAGATAATCGTTGCCTGGATAATTGTCCAGACACCTGGATAAAGGTGTCTGGATAATTGAAAAGGGGGGCGGGATCTAAAAGCCACAAAGTATAAAAACGCTCAACTTTTTGAGGAAACTCTCAAAAGTCAAAAGCGAGGACGTGCCTGCTACAACTCTGCTGGAAGAGCGTTCCACAGGCATGAGACTGGCAACACTAAAAGCCAGATTTTTCGTTGAGTTCAGTTGGGTATCTGTAACATGGGGGACAACAAACAGCACTCGTTTTCATGCTCTCCACAATGGGGCTGGGACATGAAGACTCAGGCCTTCCTTGAGGTAATAAGAATAATAATTTATTATTTATACCTGCCCTTCTGGCTGGGTTTCCCCAGCCACTCTGGGCAGCTCCCAACAGAATATTAAAAACACAATAAAATATCAAACGTTAAAAACTTCCCTAAACAAGGTTGCCTTCAGATGTCTTCTAAAAGTCAGATAGTTCTTTATCTTGTTGACATCTGATGGGAGGGCATTCCACAGGGCGGGTGCCACTACCGAAAAGGCCCTCTGTCTGGTTCCCTGTAACCTCACTTCTCGCAGTGAGGGAACCGCCAGAAGGCCCTCAGAGCTGGACCTCAGTGTCTGGGCTGAAAGATGAGGATGGAGACGCTCCTTTAGGTATACTGGGCTGAGGCCATTTAGGGCTTTAAAGCTCAGCACCAACACTTTAAATTGTGCTCAGAAATGTACTGGGAGCCAATGTAGGTCTTTCAGGACTGGTGTTATGTGCAGGTATCCTGCAGCCAAGTTATTTAGGCCTTTGGGTATCAACACAAGAACCTTGAACCAGCATTCAAAATCCCCCAAGCACCAGGCGTGTTCTGCAACTGGCGCGGGTCCAATTGTGACCACATGGAGATCTCTGGAGGTCTGGTTGGCATCTGATATCTCCACCTGGCTGGCCCATCCAGCTTCCTTAAGCAGGTCTCAAATTTCAGCAGTAACCTGTGCAATGCTAAGATTCGTCACCCCCACCCCAACACTTCATACTCCATTCTAGCCAGATAGCTCACTTGGTAGATGAGGAAGCTCTTAATCTCAGGGTTGTGGGTTTGAGCCTCACTTTGGGTGAAAGATTCCTGCTTTGCAGGGAGTTGGACTAGATTATATCCTTGTGGTCTCTTCCATCTCTACAATTCTGTGATCCCCTGCCGTGCCCCCAAGGCTCCACACCCAGTGTGACTGAACCACTTGACAAGGGTTGAATCAATAATTCATTCCCTAACCATCCACCATGGGAAAACTGCTCCATGGCCATTTTGAATCTGTTACCAATGACCACATAGGATGAAGTAGACATACGTCCAGAGGACCTCAGGGACTGCCTGACCCTCTTGTTGTTGTTTAGTCGTGTCTGACTCTTCGTGACCCCATGGACCAGAGCACACCAGGCACTTCTGTCTTCCACTGTCTCCCACAGTTTGGTCAAACTCATGCTGGTAGCTTCGAGAACACTGTCCAACCATCTCGCCCTCTGTCGTCCCCTTCTCCTTGTGCCCTCCATCTTTCCCAACATCAGGGTCTTTTCCAGGGAGTCTTCTCTTCTCATGAGGTGGCCAAAGTATTGGAGTCTCAGCTTCACGATCTGTGCTTCCAGTGAGCACTCAGGGCTAATTTCCTTAAGAATGGATGCGTTTGATCTTCTTTGACCCTCTTACCCCAGCTCAGTCACTGACATCATCTGCAGGAGTGTCATGGGTCATCCTCGAAGTGGACAAGAGTCACTTGACAACAACAAGAATCTGAGCCTGTTGTGTCACCAGGCCAGACTTGTGGAACATTCTGCCAACAGAGATTCAGCAGAGGTCTCCCATGCCAACTTTTAAGCACCTGCTAAAAACTTTTATATCCCCATTAGGCTTATGCAGTCAAGTAAAAAAGACATCTTTCCATAACAATTTCTGATTTTAAATTATTGTATGATTTGATGTACAATTGTTGTAAGATGCTCTATTTTTTTTAAATCAATAGTGGTATACATTTTAATAAATAAATAGACATCCAAACTGCTTCCCTTCCTGGAGCTTTAGCGACTACTTAGTCCCTGGCCCATCCAAACAAGATTTGGGGGATGCCCTGAGCTCATCAGACTGTCACTGCTGCGGGAAAGGGATTACCATTAATTGAGCTTACAGTTTATTAGCTCCGGATTATTTCTTAGTTGCTGGTCTATAAGCACTCTCGTTTTCCAAAACTGAGAGAATTACAAGTCTTGCTCGGATCACCGGGACAATCCAAATCACATCTTCTTTTTTCTTTCTTGCAAATTCTTCATGCAAAAAAACCCAACAACCCCCACAACCAATCCTCTGCTCTTTCCCAAATATCCTATTAGTTCAGCTTTGCCAACGCCATAAAAAAAATGATACTGTGAAATTTGAAGCCTCTACCAAGCTCCACTGGATCTGTTTTCTGGCACACTACAGTACTGCATGTGTCTGAAATGTAAAAATGCACACAAGCTTCAAAATTTACATCTCTCAAAGGCAGGGGTGGGGAACCTCTGGCCCTGCAGATGTTGGTGGACTCCAACTCCCATCTCCCTTGACAATTGCACTAAGCTTGGCTGGGGATGATGGGAGTTGGAGTTTAACCACAGCTGGGGATCCTAGGTTGAAGAGCAACAGACAAGAACCTAGACAACAACTTTATGGTGTCTCCCTAACGAAACCAAACAGGGAAGTCCTGACTCCACCCAAACACAATTGAGCCCACTGCCACCTAGTGACACTATCCACGCAATGACACTATCCACACAATCAGGTCTTGGGGGTTGATCTGGCAATTCAAGGTTTTAGCCTCCTTTTTAAACATGGGCTTAGCCAAAGGGGGCAGTTGTCCCCCTGATCAAGTAAAACAACAGAAATACTTAACTAACTGACCAATCATGTTAGGTCTGCCACAAAAGTCCTGCCCCGCCCAACAAACTCCTGCCCCCCTAACAAAAGTTTGGCTGCGCCCATGTTTTCAAACCATCCAGACCAGTGTTTTCCAAACTTGAGTTGCCAGTTGTTTTTGGACTACAATTCCCATCATTCCTGGCCACTGGTCCTGCTAGCTATGGCTGATGGGAGTTGTTGTCCAAAAACAGCTGGAGACCAAAGTTTGGAAAACCCTGCTCCAGATGAAGGAACTTGCAGCAAATGGTGGGAGGGAGTGATCTGTAGACTTCAGGGTCCCCACCCCCAGTTAGGAAATCTAAAGCACCACCTTCTCCAACATATTAGGATCTTCTTACTGCGGAAGGCAAACAGAAATGGGCACCAATAAAGGGATAATAAATCAATTTGAGAAACAAGTAGGAACATGAGTGACAATTCTGCCTGGGAGAGGCCTGAGAGCTCTTTTAAAAAGCCAGACTCTCCCCTCCACCACTGCTTTTACAAGCACTACAGTGATACCTCGGGTTACAAACTTAATTCATTCCAGAGGTCCGTTCTTAACCCGAAACTGTTCTTAACCTGAGTTGCGCTTTTGCTAATGGGGCCTCCTGCGCAATTTCCATTCTCATCCTGGGGCAAAGTTCTCAACCCGAGGTACTACTTCCAGGTTAGTGGAGTTTGTAACCCAAAGTTTTGTAACCTGAGGTACCACTATATCTCTGAGCAATCAGCTTCACTCTGAGTTGGAGCCTCAGAAGAGGCACAGTGGTTCTTCCCATGCCTGGCTAGTGGGCTGTGTTTGGTTCACTTGCCATACAGGCCACTTTGGCAACAGACAAAGTCATCTGGCTGAGGAATCTAAATTCAACCGAAACACCATGAAAGTAATGGAACAAAGTGAATTTCAAATTGATGCCAGCGTCATCTAATCATTGCTTGGAACCAGAGAGAGAACCCTTTTCCATCTAGCTCGGTATTGTCCACAAGGACTGGCAGAGGCTCTCTGGGATTTCAGAAAAGGAAACCTTCCCGGAGATATTGGGGATTGAACCTGGGGCCTTCTGCATGCCAAGCAGATGCCCTGCCTCCCACAGCTTGTCATAAGGGCACATCTCATTCGCCACCCCCAAATCGTGCCCTTTACTCTCTGCACACGGAATCTCAAGAGCCGGTTTGCAAATAAATAAAAATAAACAATCTGCTAAGGCAGCTAATGGCCTGTTTGGCCACACCAATTAACTTAATTATTTATTGACTGCCTATTTAAAGATCAGCTAGAAGGCGGAAATCCCCTAGGCGTGGGAGAAATAGCAGAGAGTTGCACACAGGCACACCTGCCTTCCAAAGGTGTCTAAAAGCCACAGAAAAGATCCCCCCCCCGTATGCTCCATGCACTGTTACTAAACTCACTGCACAGTTGTGATGTGCCTTTAAATCATCTGGGGAAGGAGCAGGGATAGGGGTCCCTGGAGACGTAGCAGAAGTCCAAGGTCTGCAGGAGAATCCTGGGGGGTTGTTTTCTTTAAAAAGTAATTTGTTTTGTTTTTTAAATGATACAACTATGCAAAGGAGAGAGAGAAAGATCTTAGATAAGTCACAGTCAGGTTGGTAAGCTGTGGCTGTGCAGATGTTGCTGAACTCCAGGTCCCAGTGGTCCCAGCAAGCACGGCCAATGGTCAGGGATGGTGGGGGGGGACAGTACAAAACAACTAGAACTGGTCTATATGATGTTCCTATTTTCATCGGAGAAATGTTGGAGGGTGTGGAACAGGACATCCCCAGGGCTTTTTTTTCAGCTTGAACTTGCCAGAACTCAGTTCCAGAATCTCTCAGGTGGGCACCATTGACATTATAAGAGAGCAAGGGAGGCGTTCATGCTGAGTTCTGGCACCTCTTTTTCTAAAAAAATAGCACTGGACATCCCTATTTTCATCAGTGAAATGTTGGAAGGTATGAAAAACTACCTTCTCTTTTGCTCCCTCCCTCAACCCGACCTCATGCAAATCCAGGATTGTCACGAGGCACTGTGAATCCTCTAATGTGGGCTGCGTGATGACAGCCTTACATTTTTATGCATATAGAAAGATATAAGCTTTGGTGGGCTGAGGCTTATGCCACTATCAATGTGTTCATCTAAATATAATGTACTTTTATTTCCGTTTCAAACAGACAATATTTCTGTACACAAAACAAGTGGAACTACTGCCATCTGCCATAGCGCTTGTCTCAGGCATGTTTACACTTATTTTTGCCTAAGCTTTGAGCACTGTTGCGTATCAACAAGAATGCCGTGTTAGTCTTTAAGGTGCTGCAAGACTGCCGTTTTTGCTAGCACAGCTACCCCGCCGGGAATCCCTCCCACGGTTCCTTGTGGTCCAATCCTTTGTCTTCTTTTCCATATAATTCTCGTCCGGTTAGTACTATGCTGAAAATTTCTCCGACATATTTTTTTTGGGGGGGGGGGTGAGGGTTAACCATTCTCCATCAATTAATGAGAAAAGGAACTGTATTCAAAAATTCTACCAGTAGATCCCAACACAACTTCTGCTGGGTGTGATTTGGACAGAGTGCCTTCAGCTGAGTTCCCGGAAGCATAGTGCTGTTTAGATACTGTATTTTTTGCTCTATAAGACTCACTTTTTCCCTCCTAAAAAGTAAGGGGAAATGTGTGTGCGCCTTATGGAGCGAATGCAGGCTGCACAGCTATCCCAGAAGCCAGAACAGCAAGAGGGATCGCTGCTTTCGCTGCGCAGCGATCCCTCTTGCTGTTCTGGCTTCTGGGGTTCAGAATTTTTTTTTTTCTTGTTTTCTTCCTCCAAAAACTAGGTGCGTCTTGTGGTCTGGTGCGTCTTATAGAGCGAAAAATACAGTAGTTCTATATGAGGATTCTGTAAGATTTCAAGCAGCGTTGGACACCTGGTGGTGCTAAGAGGCAGATCTGGTGCAAGGGGCACTTGTGAGGCACTATTTCATATTAAACCAACTTGGAATTTTTCGAAACTGGTAATAAATCCATCTTTTAGTGCAGCAGCATCTCTACACTTTGGAACTGCCCGCCTATTGACACCAGGGAGGCACCTTCAAAGCAATCTTTCTATCACCTGCTTAAAGCATTTGTGTTCAGGAAAGCCTCTACAGACACAGAGAAGTTACATATATTTCTTTTTCTGCTGCTATTGATTTTTTATCGTCTTCTGGACGTTTTTAAACACCTGTTTTTAACTTGTTTTATTGATAATGTTTTATTATATATATTTTTGTAAACTACTTAGAGGGCTTCTTTTGCAGGGGGTGTGCGTTTAGCAAATTTGTTTACATACATACATATCGGCAGGACAGAAATCTCTATTTTCAAACTGACTCAGGAGCCCCTCTTGGGACAAAAACGTAGATTTGGAATACAGTGGTACCTCGGGTGAAGAACTTAATTCGTTCCGGAAGTCCATTCTTAACCTGAAACTGTTCTTAACCTGAAGCACCACTTTAGCTAATGGGGCCTCCCGCTGCTGCCGCGCCGCTGGAGCACGATATCTGTTCTCATCCTGAAGCAAAGTTCTTAACCCGAGGTACTATATCTGGGTTAGCGGAGTCTGTAACCTGAAGTGTATGTAACCTGAATCGTATGTAACCCGAGGTACCACTATAGTTGTAATAAAAGAAAAATAAACCTTTAAATAAAGGGAGAAGGAAATAGGGTTGGGGAATCCATGATGTATTCCTTTGGGTACTTTGTGTGTAAGCATGGAGAACCTCCATATTCAAAGGAAGTATATCACTGAATACTTAGGCAGAAATGCAACCTAGGTCTCCTCCAGAGTCTCCTCTCCTGGGCATTTTTGCCTAAGTTGCATATCAGTTCTCCAAATAGCCTCTTTCTATTCCCAAAGCACAAAATTAACTCGCTACCCAAACAACAATGCTCTCGTTAAGTTGCTGCGTTCTCCCTCTGTAATGCAAATATGGAGTAAGGAAAAACGTTGGGATGCAGGCCAGAAACAAATTACTGTGCAATTAAATACTTGCTTAATTATATGAACCAGGGCGGCTGGGCTCACTGCTGTGGGAAACGTCATGAGCAGGGAAGGAGACTGTAAGCAGGCTGGAGCTGCCTCAATAGGCACCACACTGGCCACTGAGGGCACCAGGAAGGGCTGGGAGGAGCTCCTGGTCTGAAACCCTGGAGAGCTGCTGCCAGTCAGTGTCGACAACACTGATCTAGCTGGACCAATAGGTCTGACTTGGTGTAAGGCAACCTGGGGTGTTCCTCTGTGCACAGGTGCACCACCTGCAGCAACTGGTATCCCAAGGTACATTGCCTCTGAGAATGGAGTCTCTACTTACCAAGCAAAGCATATTGATCTTGCCTTCAAGAATCCATCAAGCCAAAATTGATGTACCTTTTTCTAACCCACTGCCTTCGAGATGTTTTGGACTACAACTCCTATCAGGCCCAGCCATGGGAGGTGTAGTCTAAAATGTCGAGAGGACAATGGGTTAGGAAATGCTAATCTATCAGCCTACCCCGGGGGGCAGCAAATTCAATGAATTAATTCTGAGAATGTGAAGTCCCACGTTTTGTCTTCTTCTGAACAAACAGCATCCAAAATGTTTTGCTGTGGCTTTATAATTTGTTGGAAGCTGCCCAGAGTGGCTGGGGCTAACAACAACAAATAATAATAATAATAATAATAATAATAATAATAATAAATCAATAATAAATAATTTTTACAATTTAAAAAGAGTATTTTCATCCACTGCCCCCTCAAGCCAATTTGATTCCCAGCCGGCACTGAAAGGCACCAACCCCAAACTTCCCCTTCCCTGCCAGCCCATCTCTCTATAGAAACTTGGTCCCGAAAAAGCCAACCGCATTTTAAGCAGGCCTGTGTGCCTTTGCAAAATGATATTGTGCAAGGAGCTGAATGAAATCTGCATGCAGGTGACCATTCGGGGGAAAACGAGCAAGAGGCATGTGACTGCCAAGACAATGGGAGACCCAAATTCTCAGGGAAAGGGTCCTAAGTCTATTCAGACGCCAACAGCTTCTGGTGTGGGGAGGGGTGGGGGTGGGGAGCGAAGAGAAAGGGAGAAAAAGCATCCGCCGGGAACAAAAAAAGCCTTAAAGTCAAGGGAGGAAATTCACAAAAGGAACCTGATACAAACTGCCTAAATTGAGGATTATATAATCCGATTGTCGAGCTAGTGGGGAAAAGCTTCTTTCTTTCACCTCTCCGTTCCCAGAGCTGGTTCTGTCCCTTTCGTGAGCCCCACCACAAAGCAAGCAACGCGCACTGCCATAACAGAAACCAACGGGGCATGTCGCTCTCTTTTCTTTTTCTAAAGTGCTTCTGCAAGTTCTTCAGGGAAAATCCACAACAGAAGAGACCTTGCTATAGTCAGAACAGTCTGCACTGAGCAGAGAAAAGGTGAATACTATATGTTTGCAATACACACCCAGAGTCTGTTCCAGCAATATGGTTCAGGCTTTCAAGGGGGGTGGAGAGGGACCCTCTTAGGGAGAGCAAACATGACAAAAGAGAAAGGAGGGTTGCCAGGTTTTTCACTGGGTCTAGTCCTGTGCTTTTAAGAGAGGCACGGCAAAATTTAGTAGGGTTTCCTCCCTTGTACAGAGGGGAGAGTAATGGGGGAGAAAGGGAACCTGTTTAATTTATGTGTGTCAGGGGAACATGCTGGCAACTTTTAGGGGAGGGGAAGGGGTACATGATTTTTTATAGTGTTTCTTCTGAGTGATCACTTCCCCTGGAAATTTTTTTAAAAAATATTTATATTTTATTGAAAACGTTCAGTGGGCAAAGAAAGTGAAAGACATGGAAAGAAAGAAAGAAAGAAAGAAAGATGCTCGAAACTGTAATGCAATACGATGTACATAGCTCTGTGCTATTGTTCCGATTATTAGCAAGTCATTATAATTTTTATAAATGCATTTCTAGTATCATCATATATGTGAAAAGCCATCCCCCGAAAGCATTTTTAGAAAACAACGAAAGCCATATTTCCTCAGCTGCCTTTTCCCATCCACTTCTTAAAGGTTTTACGTTTTCAGCATATAATGTGGCTTGCCTGATTTTTATCTGAATAATCCTGACACAAAGGAGATTATGGGCTTCTGCGTTAACGACCTCTTGTGCAACAGAGAAAAGAATTGCATGACGAGTGACATCTGCCAAAATTTCTCCCTCGCCTCTTTTATTGAGATGTGTGCAAGCCTTAAAAACTGCAACCAAACCAAGCCACAGAGATGCAGAACACTAAGACAAGATTTTGTTTAGGGGAGGGGGTGGGCAAGGAATATGACTGCGGTCCTATTGAAAGGAAAGTCCCATTGAAATTACTGGGGCTTGCCTCTGATTAAGCACGTGCACAATCAGGCTGTTTGGTGGGCTACAATTATGAGGCTTAGAAACTTTTACAGCTGGGCTTTGCACTCCACACCCCCAAGCCACTGCCCCTCTTTCCACCCTGCTTGAGGAAGACTCCTGTGGCATCCAAAAACTTGCACACCCCTACACAAACAGAAATTTGGATAAGGAAAGACTGTGTACATCTCCAGTGGAATCGTGGGGTGGGGGAGTACAGCAGTGAGATGCTGTGTTTGATGGGTTGGGAAAGCGGGCTTTTAGAAAGTGTCCCAGGCCCTAGTGGTTGCCAGCCTTGATGGGGAAAGTTCTTTCCTATCTGCTTGAAGAATGGAGGCTAGTCGAATCAAGCAAAAAACCTGCTGTTTTGCAAGCCTTATACTGCACACCTTGGAAAACGAGAGAAAAGTTTCTTTAAAGGAACTCCAGCTGAATAATGTACAGAACGTGTTAACAATTTACAGACCTGCATTAAGCTAAAGCCACAGCAGAACTTTTCATTAACCAAAACAGCAGCAGGAGCAAAGTTTGAGGGAGCTGCAAATCGGTTTGATCTGGAAAGCAGGGCTCCCATTTGGCCACATTTAACACTCCTTAATAATCCAGAGGCAGCAGAAAGAGAAGCCAAAGGGCTCCTGGAACAGTTCATATATGTGTGCAAGGGGGAATGTCAACAGGTACAACTCATCTCTGCCCTGAAATCCCCTCTACTATAGACACACGTCTTCCTATATACATAAAAATGTAAGGCTGTTGTCATGCTGCAGTACACATGGCTGCTAATAGGTGGCCACACCACCAGCAGTATGATGGCAGGCAGGCAGGCAGGCAAGCAGGTAGCAGGTGGTCCAGGTGAGCTGTTTAATAGAGGGGTGAGGTACTTCAGAGAGACATTTGACAATCACCTCTCTGAAGTCCGCCTCCCCCCCCCCCCGCTAAATGCAACTGCAGCAAAGTTTTAACAGTGGAGAGGAGGTATTTCATTTGAGAATTTAAACATCATTCATTTGAGAATCATTTGAAAATTTGCTCTTTATTACTCTAAAGGCAAGTGCACCAGATATGAGAGCTGAAAGAGGCAGATGAAGATGATTGACTTTTCGGAGCTAGCTGACCTCATTGGGAGAATCCGTGACCAGGAGGAGGAGGACTACCAGGAAGAATGGATGAAATTTAAAGATTATTTAAATATGTTAAGTTAATTTAATTGAAAAAGCTTGTAAATACCAGATAGGCTTAGGATTTTAATATGTTAGAAGAGGTAATGCTGAATTGAAAAGAAAGAAAGATGTTAATGAATAAGTTAATAATTTTTTTGAGAATATTGGTGTTGAAAACCATTAAAATGATTTACACTGAAATTCAACTAGGGAGACATGAGGAAGTCACTTAAAAAGTTACTGAAGTTTGGTTTAGAGTGAAGATTTATGTTTGTTTGTTTGTTTGTTTGTTTGTGTCAAAACTATGATGGAAAACTAATAAATTTTTTGGTTATGAGAGCTAAAAGAAAGGACTTCTTCAAGCAGTACACAGTTAACCTACGGAACTCGCTCTGACAAGAGGCAGTGATGGCCAGCAATGTAGATGGCTTTAAAAGACAAATTCATGGAGCTATTAATTGCTACAAGCCGCAAAGGCTGTGCTCTGGCATTGTTCCTGAATATCAGCTGCTGGAAACCTCAGGAGCTCTTGTGCTCAGGTCTTGTTTGTGGGTTTCCCACAGGCGTCTGGTTGGCCACTGTGAGAACAGGACACTGGACTAGATGGGCCACTGGCCTGATCCAGCAGCCTCTAAAGAACACACCGTTCTCCACTCCCTAGTCTCTTCTTCCCGGGGGTTCCACGACTCCATTTCCAACACTGTCCAAAGGGGCAGCGGCTTCCTAGCATGCCTAGATGTAAGCCCCTGATCCTATACAGTAGGGGCTGCCACCCCTGCTTGCTCCGCTCACCCTCTTTCAGGCAGCTGTTTTCAAATGAAATTAAGGTTGCAAACTTCTTTCACCACTCCTGCTCCTTTGAGCAACAGTCTGGCATGGTAGAAATTAACAAACAGTACTGTAGTGGGTTTTTTTCACAGCACAGACATAGCTTATGGTGGGGGTGGAGCCACTACCTGAACTGTATGTCAGCTGCAGGAATTGTTTAATAATAAGAATCAGTTGCTCTTTACAGTTTGATGGGGCAGTGCGTCTAGCTGTTAACCACAAGGCTGGTGGTTAGAGCCTAGGGATGGCTCACAGCTATGAGCAGGATTCTTGCATTGCAGGGGGTTGGACTAGATGACCCTCGGGTTCCCTTCCCATTCTACAATTCTATGATTGTATGAAAGAATCCTTTAACCAAATATTAAGTGACACTTTATTACATTCTGTGGATTTTTAATACAGCTGTTTCAAAACTAATCCAGTTACAGAGCAGGAAAAAAGGAACGGAAGAGTGTTCCCTTTTCATCCGTTGGCAAAGCAAATACTTTCAAGGCCGCTCATGCCAGTGAGCCCAGCCGCGTGCTCTATACTGCATGGATTTTGGAACAAAGGTGTCACCAATGACACTCCACTGGCCAGCCACCTGAGGTTTTCAGAAGCAGCCATGGCTACCTTCTGCCCATTGCATCCTGGCCAGAAGGTCTACACTACTTTAGGAATTGTCTTCCGCAGAAGGTGCCCTCCAGAAATCTTGGGACTGCAACTCCCATCAGCCTGAAAACATCACGGAGGGTACCCATCGCACAAAAAGCTGCTCTATTCTGCTTTCCAACTCAACTCAACTAGCAGCTGCAGTAGGAAAGTCTTGTAGAAAACCAGGGGGAGATTTGGGCTAAGTTGCCAGCCAGCTTGCCTGCACCTGCCGTGTCTCAGGAGCACAGGAATTTGCCTGGTACAGTCCATTGGTCTATCTAGCTTAGCACTGTCCATACTGACCAGCCGGGTTTCAGCCAGGGGACATACCCAGCCCTATCTGAAAGTATCAGGAAAGCAGCTGCCTGGCTACCACCAACCTGCTGCCTTTTCCCTAAGTCTTACAAGTGGCTCATTGCAGCGGTTCTTCAGAGTTACTCGCCTGCGGAGGCTCTTCACTCATCTTTGGTGAGATGTCTCGCAGCAGCCCCCCGAGACAGTTTTGCCAGGCAGGGGCGAGAAGTTCCCTAGGAAAACAACTTTTGAGGGACGTGCGGAGGGCGAACACGATCATAACCCTGGACAAAGACTGAACGGGAAAGGGTGGCGGGCGGTGAACACCAATGCCATCTTGCAAACAAGACAGCTGGCTAATGGGGGTGTGATTTTCTCTCCTTGCCAACAGATCCTTTATCTGTTGGACAGCCGGGAAGACCCCGTTCCAAAGCCCGCTTGGAGAGCATGGCGGTCTTTGTTTGTTGATCCCCCACCCCCCGCGCAAATCTCATTGAACGCTGGAAACGTCGCCATGGAAGTACCTGAAACTCCCCTCTCCACCTCGCATTTTTTGCAAGGCTTTCTTTACACCCCCACCCCAGTATGCAGGACGGGTGTGTGTGTTTTTGGAGGGGGTGGGGGGGGGGGCATTTTCGAAAAACCAAGGCCATCGCAAAGAGGGCACCATCCGATCTCCAGAGAAAGGTCCGTTTGCGCGGAGCCTTTCCCCGCCGCGCGCGTCCCGCTTCCACGACGCCTCGTAAGCCAGCAAACAAACCCACCCCGCGTGGGGCGCGGGCAGCTCCGGCCACGCCAGCCCGGCGACCAGTCGCAAAAGGCGAGGCGAGGCCGCCCTGGGATTCGGCGCACGGATTGCACGTGCAAACGCGCACACACCTGTTTGCGCTCGTCACCCCGCCGAGCAACGGGACGGCCGGAGCCCCGCGGCGCGCACCCTCCCCCCTCGCCAGGGCCACCACCACCACGTTGCCCATTGTGGACGCGCCAGCGAAGATTGGAGGCTGAGATGGAACCACGGAGCGGCGAGCCTGACCTCCTCACGTCTACACATAACCCATTATTTGCGCGTTTCTTTTCGCGTGGCCCCAGGCCGAGGGGTCCCGCGCGCCCTGCCCAGCTCCCGCTCTGCGCTCCACCGCGCCCGGTTCTTTGCACCGACCGACTAGCAAGGCTGGAGGGGGGGGGTAGGAAATACAACCACAAATCCCCATCCCACGAAGAAAAAAAAGCGCCCAGCCACGCCAAGCGCCCTCAGCCCCCTTCCCCGGACCCCTCTCCTGGGTTTGGGTCTTTACCTTCCACGGTCAAGGTCAAGGCAAGAATCGCGAGGCCAAACAGTCCCTCTAGCGCCATGTAAGCCCTTCGGAGCTCCGGGTGTGCGAAAGGGGGCGCCGGGAGGAGAAGGTGGCGGCGAGCGGGCGAGCGAGCGAGCGAGGCAGCAACCCCGGCGGCCGGAGTCTGCTCCGCGGCTCGCCTGTTGGGTCTGGCGCGCGAGGGTTAGACGCGCGCGCGAGCGAAGGGCTGCTGCTGTCGCTGCTGCCTCCCCTCCTCCATCGCCATCTTGTGTGAATGCAAAAAAAAAAAAGGGAAAGGGAAAAAAAGGAGAAGAGGTGACTCTGGGAGTTGCAAGGCACACACGCGCAACCACGCGCGCCCGGCCCGAGCCGAGTCCCCCTTTCGGTGCCCGAGGGAGACGCCCCGGGCGCCACCTCCCGCCGGCCGCTCCCCCTGGACTGCCCCTCGCGCGCGCGCCCCCTTGGCTTTCTCTTCTAGGTTGCTGAGCCCAGACAGATGGGTCTCTCTCTCTCTCTCTCTTTCTCTCTCTCTCTCCTGGGAAGGGGAAGGGGGTGGTCTCTCTGCCAGCGCAAAACAAGGGGACGGAGAAGGCAAAAGGGAGCATTGCTTTTCCCCTGCTTTTGCTGGCCGGACGAGAGAGGAGGAATGAATCTCTATTTCCTCGCCCCGTCCTTGCTTTCTTTTTGCACCCAGAGATAAAAATCATGCAGGGCATTCAGAAAGGAGAGAGAGAAAAGTTTTCCTCCCTCTCTCAGAGCACCAGAACGACAGGGACAAGAACTTTACGCAGCGCGTGGTTCACCTCTGGAACTCGCTCCCGCAAGAGGCAAGGGATGGTCACCAACTTGGTAGTCTTTAACAGCGGGTTGAACAAATCCATGGAGGACGAAGCTACCAGTGGCTTTCACCCGCGATGACTATCGTCTGCCCCCACAGTCAGAGGCAGCAAGGCTTCAACTCTTAATCTCAGGGTTGTGGGTTTGAGCCCCACACTGGATGAAAGATTCCTGCATTGCAGCGGGTTGGACTAGATGACCCTCGGGGTACCTCCCAACTCTACAGCTCTATGATTCCGAATACCAGTTGCTGGAAGCCACAGGAGGGGAGGAGGCTGTTATGTTTGAGTCCTGCTTGCCAGTTTCCCAGCCAAGCATGTGTTCTGCCACTGTGAGAACAGCATGCTGGACTGGATAGGCCATTGGCCTGACCCAATGGGCTCTTATGTTCTTACATAGCACAGTGATATATGGACCATATAATGGCAGGGCTGGAATGGACCCTAAAGGTCATCTTATCTAACCCTCTGCAATGCAGGAATCACAAGTATATTAAAAGAGTGTAGGGCCCTAGGAAGATTGCTGGACACTCAGACTTCTGATTCTGCCATAGGCTCCTCGCATGCTTCCAAGCCTATTGGCACAGGCTTAACAAGAACTGCACCTTTAAATTCACATCAGGTCAGGGAGAGAAGCGTTTTGAAGCTGATAACTGCATAGTTCTGTGCCTGGCGTAAATGTCTACTCAATGTGGAATCTATACAGCTCAGCAGGACTCCGTTGGTTGCTAATTGGTAACTTGGTAAGTTTTAACAGTCTATTGGAAAATGGAGGGGGTGGGAAACAGACAAGTGTTCTGAGTGAAGAAGATGCCTGTGTGATCTGAAAGCCTGCCACCTTGCCAACACAACTGGACCTATGGTGAGGAAGGGAGAGGATACAGTGAACCATCACTGACCCTAACTGCAAGCAAGCAAGCAAACACACACACACACACACACACAGGTAGAACCAGTTCTGTCTGAAATAGTAGGGAAGCGTTATTGAGTGAGGAAGATGCCTGTGTGATCTGAAAGCCTGCCACCTTGCCAACCCAACTGGGTCCATTGGGCACACATACACATGTGAAGAAGGTGCAACTAGCCCTTTCTGAAATATGTAGCAGAAAAGTTCTCTTGGATGAAGAAGATGTCTGTGTGATCTGACAGCTTGCTACCCTACCAACCCAACTGGGTCCGATGGGCAGGGGTGTGTGGGTGTGGGTGTGTGAAGTAAACCACCAAAGACTGTCTGCTGGCAAACACACACACACCAAGCAGCAGCCACAAGTCTTGTCTGGATCAGCCGTGCCAAAGAGCAGCAGCTGGCTGCATTTAATAGGCATAATGTAAGTGAACAACAAAATACGCAATTTGCTCAACAACTCAAGAGATATCAGGGCAATTCTGTACAGCGAAAAGGGAGGGGAAGCAGCCCTTTAGATGCTCATGCCCTCCGGGAGCTTATGTATAATAAGTTCATTTCATTATGCTGGCTCTCATAAATATTTATTGCATGCACAACCACCTCTCATTGCTCTTCTGAGGATGGGTGGTGGATGCATTATTCTTAGGCATGGAGGTTTCCTCCTCCCTCTGCCGCCACCGCCCAGCCCCCTCTCAGTCTGGCCTCCCTGCAAGCTGTGCAGAGAAGTCTGTTTGGACAAGAGGCTTTGGGGGAGCGAGAGGGTAAGGGTGGCAGCAAAAACTGGAGAAGGCAAGAGACAGATTCCGTTCCATAAAGGGTCCTAATTCAGCGGCAGAGCATCTGAAGGCCCCAGGTTCAGTCCCCAGATTCTCTAGGTGGGGTGGGGGTGGGGCTCCCATCTGAAACCCCAGAGAGCAGGCTCCCAGTCAGTGTCAACAATACTGAGCTAGATGGGCCAACAGTCTGGCCCAGGATAAGGCAGCTTCCTAGACCCTTATTTAAATCAGTCCTTTATTCAGAACCATGAGGAATGGAGTATTATGTTTAAAGGAATTGCCAAAGCTAAGGTAGCAATCTAGGGACGCGGGTGGCGTTGTGGTTAAACCACAGAGCCTAGGACTTGCCGATCAGAAGGTCAGCGGTTCGAATCCCTGAGACGGAGTGAGCTCCCATTGCTCGGTCCCTGCTCCTACCAACCTAGCAGTTCAAAAGCACGTCAAAGTGCAAGTAGATAAATAGGTACCACTCCGGCGGGAAGGTAAACGGCTTTTCCATGTGCTGCTCTGGTTTGCCAGAAGCGGCTTAGTCATGCTGGCCACATGACCCAGAAGCTGTACGCTGGCTCCCTTGGCCAATAAAGCGAGATGAGCGCCGCAACCCCAGAGTCGGTCACAACTGGACCTAATGGTCAGGGGTACCTTTACCTTTAAGGTAGCAATTGTATATTCTTCTTTGGCAACAGCCATAGGACAAGGGCAGAGCATCTGCTTTGAATCCAGGAGATCGCAGGTTCAAACCCCAGAAGCATCTCCAGGTAGGGCTAGGACCTTCCTCTTCCTGAAACCCTTCAAAGCTACTGCCAGTCAGTGTAGTCAATACTAGATGAACTCATGGTCTGACTCATGGTCTGACGCAGCTTCCTGTGTAAGACTCCTGATGGATAGCTCTGTCATTGGAGCGTGAGATGCTTAATCTCAGGGCTATGGGTTCGAGCCCCATACTGGGCAAAAGATTCCTGCATTGCAGCGGGTCTTCCAACTCTACGATGCGGTGCTTCTGTGATTCCTATTTGCCTGGCTCTTAAAGGGAAGGTTCAGTGGTAGAACATCTGCTTTGCGTGCAGAAAGTTCCAAGTTCAATCCCCAGAATCTCCAAACTGGGTTGTGAAAATGTCTCCTGCAGAGCTGCTGCCAGTCAGTGTCAACAATACTGTGGTAGGTGGACCAATGGTCTGACTTGATAGAAAGCAGCTATGATATGCAGGGTGGCTTGCACTCTGGGCCAGTGGTGGTGGTAAATTCTGATTTTTTTATGACAACCCCATAACCATGTCCCTTCTACAGCTGTAGTACAAAATGAAATTTTGACCAGCGAAGACGTTATGGTTTCAATACCAAACCCACCCTCTGTCTTCTTCTTCTTCTTCTTCTTCTTCTTCTTCTTCTTCTTCTTCTTCTTCTTCTTCTTCTTCTTCTCCTCCTCCTCCTCCCCCCCACCACACACATTTTGCTTAACATCCAGCCTGGTGATGAAGAGTTCTGCCAGACTCAAAAGCTTGCTCACTACTTTGTGGTGTTTTGATTTTCTGGTAGTTCTGAAAAACAAAAGGGGCAGTTTTAACCTTTAGCCGTGCATGTAAATAATGCAACCTCCCCTTCATCTGCTTTGCTTATTGGGTAGGTTTCTCTTTGTGAAAAGCTCACTTATTTGGCATGCAAAGGATTGGCAAATAGCGATGAAGTAGATTAAACAAGGGGTGGCGATTCATCCCTGCTTCCCTATGCCACTGCCCTCAGCTTCTCCAAAGCAAACAAACAATACACTACATAAGAAGCTGCCTTATGTTGAGTCTGACCATTGCCCCGTTTAACTCAGTATTGTCTGCACTGACTGGTAGCAGCCCTCCAGGGTTTCAGGCGGATGTCTCTCCAGACGTCTCTGGAGATTTAACCTGGGACCTTCTCCATGCACAGCAAAAACTCTGCCATTGAGCTGAGCCACCCTTGAATGGCCTGGAGTGCCCTTGAATGCCTGGTGCCTTGCAGAGTGACAAAGAGAGCTCTCTGCTACCATGGAGTATACAATTTTAAATGTCTTCCCTTTTGCCTGTCCTGAATCTCCCACCATTCTGCCTCATGATTCTGAGTTTACAACAGAGTTTTTTCTCCTATCCATCTAACTCTGTACTGTCTACTCTGACTGGCAGCAGCTCTATGGGGTTTCAGACAAGGAGCCATACCAAGAGCCAAGCAGGTGCTCTGTCGTGTATGGCCCTTCCCTGAAATGTTGCAACCTTTTCTCCTAGGGAAAGTGCTTTTACCCCTCTCCCTCCCCAACAATTCTGCTTGCCCCTTTCTGCACCTTTCCCACTCGGCACCCCCAGTGAAGATGCACAGCACCCACGGCTATTTGTGTTATATTGGCACCTGATTCAGAAAGCCCCACAAGCACCTCTTTCTTGGGGAGTAAAAAAATAAAATACAACAGTAATACTCAGGTTGAATAGCTAACCGTTGGGTGCTCTATCACAGGGGTCAGCAAACTTTTTCAGCAGGGGGCAGGGTCCACTGTCCCTCAGACCTTGTGGGGGACCAGACTACATTGGGGGGGGGATGAAAGAATTCCTATGCCCCACAAATAATTTCATTGTAATTAATTGTTAATTTCATTGCACACAGGTTGTACAACAACAACAACAACAACAACAACAACAACAACAATAATTTATTATTTGTACCCCGCCCATCTGGCTGGGTTTCCCCAGCCACTCTGGGCAGCTTCCACAAAGACCAAAAATACACTAATATGTCATACATTAAAAACTTCCCTGAACAGGGCTGCCTTAAGATGTCTTCTGAATGTCAGGTAGTTGTTTATCTCTTTGACATCTGATGGGAGGGCGTTCCACAGGGTGGACGCCACTACCAAGAAGGCCCTCTGTACATTGGCAATAAAGGTATTATCATCATCATCATCATCATCATCATCATCATTACTATTACCCAGAGATGCATTTTAAATAAAAGGACACATTCTACTCATGTAAAAACACACTGATTCCTGGACCATCCGTGGGCCGGATTTAGAAGGTGATTGGGCCGCATCCGGCCCCTGGGCCTTAGTTTGCCGACCCATGCCCTATCACAATAGACACAAAATCAGCCCCTGGAAGCAAGCATCTCGCTCTGCCTTGTGGTAAGACCAGCTCACAGTGCTGCTGAATAACAGGTTACCAGAATATCTGTGCCAGCTCAGAGACTGCCTCATCATTTCTAATATGTCAAGGCTGAGACCTTGGCATTAGAGAAAAATGAGAGTTCAAATTAAGGCATGGCAAGGACAGGCAGCATTAAGTGCTTGGGGGTCTGCTTTTGAAAACAGCAGCAACGTTGAGAAGTCCAGACACGAGAAGCTCTTTCTTTTTACAGCGGCGAAGAGTCCTACAGTGACGAGAGGAAATAAACACATCCCAAACCGCTGGAGCTTTGAAAACAGGACTTTCCCTTATTTTGCATGCCTGGTTCCCATTGCCACCAGCTCCCTCACACACACACACACAGGAGCATTTTGTTTTGAAACCTCACTGCTGGAGGGATTCCATGTGAATCGCTGCTCTTCAGTCAAAAGTGGTGTTCTTATCTCGCTTCTGGGTTTCTTCCCCGTTCCCCCACCCCAAGCTTTAAAAAACACAGTTGTCCTTTCCTGCGCGGGAAGCTGAGATAGGTGGGGCTTTTCATCATAGTCAGTGTGGCAAAGTGATAGAACCAGCAGTTGGGAATCTCAGGCACAAGGTCCAGATGTGAGATGTGAATAGATGCTAGTAAAGGTAAAGGGACCCCTGACCATTAGGTCCAGTCGTGGCCAACTCTGGGGTCGCGGTGCTCATCTGGCGTTATTGGCTGAGGGAGCTGGCGTACAGCTTCTGGGTCATGTGGTCAGCATGAGTAAGCCGCTTCTGGCGAACCAGAGCAGCGCATGGAAACGCTGTTTACCTTCCCGCTGGAGCGGTACCTATTTATCTACTTGCACTTTGACGTGCTTTTGAACTGCTAGGTTGGCAGGAGCAGGGACCAAGCAACGGGATCTCACCCCATCGTGGGGATTCGAACTGCCAACCTTCTGATCGGCAAGTCCTAGGCTCTGTGGTTTAACCTACAGCGCCACCCACATCCCTGAATAGATGCTAGGAGAGGATATATTTATTAAGATATTATCCTTCCTACCTCACGTTTGTGAGTCCAGCAGAGTGTCATCCCTTTGCAACTTAAAGGGAAGCTTAGATAGGCTAGTGTTAGCCTTTTCGTTGAAGTAATCCAGGGTGCTTTAAGGCAGACTGGATTCTCCTGGTATCTCTCCCTTTTCTCCCCCTTAAAACTATAATCCCACAAAGAGTCTTGTAAAAGGTAAAAATAACATACAGTGGTACCTCAGCTTTCAAACGTAATCCGTTCGAGTTCTGAAACGTTTGAAAACTGAAAACTCTGTAAGGAAGCCTCAATACCAGGGGGCGTCAAAAAAATTTAGCCACGGCCCGGTCCACTGTCCCTCAGACCTTGTGGTGGGCCGGGAAAGTGGCACCGGGGGGGGGGGGAGCTGGAAGAAGAGGCAAGGAGGGCAAGTAGACCTCCTCCACACACACCCAGCCCCAACCCCAGCCGCTGCGCTTACCTTCCCTGAGGCAGCCGCCACCGCCACCACCACCGCCATTGTTGCTGCTGCTTCTCATGGGTAGGCAGAGGAAGCTTGTCCGCTCTGCTATCTGGCCCACAGGAACACCAGGGTGGCAGTGGCGGAGGGTAGATGAACAGCATGAAAGGGCTGGCTCTGGAGAGGGGCTGCTTAAAATGAATCATAGAATCATAGAGTTGGAAGAGACCACAAGGGTCATCGAGTCCAACCCCAAATGGCACTCAGCCAGTTCAGCCCAATCCCCTTCCTTCTCTAGGCAGGGTGGGGAGAAGCCAGGAGGGGGGAGGCAGTAGTGGAGCTTCATACTCCAGCACCGAGGGCGGAGAGCAGGCGGGGCGGGGCTGGTGCGCATCCCGGCGTGGCACCCCACCGGGATTGTGGTGCTGGGGGTGGTGTGCTCCCCCTGACCCCCTCTTCCTCCGCCAATGGAGGGAGGGAGGAGGCGCTGCCACGGTGTGGGGGGGGGGGATGGAATGGCGCAACCCAAACAAACAGAATCCCCACACCAATCCACAGACAGTTCGCAGGCCGGATCCTGAAGGCAATTGGGTCTGATCCGGCCCGCAGGCCTTACTTTGCTGACCCCTGCTCAATATGGAAAACTCAATACAGAAAACTCAGTATGGAAGCCACATGGCACGTTCGACCTCTGAGGCAAGTTCGAAAACCAAAGCATTTAGTTCTGGGTTTACGGCATCCGAAAACCGAAATGTTCAAAAACAGAGACGTTTGAAAACCAAAGTACCAACGTATACTCACTCAGAATACTTGTTGAAGAGCAACAGATACAGCAGCTTTGTTCAGGCAGGCTTAATATGGTAAATCGGTTACAAAGACTTATGTAACTTAAGTGTAGCTTAAAATAGTGTCTGAGCTGGAGCTCAGACTTAGCAGGTGTTCTCACACTGTTGGCAGGGCAGAAAGAGATGGGTCAGTATTAAAGGAAGTGCTAAGTAGCACTAGGTACCGAGCCAAAGAACTATTTCCACCCCTTTCCCCCTCTGCCCCTAAATCTATTCTGGGTTTCCCCCCAACTCTGGAGCAAATTAGGGGGAGATGCATTGGAAGGCGATGGGGCAGAAGTCCCACTGCAGATGTGGAAGTCATTCTGCTCATGCAGTGATTTAGTGAAATACCGTACTGCCCTTCTATTCCCATACCGCAAAGAGTGTCCCTTGCTGCACTCAGTCGTTTGGTTCCAACCAGTAAATACCGCCAGAGGTTAAGACTGCAACAGAACAGCACCATTAAATAATTTCAGAGCTTTTCAAACAACATTTCATGTGGCTTTCAACACACAGACACACAAAAAACCCTTCTCACCCTCCAAGTTCCCATGGCATCCGAGCAATTACGAGAAGCTCATCAGCTTCCCTTTGAACTGTCCAATTAAATTTGTCATAAACAAAGCTATTGTCTTACAGCTGCCTTGCCCTGGGAAGTGATGGAGGAGAATTGCTAACGAGATCATCGCTGCTAATTGGTCTGTTGTGCACCCCCCCCTTAACTTTTCCCAATTGAAGACAACTTCACATTTTTAAAAAAGAGTAAAATGGGAGAGGGGAGGAGAGAGAGAAGAAAAGTATTAAAGGAATCAGGGAGTGATGGTAAGCTGGTTCGTGAAATGTATTTCACCATCCACACCTTACAGTCAAAACACATTTAAAACACATGTCCCCCCCCCCAAAAAAAAATCCTGGGAGTTATAGTTTCCTAAAAGAGCTGGGAACTGTAGTTTTGTGAGGGATAGACTGTTTCCAGTATTCTTTGGGGGAAGTAAATGTATGGTGTGGAAGATCACTGTAGGAAATAGTGAAGATGGGGCATGGAGACAAAACATGACCAAAGTCCTGCGAGCCCATTTGTTTTCTTCTATAGACTGGAATAAGAATCCAGAAAAACAAGGCAGGAGATGATTGATAGCTTTATGAAGATTTAAAGAAGGCTGATCACCGAAGAATTGATGCTTTTGAATTATGGTGCTGGAGGAGACTCTTGAGAGTCCCATGGACTGCAAGAAGATCAAACCTCTCCATTGTTAGGGAAATCAGCCCTAAGTGCTCACTGGAAGGACAGATCGTGAAACTGAGGCTCCAATACTTTGGCCACCTCATGAGAAGAGAAGACTCCCTGGAAAAGACCCTGATGTTGGGAAAGATGGAGGGCACAAGGAGAAGGGGACGAGAGAGGACGAGATGGTTGGACAGTGTTCTCGAAGCTACCAACATGAGTTTCACCAAACTGTGGGAGGCAGTGGAAGACAGGAGTGCCTGGCGTGCTCTGGTCCATGGGATCACGAAGAGTCAGACACGACTAAACAACAACAAACAGTATACTCGTCTCCCTCTTTCGTCTCACTGTTACCGCTGATCCAACAGATTTGGTAGGCTTTTGAATATTAAAACCTGCCCTGTCTGTTTACCAGAACATTGGATGCTGGCAGACCACCAAGTCTATCTAGCTCAGTACAGTCTACACTGACTGGCAGGGGCTCACCAGGATTTTAGATGGAGGGGATTTCTCCCAGTCCTACCTGGAGATGCCAGAGGTTGAACCTTCTGCATGCAAAGCAGATGCTCTGCTACAAAAATGCACATAGCAAAATGTGCAAAACAATGCCTATATCTCTGAAAATAACATACAAAAATGCATTGTATTAGGGGGGAAATGCCTTGCAAAAATAGTATATATTAGGCAAAATTGTGTGCAAAATGTGTATATTAGAAGAAATTTGCGCTAAGATGCTGGTAGATTTCCATGAAGACTTTTATTTTTTAAAAATGCAAATGCGGAGGACTGAATTTTCGATTTGGAAAATGAGAAATTGAGAGAACCTAAAATCGACATATTCGCACACCTCTTAACTGCAGGTGTATTCAGTCTCTCAGCCTCCTTTGGTCCTTTGCTGGTTGACAGACCCTTTCTAACCACTTGAATCACTCGCTACAGAACTCCTTGGCTCAGCTCCAGCTACAACTTTGAACCCAGCTCCAACCTCCATGCCAGGCGCTGGACACAGAGAGTCTTGCAGATCTATAGCCCCCCAAGGAAGACTACTTGTTCCTGGTGCTTGCTGATGCAATAGTGTTCCTGTGCCTGCAAAATCTCTGAGCAACTCACAGTCCCCTTTGTGAGGGTGATGACCTTTCCCTCCCCTTCAAAAGTAAATAGAACACAGTTTCTGCTTCAACTCTGGCAGTGGAGGCTGATCCCTTAGGACAAATGGGATATTGCCCCACTACCTTCCGTCTGCCCCAGCCAGTCCCCACTTGCCTGCCACCTTACTTTGAACCAGTCCAGAGGATAGAACTGCCTGTCAACTTCCTCCTCCCTGGCAAGAGATGAGGACAAAAGTAGATTGAGTGGGCTCTGGCTGTCATTGGCTCTGGCGCCACCTACTGTTGGGCTCCCTACCTTGTGCCCTACCAGTCCCAATAAGCACCTGACCTCCAGGGCCATTCTTGAACCTGAGTCCAACACAGCTTGTCTGCTCACTTCCCCACCTTCGCACCTGATTCCCCAATCCGATTGCTGCCATCAAAGCAGATCTGAAAGCCTCTGAACAATCCTTTTCTCTTGTGATGCTAACTCTCCACCATGGCATCAGCCAAGCACTATTCAGCTCACTGTTCCTTCTAATTAATTAATCTGTGGCTGCATTCATTTAAAATTGCAGTGATCAGAGGGCTTATCCAAACCGAGCGATTGAAGGTCTGTCTCAGACTAATTAAATGCCAACGTCTCTTGAAATCAAAGCGGGGGGGGGACCCCCAAAACTCAACAACATAGTTTTATCTTACATCAACTTACACGCTTGATGTTTCTAATGCCTGTAGTTATATTCGGCAAAGGTTTTCATATTTGTGAAATGTGTTTCTTCTAGGACACAAAGGGCCTCAATCAACTGATGAAGAAATAGGTTCTCTCCAAAGAAAAGCTTTGTGGCTTTTGGAGAATGATGGCACATTTGGCTGCCCAAATGGTACCCCTCTCCCATGAAAGTCAATGCTTTCAAAGGCTTGCTTCATGGAATAGACATCCATTCCCATCTGCATCTATCTTCATGCACCTTTGGTGCCAATTGAAGCAGATCACTTCAATCTGGGGCATGGGAAGACCAGCCCTGTTTTCCACACATGCTGTCAGGGACTGGCTGGACAAAGTGGAGTGGTAGGAGGCACCAGCTCAGGAACTACACAAGGATACTCTTTGTATAGGAATCTAGCTCCACTTCGTATAGCAATCTGAATTAACACCACCCTTAAAAGTGGAGCCATTTTGTCTGTTGCTCTCTCCAGACGCTATGTCTGCTACTTTTACTCCTCTCCACTCACCCTGTAAATGAATAAAGCCTGCATGAATAAACCCTTTGAACTCCAGAAACTGTAAGTGATCATCCCAATGTAATTCACCCTAGATGCAAAATCTGCTAACAGTCACCACAATTTCTGGGTGAAATGAACGCAAATTCAATTCCATTCCATTCTCATTTTAATTCTATATTTTTTATATAATTTATATTATTGCACTTAGCTCTGTGCTTGACTGTGGCCATTGCATTTACCATTTTTACCTATCTGAAAATGTTGATGCTGTCTAAGCTTATATATCATAATCATTGGGGAAAACAAATAAAACAATTGTTCACATCACAACGTGCGTGTGTGTTGATTTCTTTCTAGCCTTCTTGTGTATATATTTCATACTTAAGGAGAGCAACTTCAGCAAGCAATTCTCTTTTAAAATGAATTTCCCAAGCACTGGACTCCCCTATGTGAAAAATTCAGTTGCAGAATAGGCCCACAGACTTCTCCACTAAACTCCCAGGACCCTGCCAAGAAACTAACTTCTGTGTCTGTCTCCAAAATATCCCTATAAAACTTTGCTTTCTGCAGCTGGAGTGCCTTCGTTCAGAGTCTTATCGTCTCTGGGAAGAGGGGGGAGTTCATGCAAACCCCACCAGACACAGAAAGCTCACAGGAGACAGCTGTGTGGCATTGCTAACTAGCCATTCCTTCCCCACAAATCAGCCACATGTTTGGTGGCAATGCAAAGGGACTTTAAGCATGTACATCCTTGTGTATATGGATCCTTCTCACATTGCTATAAAACACATGGCTGGTGGGGAGCATCATCACCGGGGTTGCCATATGTCCTCTTTTTCCAGGGCATGTCCTCCTTTTTTATGGGTATGTGAAATGAGAGTCGTCATAGCGATCCATAGTTAAAAGTAGAAGTCAGCCAATGTGTCCTCTTTTTTGCTCTTCAAAATAAGGCAACCCTGTTCATTGCCAAGTGTGGCTATGGACACACTAATCTGCATTTTGGTTTGCCTCAGTTTCTCATTTTTGGAATCTTAAGTTCATTTCCCCACATTTCCACATCCGCTTGTGAATTCCTTTTAATAAAAAATTATCTTGAAAACTGAAAAGCATTTTGGTGCACATTTATCCTCATATCACATTTTGTGTGCCATTTTGCCTATGATACACCTTTTTGCAGAGCATATTTTCCCTTATATTCATATTTTTCCCAATACATTGCATTTTGTATGTTATTTTCCCCATTATAGGGACATTTTACCCCAGTATATGCAGCTTTGTTTACCCTCCACAGTGGAAGAACCACACACTGCAACATTCTGAGAAAGGCAATTTTCAAAGTTTCAGTTCGCAAAGTGTTTTGTTTAGTTGATTCGCCTTTAAATGTGGACTGATCCAAATTACTCTCCTATTCCTAGATGTGGGTGGCACCTATCCACGTGGGGGGCAGGGCAGCTGGCGTCACCCCCTGAGGGGTTTGTGTTCACTCTTCGTACTCTCTGTGTGTTGCAGGACCCCCTATCTCATTCTGTTTCCTCTCACTCTCACTGATTTGAGTCAGGAAGATTATTGAGAGAATTCAAGGAAAGTGGTTGATCAGGAAGAACAAGATACCTGAAGGCAGCAAAACAGGTTTGTCCCATCCATGGGAAATAGAAGATAAAAGGATCTCGGTTTTTGGATGCTGCACTGTTAGAAGGGATGGACGCCTCTGTCAGTTTTGGCTTTTCTCTGTTTCTGGCTTTGTTTCCAAAAACAAGTTCATCACCTTGCCACATCCGATTTTGCAGACTTTTTAAAAAATATATGTATAATAATAATAATAATTTTTTAAAATTTATATCCCGCCCTCCCCAGCCGAAGCCAGGCTCAGAGCAGCTAACAACAATAAAAGTAACACAGCATTCTAAAATCAATTCATTCTAAAATCAGTACAAAATCAAATTAATGGCAACCATTGGGCTAGAGTTCTGTGAGGATTACCAAAGGAGGGAGTCAGGCTGTGCCCTGGCCAAAGGCCTGGTGGAACAGCTCTGTCTTGCAGGCCCTGCGGAAAGATGTCAAGTCCCGCAGGGCCCTAGTCTCTTGTGGCAGAGCATTCCACCAGATTGGGGCCACAGCTGAAAAAGCCCTGCAGGGCCCCGGCTCTGGTTGCATCTTAAGCACACTTGGCATTTCAAGAGAGCAAGGGGAGGTTGAAAGCTGGAGACCAAGGAGAGCAGAGTTCAAGTCACCTTGGACCAGGCACAGTCTCTCAGCTTGGCCTACCTCACAGGGTTGCTGTGATGATAGAATGAGGAGGAAGAGAACCACATACACCACCTTGAGCTCCTTTGTGGAAAGGTGGAATAGAGACACAGCAGTCTGGGTAGCGCAGCTGGTTAGAGCGCCAAGGTTGAGGGTACGATCCCTACATATTCCTGCATTGCGGGGGGTTCGATTCGATGATCCTCAGGGTTCCTTCCAATTCTACGATTCTATGAAATAAAATTCTCCAGCAACCGTTAATGGTTGCCAAACCCTCGTGAACTTTTTGCTTTAACTAACAGGAGAACGCACCATTCCCTGAGGAAACAGGGAAAGATCCGTGTGTCTTGGGTCTGCAGCTGCTGTTGTGGTTTGAGCTTTTGGCTGGCTGACAAAAATGACTTTGGAGCGGAGCAAGCTGCCTTAATCTGAACCGCTGGTCCAGCTAGCAGCTAGCAGCATTTCTCTCCAGGGTTTCAGGCAGGAAACATGCTCTACCAGCCCCCACCTGGAGATGCTAGGATTTGAACCTGGAAACTTCCGCCTGGAAAGAAGATGCTCCACCACTGAGCTATGGTCTTCCCCCCTGTCCCACACACACACCCCAGGAACATAGAAAGCTGCCTTTTTACCAAGCCAGACCACTGGGTGTATTCAGCCCAGTGCTGCCAACACTGACCTGCAGCAGTTCTCCAGGGCTTCAGGGAGGAAACAGAGGACCTCCTACATGCAAGGGACCTTCTGAACCTGGGACCTTCTGTGTGCATGGGAGTCTCTCTGCCTCTGAGCTACAGTGCTGGCAAAGCAGGTTGCCAGCTGGGGCAGATAAAGCTAAAGATAAATGTGGCCATTAGCAGGAGCAACCAACTGGTTCTTGCCGAAGAGGAGGTGGCACCACCTCGTAATTTAATAGCTTGAGCTGAATGTTTCTTAAACTCGAGAGACAGCCTGTAAATCATGGAGATTATGCTTGCTCCTTCCAGCCCTTCTCTGCCTCTCCCACCCACCCCTTGCAAGTTGCTGCTGCGAGGTTGAGTATGGGAAGTCCGTTCCACAAACCCAGCTGTCCTTAAGCTCCCGAAGAAAGAGCGGGAGAGGCAGCTTAAGTCCCACTAGGTGTTCCCAGCTAGTAAATCAATCAGTTTCCCAAAAGCTTTGGACATGGTGCATTGAGCAATTCGCTGGTTGGGAGCCAGCGAGGAATCTGTGAATTTCGGTTTCTCTCATGCTGCGGATGCACCGTGCCTTTAAAGTGCATCAGAAGCACATGGCTTCCTGCAAGGAATCCTGGGAACTGTAGTGCACTGGGGTACAATTCTGAGCCCCCACCTCCAACTACAAATCCCAGGATTCTTTGGTGGAAGTAAGGTGCTTTAAATGTAAGTCTGTGTGCAGTCTCCGTTTCTCGTTTTTTCCAATCTTAAGATCCGTTCTTGATATTCCCACATCAGTTTGCAATTTTAAAGAAATCCTCATGAAAATTCACCACCATTTTAGTGCAAATTTCTCCTAAGATGTCCATTTTTCTATGTAGTTTTGCCATGCAATTTCTCCTACTATGATGCATTTTGCATCTTCAAGAATATATGCAATTTATGCATATATTCATTGAGATATTCATTTCCCCGTAATATATACATTTTGGTACACATTACTTGACTGAAGAACTGAATTGCAAAATTCAGAGAAGTGCAAATTTCAAAGGGCAGCTGTATTTTGGTTTGCGTCTTGTTCCAGATAGTGTGAATTAGGTAGGTAGCTTCTCCTTTAAATGGGAACTGAATTGAATTTCTGCCTAATCTGTTCTGGTTGGGGCATTTCAAAGACTCACGCCCATGCACAAATCCATACAAAGCCAGTGTGGTGTAGTGGTTAAGAGTGGTAGTTTTGTAATCTGGGGAACCGGGTTCGCGTCCCCACTCCTCCCCATGCAGCTGCTGGGTGACCTTGGGCTAGTCACACTTCTCTGAAGTCTCTCAGCCTCACTCACCTCACAGAGTGTTTGTTGTGGGGGAGGAAGGGAAAAGGAGATTGTTGGCCGCTTTGAGACTCCTTAGGGAAGTGATAAAGCGGGATATCAAATCCAAACTTCTTCTTATTATTAATTTTTGCAGGGTGTCCTTGGAGGGAGATTCTGTCTTTCTCCACTTGATTCCTCATCTGGGTGTGTTTAAAAGGCACACCCAGCAATCTTAGACATCTCAATGGCACATAGCATACTCCCGTAGAGGCACATTTGTTCATTGTATGTCATTTTAAACCCTTTCCGTCCTCTAATGAACTCACTTCCTGTTTTATCCTCACAACAGCCCTGCGAGGTAAGCAATGCTGAGAGATAGTGACTGGCCCAAGGTCAGCCAGCAAGTTTGAGAGGGAGAGAGATAGAGTCTTCTCTATGGCTGCACCTAGATGTTGAAAGTCTGGAGCTCCCTTTAACCTCCTCACTTGCTTTGCTTTTTGCTCCTTAGCCAGTAGGGATTTGGCCTGTCAAGTAGAAAATCCTTTGCTGATTTGGCCCCTGGTTTTGTTTTGTTTTAATCTGCTGCGCCCGTCTCTATTTTTACAAGGTCTTGTTTTCCTGTTGCTCTTGTCAATTGTTTGATTAATTTCTGTGGGATGTTTTATTTTCCCTTGCTAGAAAGGCTGACCTTTAAATATTGCCTCTGGGTGGGAAACAAATGAACAAGGAGTATCTAACGTGGGTTTGAAAAACCTGCCTTTGTGGGACTGACCTGGGTGGAATCTACACACATATAAAAAAAATTGTGAAAATGCTTTTTTCTCAAAACCATTTTGAAAAATATATTGAATTTGCCAGAGCTCATCACTGCCATCTAGTGTCATAGTTGTATAATACACTTTACAACACACAAAACATTTTATTTGCAGCTGTATAGCTGAGTCCCCTGATATTCTTAGGGGTGTGTGCTTTCTTTCTCTCTCGCTGTCTCTCTCTCTTTCTCCAGTCAGGACTGCATTTCATTCTGGATATATTAGCTCAGTCTTTGCCAAACTGGTGCCCTCCAGATGTTTTGTACTTCTTGGTTTCACTATCCAGTTGGTGTTGACTCGTGACAGGGCCTTTTGCAGTATTGTCTCCCCATTTGTGGAAATCTCTCCCTAGGGAGGTTCACCTGTCTCCATCTTTCAGGGACAGTTGTTTGACAACATTCCTGTTTACCCGGGCATTTGGTGGCTGAAGAATACTACTCCTGGCAGCATGGAGATCATAGGATGAAATAATGGTTTTGATGGTAACTGCATTTAGAGGTTTTAAATTGCAATTGTCTTCAGAATGTTTTGATCTACGGTATTTGGTGGTGTGTTTTGTTTTTTCTTCTTCTTTGTTTTAAAATTGTATACCACTTTGTCACCCTGGGGAAGAAAAGTGGAATATAAATCCAAACAACAACACCCATTGGCTCCAGCCAGTGTGGTTGTGTCCTTTCTGCCCCAGCATGATACAGCTCACCTGGCCACAACTTAGGTTGTGGTCCAAAAATATCTGCAGGAACCTGGGCTGGAGAAGATTTGTATAGCCTGTGAATGTTTACTTTGATAAAAAAAGCAAGCAATAGGCTGAACAGGTTGTTTGGTATATGTGGGGGAGGTGTGTATGTGTGTGTGTGTGTGTGTGTGTGTGATGGACTGCCCTTGCCCTCACTTGCGGGGGGGGGGGGGAGTATGAACTTCAAACTGAAGTTCCTCCTTCAACACTCAGCCATCTTAATTGGCAGCACGGCTACTTAGGAAAGCTGGAATATAATTAAGCTGTAGCCATAGAAACCAAGGCACCTTGATGAGATGGTGACAAAAAATGCAGTCAGATCCTTGAGAAGCTGGGATTCACAGGGTCTCTGCAAAGAATGAGCAAGAGGCTTCTTGTGAGATTTGGGGAAAAGATGGGCCAAAATTCGTCATTGTGAATCCTGAGGAGTTGCGAGGGATTGCTAGAATATTTCTTAAGGCGGAAATGGCAGCCAAGCCACTCTTAACAGTGCATAAGGCTAGCAATGGCTACTAGTCATGAAGGCTAGTATCCCTCTGAACCCCAGTTACTGGGAATTGCAAGCAGGAAGAGTGCTGTCACCCTCAGGTGCTGCTCGCAGGCTTCTCACTGGGGCAGCTGGGTATCAGGATAGCGAACAAGATGAGCCGCTGGTCTGATCCTGCAAGGCTATCCCTTATGTTCTCAAAATGGCAGACAAACATGTGCTTATTAGGCAATATTTGCATTAAAATACTGGTGAATTTTCACAACTTTTTTTTTAAAAAAAAAATGCAAATTGCTGCTGAAATGCAGGAAACTGAGTTTAAAACCAGGAAAAGGAGAAATAGGAATAACTGAGACCCATCCATCCCTACGTACAGCTCCCCTATTCTCACATTAAAGTTTATTACGGCCAGTTTACCCGAGCCATTGCCTCCATCTCAGCGTCCCACCCCACACCCTGCACAATTCTGAAGACTCTTCTGCATCTGCTATATACCTTTACTCTGCAGTAGAAACTGGAACACCTGGCTTCAGATGCTACGGGAGCTCAGGAACCTCAGGGGGCAGCGAGGCCAGAGAGGAGATGGGTCAAACCCCATGAAGGAGCATCTCCACCCCCATTGTTCAGCCCAGACACTGAGGTCCAGCTCTGAGGGCCTTCTGGCAGTTCCCTCGCTGCGAGAAGTGAGGTTACAGGGAACCAGGCAGAAGGCCTTCTCTGTGAACGCCCTTCCGTCAGATGTCAAGGAAAGAAACAACTATCTGACTTTTAGAAGACATCTGAAGGCAGCCCTGTTTAGGGAAGTTTTTAATGTTTGATGTTTTATTGTGCTTTTAATATTCTGTTGGGAGATGCCTGGAGTGGCTGCGGAAACCCAGCCAGATGGGAGGGGGAATAAATAATAAAATTATTATTATTATTATTATTATTATTATTATTATTATTATCTGAGACAAAGCTTTGTAACTTCTGTTATTGTCCACTTGCCCCAAGGTTTGTGCGCCCATTGTGGTTAGCTGATTGTTCCCAATAAGAGCCATTTGGGGTCCCCTGCACTAATGAGTTTCAGACTGCAGTGTATGTGTGTGTTTGTTGGAGCATTATGAAGAGAGGAGACCCCTCTCAGGAACAGCTAGCCCCCCGTCCGAAGAGACGCCTCTCAGAGGAAGCCGCGCGCCGCCGCAAGTGTCCAAGTGAATGGGAACCTTGTTAGGTGGGAAACAAGGATCCCCTGCTAACAAGCTCTTATCTCTGCTTTTGTTTCCAACTGAAGGTGCCCGCCATTAGCCGAAGTGTTAACAAGAGCTCTCAATAGCCTCCAAAGCAGCCAGGCGCTGCTGAATATTCATGAAGGTGCGAAGAGAATGTGGGAAAGCAAACAAGAGGAAGAAAGGGAAGCAGGGGCAGGCACATTGTCCAAGGAGAAAGGGCACCTAATGCACTGTGAGAAAAAAAGGGGGGGTCACCAGAACGATATGGCCTCCCTTCCAGTAAACTCTGTCCCGTCTGCCTGGGGAAGTTCTTGTCGATTCAATGACATGAGAAGGATGGGGTTTTCCAGCTCCCACCTGCACACACACACACTGTGCGCACACTGTACATTTCAAATGCATGACTTTCTCTAAGGAATCCTTGGGATCATAAGAACGAACCCCTCCCCCCCAAGTTGTGGGGCATCGCCATTCAAATGGTGTGTTTGTGATGCATCATGTGATCGATTATGCGGGGTGGAATTGTAGTCTGTTAAGGGTACTGGGAAGGGTTGTTCAGTAAGGTGTGAACTACGGATCCCAGGATTCTTTGGGGAAAGCCATGCATGCTGTGAACACAGCTTGAACCTGGGATTTATAGTTCTGTAAGGAGTACAGGGACTTACACTAGGGGTTCTCAAACTGTGGTCTGTGGAACACCAGCGGTCTGCAAGCTTCATTCCATGGGGGAAGGCATTAACTACCCATAACAAAATTTAATTGCATTTTAGTTGCTACTCTTACATCACACGTTGTATTTGATTGTATTGCTAATCTGAATTCTATGGAATACAAGAAAATGCAATGTGTAATTAAAGACGCAATAAAGGCACAATTGCAAACCATAAAGCATCTAGCAGCATGCAGCACAACTGCTACAGTGGGTAGAAAAATAATTAGGTGATCTGCCAAGACCTTACGCAATTTTCAAGTTGTCCAGGTGGGTGGGGGTAGGGTGGGAGAAAGTTTGGGAACCCATTGTCTACATTGACTGACAGCTGCTCTCTACTGTTTCAGGCAGGAGTCTCTCTCAGCCCTACCTGGAGATGCCGGGGATTGAACCTGAAACCTTCTGCATGCAAAGCAGGTGTTCCACCACTGAGCCATGCCCCCTCCCCCTGCATCTCCCAGCCATTCAGCTTCATTGGATGATCCTGGGTTCCGGTGGCATATTTACAGCACGCATTTAAAGCATTATGAGACCACTTGGAACAGTCGTGTCTACCTGCAAAGCATTCTGGGAGCTGTAGTTGTCTGGAGAGCTGTTAGGAGACTCCCTCCCTAAGCTACAATTCCCAGAATTCCCTGTGAAGAGGGATGGGTTGTTAAACTGCTCTGGAAGGAGAACAGGGATGTCCCAACAGCTCTTTCACAAACAACGCTTTCACAAACCACAGCTCCCAGAATTCTTTGGGGGAAGCCATGATTTAAAGTGGTATCATAGTGCTTTTAAATGTACAGTGGTACCTCCGGTTACATACACTTCAGGTTACAGACTCTGCTAACCCAGAAATATTACCTCGGGTTAAGAACTTTGCTTCAGGATGAGAACAGAAATCGTGCAGCGGCGGCGCAGCAGCAGCAGGAGGCCCCATTAGCTAAAGTGGTGCTTCAGGTTAAGAACAGTTTCAGGTTAAGAACGGACCTCCGGAATGAATTAAGTACTTAACCTGAGGTACCACTGTACAGTCATACCTCGAGTTGAATGTGCTTCAGGTTGAGCGCTTTCGACTTGCGCTCCATGGCAACCTGGAGCATGCGCAGACGTTCAAAATGATGTCACGTGCATGCGCGGAAGCGGCAAAACGCAACCCGCAGACGCACCATCACGTCCTACGTTCCATTCAGGATGCGAACGGGGCTCCGGAACGGATCCTGTTCGCATCCTGAGGTACCACTGTATGTGGCCTAGAATTGTGAGAGAGGAAGGAAAACGTCTGTCTATCCATCTGTCATTAGCTTCGACACACCAGGTGTGGAATAGGGGCAGGACTTTGGGCTGGCCTCCGCCCTTCCCCAAGCAGTCATCTTGCAAAGCAAATCTTGCCTCCAAAAGGGCTAGAGGAAAACCTGATGGGAAAAGGAGGGTTACAGCTTTGTGAAAAGGAAGGTTCTCTCTCTCTCTCTCACTCTCTCTCTCTCTCTCTCTCTCGTGTGTGTGTGTGTGTATGTAGGCTGTTCTTATTGCCCTGACCAGCTCCCCTCACAGCTGCTGAAAAGTGTGTTTGTTGGGGTGAGGGGTGCTTTTGGGGTTTTTTTAAAGCCTGCCTCCTCACCTCACCCCTCTTTCAAAAGTTTTCAAACTTTTGCATGTTGCTGGTGAGCCGAGGGTCATAGTTTTCACTCAACAAATCGATGAATGGAAACAGATTTGAGAACAGGAGCCACATGGGGAAATCGGGGGGGGGGGTTGTTCACGGATAACAACAGCTGCTGGGATGGAGAGGAGGGGGGAGACTGAGGAGGAGGGGGAGAAAGGAACAGATTTTTTTATTAACAAGTGGAAGGAGGGTGGCGGGGAGGAACGCAGACTGAAGAAATGGGAACACAAGAGAAAGAAAGCAATAAAAAAGGAAGGAGGAAATAGGAAAAGAGCACCCTCTATTCCTAAAAAGGCCTTCTTTGGGTGCTGTTTACTGGTCTGCTTGACATGAAATAAAAAGCTAAGGGAATCTAAAAGAACCAGGGAGCTAATGATCACAAACAACTCGGCGACAGGAGCCAAGAAACCTTTCTGAGCAAGCGAATCACACACAGAATACAAAGTGGAGGGAGAAAGAACGGCCTCTCTAAAAGCAAGCTGGCTTCTCCTGGCAAAGGGAAGGGCGAACTGCAGCCTGCCTGCTGCTGCTGTCACTGCCCATCTTGGCAAAACTTGGGAAAAACTTGGAAAACTCGGCCTCCTCCACCTCACCCCACACTCCTTCTTTGAAAGCTGCTGAGAATCACCAGTGGGGAGAGTCGCGGTTGCTCTCAGACCTGCTTTCCGCCTTCCCCTCAAGGCATCTGGTTGGCCACTGAGGGAACAGAGGGCTGGGCTACTTAGGCTCTTCAGGCCCTATTGCTGACAGGAGGGATGGGGAAGAAATTAGGTTCAGTTTGTACCCACCTAATTAACACTTTCGAAATCAATATGTGAACTGCAGCACAGCTGCCCATCTAAATTCGCTCTTCTCTGAATTTTGCAACACAGGCCTCCTGCCGAATAAGACTCACAAAAATACATATACCAAGGTAACATATGCATAAAAGCTCACGTGTTAGTGAAAATAACCTTTAAAAAATGCATTGCATTAGGAGAATAGAAATATTAGGGGGAAATAATACGTATCTTAGATAACTTTGTGTATAAAATGTGCATGTTAAGAGAAATTTGCACGAAAATGTTGATGAATTTTCTTTTTTAAAAGGAAATTTGCAATCTGGTGTGGAAATATGGCAAATCTAACATTAAAAAATTTAGAAACTGAGAGGAACTGAAATTGACAGATTTACTCATCCCTAGAGGAGGTGGACACTGTGGAATGTGTTCTGCTTTTTTGGAGTGGAATAATTTGAACTGCTCCATCTTTCTTTTACCGATCCATCAGAGTCCTCCAGTTTGAGCCCTCTTCATATAAAAGGATGTGGAGAATTTGGGGGAATGGGATGGTGACCTTACTTCTCTCTTTCCCAGAGGCCTCCTTCTCTCTGGCATGCTCAGGACCAAAAAAAAATATCTCAGCTGTGTTTGTGGTCAGCCAGAGTTCTGAGACACGAGATACAGACCAGCAGCTCCCAATTTAGATTGCGATATTTTGTTCCTCCAATGATAAATTCACATTACCTCATTTATTTCTGGGCCTGCCACAGCTGTCTGAAATAAACTGGCTTCCTTAAATAGTGGTCCCAGCTTAGACAGACCATCAAACTCCTTTATGCCAAGAAACTGATCCTGAGCTGGAGTTATACTTTCTCTCCATCTGATCTATTACACACAAAAATTTCTTGCTTCAGTGCTCTTCCATTGGCATTAATATTTTGATTCATATTTATTTTTTAATTTGTTTTTTTATATAAAAAATACTATAACAGGCTGTCCTTCATTGGTGTTTTTTAAACATAGTTTGAATGGCCACGTGTAAGGGCTTCTTTAGCTACGATTCCTGCATTGCCGGGTCTGGACTAGATCACTCTTGTGAAGCCTTCTCAAAATGCTGCACATATGACTCCCAAGTGTGATTCTCCTTCATCAAGGAGCTGAGAACATGCAATGCATATTCACATGCCTTGCGGTTGCACATTCATATTCCTTAACTGTAATGGTTCTGGGGTTGCGTAAGTTGCCGTTACTCCTGGCTAGGTTGCCTGGTTGAACCCTTTCTGTCTGGACAGCCTCAAGTTCCATGGCTGCCTCAGTCGCTGGCAGAATCCGTCAGTGGGTGTTTCTTGAACCTCTTCCAGCATAGAAGCTGTTTGACGCCCAGTCTCCTCCTACTTTGCCTGCGCGGAAGTCTTCTGCGCAAAGTGGGTGTGGGTAGCGGAGTACTCGTGCCCTCTCCGCTGGTCTCTGGCGAAGAGTCCTGGAGCCACCTCTCCGATTCCCCCATCTGCCCCCCTTCTCCACTGGTGTTACACTGATTTCCTTCTCCAGCAGATGGGCTACCTCTCTCCCTACTGGGACCCTCTCCGCCATCCTTCTGGAGCCTCCTCTCCGCCTCCACCTCCGATGGCAGTTCCCTGACATTAACATTTGTTCTATACCCTGCAATAAGGTTCTGAGTGTGGCTTAACCATCAATCAATACATCTTGCTTTATTCACCCCCCCCCCCTTTTCAGAAAAAACAACAACAACAATGGTCCTCTGTCATGGATGCTTTAGTTGAGATTCCTGCATTCCAGAGGGTTGGCTAGATGACCGCTGAGGTCCCTTCCAACTCTACAATTCTATGATTCTATGAAACCCGCTGCCACAGGCTCTCTACCTTTCAGGCTTGCTCAGATCATGGTTAGCCAGCATGCAACCCAGCAGATGCTGTTGGACTCTAACTCTCATCAGCCCTAGCTAGTATGGCCAATGGTCAGGGATGACGGGAGTTGTAGGCTCCTTATAAAAATAAAGGTACCTCTGACCGTTAGGTCCAGTCGTGACTAACTCTGGGGTTGCAGCACTCATCTCTCTTTATTGGCCGAGGAAGCCGGCGTACAGCTTCCAGATCATGTGGCCAGCATGACGAGGCCGATTCTGGAGAACCAGAGCAGCGCACAGAAACGCCGTTTACCTTCCCGCCAGAGCGGTACCTATTTATCTACTTGCACTTTTACGCGCTTTTGAACTGCTAGGTTGGCAGGAGCAGGGACCAAGCAATGGGAGCTCACCCCGTTGCGGGGATTCGAACCGCCAACCTTCTGATCGGCAAGTCCTAGGCTCTGTGATTTAACCCACAGCTCCACCCGCATCCCCTCAGGGAATTGATCCATCTAACTCAGTATTGTCTGCACTGACTGGCAGTGACTCTCCAGGGTTTCAGGCAGAGGACATACCCAGCCCTACCTGGAGGTGTCATTGGAGATCAAACCTGGGACCCAGGTTGGCTACCTCTGGCTCAGATCATTTCTCCCTTTCTAAAGGTGTTTCTTTCTGCAGAGACGCGCTCAACAAAATACTGCAGGAGCAAGCAAATCAGCTGCCCTTACCCAAAAGCATCCGTCAGCCCCACAGCAAAAGCACAGGAAATCGATACACCAACAGTAAGATAAATGCCTACCATTCTCACACAAATGGGCTGCCACTTTGGGCAGGAGAAGCGGTGGCAGAGGGTGCAGAGAGAGGCTGGTAGCTAATCTTCACTGGGGTTTGGGCCTAAATCCTTCCTGGGGGTTTATTTTAAACATTTCCTTCCCGCCTTCCCTCAGACGGCTAAGAACGATAACATAACAACAACAACAACAAACTTTATTACGGTCGCAGACCAGCATGAGATACAAACATGCGAATGAAATAAAGCACATAAGTCTTAAAAGGGAGAGGGATAAAAGCTAATAGTTAAAAGTGGTTATAACTCACATAAACTTAAAGCAGATACAGACAAAAGATGATAACATAAAATAATGCAACTGTATAACAATAGCGACAATAATAATGCCGACAAAAGGAAAAATGTGAAAAGCAGTCCTTAAGGTATTGAGGTCCTGAGACAGGTAAGAATTTTTCACACAAAAGTGCTCACCTTCTAGCCTAAAAACCATTAGAGGCTCATCTGGAAGTGTGATGGAAACACAAGGAATGAATACCAAAATAAAGACGCCAACAGGACTAGCAAGAGGTTTGGTGCTATTGCTTGTGGACTGAACAGAGACAACGGATATTTATAACATCGCATGCGTGAAGTGGCTTACACCAATGCCAACATGCCTGCGCTACCGCCAACCTTTTTGTGAATTACTGCTGTCAATACCGTAATTATCCCCATCTCTGTAGCATCTGCATTTCGTTTGCCTTTGACCTCACCATTTACAACTCCCACCCTGCATACGTGTGCCCGCAACTCAAGATAACATTTCATGCATCTGATGAAGTGCACTGTAGTCCACCAAAAACTTATGCCACAATAAATTTGTAGGTGCCACAGGACTCTCTGCTGGTTTTGCTCCTGCAAACCAACAGGACTATGTCTCTGGGAGGCCCCCCCTGCACCCTGCTGGGACACCAATGCAAACCGATTAGCAAAACAAGGTGATAACCGTCCTTTGGGCTGCAAGAGTCAGCTGGGGCTTTGACAACAAAGCCTCGCAGAGATTAAGTGAGCCCCTCACCTTTCCGAGCTGTGTAGGGAGAGATGGCTTAGGTTTCTCTCCTGCCAGAGCGCATAAGTCAGCATAATGGAAACTGTTGTCCTTTGTCCTGCCTGGCTGCCCAAGATCGTGACTCAGCAATCTGAGAACAGAGACGCAGCAACATGGATGCACATTAAGGAGGTACAATATGCATTTTTCTCACTGGGTACTTTGCAAAAACACGCTTCGGAAAGCTGAGCCACGCCATGGCTTTTTTAAACAAAAATTAAGGGCTCCATCCAAAGTTCTGTGTCACCAGCACAAGGGCTTTTGCTTTAGCGGACAGGTGAGTTTTGGTATTGTGCAACAGAGGAATCTGATGCAACAGTTGCCCTTGTTGTTGTTGTTTAGTCATTTAGTCGTGTCTGACTCTTTGTGACCCCATGGAGCAGAGCACACCTGGCATTCCTGTCTTCCAGAGTTGCACTAGCCTGAGCTTCCTGCTTGGCAGGGGGTTGGACTCGATGGCCCTTGTGGTCTATTCCAACTCTATGATTCTATGATTCTACTCTCAGTATATTGAATAAACTATGTTTATTTTAGAATAAGGTATTTTTTGTTGAATATAAGCAGCCAGCAGGCAAAGAAACTGTCTGGAAACAAGAGGGTTTCTGCTCTATAACTTTTCTTTTATGAGAGACGTTCCCTGTGTAGCAACCAACTTTTGCAAAAGATGAGTGTTCACCCTCTAGATCCTTGTTAATAATAATAATAATAATAATAATAATAATAATAATAATACCTCCCTATGTGGCTAGGTTTCCCCAGTCACTCCGGGTGGCTTCCATCACGTATAAAAACATAATAAACTTATTTGCTGAAATAGCTCCGTATAATGGATCCTTTTCTCTTTGTAAAGAAACTTAGATTTGGCATTTCGCACCATCCACCCAGATGTGTGGCAGTTGAAGCTGTGAACTGAATGCACACCAACACTGTTTATTAGTAACAGTTAAAGCAGCAGAGCTGACATCAAATGTCCCACATGGTGGGACAGCTCTCGCTGTCTCTGTGGCAAGACCATATTTCCTGCAGCTACACACTCCATCTCACTGGGGATATTGGGCTACCTGTTGTTGACCCCCTCTAAGACGTCATCCTGAGGCCATGACCGGGAAATACAAGCCCTGGCGGTCCAGGAATCCTATTCTTAGAACTGGGTTCCTGACCTTCTGTTTAGAAAGAGGGCCCCATCAACAAATAGGGCAACTGTATGGACACACCACACAGTTAAAACGTCCAGACACACACCCCTTCTGCATGTAATATGATGTTTTACGAAGCATCTCCTCATCCCCAAGGCTATACCCATGGGCAGGCAGGGTTGTGGGCCCATTTCTGAAGCTGTAGTGATGAGTACTAATTGCTCTGGTCACCTCCAGAGATTGAGGATTCAGCTATACAGCTGCAAATAAAAGCATGTTTTGAGCATGTTGTAAAGTGCTTCATAGAAATGTGACACTAGATGGCGATTGTGAGCAATGGCAAATTCAATATATTTTTCTAAACGGTTCCTTTAAAAAAGTGTTTTCACAATTTTTTAATATGTGTGTAGATTCCACCTGGGTTACTTCATAAACTGTTTAGAAATTTCCTTTGGTTCAAAATGTAGCTGCAGGGACACTTTTTAGAGACCAACCAGTAACAATATATCTCGCCAGTTTTTGAACAGCTTGCAGGCTTCTCATTGGGGCATGGGGTTGGCCATTGTGAGAAAAGTCCAACAGGACTTTTCTTACGCTCTTAGTTAAAGTTCTTAGTTATTTCAGCCTTCAGTCTACAAATGATATGTGTAATTGATCACAACCCCACTTTGCCTTTCCTTTCCATTGAAATGAACAGGGTGGAGCAACACAATTCACATCATTACAGGCAGCAAGACGAAGGATGTAGGTTTTGGTGAAAGATGAACTGCAATGGAAAGGAAACAGCTGCCTGCATTGCAGAATGGAAAAGGTTGCCTTCTTGCATTCCTAGTCCTTAGTACAATCGTCATACCTCCAAAGTGAAATATATAATTTTCCAGTTGAACAACAGTCTGTACGAGAGAGGGAGAAGGAGAGGGAGAGCATTCCCTCTGAAGGAACAGGGGTCATTTCTCTCTCCTCCTGAGTAATGATTGCTTTGTCTGCAGAGTCGATTGCTAGAGAGTTCTGGGCTGTTCTCTCCCCCCACCCTCCATTTCCCCACTTCCTTCACTTGGGCTTCAGAAATGATGGAGTGGCTTGTCTCATTTCCAGGCCCCTCTGACAAATGAGCATTTATACAGCTTCCCGAGAACTCTGGATGATTTTGAAAACAAGTTGAGGTCTGCTAAGTAACCATTTATCAAGCCGTTTGCAAAGTAAGGAAGGGAAACTGATCCCACAAACTACTGGGCAGTTATGAGTGCTTCTCTCTTTTTATTTTTATCATGCTGGGAAAGTTCTTCATTTTGGCTACTGCCCCTTAGGCACTGCGCTGGATTAAAGGATGAGATAACAGAGGAAGATAGGAAGTTGCCTTATACACGGTCAGACCGTTAGCCCATCTCGCTCAGTATTTCCTACACTGACTGGCAGCAGCTTTCCGGGGTTTCCAGATGGGGAGGTTCCCAGCCCTACTTGCAGATGCCAGGGATTGAACCTGGATGCAAGGCAGATGCTTTGCCACAGAGCTATGGTCCTGTCCTCTAAAACTAAAGTAAGATTCTAGTCCTCATGGTTCTGGAGGGAGGAAGCATATTTAAATAGGAAGCTGCTTTAAACCAAATTAGGCAGTTGGTAACTCTAACTCGCAAGTCTGATCAGCCTAGGACTTGCCGATCAGAAGGTCGGCGGTTCAAATCCCCGCGACGGGGTGAGCCCCCGTTGCTCGTTCCCTGCTCCTGCCCACCTAGCACATCAGAGTGCAAGTAGATAAATAGGTACCGCTCCAGCGGGAAGGTAAACGGCATTTCCGTGCACTGCTCTGGTTCACCAGAAGCGTCTTAGTCATGCTGGCCACATGACCCGGAAGCTGTACGCCGGCTCCCTCGGCCAATAAAGCGAGATGAGCGCCGCAACCCCAGAGTTGGTCACGACTGGACCTAATGGTCAGGGGTCCCTTTCCCTCTACCTCTAACTCAGTATTGTCCAGGGTTTTGGCTAGGGAACATTCCCAGCCCTTCCTGGAGATGCCAAGGGGCCTTCTGCATGCAAATCAGATGCTCTACCACTGACCAGCATCCCCTCCCATACCTCCTGGATGTTTAAGAGCAGCAGGCTGACAAATCCCCACTAACACAACTTGAACTTTATGAATGGCGCAAGGGCAGCCCTTTGAAAGACACAAGAGGTGCTTTGTGAAGTTGGTCTACTCAACTCTTTTAGGCAATGTATTATTATTTATTAGTATCACACCTGACCTGTACCTGTATACCTGAAGGAGCATCATCTCCCCTATCATTTGTTTGTTTGTTTGTTTGTTGGATTTGTATACCACTCTATACCTGCAGGTCTCAGGGCAGTTCAGCCTGGACACTGAGGTCCACCTCCGAGGGTCTTCTGACGGCTCCCTCACTGTGAGAAGTGAAGTTACAGGGAACCAGGCAGAGGGCCTTCTTGGCAGTGACGCTTGCCCTGTGGGACACCCTCCAGTCAGATTTCAAGAAGATAAACAGCATCTTTTGGAAGACATCTGAAAGCAGCCCTGTACAGGAAAGTTTTTAATGTCTGATGATGTTTTATTCTGCCTTTATATTTGGTGGAAGCCATTCAGAGTGGCTGGGGTTACAAATAATTATTTGTGGGGTACAAATAATTATTATCGTCATCTCCATTCCGAATCATGTCTTCTTTTTCCCGTTCGCAAAGGTGCTACAAAGCCAAGAGCTGAGCAGCTGCCTTCACTGAATCAGAGCGTGGGTCCACCGGGCTCAGTATTGTCTGCACTGACTGGCAGTGGTTCTACAGTATTTCAGGCAGGGGTTCTTTCCCAGCTGTACCTGGAGATTTCCAGGATTGGACCCGGGACCTGCAAGGCAGGTGCTCTGCTGCTGAGCTACGGCCCTCCCTATGAGGAGAACTTGTCATCCTCCTTGAAGCAGCCATTTCGAAGGGTTAACTTCAAAAGAACTCCCCTCCTTGCCCACTCAGTGCCCTCCAAGATGTGTTGGACTCAGCCTGGTGGGAGTAGCCCTCTCAAACATCTGGAGGGCACCGGCTTGGCTAAGACTAGTGCAAATGCATCTTTACTGATGAGAAATGAAATGTTTCCTGGAAAACAGCTCACTTCGTGTTCTCAGCCGGGCTGATTTCATAATCCATTTTAACATAAAGGCAGGATTTTTCCATCAGTGTCGCTGTCGAAACGGCAATAGCTATTAATCAGGTGCCAAGGAAAACAGACTCGCTGTAAGCTCATCTTCTGCCTGTCTTGTTCAGTTGATTTATACGCTCTACCATTCTTGCCCAAATAGAGCTTTCTGTTTCAAATAATTACGGGGTACCGCAACCAGGGAGCTACCTCGCACTTCCCTTTCGGGAACAGCCACCCATTTATTTATTTTTTCATTTTTTTAATTAGGCCTTGTTTACAAAAGGTCACACTGCAGTAAACAGACTCTGAGGCAGGGTGGAGATGAGCCATGTCAGGTGAGTTGCCGCTGCTGTGCCCCAGAAAAGGGCAGCCCGTTCTCAGTTAATTGGAAAACGACAAACTGTTCTGGTGGCCTCACCTCATGAAGGATATTGCTGAGTTGGAAGAAGTTCAGAAAAGGGCAGCCAAAATCATATCAAGAGGGATGGAGGAACTCCCCAGCGAGGAAACGTTGCCACATTGTGGGTCTCCATAGTTTAGAGGAAAGGGAGACATGATACAGCTGTCAAAAAATTATTCGCGGTGGGGAGAAAATGGATACAGAGCTCTGTTCCTCCCTCTCTTGTAATAATGCTACAAATCACAGACATTAAATGCAACTGAATGTCGGAAGACTCCAAACAGATGAAATAAATAACCCATTCACAAAATGCCTAAACTATAGAATTTGCTCCCACAAAAGGCTTTCGCGGCCACCAACAGGGGTGGCTTAAAAAGAATTTTAGACAAGTTCATGGAGAATAAGGCTATCAATGGCTACTATGGTTATGTTTTCACCAGCGTGAGGAGTGCTGTTGGGCTCTGGACTTTGTTGGGGGCTTCCAGTAGATATTGGGTTTGTATTTGGTTTGCTACAGTGAGAACAGGATGCTGAATTTCCTGGATCTTTGCTCCACTGGGGAGCCAGTGTGGTGTAGTGGTTAAGAGCGGTGGACTCGTAATCTGGGGAACCGGGTTCGCGTCTCCGCACCTCCACATGCAGCTGCTGGGTGACCTTGGGCCAGTCACACTTCTCTGAAGTCTCTCAGCCCCACTCACCTCACAGAGTGTTTGTTGTGCGGGAGGAAGGGAAAGGAGAATGTTAGCCGCTTTGAGACTCCTTTGGGTAGTAATAAAGCGGTATATCAAATCCAAACTCTTCTTCTTCTTCCAGCAGGGCTCTTCTTGCATTCATATATCACATACAGGTGAGGCACCGAGATGCCTTGTGGCATCTTGGGCAATAAAACAAGTCGCTCTTTTGGGCTGCAGCATCTTTAAACACACTCAACCTGAATCTGTGGATGATGATCTCCTGCAGCTCCCTCCATAACCACATGTAATTTGCAGGTTGCCTTGTGTTACAGCACTGCCTGCTGGTTGTAGGAGAGCCTCCCACAATTTGATCTAATGATTCCTCACAGCCACAAGGGACAAAAAATCTAAAGTTTCCATCTCTGATTGTAGCAGGCTGACAACATTCCCATGTTCCTTACTTGCAGTTCCCGACTCAGTTAAAGGAGCAGAACTGAGATATGAAATCCTCTGCCCCCCCCCCCGTAAGCTTTGACGTTGAGTTCGAATTCCACAGACTTTGCATATAAAGAGGTTCTCCCCTCACTGTGCATTGCCGTAGCTCACCAAGTCAAATAAGAATGGTTTCTTCCTTTTGTGCATTTCTCTCTTTTCTCCTTCTCCTTCTCCTTCTCCTTCTCCTTCCCCTTCTCTTCATCACCATGGACTGTATCCAATGCTCTCTGTCCATCTTGCGTGAGCTGATGAGTGAGTTTTAATATTGTGCCACAGAGGAATCCAAGAAAACGTTTGTCTGACAGGTTGCAAAATCTCCTATGCAAAAAAATAAAATCACCAGCTACCTGCTTGTGCATCTTATTATTATTTATTATTTCATTAAATGTATACACCGCTTGATGGTTAAAAAAACAAAAACCACCTCAAAGCGGTTTACAAAAAGATAAAACCACAAAATCAAGAAGAAGAAAAATACAACCATACTTGAACTCATACAATAGTTAAAATACTAAAGGAGATTAAAATTGCCTCAACTTTACAAGCGTCTCTGTAGGCTTGTCTAAGCAAGAATGTCCTTAGCAGGTGCTGAAAAGAGTGCTTGATCCCAATAGGCAACAAATATTTTACTAGCAGAGCAACTATGCCACTAAGTGACTAAAACTTAGCACTACAGTGGATATAACCCTGTTACTAGGAAATAAAAGTTAAATAAGGATTGGCTGGAATGCATTTTCTGGGGTAGGTGGGTATTCACTGAGCTGTTTGTGGACAAATGCCAGTTCCCTCGGCCTGAAAGTGAGATGAGCACCGCAACCCCATAGTCGCCTTTGACTGGACTTAACCGTCCAGGGGTAATTTACCTTTTACCTTACTGTCATTTGAATTAATTGGTTCGAGTCCCACCCTCTGGAGCAGGAGAAAGCAAGTGTGCTCCATCTTCCATGTGGCAACACTTCAGACATTCGAAAATAGCTCTCATGTCAACTCTCAGTCCTCCTCTTCTCCAGGCTGAACATACCCAACTCCCTCAACTGTTCTTCATGAGGCTTGGTTGCCAGACCCTTTATCATATTTGTTGCCCTCCTCTGCACAGAACAGGACACAGTACTCCAGGTGTGATCTGACCATGGCAGAATAGAGTGGTATTATTACTTCCCTTGATTTGGACACTACTTTTGTTGATGCACCCTAGAATTGCATTGAATTGATTCGTGTTTAGCTTGTGGTCTACTCTGACACCTAGATCTTTTTTTTACATAGACTGCTGTCAAGCCAGGTGTCCCCTTCTCATATTTGTGCAGCTGGTTCTTCCTGCCTAAGTGCAAAACCTGTCATTTGCCCCTACTGAAATTCATTTTTGGACCCAGTTTTCCAACCTGTTAAGGTCCTCTTGAATCCTGAATTCGTTCAGTGACATATTAGCTACCCCTCCCAGTTTGTAGAGGGACCGATAAATTACCGTATTTTTTGCTCTATAAGACTCACTTTTCCCCTCCTAAAAAGTAAGGGGAAATGTGTGTGCGTCTTATGGAGTGAATGCAGGCTGTGTGGCTATCACAGAAGCCAGAACAGCAAGAGGGATTGCTGCTTTCACTGCGCAGCAATCCCTCTTGCTGTTCTGGCTTCTGAGATTCAGAATATTTTTTTTCTTGTTTTCCTCCTCCAAAAACTAGGTGTGCCTTGTGGTCTGGTGCGTCTTATAGAGCGAAAAATACAGTAAGTAGAGCTTAATTTTCTGAGAGAGGTGGTGAGACCTTCTTAGGAAAAGCTACCAGGCTGTTCGGTATGATTCCAAAAGGAAGGAAAACACAAGCTAACTAGACGCTTCCTCTTTGCATAATCAGGAACATCGATGTGCAGACGCGACACCGGAGATGCGCAGCCTGGTTACTGTGAGCCAGGTGTTTCGAAACAGCAGGACGGTGTGTTCTGAAACTGAAAACCCGAACGTCTACTTACCGGTGCAGAACAAAGTGAACAAGGCGTCGAGATATCCTTGACAGGGTGGGGGTGGGGATGTATGTACAGGGACATGGGGTGAATTTGCCGAGTTTTCGTTAGCCAAGCGAACAGGAGCTTCGGTTTATGTGTGGGTGGGTGTTCCAAGCCAAAATGCTCGAGTTACCTTAGTACAACCTTCACCGCTTGAGCTGAAAATGCAGAACAACCTGCATTTGCAGCTAATGAGACCCTCCTCTCTGGTCAGCAGTTGAAGGAAGGTGCGGCAAGGAGATAAACAGCTCACGGAATCTCGGGGGGCTTTGGGAACGCAAAGCGCTGACCTTTGAAGCTGCTTATAGTCTGCGCCTGCAGCGTTCAAGAGAACCTCAACACTTTTAAAGATCAGGACATCTTCCCATCAGCTCTTAGGCTGGTAGCCACCAATGAAAAACCGTGCTCTGCAATGGTCCCAGGGCGTGAAGGATGACAGCTGGCCCCTTTGAAATGGGTGCCTCATAGGGACATCGGAAGCTGTCTTACACCAAGTTGGTGCATCAAGCTCAGTAATGTCAGCATTGACTGGCAGGCTTTTAGGCAGCTACGGCAAAGAGAGTCCATTTATAAAATACAGTGGTACCTCGGATTACATACGCTTCAGGTTACAGACTCCACTAACCCAGAAATAGTACCTCGGGTTAAGAACTTTGCTTCAGGATGAGAACAGAAATCGTGCTCCGGTGGCGCAGCAGCAGCAGGAGGCCCCATTAGCTAAAGTGGTACCTCAGGTTAAGAACAGTTTCAGCTTAAGAACGGACCTCCAGAACGAATTAAGTTCTTAACCTGAGGTACCACTGTACAGCTTCTCCTACCAAATGGGCTTCTTCCTCGAAGGCCAACAAAGCTCTCAACTGACCGCCCCATCATTAGCCACCCATAAAAGTGTTTATATTACGTGGACAGAACGTCCAAAGCTACTGTGTTTTAAAGAGCAAAGAAACTGGGAATAGGAAAAGAGCCAAAACAACCCAAATAGTAATAATAACTGTGCAAATGCAGCACTTGACAAGAAGAGTTCAGTTGCTGCTCATTCTAGAATCACAGAGCTGTAGAGCCAGTGTGGTGTAGTGGTTAAGAGCGGTAGTCTCGTAATCTGGGGAACCGGGTTCGCGTCTTCACTCCTCCACATGCAGCTGCTGGGTGACCTTGGGCTAGTCACACTTCTCTGAAGTCTCTCAGCCCCACTCACCTCACAGAGTGTTTGTTGTGGGGGAGGAAGGGAAAGGAGATTGTGAGCCGCTTTGAGACTCCTGAAGGGGAGTGAAAGGCGGGATATCAAATCCAAACTCTTCTTCTTCTTCTTCTTCTAAGGAAACCCAAGAGTCATCTGGCTCAACCGCCAGCATTACAGGAATCACAGCTTATCACACTGCGCACTTCTGTGATACATAGTTTTTGTTTTCATCTTGTTTTCGGAACTTTTACTGGATAATAAATGTTGTATTATCATTGTTTTTCAGAGTAAACTGCTTAGAGATCTTTACGATCTTAAGCAGTAAAGTCGTACCTTGGATCTCAAACACCTTGGCTCCCAAACAAACAAATTGGCTCCCAAATGATTGAAACCCAGAAGTGAGTGTTCCAGTTTCAGAACGATTTTCAGAAACCGAACATCCAGCATGGCTTACACAGCTTCCGGTTGGATGCAGGACACTCCTGCAGCCAATCGGAAGCCGCGCCTTGGTTTTAGAACAATTCCGGGAGTTGAACGGACTCCCAGAATGCATTCTGTTCAAGAACCAAGGTACGACTGTATAAAGCAGGGGTCAGCAAACTTTTTCAGCAGGGGGCCGGTCCACTGTCCCTCAGACCTTGGGAGGGGGGCGGACTATATGGGGGGGGGGATGAATGAATTCCTATGTGCAACACTAACCCAGAGATGCATTTTAAATAAAAGCACACATTCTACTCATGTAAAAATATGCTGATTCCTGGACTGTCTGCGGCCAGATTTAGAAGGCGATTGGGCCGGATCCAGGCCCCGGGCCTTAGTTTGCCTACCCACGGTATAAAGTTTTGGGTAAGTACAGAGTAAGCCCACTTACTCTGGAGTGCGTGAACCACCCTTAAAAGAGAAAAAAAAACACCTCTGGACTGCGAAGTAGCACAGATGTTGACTTTTTTTATTTACATTTAAAAGTATTCCCTTGCTGTACAGCGTCGTCTCCTTGTATGGCACCGGATTGACTTTTTTAAAAAAATAAGGAGAAATAAAACGAAGCAAGGCTGAGGACGTGTCGACTGATCTGTGTGGGAAGCAGGCACCAACAACATGACGCCCCTTTCCGAGGCGTTTGGTTAAGCAGCTGTATTTGTCTGTGCTGAGAGTTCCTGGAAGGGTGGGCGGGAGGGAGGGGGAGGTGTCATCAGTGCTCTGCCTTCAGCACGGCCATGTGTGAGCCCAGATTCTCCTGGAGATAATATAGGAGGTGCAGTTCATAGTGTTCTCCAGACTCAGGGACCCGGATGCTGTGCCTCTCTTGTGGATAGATCTAAAGAAAGGGGGGAAAGGAGTCAATTTTCCTTCTTTCTTGAGGTATTCACATAATCTGCTGCTTCAGACGTCTTGTAAGGCCTTTATCTTTTTGCCCAGGCTTTCTTTGGCCCTGCCTTCGCTGTCTGAATTCTTATTTTTAATATGCTTTTATACTACTGCTTTGCAGGTTTTAAGTTCTATCACTGCATTATTGTTGCAGTGATATTATCGCTTTTGTGTCGTGCGTTGCTAGGTATCTTTCTGAATGTTTTTGGCCTACAACTCCCATGATCCCTAGCTAGCAGGACCAGTGGTCAGGGATGATGGGAATTGTAGTCTCAAAAACATCTGGAGGGCCGAGTTTGAGGAAGCCTGGTTAAGGGGATTACAAATGCTTCTCTAAATGCCCCCCTTATCACATATACAGCACAACATGACAACGGCTAATAATAATAATAATTTATTATTTATACCCTGTCCATCTGTCTGGGTTTCCCCAGCCACTCTGCATGGCTTCCAACAAAATATTAAAATACATCTAACAAAAAAAGCTTGCCTAAACAGGGCTGCCTTCAGATGTCTTCTAAATCCCCCCACAAGAGTGTCCGACCCACTCAACCCACCACCCTCCTGCAAACAAAACATACTGCAACCAACCAAACACAACCAACCAAGCTCTGGACCCTCTATTCTCTTACAATGCCAATAAAAATAAATATATATGTATAAATAAAGGACCTACCCACATGATGCTGACACAAAACCACTACAAACACTATGCAACAGAACGAAATATCATTTTTGCCCCCCACAACTGATCTCTCTCTCCCTCTCTCCTTCTCCCCCCAAATGCACAATGTCTTTAACAACCGTGTTTCATACCAAATGCAAACGGACTGCGAGAAAGACTCAACAAATTGAAAGTGGAGACGCTCTATATATTTTCCCTTGTTGATTTGTTGGTTTTATTACACAAGAAAATCTTTAATAAAAACTTTAAAAGGGGGGGGGGGGAGCTTTTATAGAGGAAGAAGCAGGAATCCTTAAACTTTCTGGGCCTGGGGGGCACATTTGGAAATTTCCCTTGGCACCTCAAAGCAACCATTTCAAGAGAAGAAAAACTGGCAAAGCTCACAATTAGCACTGGTTAAAAAACAACAACAAACTACTAAACTAAATATAGCCAAGGGAATTAAACCAAAAGACACATTTTGGGTGAATTGGCATCCTTTTCTTACATACAGTGCTAAAGAGGAAAATCCTTTTCCACGATATTCCTTTTTTTGTTTTTTTTACTGTGATTGCATGTGGTAACTGTAACTACCACACAACTAAAAACAGAACAACTTAAGAGATCTAAGCATGGATGTAATGTAACCTCAGAAAGTCTGGAAGGGAAAGCTTTGTTCTAACGTTATGGTTGCTGTTTTGTAATTTAAGAAAAGAAAGTTTTTGTTTTTATTTTTTTGCAATCCTCAGAACCATAACAAAACAAGCAAAACACCTACACACCCCGCAAAAAGCCCAATAAAGCACAGACAACAAGAAGAAGTAGGCACCCCCCCCCCTCAACAACAAACCTCAATTGTTTTGATAAAAAAATTTAAAAACTAGGAGGGACAGGAGCAGTTGGTGTGCAGCAGAAACAAAGGTTAAGAGCAGGGTCAGCAAACTTTTTCAGCAGGGGGCTGGTCCACTGTCCCTCAGACCTTGTGGGGGGCCGGACTATATTTTGGGGGTGGGGAATGATGCAAGAGCACCATGAGCCCCCGATGGCAGCCTACCTGTGTCTTGCGAGCGGCAGGGGCTGGCGGAGGGACGATGAGCGGCGCATGAAAGGGCTCTGGAGAGGGGCTGCTTAAAATGGCAGCCGCTCGAGCGCTGCTGCTGCTGGCACCAACAAAGCCCAGCCCCCTTCCTCCTCTAGGCAGGGCGGGGAGAAGCCAGGAGGAGAGAGGGAGGGAGGGAGCCGCCGCCATGGGAGGAAGAGGGAAAGAACGTGCGTGCTGGCGATCCATGCGGCAATTCCCAGACCGTCCGCAGGCCAGATCCAGAAGGCAATTGGGCCTGATCCGGCCCGTGGGCCTTAGTTTGCCTACCCATGGTTAAGAGGTTCAGAGAAGGCCAGGATATGAAGCCTAGCTTGTTCTGAAGGTACTAACCATGGTTTCTCAGTTGGAACAAAACGGTAAACTATAGTAAATGGAAGACTCCCTGGTTTGTTTGCTATACTGTGAAGGGAAGAGCAAAGGAGATGTGTATGTGACCAAAAGGCATGTTCTTATCTGGCTGGGGCTGATGGGAGTTGTAGTCCAAAATAGGTGGGAGGGCACCAGGTTGGTGAAGGCTGCCCTAGAGCATCTTACCTGTAGATCGTAAGGCTTCGCAGCCCGGACCAGAAAACTAAGCAAAATGCTGGTATGTGCAAAATGAACATTTTCATCAAGGAATCCATGCAACAGTAACAACCGGTTGGGTCTGAAAGGATGAGGGGAGAAACAGTAAGCAAAGCTTCAGATCATTTGAATTAGAATTTCTTCGAATCCTGGTATCGTCTGAAGATACCTATGTAGCTAATACCGGAAGGGGAGCGTGAAATAACAGACCCCCAGGGTTGGAATTTTCCCCACTGCTTTATTATTCCCACAGCCCATTTTAATTATTCAGAAATAGAGATTCATAAAACCAATTACTGGTAGTAACAAAATGCACAAACACAAGTCATACTTTGGCAACTGAAACCTGGATCTGAAAATCAGAGTGGCAATTGTTTTTTCAGCTGACTATTCCTAGGAAGTGACACAGAAAGATCTTTAGGCCTGCTAAATGGATTATGTTAACTTTTTCCAGTGTTTTTTCGTTCAGCCCTCCAGTTAAAATCTAAATAATGGAAGGGAAGCTTTAAGCTGACATGTTTGGGATTCCTTTTTAAAAAAAAACTATTTTTTTTTTTTAGAGTTTATAAAGAGAAATACAAAACAATCTCAAATATCCTTTTTGTCCAACACTATTCTAAGTAAAATAAAAACATGACAAAAAAAGAAAAAAGAGAGAGATAAGAAGAAGAGATAGAAAAGAACTTTCAAGAGGAAATAGAAAACATGCAATTCAGAGATTAAAGAACTTCCCATTCTTAGTCTGTCCACTATATATAATCACTTTATCCATGTTTAGGATTCCAACAAAATAATTTCCAGACAAAGTTTTGAATTAGCTAGGTCATCTAAACCATGCGAATATCATAATCCTATCAATGGCTGCTTATAAGTCCTAATAAGTTCAATGGTACTTACTCCCAAGGAAACACATATAGGAGGAATGGGGAACTTGTGGCCTTCCAGTTGCTGCACCCCAGCTCCCAATGGCTCCTGCAGCCAGCATGACCAATGGTCAGGGATGTTAGGGAACCGCAACAACTATAGGACCACAGGCCAGCCACCCCCAGCACAGAAGATCACAGCTGAAATGCACTTAAACTGATTTTCCCCTTGTAATAAAACGATTTAACTACTTTCGGATATTGGGCTAACGGTTCCCATATCTACAGAATATGCCTGTTCTAGTTTATTTACATACCACTTTTGGGCGCAAATGCCAAGAATTATTTATAGGGTGAACCTCTGTGAAGCAAATCAAATCAGAACAACAGTGTGAAATCAGATCTCTCATTGATTTAGGACAGCAGAAATGTGTTCTAAGTTTTCTGGAAAACTCACATCACTGATCCCAAGGCTCCAAAACAATACACTTCCTCCAGCCTCCCATTTCTCCATTCACCGTCCCGGAAGATTTAAACACAGAATTTAAACCCCAGGCCAATAAGAAAAGGTGGGAACGGATGGCAGAATACCAGCCTAAGTCAGAAGAAGCAGACGGTGTATGCGTCTGTATGGAGGAGCTGACAGGGCCACTCTAGGATAGAAGACACAATCTTCCCTCTCAAGCCCTGTTAACAACAACTGTGGCTGATCTACAGCCAGCCACTAGGGTGGTATGTCTAATTAATGCACTTAATTAGCACTGGGGCTAATTGCGTAATTTGAGGCAGGGGGGAGGTCCGCCTGCAATTTCTTGAGGCAAAAGTTAATACTTTAATGACAACAAGGCTAGAAAAGCAGATTACTCGTAATGGGCCGTGATTATGTAAATGCCCATTCAAGTTTATTAAGTGGTTCTTTACTACCACGCAACCGTTTAAGCATTTAATTAGGCAAGAAACAGCAGCGTTAGGTCGGAATTTAGCACAGTTGGGGGTGGGGGGGGCAGGAACACACTTACTCTGAAGGAAACTTATCCGCTTGCATAGCCACGGAGCCAAGGTAATAGCCCTGTTCGTTATTATCTGGGTGGCCCATGTAGCGCTCGGTGTAGCCTGTGTCGTAGAAGAGCCACAGGGTGACTGGGGCACCAGCAATGGCAACCTATGGGTAAGAAAACCGTCAGTGTTGTGTTATTCTCATTAATGCATTTATTTCATAAAATGTACATATATAATACTGGATTGTTTGTGGGGGGGGGATATGAAAGCAGTCTGCAAAAAGAATGAAACAATGAAATTAACAGTAAAAAGAAAAAGTTGAAAACCCCAATGGTAGCTTTTGTGCAATGTGACTCCCCCCCCCCCTTTTTAATATAATTTTTATTAATTTTTCTGTTTTATAATTTCAAATAGACATTTTACATCCTTAAGATATCAATGACTTCCCTTCTTCTCTTTCCATAGTTCATTTGATATATCTCATATCCCTGCATATTTTACAAAAACTATACCCATCGGTTTACACTGTTGAATTTATCTTAATGCTGCCAGCATTTTCAGCCGTATACAATTATTTTCCATATATTCAATAAACGGTTTCCAATCTTCTCTAAACTTTATGTTCTTCTTGTTCTCTTATTCTACATGTTAAGTCTGTGAGTTGTGCATATTCTGTCAATTTAAGTTGCCATTCTTCTTTGTTTGGGACCTCGCTCATTTTCCATTTTGGGGCTAATGAAACATGGGCAGCAATGTGACCTTCTTCCTTTGACATATAGCTTATGTCTCCCTTCCACAATTGATGCCACTGATGGCACCTGTCTGTGTGTGAATTTGTGGCCACATGGAAATCAAATTGACTTTCATCAGAAAAAATAAACTCTGGATATGACTTTACTGTTTTAAAAAAAGGGGGGAGGTGCCACCACTCTGAAGGCCCTATTGTAGGGGTCAGCAAACTTTTTCAGCAGGGGGCCGGTCCACTGTCCCTCAAACCTTGTGGGGGGCCAGACTATCTTGGGGGGAGGGGTGTGTGGAAATGAACGAATTCCTATGCCCCACAAATACCCAAGGAAGCATTTTAAATAAAAGCACACATTCTACTCATGTAAAAACACCAGGCAGGCCCCACAAATAACCCAGAGATGCATTTTAAATAAAAGCACACATTCTACTCATGGAAAAACACACAGATTCCCGGACGTCCGCAGGCCAGATTTAGAAGGCAATTGGACCGGATCCGGCCCCCGGGCCTTAGTTTGCCTACCCATGCCCTATTGCGACATTGTACAGAATGGACCAGCTGATGAGATGGTATCTGTTGGAGCCGGTGAGCTGGGTATATAAAAGACCACCTTTCAAGTTATCCAGTTCCAAGTTTTATGCAACTTTATATAGTGGTACCAATACCTTTCGGTCACCATGGGCAGAGATGACCAACTTTTTCATTTTATGAGGCAGGCACTCTTTTTCTCCTGACTGGGGGCTGAAAGTGAATTTTTCCATACAAACTTGACCCCTTCCAAATGGGATTCTTTGGGGGAAGGACCATAGGTCAAGAAGGTTGATCACCTGCAGAAGGTCCCAGGTTCAACCCCTGGCAGCATCTGCAGGTAGGGCTGGGAAAGATTCCCTGCATGAAACCCTGGAGGGCTGCTGTCAGTCAGTGTTGACAATACTGAGCTAGATGGACCAACGGGTCTGGCTCAGCATAAAGCATCTTCTTAGGTGTTATATTTACAGATGGCACAATCAATCCTAACAAGACTTGAACTGTCAAATGAACAGGACATCTTGCATAGGTTGGAAATGGAAATACACAACACACACACACACACAGCCGGCTGTCTTGTTGCACATTATCCTACCTTGAAGATCTCTGGCTTCTGCAACAAGGCCATAAGGGAGAGGTATCCCCCGTAGGACCAGCCATGAATGCCAACCCGGTCCAAGTCGATGAATTCGTATCGGGAGGCCAAGTACTGCAAACCTTCCACTTGGTCACTTATTTCAATTTGTCCCTGTTGGAAGAAACCAACCCCCACCCCCCAAAAAATAATATTAGGCTTGGAAAAATAATGGCATCATGGACAATGGGCAGGGGGAAGTGTCATCATGCACAGGGAAGGGTTAACCTTACACTCCCCAGCTGTTATCCCCCCCCCAAAAAAATCAGAATTAAGCTTGAAGGGAAAGCCTTCTATGACCTCCAACGGAATGCTTTTTCCGAGCCTAAATGCAACTGGGAAAGGAAGGATGAGGCCTCTAAGGCAGAATTCTATGAGATTATCTCATCTCTTAATAAAAATGCAAGGTTGCAGCACTCAGACCTGAGTCAGGACTTCTGTACCTATTGAGCAACTTACCATCTTATATTTAAAGGCACCTTCAAACTTCAGACCGCGGTGGCAGGATCCCCTGTTGTCAATCACCACCACAACATAACCAAGGGACGCTAGGGTGTTCAGGCGGAAGTATTTGACCCCTTTAAACCGGTTGTTCACAAGTTGCACCTGGAAGGAAGCGCAGATTAAACTTCTACATTGCACACATGGGGGCTGATAAAAAACAACATTTTTTTATTAACAGCTTCCAGGAACAATGTTATCAACTGACCTGGGGGCCCCCGTATATGAAGAGTACTGTGGGGTACTTCTTCCCGAGTTGTAGGTTGTGGGGCTTGTAGATCATCCCATACAGCAAAAACCCTGAGGAGCTCTCGAAAGAGAAGATCTCAGGCGGGACGTAATCTGGGAGAGGCCCTGCAAGGATGCAAGCACAGCTGTCGTTTGCGTTCAGCATGGCAGAGCGGAGTTGGCCATTGTATCTGGACGCTGAACATCCACAGGTTCCCAAACCCTTCAGTTCAACCCATCTCAATAACCACAAGCCTCAAATTTAAAGCAAAGCGTATTTAGGAACAGCTTCAGATGGGTGGGTGTCCCTACTGGCATCCAGGATGTCACCAGTACTAGCCAATAGGTGCTTTACCTGAAACGGTTATAAAAATAAGCAGTCTTGAGTGCTGTACAGTCGTACCTTGGAAGTCAAATGGAACGTGTTCCGGAAGTCTGTTTGACTTCCAAAACGTTCGGAAACCAAAGTACGGCTTCTGATTGGCTACAAGAAGCTCCTGCAGCCAATTGGAAGCCGCGGAAGCCCTGTTGGACGTTCAGCTTCCAAAGAACGTTCGCAAACTGGAACAGTCACTTCCAGGTTTGCGGTGTTCGGGAGCCAAAACGTTCGACTTGCAAGGTGTTCAGGATCCAAGGTATGACTGTATTTCCCATGACAAAGCCTAGAAGGTTTCTGCCCTCTGCTTCAAAACTGTACTCCTATCCGTTGCTTCCTTTATCTTTTAATAATAATAATAATAATAATAATAATAATAATAATTAATAATAATGATTTATTTGTACCCCGCCCATCTGGCTGTGTTTCCCCAGCCACTCTGGGTGGCTTCCAACAAAGATTAAACATACATCAAATTGTCACATATTAAAAACTTCCCAGAACAGGGCTGCCTTCAAATGTTTTCTAAATGTCAGGTAGTTGTTTATGTCTTTGACGGGTGCCACTACTGAGAAGGCCCTCTGCCTGGTTCCCTGTAGCTTTGCTTCTTGCAGTGAGGGAACAGCCAGAAGGCCCTCGGCACTGGACCTCAGCGTCCGGGCTGAACAATGGGGGTGGAGACGCTCCTTCAGGTATACTGGGCCGAGGCCGTTTGGGTTTAAGTCTGTACACCCCTGCATAAAATTAGATTCTGACTGCACAACCACAATCCTTACACCAAGAAAGGGGGAACTCCAGTCACATGGGCCAGAAGTGGCCCTTCAAGCCTCACAGCCCTCAGGAGCCTCCCTAGGCCACCCTCCTCTCTCCAGAAAACCCTCCTCAAATGCTTTTGCCTGGCCTGGAATGTGGAGGGGTGTGGGTGGGTGTGAAGAAACCTCTGACTCTGGCTTGGCCTACCATACAGAGGCCATAGTTGCATCTGTTGCTCTGCACACCAGGGCCATGTGGCCCGCTGAAGGCTGCCCATGAGGGAATATGGCCATTGAGGTGGAAAAGGTTCCCCATCTCCACCTCACAAGAGTCCCACCAGTTTTCAAGTGGCTTCCTCACATGAGGAAGTACAAAGCACCTTCAGGATGCTTTGTAAGCTTTGGTTCACACATGAAACGAACCGACAAAGAGTTGTCACAGAGGATGGATGAGGGCAAGGATGAAACAAGGCTCCGGGACAGATGTCCTTTCACCTTCTTAAAAGCCTGGCACCGTAACTGAAATACCTGCGGAATCTAAAATGGTAGCCCAGAATTCCTTGGACCTGTTGGAAATGTCATCTTCGAGGCCGGTCAGCTTGTAGAGAGACACCTCGTGCGGGTTCCTCTGGTTGCTGAATTTACAAATCACCATGTCGCAGTTCTAGAGGGCAGGAGGAGAAATAAGTGACCACCTCTGAAAACCAGCTTGGGCCTACCAGGCAATTTCCCTCAAGGTTTATGCTGCCATCACACGGTGCTTTATACCATTTCCCTGTTAGTTTCCATTTTATATTTGAGCTTCCACCCAACAGAAAAGCCATCTCCGGAAACGTTGTGGAATCTCATAGACGTTTAGTGCTCGTGCCTGTGTTAATTGGTTTTAGAAATAACCAGTTTGAAAACCAATTAACCCATAAAATTGCAGGAGTAAAGTGATGAAATTCAGGATTCTGCGTCAGCACACAGTTTCTTCCTGATATCTTCATGTGGGAACTCAGCATAGAACAAAACCACAGCGAAGGAGGTGAAATACCTGACTGACGCAGCAGGCGTGGGAGAAACCAGCTTCTGTCAGCCGCTTGATCTCCCCGGGGTTCTCGTAGTTAACAACATACAAGTGATGTTCCAAGGGGGAATCCTTTGTACCTTCAAAATATACCAGTTTTTTAGCCTCATCCACCCGGATCTGATAAAAAAACAAACACACACACACAAAAACACAGAAGTGACCCAAGTTTGTACCATCAAAAATTCCCAGGTTGGATTTAGTACTAAGTTCATTTCATCTGCCTATGTGGAAAGCTAATTTAAAACCCAGGTATACCTAAAGGAAGAAGTCACTTCCCACTGCAGCCTCCTGGCTCAGGATAAAGCTCTCAGGTGAATCTTGATGCTGGCCAGAGAATGAAGTGGTAGGACAGACTATACCACTCACTGCACGGCACATACCACTTCCGACTGCAACTTCCTGCAAACTAAGGACTAGCACATCAGGAACAAGGGTTCTATCTCAGCACAAACTATGCCAACTATGTTCGATTTCAACTAGCGGGGAGCATTCAAAAGATGTGTACCCCTCCCTGGATGAATATTGAGACCCGTGTTGCCAACTTTTTTTTAAAAGAGGCTTCTAGCATCTGCAGAACCTGAGATATGAAGGAAAACACACAAACGCTATTCTCGTTTTCTGTTTTTGTGGGAAATTAGCCAACTTCCCTCCCTTTCGATGTCTTGTTTACTCCCACCCCCAGAAAGATCCTTTTGGGCACCAATGCCCCTGCTCTGGGGAGGAGTGGGGATTCCGAGAGCTGCAATGCCTGTTTTCCCTCCATTACACAATTTCAACTGCATGATTTTTTCCCACTTCTAGTTTGGATTTCTGTGGGTGTATCCCTAACAGGATGTGAAAACGGGGGCTGTGTACAGATTCCCGAGCCTGTGGTGGGGTTGCACAACCCCTGTGGCTGCTTCCTCATGCCCAGTTACTTTGTAGGGGCCACAGATCCATGGAGTCAAGCTGCAAGGTGGCGTGTCACAGGTAGGAACGCCACTCTCTTGTTTGTTACTGGAGAGATCTGCTGTGCAGCTAACTCGGAGCTGGGCTTTTAGTGTGGCTGCCCTTGTTCTGTGTAATAGCTGCCGAGTCAAGATACGACAGGTACCAATTTTCTGCAGTTTCTGGAAACAACTGAAGACATTTCTCTGCCGACAAGCCTTCCTAACCAGACAAATTGGTCGCTGCCATCGGTGTCCACATTACATTGCAGTTCAAAAAACACAAAACAACCCACCACCCCCCATCACATACTGTTTTTAGTTGTTTTTGTTATATTTTCTACACTGTTAGGTTTTCTACGTTTTACATAGGATATGTATGTGGAACGTGATCAGTAAATGACAACGGCAACAATGAACCTAAACGATAATTCCACACAAATCCCTGACTGCATTGTCTGTTCTGTTTTTCACTATGTGGGCACTAAGGTTGTGTTAAAGTTTCCCCCCTTGATCAGACTAGCTTGATGCTCAACCCATGTTTAGGTAAAGGTAAAGGGACCCCTGACCATTAGGTCCAGTCGTGACTGACTCTGGGGTTGCGGCGCTCATCTCACTTTACTGGCCGAGGGAGCCGACGTACAGCTTCCGGGTCATGTGGGCAGCATGACTAAGCCACTTCTGGCGAACCAGAGCAGCGCACGGAAACACCGTTTACCTTCCCGCCGGAGTGGTACCTACTTATCTACTTGCACTTTGACGTGCTTTCGAACTGCTAGGTTGGCAGGAACAGGGACCGAGCAACGGGAGCTCACCCCGTCGTGGGGATTCGAACCGCCAACCTTCTGATCAGCAAGTCCTAGGCTCTGTGGTTTAACCCACAGCGCCACCCGCGTTCCCCCCAACCCATGTTTAAGCTCATGCTTTTGGGGGATGGGGAAAGGTCAAGCACATACTTAAAATTCCCAAATGCATTTGCCAAATTAAAAATAAAATAAAATTGAAGGGTCTTACGTTGGACCCGTGTCGGCCAAGAACTTCCCATTCCCCACTGGTAATTGGCACCTCTTCTTTGATGGGACACAGGAAATCACCTGCAAAAACCAAGATCAAAATTATCAGAATGTCTGCGTGGTGGCAGGGGCTGATGGGAGCTGTAGTCCAACAGAAGGCAAAGGCTTCCTATGGGGCTGTTACAAGACCCTCTCCTGGGCTTTCACCCCACACACTTCTGAGGGCGGCGGAACAACCCAGAGGGCCCCCTCTGCTGATCTTGACATGCAAGAAGGCTGGTAAGGAATCACAGAATTGCAGAGTTGGCAGGCACCCCAAGGTTCCTCTAGTCCAACTCCCTGCAAGGGAAATCTGGGCTTTACAAGCTGAGCTTTGGATCCTTGCCTGCCCAGAACGCAGCAAGCCAGCCAGTTTCGGCTGTCACGTTCTCCAGTCTAGATTGCAGAGAGAAAATGCAAATTGTTGCTTTGTTTGCACACTGTATTCCACAAACTTTGGGTACCGGTCTAGACAAAGCAAAGCACCCACACTTTCCATATCTTTCCTCTTGAGCTACTGAGATTCCTTACAACACTTCAAACTCATCTTCAGAATCATAAGGACTAGAAGCTTAATTTTTTTATTTTAAAGTGGGGCGCAAGCTGATTTGTGGAAGTGCAGGATGCTTACAGCCCCAATCCAAGCCTAACAGGCCACTGCAATGCTGGGATGCCAGCCTGAAAGAAATCTCCAAAGAAAATGAATTCCCTCAACCACCTGATGCAGTTTATTCTATTTCATTTGAACTTAGGAGCAAAAAATGGCCAAAGCTGGTTACTTGGAGCAGGGAGTCCTCCACTTGAGCGCTTGTACCGGCTCTCCTTTAAAACGGTTGTGATTCTGTACAGGTGGCGGAATCCTGTTTTGCACTCGGAGGCAAAGATGAACTCTATCTCATCCTCATTGGTTTGGGGGAAAACGTGGAAGATATCGTGGACCTGTTGGAACACAAGAGGGTTGGAAGTTGAACCGAAGGATGGAGATTGGGCCCGTTCACACGCAACTGTAAACTGAGGTTTAATATTATGCGGACAAGCCTAGTCAATGAAGGGCAAAGCATTTGCCTCCCACACCCCTTTCTTTCCTCTTCCAGAGCAGTCATGGCAGAGTCTTTTTTCACTTTTAAGGAACGCCAGCTTTGCTTGCTTTATGTTTGAACCAGGAATCTTGGTTTAAAAATAAATAAATATTTTTTTATTTATACCCCGCCCTTCCCGGTTCAAAAAACAGGGCTCAGGACGGCTAACAACAAATTTAAAACACTTAATTGATGCAATAAAAAACAGCATAAAATACAGTATAAAACGTGAATAACAATAAATTGAGAATTCAAAAATCAATTTAGGGGGGAAATCCATCCAATAAAGATTAGATGATCACCAGGGTTAGTTGGCTAAATTAGTCCTATTTGGGCCAACGAGGAGACCAGGGGAGAATTAGCTTAGCACAATATTTGTTTAGTTAAAGTTTGGAGGTGGCTTGTTGTGAAACTTATCTGTTTGTTTTAAACCAGGATCCCTAGTACAAGCAATTAAAGCTAAGCTGGGATTCATTAAAACTGAAACTAAGCTCTGTCAAAGTCTTCCTCCTGGACACAAAGCGTTAAGGCTGGCCAGCACAGTGCTATGGACCACAGTTTAGTGTTACCTGGAAATATGGTCACTAGCAAAATCAGCATACCCTGAACAACTCAGTCCTTCTCTCTCCATCACCTCTGAGGTGCCTTCCTTCCAAAATTCCCCTGCCTGTCCAGTCATTTCTTACCGATGACACAATCAGCACCTACCATCTCCTGGAGCCTGTGTGAGCTATTTCCTGTAGGGCAGGCAAACTGACCACGCACTTTCATTTAGAAGCTGCAATAGTTGTCGAGATTCTGTAGCTGACACTTTCCCTCCACGCAGTTATAACGTTGTCAATAAACTATGACATCACACTAAGGCGTGGCTGAAGAACCTCAGACTCAGGGACTGAACGTGGCCCTTCAGGCCTCTCTATCCGGCCCTGAGGACTTCCTGTAGGATCCGCCCCTTCACTAGGCCACACCCCTCATCAGCCCTGCTTGTATCTGGCTTGAATGTGTCCTTGGACTGTGGCAATGCTTCTTGCTTGCCTGGATAGAAAATCACGTGATTAAGTGGGGCAGAAGCAAAGCCTCTGACGTGGGTGTGGCCTGAACTTAGGTCTGTTGCACAAAGGCAAGAGCCACACCTGTTGCTCCGCCCACTATTGCCTCTTGCTCCACCCACCACTAGCTTGCGGTCCCGACTGTTGCCCAGGTGGCTGAATGTGGCCCTTGGCCTGAAAAGTCTCCCCGCTCCTGGTCTAGGGGCTGCTAGCAGGACTTCGCTCAAGGGGATAACATTCTTACATTTATCCAGATGTCTGTTGTTTCCTCGTAAACAATCAGCGGCGTGACAGAGTCGGGCACTGCGTCGATCAGCTTCTGCCTCTCCATGGCGTCCTCTTCCACGGGGATAAATAAAGCGGGGGGAAGGAGCACAATTTGAAGCCGCGTTTGAGAGCGATCAAGCAAGATGGCCCAAGCGCTGTGGATGGAAGGGGGAGAGCTTCGGAACATGGCAAGAGCTACGGCTGAGCACTGCAGTCGAAACCCCAGCTCCTACAACCCCAGCTGGAGAGATCCGAACCCAAGTCCCTGTGGATGCCAGTGGGGCTTCCTTCCACGTTTCTGAGCACAGTTCCAAGTGTTGGTGCTGAGCTTTAAAGCTCTAAACGGCCTCAGCCCAGTATACCTGAAGGAGCGTTTCCATCTCCATCATTCAGCCCAGACACTGAGGTCCAGCTCCGAGGGCCTTCTGGCGGTTTCCTCATTGCGAGAAGCCAAGTTACAGGGAACCAGACAGAGGGCCTTCTCGGTACTGGAATTTGTTTTATCGCTTTTTTATTATTATTATTATATTCTGTTGGGAGCCACTCAGAGTGGCTGGGGAAACCCAGTCAGATGGGTGGGGTATAATCATCATCATCATTATCCAAGGAAGAGATTTGGACATTGAGCTCAACAAAAAACAGCTATGGACTATGCAAGGGCCATTTGGAACAACTGAAGAAGGCTGATTTCATATCATATCAATCACAAATATGCTGTGTTATAAATGTTATTGTTATTTATTTTGGAATGCCCCTCAATCGGGTCTCAAAAGCAATACAGCAAACTGCTTAGAAGCATGTTAATGGAAAGGAATCAAAGCATCGCAAAAGGTGTTGAAATTTTGAGAGGTTGGATAGTTACAATGGAGTGGTCTCAGGGTGCATATTTTTATTTAATATTATTACTATTTATTATTATCATCATCATCATCATCAAATAAATAATGTATTTAAAATATTATTATTATTAAAATAAATAAAAAGTAAAAAAAGAAGCATATGTTGGCACTAAGCTGTATGTACCATAATAAAAAATAACATTTATTTATTTCATAGAATCATAGCATTGTAGAGTTGGAAGGGACCCTGGGGGTAATCTAGTCCAACCCCCTGCAATGCAGGAATCACAACTAAAGCATCCATGATAGGTGGCCATCCAACCTCTGCTTAAGAACCTCCAAGGGTTTATTATATCTGTTGACCACCTTTTTTCCTCCAAGGAGCTCAAGGTGGCATACCTGGTTCTCCACTCCCCATTTTATCTTCTTAACAACCCTGTAAGGTAGGTTAAGCTGAGAGAAAATAACTGGCCCAAGGTCAAGCCCAGTGAGCTTCATGGCCAAGCGGGGATTCGAACCCTGGGATCCCAGGTCCTGGGCTGATCCTCTAACCATTACGCCACACCCAATAATAACAAAGCCCTCCAACGCAAGGAGTTTGCCTCCTGCTCAGAACAGTCCAGTTCCAGCCAAGAGCTGCTGGAGAACTGCAGGAAACCATAAAAACACGCACTATTTCCCCTCTCGGGTCCATCCTGCTCGAGTGATATACTCCACGCATTCAAACAAGATCTCGAAGGGCTGGACGAGTTCCTTGTCAACCACATCGGAAATCTGGCAAGAGAGGTGAGGGTGAGAGAAGTACCATTCAGAAGTCTGCATCTGCACTGGGACTGCTTGTAATTTTTTTTTTTAAATAATATTTATTAAAATTTTCAGGATTACAAAAAAGAAGAAAAAATAGAAAACAGCACTACAATACATAAAAAAAAGAAAAAATACATAAAAACCAATACAGCAATACAACAACAACAAAAAAGAAAAAAAGGGGGGAAAACCACAAATCCCATATTGCATATATTTAACTTCCATTTGCTTGTTTCATTGACCTCCTCACACCTCCCTTTTTTGTATTCTAGTTTAATTAGTTATTCCAGCAAATTCTTTCCATCTTTCTCAATTGCTCTCCGGCAATGGCTATGCGGCTTCACTCCGTGAAAGTAGCAATCAGTTCGCAGCACCGCGCCACTCACCCCACTTCACTCCGGAGCCCCAAAATGGGGTTCCCCGTGAGTAGGGGAGGCGCTCTTGGTGCCCTGCCGAACCCCACGTTCCCAGGCTTCCTCCACCTGGGATTTCTAGCGGGTCCCCACCTTCGCCGTGGTGGGAAGACCCGATTTCCACGGAGCCTGTTCCTCCGGTCACAGGAACTTCGCCATTCGCCGATGGCGCTAACCCGGAAGTCCTGCTTTTAAGAGGTCTTAAATAAATTTTTAAAAATTGTTTTCTCCATTGTTGTTTGCTACCCTCCGGGCTCCTCTGGGAGGAAGGGTGGCATACGCATTTAATACATAAAATAAAAATATAAGCTACTAATTTCACTAATTACTGTGATTGTAATTCATTAATGAATGGTTCGCACATTAGTGGACTTGTTTCAGTTAATATGCATCTTAATTAAATTAACCCCACAATAAAAGGTAAAGGTAAAGGACGCCTGGACAGTTACGTCCAGTCAAAGGCCACTATGGAGTTGCAACGCTCATCTCGCTTTCAGGCCGAGGGAGCTGGAGTTTGTCCACAGACAGCTTTCCGGGTCATGTGGCCAGCATGACTAAACTGCTTCTGGCACAACGGGACACCAGGGTGGAAGCAAGCCAGAGCACACGGAAACGCCGTTTACCTTCCCGCTGCAGCGGTACCTATTTATCTACTTGCACTGGTTTGTTTTCGAACTGCTAGGTTGGCAGGAGCTGGGACAGAACAACGGGAGCTCACTCCGTCGTGGGGATTCAAACTGCCGACCTTCTGAACAGCAAGCCCAAGAGGCTCAGTGGTTTAGACCACAACGCCACCAGTGTCCCCACAATACATAGGCATTAATCCTACCAATTCACAATGATCATTCATTCATTCATTCATTCTGCTGCACTGATATCCCCCCTCCTCCAGAAGCACAAGGGGGCATACAGTGTTTGCCCCCTCCTCAATTAGTCCCAACAACAACCCTGGGAGACAGGATGGGCTGAGAGGCAGTGTTTGGCTCAAGGTCACCCAGTCTGCTTCATGGCTGAGTGAGAATTTGAACCCTGGTTTCCCCCAGCTACTTAGTCCGACGCTCTAACCAGAACATCACACTAGTTTTAAAAGATTTTAAAATGGCTATAATGCAAACCATGTGAAATGTACCTCCTGTTTTGCAGTGCAATAATCCAAACCTTTGCCCTCCCCCCACCGTATGGGCATGTGGCCCCCAGAGGATTTAAAACAAGGCAATGTGGCCCTCGGAATGGGAAAAGCTAGCCCCCCTTGTCTGAAGGGGTGCCTCATGTTTCTTGCCCCGTTTGCTTTCCAGCAGTTGCCCCATTTGCCACCAGGCTAGACAGGTCACCAAACTGATTCAAATGAGGCGAAACAGAACATCAGACTTACTCTGCCCTCAGCGTCGATGGTTATTTCAGAGAGCTTGAAAGTTACTTTGGGGTTAGCGGTACCTAAAAAAGAAAAGACAGCAATCAATGGTCACTAAGGAAAGGCAGAATTTATTTCAGGGCAGTGTCCTAAAAATTGGCATTTTCTGCTGCTGCCCCTACACATGGAAATGGCTTTTCGATTATTTGCTTCCGACACCTTGTAAAGATGTATCTTTTTGCACAAGCTTTCCTTATTCTATAAGGTTGGATCATGTACCATTGATAATTTTGTATGGCTTCCCCCCCTCTCTGTTTTTGCTATATTGTTTGAGAGTTTCATGTTGATCTGACCACTCAGAAGGTTTTAAAATCTTGAAGTGTTTTGAAAATACAGTGGTACCTCGGGATGTGAACGGGATCCGTTCCGGAGCCCCGTTCGCATTCTGAACAGAACGTAAGACACGACTACGTGTCTGCACGTGTCACGTTTTGCCGCTTCTGCGCTTGCGCGTGACGTCATTTTGACCGTCTGCGCATGCGCGAGCAGCAAAACCTGGAAGTAACGCGCTCCGTTACTTCTGGGTCGCTGTGGAGCACAACCCGAAAATACTTAACCTGAAGCGTATTTATCCCAAGGTATCTTGGGATACTTGTACTTTTTAAGTGAAATAGTAATACAGGGGTGAACCCAATGCTAGTCCTACTCAGAGTAGGCCTGTTGAAATTAACGGACGTTGCTTACACAGACCCATAAATGTGAGTGGACCTAGCAGTTTGACGGATATACTGTAACCCAAAGCAAATAAATTTCACACTGAAACGGAAAGGAACTGCTGGTGGCTTTCACTAGGATTAAACCACCCCCATTTGAGCCATAGCACAATCTATCTCACCGGTTTTGGGGTACCGAAAGGAATCTGTCCTCCTTGTCTCCAGCATGGGGGATGTGACATGAATTATTTCCACCTCCGACTCGTCATTCTCTTCATACAGAATTCTAAGGATTTTGCCTCCACCTACAGCTACCAGAAAGATGGATGCAAAATGAATTTCAATTGGAACAAATGCAAGGTTCTGCATTGGCAGGTATGACCAGCTGCACAAATATAAGATGTGGGACATCTGGCATGTGAAAAGGATCTAGGGGTCTTAGTAGACCATGAGTCAACAGGGTGATGCAGCAGTGAAAAAGAGGTAATGCTATTCTACATACTTACTCATCTCTGAATCGGGACACCACCAGTAGCCGGAGTATCTGTCAAACTCTTCCTGTAGCACAAAGGTAGCAACCCCAGCAGACTTGGGGTCCTCTTCAATGTTGGCAAATTCTATGCAGGCAATGCCAAGAAACATTATTTTTCAGAGAGAAGAATGCGCATGGAAAGCTTGAAGCATGCATTGTGACCCATAAAATGTCCATTATTGTAGCTGGAATGGCAAGGACTCCACCCCACAGGGGGGGATGGAGAACCCCTCTGGCTCTCTGGACCAGGCCCTTAAGATGGTCAGCTTTGCGGACCAGATATGACGAGTGGACCTATCAAAATTCATTGGATAACTTTGCAAGTCTCCACCATCCTGCTTTAAACTTCTAATGTAGGAGGTTTAAAAGGGGACTGCAGAGGCTCAAACAGGAGCAAGGGGAGTTGTTTTAACGTTCTTTGCAAAAGCACTCTTTGAAACAGCCGACCTCCTTCTCCTTTAAACACCTGACTGACAGAGTGGGTTGACAGACAAGCCCCCCGCCAACTTCACAACTGCACCAATATTTAAAAGAGCAGGAGCGGTTGCTTCAAAGAGTGCTTTGGCAAAGGACTTGCGCTTTGCAAAAGCACTCTTTGAAGCAACTCTGCTTCTCTTTTAAGAGAGTGAGATGGCGGCAGCCAAATTTTATTTGTCTACCACACGTCGACATCTGCATGTATGGACTGGCTTGCCTAAATAAACATGTTGCAAGCAGACACTGAAAGGAGTTCAGCAAAGGAATCTTCCTGAAGTCAACAATCAGGGAATTCAAAAGTGTAGGTGCCACTACACTAAAAGATCCATTTCTTACAACTGCAGAAGTAGTATTATGTGGTACCTGTAACAGTGCCAGTTCTGCAAACTGAAGTGGGCACAATCTCTACAGACCCCATTGCAGAGACAGATGGCCCTCCTACTCTGTTGGGGCATCCTTGCCCGTGAGGAATGCATCACCCAGTCGGCTCACGTGTAACTCCCAAGCCACTTTTGCCTCCTCACACTGCCCCACTTGTGCTGCCCTCGACTTCCTTCTGGATTTTGTCCCATGCTAAAGGCAACCGTACCTTTGTGTACAAATGTCAGCCTCCGTTCTTCTTTGGTTGCTAGATTGGAGATCCAGATGTCGTTGCTATGGATAAAAGCAATCCAGTTTGGATCTGCTGGGCAGAGCTTGGGATCCATCCGTATGTTTGGACAGCTCGTCTCTACCAAATTGGGCTGCAAAGGTTGTTTCTGCAAAAAAAACGACCATGGGAGAGAAAGAAGCTGGAAAACAGCCCTTTTGAACTAGTGAATCCTTCCCATGAGGCTCAAGGAATTTTTGCAGAAAGTGTCTGGGATGCAGTGAGAGTCAGTGAGAGTGAATCGCCTTACGGACTTTATTAGCTTAGGAGAAATGGAGAGTAAAGGGAGGGGCATCAAATCTCACCCTCTCTTGCAATATTATTTGATTATTTCTTTATTTCAAATGCATATAACTTGCCCTTCCATCACCAAGAGGCCACAATAAGAAAATCACACAAATGCCGTCGTAAGCAATGCTGCAGAGAGCAATTAAAAGCAGTATTTGTTCGTTTAGAATAGTGCATGCTACTTTCAAATAAAGCATATTAGAAGTCAATGGGGTCATCCAATGAAGTAGAGGCACAACCCCTTCTAGGAGTGAATCCATTGCTTTAACCATGCACAGTGTGAAGAAGTCCTTCCTTTTGCCCGTCAAGAATCTTCTGATACTCAGCTCCATTGGATAGTTCAGAGATCCAGTGCTATGAGAGAGGAGACTGAAGAAAAACTCCTCCAAAAGATCTCAGTTGGTGGGGAGGATCAGCAACACATGGCTAATTGTTCCCCATGTTACAGAGGCTCAATTGGCCTCCACTAGCAGTCAGGCACCTCTGGTTACACATTGTGGAACACTCTTCCAACAAGAATGTGGCAAGCACCTAAGAGCCTCAGAAGAGCCTGCAGGATCAGGCCAAAGGGAGCCCCTCTAGCCCATTATCCTGTTCTCATATTGGCCAGCCAGGTGCCTCCACGTGAAACCTCCAAGCAGGTAAAGGTAAAGGACCCCAGGACGCTTAAGTACAGTCAAAGGCGACTATGGAGTTGCGGCGCTCATCTCGCTTTCAGGCTGAGGGAGCCGGCGTTTGTCCACAGACAGCTTTCCAGGTCAAGTGGCCAGCAGGACTAAACCGCTTCTGGTGCAACGGGACACTGTGCCAAGTGCCAGAGTGCACAGAAACGCCGTTTAGCTTCCTGCTGCAGAGGTACCTATTTATCTACTCGAGCTGGTATGCTTTCAAGCTGCTAGATTGGCAGGAGCTGGGACAGCACAACGGGAGCTCACCTCAATTGCGCAGACTCGAACTGCCAACCTTCCGATCGGCAAGCCCAAGAGGCTCAGTGGTTTAGACCACAGCGCTACTTGCTCCCACTCTCCAAGCAGGACCTGAGCACAAGAGCACTCTCCCCTGCCGTTTCCAGCAACTGTCACACACACTTTTGCTTTTCAGTTGTCTCTTAGAGACCTTTTTCAATGTAGATAGGCCTATGTAACTGTCTACATTTTTTGATCATTTTGGTGACATTTCCCCCCTTGAGTTTTCATGGTGTTTTGCATTTTATAACATATTGCATTGTATATTTTATTGTGGGGTTTATGTTTCAGCTATTTTATTTTTTGTTGTCCCCCACCATGCTATACTGTATGAATTGAAAACATATACGCACGCTGAAATAAATAAATAAATCTCAACCCCGGAAGTTTGGACGACTAGCAAATAATTGTAACCCACTTCCAGCACTGAGGTCAGGCTGCACTTTCCCTTTAGCCTCCGCCCTCCAGAGGGCACTGTACCTAAAACCCAGGGCATAGAGCAGTTCACAAAAGTCTAGCTTGCCGTCTTTTATTACCGTGAACCCGTGGGGACCTCCATCTTTCACGTGGTAAATCCCACTTCCGGCTTGGAACAGGAAGGTGCCACTTTCTTGGTGATAATCGTAAGAGGCGATACCAACCGTCCCAATCCGCTTCCTTTCCCGCAAAAGCTCCTCCTCCCGAGAGTACATCCCATAATCGAGGCTGGCCTGACCGGGAGAAAGCAAGAGGGAGAAAATTACAATCCAGAGTCTGTGTTTTCTTTTGTTGTTAGGGTGTTTTTTCACAGCCACTGAGGCTTTTTTGTTTTACATTATCAAAGAAAATCCAAAGCACGATTCAGCAAAAGTTAATTTATGATTATGGCTGCAATCCTATGCAGAATTACGTGAGGGTAACTCCTGCTGAATTAATTCTAAGCATTTCTATCTTTGTATTGTTTACTACATCCTCCCTATCACCACCCAACCCCAGCTGGCATTCCCAAAGCACTTACAAAAAGAGGGGAGGGGGAAATACAAATATTACAAATCGCTACGGTAACCCACAACCAATACTGCACAACCATTAAAGACTCGTGTACTTTTACTTATTTTTAAAATTTCAGACATGCACAGGAGCAAGATGTCTGTGACACAGAAAGCAGTGGGGCTCAGTTGCAACTTCCTTAAGGTCACAATCCTGTGTTTATTTATGTGGGGTTTAATCCCATGGCATCCAACTAAAGCTGCATTCACACAACAGCTTCTTTCACTTTACCAGTGTTTCTCATTCCATTCATTTCTTCCTTACATTTGAGGCTTCACACACCATAAACGCCACTTATGAGAAACAAATGGAATACAGTGGCACCTCGGGTTACATACACTTCAGGTTACATACGCTTCAGGTTACAGACTCCGCTAACCCAGAAATATTACCTCGGGTTAAGAACTTTGCTTCAGGATGAGAACAGAAATCGTGCTCCGGCAGCATGGCGGTAGTGGGAGGCCCCATTAGCTAAAGTGCTAATGGTTAAGAATGGACCTACGGAACGAATTAAGTACTTAACCCGAGGTACCACTGTATAGTGCATTTTAGCACTCGTTTCCATGTTACTTGATTCCAGAAAAATAATCCATTTGCAGCCCCCTTAACCCAGGTAATTGCAAGAGTAACGTGACAAAACCTGAGGCGCTATACCAGCAAACAGTTCCTTCCTGCCTTTTTAATGGGGGAATCAAGCACGCATGTGCAGGAAGGGTCAAAATGTCATTGTCCAATGGCATTTGTTGTTGTGCCCAATGGCGCGTAATGTAGCATGACATGCCAGTGTTATTGGTCAAAAAACACAGTTCCATAGCACAACAGGCACTGCAATGCGAATGGAACATTAGGAAACAAGACAGAAGCACTAGCATTATAATCAGGAAAACAAATGCAGTATTTCCTATGTCTGAGTGTGCCCAAAGTAAAGGGGGAGGGCTTGCTTCTGTATACTCATAGTATGAGGATTGAAGTCCCATTGATTCCAAAGGGGGCTTACATCACAATGATCAGATTTCCCCCCATGCAACTGGAGAGGAGTCAACTGACCTGTTTTAGACACCTACATGGGGGCGTTAATTTTTAGAATGCACTAACTACTCAACATTTTCATTCTCGATTTTTTAAACTGCAATATTGACAGGATGCATTTAGTTTCACTTTAGGGTTTCTACTTTGTAGATTTAAAAAATATATATTAAGCAGATTAAATATAGATTAAATATGTTGATATTCAGCTAAAGAGCAGACCCACTGAAACCAATGGAAGTCCCAACAATTTCTGTGGGTTTACTCCTGAGTACGAGTAACAGTGGACAGCTCCCATAATGAACAAACATTTGCTGAATTGTGCCCAAAGACCTCTGCCATGCCTTTTTCCTTAAGAAAACTCCAGCAACCAGGCCGAGGCAATCTGTATTAAATGCTTTTTTAGGTAAATGGAAGAAGGAGCTGTCTCAACAAAGGGCGGCTCACCAAATGCATACAAGCAAAATATATTAGAAATGGAAAATGCTTTGAATTTTTAATTGGCAACGAGTGTAGCTAGGGAGGAGGAGAGCTGGAACAAACATTAGAGCTGTTAAGATACCCTTTGCTAATGGGTTTTCATCTCTGACAGCTGCCAGTCTCTCAAACAGGGCGTGTCATTACCTGGAAGACTGTCCACTGGAAAAGGAGAAAGGGAGGGGATGAAATGTGTAAGATTCAGGCTAGTCACCTACGTGAAAAAGATCCAAGAGTGGCTTCCACGAGAGCAAAAGAATCGCAGCCTTGTTTATGTTTTTGGGAACTTCAGAATAGAAAAGTGTATTTTCTCTGTTCTCACCGGACATTGCTGAGTATTAAAAAACAAAACACAGTTTGCAATTTATTTATTTTTGCATTAGCAGAATACCAAGCAGATAAGAAAGAGAGAAGCCAAATCCTGTTGGGAGACTTTAAAACCAAAAACTACCATGATTTCTAAAATAAACCCTTTTTGATGCAGTTCTATTTTCATTTTCATTTTCAGTCAGTACTATTTTAACATTTCACTATTCAGCTAATAAAGTTAAGAACAAGTAGCTGATCCGGCTTGTAACCAATTCAATTTTAACAAATCTGCACATTTCCCAAAATCTTAAGGAAATAAGAATATAACATGAGCCTTCCTGGCTTAAACTGAGAATGAATCTTCTTCAGAATCTTTATATGGCATTATTTCCACCACCCCGATAACTGGTATTTAGAGACAGACAGGCTCGGTTTGAACTAAACCATGGCTTACTGCTCTGTGAACCCAACATAGGTCCCCTCTCCTCCTCGCAGGAGGACGTCTGATGAGTTTATTCTCACTTTTAAGGGTTGCACATGCCAGCTTTATAACCCAAGGTTTAAAGCTGAGTTGCTTGGAAACTAACCATGATTTGCTGCAAACCAGGATCCCTGGTTCATACACGTTGCTTAGCTGAGATTCTTTGAAAGCAACACTAGACACAGCAGAAATCCTCCAGGCTGCATGGGAAGCTGTCAAAACTTACCCAGGTAATAGACCCTGTCTGAGTGGGGGCTCTCTGCATCCGTCCTCTTCACAAAGGTGAAGTCGTGGGGCGCCTTGGCCATCAGGCAGCCGTGGTCCTTCCTGGTGTCATTCAGCAGCTTCTTCAGGTGGCTCCAGGAATACCTCTCCACGTAGTACGGTTCCAGCTTGGCCTTCTCCCCGGGCGCCACATTCTCCCTGTGTTCGGCCGTTTCAAAGATTTCGAGCCCTGGCTGCTCAGTCTCCATTGCAGCTGCCATATTGCATGTTGATTCCTGGAAGGGGAAACCCCACAAAACCTCTTTAAGCCACAGCAACCTCTCCCCAGCAGACGGGCCAGAGCGCCACCACATGAACTGGAGAGGTTCTCTGATGTTTCAGGAAAGGAGATTTTCCAAGGCTACCGGGAGATGCTGGGGACTGAACCTGAGACCTCACCTGAAAAAATAGGTATTGCAGAGCTGGAAAAGGTTGGGAACCAAAATGATCAAGGGGGGGGGGGTAGAGAGATTCCCTTATGTTGCAGCACTTGGGACCTTTAGGTTTCGAGGAAAGGAGAGTTGAGAGGTGACATGATAGTTTATTAAAATAAAACATGTGTGGCATGGAGAAAACGGATAGAGAAAAGTTTTTCTCCACCTCTCGTGACTCTGGAATTCATGGCCAATGAAGGTGAATGTTGGAAGATTCAAGGCAGATAAAATACAGTGGTACCTCGGGTTAAGTACTTCATTCGTTCTGGAGGTCCGTACTTAACCTGAAACTGTTCTTAACCTGAAGCACCACTTTAGCTAATGGTGCCTCCTGCTACCGCCGCACTGCCGGAGCACGATTTCTGTTCTCATCCTGAAGCAAAGTTCTCAACCTGAAGCACTATTTCTGGGTTAGTGGAGTCTGTAACCTGAAGCGTTTGTAACCTGAAGCGTATGCAACCCGAGGTACCACTGTAAAGTCCTTGCTCCCACAGGTAAATGATGGAACTTGCTCAGTGATGGCTACCAACTAGGGTGGCCTTCAAAAAGGATTGGGCAAATTCATGGAGGAGAAGGCTATCAAAGCCTGCTAGCTATGCTCTGCTTGCATGTTTGGCGGCAGCAATGCTCCTGAATGCCAGCTGCAGGAAATGGCAGGAGAGGGCACTTGGGCTCCCGTCCAGCTTGAAGGCTTCCCACAGGCACCTGGTGGGCTCATTGGCCAGCTCCAGCGAGATCCTCTTATGTACTTCTGCAGCTGACTTACACGGAGCCTTTCCAGCTCTACCTGCAGAGCAGGGCAACTGAGATGATCAAAGGTCTGGAAACCAAGACTTGTGAGGAACAGCTGAGGGAGTTGGGTATGTTTAGCCTGGGAAAGAGAAGATATGATGGCCATCTTCAACTATCTCAAGAGCTGTCACATGGAAAATGGCTTGCTTTCTCCTGCTCTGGAAAGTAGGACACAAACCAATGGATTCTAATGACAATAAAGGAGATTTCCGACAAAACATCAGGAAGAACTTTCTAACACTAAGAGCTGTTAGAGTCAGACAGTGAAAGAGACTCTCTCAGAAGGTGGTGGACTCTCCTTCCTTGGAAGTTTTTAAGCAGAGGATGGATGCATTATCAAGCTGAGATTCCTGCATTGCAGGGGGTTGGACTAGATGACCCTCAGGGTCCCTTCTGATTCTATGATCCTGTGATCCTTTGCTCTGCCACTGAGCTACAGCCCTTCCTCAGCCTTGGAATCTGCCTTTTGCTGATGCCCCATCTATATTGCATATTTAAAGCTGTATCACACTACTTTGAATAACCCCAAAGAATTCTGGGAGCTGTAGTTTGTTAAGGGTACCAAGTTTTAGTGAGAGATCCTGTTCCCCCCACAGAGCTAAAAATTTCTAGAGTGGTTTGACTGTCAATCATTCTTCCCAGGGAACTGTGGGGGTTGTAGCTCTGGAAGGCAATAGGGGTCAGGCCGTGACTGTGTAAAGCCTGAATGGGACCAAGAGTCAATCTGGTTCCTTTGACATTGTTTACACAATTCTCAGGGGTTAAAGGTAAAGGTACCCCTGCCCGTACGGGCCAGTCTTGCCAGACTCTAGGGTTGTGCGCTCATCTCACTCTAGAGGCCGGGAGCCAGCGCTGTCCGCAGACACTTCCGGGTCACGTGGCCAGCGTGACGAAGCTGCTCTGGCAAGCCAGAGCTGCACACGGAAACGCCGTTTACCTTCCCGCTAGTAAGCGGTCCCTATTTATCTACTTGCACCCGGGGGTGCTTTCGAACTGCTAGGTTGGCAGGTGCTGGGACCGAGCAACGGGAGCGCACCCCGCCGCGGGGATTCGAACCGCCGACCTTTCGATTGGCAAGCCCTAGGCGCTGAGGCTTTAGCCCACAGCACCACCCGCGTCTCAGGGGTTAGTCCCATGTTATTTCCCAGCCCCACCCGTGGATGCTGGAAATTGAGCCTGGAAACTTCTACATACCAAGCAGATGATCCACCATCGAGCTACAGCCCTTCCCCTCAAATGAGATTTCAGGGGAGTCGACATGTACCAACCACTGGTCCATCTTGCTCTGCATCAGGGCAGCAGTTTCTCAGGCTTTCTGGATCCCTCCCAACCCCACCTCCAGATGCCCATGATTGAACCCGGGACCTTCTGCATGCCAAGCAGGTGCTCTTGCCACAGAACCACCAGCCCTTCCCCCTAACAAAAACTGACAGGTGCCTTGTAGGGCGTCAGATCATTGGTCTGCCTAGCCCAGCGCTGCCTACACTGACTGGCAGCAGATCTGCCGGGTTTCAGGCCGGAAATCTCCCCCAGCCCTACCTGGAAATGTGGCGGGGTTGAACCTGGGACCTTCTGCATGCCAAGCAGGTGTTCTGCTCCTGAGCTTCCGCCTTTCCCCTGCCGGGAGGTGGGTAGGAAAAACACACGATCACCTCTACTCCTGGGTGGCCAGTGCCCCCGCTGTCCACCCTCTCTCCCCCCCCCCCTTTCTCCGGCCACGGAGGCCAGAGGCGCAGGGGCGTCGCTGCTCTCTGTGGGGGAGAGGAGAGATCTCTGGGTATCCGGGGGTGAGGGGCGCGCAAGTGACCCGCTGGCCTGGCCGGCGAGGGGCGCGCGGGGCGCAACCTACTCCAGCCTTGCGCAGGGCGCGGCGCCCTCTCTTGGGGGATCCTGCTGCGTCCGAATCGGGGGTGGGGTGTCAGGCCTGCTGCTCTTCCCCGTCTCCCCGGGCTGGGGTGTTGCTTGTGTGTGTTATGCGGGGGGGGGGGGTTCCGTCCTTACTCACTCCCGGGGGCGGCGCGTCCCTGGCCGGTTCCTCCTCGTCCTCCTTCTCCTCCTCCTCCTCTTGCTGCTGCTTTGCTGATGTTGCAGCTGCGCTTCCGCTTCCTCGTCTGCCTCCGGCGGCAGGAGCGGCGCCCCACGCCCTGCCGGAGCCCGCGCGCTCCTCACACCGCCCCCGCCGGGCACGGAGGAAGCCCCGGAGCCCACGAGAGAGAGCCAGGGACCGGCGCACGGGTGCGCAATCCGGGCGCGTCACAGCCGCGAACGCTGCGGCCCACCGCTCCGGAGAAGGGAGGAAGGCGAGCCCCACAGACCCAGAGCCAAGCGGCAGCAGAGAGGGTTTTTTTTTAATTTCTTATTTCTGTGCACCTCCACACCGTTAGCTGAAGAGCAGTATAAAACTCCTTTTATCTGCTTTTTTTTTTTTTTTTGCATTTTGCATACAGGGCGCACATGTTACCTTATTTCAATCATAAAATTTATACACCGCTTGATTGCAAACGCAAACACACACACACACACACACACACACTCACTCACACTCAAAGGCCCGGTGACAGCAAAAACCGCAAGGATTTTAGAGGGGACATTTAGTATAAGATCTATTATTTTATTATTAATGCAAACCTCCAAAATGTATTTTGTATAGTTAAGTTTTTACCTCTTATCTTCAGTACATTTTATTTTATTGCTATGGCTAGTGGCTGGTGCAAAGAAAAGATTCTTCTGAGCTGAGCTGATCACCTCAAAGCCGTTTACAAAAAAGAAATAAAATTATCCATAAGGAATTGTTGTTGTTTTATATGCCACCCATCTGACTGGGTTGCCGCAGCCACTCTGGACAGCTTCCAACAAAAATATTAAAACATCAACCATTAAAAGCTTCCCCGAAGGGTTGCCTTCAGATGTCTTCTAAAAGTCAAATAGTTGTTTATTTGTGTTACATAGATGGGAGTGCGTTCCACAGGGCAGGAGCCACTACCAAGAAGGCCCTCTGGATGGTTCCCTGTAGCTTCGTGTATCACAGGGAACCGCAATGGGAATGGAGATGCTCTTGCAGGTATACAGGGGTGAGGCCGTTTAGGGTTTTAAAGGTCAGCACCAACCCTTTGAATTGTGCTCTTAAACTATATGATGCTTTTGATAAGTTAAAATAACCAACAGATTAAAACTTTCTAAACTTCCGCACAGGCTTGCCTAAACAAAAATGTTTTTAGCAGGTGCAGAGAAAAAGTACATCAAAGGGGCCTGCCTGCTGTCAAGAGGCAGAGAGTTCCAAAGTGCAGATGCTGCCACAGAAAGAGATGGAGTTCTTTCAACTGCAGAACAGGTATTATGTGCCACCTGTAAGACTAATACCTTGAACTTGGCCCAGTAGCAAATCAGTGCAGGACTCTGAGCATATGTTTCCTATGCCGACAAGGCCTCTCTCCTGTCAGCAATCAGGCTGCAGCATTCTGTGCGAACTGCAGTTTCCAGATCAAATGCAAGGGAAGCCCCACATAGAGCGCATTGCAGTAATCTAGTCTTGAAGTAGCCAAAGCATGAACTACTGTGGGAAGGGTCTCTCAGTCCAGGAATGGCAGTTTCTGTTGAACCAGCAGCAGTTGGTAAAAGGCTCTTCTATCCACCACACATAGGAAACGTTCTGGAATATTTCTTTTGAATGGTGCTTCATTCTTTCAGGAACCACAGTATTCTTGTGAATGTAATATGTTTTAACTGTTCCTAATCCTGAATTTTAAATTGCTTTTTAAATAATTTTTATTAGTTTTCAATTACAATAATAGCCTCATTATAACAATGCCAAATTATAATACAATTCCTAATACAAATCATTCAAATACCAAATTATAAGATTTAGGTGCCCCCCCCCCCTGTGCTAGAATTGATGGTTTGATGATTTACTTTGTTCCTGCATTCCAAAATTGATTTCATTTACATTCCCATCATGATAGTAATCCCTTATACAACAGCTGCAATATTTATAACTTCTATTCGTGTTAACACATTAAGTAATTTATGGGACTGCAAGTGAAGATCTCATACTGTATCATTTTTAAATTGAAGTTTATTATTTTTATTATCATAAAAAGCCAGTTCAGGAGGATCCAATGCAGTGTATGCGCCCGTTTTAGAAGACTCCGGATGGTTTAGGTCCAGGTCCTATCCTCCAGGGGAGGATAATTTTACATACGCAACGGCAGGAACCCTAATCGAGCAGCGGAATGGGTTGCGACTTGGTAAACTCTCTCAACTCTCTGCAAGGAGAAAACTAGCATACAGAACTTGAGCTCCATTGGATATTTGGCGTGGGGGGCCGGTGAAACCGCCAAGGCCTCCCCGGCAAACTGTGTATCGTAACCCTGCTGTTTTCATTCTTCCCCAGAGCCAGGCGCTTCTTGCCTGGTTTGCTAGCTTTCTCCTTGCGGGGAGTCGCGTCCGTTGCATGCGCGGGGCGGGCCCGGTTTCCTCCCCGCCCCCCCAAGGAAGCTGCTGCGCGAGGCGGAGTCTGTTAGGCTCGCGCGCCCCCCGAGAAGCGTGACGGGGAAGGGGGCGGGCTCGCGCGCACGTGGCCGCGCGCTCCCGATCCGCGCGGGCACTATTGGCGCCGCCCCTTCGCTCGCTTCTCTGCCTTCTCCTCCCGGCGCTTCCCGCACAAGACGCGAGGAAGAGGATGCCGAGCGCCGACGCCAGCCTGACCCCGCAGGTGCACTGGGCGCAGCGGCACCACCAGCTCTATCTGCGCGTGGAGCTCAGCGACGTCCAGGTGAGCGCCTGGCCCGGTGGGCAGCGGAGCCGAGGGGATGGGGGTGGGGGTTAGGTAGGTGTCGGTCGTCCCCCCCCAACACGCAGTCTCTCCTGCGGCCTTTCCCCCCTCCCCCACTCCTGCCCAAGGGATTTTGGGGTAGCCTCTCTTCTCCCCACCCTCCCGGGTGCCCTATAGATACCCCACTTACCGGGGGGCCGCGGGTGCTTTATTGATGCCCAATAAAGCACCCCCCCCCAAAAAAAAATCCTTAGAGCGACAGCTACGCCCGCAGGTGCATTCGTGCTCCTTGATCGCCACCGATCCCCACTTGGCCCAAGGGCGTTTTGGGGGTGCTTTATTGGGCATCATCATGGGCAGGCCTCAGGCTGTTTGCAGAGGAGGCTCCAGGGCCATGCAAGTTAATAATGCAATCATCGTTCTTTAGCAACATGGTGTGCGTGCCGGTTTTGCCTGGCGGGATCCACAGGAGCAAGTGGGTGTGCAAAGGTGAAGGGAGAAAGCAGGTTATTATCTCTTCGATCTGGTTGGTTCCCTGTGCGCATGTGTGCATACCACCTACATTTCACACACCTACATTTGACATAGCACACAGTTAACACACATTCCTCTTCCCTGCAGATAATCCTGGGAATTGTAGTTTTCCCCCCAGGGTGCTGGGAGCTGTAGTTCTGCAAGGAACTAAAGACTACAGTTCTCAGGATTTTGCACACCTTGGCACACTTTTCCCTTTTACAACCTGCAGGAAAGTTTTCTCCATAAATCCTGCACTGGTCTCCAGCGCTATAAGGGTATTGCTAAAAACTTTTGATTTGATTTGATTTATTGCATTTCGATGCCGCTTTCCATTCAGAGAAATCTCATTTTATGAATATGTATTGGGTGTTGTAATTAATTTATGTTTGTAAAATCATTCAAATGCATCTCAAAGCGTCTGACAAAAAAATAACATAAAACGAAAGAGAACATCCCAAATACAGCACAAATTTAAAACAAATAAATCAACAAAATAATTACAATCTGTAAAACACTCTTAACAATACAGCAGCAGAAAAACAAAGCTAAACATCATGGTTGCAGCAAAAACTCTTTTTTACTGTACATGATCCGTGATTCAGTACGGCATTTATAATCTATAAATCAATGTTAAAAATATTAATGAAAAACATACGCTAAGCACAAGTCCATACATACACTTTCCATGCCCCCCGTGACTCATATTCTTTCACACTTTTCAGTTTGTTAAAATACACATAAAATACACAATGTTAAGCCAGCTCAGGCAGATGCTGCGCTGGCTGGGGTCCTCATTGTGGAGATAGTGAGGTTTGGGGGGTTGGTGACAGCATTATGTCCTTTTCACCCTCCTCGTGGAGTTCCTGCTGCTCCTTTTTGTGGAATAGGGGAGAAGTAGCTATGCTTTATTCCCCCCAACCCACCTGCAACACATTGCAGCTTTGGTGACCCCTTTCTGTAGGGCCCCCGTCCCTATATGTCTCACATTAGGCTTCTGCAGGCCTTATTATTTTGTAGGGACCATTCTATCAAGGCTTTTGCCCTAAGCGCCTGACCATGGTTTTTTTTAAAAAAGTTTTATTATAATTATTACATTTATATGTAAATTTTTAAATTTCCGCCAAGGAACTCAGGGTAGTATACATTGTTCTCCTTCCTCTGCGTTTTATCATCACGACAACCCTGTAGGGTAGGGTATTCTGAGAGCAAGTTACTGGCCCAAAGTCACCCCACAAGCATAGCTGTCAACTTTTCCCTTTTCTTGCGAGGAATCCTATTTGGAATAAGGGAATTTCCCTTTTTAAAAAAGGAAAAAGTTGACAGCTATGCTCACAAGCTTCATGGCTGAGTGGGGATTTGAATAAAAGTATGTGCTTTTCCACTCCAAGCCGTGATGAACAGCAGCTTAGAATCTGCTGGGATAAAAACATGAAAAAAATTACCATTATGCAAGTTCTTCCATCCTCTGCAAATCCCTGTCTCTGATAGTCTGCTTCTCCTATTATTATTATTATTATTAATAATAATAATAATAATAATACCACCCTTCATCTGCAAATACAAAATAACAGCACAAAATACATGATAAAACCAGGAACAAAACCACCACAAACTAATAACACCCCCTCTCCTCCAACAATTCTGTGAATGGGTTTTAAAAATATATTTGTAGATTTATGAAACCGCTTCACAGGCAAGAGCTACAAATGTGGGGTGCAATAAGATACAAAAGGTTGTTGAAGGCCCCTTGGGTAATTTAAATACAAGCAAATGGGCTAATGAAAACCTTTTCTCAGATCCAATACGGCTCTTTTTCTTTTGCCTCTTTCTCTGCAGGATCCTGACATCACAATTACAGACAATGTGCTCCATTTCAAAGGTAGGTCAGTTTTGTTATGTTTTCATGATTCTTTCTGGAAGAAAATGGCTTTGGGATCTTACTGTGGCAAGATTTTACGCAGTAGATGGCAATTTAGTATTGATAAATAATATGGGATATCCTTTTTTTAAATCACTATTTCATCCTGACTTTTGTTAAATTTTTGCTTTGGGGGGTGGGGAAGGAGAAGCCGTGTTTGCATTTTAAAAGCGTTATTTTTTTGGTCACGAGGATTAAAACAACTGAGCTCTTGACTACTGTATCTGTAAAATTAACATGACTTTGGAGGGTTACGCTCCATCTTTCCCCTCCTGTGCCGTAATTTCAAACAAAATTCAACCTATTTGAATATAGCAGTGAAATTTCCCCGATCTATTGAGTTGATTGTAAGCCCTGCTAATAATGGTCTCTCTCTTTCAAAACATCTTGTTTACTGTTGCATAAGGAACTGACATTCAAATTTGAAAGATAAGTGGATACAATGCAAATGTTTGTTTTTTATTTTGATCTTCTGTGTCCTCATCATGGATTTGCCTTACGTCTAAAGACTTGTAAGAGCAATGCATTGCATTACTTAAAAAAAACCAAACCCCCCCAACCCAAATCCTGTCTTTGAATGAGATTAGCTCATTATTACATAGAGGGGGTGTGTGTGTCCACTTACACACCATACATTTAAAGTACTATGATACCACTTTAAACACTAATGGCTGCTCCCCAAGAATCCTGGAAGCAGTAGTTTGTTAAGGGTGCTGAGCGTTGCGTAGAGATTCCCTTGTTTCCCTCACAGAACTACAATTCCAGAATTTCCTGTGAAGAGGAATTGATTGTTAAACCATTCTGGGAATTATCGCTCTGTGAGGGGGAAAGGGGCCTCCTACTCATTCTCAGGGGACACGGGTGGCGCTGTGGGTTAAAACACAGAGCCTAGGACTTGCTGATCAGAAGGTCGGCGGTTCAAATCCCAGCAACGGGGTGAGCTCCCGTTGCTCGGTCCCTGTTCCTGCCAACCTAGCAGTTTGAAAGCACATCAAAGTGCAAGTAGATAAAAAGGTACCGCTCCGGCGGGAAGGTAAACAGCGTTTCCGTGTGCTGCTCAGAAGCGGCTTTGTCATGCTGGCCACATGACCCAGAAGTTGTACGCCGGCTCCCTTGGCCAATAAAGCGAGATAAGTGCCGCAACCCCAGAGTAGTCTGTGACTGGACCCAATGGTCAGGGGCCCCTTTACCCCTTTACTCATTCTCAGAACCCTTAACTAACTGCAGCTTCCAGAATATGGCCTGTGGGGGGGGCACACTTACCACATTAAAATGCAGCATTAGTAGTAGTTGTAGTAGTTGTAGTTGTAGTTGTTGTTGTTGATATTTATTGGACTTTTTAGCTGCTTGTTACCCAAAGGTCTCGAAGTGACTTACAGCAAATTTAAAAACATAAACATAACTATATTAGGCAATTAAAACAAAACCAAAATGACCCCCATAACAAAGACAAGATGCTTGGGCAGCCTTTACCTGATGCTGAAAGATGTCAATGAGGGTGCTAGCCATGATGAGGACAGAAGTGAACTCTTGTCAATTTTAGCAGTTCCTTGTCACCAAACTTGATACGTGGCGGGTTGTGCCTGGATGCATCACTACGCCCTGCGGAGGGCCAAGTCCTGCTGTTTCTGATTTATCTTTTCCTATTTCTAACCTTGCCTCTGTGCTGGGTGTCCTTTTTTAAAAAAAAAGAAATGCAGGAACCACGGACGGACAATTAACCTGGAAAGCCTTCTGAGAAACGGAGCTGTCATTCAGTTGCAGAGTTGTACCACTTCCTGCAATTCTCAAGTAGATTTCTTACTTCTGCTTGTTTTTCTTCCTAGCTCAAGGCCATGGAGCCAAGGGAGACAACGTGTATGAATTTCAAATTGAGTTCCTGGCACCAGTGGACCCAAAGGTAACGGCTTCTGGTGTTTTCCTTCAGCTGAATTACAAGGCCAGTGCTCTGACCAACAGGTGGACGGTGCTTTGGAGTTTTGTCTCTCATGGGTGGTTTTCTGCCTATACCTCTGCATCCTTCAGAGTTCCCCTGAGTACGCTTATACTCATAACTTCCTCTGTGACGGTACTCACCGGTACAGAATATTATTTTTATTCTCCCCACCCCCTTACATTTACACCCCACCTTTCCCCCCCCAAGGAGCTCAGGCTTTCTATTTTATCCCCACAGCAACCCTGCGAGGCAGATTAGGCAGAGAGACAGTGACTGAGCAGGGATTTGAACCCTGGTCTCCCAGGTCCTAGTCCATCACTGTAACCATTACACAACAGAGGCTCTCACTACTTCTTTTTGCTGCTCATTGTAGCCATTTTGAGCTGGACCAACAGCACTTTTATCAGGATATGAGGACTGACACCTCATTTTTTAACTTAAAAAGCAGTGCTTATATCTGTAGCAATCGCGCAACTATCCACACCCCCCCTTGACCAGTCCTCCAAAGGCCGGCAGGACCTGGCAGGGAGAGGGGTAGTTATGCGAGGTGTTTCAAGTCACAAAACAAATCGTAAGCTGCCACCACCTCCTCTCCTGGGTCAACCCTCAAATGGGGTCCAAGGAGGAGCAGAACCCCACTTCAATATTTACCGGGTTGCCCAACTCTGTGTCACTTTACCGTGACGCAGACAGAAATCCAACAGGTAGTGTGTAGTAAGTGGTCAAGCACCAGTTCAGCTTCTCCGGGCAAAAGGCACAGAATACCGAAAGACAAAAGTCCTTTCCCAAATTTATTGAAAAAGCTACTCAAAGAGTAAAAGCTTGCACATTTCTTAAAAGGTTACAAACAAGAAAAATAACAACATAATATCAGTAACTAAAACATACTCACAAGTAATCAGTAGCTCAAAGCATAGTAAGAAGTCACAAAGTCTGTTCTTCTGGTCAAACACCCTCAGGCGAACACCAGGGCAAGGTAGTCTGCAATTTGCATCTGAATTCCCCAAACCTTTATCCTTGAGAACCCCTCTTGGAATACAGGTTTAGGAACCAATCATTTCTTTGGGTTAATTACCAATTTGCCAATGGCTGTATGATGAGACAATAACTCCTGATTGTCAGAAGACCCACACAGCTGAACTTTGTTTATTCTCAGAGACCTTGAGATCAAAAGGCTCTCCCCAGCTGTGCCAGGATCTGTAAACCAGATAACATAGCATCCCACCTAGAGTCAGGAGGCAATTTGATCTACACTTCTGAAGACAGGGAGTTTTACAATTAAAGAGACCAGATCTCTCACACCTACATGAACATACTAAGTTTAACATACTAAGATTTCCCAACTTCACTGCAATACCTCTCTTGTTTCTCAGTGATTCCCATCTTGAGTTTGCTGTTTCAGAGAATGATGGTGTGGCCATGCAGCTATGTAGATACAATCAGCATGTGAGATTGCTCAGTGGTTTTTACAACTCTGAAATTCCAGTCAGCACTGTTTGTGTGATAAGCCAGAATCCTGTGTGTTGTGGTATTAGCCAATGAAGTTGGCTAATGCTTCCTGCCTCGGGCAAGAACCTGCTCTGCCTACATGCCAGCATCCTAGAGCTACCTGCTTCTGCTTATCCTAGAGAGTTCCTTGGAGCCACTTAAGTATCAGATACCTGGCTCACGTTTCCTGCAATGCTCACCTAACCGCTTGGATGGGGGAAACTGCCTGCCTGGATCTTAATTTCTGCAATCCTCCTGCCTTCAAAGGAACAGAAATGTCAAAGCCCCCTTAGAAGCTGGAGCAATTGTGATTTCTATGCCAAAAGTTCAGTCACAACTATAGAGTTCCAAACCCTGACAAGTAAGAGATAAGAAATTCACCCCAGAAGAGCACACAGATAGCAGCATTACACAGAACTGGTTGTACAAAATAACCCAAACAAGTTATGAAAGACAGTGGGGAAAATCTGAAATTAGTCATGCTCAAAGTAGAGCCATTGAAAAATGGGTTTGTTTTGACTAATCCTGGATAGCACCAAATTACTGTGAAGCAAGAGAAGGGATGGCTTTCCAGTCGTAGTCACATGTCAAAGTGCTACAGAAATCTGCACAGAAATGATTCCATAATTCTTGACTGTGTAGCCTTGTTCAGTAGTCTGATAAAGAATGGTTTTGGCTGTCAGACTGACAGGCACCTGCCTGAAGTATCCTGATGGCCTAAGAGGAAGAGAGCCTTGCTGCTTCTGGTGTGAAATATGGTACATTCTGTGCCAAATCAACAAACAAGGAGTGCACAATAGTCATTAATTTTGTGGGTATTTTGCAAAGTCGTTACTTATGCCAAAACGTATCTTACAGCAATGGCATTAGTATTACCCCTTATGCCTAGGAGTAGGGCTACACCCCACTGAAAGTTCATTCAAGATCACAGTGCCCTTGGTGTTTTTTGCCACTGAATGGCAAAATATTCACTGAACATGCTACTTGCAACAGTCATCGTGGGGCCGTTTTGAGGCTCAGGGTCTCTTTAAACCGCTGCTAAAATGGATATTTGAGCGCCCTCCATTTCAGCAGTGGAAACTGCTTTCTCCTCCAGGAGTAAGGTGCACACCCAGCCAGGGGCGTAGGAAGGGGTGCGGTGGGGGAGGAGAGCCCCTGGTGCCCTCACTGAAGGGGGTGACATTTGGCGCACTGCCCACCTGTGACTTCCAAGCCTACCCCGAGCCGTTGGGGTAAGGGGGGAGCTGTGCCACTTTGCCGGCAACATTCCCCCCCTTCCCCCTTCGTTTTGACAGCTTGGGGGAGGCTTGGGAGTCGCGGGCGGGCAGCACACCGAATGTACGCCATAGGCGGCTTGCTCGGCCCCCGGCTGCAGGGTGCACACACCTCTCCGAACACCTGAGCGGCTATCTATCCTGCTCCTGGGAGGGCACCCTCCGTGCCACGCTCCCCTCGGGAGTGCACCCACCCTGCACAGCGTGGGCATATGCTCCGCCGCTGCACCCAGCACCCACCAGTGCCCTCCAGCTCTTGATCGTACCTTTGAAGGCTTGTCCTTACCTGCATCATGATGTCAGGTGAAAAGAATCCTGTTGGGCCAAGACTGGCCTGCAGGCGGAGTTTCCTCACCTGTGCAGTAACGGCTTGGGTCACAAATCTGAGCATTCAGTTTTGAAACTTGCAAATTGGTAGCTTGGTGTGGATGCCGTTGCAAGGCCAGGATAGCCTGTGTTGAGTAGCACTGCATGTTATCCACAACTGTGCTTGTGGGTGTGTGTGATTTTTGGTGAAGTTATTTCCAGCCCACAGCTTAAAACAAGCTTCCGATCAGAGCTGTTTGATAATGGAACGGTCTCCCTTGGAAGGCGGCGGACTCTCCTCCGTCGGAGGTCTTCAAGCAGAGGTTGGGGGTTCTGTCTGTCGGGGCCTCTTTAGCTGTGATTCCTGCATTGCAGGGGTTGGACTAGTTGAGCCTTGGGGGCTCCTTTCCAACTCCAAAGTTCTGTGTGATTCAGTACCGGTGCTCTGTGGTTGTCTTCTTTCAGCCAGCCTATAAAATGACACAGAGGCAGCTGAACATCACCGTAACGAAGAAGGAGAGCCAGTGGTGGGAACGGCTGACCAGGCAGGAGAAGCGGCCGCTGTTCCTTGCTCCGGACTTTGATCGTTGGTTGGATGAGTCGGATGCTGAGATGGAGCTGAAAGCCAAAGTAAGGCCCAGCCATTGATCCGCAATGTGCTCTGTCCCATCCTTTCTCAATGAGGACACGTGGGCGTGTCTGCTTGGCTGATGATGGAAACAGACTACAGCGGTACCTTGGTTCTCAAACTTAATCCGTTCCGGAAGTCTCTTCCAAAACCAAAGTGTTCCAAAACCAAGGCACACTTTCCCATAGAAAGTAATGCAAAAATAATTAAGCCGTTCCAGACTTTTAAAAACTACCCCCAAAACAGAAATTTAACATGAATTTTACTATTTAACGAGACCATTGATCCATAAAGTGAAAGCAATAATCAATGTACTGTACTATAAAATAAATAAGACAGTATTGTAGATGATAAAAATAAAAAAATAATAAATCTTAACTGCACTGATGATAGTCATTGTTTGGATGAGGGGCTTTTATCCATTTCCGCAGTCACACAATCAATCAATCAATCAACCAATCAATCAACCAGTAGCTGAACTGGGTCCACACAGTCACAAAAACAAATTAACTGGAAAAGCCTCAAAAACAGAAACACAAAATAAATAGCAAAAACAAAAGCGCCAAAGTTAATCCATTCTGGAAGTCCGTTTGACTTCCGAAAGGTTCAAAAACCAAGATGCAGCTTCTGATTGGTGCAGGCATCCCAGAAACAATAGCCAACAACCGCATTGGACATTCAGCTTCTGAAAAACGTTTGAAAACTAGAACACTTACTTCCGGGTTTTCGGCACTTGAGAACCAAGGTACCACTGTATTGCCAGCTCCAGGTACCACTGTATTTGCACTGGCTGCCTATGCTCTCCTAGGCCAGGTTCAAGGCTCTACTATACCATACATCTCTGTCCAACTACTGAAGTCTTTGGGGGAGTCACTATGGTGTCGACCTATGAAGCCTAACATGGCTCAGGACCTCAAGACCTTAAGGATTGCCTCTCCCCATACAAACTGACCTGGACCCTGCACTTGTCATCTGAGGCCCTTCTCTATGTCCCCTATCCCAGAAATGTGGCAATAAGAGAACGGGGCCTTTTCTGTGGTAGCTCCCCGATTGTGGAATGCTCTCCCCAGAGAGGCTCGCCTGGCGCCGCCATTACATGTCTTTTAGGTGCCAGGCAAAAATATTCCTCTTTAACCAGACCTATGGCTGTTAAATATTCTGTGGCCTGTAAAAGTATGGGGGAGTGGAATGATTGTTTTATTATTAGGCTGTCTGTCAGTATGCTTTTTATTCTGTTTTTAATTATGTTTTTATCAGTGATGTTCTGTAATGTGCTTTTAATGTTGTACGCTGCATTTAAATCTTTTGGTAGAGGGTGGTATATAAATAGAATAAATAATATAACAATATAATAACTGTTGGCACCCCATGGCTAGAATGCCCACCAGGAGCTGTGCATCCAATATTGTCGGGCTAGTTCTATGGAACTCCCTTCCAGCTGAGGCCAGACAGGCTCCCTCCCTGTTGAACTTCTGCCTACTGAAAACCCTTTTATTTAAAAAAAAAAAATTCCAGCAGGCATTTTAACTGATTAATTCTGATGTAATAGTTCATTCGAAGTCATTTTTATTTTCATTGGATTGAGTTTATTGTATTCTGCCTAAGAGGCCATTGAATGAAGTGGTAGAATAAGTTGTCTAAACGTTACCGTGAGTGTACGAAGCACTTTGAACGGTGCTATTTTAAATGCTAAGTAGTGTTGTTTTTTGCAAAGGCAGATTTTGTTAAAGGCAGACAGGACTGCGAGGTGATTAAGTAGCAACTGCAAAGGGAAGGCAATACTTAGCAGGGACTTTTGAAAAGGAGGAAGAGAGGCAATTTTAAATGAAAGCAAAAATGAAAGAGAATGCCCCAGGCAAGTTGGGGGCTGGAGGGGAAAAAAAGAGCTGAAACTGGAGGCCATCTGAATTGTCCAACAGACACCATCGCCCAAGAACGCGCTGGCTCAACATCAGCTCACGTTGGATGTTGTTGAGTTGGTTTTTCTGTTTTGTTTTTTGGCAAAGGTCTGTCCCAAAAGACAGCAGGCGGCTTCCCAATGGCACTTCGGTAAAGGGTAAAGGGACCCCTGACCATTAGGTCCAGTCGTGACCGACTCTGGGGTTGCGGCGCTCATCTCGCTTTATTGGCCAAGGGAGCCGGCATACAGCTTCCGGGTCATGTGGCCAGCATGACTAAGCTGCTTCTGGCGAACCAGAGCAGCACACAGAAATGCCGTTTACCTTCCCGCCAGAGCAGTACCTATATATCTACTTGCACTTTGACATGCTTTCGAACTGCTAGGTTGGCAGGAGCAGGGACCGAGCAATGGGAGCTCACCCCGTCAAGGGGATTCGAACCGCCAACCTTCTGATCAGCAAGCCCTAGGCTCTGTGGTTTAACCCATAGTGCCACCCGCGTCCCCCCCAATGGCACTAACACTTGCCCATTTTTTAGGAGGAAGAAAGGGTTAACAAAATCAGCATAGAGAACCGCATCCCCAAAGACCGTAAGTAGCCAGCATCTTTTGTATAATCATTTTGTTAATTATTGTGTGTATATTAGTCACCAATGTGTTGCATGAGTCGTACTACAGTATCTTTTGTCTGGCAAACCTTTCTGCACCAGCAAGATTTCTTTACCGCTCCTCCAATCTCCCTGTTTAGATTCCACCCCATATTTTGTGAAGCTGGAGATACGATGGACTGGGAAGATTGAGAACAAGCAGGTCTATATAGACTTAGGGATTTTTGTGTAAATGTCTTCTCCCTACATGAAGAACAGATTTTGGCTAAGATTCAAAATGCAACATGGTCACAGTTTAATTTTAATTGGTTGCTTTTCTTTCTGCTAAAACCATGTACTAGCCATTCAGTCAGACCAAGTGTTGGCCGCTTTAGAACAACTAAACAATTAAACATGAAAAGTGCTGGGATAGCTCAGTCTGTAGAGCATGAGACTCTTAATTTCATTGGGCAAAAGATTCCTGCATTGCAAAGGGCTGGACTAGATTGCCCTCGTGGTCCCTTCCAACTCTACAATTCTATTATTCTATAAACTTATGGTCAATGTCCCTGCTACATGTTCCTGGTGTAGTATCAACTACACACAAAATATTAATGGAGGTAGAATCTGGCCATCTTATGGCCACAAAAATTCCCTGGGAAACGGACTTTCAAGTAATGAAACCTGCTTTGCGGGGAAAACACATTTTAAAACAGTTTTGGCCAAATTAAGGGAATAGTTTTTGAAACCCTTACATAGGTGGCACCTTTCCCCCTTGTGAATATCCCACATGATACCAGGGGCAACATCAACCTGTTGGAGGGGATATGGAGAGACTGGATCCTACAGACATATGTGGTGGTTTTTCAAATCTGTTTCCCCATTTTGGGTTCTGGTATTTAAAGAGTTGACTTTAATATACAAACTGGAGCTGCAGCCTTCCCCTCAACTTGATTTACTTGGAATAAAGGACATGTCTGCTCCAGCAGCTGCTCATAAAGACCTTCTAACATTCCTCCTTGCAGCAACACATATGGAAATAGTCATGCGATGATGGCGAACTGCCTTGGGCTTCAACGTTGAAGCGTGGTGCTCCAGAGCATGGACAATGGCCCTGGCTGAAAAGCTGGCATGCCAGATTCGTGTGCCAAAGGGAATTCTAACCCCCATATTTTCTCTAATGTGTGGCAACCGTTTTTGGATTATGTGTGTCAAGAAGATTGTGTTCCTAACCCACCGAGATCTCACAGTAATATGTGGAAAGGTTTTTTGGTGTGAACTGTAAGAATTCGATTTGATATTTTTAAGCAACATGGTTACCTAGTTTTATGTGTGGTGTGAAAAATGAATGTATATAAAAGAAAGCCTTTGTCGTCGTGCCTCCGACCAAAGACAGGATTTTGCATTCCACTGACTTCTGCCATTTAGCCCCTGTTCTTCTGCAATGCCTTGCAGCTTTCCGGCACCTGAAGAGAGGCTACCTCTTCATGTACAACCTTGTGCAATTCCTGGGCTACTCGTGGATTTTCGTGAACATGACCGTTCGGCTCTTCATGCTGGGGAAAGGCAAGTAACCCTCTTCGCCCTCTTGTCCCTGCCGGCTGGTGCTCCGCTGCCAAGTTCAATCCCTGGCTACTCTCATTTAAAAGGTCCTTGAGCAGCAGTAGAGCGGCACATGCAGAGGTTCAGGGCCGTTTCACAATAGATACAGCCATGCCCCCTTCTAAGATTATACAATAATCTTGCAGTTATGCAATAATAATAATAAATGGGGATGCATTGCAGCAGTCAGTGCAGATCTCCATGTGTTGCCTTTGGGCTAGATCTACTGTTTTCTGTGCACATACATGGGCAAATGATTTGGTGTGTTCCAGTGTCGTCTTTCAGAGTGACTTAAGTTGTGTTTACAGTGGTACCACATGTTAAGTACTTAATTCGTTCTGGAGGTCTGTTCTTAACCTGAAACTGTTCTTAACCTGAAGCACCACTTTAGCTAATGGGGCCTTCCGCTGCCGCTGCACCACTGGAGCACGATTTCTGTTCTCATCCTGAAGCAAAGTTCTTAACCCAAGGTACTATTTCTGGGTTAGCAGAGTCTGTAACCTGAAGCGTATGTAACCTGAGGTACCACTGTACTTGAAATTCTGTTGTATGGAATTTGCACGTTCTTTTGAAGCGGAAGTCACTTGCAGCATTCTTAAACTCTTGCTTTAAAGCATACAGAACAACAACTCTTGTTGTGGGATCTTCCTACACATTCTTCAGAGTGACCCTAGGAGCCAATCTTCAGTGGCTGACTCACTTCCTTTCACTCTGATTGGCTGCAATTAGAAGGCTTCTCGTTGTTTACATAGTTTCCCTTTCGTGCTGATTGGGCAACTCAAGGGCACTGCAAAAATAGTAATAGATCTTCAACACCCAACCACCCCCAAACTCTGGACCGCTACAACTCTTATCTTGAATGGAAGGGGTTGGAAAGGAGGACCTGGGGGGCTGCTGTTGTTTGGAATAGACAAGATGGGACTCAGTGGTTTGCCTCAATATAAGCCAGCCATAAATTTTGTTGTTGTTGTTGTTATCAGACATGTTAGTTGTTTGTTATGCAGAGGCCTCCAGCCAACATACTTGAAAACACTGAGTGGCTGAAGAAACCGTTCTCTGAGAAGCCTGACTCCAGAGTTCCCCTCGTAAAGTTCCCCTGTTCTTTGGATCCTGTCATTTTTCAATTTCCAAGGTGCATCTCTCTCTCTTTTTTTAGCAGTTCCAAAGAGTAACCTTCTTGTCTGCCTCTTTCTTGCAGACTCTTTCTTTGATACTTTCCACACGATGGCAGACATGATGTACTTCTGCCAGACGCTGTCTTTCATTGAAATTGTGAACACACTGATTGGTCTGGTCCGGGCTCCTTTCATGCCTGTCATCCTCCAGGTAATTGCACTTAGAGAGCCAGCAACCCCTCTCTGGTGACTCCAGGGGCCATATTCCAAACTTGGCCAGGGCCTCCTGGCTCCCATCTATTCCAAATGCCCTTTATTTCTCTCTCTCTTTCTCTGCTGGAGTGCCAACAGAATGGGGAGGCTGTGGCAGAGCCCTCCTCAATTGTTCACCTTAGCTTCTGTCTCCTGGAGAGCCAAGGTCACCCAGAGGGCTTCATGACCAAGTGTGGGATTTGAACCCTATCTCCCAGGTCCTAGTCCAGCACTCTACACCACACTGAGCCTCACCATTCCTCTGGGGAGCTCAAGGTGGCCTATGTGGTCCTCCCCAGTTTTATCCCCACAGCAACCCTGCGAGGTAGGTCCACCTGAGAAGAGTGACTGGCCCAGAGTTGCCCTGTGAGCTTCATGGCTCAGTGGGGATTAGAACTCTGGTCTCCTAGGTCCTAGCCTGGCACTCTGACCACTACACCACCCTGGTTTGATCCTGCCTGTCTCCAGTCTGGGGCCTGTGTTCATGTGGGCAGCCTTAATTGGCAGTCTGGCAGAGCCTTTCACACATTAATTTCTGTTCTCCTTTTCATGGGAGGAGGAGCTAAATCACATGGAGGTCAATTGCTCTCATGATCTGGAAGCATGCTGAATACAGTACTAGCTCCCTCCTGCCCTCTGGCTTAGAGAGATGCAGACAGAGAGTTTGCTACGTGTATACCATTTCTCTGTTCCAAACGCTTCTATGTCTTTCTCTCCCCTCTTCCTGCCCCAGGTCCTTGGGAGGAACTTTGTGTTGTTACTTGTCCTTGGCGGTGTGGAAGAAATGCAGAGCAAAGCTGTCGTCTTCTTCATCTTCTATATTTGGAGCATGGTGGAGATCTTCAGGTATCAGGGAATCTTGCTTTGCAGTCCCAGGCTGCTCTGTCCAGCCAGGCAATGGCCCATACAGTCCAGCATCCTGTTCAATTTCTCACAATGGCCAACCAGATGCCTCAAGAGCACCCTCCCCTTCTGTGGTTTCCTCTGTGACACACACCCACGATACCGCCTCTCGCTTCCATATTCAAATCATTCCTCAACACAGAACACAGCTGAGCTCAGGCTTAACCCTTTCATTTATATCTCAGCTGAAAGGAAGCCACTGTCTGTGCTGTGGCCTGCTCAGCTTAACCCAGGCTACCTCAAACTCAGCCCTCCAGATGTTTTCAGACTACAATTCCCATCATCCCTGACCACTGGTCCTGCTAGCTAGGGATCATGGGAGTTGTAGGCCAAAAACATCTGGAGGGCCGAGTTTGAGGAAGCTTGGCTTAACCCCTCATTTGCTTCCCTCCACTCCCTGCATCGAGGGAAGGGCTGTAGCTCAGAGGTAGAGTATCTGCTTTGCATGCAGAAGATTCCAGGTTCAATCCTTGACATCTCCAGGTCAGGCTGGGAAATGCTGCCATCTGAAACCCAGGAGACCAGCCAGTTGTAGACCCAGGGTGACTAGCCCAGGGCCCATGAGCTGTATCTGACACCCCAGTTTGTTTTCATTTACTTTTTAAAAATTGTTAAATTTACACCCCACCTTTCCTCGCAAAGGAGCCCTTGGTAACAAAAATACAAATAAAATAAAAACATACCCCCAAAATTAAAAAGCCTAGTAAGACACCTAAAAACAAGTTTTAAGAACATTTTAACTTAATCATGTGTCCAGGTAGGCCTGCTGAATCATAAAAGTTTGCAGCAGGCATCCAAAAGAGTACTGCGAAGGTGCCTGCCTGGTGTCAATAGGGAGGGAGTTCCAAAGCATAGGTGCTGCAACACTCAAGGAACGGCTCCTTGCAGGCAGACATTGCGTGGAGCTTGCAGAAGTGCAAGATCCCGCAAATTGAGGTGATAGAGTTGGCTCAAGCCGGGTTAATTATTAAATTTAGTTAATTTGACCGAATTTGTCTATACAGCTTTAATTATAAAAACCTCTGAGTAAATATAATGTATACATAACATTTAAAAAATATATAAATAAATAAAACAAATAAACAATTATTCCTGCATTCCAGGGGGGTGGACTAGATGGACTAGACACCTTGGGATCCTTTCCAACTCTACAATTCTAATATATGAAAATCAGCAGTTAAAAGTTTACATTGTAAAATACAATTACTTATTGAAACACATGTCAACTTTACACTTCTGTGTAGGGCTTGTCTAAATACAGTTTAAGCAGGTGCTCAGAACAGAGTATCAAAGGCCACAATATTTTTTGGGTGCTCCCCCACAAGTCCCATCCAAATTCTTAATGTATTTTTTATTTTAATGAGGGCATCAGGTTGAGGAAGCTTTTTATTGTTGCATTTGTATCCCACATTTCTTCCATGGAGCTCAAAGTAGCAGACGTGGTTCTCCTCTTCATTTTTTCAGAGTCTGGGATGTAAGTTAGGCTGAGAGACGATGACTGGCCCAAGGACACACAGTGAGCTTTCATGGCTGGGTAGGGATTTGAACCCTGGTCTCCCAGGTGCTAGTCCGACACTATAACCGCTACGCTACCCTGGCTGTACTACATCTTTTCAGCTCACTGCCGTTGTTCATGGTTCCTCCTTCCTTTCCCTCCTGGGGGGTATTGGGTGGCTAAGCCTGATGAGCCACTGACTTGCAGGGCTTCCCTTCCAGGTATCCGTTCTACATGCTCTCGTGCCTCGATATAGAATGGAAGATCCTGACTTGGATTCGATACAGCATCTGGATGCCCCTCTACCCTCTGGGGATCTTAGCAGAAGGTATGCTGGAGAGACAGAGACGACTGTGTCGACACCCATAACGTAGCACCGCAAACTTTCCACCCAACGCTACTCAGCCTGTGCCAAGTGTGGGCCTCCAGATGTCACTGAACTACAAGCCCCATCATCCCTGGCCCTTGGCACTGCTTGCTGGGGCTGATGGGAGTTGCAGTTTAGCCACATCTGGGAGGTTAAAGGTTCCCCCACCCCAGCTCTGTGCTGAAAATCTGATCTTCATCACCATCCCAGGAATGGGCTCCAACTTACATCATCCTGGATCGTTGGCTGTGCTGGTTGAGGCTTATGGCAGTTGGAGTCTATCAGTATCTGGAGGGATAACATTTTCTCCAGCGCTGCTCTAGTCCTGGGTGCCTGAAGATTGGAAGCAATTCTTCCAGCCTCGATTCCGGTACATTTGCCTGGTTTTCTGAGCTCCCTTCCTCCTGTTGTTCACATGTTCTCATGTTTTGCTGGAGAGGAGGCTGAACGAAGCTGCATGTAAACTGTAGCCCTTTGCTCTTCCCCGCAAGGTGCCTTGACCTCAAGCCCTATTTCCTTCTGTTTCCAGCTGTCTCCATCATTCAGGCTATTCCCGTCTTCAGCAGCACTGGGAGATTTAGCTTCACGCTGCCCTACCCGCTGAACATCACCATTCCCTTCTCCCTTCTTCTCCAGTTCTACCTTGTCTTCTTGTTTCTAGGTGAGTTTCAGATTAAAGTCTGCAAACAAGGTAATGTGGGATCGGGGTGGACTTCATGAGGACTAGAATTGTTCTTGGATAACTTGGTGGTGGTGGTGGTAGTAGTAATCATCATCATCATCATCATCATCATAGTATCCTGCTGAAGGGAACTCTCCTTCCAGGGTAAGGTTTTGCACAAAGCTCTGCAGAGTTAGGGGTCGTCATAAATTGTCACCTTGCTTTACATTCCTTTTTCTCCCCAAAGAATTGCTGGCAAAGTCCAGACGTTTCCTGCCCTCCCTTCTCCAATCTTTGTTTGCTAAGGCAGGAACAGAGCCACACCAAGTGAATAAATACTGGCACACAGCCCCTACTGCAGTTGTTTAAGGGGGAGGGGTAGTCTGGGGCCTTGCAAGGCCAGAAGGGCACGGTGAGAGGCCACTATTCCAGAGATACGTTACTCATTTATTAAATCTCTATCCTGCCCTTTCTCCAAATGGCACCTAAGGCAGGAGACATTGAATAGTTCAATCGTTACAATTTAAAGCCATCTACCAGCATGTTAGACTGGTAATTTGGGGAGCTTGAGTACCAGTACTCTCTCTCGGCACTACTGGCCTTGGGAGTTAAGACGTTTTCCTTCCTCCAGGGCCGTTTGTGAATTTCCGCTACCTCTACAAGCAACGGAAGAGACACCTTGGACCTAAAAAGAGGAAAATGCACTAGGCCGGAGCCTGGAATGGTTTCTTTCTCTTCTTCTAATCTACCTTGAAGGCAGGGTTAGGGCTCTCTTCTAACGGTTTTACTTACCCTGTTGATCTGAAAAAACCAGTTTTGTACAGTTATAGCCAATATGCATCTCCCTTCCCACACAAAGATGGATCCAGGTGACATTCCCCACCTCCCAGTTAGGTCCAGCGACTCTTTGGTCAACCTGAAAGGCTGAGCCAATAGTCGTAGCCCTTGTGTCCTGTGCTACCTGCAAATAAAACTGACCCCCTCGGTGGGAACACAACTCCCTGCCATCCAGGAGCTGAGGAGCGTTTGCCTGGCTAAGTCCACGGGTGGAGGCAAGAGCTTCTCCAAGCAGAAAATTATTTATTTTTATGGGTTTCCCCAGTATCAAAACCTTTGGAATGGTCCCAGAGCATGGTCACTGCTTGTTGCTGAGGCTCCCAAGCCAAAGTCCTGAGCAGGGTGGTAACCTTAAGCACCCTTTCCTCTAGCCAAAAGTGGTGTGCTGGTGGTTTATTGAGGCCTGCCTCTCTTTCCTTCTCCCTGCAGTGGAGATGGCCAGCTGTGAGGTAAGTCTCCCTCAGAATTGCTACTGGCATGCCCTTCTATGCACATCAGGAGTGGGGCACCTGTCACCCTCTGGATTAGTGTTTCCCGAACTTGGGTCCCCAGCTGTCATTGGACTACAACTTCCATCATCCCTCGCTAGCAGGACCATTGGCCAGGGATGAAGGGAGTTGTAGTATTTGGAGACCCAAACACTGCTCCAAATGTTGCTGGACTGCAACTCCAACTAATTCTGTGAGTTGGACATGCAGGCAGGAACCAATGGGAATTGGAAGTCCCGACACCTGGAGGACCACAGCTTCCCCATCCCTGGATTCATTCTTTTCTTACGTCTGTATTCTAAACCCCTTGATGTGGAAGGACATCCTGTTGATTCAGAACTTCTGCAGAAAGACACCTGTTGCTTCTAGAGTTGGCTTGATGGGACCTCCTCCAGCTCACCACCCAATATCACAATTCTGCTTCTGGTGCAGAAGGTTTTTGAGTGGCTCCATGGTTCTAGATGTGCTTTGTCTTTGAGGGGTCTAGGAAAGGCACCATCCTGCCTTTAGAATTGGGGGGGGGGAGCACTATTTATCCACCAGACTGGGCACAGGCACCCTCCTCAGGGCCAATTTGGAGGTGACAGTTTCACCTTAATTTACTCCAGGAGGGTAAATGGTGGGGTTTGGGGGACCCAAGTCCTGATCTGCCAGTAGTGACACTGACTTTCGACCGTAGCACACAGGGCACCTTACTTAGCCCTTTCCATTGCTGTTCCATCTGTTAAAATTACAGTCTAGGGTGCAGGCACTTTTGTCATGAATCTGTATTTGCTGGTCTTTCGGAAGGCAAATAGAATGTGTATTTCTAATAATAAAGGTTTAAAAACTTCTTTTGTTCATTCATTGCCGTTTTCTTTTTTCTTTAAAAAACTAAACAGGATTCGGGGTGAATACAGTGCTTAAGTTACGCCGATGGCAGATATTCTACCATGGTCAACATTTGAATGGGTTATGCCTCCTACTTACATATACGTATTGGTATGTCTGTTAGTCATAAATAAGGACCCTGACAGAACAGAGGACAGCAAAGCAGAACCTGAGTAGCTCTTGGAGTGATACTGGAATAATTTACAACACGGGTCTCTGGCTCAGCACCCCTTTCCCCTCATGCCCCACCCATGGCCAGAGAGCAGGGAAGGGTCTGCTTGAGTGTTTCTGCTCCTTCCCACTATTGAAATGCTTTCCCTTACAGCTTTACACCTGCATAATGTATCTCTTGAAGCCCCTGATCTACAAGGGGGTTCACACTCTTCTTTGTGGTCATCACTTCCAGTCAGTTCAACAGCATACGATATTACTCATATCCCCTCCAACCTGCCAGTTAATAGAAGCAGAATTCTGAGCTCTGGCTGTTGTAATTCACCATCGATACCAAAGTTCAGTCGTTGTGAAAATGTGAAATTAATGACTAGAGTGGGGAATTTAAAAAGTGCTACCATTTGAGAACCAGACTCTTAAACGTACATCAAAAGTGCATGCCAGTCACACTGTTTAAATAGCAGCAGGGGTTGTTGTTTTTTACTTTTTCTTTACACAGCCCAGCTTCCAGAAAAAATAGTTGTCCTAACTTTCTCTCCAGAGCAGAGGTGGGGGACTTGATCTAGCCAGTTCCAGACCATCTTCTATAAGCTGTTTTGATGGGGGGCAGGGCTGCCCAGCAGTCAATCACCTGATGTAAAATGACACCAGCTGATTCACTATTCAAGCCATGGGAGCTATGTCAAATCTTAGTGCTGTAGAACCAAAGTGCAGGGAAAGATTTATCTCCGCAACTGACAGTGGTTTACCTAAATAGCCCTATGGTGCAAAAATCCCCACTGTTGATGTCTTTTTACATTCCTTGTTCAGGAAACCTTTGAAATGGTATGACGGATTTCAGGAGTACTGTGTTGGTTTTAGGGATTTCTAAATTCTCCCTTCCTCAGGGCCTGTGATAGGAAGGAAATAAGGATGAAAATGTAACAAATTTAATAATAAAGTTCAGTCTGCCCTTACAGAGCAAGCTTGGAATACAACAGTTAAGAAAACAATCAATGATGGGCAAAGTTTCGCTTTAGAGGGTCATCACAGGCGCTCCGTCCCACTGCTGGAGAAGTCTGTCTGCAGAGGGGTGATGTTGTGGTCATAGGTGGCATATTCCGAGGTGCCACTGCCTGCCATTTTGAGCTGCTGAGCAGCGTGGGTAAGCTGGAAGGCGGCATCTGGGTGGGCTGTGTCTGGCAGGAGGGTGCATTCCCTTTCGAGTATATCTGCTACGCCTTTCAACAGGTCCCAAAACCCAAGGGCTAAGGCTGCCTTTCGTAAGCGATTCAGCTCCTAGAAAGGAGTTGGAGAGAGAAAAAGAGCAGTCCTGGTGTCAGTTGAGACTGATAGGGTGTAACGCAGGAGGCCAACAGTAGGTGGAGCTTGAGTCAACTTAGTTTTATCCCAGACTTCCTCCCCAACTTTCTACAAGTGCAACACTGAGACAATGGAGGAGGAAGCTGACAGCCAGTGCGATCTTTTACTGTTCCCCATTCTCCCTAGTGAACCAGCCTCCACTGAAGATAGAACGCTTTCTAATCAAGCACTTGTGCAGTACTGGGAGGTCTTAAAATTATAATGTCATCTGAATGGGGGAAAATAAAAAATCTAGTGCAACACTAAAGTAGAATGAGTTAATCATTCACTCTAAACAGGTCTTCTAAAATCAAGGATAGAGGATGTGTGTTGCTCTCCAGATGTTGCTGGGTATGTGTTTTTGCTGGGTGTGTGTGTTGAATCAAACATCTGGAGAGCCACAGATTCCTTATCCCTGTTTTAAATGCATTAAGGCCAGAGGCTTCTACACTTTGTCTCACTGGGTAGTACTAGCATACACGCTGCTGTTGTCTGCCAAGGATCCGTGCATGTTGCAAAGGATTCTGGAGTGCACCTGTGGAGGTGTACAGTTCATTTAAGCAGAGCACTGGCTATTTCCTTGTATGTTAACGAAGAGTGCGCTTCAGAACACACACAACTGCACGTTACACAGGAAGGGGGGTTACACTGTCCTCTTTCAGGGAAGTTAGCCTCCAGCTACTGACTCCTCCACTGAGAAACCTCTGAACCAACCAAGTACAAACCAGGGCTCTCCAGCCCTGAGCTGGAGAACAGCTGCTCTAAGCCAACTATGCCAGCTCTTCCTGCTGCTAAGACACAACTAGCTCCTCTGTTCTACCAGGGAAGAAAAGTGAATTGCAATTTATTCGCCTATGCAAGGGAGTCCCTGGAGACCAGGGTGCCACGGGAGCCTGCCGCTCTCACCTTGTAGAAGGTCTGTGTTTTTTCAGGGAGCTTCCTTGCATTCCTAAGTATCTTCTGCACATCTGTCTGCGGGGAAGGGAAAAGAAAAATATGCCTGGCTTGCTGGAGCTTGAAACTTCATCCCTCACCCCCTTACAGGTACAAAAAAGGACAACTTCACCACCACACACCCTCAAACCCCCTTCCCACACAGTAGCATTCTTAATGGGGTATACGCTTTACTGCTCAGAAACCTTGGAACTGTACCAGAAGTTGACAGCAGGCTGACATGAATGCTGTGAGCACCAAGGTGATCTGCCCACACCCAGAAGCCAGCCACAGCTTTTTGCACCAACAGAAACCTCCAGATAGTCTTCATGCTTTTATTATGGCTGGAGAACTGAGGCAGAGAGGTTAGTACATCTTGCCCGAGTCTACTGAGAAGGAGTACTGCATTTACAGCCCTACCTCTCCCCCATCCCCCCAGGAGCTGAAGGGGGCATATGGGGTTCTGCCCCTCCCTCCCCATTTCATCCTCACAACCAGCCTGCAAGGTAGGTTATGCTGAGGGACTTGAACTCTGGTCTCCCAGGTTCTGGTTCAGCACTCATAACTCCTACTCCCCGCAGCCGTTGTCCAGCAGCAGGTTGGTGTAAAAGGCTGTTCCATGTGCTCTGGGGCTGCACATTGAAGGCGCGGGGGGGGGGGGGTGGCCTTTCAAGAAAACAGACCCAACCTTCTGGGCTCCCCCCCCCCCCACCGTGGAGCGTCTATCAAACTGAAAGCCTCTTGAGAATCCCCTCCCACACACAGACCTGGGAGCACAAGAGAAAGTGGATGCCTGCCTGTGGGCTTTGAATTCAGCTCTCTGCTCACCTGGAGGCCATTTTGTTTAATCCACACTGTTACATTCTGTGCATAGCTGCGTTTATTCTTGGGTTGCAACGGAAAGGGACTCTTGTTGTCGTCTTCGCCATATGGGTTCTCTTTAGCATCTGAAAGGAAAATGAATCGCTGAAGAACAAGACCACTTCCAAGCAAGCAAAGCAACTGGACATATGGACTGGATGCTTGAAAAGGGGACTCTAAAAAATTGTGAAGAGATACGCAGGACACAAGAGCCCTTGATCCAAGGTAGAACATGCACACCAAAAGTTCCTGGGTGCACAGAACCTCACCATTTGCACACCAATGGTTGGGACAGTTCTGTGAGCAAAAAGAGGGAACTACATCTGGAGCCTTCACTGAACAGGGAAGCTGTGGTGTAGAACTCATGGACCCAACAGGGGAGGAAATGGGCTTGGGAAGACTAATGTCTCAAACACCAAAGGGATTGCTAGAACCATTCAGACAGGCATGACCCCTACCTGAGATGGGGCCAAGTTGGGCCATCTTCCCCAGCCAAGGAAGAGGCTCCGGACCCGGCTCAAAGAGAGACATCATCAGGTTGGACTTCTTCTTGCTGTCAGCCTGAGAATACAGCATCCCATACCATTCAGGGCTGAAAAGAAAAGGAGAACATCCACAAGCAGTTCTACCATTCTCCTCCATGTCCTCTTTTAAAACGATATTGGTTGGTGGCCATCACTGCTTCCCAGGGGAGCAATTTCCATAGCTTAACTATGCACTGAATGAAGTGTTTTATTTTCTCTGACCTGAATCGTCCAGCATTCAGCTTCACTGGATGTCCATGCATTCTGGTGTTATCCACTTTCTCCATGCCAGGCATTATTTCACAAACTTCTACCTGCCCTCTTCTTCTATGAATTTTCAGGAAATGTTTAGGATCACTTTGCTCCAAGACTGGGCCTCTGCTGTGGAAGTTTCCAAATGTGGCCCTTGTGACTCTTCCCCAGGCCCCTGGCTGGCTCTGCTCTGTGACCCCCTCCCTGAGGGCTTTTGCCTGGCTACAGGGATATGTGGGTGAGCGTAGAAATCTCTTGGGTTTTCTGTGGCTGGCATGTTACCTACTGTGTATAATGGCAAGAACTGCCTGTTTTGCTCCATCCTCTGTTTGCCTTTGACCCCGCCCACCACTGATATGCAGCCCCTGGAAGATTACTTGGAGTGAATGTGGCCCTCAGGCAGAACAAAGGCTTTCCCACCCCTGTTTCAGAAGCTTCTGGAACCCCTGCCTTGTTGTGGCGGACATAAGTCACCCATCAAAGGACATCTGGTAGTTAAATCCAGTCTCCCTTTTCCAATACTGAAATGAACTGAACATCAATCACTGGCCCCAAATACATACAATTCTAGCCATTAACATCTCTGTTCTCCAGAACCACAAGCCCCCCCCCCAATCCCCCGGACCCTTCATACCCTAACTGCACAATAGCCACCATGCCTTCGACTTTCAGGCTCCCATGAAGCAACACACAGAAGTTCGGGATCTTGCCCGCTATCTGATTAGCCGAATTCTCGTCTTCAACCTCATCAGCAATCCCAGGACCCACCTCATCTCCTTCTAGGGAAAAGGGAAAATAAGACGCTATCAGAACTTGCCTCCTCTCACTGGGGTGGTGGTGGTGGTTGTTATTGCTACTACTACTACTGCTTAGATATCATTTTTTATTATGCTTATATCCCACTTTTTTCCTGCAAGGAACTCAAGTTTGTGTTCTCCCCCTCCACAGTTCATCCCTTTATCAACCCTGCAAGGTAGGCTAGGTTGAGAGATCGTGACTGGCTCCCAAAGTCACTCAGGGAGCATCATGGTCAAGTGGGGATTTGAATCCTTGTCTCCCAGGTCCTAGCCCAGGACTCTAACCAACACACCACACACTGCCCAGATCAGTGATCAATAGACTAAAAATACAGAGTTGTCACTTCTGGGTGTGGGGAGGGGAGAGAGCAAAAGGGCTCACCTTTGTTGAGAGCAATAGGCAACACCAAATGCCTAGATAGCACGGGGGGACTGGAGATATCCGCTATGTCAATAAACCCAACTATTTCCAAATCTGAAAGGGGGGAAAACAGAGAGAAGGTAGGGGATCAGATTTCAAAAAACACGCCAGCTGGGGATTTCTTCCACACACCCACATAATGTCTAAACAGGAACACACCATCTCACACATGCCCCTGGCCCTCTCAAAAGTAGACCAGGACCATTCCAAAGTGGAATCCAACCACACCTCAGTGGTTTATCCTCAGTTACAAATCCCAGGCTTGGGGCCTGCGACTAAGAATACCCTCTCCTGGGCCACCCTCCCTCAAGCTTCTGAGAGTGGTGGAACAACCAAGAAGTCCCCCTCTGACGATCACAACCCCTGAGAGTGTCCATAGGGAAGGAGGCAGTCTTCCACATCCTTGGGGCCTGAGTCATTTAGAGCTTTCAATACTAAGTGTCAGAAGTGGGACGGATGGATACATTCCACAGCCCAAGTCAGAGGAAGAAACTGCTGAGGAGGAGGAGGAGCTAAATCAAAGTTGTTGCCAGAAAAGAAGCAGCTACTTACCTGTATTAATTGTTTTAGGGACAGGATCGATTTCCTCATCTATAATGAAAGGCTCCGGCCTTGGAAAGGCTTGCACATCCGAAGACAAATGGCCGCATTTCAGAACAGCATGGAAGGGGGTGTAAGCTACGTCTATTAGCTTTCTAGAACAAGAGAGCTTATCATTAAAACCAAAAGTTAAATCCAAACAAGAAGGAGCTTGTTTGGATGATGTTTAATGGGTGGGAAGACTGGTGACAAGACATATTTTGTATGACTATTCATTTCTAGTTGCAAAGAATTATGTGAGCTTTCAAGCAACAGGAATTTTTTCATCAGAAAGAAGAAAGCGGCCATAAGATCAGTGATAAATAAGGCCCTTTGTAGATGATGCTGGGAGAGAAGTTAAACGATAGGTCAGTGGTAAAAGGTCCCAGGTTCAATCCAAGGCACTTCTAGGTAGGCAGGGAAAGACTCTAGCCACCACAGCTAATAAGAGATTATGGGAGCTGTGGTCCAACATCTGGAAGACCAAAGGCTGGGAAAGGCTGGTGTAAACAATACTGAGCTAGATAGGCAAATGAGGTGTAAGGATAAGGCAGTTTCTTATGATCCTAGGAGTTCTCTATGACATAGCTACACAGTTAAACTGGTCTTAAACTAGCTTAAGCTGCCATAGACTCCATTAAGGAAGCAGGCACTGTAGTTTCTAAGAGTGAAAATGACAACAAATCTCCTACAATACACGGAAAACCACAATTCCAAGAGTTTTATCTGTCAAATTTGGAGAGCTCTGCTTTGGAAGCAAGGGGAATGGAGGATTCATAGAGAAGCCAATTTATGTAGCAATGTCATATGATTAAATTACTATCCTGCCAACAGAATTGTGTGCAACTCATGATCTTTTCCTCCCAAAATTTATGTCTTGTCTTATCTGTTCATTTCATTTACTTTATCTATCTTGTACTTTGGAGCAAACATGGCAGCTGGAGCACCAGCCAGCCAAAGTTAAGCATTGTAAAGCCCAATTCATCAAAGTATTAACATTAGTGAGACTTTGTACTTAACTGTGGCTGGACTGTGACCATTCCTGATTTTCTCCTCAAAATACCATGCAACTCAATGTTTATAGCACTAATTTTGGACGGCCATCTGTCATGGATGCGTTAGTTGAGATTCCTGAATTTCAAGGGGGCACACTAAATGACCCTCAGGGTCCCTTCAAATGTTATGTGTCTATGATAATTACCATCAAATATTAGTAATTACTCGGGGGGGGGGGCAGGACTGTGGAGGAAACTAACCTTGCAGACAAACAAGAAGGGATAATGGTCACAACCGAAAGGCAGAGGACACATTAGGATCAGAAGACTGAATTATATTGGTGGAAAAGTTACCCAATAACTTATCTGTGCTAGGTAGGAAGAGAAGGAAACAAACCCACACCATGTCATGCAAGACTCTGTGTTGAAGGATAGCATTTACACAGCAATGCTGATCACAGGTGTACTCACCCAAACATGGACTGCACATTCTTCAAGCAAAGGGGTCCATCAATAGTAAAAATCTGGCCCTCTCCGTTGTTTAAGTCTATGAGCCGTTCAAGACAATCTAAAGAATCTGAGCTCTGGAGCTTTAACAAAAGAAAGCACAACTTCACACACAGTGTCCCAGTTGCATGTAATGCCAAACTATAGCTTTGTGCAAGCAGGCAGCTTCCTGGAGAGGCAATTGCCCCATTCTGCTTCTCTGGTCTTGCTGCTGCTGAACTGCTGTGAGCTAAGCCATTATTTATCTCATCATAAAATCCAAACTCAGGCTTGTGGTTTGTCTTCTGCAGACAAACCAAGAGCAAACCTTGTTTAAAGCCAAAGAGGACTCACCTCCTCCAGATTGGCCATGCACATGACGTATAGCTTTGATGGGAAAGGAAAAGGCAGAGGGAACCGGTTGCTTTCAGTTCGTTGGCCAAGAGTAGCCAAAGAGTGTCGGAGAGAGCCCCTTCCAATGCCCAAGCTGCCATCAGTAACAAGGACAACCTAGCAAGGAGGGAACAAGAGAAGCAGTGACCCAACAAACATGTTGATCTCCAAAAACTATCCCATGCTGCAAGCACTTGTTAGTCGATTATAGAAGTACCAGTTTGAGATTTCACATCCTCAGCTTTCCACCTGCAATATGGGAATTATAACAGCTTAACTCAGACTTGTTGGAAAGGCCAGCCTATGAAATCATTATTTCTTTCCCAAGTCCTTGGGGTGTTTTCCCATGTGAGATTTGAATGTGCCTTCAGGCCTCTCTTTGCTAGTAGTACATCATGTGAACCTCTATAGGAAGGCCCCCATGCATTAGAATTATACAGGATGTGACAGTGTTTAATAAGGGCCGAAGAAACTAGAAGCTCTTAGGCCAAAAGGAAACCTCAGAGATACAACCCGCTCCATCAACTAATACTCCTGAGGCAAAAGAGGCAAACAGAAAGTACTGAGTGGCAAGGATAACTTTCTGACAGGATACTCCTTGCTCACAAAAAAGGGTATGCTTAGTACACCTTACCAGGATGTGAAGTTGTTTCCTGCAGATGTATGTAGTCTGCTCAATCCTGAACCCTAATTTATAGCAGTCATCATCTGGAATAGTCTAAAATCTTACCTGGCAGGGAATGGCAGCCCCCCATTCCTGTTGCACAATATTGCAAACCCCGAGCAGAGCAGACTCCAAGCATGTTTTGTCATAATCGTCCATATTACTCAGGGCTTCCTGTCAACACAAGTTACATACTAGTTGGTTGGGGTTAGAAAAATACTCTACATGCAACTTGCTGCTCAATTATACAGGACTGAGTTGGAGTTTTGAGAATGACAATCAGTCCTAATTCATATTTACAATGCAACAAAAATATTTCTCCGCCTTTATGTTTTGTACCTGGAGCGTATTGTAGTCTCTTGTGAAGGGAACCATCAGTTCCCAGAGGGATGAAAACACAACCAAAGCAGTGAATTCCAGTTTGTAGTTGGTTGCCATGTGTTCAAACAGCATGGTCAGGCCATGAGCTGCAAGATGTTTCCGCTGATATTCTTCAGAGCCCTCAATTGAGACTGGCCGGGTCATTGAGAGGGACACATCCATCACCACCACAGTCGGCATGGTGTCCCTTCTTTGTTCTATCAAATGTGCAAGAGGAAATTGCTGTGGAGGAAGAAATGGAAATAAATGCCCATCAGTTTTAACCTTTTTCAAATTAAATATATAATAAGGTAAAGGTAAAGGTACCCCTGCCCGTACGGGCCAGTCTTGACAGACTCTAGGGTTGTGCGCCCATCTCACTCAAAGAGGCCGGGGGCCGGCGCTGTCCGAAGACACTTCCAGGTCACGTGGCCAGCGTGACATCGCTGCTCTGGCGAGCCAGAGCCGCACACGGAAACGGCGTTTACCTTCCCGCTAGTAAGCGGTCCCTATTTATCTACTTGCACCCGAGAGTGCTTTCGAACTGCTAGGTTGGCAGGCGCTGGGACCGAACAACGGGAGCGCACCCCGCCGCGGGGGTTCAAACCGCCGACCTTTCGATCGGCAAGCCCTAGGTGCTGAGGCTTTAACCCACAGCGCCACCCGCGTCCCTCAAATATATAATATATATAATATATATTATATAATATATTATATATAAATATATAATATAATAATATATAATAACACCTCCTGCAAATCAGGAGGTTTTCCTTGTGGGTTGTTGGAATAATTTTATTGAAATATTATGACTTTTTGGCTTCTAGCCTTTTCGTAAGTTGCTTAAACTTTTAGTAGGAGGCTAATGCACCAAATAAATGATAATAAAATAATCTTAGAAACAACTAATTCCTTTCATTACCTAGGGCAGGGCCAAAAACTGGTATATAAATAAACAGGTGGTGTTGCAAGGAGAGAAATGGAACCAGAGAGTGAGCTCCCCAGAAAACATCTGCTAAGTGGCAGCTATTAATGTAATAATAATAAATAAAATAAATATTAAAACAAAACAAAAAAGGAACCTAGGGAAAAATTACAAATATGCATGCTGGCACTGTGTGGTTGAGGGACGGTCAACACAAGCACAGCAAGCCAATTAAGGATAATAAAGAAAATCTGAGAAGGGGGAAATTGGTGAAGGAAGAGCAGTACATTACCTATAAGGGAATGGATAGCATAAAAGAGGCCAAAAAATGCATAGAAAAGGAGAGAGGCAGCACCTATTTGGAGTGCAAGGGATGGTAAGAAGAGTCTGAGGGAAGAGGACAAATTGGTGGAAACATTGGAGCATTACCTAATAGTTGGTGACATTCTGAATCTAAGATGAGGGTCAAGAGTGAATTCCAAAGGGGTAGCCATGCTGCAGCAATGCCAACAAGGGGTTTTGTAGCACCTTAAAGCACCACATTAGTGTGGGCAAAAAGAAGGAGGAACGATACCAGTATATGCAGAAAATACGTCCTGAGAAGCTTGCAACCTCTCTCCCATTTGTCAAAACCCTCACAAACTCACCTTTTCTCTGTGGCTTCTGGCTGCATCCCAACTGTGCGAAGGAGTCTGAAGCAAACCTATGTGCGTTTGCTCACATTTAGCCCCTTAGCTGCCTTTGTTTCTCCCTCGGCTGTGGCTGCTTTAACAACAAAAGAAGAGAACAATGTTAAGAATTTCCCTGTTCTATCAGACCAGTGGCCCTTTAGCCCAGCATCCCGTTCTCACAGTGGCCAACCAAGGTACCCCCTAAAAGGACACCCCACCCCTAACCAGGACCTGAGTGCAAGAGCAGCACTATTTCCCCACATGCAATTTCCAGAAACGGGCATTCAGACGCATGCAGTCTTATGCACAGAGCCACACTATGAAGGTCCATCCAGTTCTGCATTGCCTACACTGGCTGGCAGCAGCCTACCGGGGGGTTCGGGCCAGCAGTCGTTCCCCAACCCCCACAACCGCACCCGGGGGTGTAAAGGACCGAGCCTGGGACCCCCCAGAACTCAAGGCAGGTGCTCCACCGCTGAGCCAAACACGTGTGTGTCCCTCCCCAACAGTGGAGGGAACGTATAGCTATCGTGGCTGGTAGTTGCTTTTAGGTCGTGAGCAGCTCGGGGAAGGGGCTTGCCTGGCTCTGACGAAGGAAGCCGCACACAAACAACAGCAGCCATCATCATGCCCATTATGTGGACAAGAGGGAAAGTATGTGGTGGCACGTAGGAAGTAGGAAAGAAAAGGGGGCTGGAAAAGGAACTGGTGGCCCCGTCCAATTAGAGAAGGGGGAGCTCCCAGCCGCACTCTGTTGGGATGTGTGAATGTAAATCGTACTTTCCATCCGGGATGGGGACCTCACCCGCGCACCGCCGCCATGTTGGGCCACCCCGTAATTCCTTCCCCGCTGCTGCTCTAACCGCAGCCTTTGGGGCCGGCTTTAGAAAGCGGCCCTTACAAAGCACTTACTGGGCACGCGCGGCTCGGTTGGCCTCGCGCAAGCTCAGTTGCGGCAAGTGAAGCTCGAGGGCGGAGGAGGGCATTTTATCAACCGCGAGAGCAGGAGCTGTTTCCCTGCACGGCTTTTGGTTTTGAATACAGGGATCGGCTTTCCTTGCATCTCCACAATGCAGAGAAGGGTTTTTTTGGGGCGGGAGGGGAAGTAAGCTTGCAGATCAATTTTTTAAAAAATCAACCTTAATTTTTTAAAAATAACTTTCTTTAAAAAAGAAGAATGTGCATGTTCCAAATACACTGGATTATTTATTTATTTAATTTATTTAGGGCATTTGTATCCCACTCTTCAGCCAAATTGTCTCCCAGAGTGTCTTACGTATAATAAATTTTAAAAGTCTGTGTTAATGACGGGAGTCTGGCAATGGGGAACTAGAGGCTTGTTTGCGGGGTGGGGAGGGGGCGTCCATGCTTTTCCTATTTTGTAAAGATTATTTTCATTTTATCATGTATATAAAAGAGAGAGGTCAATTATAACAAAAGAGGATAATTAAAAGGTGAAAAAGCAAAACTATAAAATAGGTACAAAATCCAAGTTAAGATGATCAGCGTTATCAGATTATTAAATTTGGTTCCAGATTTGCGAGGCCTGTGACAAGGGTAAGAGCTGTCTTAAAAATGATGGTTCTGCTGTATATTTCATAAAAGAATGCCAAATCATAGAAAAAGAATCTAGAGCTTCTAGCCCTAGTTGAAATCTCAAATTACTTGCTGCTTGTCTTTTGTGGAGGGCATCTCAAGAGTCATTGATTCATTTATTATATGCTTCTCACCAGTCCACTCTTCATGTGTACTGATGGGGGGGGGGCACCATAAAACTTGGGTACAGTATTTGATATCCCATTTTCAGAAGAAAAAGAATGGATACTAAAAGTAGATTTATTTAGAAATTTAAGTCCTTCATTTCATTTCATTGCTTCTACCGGTGGTCTTGAGAAACCTCACTGCCTCCGTACATCCCTAGAAAGTTTTTTTTTAATGGAAAGTTAGTGGGATGCCCATCATCTAACAGCATCACCTAGGTACCTCCACCAGCTTATGCCTGGCGACTTCATCCACAAAGTGCAGCTTGCCAACATCCACATCACATCCATGTACATATGCATGCCACTTGCCTTGACCACATTTGAAACCTCCTATTCACACATACATCCATGAAAAATGCCAGCAAACACTGGTACAAGAATTTTGGAGTTTGGGAGCTTTTGAAGGCATTTTTGGCACAATTTAAACCCCGTTGCCGGTTTTCCAGGATATTTGCCTGATTTCCAAAAATCAGGACGTATGGCAGCCCAATAGTAACAGTAATAGTAATATACGCTGCCCATCTGACTGGGTTGCCCCAGTAATCTTTAACTCTCCATTCATTCAGAGGGGTTACTTGCGGGTACAGTGGTACCTCAGGTTACATACGCTTCAGGTTACAGACTCCGCTAATCCAGAAATAGTGATTCAGGTTAAGAACTTTGCTTCAGGATGAGAACAGAAATTGTGCTCCGGTGGCGCGGCGGCAGCAGGAGGCCCCATTAGCTAAAGTGGTGCTTCAGGTTAAGAACAGTTTCAGGTTAAGTACGGACCTCCGGAACGAATTAAGTACTTAACCTGAGGTACCACTGTACTTCTGAATCCTTTGCTGTTGCCTGAGGCTTTGGTGGCCTCAGTGCAGTGCTAGTTGCCTGAGCATAAGCCTGCTCTTAAGTGGGGAAAACAAACCTAATTTTTAAATAAATGGAGCAGGCAGAGTAGTGACTTCAGAAAAATGTAAGTTTTATGTGGTGCTTGGCAAGAGAATACAGGATGTTAAAGGCAGGCCCTTTTTTCAACTAGGAAATGTTGGGGTGTGCAGCTTGCCCTTCTGATATTTGCTACTGAATATTTTAAGAGGTGACGAGAGGGGACTTGCCGATCGCATGGTCGCCGGTTCGAATCCCCGCGGCGGGGTGAATCCCGTCGTTTGGTCCCAGCTCCTGCCCACCTAGCAGTTCGAAAGCACCCTTAAGTGCAAGTAGATAAATAGGTACCGCTTTATAGTGGGAACGTAAACGGCGTTTCCGTGTGCTGCACTGGTGCTGGCTCGCCAGAGCAGCTTCGTCACGCTGGCCACGTGACCCGGAAGTGTCTGCGGACAGCGCTGGCTCCCGGCCTCTAGAGTGAGATGAGCGCACAACCCTAGAGTCTGTCAAGACTGGCCCGTACGGGCAGGGGTACCTTTACCTTTATTTTAAGATACCGAGTATCATCAGATTATGTTGCTGGTACTAGAGCTTTCAAAAATACTTGCGGTACATGAAGCTGCCTTAGTGACATGCAATTCACAAAGGAGTCCCACACAAGTTTCAGTGTAATAAAGGACATTTTCAGGCTGCAAATATGAGTTTCTATATTTATAAAAAAATCCACTGATATTAAGAGACTTGTGGAACTTTAAATACTAACAAATTTCTGACATAAGGCATTTGTGGTCTATACTAAGTTTATGCTATAGTAAGCTTGTGCTTACTCTAAGTTTCTTAGGCTTTCAGGTGTCACGAGACTCTGATTTTCGCTGCAAGACACTGAACCTCCCTCTGGAAACTGCTATTAGGGTTACTGAAGTCTTATGACTCCTGGAAATGATGGAGAAACACTGCAACTACTTGTCCTCAATATAAACGTAAGACAAAAGAAAGAGCACAAAGATCATGTTCACTTTTCTTTATTGAGCCATTGTAAAATTTTAAATAGAATCATTTTTCTAGGACATTTCATGGGGGAAAACACAGCTTTTTCCATTGTGAACATGGAAATTTACACCTTAAAATTGACCTACAAATTCAAAACAAAAATAAACACTTAAAACTGATATTCTTTGTTGGTAAATAAAATGTAAACATTACATATGTACAAATCTACAACCATTCATTTGTAAAAGTGCTCTTTAGCAAATTAATCCACCAGCTGTACCTCCTGCTTTATAATGCCATATATACACACATTTACATGTAATGAATATCCATTTTCTGTCTTTGGGATAAAGCATTTCCTATTGAAATACTAAAGTCATCTACTTGATAAATCCATATCTGTACAAAGAGCAAACCTAACATTACAAGGATTATGAACACAGTAAAAAGGAAGAAAATAAGCACTTAAAAGCCTCAAATATGTTTCAGATACCATGAACCATAAGGATAAAAGGCTTTGTTATATTACCAGTAGGAAACACAGAACTGTTCCTAAGTATTAGGACAACTCACTATAAACAGAAGGAAAAAGATTTCAAAACTGCCTTTCAATAACAAAGATTAAAAATGTAAACTCAATCCATGTTTGTTTTTAAGTGAATGTATGGGCCACCTCCGACATATCAGATTTAATTTTGTGTCCGTGGTGATGGTTTTCACTAGAGAGATGCATGGTGATGATTTTTGCTTATCACAATTTGTGATAAGAATGGGGATCAGCCATTCAAAAGGGGGGGCGTTGAAACATATTTTGGGTGTGCACAAGCTACTGAGTATGTTTGAAGTAATTCCTTGAATTCAGGCCAAACATATTAATACGACAATATCCCTCTCTATCCTTCTCTCTTACCAAGCTAACACACCAGCCTAGAGGGCTTGATCTTAGTATATACACACTTATGCTGTTAGGAAGTGCTGCAACTGGAAAATTATCGGTCACGTTAATTGAAACTTTGATGTTAAGACAGCAGTAGACACACCCACACATACACACACCCTTGTGAGACCATATTCCCCCAGACAGGTTATACATACCATATATGAGTGAATCTGATTTGTCACTTTCTTGGTATCCCTAGAAACACCAGACAGAGCTCAGGAAGAAGCTCTCCATCATAGCTCTAAAGTGCTATAAAATAGTGGCTTTTACATAGCTAACAGAAGCAAGAAGTTGCAGTTCAAAGGCTGACCAGCACTCTACTTTCTTCTACACAATACAAATACGAAATGACTTATTTACATTTGTGGCAACCACAGTGCACATCTTTTCCTTACACAACATAACTGTGTGAATACAACATAGCACAGATACTGTACACAGAAATTAACACCCACCCACGTTACTAGGTACTTAGCAATGTGGCTTCCAAAGTTCTATACCCACTATATCAGGAGGCATAGCTTTGTCACAAAATTCATGGAGATGACATTCTCTTAAAGTTGCCTGTGTTTGTCTGTAATTGCAAGGTGAGTACTGATGTGTGGAAATGCACGAGGAAATTCTCCTATGCAAGCCCGCAGAATTGAATGGAAGCTATGCAAGAGGATGCAGGGGGGACTTATGCAAGAGAAATTCCTAGTTCATTGTGTCCTTAGAGACTACACTTTCAACACACCCACAGAGGCTTCAGCCTTAAATGTTTTTTGAGCAGCAGGCCCACATGCTGTCTGAATCCAGGAGCAGATTCAAAAACAGTTTGAGACATGGCAAAAGGGACCTGCTGTTCAAAGACAAAGAAAAATTCAAAATGCCTGAAGTAGCTCTTTGGATTCAGGTCTAAGACCAAGTTGCTAAGGCATAGGTTAATAATCCCCATGCAAAATGACTATTAGCATACTAAGACCATAAGAAGAGCCTGATGGATCAGGCCGATGGCCCATCTAGTCCAGCATCCTGTTCTCACAGTGGCCAACCAGATGCCTGTGAGAAACCTGCAAGCAGGACCTGAGCACAAGAGCACTGTCCCATCCTGTGGTTTCCTGCAACTGGTATTCAGAAGGACACTGCCTCCAACCGAACCTATTAGCTGGAGAAAAACCAGGAGGAGGTGACAGAATAGGCAGCACATCTTCCTGTAAACAAGGAACTCTACATGTATGTGCAAATTAGAGAAGACACTATAATGTTCTCCAGTTCTCAAAATTTTAAAGTATCTGGGTTTGAAACACAAGCAGTGTGAAGCCATGCAACAAAAAATAAGAAGTTGCTATGATGTTTGCATATTAGCAAACAAGCAATGATATCTAATATATCTGATACACATCTTATCTCAAAGTAGATTATATTCTCTTTCCCAACCCACATGATCCTATTGCACCCAGATTTTCGGTTTGAACAAGCTTGTCCTAAATTCCATTTTGGAACATTTTGGTCCACAGATTATACAGTTCTTTCCTTCAGTTTGTATATAAGCATTTTCCCCAAGCGACTTGCCATACACTTTGGCTGGGATCCAAAGCACCATTCCCCCATTCCCACATGCCCAGAGGTGCTTTGGGTTTGTCCTTCTTAGGCAGCAGCCCATGGAAGCAGAAATACATGACACACCACTTTGGAAACTGCAGGGACTTTTGAAAGCAGATTGTGAAATGGGTGTAGCCAGGAGTTTTGGCTTTTTTGGTGGGGGGAGAAGCTCAGTTAGCTGTGTATTTTTGACTGGGGGGCAACTGCCCCCTGTCCCCCCTAGCTATGCCCATGGATTTTGATATGGTATAGGGCAGAAGTAGGGAACATCATAGCCCTGGGCCCTTGGAATTCCACCTGGGCCCACTCCCTCACCGACTCGGCTCTGTGCCCTCTCAGGTGCTTTTGTATGGCTGAAATGTGTCCTTGAATTGTTATAATTCCGAGTTGCTTCAAGATGGCGGATTCTGCTCTCGGGAGCAAGGGCCTTTCTGATGAAGAGCAGCCACCTGTCTGTGTCCCAGATGCCAAATGGGTGTCAGGTGGCCAGGGCTTCTGCCTATGAATCTTGAAGCAACCAACAGACTAAAACCCCTGGAAAGCCGCCACTGTGGAACAAGAGCTTGCCCGCCTTGAATAACAACACTAGCTCAGATTGGAAGCTGCCAAGAGGATCTCTAAAGTCTGTTTTTGGAAACACTCTTCTAGCAACGGCAAACCTTATGGCATTGTGAAGATCTCAAACATATATACCCAACCCTCCCAAGAGAAATTTTTATGGCTCAGTACAATGGGATTGGCTTCCATTATGAATTTAGTGGCCCTAGTATTACTATCATTTGCCCTGTACAATGTGTTCAAGCCCAGAAAACATGAATTGTGACAATTCCTCCTGCTTGTCTGGATGGAGAGGTGGGCAGGGTGTGGGGCTATGTGTTTCCCCAGGAAGAGGTACTTGTTCGAAGTGTGGTGCTTTGAAGAGGGCATCTTCCAATATTAAATAAATGCAAGCAGTGAATTGCCGGGGGGGGGGGGAAGAATTGTGACATTTCCTCCTGCTTGCCTGGATGGAGAGGTGGGCAGGGTGTGGGGCTATGTGTTTCACAACCTCGGAGTTTTGGATAGCTGGAATGTAGCGTATTGTACAATGGTAAGAGTCACATCCCTTGTCCAATTTTGACTCTGGCCTGGCCCAACACCTGGGAGGTTTTCCATGAGGACATGTGACTCTCAGACTGAAAAGGGTTCCCAACCTCTGGTGCAAAGCTTGTTATTTTGATGAGGAAAGGTCCACAACCCTACAGAGCAAATCTTGACCCATTGGAATGCCTAAAGTAGCTCTTTAAATGGCAGGCTTTGCAACGGATTATCTGTATAGCGGTGGCTCCCCAACAGCCAACCACGTCGGATTCTTAAAAGTGACAAATGCACGTAACTTATGAAAGCTTCATACAAGTTTGAAATACTTGTCAGCTAAAGTCTGCAATCTTTTAAGTGTGCACTTATGGGGAGGGACAGGAAATACTACAACCTGCACTGCGATTGAGAACAGCATCGATATTTCCACACTACTTTTTAAAAAATGAAAGAGAGAAGGGCTTTATCTGCAAAAAAGACCAGTTGCTATAAACAGCAATATTCTGAGGGAGGACAAAAGTATTGCTTCTGCAACAGGATCACTTGATTCACTATAGTAATTTAAAAAGTTAAAAAAATATGAACTTGCTATAAATAATTTAAAATCTGTTATTATACAACTCTGGTATGAGCTCTGTGACATTTTTAACTTTCTATGTAAACAGTTCTGAAAAGCTTATTTCATTCATGCAAACTTTCAGTACATGACTTTGGTCCATCTCTGCTTAAGCTTTCTGCAATGGACCATTCCGTTTTCTCCCCTACATGTTTTGCAGACACTGTCCACAGCGAAGAGAGCCTACTCTGGCCCACGGCTCATAAGTCATTCCAGCAACATTTCCCCCCTTGGAAATCCTAATTTTAAAACAAAGCTGAAGATGCTTTTTTAAATGGAGAAGGCTGAGAGTCTTTCTGAAGTCTTTTCTGTTTCTTCATACAAACCCTGCTGCAATTCATTAGGTGCAATGTTTCTTTTTTTAAAGGTACGGCTCCCCAAAAATCTTTCGACATTCCATCACTCCTGTACTTGGAGGCCTATCACAGTTGTGGGTGCTCTTCACCTGATTTACTGTAAGGCGGTCGTAAGCCATTTTGTATTCTCTGTCAAAAGCATCTGTAACGACAGGAGGGGGGAGGTTATACCAGAACAATGGAGCAGGTGCCAGAAATGCTTTAGCTTCGGGATAGCTATGAACTAGGAGTGTTTTCTGCCCAGCTCCGGTTCATTTCTTGGGGCAGGGGGATTTCCCAGTGGACTCTGCTCAGATAGGGGATTCTGAAAAAGGCACTCTGTCCATGGCTGACTTTAGGCACCAACTCAGGAAGCAAACCTGATAAAAATGATTTACTCTTTTTATAACCTTGTCAGGTGACCCATTCCTGCATTTCTGTTTCTTTAAGGTTTGATTTTATATGTTAGGTGGTTGTACACCACACAGATATATTTTATATGCTTTTGTGATGTATGAATTATTACTATTGTTAATATTAGTGTCTGGTTCTTTTCTGTAATACTGACTGACTGTGTGTGTGTGTGTGTGTGTGTGTGTGTGTGTGTTTTCAAGAGACTGATGCCATTTTAGACAACAGTTTTGCATTCATGTTTCACAAAAGAGCCTGCCTGAAGCACTTCATCATACAATTTCTTTTAAAAAATGTGTTATATCCAGATTAGCAAAACAAACCAATAACCTCAATTGGGGGCTGATGGGTGGCCCCCAAATGGCTTGTGCTTCCAACTTAGTGGTGTTCCAACTTAGTGGCAGCAACAAATAAATAGTAGCTGCTTGCAAATTGGGCTGGTTTGCACAATGCTAAACCATGGGTGCATGCATTAGAATTAAGCCAGAGCAAAACCTTCAGCTCAGAATAAAAATTTCTGCAGCATTTACTCTGAGTTTTCATTAATCCTGAGTTATGAATGAATGAATATGAATAAGAGATTATTGTTTTAAAACAAACCCTGGTTAGTTAAAAAAAAAAGTCCTCTTCATATTCCTTGGTTTGAAAATGGCTTGGTCACTTTTTAGTGACCATCAATAGTCTGAGTCAGAGGAATAAACTCATTCTTATTCCCTTTATAAAATCTTCCCCACTCTTGTTGCCTGAAGGTGATCTTCACCGCACACAGGCAAATAGCTATTTACGAGTCTGGCTTTACAGAAAAGAAGCAACTAGGTTTAAATTATTATACTTCATCTAAACAGGATTGTGAAAGATGCTTTGAAACAAAAAGTATCCTTTTAAGTCTTGAAGTAACAGTTTACAATGACTACTTTTATGCACACTTAGCACAACACAACACAACTTGATGGCTTACCTATATCAATGTTATCCCTTCCAAGTGCAACAAGAGAGAGAAATAGTATTTCTCTATAAAGGCTCCTAAAAAAGATACATTGGAAAGTGTTATTTTAAAAACCACAATCTTATATGAACCTACTATACTTCATATAATCCGGACATTCTTCAACACTCTAAAAGTAGTGATTTTTGCATTGTTATTATTATTTGTAACTGGGTCATGATGATAGCCCTGCCAGGGCTAGAAAACACACCATGAGGTGAAGGGGAGTTCTCACTGTTAAAAGAGACTGGAAGGCTGGATTGCACCTGTGGCGTTTGCCTCCTAGGATGGGTCAAGGAAAGGGTTAAAATGGGTGTGATGTGATTGGCCAGTGAGAATGCAAGGGGGGAGTAAAAGATAGAGTGGGAGGTTTTGAAAAGTCAGTTGAGGTTTGTCAGTTGGGAGTTGAGGCTTGGGTGTTGGAGAAGAGGGTGGAATAGGCAGTGGGTTGGTCGAGTTATTGTGAGAGAGAGGAATTGTTAGGGAGGTAAATAGATAGTTGGGAATAATTCAGTTTGAAGTTGTTAGGAACTAAGATTTAAGAAACTGACAAGAGAAAAATAAACCGAAACCATACACTTATTCCTGCACTTAAAAATAAACTTGATTATTTGTTTATGTTAACACCTGTCTGGACTCCATGTGTCCCCGTGAGAAGCGGGTGGTGGCAGCGAAGAAAGCAACCACAGTGGTGGCACAGGGTCAATAGACCGTGAAACGTCCAGGGGCCCTGTGTGATCGCCACAGCACCCTACCCTCCTTGCCAACCTGGGCATAGAGGTTAGGTCCAGATGAAAGCTCTACTCCAAAACATCTGGGGTGGGGGAGGCACCAAGCTGGAGAAGGCTGTTCTACTTTGTACTAATTACCGTATTTTTTGCCCTATAGGATGCACCGGCCCATAGGACGCACCTAGATTTGGGGGGGGGGGAATAAAGGGGGGGAAATTATTTCGCCACCCCCAGGCGCAGGGCTAGAGCGGGGGAAGCCCGAGCTTCCCCCGACCCCAGAACGGGAGCCAGAGTGATGGCGAAGGTGCGCGCAGCTTCGCCATCACTCTGGGAGCTTGCCGGGCTGGGGGGATAGCTTCCTGAAGCCTGGAGAGCGAGAGGGGCTCCAGGCTTCAGCGAAAGCCTGCATTCGTCCCATAGGATGCACACACATTTCCCCTTCATTTTTGGAGGGGGAAAAGTGCGTCCTATAGGGCGAAAAATACGGTACCCTTTTTTCTTATTTATACCACATAGTGGGACTGCAATTGACACAAGGTTTACATTCCCAGGGACTGCGTGCAAAGGCAGAATCACGTAAAGGCAGAACAAGCCCTGGAACTGTCCCTGCCATCCAAGATTTTGAGAATGCGGCTGCCTGAGATCTCATGGGAGTATCCCACAGCTTGGTAAGCAGGGTGGAGGGTTTAAAAGCTCTTTCTGTTAAGGATAGGATTTTTGTGGCATGGAAATAATTTTTAAGCCCTCTGCCTTAACAGGCTCTGGGAGGCTCTTGAGAAGACTCCCAGACTCCCAGAGCCTGATAAATAAGCTTGCTCCTCTATCTATCTATCTATCTATCTATCTATCTATCTATCTATCTACAGGGTGAATCTTTTAAAAGAGGCCTTGTGGAACATGTGTACTCTGTATCCACGGGGCCTATCTTAAAGGACTCACCCATGTCTGGTGATCTGCAGAAGCTGCAATCATGTTAAGTACATGCTTTTGCAGTGCCCTTGAGAAAGAGATTTTTCCCCCCAAATTGCCTGGGCTCTACATAAACACTGTTTTGTAATGCCTGACATTGCTTCCCTTTGTTCTGTTTTTGCCTCTGGGGTTGAGCGAAGGGCGCCACTTTGCTATGTTTCCACATTTTTTTGTGAGCCATGGTGGTTTTGCTTTGTGACCCACTTAGGAGAGCACAGTGCAGTAGGCATGATCAAAATGCAAAGCTGGTCCAACTTGCTTCCTATTCCAGCTACCTACTTCCAAAGAAAGTGGAGCAGAAGCTCTGACACACCTTGTCTCTTTGAAGCAGCCAGGATGTGAAGGGGAGAGTCCCTGTCTGAATAATTTTTATGGCCCTTCCCCCATAACAAATGGGAAGAATGAACCACTCTGGCTGCCACCCTCCACTGAGTGAGAAAGCCTTGATGTTTAATAGTGCATTTGTGATCCTCACTGCTGCTTTGCCAAATAGGATACACACAAGCACACAGCACTGTGGCTGCTTGGACTGAGGGCATGGGTTCAAGGAGTCCGGTGAATTGGTCTGGCAGCACCTGGAGCTGCAGCATTGTTGAATCTTGTCAGATGTGGGCATGATTTGGGTGGGAGACCACTGGAAAGCCCACAGGACTGGATATGCATTTAAAACATTTTCTTTTGTGGGAGGGGGGGCAGTGATTACGTTCCAGTGAACACTGTGAAATAATAACTGCCACCACCTCTACAAGAAAGAGTGCAGAGTGCTTGTTCTAAAGAAGCATTCAGGTATCAAACACATAGCACGAAATGATGTTACAGCCCATAAGGCATCCTATCAAGAGGCATCCTTTTTCAAGATGCAGAACATCAAAGCATTGATACTCTCAAGGGGATGAATGACTTCCTCCTCTTACAACATGATACTATAGGCTTCTTTTTAACTGTGCTCATTTACCTTTGCCTTTTCATCTGTGGCCATTTGTTCAGTCTCTCTAGGATCTGGCTCATTGGCCCATAGACATCATTCATCTTAATACTCTTCACCATGCTTTTTAAGAGCTCCTGGTTAAATGAGCTGTCATCGTTCTGCAGTAAGCGAACCATTGGGTAATTTTGTGCTGGGGAGAAGGAATAAAAAGGAATATTTAAGAAGGAAATGAAAAACAGAAGTGATGGGGTAGGGGGAATAACAGCTGAAAGGTAAAAACAAGGATACCTTTTAAGTTGGCTCTGCAAAGAAAAACACTTGTCATATAAAGACAGAATCAGGATAAAGGGAGTACAAAAATAAAGCGCAAAAAAGCAAGCCATAAAAGGGAAGTTCTGGCCAATAGCATATAAGAGTTGCAACCAAATGGGTATTAAAAGCCAATTCAAAAACAAGCATTGAGACCAATGCAAGGTTTTACTCAGGTGACCCTGCAAGTAGTGGTGGCTGGTGTCCATTGAGACAGGTGGGGAGGAAGGCAGAGAAGCAGGAGACGCAGAACCAATGACAGGTGGAGCCAAGAGATGCTAGTTTAGCCTGCATCTTCTTCCCTGAAGAGTTCCACAATGACAGCACTGAGACTAAGGTGGAGGAGGAAGCTGGCAGCCACAGCCACCTCCTAGGCTGGATATAAGGCAGGTAGATGGGAAGGCTAGCTGGGTCTGGCAGAGGGTGATGGGGCAGTATCTCCATTTGTCTTAATGGACCAGCCACCTCTGCCTACGAGGCAAATCACCAACACAACTCCAATGGTTCATCTTAAAAAAAAAAAGGATAGGAATTTAACAATTGAATGGAAAAAAGGCTGAAAAATAAATTTGTGCTAAGGCAGTACACTGTAAGCCAAAAAGTTACTGTATAAAATATATACACATACACACTAAAAAGGGGAATATTTTTTTTAAAAAACAAACAAAATAACAAAGCAACCTGAACAGTACAGAATGTAACACTCACTCTCAAACACAAGTGTTTGGTTTTGACCTGCAAGACAAACAGATTAGCACAATCAAAATCCCCATTGCTTATCAGCTTAAGTTACTGGTGGTCATAGTGAAGAATTTGTTCTAAAAACAGCACACAACAGCTTCCAGGCTGCATGCCGGTCATCACTTACTCTGTGCATTCCACAGAATATAGAGAGGCTGCCCTGGATCCTTATGCAATTTCATGTTGTCCCACAGCATCTGAATTAGAACGTACTTGCTGTCCTCTAAGATGCAATTCCTGGGAATCTGAGCAATAACAACACAAAAGACAATACTGAACATAATAGTAGGAAATTACAGAACAGCATCAAACTTCCTTGATGCCACACACACAGTGGGAAAGGATAACAATTCTGACTTTCGGCTATCGCATTGTAAGCTTCTTCTGTGCTAGGGCCCCACTGAAGAGTTATGAATACCCTGGCCAGAAGTGAAAGTGGGTGTGGCAAAAGGCAAAAAAGTAAACAGGATTGACACCCTAGCCTGTGAAGGAAGGTGTAATGTGGTTTTTCGCTCTTTGTTCCCTGCAGTGGTATGGATTTGGATTGGCCCCCTGTTCCTGTGCCATTGTCACAAATTGAACTTTTTCCCCCAGTGCAAGGAGCAGACTCTTCGATCCGGATTTGAAACACAGTGGAGGAGGGGTAAAACGAAAAACAAAAAACTATGCACAGTCCCCTGGCACCTACTATTTACATCTCTGCCAGTCCCCTGCACTGGCTATTGGCATCTTAGCTAGTCTGGTCCAGAGACTAGACATGCACTTATTTTCCATTCTTGAAGCATTCTGCAAGGATGAGCAGAATACTGCTCAGTCTTCAATTTCAGAGATCTAGCCAGCATGCTTTCAGTATTCATTATGAGGATATCAACAGGATCTCTAGAATCAGAAACTATCCCAGAACTTGTTCAATACAGGTCTAAAACAGATTGGTAGTTCTCTCTCTTCCTGCCCCAAAACACACACATGCACAGTCCCAAAATCCCTGGAGTGGGAAGCTGTAGGAGCAGAGAAGAGCTGCAGTCGGAAGGCACAAGGTTTATAATAATTTGTCATGCCCTTAAAACAAATGTACAGCCATTTTTTCATACCTTTGAATTCTTATTACAATGCTCAGAGGACAGTATTAATCCTGGTAAGTTACTGGGTAAGTCCAGGCGTCGAAAATACCACACTAGATTCCAGAACACAATGGGATGGTGGTCCACAAAGTCTGGCACTGTTATCACATGATCCCCTTCGTTTTCTAATAAACTTTCAAGCTCCTTCCATACAACAAGAGGACTCAGGTATGGTACAGTTATGGGCTCTGGACTCTGCAAACGCCACTCCAACCCCAAAGGATCCTATTGCATATATAAAGAAATAAAAATAAACATTTTTTGTATTTATTATTACATTTGCATTCCATCTTTTCTCTGAGGAGCTCAAAGTGACATACATGGTCCTCTCCACCCCCACCCTACCCATTTTACCCTCACAGCAATCCTGTGAGGTAGGTTAGGCTGAGAGACTGTGACTGGCCCAAGGTCACCCAATGAGCTTCATGGCTGTGTAGGGATTTGAACCCTGGTCTCTCAGGTTCTGGGCTGACACTCTAACCACTATCCCACATTGGGTCTCATGATTAGCTAAGCTCTACTTTAGAGGTTCTTCTTCAGGAGCTACTAAAGTGGGTAAGAAGAGGCAGCCTTCTCAGTCGCAACTCTCTTGAGAACCTATCCTAGCGCTTACACTGATGTCCTTTAGGTGTTAGGAAAAGACTTTTTCATTTTCCTAGCCTTTTATTCTCTGATGGGCTTTAATTTGGGGAAGGGCCATGGCTCAGTGTTAAGAGCAACTGCTTTATGTGCATAAAGTTCCCAGGTTAAATCCCTAGCATCTTCTGATAGGGCTGGGCAAAGATTCCAATCTGAAACTCTGGAGAGCTAATGCTGGTCAGTGCAGACAATATTGAGCTAGATGGATCAATGTCCTGACTTAGTAAAAGGAAGCTTCCTATGCTCCTAACATCCACTGTTGTTTGACTAGTGTTTTATTGAGTATCATTAAAACATAAGAGCCTGCCTGCCAGATCAGACCAAATGCCCTTTAATTCTAGTATCATGTTCTCCCAGTGGTCAACCAAAAGTCCCAAAGGGAAGCCCACAAACAGGACCCAAGTGCAACAGTGCTCATTCCACTTGTGATTCTCAGCAACTGGTATTCAGAGACATGCTGCCTCCAACAGTGGAGGGAGAACATGGTGGCTAGTAGCCATAGGATAGCCTTATCCTCCATGAATTCGTCTAAGCCATTCAAATTGCTGACTATCACTGCCTCTTGTGGGACCAAGCTTCATAGTTCAACTCTGTGTGACACTTCTGGGATTATATCATTGGTCAATTATCCCCCCTTTGGTAAATTTTAAGCAGGACAACTAGCACCAATATGGTAAAAGCAATTGTGCTTTGCAGAATCTTTGATTGCTCTGAATATCCCAGTTAGGAAGGCAAGAAAGAAGGCCTAAGTACTCACAGCTGTCCCCTGCAATGTGGTAGGCAAGCTCCCAGTGGGAACAATGTGACTGTGCTTGTGATGCTCTGTTTCCTCCACCTCCAGGGGACTGAAGGTACTCATGCTTCGAGACAAGGCATGGCTGGTGTGCTCAGTCCCAGCAGTATTTTGCCTTCTTGGAGGGATCTGAATGCTTCTGGCACAGATGCTATCAGGCTCTTTGGATCTGTTACCAACAAAAGAATATTTGTATTTGTATTTTTTAAATTTTACCTAAAACCACACATTTAAAAAAATCAACATCTACCCCCCCCCCCACAACTCTACAATAAAAAGAAAAGGCAAGGTCAAACACTGTCCTGTTATTTGCTGTTCTAACACACTGCACATAGAATACATCCTTCAATAAACTTGCTTGCCTGCTATCTGATAAATGTGCCAGACTGCTAGCTGGTTCTGGTGGGCAGAAAATAGACTTCAGTCTAACCACTAAGCCAGAACACACAGTTTTTCTTATTCATGTATCTGAGCCATTTCATGACAACCTCCTCCCCATTTCCCCTGCATCTTCTAAAATTTATCTAACTGATGGGCATAGATTATTACCGTGCCACTGTTGATTATTAATAAAAATTAGCATAATGATTCATGCTGATTTTACTGTGGCTTTCTAATGGGTATTTTGGGTAGACTGTTGCTTTTCTGATGTTGCTTTATGGTTTTCATTTTTATCGCTGAATCGGGCCAAGAACCATCGAAGTCAGCCTCCTCTTCCCCACTTTGAGTAGTCAGGATGGAGTGGGCAACCATGACTTGCCTGTGGGCATTTATTAAAGTATTATCAAATGCCCACAGGCATGTCAAGTTTTTTTCTTTAACTGAGTCAAAATGTGATGATTTTACCTATTTGAATGCAAGTCATCCTGAGCAGGTATTAGAGATGCTGAAAATCCTGATGTGGGATCAGAGATGCAGGACTTTGCTGCCTGGTTGAAAAAAGATGATGGAAGCTGCATGTTCTCTGAAGATGGACTGGACTTCAGGAAATATCTATAAAAAGTACCCCCCAAAAATGTTGCAATTAGAGGATTTTTAAACAATGCACATTTGGAAATACTGCAAGCAAGAATCCAACGGCAAATAATAACTTACCTTCCAGGACCCCGTAGATCTCTGATTTCGATGTTCAGGGAAGGCAAGAATTGGTTTCCGCAGAAAGGGCAGGTGGTGTTAAGGTTGGAATCATCTGCTGTCCAGCCTGCCATGATTTCTTCATCATGTACAAGACAGTCACAGGTATGGCATCGTGAACAGCTTGAGATGAGGACCTGCGGAAAGCACTTCATTAAAGCCCTCAGTGCGGTTTCTGCCCCCAGTAGCAAGAGAAATCCCAAGTCATACCAAACTGCAATAGAAACCCAACTGAATTCATAAAACCTAGAGCTGGTCTGAAAGCCCCTCTCAGCTCTGCATCCTATTCTTTGGCTGAAATCTTCAGGGGGGCTGGAGATTCCCATTTCAAATTGACCACCAAAGGAAATCTTAAAATATAGTTGGAAATGTTTGTAAATGTCAAACTTGTTTTGGTATTTTAGATTCATTCATTGAAGTTGAAAGTAAATAATGTATCATGTATGCAGATGTACACAGGGTTTGAATATGTTGCATTCTGATAGGTTACAGTGAAACATTGAGTAAAATTTTCACTGTTTTTCAGGTTCTGGAGATGAAAACAGTCCAATTCCAGACGTGTTGTTTTGGAAAGCAAATCTGAATTCAGTGTAGCTGACTTCTAAGTTAAGCATGCACAGAATTGCAGTCTTATAGCTGAACTGGCAGGCTGGCTAACAAAAATGTTTGCTTGTGGACTTGTTTGCAAGGCAACTTCAACCATTTCTTTGTCATCTGCTCTTACATTTACATGCTGGAACTAAAAGGGTCTGAGCAAATAAGTAAATGTGCTCTCAACTCCCAGCCTTCCTGAGCAAAAACTGCCCTCATACCAATTAAACCAATTAAAACGTCAGTTGTCTAATCTACTAATTAAGCTAATTAAAGATTGCAGGCCTAAAAAACAACAACCAGCAGTTCAGTTTCAACACATGAATCCAGCAAGGCACGAAGATGTTCAATTCAAGGTACTCAGAGATCAGCAACCTAATCCACCATCAGCATATCCTCTTTCTGTTAGTGACCTTGTTTTAAGCCAGGGATGTGGAAGCTTCTGCCTTGCAAGGGCCTTTGGCCCATGGGCGGGGGAAAGGAATGAGCAGAGAAGTGAGGGCAAAGACACCTCTTTGCATGCTGTGAGCCAAATTCAGTTTGCCTCTGGGGACTTCAATTGGACAGGCAGGATGTTTTTCTCTCTCACACGGCTTGTTAATTCAAAGCAAAGAATGTTGGGCTGCATTCTCTTCAGCTGGCTGCATAATGGAACCACAAGTAGCAACACAGCCTGATTCTCTGTTAATTAAAAAACAAAACAAAACCGACCCTGCTTGACCTCTCAGCATACAGAGACTTTTTGGGGAGTCTTTCAGTCTGGGGCTCCTGGGCAGAAACTCCATAAGAGACCCCAAGAAAAAGTTCACGGTGGAGGGGGGGGGAGATGTTGGAATTCCACACCCCACAAGAGCCACAGGCCCATCTCTACAATGTATGGCTGCTAACTGAGCCTCACACCATTTTACACCATGTTCGGCTGCCCCTGAACACCACCATCATCACCACATTTCCTGTAAAGGATGCTAACAATTCAGCTAGGTACGCAAGACTTGTTTGACAAGGTGAGGTGCTGCGAAGATCTGAACAAGGTGCTGATGGTAGTGTAGGGATTGCTGCTGCTCAGGCAGCCTCTTAGGGCAGGTCATATGCCAGGCTCAGGAATATTCTCCAGGAACCACTGTCACGGCAGACAGTGAAGTGTGAAGGTGAAAAGGAGTGTGGAACTTCCCTTCTCTATTGGTTTGGTTCATTCTTGAAAGGAAGAATAACACCAACCATTCACTTGCATGTACCATTTCTCTCTTTCTCTCTCTCTCTCTCTCTCTCTCTCTCTCTCTCTCACACACACACACACACACACACACACACACCATAGGCACATGTAGACCCAGATAGAGTGTTCTGTCTCTACCAGCACAAAGGAAGGAAGTAGGTCAAAGTGAGGGTGGGAGATGAGGAACAGCTGGGCTCTGTGCAAGCGTTGTGTATGTGATGTCACATCAGTCAACAAAACACCCGCTGCTCACTCTCATTCCCTCTCCCTCATCCTTATCAATGCTAAATAACAGATACCAAACCAAGATACAGTGGTACCTCAGGTTACATACGCTTCAGGTTACATACTCTGCTAACCCAGAAATAGTGCTTCAAGATAAGAACAGAAATCGGGCTCTGGCGGCGCAGCAGCAGTGGGAGGCCCCATTAGCTAAAGTGGTGCTTCAGGTTAAAAACAGTTTCAGGTTAAGAACAGACCTCCAGAACGAATTAAGTACTTAACCTGAGGTACCACTGTATGGAAGGAAAAAGAGGAAGAACCAATTTGTATATAGGGTTTTTAAATCTCCTAAATACTTGCCCATGGGCCAGATGAAACCAAGCAGCAGGCCAGATCTGGCCTGTGGGCTGTAGGTTCCCCACCTGTTTTAAACCCTTTGAGATTTAATTATCTAGTCCTGACCTTTCCAGAGCGCAATACGGAGTTCTCCAACATTCAGCCGATCCCCTTGAGGACACCCCTCCCTGTCACGAAAATTTAATTAGTTGCCTCAATGGAAGAAAAAGCAGCTATGAGGATTTTGCTGCACTGCGGTGTCAACAAATTAGCAGCTGAATCACTCTATTTTTAGAGCTGACAAATACATTTTAGATTGATTTGCTGGCTTCTATCAACAGCTTATCAGTGGGTATCAACGATTGCTCATTTGGATAGTAATGAGGCTTCTGAAGGTTCGTTTGAAAGAGTAATGAAGGTCCCCTAGCAGTAACCGGCAGAAAATCTTCCATTAATATTAGAAAGCTACATTTCTGAACTGAAGGGTCACCTAGATTTTAGAAGCTGCCCTAAAGTGATGGCCATTCCACAGGGCAAACTGGAAAGTATATGAACCATCCTTTTCATCAGAACTAACACTAACTTAAGCAGGGAAATGTAAAGTAAAGATGAGTGGGGATAGAGCAGAGAGCTCTTTGATGAGGCAGGAGTCTCAGGAAATCAGATGTAGAACAAAAGATCTGGGTCCCATGGTCCCTTGTCTGTTTCTAGCCAGAAGGAGGAGACAACCTGTTATCTGGATACCTCCTCCTCACCAAACTGAGAAAGCGAGTAACCTATCCTTTTTGCTAGTGTAGAACACAAGCTGTTTAAAAAGGGGAAATGCTGTACCTCCAATGCGTAATTCTGGAACACGCTGGTGCTGCTTGTACTGCAAGATGATACCAGCTCTGATCTGCCAGGCAAAGGAAACTTTGAAAGAGAGCCTAAAAGGCAAATAGATACTTGTTACTGCAGAAGGAAATGTTAGACTGACCCACGATGGTCCTACATTGTCATGGAAAGTACAATTGTTGTAAACAGCTGTCATTTTTTATGAATAGAGGTATATAAGTACTTTTATAAATAAAAATAAATAATAAAAACAGAAACACATTTTTAGAAATTGGAATATTACTAACAAAAAGCAGAAGAGAAGAGAATGACAGGAGATGTGGTCATCCACAGAGGGACAATAAAAGTTATTGCAAATTAGACATGATGTGACATTAGTGCATGAGTACACTGCTGTTGTTACTGTGCAAGTAATAGCCAGGGGAAATCTTGAGTAGCTTTTTGTGGATAAGTTTAATTTTCTCTCTCCCTACCACTATCTTGTGCTGTTGTTAAATAGAATTAAACTGTTATTATATGTTTTGAATTTTACGAGATTTTATTGATTTTGTTTTTTGCGATGTATATTTTTAACGGGAAATGCTTTGAGGCCGGCATGACATAAAGCAGTACACAATTCTAAATAACTGTTGTTGACATCTGTCTGTCTCAAGAGACAATGGAGTGCATCTCCAGGGATCAAATCAAACCACTGCATTAGCAGCACCGAAGTGAGCTCCTCATGGCGCAACCCTGGACAGCGTGTACCGAGGTCCTGGACTGCCCAGATGGCAAGACCCCACTCTCCGCCTCACTGATGTAGTCCAAAGGAAAGCAGAGCAATACGTTTGGCACCAGCTTGGCTGAACGAGTTGCTGGAAGGAGGCGTACAAGGAGCCACCCAACCATCTTAGGGACTCCACTCCGGATCTGTGTAGGGTTTACTCCTTAACGTTTTCTTCTCCTGAAGATATCCCATAAAGTGGAGATTTAGGACCAGATTTTTCCTTCTCCTAGAAGGGCTACCTTTCCATGTTAATGAGCCCCATCTTTCCCTCACTTCCCTCCACAGCATGTGGACAAACTGCCTTCTTGACCATTGGACCCACTATTGGTGGCACCCAATCTGCCAGAGCCTGTCTTTGTATGCAGGGGAAGTCCTTAACCCACTGAGGGTATGAGACTCATTGGCTACCCTCACCTGGTTTAGCTGGCCAGTTGAAGCCCTTCCTGGGGTGTGGTCGCTGCCACATGCTGCCAGCTTCTAGGAGCCGCAGGTGACAGCTGAGTGCAGGGTAGGGACCAAAGGTGGACAAACTACCCCAGAAGGAGCATAACATGTCCCTCACCAGAGGTACTACACCTCCCCTAACACCCCATACACCTGTTACTAAATAACTAAAATAAAATAAATAGGGTAAGAAAGGAAATTTGAGAAATTTAAGGAGAACTCTTACCGGACTGAGAAAAACGCTTTGATGTGCCACTATTCGAAGCTGAACTTTCAAGACTTGTCCTACTCAAGCCAATTCCCTTTAACACAGAGGAGGCGTTCTCTTGAGGAGAGGAGTTGCTTTCAAGATCATTGCAGACGTCCTCATCAGTCAGGGAGGCAGTTTCTGAATCAAGGGCCCCAAGGGATGAAATGCTTGCTCGGTCTGAGTTTTGATCCTGAAAACAAGAATAGTAATGTTTTCTGTGCTTAAAGGTCTCATAGGAAGTATCTGGAAGAAACACCACCATCAATACCAACAGAACCAAGCTGGATCTTCTTCTAGAATAACTGCTTTGAACATCCAAGTTGACTTCTATTAACTGGAAGTGAAAATCTGAGTGCCAAGCAACCTGACTCATGTATATAGTTAACAAATGAAGACTGAGTATCTCCTGCAATAGTTATCATATAGATGCCACTTTCAATGTCTCATCACATTCCAAAATTTATTGGCTGGTAGAGAGCAAAATTCTTTTCCTTTTTCAGGATGAAAAATTTGATCAACAACAATTTACTTGTCCCTACAGTGCAAGAAGACAGAGGGCCCTATTTATTTTGCAACCATTTTCCTTCTCTGTGTTTGACATAACTATTATTTTCTTTCCTCTTGGAGTCTCCCAGAGGAAAGTCAGGTCTGTTAGTCTCAGCGTGATTTACATGCACCTGGCTCTCAAATCACAGGATTTGTATGCATACCCAAATCTTTGCTGAAAACATTTTTATCATCTTAAGTGACAGGGAAAGTTTCTCACACACCTGCACTGCACAAAAGAGCTGCACACCACAGTTTGAGAACTGCTCTACTACAGGAGCCATTTTGGCTCCCCTCGCACCCAGCAATGTTTTAAGATGCTTACCTTTGCTGATGCCGCATACGTAGTAAACTTTGAGTACCACTTGCTGGCCTTCTCAGCAACCCCTTTCCCTGCAGAAAACATGCTGGTCTTTAGAACGTCAAAGGTAGGTGTTAGCAGTGTATCCAAGTTGAATGCAGTTGGAGAGGCAAGAGCTATTGCGCCAGCTGTATCCTGAGATTGTCCCCTGGACAGACTATGAGGAGAAAATACTGGAGAGGACCAAAGTCTGTCCCTTCCCCTTTCTTCATTTTTTATGTGGTAGCTTTTGGATTTGGTAAGGCTCGCCGGTCTGGGTGAGTTTGGAGGAAGGCTAGATCTCCGGCATGGCTGAGCCAGTGTTGGACTCTTTTTGTTGGTGTTCTTGTCACTGTAGGCTTTTTGCAAATCTATGCTTGGTGTACGGCTTGTTAAGGGGCTGCTCATATTGTTCATATACATTTCTATTTCTTCAGCTAAATCTCGCCTTGCAGACGGGGTTGAGGCACTTCTGTCCTCATCGTCATCCTCTTCCTCTTTCTGTTGTTCTGTCTCAGCAGCCAGCAAGGAAAGTGGATCAAATCCCATCTCAACACCAGTTTTCTCAACGAGCTTTACTGGAAAGCTGATGGCTCGCTGAATCCTCTTTGGTCTTTTATGTAACAGCTTCACAGTCTTCACTGAGAAAGGTTCATTATCCAAATCTTCCAAATCAAATATGACAGGAGACTCTGTTTTGTCCACAAAAAGGTCCTCATAGGGAGCATCCTCATCACTGGATTCTTTCTCCAAGTTCCCTCTCTTACTGGGTCCCAAGGAAGACTGTCTGATGTTGAGAGTGTTGGGCCTTTTTCTCTTCTCAAACACTTTGGAAAGAATTTTTGCATCCACTCCTAGTTTTGCAACTATTTGTTCTGGACTTGCCTCCTGGTTAATATGGTTTTTCATGAGTTCTATCAAAGCATCTCCACTCAGATTACGGTTCCTGTTTCTCCAAACCATCCGTTTCTGATCCAGTTCAGCTGCATTTAAGTGGCTATTTCTTAAGCTTTCAACTCTAGTAACTCTTGTTTTGTTGATATCCTCAAAGCAAGAGAATAACAATCCTGCAGAGCTTTCTGTGAGGGGGAAACACACACAAATCCAGGGAAGTGGGGTTACTTTAGTCACAAAGCAAAGCAGTGCAGAAATTGCCATAAAACCTTAGACATCTCTAACATGTGTAGGAGTTTTATGATAGGATGGGGACCCTTATATACTACCATTTTAATAGAGAATCCTGTTAACAGTCCTGGGAAAAAAATATCTAGGCCTCTTATGAATGAATGTATGCAATGGGATTGTTGTCTCACAGAAAATAAATGAGTCAAAACCATCAATTCATGAGAATCAACTGCACCAGCTTACCTCTGCCGATCTCTCCTGCTGTATCTGCTACTTTGCCAATTTTATCATTCAGGCGAACAATCCTTGATGCAGGCTTAGCTCTATTCGAATTTTGATAATTTAATGAAGGAAGGCAGTCACCACTTCCCTTTCCACTTTCTACTTCAGATACTGTATACACAGACAATAAACATATATCACTTGTTAAGATTTGAGCTTGATTCTAGAAAAATAGGAGCATTAACCATAAGCCATTTCCCCATGTTGTTAGGTATTCAAAAGTCAAACTAGCATACCATGTAGACCGTCTCACACTTCTTTACTGCTCGCAGGGCAGACTGGTTTACATATATTACATGTTTCCATATGATACTGTGAATGTGTGGAGATGCTAGCATGGTGCATTATCCACAAGGGAACATGGCAGCTGAAACCTGAGCAGCAGAATCTCTTAGCAGTAAGTACACATGACAAGTGATTGCCCTATAGTGCAGGGAGGAAGGCAGTGGCAGGAGTCAATATTGCTTATGCGCTTATTCCCAGCTTAGACTGGTTCTCCAACTACAGTCATTCCTGGATTGGGATAGCCTCAGTTACCCATACTCTGGTGGCCTCCCACTTGGACTACTGTAATGTGATCTATGCGAGGCTGCCGTTGAAGATAGTCCTGAGGCTGCAGCTAATACAGAATACAGCTGCTAGGTTAATAAGTGGGGCAACGGGTATTTAAGACACAACACTAGCTGTCAGTGAGCTATTTGGCCAATTCAAGGTATTAGTATTAACACCCAAGGCCCTAAGTGGCATGGAACTCAAGTACCAAAACAGTGCCAAGGGGATTTCGCAGTTGGCAGTGATGTGTGACCGTGCCGTCTCTAGGTGGGGCTTTCCCATCTGTGGAAGGCCCTCCCTAGAGAGGTACTTCAATCTCCCTCACTATTAACTTTTAGGAGAAATTCTAAAACATTCCTGTTTACCCAGGCATTGGATGGTGAAAATCCTGGGCTGTGGCAACCCTGAAATTATTAGTCAGAGAGGAGGTGATAGCTTTTAGGAGTTTTGAACTGTTGTTAGAGGCTGCTCTTAACTGGATTTAGAAGTTTTAATTGTATTGCTTTTGCACTGTTATAATAATAATAATAATAATAATAATAATAATAATAATAATAATATCTTTATTGTCATTGCCCCCTTCGGGGACAACGAAATTACTTGGTTACTCCATAAAAACACTAATTAAAAAATATAGTAAAATACAGCAGAGGAGATTTGATGACTTTCAAAGTCCGGTGTTCCCATTCAGGGCCGAGATCGCTCTGGAGAAGAAGCTGTTCTTAAGACGGCTCGTTCTAGTCTTCATCGTCCTGTATCTCCGTCCCGACGGCAAGAGCTCGAAGAGACAGTGACCAGGATGCGATGGATCTTTTACTATGTCCAGTGCCTTCCTATGGCACCTTGTGGCATAAATCTGCTCTAAGGTGGAAAGTGGGCAGCCAACAATGCTCTCTGCTGCCTTCACAACCCTGCGCAACCCCATCCTGTCCTGGGTAGTACAGCTTCCGTACCACACACATAGGCCATAAGTAAGCACGCTCTCAATGGCACAGTGATAGAAGGCAAGCAGCAGTTTCTGCGGAAGATGGTTTTTCCTTAGTATTCTCAAAAAATACAGTCTCTGCTGCGCCTTCTTCACAAGCCCCCTTGTGTTGACACTCCAGGACAGATCCTCTTGTAATTCAATGCCCAAAAATCTGAACGTTGTTACCCTCTCCACACAGACCCCATCAATCAAAAGTGGCTGGACATTGCTCTTCTGTCTCCTGAAGTCCACCACAAGTTCCTTTGTCTTCCTTGTATTTATGAGCAAGTTGTTAGCTCTGCACCACTCTGTCAGCCGCTCCACCTCATCTCTATAATCCATTTCACCCTCCCTTTCAGAGATGAGCCCAATCACGGTTGTGTCATCTGCAAATTTGACAACCCTATTACTAGGGTGAGTAGCGACACAATCGTACGTGTAAAGAATATAAAGGAGCGGACTGAGTACGCATCCCTGTGGTGTTCCTATGTTAGTCTTAAGCATATTAGAGGTATAAGGGCCCAACCGAACCCTCTGGGGGCGGTCTGACAAAAAGTCCAATATCCACCCACAAAGTGATAACGGAAGCCCGAGATCTTCCAGTTTAGACATCAGACGTTGTGGTAGAATGGTATTAAATGCCGAGCTAAAATCTAAAAAAAGCAGTCTGGCATAACCCCCCCGCTGCTCCAAATGTGCAAGGACGGCATGGAGGGCAATCGCCACAGCGTCCTCTGTCGATCTTTTCGTTTTATAAGCAAATTGGAATGTGTCCAGTCCCTCTGGTAGGCAGGCAATGACATAATTTCGTATTATGTTTGCTGCCCTGGGCTCCTTTGGAGGAAAGTGCTGGGTATAAATTTTTATACCCAGCACTTTCCTCCAAAGGAGCCCAGGGCAGCAAACATAATACGAAATTATGTCATTGCCTGCCTACCAGAGGGACTGGACACATTCCAATTTGCTTATAAAACGAAAAGATCGACAGAGGACGCTGTGGCTACTACTAGTAGTAGTAGTAGTATTAAAATTTATTATTATTATTACTACTACTACTACTACTAGTAGTAATAATAATAATAAGCAGCAGCACCACACAATTTAACATTGATTTAGAAATGTGCGCGCGCACACACATTCCTGTAAAAATCTAGGTTCTTTGATCCGTTATGCAACTGAGTTACAAAGTCTTCACGCTCTTCCCAGAAGCACACAAAATCTGTACTTTTCACCAGAGGCAAGAATCCAAGTTTTTCATGTCTGTTTTAAGACTCATAATGGATTAAAATCCCCTGTAGGCATAACCATCTTTTCAAACCTCTTAAATTCAAATGTGCATAAATTCACTTTATGAAACCATAGAGGTTGTTACAGTTCTACATCATATGCATTTGCTCCAGTGAGCATTCAGCCAATAATAAAAAGGGCTGAGAGAATAATGGTGAAGAAAGAAGACTCTTTCTTATTGACTCTCTTCCTTGTCTTTGCATTTGCCCAGCAGTGCTTGTGGAAGGTATTCATTATAATTTTATGTACTGCATTATAATACATTGATAAACCAAGGCACCCAAGGGGGCTAACAATTAAAAATACTGACACCAAAAGGTGGGGCTGCCTCAACTGTTCTCCCAAGCTGCTGGTAGTCTATGACACAACACGGCACAGAAATACAACAGTAAAGGGATATTCAAAAGAGAGGCAGTGCATAAAAGTTGGAATCAAAACAACCCCAAAGGAACAGAATTCAGGCAACATGACAAGTATCAATATTTGATACTTACAAGAACTAGAGTCACTCTCTTTCTTCTCTTCCTTTTGCTCACCATTCCTCTGAGCAGTGGCTTTCCCTTGTTTAGCTGCTGCTTTCGATAGCCTGTATAACAGCTCTGAATGTTCCCCTATCATAATAAAAAGGATAAAAAAATTAACAATACATTTTTTACTTTAAAAAGAATGCCAAGCAGAAAGGGAATCATGGGATGCTGTTGCAATGAAATACAATGGTACCTCGGGTTACAAGACGCTTCAGGTTACAGATTCTGTTAACCCAGAAATAGTACCTTGGGTTAAGAACTTTGCTTCAGGATGAGAACAGAAATCGTGCAGCGGCAGTCACCATTAGCTAAAGTAGTACCTCAGGTTAAGAACAGTTTCAGGTTAAAAACAGATGTCCAGAACGAATTAAGTTCTTAATCCGAGGTACCACTGTATAGAGGTGATATTGTTTGTAAAAGTGACCATTTGTTTGAATGAGGAAACTCAGCAGTAGAACATTTCCAGAAACTTGGGGGACTTTTTGGTGACTAAAGACTGTCCTCAGTTAATAGGGCTGTTCTGCTTTTAGAGACTGCCTGTATTTTTTGCATGGCACTGATTATTAGAAAGAAGACCCTTGATTCCAGTGCCTGTCTGGCTGCAGTTAGGAAGGATGTGCAAAGCTGTTTGGAAGAAAAGGGATTTTTACCCCTCTCGATTATGAAATTCAGTAAGACTAGTGCTTTTTTTTGAGGGGGGGGTGCGGACTCAAGCACTGAGTAAGACTATCTTACCAGATGAATCTAGACGACAGCCAGTAACTTAATCTCTGCCAAAATGTCAGTTTAGAATTTATGTATTCTGGACCGCTGTGACTTATACAGGGAAGAGGCATGGTTCAGTGGTTGAGGATCTACTTTGCACGCTGAAGGTCCTGGGTTTGGTCCCCTGAGCCATCTCCAAGCAGAGCTGAGAATGTTCCCTGTCTGAAACCATGGAGAGTTACTACTGGTCTGTGTGATTAGTGCTGACCTCGATGGACCAATACAGCTTCCTATATGTCTAATATTTTAAGGAGTGAGATAGCAATGCGATAAATCTTTAAATATTTGTTCCCCACAATTTTTCCAGAGAGACCCAGGATTCTGACCATTCCTGTTCCATCAGCGTCTCTTCCTCATTGTGTCATGTAGCTCATCATATTTTCAAGAGGTACACGCAGTAGAATGTGCTACATAGCTGAGGCCCTATCATTCATGTTAGTCTGGATAAGACATCCCTGGTCTTTGTGTCATCCATTACAGCAATTAAAACACTGAATAGAATATGCTGCATTAATTAAGACTGATTTTGAAAACTGGGCATTTCTACCTATTGAAAGCAGTTAAATTTGCAGAGCTACAAACCAAAAGATGCATAAAAACTCCTACCAGAAAGAACTTTGTGGATGCCATTTGCAGGTTGCTTCCTTAGAACTCTTTTAAACTGAGCGATTCCTAACACAACGTTTCTTATCTTTGTCCACAGAAAATAGCCACTTCGATTGCTTGACGGCCAAGTACTTTCCAAAACAGCCTGTAATAACAGTAAAGGAAATTATTTAAATCACACAACCTACGGATCTTGGAGTAGCACACTTTCAGTTATCCCATTCTATATTAAAGCAATCCAATGATCAACCTGTTCCAAAAATGTCATGGCCTAGGATTTTGAGACCAGGTTTCCCTGGTCTCATTCTGGGCAAGACCACCTGCACTATACACTTTAAACAGTCACAGCTTCCTCCTAAGAATTCTGGAAACCATAGTTTGTTAAGAATGCTGAGAATTATTAGGTGACCCCCACTTCCCTCATGGAGTTACCCTTTTCAAAGTTTCCTGGGAAGAGACATTTTGATTCTTAAACCACTCTGAGAACTGTGTTAAAAACAGAGAACAGATGGATAAAAAAATGTTTAGGGGTACTCTCATTGTCCTACTCATATTGAAATACTGCCCCTCAATGAGGCCAAACTTAGATTCACAAAATGTTTAGGGGTGCGCGTCCCCCTGCGTCCCCCCAGAAAAAAAGCACTGCATATACTATGGTTTGCTGAAATCAGACATTGGCCAATTGATCATTATCTTTACAAAGAATTATTTTTCCAGTACTAAAATGCAAGGCTTTCAAATAATTAACAAATATTTACCTTATTATAATAACCATATGTAATGGCATTGGGGTCAACTCCAGCTTTTTTCATTTCAAAAAGGACTCTCACTGCTAGCACAGGCTGGCCATATTGTCCACATAACTGCATCAACACCCGGTAGCATACCTGGGGAAAAAACAAGATTCTCCTTGTCAGATAAAATAATAATAATAATAATAATAATGCATTATTTATATGCCGCCCATCTGACTGGGTTGTCCCAGCCACTCTGGGCGGCTGCCAACAAAAAATAATAAAAGCACAATACAAATTCATTCTCAAGAAACTGGCCAACTTAGGGCCATCATCATATTTCAGAAAGGACATCCATTTATGTCAGGATCCCATCTAACCTAGACACTGGAGAGACCTCTTCAAAGGAAAAGACTTGAGGCCTCATAGAGAACCCTAAAAACCTGGAGGAACTTGCAGCAGTGCAGAGGTGGCCAGAAGAGATCCATATTAGGGATTCCTGGACTCCGACAAGAACCCCTCCAACCCCATTCTGAGCCTTTCCTTCATCCCCAACTCTCCCCCACCATCCCACAGGCCTTGGAAGCAAAGGTGACACCAGATTCAAGAGAAAGTTCAGAGTTGCTAGAGAAGCACCTGTTTCACTGCCAGACAGCTGTATTGTGAAGAATCTACTTGGGAGGCAAGCTGCAAGCAATAACCCAGCAGAGGTCCAGGAAGAGGAAATACTGGTGGTGACTATAAATAATATTTCTGCCCCTTTTGAACTCATCAAGTCACCAGCTCCAGAACTCCCTAGCACAGCTCCTGAATTGAAGCTCCAGTTTCCACACCAGGTACTAGATGTAGGCAATTTACCTCGTCAGGTGGATCAATCTTTTTCGAGTGCATTTTCCGCAGCACATCATAGGCCGTCCTCAAAGCCCTCACTTTGGAATGGCACACCTTGACATAGGCAGGAAGGCAGATAAACCAGAGGCCATAGCAGTGGCGCAGCAAGCACCTAGACCACATCTGAGGGATGGAGGAATACCTCTTGGCTATCTTGTGGGCCGACTTGATTTCCTGCAAAGAGACATTGAAAATATTGTGTTTTAGGTATGTTACACTTTTAAAATCCTCTTCACATCCATAGAAGGGAGATAAGCATGAGGCAGATCTTCACTTGAATTATTTCAGTAACAGCTCTGCAACTATTGACTGCTGCACACTCTTCGCTGGAGGCCACTGAATTGTGGAACAAATTCAGTTGGTCTGCGAGACTCAGTGGTTGGCTGGCAATACAAACAACAAGCAGCTTTTCACGTGGTCAGAGAGAACCTGAGGGCCAAATTAGATGATACACAAGGGATCTGTGATCACGTCTCCCAGTGTTTTCTTCTAAGCTTAAATACAGCTGCTAGGGGGAGGTGAGTGCAAATTGGATCAGGACTAAAGTGCTAGGGAAGTGGGTTTATATTTATTACTCACTTTCTTCAGAAAAGGGAACTTAAAGCCACTTATAAAAAATATCAAAAACAAGCATAAAAAGAAAAAGAAAACCAACATTAATGTATTTAAAAGAGCAAATCCAACTCAGCCCCGCTCAACTAAATGATAAGCAGAAAATTTAGACCCAAAAGCCTAGGAGAACAAGAACATTTTGGCCTGGCACCTAAAAACAGACAATGATGGTGCCAGGTGTGCCTACCTGGGGAGAGCATTCCAAAAAGTGGAGCCACCACTGATATGCCAATCAAACCATCAGTCTGTGGTTTTTTATTAAAAAAACTATGTCAGATAATTGAGCCACAGATCTTCTGCGTTTCATCAAGCCTGGCCCTCAACTCTGGTCAGGTTCTTCTATATCTTAGTCTTCAGACTGAAGACAAGCTATTATTGGCCTATGCTGGCTCAATCGCTCACCAAACTTGTGGGTTTCCTGGAAGAAGGTGTTCAGTACTATGTTTTACTTTGGCTTCTGCAGCCTGCTTATCTCCTGATGTGCAGGATTTGGTGGCCTAATTCAGCAAAGGCTATGCCTGGTTGGTGAGCTCTGACACCCTCATTAATTCCACTGTTGCTTCATTTCTAAAATCAGAAAACTGGTGTTTCTAGTTCATACCTGAGAAGACACAAGGATGACTAATACACTTAATTTGTTTGAAATGCAAACTATTATCTAGTGAAATCATTTGAGGGTGACAGCATGCCAGCATCACCGCAATAGAACATACATATTCATCTGAAATGCAACAGAACGTGGAGTGCATTAGAGGGGAAAATAAGCTCCTTAAATGGTCGCTCAAACCACGAGACAGATAGAGAGATAGATAATAGAAGTCAAGGTGTCGTTATCTGAATGTTGAACAAGAGCAGCACAGTAGAAAAATAATTACTGGGATAACTCGGTCATTACCCTTGCTGTACAACCAGCAGGTGCTCAAAAGAATTTTCATTAGTTAAAGCATGAGTTGGACATATCACTGTATTTTTACATGCCAAACAGTGCTCACAAGAACAAGAGGTAAACAAGGTTAAGTGACTTAACTATCCAAATTAGATATTAAACCTGTTTCCAGCAGGCTGCAGACACCAATAACAAAGGAGATGCCTCCCATACAAGGAAAAAGCCCGTGATTATCTGCTTCATGTCTAACTCTACAGTTCTTATTTATTTATATACTGCCATCTCGTAAAACATTGCAAGGAGTGTATAGCAATATATGCATAAAATAAAACTTTACAAACAGTACAACAACCTACAAACAGTACAGAATAATCATTAAAAGGACAGGCTAATCAAAATGTTTTTAAAGGCCAGTTTCACAGGCTAGTTTTAGATGCCTGAAACTGAAAAGAGGGGATGCCTGCTGAATCACTGTTGGAAGAGTGTTCCACAGCATGGGACTGGGGACACTAAATGCCCAGTTTCTAACAGAGGCCAGCCTTGTCCTTCCCGCCATTTTGAAAACCGACTTCTGCTCAACAGTTGGGACTTGAAAACGGTATGAGAGGGTGTCTTATTGGATGAATCCCGTGAGATGGGAAAAGAAACTCTTTTTAGAAAGCAGCCTTGAAGATTCCTTACGCAGAAAGATTGGAAATCTAAATCTAATATAAGCATTGTATGAATTTTGTTAGTTTTTATTAGATTTTTTTTTGTGGTGGTGCTTTTTGTAATTGTATTTTAAAATGTTGTAACCTGCCCTGGGCCAAGGTGACTGAAAATTATTAATGGGTTAGTCACCAGCAACTTGATGGATTAAGTCTCCCAAATACCAGAATTTTGGTTTGTTGCTAATACTGCATATAATTTAGTAGCCACCTTCCAAACTACTATCTCAATGTGATTTACAGTACACATAAAATAGATGAAAACAGTTCAAAGCAATTTAAAACAAGACTAGACAGTTAGAAAATATTAATTGATAGATTGACAAATGCTTCAAATACCATAACTGTGGTTCGCTGCTAGTAATAGTGACTAAATAAAACCAACAAGGAAGGTGAGGAGCAAAAGAAAATGGAAAAACATTGTTCAGAAGGACAGAGGAAGGTTAACTGAGAAAACGTACTATGAATAAAAAGATACAAACTGCGAAGGAAGTGTTGTTTTAAAACTGGTTTATTATGCCTAATTCTACCCACAAGCACTTCTGTGCAACAGCTGCTGTGGATAGCAGAGGGAAAGAAAAAGGAAATGTGAGATTAAATTATAGCATGGAGTCCCTAGGGAGGCTGAGATCCTCGTTACAATTCAGTAGAGGCACTCAAACTAAGTTCATATCATTGACAAGCAGAGCTTTATAGAGCACCCAAAAGCTGGAATAAATTATTCCCGTATAACACACAAATGTGCATTTCTGGATTGCCACAAGGCTGCCACTCCTTTTACTTCTTTTTCTTTTCAAAAGCCCATTGCTATGAGAATACATCCCATAACATACCCAATTTTACACAATGCCTGCACTTATTTTCATTATAGTGGTGTTGCTGGGATGTCTGCCTCTTTAACTCTTCAATGCAAACAGTTTACAAAGCACTTTAACTTGCTGTGGCGTTTGCCTCCTAGGATGGGTCAAGGAAAAGGTTAAAATGGGTGTGATGTGATTGGCCAGTGAGAATGCAACTCCCAACTGACAAACCCCAACTCCCAACCTCAACTGACTTTCAAAACCTCCCTCTCTATCTTTTACTCCCCCCTTGCATTCTCACTGGCCAATCACATCACACCCATTTTAACCCTTTCCTTGACCCATCCTAGGAGGCAAACGCCACACTTGCTCTTTAAATTTCCTGAGTTTTTCTCAAAAGCAGCTTACGAGGGAGTATGGGGAAGCTGCTGTTTAAGAGATAATCTAGTTCAAAGTCCCAAAGGGCACAAGCTTGTTACATATGTGACCCAGCTTGTTGGGTTGGGAGAGAGGAAGAGGTTGTGCATAAGAACGTAAGAAGAGCCCAGATGGAGCAGGCCAAAAGCCCATCTTGTCCTGTTCTTACAGTGGTCAACCAGACACCTCTGGGAAGCCCACAAGCCGAACCTCAGCCCAACATCAGAGTGGGTGGCTATCCCAATATGATGTTGGACTACAACTGCCATTGTCCCTAGCCAGCAGGACCAGCAGTCAGGGATGATGGGAATTGTGTTCCAGCAGCATCTGGGGACCCTGTCCCTGCCTCCCAGGGCTAATAAAGGCTGATCTATAAAAAATAATAATGTTCTTTCACATTTAATACTATACTGGAATGCATTTCTTTTAGGTAAATTATACACTGAACTATGTGCAGGTATTCAATAACTCTTGCTGCAGCCTGTTCCAAACCACATAACTTTTGTTATGTGTTTTATATTGTAATTTTATGTTGTGAACCACCCTGAGATCTATGGATGAATGGGAGTATACAAATTTAATAAATGGGAATGAATGAATTAACTGCGCTCTCTCAACTGTCCATGGCAGCCAGCAGCAATTTGCTGTAACTCGCCCCAAGTTTGAAGAGACTGTAAAAAGCACTGCAGCAAACTCCTTGGGAGAAACAGTGAAACCAGGATACACAGAACACCGAAGGGTGCCGCATGCTTACTAAGTACCTGTTTTGTTCTCCTGAACATTGGCAACGGGCTGTTGGGACTGCTGGCTTTTGAAGACAATCTGCTGTTCTGTATTGTCAGGAGTGCCTTAGGCCGCTCAAACAGATCTTGCTGCAGTACAGGAAATCCACTATAACTGAAAAAGAAGGGAGACGCCATCTTATTTTATTTACTTATGCCCCAACACCATACAGAGGGCTTTGGGCCATGATGCTGCTTTGACTACAACTGATATTTTCGTGGGCTACAGTTCTATTATAGGAGTAAAAAATTGAATAGAGAACACACAAGCTTGCTGTACTTTCTTTGTTTTTTCAAGTAAAAACCCTGACCGGGGGGGGGGGGCAGAAAGAAAAAGACATCCTTCAAGCATTTATTTACTGAGCGGAATCAGCATATAATGGTTCAGTAACTGACCATATTTGGCCCTCTGAGAATTGCTGTCCATCTTCATAATTGAGACAACTAAGAGATGAGGAGGGATGAATGGAGGGACTTACAAAGTTGCCTGGTAATGAGTCTGGGCTATGGTCATTACTCTTACTGGCTGTGGGTCTCTGGGGTGTGTGTGTCTTAGGCAGAGAAGGATCTTTCCAGTCATGTGTTGCCTGGTCCTTGGAGATAGAACCTTCTGCACACAAAGCATGTGCTCTGCCACCAAACTATGAAATTGCCGTGAAAAATGGAGTAAGTGACAGGTTAACTTGGGCCCCCTCTTCTTTGTATGACCCTTCAGTAAAACTCTTTCCTGAGCAGAGATCTATATACTCACTTAAGGCTGAGTATTTAAGTAAGGATTTTTATTTTTTTTTAGTGTGCTATTCAATTAGAGTGACAACTTCATTAGTATTGACTGCATTTATGCCATGAACATCTGAAAAGCTTATTTAGTTTCTAACGAACAAAGAAATAGCAGAAGCCCATAAAAATCAATACTGACCTGCAAACTCATTTGAAAGAGAAAATTAGATTGCGGGATTTTTTAAAAAAGGACTTTCAGGAAGACCAAAATAAACAAACAAACCCACCAACCACCAATTGGTGGTTGTCAAAATAAGCAAAGGTCTGGTGTTCAATCTGGGGAGTGGATGGTGGGTGATACACACACACACACACACACACACACACACACACACACACATATACACATACATATACACACACACACACATTCCAAAGGGTTACCTGTACTGTGATGGAACCTCTTCTCCATTGGGAAGGTGGGGGATCTCCGGGGGAGTTATGAAAACTGTGTGCTCACTCTTGTATGATTCATCCAGTTCTATAAGCCGCATGTCACCCGTCCTATCCATATCTACCTGCATAAAATAGTTTTAAAATGTATTTTATCTCAAGTACAACATATGCTAACATTTTGGAAGCAGGGTATTGTTCATACAATGGTGTGTAGAAAAAACAGTTGCCAATGATACAGTAACATTAGGGCTTTTACAATCAAGTGGAATGAAATTTTTATGAAACATTTAGATAATGTTTCCTGTGTTTTACTGCCATTATTTGCAATTCCCCCACCTTCGGTCTCCAATCTCTTTAAAAAAAGAAAAAGGAAAGAAAAAGGCTGCGTCTTGGACTTCCTTTGAAGAAATTTAGCAATTCAGTATAAAGATGAGAGCATTGTTTTCCGCATACTGCTTTCAAAGGTTTGTTGGTCTCAAGTCATATCCCTTTCATAGAATATTGTCATGCCTTGTTTATCTTGAAAGTGATTCCAGCAGTCAGCTTCTCACAAAAAGTGATAAGTGATATTTTTCAGCTGCTCATTTTATGCTATATGTAGAACAAGGAGACAGGACTAGCTTGGTTAAGCATGTTTCAGTGTGAGTGTGTGTTTATGTAATAAATACATTGGCATGACACACAATGAACATACTTAACCAAGCTAGTCCTGTTTCCTTGCTCTGCATAGCAAAACCACTGCTCCCTTTGTAAAAAGGCAATTTCCTCACAGGATCCTATGTCAGGGAAGGCTGCCTACCGCCGAGGAGTCCCCCCCCCCCCCACTTCTTGCAGCAGAATTGTCTGTAATCAGTGGCACTTGAGCTGGCCATCTTTCTAGCATATGGCAGGAAAGAAATGGCCAATTTCCATAGTTGCTGAATTTCTCTCAAGTGTGTGACATGCACTTTATGTTGCAACAATTAAGTCAAGGGTAAGGGTTAAGTCAAGGTTTTTTTTGCAAAAAAACAAAAGCCACCATCTTCAGCACATTTTGCAGTTTTCAGAAATTTTAGGGGCACATTAGTGCCAGACTGAGTGTCAGCTGTGAAGATGTCAACTATATGGACACTGACGGATTTAATAAAATCTTTGGTATCAGAGCCAATTAGATCAGTCTTTGCCAACATCGTGCTCTCCAAATGCTGCTGATCAACAACTCCCATCAGCAACAGTGGGCAGTGTGGGGCCATGAGAGCCACTCAAAATTACCTAGAGTTGCCAAATCCTATGTTAGCAGAGTGTTTGTTGTCAGACATGGTTCAATGGAGAAGTATGTCAGCCACACTTACTTTATTTACACAGTCATCAAAAAATGCAAGACTTGCATCTTTATCACTGACAAAGGAGCATTCTTCAATGAAGCGAATGAACATTTGTGTCTTGGTCATCATAGTGTAAAACTTCTGATGTGAACGGTCACGGCTTTTTAAGAACCCTATAAAGTTAAAACATTTGATGTTATAAACGTGGTTGGCAGGGAAAGCAAAGAACATATACTCCACTAAGAAAAGGAAATTAAATAAACATTCCATATGGGGTCCCCGCTACCATCGTCAGGAGCCACAAAAGTGCAAGAAACTCAAACTCTGAATGTCAAGTTGAAAAACCTCCAAAAACTAGACACTGAATGTAGCCTAAAGCTTAAGTACTTAAGCCCAGGTGAAACCATGGCAGGAATTCCAAGGGATGTTAAATGAACTGCAGGAAGATACTGAAATACTGCCTGGGCCTAAAACAGACAGGTATGCATTCACAGAGTCATAGAATTATGGGGATGGAAGGATCATCTAGTCCAACCCTCTACAATGCAGGAATCACAGCTAAAGAATCTGTGACAGAAGGCCATCCAACCTGTTTAAACACCTGCAATTCAACTAAGTGTTACTTTCAATGGGTCTACTCTGAGTAAAACTTAGTTGGATGCAATCCCTTTACAGCTTTCCCCTTGCCAGTCATTTAAAACCAAGCTACAAACTGGAGGAAACTGTTCCTTTACCTTGCAGCTCAAATAGGGAACTTGCATCTGTTGCTGTTTCAGAAGGTGCTTGGGTAATGGGTCTTAGATATGACCTGTAACCTTTTAGGATAGAGGCCATGAAACAGAGGAACGCCTCCTGGATTTCCACATCTAACAGATGCAGCTTCTCCCCTGAATGGAAATCATAGTCATTCATAGCCAGCTCCATCAGTGCGTCATCTCTTGGTCTTTGCTGCACTGTGAATAAAAGGACAAAATATGAAAACGTTCCCAGTATTGAGTTAGCATTTCCTTTCTGCTCCACAGGGCTTACTTCATTATCCCACCTTGCTAAGTTACTTATGCTACTTATAAGTGGCAAGCATTGCATGTCTCTTTCTGTCAAGATGTTTCAAGACCAATAAACTTATTTGCATCCTCAATGTGTTATTCAGAAGCGCGTAGCATACAGTCACAAATGGAGGCAAGTGTAATTTTGCTTCAAGCACTGAGACACCAAAGAATGCATATCCTACCATCCCCAATGACTACCAAACACTTATATTGGCTGTCTGACCAGCCTCTCTGTGACATGAGAACAGCTGCCAAGCTAACATGGCCCACCCTGACATCAGAGCACATCAACCAATGGTACTAAGAGAGGCTGGGAAAGCAGAAGGGAGAGACACAGAGGAAGCAAGCATAAGGTAGGGAATGCAGAGCAACCAGGAGGGAGGTTTGGCAATACTAATATCCCATCTTACTGGTGACCTCATCACTAGTTCCCTAGATCCGGTTTAAATAGTGGGATACAGCTATGGCAGAGAAGGATGCAAATCACTAGTCTCCAAGATAGACAAAAGACTCAGACGAGCACATTTACTTTTTGCAGAAAAGGCGTCGCTATGGAAACTATGACAGAATTAGTCTGGGTGAAAACACAGTGATATGCACATAGAAAAAGACAATTTATGTAAGCTTTTGAAATGCATACATCAGTTAGTGATATAGCTTAAGCCCCCGGGGTGAAATCTGCCAAGGACTGCTCCTGTGTGACTCCTGGTTATTTCAGTGGAATTTGCATGTGGCTCTTGATGCACACTTATATCACCTCAGTGGAATAATAAAGGGCTCAAGAGAAATAACATTTTTAATAAAGGAAACCACTGTAGATACCTCTGCTCTGAGCAAGAGTCTAACAGATCTTATGAATTTATCTATTATATCAATATGTTATAGTTCCTCCCAAACAACAAAAGCTGGGTACATGGTTCTCCCCTCCCCCAATTTTATCACCACATTTTCCCTGTGAGGTAGGTCAGGCTGACAGATATCAACCGGCCCAAGGTCACCCAGGCTGAATAGGGATTTCAAATGTGGTCCCTCTGGTACTAGTCCAGCACTTTGACCAGTACACCATACTGGCTTTCTAAATGCATTTATTCATGTTTATCAATAAATATGAAACAAAAATAAAATATAAAGCAGCAAAAATGTTCATTGCAGCAGAGGTAGTATAAAACAGAATGTATTTAAAGTACAATTTAAATGCCTGGGTAAATAAAAAGGTGTCAGGCACATGACATTTTTAATCTTGGAAAATAATTTTTATTTGATTTTCAAAGCTGGACATTTTAACAAGCCCAGCTTTTCAAATACATAACATTTATGCAACCTATTAAAACAGTAATTCACAGAAGTTCCAGAAAGGTAGCCGTGTTTGTTGTTTGTGCTGCAACAGACTTTCATGGGACTTTAAAGACTAACAGATTTATTATGGCATAATGATTTGTTTAGCATTTAAGATGCCACAAGTCTCTTAGTCTAATTTTGTCAAAAATTATTACAAAATTTCAAAATAATGAAAAACCTTGTCTGGGTTCCTCTAGGCAAGGATGGCTGGCTGAGAGCTAAACTGAGCTACAGTCCTTTCCCAAATCACTATCTGTTCCATCTGTATAGAATAAGGAACACCATATGTTTCTCCCCTCTTCAAAGACAGCTTTTTCACTGGATTCCCTGAAGTCCACTCCTGCTAAGTAGCACAACAGCTTAACCATCTTAAAGCATGAACAACTACAACAAGCCACTGCATATGCCAATCTCTGTGTCATTTTCCCCACTTACATTCTGCTAGCTGCTGATACAAGTTATTTAGAGTGTTCATCAGATTTTTACAGGGTTTCTTTGGCAAGATCTTCCATGCAATATTTCTTTTATCTCCTGGTCTGGAAATAAAAACAGAGGTATTATGCAAAACATGGTATTTTGAAAATACAAAGCAACAGCTAAAAAGTGTACACATAAATGGTTATCTAGGTATGGAAATCTTTATTTATAGATGACAGTGTATTTTTAAATATGCTTGTGAAAAGATGACATCTGGCAAAGTGTCCTTCACTGCACTCGGATTATTCAAGCTTTTGCTCTCCTCTGTTGCTGTTGGAAACCTTGCAAGCATGATTTCCCTCCCCCTCACTTCTTTCTGTGGGAAGCACCCAACATGCTGTTTGTTTCTATTAATATTTTAAATCTTATCTGGTCCTCTGCTTCCATACTAATTGATTCAGCTTCTCATCTCTCAATTCCCAGCCTTGTTGCCTCGGCTGATGGTTTCCTTTCAGTATTTCCTTGAAGCATGTGAGAGTCCTAAATATCTGATACCCTGACACCTGTATGGCACACTCATACAGTTTACTAACATTTTGGTTTGGACACGAGTAAAGTCAAAAACCACTCCTGCTCTCCTTTCTACAGCTGCAATTGCAACACCCTAAAAAAAGCTCAACAACTCTGGGGTAAAATCATCATAAAAACAACAACTTCAATCCTATTCAATCCTAAAAAAAGGTTAACAACTTTGGTCGGCCCTCACAGCCCTTCACTTCATCAAATCTGGCCCTCTTTGAAAAAAGTTTGGACACTACTACAGCATAATGACTAGGGTGTGCCTCAGGCTGGCTGTGTGGCCAGAATGGCTGGCTGTGAATGAGCTGGGTTGCCTTTCTCCTAGCCCCACAATTTGGCCAATCACAGTGGCTAAGAAGAGGGCAGCTCATGTGGGTGGTGAACTGGAGTAGGAACAGCCCTACTCCTGCCTAATATAGGCGAGAGGAGCCCAAAAAGCAGCTTAGTTTGATACTTCTTTATGCAACTGCTGTGGCTATCTAGCTGTACCTGGTTTATAGTAATGCTCTGCCTGGTCTCATTAGGGTTTCTTGCAATACAGCTACATAAATTTTGCCATGAACTTAAGATGACAGGGCCAGGAAGTAACTGAACTTCCCTCCCAGACTGATCAGGCAGGGGGCAAGAGTTCACTTTTCTCCCAGCAAAGGTTTGCAAGCAGTTGCTTTTGGCACTGATGGTGGATTAATGTCACAACTGGTCCAGCGATAAGGAAAGGCAGGCTCCCCACAAACCCTTCTGGGGAGGCCATAAAAGGAACTCAAGAAATGGCACAACAACCAATCCACTGCAATTACCAGTTGCCAGCCATATCCCCGCACTGTGGGGACTTTGGGCTTGATCCAGATCATCATCTGCAGTTAACATGAGAATCTAAAAATTTGCTTGCAGGACCAGGCGGTGAGTCCAGCATTCTGTTCTCAGAATGGCCACTCTTTCCCCTCAGGATTACCCAGCAGTAAGGTGGGTGGAGAATATGGACTGTCGGCAACAACTGTCTTGTCCATCTCTTCTCTGCTAAATAATGGGAAAGTTGTGGCCTGCTCTATATCCAACTCTTGGTGTGCATTTCAGTGATTCTTCACCCAACAAAAGTTCTCAAGATCCTTTAAGGCAACAGTCAGGGGAGTCAGGGGAGCCAGTGGCACTTCAAATTTTGTTGGACTCCAGCTCCCATAAGCCCCAGTCAACATGGTCAATGGCCAAAGACATTGGGACCTGGGTTCCAACAACATTTGGAAGCCCGCTAATTCCTCACCTGTACTTTAAGGGAAATCAGTTATATAAGGCTTATAGTGGTACCTTGGTTCTCAAATGCCTTGGTACTCATTTGGAACCATAAACCCGGAAGTAAATGTTCTGGTTTGTGAACTTTTTTTGGAAGCCAAATCTGCTTCATTTTGAGCGCGACACTTCTGTTTTGAGTGTTACGCTGAGGTCTGTCTGTTTTTGCTATTTATTTTGCGTTTTTGTTTTTGCAGTTTGTTTGTTATTTTTGTGGAACCCAGTTCAGCTACTGATTGATTGTGTGACTGCAGTACATTGTTTACTGCTTTCATTTTGGATCAATGGTCTCGTTAGATAGTAAAAATCATGTTAAATTGCTGTTTTAGGGGTTGTTTTTAAAAGTGTGGAACAGATTAATCCATTTTGCATTACTGTCTATGGGAAAGCATGCTTTAGTTTTGGAACACTTTGGTTTTGGAATGGACTTCCGGAATGGATTAAATCTGAGAACCAAGGTACCCACTGTATATGACATTCGCTTTTGACAAAGGATGCAGAAATGCTCGCTTAATTCCATGTCCTTGATTAAAGATGGTACAAGTTCCCCCTTCCCAAGTCATCAGTGAGATTACCAAGATTAACCATGTTTATATACTCCAAGAGAATTGCAAGTTGAGAGCAGTTAAATTAGTAACAACACTGGAACATGCCCATGAAATCTGTTTCCTTTATTTTACAAACACATTTCCTCTGTACTCTTCCCCGCTAAGGAAGACTGCAAAGTCTAGACCACCAAGAACTGCAGCAAACTAATCTCAGTTCTGCTTTCAGACTGTGTGGTCTTTAAGAAGCACCCTTTGTTCACATGAGCTTTAAGTATTGTTTTTAGGAAAGCTAACTGCTTTCCACAGTACTATGAGGATTACTAAGACTATTTGCAAATTACTTAGAATGTGTTTCATGTTCTGGCAAAGTCAAAGTGCTGAGGTACCCAATTTGTCTGTGTGATCTACTAACACATGATTTCTACAGCAAGGAGTTATGAGAAGAAAAACTTAGGGTGACAAGGTTAGTCTGCACTTGCAGACTTATTCCTTCATAACTGTAGCACCAGTGTAGCTGGTATAGTGGTAAAACAGGTGAATCAACAGCTGGAATGTGTGGAGTTCAATACATGGCTTTATACTCCCAGCCTCAGTCCCAATATGAAGGTATTACTGTACTGGTTTACATTACTGGGCTATTGTAAGGGTCCCTGAGACATGTAGACACTTGAAATGCACTATATACATGCTAGGTAACCGTAACCATTAAGTGTGACTTGTATGGCTCAATGAGCCATCATAAATTTAATGCCATAGATCATCACCTCTGACACAATGATTTTCAGAGGAATCAGATCACAAGTTCAGCTGCAAGTCATCCGGTGCTGTGTAATCAAGTGAATGGACTTGCAGTTTTTGGTTAAGCAGAACTAGATGAGGTAGGAAACAAGAATTCACCACTGTGCCTTCTGCTGAACTATTACAAAATCATACAGAAAAGTTCTCAATGCTTACTGTGAAATGGTGTTTGTATCTAGGTCAACGCAGCTAACATCTGGTGGAGGGTCATAGAGATCAAAGTATCTTGAGTCAATTCCTACTATGAATGGACACGGCGCACTCAAAACATCTGCCAGGGCTAGAGGGCAGAGAGGAATGTACGGGCAGGGCCAGTGGAAAGGAAATATCATCTTTAAAAAAGAGAAAAGAATGTATGCATTGTATATAAGTAAACAGATGTGCTTCAAGTTAAGACAACAATCACAGACCATTTTCCCCATATGAAGCACTTTCACCATGAACATTCCCTTCAGATTTCAATTAATGTCAGTGCAATGTTGTAGGGAAAATGCAGCAACTCCTGTACTTTAAAATGCTCACTACTAGGAGACAGACAAAGGGACAATCCTCCAGGCAGTGATGGCTGGGGTACATTGGGATGGGTAGGGTGGAAAGCAGGGAGCCCAAACAGTAGGTGGAGCCCAGAGCCAATGATAGGCAGCCAACTAACTAACTCTCGTGCCATCCCCAACCTCTTCACTGATGAGTTGTACAAAGGCAACACTGAGACTAAGTAGGAGGAATGCTGACAGTCAGTGCCACCCTCTTACTTACTTTCTTATGTATAAGGAGGGGAGAGGGGTACAGGAATAGACGAAGCAGTCTTATACTGAATCAGACCAATGGGTCTGCCTAGCTCTGCACTGTCTAAATTGACAGGCAGCAGCTCCCCAGGGCCCTTCCCCCACTGCAGTGTACAAAACATTTACAGATGTGACACAAATCACTGCACACTGAGGTTAGAAGGGCTGTGCCCCATTCGCCCTAATGGACCACTGCCTTCAGGGAGCTTTCCTGTGCAAGCCCTGTGGAAATGAATGGGAGAGGACTCTGATTTACTTCAATGGAACTTGTACAGAATAACTTCCTGAAGGACTGTGCCCAAGGATTGTTACAACAATCTAAAACTGGGTGAGAAGCAAGCAACGGGACACAGAGATGAAGATGGCAAACACTTGCAGCAGCCCATCTGCATAAACATCATTGGAAGGTTAAAAAAAAAACCCACCACCACCACGACAAAGAGCTAAATATTTAACACATGACCCCCAGCACGGAGCAGAGGCCAGGACCCAAAGGATGACAAAGCCTTATGCATGGGGCTTGTGCTAGCTCAGAGGAATTTTTGACTTTATTTCTTTGAACAATTGACCTTCATGCTGTGTGATAAACAGCGTTTGAAACACCCCCTCGGTTTGACATGCAGCTGGTGTTCAAGCAAAAACAGTCTAAAGCCCCTGGGTCCACAGAACCATTTCTATGCAGCTGTGGATCCTGGTCATTGTGGCAAAGATAAAAGATACAGTACATACCAGTTCATTTTACACTTGAGCAAATAGGGAATGTTACTAATAAATACCAGGGAAAGTATTAAGTTCCTAGGACCAGGACACCCTATAGCCATTTAACTGGATAAAAACAAATGCTACTTACAGAGACAAGTGCTTCTGTTACACTGGTAAGGACTGACGGTCGTAAAGAATGGATAAGGATTTTATGCTCCGTCACCGCAAATACAAGGAGTGTTACTGCATTCTCTGGTCCAAGGTTCTGCAGAAGAGCAGAAAACTTGCCACCACTGTCAGACAAAGACAATAAAATGGACTGATAAATATTATTTATTGATTACAATGCTACCCTTCCTCCTAGGTGCTATTTCGTCTTTACAACAACGCAATACGCCAGCACCATTTTACTAGTGCAAGGTCCTCCACTATTCAGCCCTACTCAGCAAGGATTTAAATCCAAGACCCTGTGGTTTAAGTCCAACAGCCTAACCAAAGGATGGTCAACATGGCGAATTTCCAAATGCTGTGGATTACAGCTGCGGATTACAGCTCGCACCCCCCTGTCCGCTAACAATGCTGAATGGGGTTGATGGGAGCTGTAGTTCAAATCATCAGGAAGGTTGGTTACTTTGGCCCTAATCACAAAACCACAGTGGCTATTAAATAATTATTGCAAGTAATGTAAGAATAACACAGAGCTGAAAATACAGAAAAGCAGACGTTTTGGATTTGGCACTGCCACAAGTCTTCCTTTCTTCTCTTTTTAAGTAAATACATGCATTGTAGTACAGTACACAACAGGAGAAAGTTATTGTGATGAACTGAAGGGCAGCAGAAACAAGATGGGACAAGCTGTTTATAGTTCCTAGTGAATTAGTTCTCACTAAATTATTGAAAAAAAGTGTTTCAAAAACTTTCAGTGTTTTTCAGGAAAATGTTAAAGAAACAAGGGAAGAAACTCATTTCTATTACTCCAAATATTTATAGTCTTCTTGTCTCACAATCAGTAATTTTTCAGTCAACCCCTCTTCCCATCCTTCAGATAATGCATTACTTTTAAAATGTTATTTTTACTTGCCTCAGTGGTAGAGGTGATGATATGGGCTGACTAAGAATCAGACTGTCATGAGGCGACAGCTATAAAAACATAACATAAAGGTAGATTTTTATATTTACATGATATTTTAGACATCAGATAATACATTACTAAAGAAAAGTTTAAGAAAAGAAGCAATTTCAGATCACTGTCTGGTAACAGTATTGTGGTGATCACATAAGTATACACAGGAAATAGTCATTAGTTCATAGAAGGGATCCCTACTATTTATTTCATTTACACAAAAATTAAAGACTTCACCATATATTTGAAAAACACTGTTGACAGGTCTAGCAGTCTTAACTACGTACTATTTTAGTAAACATTAATTACCCTCGCAGAATTAATACTGTTGTCCCATCCATAGCAAGCTGGTTTTAAAGTATGCATACGCTCAATGTTAATATTTTTAAGTAAGCTTCAAATGAAAAAGAGGTTATGGCTCAACTTCAAAGTCTCAAGCAGTTTAACCTAGCACTAGTCTGTTTACTTGCAAGCTAGCTAAATTATTTAATATAAGTATCATCTTCCCAAAGATTTCTTCAAAAACACACTTGAGGAAGTCCACAAATTATCAGAATTATAAGACAGAAAAACTTCTCCTTTTAAGAGAAGGGTAAAGAGTTCACATATACACTCATGCACTGAGTGGCAAACAAATAGCAAATTAACTTTCAGACTCTGTAAACAATAAATGCATTCTATAGCCTTACATACTGTGCTCGCTTGCAAGTTTGCTTCTGTGTAAATCCACTTTCTCTTGTCAGGTATAAAATAGCATAGAATCAAGCAGCAGCTTTAGTTGGTGGTGGTGAGGCTTTAATGGAGGAAATACTCAGTGGAGAAGATTTACATTCTTCCCACAATGCTGCAGTTTTTAACTGCCCCCACCCTGGCTGGTATGAACACTTTGAAAAACTGCAGACCACACCAACTTCGTACATTGCATCAAGTATGGCCTATTGAAACCTCTTAAATTTTGGAGCACACAATAGATTTTTTTAAAATTGTGAATAACATTGTTTACTGAGTATTCCAAAACATACATACAAATACAACAAGGGTAGTTCTCTTAAACCAACAACAACAACAAATAAACATACAACTTGGCACATGTCCAACAAAATTCAATCTATATAGAAACCTCACATTTGTTCCACCTGACCCCAAATGAAATACAGTACCAGGATCAAGACCAAAGATACTGTGGTGGCAGATCTGTATAATCAATTTTATAGCCACAAGAGCAGCTGTATATTTAAGGAAGCAGACTTTTACAGTGTTCATGCTTTATAATGGTAAAACACTGTAAAAGTCTGCTTCCTTAAATATATAGCTGCTCTTGTGGCTATAAATCACGGGGTTGGCACTTTGAAAAAGATCTCTACACATGAAAATACAACACTGTGTCCCTTAACCAGGATTTTGACTGGTATCGAAGAAAAGGGTGCAGGACCTCCAGATCTTAACACACAAGAAACAGCCCTCAGAAGTTTAGGTTATTTGGTACAGAAAGGGCAGTAATATCACAGCTGCACGCAGGTGGGTGCTTGAGTTTAGAATTTTCTCAACTTTTACCTTGACAGCAAAGATGGGGAAGCTGTGGCCCTCCAACCATTGTGGAACTCCAAACCCCATCAGACCCAGCCAGCACGGTCAGTGGTCAGAGATAATAACAACAACAACAATTTATTATTTATACCCCGCCTATCTGGCTGGGTTTCCCTAGCCACTGATGGGAGCTGAAGTCCAACAACAGTTGGGGGGCCACAGGTTCCCCATCTCTGCTCTACAACTACTATGTAATAAAAAGATGCCAGCACTATGTGCTGGCTTATCTATTTTTATTATTATTAGAATTTATACTCTGCCTTTCCGCACAAGAAATCTAGGGTGGCTAGCAATGATAACATATGAATGTGCAGTATTATCAACAATAAGACTTATATACAAATACAAAAAAGCAAATATCAAAATACATATATATGGGTCACACATATCTCTTAAACATTAAAGGCTGCAACAACCAACAATGAATTGCGTATCTGAATGAGCCATCACAGATCAAACAGCAAAAATGGAGCTTTCATCTCAGAGAATCATAGAATTGTAGAGTTGGAAGGAAACCCAAGGGTCATCTAGTCCAACTCCCTGCAATGCAGGAATCCTGCCCACAGCCGTCCCTGGATGAGCTCGAACCACCGACCTTAACAGCAAGACGCACTGACCCATTGTGTCACTGGCACATTGCTTTTCAACTGAATGAGTTTACACAATCACCTACAAAACCTTCATGTAATCTAGTGATGCATATACATGCATGAACCTGCTGAAACTAGAACAACATGTGGACAGTAAAGGGCAAATTTACACTTGCCTGGACTAAAATTCTTGGCCTCTGAGGGGATGGAAAAGGAACTTTGTGCATAAAGTGAGAAATATGCCTGTGAAAGAAGAAATAATTATTTCAGTTTAATAAATTTAATCCGTTTACGGAATACAGGATGCCAGTGTACATACAGCATACAAAAAACATTAAAACATTTTTTAGCAGATAGGCTCTATTCAATTGTGTTTGTTTAAATCAGTGCAGAGTTTTCCATAATGACCTGTGTGTTCCATGGAGGCACAAGGAATAGGGGCAAGCTATGGGGAACAATTTAGCAACCTGCTGGGAACAGAAGTGGCCCTGCTAGCTTTCCAGCAGGTAGGTCACTACTGATTACCAGGAGAGAAGAGGTGGCAGAGAGGTTGGCGGGGTGCAATGCACCACCAGGCAGCACCAAATTGGATCTGCTGGTGCATTTGCACTGTACTGACCTCACCACTGCCTTGCTCACCCATTTCCCAATAAGCAACAATGACCTACCTGCTGAGAAACAAGCACAGTGACTCTGCCCCCCTCAGGAAGCTTCTTGTTGGGAGTATGTCCTTATTCCAAGTTTGTTCCTATATCATCAAACCATGATTTGGCATTATATCTAAATCAACCCATAGTTAAGATTACTTAAAACAGGTTTAGTGCAATGTCTGACTCAAGCTAGCAATGAGAGGCAGGGAGCCCAGCTGGCTGCTGGCTAGGCAGAATGCACTCTCAGCTGTGACCAGTGGCCAGCCTCAGTTAATAGAATTGTTATACAATAGCACTGATGTGAAATGGACAAAATATCCTACAGAACTTACTTCTCAATGGGCAGGACATGTGGACCAGAGATGGAATAACGATATAGAAAAGTAAGAAATTTCTTGAAAGCATCGAAGAATGGCCAGTGAGAAAGAAGGCAGATGCATTTATTCGTCTGGACTGTTTTAGAGCTAGCAGACTTCCCTTCAGGAGTAGCCACTAAACCCAACTGAGATTTCTGCTTTTCTGTGAGATTCTCTTCAGAATAAGTTTCATAGAACTGTATCGCAGCACCATAAACCTGCAAACAACAAAATATGTGATTTAATGAACATGCTTGTTCTCCATGCGTTTGCTTCAGACCAAAGGCAAATGACTCCAGAATATGTACATTTCTCAAATAGCTTTACTTTAATGTACTGTACTTCTTGAAATATTATGAAAACAATTTAAGCAACTCAGAGAACTAAAAATGTAAGTAAAGGTGCAATAAAAAGTTGTTTTGTGCATGCATGCAGCACTATAAGCAGTTTAAGGTTAATGAACAACTTCTTAAAATGTATGTCTCAATAGCTGGGTTGCAATGTGTTCCTGGGCAGGTGGCATAATGAGGGGCAATTAATGCCACATCAGATATGGCACTTAAGGTCTAGTGGCCATTATAATTTCTCCCAATGCCTCCAAAGTATTTTGCTGAGGGGCATTATGGGAGATGCAAATCTTGTCTCCATCCACCCAACACAGCAGTGTTGCCAGGTAAGCCCATCCTATTCTACCAAGAGAGGAGAGGACCTCCCAAGGTCTCTTTGCCTGGGGCTCCTCTGTCCTGGAGCTGACCCTGCTCTATTCGATCCCACCTCCCCATCACAGAAGTACAGCTTCCAGTTCTCCTCATGGAGAAGGAATGATGACCAAATCAGTTTAAGTCTAGCATTAATCATCATGTGAAGTTATTGCAGGAAGAATTTTCAAGCTTTCAAACATTTTCTGATGAATTCCTCAGACTCAGAAAAATGAAAGAACAACAAAATAAAATAAAAGAACAAGCTGTACTTGAAAATTATACTTCTTGACAAACTTATCCTTACCTTTTCAGCTGAAGCTCCAGTTAGTACAAATGTAGAAAACACTGGGAGGGGATACTTGCTATTAGAAGGCCAACATTCAATTGTTGCCCCCATTGGGAGGCAAAAAAGAGGTACTGATTCCGGTAAGGGAAATGAATCGTAGTCGTCTTCTGGATATCTGCATATTAGACCTGGAGAAACAATTTTTTATATTACTGAGAGACCTGAACTCCACTGAGCATACTAGAAAAACCATTCCTTATGTAACACACCGAACTATTAAGAAGCATGCTAAGAGTTTATTTCCCCAACTTCTATGCTTCCCTGCACAACAAATGCAATCCTTTGCATACCTACTCACAAACAAGTCTGAATTAAACAGGTCTTACTTCCAGCTAAGGGCACAATCCTACACACATTTACTTGGGAATAAGACCATTTAATTCTATGGTATTTACTTCCAAGTCACATGAGATCCAGTTTAACCATACTCCTGAAAAATTATGAAGGCCAACACCACAAAATTAAAGAAAAACTACACGTATCAGTCTAATAAGGAATTAAGCTCTCAATTGAACATTAGCACTATATTGAGCATTCCAAAAATATACAAAAAAATATTTAAAACCCTTCATCTTTTAAATCAAGCAACACAGCAGAAATTTAAATTGCCCCAATTAGAGCAAATAAGGAAAATTCAAAGCTCAAGATTGTCAAACTGCCATCTATCAAGATTCAAAGCTCAAGATTCAAAGCTCTTATATCGTCAAACTGCCATCTATCCACTGTTGATATCTTTCAATACAAAATTTTGCTTGAGGTAATTTCAATATACCTCATTTATTTCTGACCTTATTGACAAATTAAGGAATATCGTCCTTAGCCATCATCAAATGATCCAGTGAGAATGTAAAATAAACACTTCATTCAGGAAAGCTTTGGGCTGTGGAGTGCAATCCAGTTTTTAATGATGTTGCTTGATTCGTATTTGGAATTTTTTTGTGTCTTTTAGGACTACAGTTTCACTGTTTCTTGTTTTGACATGTATAATTTCTGCATCATCACCATCCCTTCTAATACCAAACTTGGGTGGTCCAATGCCTATCCATTTGAAAGGAAAACATGGCTGCTAAATAAATAAATGAAGATAATAGCTTCTTCATGCTCCCAAGAATATTAGTTTATAAAAGAAAAATACTTTAAAAACAGCAACAAACAGCTGGATGGGGGCCAACACACAGTGGCTTCCAAGACTTATAAAACGTAGAGGATAGTTGAGACACAGAAGGTTGCAAGTCTGTTAGGTGGGTGGGGAGGGAAAGGAATATAAATAGAGGGAATTTGCCAAATAGCTTATAGCATGGGTAGGCAAACTAAGGCCCGGGAGCCAGATCCGGCCCAACTGCCTACTAAATCTGGCCCGCGGACGGTCCAGCAATCAGCATATTTTTACATGAGTAGAATGTGTCCTTTTATTTAAAATGCACCTCTGGGTTATTTGTGGGGCCTGCCTGGTGTTTTTACATGAGTAGAATAAAATGCATCTCTGGGTTATTTGTGGGGCATAGGAATTTGTTCATTCCCCCCCCCCAAAAAAAAATTATAGTCCAGCCCCCCACAAGGTCTGAGGGACAGTGGACCAGCCCTCTGCTGAAAATGTTTGCTGTCCCCTGGCTTGTAGCATCCTTGGCTCGGAGTAAAGCAGGTGGGGTGGCAGGTGCGTATCACAAGGTTACAAAGGAGGCAGGAAAAAACGGAAACATTTTCTTTTGGTATATAGCATTAATACTGTCAGGACTGGTCGTTGTCCTCTTCACACAAATGCTTCTTGTTCTTTTATAACTTTTTACTGCGTATTAACAAAACAATCTTATAAACGGTTCTTAACTATTCTTCCTCAGAGTCACTTCTTTCAGATACCTTCTGAGCTCTGCTTCTCCGTGACCAGCCACTCTCAAAATGGCGAGTGCGCCCTTCCCTTCGCTTTCCCGCTCTTTTTTCTAACCTCCTGGCTAGAGCTGGCTTGTATCTCCCCTCCTCCGAATCTGAGCTAGAACTGAACCCTTGCCGGGGGGGCCACTAGGTGGCGCGTTGGAAGATGGCTGACTATAACATCTCTCTGACCCATACGAGGTATTAAGGGGCTGCTATGGGAAGTAGGCAGCCTTCCCCCCCCCCAAGGGTATGGGGGGGTCTGCCTCTGCCAGCGGTGTTTACAATGCACCCCCTGATTTGAGAGATGGGGGTGCGGAACACTTGGCACAAGCCCTCGGTGGAGTCAGATCTTCCCGACGCCGATTCCAATCAGCGCGTGCTGGTTGCCTCAGCTTGGAATTATAATTGGAACTAATTGGAGAATAATAGATTTGGAAAAAGCTGAGGCACATATATCAAGTGAAACTCGAAGATAAGGACTGCTGACTAATGGACCTCTGTGACCGGGAGTGACGGATGGATAAGTAAATCTTTTGCTGAATTACTACCAAGAGAATGTATGGCTGGAATGAAGGGGGGGTGGAGGGAAAAACTTTTCCGATTTCCCTTGCATGATGTGATAATAATACCCTCCACCCCAGGAAGAAATAAGATCGTCACGCTCTAACAATACATAAACAGAACTTTAAGATTTGTGTGGGAGGAAATACAATACAACAAGAGAAGATCAAACGGTGAGAAGGAGGAATTTTTATGACGCAGTTAAAAAGAAATGGCGTCTCGCCAAGACAGGCTGGCCGGAGAAAAAGATGAGGGGGAGGAGTATCAGGACGGTGTGAATGCTGGAATGCAAGTTTGACCTGACAGAGCCCCCTAATTAATTTATTTGATTTACCGGCCAGCCTGGGAATAATAATGGACAGACCGAAGATTAATTTTGTTTATGGAAGTATCTAACAGAGGCTGTTCCTGAACAATATGAATTTGGAAGACTACAAAACCCACACAGTGACACCAAATCTTTTAATCTGTTTGTGAAAATCATCAGAGATCCCAAAGAAAGGAATAAATGATAACAACAAGAAGAGAAAGAAGGTAATAAACGTCTATCCGAATCGAATTGGATGGAACTGTCGAACAAAAGCAGCAAATAAGTGATGTCTGGAGTCATCTGGAATTTGGACTCGTGCGGAGCTTGATATATGGGTACCCCCCCAAAAAAAATTTAAAATTTGGCTGTATAATCTGGAATTAATGTGATTTGAACAATGTGATATGATTGGCCTGTTAATAAAAATTATTTCAAAAAAAAATAGAACTGAACCCTTGCCTTTCCTGTGAACAGCCGGTCCCTCCCTTTTGTTCCTGTTGCTCCCTTCTATTAGATTCACTGCTCTCCTTCCACCTTTGGGGAATGCTTTCTCCCTCTGAGAAACTGGAAACTTCTAACTCTTCCCTGACAAATACTCTCATGTTTGGGGCTGGCTGGCAGTCCCAGGACTATGTCCTTTAGCACTACATAACGCAATAGGAGAAGCAGGGTTGACCCAATAAGTTTTGCTGCCTGAGGCAAAAAACACAATGATGCCCCTTCCCCCATTCTATGTACCAACCAGGCCAGCAGCTGAATATTACTTCAAACACAAAGCATCCTCCACCACATCTGAGGCCAGCAGGCTAGCTTAGGGAGTATGGGGCTGGCTGTGGGGTGTCCAAAGCTCAATCCTCCAACATGTTGCCACATTCCCTGTCCCTACCAACATCTGCCACCTGAGGTGGCTGTTGAACTCTGCCCTATGAACAAACACAAATCCCTGTGTTGCAGCTACACTATCCAGTGATCATTGATCCACTAGCATGATTCCCCACTAGTATGAATATTTCATTATTCGCTGATGAAGACTTTATTCTGAAACAGTTGAACTATTCTTGATATACTGTCCTTTTGAGACTTCAGAGACGTCTTCCTTTGAGACTTTTGTGAAACGGTTTCCTTTGAGAGACGGCTTGGCGTTCCTCGCTATTCATTGATTTGTTTGATTCTTTGTTTGACTCTGATGCATATAACAACTTGTAGTTACTTGTATATTTTGTGAGATGTGTTGTATGATATATACATCATTTTGAAGTAGCTTATTCGTGTATTTTGAACTCTGTCCTATGGCAGGGCCAGCCACGAGGAGACATTTTCAAATGGGAAGAAATTAAAAGGTGTCCTTTCTCCCTTTCTGCTCCTGAATCCTTCCTTCTAGCTTTCTGCAAGCCCTGAAGGGATCATTGAGGATCCTTTTCCAGAATGCCAAAAGTCCTGAATAGGAACACTCCTTTTAGGGTTGAGGACTGTTGCAAGTCCCCACTTGCTCCTACTAATACTGAACTCGGGTTCCTACAAGTTTGGTAGCAACACAGGGCCTCTCAGAAAGAAATCTGGAGCCTCTGCATACTAGGTGGACTCTGCAGACATGCAGAAGAATATGAGTTGGTAAGTTAACAAAAAAGAAAATTAAAAACAAAAACAAAACAAAAACATGGTCTGAGAAGGACTTGTGCCATGGGAAACACACTGACAACCCCTGTTCTATCTGCTGAACCACATCGGTCCTATTACAGACAGCATTGCCACTTGAACTGGTTTCACAGTTCCTCCAGTCAATGCAATCCAATTTCCCAGCAATGAAATCAAAATAACTCAACATTTCATTCTGCTTATTCAATAGAAGGCACACTGGATAAAAGCCTCCTAAGCGATGCTGCGTTCATTTCAACTGGGCTTGCCCAGGCAAGCTCCAGAGAGAGGATGAGCCTCTGTACTTGGCAGATATACCTGTGTGCTTCCAAAATATCCCAATTAAAGTGACTCGGGGTTGTGCATTCCCCCTCATTTTGTTTTACAAAAGCATAGCAACGAAAGACCACCCATTATGCCGTATCAAAAACCATTACTGGACCTCCCATTAATTCCAAAAGTGGTTTGCTACGCAGAGAAGTGGGGGAAGAGAAAGTTTTTCATGAAAAGTAACCGCAAGTCAAATTCCCCAATGAGGGAAGAAGAATGTGGGCTGCATGGAATACAAAAGCCCGCGTATAGCTCACCACTTCATTTTGGCCTTGAAAATTGGACCTCCCTCCTCTGCCTTTTACTTCTACTCCCCTTCCCTTCTCTTTGTTTGCATCTCATCTGTTTAGTTTGTAAGCTTGATGACAGGTCCTGTCTCTCATTTTTTTAAAATGTCATTAATATGAGCTACTTTAGAAGTCAAGAATGGTCCAGAAAATGGAATAAAAATATAATAAATAAGCAACCTCCGAAGTCCCTCCAGGCCCACAGAACCAAGTCTTTATCCTGTTTGTCATAAATGAGAATTTAAAGCATGTCTTCTTCCTCACACTCCACAACACACACACCCTAAATCCTAGGAACTGTAGTTTGTTAAGGGTGATGGAAATTGTAGGTCTGTTTCAGGTAAACTACAATTCCAAGGATTGTGTGTGTGTGTGTGTGTGTGTGTGCTTGCTTTAAATGCATAGTGTGTAGGCTGCCTGCCTCTCAAAGTGACATAACATTCTTGGTCTTCTTGATATTACAGAATTTTCCCACGTCAGTCTAAATCCAGTCTAAGCTTACATAAAAGAATTAATCCATAAATAAAATTGGTCTACTATATGCAGCCAATAAGCATTACTGTATTATATATAAATAAAACCTGCAGATGACTTACCAGCTTTGTATGATATGGTGTTTGTTTTTGCCACAGACTTCTTATAGCACAAGTATACTGCTGAGCCCCACTGCAAGAGAAGTGCAGAACAGGGTGAATTAGTTGACTAGGCAATGTAGAAAGACAAAAGTACAATGCCACAAGTGGAAGGATAAACAAGCCTGATCAGACAACTTGTAAAAGGTCAAATTATACTCCTTTAAAATCAATTCAATGATTGTAATGAATAATGGAAGCACTCTTGTGTGTCAGATTAAAGAACCCGACTTAAGGTAAAAAACACACAAACTATTTTCCTGGGCAATCCCTTTCACTTGATTCATGCTGATGTTTAAGTATTCTATAACCATGCTTGAGTCTCTTAACCTGTAATTTTTCACTCTATGACTCATTTTTAGCACAAAATCTCATACAATTTCATAATTTTTTAACAGTACCAACTTCTCTCTGCTGCTGGCAATGTGTCAAGGTAAACAGAAATTTATAGTATTCTGCTAAATTTTGTGTCCATTGGTAAACCCAAAGGAAGACTGAATAAAAAAGAGGGGGCTACCAGCAAATGTCTGCAGCACATAAACATTTTTGGAATGTAAAATGAGTTCTTTCATGCACTACATAAGCCATAATGGGTACTACAAATGAAATACACTTGATTTTGTAGTTTGCTCAGGTTTTGTATATGTTTTGGAGTAGCTCCAACAGCATTCATACCAGAGAAATGAGAAGCAAATATTCCATTCCCACTGATTTCAGTAGCATTTTAGTAACTTCAGTTTATAAAAAAATCTTGCGCAGCTCCTACTTATTGCAAAACAAATGATTATGTGCCATAAGTGAAAATCATGAAAGATGTAAAAGCCCTATTCCAGAGGCTTGCTAAGAAAACAGCATGCATTCCTACTTCAAATACCCATGAATTCTGGAATGTGTTTTAACTGAGTCCATAATTTGAAGGATTTTAAGAACTGTCTTCTAAGCTACCCTGTGTATATCATAGTTCCTCCTACCCCCCCCCCCAACATACACATGATTCTCTGCCTTTTCTTTTATCCTAGAAAGTGGCATAACGACAATTTATCACTGAAAAATAGCACTATGGCCCAGTGAGATAAATAAAAAATTTCAGTTTAAATACACATGAGAAGGGCTTGCAAAAAAATAAATAAAAGGGGCTTTAAAAAAATCAAATCACTTGACAATGATTTGATCACACAAAAGCAAAAATGATGGAAAACAGCAGTGCATTAGCCACAGGCTTTCATGCCACAGTGCACCTGAATCATACTGTTCCTATTGAACAAATGCTATCACCAGAAATCCATTCAATTTAACTTGCATTTAAAATATTCTACTGAAAACCAAGTAATGGTATCTCATATACTTTTTGTGCAATTGACTATTCATTTAGAAGGCCTGCAAGAAGTGCTTTCCCTGTGTTCTGTGTAACTAACAGGCATCAGAAGATGGTGGAGTAGATTGGATTCGTTAACATTGTGACAGCAAAGAGAACTTGAGGGAACTTTTATAGAGTATGCCAACAATTATTTCTTTGATAATGAGTAGCAGGAAGACTTAAAGAAAGAGAACTCTTCAATCATGTTGATGCGACAAAAATAATGTATTCAATATATTATTCAACAGCAACTGAGCCTCCATATTCATAGGCAGCCTACGTCTCATTATCAGATGCTAGGAGTAAAGAAGAGGGGAAAACTATTTTGTCTCCCTACTGAGCTTCCAGAAGTATATGGTTGACAGAGGTGAATTAACTAGGGACTCAGCTACACAGCTGCAAATAAAACTTTAAATGTGTTGTAAAGTGCAGTATACAAATGTGACACTAGGAGCTGTCAGTGAGCTATGGAAAATTCAATGTATTTTTCAAAACAGTTTTTAAAAAAGCATTTTCACAGCGTTTTATATATGTGTGTAGATTCCACCTAGGTGTGTCTTAGTCTATCCAGCAAAGCAAGTCTTACTTTTTTTTAAGTACTTGCCTTAGGACTGCACAGATAACTTCATAAAAAGCTGCTTGAAGCATTTAATTTATACCATTGTCCATAGGGCAAAGAGCAGATAACACTGCAACACAGCAGAGAACCCTTCAAGGGATTACGGATTGCTCATGAGAAGTTGACATTGTTGAGACATGAAGAAGAAACTGGCACAGATCCTCTGGAATCTTACAGGAGAGTAGGATTAATTAGAAATATATGTCTACTCCAACCTGGGTTTTTTTAATGCCAACTGGTAACTGAATGTTATGCTTTGTAAATCACTTAAAAGCCTATTTTGTCCTTAAGAGGTATATAAATTAAATAATAACAACAACTATATTGTAAGCATTATAAATCCATTAAACAGTATTTTCTACAAATCCAGAAGTCCACCTTACCATACTGCTGTTCAGATTCTTGTCAACCTTGCAGAATGTGTGTGGTGGGGTTTCTCCCTTACTTGGTATAATTATGCATATGTCTGTGACAGCCAAGGTATTCTGAGTCATGTTCTCCAAGGCTCTTCGGAATGTGATGTATACTTTTTGCGATGAAGCACCACCGCTGATATTTGCAGGGCGGCCATGCGGAGTGGCTTGGATGATTTCACAACCCTGTATTAATCTCTCTTTCCCATCATATAAAACCCTAGACAGAAGACATACCCAAAAACACAAGGACAGGTTTTTAGAAACAACAGGTAAGGAGTATTGCGGGGAGTGGGAAGGAATCCTGCTAGGCTCTGCCCATAATAGACCACAGTCAACTATGCTCCATTCATGAAGCAGCAAGGGTTGGGTTGCATGAATGACATGCTCAGCACAGGTGCAACTGCAGAACCAATCCAAGGCTTCTGACACTGTGTCTGCACTGAACCGGCAGTGCGCCAAGCTCCTGCTGCCTTGCTCTTTCACTTCCACATCTCAGTAAGTGGCAGTGACACATGGCACTGGGAAGGAAAGTCAGCAACACACCCCACCTCAGAGCAGACCCCACTCCAGTTTCTCCCCTGAATTGCCAGCTCTACAATTCTACGATTCTATATCCACCAGGTTCTTCCCCAACTCTGCCTCCAAACAAAACCTAACGGACCAATGTTTTTTAAATAAAAAGTTAGCAGCTCTATTCCTTAGTAGTGCAACTTGAATATATATATATTTAAAGCAACGTTAATAAAATTTACTCACCCCAAGTCAGTAAGTGGGGGCTTGTTTCTCCCTCTCCTGTAGCATAGATATATTTGTGGTCCCACAAGGCTGCCATTGTTGAGATCTGCTAACAGTCCTGATGGAGTAACATCTATGCATTTGTATCCATGAGGCACTTCCTCCCCCAGAGATTTAATTATCACCGCCACATCTGTGATTGGCTCTTTTGGCTTTGCAAGCTTGTGACAAGCATCGTTGAAGTGGATTTCCTCCTCTAGTGGTTTTGAAATATCAGTCAATCCTGCCACAACAAAGTAGTCAGCAACACGGGCCCCTCTGTCTTCCATCTTCCATCACAGAACGATCTGGCTAGCAAGGAATGAAAGAAATGTGGGATATGGTAAAACTGAAAGGTCTCTGAGAACCACCAACCTTTAAGAGTACACTGAAAAGCATTACATTTTTCTCTGATGCCATTGCCAAGTTTTGTTCTACGTAAAACAGACTTTTCTCTCTCCTTTCTAATGAAATAAGCACATGGCTTACATACCCAAGTTCCAGTTTCAATAATGTCGGCACAAATGTGCTAGCTTATGAAGAGCTTGTTGAGTTTAATGTGCTTGCACAGATGTGAGGCCCACAAGCTCACACATTTACCACGGTAATGAGTTATCTTTGTAATAAACTGCATTACTTATCAAAATAAAGGAATGGAATATTTTCCAGCACCAACATCTTCGGGAGCACACCTTCTGTATATTAAATGTTAATTCAAATGAAAACCTATCCTCAACTATCGCAAGTGTCTCGGGCCAATGAAACGAAACACTCCTAAAGCTACAGGGCATTATATAAGCATCTGCTCTTAACAGCTTAAATGATGCAACAGAGCTTAGTCACTTGCCCAGTATCCCCCCCCCTTTTTTTTTAGAGCAGTGGGTAAAAGCAGAGCAAACAACACAAACGTCTTCCTCATGGAAATATCAGAGTGTATAATGGACAAACACAAAGCATTCTTTAAATGGTAAACAGGCTGTTCTGAAGAACCAAGGGAAAAAGAACTGGGTTAGACTACGTATTACCAGTGCGTGAAGACAGCTTGGAGACAGACTGGAGCTGGAAATAGGCAGTAGATTTTTCAGAGCTGAAAGTAGCACGAGAAAGGCACTATCACTCATGGTACACACCCTCATCTCACCATCTGATCTGATTAAAGAGTTTGCCAGGCTTTTGTGGTACCTCAAAACCCTGCAGCACTGTGTGAACAGTGACTAAAATAGAACAAGAAAATGCGCGTATACAGGATAGGCTATGATGGCTCTATCAGGGCAGCCTTGATGTTTTATTTATATTATTGACATACATTGCGTAACAGTCACTCATCATTTTATCCACTTTGTACTCTAATGGCCTAATAGCTGTTATCCCAGCCATTCAGTGATGGCATTGTTATTGTCTGATTGATTTTATTCTGCATTTACTGATAGTTATTACATTGCAGAAGACCTCTTTTTTTTTAACCTGTTGGCAAGCATACTTGAATCAATAAATTATTCAAGCACCAGTATAAACTTCTCTTTCCCCCCTGCTCACTCAGATTCATTCTGTGGGTGCATGCAAAACCCAAGGGTGAAGTTTTTGAAAGCCAACAATTAAAGACAGACGGCCTGACACAAACCTTTAAAAAAGACACTCATCACGTTATCAGTTGAGCAATGCCAAAGTCTCTCAGATATCCATCCTGCCTCATCACAGGAAACTTCCTTCCCTTTTTGGACTTCCGAAATGTCACTAACCACAAAGAGCAGCAACTCATTTTGGCTTATTGTAGCATTTAGATCAGGGTTATCTATTGTCTATTATCCTTCTAGTTCAAACCCAGCTTAGAACATGTGTTCTACCATGTAATACTCTAAGAAATCCTAAAGGTTAAAACAGGAAACCACATGCTACTAATAATATGGTCAATTTACCAACAGACAGCTTTTGTTACTATGATACAGATTCTGTGCAGGCATAAAATAACAGCAGAATTTGTTACTGATAGCAGAATTCAGCAGCAGTTTATATCCAGGCACTGGATATAAACGTATTGACATTATGGCTCTTATTTTTCCTTTGGCTAACAGATTTATCTTAAGAGATCCCTAGCCACTGCACAGAACTACAATTCACAAGGTCCCCTTCGGAGACTGAATGACTTTTTTTTAAGTCTGTAGTACAGTATAGATGTACTGAAATGGAAAGTCAACATAGATTCATGGCACGCTTTATGGCCACTAAAGGAAAGATCATGTGGATACACAAGAGGAGATACTTTCTGTCAACATAACAGAACATGCCACATCCATCAGTGTCAATATTATATTGATTTGGTGGAGATAGATAACAGAATACTTGGGCTCTGGACAAAACAACACAGAGAGACTGGCCTGAAACAGGGCGGATGAGCTTGTACAAAATCTTCCTACATCTGCTCAGGGATATATTTTTCCTGTTTCTACAGACACACACAAACCCTTAATGCGGGTGTTAGCTTATGTATAAAAAGGGTCAAGAGATTTGTTTTTAATTGAAATAAATCAATACAATTTCAAATGCTTTCCCTCGAAATTTAATTACTCCTCTGAAAAGTAGTCTCCCCCTCCCACTCACCATTTTAAGCAGATGCATGGAGGTTGCCCAGTTGTATAAAGCCAACCAGACACTCTGGCAGAACAGAGAAAAGAAAACAGAGATGACTCATCCCCAAGCTGAAAAGTGCAGTCCTCTCCATCCAATCTCTATAAAACAAGCTAATCCTCCTTCTAAATTTTTAATTCTCAAAGATGAGGCAGGCTAGGATATTAGTGAATTGCAGGTTTTGAAAACAGAATTTAATGAGGTCTCCCACTTAAGCTAGTTTCTTACTGACTAAACTTGCAATTATTATAGAGTCCATTTCTGAAAAATTATAGTTTTACCTAATCTTAGCACTTTTACACTTTTAAAGATAAAAATAAATGTTTTTCTTTCCTCTCCTGTGGAATGTCAAAAGATCCTACAAGTCCCATTTCCAGCTACAAGACTCAATGTTCCAAAAACTACTTAAGATTGGGTCATTTCAGCCTCCTGCTATGTCATATGATTGTTGCTCAAGAACCTCTGATTTCATTTCTGGAAAACTGAAGCAATATGTTTAAATCAAACACTACATCAATGCCCTCTTTTCATAGAATCATGGAATGGTAGAGTTGGAGTCGCATTTAGCTATGCGAACGAACCCTTATTTGCAGATAGGTCCTGTTGAATTTAGGGAGCAAGCCTAAGCTCCCAGACAGGGGGCCCAAATCACAGGACTTCCAAGTTGGAATGGGCCCAAAAGGTAATTTAGCCCAACCCCCTGCAATGCAGGAATCACAGCTTAAATAATCCATGAGTTGGCCATCCAACCTCTGCTTAAAAACCTCCAATGAAGAAGAGTGCACCACCTCCCAAAGTAGTCCATTCCACTGTCAAACAGCTCTTGCCATTAGAAAGTTCTTCCAGTCAGAATGTTCTTGTAATCTGAATCCACTGGTTTGGGTCCTACCCTCTGATGGGCTGTTGGATGTTGCAAGCCTGCCCTTCTGCCAGCGAAGAGGCAGGTCTGATGCCAGAGGGCTTGTCATGGTGGCAGAAAAGTCTGCCACTGTTATTCCACCATCATCAGTGCTCGGTTGGTGGCATGGTTTGAAAGGGAGTATGTCATGAACTCTGAGAAGGCCTTGAGGTCCTCAGAAAGAATAGCATTCCAACCATATAGTTATTTTCTCTCCCATAAAAACCAATGGAATAAACATTTTTTAAAAAGTAAAACTCTTTTAAAAAGTGGAGGACAGAAGGAATAAAGCTGTTCCCCAGCTTCCATCCAGGCTGCCACAAGCCTAGCAGAACAGAGGGAGTGGTGTTGCCTCCGTCACTGACACCCCCCCCCATTCACACCAAGGACCTTCATAAAATTGTTCTGCCTGTGGGACTCAGAGCAGTTCTACACCATACATTTAAAGCACATCTGATGCACATTTAAATCACATGTTGTTGTTGTTTAGTCATTTAGTCGTGTCCGACTCTTCGTGACCCCATGGACCAGAGCACTAAACAACAACATAACTTCCCTCAAAGAGTAAGGGGAACTGCAGTTTGTTAAGGTCGCAGGGAACGATGGCTCTATAAGGCAAACTACAGCTCCAAATAATCTTTTGAGGAAGTTATGTGTTTTAAATGTGCACTGGATGTGCTTTAAATGTACTGTGTGGATCAAACTTGTCAGCAAGCATGCATAGGACCCAGCTAGTCCTAGTTCAGGATATTTAGATTTTATAAAGCACAAGAGCCCAGTCTATCAATTTGGGGGGAAACGAGCAAAACAAATGATTTCTGCACAGAAGTGGGACAGGGCAGTCAATATTCGTTGCCCTTAGTTTTACTTTGACACAAAGATTTTTTGCTCTATTTCCTATAAATAAATCTGACTTGATAAGAAATTACAGTGATCCCAAGGAAACCTCTCATTATATAGGGCTCCAGTCTGCAACTAGCTTTGCCAGAAGGTGACTTATTGACAGTACCATGTAAAAGCCTCAACTGACTCCCCCCATTTATAAAACCCTGCAACTACAACCACTGTTCTTTCCATAACACACACACCTCTGCTGGATTTGAGTTTGTAACTGGGGGCCTAAAATGCCTCCTAAGGGAGCTAGATTTGACTCAAGAGCTGCCAGTTGCTGACACCTACTTTAGAGGGATGGTGGAAATAATTCCTATGATTAATGATTATATTTAGCACTACAGTTCTGAATCTTCATGTAAATTAAAAATATAAAGTTATAAATGAGTTATCTGCCCAATACTGAAATCAATTTTCCACCTCTCACTTGGAATAGTATTTGCCAGAGGCTGCAATTCTAATCCCCCCTTACCTAAGAGTAAGACCTATGATTGAATTCAACAGGACTTACTTCTGAGTAGACAGGACTGCAGTTAGGTAGTAAGCACTAGGATTGTGCAGATTAGTTCTGCATTTAATCATCTAGAAAGTGAAATATTTAAGTGCAGACTGACAGAGAGTGTAGGGGAAACATGAAACTTACTAAAAAGCACATTGCACTTTCTTCAAATGTTCAGTTTAAATAGCCACATACAAAAACTCACTTTCCAACTTACACATCAACATGCATCTTGGTTGAGAGTGGGTCAGATACACATTTGTGCATTCTTTAAATAGAACATGAGATTAGCAGAGGCCCAAGGCCACCAACATAATTAACAAGCTGTTAAGTGTTATTAGTATCTAGCCTGCTGACTTTTCTAGTTATTAGAGACAGGACAGCAACAAAAAGTCTCAGCCTCCAGAGCATAAACTGTTGCTATGTTAGTTGAAGTACACTAATCCATCCATTTTTAAGGTCACCTGCTGTATGTAACCAAGAGAAATGCATAACAAAAAAACAAAACACACAAGAGGGTGAGCCAAGATGGACCTGCCATGAAGCAAGGAGAGATCGGCATAAACTGGCACAACCTGAGTGCTGTTAGGGGCAGCAGAGTGAGAGGTGAATGGATCTGTTGCACAGAGCACTATTATAAGAAGCTGCCTTATACAGAGTAGGGCCACTGATCTGTCTAGTTTAGTATTGTCTACACTGACTGGCAGCAGCTCTTCAGGGTTTCAGACAGGAATTTCTCCCAGCCCTACCTGGAGATGCCAGGGCTTGAACCTGGGACCTTCTGCATGGGTCTATGTGCGATTGACAGGTCGATCCCCAGATGTTCGCTGTTGCTCACGGGACCCCTCCCGATTGTTGGTAGTGAAAAGCAATGCAGTGAAAGTGCCCCCCCCCCGTTGCTGTGTTCCTCCGTTGCGTCAAATGGGTGTACTTTAATTGTATTTTGTTGTTATGAAACTCAAATAGACGTTAAAATAGACAACTAAAATAGACGTTACCGCTATGACTACCCCTTAAAAAAAGCTCAACAACTTTCTCTTCTACATTCCTTTTAAAAAAAAAAGCCCAGCAACTTTGGCTTGGCCCCCCCTAAAGAAAGGTCAACAATCTTGGCTTCCCACCCTCCTTTCATGGGTAGATCACTTCCAGAAACTTTTTACTGGGAGTAGCTCGCAGTCTCTTGTGAGTTGGACGTGCCTGACCTACCACATCTTTCTACAGCTCCTGCTCATTTCAATTAGGTGCAAGAGAATTTCCAGGTGGATTGTGATACTTAGCAGAAAGTTGAGTGACATTTGAATTTCCCATCTGCATCATCATGCTGTGTTGGGCTAACCCAGAATGGACATCACCAATTCATCCTGGATGGCAGTTTACGTACTGTTTGAGATCAACTGAATGTTTTCTGGACACAAACCTCAATTTATTCCTTCATTCAGAGTGGTCAGGCCAGCTCTTTGCCATGTTTGTAACATGGCAGGGTCATTAGAATCTTGCCCAAAATTAGTGTCTGCAGAAGATTTATAGATGTAGGCAAGTCACTGCCTTGCTTCATCTTCAAGTCAGTTCAAGGCACCAAAAGCCTTAAAAAAGAGGCTTGCTAGACAGAGACAGACAGATGGGTAGATATGAAAACTTTAGCATAAATATATGGTAAGAGAAGCCCAAGGTTCTGTTTCTACCACTACAGAGGTCTATTACTATTGTCATGCAAGAAAACATTATTAGTCATCCATAATTGGGGAAATGTATTAAACACCAGAAACACCTAACCATTACTGGCAACAGTCTATTTTTTTTTCCAATCAAAAGAGTTCCCTCTCATATCAAGTACTCTGCTATTATAAAGCAAAGCTATCATTTCAATTAGAAACAGGAAAGGTGGCGGGACAAAATTAGCTAACCACTTTTCCCTAAATAAAACAAATCCCAGGTGTCTAAATAAAGATGGGGGCATAATGCCTCCTCCAAAGAATCCAACTCATAGAAAGTAATGGACGCACAAACTACCCAACACCCAGAGTGAATTCATAAATTCATTAAAAACACTTAATGGATGCCAACTGCAAATTAATATTAGGAAAGTTTGGCAGTTTGAAAGTTTTTAGCTTTGTTTACTAAATGCAAATAAAATAAACATGCTAAATTAAACCACTCTCTAGGGCAACAGAAAACTTCCTCATATAAATTACCCTAACTTGCAAATGAAAACTTTCCAGAAAGTTTTTCCAATTCAAAAGTTTCCAAAAGTTCCACATCGCTGGTGCATGATGAAAGTTAGTTATAAAGACTACCTAACATTTTAGCAGGTGGCCACCTGGAAACACCAGAATTGCTACAACACTTTGTAAAATTTACCCCAGCATTTCCTTTGCCATACCCCAATTCCTTCACTAATATGTACTCAAAAGTGATTTTTCAAGAAGTACACAAATGAAGCTTACTTGCTAACCTGGTTCCCCAAACATTTCAACTATAAAACCACCTTTTCCAACACCCCAGTATTTTCCCTCTTTCCCCCCTCTCAAAGATCAGCCTGGCTTCTATCATTAACCTGCCTTCCAATGTACCAGTGTCATCTTTGTCAAATAGCACCCATCTCTTCCTCTTCACATACACACACACACTAATAGTAGTCAGCCCCACATACATCCTCATCATTATAATTTAATTCAGTTATGAATCACTTCCTATGAAGCATCTCAAAGCAATTTCACAACACAAACAACTGCATTTATAAAAACAACTGAATATTTAAAAACAATTTCAAGCCAAAATATGCTTCTATATACAGTGGTACCTCGGGTTAAGTACTTAATTCGTTCCAGAGGTCCGTTCTCAACCTGAAACTGTTCTTAACCTGTAGCACCACTTTAGCTAATGGGGCCTCCTGCTGCTGCTGCACCGCCAGAGCACAATTTCTGTTCTCATCCTGAAGCAAAGTTCTTAACCTGAGGTACTATTTCTGGGTTAGCAGAGTCTGTAACCTGAAGCGTATGTAACCTGAAGTGTATGTAACCCGAGGTACCACTGTAATAGCATGTATCTATACACATTTCCCCAAATTAAACAAGAATAAAATTAACTTATCTCTGCTGAAGAAGAGCTCTGTTTACCTTTAAAGTTCAGGGGCTTTCCACGGAAATTGGTTAGTCCCATAAAGGTAGTATCTTAATGGCCCTATGGATTTTGTAGTAATGGACCAAGCTATAAATAAAGGAGCCTCAAGCTTGGATTATTTGCACATTCACAACAACCCTCACAAGTTAAACCTAGAAATCATTCCCAGTGGCGTTATCCCACATGTCAAGGTATCATTTCTACAGAAGAAATCCAAAAGAAAAGGAAATACCCAAACCTCTGTTTTTTCTTTATCTCCTTTGAGTCAAGCTGCTTTCACAGTGGAGTAATAACTGCTGGCCTGCCTTTCAGGGCTGTTGTTATCGGGTGGTGCAGGAAATCTGAACCTGAATTTGTACAGCATTAGGTCCCTGATTGCCTGACCCCTTTCCTCCCTTTTTACTGCGGTATGTTTGGTCTTTGAGCGCAGTACTTACTTAAGTTTAAATGGCCATAGTTCTGTGGTATGCTTTGAATGAAGCAGGTCCCAGTTTCAATTCAAGCATCTCCTGAGAAAGATGCCTGCCTGAAGCTTGGAGAGCTGCTGTCAGTCAGTGTTGACAATTCTAAGTTAGATGAACCAGTGGTCTGACTTGCAGTGAGATAGTTTACTGTGTTCATTTTGCATTTCTCCATAGGAATGAATGTCAGCTACTCGCTCATATGAAGAAAGACAAAGACATGCTCTTGAGAGACCCCGTTGCGCTAGGAAACTAAACTATCACCTCTGCTCTTGATGAGCCCAGCCATGGGGTCAAACCAACCCTATCTGCCTCATCACATCTTAGCATCAGCTGCTTGGTCACACTAGAGCGCGACCAGACCCCGGGGAGCTGCTCTGACATCTGTTACATGTAAGTGAATGTTCAAATTCTGGTGTACTTCGGCATTCACAAGCAAACGCTTCCCAAGTCCCCCAAACTCAAGGGACAGGCTGGTGAACATTGGTGGGTCAGCTCACCACGGGGCAGAGAGCATCAGAATATACCGAGGTCCAAAAAAACCCCAAAACCACAGAAGGAAACATACATTTCATACATTCCTGAGGCACAGTCGACATTCACACGTAACACCAACATTCGCCAAATTTTGAACATAAATAAATAAGACTAGCCAGAAACAACTGAATGGATTATCCCTTTCTTTTAAATACTTCATAAATAGATGGGGGGGGGGAATTGCACACATGACACCCCCCCCTTCTTTTAAAATACTTCAGCTTCATTCCTATGTAACAGATTAAAACCACCGATGACACCGGGTTGTCTCCAGCCACGTCGTGCTCGGGAAGAGACCCACGGGAACTCATGGGCCTGAGCCCATTCATTCCAAAAGGTCTACTCCGAGTAGGGCTGCTAACCCATTTTTCTTTCTTTTGAATATTATATACTCCAGCATCTGGCATCACCCGCCGTCATGTCTCACACGCGCCAGTTGCATCATTTCGTCGTCCGTCCGTCCGTCCCCTCATCCTAAAACCACACACGCACAACACGCCAGAGAGATGCCCCGAAATTGCGTATTATTCTCTCTCCTCCCCCCCCCCCACCTCGCCTCGCCATCGCCAACCCGCTGCCCCAAATATCCCAGTGGAAGAGCAGCAACGGCCGCCTTCTTCCCTCGGCTCCGTTATTTGGTGGTGGGGGTGAGAGAGAGGCGCGCATCCATAACAGCAGCAGCGCCCCCGAAAGACAGAGGCAGCCCGCCGTCTCTCGCCCCAGCGACCTCACCTCAGGCGGGGGCGCTGCTCCCCAGCAGCAGCATGAATGGAGGGGAGCCACAGAGAGAGAGGGGTCCCCTCGAGGTCCCGAAGCGCTTTTCCCTCGCCGACGCGCGCCCGATCACGAAGACAGCATCGCCTCTTGTGGCATCCTCCTTCCCCTCGCGCGCGGCGGCGGCAGCAGCAACAGCGCCGCCTCCTCCCTCGCCGTGTGGGCGCCTCAGGCGGGATTCCCTCCCCGCCTCCCCTCAGCCGCCGCCATCTTGGCTCTCTGGCGGGGGACGGACGGAAGAGGAGGAGGAGGAGGGAGGCCGAGGGGCGCTCGCGGGGAAGGGAGCCAAGCCGGGGTCCCTCGACGGCCGGGTGGCCAGCTCTCAGGACTCCCTCGAGGGTTGTTGTTTTTAGCGGGATTTCCAGTGTGGGATGAGGGGTGTGTGTGTGTTGTTTTACTTTATTTATGTTCCTTTCATTTCACAAGGTTTATACAGTATAGTATACCTCTTAGCTTTGTAGAAAACCAGCGCCCATGTGGGGTCTCTTGTCCATCACCCCTGACTTCTGAGGGGGGTCCCAAGTGGGGTCTCTTGTCCGTCCAGCACCCCAGACTTCTGAAGGGGGTCCCAAGTGGGGTGTCTCAACCATCCAGCACCCCTGACTTCTGAGGGGGTGCCAAGTGGGGTCTCTTGTCCGCCCAGCACCCTGACTTCTGAGGGGGGTCCCAAGTGGGGTTTCTTGTCCGCCCAGCACCCTGACTTCTGAGGGGGGTCCCAAGTGGGGTCTCTTGTCCGCCCAGCACCCTGACTTCTGAGGGGGGTCCCAAGTGGGTTGGGGTCTCTTGGCCCAGGGCTTTGCTGCTGCGGGAAAGATGGGCCAACTCTACAGTTCTGTGATTCTTGGGGTTGGGATGGACATACCAATTCTATTGTTTTGTAAAATGTTTCTGCTGCTTGACTCACCCATATTACTGCCAGCTAGGGATGGGCGAATCTGTCCTCCTAGGTTTTCTTCAGTTCCTCATTTTTCAGAACTTAAATTCGGTTTCCCGTATTTCTGTTTGCGATTTAAGGGGGGGGGGTCATAAAAAGTCATGAGTTTCGTGTGAATTTTTTGTAATACATGTTTGCAGTTTTGCCTTTTTCTAGAGCAGCTTCCCCTAATGCAATGCATTTTTTTTATTTTATTGTTGATAACAAACTCTTTTTTGTGCACACTTTTGTCACATTGTATGCATTTTGTACATATTACTGAAGAACTGCATTGCGAAATTGCTCTGAATTTTGCATATTTTGAGAGATAGCTGTGTTTTCAGTTGGCATATTGCTTTTGAGAGTGCAGATTAGGTAGGTTTGCCTTTAAATGTGAACTGAATTAACTATCTCTCCCATTGCTACCACCAGCTCATAAACATAGTGTAGTGTACAGCGTACCTGACTTGAGGCAAGCTAATTCTGTTTTAGTAGGGAGTGGGGAGAGATGCAATTGAACCTTGCCTTAAAACTCTACGTGATTAGGTTTAACATACTACTACTTTCCTCCATCCAAAATTTCATTTTTAACCCTTGCAGTTTTGATTTGTTTCTTTCAAGTATGGCATCTGTTTATCCTGTCTGGGAATAGCAGAAACAGGTACTGAAACTGATAGGCAACAAAATAGTTCTCATTCCAAAAGACAAATCACCCTATCATTTCGTTCAGCTTACTTATGATGCAGTAATGTCGCTACATCTTAAATGTTATACAACAAAATGGTGCTTTTGGCATGGTATGTTCTTATTAAAAGTTAGGCAGCAAAGCCAGAAGCTTTTGATTTGTTCATTAGGAAATTTAGCATTGACCCCTTTGTGCTTAGAGGAATGATGTCTGATAGGGATTGATTAAACTTAAGAAGCAGCATATTTAAATGCAACAATGATGGTGAGACAGCGGTAGAACATTGTGTTTGCCTTTCCTTTGCTTTCAAAGCAGGTCTTGGAAAGGAATTTCTTACTCCAGGGACCCATGCTGTCTGTAAATTATAAAAGAGGAAACTGAATATCATGGATGGCGGTGGTGATGAATTCTCTGTAGAAGGCACTTACTAAAGCGACAAAAATTGCAATGAAGAAAAAAATAATCCTGGTCTCCCACCAAAATATTTTCATACAACAGACCAAAGAAACCAGTGGGAAAGTTGTTCTGATTTCAGAGGATAATGGATAAAGTTCAGAGCAAAGCTGTATGTTATAAACACATATTCTGATGCTGCATGATTCTTTTATAATCTCTAAATAGCAGCAGCAGGAGAGCTCAATAAGAGTCAGGACAAGTGAGGGGAGAAGGAGATTTATTAAGCTCTGAGCTGTATGTCACACCTGCCTTCCCAAAAACTGCTATTTGTATTATGAGAAGCTGTTGTTCACATGTCTTATCTTAGATCAGCGGTAGGGAACATCCAGCCTGTAGGTCAGTCTTGGTCTGCCAGGGGGTCCAATTTGACATTCTAGGTAATTTCCCCCAAACCATGCCCACACACTCCCAGCTGACCACCTTCTTTAAATAGTTGTGCAGACAGGAGGGTAAAGGAGCTTGTAAAATGTACAGAGAATCATAAAGCAAAAGTGCTCTTTGAAGTAGCCTCCCTACCCCAACATTGCTTGAGCACTGCTTCAAAAAGCACTTCTGCAAAGCACTTAACACAGTCCCTGTTCTCCCATTTGAGACTGTAGGATGGAAGCAGGAGGTCTGTCCTCAAGCGCTTTGCAAATTTGCTCTTTGAAGCAGCTTCCCGCTCTTGCTTCAAACACCGCTTGAGAAATATTTAAAGGGGAGAGGTGGCTTAAAATAGATTTTGCAAAGCACTTTAAGCACTCTCCCCACTGCCTTTAACATAGTGATGTTATAAGTAGGAGGGGCTGCTTGAAATAACTTTTGCAAAGGGTTTTCATATGCCGACACCCCCTGCTCCTGGGAGCTCATGTGGAAGTGTGGGGTTTGCCTTTGAAGAAGCTGTTGCAGATTCCCAAGTGCTCAACAGCCAGCTGGCTGTTGGGCACTTGGAAACCCTATTTTATAAATTAAAAATAAAAAGTGGTTCAGTTCATTAATGAATTAGTTTCCCTATTTCACAGATAAGCATTCATTTAAAAAACCCAGATAAACTGAACCATGCAAACAGCTGTTCTTTTGCTAAGCCATTTGCACAGCAGATGCAGGTGCCACTGGGATTTTGGCATTCCAGGCAGTTGCCTAGTTTGCTTCTATAGTTAGACCAGCTCTGTGCATTGCTAAGTGTGTTCTCACTGTGCTGCTAATCGCTTTTAGTTGTGGGCTTATGTAAACATGGAAATGTGCTCAAATGTGGAATAAGTGCTCAAAGTGTTTTTATTTAATATTTGGGGTAGTGAGAAACCCTCTCTCTCACTTTAAAGGATTGGGAAGTCCAATCTCTGCACAAATGAGCACCTTATTTGAAGATGTCCAAACTCCTCAGCAATCCTTACTTTTTGCAAATTATCAAGTGCATTTAAAGAAGCAAAAAGTGAAAATGCCAAAAATGAGTAAATGAAATTTACAGATTAATCCATGCGTACTATCAGCCTTGTGGGCTAGCAAGTGAATAGCACAGACCAGCAAGTCCAGCATATCTTTGTATTTGGGAGTGGAGGTGCAATTCAACCAAGCCCTTAAACTAGAACTCTCAATCGCTTTTCTCTAAGCAGTTACAACAAATCTTGTGTGCAGATGTAGAACTGTGACCCTAGTTTATGCATATAGCATCAGGGGAATTGGAATGAGGTGTCATCAATATACAGAAGATGCCCAGATGCAGGTTCTGAACTGAGGTCTGGTGGTGATAATAGGTTGCATGTAGGCCAGTAAATTGAAACTGAATCCAGACAACACTGACGTACTGTGACTTGATGGGTTCTTGGTCCAGGATTTGAAAGATCACTTTTGGGGTGCTCCTGAGGCCACATTTGTCACATTAAGCCCAGGTGGATTCAGTGGCTGGGAATATCTTCCCAGCTGTAGCTGCTTCACCGAATATAGTCTTTCCTGGACAGAGAGAGCTGGCCACAGTATTTAATATATATGTATTTCCTGCTCTGTGACTAACTAGGAAAGGGTTGGCTATAAACACTTGAAATAAATATTCAAATACTCTTGCAATGTGGTTTTTACCATCTCGAAAAGGGCAACAAGTGAATCAGTGTCTGCCTTACTGTTACCATTAACCGGTTTTATGTGATGCTTGTGTTTGGTCTCAATTACTAAAAACATATTTTCCCTTGAATTATTCTAATATTCTCCAGGAATGGAGCACGCATTAGGATAATTCAGAACTTGAAATTCAGCCACAAATGCAGCACCAATGAGGCCACCCACATCACCAGCTGCTCTTGATTAATCCACTTTTCTTTCTACAAAGCCTCTAATGAATACTCTGTAGGACCAAGGGCCTTATTTATCTGGGGAAACCATCTGATTTCTTTTCACATCCATTAGTTGGGCGGAGGTATGGGGGAGAAACAAAAGAAATTAAAATCTTAGGCTACACACAAAATGAAACACGCAAGACCTATAGACAGAGTTGTCAGGACTCAACCAAGAGTTCTGAAGCAGTAGAAGCTGATGTGGGTTAACTGTTTGCAGCTGTTCCCAGAGGGAGGGAAAGAGGTTTATGTTTGGGTAACCCCCCCCCCCCAAGTTCAATCAGGACACCCCACTGTAAAGACAAACAGTACTCGATCCAAGTGACATCTCAGAACTAGCTTTGTATATTGGAGAAAACACCAGGTACTCTGACTAATCATTTGGGAAGGTTTTCAAAGCTTTGTCTCTCGTGGCACGCTCAACCCCAGATCCACATGCTTTCCCTATAATTATTCTAATGATCACAAATGAACACTTCAGCATTTGTGATGTATTCTAGAATCAAAGTAATAGGCATCAGATAAAACCACAGATAGCATTCACGATACAGATTTCCTGTGACTACAAGTGTAGCAAAGGAGAGAATTTTGGTAGGCTCAGTTTCTCTTTCATTTCTGCATAAAATTAAGGGCTATTGATAAATTATGTAATGGGAAAGGAGTTTTGTGGCATTCACTGGCCCCTTGCTTGATTTTGAACTTAAGCCCATCTCAAGCTGAAGACCTAGTATTTGCCAATAAATTGTACCTGCTTTTCCAAACCTAAGGAAATATCACCTCTCAGTCCTTGCCTGTTGTGCAGCTGCTAAAAAAAGGACAGACCTTTTTTCTGCACAAGGGTGTGCAGGTGTTTAAAATGTCAATATGTCTGGAATAATACCCACTCTTTCTATATACAAACAGCCCCAGGAATTTATGAGAACTCAGCATGGAAAAGATGGTATTTGGTTGATTGCAGAGGAAATTTCTAAATAGCTATGGACCATAGCAAGGGTCCAAATTTGCCTGGAGCGCTACACTAAAGTGTACCTAGCTAACAGTAATCCAAACCTGGAAAGAAGCAAAGTAGCTCTGCAAGTTGTCAGGCTCTTCAACATCACAGTTTGCCTTGCATCTTTGACTAAATAATAGTTTAGGAAACACTCCTGGGCACAAGTAATGTGTTCCATGCGGCTGCTGGCCCCAGTCTGAGAAAACAATAGGAAACAGCTGCTAAAACACAAAACCGGGGCCCTGGGGAGTAGCAACTTTTCAGAAATGTGTGGCATACAGAGGAAAGAATGTGAAAAGGGGAATAAATAATCAAGTCTACCTCTCTTAAGGAAAATCCCATTGAATCTGGAGAGTGGGGGACACTCCACCTGATTTGTTCACTTGCACCCCACCATATGGACACATGTTCCAGGTTGTAATCTGCCCCTCAAACTGTTCTAACCCCCCCCCCCTGAGAATCTAGTAAAACCTGTAAAATTAATGTAGTTCTTGCATCGTGACAAGAACAAAATTGCCAACTTTTGCGTTTTACTCATTTGGCAGGAACTGCCCTGGCTGGACTAGTCAGACTAAGATCCATTTCATCCAGCATTCTGGACTAGACTCTTAGCATATGATTCTAATACCTTCAGCATTGTAGGGTTGCAGGGCCAACCCTAAGTTAAACAGAGTGAGGTAACTGCCTTAGGTAGCAGCTGTTCAGGGACAGCAGTATCAGCCTCCAGAATTTCCTATTGACTCCCCCTCTGCTGCCACATGGTCCCTTTGGGGACTGCTGCTTCAGGTATGGTGCAGGATGTTATCCGATCAGACGTGTTGAAGTAAGACTCAATTGCCAGTGCAGTCAGCTTCTGAACTTGGAATTGTGAAGGGGCAACATCTTGTCCTGCAGCTCAGGCAGCAAAATGTATGGGGCCAGCTGGGTGGGCTGCAGCAGTATGGTGTAGTAGCGGATAGTGTGTTGGATTAGGAACTGGGAGATCAGGGTTCAGATACTCAGCTGTGAAACTTGTTGAGTGACCTTGTGCCATTGAGCAGTATATAAATTTTGTTAACTAAATAGATTAAATAGAATAAAGACATGCATTTCTTCAAAATGTCCAGAGAAGCAGAGGCAGTAGAACGGAGATGGTTTATTATAAGTAGCATCTCACAGAAAATGTTCAGATTCTCTCCGTGTTGCGTAGATTTGTGTTGGGTCTCCATGGTGATGTCCTGTGTTACTGCAACACAGAAAAACATCTTTGCAAGGGGCCAATAAACGTACAGGAAGAAGTTAGCAAGCGTGACGTTAAAAAAAGAGGATCTTACTTCATGGTGACTGTTCTTCATATCTTGCTTTCCAGCCTGTTGGGTGTTAACACCTCCTGTACATGCAAATGTACTTATTTTTAAGCTTTAAATGTCAAGCAACTTTTCGGTATTAAGGTTTCCCTGTTTCTGATCACTGGATATTAGAAATGTGTTCTTGAAATTGATTATTTTAATAGCACCCTTTCAGAGAACTAAATGCTTTGCTATTCTTATTTTGATTCACAACAGCCCTGTGGAATAACTGCAAAGTTGTAAACTGTTTAAGTGAAAACTAGTCTGACGAATTGCCAACTCTTTATTTACTGCAATTGGATTACATGTGTTTTTAATTACCCTATTAATGGGATTCCCATGAGTTAGTGTCCTGCTTCAGGCCCAGCAAATGCAGACAGAGGATCTTAAGTAAGAAAGAGATCTTAATTCAGGAAAGTAACAGCACAGGCTTGGCAGCAGACAGAGTTCGGGAGTCATGATTCAGGGATTCAGTAAACGAGCCAGATATTCAGAACTGGACAAAAGCAACAAAGATGTCCCAACAGCTTCCACACATGCCAAGCTTTTAAAGATAAGGCACAGCACACTCGCTTCTTCTGCAGAAATGTCTGGACTGCAAATGTGCTCTCCAGGGGGAGTGTCTGCTCCTATCTGCAGAGATGGCGCCTGTTTTATATAAGAAGACTGGCTCCTGATCACTCTTTGCCATCTCCTGAATTGTTCACCTTCCACACCCAGCCCTTGGTCCCACCTGATGTGCACACACACATGCCCCAGACACCAACAAAAGATGCAACACCACTGTCCTGAGGATCAGCAAGGGGGGGGGGCATTTGAAGGGGAGACCCAGCCTAGAGGTTTCCCATCTGTGTTTTAAATAGCTCCATATTATAATCACTGAAGAGGCATAAACCTCTCTCAAACTGTTCTTCATTCTGTCATCCTACTCGTAATTGTGCCATCTCAGTCAGCTTAGATCTCATGGCAGCGTTCCATGTTTTATTAATCCACTTTTGTTCTATTGGAATTGCTGGCGTATGCTATTTGAGTGTTGCTAAAAAAAATTTTTTTGCTTTAGTTAACATATTTCCCACCAAATTATGGCATTCCAGATGTATATCATTTTTAAGATACTCTAAAAGGAATTGTAATGGCCTCAGTGGCAGTAAATTATAGCCTATCATATTTTGTATAATGTTAATAATGCCCCCACAAACTACTGATTTTTGCACAAATCCATCGTACATGTATAAAGTATAAAGGCTGCTTTCCTTGCACCAGATTTCCATCATGCGCTACCAGTATGAGGATTCATATTTGCAAGGCAAGGTGGAGACAAGTACTAGTAGAATATCTAAATTAAAATATATTTATTTAAGTATTCATAACCCACACTTTCATAAATTTATATCAAGATGGTATACAATAAAATCAGCAAAGGCATCCATAAAACATCGTGAAAAATATCAACAAAGCATGTATCTTCCAAAGGATGTTTAAAAGAATAGAGTGGAGACTCCTGCCAAATCTCTGCTGAAGGACAACTGAACCTCAAGGGCATGGGGGCCCTCAAGAGGCACCCCATCAAAGGATATTTCATAGAATCATAGAATCAATGAGTTGGAAGAGACCACAAGGGCCATCGAGTCCAACCCCCTGCCAAGCAGGAAACACCATCAGAGCACTCCTGACATATGGATGTCAAGCCTCTGCTTAAAGACCTCCAAAGACGGAGACTCCACCACACTCCTTGGCAGCAAATTCCACTGTCGAACAGCTCTTAATTTGTGCAAGGTGATAGCACCAAATTTTTGGACAATACATTTCCCTGTGCTTTTGTAATATTAATTGTCACAGATAATTCAGATTGTATGTGTAAATCCAGTAACGGGCTTCCCACCCCTTCCTGGAGAGGTGAGAATTTCCTTGCATCTAAGAAAGTGTTGGGCAAATGCTCTGCCACTGAGCTTTGGTCCTTCCCTTAAGACACAGGAAAATAGGAAGCGGACTTGCACTGAGTCAGACCAAATAACAGCTTCAGAGAAGTGTGTGGGAAGGATTGTGACAGCGGTAGAAATAATTGAACTTCTACTCCCCAGCAGTTCCAGTGTTGATCAGGCTTCTCCAGGGCAACTATTTACACAACAACAACAACAACGTGCTTGCATTCACATAATTAATATTACATTTTATGCAAGTTTTGTGATTGATAAAACGGCTGGTTGTTTCATACCACAAAATCCCTAAATAGTTTCTGAGTTATCTTAAGGATTTGATTAATGATGTTGATCTTGAAGTGGTTGTAAACCTACTTTATGGCTGCCAACATGTTTACAGCAGCAAATTGGAAGAAAGCACTTGTTCTGTTGATGTCTGAATGGCATCAGGGAAGACAGAACAGGGCAATGTTATCCAAATTAACCTGCTGTGGAAATTAATAGACAAACAAGTTTACTAGAGTATGGAATTTGTTTGCAGTGTTTTGGAAGAGTGAATTCCAAGATGACTTGGACAATACTTTTTCTTTTTTCTTTGTGTATGACAAGCATCTACCACCTGCACTTTTCAGAAGCATCCAAAGGCATTGTTGCTCCTGCAGGCTTTCCCAGATGGATAGGTAAAGGTAAAGGGACCCCTGACCATTAGGTCCAGTCGTGGCCGACTCTGGGGTTGCGGCGCTCATCTCGCTTTATTGGCCGAGGGAGCCGGCGTACAGCTTCCGGGTCATGTGGCCAGCATGACTAAGCCGCTTCTGGCAAACCAGAGCAGCGCACGGAAACGTCATTTACCTTCCTGCCAGAGCAGTACCTATTTATCTACTTGCACTTGATGTGCTTTCGAACTGCTAGGTTGGCAGGAGCAGGGACCAAGCAACGGGAGCTCACCCCACTGCGGGGATTCGAACCGCCAACCTTCTGATAGGCAAGTCCTAGGCTCTGTGGTTTAACCCACAGCGCCACCCATGGGTCTTTACCATAAGTGTCCATTTTTTGAGTTTTAGTCTTGTTATATGTTTACTTTTTTGTGTTCTAACTTTTTAAAATTATCTTTCATGCGAATCACATTGAGATGGTGGTTTAGAAGACAATTAATAAAGCAACAGTATTATTATTATTATTATTTATTATTACTACTACTACTAATAATAATAATAATAATCCACAACAGGTTAGTCATTGTCCATAAAAGGTTATGTCATAGTAAATGTCTAGGGCTTTAAGGGTAGCACAAGACTCTTGGTCATGTACCTCAAGTACAGGTTACTGTGTGTAATGTATGTAATTTGATTTTAAGTACAATTTCCCTCAGTGTTGAGGATGATGTTAACAACAGCAAACAATGCATTCAGAGAGGTAATCTCCCCTCCCTGCCCTGGGAACTTGGGAGGGATAGCAAGAATCAAACTCTCTCCATCCCATAATCCTAAATCTAGTCAGGTTTCCCAATAACTGCTATTTACATAACAAAAACATGCATGTTAATTGGGATTCACACACTTATGCCAGCCAAGAACTAACCATATACTTGGTTTAGCCAAGTACAGTATGCAGAAAGCTGTTAAACTGGTTCAACACATAAACAATAAAAGCCTAACACCTATATAAGGGAGTATGCCATGGTCTTCTATCTGCACCTAAATCTATTGAGCTTTAAACCACTGATATGGGAGAAACACAGTTCATTTCAAATGGCTTTCAACCAGCCTTTGCCAACCTGCTCCTAGCACCACCTAGATGTTGGACTATAACTCCCATCAGTCCCAGCCATTCAGGGCTGGAGTTGATGAGAGTTGAAGTCCAAAACTTCTGGATGGTGCAAGGTTGGAGATGGGTGGTTGAAAGCCATCTGAAATGAACTGCATTTCTCCCATGCAAAGGAATGGTAAACAATAGTTGCTTTGTCAACTGGTCTGGGAAACCAAACTGCAGCAAAGAGAGCATTTTTATCAAGCTTTGCTGAGACAACAAGAACAAGCTTGATTCCTTAGGACTGAACTCTTTCTTTTTCCCTTTCAACCCAGCCCACAAGGGGGAAGTGGAAGTTAACTTAGCAAAGGTGTCCAGAAAAATGTTGTCCGCCCCCAAACCCCTCAAACTTCACAATGAAACATCTGCTGCTAAGAGTCTGCCTCATTCTCAATACTTGACCCATCCTAGCCTGTGTATATCTCATCAACATGCCTAGGAAGAAAGCCAGTCTTCTGAAACAATCTGTCATCAGAATTGTCACCATGGAACAATGAAACTGCCGCTGGTTCTCCGCAACCTCATTAATTCGTTTTCTGGGGCAACAGATGTGTACCTGTCTTAGGTGAGACTTTGCACCATCCCAAATCCCTTCCAGCCACATGCTGTTACCTTGCTGACAAATCATCACTATCATCAACAGTCAGACGTGTTGCTTGCTGCAGATTGGTTATGGAGCTTCAAAGCATTCCCCCGGAAGAAAAGGAAAAACAAACACAAAATCCGTACAATTTATAATGCCGGCATTACGATATTTTATAGATTATGAATGCTGTAGTATTTCGTGAATCCTATAATATGACTTTTGTTGTAATTGTGCTGTTTAGCTTATTTGTTTTAGTTGTTTTTTTAATAGATTGTAATTGTATTGTTTATTATTTGTTAATTATTCTATATGATTTATGCTGTATTTGTGATGTTCTCTTATGTGATTGTTACTTACTGTTTGTAAGCCGCTTTGTGATTCATTTGAGTGAAAAACAGCATAACAATATAATGACTCAAAATCAAATCAAATGTTGTATTCTGGGCATGTGTGATTCTTCTTTTCTAATAGAGGAAGCAGCCTTATACCAAGTCAAACCGTTGGTCCATCCAGCTGACTGACGAGCAGTGGATCTCCAGATCCTTTTGCATGCCAGGCATGTGATCTACCTTTGGGGCTGTATGCAAGTAAGAAGACTGGTGGGGCTGTGCCCTATTAATCCCATTTCCCTTTTCCTCAGAAGGCCTAATGTGTTTATATATATATATATATATATATATATATATATACATACATCTATATCTATATCTATCTATATATATACTGTATATATATATATGTACTGTATATATATGTACTGTATATATATATATATATAGCCAATGATCTATTAGCAACGTCTGAATGTCACATTGACAGCATACAATGAATTGAAGGCCAAGACATAGTTTTTCCTCACTGATTTGTGAAACTTGAGGTTGCCGTAGCGTAGCCTGATCAATTTTGACAAACTTTTGCGGCTATTCCTATCTGAGTGCTCAACCATTCAGGACTCAGATAGGAATAGCTGCAAAAGTTTGTTCCTAAGTCCTGTTTTCTGTAGAAAAAGCTGGAGCTTTGTGGCAGATGAAAGGTCAAATATCCATTACCAGAGGTAGCTGTGTTAGTTGCCAAGAAAGAGTCTTGTGTGGCACAGAGGCAACACCTGCTCCTTACCTTTAAAGCACTGTGATACTACCTTTAGCAGCCATGGCTTCCAACCACCACCACCACCCAAAAATAACGGGAATTTTTAAAATATAGCTCCCTGTGTCAAGCAGAGCTTTGCCAAGCCCTCTTTTTATTATTAGAAAACTCTAGCTCATTTCCATGGACAGAGTAAAACAGCTCGTAACTCGGTCTAGTTCTTTGCAGGACAGATCTGCCTCTCCTTCAAGTGGTTGATTCACTGTGTGTGAGATCATTGTGATCTGCTAGAGATAATGATATTGTACCACTAACAATCTGAGCCATTTCATTGTTCATCTGCTAAATGTGGTTTGTTTTGGTGATGTCAGTGAGCTCCCCTTTTGTGTGACTATGTTTAAACAATCATGCCTGTGATCCTGCTTGCAGGGGTGACAATTTGAATAAAATATGGGGGGGGGGGAGGATGGATAAACCCCGCCTCACCCAGCCCTGCATAATCAAACACACACATCAGGCGCGCTCACACACACACATGCACACACTATTTGAATGACAATGCCCATCAACTTTGGGGTGGCTGGCCCCCTTATATATATATTTTTGGGGGGATGCGAAGAGACCTTGGCTCCTAGGAGTTGGCTCCTATAGGCCTCTTGACATCTAAGTTTCCCTCCCTGAACTCCTCTTTAACTTCATCTGCTAGCTGTAGGATCTCACCACTGTGAACACATGAGTAATATCCACAACATCATGTTGCAGTGTTAAGGAACGTGCTACTCTGTCAGTTTTGGTTCCACATCGCTGTAATAACACAAAGAAACCCACTTGGAATGGATGTGCTGTCTCCCATCTTCAACCACAAATATGCTGTGGATCACCTGAATGAAACTGGTGATGGACCATTGGTGGTCGAAGGTACTCTTGAATTAAGGGCCATCATGATGCTCCACAGTGATTGCAGAGTAAGCAGGGGAGCCCTGAGTGAGGACAAAATTTGGCATGCCCCCTAAGTATTTATTATTTTCACAATAATTCATTAATTATTATTTTGCAACCCCTCGGCTAGGCACCTTGTTCCGCGGAAATTGCTTGCCCCGCCCTAAATCCAATGCTGGGGTGAGTTGGGCCATTTACTTCCTTGCAGCGTAACCTACCTCACAGGGTTGTTGTGGGAGATTAAATGAGGTGGACTCTGTACACCACCTTGAACTCCTTCGAGAAAAGGTGAGATTTGAATGCAATGTAATAATAATAAAAAGAAAACATACCACTTTGCACTTGAGCTTCTAATAAGCACTCTGGCTTGTCGGTATGCTTTTTATTAGAGAGCAGGATCTGCATTCATTTCCGATTGAGCAGAGTGCAGGATACGACCCATCTTGGTGCATGACTCAAGAGGCTGCATCATCCTTACCCAGTGTATTTCAGGAAATACTTATTCATATGTTTCCGATTTGATTTCATTTCATTTTCACCCAGAGCATTTATTGCAGCCCAGGGTACAGGATCCAGCCCATCTCAGGGCGTCGCAAGGACTATTCAGGCTGGCAGGTCATACTTTCCCATGTGTGAAGAGGCGATCCCTTAAAACTCAGCAGTCCAGTCGCTGTAGTTCTAAAAGCATTTCAAAGATCTCGGAGCTGATGGGAGTTTCGCTTGGAATTGTTTTGAGTACTTGAAAATAACTTGCGTTCACGCGACTTCTGCTTTTGAGAAATAAAATAAAAACAGCCTTAAAGAGAAAAACAAGCTAGGATCGTTGCAGGTTCCACCGAGATTTGAACTCGGATCGCTGGATTCAGAGTCCAGAGTGCTAACCATTACACCATGGAACCGCCCTGACAATATATTGCGGCAGCTCCCACTAAAGCCTTGCAGTTCTTCTGCGCTGACTTCTAGCGCCCCCACGGCGCTCCCAAGCGACGCCTTTTGCTCTTGCAAGCCTGGATCGGATGTTCCCCTCCAGCTTCTGTTTCTCCGGCTTCGAGCAGCAATAGGTTTGGGGAGCGACTGCGTTTACACGTGCGCACTTAGGAGTCTGGCAAAGCCTGGCATGCGAAAGCAGGACGATGGCGCTAGAAGACGCGTACCCGTTGCCACTGCACATGCATTTGGAGTGGGGCGCGCGGGTGTCGAGGTTAAAGTTGAGCCCCGGAACCTATTTGCAGCTTCTACTGCGACGGGCGCAAGAGTGCCCGTGAACATATACAGAGTGCATTTGACAACTAACTCTTCTGCACATGCTCCGCGTCTCTCTCACACACCAAGGCGGCAGCTCAGAAGAGGTGGGGAGCAGGCAGGGGACTCTTTTTTAAGTGAACTTGCCTGTCTGCAATGAACGTGCCAGAGAGATGTGGGTGGAAGGTTCCAATATGGAAATATGGTTGTTGTTGTTGTTATTATTAATAATAATAATAATAGAATTTATATACCGCCCTAAACATGGAATGTCTCTGCCTCTTGAATGTCTGAGCAACAACCTGCTGGTTATATTATGTGTGAATTGCACCGGGACTGCACTACTAAGGACGCTTGACACGCATTCAGTCAGGGGAAGGCATGCAGACGTGCAGGCGGAGCTGCATTCCTCAGAAGGTAGGATCCGGGGCCTGCTCTCTGTTCCCGCGCTGCAGTCCAGGAAGAAAGGAGGCATTGAGCGAATGGCACTCTGCACATGCCTCTAGGCATCCTCTTCTTTTAATACTGCATCAGCCTTGGGACGTTAGATGCTGTTGGACTAAAACTCTCATCATTCCTAGCCACCGTGATCAGAGATGATAGGAGTTGTAGCTCAAGAACATCTGGGGGCCCAAGGCTGAGAAGGGCTCCCCTTCCCACATCCCAGGCATGAGTTGAAATCCAAGTCAAAGCACTGTGGCAGGCAGAGGAGGAAAACGACACGGAGAAGCAGAAAAGGGAGGTGGAGGGAGAAACACTCTGCACATGCTCAGAGGCAAGCTTTTCCCCGATGGGGATCTACACACCACCACCCTTCCCAGAGGCCTCTGCGGTCCCGCCTGGACTACAACTCCCAGCAGCCCTAGCATCATCCTGTCGCGCTCACTGGAGCTGATGGGAGTTGTAGTGCGAAATTTCTAGGGCGAAGGCTGATCTACGGGCCGCTTCGCTCTGCCCTCCACAACAATAGAGATGAAAACGTCAAGAGGTGCCGCACTCAGGTATCGATTCCGGTTTCCATTCGGTCGCCGTCATATGCGGGGAAAGAATACTGAGACGAAAGCGTCTAAAGTGGGAGCTGAAGGCTATAGATAACTTCCGGCACAGAAACGAAAGCCCGCATTCTCTCAGGACTTCGTGCGGCGCCGCTCTAGGAATCTGGAAACTCTCTGATGAAAGCCTTTGCCTCAGAAAACAAGTCCGAGTTTAAAACCGGAAGTGTATTTATTTAGAAACCCGCCAGTCTCCGATTTCCTTCCCCCCTTAAACATTTTTCGACCATTTTTCAAGTCGTTGTCTCGATCCCTCCGTTGGTGCCCTTAGTGCCCGGAAGTGTCGTCATCCATGTCTACGGAGCGGTCCCTCTGACGAGAAAGGCCGCCCTGTCACGCGAACCGGAAGCCGGAAGCCGGTGCCCCCGGAAGCTGTATCTGGTCGGCGAGCGAGGAGGAAGGAAGGGCCGGCTAGTGGGCGGAACCGGAGTGCGGCTGATCCAGAGGAAGCAGCAGCAGTAGCAGGAGGAGGCGCAGGGAGGGGCTCTCTGGCTGTCGCTTCCTTGTTAGCTGAGAAGCCGGAGGAGGCGCCGCTGCCGCCGTCATTATGGGGGGCTCCCGCGACGACGAGTACGACTATCTCTTCAAAGGTGGGCCTGCATCCCTTGTCCCCCGCCGCGCCTCCCCCCCCCCGCTCCCTGGGGGCGTCAGACCACCCCACCCCATCCCCCCGGTTTCCGATCAGGATTCCTTGAATGGTTTCCGGCCCTACTCGAGAGGAGACCGATAGAAAATTAAGGAGCACCACTGACTAAGGTCCATTAATTCCCAGGGGCCTCCTCTATGAGTGAAATGCAGTTGGTTGAAGCCGACCCCCTTGCCTTTCCCTCGCCCCAGCCCTTTGGGTGGTATCCAGTGCTAGTCCTCCTCAAGGGTAGACCCATTAATGAACGCGCTTAGCATAGGCCCATTAATTGTAGTGGGCTTACTCCGAGTCGAATGTGGTTGGATACAGTCCACAGCCTTGGCTCCCCATCCCCCAGTCCTTCTCAGTAAAGTATCTCAGGCCTTGTTGGCACATCAGAAAGCCTACCCACCCTTTGCTAGGCGCTGGGCAGGGTTTTTCTTTTTAAATCCTTTAATGATTTTCATACTTAACGCTTGTTTCACCACACTAGTGGACTGGCTTTGTATTGGGACTTTGCGGTGGAGTGTTGTGAAATGTCTGTTGTGTTTTGTTGGCTGAATTGTGTTTGGGCTTTGAAATCTGGGATGTTTGTAAAGTGGGGTGAAGACAGTCTTGACACTTTGGTTAAAGGCTACCAGATTCTTTTTGCTACACACAGGGTAACTGTTAGGATTTATTCAGTTTGCATTATTATATCCCACTTTTACCCCAAGGAGGTCAGGGCAGCACATGTGATCCTGTTCTCTTTTTTATATGCCCAAGTTTAAAGTGTCAGACATGGCTTAAAAGGACCAGGCTGAAATCTCCACTTGGCCATGAAGCTTGCTGGGTGACCTTGACCCAGTTATGATTTCTCAATCTAACCTACAACAGAAGGCTGTTGTGAGAATAAAAGGAGAGGATGTGAAGAAGGACCATGTGTGCTACTTTTACCTCCTTGGGTGAGGAAGTGGGATATAAAATAAGAATGTAGATTTAAGAAATCCTAACTGTCACAGTGTAATTAATCTGTGTGATCCAGAATTTGCACTCTTGCTTAAGATTATCCCAAGTGCCTTTCAACACCAGCAGTTGCTTAATGAGACTGACATGCTGTGTTGCCCAGTGAGGGCAGCAACAACATAGAGGGGTGGGTGGGGAAAATTGGACATCTTGCAGGACACAATGTATTATTGACTAAAACAGCCTTCCTCAACCTTGTGTTCTTCAGAGGTTTGGGCTACAAAACATCAGGCTTAGTCAGCACAGTGTGGTTACTGGGCTGGGCTACAAAGAGAACCCTGAACCAGTTTTCCTCCATCCCTTCTTTCATTCGGAGTGCAACTAAAGAGAAAGTTTGGAGAATGGTATCTTCCCAGAAGTGAAATGAAAATAGATGTCCGTATGTGTGCTAAATCACTGGGTTGTTCAACATCCAGTAAAAAACATAGGCAGGTATGTGTTAAACATAAGAAGGACCCTGGTTAGATCAAACCATAAGGATCCCTCTAGTCCCCATCCTCCAGTTTGCTCTAGCTGCTGGGCAGAGGTCTCTGGACAGCCCCCAAGGAATGCTTCAGGTCATACTCAGAGACGTATAATGCTTCGGGACATGGAGGCTCTATTTAGTTGTGACAATAAGAGGCTAAAAAGGGGGGGGGTGTATCTGCCTCAACACAAAATGATCACAGCAGCTGATTGGAGCAAAAATATAGGGAAGAACACCAGTCTAAACAGGAGATCCAGTCCCATAACCTCTCTTCTGTAATTGAGCAGCAGAACACCTGCTTGGCATGCAGAACCACCCAGATTCAACCCCTAGCATCTCCAGGTAGGGCTGGGCAAGACTCCCTGCCTGAAACACTGGAGAGCCACTGCCAGTCATTGTAGACAGTACAGAGTTGGTGGACCAGTGATGGGTTCCGACTTATCCGATAAAGACCAGTGCCATAATAGGCTCTTCTTATTGTGTGTGCCTCTGTTGACTTCTTTCCTCCCCTCTCTCTTTGAATACCCCAGAACACATCCACCCACCATAAAATAGTGCAGTGCAGTTGGAAAACCTTAAAAAGAAGTGGGAAAGGCATAACTTGGGGCTACTATATCAGATTCCCCCAGGAAGTGAAAAGGTGACACAAAGCAAAATGGGGACTGGTGGCAATATCTGTTGGCTACTGTAGAATCTGGCCCTTTTATTGTTGCGAAGCCAAGTAACTTTGAACAAATTGTTTTCTCTGCATTCCTTTTTTATTATATTCCCCGCCCTAACCACCCCCCTATTGTTTTGTAATTATAGTCCTATTCCCTATTCCTTTCTTGAGACTTTTCTCATAGAAACCAATGGCCAGGCCCTTCTGGTGCCTTCCCTGGAGTTCACCTTTGCATGTCCCAAGTTCTGTTAGGAATCTGTCATCCTTCTTGCTGTGTGTGTTCAGCATTTCTGCCCTACTTGGCTGCTGCAGTTGCTTAGGAAAGAGCTATTCAGGAGTGAGGCTGGACTTTTGATCAGCACTTAGCTCTTCGGTGGGGGTGGCCTCCAGTCACTGTGGTGATGAATAATGCTAGTTAGTAACTTTGTGGGCTTTTTACTTAATACAGTGCAGGGAGAGCCGCTTCCCTTTCAGAAAGAATGTCTACTGTCTCGAGACGAACTTTCCCTTTGATAACTTGGTTTACTCTATGTGTTTCGCTGCTTTTGTGTGAAATCTTTGTAAAAGTATCACCCTGACCCACTGCTTTGTGGTCTTGGTGTGGTTTTCCTCTGGAATTTTGCTTTCCCTCCCCCCCCCCCCCCTTTTTACTTTGAGATAAAGGAAGTGACTGAGGAAGGCATGGCAACCAGTGAGCAAGTGATTTAATGTTGAAACCTCAACTTCCAGCTTGCGGGGGCAGGGGTGGCAAACGGAGAGGGTTAACTGGTGAATGTTGCAAGCGTGGGATTTTTAAAAAATGTATTCTAGATTGAGCTTGTTTGTTTTTTAATGCAGTGCATTTTCCTGTAGGGATAAACCAGGCAAAATAACAGCCAACTGTTTCAATGTGGAATGTTTATCTGTCTTTCTGGGGCGGTGGTGCTGGTGGTGTGGGTTGTCTGGTTCTTATCACACAAAAGAATGTAAGCCCTGGCATGCTTTAGCTAGGCTGAGCTTGCAGGGTGATGGTGGTTAATTGCCTAGAATCTGCTGAATGTGAAGAGTTAAGGGACTTATTAACAGGTTTTTCAACAGAGATTAGTTAGCAGTAACAGCAAGATCTAGCCTTGTTGCTGTGTGAAACTCCTGATCAGGGCATAAACAAGACGGGCTGTTCCTTGCTGCTTGCAACTGTACCCTCCTTGAGTGGCTCCTTCTAGGCAACAGAGAACTTGCATCCTTCCACTGACCTCACTTCCGGTCTTGCTGTTACTACATAACAGTTACCAGCCCATTAGAGCATTACTCCTCCTCCTGGATGTGCAGGCATTCTTCCCAGCAGAGTCCCCCCCCCCCCCCATAGTGAGCAGGATGTGTTGGGAAATAACATGCTTGGCTGCACAGATAACAGGGCAGGGAGGGAATGTTGCAGAGGTTATAAATCTGGGTTTTAGAGACAAAGGCTGCATGACAGGGAACACACTTTGAACGGTTTCCTTGTTTTCTGGGCCAGCTTTCCGTACTGTCCGGCCTGTAAATGCTTAGGTGTGCCAGGTTTTCATTGTGAACAGCAGTTTCCCCTGAGACAGCAGCTAAGCATGTCACATGCTTGACCATGTGTACCTTCTGACATCTTCAGACAGCAGGAAAGGCCAGTGAAGCAGCTAATGTGGCAGCCCAGTTTCCTGCCCTCCTTGCTCACTTCTCTACAGACTAGTCCCGATAATAACCCTCTGTAGTCCAGGACCTGTGGCATGTATTGCAAGTATCTGCATTTTTTAGGTTTAAACACTTGCGTGGTAATTGCATAGAAGCATTCAATACTGTATTTTCTAGTGCATTTCACATGCATTATGTTGATATGCAACACCTGCAACAATCTGGTTAATTTCATCCTAACAGCTTCTTTAGCCCTCTTCCACATCTGAGTTTCACTCCTATCCTTATGATGTTAGCAGGGCGCAGCCTGTGTTGCAAACATAGTTTAACTTTCTTCCAAGGAATTCTGGGAATTGTAGTTCTGTAAGACGGGTGATGAGAAATCTCTTCTGTAGCACCCAGTAAATTGCTCTCACAGTGTAGTGTAGTGGTTAAAGTGCTGGACTGGAGCCCAGGAGAACAGAATTCAAATCCTCACTCAGCCATCAAGCTTTACAGGGTGACCCTGGACCAGTCATGGTGCCTTTCAGCCTAACCTGCCACATAGGGTTGTTGTCAGGATAAAACTGTGGAGGAGGAGAACCATGTACAGTATTCCACCTTGAACTCCTTTGAGGAAAGGTGGAACAGTAATGTAAGCAAATAAATAAACAAATGGCACTCCCCCCCCCCCCCCGTTATACTGTTCTACCAATTTGGTTCTGAACCACGGTTCTGGGTTTGATCTTTAAAGCCCTAATTGGCCTAGGACTTGGTTAGCTGCAGGATGGCCTTTGTTCTGTGGCACCTTAAAGACTAACATTTGCTGTGGTGTAAGCTTTTATGGACTAGGGCTCACTTCTTTGATACATGGAAGTGCTACCCTGAGGTAGGTGTGTGTGTGTGTGTATCCACACCTCTGTGACTCAGGCATGTGTATACACACACACACACACACACACACAGAGAGAGAGAGAGAGAGAGAGAGAGATGGTTGGGGGAGGGGATTGTAAATAGTGAGGTCAGAGGGGGAAAATGAAAGAAAGTGTGGATCTCAGTATGATCTCAGTATTTCTCTCTGTGTGATTTGTGGTCATTAAAGTCCAAGAGTTCTCTTCTGTGTTCCGGAGAGGATGCTCTTCCGCTCTCTAATGGGGCCTTAGGAAAGGCCTTAGTACAGACCCCACTCTGGCAATAGGCACATGAACAAACCATTTGAGAATAGCTTTGCTGTTGCAGGGTCTCATTTCCCCATCTTGTTTTAATCCCTTTCAGCAAGAACAGAAGCCAAGCCCCAAGAGTTGATAAGTTGCAATAACTACAGATGCGGGTCTACACTGGCAGCTGAGCCTGGCAATCTTCCCCACCATTCATCAGTTCATTTATGGCAGGTGCAAATAACCTTTGACCCTCCAGATGTTGCTGAACTGTAGCTTCCTCCATGACCATTGGCCATGATCTCTAGGGCTTATAGAAGCTTTAGTTCAGCACATCTGGAGGGACAAAGGTTTCCCATTGAGCATTTTAAAATCTGATTGGCTACAGCTCCTCCGTTATGTCCCTGCTTTCATACTGATTCAGGGTTGCTCCAATTTCCTCCTTTTCCCTTGTGGGTCTTTGTACAGCCCTGGCCTATTCAGAATGGCTGACATCAGCCATCCTGACTTTGCCAATCGGCCAGCATGGCTTTGCCAATCGGAGAGTTGTGTCCTGCAGATGTTTTGGAGTTGGAGAAAGTTTGCGTAGAAGAGGCGAGGTGCTGCACACATTGGGGCTGATGTAGCTGCTTGTATTTGCAGAGCTTTGAGCCACCTGACTGCGCTGAGGTGAGGTAATTCAGTTTGTCTCTTCCCTGCTTGTCCTTGGGTGTTGCTGAGGCCAGCTGATTACCAGTGTACCCTGGACTCTTTGCTTTCCCCAGCTTTATTGTTAACAAATAAAAACCACAAGGACTGGGCAATCTGGTTAGTCTGGCTTTCAGGCCTTCCGCAAGTCCTGTGTGTTGTACACCTAGAAATGCTGTAAACCTTCTCATATGCTTTTTACACTCTCCTTTGGGGAAGCTGGTTTCCTTTCCTTTTATGAACAGGAGCTTTCACATGTGGCTTGTCTTATCAGTGTCCTTGGATAAGTTCTAGCCATACCATTGGTTTAGGTTTTTTATTTTTACTTGCTGGCATCTTTGCATTCCAAAGCCTTCTGTAGAGTCCTCCCTCTCTTTACCAGTGAGATGATGCCCAACCAAATCTCTACCTGCCCTTGCTGTCCCTTGGCTGCTGCAAGGGGCCTAATTTTGCATCCCTGGAAGCAAACAGCACCCTGGAAATTCCTGTCACCTGCTCGAGGAAGTTAAATCATGCATTAAACTTAACAGTGAAACTCAAGTTGGAAGCAAGGGCCATGAGGCCAAAGAAAAGACATAAAATGTTTTCTTAAAATACTCAGACAGCTCTTCTCTAACAATTTTTTTAAAAAAATGAATTTCATAATATTAACAAACACAGAAAAGGAGAAAAATGTGTCTCAGACAGCTCTTCTGAATTTGCACCCACTTAACATTTCCCAGCTTGGCCTGCAGAATTGTGATGTTATGGCATAGGTTTGGGTTAAGAGCCACCCAACTTTCACTAACATCCTCCCTCCCTCAGCGTCTACTTTGTAGGAGCAATAAAGGGTTGAAAACTGCCTTCCTAAGGTGAATGCCACCCACCAGCTTGTTAAGGGTGGTATAGTGGATAGGGTGCTTCGTGCTTGACTAGGAGCAGGGAGATTGCGGTTCAAATCTCCACTCAGCCATGAAATGCACTTGTTGACCTTGGCAGGGCAGGGGACACATAAACATTGAACCAGTGGCTATGTATGGTGGGTTGGTCAGTATTTTAACCCCCATCTCCATGCACAACCTTTCACGGTCCCAGGCACAGGAAGCAGAAATGGGAGGTTTGCAGGTCCCGCTTGAGTAGACAAGTATAGTTGGGGAGTTGCTGAGATGTGGCTTCAGTGGCCATGAGAAAAACTTTAGGGATTTTTCTGTGCAAAAAAAGGAAGCATCTAAATGCCAGGTTCTCTTTTGGACTTCACAGCTTCTCTTTTGCCTGACTTTGGTTGGATAACAACACCTTGTGATAGGATTTAATTTCCGGTGTGTGTGTCAGAGAGTGCTAGCTCTGAGGGGCTTACTCTGAATTAACAGAGAAACCCCTGAAGCGGAATCTTCCCAAAATGGTGCCTTCCAGATATTTTAGACTACAACTTCTATCAGCCCCAGCCGGTTGTAGTTCAAACAAAACATCAGGAGGGCACCAGGTTGGGGAAGGTTTGATGCCTTTTAGTCTGGCATCAAACTCCTGATGGGCATGAATAGTTAACAAGCCTCTTCCTGTTGTTTTTTTGTAGTTTGGCTCCTGCTTTGCTGAATCAGCTGAAAGGGGAGAGACGAGAAAAAGGGCTGGTTGTTTTTGTCCGCACAGTGAGATTTGTGCAGTAATTAATTAAGATGAAATCCCAGATGTGATTGTTTTATCGTAATTTCAGAGTGGAGGAAAGGATTGAGAAGGAAATATGCCAGTCTTGGAAGGATGAAGCCATTGATTGCTGCAGGATAAATACCCGGGTCATGTTAGTTTTCTGGATCAAGCTGCCCACCCCCCCTTCTTAAGTGATGCAGATGGAGAGTCTTTGGTTTGACCTATAAAAGAATGAGACTCTGCTTTGGATCCTTTTCCGGCATGCAGAGACCAAAATGAGCATTCAGATGGTAACCATGTAAACATAGGTGTATATTTTCAGATAAAATGGGATGCGAGAGGGAGCCAGAAAAATTTGAAGATTTACATCCTGGCTTGCAATCGTATGGTTCTCAAGGTCGCTGTTTAACAGCTTGTGGTAATATAAAAAATGGCTGGCATGTACACACAAACACACACACACACACAGCCCAGAGTCCCCTTTTCTCTGGCTGCTGGCAAAGGCCAGAGTGTAGGAAGAAGGGAAGCTGCCTTTTTCCAAGTCCATCTAGCTCAGTATTGTCTACACTGACCATCAGTAGCTCTCCAGAATTTCAGGCAGGGCGTTTCTCCCAGCCCTACCTGGAGACGCTGCTAGGGATTGAACCTGCAACCTTATGCAAGCAGAGCAGGTGTCACTGAACTATGGCCCTTCTCTTCTGCACTGCAGTCCCAGCAGCAGAGCACCTGGAGCAGAGTAGCCTTTCCGGCAGGGAGAAAAGAAGCGAGCTCTCTGCAGTTGCTGCTTGGGTGGCGCCAGATCTAACAGTTAATTTTATTGAGTAACAAGAACTCTAGTATTGCAATGTTAACAGCAGCTAAAATGTCTTATTTCTGGAAGAAAGCTAACATTCTAGCTTCATGCAGTTGGGAATATTGTGGCTGTCAATATCAACTAGATATATATATATATATATATATATATATATATAGACCTGAGAAGGCAGCATGGTGGATGAGCAAAAACCAATAGAGGTGAAAGGGGGCTTCAAAGGCCATCCAGTCTAACCTTCTGCTGATGCAGGAGATGTAGAGATGAGCAATGTTTGATTAACGATACATTTCAGAATCACATTTAGCCTCTCCTTTGACCATTTAGTTCAAGAGCCAGTATTTTGATTATGTGTGTGTGCGTGTGTGTATGAGTATGTGGAGCTTAAGAATGTAATTTCCCTCTGGTAACAACCCCCCCCCCCCCGGCCTGGTTCCCTTAAATGTTTACCTGGGCAGTTTCTCTACACAGAGGGCCAGGTGAATCAGCAAATGAGGTTCAGAGTGTCAGAGCAGAGAGTGTGTTGGGTTCCTCTCTGAATCTCCCCCCTTTCTTCCCTTCCCAGTTGTTCTCATTGGAGACTCCGGAGTTGGCAAGAGCAACCTCCTTTCCCGCTTCACTCGCAACGAGTTCAACCTGGAAAGCAAAAGCACCATTGGCGTGGAGTTTGCCACACGGAGCATCCAAGTGGACGGCAAGACAATAAAGGCTCAGATCTGGGACACAGCAGGGCAGGAGCGATACAGGGCGATCACGTCGGCGTAAGTGGACCAGCGCCAGAGCCTTCCCGGGGATTGTGGGGGAGTTTATGGGAACAGGACGCAGGAGCACTGCAAGTGTGTGTGTGTCTTCTATGTGATGGCCCTTGCAGACATCGTGTTTGCAGCAAAAAAACAGACTGCTTTTCAGATTGAACAGCATTCAATAATCCCATCGCATTCTTTAAGTTGCTAGTCTTCAATGTTCATAGAATTGTAGCGTTGGAAGGACTCAAATGGCCAGCTAGTCTAACCCCCTGCAGTACAGGAATCATGTGACCCACCAGCTGAAAATAGCCTCCTAGCCTGGCAGGCCAGATTGATATCTGCCTCCACCTGGCAGGCAGAGCCACCATCCACCTGTCAAATCACCTGACTTTACGATGACATCAGGTGACCTTTTCTGTCTGCTGTTTTGCGCAGCACTTTGAGCAATGCTTATGAGGATCAGCATCCTCTGAAAGGGCTGCCCAAAACCACCCTATGAGTGGGTCCTTTTAGCCAAGTCACTCCCTCATCTGCCCTGTACGTGGCTTCATATATGATGGAGGCAGGTGAGCGTGGCTTGGCCAAAATGGGGAGAGACTTGGCAGGCCTGATTAGGCCTGAATAGGCCCATGGGCTGGAGGTTCTCCATCCCTGCTGTAGGATAACTGAGTCCAAAATTGAGTCCAAACTGAGGATAACTGAGTCCAAAACTGGCTCCAAATTCAGGCCAGCTAGGGATGTGTTTTTTCCAGCAGCTGCTGTTGGAAGAGCTTTAACCACTTTTTTTTATTTTAGGTCAACTGTAGTGATGATGCATATAATCTCATTTACTTCTCTCTTAAATGACTGTAACAGGGTGACTTATAAAACCAAGTCACGACAGGATGAAAAACTGGAAATAATTTGGGGTTATCGGAAGGCCAAATTATGCATTGGGCAAGAGGCTGTGCCAGCCCCTCCCGCCCTCGTGTCCTCCAGATGTTTTGGGCACCAACTCCCGTCCTAGTCAATTTCACTATAGTCAGTTTATTTATCTGCTGCATTTTCCACAGATATGCTTGTTTTCAGAGCACTTCACGTAAGAAGCAGTGTCAATTCAGCACAAGCAACTTCCCACATGGGTGAAGGCAGTGTGTACTCTGCCCCTGACTAGGGCTGGCGATGTATCACTAGCCAAACATTGCGCTTTGGCGATGTACTCAGATGTTGATAATATATAATAATAATAATTTATTATTTATACCCCGCCCATCTGGCTGGGTTTCCCAGCAATACATCAGTGTTTTAAGGGCAGCTAATCCTCACCAGTTGCGGGACACGAGTGGCGCTGTGGGTTAAACAACAGAGCCTAGGACTTGCCAATCAGAAGGTTGGCAGTTCGAATCCCCGCGACGGGGTGAGCTCCCGTTGCTCGGTCCCTGCTCCTGCCAACCTAGCAGTTCGAAAGCACGTCAAAGTGCAAGTAGATAAATAGGGACCGCTCTGGCAGGAAGGTAAACGGTGTTTCCGTGAGCTGCTCTGGTTCTCCAGAAGCGGCTTAGTCATGCTGGCCACATGACCCAGAAGCTGTACGCCAGCTCCCTCGGCTAATAAAGCGAGATGAGCACCGCAACCCCAGAGTCGGCCACGACTGGACCTAATGGTTAGGGGTACCTTTACCTTTATTTCTCACCAGTTGGTAAAATTAAAATATCCAACAACTTTACATCATAAAGGAATCTGGGCCAGCCTGACATCTGGTCAAGGATGATGCGAGTTGGCAGCCCAGAGCATCTGGAAGCCCCCAGGTTAGGGGAGGGCTGGGGTGGTCCTGGGGCAGTTGACACACATGCAGCCTGTACGAAGTGGAGCCAATTTTTAAAATGTATGTATTGATTTATATCCCATCTTTCCTCCAAGGAGCTCAAGGTGGCCTGCATAGTTCTCGCCATCTCAATTTTATCCTCACATCAACCCTGTGAGGTCCTGAGAGTGAGTGACTGGTCCAGGTCACCCAGTGAGCTTCCTGGCTGAGTAAGGGTTTGAACCCTGGTTTCCCAGGTCCTAGGACCCAGCCCTCTTAACCACTGCAGCACACTGGCTCTCTGGAGAGTGTCGTGATGCCCCACTGGGCAGCCTGGCGAGGTCTGAGCTTTCCTTCCCCTGCCCCCTTTTTGTGCTTGCTGGCTGCTTGCTGTGGGCTCACGTGGGTTGTGTGCTTCTGCCTGCAGCTATTACCGAGGTGCCGTGGGGGCCTTGCTGGTTTATGACATCGCCAAGCACCTCACCTATGAAAATGTGGAGCGGTGGCTGAAGGAGCTGCGAGACCACGCCGACAGCAACATCGTCATCATGCTGGTGGGCAACAAGAGCGACTTGCGCCACCTGAGGGCTGTTCCGACGGATGAGGCCCGAGCCTTTGCAGGTGAGTGGGGGGGGGGCAGCGTGTTGCCGCTGGAATGCTTCTTTGTTTTGTTTTGTTCAGTTTCTGTTTTTCTTGCAAAACCTCTTAGAGCAGCTGCCAAAAATTTAAAGCTAACAATAAATGGAAAGCAATACTAAAACAACGGCAGCAGAGCCAGTTTGAAACTTTGTAAAACTTCCCAAGTTTTTTGAAATGTGGAAACAGAGCTTGTCACCTGGAGCCCAAGAGGCTCCAGCCTCTGCACCAGACAAGCCTCCTTGGGGAGGGCATTCCGGAGTCGGGTGCCACAACTGAAAAGGCCCTGTCCTGCATCATGGTCACTTCTCCGCTGGAAAAACTCAAACAGGTGACTCGGAGGCATTTCTCTGTAACTGTGTGGTGGGAAGCGGTTATTGAGGTTCCCGAGACCCCATGGACCAGAGCACGCCAGGCACTCCTGTCTTCATGACAACAATAATAACAACAACAATAATAAACAGTTTACAGTTATACCCAAATCAAAGTAACCACCAACCCCAACTAAACATTTAACCAACACCAACCTGACAAAAATGAAACAGAGGAACCAGAATTGGAACCCTTTAAAACATCTTAGCCTGTTGCCCCAGCCCAAGTGTTGTTCCAGCAATGTCCCAGTGGCCTCCCAGGAGCTTTTTAGCTGTTCAGGGTGAGTCTGGGCCCTGCCTCCTAGGCCAAGGCCTTGCAGCAGGGAGCAGATCTTCCAGCACTCACGGCAGCAGGAATCAGGTACCCATTGCCCTTAGGTATTGGGCAGCTTCCTATCTTGTTCCACGTTCCTGCTTCTAGACATCCTCTAGTTAGAAGTAGGAGGCAATAGCTTTGGAGTTTTGTATGACCGCTTTTCATCCCATCCCACTCACTGTCTCCTGGGTATTGGATTTGGGCTGCCCGGCAACGGTGACTGGTACCAGCTGAGCTTGTGAGTTCCTGACATCCGTTTTCCTTTGACAGATGCCATCTGTGGATTTTTATGTTTGTGTGTAACTTGTAGGAATGTGAGGCAGGGGCAGTGAGCAGTCTAAGCAGCATCTTCTTTAATTAAATGAGAGTGCCCCCTCTTCTCTCCCTTCACCCTCCCTCCCCCAAGGCTAGGAGCAATTAACAATGTGGAGGCATCTGCTGTGACCTCAAGACATTGACTTGTTCATAAATCTGGTTGGTTTTCAGGATAAGTTCATTCCACTCTGGAATGTGGCTTTGAGTCCTCTGCACTAATCATGATTAAAAATGCTTGATTTATGCCACATGCAGTTCAGGGAGGAATTTTTCAGGAGGAGGGGAAAGTTGGCAGCTGGTTTTCATGGCCTCAGTCCCAGAGAAACGGCTCCCCTCCTCTTCCCTGGGAATCATTAATATCTTGCAGCTAAGGTGCAATATTCTGATGGTTGCAAGACTTCCTCCTCTTTGGTCATGTGACACTTTGCTAATCACTTAAGGAAGCGAGAGAGGATCTACAGAGAAACCTTGAACCTCAGCCAGCTTTATTCTTTCTTCTCTCTGAGGAGTGTTTGAAAGCCCTCTCATCCGTGTGATGGAAGAAGCTTTTTAAAATACGCACAAAATTCATGGGGTTCAATACTATTTTATACAGCACCCTCATCTAAGTTCTTCGTAAACCCACTTAACAGAGGCTGACCCTGACCTCTAGCATATGACAAAAAAATTTGCGCGGTGTGAGAGGGAAACGGCCAAACATTTCATGCTGCTGTTCCCAAGGAGTGAAGATTATTGTGACAGGATGGGAAAAGACTTAACAGTCGAAACAGGTTCACAACCTGTCTTCCATTGTGCAGTACTTAGTATCCTATTTGTGTATTTCGTTTTGTATATGTTTCTTGAGTACAATAGAGTTGTCATGGCCTGGTTGGGGACAGAGGAATGATGGGAGGAACCAGCTTGGGAACCACCAAAGGAAGAAGGTTCAGAGCCTGGGGAGTGGTGCTGGGACAGGCATAAGACTCAAAAGAGGAGGTGTCAGAAGCTGAAGGGGTAACAGGGCTTAGTGAGTTGAGGAGCAAGTTGAAGCAGGCGAGTGGGAGGAGGGAGGTCAAGAGACAGCGATGAGTCAGGCTGGCGAAGAAGCCAGGGGGTCTCCCCCTCCTGCTGCAACAGGCTCCCCACCCCCCTGACTCCAGAACTAGGAGAGGTATGAAACAGGAGGAGCAAAAACAAGCTGCAGTCTGATTGCTTGCAAAAAGCTCTGAAGAGGCGGAGACATAAGCTGCTGTGAGAAGGCAAGGATTTTTAGTCTCAGCAACTGATGTTATGATCCACAGAGCTTGAGCTGCTATGCTCATTACGACTGACACTCATCCAAGTCTGGGAAGATCATGTTTCGCTAATAAAGAGTTAACTCTAGCTTTGAACTGTGTGATTTACTGACCAGCTTGCACTGTGACAAAAGTATATTTTCGTAATTTTGAGGTTTTTGAGTTTGTGCAAAGTTTTGAAAATGGCAGCTGGCGGGGCAGAAAATATGGGGGAAAGCAAGGCTTGGGGAGCATTTTGGAGGAAGAGGGAGACATAGCGTTAGGGAGGCCACACGCAGCACAGCCAAAGGTACAAAAATGGGTGTGAAGTTGGGCTCCTGGTCTCTGTGGCTGCAATGGGAAGCTGTGAAGCTCTTGAGCATGAAGCAAGGCAGCCTTTTATTCAGGCCTCTTCACTGGACTGGCAGATCTAATCAACTTCCTCCTCTTTCTCACAGAAAAGAACGGCCTTTCCTTTATTGAGACATCGGCTTTGGACTCGACGAATGTGGAAGCTGCTTTCCAGACCATTCTGACAGGTGACTTGGCACTGATGTGGGAGAGATGTGTGGGCCACGAGAACGAAATACGGAGCCTCTAAGCTGAGAATTGGGAAACCTCAGAGTCTTCAATGCTGGAGGCAAACACAGAGGCAGTACCTTATGGCTGTTTTTTACTCTAGGGAACAGAGGAGGGTTTTGGGATCTTCTTCCATGCCTTCATTGATCCTCCCTGTTGGGGCACATAATGTGTGTAGATTAGAGAGGCTCTTCCAGGAAAGTCCTACCCCAGGGCTGAGTCTTTTCTTTGCAAGATTGGCTATGCACCTACTTGGTGGGAAAGATTGCTGTGGCAACATTTTTGATAATCTTGCGTTTTGAAGCAAATTCGTCACTTCTTCCCTAGATCTTACTTTGTTCTGAGCACTCCCCTTCCCTAGCCTGTCACCAGAATTTGCTTTCTGTCCCTTGATAGGCTTGTCTGGAAGTGTGCAGGCTGGTCTTGCCCAATCTGCTGCCCTTCAGATGTTTAGGGTTCCAGCTCCCATCAGCCCTGTGGCCCAATGTTCAAGTAGAATGGGACTTGTCATCTCAACAACACCCGGAGGGCACCAGCTTGGGGAAGGCTGGGGTGGGCAACACCTGCCAAAATAGTGGAAGCCATAAACTGATTTCCAGCAGTTAAGGAGCGGAACTTCTTTGGAACAGAGGAAGCTGCCTTATACGGAGTCTGACCCTTGGTCCAACTAGCTCATTGTTGTCTGCACTGACTGGCAGAGGCTCTCTGGTTTCAGGCAGGAAGTGTTCCCATCCCTATCTTGAGGTGCCAGGGATTGAACCTAGGATCTTCTGCATGCAAAGCAGGTGCTCTGCTACTGTTAATAGATCCTTGCCTGTCCCATTTCTAGAAAAGCAGGATAAATTATGCAGTGTAAGCAACCACCTGAAAAGAAACATAATTGAAACTAGTTGCAGAATCCAGTTCTTTTACAGCATCTGGGGTTTCCTGGGCACAGAATTTTCTTTAAGCACACAGAGTACATAGCAGCCCTGCTGATAGATAGCTATTGATGTCTTCTTGGGCCCCTGGCAGTCAACTCTTAACTGGCCACCTTTCATGTCCTGTCGCTGAGAGGCGGAGGAACAAGGGAGGCTGCTCATCTCTGTTAGCAGCAACATTCTCCTGGCCCCCCCGGTGCTGAGATCACTGCAGAGCCACTTGTTCTCTGTGTGGAACAGCACATCCTCTGCTTCCTGCCATCACACTAGATTTGCTCAGTTCCTCTGTGTGGAAATGAGCAGACATAGGAAGTTGCCTGATATTAGACCCTTGGCCTTTCGAGCCAAGTGGTGTCTACATTCATTGCAGTGAAAGTTAACACCAACAGTTATCCCAAGATCTCTTTTCAATTAGATCAGCCAGGGATTGAAACTGGAACCGTCCTTCTGCATATAAACTTCTGCCACTGAGCTATGATTCTTTTTCATTTTGCCTAAGGCGCTGAATAGCAGTACCAAGTGGGTCTTTCCTGCACAAACTATTCAGCTACCAGCAAAGTATCCTCAGTGGAATGTTAGAAAGCAACCCTTCAGCGGATCAAATCCAATTATGTGTCCACTTTAATTGAAAGAAGCTGTGGACAAGTACAGCTTATTAGAAATGAGCATTCATGATGGCGTTTACATGTTTATGGTGGGAAGAGACTCCATTGACCAAATTATTTAAATGTGTTTCTAAAACTAGCTATCCAGCCATGTCCTCACACCTGGGTATATCCAGAAAACTACAAAACCTAATAATGAGGCAGGGAAGTATTTCTCTGTCCCCTTATCCTACCCATCGCAGCTTGTGCCAGATTGTACAGAACTGCAGTGTACAATTTGTTCCCCATGTCCTCAATGCAGGCATGTTTTGGCAGATAGGCCAGGGAATAAATGACTCTGTTTAATGCATTTTATCCCCAGAGGCTCCCGGAGCAGTTTACAGATCAACAACAATAATAAAAGCAGTCTTTGGCCTCAGGCTTACGATCTTAAAAGACACAACACAAAACTAAAGAGATGGGGAGGGAAGAGGAAAACGAGCAGACTTGGGCACCTGTCCTTTAGGTTACACAGTTCTCATAATGACCAGCTGGGATGGAAGCAGTTGAAGGAGAGGAGGAGTTGAAGGCAGCTGGTTCCTCTGTGAGTCCAGTGGAGTGGCCCTGATTTCTTATCTATTTCTCTGTTCTGCAGCCTCATAGAACAGCTGCTGATAGGTGGCAAGTGGGTACCAGTGGCCGCTCGTCTCTCAGCAGAGCCGATGGAGCTGTCCTGCTTCTCTCCTCTCTTCTGTCAGTTGGTGGCATGGCAACTGCCAAGTGACCATTCAGGGAAAGGAGAATCTCTGTTGAGCTGGGGGTCTCAGCACAGCCAACAGAGTGGTCCTGTTTCTTCTCGCTCCCTGTGGGGCAGCTGAATAGGAGTGCCGTCCCAGGTGAAAGTTGCCCAGTGGAGGCAGTCTTATCTGTAGCGGATGTGCAAGGTGCGAAACCTGCGGCCCCTCATCTGTTGCTGGACTCCAGTGCCCATCATCCCTGACCATTGGCCAAGTTGACTGCAGGGGCTGATGGAAGTCTGGTCATATCTGGAGGGCTGCAAGCTTTCCGTCACTGTTATAGTACTTGGTTTTACCAACCCTTTTTGTTTTTTGCTTTTAAAGCACACCTTAAAATACATTCCAAATTCTACAAAAGAGAGAACTCATTACTGCACGAGTTGAATTGGTGACAACTTGCATACGTTATGCCCAAATTCTGCAAGTGGGAATGTTGGGTTGTTTGCCCACAAAAATGGTCAGAGTTGGGAGGGGAGGTGGCAGCATGTTGCAATCCTGGACTGCCCAGCTTGCCATGGGAGGGATGGAGGGGCTTCAGCCATAGGGCAGGTGCTGCCTCTGTTAGTGACACCTTTCCTCCTCTTTCAGAAATCTATCGCATCGTGTCTCAGAAGCAAATGTCTGACAGACGCGAGAACGACATGTCACCAAGCAACAATGTGGTCCCTATCCACGTCCCCCCGACCACGGAAAATAAACCAAAGATGCAGTGTTGTCAAAATATATAGCAGGTTCCATTCCTCGAAAGCTGTGTATATTTCCCCAGGTCTAAGATGGAAATAGATTCTGAGTTCACATTGTCCTCTTTTTAGTTCTCTCTCTCTCTCTCTCTCCATGAAACCTTATTTTTATTCTCTTTGGATTTCTCCATGTCTTAACTCTTCCCCTTTATTTCAGTATTACAAATCATCAGTTTGTTTGCATGTGGCTGCAGCATTATCAGAATGCTAGTCCCGGCAGGGCAGTTTTTTAAAAATCATGACTGATCTCTTTTCCAAACAGGTTGGCTCATTCAGCAAAGCACTAGATTGCTGCAGCTTAAGTCTTTGCAATTCTGATACTCCTGAGAGTCTGACCGAGCTTTTTAAACCTCCTTTCAGCCTCAAAATTGCATCTCATGGAATGAGCATCTCGTGTGGCTTATCCTGTGGCTCCCAGCAGTATCCCACAGTTAACAGTACGCAGGAACTACACTAATTTATTGCTAAGAGGAGGGATCCTGGCCCAGGAGGCTGAGTTTTCTCAGTTCCTTGTAGTTATATCAGTGGGTGCACCCATTCTGAGCAACCTGGTGCCCTCCAGATGTTTTGGGGCTACATCTCCCATGAGCCAAAACTAATGCTGGTGGGGGTTGTAGTTCAAAACATCTGGATCACTGGGTTAGGGGAGGCTGATATAATGAATTAGAGTTGTACATACGTAACGTTCCCAGAAGAAACTGCTCACTCCTCCTACCTACTGTGTCCCCAAATAGCCAATAGTGCCACTTCATGAAGATGGCTAGTTGGAGCGAGGTAATTGTTTATCCAGTCACAGCATTCAAATAATCATCTTTGTGCAAGCAAGTGGGGGATTAGTCGCTTTGCATGTTGGGGAGGGCGGGTGTAGTTTTATACTGAGCCAATGCAGTACCATTTGTCTTAAGGCCCAAAGAGTTGGTGATGGGTGCCTTCTGTAGACGAAGCAGTAAGTCGTAGCTCAGTAGCCCATCTGCTTTTCTTGCAAGTGCCTATGGCTTGCAGTACTTCGTTTCATGCACCCCTGGGCCTCTGGTCCATTTTGCACCTTGGTCTGTGCAGCAATGCTTGCTGTCATTCTCAAAAAGGCATGGAGAATATTTGCAGGATGGGGACATCATTGCACCTCCTTCTCTTTAAGTCCCGAGTCCTTGTGAAAGCGGGGTTTGATTCCAGCAACCACTCAAGGCACAGGATGGGATTAAATCTAGTCTGCAGTTTTGGCAGGAGGCCTTTGTTGCACCTCCCTGTTACTGGCCAGGGAGTGTGCTTGGCCTCCTCCTTGCCCCTCCTCATTTATTTAGAGAAGCTCAGGCCATATGCATGAGCCCTGCTGAAGAGATCCAGAAATACATGCCAGAAGATTTGTTCTTGGATTCTTGCAGTTTTTAAGCCAACTGTGGATGTCCCTACTTCTAAAGCACTGTTCTACTTCTAAAGCACTGTTCAAACAAGCAGTGTTTTTTTATATCTACACATACAAGCACGCATGGAATACTGTGGTATTTGAAAAGCCCATTTGCAACCAGAAGAGGAAATGGCTCCAGGAAATAGTTAGGGGGGAGTGGACAGGAAGGAAAGAGGCTTATCACAAAGATGCCATAGACCCATACGGTGTCCTTTCCTTCCTGCTGCTCCCACCCCCCACGAGGGCACGTACAGAGTGCTGAATCTCTCAGCCAGCCTGTCGGTCTTGCGGTGCTCATGACGTGTGAGGAGCACAGAAGGCATTGCTGTAGTCCCTTCATGTTTGTGTCTTTCTCTCCTGTAGTTGTTGATCTTTTGTTCCACAAACTCCCCCCCCCCGATCTTTTTGTAAATTTGCTTTGTACTGTATGCACATTCTGTACCTCAAATATTTTTTTATGATTGATTTGAAATTATTCATTATTGGAATTCTAATAAAAGAATCACAGGGGGACTGTTCAGCTGTTGTTGAGTGGACTTCTTTGGAATTATGCTGCTGTGGGCATTCTGGTATTTAAAACATGGCACTTAAGTATATGAAGATGATTAACCTGAACGTTATATGCAGTGCAGATATTACTCGGAATAAATTATGCAAATCAATTTGAGATGCAAATCTGAATCTGTCTGCTATTTCAGTTTGCATGCTACATTGTGAGTGTGTGTGTTTGTGTGTGTGTGTGAGAAAACGTGCGTTTTGGATCGTCATGCATTATGGGTCTGTATGTAAGATCACAAAGGAGGGTGAAAGTCAGGCACTGAACAAAAAGCTCCTTCCTGCTGAACACATTGAAACTCTCTTGCAGGTGCTGAAAGTTTTGGACAGTCACTAGCGAGAAAAGGTTGGCTGGGAAAATTCAGCTGGCCAGGCTTGTTGGGGGCCCAGTACATAAGCCAAGATCTCTCCAGAGATTGAGTGCGCATGCACAGAATTATTATTATTTTGTTTTGAGAGTGGAGTGAGAGCTTAGCCACTGGTCTTAGTTCTCCTTTCCTCCCAGGAGTGAGATCTGTTGGGTTGATGACTGCCAACAAAATACTTCTCACTTGCTTTTAAACATAACTGTTCCCAGTTCCAGAACACTAGGAAGAAGGGAGGCTCAAATCAATTTTTCCCAGTTGACACAGTAAAGTTTTCAAGAATGACAATAGCTTTAGCGACATGCAAGGTTCACAAAGGATTGTGTTACAGAAGTACACAGCTGAGAGAAATTCAGTTTATTTTTTACAAGGTAGACCACCGTCATACGGTCAACAAATATTACAAATCTGTCTTGCTTTAAAAAAAGTATTGCCATTACAGTGTCTAGATTCCTTTTTAAAGGAATGCTATATATATATATATATGTATGTATATATATATAATATTTATATGTATATATATGTGTGTGTTTGTGTGGAACTGGATTTGCTTTTCACTGTCTCTGCTGGATTTAGTAGTATTCTTCTCCCTCCCCCCAACCCTCAATTTGGTTTAACCATCCAGTTTTTTAAAAGCCAAAGGACGTTCAGCTACCTGGTGCAGTCTCAACTGTGCAGCAACATGACGCACGTGGCTACTAAAGGGAGGGTTGTGTGATCTGAAAGCTTGCACCCTCTGATGGGGTAGCACTAGGTTGCCTTCCCCCTACCCCCATCTAGGCCTCCATTGTGCCCAAACCGACGGTGGGGACAATTTCACCAGTCAACGCGCGTTGCTACAGTCCAGGATGCGGCGCAGAGGCAGGATGACATCCCTCCAAATTTGTGCAGCGGTTTCCTTGCTCCATCTGGGTTAAATGTGTTAACTTCCGAGTGAGACGTGAACACAGTTGGGAAGTTACCCTGTCTGAAAAAAAGCCTTCATGGAGGACTTTTCCCATCGCTTAACTCTGAGGTAAGACTTTTTTCTTTCTATACACGTAATTAAAATATATATCCCCACTGGCCCTACAAAATAAGGTTCTGCTACTTTTCGTCATCTGCATAAGGCTTTCCTGGAAAGTAAAATGGCTCATTTGCCTCCCCCACCCCACCCCCACCCCTCATGCACACATGCAGCATTCGGGTAAATAACTACATTTCCTCCTGTGCTGTGGATAAATCTTGTCATCCTTCCTGGGGAACATCCTTGCTCTGTTTCGTAAGATATCCCCCTCTCTGCTTTAGGAGAGAGAGGCCTTCAGTACTTCATCGCCGCTTCTAGAGAGGAATTAAGCTGCCATTAGTTATCTCAACTTACCAGTGGATGTTGAACAGTTCAGTGGGCTGAACGGGTGGGGAACCTCAGGCAAAATGTAGGCCTTTGCCTCTGGCCTTTAGCACTCTCCCCAGGGCCCAGAACCCTCGGTGCCCCTGCTTTCCACCTAGATTATTATTGCTTGGCTAGAATGCGTCCTTGAACTTGAGCAATGCCTCTTGTCCAGATGAATGATAGAGCAGAATCTAGCCAATGGCACAAAGGCAAAATTGACATTCATTGCTCCACACACTTTTGCCTCTGACCACGTCCACTACTGCTCTGTGGCCCTCAGAAAACTTTTCAGCCTCAATAAGGTCCCCCACTCTTGGGCTAAAGTCTGGCACTGACTCAGCTGAGCTTTACACCCAGCAACAAGTCTACCCAAGTCTGCTACTTGGCTGAAACCGATCCTGTACCTCAGTGGTGTAGTGGTCTGAGGTCACAGAGGGTCAAAGACCCCTTACTATTTCTGCAGCTGGGTCACTATCTCCAGCATCCTTCAAGCCACCCAATCAGCATGAAAGGGGACGTTTTTGGCCACTGTGTTCCAAAGATAAGCATTCAGGAACACTGAAAACAAAAGGTGCTTCAGTTTTAAGAGAACAGTGTGTTTGCTTAGGCTGCAGCTCTTCCTGGCAACTTTACCCCTTATGAGCAAATAACATCTACTCCATCCTCCTCAAATGCATTTGGGCCTGGCTTAGAAAGAGTCTGCCATTCCATTTTGCCTGTAGAAGATCAGTACATCTGTGATCACCAATAGGAAGTTCATTCTTCAGGAGTAATGTCCTGCATTTTTGCACTAGGAACATAGGGATTTGCCTTCTACTGAAGTCCCTAGTTTTGCAGGGTTTCAGCTAGGTATCTCCTAGTTGCTGGTGACTGAGATGCTGCTGCTTGAGCCTAGGATTTTGCAACCAAAGCAGATGCTCTGCCACTGGGTGGCAGCCATTCGCCCACTGTTTCCATGCCAGCACATACCTACAGCCACGGACAGGTAACGTACAGTTTGCTCACACACTGAAGGCAACAAAGAGGGATCTCGTCGGCATTGCCCATCTCCAAAAATCAGAAGCAGTTGTCTTTGTAAGGGGAGCCTGTTAGCTATTACAGGTAGACTTCCTAAATGAGTGTGGTGGGTCACTACTTGTCTTTCTACAACAAGAACAATTTGTTATCAAATTACCACTCCAGCTGGGGACTCGCTTGAAGCTTTTAGAATGAGGGTGTGAGAAGCTGCCACATTCTGAGTCAGATGATTGGCCACCTAGTTCAGTATTGCCTACACATACTGGCAGCAAGTCTCCAGAGTTTCAGACACAGGACATTTCTAGCCATACCAGGAGATGCCAGGGACTGAACCCGGGACTTTCTGCATGCGGAGCAAGTACTCTTACCACTGAGCTGCACCTTTCCACACTCTGTTCCTAGGAACAGTGTTATAAATAAATAGCATCCATGGCCATGTTTTATAACGTAACTGCGCACCTGGCATGCACATGTTCCTTATTAAGCAGTGTTGGCTTACTGCAGCAGCACCCTCCAGCTAGCTGGAGTGTGGGAATTCTCGCAGACCCAGAATTGAGGCTCAAGTCTTCCTGGGCCTGTCGTTTTACCCAATCCTCTTCCAGAAACTCCTTTTGTTTCCCCCACATATCTGGTACCTACTGAACTGTAATACTGTTAAATTGGTATTTCCAGGTGAAGCAGCCTCCTCTTTGCAACCCCTCTTTGCACGTGCCCTAAAAAATAAATACATTGAGTCCCAACATTAGGTCATGCTCAAAACAATCTAGAGGAAAAAATGGAAGTTTTGAACTGTGACAATTCCTATGTCTGCTGCCATGGCATCTTATATGCAAAAGGAAACACCACAGCAAAATAATGTGTATAGAATGAGCAGTTGCCTGGTGGGGAGTGAGCCTGTAAAAAAAACAAAAACTTCTGGAAATTGTATGTTGCTGATTTGACTGTATTAGGTGGCATGGCTTGAAGGGAGGGCGTAGATCAGTGTTAAGTGCAACCGCTTGGCATGCAGAAGGTCCCAGGTTCAATCCCCAGCAGCATCCCCAGGTAGGCTGGGAAAACCTTTACCTGAAACCCTGGAGAGAGCTACAGTCAGTCACCATCAACTGTACCAAGCTAGAAGTTCTGATACAATATAGAACAGTTTCCTATGTTTGCACCTATCCTGCCAACTCTGGCATTTCTTTATGTGGCTGAGTATCTCTCTGCCTCTGAACCTTGTTTATAGTGGAATGCTGAAGTATGAGAACAGAAGCACCTCAAGGGAGTACCCTCGTTTCTTCTCTACTTGAAACCTCTTCGGCACTCTCCACTGCTGCAAGCAAGAAGCATTTTTGAAGCAGTAGTGGAAGTGCATGAGCACCAGATAGTTTGGTTCTTCCACGCACAGTTGCAGAATAGCAGGTGCACACTCAAAACGGACGCGGAGGAACTAAGCAGAGCTCAAGCACGTTGTCTAGCCAGGATGGCAGAAGTAACCTGAGCCCTGCTCCCTCCTGTGGTTCTTCGATGCAGAGCTTATTTCTCCTCTACTGTCTTGTCTTTAAAAGTTCTTTTAAACCCCTCTTTTTCAGCAAGTGATAGTATAGTACATACAGCTCTAAGAACTTACAGCAAGGGATCTTTGTCTCTTTTCTCCCCTCCACCCCCACCCCTCCAATTTAAAAAGCAAAGTCAAGTCAGTAAGATACACTTTGTCCAACACTAGACTTGCATGAGAAACTGCTTCTGGGAGCCTTCCCCCCCTCCCAGTTTGTACATAGAGCAGTTTTTCTTGGTTTCTCCTGTGATCGGTATAAAACTGTCTTGTAAAAAGAAAGTGTTTCATGCAGAAGGAAGTTGGCCCAATACAAGTCTCGTCTTCGGGTTCCTTGCGTTGTGTTGTTGTTTATCCAGCATGTAGCAGAACAAAACAGAAAGGATTGTCTTCTCTTCGGTCATTGCATCGGGGAACGAAGTTTATGAGTGCAGCAGCAGCACGCACATCCCTCTAAGACTGCTTGTCCCAAAGTGTCCCATGCGTTGGGCTGTGTCTTACAGGGAGAACGTCATAGTGACAGGGGATGTGACTGTTCCTGGGCATGTCGTATGGGTTTTGGATGTAGACAGCATTGCGGAGACGAGCCTCTTGGATGACGCTGATGGTGGGCTCTGCAAAGACAAACAGGGACTCGTTGAATAGCCTCCTCTAAGCAGCCACCTCTTCAGAAACAAAAGACTCGGGGAAAGACGCTAAAGACAAAAGATGTCTCTGCAAACACTGTCAGTATGATCCATTCCAAAGTTTGTTAGCTCTAAACAAGGAATTCTGGGATGCATTGTTCTAGTAATGAGCCGAGGCTCCTTAGCTCTGCTACCAAGCTTTGGGGTAGCTAATGTGGTGCTTTTGCAGATGTTATCGGACTCCAGGTCCCATCAGCCTCAGACAGTATGGCCTACAGACAAGAGGGATGGGAGTTGTAGTCCAACATCATCTGCAGAGCAACACATTGGCTACCTCTACCATGAGCTGCTTCAGACAATTATTCCCTTAGCAAAAGCTTATTTCTACGTTAACTTTGGCAGTAAAAGCATATCAATGTCTGTTCTCTTCCCCCATAGGTAGCTGGCATAGTGTTGCCTAAATGTTTAACTCATACCATCCCCTGTGAATTGGCCATGCTTCCTAGGACTGCTGAGATGAAATCGAGCACCATCCAGAGAGTACCACACAGACTCCCGTTGAACTTTTCCACCACAGAGATGGAAAAACACCACTATGAATGGTTTAAACATGTTTTATATATATCCTGCGGCATTTTTGTGTTTAAGAGATTTAGTGTCTGCTGTGTATGACTTTATTTGGCGATAGTTACACACTATTGGGCTTATATGTTACTTTCTGAGGGCTCCCATACATACTATATCACATTAAAAAAACATATTTATGACCTTTATTTTTTGTAGATCTTGTTTGCTACCTTTTTTTGACTGTTTACATTTCATTCTGTACCTCTGATTTACCCAGTACTGGAAGTGGATGTTTGTTATTTCTCTGATATTGTTGTTAATTGTTCTATTTGTTTTACTTCTCCAATAAACTAGTAGATGAAAGTGAGCAGAAATATGCTTATATTTATTTAACTGCTCCAAAATCAGAGAATACCCAAGAGTGGCATACGAAAACAGAATATGAAAGCATAACACAGATCATTAGTATTAAAGCTTTGGGTTGTAGCCAGCTGAATTAGAATCTATCCACTGAAATTAATGGACCTAGTGAGCAAGGTCCATTGCTTTCAATGGGTCTCCTCAGATTAGGGCAAATACTAAAATGAAATCCCGAAGCAAGAAAATTAATAATAATGTTAAAGAGAAAATAATATATCAAATGCATTATCTTAGAAGAAATTTATCACAGAAATGTTGGAAATGCACACAAAAATGCTGGCAAAATTGAAGACTTTAAAAAGATTTCAAACTGATGTAGAAGTGTGGCAAAAAGTCTAGAAAAATAAAACCAAAATTGACAGAAACACTCATCTCTAAGAAAAACGTACACACAGCAAATGTGGTAATGGATGTAAAGCTCAGGTCACTCAGAACCACATTTTTTTCTCCTCCTCCCCTGTCTCTAAAAACCCAAATATACCATGTTTCTAGTGCCTCCAGCCGAAAGTGCGTGAGCAAAAGCCACACACAAGCTGCTAGGTGATTACCAATATTTATGGAAGCTGGAGGAATTCTCTTTTAGTGAATTCTGGTGTACACTGACACAACCGATGTTTGAATCGGAACTTAACTATCCTTTGGCTTCCAAACTTTCCCAGAGTTTGCAATATAGTTCTCAGTTCAAAGTACGAAATGCATTAGGCTCAAATCTGTTTAAAAAAAGCATACACTGAGATGAAACCTGCTCTTCCTATACCAATTCCCAGGTGAATCATTATTATTATTTAATTGCAGATTAATTTGGAATCAGGACCAAACAGACTTAGGAATGAACGCAGGCGAATAGTGACACAGGCCAGAACCAGGCTGCTCCATCCACCCCTGCCAGCAATCTAGGAAGAGAGGCTTCAGCAGACCCACACTGGTCCCTCCCATGGCTAAGGAAGCCCCAGATAAATTATGCAGAACAGTGAAAAGATTAGGAAAACACAGACATGTGCATAAAAACAAATAAAGCATACTGGCGCAAAATTTGGCACGTCGTGCAATTTGGATTGCTGGGATGTGGAACTTGAAATAATTATTCTTGGACGAAGAAGCCACATAGCCCTAGTTAACAGGGGCATAGCGTGGGTTACCGGTGCCCAGGGCTCGCTAAGTGTTGGCCCCCTGGTGTAGCGGTCAGTCCCTTCACTGGCCAGCATCTAATCAAGGGAGCCTCTCCTTGCAAACCAGCCCCAACCTGGGAGCATGGATAAGGCAGTGAAACACAAAGGCAGGAGCACTGCTGTGTTGCTCTGAGCATGGCTCTGGCAGTGCTTTCCTGCCTGCCTTCCTCCCTCCTTGGTGGGTGGCAGTGGCAGCACCCTCCCACTCGCTCCCCCCTGGCTGGTCCAGGGGCGGGGCAAAGGCGGGTGTCCCTTCACCAGCTGTGCGGTGAAAGCGCTGCCGCCCCCCCAGCCCCAAAGGTCCTGCCCTGGCACCGCTTACCTCCCTGCAGCCCCAGCCTTGATGAAGGAGCCTGCCATGGGGCGTCTCATTGCATCCCCTCGGAAATTTGTGCCCAGGGCCACGACCCACTGCCCCCCACGCTACGCCACTGCTAGTTAACCACACTTTGGGAAAGCCCTTTGCCAGTTTGCAAAGGAAACAGTAGTAACTTCGCACCAACTCAATGGGCAATGAGCAGTCGGTGTATATTTTTTTGGCCTGCCCATTTGCCAGGGGTCGTCAGTGCAGTTCCCCTGCTAGATGTTGCTGAGCTCCCATCGGCCTCCGCCAGCGTGGCCAATGAATGGGAAGGGGGCCATGGGGAGTTTTAACGCAGCAAAAACTTGGACTGCACCACCGTTGATGACCCAGCACCAGCTGGACCTCCCTGCTTGCAGCTGGATCAGCGGAGATACTTACCAACATCGTATATGTTTTTATTAGCTGCTGACAAGGCTGGTGTGTCAGAATAGGATGCGTCCCGGTGAACGGGAGATTTCATTTCCACATAGCTGCTCTCGGAATGTTTGCATGCCATGATGGGGGGGTCTTTGATGGTGGCGTAGGGGTTTTCGCTGCTGTTGAGGGAACAGGTGCTGGAGCTGCAGGCCGATCCCTTCATATAGTCTGCAAGACAAGAGCCGGGCCGGCCTCTTAGCACACATGCGACCGGACCTCGAGGAGAAGGGGGAGGGGAGGAGGGGGTTTCTAGCCCTCAGAGCGCACAGCACAGGGACCCACCAGTTACGCCTCAGGGATCTCCGAACCACTGTCTCTCCAAACCATCTGCTCATCCAAACTCATTCGCAAGTCATTTCCTGAACATTCAGTAGGAAAGAAAACAGCCCTTCAGTGCCACGGACTCTGCGGTCAAAAGGGTCTCATTTTGCTACATTAAGAACATCAGTTTGTACACACACAACCACCCCATGCCACCATTCCCCACATCCCTCAAAGCAGGGCTGGCCCTCTAGATGTTGTGGGGTACAGCTCCCATAAATCCCTGGCCATTGGGGATGCTGGCTGGGGCTGATGGGAACTGTAGTCCAATAATGCTTGGAGGGCCATGAACCAGCAACGCCTGCCTTAAAGGATAACACTGGTTAAGGTCCCCCTTTCCATACCAAGAGATCATGCACATGTCCCACCCTCCTCCCTGGCAGAGAGAACCATGCTAGCAAGCAAAGCCTTTTGGCATACTGGGTATAATACCTGTTTCAGGGGTGGCACCCGGAAATCCCACACCACATTTAATGCAACGTGGGTTTGTTTGTTTGTTTTAATTGCTTTATAGGGAGAAGTCCAGAATGGCATGATTAGATTTTCATGTTAAAATAGGTTTAGAAGGAAGATTGCTTGCTAGCAGATAAATTCTGTGATCTCTACGGGAAGGTAAAATTCAGTTTTCACATTGCTCCCTCTTCTCTCCCCCTCCCCCCTCTGCCTTTTTTTCAGACAAACAGCATTTCTTCCCAAAAATGTGAAATAAAACCATTGATATCTCTGCCTCTCCCTCCCCTCATTGACTTCCCAACTGGGAATGTTGGAAGCTCTGCGGGGCAGGGACCTGACATTTCTGTTTTGCTTGTGTGGTCCTGCAAATCACCATTGACATTATACAAGGCAAGATCATTTATAAGGCTGACACCACCATCTCATCATCGTAATACAGGAAACATTCATCTCAGGTGCGAAGGAGAATGCCAGCTCTGCGATCTTGCAGAGAGCCTCAGACCACCAGGTTAAAAAAAAAAAAAAAAGCTTGGTTGGCTCTATTGTGGATACAAAGAGGGAATCGGTTGATGGTCACTTACCTGTCACTTTAAGGATATTAGCTGGGGTTCCCTCCCCACCTCTCAGATTTCTTAAGGAGCATCCAGAGGAATTATGTCATGTGACCCAAAGTCCACCCCACCCTGGAAGGCTCTAACTCTGCCTCTGTGGTCAGAGGCAGTGATGCTACTGAGTATAAGCTGCTAGAAGCCACAGGAGGAGGGGAGAAGGCGCTTGTGCTCAGGTTCTGCTTGCAGGTTTCCCATTGAGGCATCTTGCTCTGAGAGCAGGGCTACCCTTACGTCCTTGTGATCTCTGGGTTTTCTTGCTGAAAATACAGGCATTCCACTGCCACATTTGCTGGCATCTTGATAGCACTCTCTCTCTCTGCTTCTGATGCTATCTGCATTTCTTAACCATCTGCATGCATTTAACACCAGAACTTATTTTGACCTGGGAGAAATGACCGTCTGAAGGTCACTCAGCAAGCTTTGTGGACGAGTGGGGATTTGAACCTGGCTCTTCCCAATCCTAGTTAGCTGCTGCACCCATCCCGCAACACACACAGCCTTCCCCAACCTGCCACACTCCAGATGTTTTGGACTACAATTCCCATCAGCCCCAGCTGTAGTTCGTAACATCTGGAGGAAACCAGGCTGGGGATGGTGGCACTAGGCTGACACAACTCGCCTCGCTCTGAAGCAGGAATGGGCCGTGAAGGTGGGGAAAGGCATGACATTGGCACCCATCTCCCTGCTTCCAGCTAAGATCAGCTTCAAGGTGTGAAGGAGGGCCAGGGAACTGGTTTGGAGAGTGAGCGAGGATTAAAAATCTCTCATGATGGAAAGTACCTGAGTTTTTACAAGGTTGGTGAACTAGCTCTATATTGGATGCTTATGATCTCTTTTGGGAACAGCCTGCTTTTTTAAAAATGACTGTTACATTTATATCCCACCTTTCCTGCAAGGAGCTCAAGTTGGCATGTTCTTTGCTCAGAAAAACCCCGAGAGGCAGCGAAGGGCCCAACAGCCCCAGTGAGCTTTATGACTAAGTAGGGATTGGGGGAAATGTCCTAGTTCAAAGGCTACACAACACTGGCTGCCATTTTGGCCTGGCTGTGCTTGCCATGGCCTTTGGAAATTACAAAATGCCCCCCCGGGTCTCTTTCTGACTTCACTATTCACTGCTTGCTGAGTGATGAATGTTTGCATTTCCTTCCTCACGCAGGAATTCACAGGTGAGGTCACATATTTGCATACAGAGTCATAACTTCTATTTGCATTTGCCCTTCTGAGAGCAGGAGCCTCTCGTCCTGATTGGTTAAAGTGCCTCTGGCTTCTTCTCTATACATCTTTCAGCGAATGCTGAAGATGCACTTCCGCCCTGGCCTTTGACACCTGAAACGTGCATTTTCAGTGCTCATCCTGTGACTGCAATCTATTTTAACTCTTTTTAGTTCTGAATTTCAAATTGTTGTAACCTGCCCTGGGACCTCCTGGTGAAGGGCTGGTCATAATAACAACAAAAATACTCTGTCTTACCAGTAACTAACGGATACACATTTTTTAGAATGTTCCTAACTACCTTAAGACACTTTAAAACTGATTGCTACTGGATTTAATTTTTGTTGGTGCTTTATCATTGCTGAGTCTGCTGCCCTCGGCTCCTTCAGGAGGAAGGGCATGATGTAAACTGAATATATTATTTCTTTCTTATTTATTCATAAGAGAGGCCTATTTATTTATTACAGTTAACAGAGCCTCACAGTGCAAAGCTTCCATTTTACTACTGAATTCAATTCTGGGCTGTTTGGGCCAAAAAAAGGGGGGTGCCCTGTGAAATGTAGTGACACCTCCCCAGCCACTGTCTTATTTTGCCCTGAAATATCTATACATAGAAATTATTGTGTGCAAATTTCATGCAAATTGTACCACGGGCTTTTGCAAGCATATGAATCGTAGAATTGTAGAGATGGAAGGGAGCCTAAGGCTCACTGAGTCAAACCCCCTGCAATATAGGATGCTTTTGCCCAAGGTGTGGCTTGGACCCATGACCCAGAAATTTAAAGTCTCATGCTCTACCGACTGAGCTTTCTTTCTTACTTACTTACAATTATTCAAACTCCCTTTCCCTATTCAAAGTGTTGGTGCTGACCTTTAAAGCCCTAAATGGCCTCAGTCCAGTATACCTGAAGGAGCGTCTCCACCCCCATCGTTCTGCCCGGACACCGAGGTCCAGCACTGAGGGTCTTCTGGCGGTTAACTCACTGCAAGAAGCGAAGTTACAGGGAACCAGGCAGAGGGCCTTCTCTGTAGTGGCACCCACCCTGTGGAACGCCCTCCCACCAGATGTCAAAGAACTACCAGATTTTTAGAAGACATCTGAAGGCAGCCCTCTTTAGGGAAGCTTTTAATGTTTAACAGACTACAGTGGTACCTCGGGTTACATACGCTTCAGGTTACATACACTTCAGGTTACAGACTTCGCTAACCCAGAAATATTACCTCAGGTTAAGAACTTTGCTTCAGGATGAGAACAGAACTTGTGCTCCGGTGGTGCAGCAGCAGCAGAAGGCTCCATTAGCTAAAGTGGTGCTTCAGGTTAAGAACAGTTTCAAGTTAAGTACGGACCTCTGGAACGAATTAAGTACTTAACCTGAGGTACCACTGTACTGTATTTTAATACTTTGTTGGAAGCTGCCCAGAGTGGCTGGGGAAACCCAGCCAGATGGGCGGGGTATAAATAATAAATTCTATTCTATTCTATTCTATTCTATTCTATTCTATTCTATTCTATTCTATTCTATGTAACCCCCTCTGAGAACATAAGAGGTGTTTGCTGGATCAGGCCCATGGCCCATCCAGCTAGCATCTTGTTCTCACAGTGGCCAACCAGATGCCCCAGTGGCAAGTCCGCAAGCAGGACTGGAGAGCAAAGGCACTCTCTCCTCCCGTGGTTTCCAGCAACTGATATTACTGTGCCTGGAGTTAACCAACACTCCTTCTCCCACTTCTCCTTGACTATCGCTGCGGCACGGCTTCAATTGTCCATAAACAAGGGGGCTCTTGTACATGGGTTTTAAATGAGAAAAAGGACACACACGGGGAAATCAGATTTTCCAGGTCCCGTTGCAGTTTTGGCTCCAAACTTCACAATCCCATCTCAAAAGTTATTTCCCTTTTCTTCCTTTTTTTTTGGGGGGGGGGGGGAGTTAGACACACTTCATTCAGATTACTATAATGCATTATACATGGGGCTGCCTTTGAAGATAATTCAGACGCTGCACCTAGTGGAGAATTCAGCTGCCGAATTATGGACCGAGACTAAAAGACCTGAGCTTATTTGCCCAATTGCGGCCTGACTGCATTGGCTACGGATTAGTTTCTGGGGTCACGTCAAAGCTCCAGTTTGGGCCCATAAAAGCTTAAATTGTTCAGGACCACAACGCTGTATGGGCTGTCTCTGCCTCAATATGAATCAGCCCAACCCTGTGGTCTCCTTCAGAGCTTTCATCTGAGGGTGGTGTGGGGGGTGGCGAAGTGCGAATGGGCCTTTTCAGTGGTGGCTCCCCCACAAAGTTCATGAGATGCTCTACCATGGAAACACACCTATTTCCTTCATTATCATTCTTGGTGCTAAATTGAGACCTTAATTTACTCAGATCTGGAGGCGGATCCGGATGTGACCCACCCTTCAAGACTGGCCTCCACCTGTCAATCACCTGCTAGCATACAATCAGACTTCATAGTCCCCCACAACTATATGGTTGTTTTCCTAATGCAGAAATTTTAACCACAGCCACTCCTGCTCCTCCTTCTCCCCATCAGCTTTCCCTTGGGCCAGATTAAGAGGCATGTAAACCAGCAAGCAGGTTGCAACGGTTTAAGTGTTGCAAGATTCAGGACAAAGTGGGGAGGGGAAATAGCTGAGCTATGGAATGCGATGGCCACCAACTTGTAAAGCTTTAGGAAGAGGATTGGACAAGTTCACAAAGGATGGCGACTAGCCAGGATGCTTCTGAATACCAGTTGCTGGAAGCCACAGGAGATTAGGGCTCTTGTGTTCATGTTCTGCTCCTTAGTTTCCTACAGGCATCTGGTGGGGCACTGTGAGAAGAGGATGCTGGATCAGAATGGCCTGATCCATCAGGGCTCTTCTTCTTATGCTCTTTTGTTGAGAGGAGGAACAGGTCCAGGTGAACCTTGTCACTGGGCTGGGGGTGTTGCTAACACTCAGCTACACTAGTAAAGAAACAGTGATTTGAAGGTGCTATAAACATGCAACACCAGATGGCGTTAGAGAGCAGAAAATGTTTATATGCCTTTTCCCAAAGGTTTTATTTTATTTTGTTATAATGATCTAATTCCTGACATAAATTTAGTGGTCTCTCCCCCCCCCCCGCCCCCGTTTTGTGTAGATCCACGCCATGACTATTTCTGGCGCTGGCCCTGATTTTGGTGCTTGGGTCTGAAAGAGTATGATACAGGGACCTTGTTTATTTTCAGCGTGTATCTGCCACCCTATAACCAGAGATTGTCTGGGCAGCTTGCAGAGAGAAATTAAAAATATTTCAAAATGGGGATTTTTGCTTCTGCTAGTCGGAGCCTGGCTAGTGCCTGGAGCCCAGTTCTGAGTCACCTTGAGCACCATGATGGAATATGAGATATAAATGCAGCAAGTAACTAAGCAGCAAAGAAAAGAAAACATTTCTTAAGAGAAGGAAAACCCTCTTCATGCCACCATTTTTGATCCCTGCTCTTTAGCCCTTAAATCCACAAAAGTTCAGTGCAATGCTCTTATAATCTAGTCTTTCTAAGGCTCAGGGAAAACATTTATTTCTCGAGCAGATATTTTAACAGCAATTCTCCAAGTAAGCCAACATTCTTTCCATTTTCAGGGTAGGGCGGGGATGGGGAACCTCAGGCCTAGGGGCCAAATATGGCCTCCCAGGCCTCTCTATCTGGCCCTTGGAGCTCTCCCCAAGACACACACTCCGCGAGTGCGTTGGCCTGGCTGGAGCGTGTCCTTGAAACCAGATGCTTTCCAAAGGACGAGTGTGTTAAGCATATGCAGATACTATCCTACTGTACAAAGGCAACATTTACATTTGTTCTTCTGCCCAGCTATGCTTCTGGCTCCGCCCACCACTGGCATGTGGCCCCCGGAATGTTGCTCAGAAGAAATGCGGCCCTCAGGCTGAAGAAGGCCCGCCACCCTTGGGAGTAGGGAAACTGAGGCGTAGGGGACGAGTTGCCTCAAAACCACATGGCAAGTCCACATCAGAGGTGGGCTGTGGACCCACATCTACCAAGTGCTACTGCCATTGGCTTTCCTAAACAGAGAGCTCAGTTCTAATTTGTTTGCCAATGGAGGAGGAAGGCAATAACAGCAGGAATGCGGGGCAGAGATCAACAGGCATGGCAAAGCTCCAAGTCAAAGCTGGGCTGTCGCCAGAGGTCTCAAAAAACGCGCTGGCTTGCCTGCCTGCTTGCAGACCGACTAACAACCACCTTGCAGATGTTTGGGGCTGGCGAGCTCACCTCTCCTGCCTTACCCAAACTGGCCACTATGGGGTCACTTGCCAGCATCAGATACTATACCTTTGAAGCCTTTTTCCATAATGTATGTGTTCTGACGTCTATTCATCCCATAAGCACCTGCACAAAAATAATATACAATGGAAAATGCATAAATAACTTTATGCAAACTGGACTTGTGCAGCAGAAAGATGTGTCTCCTTTGGCTCACTGTGATGCAGAGGCAGGGAAAAGTGAGTGCTTGACCATGGGGGGGGGGGGAGCCCAATGTTCTGCTGGCTGACACAAGGGATTTTTTTTTTGAGGGGGGGGGGATAAGCGAGGGAGGGAGAAGTGTGTTGAATCATCTTGCAAAGAGCAAGTGGCATGTAGATGGGAGGATGTCTGGATCTCTCTCCAGAAGTCGCTTTAGCAGAGAAACAAGTTTCTCTTCGCATTTTAAGGCAGATCTACCTAATTTTCACTTTCTGAAACAATGCGTGGACTGGCCCACAACCACCCTTCAAAATGTTGCAGTTCACTCATTTTTGTGTGCGCAAAAATGCACTTTCCCCCCCCTTCAAAGCAATTCCCCCTAATATATGCATGCATATGCACACATTATCCTAGCATGTGCATTTACGTACACATGACTTGGCTGCAGAACTGCAGATTTCGAAGGGTGGGTGAATGACAGTTTCTCATCTTGCTTCCCAAAGTGCAAATTAGGTAAGTTTTATATGTGAAGTGAGTAGAATTCCTCCCCCCATCCCAAGTCTCAGGCCACTTGGGGAGGAGGATTTTCATCTGGCATGCCACTAACTCCTACTACTGAAAGCAGACCCAGTTTGAGACAATATGCAAGGACGTAATCCAATTTGGGTGCATTTTGAAAAAAGGCAAGTTTCTAGGCCTCATGGTGACCAAAGGCATTCTTGAGAACACTTGACCCCTCCGGTGAAATTTCAGAAACCGGGGGAGAAGAAGCAGTACTAAAAGAGCTTTAAATGTGTCCCTGGTACGAGCATCTTCCCCACTGGGGAGGCTGCAAAAGATTTATTTTGTATGAGACAGGAAGTACAGAGGTTTGTTCTTCCTGCTGTCACTACACCTGTGCGGAGCAGTCAAAGCCATTCTAGAGAGATGTGCAGTGGTCAAGAAGGGTGGCTTCAGTGTGCTGCAGAGCTATGGATGCTGATACCCTTACTGGTATCATTAGCTGGATAATTTTAATTTTTTAAAAAAAGTATATGCAAAAATTGCCTGGCATGTAAAATTTGTTCAGGCCACTCTTTGTGGTGCAAACATTCATATGAAAAATCTAGTCCATTAAATTCTTCCAAGCAAAGGGGGAAATGGTGGGTGTTCACATTCAATGGCAAAACTTCTGATTTCAAAGGAGCTGGGCTGCCTCTACCCCATAATCCCGCTACCTCTGCACCTGTTTGCAGATGGAGATAGCATGGATGGGTTTCTATTTTCAATGCACTCTCTTACAGCTGGAAATCCTTGGCAAGGAAATCTCCTCATCAGGAGGAAAGTGGGAAAATCTCCTGCTGGGGACTCAGCTAAATTAGGGAGCGATCTAACACAATGGAGGTATAAATATGCATCTGCAGCACTTACTTTGAAGCCCTCTGTTGCTGGTGGATTTGAAGGTTAGTCCCTTCAAAATGAGATGCCTTATTATATGATGCGACGTGGGGGCATTTTGCAAGCCACTTAAAATTTGCACAGATTCAACGAGGCGGATGGGAAATTCCCCACCCCCACCCCGGCCTGGCTTTGAGGACACCCGTCTGCAGCTGACATTCAAATGTTTCCCTTGCAAAATCTGAGGTAGTAACAACAAAAAAGGATTTTTACTCTACTCCACTCTCCTCTCCCACTCCCCCCCCCTTTTCCTCCTGAGTCAACACTCCATGACTATTAAATGTGCCCAGCCCTCAGAGGACCATTAAAATAATAATAATAATAAAATCTCAATTGGGGGATGATTTTTAAAAAATTACATCTGCAAAACTTAGGGCAGGCATAGGCAAACTCGGCCCTCCAGATGTTTTGGGACTACAACTCCCATCATCCCTAGCTAACAGGACCAGTGTTCAGGGATGATGGGAGTTGTAGTCCCAAAACATCTGGAGGGCTGAGTTTGCCTATGCCTGAGTTAGGGTTTTCCTGAGCTTGCTGATGCCTACACCTTTCCCCCAGTGGCTCCACTTTGGCTCCCAACAATTCTGTTGGTGCTCAGCACCCACATTTGCTATTAAGGGGACTGGCCACACACAGGTGTGCTGGTTTTGTAGTAATCCCAGTGCTCTATGACTGGTGAACATGCACCATGCTCAACCCCAATGGCATGGAATAGGCTCACTTGCAGAGGCCTGAGAGAGATGGTGCTTGTGGAGTAGGATAAGGTTTGTTCAGGGTTTCCTCACACAAAGACCACTATCAACAAAGGCTGCCCCACCAACCTCAGTCTGCCCTCAGCCACTTGCCTGCCTTCTTCCTTAACAACCATCCCAGGGGGTGGCTCTGGATGTCAGGTTGCTTGTCCTTAGTCTCAGTTTTGCCCCCATAGAAGTCAATGAGGGGGGAAGCAGAATGGGGACAAAACTAGAATAAGTTGGTTCCCCCACTCATTGACTCTGGCCCCACCTACAGTTGGCCTCCCTGCCTTCCCTCTCTACCAGTCCCAATGGGCACAAGCCACCACTGCCCAGTATTTTTATGAAGCAATAGAAGCTGGTGTAACCATATGCAAGACTCGTGTTGATGGATGATAGAATGGTAGAGTTGGAAGGGTCTACAAGGGTTGTCTAGTCCAAGCCCCTGCCATGCAGGAATCACAGCTAAAGAATCCCTGACAGATGGCCATCCAACTTCTGTTTAAAAACTTCCAATGAAGAAGAGTTCACCATCTTCTGTGGTGGTCCATTCCACTGAGGAACAGCTGTTACCATCAGAACTTTCTCCCTAACCTTTAGTCAGAATCTCTGTTCTTGTCCTTTAAATCCACTGGTTTGGCGCCTGCCCTTGAGAATGGCAGAAAACATCTTTCGTGTGACATCTCTTCATATATCTGAAGATGGCTATCATACTGCCTCTCAGCCTTCTCTTCTCCAGGCTAAACATACCCAACTCCCTCAACCATTCCTCATAAGGCTTGGTTTCCAGACCCTTTATCATCTGCTTGGCACAGCTTGCCAGGAGGTCCAGTTCAGTTTTGTATTGATTTGTCTGCCCATGCTGCTGTGGTTTGGGCTGCATTCATTCCCTAGATCAGCCACCTTGAAGGCGCCAGTCTTTCAGCTATGGCCTGCATCAAAGCCAGTGCTTTGTGTGTGTGTGGAAAATATGTTGGTATTCATATATGAACACTGGTCTGTGAGCGCTCCAACTGGAGAACCGTCGTTACCAAAGGTGTCATGGACTTTGAAGAAGCACGGACTCAAGACAAAAGGGAGAAACGAACTAAAGGGAAGGCACATTTGACAAGCCCTCACCGTGATCAACTCCAGCCTGGAAACCTGTGGACAGATGTGTGGATCCAGAATTGGACCTCCACAGTCACTTACGGACTCACTGTTAAGACCGTTTTCATGGAAGACAATTTTACTCAGCTATGAGTGATCGCCAAAGAAGAAAGGCAATAGGGCTACAATGGGCAGCCAAAATGAAAAGTATCCAGACTCTCTACAGTCACACACACACACTGATCAAGCCATCAAACAAAGATATTGGGAAATCACTAACTGGACAAGCCTGTAGTGAGGGCTTCCAGTTGTTGGATTCCAACGCCCTTCAACCCCAGACACTATGGCCAGGAATGATGGGAACTGAGGAACAGCAAGATCTGGAATCTAACAACATTTGGAGGGTCACAAGTTCTGCACTCCTGTTATAGTCTCTGAATTGAAAAAAGTGGTATTTTAGAAAACGCAGCAAAGTGCTACGTCCTTGCAACCAACTAACTTTGCTAGAACTCTCTGTGGGAGGGAGAAATGCACATATACAGACACCCAAATTCTCCCTGTTTCTTTGCTGTTTGCAAACCTGTGCCAGCGCTATATCCACCCCAAAGCAATTAAAGATGGACAATCTAGGGTCATTAAAATGGAAAGAAAAGAAAGAAAAGTCCATTGTGATGAGCGAGAACTTAAACCCAAGCTCACAACAATGGCCTTAAATCTGGAGGAAGGACTTAGTCTAGAGGTAACAAACTGTTGGCCTGATCTGGCCTGCTAAGTCTTTTCTAATGATCAACCATCCCACAATGAAATTTATCAGTGGTGGCATTTGTCACTCTGTGTATTTATGTGGATGAGGGAGTGTCATTCTGAACTTTCAGCGCCCAGGAAACAAGAGGTAGTCTCCGTTTGGCCCTAATGTTTCCTGAATGCTCAGTGATCATGGCCAGTATGAACTTCTCAGTATGAACTGCATCAGGGTGGGAGAATTTAGAGGAAAACCAGGAGCAAAAGGGTATGCAGAAAATAGTTAGTCTTGAAACTGTTAATGCTGGTGTTGGCTCCACATCTCCCACTTCCATCTGGCTGCATCTGTGGAAGAGTACATGGTAGCCAAGCCCATTCCATCAGGTTATCTGGGACCAGCTGCCATTTGATCCTTTTCTCCCAGAACCACCCCCTTCTCACTGGCCATTCAAGCTAGTCGATCAATTACGCAACTTAAAGAACTGGCATCTGAATTTGCTTGATTTTCCTCTTCCTTTCTCACTGTTTCCCCCCTTTTGTATTATGTCTAGTAGACTGTGAGCTTGCACAGCGCTGAATAAATCTCTACACAGTGCTTAGTAAATTTTAGGTGCCTTGTGAGTGCATAAATAATGAACAGAAATAAAAAAAGTATCTAATAAAACAATTAAAAATTAATACTACAATTATTTTATTTCACAAAATGTATATACTGTTTCATGGTCATGAAACCTGAAAGTGATTCAATAAGAATGTCAATTAATAATGATTGTATGTAAATAAAGCCAGGAATCGGGAACAGAAAATATATAAATATAAAAGCAGCCTGACAATATCAGTTTGATACACTGCTTATGCCTTGCTAGACAACTTGGAAAATGTTTATATATAGAGAGAGAAGAAGAAGAAGAAGAAGAAGAAGAAGAGTATTTCTGTGGTTAGATTGGAACCAATGTGTTTTTTCTTCCTTTGATGTTCTAATATTGCATTGCATTGCATTGCATTGCATTGCATTGCATTGCATTGCATTGCATTGCATTGCATTGCATTACACTGCACTGCATTGCACTGCACGTGTTCTACCACTAGATGTCACTACAGTGCTGTTGGCTATCTCTGTATGAGATTTTCACCAGCAGACTCCAGATAACAAGCAGTGCTGTAATGCCACCTCTATGACTGAAAGCAGCACTGAAACAAAGGGCTTGTCTACACTTCCTCTTGTCTCATGCCTAGAAAGCATGGGTCCAAGCAGTTTCCCCCTTTGCCCTGCTCCTTTCCCAGGGAAAAGTCACTCTCGCTTTAAATTGGAACAAACAGCAATCCACAAACCGCCCTATTTCCATTTGCTCTGACTGAGCGCTGAAGAGTGGTTTTCCCCAGGGGAAAGCAGCAAGACATGAGGAAGTGTGGAGAAGCCCAAAGTCCTCATAGAATTAAGCCATCCACTAAATAAAGAGAACTGACCAAAGAGGCACTCTTCTGAACCTGGTCAAAACTCTCTTTGCCTGTGAAATTCAGCATTATACAAAACAAAAGACTTGGACTTTCAACAGACTTCTTTGTGGTAGGAGAAAACCCACCTGGGTAGGTTTTTAGAAAACCTACAACGGACTGTTTAAAGGAAGCAAGGGTCTTTTGGTTGCATAAACTCATATTTTAAGTGGACCTGGGACTTCAAATGACTTAATGGATGAAAATTACTGACCTAGATCACTCAGATAGCCGTAAGCTCTCCAGTCTGCAGTGCGTCTCTCAAGGATTTTATTACTGAGCTGTTCAAAGAGTCACGACAGCAAGGAGTTAATGCAGAAGCAATTAAAGAGCCCCACCAACAAAGCCAAGGGGGGTTGAAAAATGAAATTGAAATAGGCAGGTGGGGAAGTGAAGCTGAGTGTCTTTCCTTGGAACAAGCTAGTTAGACTCACTGGGAACTTTGGAAACTGGCAGGACAGAGAAGATGCGATGAGAAGGAGATGAGCTTGGCTACACCAGAGCATGCTGAGAAGGACAGGGGAGCCACAACTGCTACCCCCCCCCCCAAGAGAATATTCAGGTGCTTGTGCAAATGACTTACAAATTAAGACACAACCCAGAGAAAACAGTGAAGGGGGAAGGAGCTTATATATATATAAAAACCACCACCACCACCACAAAATGATACTAGCATGCAGTCACAAAACTAGTCGGAAAAGAGGGAGGTTCACTTAATCAACACAATGGAGAGGAATTCTTCCAATTCAAGGGGAAAAAATCAGCAATCTTGGAGGAGATCGCTATGCTCAAAACAGATCCACCAGCAAAATCCAAACAGAGTTTCAGGAGGTAGTTGCAGAAACAATTCAGTCTGTTGCAACTGGGATTCGCTCAGCATCTCAAGTAGGGATGGGAAATCTGTCAATTTTGGTTACCCTCAATTCCTAATTTTTCTCGTCTTCAGTTCAGCACGGTTTTCTTATCAGTTGCAATTTTAACAAAAAAGACCTTGCAAAAATTCATCAGCATTATAGTATGCCTTTCTCCCTCCCTCCAATATTTGTATGCAAATTTTCTCATCAATATACACTTTTTTTAAAGTGTCTCCTCTTAATAGAATGCATTTCTGTATTTTTAAAATTTTATTTACTAATACATGCCTTCTTATGAATAAGTTCCACTAATATGTGCACAGCTATACATTTTGTGGGCTGCATCACAAAAACTGGAGAGCAACAAATTTTGGAGGATAGCTGTGTTTGTTTGCATATTGTTTGGAAAGGGCGAATTCTTCCCATGTTCCTAGTCTCATGATAAGGAGGGGGCAAAGGCTCTCCATTGTGAGCGGCATCTGATAGACACATCACTCACAATGCACCTGGCAAATTTCCCCATAGGAGCTATGGCAAGCTGTTCTGAGCTCCTCTTCCCACCATCATTTGGGGATGAATGGATGCTAAGGTGCTGCTGGATGAGAACAGGGAACTGAACTTACAAAGAACCTGGTTGTGGGTGGTCAAAGTATATTGGGTGAGAGTTCAATGAAGAAGCGCTCTAGCATGTGACTTTCCAGCCAGCCAATCCTAGGGTAAAAGCATTGTTCCTATGTATAGGATGCTGCCTTATACCAGATCAGACCGTTGCTCCATCTAGCTCAGTATTGTCTATGCAGTAACTGGCAGTTGCTGTCCTCATTTGGGGGACATTCCCTGTCCTACCTGGAGATTCTGGGGGTTGAATCTGGGACCTGCATGCAAAGGAGATGCTCTACTGCTGAGCTATGGTCCTTCCCTTAAGACACAGGGAAATAGGAAGCTGCCTTATACTAAGTCAGGCCATTGGTCCGTCAAGCTCAATATTGTCTACACTGACTGGCAGCAGTTCTCCAGGATTTTGTACAGGGGATATTCCCAGCCCTACCTGGAAATGCTGGGGGATTAAACCTGTAACATTCTGCATGGCAAACAGATGTTCTGCCACTGAGCTACAGCCAGTCCTGCAACAGGGCACTGCACCCTTGTCAGAGAACACCATTGCAAGACCAGTCCTTGACAGAGACAATAAGCTAACTATGCAATTAGAAGGGAGCAAGAATGGGTCTACCTGTGACCAGGAAGAACCCAAATCTTCTATAAAGAGTGAGCATCTCAATCCGTTGCAGCAGATCCAACGTCTTACGGCACCTTAAAAGCTAACGAGTTTTGTTGCCATGAGAGCTCTCTTAGAGTCTTAGTCTACTTCATTAGATGCACAACAGAGTTACGTTTGAAAGAGACAAATTCCAGAAAGGCAGCCATGTTGGGTTGCTGCAATGCCCTACAAAAGGTGTGCATCATAAAGAAGGCTGTACCCCAACCTTCCCCAACCTGATGCCTTCCAGATGTTTTGGAACTACATCTACCATCAGCCCTAGTATGGGGCTAATAAGAATTGCCACCCTGAACATCTGGGGGGCACCAGGTTGGAGAAAGCTGTTGTTGCCTCAAACCACAATAAGGAAGATCCCTTGTCATTTTTCACCTTATCTGATTCTTCTTTTGATCCACCTGTGAAAGCTGAGGAATGCAACAGCATGATCAGTTTCACCAACTGAAGTCAGGGTTAGCCAATTTGGCACCATCCGGATGTTGTTGGACTACAAGATGAATGGAGAAATTTATGGAGGCTATCAATGGCTTCTAGCCTCCATAATTGGAGGCAGTAATGCTTCTAAATTCCAGGTACTGGGAAACACAGGTGACCAGAGTTGCTGTGCTACTCAGGTCCTGCTTGTGAGCTTCTAACTGGAGCATCTGGGTGGCCACCATGAGAACAGGATGCTGGACTACATGGACCATTTACCTGATCCAGCAGTCTCTTCTTAACTCCCTTCTTAACTGTATTCCAACACCATCTAGAAAGCACCACGTTGGCTGTCAATGAGCTGAGTAGCTTATTCCAGGGGCAGACAATATGGTGATCTCCATATCTTGACCTACAACTCCCATCAACCCTAACCACTGTCCGTACTAGCCGGGGACTGGTGGGAGCTGTAGTCCAACAGCATCTAGAAAGCACCTTGTTGGTTGTCCATGAGCTGGGTAGCTTATTCCAGAGACAGCCAACATGGTGCCCTCCAGATGTTGTTGACCTCCAGCTCCCACCAGCCCCAGCCAGCATGGCCAACGATCAGGTTTGATGGGAGTTGTATTCCATCTGGAGGGTGACATTTTGCCTACCCCAAGCTCATTCAGCCATGACAACTAAACAGAACCATTACGGCATATTTCCTTGAACCAGGGAGAACGGTGCCAGGGATGGAGGGCAAGACAAGGGTCATATCTACCTTACTGGAGAGGTTTCCATCCAGATTACTGGGAAAGAACCGTGAAGTCACACCACATGGCAGGGTGTGGTAGCTTGGGTTGGAAAAACAGTGTGCATTGCTGTTACCTTGAGATATATCTGGGAAGAAAACAAGTCATCACAACACTCTTTTGGAGCTGCACGGGAAGAAGGAGGGGAAGAGAGGGAGTGTTATGTGCACACTCCTATGTGCTAAAACACACACACACACGGGCAGGTTAGGTTACAAAACCACACCACCACTTCCAATCTGTCAAGCCAGCAATATTTTTGCCTTGCTAAGCCCCCCTCCCTTCAGTCACAGCCCTGCACCAACCATTGTGGAAGACAGGGACCATGGAAGACTCAGTCTCTGGTACGGTGCAAAGTATAAATTTGAATGCAGCCTGGAGGATGCATATAAATATGAAGCTCTATGTGCAAGACCATCCAAACACAGAGATCATGTCTAGCATATTTAAACCCCGCCTTGTAATTAAGATGTATGCAAGTGGGACCTACAACAAACAGCTGCATTGCAATTGCACCTCCTAGCAGAAGTACTCCTGTTCAGGGTTCCAGCCAGCCAGCCAACAAGCCAGCCACACCTTCTTCCCAGCAAGCCATTCCATCTCCTCCCCTCCATTTCCCGTTCCCCCTGCTCAACTGACCAGTGTGGGTTGCCCCTTAAATCTGTTTAAAGAACGGTTTTATTTTGTACTTCTACATGTGCTGTAGATGGATGTGAGGGGCAGATGGGGCTCATCAGTCTGGGAAGGTAGCCCATCTAGGAGAAGCAAAGCTCTGATCCTCAACCTCTGCTGGCTGCTTGCCGGATATCTTTGGGAGAAGAAAAGGCTGAAGAGTAAATGCTACACAAATCTGGAGTGGAGTCTCTAAGACCTTTGGATGGCGCTTTGCATGCCTCCTTTCAGCAACTCCTGTAGCTCAGCTGATGCCAAATGTATTGCTCTGCTTTCCTTTGGACCACATCAGTGAGGCCAAGAGGGGGGTCGTGTCATCTGGGCTGCTCAGGACCTCCATACACAATGGCCAGGCTTGCACCCCAGGGAGGTCACTTTGGTTCTGCTGGTGCAGCGGTTTGGCTTCACCCCCAGAGGTGCACTCTATTGTCTCTCGAGACATGCACCATGTGGAGTCACGGAATAGATCTGTCATGCTGTCTTCATTCATCCCACCAAAAAACTTTAAACTTCTTTAAATTACAGACGTGGGTCTTTTCATACTTCCCAAATGTGATGCTCTGGACTATGGCTCGTCTTTCAAGTTTCAGGATCAGATACTGGGGAGGGTAGTTGCTTTCAGCAGACCACCGCCAAGACTGATCATTGGGCTTGTCTACTAAAATATTCTCAGCCAGGTAGGTGGAGGAGAAATTGCTCTGGCGAGGCGTGGTTTAAGCCAGGATATGGCTCTTGAGGGGACCCGCTGTGGCTAAGCCTGGGCCCACCACCGCTGCCATTTTGTTGTCAGTAGCAGCAGCAGCAGCAATGGGGAAACAGATAGGGAGGAGTGCAACTGAATAGAGAAAAGTAATACCAGAACTCAGGGTTCAGGACAGATAAAATAATGTACTTCTTTATGAAGTGCATGAACTATGGAACTCGCTTCCACAGGAGACAGTGATGGCCATCAACTACGGTGGCTTTAAAAGGGGTTTAGGCAGATTCATGAGGAATTAGGCTCTCAATGGCTACTAGCCACAATAGGTATGTTCCACCTCCTTGGCCTGATCCAACTGAGCTCTTTTTATGTTCTTAATAGCCCCTCCTTCCCCCTCAGAACCAGAGTAAAGCATGCAAAAAATATAATAAATAATAACCATGCAAACCTGCGCAATGCATGCAGGATGTCTGCGTTTTTTATTGACGCTTTTTTTTTAAAGTACAAAAGTGAAATCTATTCACAACAGAGCTCGGAGAGAGCCTCATCCCTTGGTGCAACGTGGAAAAGGCAGCGCCTTCCTAAGGGAGAGCCAGCAAAAATTGTGACAGGCACATAGGAGGGAAGAGAGCAGCTCTCCTGGGCCCTCGCTCTGCAGAGAAACATCCCTGAGGTTAACAACATCCATGAATCAGTGACAGTTCTTTACCTTCTCCTCGGCCAAAGTCTATGACGACCCAGAGAGGAATGCCAACTATTTAAGGGATGCAGAGCTGCCAACTTTAACGACCATCTGTTGGCAATCCATTTGCCTTGCCATTGAACGAAAACCGCCACCCCATAAAGATCAAAATAGCAACACTTCCTTCGGAAGAGTGAAACAAACTCAATTTAGCAATTAAACCACTCCCAGATGAATTAAAAGACCGATAAGGATGCAAGGAACAGCAAGCGGCTTTGGAAAGCAAGAACAAGAAAAAGAAGCAGGCAGGCTCTCATTTACCTTGTATTAATTAAAAATCTTAATTTGGGGGAGACCTCTACTGATAAAACAAAAGCATTGGTAACTGAGCTGGAAAATTCACCGGCACACTTGGGTGCTTTCTTTGTTAAGTGAAAACTTCATGATTCAAGGATACGAATGATATATAGGTTTGGGGGTGGGAATGCAGTACCTCTGCAGGATCCCTCTGGTTAATGAAAGGCTGGAATCAAACTTTTAATTGTCAGATGGAGAAGAGCAGACTTGGAATGAATAGATTAGCGCTGTGCCAAAATCCACCCTCCAATTACTCAATTTTTTTCTTCCCCTTCCCCTGCCTCATCTGCTTAAGAAGGTCTTTTGATTTCGGTGGGTGTGCAATTGGGGTTGCCATCTTATTGTGCAGTGGACAAGGATGGTGTGTCTGCATCTGCCCTTTGCTTCCTGACTTGCCCCATGGAGATGACCTTGTGATGGGCTTACATTGGGGCATGAGACTGGGGGAGGCTGGATACCAAGCCCTCGAGATTTTGTCTTTAGGTGAAGTCCTTCCTTTTTCCTCACAACAAAAGCTCACTACACTGTTTTCTTAAAAAGTCATAAAATCATAGAATTGTAGAGTTGGAAAGGGACCTACGTACCATCTAATCCAACTCCCTACACTGCCAGAAATCACAGCTAAAGAATCCCTGACAGATGGCCAGCCAACATCTGTAGGAAAACCTCCACGGAAGGAGAGTCTACCACCTTCTGAGGCAGGCCATTCCACTGCTGAACAGGTTTGGCTGCCAGAAAGTTCTTCCTAATGCCCAGGTGGAATTTTCTCTCTTGGCATTTGAATCCATTGGTTCGAGTCCTGCCCTCTGGAGCAGCAGAAACAAACTTATGCCACCTTCTGTGTGTCAGCCTTTCAGTTACTTGAAGAAGGCTATCATATCCCCTCTCAGTCTTCTCTTCTCCAGATGACCCAGTTCCCTCAACTGCTGAAGTGACTTCACTTCATTTAAAACAGGGGTGGGGGACATCAAGCCTGGAGGAAGCATGCAGCCCCAAGCCTCTCTATCTGGACCCCTGGGCTTTCCCAAGGCCACACACCCTCTAGGCCAGCGGTTCTCAACCTGTGGGTCCCCAGATGTTGTTGGACTACAACTCCCATCATCCTTAGCTAGCAAGGCCAGAGCTCAGGGATGATGGGAGTTGTAGTCCAACAACATCTGGGGACCCACAGGTTGAGAACCACTGCTCTAGGCCCTGTTTTCCATCCTCCTTGGAGGTTTTTGCCTTACTGGAAAGTATCCTTGAACTCTCATAACGCCTCTTGCTTGCCTGGATGGCAAGCAGAGGGTGTGTGTGAGAGCATTTATAGGAAGTAGCCTAGTGCACAAAGGCACACTGCATTCCTTGCTCAAGCCACCTGTGCTTCTGGCCCCTTCCATCAATTGCATGATGCTGCCCAGAAGGGAATGTGACCCTTGCTGTGGAAAAGGTACCCCACCTATCCATTTTTCATTTTTAATGAACAGCCAACAGGAGTACAGTGGGCAGCCTTCTCAACCCTTCCTGCGATTACAGCAAAGCCCACCCAAGGATGTAATAGCATTTACAGGAAGTGCAGACAAGCAGAATGCACAATAGGATGAAAAACTAGACCAGGGGTCTGCAACCTTTAAGACAAAAAGAGCACCTTGGACCTGTTTCCTAAGAAAAAAAAACTGGGAGCCGCAAAACTTGTCATTATAAAAATAACTTTTTTCTCACTTTTTTATTATTTCTTTGTTTGACCCCTCAGAATTACTCCTCCTCATAGAAATAAATGTTAAATTAACAAGTTACCTTTTTTTGTGTGTGTGTGTTCTTCAATCCCCTTCAAAACAGTGACCAGCGTACATGCCCCCTTTCAATGCAGTGACCAGAGTACATGCCCCTTACAATGTAGCGGGCGGGCGGGAAGGTGACGTTGGGACGGTGCGTGACTAACGCACGCACCGCCCCTATGCAACGTCACAGCCAGTACAGTGCCCGCCACAGTGGGGAGTGTTGGGGCGCACAATGCGCCTCCTCCCCTCACTAGTATTCGCCCCGGAGCCGCGGCAAAGGTGTAAAAGAGCCCCATGCGGCTCCGGAGCCGCGGGTTGCAGACCCCTGGACTAGACACTCGCAAACAGCCCTTGGGTTACCTCAAAAGGAAGGTAACAAAAATTCTGCCCATCACCCATGAGGATTTTCCTGACATTCTCTCCCCTCTCTGGTAATTTTCAAGTGCAATTTCTTCTCATTAACTGAGGGGAAATGGTCAGGGGCAAAACAACAACAAAACACAGAATAAATCCTGGCACAACACTAAGTAGATCCATTTTAAATCCAAGCCACCTTGGAGGTTTTTGTTTTTTTGTTTTTTTAAAGATACACTTGCCTCTTCTGACACCTTGTGGAGTTCCTGATGCCGCCAACTTCACTGCAGGGGAGTCAGATGAGAAAGCATTTGTCAAATTGAAGGAGGCCACTCCAGGTGCAGGTGGCCCAGATCAACTTTCCTGAGACCTGTTGCCCAGAGCCTGGTTCTGCCTTATCTGTGTTTGGCAGTCCAGACAGCACTGAGTGCAAATAAATAGCTCTTCACCTTTAAGGCAGTTTGTGGCCTTTTTCTTTTAAAACAGGTGGCTCCACCAGAGGGTAGGATTTGAACCCAGCTCTCCCAGAACTGTTAAGGCAGCAGCACCTGCATTTTGGCATTCCCTGCCTATTGAGTTCAAGCAGGCACCTTCCCCATAGTCTTTTCATTGTCTGATAAAAACATTCTTGTTCAAACAAGCCTACCCAAATGCTTTGAAAGTGTAAGGTACCCCTGCCCGTACGGGCCAGTCTTGACAGACTCTAGGGTTGTGCGCCCATCTCACTTAAGGGGCTGGGGGCCAGCGCTGTCCAGAGACACTTCCGGGTCACGTGGCCAGCGTGACATCACTGCTCTGGTGAGCCAGAGCTGCACACGGAAACGCCGTTTACCTTCCCGCTAGTAAGCGGTCCCTATTTATCTACTTGCACCCGGGAGTGCTTTCGAACTGCTAGGTTGGCAGGCGCTGGGACCGAGTGATGGGAGCGCACCCCGCCGCAGGGATTCGAACCGCCGACCTTTCGATCGGCAAGCGCTAGGCACTGAGGCTTTTACCCACAGCGCCACCTGCGTCCCCGTTTGAAAGTGTAGGTAATTTTAATATGTTTTTAATATTTTATTTTTTATGTTTTTTAAAGTATGGTTGCGATTTTTCTCAGTTTATTGTGTTACCTTTTTGTAAAGCGCTTTGAGAAGTTTTTTTTTTTTTACAATCAAGTGAGGCATAAATTTTATGAAAATTTCTCATAAAGTGGGTTGGCCTTTGACATGGGACCCCATCCCATTCCAAGTTAGGTTAATCAGATAGGCTGGGGCAAAGTCACAGAAACTCTCAGTCTCCTTTTAGTCCAGTTCTCCACTCTTCAAAATCAGTTTGCATTTAAAAATAAACTTCCTTGTGAAAATCCATCAGTATTTTAGTGTCAATTTTTCATAAGATACACATTTTGGCATGCTATTTTCACTAATATATGCCTTTTATTGGACACTTTATCCTAATAAATATGCTTTTGTACATATTACTTTGCCGGAAAACTTGGTTACAAGATTTGGACTCCTGTGGATTTTGAAAGGTGTGTCAGAAAGTACAAATTGCCTTTAAATGCAAACCAAATCTATTTTCTCCCCCACCCCTGCTCAGGGGCATAGGAGGGGGGCGGCGGTTTGCACCAGGTGTCACCCTGAGGGGGGTGCCAAAATGGCGGGTGGCCGAGGGCTACCTCACTGTAGGGTGGCCAAGTGCTGCCCGTATTGGTGCCACCCATGTGCTGTCCGTAACAGCAGCACTGGGCAGTCTGCCCCGCCCCTGTGGCCAGTTTGCCCTGCCCCTCGACACCCCACACTGGGTGCCGGAGAGCCTTCCTTCGCCACTGCCCCTACTTTGACTCACCCTAAGCAGGTTGCTGCATGCACTAGCAGGAGAAAGCCTCTTCCGCCTAAGGAGGTGGAGTTGTGGGCTTCACGGCCTCTCCACGTGTGTGGCGGGTGGAGGCCAGCCCTGCGTGATTGGGGGGATTCCCAGTTGGTTGGCTTGGGGTGTGTGGCCTGCCCTATTAAAGCAGGACACGGCTGGGATTCTCCCTCTTTGCCGCCTGTCAGCTGTTCCTGCTTTTTCCTCACCCTCCTGCCTTACAAGGTTTTCGTTTCTTGACCTTGCTATGGACCTTGGTTGGTCGCCGCTGAGGGGCCTGGTAGGAATTTTTCCATTTGGCAAATTGGCACCAGCCACTTGGTTTTCGCCTACCTCATAGCAAATCATCACAACTTTCTGGGTATTGGCAGTTAGGCATTGGTATTTGTTCTGTAGATGGAAGAGGGGAGGTAGCGCCATCACCTGCCCCGCATATTGAAGGGTGGTCCGTTAAAGGATTCCAGGAGGAGTGGCCCTGTCCGAAGCCTAAGGAGGTTAGGGCCCAAGGCAGGCCCCCTAGCGGAGACCCCAGGGGAGTTCCTAGTTGATGTGCATCAGCAGGACTCCCCCCCTGTTGGTGGTTAACCCTTCCCGACTTCGAGCAGATGGGCTGGAGTTGGATATAGTCGGTTAGGACCAATGCCTAAGCCAATACCGCTCTTCACCTGTAACTAATAAAGTTGTGGCCTTTTTTTAGCCCATTAACCTTAATAATTGTGTTATGTGTCATTATTTCCACCTGGGGGGGTCGGGAACTCTCCACGCTGCCAAGGCTGGCAGTGACACAACTGTCATACTCAGTACACTGCATGGTCGAAAGGTGACTGTGAAGAGGGGTTGGACACCATGGCAAGAGGACTTTGCCACAGGGTGGGAAGGGATAATTTGGGAGAATGGAGTTGGGATCCTCCTCCTCACCCCCTGCCCTCTCCAACCTCTGATTTCACTCTCACTGGCTCTCTCCAGGTAACGTTGTGGCTTCTGGGAATTTAGATGTACTCTCCACAGACAGCAAGCAATTTACCACTGGAATTATGGATGGATATGACCCTCTCTCTGCACAGAGGATGCATTTCATCAGAAAGGAGTTTTCTGCAGCATTACTGCTGGAGGAAGTTTATGGCTGTTTCCCCCAGGGATGCTGGCAAAAGACTGTCTGGGTAGTTTGGAAGAAGAGGATATATAGCCCCTTCTTTGACTCTCCTCCTTGCAAGCTGGGTGGCTTATCCATCACAGTTTTGATCCAAGTAATCCCAAGGACTATAGCTCTTTGGACTCCCTGACAATCTCACAAAATCGTAAAATTGAGGGAACTGCAGCAACTGGAGCTCTTCAAAACCAGTTTATGCTCTGGAGCATAAAACAGTATCTGGAACGGTGCCTGTGGATGGCAACATAGAATGTTGGGCTGGACCTGAGAGCCCTTCCAGACTTAGTGTTTTTATTGTGCATTCATGCGCTCATGATAGTATTAGGGCAGTTATCCATGAGTCTTGCTTTCAACTCCATTTCCACTTGCAAACATTTCGAGGTGGGCACACCGCTTCGTTTCCAAATAGTGCATATCCCACAACTTCCTGATGAAATCCTGTATCTTTAAATACCCCAGATGTGCTTTTTGGGGTCCCACTTTCGTTGTGCTAGAGCTCGAGAGCCCCTCGGGGATGGCAATAATCCGGTAACAGTGAGGAAGCATCACAAACCAATTAATAAAGCAGACTGATGTGCAGACAGTGTAAATGCACCACTAGTGAACTATTATTAAATCAATGACATGCTAAAGAAGATATTTGCAAACCCTACCATTCACCAGTCTAGAGGGGCCCTGAGCGATGAGCCAGAAGCACCGAGTTCAAATGTTACAGGGAGATACTAAGTGACCCGAGGCAAACGACTCCCAGTTTCAGTCATCCACCTGTAACCTGAGAGTCATACTAATGACTGGCCAACCTTACAAGGTTGTGTCAGGGTTACTGAAATTGGTTGGTAGTTCTGTGCGCATGTACGTACGCACGCACACACACTCCCCCCCTTAAAGAAACTTTCCCGGGAAAGCTCACAATAAAGATAAAAATACAACCATGCACCATGAAAAAAGCATATTAAAATAAAAGCGATAAAATAACAGTGCAAATCTGAATTAGTAAATAAAAGAGAAGCATGAGAACAAAACACTGAAGATGAAACTGGGAGAGAAGAAAATATAAACGCAGCTATCTTTATTCACTATTAAAAGTTTTAGTGCTTTTATCTGTGTCTTAGTGATTTTATGTGTATATTTTTTCTAAAAAAAAGTTTTGCGGATTTTAGCTGCGTCTTATGTACAGGTTTATGATTATGTACCCCACTTTAAGACAGCTCTTTGATCAAACTGTCTGATATCAATCTTCTAAATAAAATAAAACCAATTTATTATTAATTATTATTATTATTATTATTATTATTATTATTATTAAGCTTTCCATCTGGTGTGAAAATGACACCAAAGCAGCTGATGTCAAAGAAACGACAACCCGGCTGGTGCCAGGCAAGCCACTCTAGGGAGGGCATTCTGCAATAGAGGCATCCCCACCACCAGCACCCAGAAGCATCTTTCTCCGATTGCTGCCCATCACATATGGGAGAGTACGCATTCCCAGGGAAAGGCTTCTGAAGAGGACCCCACAGCTTGGGGCAGACCCCTGTAGAGATGGGCTGGTGGACGGACCTGCCAGTTATCCTGGGCTATAGCAGGGAGTGCAAACACTTTGAATTGGTCCCAGAAATGGACCAGGATCCAGCCCAGCCTTCTCTGCACCGGCAAGTTGGGTGTTCCTAGGTAGCACCCTAGCATTCTTCACTCTCCACAGTTTTTGGGCAGCTCTGTGTACAATGCATTGCAGTAGCCCAACTGAGAAGCTACCCCAGCATGGATGACTGAAGTTAGGGCATCTTTGTCTGGAAAGGGGTCATGGGTGATGATCCAGAAGCTCAGGATGGCAAAGAGTGGTCCGTGCCATCAAGGCCACTTGTGCCCCTCAGATGACAGAGTTGGGCCCCAAAGCGCCGTGAAATCTCAAACTTGGTTTTGTTTTTTTTAGGAGGAGCGCAACTCCATCCAGAACACAAATAACCTGTGCATTTTGTGTGTGTGTGTGTGTGTGTGTATAGTTCTGCTACTGAACTCCCACTGACTTCTATGGGAATTTCCCTCTAGAGAACCAAGCCTTGGAATGTTGCAGTTCAGCCTTTACCAACCTAGCACCTTCCAGATGTTTGGAACTCCAGCTCCCAGCTAGCACAGCTGTCGGCAAAGGCTGTTAGAGAAACTCGGCCTCTCTGACTCTCATTGGAACCAAGGGCACAGGCAGACCGCCAGCCCATCTAACCCAAGTGTTGTCTACATGGACTGGCAGCAGCTGCAAAGTTTCAGGCAGGGTTACCTGCCAGTCCTATCTGGATCTTCCATCGAGGATTGAACTTGGGTCCTTCTGCATGGAAAACAGATGCTCCACCACTGAGCTATGGCCCTTCTCTTGATGCTGCTTTTTGGGGGGCAGGGGAGCGAGGCTATTTCTCTGCTCTACCCACTAGCCTCTGCCTGTCCTGGCCTCCCTACATATCCAAGGTAAGACTTTGGGGAATGGCAGCATCCAAGAGGAAAACGAAGAAGTCCTTTGTGCCAAAAAGAAACGGACATTTATTTCCCTTCCCTCGTAAAAGCGTCAGAGCCCGCATTGCATCACCATAAGGAAAGGAAGTGTCCCTTACCAGAGAGTGAGTAATCGGTGTTTGTCATCCGCATGGCTGGCGTGTACGAGACGCTTGGCATGTCGTGGCCTTTCTTCTGCTTCCGTCGATACCACACGAAGAGTGCCAGCAGAACCATAATAATTAGCAGGAGGATAATAATCCCAATGATGGCTCCCACTGAATGCCTCTCCGATCCAAGAGCGGGACTAATTTTAGTATAGGGGTTTAATTCTTCCATCATGAGAGCCGCTGTTAAAAATAATTCACAATGTGCTGTTAAATTGAGTGGCAGAAACCCATTTTGCAAGGAGAGGCGTTTATCTCTCCTTCCTTCCCTCCCTCCCTCCTGGCTCTTTGGAATCTCTGGACTACAAATACTGGATGGAAACATTTGCAACACCAGCAAAATATTTTGTAACTTGCTGCCCCTACCCAAGGGTTTTTCCTCCCTACCCCGGGGCAAAAGGACGGGCAAAAATGTCAATTTTAGTTTCTCATCTTGCCAGTCCCATGCTTGGGCTCACCCATCACTATCTGAGAGGCTGCCGAAAGAGATACCTGGGCACTCAGTTTGAAAGAAAAGGCAAAGGATTTTGTCTCACCTTGGTCACACCTGATTCCTTTGAAGCCAGGGCTGCAGTAGCAGGTGCCCGTCACGTAGTCGCAGGTCGCGTTGTTCATGCATTCGCACAGCTGCTGGCAACCGTAACCAAATGTTCCTGGGGGGCATTCTGCAAATTCGAAAAGGGTGAAAAATTATGGGTCTATGGACCACAAGAAAGGTGTGTGTGTGTGTGTGTGTGTGTGTGTGTAACAAGGGTGAAATGGTTGGTGAGAACTTTGACAAGAAGAGACCATTTTTACATATACTGTATTTTTCAGAGTGTAAGACGGCCCCATGTATAAGATGACCCCCCCTTTTTTTAACCAAAAATTAAGAAAACGCACTATGCACTATCTGTGTATAAGACGACCCCTTATTTTAAACTTCAACAATTTAGGAAAAAATATAGTCTTATACACGGAAAAATACGGTATATTTTTTAATGGAGGATTTGTTAGTATAATGATTCATATATCCTGCTCTTCTAACATGCATCTATTACTCAAGGCAGCTAACAGTAATGGCAATCTCCACGGTACACAAGAACAGAGGAAATTTCCTTATAACAAGCCAGACCATTGGTCCATCCAGTTCAATATTGCCTACACTGGCTGGCAATAGCTCTCCAGGGTTTAAGGCAGGGAATCTCTTCCAGCAGGGAAGGAGCAGGAGAGGCTGGGAAGGTGGGGGGGGGGGAGTGAGGCCAAGGGGCTGCAGGTTGAACACAGCCCATAGGTTTGCCCACCTATGACTTGGGCAGAAAGACAGCAGAGCTTTTGCCATCTATTCTTCTGCATTTATTTAATTTGTTTATGAATATTTATAAACTGTAAAAACAACAGCAACCATAAAACACCATTTCATAAATATCCAGGGACCACTAAAATAAAGCAAGTTTATACTTCATTAAATTGTGCCGGTGTGCCTTCTTGCTCTGATGCTTCAGTGACAGCAGCAACAATATCCTGGGATTGTGCCAGTGCTTGGCATCATTGGGCAGCTACAGGGGTCTGCTGCTGATGCCCCCCCCCCCACAATATTTTCTGGCCTAGCACTCCCAATGAGCACCAGGTGTCTGGGTGTAGACACCCATAAGATTTCCCACAATGCCCCTCACCTAGTGTCAACACTGGGCAATTGTGGGAAACCTAAAGGGTGGCTGAGCACTGCTTGGACTGCTTCCACCACAGCTAAATAATTTCCCTAAGGTCCACCAACAATGGAGTCCATTAAAGGACACTTTCCCTGGAAGGGGTAGGGGCCCCAAGCCAGTCCTGACAACAAAAGTATCCATGATTTAGCTCTGCATTCTTCCTCCCTTTTTCTCTCCTCCTGGATGCTGAAAGTTTGGTTGTCCTGTATTTCTACCAGAGGCAAAATGATTGAATGTCCAATGACATAATTTATTCAAGCAATTACCATGATGGCCTAGGACAATAAATCCAGAGGCTGCTTATAATGTATTGTTGGGCAACTTTCTGTAAGAAATAGAAATGAAGGCTGCAAAGCAGCCTGGAAACTCCTGAGACTTTGGAGAAAGAGAACTTTGGGGAGTTCTTTAGGAAGCGCCAGTCAACTGTACTATTTATTCGCCCTAAACCAGCAAAGCTCCTTCAAGATGACCACCTCCTTGGTCCCATCAGACACAGGCTGCCCAGCCCAGCAGCAACACTTTCATAAAGTCCACTGGAGGAAGGCAACTCTCTCCTTCCAAAAACCATCATTAAAGCCCTGAATGTGAACACGAGACAAGGAAGCTGGCTCCAAATGACCTGTTCTAAGCTCTCAACGTTGTTATCTGTCTTAAATTGCAGGGGGAGCTGTTTTTATCATGTAAGGCCATAGTCATGTTCACACCACACATTTAAGGCACGATGATACCACTTTAAACAGCCACAGCTTCCCCCAAAGAATTCTGGGAGCTGTAGTTTGTTAAGGGTGCTGAGAGTTGGTAGGAGACCCAGGAGATGCTGGAGTAGAGGGGCCCCCTATGGCCTCATCTAGCAGGCTCTTTTTATGTTCTTGCTGATCCATGGGTGGAGTGGGGAGCCTAAAATCCATGATAGGGCAACCTACCTGCCACAAAAAGTGAGCAAAGCTTTGGAGTTCTCTAGAGCTCTTCATCAGAATGGATAAGTAAGCACTTCTCTTGGGTATTTTAATCACTGAGGTTTTGTGCATTTTAGCACTTAGGACTATTTCATTTCCTCCTTTGTTGGATTTAGTGGTTTTTAAATAGTTTTTATTGATCTTGCGCTGTGGCTTCTTGATGGTTTTATGTGGCATTGATGCCGATCATTGTGCCAGGTTTTTTTTTTGCTTCCGTATTGCTTGTTTTTAGCTTTGACTATATTTGCCATGCATTGATTTTTGAAATTTGTGAACTGTCCAGAGAGAGCATGGTTAATTGGGCAGTATAAAAATGCCCCAAATAAAAGAGATAGATAAATAAGAACCCTGCAGCTGCATCAGGCCAACGGGGGCCCATCCAGTCCAGCATCCTGTTCTCACAGTGGCCAACCAGATGCCCCACTGGGAAGGCTGCAAGTAGGATTGGAGCTGAACAGCATTATCCCCATCTGTGATTCCCAGCGACAGGCACACTGTTTCCAGCGCTGGAGGCAGAACACAGCCATCATCATTGATAGCCTTCTCCTCCATAATTTCAAAGCTATCCAAGTTAGTGGCCATCACTGCATGTTTGTGGGAGCAGATGCCATCATTGAACTATGAACTATGTGAGAAAAGGACTTCCTTTGGTCTCCTGACCCTGAAGAAATAAATAAGCACAACAGGACACAGCAAAAGCTGATGTGCTATTAAAGTCACACCACCTATACTCTGTAAGCATCTGAAGGTGGATTCTAGGAGTTGCTGTGTGCTGCCTTAATTGGATTAGCCTCTGCTAGGAGGCAGGATCATGAGAACATAAGAAGAGCCTGCTGGATTGGGCCAGTGGCCCATCTGGTCTACTCTCTTGTTTTCACAGTAGCCACCCAGGAGAAGTCTGCAAGGAGGACCCACGTGCAAAACCATCCTCTCCTCATGTGGTTTCCAGCAGCTGGTATTCAGAAGCAATGCTGCTTTTGACCATGGGCGAAAGCTTAGCCACTGTGGCTAGTAAACACAGATAGCCTCTGCTTCCATGATTTTGTCCAGTCCTCTTTTAACACCATCCAGCTTGACTCCTGTGGGAGTGGGTAAAAAGCTATCAAATGCTGCTAGCCAAAATGGCTATGGTCTGTCTCCACATTTGGAGGCAGTAATATTGTCCCCACCTTCAAAAAGTGGGAGGTGGGAGGCTTGGGGGGTGGGGAGAAGACCCAGGTAACTACCAACCGGTGAGCCTGACATTGATACAAGGAAAGTTCCTAGAACACATAATTAAACAGTTGGTCTGAGAGCACTGAACGGGTTGGAGAACTGGGCTCAAAATGAATTTCAGTACAGTGGTACCTCGGGTTAAGAACTTAATTCGTTCCGGAGGTCAGTTCTTAACCTGAAACTGTTCTTAACCTGAGGTACCACTTTAGTTAATGGGTCCTCTTGCTGCTGCCGCACGATTTCTTTCCTGAAGCAAAGTTCTTAACCCGAGGTACTATTTCTGGGTTAGCGGAGTCTGTAACCTGAAGCATCTGTAACCTGAAGTGTCTGCAACCTGAGGTACCACTGTAGTTTTACACTTTGGCAGGAAGAACCACCAGCACATTTACAAGATGGGGGACACCTGGCTTGCCAATAGCAGATGGGAAAAGGATTGAGGGGGTCTTAGAAGACCGCAAGCTGAACATGAGTCCACAGTGGGATGAAGCAGCAAAAAAAGCTAATGCTATTCTAGACTGCATCAATACAAGTATAGTGTCATGATCAAGAGAAATAGAATAGTCCCCCTCTATTCTGCCATACCTGGACTACTCTGTGGAGTACTGTGTCCAGTTCTGGACACCGCAATTTAAGGAGGATATTGACAAGCTGGAACATGTGCAGAGGAGGGCAACCAAGATGATCAAGGGTCTGGAAAGCAAACCTTATGAGGAACTGTTGAGGAAGTTGGGCATGTTTAGCCTGGAGAAGAAGAGGGCTGGAAGATGGAGCAAGCTTGTTTCCTCTTGCTCCAGAGCGTAGGACCCAAACCAACTGATTCAAGTTAAAAGGAAGGAGATTCCAACTAAACATTAGGAAGAACTTTCTGGTGGCAAGAGCTGTTAGATAGTGGAATGGCCAATGTGAGATCAGATGCTGGACCAGATAAGCTACTGGCTCTTCTTATGTTCTTAAAAAGGTTCCCCACTGCTGCTGTAGCAGAAAGTGGAAGGGTGCTTTGCAATTAGCTGCAACAGCTGCCTCCCACAACTTGAAACAGAGCATGGGATGTCAGGAGACACACACACATATTCATTTTCAATTGTGAAGACAGCCAAAGGGAAAAGACCCTCCTAGGAACGGAGGGGAGAAGGTCAGCAACAACAACTTACTTTGCTCACACTGCTTCCCTGTAAACCCCGTCCTGCATGTGCACTGCCCAGTAATGTGGTCACAATCCGCTCCATTCTGACACTGGCAGACGTTGGCACAGCTTTTCCCATAGAAAGCAGCTGGACATCCTGGGGTGGGGTAGAAAGAAGAAAAGGTAAATAAGTAGAAAAGGGAAGCTTTCAATGTTTAACAGACCATTGTATTTTAATATTTTGTTGGAAGCCGCCCAGAGTGGTTGGGGAAACCCAGCCAGATGGGTGGGGTATAAATAATAAATTATTATTATTATTATTATTATTATTATTATTATTATTATTATTAACAACCAGGGGACCTGCAAAGCCAAGAATCAAGTCCCCACCTAGCTATGGAGTTCACTGGGCGACCTTGGGTCAGTCACCTTATTTCAGTCTAACCTACTTTGCAGGCTTGTTCTGAGGATAAAAAGGTTGGGTGTGGCGGGGAGAACCTGTGCGCTGCCTTAAGCTGCTTGGAAGTAAAACAACAGCTTTAAGAAAAATCAGTTTCAAAATTGCTCAGGTGACTGAAGCTCTATTTTGGTTCCTGCATGCCATGCCCACGATCAAATCACAGGAGGCTTGTTCACAAGTTACAGAGAACACAGGTACAAGCTGCCCCTTGTTTGTGTGCAAGTATGTGCACGTGTCAATTTGTACAAACTACTGTGTACACAGGCACACAGACTTCACTCTCGTTGCATGTACAAGAGTTGTTGTTGTTCAGTCGTTTAGTCATGTCCGACTCTTCGTGACCCCATGGACCAGAGCACGCCAGGCACTCCTGTCTTTCGCTGCCTCCCGCAGTTTGGTCAAACTCATGCTGGTTGCTTCAAGAACACTGTCCAACCATCTCGTCCTCTGCCGTTCCCTTCTCCTTGTGCCCTCCATCTTTCCCAGCATCAGGGTCTTTTCCAGGGAGTCTTCTCTTCTCATGAGGTGGCCAAAGTATTGGAGCCTCCTTCCAGTGAGCACTCAGGGCTGATTTCCTTAAGGATGGAGAGGTTTGATCTTCTTGCAGTCCATGGGACTCTCAAGAGTCTCCTCCAGCACCATAATTCAAAAGCATCAATTCTTCGGCGATCAGCCTTCTTTATGTACAAGGGTACAGCTCAGCTATTGTCTACACACACCGCATACTTGTTGAATGTAAAGTCTGAACTCCCCTAATGTGGGAAAAGGGGAAATGCAGGGACGTCTGAGGGTGGCTGCTAGCTGCTCTGCAGCAGAAGAGCCATGATGGAGAAAAGAGGCAACCCCAGAGTATGTAGACTAGAGGAGAGCAGCAGCACTGGAATGGTAGCTCAGTGGTAGAGCATCTGCCTTGCATGCAGATGGTCTCAGGATCAAATCCTGGCATCTCCAAGTAAGGCTGGGAAAGACCCCAGTCTGAAACTCTGGAAAACCGCTGCCAGTCAGTGTAGACAATATTGAGCTGGATGGACCAATTGTCTCAGTATAAGGCCACTTCCTATGTTCCTATGACTTGTAGGGACAGCATGGGTGGAGAAGGACCCAGAAGGAAATCGATATGTTTTCTTTAATTGTGTGAGTCAGCCTTGTAAAGATGTTGAAGTGTGACTCTTACACAGTGACATAGGACCATTGGTCGATCTAGCTCAGTATTGCCTGCACTGACTGGCAGCAGTTGTTCTCCAGGTCTTCAGGCAGGGGACATTCCCAGCTTTGCCTTGAGATGCCACTGGGACCTTCTACATGCAAAGCAGATGCTTCACCGCTGATCAACAGCCCTTCCCCAATTTCAACTATTTAATTTAGAACGCATGGCTGCTAATGATGCAGAAGCTTGCATTTAAAAAGTCTCCTAATTCCAAATGTTCAGGTTCTAAAAACTGCAGTTCCCCTGGAAGGACACAGGTAAATGATCTCCTAATTTCAAAATAAATCTGGTGGTCTTGTTTGGCTTTGTCTCAGAACAAATTAAGTGCACTGCAGAAATGTTGACGTGTCTGCCTTGGAAGTAAGTGCTGGGGAATTAAGATGTTATGTACACAAATAGATAAATCAAGTTTTATTCCTCTTTTTTTCTCTTTTGGTTAACATCTCTTTTTACTAGGAACATTTGTTTCTTTGCTTTGTTTTTTGGCAGAGATTAAGTGTGCATTAGCAACCCCCCCAAAGGATGCAATGCAGGAAGCTACCGCAAGGGGGCAGTGCATACTTTTTAAAAACAGACACATCCCCACTAAACACCACCACCACCATCATTTAAAGCTGTAAATCTTACGTTGTGTACAGTAGGGACCCGTCCAGCCAGGGGTGCACCTGCATTCTCCATCGTGAGGGCTGCATACTGCACCATTATGACAACTGCAAGAATGAAAACAGTCTGCACCCCAAAAGCCAACAGGGCATGCTGGAGAGAAAGAAAGAGAGAGATAAAACAATTATACAATATTTCCATATATCTATGTTTTTGAAAGGCCAGCCACTTCGGCTGCATTCACATAGCAGTTTACTCCATTCCCCACAATGTTTCCCTAACTGTTAATTTCTGTTCTGTTCTGTTAAGCTTTCACACAATACAGTGGTACCTCAGGTTAAGTACTTAATTTGTTCCGGAGGTCCGTACTTAACCTGAAACTGTTCTTAACCTGAAGCACCACTTTAGCTAATGGGGCCTCCTGTTGCTGCCGCGCTGCCGGAGCCCGATTTCTGTTCTTATCCTGAAGCAAAGTTCTTTACCTGAAGCACTATTTCTGGGTTAGCGGAGTGTGTAACCTGAAGCGTATGTAACCCGAGGTACCACTGTATAAAACCCATTTCTAGAAAACGAATGGAATATGGCGCATGCTCAGTGCTCCTTTCCATGTTATTTGATTCTAGAAAAAATCCTGTTTGCCGCCTTCCCTTTACCTGGAAAATCGTGGGAGTAAAGTGACAAAATTTGGGGAGGCATATTGGCACGCAGTTCTTTCCTGCTGTTTTCATAGGGGAATCATGGGGGAAGAGAGGCGAGCTGTGCAGAAAGGGTAGGGTGTGAGTGAAATTTAGCAGGGCATGCCAGTATTTTGGCCAAAAAGGCCATGGTTTCATAATGCAACAGGGTGAAAGGAACATTAGAAAAGCAGAGTAGAAGTGCTAGCATCGTAATTGGGAAAACTGATGCAGCACTTCACACATCCAAATACACCTGTCACCAGATATCCAAAATGGAATTGCATATTGCACAGAGTTGAATGGGGAGCTCTGAGTGTGCACTCGTCATCATCATTTTTAATTTGTATACCGCCTTTCTATCTTACAATACTCAAGGCGGTTTACAAGCTGAAGAAACAAAAAATGTACATCTTATAACAATCTAATGCAATACAAACATGTGATAACAGAACATGACTTTAAAATAGGCAACCTCCATCAAAAAAGTAACATTTAACAATCATTAGGAATAGTATAAAATAATAATATCAACATATAAAAGTTAAACAGAAATCCACTCAACAGTTACAATAATATCTAAACTGTAATCAATAAAACAACGGCAAGCCACAGTACATAAAACAATACAATACCCATTGAGAAGCAGAGGGTGGAGCAAGGCAGGTGGAAGGAGGCCTTGCCTGATGGAGTCGCTCCCCTCACACCCGCATAGAACAAGGAGGTGATGGGGGCATGATGCCTAGTGGTATGCCAACATTTCTCCTCGAACTTCTCAAAAGTCTCTCCCCCCCCCCCCCCCGGTGAAAAAATGATTCAGTGTTTTTCTGCTTCATTCTCGGGGTGTTTTAGCATACTGGTGAGAACAGAGTGTGTTGAGCTTCCCTTACTGTCCCACAAACTCCAGCAGGTGCAGAATGCTGCAGCGAGGCTCCTCACGGGGTCTCTGCCATGGGAGCATATTCACCAGTTGCACTGGCTGGTGCAGTATAGGGTCAGGTTCAAGGTGCTGGTTTTTACCTTTAAACCCCTTTGTGACTTAGGGCCCTTGTATTTACGGGACTGCCTCTCCTGGTATGCCCCACAGAGGACCTTAAGGTCCACGAATAACCATAGTTTAGAGGTCCCAGGCCCTAAGGAAGTCAGACTATCCTCCACCAGGGCCAGGGCCTTTTCAGTGATGGCTCCGACCTGGTGGAATGCTCTGTCTCATGAGACTAGGGGCCTTCAGGATTTAACCTCCTTCCGTCGGACCTGTAAGACAGAGCTATTCCACTTGGCCTTTATTTTGAATTCAGCCTGATCTTTTATTTCCCTTCTCTTCCCTCCCCCTCCCCTTTTATGAAGATCACCCGCTCTGAGACCCCACAGCTAATTCTCCCCTGGCCTCCTCGCTGGCCCAAGTAGGACTAATTCAGCCAGCTAGCCCTGGTGACTATCTAATGCTTATTAGATGGATTTACCCCAAATTGATTTCTGAACTTTGAATTTTACTGTTATTCATGTTTTTATACTGTATTTTATGCTGCTTTTACAATTAAGTGTTTTAAATTTGTTGTTAGCCGCCCTGAGCCCGGTTTTCTGAACCGGGAAGGGCGGGGTATACATAAATTATTATTATTATTATCACTGTCGTGAGGAGGCCAAGGAGAATGGTGTTCTCCAACCCCCCCCCCCACGTTTATCCACTCTCTTTGAAACCTCCCATCTTTCTTGATTGAAAAGCCCCCATGAGACGAGTTCATAGAATTATACAATCGTAGTGGGAAGGGACAAAAAGAGGCATCAAGTCCAACCCCCTGAAATGCAGGAATCACAGCTAAAGAATCCCTGAGAGATGGCTATCCAAGCTCTGTTTAATAACCTTCTCCTCCTCATGGCTTCTTTCTTGGGCTTTAGTTAGAGCCTGGGAAGTCAAGAAGGTTGCAGAGTGCACAACACTGGTGAGGACAGTTGTCCCATGCAAGAAACAGCCCTCACAAACAGGGATGACAGAGAAGTCCGGCTGAAAGGGAAGCAGAAAATGACGATGCCCACATATTTGAAATGGAAATGGAAACTAATTCAGTGCATACAATCTCCATGCACTCTTGCTTCTACTTTCAGGCTGCAAATGATAGGTAGCTGATTACGTTCCCTCAGCCCACCCCATTCGCATTGGGTTTCCTTTACACTGAAATGAATGGAGTGGAAAGACATAATGGCAATGTAAATTACACAATAAGTTTTGCAATTTCGCCATAGCGGATGGCGACCCAAATAATGCCATTTCTGGTAGAAGATGAACTGCAGTGGACTGGAAAGACTCTCCTCAGAAGGGAGGGGAGTGGTTGTGGACGGGAGCCCCAACCCCGCCCACGCAGGGGCGGGAGCCCCTGCTTCTTCCGGCTCACCTGGCCGGTGCCTCACGCCCAGGAGGCGGCTCCCACCTGGAGCCGCCCGTAGAGGGGGAGGGCTTGACCTTAGTATATATGCTGGGGCCGGCCCCCTCCTCAGCCTCTTTCTACGTCGCTGCTTCGAGAGTCATCAGCTAGGAGTCATCACAGCCATCACAGGGAAGAGCCACGAGGTTTGGAGTTGGGGGGTCTGTGTGTGTGGAGGCTTGCCTTTTAACTTTAGGAGGCTTGCGTGCGCTCATTGCTTTACTGCTTTTAAAAATCCAGGTTTGCCTTGCTGTGTCCTCCTTTTTTCCATGTAAAAACCTACATTTAACCTTCCATTTCCCCCCTCTCCTTGATTTGTTTGTGCGGTCTAAGTGCGAATTACCTTTCTTAAGCTGCAGCTTGCTCCCTTGCCCAGCACATGCCCCCGGTGAGGTCTGAGTGTGAGTGTGGCTCCATCTTTCTTTCTCCCTTGTCTCCTCGCTTGTCTTCCCTGCCTCTGCTTGGTAGCTGAGCTGTGCGTCTTATTTTAATTTTTGGCCAGGGTGCTTGTACATTTCCCCTCTATTGCCCTTGCCTGTCCAATCGCATGGCTGGTCCGGGTGACTGCATGGTGCTGATAATGCCAAGGTTGCAAGTTTGATCCCTGTATGGGACAGCTGAATATTTCTGCATTGCCTGGGTTGGACTAGATGATCCTCAGGGTTCCTTTTCCTGTTCCTCTCTAATTTTAAGTTGTGTGTGTGTGCTTGCAGCGTGTGTTGGTGCCTGCCGTTTATTGATTTATTACTCTTCTAGCGTGGGTTTAATTAATTTACCCTGCCATCCCTTCCATTGGTACCACTTAAATCGGGAGCCCCCTGTAAATTTTAAAGGCGGCCGGGGCTTGGGAAAGACTGTGCGCTTAAACCTCACCCCTCTTGGTTTCTCTAAGCCACCCCCCCCTTCGCTTGATGTTTGGGGGATAGAAATAAGGCAGGGCTTGGGGTGGACAATTCAGGGTTTCTGATCAGGGAACCATTCCTCAGCACTGCACGTTCATACGTTTAGAACCTTTGAAGGTGTGCCTTTGCCTGGTTCTTGTCATTGGCTTCACTTGCCAGTACAGGCTCCCTAAAGAAAACCACTTTTAAACAACAACAACAACAACAACAAAGGTTACGGCTTATGGTACCTTAATGAAAAGTCCAGGTTAATACACTGTTTATATTTCCACTTCATTTTGGCTCACTGTACAGGATAGCTATTTTTCCTTTTCTTCAAAAAGATTTCCCTTGCCCGGCATGTTCATTTTCCCTCCACCCCTCCTCCCTCCCAACTCTCCCCCCCCCCCACTTTCCTTCTCTGCCCTCCACCCCTCCTCCCTCCCTCCACCCCTCCCCTTGCAGGAGATACATTGGTCTTTGGACTTTCCTTTGCTTCTTGCCTGAGTAATCACAGTTGCCAGACAGGTTTTTCAACTGCTGGGGCAGGCTTGATTGCTCTCTGAGTGACCAGCATTTTGGGAGGCATTGTCTTTATGCACCTGGCAGTTCAGCAGCTCTAGTTGCATTGTCAGTTTAACTAACCAGCAGTTTGACCAATTACAGTCTTTTGTCTGTTTAAGCACCCTTATTTCCCTCAACTGGTCTCGAGCCACCTTGTGGGCAAAGATTTACTTTTCTTTTTTGGGCAAAGTTTCCTTTGTTTGATAAAGTTTCTCCAGCATGGCCGCTGGTGTGGAATCTTATTGATTTCCTTTGTCTTATTTTGGCTGCAGCTTTTGAGCATCTCCTTGTGAGCAGTTATTTTCAATTCTGTTTGATTACTTGGCATTGCTTTGCGCCTAGATTTGCCTATCATTTGAAAGGGGCAACTTAAGAGCCTGGATAGCTCAACTGGTTGGAGCATAATGCTGATAATGCCAAGGTTGCTGGTTATTGTTCATTTTGTCAGCATTTACGCGGAGCAATTGATAATAGTAATTCCTACTCATAGCTATAAATCCATTGGCTATTAATTGAGATACTATTCATTAATAGTTAATTCATCAACCGTGCTCCGAACTTTATTGATGCACAATAATTGTTTACTAACATTTATTTACAGTCAAGTTATTAATTGATTGGTGATATTAATACTAATTAAAAAAATAACAACAACAATAATAAAATAAAATAATAAATAAAATAAATTTGAAAAATAAATAATAATAATAATAAATAAATATAAACATAAATATAAATATAAATATAAATATAAATATAAATACAATAATAATTAATAATAATTAATAATATTAAATAAATAAATAAATGAAAATTAAATTTAAAATAAAATAAAGTAATTAGTGACAAAATAAATAGCATTTTGCTAGTGCACAGAGCAGCTCATGGCGCCCAAGAAGAAGCGCACGGGTGCAGCACCAGCACACACTGCTGCTGGCGACCGTCATAATAATAAAACCGAAACCCATTTCGCATTTCCTCAATGCCTTCAGATCATTCATTGTTGACTATGAGCAGCGCTTTCTCTTAGCTATTCTTTAGTTCTATTTGCCTTGCGTTTCTTACTTCCTTGTTTCGCAAACCAGTTCCAGCCTTTAAACAACCCAGGTGCAGGCCCAAGCCCTCAGTCAGGAACGGCGGCTGTGCAAACTAGGTCTCGGGCTTGCTCGGTGACGACTTTCAGAACCGCATCAGGGCGCCTGTGCGGTGGCTGCCGGCCCGTATCAATAACCCGGTGGCTTCCAGTTCTTCTAGTTCTTTGCAGAATAAGCAGCCCAGGGTCTAGCTTCCAGAATCAGGCACCTCATCAGCCGGTGATGACGAGTCAGAATGGCTTACGCCCTTCATGTCGAGAAGAAGCCATCAGAGGTGTATCGCACTGGAAAGCTGGACCTTAGAAGGATTTAAAACGTAAGGTGTGCGGGTAATTCAATAAAGGGCAATGCCAATGTGCAGGGGCTCACCCAGCCACAGTGTGTTACAAAGGGAAGCGGCTCTTTCGGGGAGGTCGGGGCTCTCACCACTCTAGTTCCAGATGAACCCCCGCAGCAGGGAACCATCGATAAAGTCCTTCTGGGTCTAGCATTTTCTCAAATTCAGCTTTCTCCTCTCCTCAACCACTTGTCTATCCATCCGGACGGAAGTGCAGCATCCTATCTTTGGAAGGGTTTCTCAGAGGGTTAGAATCCTAGTAGTTGGCTCCTTAACCGCGAAGGACTCTACTAATCAGAAGTCAGTAAAGGAAAGGACGCTCGCCCCGCCCCATGGGTAGCTAGCCCCACCCCACCATGTGTGCCACTCTGGGTGCCAGAGCAGCTACCTCTGCCTCTGGAGTCACACTATGGCATACACTATGGGATGAACCCAACAGGGCCACCACTTAGCCCCTGCTTGGTCTCCAGACAGAGACACCCCTTCCCAGACCCACCCCCCTTTTGAGATTATTAGGCTACCAAATGTATCATTCCATAACACCTCATACAGGAATTATTTTTTCCTGGGGAACCTGCCTTTTCGCCCAGATCAACTACAAGAGCAGGACCACAGCTTTAACAAAATGACAGCCCAAACAGAAAGACACATGGGAGCAATGGTACTGCTTTGAAGTGTTCCAGATCCATTCCCTGTTCTCCCAATGAGCAGGGCAGCTGTGGGCAAAATTGCAAAGAAGTACAATAATGATTTAGTCCTCAGTCCTAGAATCTAGTAAGCCTTTAAGCCCAACAGTCGGAATCGCATTATTTCAGTCCGTTAACCATATTAGGGAACATGTATAATTAGTAAACAAATTGCTAGTTTTGTGAGAAATAACACTGAAGTGGATAACGCTTTGGCTAAGAGCTCACCTTTGGCAATCTTCTAGAACATGTTGCATATGTAGCAGTTATTTCTAGCTAGAGTGAAACTGAAACCTGACATTTACAGTATCAAAACAACAACAACAACAACAGCAACAGCAACAACAACAACAACAAAAACCCTTCCCAAACCTGCATATAAACCTTGGGCAACGTGCCGAAGAAGAATCCCGGGGAATTTCGGCTCATTCACAATTTATCCTATCCGAAGGGCGGCTTAGTAAATGACGCCATTCCACCAGAGTTATGCTCGGTGAAGTATGCCACCTTCGATCACACGGTTAAATTGATCAGGAGTTTTGGTCAAGGGGCGCTTTTGGCGCAGTGTGATATTGAATCGGCTTTCCGCCTTTTGCCGGTGCATATTTCAAGGTAAATATTATGTGGATAAGGCCATGCCAATGGGCTGCTCTGTAGCCTGTTCGGCTTTCGAAACATTTAGCACCTTTTTGGATTGGGCCTTAAGATTTAAAACAAATTCCATTGGGGTTACGCACTATTTGGACGACTTTCTCTTCGTGGGGAGGTCCGGCTCCGGGGAATGCGCCTCACTGCTGGAGGCCTTTTCGGCCTTGGTGCAGGACCTGTAGGGTGGTTTTCCCCAGGGCGCCCCTTCTGCGCTCGGCTGGCCAGACTATCAGCGGGCCTCAAGTACCCGCATCAGAGGATCCGACTTCCCAAGTCAATCAAGTCAGACTTGGAGGTTTGGGCTATGTTTCTGGAGCGCTACAATGGGGTCTCCTTGTGGCAGGATGTTATTAATCTGTCCTCAGACTTCCAGGTCCAATCCGACGCAGCAGGATCCTTAGGCTTCAGCATGTATTTCAGGGGTCGGTGCGCTCAGCAGTGGCTGGCGAGCTGGCAGGGTACCGCCATCACTCGTGACCTTACTTTTCTCGAGTTCTTCCCTATAGCAGTAGCGGTACACATCTGGACAGAGGAGTTCCGAAATCGCCGGGTGTGCTTCAGATCTGACAATCAGGCAGTGGTAAAAATCTTGGCGAGGCAATCATCAAAAACGGCAAGGGTTTCCGCCCTCCTGCGATCTTTCGTCCTCCGGTGTCTTGAGTATAATATAGTCTTTTCAGCCAAATTTGTACCCGGAGTAGATAATAACATTGCTGATGCTTTATCTCGATTTCAGATGTCCCACTTCTGGTCGCTAGCACCTGGAGCTCAACTGTTGCCCAAACCCTTTCCGGAGCACCTGTGGAGCGTTGGAGACGCAAAGTGATCAAGGGAGTATTAGCGTCTATCGCGCCTTCCACTCTTAGGTCCTACAAGAAGGCCTGGTGCGATTTCCTGGGCTTTAGGGTCAGGGTATCCGGGCAACCTGCTAGCGTGCCACCCACCACTGATGACGTCTTAGAATACTTAGCCCACCTGGACGACTTGGGGCGAGCATCTAAAACCTTTAAAATACATACGGCCGCCATCAGTTTTTTCGCCAAAGCGACATTGGCCTCTGACCCTTGCTGTGACTTTCTAGTTCGTAGAGCAATAGAGGGATGGGGTTGATCGCAACCGTCCAGAGCTAGGGGCCGCAAACCAATCTCATATGGGCTGCTCTGCCAGATACGGAAAAGCTAAGGTCGGTTTGTTGGTCCAAGTTCGAGGCCAGACTCTTTTCAGCGGCCTTTGCCATCGCCTTTTTCGGCGCCCTCCGGGTGGGCGAGGGGGTGGTTGAGGCAGCTGGAAATGGGTCTATGCGCGGGCTCCTGATGGAGGACGTCCACTTGTCTGAGGCAGGCATGACAGTCCGGATACGTCAGTCAAGGACGGATCAGGCTGGCAGGGGGGTCCTAATAAAGCTTACAGCATCAGCGGAGCCCGGGCCATGCCCGGTCAAGGATACCAGGCGTTTTCCTCCGCCTGCGCCCTCCCGGTCCCGGTCCACTTCTATGCCACGAGGACGGATCTCCTCTGTTAAGACACCAGTTTTCAAGGGTGCTCCGCAAGGCCATTGACGCTTGCGGTTTACCCTCACGGGATTACGCGGCGCATTCGTTCAGGATCGGCGCCGCCACAACAGCCGCCTGCTTGGGCCTACCAGCTGATAGGATTAAGGAGATGGGCCGTTGGAAGTCTAATGCTTATAAAACTTATTTACGTTAAATCGTGTCTACTTCCAGACCCCCCGCTTACCCTTTTTCTCTCTCCTTCATTTTCATAGTGGCTTTCAGGAAGACCGTGTGGATTTGTGGCCACAGTATTGTCCACTGGGCCCACAAGAGGGCTGTCAGCCGGGGCCTCACCGCCAACCTGGGCTTGCATCCAGGAGTACGTGTATATTGTACGCCAGAAGAGGCATGCTCTGGCAGGAGCTTATGCCCATGCTGAGGGCGAAGGTGGCAGCATTCGGCCCGCCCGACATTCTGATCATTCAGTTGGGCGAGAATGATCTTGTGAGCAGGAAAAGCGTGGACTTATCTTGGGCCATAAGGACTGATATCGATGAAATTGCGGCTTTGTGCCCCGGAACGACGTTGTTTTGGTCATCCCTCCTGAAAAGAACTGTTTGGCGCGGTGCGCAGAATTGTATGGCCATTGAAAGATCCAGGAAAGTCCTGAACCGGGCCGTGTCCCGCTGGGTGCGCTTTTTGTATGGCCAAGTTATCAGTCATGACAGCATCCGGATTGGCGATGGCGCCTTATACCGGGATGACGGGGTTCACCTCACGGATAAGGGGAATGACTTATGGTTGGACAGCGTAATCAGGAGTGTTAGGGATTGGTTACGGCTTTGAGGGTATTGGCGGCGAGCCTTTTCGGCTCGGGTGGCGGTTAGGCATTGGATTTGGGTGTTATGCTGTGTGGGAAGGCTAGGTGTGGCCATCGCCTACGCCTTCGATTTGGGTATTCCGTTAAAGGAATCCGGCGGTCGTGTATTCTGTCCGATGCCTGCTTGCCTGGAGGCCATGGCACGACCCCGGTGACATCAGGGGTGAGCCTATAGTTGGATAGGCATCAACTGGCTCCGCCTACCCTCCTGATGATTCAACCCCTCTGCTGTGGTCATCCAATGCCTAAGCCAATACCTTTGCATTGCAGTAACCAATAAAGTTGTGGCCTTTTCCATGCCCATAAACCTTATACCACGCGTCCTTGTGTGTTTATTTCCACCTCACGGGGGTTGGGGGTCCTCGAACCACAAAGACTCTCCTCAGAAGGGAGGGGAGTGGTTGTGGACGGGAGCCCCAACCCCGCCCACGCAGGGGCGGGAGCCCCTGCTTCTTCCGGCTCACCTGGCCGGTGCCTCACGCCCAGGAGGCGGCTCCCACCTGGAGCCGCCCGTAGAGGGGGAGGGCTTGACCTTAGTATATATGCTGGGGCCGGCCCCCTCCTCAGCCTCTTTCTACGTCGCTGCTTCGAGAGTCACCCACCCTCCACTCCCTCTAGCTCAGGGCTCAAGTTTTCTTCTGGCCTTGCTATGGACCTTAGGTTGGTCGCCCGGTTGTCTGGGGGCCTGGTAGGAGTTTTTCCTGTTGGCATTAGGCCTATAGGTTTTTTCGCCTACCTCGTAGCAATCGTCACAACTTTTGTGGTATTGGTGGGTAGGTTAGGCATTGGATTTGGGTGTTATGCTGTGTGGGAAGGCTAGGTGTGGCCATCGCCTACGCCTTCGATTTGGGTATTCCGTTAAAGGAATCCGGCGGTCGTGTATTCTGTCCGATGCCTGCTTGCCTGGAGGCCATGGCACGACCCCGGTGACATCAGGGGTGAGCCTATAGTTGGATAGGCATCAACTGGCTCCGCCTACCCTCCTGATGATTCAACCCCTCTGCTGTGGTCATCCAATGCCTAAGCCAATACCTTTGCATTGCAGTAACCAATAAAGTTGTGGCCTTTTCCATGCCCATAAACCTTATACCACGCGTCCTTGTGTGTTTATTTCCACCTCACGGGGGTTGGGGGTCCTCGAACCACAAACAGTGCTGCTTGTGAGAGAGCAGAATGGAGAACGGTGCTTCCCTGTTCACAAACACCCTCGGCAAAATTACGGGTAGGCACATCACAGACCCTGCAACCCACCCATGAGAATAAACCAGATATTCTTTCGCCTTTGATCCTTATTCTTGAATTGAATTTCTTTTCTCATTAATTAATGGAGGATGTTTACAAAAAAGGAAAGGAAGGAAAGAGGCAGGAGAAATGTTCGCCGCTGCGCTCTTCTGGAAATTTAAGTAAATACGCAAGGAATCCAGCAAGAATTGTGGCTTTTGTTGAAGGCAGTTGTCATGTGTAGCCACAATCACTTTTTAAGGGGAAAAAAGAGAAAAAGAAAATGTGCGCCCATCACCTGAAGTCAAGCAGAAGTGAACAGCAGTTTCCCAATTACTTTCTAAATATAATGAACTATATTTGAAATTGACAGGCTTCCTAATTTCTGTTTTGAGTGACAGAAATATTTGGCCTGCGGAAGAAGCACAATAAAAGCAAAATTACAGCTGTCTGTTTTTATCCGATCCCTCCTTTATCACTGGAGGTTTAATATGTTTTACTGCAAGTGCTGTCTAATACCTTCATTGCACTGTGAATATGAAGTAACATTTCTGAACGACAGGCTGGGTCTTCCCAGAGATGATCCGCCTCCAATTAAGGATTCATTAGGGAAATGCCAGTTTTTGGATCCTCAAATGTCAATCTTCTACCTAGGCAATTTCAGAGAAGTCACCACACGTCCTTCCAGAAAGCACTGATTTTAACAACTAAATTATGTGTAATAGGAATATCTCATCTCTCTAATTTTCTCAGCCATATGGACCTTGCGACACAGAATTGTTGATCACTTAATGATTTCTAAAAGAAAGTGTTGAAAAGAATGAACAGACCTTCCTTTAGCACAGCCTTCGCCAACTCAGTGCCCTCCAGATCAAAACAACTGGAGGGTTCCAGGTTGGCAAAGCCTGCTCTAACCAAAGAAATGGGTGCATTTGCTTTGCAGTTCAGTACAAATTCACCTATGCAAACAAACAAGAATACTAAGTACAAAACCTTGTAGCAAGGTTGGTTCAGGGACAGAGTTCCTAGTAGATAGGTTTGTGCATAAGTGTTTTTTAAATCTTTGTTGTTGAATTTACTATTCTGAACTAGGGCTGCTTCCTTACCTGGGCTATCCTGGAGGTTTCATTTTGATTTGATTAATGGCTATTAACTGGACAAAGAGCCATCCGTTACTATTTGAGACTTTACACAGAATGAACCATGTTTTCCCAAACCAATGACAGAGATGCAAAGAGACAAGGATAAAGGGTTTCACTGTGACAGCTGAGAACTGGTGTTAGCCCTAAATGGTGCTGGCTTATCTAAAGGACACTCAGCTTTGTCTGTACAAACCTGGTCTACTTATAAGATCAGATATAGACTGCCCACAAATATGGTATATTAGATTTGTGAACACAAGGAATAGGGCCTTCTTGATGGTGGCTCCATATTTGTGGACCTCCCTTCTCACACCTATGAAAGGCCCCTTCAATACAGGCACTTCTTGAAGGCTCATTTGTTCCAATCTGCCTTTCTCCAACAATGTTTTTTATGTCACTGATTACACGAGACTCTTTATGCTTCTGGATTCTTCCCCTTCCCCTTTTTGCCCCATTCAAATATTTTATTATCTCACCTTTCCTTCCTGAAGAGTGCCTATGATGGCTCAACATAAAATCTGATAAAACTATGTTAAATATACCTTAAAAAATGACAGTTCCAAAAGCCTGGATGACCAAAAAAATGTATTCAAATGTTCAAGGAAGGGGGTCATCTGGTTTTTCCCCAGGAGGGCATTTCAGAGATGGGGTGCTGCCAGAGATCAAGCCCTTGGGACGGCCCACCCTCTTTGCTATCCGTGGAGGTGAGACTGTGAAAAGGGGGTTTCTCCCGCAGGACTGCAAACTGTGCAGATAGATCTTTTCTAGTTCTGCTCCGTCTCATGATGGCTATACCGCAAATCAGGGTAAAGGACAAGCAAATGTGTTTTTCACATGAAAATAAGGCAGACCTATTGCTATGAAAGACAGAAAAAGAAAGTGCTCCTTACTCTGGGAACAGTCTTTGCCTATCCAACCAGGGTAGCACTGGCAAGACCCATCCAGGGGGTTACATGTCCCGTTGTTCGTGCACAGACACACTTCGGCACAATCCTTCCCATATCTTCCGCTTGGACACACTGTATAGAAACAGAAATGCACACAGAATCATAGGATTGTAGAGTTGGAAGGGATGCCAAGGCTCATCTAGTCCAACCCGCTGCAATGCAAGAATCCTGCCCACAGCCATCCCAGGGTGGACTCATACCACCAATGTTCTAGTTAACAGCCAGACACACTGACCCAAAGATAACCTTGTCTTGAGTCTCACTGAGCTTCATTATTGGTCACTGGACTGTGGTGTGTGCGTGTGTGTATGTGTGTAGAGAGAATGCCCTGAAGGTAAAAGATGTGGTTCAGCTGCTGAAGCCAAGGAGGCACATGGCCAGGTGGCTAGTGAGATTCTGGTAACACATCGTGAAACACAAATCACAATGCTAAACTGAGACCCATTGAATGAGTTTTCTGGTGACAAAAAGGATGCCTATTCCCCTCTGTGGCCACAGGTTGCTATGCATAGCTTTCAATAAGTATATATCCATAGAAATCCATCCATCTACAGATGGATGAAATACAGTGGTACCTCGGGTTAAGTACTTAATTCGTTCCGGAGGTCCGTTCTTAACCTGAACCTGTTCTTAACCTGAAGCACCACTTTAGCTAAGGGGGCCTCCCACTGCCGCCGCAACGCTGGAGCACGATTTCTGTTCTCATCCTGAAGCAAAATTCTTAACCCAAGGTAATATTTCTGAGTTAGCGGAGTCTGTAACCTGAAGCGTATGTAACCTGAAGCGTATGTAACCCGATGTACCACTGTAAATCCATCCATTGATTAGGACACATGTCATTTCAAAAGAAAACACACACACACACACACACAGAGAGAGAGAGAGAGAGAGAGAGAGAGAGAGAGAGGGAGGGAGAGCATCAGTATTAAGTTTTTCACCTAGCACTGCTTAGTCCATAAGACAGGGGAGGAAAAAACCCTTTAATTTTATTCTAAAGCCAATCTGGTGCCCTGCAGATGTTTTGGAATTCAACTCCAATTAGCACCAGCCATCGCAGCCTTGACTAGTCTAAAACATACAGCGTGCCCCAGGTTGGTGAAGGAACGCTGTAACCGTAGCAGGTCTTGAGGGTATTGAATTAAACTCTTCTATACAGACAAGTTATATCCTTAGGTTCCGACATAACTACAGAATACTGATGGAAAACCAGTACGTAGTCCCTGTTTTCTAGCATGACAATGGAAGCATTGTCAAATTGTTCTTATTGGCTGCTGGATTCTCTCCCTGACAAAAGCAGGCATCTTATAACCACGCTCACTAAACAGATAAAACCAGCTCACCCAGTCCATCAGTGCAACGAAAGGCACACAAACATAACTGGACTCATATCCTTGCAAATAGGGAGAGGTATTTTGTTTTTGTTTTGGCATTATTTCCCTACTTTAGCATTTTGACAATTCATGCTTCCTGATTCACATTCACGGGAGATGACCTCAATCTATTCCCAAAGCGCTTCAGTCCGAGATTAAAATCTGGAGCTGGGAATCATCTGCCAGTTCCAACTCCCGCCATGACAGGGACGGTAAGAATAGGCCGGAAGACAATCACATACAGTCTCAAAACACACTTATCTCCCTCCCAGAGTAGATAAAGTTGACTTTGAAGTTAAATGCTAAACGGAACAGTTTTCTCACTGAAATGAGAGAAAACGTAGCAGGCGGGAAGAGAAGGGAGAAATATTCACACTAGAGAGAAAGGACGAAACACCGAAACAATCTGTCCACCTGTCTTCCCTCATGCACAGACCCATTGTTCTAACAGATCTCAGCAATATTATAACACAATTTTGTTATCGAGGGGGGGGGAAAGATGGATTCAGTGACAGGCATCCTTGGCAGAAACATAATCCCATCAAGAGGACGTTCCCAACAGCCTGGTTTTAGAAAGCCAATTTACATAAAATAAAAAGAAGGCGATGATGTTATACGGCCCTTATCGGACTGCGACAGAGTCACAGAAGTTGGGTTGCTGGGAAATCACATATACTCCCAGACAGGGTTTCTCAATCTTTCTACTGCCGGGGCCCACTTAAGGCAGCTGAAAATTAAAAAGGCCACCCCACGCCCAGTCACAAAATGGTGGCACTGACAGAGTCGGAGTTTGGCACGGTCAGCTGACATTTATTGGCATCGCTTTCTATGAATATCCAATACATATTCAGAAATGGCTGTTTCCCCCCACCCCCTTCACAGCAGTTTCCTTGTGGCAAAGAGTTTCATAGGTCAGCATTCCTCAAGGTGTTTGCTCTGGCGGTTTTGTGACACAGCCTCCCCATTTCAGGCTGAATTTGTTGACCCAGAGGCTCTAAGTGAGGACGATTATTCCTCTGATGTTTCCCGCTTCCCATCTCCACAAGCCTCTCAAAGTATTTTTTGTTAGCCATCTCCTCTCATTTCTCTCATTCTCCTTTCATACTTAGCATGGACCTTATTCCCATCCCTACCCCCTTAAGTGCCAGTTTCTTTCATCTGTCCTCTCTGGTCATTTTACATTTACTTCTTCCTGCCAAAACAGCTTTCTTCTCTTATCTCCTTCCTTTCTATTCCCAATTCATTTGTTGATTATTCTTAATAATAAACATTAACTTTCTTTCTTTTTAAAAACAGAGGCACAAGTGCAGAGGCACAATTGGCTTTTGATGGGTTAACCGAGAATGGATGATCTGTTTCATATGGATCTGTACTCAATATCCACACATCATTTTATGATAGCAAACTGACTTGCTGCTGACTTGACAATAGCCCAGTTTGCACATCATGGTAAACCAAATACCAGCAAAATTCAAATACAGGCAAATTCTGGAGGATGGAAGCTTTTCCATTCGCAGGCTCCTTTCAGAAAGTGCAAATTTGAGAAATTCAGCTTTAAATGTGAACTGAGTCGAATTTCTCCCCTGTTTGGAGCAAAACAGACACAGTCCTCAGTTTGGATGTAACACTAAAATAGGGAATGTGGCTTTGTTGCTCCTTTCTGCGTTCACACTAAACCATGACCTATAGTTTTCCTTCAACAAACTTTCTAAGTGGATTTTTTTTTTAAAAAACCCAGTCTGTTATCTGCATTGGATTTGAATAGTTCTGACATATTAGATTATTTAAATTGTTGACGTTATTATCATCAGTCACTTTGAGAGGTTTCATAGGTGATGATTTATACATGGGATAAATAAATATAATAAATAGTGTTGACCACGACATGCAAATGCTGTCATTAGACTGACATGAACTGCAATGCCCTTCTGGCTGGTAAAAAAACAGCAACCCAGAGTGCATTGGGAACTGGTAGTCCAGAACCTGGTAGTTTGGTTGGTTTGGTTCTGATGCAAGTCGGCTCAGATGAACAAAACACTGTTGCACATTTCATTACCTATGAAGTCAAAGGCTAAGCAATTTGGAAAACAAATCAACTCAATCATATAATGGGATATATATGGTATTGTGAGGTATATTTGCCTGTAAAATGTTTACTATATATCTTCATTTTCCAAGATTCTCTGAACCATGAAGGGGGAAAACAACCCACTAGAACCATTTTCAAAAGTGAGTTGTTTACCCTTCTTAGAGCCTATTAAAATCTTCACTGAAGCTGCATGCATTACGCACAAACAATAGTTAAATGGATCTGAGACATTTTGAATACAGAAAAGGGTAATAATGCTTTCTGTATTAGGAATACAAGGATGTAATTGCCATGTTAATTAGTTATTAGAGCTCTGAAGGGGGACTACTCTAAACCCCTGCTGAGATATCAGCTGTTTTCTGGCAGCTATAATTCGTTATCAATCCAAGCTGCTTGTATTCCTATTAATGGTAGGGGATCCTTAGCTTGGCTTTGGCCTCCCATTGCATAAATCCAGATTAGGGTTCAATGACCCCCCCTTGTTGAGCTTATAAAGTTGTCATTGACCACAACCCAAATTCTTAGGAATGTAAACGGAACTAAGGGTGCATCCAGACTTCCTCTCTTCCTGCTGCTTTCCGCTGGGAAATCTCAATCTTTATAGCTGAATTGGAACAAACCTCAATTGATGTTTGCACTGATTCAGTGCTAAAGAGCAAGTTTTCCCAGGGAAAGTGGTGGGGCAAACAAAAAATTGCTCGGACCCATGCCTAGAAAGCACAGGAAAAGCAGAAAACTGCTCAGACATGTGCTTTTTAGGCATGGGAGAAGTGGAAGTGTGGGCAAGCCCTCTATCAAGATAAATCAATATATAGTCAACTCCAGTGTTCAAAATCTGCACTGGCTGCCTATACACTACTGGGCCAGGTTCAAGGTTTCTGTATTAGTGTACAAGGCCCTTAGTGGGATGCGGGTGGTGCTGTGGTCTAAACCACAGAGCCTAGGGCTTGCTGATTGGAAGGTCGGCAGTTTGAATCCCCACGATGGGATGAGCTCCCGTTGTTCAGCTCCTGCCCATCTAGCAGTTTGAAAGGACGACGTGCAAGTAGATAAATAGGTACCGCTCCAGCGGGAAGGTAAACGGCGTTTCCGTGCGCTGCTCTGGTTCACCAGAAGCGCCTTAGTCATGCTGGCCACATGACCCGGAAGCTGTCTGAGGACAAACGCCGGCTCCCACGGCCTATAGAGCAGGATGGGCGCGCAACCCCAGAGTCGTCCGCGACTAGACCTAATGGTCAGGGGTACCTTTACATTTACCAGGCCCTTAAGAACTTTAGGCCCAGGATTTGGTTAGCGGAGTCTGTAACCTGAAGCATCTGTAACCCGAGGTACCACTGTACAATATTGTAGTGGTAAAGCAACACAATCTGAGAATCCTGCTGTATTGTGGAATCGTCTTATTCAAGAAAGAGGTTCTTCCCTGATAAGGGAGGTGCATTCTACATGCCCATGCACTTTTTTTTTGATACTCGCATTTCCTCATTAATTCTTTTTGCATTATACCTTGCAAATTTCTTTTCCACCCCCCAGGCCCTCTTCAATGTCCCCCCCCCCCCGGCTCACAGCCCCATCAATTCACAGGGGTCAATATTGACTGCTCTGGAAAGCTCTGCTGGAACAATGTCTATGAATAGCCCTGTGCCCTGTCTGTTAATGGATTTCCTTCCTGCCTGTGCCAAAAGGGACCACTGACTGCTCTGCTCTTGCTTCTCACCTGGCTCTTCTTGTGAACTCTGCTAGCTTGGACCCTGCAAGATACTGCTCTGGATGCTGCTGGTGTTACTGCTGGCCAGCCTTATGTTTACTCAGGACTGGGGTTTTTTTCAGTGCTGCAAATCCTAATACAGTGGTACCTCAGGTTACAAACACTTTGGGTTACAAACACTTTGGGTTTGCTAACCTGGAAGTAGAATCTTGGGTTGAGAACTTTGCCCCAGGATGAGAATGGAAATCATGCAGTGGCGGCAGTAGGAGGCCCCATTAGCAAAAGCGCACCTCAGGTTAAGAACGGTTTCTGGTTAAGAATGGACCTCCAGAACAAATTAAGTTCGTAACCCAAGGTATCACTGTAGATCAATTAATCGTATATGTTCTGGCTGATGAATCTTTCACTGCAAGGTTGCATCCAGCTAAGTGCTACTCAGAGTATAGTAGACTGAAAGGAATCAATCGAAGTTAGTCATGCCTGTTAACTTGAATGCGTCTACTCTTAAGTGGGGCTAGCAATGGATGCAACCCTATACTCGCATAAATACAGGTAAACAGTGTATTTATAAAGCAAGAAAACCCATTTCCTTTGTTTCTAAGATGATGTGCTCTTGTTGTTGTGAGGCATCATCGTAGGAAAGGGATTCCACCTACGGCCAAGAGGGAAAAAGGAGAAAGACCCACTGAAGATGTTGCTTGCCGCTGACAGTTTTTATTAGCGCTTCTAAACATTATTTCCGCATGTATCTCAGGGGTGCCTATTCAGTTGATTTAAAACGTTTTAAGGCTGACTGATCTCACCGGTTAATCGATTAAAATTTGCAGCCCCGATTCATGTAGTTTTACTTGTTTACTTTGTTTTGCTACTGTTGCAATAACTTGTTTTAAATTTCATATTCTGAGCTGCCCTAGGAAATAAATATTTTAAAATCAATAAATAAAAGAAGAGGAGGTGAAATCCCTGCTACAATCCTATCAGCCAGCAGCAGGAATTAGGTGGTCTGCTGGAAGATGGCTGGCGAACCACGACATCCCTTTGGACCACCCTGTGGCCATCAATTTTTCAAGAGCCCAGAAACCATTTGACCCCATAGTATAAGGCAGGGCCCATCTTCCAATCCAAGGTATTGTTCCCTTCCCCCTTTACTCACATACACCATTTAGATGGGTCCTTTCCCCTTCTCTCTTGTTTTCTCCCTCCCCAAGAAAATGGATCGAGGAGGTGTGACCCAAGACACAGGTATGGGCCATAGGACAACCCTCTGCAAATGCTCTCTCTTTAGGGCTGCTAGCACAGAGAGGAGTTTTCTTCCTCTCTGCTTAGCTCTAAATAATATTTCTACTTAGCGAAAAAGTAAAGCACCTGCAATAATAGCTGCATTTTGAAAACAGCAATATTTGCACCGAGTTAGCCTAAAATAAATTATTAAAATGCATCCTTCTTCTCTTCTTTCGCATTTTTTATATTAAAGAAAAGCATATATATATCATATCATATGCTTGCAACATTATGACAAATTGCAACACCGACTGCCTTTAATTAGAACATGAATATTTTATGGCAATTCTGCTGGGTGGATCAACATTTCAAAGGGAAGGCAGGGACGCTCAACAGATTGAAATCAAGAAAACAGGGTTTTGCTTAATGAGATAATTAGGCCTGCTTCAGACTGTGAAAACTAAGCTGGGGTTTTTGCATTGAGACAGACACATTCGCCGAAAAGGGGAAAGTAATGTGCTTGCTCTCATATTAATTGCTCTACATCTTGGTGGTGAAAGTGGCAAGGAGAAAAGAAAACATATGTTTCTACTTAATCTATGTTTAATTATTTTTGCCTAAGTACTGCCTATAATTTGTACCTTGCGGAAAAGCACGACATTAAAATAAGAGTGAGTTCTATTTTTTCCTTTAAAAACCCCCCAAAGAAACAAAAGATGACGACCGAACAGGCAAATGCCATGCAGCATATTATCTGTTAAATCTACACAACGGCCTTCCCCAAACTGGTGTCCTCTAGATGTTTTAGGCTGCAACTCCCTTCAGCCAGCATGCTGCCTGAGGGCTGATGGGAATTGTGGTCCAGGGTGGCCTTGGTCTCCCATTTGTCTTTGCCACTTTGCATTTTGAGAATTAATAAACGAATCCCACAGCGGTTTGCAACCTAACTGAAAACATCAAAGGAATCATTATGAAATATTAAAATGAAACATTGAAGATGATACCCAAATAAGAAATATACATTTACTAGGGCTGGGCGATATCTGGTTTTCAACACTGCGATATAGCACCAGCTAAAAATTGCGATATACAGTGGAACCTCGGTTGTCGAACATAATCCGTTCTGGAAGACTGTTTGAGTTCCAAAACATTCAACAACCGAGGCGCAATTGCTGGCTGGCAAAATTCTATGATTCTATGAAAATACATTGAAAAACGGAGAGATGTGTCTCAGAAGCCATTCAACTTCTGAGGCACGTTCGAAAACGGAAGCATTCACTTCTTGCTTGTCAATGTTTGGGTTCCAAATTGTTCGGCTTCCAAAGCATTCAACAACAATGGTGGGACTTGTAGCCCAACAGAGCTGGTCCACACTGGCTGGCAGCCATCCTCCAGGGTTTCAGGCAGCAGTCTTTGCCATGAAAGATAATGGGAGAGGATTTACCCCAGCAAATTATTTGTCAAAATTACAAATACTTAAATACAGATGGCCATTTACCCTCGCTAGATTCAATGTGCTGCCATCTGCCATATTGCAGGGCAGATCTGAGGGCGGAACGAGTCTGCCCCTGCGGCTTGATGGAGGTAGAAAGTGTCTCTCATGCCTTGTTACGCTGCTGTTTCTACGGGGATATACGCTCAGTATTTATTACCCCTGCTATGCAAAAATCTCCAAATGAATCCGAATTTCAATGTCTAAAATCCCTGGTAGAGTACAAGGATCCTGAGATCACGTTAAGGGTAACCAAATTCTGTGCAATTGCCATAAAACTTAGGGAATAAGCTGTGCTATCATAATGATTAAGGTTTTAAATGATAATTTTAGGTTATATGTTAGTGACTAGGTTTTAATTTATATATTTTTAAATTGTTTCTATATCTGTATTGTCCCTGTTACACCTAATTGCAAATTCAAATGTATCCCTATCGTGTTTTATGACTACCTTGATATTTTATGTGGGCTGGAACTTGTCTGTGACTGAAATAATAAAATTCATTCAGTCTTTTCCATGCTGGGGATTGAACCTAGGACATTCTGATATTGCAAATGCAGGTATTCTACCAGTAAGCTACGGCCCCAGCCCTTAAATATATGGCCACATGAAGTTAATTTTTTGCTGAGAAAGGCCCTTGGTCCATCTTGTTGACTGCCCCACCCCAGCCCCAGCCCTGAGGTCTTTCCTAGCATGGGGTGAAACCTGGGACTTTCAGTATGGACAGCAAGAGCTCGTTCACAATGCTCATCTCTCAGCTATCGGTCAACTCAAACAGGATTTCAGAATTTCATTTTTAAAAGTTCCTGCCGGCAATATGTACTTGCCTGTGTGTGCAGTCTGTACTAACTGACAAGTACCTTTTACATTTAATTAACAGCACAACTTACAAGTGCCACTGTGTGCCTGAGATGCTCTAGGTTCTGACAGTAAAGAGATGTGAGTAGCCGGCTGCATTTGCAACATCTGCCACATTTTATTTGCACTTCTGTCCAAAACTAAGGAATTGCCTTACTTAAGCATGTTAGCATACAACTTATTTACAAAGGGGAGACTAAGTGCTTATTTGCATTTCTGCCTACAAAGGAAAACAGGTTTTCTTTCCCCTGCTGCTATCTAGAACCTCAAAGGCTTACAAGAATAATAATAGTACAAAAAGGCGAGCTTTGCCCAGAAACCTTTCCATTGGCTTCTATCAGTTGCTCATAAATAAATACAACCAGCGAGAACCACCCAGAGTCTTCATACCTTGGTTGCAGAGTGGGCCAAAAAATCCTGGGAGGCAGTCACAATGTCCTGTAATGTGATGACAGGGGACAGTGCTGTGAATGCACTGGGGACACGGCTGGCTGCATTGATGTCCGTAGAAACCAGGTGGACAAACTAAAATAAATAACAAAAGCTGTACTACAACTGTAAAGAAGGCAGAAACAAGACACTAGTCCTCATCGTTACTACAGTTATTTGCAACAATGCATGCAGTTTACGAAGAAAGCACCATACAGTTTAACCACTCGACTACATTTTTTCTTAACTGAATGCATTTTTATATGTTGTTTTCATGAATCCATCTTTTTAATGCACACCTTCCTAATCCTATATATTTTCGCACCCATTATTTGGCTGGAGAACCGCAATGCAAAATTTGGATTCCGAAGGATGGCTGTGTTTCAGTTTGGGTATTGTTTCAGAAAGCACAAATTAGGAGGGGGTTTGCATTTAAATCCTATGCCCTTTTAAAATGTGTGTGGGTATTAGGTTGTTGTTGTTTTTATTCTGATTATGTATTTTGTGGTTTTTATATTCTGGTTTTATTCTGTCAACCATCCTGAGACCTGCGGGTATAGGGCTTTATATAAATTCTAACTCCAATAATAAGAATAATTAACAACAACAACAACAACAACAGGAAACAGAATCGAATTTCTCCTCCATCTTTATATTCAAGACACAAATGAACAAATGAAAGCAAAGAAAGGAACAAAAGCAACAAGACCCTCCATACCTGTCTGACCTAGTGGGGAGAAGCAGCAACTTGAAATATGCAAGTGCAGTTCAGGGACAGATCTGATAACGAGGGATACTTAGGGGGCAGGTGCAACTCCTGGCATAATGAGGCCGCCGGTAATGGAGGAAGGAAGCCAAGCTCCAAGCAGACCACCTTGGGCTATACAGCCTGATTACATGGATAAGATGAAGGCACTCAGATGCCCTCCCGGCCTGTGCACCACCGACTGATAGAGCTAACCTGTTATTTCTCTCCTCTCTCTGGAAAAGTTTCAATTTCCTCTTGTCACATTCTAAACCCTGGGGATATAAAGTTTGCAAAAAGAGAGAGGAAGAACCCCCCCCCCTTGGTTCCCTGACTCTTTGAGGGCCTCTTTTGTGGGTCTGGAGAGCAGTTTTACAGCCAGAGAGAGAATTGCCATGAACTCACAGGGAAAGAGGGGCTTGTAATTGAAATGCACAAAGGCCGTGGATGGCAGCCCTGGCCCAGGTCAGCACCGTAATGGCTTTAAATAAAAAAGAAAAACAGCAGCTGCAAGTTATTTGGGGGGAAAGGAGCTTTTGCCTGTGCCAAGGCTGACCTGCGAAATTTGGGGCTGGGGAACGAGAAGTGAACTGGGAATTTTGTGTGTGTGCAAAAGTTACTTGCAGAGTTAAAGACACTGGTTCTGTAAAGAGCCATTCTGAATTTAATCGCACAATTCCAGTGTAGTCTCAGTCATTGTGTTTGGGTGTTCCCGCCATACAAACTGCATACCTGAGGATGGGATAATTGGGTCAAGCTCAGTTCCACAACCTCTGCTGTGGATCCCTCATCCAGGCCTTTTTTTGCAGGGCAAGGGGCTAACTTAAATAAAATATTGGTTGGGGAGGGGGGTAAGCCCTGCCCTGAATAATCGGTCCATCAACTTTGCCCCCCCCCCCCGCCCCTCAAATATTTTATTGGGGTGTCCGAGATCCCTCAGCCCCGAGGAGTTCGCTCCTATGGCTACCTGCTTCCCTGTGGTCTCCTCTCCACGTAATGGCTGAGGAGGAATTAGGGATGGGATGAGGCAGGTATTTGGCCAATGGAAAGCGGAGGAAAGTACGCAGAGGAAAGTACGTAGGTTGGGGGGAGAACTTACTTCTTTGGCACAGGGGTCCTCGGTAGCCTGGGGCACACTCGCAGGTCCCATCCTCTGGGGAGCAGGACCCTCCGTTTTCACAGTTGCAGGTGATGGAGCAGTTGGGTCCCCATCGCCCTTCTGGACAGACACTGTCACAATGGATGCCTGGAGAAGAGCAGAGATGCAAATCCGAAATGCTTCACAACTGACGTCTTTATGTGACTAAGTTGTTTGAACTGTTTTTCATATTGTGCCTTAATTGTTGCTAACTGCCCGGAGCCTTAGGGTGAAGGCACTGAGGTGCAGGTGGGTTCCCAAGAGGTTATCACACACAGCGATAACAGCAAGAACCTTTAGTGAACTAACAGAACTGGGCAACTGCTTATATACATTTCTGAAGGCCTGGGCCACTCCCATTCCCAATGTGATTGGCTGTCTAAACTTCCCAGCGGCGAATCATGACTCAGAATTTAAGGGCCAATGGCAGAGGTCCAAATCCTGAAATGTTCATGATTGGATATCATGTATTGAATTAGAACACAGGGGCTCAGAATCCTTAGTCCAGACTCAAGTTTAGGCAAGCACAGACCACTGAATACATAACAGCAGTGCTCCCCCCCCAAATGTTTAGGGGTACTCTCATTTTCCTACTCATATTGAAATACTGCCCCTCAATGAGGCCAAACTTAGATTCACAAAATGTTTAAGGGTATGCATCCCCCCAGGAAAAATCACTGCATAACAGGCATGATAATAAAATACCAGCAGAAGGACATCATTGCAATAAGTTGTCTCATACCAGTTAATTTTAAAATATAGGAATTCATTTTAAGGCTAGCATTACATTTTAAATTCACAATAAAACTGGCAAAATAATAAAATGCCTGATATTTATGTTAAGTCATACAGGGTAGAGTCTAACAGGGTGATGGGCATGGCCGCTGTGATGGTGGCACCCTTTGTCTTGGCACCCAGGCTGCTTCATGCACTTTGGGAGACATATGTCAGAAGCTGCAAGAGGGTGGGGGTGAAAGGCAGCGACCCTTCCCCTGAATTTGTAGCGAATTCAGCGTGGTCTTTCAGGAAATAAGCTTCCAGGTAGGAATGTCAAAAGAATTGCAACAGAGATAGAAAAGGAAGTGGGAATTGTTGCAGTTTGCATGCTCATCTGTGGTGAGGAGCTTAAATCTGTGATTTTGGTGCTTAAATTGTATACCGCCCTTCATACGTGGACGAAATGGAAAAATAAATGTTCTCTGATTATTAGGACACGGGTTATGTCCCCGCTCTGCAGAGCACTTAGCATAGTGGATAGAGCCTACCCTGGACTCTCTCTTTATTCACATAAATTTGTATGCTCTGCAAACGTGCAGAGATGCAAATCCAGGCACCAAATGGCTCCCAGGACAATAGTTTGGCATTTATTATGACGCTCAAATCTACCAAAGTGCACTCTGTGTGTGCAGAGACTCTTAGCAGGTGATTTAAAGGCTCTGTCCTCCAGTATTCTAATTAGTGACATTTAAATAAGGGCTCCTGCTCTTTCACTTGTCAACAAATGAATTAAAATAAACCAGGGCCCAATCCTGCAAGCCCACGGGGGGTCTCTAAGGAGCTGTCACTCATCTGTGTAAGACTCACGAGGGCAAGGCTTTATTTTACTCAAATTAATAGGAGTACTCCTGAGAATCATATAACCTGATCAGATTTGAGCTGGAGCAAGGGTGCATGTACCTTTAACAGGTGCAAAAGAGGGGGATTCTCACGTGGACAGGAAAAAGGCATTGAACGCTCCCATGAGCTGAATTGGTGGCACTTTCTAAAATCTTATGAGTCTCCCCATTTTTTGCATTTGAGTGAAGGGGAGTCCTAGGGCAGCTGCAGGAGGGGATGCCTGAGGTGGGGGGGGCGTGTCTGTGCAGCTGAGCCATCCAGGATTGACCACAGCTCCAGGGTGCTGCAGTTGCTAACACATTCACATTTTGTTAGAAGTTTGAAACACTAAAAAAGGAAGTTTATGTATCCCCCAAATCAAACAGTTGTATGTCCCTGGACCCCAAAATAGACGTTAGAATACCCCATAGGATACACCTGCACAATTGCAATAATAGTTGTTCAAAGCTATCATCCTTCCAAAATACTTGTAAACACATGATGATAATGCACAGTTTTCACACACACACCTATAAGTAAGTTGTATTTATTGATTTTGGGGTTTTCTTTCCTCCCCAGGCAACACATACATTCAAAGATTTCTGTGCTTAAAATACTGCCGTTTTGTGTGTTTCCTCTAATAACTTTTTTACTTGACCAGGAGGAACTGCTTAAGGAGTGATACTGATGTTGAATAAAATGTCCCTATTTTCATCTGAGGAATGGTAGAGGGCATGCATCTGAACTGATTCAACTCCATAAAGTTTGTTTTGTGGAATGGCTTTTAATCACAGTTGTGATGTGTGGTGGGGCTTTGGTCTTTCAGACTGTGCAATGCAGCACTCTTGGTACTCTCTGAACTGTATCACGGGGCTGCAGCCAGCTGAATTACGTCTGCAGTTTAATCGCTGAACCTGCTACGTGTGAATGTCTGTGGGCTTGACCTTGCCCAAACCAGCATGGAAGAAACAACATTTTTCACATGGTTGGGTTTAAACATGACCGAACCATCACAACACTGGGATGCACTGGGACCTTGACATTAGCAGGTAGATTTGGAAAGAAAATCAGCCCGTAGTTTGGGAGTGTTGTTCTCAGGGGCATAGGGGGAGGGTGCGGTGGGGGCAGTTTGCCCCGGGTGTCATCTCTGAGGGGGGTGACAAAAAGGCACACTGTGGGGGGCTAGGCCTGTCACCCCAGGACGCAGCTGCGCTAGCTGCTGCCACACAGAGAATCACACCGCTGCAGCCGCATGTGGAGGATTGCACTGCCACAGATGCAGCTGTGCATGGAGGATCGTGTTGCCGCAGCTGCAGCTGCTTGCAGATTGCACTGCCACCGCACAGCAGATTGCCCCCCCCCCGGTGCATGGCACCCATGCTCCAAACACCCATGCAGCCAGCTCCGCCACTGGCTGTTCTGCTTTGAAGGAGTAGCAAGTTTATGCTCTGAGTCTCCACTTTTGATGAACACTAACCACCACTTAGTGCATTCCATGTGGCTAAAGGCATGGGAAAGAAAAGGAAGGAAAAGGGTTGGGAGGTGTATATTGTGCAAGGGAATAAATAATCATATATTTTGCAAAACCTCTCCTCCACTGCCTTCTGAATATTTTAGCTCAGTACCCGCAAAGCAGAATGCACCCCACCAGCTATGTATGGCAACCCAGCCAGGGGCTGATAAACTTCCGGTTTTCAATGTCTGCCTGGCCCTGCAAAAGCAGAAGGGTTGTCATTGCACTGACAGGCCACGCACTACATGCCAGGAGGCGGGGGCTGCGTTTGGCTCCGCAGGTCACATGGTGCGCAGGTCCTGTTAAAGCACATGAGCATCAGACTGAGAGCTCAGGAGTTTGCTGCCTCAGTGTGCCTTGAGATCTGATACAGACCTCATTTAAGCCAGCAATCCCTACACCATCCGGAAGTTCTTTATCAGCCAAGCGCATGTTTCTCGCGGATAAAAGGATAAGCGCGGGCGATGACTCCAAAATACCTGAACTCAGCCAGAGTTTGGATTATATGTGCTGCCATGGATAAGCTTCATTTCAGCTCATTTCCTGCTTTTTGATGGCTTCATTAGGCTGCCATGAGGAACATACCATGTTGGCGGACTTGCCACCCACTCGGACATCCCGCTTGGAGGATTATTAAAACTGGCAGAACGATCACTGTCGAGCATACATACAGGGCAGTTTTCAAAAATATCTGTGGATAGCGCACTAAAGGAGCATAGCAGGACTCATCCCTCCACCCACCTCTATTCAAGTTCAGAAATAATTACACATTTCAGAAGGGATGTTGTACCAAAGCCAGAGGCATCTTAACAAGAGGTTCTGAAGCATGTTGAAAGTAAAGAAAAGAACAGCTTTATATTGCATTATATCATGGACTGACTATATTACTGACATATTACTGATAAGCACCTGATGAAGTGGACGTTGGTTCATGAAAGCTTACTGCCCCAATAAAATTATTAGTCTTCAAGGTGCAACAAAACTCTCTTTCTTTTGGCTGTATTAGCGCAACACAGCTACTCCCCCTGGAAATTATTACTGATATAAACGTACACTATAAGGAAACAAGGCACCATAAATCAACTCCCTTTCAATTCAACCACAAACCTAAAAATAAATAAAAGGTGAGTAAAATAAAATAGGAAAGAAAAAAATAAGTAACAATAACAGAATATCATAATTGCTCTACTGGGCCAGGTGGAAAAGTCCATTTGTTGCCAGAGACAAATGGGTGGGCCTTTCCACACCTCACCTGGCTGGATGCCAGATCACCAAGATGGAGAACAATAGGCCAGGAGAGTTAGTGCTGGAAGGAGAGTTTGGCTGATGCTGCAAGCTAGAGACACAGAAGCTGGTCTTGATCCTTGCAAGACCCATAGATATGGTTTGGAGAACTCCCTGGAAATTGAGTGGAGAGGCAAGATTCATTGAGTGTTAATGCTGTGACTGAGGCCCTCCAAGCTATACTCAGGTTGTATATACGTGTAAATAAAACCATATATCCTAAAGACACCACATTCTCCATTGACCTTCATTCTAAGGAAACCAAACTCTGGGCAAAGCACTATATTGGGGTGTGTGCAACAATATGATTTGGGAGACTTTTGCTAACCATGCTTGCTACATTTCAGTTGTGTTAGGGGTCCTGATCCCTTGGCAGAAGCTGTTTGCCAGCACCCATAAAAACCCAGCAGGCAATAAATGACTGGGGGGGGGGGGTCCACGAAGTGGCTTAACCCACCACGGACCTACTTGCGCAATTAGAATGCGTAACCTAGTGATCCCCCTTCATGGATCACTGCCTTGCTGTGGCAAAGGGGCTTGAATAACTCAGAGAAGCTATGAACTATGCTGAGGAGGGCACCCAAGATGAACAGGTCATAGTGGAGAGTTTTGACCAAACGTGATCCACCTGGAGCAGGAACCGGCAAGCCACTCCAGTATCCCTGCCAAGAAAACTCCATGGACAAAGACAACAGGCATATAAAAGTTATGACGCTGGAAGATGAGCCCCTCAGGTCGGAAGGCATCCAACATGCTACTGGGGAAGAGCAGAGGACAAGTACAAGTAGATTCAGAGCTGATGAAGCGGCTGGGCCAAAGCCGAAAGGACGCTCAGTTGCGGATATGCCTGGAAGTGAAAGGAAACTCCAATGCTGTAAAGAAAAATATTGCATAGGAACCTGGAATGTAAGAACCATGAACCTGGGTAAGTTGGGTACCGCACAATTGCACTCATTTCACACGCTAGCAAGGTTATGCTTAAAATTCTACAAGGAAGGCTCAAGCAGTATGTGGACCGAGAACTCCCAGAAGTGCAAGCTGGATTTAGAAGAGGCAGAGGAACCAGAGACCAAATTGCAAACATGCGCTGGATTATGGAGAAAGCTAGAGAGTTCCAGAAAGACATCTACTTCTGCTTCATTGACTATGCAAAAGCCTTTGACTGTCTTGGCCACAGCAAACTATAGCAAATTCTTAAAGAAATGAAGAACTTGAGCCTGATCACCTCATCTGTCTCCTGAGAAATCTCTATGTGCAACAAGAAGCTACAGTTAGAACTGGATATGGAACAAAGGATTGGTTCAAAATTGGGAAAGGAGTACGACAAGGCTGTATATTGTCTCCCTGCTTATTTAACTTATATGCAGAATTCATCATGCGAAAGGCTGGGCTGGATGAATCCCTAGCCGGAATTAAGATCGCCCGAAGAAATATCAACAACCTCAGATATGCAGATGACACAACCTTGATGGCAGAAAGTGAGGAGGAATTAAAGAACCTTTTAATGAGGGTGAAAGAGGAGAGTGCAAAATATGGTCTGAAGCTCAACATCAAAAAAACAAAGATCATGGCAACTGGTCCCATCACCTCTTGGCAAATAGAAGGGGAAGAAATGGAGGCAGTGAGAGATTTTACTTTCTTGGGCTCCATGATCACTGCAGATGGTGACAGCAGCCACGAAATTAAAAGACGCCTGCTCCTTGGGAGAAAGGCGATGGCAAACCTAGACAACATATTAAAAAGCAGAGACATCACCTTGCCAACAAAGGTCCGTATAGTAAAAGCTATGGTTTACCCAGTAGTGATGTATGGAAGTGAAAGCTGGACCATAAAGAGGGCTATCGCTGAAGAATTGATACTTTTGAATTATGGTGCTGGAGGAGACTCTTGAGAGTCCCATGGACTGCAAGAAGATCAAACCTATCCATTCTTGAGGAAATCAGCCCTGAGTGCTCGCTGGAAGGACTGATCCTGAAGCTGAGGCTCCAATACTTTGGCCACCTCATGAGAAGAGAAGACTCCCTGGAAAAGACCCTGATGTTGGGAAAGATGGAGGGCACAAGGAGAAGGGGACGACAGAAGACAAGATGGTTGGATAGTGTTCTTGAGGCTACCAGCATGAGTTTGAGCAGACTGAGGGAGGCAGTGGAAGACAGAAGTGCCTGGCGTGCTCTGGTCCATGGGGTCACGAAGAGTCGGACACGACTAAACGACTAAACAACAACAACAACCTAATGATGGATTGCCTCCCCTCATTTTAAATACTGCCAACCCAGACTCCTGGAATTAAGTGCAAACGGGGATTAAGGGAAGAGTTGTCACGTTGCTTCCTCCATTTTGACAGCAATATTTGGACTAGAATTCTTTCATTGTAAACCGGGCTATTTATAAATGGAGACAATTAAGGAACATTATTTCTTGTCTTGAGTTTTTCAGAGAATGACACCAGCTCCTTTCTTTTAAAAAGGCAGGAGCATTAAAATGCACCTCCGTTTCCCGCGGCAGAGAAGTCACCTCTAGCTGAAGACTAATGAGGCAGTATCTTCCCAGGACTAAATAAAGGCAAGATGATACCTGATGGGGATACTGACTTAGCACAACGCAGAGGTGGTGGAAGGGAAGCCTTAATCGCATCTAACAGATGAGAGCAGGATCACACCCTTTAAGCATGCTTAGATTCCAAAGGTTAGCAAAGAGAGATAGATAGCAAATACATGGAGTGGCCCTTATTAGAAGCTTTTCAGTTGCACAACTCTCCATGTTTACTTGTAGTATGATAAAGGCAGAACTCAGTTGTATCTATTTGACATGACAATTACACCTCTCTCTCTCTCTCTCTCTCTCTCTCTCACACACACACACACACACTCATATACACACATATTTATTTTAAACAAACTGTTTTACCTGAAATCTGAAACAAAGAAACGACAGTAACAGAAAATGCAGTGGGGTCTTTTGCTCTGTTACATTAAATCTATTTTTAATTAGCTCTACAACACTCTTTCATTTAAGTGCTTTCCAACTAAATTTTAATATCTTCTTTTAGAAATGTAGGCAAAGAACAGTTATGGTGTTCATTAAAAGACAGATGGCTGGATAGATGGATAGAGAAAAAACAAAAATGCTGATAAAATGACACCATATTTTCACCTGCCTTATTCCACCATGAACATGTCAAAAGTGTGCCTCTTAGAAAACAAGGAAGGGCAGCACTAAGGCAATCTACAGCTGTAGCAAACATCCCCATTCTTTCTAAAAAAGTTAGATTTTCTATGGTCCAAAAGAGAGAGAAGGTTCGTGTAAAAATGAAAGAGGACAATGATTTGATGGCATCATGGAGATGCCCTGGGGGGGGGGGATCAAGTAAATAAAGCATGGCATTTTCACCCTCGTGTTTGGAAGATCCTGGATCTCTTCCTGGGACCACCATAGTCTCAACTCACACAAACCAAAAAGTCCCAAGAGAGAAACTGTGAGTCCTGTGCAGTGCTATATTTTTCTAGAAAAAAGAGGTGCCGGAACTCACCATGAACGCCACCCTTGTTCTCTTATAATGGCAATGGCGCCCACCTGAGAGGTGCCAGAACTGAAAAAAGTCCTGGTCCTATGTGCAATGGGATTGCTTTAGGGTGTATTTTAATTATAGTGTATTTTAGTAATGTTGTGTGGTTTTTTAACATCTTGTAAGCCACACAGAAGCTTGTTTTGGTATAATGATGGTATAATTCAGCAGTATAATACAAACTGATAAATAATCATCACCACAAAGGATGTTAACATTTTTGTACTCTGCCATTTCTCCCCTCTGCCTATGGCATGAAATTTTTTTTGTTGAGGAAGGAAAATCCTTCCCCCCAGCTTCGGCCCTTGCTGTGTTTCCATCCAACTTGGCTGAACTGCAGCTCCTGCTCCTAATGAAACCGGTTGTTCATGCCTCTAGACAATACAACCGCACTTCTCCAAATGCAGGAAGAAAGGAAGCAAGGAAGAAGGTGGATTGGAATAAATGAGAGCTGGAGGCTTCGGCTTGGATCTGCTCCTCCTATCCCCTTGACTGTGGCAGAGTCTTTGGGGGGGGGGTTCTTGCTACTGAACTGAATCTAATTATTTTCTAAGGGATGTAAGACCTGGAGAAATTACAGGATGTAGCTTCCTTTCCTCTTGTTTCAAAGTGGGGGAAAGGAAAGAAGGATCTGTGGGGAGATGGATAGATCAATGTATACGCTGTAATTATTTTATTATTGGAGCATGCTCTCTCTCTCTCTCTCTCTCTCTGCACATTAAAAAAAAAAAAAACACCACACATTAATCACCATCTCAAAGTACATTCCACAGAAATTAGTTTTGACAGGACTTCAATAGACATGGTGGATCTGACGCTAAACACCCTGCTACTCTCCTCTGTCTTCTCAGCATGGCACGAAGTCATAACAGCCACTTGTCTCTGACATTTGGATAGCAGTTCCTGGAGTGCGGAGAGAGATTAGGTCTGATTCACTGCAGGCCATGTGAGCCTGTCAAAGCTGCAGAATTGGTGCTGGGTATCAAGGAGATTTTGAGGCACCTGGGAACTCCCTAGCCGCATCAGACCAGCACCTAGACAAAAGGGAAGGCAATCCTTCTGTCTGCTGTGACCCCGAAAACCCAGCAGCGGCCAGGACACTGAGCGGGGAACAACAGAGAGTAAAATGGAGAAAAGAATACCAGAACTGTAATACTAGAACTGGTGGGCCTCCAGTGGAGCCGAATGTTGGAAGATTCAGGATAAATTTTTTAAAGGGCATGTTTTCATGTTGCAAACTATCAAAGTTGCTCCTGCAGGAGGCAGTGATGGCCACTAATTTGGGTAGCTTTAAAAGAGGGCTGGACCATAAAGAAGGCTGATCGCCGAAGAATTGATGCTTTTGAATTCTGGTGCTGGAGGAGACTCTTGAGAGTCCCACGGACTGCAAGAAGATCAAACCTATCCATTCTGAAGGAAATCAGCCCTGAGTGCTCACTGGAAGGACAGATCCTGAAGCTGAGGCTCCAATACTTTGGCCACCTCATGAGAAGAGAAGACTCCCTGGAAAAGACCCTGTTTTGGGGAAAGATGGAGGGCACAAGGAGAAGGGGATGACAGAGGGCGAGATGGCTGGATAATGTTCTCGAAGCTACCAGCATGAGTTTGACCAAACTGCGGGAAGCAGTGGAAGACAGGAGTGCCTGGTGTGCTCTGGTCCATGGGGTCATGCAGAGTCGGACATGACTAAACGACTAAACAACAACAACAAAAGAGGACTGGATAAATTGTCTGTGGACAAATGCCAGCTCCCTTGGCAGCTCCCTTGGCCTGAAATTGCCAAATGTGGCTGGACTTAACTGTCCTGGGGTCCTTTACAAAGGCCTTGATGGGGAAGGGCCATCTCCTTTGCATGCGTAAGGGCCAAGATTCAATCGCCAATGGCATCTCTAGGTAGTAATGGGAGAGACCGCTGCCTGAAACCTTGGGGAGTCACTGCCAGTGGTGGAGCTAGCCGCTTGGGCACCCAGGGGGGCCCATTGCGGCATGTTGGCACGATCCTCCTGGCAGGGGTCCGATCATGGTGCAGCGCTGCCTGGGCAGCTGGTTGTGGCGCTGCATGTGATCTGCCCAGGGTGGATTTTGTCACCCCCCTCTGGGATGACACCCGGGGTGAACTGCCCCCACCGCACCCCCCCTTCCTACGCCTCTGACCACTGCCAGCTAGTGTGGAATCGCTGAGCTAGATGGGTGATCTAACTCAGCATAAGGCAGCTTCCTAAGTGCCTAGAAGAGATTATTCTGCAGAGATGCCAATGCAGGATGGCATGGGGGCTTACTTATAATCCGGTGCCTGGTGATCTGCTTGTCCTTCCCAATGACTCTGCTGTTTTACCTCTACCGTTGCACTGTCCTCTTAGTGCCTAACAGCTTGTACTTTAATCTACTCATTAGCAATTACAGAGGCATGCTCGGTTGTGTGTGTACCTAGCATGCCACTGCATCCATTCCGGGCTGGATAAAGGGGAATACAACAGGGCCGTTTGAAGGAATAGCATCTGATTAGCTCCATCTCAGCTGCCCAGGAGGAACAGATGGGAGTGGAGGCATAGTGAAGCTGTCATTCCTGAACTTAGTGCTGGGGCACATTAGGGTAGTGTGAGAAAATAATTAAAGGGCCCCAGAGAACCCACGCACAGAGGAGGGGGCTTGCTGTTTTCTCAGAACAAGCCACTGCACTTCCATGTCATCAGCTCTTGTTTGGTGGCGGAGGAAGCTTAATTCTGCCACATCTTAGCACCGGGGGCTGTTGGATCATTAGATCACCTGTGAAGCAGACATGAGAGCAGATGGCAGAAGAATCTGCCTGCTGAGGCTTTGTTTGCATCACAGTTCTGGCCTCTGTCCAATTACGAGTCATGCACAGAATAGAAACATTGGGAGGGGGGCTTCCTATAGGGTGGTTTATTGTTGGCAGCCCTGTGTGAGTGCGTGAAATGCTGGCCTGGGCCCTTGCTTGCTCTATGTGCTTTGCAGTTGGGTGAGATTCAGAAGAAAGGCCCATGCACCCCTTGTTAGTGGTGCTTTGGTGCAACTATCTCAAGCCATTGGTGTCTTCCCCATAAGGTGGAGCAGGTTTGTGTGCCCTCTAATGTACTGCATGTTGCGCTCTGCCTATGCCTTGTGTCTTCTTCGAATATCATTGTCTGGCGGCTGGTTACATGTATGGTGTACCTTTTCTAGGTTCCTAGCTCTTTCTGGAATGCGTGTAGAAGTCTGGGGAGTGTCTATCTGCCTGCATTGAGTCATGGCCTCCGATTGTGACTGTGTAGCTCAGTGGCTGAACATTTGCTTTACCTGCAAAAGGTCTTTGGTGCAACCCCAGACATCTCCTGTACAACCACTGCCAGTCAGTGTAGACGCCAAACACACTCACATATTATATTCATCACCAAACGCAGTGGTGTAACAGTCTGGGATTGAAGACCCATTAGTATTTCTGCAGCACGGTCCCTGACTCCAGTAACCTACAGCCACCCAATCAGTATGAAAAGGGACCTTTTTAGCTGCTGTATGCTTCAAAGATGAGCATGTAGCAACACCGAAAACACAACGTGCTTCCGTTTCAGGAGAATGATGTGCAAGTTCTGCTACGTACAATGGAACTTCAAGGAAAAACACAACTTAAGTCACTCTGATAGAAGGTATTGGAGCACTCCAAATAATTTGCCCATGTATATGCACAGAAAAGAGCAGATCTAGCTGAAAGGCCAGATCTGCATTTATTGTCACAAGCATCCCTTATTATTATTATTATTATTATTATTATTATTATTATTACTGTATAATTCTAAGGTTACTGTGACCTTGGAAAGTTGCATCACCTTGCAAGGGGCATGGCTGTGAGACTCATGAAGGTACCCAACACTTCTGAATATGTTACTGGCCAAATGAGTTCATGGTGGAGGTGAGATTTGAACCGGGAACTCTGATCTTCCATCCCTTGCTTACTGGTTTGTAGTACCAGCCTTTCCCAATATGGAAGGAAGGTTGTGTCAGTTGGGGCTGATGGTGGCTGCAATCCAGAACATCTGGAGGGACTCAAGCATGAGGAAGGGCTGTGCTCTATGGCAGGGTTGGGGCATCTGTGGCCCTCCAGATGTTATTGAGCTGTGGTGCTCACCATCACACCTCAAGTTGGCTGGGGCAGATAAGAACTGGAGTCTAGAAACAACTGCAGGACCACAGGTGCCTCATCACTATGTTAAGGTGTAAGTAGACTTATAAAGTATAACACTTCCACCTTTATCCCACTCCCATTTTTGTCTATTTATTTGAGAAGATATGGTATATTCTATTTTTTAAAATCTCCTTTAAAAAATAAAAAATAAAATTCCGGTTCATGCCCTAAAAACATCTTCTTGGACTATCTTTTGGGTAAACAAAAAATAAACTTGACTAAGATACTGATCTAGTTCTACTGAGTTGGGCACCTCATCAATAAGTTCCAGAGGCTCAATTAACATGAGGACATCAGTGGAGCCTTTGATAACTTAGCAAATGCAGATTAGCTTTTTTTTCTTTAAAAAATAGCCTGCTATCAGCAGGAGCCATCCTGAAAGGTTCCCCATCAAAAGAGAGAATTTTTAAGCAAAAGGAGGACATTAAAATCTTATCATCTCACTTGAAATTAAGCCAATGAAAAATTAAAGCTGATTTCTAATAGGCTTATGGTACATTTTTAAAGGCTTAGAGGGCACTGATAGAAGCCAGAAAGCTAAGTGCTCCCCTTTCAGATGGGAAAAGACACTTCCCTTTTCAAAAATGCCCAGTGGAGGCAGGTAAAAGGGGAGAATGATAACTTACCCATCCTGCTGAAATGTCCCCATTCCATCCTTCCTTTAAAGACAATGTAAGGATGCAGGAATATCACACAACTAAATTATTAACTTCAAGAGCTAGGATACAGTAACTAAAAGTGATTAAACGGAAATTATGGCAGAGATAACGGGAACAGCCAGCCAGAAGATGGCAAGCTAATGTGAACGCAGGAATGTTTCTATCCAATGTTTTCTACGTAGCATAGCAGCAGAGGACAAAAAGGAATCGGCGAGGGATAAAGGTCCTTTTAAACATGCACGCAACAATGCACTAAGATGCACTGTGAAACTCTCAGCATGCTGCCTGGAAGTCTGTTTATTGAACATTTAACCTCATTTGTTTGCAGTCAGGTTAGATGATGTTATGTCAAAGCAACTGTTATCTCACACTTTCTAGTACATCCCCCCAAACACTTTCCTAATCACAAATAGTACAATCTTTTTGGGGAAGGGGATTTGTCACACAAGACCTCCCAAAGGAACAACCTAAATTAGCCAGTATGTGATAGAATCCCACCTGTAAATAGTGACAGGTTGGAAGCGCCCTTTGCTTAACGTTCAGGAAAGATATCGCTTGTTTGAAAGGGCTTGCTGTATCCCAAAAGATGAGGGAAAGTCCCCTAGAAATGAAGCTGTTTATACTCTGCCCTTAAAAAAAAGTAAGTTGTGTGCTAAGATAGTCTAAACTTTGCAGCAGGAGCAGCAGAATCCAACCTTCTCCACGAGTGCCACACATTCAGAACATTTGCATACACTTGCTTATGTTTTGCGATATTTATTCAGCTAGCCACAGGGAAGCAAGCGCTCTTATACACATGCTGCCTTAAGAAATTTATACCAAAGGGCAGCTCATAAATCCACCAGGACGTTTCTAAATCAATATTTCCTAATTATATTCCAATAATATATTCTTGGTGGGGGGATATCTTTGTTAACAAATTTTCTAATAAATAAATAACTTCACTAACTAACTAAAGGGCATTGAAACCCTGCCCCTGGAAATTACGCTCGACTCATGTGCATGCATACACACTAATTCCATAGGTCGGTTTACACATGAATGGACCTCTGTGGACTGGCATGCAAATGAGCAAAACTGGTTCCGCTGAACCGCCCTGCACCCAATGTGACCTGAGCATTCTATTTGTAGCTAGGTAAAGGTAAAGGGACCCCTGACCATTAGGTCCAGTCGTGGCTGACTCTGGGGTTGCGGGGCTCATCTCGCTTTATTGGCCGAGGGAGCTGGCATACAGCTTCTGGGTCATGTGGCCAGCATGACTAAGCCGCTTCTGGCGCACGGAAATGCCATTTACCTTCCCGCAGGAGTGGTACCTATTTATCGACTTGCACTTTGACGTGCTTTTGAACTGCTAGGTTGGCAGGAGATTTGTAGCTAGGAGTACACATAGGAACATAGGCAGCTGCCTTATACTGAGTCAGACCACTGGCCCAGCTTGTCTACACTGATTGGCAGCAGCTCTCCAGGGTTTCAGGCATGGAGTCTATCCCAGGCATCTAGGGATGCCGTTGAGGACTGAATCTGGGACCTTCTGCATGCGAAGCAGATGCTCTACCACCAAGCTACAGTCCTTCCCCATGTTCTTTGCTGCCTTCTTCCACCAAGTCTTCCTGTCCTCTGATCAGGGCAGTCAACAAAATGCAGGAGGAGCCTCTGAATCATGGAGCTCTTCTCTGTCCATCAGAGCACTGGGGACGGGGCTCTGCTTTCAGTTCATGTCAAAGCCCTTGGAAAGCAAAGTAGCAGAGGTTAGCTTGGTTAGCTGGACCAATGATCTGACTTGGCAGGAAGCAACTTCCTCCGTTGCTATGCTAAATCTGTGATGGGTCCATGAGCAAGCCACCACTTCATGTTGCTGTCCCATCAAATGATGGCATGTGAACCAACACTTGGCAATTCACAATGGAACATGTCAGGTGGTTCCACCAAAATGTATTGAGTTTCAAGCACAGGGAGGTGATCATGCTAACCCCTTACAAGTTGTTTGATTTGCAGTGGCTGACCACAGAAGCAATAACATAGTCCCCACACATGTGTCTTCACAAGGCAGTGCCCACATGCTGCCTTTGCCATAAGGGTTAGAAACTTGCATTTTGCACAAAAAACAAATCATACAATGAAAGCTGCAATTTTTAGGAGGCTGAACTCCATGCCTCGTACTAACTTCTGCGCTACACAATAATCCCAGAATAAAACACATCCCCGACTATTTAACATTAATTAAGTGCCAACCATATGCCAGCTCTGAACACAATACTAACTACCTCAAGCTAAGCACTACAACAGCTGAGGGGGACAGATTCAAATTAGTAAAACAATGATGTTATAGAATAACTTTGTTTCTCACAAAGCCAATCAAAAATGACTCTCTTTGGCTTTCTTTCCTCTATCAACTGTTCACAAATCCAAAGTTAAAAATACCTCCTAGCTCACAGTCAAAGGGACTGCTTCTCTCAGAATTAAAAAAGGCCTTCCCCTGAGTGTGTATGTGTGTGTGTGTGTGTGTGTGTGTGTGTGTATGCACCTTATCAGTTCTCCTGAATTAATGTGTCCACAGGAGAGAAGAAACAGGATTCGCTGTTTGAGTGACAGTAAAGGATGTTGCTCTCTGCTTCCCAAAGCGCCTCCCCGCACTCGAATTTCCCTTTCTCAAAGCTAAGCTTATCTGTGCCCAGCCAGTTACTCGTTTCTCTACACCATTAACTCCCTTCGCCAGGGGCACAGAGGCTCTCACAAAAAGTTCAAATCTACCACGACTGCTCTGTTTGGGACACCGGAAAGTCATAGCCCCAGCTTAGCCCCAGCTTAACCCCACTGAAGATTTATGGGCATGTTTACATCCACGACATTTTTAGTGGTACTTGCTGCCAGCACTATTTCTTTATCACCTGGTGGATCAGGCAGGAGGTAGAAAGAGGGCAGGAGAAGAGGCAGCTGCAACTCTGGGGTAGCATCTGGGGTAGCATCTCTGGACACTGTCAGGCAGAGGGAAGTCCACACCAAAAACTACAGAATACCTGAGGATCCAAGGCTACCATGAAAAATGATGTTGATGTTTGTTCTCTATCTACTATCCTATCTGTCTGTGCCTGCTTATTCTGTGGTTGCTACCAGTATGGATGTCAGTTATTTATCACAGGGTGGGGTTGTTCAGTACTGTATGTTGCTGTTACCTGACTTGATAAGATGGATGACAAATGTTAAGGAAAAAATTAAGACACAGAAGTCCTGTACAAACCCCTTGAAGACTTTTATCCACAAATCCCTTGAAGACTTTTATCCAAGTTCTCTCCCCTGTGCTTCCTGTCTGCCTCACTCATATTATTAGTTTCTGGGAGGTTTTTTTTTTTTTTAATGAGTAGTATCTTGAGAACCTACTTTAAAGAGGAAAGAAAACCCAGTTATTTCCCCTCCCATTGATCTCTTGCACTCAGCTCCTGACATCAATGCAAATTCCTTTTTTTGGGGGTGGGTGAACACACAGAATAACTTTTTTTAGATCAGACTTTCGTTGGCCATTAGCATCAGAGAGTCATTTGAATTGGCTTACCCTCATGAGCTGCAGAGAGCAAAACCTTCAGAAATTCCTGAACTTTTCTGATCTTTTCTAGGCCATCTCTAATTAGTAAAAAAACCAGGACAGCAATTTCCCCCCTCCCCACCCCCAACAAGTTTGGCACTCTATTATTGATAATGTCGTGTTTGCAAAACGGACAACATGATACAGTTCACAACTTCAAACAATAATATGAAAGCCATAAGAATCTGATGTCTGATCCCTGTGACTTGAAACTGCAAGTATAATTTCTTACAAGGGTCTTGCTCAGTTTCAAGTTTTGTAAATAGGAAGAGGAAATTTCACAGCACACCAAAAGCATCGCTCCAAACAGCAAACCATCAAGAGTTGTTCAGTGGCAAAGCGTCTGCTTTGCATGTAGACAGTCCCAGGTTCAAACCCCCAGATTCTCCAAGCAGGGATGGGAAATGTAAAACCTGGAGAGCTGCTGCCAGTCAGTGCAGGCAATACTGAGCTAGATGGACCCATAGTCTGATTCAATATAATGCAGCTTCCTATGTTCCTAGCAGGATTTTAAAAGTGTAAAGATGTTTCTCCAAGCACACTAATACACAAACATCAAAGCCAGAAATATTGCAATTCACAAATATTATGTGCTACTAGCAACACACCACTTCAGAGTGCAAGGACTGGAAAGCGTAGGTTTAAAATAATGTTTCCCAATTAAAAAAAAAAAAATCCCAGCTGGGCTAGCATTCCCCTATAGATGCTGATTTTCTACATACAGGAAGTTTGCTTGCTTGCTTGTTTTTTTAACCAGTGTTCATCCACAAATTGTTTCAGGATGAACATTATGCTTTTAAGGTAGCCTTTGCCAACCTAATGTGCTGAACTACAGCTCCCATCAGCCCCAATACATATGGTTATACTATCTGGGGTCAACTTGAATTGTAGTCGAAAAGATTTAGATGCACCAGGTTGACTAAGCCAGCTTTAAGGAGTTCGAAATGACCACCCAAACACCCTCGCTTTGGTCTTTTTTTAAAGGCCACATTCACTGCTATTTATTGTCATTAATTTCTCAGGGTGGATGCCAATTCCCCTTCACTGATCTCGCTCCTCTGGAGTGATCCCAGCCAACCACAGACTCCATAGAGAGATTGGAACAATGTCACAGAGGGCAAATGTGGTCTAGACAGCAATGCTTGTTGGACTGGTCACATGAATGATCCTCTTTAATCAGGAGCCACATGGTCTCTTCTCTAAGTAGGCAAGGAGGCATCTGCAAGAACTTCGCCAGTTTAAGAAACAGCTGGTCTAAAGCATGACCCCTCCTCCATTTCCCAAAGGCAACTGACTGGCCAATGTGAGAACAGGAATCTGGACTAGAAGGGCCACTTGCCTGATGCAGCAGACTCCTCTTATGGGTCTAGATCTTCTGGCCCTATTTTGCTGACAGTCCCTGTTTATGTCACAATAAATTTGGTAATAGTCCAGCAAGGCTCTTTGTTGTTTCAGTGACAACAACCTTGTGCAGTTGCCCTTATGGAGTTCACCCCTGACAGAAAGAGGCCAGTGAGCACCTGGCAGCTCAGAGGGATGACTGCAAGGGCCGTCAATCAAAAGGGCAGTGGGGGAGCTTGGCCGGCGGATGGAACTCTGCAGCGCCAAGGCCCCGCTACAAATGGTTCCTAAGCAACGCAACTCCCATCTCTCACTCTCCTCTCCTTCCCTCCTTGCGTCCTTCCTTCCATGCTGTTTAATTATAAAAAGTTGCCTTTTGATTTGGGAGCCCTTCACATCGCTTCCTCTGCAACCCCATTGTTTTCTTGGGAGGGCTTGCTGCTGTGATGATGACACCGCTCGACAGAGAGAAGGCGGCAAAAGTTGTCCATCGCCAGTAATTAAGGCTCGGCACTCCAGAACCCAAAACTTGGTAGCTGGTTTTAATGCTGGTCCGTATCTCTCCTGTTGAGGGGAGCAGCCAAATTTCCCAAGAAATCCTATCACTAATGTATCTTCAGAGCCACAGCTGTCGCTCAGTGTGACTCTGCAGTCACAGCGGCAACATTGAAGCAGCATTTCTAAAAATAATGCCATTAGCGGCAGAAACCGCTGGCTGTTTGAATTAAACAGAGCCATTGTTGGCAAGTGATTCCCACCTCAGACACAGTCTTAAATGGGCAACCTTACTCTGCCTCTCAGCTTCAGCCTCAGTAAAATGTGAATACAGTGGTACCTCGGGTTAAGTACTTAATTTGTTCCGGAGGTCCGTTCGTAATCTGAAATTGTTCTTAACCTGAAGCACCACTTTAGCTAATGGGGCCTCCCGCTGGAGCACAATTTCTGTTCTCATCCTGAAGCAAAGTTCTTAACCCGAGGTAATATTTCTGGGTTAGCGGATTCTGTAACCTGAAGCGTATGTAACCTGAGGTACCACTGTAATAAAGTGTGCTGCAATATTTGTCAACACTGACAATCAAAACAGGACGGGAGCATCTGGGAGAATTCTGGGCTTTACTCTAGACCAGTGCTTTTCAACCAGTGTACTGTGGCACCTTAGGGTGCCTTGAATGATGGTCAGGGGTGCCATGGGCAACACTAGCCTCTGTCTGTTTTTCCTTCCCTCCCTCCTCTGATGCCCTCTCGCATCTCTGCCTCCCAAAGGCTTGCACAGCTGTTTGTTGCGGCAACCCTGCTGCTGCCACTGATGCCTCTCAAGGTAAGATCCTGGCCTCACATTCACATTTGGCCAGTCTCTGTTGGGATCACCCTCTGCCCAGGCCTCTGTGGGGTGACGTGCTTTCAATATTGTTTGTGCTTGCAAATGTTTCAGGACGTGCATGTGCCACCAGTTGCTGCTGAAGTCCTGTAACCCTTTATGCCGCAAATGGTCCAGGATGTGTGTGACAAATATGATGCTGTATCATTCGGGAAGCACCACAGAACATCTGATAAAACAGAATGATCTGTGGTTGTTCCTGTACAAATCCACCACTAATACACTATTACTGCATCAATGACATGTTCCAGAAGACACTTGCAAAAAACAAAACAACACACACAAACCACTAGCAGTCTGGAGGGGCCCTTAAGGTATCAATGAAGATCTCACTGGCCTCAATGGGATTTTTAAAAAAAGGTTTAAAGGCAAAGTGTGGCACTTGAACTGGTAATGGATAGAGCTGCAGGATAACATACTTGTCAGCTTGCCATTTTTACCTGTCCAACCAGCAAGGCAGCAACAATAACCTGTAACTGGATCACATCCATCTGCATGGTTACAATCACAGTGTTCGCTGCAGTTCAGGCCATATGTCCCGTCCTACCAGAAAAAGAAACAGAGAACGGGAAAGGCTCTTAGTTAGTTATATATATATCTCTACATTTTCCTACCAGCCACTCTGGTAGTTGTGATTGTAATTAGACCTAAACGCCTGCTTTTTCCAAGTACCAACCATCTCAGACCCTACAATCAGCAGGTGAGGCCTTGTTGGTGGTTCTGCCAACAGGGCCTGCCTGGTTGGCACTCACTCATGGCAGGGCCTTTTCAGGGGTGGCTCTATGGTTGTGGAATGCCCTCCCTAGTAAAGTGCATCTCCATCATTATTAACTTTCAGGAGGAATTTGAAACCTTTCTTGTTTGCCCAGGAATTTGGTGGCTGGAGAAAAGTGTTCTTGGCAACCACAAGATCATTGGATGGAATAATGTTTTTAATGATAACATTGCTTTTAGAATGTTTTAACTGTAATAGTTTTTAGATGTTTTTTACTGTAATAGTTTTTAGATGTTTTTAACTGCAATTGCTTTTCAAACATTTTAACTGTTTTAGGATGCAGATCTGAAAAGCAAAGCAAAAGCAGAGTTGTTCTGAGTACAGATATCTTCTTCTGCAAAAGTTGGAGGGACCTTGCAGCCTTCATGAGGCGGGGTGGGGTGGATGTCCTAGCATAGATGTTAATGACTGATCTGGGCATTTTCATGCACAACACTGAAAAGACGTTTTGTTCCCTTCGCTTGGATGCTGTTCTTAGGTCAATGGCACCCTAATTACTGACCTGGATAAGAATCAAAAGTAGACTTACAGGGCAGGGCTGGTCACAGAAATCCCCTTGCCAGCCAGGAGAGCAAAGGCAGAATCCATCCACAGGGTTGCAGGCGGCTCCATTGGCACAGTAACATGACTGGTTGCAGTTGAGACCCCAAGTGCCACTCGGACACGGAATGGAACAATCTGCTCCCTGCCACCCTGGAACAAGACAGAGCACAAGTCAGATGTGCCAACCATTACCCCCGTTAGAGCAGACCTTGCTATTAGGAAGGACAATGAAGCTGCCCCAGGTGGCAGAAGCTGAGGGATGTGGAGCAGACAGGGGTGCGTATGTGGCTCAAGTGAAGTACAGTGCGCTGTCCAGTCACTAGTGCTGAAATAGGAGTCAATTGCCAGTTATTCAGTACATGGAATAGGCGGCACCATCTTGTCCTTTGCCCTAGAAAACTGGATCATCTTGGCTACCCTGCCAGCAACTGTGCCATCTAGATTTCTTGTCATGTTTCCAATCAGTAGGGCAGAACATGCTTTGGAACGTATGGTGAGGGCTGGAGTTTTGGGGAAGGCTGTGTTAGCCACACAGGAATGGCCAAGACGAAAGCAAACACGGGAATCAAGCCATCAGAATTCAACTTTCACAATTGAAGTGTGTGAGAACATTCAACTGAAAATCTTCATGGTCTGAGGGGATGTGAAATTTCTACCTAAGTGCCATAGATTTGTGCAGAGTCAGTGTAGACAATGCCAATTTTTTTTGGTAAATTTTTATTCCAAGTAACATTTTTACAGATCAGTTTCATTTGTTGAGAGATTAGTGTTACATTAGGAAGAAATGGGGGAGAGAGGTGGAGGGGGGAAAGGCGAGTGGGGGTGGGGTCGGGTGGCGATGTTTCTATTTTACTTAATGTATGTATGGGGTTTCGTGTCAGCGTCGCTTGTGCAGGTTCTCTGCTATTCGATTGTGCTCCTTTGGTGGTGAGGGAGGTTGCAGGTGGCCTAGGGTGTGGTTGTTCATTTGTGATTGGCTGTGGTGAGCTTTGTTTTCATGTGTGAGTGGGGTAGGTGGGTGTTTTGGATCAGGTTAGCCATATTGATTTGTATGCTGTTGGTGGATTCTTGTTGTCTTCTTGGGCTGTGTATGTGATAATGGGGAGCCATACCAGAGTGAAGGCGTCTTCTTCTATTTGTCCCTGTGTCAGTTTCAGTTTATTGGTTAATTTTTCTAGTAGGGCTGTTCCCATACTATTTGGTACCATTGGTCCATGCTTACTCCTGACAGGTCTCTCCAGTGTCTGGTTATGATGTTTCTGGCTGCTGAAAGTAGGTGGGTTATGACTTCTTTGTGACGTAAATGGGTGTTATTGTCTTGGAAGATGTTTAGTAGGGTTAATTCTGGGGTGATTTCTAATACTCGCTTAGTTATTTTACATATTTCTTGTATGGCTGTTGTCCAGAATAGTTGGATTTTGGGGCATTCCACCACATGTGGAGGTATGTGCCTGTGGAGGTGCACCCTCTCCAGCATTTAGGTGAAGTTCCTGGGCGCATTAGTGCTAGTTTTCTTGGTGTTAGGTACCACCTGTAGGTGAGTTTCAGAGTGAGTTCTTTTCTTTTCGTTGATATGGATTTAAAGGGGGGGGGGTTAGACCATATTCTGGTCCACTGGCCTATGTCATCTTCCCATTGTTTTTTAATTGCATCTGGGGGTTCATGGGATTTTGGAGTAGTATTTTGTATATTGTGGATACCATCCCTTTGCATGTCCCTTTGTTGTTAGGAGGAGGTTTTCGAAGGTTGTCAGGGGCCTAGTTGCTGCTGATTTTACTACTGGATAATTTAAGAGGATAATTTAATGTAATTGATGGTGTGATAACCAGAGCATTTGGGTGTCTTCTAGTTTGTCCTGTATTTCTTGTGTTGACAAAGGTTTTTTATTTTTATAGAAATCTATTAGGCGATATAAGCCTTTGGTTTGCCAGGTTTTAATCTGGAGGTTTTGTGCTGCGTGATGGAATAATGGGCGATACACCAGGGGAATTAGTGGGGATGGGGTTGGGGATAGTTTGCCTATTTCTGCTTTCCATGCTTTGAGCATGGTCTGTGTGTACCTGTTAAGTGTTGTGGGTATATTTCTCAGTTTGTTTGGGAGGAGTGGGTATGCTGTGGGACAATGGCAATCTTGATGGACCAATGATCTGACTTAGTGTAAGGCAGCTTCTGATGTTCCTGTGTGCTGCTGAGCATTCACTCAGAGAACTGCAGCCATCCCTGATACTTGTACCTACATGATATGCAGAGTAATACACAATTTACTGTGTGATCAGTAACTTACAAAATGAAATATTGTTAACATTTTTAGGTGTACAGTGCACACACACACACACACACACACACACAAGTATTTGGAAGTAAAAGCACAATGTGACTCAGGCATTTGCTCTATGACAGCCCATCAACATGCGAAAGCCATCACTTATTGTCAACTGACAGACATGCATGTGTCAACCATATCATAGTAGCAGGATAAAAAAATTCCTTCCACTAGCACCTTAGAGACCAACTAAGTTTGTTATTGGTATGAGCTTTTGTGTGCATGCACACTTCTTCAGATACACATAGTAGCAGGAGTACACCAATGTTACCTGATTCCTGGAAAAACACAAACATCGACCCCGAAGGGCAGCATAACACTCCATGTTATGATTTACTACTAACTTGAGAGATCCTGACCTGCTTCACAGCCTGGAGCCATTTGGTAAACATTTTAGCACAGGAGAGTATGATTTATGCTACCTTATGGTAGCCCTTGAAGCAGGGCAACCTTTACCTTCTCTGCAAAAGCACGAACCGTCCACTGGGGAGCACCCGCCCTCGTTTCTGCAGTTGCAAACCAATGAGCAGTTGCCTCCGTATGTTCCGGCTGCACAAACGACAGAGCAGTCTTCTCCCTGCAAACCAAAATGAAACCAAGCTGAGGAAGAAGGAGAAGTATGGGGTCCAGGTAATCGTGGCCAGGTCAGAAGCTAATAAGAGGATCGTAGAACTTGCCCATCTCTACTGAGAAGGCCCAGACTCCTTGCACTTCCCTCAAGGATGATACAACTGAATCCCTGAGGGCAGCTGGAAGAATGCTCAGAAAGAGTAATTTGCTAAGGCAGCCTTCTTTAGCTTGGTAACTTCTAGATGTATTGACCACCACTTGCATTAGCCCCAGGCAGCATGGCCATATACGGTAACGCTGGGCTGATGAGAGCTGTAGTTCAAAGCAACTAGAGGGTGGAAGAAGAAGAAGAAGAGGAGGAGTTTGGATTTGATATCCCGCTTTATCACTACCCTAAGGAGTCTCAAAGCGGCTCACATTCTCCTTTCCCTTCCTCCCCCACAACAAACACTCTGTGAGATGAGTGGGGCTGAGAGACTTCAGAGAAGTGTGACTAGTCCAAGGTCACCCAGCAGCTGCATGTGGAGGACCGGAGATGTGAACCCGGTTCCCCAGATTACGAGACTAATGCTCTTAACCACTACACCACACTGGTAAGCTTGGTTCAGGCTGTCCCTAAGGTATAATGTAACAACACAGTGGCTTGCAGCATCTCAAAACATGTAAATAGACACAGAGAAAAAAATACACAGAACAATCTGCATGCTGCTTCCAGCATCCTGTGTAGGAAACGAATCACACCAGAAGTTAAACAGTGCACAGTTAATCCATGGAACTCACTCCCACATGAAACTGGGATAGCCATCAACTTGGATGATTTTAAAAGAGGATTGAACCAATTCATGAAGAAGAAGGTTGCCAATGGCTATTAGCCATGATGGCTGTTGCTCTGCCTCCACAGTCAGTTTTTCTGAATACTGGTTTCTGGAGAATGCAGAAGTGTGGCGTGTGTTATTGTGCTTGAATTATGTTTGTGAGCTTCCCACAGGCATCTGGTTGGCCAATGTGAGAATAGGATGCTGGACTAAATAGCCTGTTGCTTTGACCCAGCAGGCTCTTATGATGTTCTTAAGTGACTCTGAAATACTGCAGAAGTGGGAAACTGCTATGAATCTTGTTGAAACACCTTTCAGGTTTTGCATCACATTTAAAGTTATCCTTGAAAGGTTGAACCATCATAGCAGCAAAGCTGAGATTCTCAACATTCTAAGGAAGCATCTCCGGGTCTGAAAAGCAGCCTGGGCTATCCAGCCATTGCCATCTCCAGTTTAGACAAAGTCCTTCTACACAATGTCCATTGTTTCCCAGGAACTGACAGCATCACAATGGTTTCTTTTGGATTGGCGCAAAAGGAGAACAGGGACAAATTATTGGCAGCCGTACAGCGGGAGGTAGGAAAGGTAAAATGGCAAATCTCTCTGAACAGCTGTTTGCTCATTAAGAAAAACATCACGGACAAAGCGCTAATCACAAAAGACGACAAGGGCTTAATGTCGTGCGAAGCTTGGTCTCCTCGCAGAGGCAAAATAAGCAAACAAACAAACAAACAAGGCCCCAAAGAAGTGATATTTTCAAATCCCAGAGAAACTGCTGAGCATACATAATGATGTATTATTTATATTGCAAAATCAATGTATGAGATGCTCTGCAAATTAGCACAAATAAAAGGGAGGGGGAAATGTCTGTGCCCCAAGAAAGTTGAAAAACTGAAGTTCATCTGTGCAATGGAAAGGCCGGAATATATATGCTTTATGGAATCTCAAAACATTAAGTCAGAAGGTTACATTATTGCATTCGTCTACTGAACCTGGACTGAAGCACTGAGCTAACAATGGAAATCAGTGAACATAAGAAGGTGCTACTGGATCAGGCCAGGGCTCCATCTAGTCCAGCATCTTTTTCTCACAGTGGCCAGGGAAAACTAGTACACAGGTGGACCTTTTTCGTTGAGAAGGATGGTGCCCAAAGGAATGTGTGGTAGGAAATGTTAAGGTCAAGGGGTGTGTGGAGAAACCTCGGGGGGGGGGGGAGAAAGGTCCCATCAACCTTCGCATGATAATAATCCTCAAGGCCACTCCTTTAGTTCAGAGACAGAAGAGCTTGGCATTCGCTGAGCAAGAAATGAGGGATGAGGGAACTTCCCCTCTAAGGCCAACACTACATGTCTTTGCACATTTTTTTAAAGCACACATTTTTTTAAAGTGTGCTTAAACCGGTCACTTTTGTTTTGAAGAAGGAAAACAGTCGTGTCCCCACCATTCTAGAGTGTGCTCTTGATCTGATCAGGGTCCCTCCCTGGTTTCCTGCCACCCCCCACAACTGCTATTTGTTCCAACAGTTTATCATTAAGAAGAAGCAGTTCAAAATATGGTGATATTCCATGGCCACTATGGCTTTTTATCAGACAGACTGCCAAGCATTTCCTCTGAAAGGGCCGGCCCTACCATTAGGCAACGTGAGGTGAGGGATTGTGTGAGGCAAGCGGCAGCAGCATGTGCTGCTTCCTCTAAGCTAGTCTGCTGCCCTCAGGTATGGTGGAAGGCCAGGATGAAGACGTGTGTCTTCTACATCTGCTGAAAACTGCACAATGAAGGTGCCACGCACATCTCCTTAAAGGTGGCCACAGAGAATGCCCTCTCCCAGGCCCCCATCCCACAGAGCTTTTGCGGGTGGTGGGACTGCTAAGAGGGCTTCAATCCTATGCACAGTTGCCAGACTACAAGGCCTACTGAACACAGTGGGGCTTACTTCAAAGTAGACAGACATAAAGGTAAAGGTAAAGGGATCCCTGACCATTAGGTCCAATCATGACCGACTCTGGGGTTGCGGCACTCATCTCGCTTTATTGGTCGAGGGAGCCGGCATACAGCTTCCGGGTCATGTGGCCAGCATGACCAAGCCATTTCTGGCGAACCAGAGCAGTGCACGGAAATGCCGTTTACCTTCCCGCCGGAGTGGTACCTATTTATTTACTTGCACTTTGACGTGCTTTTGAACTGCTAGGTGGGCAGGAGCAGGGACCGAGCAACGGGAGCTCACCCCGTCGCGGGGATTCAAACCACTGACCTTCTGATCGGCAAGTCCTAGGCTCTGTGGTTTAACCCACAGCACCACCCGCATCCCAGACAGACATAGGATTGCCCTTTTAGCTTCTATACCAGAAAACATATGATTCAAACCAGCTGTAGCCGCTCCAAGCAGGGATTAATTCTAAATGCAAAAATCATTAACATTTTCACCTCAATTTGGGGAGCCTGGCTTACGGAATGAGATGCACGTGGGCACTGCTATCCAATTGACGCACCCGCAACCTCCCCACCTCTGACGATGATTGCAACAGGCTCTCTTCCTTGCCAGTCATTAATGAGTATATATTCTATTAGGCTGGGGATCAAGTGTTAGCGGATCTTTTCTCTTGCAATATGGTGTTTCAGATTCCTATCCCATTTACCGAAATTAATCAACATCTGGGCTCCATATGGTGACCGTTCTCTCCCTCCCTTCTCTCCCACCCTTTTCCTTCTGGGCAGTTTGGCAACTTAATCAGTACGGAACATTCCAGCAGAAAGGGTACCACTGGAGGCAGCATGAAACGAGAAAGGATAGTGAATTAAATTCAAAATGTATAACCCACCCACCCCATGGGAAGTGGGGGAAAGGTGTTATGGCTATATTAAGGAATCTCGCCATAAATAGACTGATATTTAATGCCTCTTTTTCCCACAGCTGAGGATTCCATATGGACCACGTGAAGATTCATCGGCAGTTAATTGTTTGCTGTGGGATTTCAGCTTAAAGGGCTGATTTGAAAGGGCTGTTCTCTGTTCCTGAGCTCAATGGAAATGCTTGCTTCCTTCTCCCCACGTTAACCCTCCCCCCCCCCATGCAAGCTGCTCTTCACCACAATGTTTGGGGGGGGGGGAATGAGGACAGGTATCTGTATTGTATCTGACTCTCCTCCCCTGGCTGTTATGGAGATTTCCATAATGTAATTTCCATGAGAAAGATATCATAAGACAAAAAGGTTAGTCTCCCACCAAAAGCTGGATTCTGGATCTAATTCTCGCTCCCACTCTGTTGGCTGATTTTAGCCAAAGAACGAAACTTTGATCAATCCCAGAATGAACCACTGCCCTCTCTCTCTGTTATTGATTTTTTTTTTTTGCTGTGGTTTTATCCATGTATTTTCTCATTGAAATGATATAATGGAAACTGTCATATTAGCAGGGTGGTGGCAGACACAATATGGATACCTGACTCTTTCCACCCTTCATGGTGAATGGCAGCTTGCATGGACTGCATCAGGCTTCAGGTGGGACAGCTGCACATTCGAGGGGTCCCATGCAGAGGTGTAGTGGTCAAGGGTCATGGGGAGTAGGGGATAAAGACCCGTTTGTGTTTCTACAGAAGAGTCTCAGTCTCCAGCATCTTAGAAATGCCCAATCAGCATGAAAGGCAAACTTTTTAGTCACGGAGAAGCAGTCTTCTTACCCCTTGTGCTGACTGGTGCCAAGAAGAGTAAACGAAGATGAGTTAGCTACGGAGGATGGGCTCCTAGGGTCTCAAAAGGGTTGCAAAAAAGAGAGAGAAAATGGGGTTGCCTCCCCCACCTTTGGCTCAGGCCCCACCCACCGCCCATGATGTGGCCCCCAACAGGAAAAAAATGGTCACCCACTACTGATTTAGTGAGAATGTTGTATTTATTTCTTCTTTTCCTGTTTCTCTTTCAAAAATGTAAAATGCACATTTTTTTTGTGCCCCCCCCAGCATCATGAGTAAGGCAAGGGTATGAAGTAGAGTACATTAAAAGAGACACAGAGGGAATTTGGTGAAATAAAAGCCATTGCTCCCCCATCAAGGGAGGGTGCTGTAGGAAATGTACAATTTGCAGGGGCCAAAGATGTTTATAAAATCCAGAGAGTAGGTGAAAGGTACCAATAGACACCTTTATCTCTGCAGGTCTGAGTGACAAAAATACAGGGGTTGCTTGATCCCAGAATCTGCTATGCCAGATAAGCCGATTTATTTCATAAACCGTGGATGTATTTAAATGCTGTGGGATGTCCTCCTCAAACATTCCAGTGCACTGATGCAGATCCTAGATATGGATGTGTGTATTTGCTAACTTAAGGGCAACATTTACAATTAACCCACCTCAGCTCCTGACAAGCAATCCCCCGCAGGGGAACATATGGCCTCCCATATCAAAGTGGGGAGAACAGACTGAGTTCCCTAATTGGGTTCCTGTGGAAATTAAGAGGGGTGCTTCTCAGGTACACACACAGCAGATCTAAAACTCTGAATCAGCCTTCCCTCCAGATGTTTTTGGACTGCAAAGCCCATCAGCCCCAGGCAGGACAGTCATGTCTTTAGCCTTCCAAAAAGAACAATGATCTCTGGAAGGATGAGTTTCCTCTTGGAGCGCTGCTAATAGCTCTCTGCAGGTGCTGTTATTGGTGCTAATGATAAAATACTGGGCAGGGAGGACGGGTCATGATGTGAGATAAACAGCCCCAGGGATCCTGTTGCATGGATGAGAACTTGCAGGTCTGCTGAGGGAGGAACTACGTGAGATCTCAGCAAACCTGAACATGCTGAGATAATGCAAATGTGGGAACATTTGGCGGGGTGGGAGGTGGGAAGAGAGAACGGGCCCATTTGTAGGAGAAGGTAGCCAGGCAAGAGAAGCAATAATTTATCCTTTCTATACTTGCTGATTTCTCCTGGCAAATGCCCACCTCCCCAGCCCGTTCCCTCAAAGCTTAGTGGGCAGAAAACAAGTTAAGCGCAGTCAGAGGGGCATTTGCAGGGGAGACTCCATGGGTGGGAGCCGGGAGGGGAAAAGATAAGCACCCCATCCTGGCTGGCAATACAGTGGTATCTCGGGTTACAGACGCTTCAGGTTACAGACGCTTCAGGTTACAGACTCCGCTAACCCAGAAATAGTACTTCGGGTTAAGAACTTTGCTTCGGGATGAGAACAGAAATTGTGCGGCGGCAGCAGAAGGCCACATTAGCTAAAGTGGTACCTCAGGTTAAGAACAGTTTCAGGTTAAGAACGGACCTCCAGAACGAACTAAGTTCTTAACCCAAGGTACCACTGTTCTCCCCTGCAAATGTCCACTCCCTGGCAAACATTTGCAAAGAACTGTGCTGTTGCCTAACTGTCTCACACTGCGTGTCCAGAAGCTGACATGGGGCAGCAGACTAGCTGCTGTTGCCTGCCACTTGTAATCTCTCATCTGAAGCAGCTGCCTCACCCTGCCTGTTGATAGGGTTGGGCACTCAAGAGGCCACTCAAGAAAATGTTTGGTAGTCTGGCAGATAAAAACCACAGAGCCCATGGAGATCAACGTGAGCACAGACACTTGAGCAATGCAAAACAGGTTTTTCCCCAGGAGGGTTATTTTTTTTCTCAGGGCAATAGCAGGGAATGGCCATAGTTCAGCGGTTAGAGCATCTACCATGCATGCAGAAGGTTCCAAGTTCAATCCCAGGCATCTCCAGCTAGGGTTGGGAGACACTCCTTGTCTGTAACCCAAGAGAGCTGCTGCCACTCAGTGTGGAACTAGATGGATTCAATGATCTGGCTCAGTATAAGGCAGCTTCCTATTTCCAGTGGAATGGGTTTAGCTGGAAATATCTCCTCTGATTAAAACTCTCTTTTAGTGTGCCCTGGCAGGAGGACCTGGGTGGACCCAACCATTTCAGCCATGAAAACATTCATAAAGGAAAGGGTGAGGAGGAGCGAGAGTGCAGTCAAGCGTTTGACTGAACAGCATTGTTATTCAGACTCCTTGCCATGTAAGATCAGTTTGTTATTTAAGGTCAAAGCGGTAAAACAAACTCATTGAGTTGTTCAAACAGAAAACCGGCGACTTTGTTTATGCCATGAATATTTAGTAGGAAAAGGGAGGACTGCAACTATCCAGGTACCAAGTAACAGGGCAAAAGGGACCCTGTTTTGCATGCAGGTGTAGGTGCTTTGTGGCTGCCCTAAATTACTGAATTGCTGAATGCCCTGTTGTAAATTATTCCCAGGGCGTAGTGAACTTCAAGGGCTGGATAAGAATCACCATCCACTTTCCACTGCTATGAACATAAGAAGAGTTCTGCTTGATCAAGTCAAAGGTCCATCTAACCTAGTGTCCTGCTCTCACAGTGGCCAACCCGATGCTCCAAGTGGAAGCCCAACAAGGGAGGTAAAACCTAACCATTGTGGCTGGCAGCCATCATCTTGTAAAGTAGTCCAACTTGATGGTCAACACTCCCTCTGAGTTCCATATTCTATGTGCTGTGTGTAGAAAGTACTTTCTATTGCCTGTCTTGAATCTTCCAACATTCAGTCTCATTGGATGCCCCCCAATTCTAGCATTATGAGAGAGGAAAGAAAACATTTCTGCAACTTACTATTAATACAAGTTTTTGGAGTTCTTCCAGAGGCCATGGAGAGTGAAGGAGCTCCATAGATGCCCAAGCACATCTCAGCAAAGTTTAAAGATCTGCTCCTGGAAGCATTCAAGATTAACAAGGACTAACAAATGAAAACTCATTCCAATTGGATTATACTCTAAGAGCATTTGTTGTTGTTGCTTTTAATGATCTAACAGACTATTATCAGCGCTTAGGCGAAGGTTCAAGCTAAGTGATGGGACACCTGCTTTGCATCCAGAAGGTCCCAGTTTCAATCCCTGGAAGTATCTCCAGCTAGGACTGGGAAGCAGAGGTGGAAGTTGGGAGAGCTGAATTTAAGACTGGAAGATTGAGGAAGCAAGAGTGGCAGATTTGTCTGTACCTACAGCAGGGACGCGGGTTGCACTGTGGGTTAAACCACAGAGCCTAGGACTTGCCGATCAGAAGGTCAGCAGTTCGAATCCCCTCGACGGGGTGAGCTCCCATTGTTTGTTCCCTGCTCCTGCCAACCTAGCAGTTCAAAAGCACATCAAAGTGCAAGTAGTTAAATAGGTACCACTCCGGCGGGAAGGTAAACGGCATTTCCGTGCACTGCTTTGGTTTGCCAGAAGTGGCTTAGTCATGCTGGCCACATGACCTGGAAGCTGTACGCCGGCTCCCTTGGCCAATAAAGCGAGATGAGCGCCGCAACCCCAGAGTCGGCCATGACTGGACCTAATGGTCAGGGGTCCCTTTACCTTTACAGCAGGACAGCATCCATGCAAGCCCTGTTCACATGTTATTCTTTACTCTCTCTCTGTCTCTGTGTCTCTCTCTCTCTCTCTCCCCTGTAGTGGTCAGAAAGCTGCTTGGAGGCTATTTGTGAGGCATGGAATTAAGTTCTAAGATTTGCATACATTTCTTTCAAAGGGCCCCTGAGGAATGCAGCTAAATAGAAAGTGAAATAAAAGGCTTTAATTCTATTGTAGAGGTTTTCAATCATTTCTCAGGTCGTTACCCCCCTCCCATTCCCAATTTGGAATCTGAACCACAGAGGAAACCAGCTCCCTGCTCTTGATATGCAAAGAGCCAGACAGGTCTCTAAGCAGGTGCCTTTGACAAAGCAATATAAAAATTCCTAAGTGTTAAAAGTGGATGAAAAGGAAGGAAGGAGATTGGCGAAGGCTAGATTGCCCTGTGAAATGGAGATGAAATAAACTCAGTCTGAAGTCTAAAGTCAAGGTACTGGGCCCCTGCGGTACCGAAAGGCAGCGGCAACGGAAATGCAATGCGACATGCCCACATTGCCAATTAAGGGAGCCAAATGGAAGAGACATGTCAACAAGTTGCAAAGAGGCCCTGGCACAAAGCCGAAACCCAGGGACGTCACTGCAAAATCCCAGGAGACTGCCACAAATATGAACACAGGGCAGACACAGAGGAAGGACAAGGAGGAGGAGAAGCAAAGGGCTGAAGTTGTCCTCTCCCTCTGGTGACTTTTAAATATTCTGTGTAACTGAATGAGATCTGGGAGGTCAAGAAGCAGCAGAGGATACAGTCAGGGTCTGGGTCTAAAAATACAGATAGTTTGACATGAGTAGGGATGGGGGAGAAATTCAGTTCTGTTCACATTCAAAGGTGACCTTATCTTTCTCTCACTTTCTGAAACAATGTGAGAACCCAAATACTGATGCCACCCTCTGAAATGCACTCTTCCTCAAGGAAGAACTCTAACCAATGTTTACAAAAATGCATTATTTTAGGGAAAATGTGTACAGTACATTAATCAAGACAGCATGTGTTTATTAGGAGAAATGGTCACTGAAATGCAGACAAGTTTTCATGGGGGTTAAAAAAGAAATTCACAAATTGCTGCAGAAATGTGGAGAGCTGGATTTAAGACTTGAAGAGTGGGGAACTTGGAGGACCCAAACTGACAGTTCCATTCTTTCCCTAGGTACCAGGGGGAGTATGCAGACATTGTTAAAAGGGAGATAGTTAGTTTTTTGAAAAAGGTTCTAACAAAACTGTGACAAAGTACTTTTGGGTTGCTTGGAAGCAATCCTCTGGGCATGTGTCAAATGCCATCAGCAGTGAGATTCAGATGCTTTCCCCTCTGCACCAGATTTATTCAGGCTAAGGAAGGAACCTCAAATTAAAGAACATAAGAGGAGCCAATGACCCATCTAATCCATCATCATCATCCTATTCTCACAGTGGCCACCCAGATACCTGTCGGAAAGCTGTGGGAGCAAGTTCCATAGTATGCGCAGGGTGAAGCATTATGATGGTGATGATTACTATGGCTACAATTTATTATCCAGCCTTCACCCTAAAGTCCCAGGGCAGAAATGAAACTGGAGCAACAAACCCTGAACAACTCGGAATGTTACATACAGAAAGAAACAGGACACAAGCAATACATGCTAAGCTCAAGCTCAGATGAACTGAGAGTATCTTGATTACCAGACATAAGAAAAGGTTATCTTCCCAGGAATATGCTTGCCCTCTCCTTTCATATAGAATTCTAACACCCATTGATTTGAACGTGGAGCCTCCGTATTACCAGGTTGTAATGGCTACTCCTCCGGCCGTATCTTCAAACCCTTCCTAATTGCAGATTATTTCCAGTGAATATTTCCCCCCTCTCCAGACCACCAGTCCTGATACCCCATCACTTCTATTTTCTAAACAGGGCCAAGTACACACTTGACCTTGTCATCTAATGGGCACTAGGCAAACAGTGTTTCATCCTCCCACACCCTTGAAGCATTTTAGCTCTCACCCTGCTCTTTTAAACTTTTGTGCTGTTTTCTTGTGTGTGTGTTTTAATGCATAGTGTGTACTTATTGTAAACTTCCCTGGGATCTTTTTCAATGATCTATGGGAAATCCAGTTTGAATTCTCCCTGATAGGTGTGAAAACAGATTCTACAAAAGTAGCTCTCTGCTACTGGTATCTTTTAACTCTTTTTTTAAAAAAACCCCCCAAAAACCCCTGTATGAATGTTTGGCTTTCTGGAATGTTGGGAGGAAAAGGCACCTTTCTTTAGGAGAAAACAGGTGCCTTTTATCTTCTGTGTTGCCAGCAGTAAGAGATCCACAGCTGGTTAAATAGCACAGGATAGAAGATGTTCCTAGTACAATTGGGGGGGGGGGATCACACTGTATGTCCTCTTGCGCCCATAGATAATGTGCAAAATGAAAATCACACACGCACACACACAAAGTCCTCTTGCGCCCATAGATAACTTGCAAAATGAAAAGCTGGCTTTTTTTTTTGCCAGCGATGCTCCACTTAATTGGACAACTGCTGTGCCGTAATACCTACCCCAATCTCACATAGCGCAAAATTTATGCTGGTGATCGCTAACAAAAACAGCCCAATAAAATAGCTGGATTTATTTTACAAATGAAAAGGGCTGTTAACAAAGCGGAGCATCTGATATGCTCACTAAATCAAGGATAAAAGGACAGGAGCTCCATTGAACGTCACCCCCTCCCGAGTTTTCTTCTTCTTCCAGAAACTTCAGACGAGAATAGTCCCCCCCCCCTGCACTAAAAGTACATCTGGAATCATATCAAAGGGAAACCGATCATTTAAATGAGTTAAATTGCCATCACAGCCCCTCAATGGATCCGACAGTCTCAGCTCCAGGTTCATTTCTGACATTAAAAGGAGAAGCCTTTTTTGCAAATTTTATAAACTCCCTTTCCCCGCATTCTCTAATCAATAGCTTAAGGCCAAGGGAAGTTTTGTTCATTATGTGAAGAACACGGATACATTGTGCAATTGTAATATGGATGATAAAAATATGCTGAATATGGTCCCCTGGAAGGTTGAGATGTGAGAGGCAGTGTGGTGTAGTGATCAAAGCAAGTGTGGGTTATAGTTTTGGAAGGTTATTGTTTTGGTTATCGTTTTGTAGCTCAGCAGTAAAGCAGCTGCTTTGCATGAAGAAGGTCCCAGTACCAATACTGGGAATCCTCAGCCTTAGCTGGGAGATCCTGGAAATCCATTGCCAGTCAATGTAGACAATAGTGAGCTAGACAGACCAATGGCCTGATTCAGTAAAAGGCAACTTCATAACCTCTGGCCTATGGGCCAGATTAGACCCTCCAGGAATCCTAATTTGCTCCACAATGCTGGTTCCCCCAAGCTGCATCCACCTGCCCTACATCTGATGTAAAAAATGGCATCTGGGCAGATAAATAAAGGTAAAGGTACACCTTCCCGTACGGGCCAGTCTTGCCAGACTCTAGGGTTGTGCGCTCATATCACTCTATAGGCCGGGAGCCAGCGCTGTCCACAGACACTTCCGGGTCACGTGGCCAGCGTGACAAGCTGCATCTGGCGAGCCAGCGCAGCACACGGAACGCCGTTTACCTTCCCGCTGGTAAGCGGTCCCTATTTATCTACTTGCACCCGAGGGTGCTTTCAAACTGCTAGGTTGGCAGGCGCTGGGACCGACCGACGGGGCAGATAAATATATGGCTGCAAAATAACAAATTTGGAGCCTTAAGGTGCATTCCTGCTTGTTCCTCAGCAGGTGGACCTTGAATTCAGCTTTCAAATGCAAGACAAACACAGATCAGTTGCACTCCAGAGTTTCTGATTATGAAGTCCTGAGCGCAACTCATCCATGCTGGAAGCAAAGCTTGAAGTCATCACTCATGACCAGCTGATTGACTTCAAGCCTCATTGAGGTCAGGCACTCTGGAGCATAGCTGATCCTTGCTTAAAAGCAATGGTCTCCCAGCACCACCTTCTGAGACCTGTCTTTTAGGAATGGCCAGAGCCAACTGGAGCATAGTAACCCCATTGGACCACTCCTGCAAAGTGACCAGAAGGATACGATGGCGGTTGATGACACAGTCCATTGACCCCCTGAGTAACTGGCAGGCACAGAATGATGAAACCTAAGGAAATACATGCACATATCTTTAATCTGCAAAATGTATACAGGCCACAGAATATGTTGTTCACCATATTTATTTATATAAAAAAGCAGAATATGCACCATCCACTTAAGCTGAAGTTTCTTTCATGGATGCTTTAGTTGAGATTCCTGCATTGCAGGAGGTTGGACCAGATTACCCTCAGGGTCTCTTCCAACTCTACAATTCTATAAGCTACGTAAACTCTAGTCAAGGAGGGTGACTTTGGGAGAACAAAAGTATGCAATAGGGCATTCAGGGTTAGGGACCAGGAGGCAGCAAGCACCAGGCAGTGGTGAGTGCTGAGTGCCAGGCACTTGGCAGGGGTGACGGGCAGGGGGCAGTAGCATGGGCACTGCCTCAGTCTGAGTGGGGCAGGAATGATGGTGTGGGGAGTGGTGGCAGTGCTGCTGCTGGCGAGGTGGTGGGAGGTGCAGCCTCCCAACTAACCTCTTGCTCGTCTTGCCACTTTGGGTGGCAGCTTCTCCTCCGCCTCTCAGGGTGCAGCCCACTTCTGACTGCTTCATGGATGGGGCCCGGCTGTACACCAAAGGAAAAAGACTCCTGCTTTGCTCCACACACTTTGGCTCTGGCCACGCCCACCTCTGGCATACTGTGTCCCAAAGACTTTCTCCCCCCTGTCCACCAGACAACATTCAGACTAGGTTCAAGAGCTAGAAGTTCACTCCTCTCTTGAAAACCTTGCTCCTTTCAAATCCCTTCTGGATCATAGATAATCTTATTATTGGACGTCTGTGACATATGGCTTTGCTGTCTGAACACGGCAGGGGGATGGGAATGGAATTATTCTGTCCTGGAAAATACATTTTTATCCTCATATTGTACAAGAGCAATCTCCCCAAACTGTCAAAACAGGTGTGTGTGTGTGTATGTGTGCGGAGGGAAGAGAAAGTCAGGTTGACTCCTTTCATATCAAATCCTTTCGTATTGGTGATGAAGTGCTAGTTTTGCTCGACACCACTCTGAGTTCGATAAAAGTGGACAGGTCTTCAACAAATTGGAGCTTAAAGAGATGAACTCGTTAAAGCAATAGAAGTTCTGTCACCTCGCTATGATGTATCGACACGAGGGGCTCACTGAGGTGGCAATCGCTGGAAGGACATCATGTCAACCAAGAACTCAACTGCATTACAAGCTTCCCACAGCTAAAGTGGTTTAACTAGGTATAGCTGGTGGTGCAGGTTGCTCTAACACAGTCTTTGCCAACTCCATGCACTCCAGTTGTGCCCTCATGCAGGCCAGGGCTGATGGGGCTTGCAGTCCAAAACAGCTGAAGGGCACGCGGTTAGTGAAGGCTATTCCAATGGTTTAGAGCAGAGGTAGTCAACCTGGGGCTGTCCAGGTGTTCTGGAATACAGTTTCCACCATTCCTTCCCATTGACATGCTGGCAGGAGTGGATGGAAGTTGCAGTCCAAAATACCTAGGCACCATGTTAGCTATCATGGGGTTAGAGTTACCTGCAAAATACAGGTAAAACCACCAAAGCCTATCAGCACTAACTAAGGCAAGACAACACAGGAGCCAACTCCTAAAGGCCAAGGTCCCTTTGGCCCCCACAACTAAATATTTGAGTCCCCCCCCAGTTGATGGGCATATGGGGCAGGGCTTACCTGCCCCCCCATATATTATTCATGTTGGCACCTCGTTTGACAGCCAGCTTTAAAGTATGCTTGGTACATGTGAGTCACCAAGGTTTATTTCCCCCTTGTGAGAGAGGGAGAGAATCAACTCTGTAATTCTGGAACTGAGAGCAGGCCTCTCATTTGGAAGTGCTTAGGTGGCAGAGTGGCTTAAGAACTAGACGTGGTATGGGAAGTTTCTGGTTTAAACCTCACCTCAGCCATGAACTCTGCTAGACTAATCTCCATAATTCCTGGACTTTGCTGGCTGGGGTTGATAATATTAGTAACTTTGCATTAATATCATGTTTTTATATGTAACTGTATTTTGGTAATATTTTTTGTTGTTGCTTCAGTTTTCTGTACACCACTTATAGATATTTTAAACATATTGAGCGGTATAGAAATTAAATCACCATCAGCACCATGATGTGAGGGACTGATGGGAGTTGTAGCGCAACAACAGTGATGGAAGGGCACCATATTGGCTGCTCTCATCTCTAACCAACTCACCACACTGACTCTCAAAATAATTTGGAAGGTACAAAGACCCAATTAGTGATATTTATCAATGCAAAGTCCTGAGTAGGCGGAGACCATCATAGGATGAATTAGTCCCTACTTCTATCTTTCCTTAACACCTAGCAGAACCAAGGAATCCAAAACCAGGTGCGTTCTGCAAAAGAAAAACACAATGAGAGGTGCCTGAGGCTCCCCTGTCCTGAGAAAGGAACAAAGAGCCACCAGTGAATGTTGACTCAGCATCTTACTAATGATCCTCTCTGAGAAAGTTGCAATTAGTTGTGGGCTGAGCAGTGAAAACACACCAGCCATGTTTCAAGGGCACATCTAATGATGCTCTGAGCTAACAAGTGAGCGCTGGAGGTTCTTTGCAAGTCTTCCCTGCAAGGCAGGTCAAGAATCCCACAGTCTCATGCTATGCTTAATTAATGAACCAGACCCTCCCTTTTGACATTTTACAGAATTACAGGAATGAAAATCAGAAGCAAACAGAAAATCCCAGCCCTAAGGTCTTGCTGGTGATGTATTCTGAAAACCTTCGAACAATATATTTCTGTTGCTTTGCAGTGGCATAAATGAGCATGTAACTCCAGTATTCATGGGTTTGGAGGTTTTTTCCTCCTCTGAAAGACATTATAATCCTGGAAAAGACAATACAGTAGGTTTCTGCAGCAGCTCTGCTCCTGACTCTTGGACATTGGTCCAAGTCTGTTCAATAGCATCTATAGCTTGGCCATGGTGATTTGTGCTATGGTAACCTCATGGCTGAACTACTGTAACATAGGTTATGTGGGGCCTCCCTTGGGATTGGTCTGGAAGCTGCGGCTGGTGCAGAATGTTACAGCCAGTACCAGGATGCACTGGCTGCCAATCATCTAACAGGCGAACTATCATTAAGCAATTTATAGAAATGCTTTAAAATAAATAAATAAATCGTGAAAAACTGAGATGCTCCTTAAAGTTACACAGCATCCAACTTGTTCTTCAGCATCTCAGTTAATGCTGATCTGCTTGGTATACTTGGAAACTCCTGCTTCCAAAATTTGAAAACTTATGTCAGCTCCTATGAACTTTGGACAGACAGCAAACACCTGTGATCAAGATGTCCCAAACGCATTTTCAGCTGACACTGAAAACTCCACACTGAAGGTGCCTGAATGCAGTTTCAGGGTTAAGAGGTTCCACAGATTTCCACCACAACAGAGAAAGTCCTCTCAGAGGTTGCAGCCAGCTGGACAGCCCCTATTGGTGGAACCACAAAGGTCCACCCCTAACCCACCACACAGCAGCAATCTCAGTTACAGAGCTAGCAAATATGTGTAGAGACACTCTTTCAAGTATTCCTTATTTAAGGGGGGAAAGTACTTTTAATTCTTAAAAGCTCTTGAGAAATTTTGACTGCTTTCAACTTCATTTCACAGGCAAGGAGGCACTCAACTTCCCATTTATCAGTGCAGGGAGCTGAGGCTGAGTTATAATGGTCTGGTTTGCACAACACATAAATTTAAGCCATGGTTTACTGGGATCTCATGAATGTGTGGATTCCCAGAGAGGAGTCATTCTGCACTGAACTAAGTCGCAGTTTGGCTTAGCATGTTGTCCCAACCAGGGCTTGTGGTTACGCTTTCTCCTCCCTAACCATGAGCCAAGGTTTATGCCATGTATAACTAGACGAAAGGCTACTTTCCCAAGGCTATATGATAGGTCTGTGGGACTGAAACCCAAGTAACATTATTAATAGAGGAAGCTGCCTCATACTTAGCCAGCTCACCAGTCAACTGAGCTCAGTTTTGTCTACACTGCCTGGCAGCAGGAAACCAGGGTTTCAGGCAGCATTTCCCCCCAACCCTATCTGGATTTGCGGGTGATTGAACCAGGGACTTTCTGCTTGCAAGGTCAAGTCTCTACCCTTGAGCTATGGCCCTTCCCCAAGTCTTCCAAAATGTTTATCAGGGACTGTTGTTTTTAAAATCTAAACTTGTGAATTGAATTACAGGTGACCCCATTGTCATGCAGAGGCTGCTCTCCCCCTCTCTTCCCCCCTCAATTATGGCAGTCAAAAGATGCTGCACCCTCCCTGTTTAAAAAGTACAATAGGAAAATAATTGGAATTTATTCTAGCAGGAAGGCAGATTCTGACCTCATTTCAGCATAAACCTGAACTTTACCTGGCAAGGGCAAAATTAAAGAAAAGAAGCATTTGAACTTCCTGACCTCTCATTGCTAAACTCAGCTCAGGCACACTTAGGAATGCAGAGGCATCTGGAGACCAAGGATGTTTTTCTCTCCAAATGCCTCTTCCAAAGGCATATTTGTGCCTATTAAGAACCCCATTTCACCCTAAATGCTTTGGTCAGGAAACTAAGGAAGGATCTGCACAGAAGGCTGTGTGTGTTTGATAAAGGTGCAAATCTGCTTGTAATCACTTTCCCCTCCTCGCAGCTGCATCTTCTTCAGCTTCTTCTATTTTAAAATAGATGCTGGTCCGTTGAACAAAAAGGCAGCATTGCCCTCCCACCCCTCTTTTCTCTTGGTGCCATTCACAGTCGTCTTGGCTTTGCTGACAGCAGAATCCAACTCTGCTTGGTCATACGTTGGGGCGATGGCCCTTTTGTAGATAAGTTACCCAGGATATGAAATGCTCAAGGCTACCCCTCTGCGCTATCCCCTTTTATAAACTCCCACACACTCTGAGATGTGCTTTGTGACTTTGGTGTCACACTCCTGAAAGAAATGGTCAAACAAGATCCTCTTTCAGGTCAGCCTGCTGCACAGCACCTGATTATTTTATTTCTCTCTCATTATTTTATTTTTTCAACAGTTGCATGTCATGGCCACTGAAATGTTGGCAGCTTCTTGGATAACACCACAATTAGAGAAGGAAGAAAGCAAACACTCTGTTTCTTTGGAAAAAGCCACAGCAGACTGTGCGGTGGAGCAGTGATGCTCACCTGAGCTTGGGATAAACAAGTTACGGATACTTACCAGGAAGGAAAAGGTGGAGGTGCCAGGGAGGTTGGCATGATGCAAATGCATTGTGTTGAACTGTGCCAACCTCCCCACAGCCTCGTCCCTCCCCTTCTCTTTCCCAGTAAGTAGCAGGGCTGCAACTGTTGGGAGGTTAAGTGCATGTTGCTGCCCCAAGCCAACTGCTACTGGGGGGGAAACAGCTCAGTTGGGTTGGGCAGCTATTTTCAAATACTAGAAACACAGTAGAGGAAGAGCAAGAACCTAACCGGGAAAGCTGAAGGGAAGTCAATAAATACTTTGAGGATTTGGGCTGAGAGGTGTGTTGATTTCAGCTGAAAGGTGCAAGCCCGTACATGCAGCAGAACGAGGTGATATAGTGGATTGTACCACTTCATCCGGCTGGTGGGATATAAAAGGATTGGGCTGGTAGGCTCTCACAAGTAGAACCTGCAACAAAATGTTGTGGCACAGAGTGCTCCTGTTCAGGATTCCAGCTGGCCACTCACCCATGCCCTTTTCCAGGATGTTGGAAAGAGATGCATGGGCATATGGATTGCAAATCCACTGCAATCAATGGGGATTATTACAACTTTAGCAGTGGGATGACTTTCAAAAATGGTAATGAAAAGCAACCGTTTTTGGGAGCCAACACTTTGAGTCTTCTGTAACATTTACATATTTTTTTTCCTTCTTCTTATTTTTGCAGCAATCTTGTCTTGTTCCAATCACCTTAGCCAGGGAAGCTGTCCAGCAGATTGCTGGTACCGTGGTCCTGAACTCTGAGTCATCAGTCTCAGAGTCTCCAATCATTAGTACCTCAGAAGAGGGGATGAATCCCCTCCCCAGCTCTATCCTGTATAGACCTACCAGCACCATATTCTGCACCTAGCTCCCTGTCCCCTGGCCTATGGACTTGGATATTACAGAGGATCAAGAAAGCCCTGAAGAGCATCCAAAGATCAAGTCTTCACTGCCAAAAGCACACCATCTATGAGAAGCCAATGGCTGCAAAGGACACTGGCACTTTAACTAGCAGGTCTGAATCAACCAAAAGGTGGTACAGTGGTACCTTGGGTTACATACGCTTCCGGTTACATATGCTTCAGGTTCCAGACTCCGCTAACCCAGAAATAGTACCTCGGGTTAAGAACTTTGCTTCAGGATGAGAACAGAAATTGCATGGTGGCAGCGCGGCAGCAGAGAGAGGCCCCATTAGCTAAAGTGGTGCTTCAGGTTAAGAACAGTTTCAATTTAAGAACGGACCTCTGGAACGAATTAAGTACGTAACCAGAGGTACCATTGTAATTCAGTCTGGGTCATCCAAGTCCAGTATATAAAGCTCTGGCTGTTGCAGAAAGCCAGTGCAGAGACAACTTGCTCCCAGCTACAAGATTGTTGTCCATGGTCCTGAACTATTGCTTCTGTGCTCTGATGCAGCTTCCCGGGCTCCAACCAAGTCCTGACATTGATCCAGCACAGAGCTGGTTGGGGCAGTCTTGAGCCTGCTTCCATCGTCTTGTTTGGGTTGTTGCCTTTTAGTAGTGATGGAAGGAGCTATGGACCAAGACTGTTGGGCTAGGAGCAGGCCTATGGAAGCTGCTGTAACAGTGGCTTTCAGGCAACAACCTAGGGTTCAAGAACTCAGCCTGGCTGCCCTGTCTTTCCTAGTGTAGTTATGGATCCCTAATCCCAACCATCTCTGGGATGGAATGCCTTGTGCTGCCCTTGAGACCGAACTTCATTTTGGGGCTCATTGCCACCACTGTTCTTGAAGACATGGTGGTGGCTGCGGGGAGATGCAGAGTTGTCAGATGAGTGCACTCAGGGCCCTTAATGTTCCCCAATTCCACCAGTTCCCTGGGTGGCACACTGTCCTGGGGAATAATCTCAAGGTTTCCCTCTGTCTCCCCCTGATCATGGGAAATGTTGGGGGTCCCCTCTGATTCAGAGGCCGTGGCTAATTCTAGCTCTGAGAGTTAGCAGTTCCTGACAGCTCAGTAACTCTGTGTAAGATGATGTCTTGTGTTCCGACTCATCCTATGCATGACAAACACACTTCCACCACAATAAATTAGCAATTCCCAGGCTTAACAACCCCTCCTGGACTAATTGCCAGAGATTATTGTATATTATGAGAGCGCAATGATACTAATGCCTAAATATGCTCCAGTGATTATGGTGCTATCTTCAATAACCAAGCTGTTTAAATGTCAGTGCGGAGAAAGCTCTTTAGTGGGAGATGAAACGTTATTTTCAAAATGGGCCAGAAGAGCCTAATCAACCTTTTCAAGAATGTTGCCTTGAAACAAACGTGTTGTTATTTTGACAATCTGATAAACATATGCAAAAAGAACCAAAGTGGGAGGTCCTATGAGCAACACTTACATTTAACACCAGAAGGGAGATGATGATGATGATGAGGATGATGATGATGATGATGATGATAATAATAATAATAATAATAATAATAATATTTATTTATACCCCGCCCATCTGGCTGGGCTTCCCCAGCCACTCTGGGCAGCTTCCAACCAAATATTAAAATACAGTAATGCATCAAACATTAAAAGCTTCCCTAAACAGGGCTGCCTTCAGATGTCTTCTAAAAGTTTGGTAGTTGTTGTTCTCTTTGACATCTGGTTCCACCATACAGTACCTCCCCTCCTAGCAGCTGATCACCCGCATGCCATCTAGATACCAGAAGTGATCCTGGTAACACAGACATATAAGCGGTGGAGCATGGGCAGCCTAGGTAGCAGGGTATGTGTGTGTCAGCTTCTAACATCCATGCCCCTCCACTTTTCATATAACAAGTTGTTATTTTTGCTGTTATTTGATTCTCATATCCCACCTCCCAAATAGAGCCTAAGGCAGCTAATCCAGGAAAAAATAGCATAAAAGCAACAATACAGAAAAACAATAAAATGCAACATGATGGGCAGCAGATAGAAGGCTCTCCCATCCAGACATGTCCCAAAGGCCTGAAAGAAAGGTCTTAAGCAGCCACCTAAAGTAACATACATGGAGGACAACTGGATCTCCATCAAGAAGGAGTTCTGCAGCTGGGGGGCCACCACTGAGAATGTCCTGCAGCATGTCACCGCCCTATGGGCCAGGTCCCTGTTTAAAATAGGAACATTAAAGAAATGGGACAGACCCAATAAAAGTAAACATTGGTCCCTCTCCTTGGTAGTCAGACTCTTCTGACAGCTCTCCTTTCTGGAGATGTGGAGAGTTAGAAGCTTCTCTTACACCTGGTGTATTGGAGCTGAATGGTAATTTGTGGTTCTGGGAAAGATCTTAAGCAGCAGACAATCATTCTCATTTGTTCAGTTGGTGCTTGGTTATGTTCCGGCCCAGTGATGCACGTGGCTTGGATTTGATGTGCAGTCTGAGTTGCTAAGCAACCGGCATTATGGGATTGCCACCCGATGCTGCTGAGAAGTGGGTAGCGGAAGCCCCTAGAACTGGTATCTCAAGAGGGAGCGACATATATATGGAGGGGTACCCTTGCACATATTCAATGGCATATAGGATGGCTTGAATGCTTTCACTAAAACAACATTGCCTCCCCCATCCCCACAAAGGAACATTATGTGCTGTGACCGAGTGAGCTCACTTCTAGCCCAGCTAACAGCCACAAAAAAAATTATATACCCCCAAAAAACACACCTCGTCCTTCCCACCCACTTTCCATCTTCTTCTATCTGCTTTGATTGAAAACAGGAGACCAGAGATGCAGAATTTTGCAGAGGCCCCACAGATATAACAGCACAATTCAATTTAATAATCAGAAACCTCTTTCCTCCCCAATAATTATTTTACCCAAAGCACAACATTCAGTGGTGCCCCGCAAGACGAATGCCTCGCAAGACGGAAAACCCGCTAGACGAAAGGGTTTTCCGTTTTGGAGGTGCTTCGCAAAACGAATTTCCTATGGGCTTGCTTCGCAAGACGAAAATGTCTTGCGAGTTCCTGCGATTTTTTTTCGCTCCCCACCCCCTTTTTCTAAGGCACTAAGCTGCTAATAGCCTTTTAGCAGCTAATCCGCTAATCCCTTAAGCCTTTAATAGCCGCTAATAGCCGCTAAACCGCTAATAGCGCTAATCCGCTAATAGGGTTGCTTCGCAAGACGAAAAAACCGCTAGACGAAGAGACTCGCGGAACGGATTCTTTTCGTCTTGCGAGGCACCACTGTATCCGAAGCAGTGATCAGAGGAGGAATGACCACTGGGCAGAACGCAGAGAGAAAAAATGCCATGATGCATCTGCAGCAGCACAACTGGATGCCTTCATCTGCCCCAGCTGCAACAATACATGTCTCTCCTGCATTGGTCTCTACAGCCACAGCAGGCACTGCAACCGCCCAACAGTCTAACCTCACCCCCAAAGGTGCTCCTCCACTGTCTCCCTAGAGAGACGGATGCCAACATGTAAGTAAAAAAACTGATTACAGATTTAAAACAGCAACAGACAAACATAGAAAACACAAGCAGAGCTTTGGGGAAAGGCTGCAGTTAAGTGGCAGAAAGTCGCTGGTATTTCCAGGATGAGGATTCTCTTTGAAGCCCTGTGAAGCTGCTGCCAGTCAGTGTTGACAGTACTGAGCTAGATGGACCAATGCTTTGACTTGGTAGAAGTTAGATTCCTATGTTTTGAAATACGCCACAAGGAAGGGCCATAGCTCAGTGGCAGAGCACCCGCTCTGAATGCAGAAGGTCTCTAGCTCAATCCCTGGCATTTCCAGGCAGGTCTGGAAAGATGGAGATCTGCTGCCGGCCAGTGTAGACAATACTAAGTTAGAGGGACCAATAGTATAAGGCTGCTTCTACAGTTGCTCCTGCCATTACTAGCTTTCCATATTTATCACCCTCTCCTTTCCAAAGGGGCTCAGATAGAACTCTGAGCTGGAATAAAAAAAATTGACAATATCAGGGGAAAGTTCTCCAGTGTTCTGATCACTTAAGCGAAATGTGCCCCCCCCTCCAGGGCTTACCATATATCCTGGGCCACAGGAGCACTTCCCTGTAATACTATCACAATCTGCTCCATTCTGGCAGCGGCAGGCAAGCTGGCAGCTTTCGCCGTAGTATCCCGGAGGACAGGTGTCATTGCAGTAGAGTCCTGCCCAGCCGGCTTTGCAGTTGCATTCTCCAGACAGAGGGTGACAGCTGACAAGAGGAGAGACAGGTATTAATGAGAAGCACCAGTGGGAAGGGGAAAGAGAAGGCATCTGATTATTAAACCGCATCATTTCAGGGCACGGATAACTGAGTGAAACACACACACTCTCAAGACGCCTCTTATCTGCATTCCCAACATCAAATCCCCTACAGCCGGTAGTTGAGCTTGTCGGATGCCACAGAATGCTCACAAACATTTCTGCTACATGGGAGATGAGAGGATATCTGCCCACAACAGAGTGCTGACTGTTTCCACAGTGGAAGTGAAAGGCCACTTTGGCTGGACAAAACCTCAGATACTGTTGAGGGAGTGAGGGGAGGGGTAAGAGGGTCTCTGTGCTATTGGCTGGAAATGGAGGGCAAGAGACCATTGTGCTTGGCACACAGGAAAGCTAAGGGCTGGGCAGACACACAAGCAGAGACCACAAAAGCAGCATAGATAAAGCAGCATAGAGTCAGACACGACTAAACGACTAAGCAACAACAACATGCTATGTCCACATCCTTTATACCAGCAGTAAGGAACCTTTTCAGCCTGAGGGCCAAATTCCATCTCAGGCCTTCTAGAGGCCACGTGCCATGGGAAAAGGTTGGCTGGGCAATGGCTGTGGCTTTTAGCTTTGGACTGCAAGCTACATTACAGTCATGAAGAACCCAGAGATTTCTATATCCTGCCCATATCTCCATCGAGACAAGCAAGAGGCACGATTAAGTCCAAATACACATTTCAGTCTGGCAAAAGTACTGAAGGAGGGTGCAGAGCAGGGCTGGTGGAAGGCTTCAGCCTAAGTAAGCTTCCTGAGGGCCTGATAGACAAACCTCAAGGGCCGCATCCCTTCCCTGGGTCTGAAATTCTCCACCCTTGCTTTATGCACACAGACTGTCTCGCCCACACCCTCTCTGTTGGAAGAGACCCTCCTTGACAATCTGGGACAGAAGTACAATGTGGAATCCTCACCAAAAAACATTTTTTTGGCTTTCCTAATTTCCCCTCCCTCCCTCACCGCCTTTGTTTTGTTATCAGCAGAAGCGATTAGTGTATAATGTTGTGACTAAAATTTGCCAAGTTCTGTAGCTGTCATGTGCTTCTTCGGAGGATTCTGGTAACTAATTAAAACAATTCATCAGCTTAATAAAAAAAATCACCAGGTTTCCGCTTGACAAAGCACTCCTCGGAATTATACGCTGCTCGGTTCACACCTCTTAACATTTAGATGAAAAAGTAATAAAAAAAGCTGGAACTGCAACCCCCCCCCATCTCTGCATCTATTAATCTTCAGGTAATGGGAACAGAAAACTAAACAGCACAGAAATAGTTTAGCTTCCCTCGTTTTGCGTTTTTCCTCCTGGCGCGCAGAACCGTACATTTCCAACCAGCTTTGCATTGGGAAGCTAAATTAAATCTTTCAAAACTAATATATGTTCCCAGCAATCTGAATTGGCCTGTTACAATTCAATTGAAAAATACGGCATCCGGTAAGCATTTCAACCGCAAGGCGGAGTCTTTTATAAATAAAAAAAGAGGGGTAGGTTCCCCCCCCCAAAATCTCCTCATGAAATATGAACACTTCATGAATGGTAAAAGATATGTCCCAACCGAAACAAGGGCTGCATGAGATGCAAACTGCAAGGAAAATAGAGTTAAAGCAAACTGACTGCATTCAGAAACAGACCGAGGGTCCCTCTCCCATTTCAAGTCCACTAAACATCCAGTGATATCCCCATGTCTTTTGTTTCTCACTCTCCCCTGCACAAACTCGCTTCCCAGGAAGATTTTTGTTTGCGATTTCATGTGCTATTTACTTAATGCAACCTTCTCTTTGCTTTGCCCTTATTCCAACATCTACCTATCACTGATATAGCAAGAGAGCTACTGAAAGCCGTGTTTACTCCTGTCTGTGGATCTTGATCCTATATTGTTTGGCCACACCACAGCAGGGACAGCTGATGTAGTGCCCTCTAGCTGTTTATTATTATGATTACTATTACTGTTATTACTATTATTATTGATTTATTAAACCACCACCTGAAAGCAATGAAGCAGTTGTTGTTGATGATGATGTATTTATTAATCGTCTTCTAAACCACTGTCTCAAGGTGATTTGCGCATAAGATAATTAAAAACAGCTAAAAACACAAAAACAGCAAATATGTTTAAAATAAGACACTCCCTGCAAAGACCCATTTATCTGCTGGGAAAGCCTCTCAGAACAAAAATGTCTTCAACTGTTTCTGGAAAGTGCAGATAGTGAGTTTCTGTCATATCTCGACAGGAATGCTATTCCCCAGAACAGGCTGAGCCACACTAAAAACCCTGCTCTTTCACATTACTGTGGAAAGGGCTTCTGAAATCTTTGGAACTTACAGGAGAAAGTCTCCCACAGACTGCAGCAATCTATTGGGCGTGGAAGGGGTAAGGCAGTCTCTCAAGCAACCCGGTCCCAAGCTGTATAAGGACTTCTATGTTAGCATCAACACACGGAACTTTGTCCAGTAGCAGATTGGCAGCCAATGCAACTCCTGCAAGCAAAGTGATATACACTGGTGGTACTTTGCCCCCACAAACAACCTAACTGCTACATTCTGCATCAGCTGCAGCCTCTGGACCAACCCCAAGGCTATCCCCACACAGAGTGCATTGCAGTAACCCAGCTGTGAAGTTGCCAATGCATGATCAATTGTGCTCAAGCTAGCCTGGTCCAGGAATCGTACTCTTGGACTACAGCTCTCAAGATCCCCGATGGAAGTTGTTGTGCAAGAGCATTTGGAGGGTGCCATGATGGCTAGAATGGGCCAGAACCCTGGGAACTGGTTGTACATAATTTAAGGAAGAGAACTTAGGTGGGAATGCTAGTACTGTACAACTTCATGGATGGAATTGAACGCATGTGGGAGTTGGGGGGCTTATGCGTTTGTTTTGTTCTTGTTTTTATTATGCATTTTGTGTTTTTATTTTGCATTTTTATGCTGTAAATCACCCTGAGATCTTCAGATGAAGGGTGGTATAATTAACTGATTGATTGATTAAATTCCTACATTTTAATAGCCACAAGGCTGTTTTCGGAGAAGATGAGCTCTCCTTTCTCAGCTTAGGTGCCCCCTTTGTCTCGAAACTTTGACAAGCTGCTGAAGAGTTGCTTGGAAAGTCAAAAGCTGAAATGCCAATGGGATGAATGAAAATAACATCTACGGATCTCTGCCTGCCGCTATCTCTTTTGTTCCACCGTGGTTGAGATAAGACCAAGTAGAATGACAGATTTTTATCAACGGGGAGAGACTAGACTCATTTATTAAGAGGAGCAGATACCATCTGGAGACAAGAATGCTTGAAGACAGTACAAACAGATGGGATGGGGGAAAAGAAAGCCAAGGCAAAGAAACAACCTGGCCAGATCAGAAGCAGTGCAAGGTGCAAATATTCTCTTGGGAGAGTAAATGTTCAGAGGGGCATTTCCCCCATTAAATTTAAAGTCTTGCTTTGAAAAAGCTCAGTCTCTATCCATCTAGATGGCAGTCTTATCAGATGACTTTAAATGGGGAGAAAGGCTAAAGACAGAGTATCCATTCTATAGAGGTTTGGCACCAATATTAATATTTTTATATAAATGCTAATTATTCAAGCAGGACAATATTAGCCTCACATGAGAGCTGATACAGAGTTTGTGCCTGGAATGAGCTCTGAAGTCCAAGCTCTGGTGCATATGACACTACAGTCTGTTTGTTTAGAAGACTTACAGCCTGCCACGTGGGTTCTTTTGCACTATTCAAAAACTTTAATATTTCCCCAGAAGGGCAGATGATGAGCCAGAACAATTTTTCAGCAGGAACTCAGGGGAACTCAGCTCCAGCACTTCTCAGATGGGTGCCATTGCCGGCACCTCTTTTTCTAGAAAATAGCACTGCTAGGAGCCATAGCAAAAGTAGAGAACAACAGAACTAAGACTACCAAGTTACCTCTACGGAGTAGTCAGCAAGGAGAGGGATATGGAACAGCCTTGCCAAGGAAGCTTGCTTGGCACTATTCTTGTAGTCCTTTCATCCCAAGGCGAAGACACCTCTGTTCAGCCAAGTTTTCTTTTTTTAAAAAAACGCTTGTGCAGTCTACTTCTCAGTTTTCAAACCTGTGGCTTTAATCTTTGTGCTCTGTTTTGTAGCATTTATTTAATTTGGAAGTTATACTTTAAATGTATGTTTTGGTTAGCTTCCCTGTATTGGGAAGGTTTTTATGTTTGATGTTTTATTATGTTTTTATATGTTCTGGAAGCTGCCCAGCGTGGCTAGGGAAACCCAGTCAGACAGGCAGGGAATAATAATAATAATAATAATAATAATAATAATAGTAATAATAATAGTAATAATAATAATAATAATAATAATAATAATAATAATAATATTGTAAGCCATACAAATAACTGTGTTATGGGACAGCTTACAAATCAATCAATTAATCAACTTTTAAAACACTTTCACCCATTATCTTCTCTGATGTTCAGGATCTGGACACCACACATGGGCGGTAAAAGGTAAAGGTAAAGGGACCCCTGACCATTAGGTCCAGTTGTGGCCGATTCTGGGGTCGCGGTGCTCATCCTGCTTTATTGGCCAAGGGAGTCAGCGTACAATTCCGGGTCATGTGGCCAGCATGACTAAGCCTCTTCTGGTAAACCAGAGCAACGCACGGAAACGCCGTTTACCTTCCCGCCGGATCGGTACCTATTTATCTACAGTGGTGCCCCGCAAGACGAATGCCTCGCAAGACGGAAAACCCGCAAGACGAAAGGGTTTTCCGTTTTCAGAGGTGCTTCGCAAGACGAATTTCCCTATGGGCTTGCTTCGCAAGACGAAAATGTCTTGCGATTCTTGCGAATTTTTTTCACTCCCCAACCCCTTTTTCTAAAGCGCTAAGCTGCTAATAGCCTTTTAGCAGCTAATCCGCTAATCCCTTAAGCCTTTAATAGCCGTTAATAGCCCTTAAACTGCTAATAGCGCTAATAGCGCTAATCCGCTAATGGGCTTGCTTCGCAAAACGAAAAAACCGCAAGACGAAAAGACTCGCGGAACGGATTCTTTTCGTCTTGCGAGGCACCACTGTACTTGCACTTTGACGTGCTTTTGAACTGCTAGGTTGGCAGGAGCTGGGACCAAGCAACGGGAGCTCACTTCGTTGCGGGGATTTGAACCTCCAACCTTCTGATTGGCAAGTCCTAGGCTCCGTGGTTTAACCCACAGTGCCACCCGCGCAAATACCGCCAATTCCTCATTTTGTTCCTCAGCCCAGCAATGGGCTCTTCCACTGCCCACATTCAACAAACATGCATCACTGCTTGTACCAAGTTCAGGAGTTGCTCCATGCTGGAGATGGAGTCACTGGACTTGCCCAGAAAAAAAATCCACTCCTCCATCTTTTCCTTCCCACTCCCTTCCCAAAAGAAGCTTTCTTGTTTCTTAGCTATCACTCTCAGCTAGCAAGAGACATGATGCACATACCTGACTGTGTTTGGCACATGGCAAGGACACCGCTTGTTGCATTTCAGTCCATAGTATCCCTCAGGGCACATCCGCTCCTGGCAATGGATCCCTTTGAAGCCTGGGTCGCACAGGCAGGCCCCGTTGATGTGGTAGCACTTGGCTCGGTTCTCGCAGTTGCATTTCTGCATGCACTGAAAGCCGAACGTCCCAACAGGGCACTCCTCCTGGCATCTGCAAAGGAGAAGAAGCAGTGGCAGGTAGAGGCTCAATGTAACTGGAGACATGGGAGAGCTTCTAGCAAACCAGTCAAGTTTAAACAGCACCAGGCCCAATAAAAATCTGTAGCTCAGCGGCAGTTTGCATGCAAAATGTCCCAGCATCTCCATATAGGACCAGTAATGAGCCCTGCCTGAAACTCTGGAGAGCCAACACTGGTCAAGGTGTGCAGTTTTGAGTTAGATGGGCCAATGGTAAAGGAAAAGGTAAAGTGACCCCTGACCATTAGGTCCAGTTGTGACCGACTCTGGGGTTGCGGCGCTCATCTCGCTTTATTGGCCAAGGGAGCCGGCGTACAGCTTCCGGGTCATATGGCCAGCATGACTAAACCACTTCTGGCGAACCAGAGCAGCACATGGAAATGCCATTTACCTTCCCGCCGGAGTGGTACCTATTTATCTACTTGCACTTTGACGTGCTTTCGAATTGCTAGGTTGGCAGGAGCAGGGACCGAGCAACGGGAGCTCACCCGTCATTGCGGGGATTCGAACTGCCGACCTTCTGATCAGCAAGTCCTAGACCACCAAAAGCCAGTTGCTGGGAATCACAAGTGGGGAGAGTGCTGTCTGCTGTTACACTCAGCACCTTCTTGTGGGCTTCCCATGGGCATCTCATTGGCATAGGACAATGGGCATCCGATTGGCCACAGTGAGAACAAGACACTGGGTTGATAAGCCTTTGGCTTGATCCAGCAGGGCTCTTCGTTTTTTCACATGTACAGGTTTTCCTTCAGTCATTTTTATGCCCTTCTTACGAGCTTCCAGGTGCATCAGGTTGGTGCATCAATCCAGCTTGATGGCTACCAATAATATAGCAAGATCCTCTTGCTTGACCCAGCAAGCCAATTCTCATGTTCTAGTTCTGTGCAGGTGGTGATGTTGACAAGGAACAGACTAGATCCAGAGCAACAGGCCAGCAAGGAACAGCAAGCTTTCTAAAGCTGCCTTGTGGCACTGTGGGCTAAACCACAGAGCCTAGGACTTGCTGATCAGAAGGTTAGCGGTTTGAATCCCTGTGACAGGGTGAAATCCCGTTGCTCAGTCTCTGCTCACCTGCAACTGGACCTAATGGTCAGGGGTCCCTTTACCTTTACCAGTGGAGGCAGAACATAGCCACCATAGCTAGTAGCTCCTGCATCATCCTGTCCATGCCCTAAAGTCATATGCCAATGCTCTCCTCTGAGAGCTCCCCTCTGTCCAAACTGAGACTAGGAAAGCTGGAGGACTGTTATCTTTTCAAATTCCCAAACAAAATGACCTATTCAGACAAATGTGCATATTGGAAAACAGCAACGTACTGGAGTTCACACTTCTTCAAATATTGCATTATGGGTCTTGGCATTTGAATTTATAAAAATACACTTTTTAAATATGTATTTTGAGAGGATGAAAAGAAAATGCCATAGATGAATGTAGAAATGGTCTGGTTGGCAGCCTGGAACATTGAATAGTGGCATTACATGCCAAAGCATTTTTCTGTAGCCCCCCCCCCCCCCGATTTTGCCACTAATAACCATGATCTTGATAAAAGGCAGCGCAAATGTACTGGTTCCTCCAGCAGTAAAGCCAGGCTCCTACTCGAGAAGCTGCAACACAGTGCCACGCAAGGGATCGGCGCCTAAGCCACCTCCTGAGTTCTGAAACTTGCCCTACCCTGCAAGAAGCTCACATCTTCGTCTGAAATGATCTGCCATGAAGGACCACTATGTCGTATTATTAATAAAGTCTTATCGCATGGGCAGCAGGGACTGGAAATTGCCCAATCAGCATTCATTTAATCCTGCCATTGATTAAAATGTTTACTGTAACCTCCACGCAGAGAGGAGATTGTTAAATGCCTTTTGTGGGTCATTTCGCAGACGGCACCAGAGAGAGTTAAAATATGATGATCAGGGAGAAAGGATTTAAACACGCAATGCTTGCCTGGGAAAGCGGGAGGGGAATGGCAATGAAATTGGTTGATGCAAGAGGAAAAGTGCTATTGCAGCTGCTGGCTCCACTGAATATGTTTCCCCCCCTGAAACAAACAACGTCCCATTGCTGTATATTCTTACATCAGATTTTACACGGCAATGATTCTCAGTTATTTTCAGTGGAACAGCTATTGCAACACATCTGCAGTTAGGGACGTGCAAAACTGCCTATTTCAGTTTCTTTTGGTGCCTTATTTTTCCAGGCTTAAGTTCAGTTTGCCACATTTCAGCATCAGCTTGCTGAAAATTCACCAGAACTTTAGAGTGCCTTTCTCCTAATATTTACACTTTCGTGCACACAGTTTTGCAAGGAAGTTCTCCTAATATAACATAGTACTACTATGCCACATCAGCTGTCATCGCTTCTGTCACAGAATCCTGGGAGCTGTAGTTTCTTACACATGCTGAGAGTTGCTAGGAGACCCCCTTAGGTAAAGGTAAAGGTAAAGGTAAAGGGACCCTGACCATTAGGTCCAGACGCGGACGACTCTGGGGTTGCAACGCTCATGTCGCTTTATTGGCTGAGGGAGCTGGCATACAGCTTCCGGGTCATGTGGCCAGCATGACTAAGCCGCTTCTGGCAAACCAGAGCAGCACACGGAAACGCTATTTACTTTCCCGCCGGAGCGTTACCTATTTATCTACTTGCACTTTGACGTGCTTTCAAACTGCTAGGTTACCAGGAGCAGGGACCAAACAACGGGAGCTCACCCAGTCACGGGGATTCGAACCGCCAACCTTGTGGTTGGCAAGCCCTAGGCACAGTGGTTTAACCCACAGTGCCGCCCGCATCCCGGAGACCCCCATACCAACGTACAATCCACGGAGTTTCCTGAGAAGGAGGATTGCTAAACCATGTTGGGAACTGTAACTCTGGGAGGGGAATAGAGGTCTCCTAACAACTCTCAGCACCCTTAACAAACTGCAGCTCCCAGGGTTCTTTCTGGGGAAGCCATGACTGTTTATAGTTTTATCATAGTGCTTTAAATGTATATTGTGGACAAGACCTGAAGTTAAGTTCGAAAGAAGCATTCTATTGCTGAAAGGAACCGTTGGCTGAGGGTGCTTGATAGCAGTCTGTATGTGTGAGGTGACCGCCACAATTTCTCTGGTTTGCAAATGTGCCCATGTGCCCCCAAAGCTTGCCAATCCCCTGGGTTACCACTTGATGCCGGTTGATTTGCATCCCTTCTGTTTACCACTGAGACTTTCCTTGCTGCAAAGTTTGCAGTGTGTTGTTTCAGCTAACGCTGAGGTAGGACGGAGCTTCCCTGCCTGCGTAGTCTAGAAAGCATATACAGCTTTATGACACTAAAGGCAGGCAAAGAACCATTTCCCCTGCCACACTGGTATTTAAAAGCACAGATGCTTGCTTTCTGTTTGCAGATCTTATTGGCAGGCCCGAAAGCATGGCGAGATGTCTGGAGAGCTCGCTTTCCAAGCGCAGCCTACAGATTTGAGCAGAAATGTAAAATACTCCGCAAGATGAATAGAGTAGTCAATACCGTACTATATCATCCTATATTTATAGATGAAACCAAGTGGGAAAGAGCATCTAGAAATGAAACATCGATGACCTAATCTATTTACATAATTAGCTACCCTCTTGCCCCCAACCCAACCGCTCTCCTAACTGTTTAACCAACTTATTTATCTGGAGATCAAGCACCCCCCTGCAAATGAATTTTATGCCACAAGAAACCAATAATGGCTCCTTTGGAATGTAAGGATCATCGCTGTAGGAATTAACTTGCTGCAGAAAATGTCATCACTTTGCAACGTATCAATCTAATGGGCCTGCAACACCATTAGCAGCCAGATGCATTGCTCAATTAAATTACTCAACAAGCGACTAGACCATCGTCATGTTTCTTGTTCTATTTTACATGGCTTCCTTCTTATCTGGGAAGAGCCGCATTATTATAAGTGCCATTGAAGTTTAATAAGTGCACAATTATTTGGGGTTGGGTTAATATATGTGCCAGCTGTAGAATTAATAGCTACAATTTCACAACGTATTAAACATTATGATGCCCTGTTAAACACGTTACATGCACAAAACAATATTTGTTTCTTCCACAACAAGGGTGGGGGAACTTTCTGACGTGGGGGGGGGGAAGGGAGTTGATATCTTTACCTGGTTGTGCCCCATGGGCAAACCTAGACAGGTGGTTTGCCCCACCCATCTGTCAAAATCCCTTAAGCAGAGTTCCCAACTGGGCAACAGCCACTTTGGGAAGCATGGCACTTGGGGCTGGCAAAGTGCTTCTTTCTCTTCTCCTACCAGCTGATGGCATAAGTGTCATCCACTGATTGACAGGTAGGCATGCGGCGGGGGTGTGTGTGAATGGCTTTGTGGGCCAGACTGCATCTCCTGGAGGACCAAGATTAGCTTGCAGGCTGAAAGTTCCCCAGGCCTGTTCTGAAGCAAGAGTGAGGAATCTGTGGCCCTTCAGATATCCTGTGGGGGAAGGAGCATCTCCACCTCCATCGTTCTGCCCGGACACTGAGGTCCAGCTCCGAGGGCCTTCTGGCGGTCCCCTCACTGCGAGAGGTCAAGTTGCAGGGAACCAGGCAGAGCGCCTTCTCGGTAGTGGCGCCCACCCTGTGGAACGCCCTCCCATCAGATGTCAAAGCGATAAACAACTACCTGACATTCAGAAGACATCTGAAGGCAGCCCTGTTCAGGGAAGTTTTTAATATGTGACATTTTAGTGTATTTTTTATCTTTGTTGGTAGCCGCCCAGACTGGCTGGGGAAACCCAGCCAGATGGGCGGGGTAGAAATAATAAATTATTATTATTATTATATGCACTAAGTACCGGCCATGGTGGCAGTGGAACCCAGATGGAGGACCACACGTTCCCAACCCCCTGATCTAAGGATGCCACAAGAGGAGCTATATTGTGCTGCCAACCCGTTCTCTCGTCAGTGGTAATAGTTTTGTCCAATGGAAAGAATCGAAATGGCACCCAAGAAACCGCAAGCATTTAAAAACTCGGGTGATCATGTTTTTATAAATATCATAATGGAGTACTCACGGGTAACAAAACAGCAAGGAAAATAAACTTGTTCGCTGTAATTGGTGAGATTTGGGGGAATTGTCCTCCCTGCATAAAAGATTCTAATCTTGCAATTCCGCAGCTCAAATACAGTTTCTTGCTGGCTGCAAGACTTGGGAACTGATTTCACATGCTGTATTTCTACCAGAACTGTGGCTTCCAATAATTGGGGTCCACAATGAAAGCATTTGCATTGGATGCTCAGCTCACGTAAATTTCAGTGCAGCAGGGAAGTTATCTGGCGCTATCAACTTGGCGTTTGTTGAGTTATTCCGAATGCACAGGCACGCTCCACGAACCAGAAAAAAGTGAGAAAGAAAAGGGAGCTATTCAGCTCCCACAGGCTTTTGTGACCGAGCTATTTCCCCACAAATATTTATCGAAAAAAAATACATGTTTTATTAACTCTTCTGCAGGACTGTATGCTGTAGGCTAATACAGATTACCTTTGAAGAGTATTAGAAAGGGGATCCGGAAGGGATTGTTGTAAAAGAGCACCCATTAACAGGAACATTTCCTTGATTTATTTAAAAGGTCACCCGCACGTTATTTCACCCAGAATGGGGGATGGGGGAGAGGAATCTTATTGCAGCCCATCAAGCCCAGGGAGCAATAGGGACAGAAATGAAATTGGCTGGTTGGTCCCATTGTTCAAATTAATTGAGAACGGTTTAGTCACAACTTTAGGAACAAAAAAAGGATTTATTTATTTTTTTGGTCCTAAAAGTGAACCAGCAGCCCATCATGAGCTGAACCAGGATTGAAAGCTGCAATTACAATGGGCTTGGCTTCAGCACCCAGTTTCGGGATCCAGGGTGAACTCAGGGATGGAGAATATTTTCATTCCCTTCTGGACAACTTTCCAGTCCTATGTGCCAGTGGTGGGTGGAGCAATTGTTAGACCTTTGTACAGTTGGCTAGTTTCTACACATGCTTGACATGCCCCTCTCTATGCTGCCATTCAGTCAAGGAGGAAGCATTAATGGAGTTTAGAGACACATTCTAGCCAGGCATACACACTTGGGGTGTAGAGCCAGCAAGAAGTTTGGCTTGGGAAGAGTTCCAGGGGCCAGACAAAAGTTATCCAAGGACAAATGCAATCTTCAGTAGTTCGTAAAACCCCATCGCAAAGGAGAAGCAAACTTCTGAGCTCCTAAATTCTTCTCCCGAAAGGCAATGGCTGCTCACCCAGTAAGCACCCCAGCTGAGTAGGGATTTGAATCCTGGTCTTTCACCTCCTAGACTGGCTGAAAGCTCCACACTGGCTGAAATCAACACCTGGTCAGTCAATCTTTTCCTAGGCCAATGAATCAGACCAGCCTGAAGACATTAGCCTGCTCAGTGTAGAAAGTTGGGGGCAAAGTGGGTACACCCACTCCCACATCCTAGTTTATGCCTTCAAGTATCATTTCTGAAAGCATGAATAGAGCTTATGTTTCTCTTTGGGGAAAAGATAAGAGTTTCGCCATTGCCCTTGATAATTATAGTGGTCCTATTGGGGACCTTCACTCAAAGATCAATGAAAGGTTGATGTCAGTCTACAATGGCTGTCCCCGGCTGGTACCCTTCAGATGTTGTGGGACTACAACTTCCATCAACCCCAGTCAGCATGGCCAATAGACAGGGATGATGGGAGTTGTAGTCCACTAATCACCTGGAAGACACAAAGTCAGGAATTGCTGGTCTACAGAAATAAATCATTTGGGACTCTCAGGTGCTTTGAACAGTCCACTCTCCCATCTAGAAATGCTGGAGTGCGGTATGGGAAACGGAGAAATGCAGTGCTTACTCTTGAGGGGATTAATTGGTATAAATGTGTTTCATTTGCATATCTTGTAAACACGGAGAGATCTCCCCATTCAAGTTTATTGCTGCAAATATCTAAATTAAATTAAATTTAATCCATTATGTTTTATAAGGGACGTTAAAAAAAAAGGAAAACCACACCATCCAAGCTGTAATAAAAATGGAGGAGCTTTGCCAAAAAAAATTATAGAAGTGATAAGATCTAGCTATAAAAAAAAGAATGTGTCTCATTTCAGCAAAAGCAATGGGGTGCATGACTATTTATTTATTTAATTAAAAGCATTTCTAAACAGCTTACGATTTCAAAAAATCTCAATCTACAGTGTACACCATGTCTTCCTATATACATAAAAATGTAAGGCTGTCGTCTTATAGTCCCCATTGGAGGATTTGTAGTGTCTCGTCAGAATCCTAGGAAGGGGAGGCTCTAGGGGTTAATGTGGGGATGATATGAGTAGGGTGGTGAGTCAAGTGAGGAGGGGCACAGGGCCCACCCCCAATATAAAATCAATGGGTTGTAGCTGACTAAATTCTACTCTGAGTAGCCCCACTGAAATTAAGGGTGATAAATTCATCATGTCCTTTAATTTAAATAGGCCTACTCACACGAGTAGGACGAACATTGGGTACAACCCAAAACAGAAATATAAACTCAGTTCCGGCACCTCTCAGGTGGGCGCCATTGCCATTATAAGAGAATGAGAGAGGCATTCATGGTGAGTTCCAGCACCTCTTTTTCTAGAAAAAATAGCTCCCCACCTGCCACTTTTCCCCAGGATGATGAGGAGCAATTAATGAGTACTCTTTGGGTTCAGCCAGTCAGCTACAAATCCACCTAACAGTTACCTTTTAATAAATAAATGAATAAATATATGTGTCTGCTAAAAAGTAATCCTTGTTCAATTCAGTGGGACTTACTCCCAGGTAAACGTACACAGGATCAAAGCCTTATCCTCCGAGGAAAAGGAGCTCTTTATTATCGGATTCCATTACTGACACTTTCAAAGGAAAATCTTCTCAATCCCCTTTTAAAACAGTTTTCTTGAAATAGCTTTAGTGTGAAGAATTATATTTGACACCTATTGGGCCAGACCTGATTCATGTGTTTGCAAGGACTTCAAGAGATATATGTAAATGTCTCCAGCTAGGACTTTTTACTTCTCTATGGGATCTGAAGCTCCTTCTGTCAAAACGAATAAGGCTTGAACAAGACCCAGGAGCCTTTGTACTCTTAACATCTGGGAGGATTTGCAGGTTTTCTTTTTGCATTGTTTTCTTATCAAGTTATGTATGGCGTGTGCTTAAAATATGTGTGTGGTGCGAGGCTTAGTGGTTAGAGTGTCAGACTAGGACCTGGGAGACCAGGGTTCAAATCCCCACTCGGCCATGAAGTTTGCTGGGTGACCTTGGGCCAGTCACACTCTCTCAACCTAACCTACCTCACAGGGTTGTTGTGAGGATAAAGTGGAGAGGCAGTGAAGGTGTGTATGCCACCCTGAGATCCTTGGAGGAAAGGTGGGAAACAAATGTAAAAGTTTAAAATAACTCAAATACTGTTAAATGTTTGCTTTCTCTTTTTATTGATTTAAATAGTGCATCTCTCTGTATTTGTTAGACTTTTTGGGGGCAGGGGAAGGGTTCATACATCTTGCCAGGAGCAAAAGTAGGTGCAGCAATTAATGCCAATTTTACCTGTGAGCATAGGGACGCGGGTGGCGCTGTGGGTTAAACCACAGAGCCTAGGACTTGCCGATCAGAAGGTCGGCGGTTCGAATCCCCGTGACGGGGTGAGCTTCCGTTGCTCAGTCCCTGCTCCTGCCCACCTAGCAGTTCGAAAGCATGTCAAAGTGCAAGTAGATAAATAGGTACCGCTCTGGTGGGAAGGTAAATAGCGTTTCCGTGTGCTGCTCTGGTTCGCCAGAAGCGGCTTTGTCATGCTGGCCACATGACCCGGAAGCTGTATGCCTACTGCCTTGGCCAGTAAAGTGAGATGAGCGCCGCAACCCCAGAGTCAGTCACGACTGTACCTAATGGTCAGGGGTCCCTTTACCTTACCTGTGAGCAGTAGGCTCACACTCACATACCTCGCTGCATCCTCCATCCAGGTAAGTAAAAAGCATTAGCAGGATGCAAGGATTCATTCCAGCCAGGCACAAAGGAAACTGCAAGCAGGGCCAAGGTGGGGTGTAACCTGGGGAGGAGCCCAAGTGCCAGACAGAAAGGCCTTGAGGGCCACATTTGCCATCCCCCTGGACCTGAGGTTCACCATCTCTGACAATGGGACTTTGCTAATTGAAGTTTCATTGGGTTGAAAGAGTTTTAACTGGCAATCCACACACAGGAGAATGACGTTTTCTACCTGCTACCTCCATACCTACCTGTCTCCCATATAACCTGCAGTGCATAGGCAAACCCCCGTCACATGATCGCATTGCCCTCCATTATGACATGGGCAATCCTGGCTGCAGTTAACCCCGTATGTTCCTGATGGACACGGCTGGGCACATACAAAGCCCTAGGTAGGAGGAGACAGAGAGAGAAAAACAGTCATTTCAGGTTAACATCATTTCAGGTTAACATGGAGAAAAACAAACAAACAAACAAACAAACACATTGTACTTAGATGTGCATTAAAGGAGGTGCTTTGCATTTCATGCCATCTAATAAAGTGCTTGCCACTTTACCAGTATGTACATATATTAAATGCATATTTTAGTTTGGAAGTCATATGAGAATGTAGGATAAATGTATGCGAAATGACCACGTTAGGGTAAACTGTGTTCATAAATGTCTGTTCTGCCAAGGAATACATAGAAAGTAATGTGAATTGTAATACAAAGTAATACAAAGTAATGTGCTTTTTAAAAATTGCAGATTCATGCAGTAATGGTACAGAATGGACTTATGAATGAATGCAAGAGGACATGGAAGCATACTGAGCCTTCCATTCATATGCCACACGAACCACCCAATTTTTACCAGTAGTTGCTACCACTGAGAAGCTATGGGGTTCAATTCTGCTTGGAAACCCTGCCAAGCCATGTTGTCACTGCCACAACCGTCGGGTCAGGTTCCCCCTCTTCATTGGATGAGGCCAGGGGTTCTGAGTGGGAGAGGGAATCACCCTAGGTGTACACAACCACTCAGAAGGCACACTGATGCACACTGTCTTCCATCAGCCACAGCTGGTGACCCATTGACACCCCTATCTAGACAAAGATAACCTAACTTCTGTTGTCTATGCTCTGGTAACCTCTACTGCAACACATTATACATGGGGCTGCCTCTGAAGATGGCTCAGAAACTTCAGCTAGTGCAAAATTAAGTGGACAGGTTGCTCACCGGAGCAAGACAGTTTGAGTATATTACATTGATTCTGGCTGTCTGTTCATTTCCTGGCCCAATTCATAGTGCTGGTTTCACTTATAAAGCCTCAAATACCTCAAGAACTGCCTCTCCCCATATGCACCAACCAGAACCCTGCGATCATAATCTGAGGTCATTTTTCATGTGCCTTCTCCTTGAAAGATCCAGAGGGTGGTAACATAAGAACGGGCCTTTTCTGTGGTGACTCCCCATTTGTGGAATGCTCTCCCCAGGGAGACTCATCTGGTGCCTTCATTATATACCTTTAGGCACCATGTATTGTGTGTTCTCATTTTCTATTTTTACATTGTAAGATATGGATTGACGGATGAAGGGTAGTATTCAAATTAAATAAATAGTAATAATGATAATAGCAGATGAATCTCAGTTCAATATTTGCAATAGGACAGTGTCTTCCACCATACCTTATGGTAAGGGGCCAGCGTAGGGGTTCTAGGGCACAATGTGTGGCACATACAAAACTTTGTCCTCCCACAACTCACTGCCATTTCGCCTCTTGTAGTATCTGTCACCTGAGGCAGTTGCCTCACTCGGCTTAACAGTAGGACCGGCCCTGCCTCTCAGCCAAGCACCTTAAAGCATTTTAGGCGGGAGAGGGTGGTAGTGGAAGAGGAAAGAATGAACAGTTCTCAGGGCAAATAAAAAAATCACAGCACATCTCAAAACGGGAATAGGAACGGCTTCGTATTTGCCTTCCTCTGACAGTTTCTTCACTCATAGGCCAGGAAGATTTGGCAATACCAACAACTCCAGAATGGAATACAGTGGGTCTCACTAATCATGAAGAAGGACTCTGAAAGCCTATCCTAACTTGTATGATTGCTGGCTCTTCAGCTGTGGAAGGGATAGCTTGGCCTCAATTCAAGAGCATCCGGGCCCTGCCGTAACCATGTGTTAACCTGAATCTCTCTCCAGGAAGGCAAGTTGCCCATTGATCATGATAATAAATGTCTTTTCTCATCATGTTTCAAAGAGGAGAGGATTTCTATCAGCAAATGATGAGGAAGCAGTGCTCCAAGATGCATCCCCTCAAGAGAGGTGTGAATCTTTTGGCACAAACGTGCATTTAGGGAATACAAAATGCCCATCTCCCGAGGATCAAATGTCAGAGCAAAGTTGCAAGCAATTTTATGCATCTCATCAACACAGTTTGTTCCATCAGCAACTTTGCAAAGACTTCAGGCTTGTGTGTTCCTCAACGCCCTTCCCCAATGTCATCAACTGCTGCCGAGCAAAGCAAAAGATGGTCCCAGCACCCCCCCCCCAACACTTCATTTAAGTCAGAACAAGGATCAAACGGCATTCTCCTCTCCAACAGAACAGGTGCGCTGCAAGGACTTTGGGGCAATCAAACATGATCTTGAATACACAGCAGAGCCTGAATGAAGATTAGGTACAACTTCAAACTTTCAACCACTCTCTTCTATTCATAACCAGGGTGTCAGATAATCACTTCCATCATGCAGTGCACAGCTGAACTTCAGAATTTGCTCCCACAGAAGCTTGGATGGCTTTAAACTGGGGTTGGACAAATATATGAAGGATAAGCCTATCAATGCTTAGTAGCTGCAACAAGAGGCAGTAATACATTTAAATACCAGTTGCTGGAGACTGCAGGAGGGGAGAGTGCTCCTGTGCTTGGGTCCTGCTGGTGGAAATACCACAGGCAGCCTCTGTGAGAACAGGATGCTAGACTAGATGGGCCATTGGCTCTTTTCAGACCTTTCAATGTGTCAGGAGTCCTTGCAGGAGCCAGCCCTGTGACCAATAGGACTTTGCAGGACTGGGGCCTTCCTAAGTTTGTTCTGAAGAGGCAAGGCGCAGCTGCGTAACCCACAGCACCTGCTGGCAAGAGCCGGGGAGGGATATAAGGTCAGCATTTCCCTTTGGCTCTTTGCCACAGCAACACGTTTCCTGCCTTGCTGCGTTTGGCTTCTTGCTTCCTGATCCTCGGACCTCGGCTCCTTGACTCCTTGCTTCTCGACCCTCAGACCCTTGACTTCGTGACTCCTTGCTTCTCGATCCTCGGATCCTTGACTTTGTGACTCCCTGCTTCCTCACCCTCGGGTCCCTGGCTTCTGGACTCTCGTTCCTGCTCCCACCCTGCCATCTTGTCCCTAGTCCCGATGTCCTCAGCCGGGACTTCGACCGCCTGTAGACCGGACTGTGACACAATGCACCACAGAAGTGCAGGGGGGCAGTGGAGGGAAGGGGCTCTCCCAGACAATGTGTTTATTTAGCATTCATCTCAATTGTTTGTTGGGAGGTTAGACAGTGCTGCACCAAACATTCCACATTTTCCTGTGCATCTTCCGATCACATTTCTTATTGCAAAAGTCTTATCTTTGAGGGAGGCAGGTGTTGTGCAAGAGCTCCCAATCAACTGCGGTTGTGCCACCTGAACTTTCTAGTATGTGATTGAATCCCACGCCAAAAGAGCGACACTCTGGAGATGACCAATGATTCCACTTCACACGAGTGACTGTGAAAACAGAACTGAAAGACCTTCCTCTGGGGTAGATGCCAAACACAAAAAACATGAAAACGGGCAGGGGTACCATTCGTATGTTTGGCATGAAATCTTGGCTCTATTTGAGATTGCAAAACCTAAAGGAGAACAGGCTCTGGTGCTCACTGATATAAGGCTCCTTACTGTAGTTCAGTGTGTTTTAGAGTGGAACAATCTTTCTTTAGGAGCTTGTGATTTCTTAAAATTCAGAAGCGCTTTTCAAAACCTGAACAACTCAGGAATCAGCTTGAAAAACAAAGCAATTCTTCTCCCTCATTCATCCATTTTGAACCTCTGCAAATAAGATGGGGAGAGAGCAGGGGGGGAGGGGTTTCAAGGTCCTGAAGGAGGAGTATCTTTTGTGGAAATGCATTGAACTACGACAAAGTTTTGCCTCGGTGAGCCTTGTTTTGTTCATTTGAGATGCCTTCCCCCTTTTTCTTGTGCTCCCTTTGAGATAAGCCTAATAATGCTGTCACAGACAAGGAGAGTCAGTAGGGACTCAGTTTTTGAGGGTAGCCCCAAGCAATGCAGCCGGAGAGAGCCCCATAACTGTTCTGCGGAGAGTTGGAGACAGAGTTGCCTGACAATGGACATGAACAGAGGGAATTAATAAAGGGGATGCTTGCACTCTAGGCAGAGTCCAACTTAGCCAGAACATGCCTCAACTTAGAGCAGCCTTTGTCAACCAGGTGCACTTTAGATGTTTTGGGGCACACCGCCATCAGCCACAGCCGGCACAGTCCATGCTGGTTGAAGCTGGTGGGGGCTGATCCTCCAAATCACATAAAGGTAATGGGACCCCTGACCATTAGGTCCAGCTGTGGCCGACTCTGGGGTTGTGGCGCTCATCTCGCTTTATTGGCTGAGGGAGCCGGCGTACAGCTTCTGGGTCATGTGGCCAGCATGACTAAGCCACTTATGGCGAACCAGAGCAGCGCCCGGAAATGCCGTTTACCTTCCCGCCGAAGCGGTACCTATTTATCTACTTGCACTTTGACGTGCTTTCAAACTGCTAGGTTGGCAGGAGCTGGGACCGAACAACAGGAGCTCACCCCGTCGCAGGGATTCAAACTGCCAACCTTCTGATCATCAAGTCCTAAGCTCTGTGGTTTAACCCACAGCGCCACCTGCGTCAGAATTGTAGAGTTGGAAGCGTCACCTATTCCATCCCCCAGCAATCCAGGAGTCTTGTTGTCTGGCATGGGGCTTGAACCTACAACCCTGAGATTAAGAGTCTTGTGCTCCACCAACTGAGCTATTCCACAGGATGCCAAGTTGGCAAAGGCTCTAAGAAACAAGAAGAGCCTGATGGCCCATCTAGTCCAGCATCCTGTTCTCACAATGGCCAACCAGATGCCTCTGGGAAGCAAACAAGCAGGACCCGAGTGCAACAAGGCTCTTTCGTCCTGTAGCTTCCAGCAACTGGTTTTCAAAAGCATCATTGCCTTTGACCGTGGGGAGAGCATAGTCACTGTGGCTGGTGGCCACTGGTAGCCTTCTCCTTGCATGCCATTGCAATAGATCATTACAGTTAACAGTAACAGATTATGGTAAAGCAGTAGTGGCCAGCTTAGTGGGGCAGAGGCATAGAGCATTGTCGCATCTCTCCTGGGTGGGGTTTGGTGGGGAGGCAAGATTGTGGCTGTGCAGACACACCAGCAACAGTGTCAGATTGGCTCTGTTGCTGCATCTGATCCAAATCCTGCTCGGCTTCATCTGGGGTAGCTGCACTGATCCCTGTGCCAGACAGAGTGGCTCTTGTTTCCACCACACTGCCTGCTATTGCTGTAAAGCTGGATTTCCTGCTAGATTCTTCGTCCTACCGAGCAGGCATTCTATCTGAGAACAGGAGCAATGCTATCTTTAAAAGGAGGGAACTGAAGGGTGGGGAGCAAGAAAGAGACAGAGAGCACACGCTGATCTTCCTTTTCAATCTCCTGCTTCAACTGGGAACCTGATTCCTCAGGGAGCAAATCTCTTGGCAGAGCTGCATTTCATCATACGCACCCCAGGGGAGCGTAGAAACTGCTGTTCTCTTGCGATGGTTTCTGGTCCCAGGTGAAATCAAGTTGGAGTCGATGTATATTAATAAACCTGAAGTTGCAAATGTCTTCAAGGAATACTGGTGCCTGCATAGCGTATATTCTACATACGCCCAAAGCACACTAAACATGCATTCAAAATGTCTACAGCCAAAGACAGGCCTTCTGCGGAACACAAGGCCACGAGGACAGTAGCACCTTCTTTCCATTTCTCCATTCCTGGCTTGCTGCAGCCAAAACTGTCCTCCAAACATCAAGGGTTAAAAACACAAAGCAAGAAAAGAATAAGGAAAAAGTTTCTCTCCCCCACACAGACACACACAGTGGCTGTGCAGAATCTTTTTCCTCTTTCATGAAAGCCCTGGAGAGGCCCTTTAAACTTAAAATCCCAACATTTGCAAGTGGAGTGCTTTTGCTTCTAACTGCCTCTGCTTCCCCCAGAGCTCCTGCTCTGCCTCTTTCAGAGTGTGCATGTCTGTGTATGTGTGTTTTAAGCTCAGCTCAGTTCAAAAGCAGGCACTGTTAACTGCAGGTTTGTCCCCAGGGAACCGAACAGCTAAGGATAGGGTTTTCAAGAAGCACCCCTGGCCTTTGGAATGCATCTCTCTGTTTCTTCCAGGCAGCATCAGTGCAGACAGCCTCATTTACGGTCCACCCACCAACTGAGTAGAATAGAATTTCTACAGCTTACACACCCCCACCCACATGGTAGTGCACTTTTGACAGTCTCTCTGGCTGTACTTCTGCAGGCACACACCTACAGGTAATATTGCACCACCAGCTTCAGGGTGATGTGCAGCTTATCTGCTTGATGGTGCGGCACCATAGGTCCACTGCACACAGCTTAACATCCATGCTCAGGCAAGCCACAGAATCCAGACCACAGGCTGGCATCATCAGTTGTGCTGGATTCAATTATTCAGTACCCACTTGCTTTCTGTATTTAGCAGTTTATGACACAGCCTCAACGATGTCCTTCTGTAAGCTGTATTGCCCCCCTATGCTCCTTTGTGAGGAAGTGTGGGATATACATATCTATATGAATTTAATAAATAAAGAAAAGAAACATTGCCTCCAGTTGTTATGCACCTTTTTTAATTGCAACTCTGTCGTTTGTATTATTACGCTGCTGTTTAATATTATTTTAAAATATTGCAAGAAATTTGCCTGGGGGTTATTGTAGTTTCCCTGGGGTTACGGCAGTTTCAGGCATGGGAAAATGTGATGGTGTCAAGTGAGGGAACAGGAAGGGTCAGACATTTAAAATCCACCCCTGCTCCAGTCCATCTTCCAACCCAAATAACCTAAGCTGTCCTAGCAATGTGCCCTCTGGCAATGAGGTGCTGTTACTCAGTGTCTGTCCAAAAGAAAACAATTGCTACCCCAAACTTGATTGTGAACACAGAAACATAGGAAGCTGCCTTATACCAAGAGAGATGGGGCAGGGCACCTGGAGATGGGGATTTCGATCCAAACTACTGGAAATAAATGAATCATCCGGAGCATCAGGATGTTTTTCATACATTTTTTTATATATCTGTATTAGGCATTATTCTATCTCCTGTTCAGTTTTAAGGTGTTCAAGTTGGATTGGTTTATTTCTATTGTTTTATACAAATGTGTTTGGATTGGGGGGTTGGTTTTTTTGGCATTTATTTCCAACTGTTTCTCATCTGTACTTTTTTGAGTGGCTATACTTAATTGTTCACTTTGGGAACCATGTTGTGGGAAGGTGTCAGACAAACGATGGAGGTGGTGATGCCAGCATTGCAGAGGATTGGGCTAGAAGACATTTTGGGTCTGTTCCAACTCTTTCATTCTGTGATTCTGCAATGATGACGGTGGTGATATGGACCAGACTGAACACAGCTGAGAGCTTATTATGAAACCAACTTTGTGATGGTGGCAAAACACAACAGAACGTAACCAATGGGTTGGGTCCAGCAAGGTTCTGCTTAGAGTAGTCCCACTGACATTAAGGGGCCTAAATTAGACCATTCATTTCAGTGGATCTACTGTGAATAGGATTCTGGATAGCTGAGTCAGTAAAGCATGAGACACTGAATCTCAGGGCCATGGGTTTGAGTGCCACATTGGGCAAAAGATAGGGGGTTGGACTAAATAACCTTTGCGGTCCCTTCCAACTTTAAAATTCTATGAATCTATGAGTCTATGATTCTATGGCTAACACTAAACACAGTCCAATGCTTCTCTACTAGCCTTGCATCCTGGGGAGCAACCCTAATTGTAACAGTGGTAGTCCTGCCATTCAGCACTCTCTCCACCCTTCCAAAATTCACCAGGGGATCCATGGGGAGAAGAAGAGTGCGCAGTTCAGCACATTCCTGCCATAGCTCAGAGCTTGTCACGATTGTTCCAGCATGGACCTGGTGGCTCCTCACTCCCCACCCCCATGTAATCCACAGCTTCCAGCCATCTTCATAGCCTTTCATGGTATTAACTAGGAAGGATCCCCAGAGTCTGTCTGACACCCCTTCCCCTGCCTTTCCCTTTCTCTGCCCAATTCCAGCAGCGGGACTTGCCAACAGGCTAATTGTCAAATGATGGAATGATGCCAGGGAACGGAGCGCAGCTGAATGAAGCCTTGGCAAATCCAGAGGGAGTTAATTATCACATTATTGATACAGATTTAGATTTGGAAAAGGGGGAGAGAAAAAGAGCGCAGCCTTTCCGCCCCCCCTCCCTTGACACACAGAATTAAAGGTGCGAGTAATAATGCGCTGCCTCGAAGCCAATCCCCGGCAGCCCCTCTTAACACAAGTAAAATTATGCCAGAAATGAGCAAGATTATGCGAGCGGGAGGGAAAGAATTGCATTGACCTCTGTAGCAGACCTCCCTCTGACACAGTGCAAACACTCCCCAGAGCCTCTGAGTTGCAGCATTCATGCCTTCTCTTTCTGTGACTTTGGACGCCTCTTGTTCTCATCCATCTCATTTGAATCTTCCTCTTCCTCCCAGGAGCTCATTGGTGGCCTGAGAGCCTCCACCCCACACTGACCACGTTTTATGCACAGACCACGTTTTATAGTTAGGCTAAGAGATTATGGGCTGCGGTAGGATCACCTGGGGAGCTTCATGGCTGAGGGCAAATGGAAGCCAGATCTCCCTGATAAAGAGCCACATGCTTCATCTCATTGTTAGGCTCAGGTAGAAGGAAAAAGTGTGATTAGTTTATCTTTCTCATAAATCATAGAATGACAAAATTGTAGAGTTGGAAGGTGTCCAAAGGGTCATTACTCCAAACCCCTGCAATGACACGGAACTCAGCCCCAACTTTTGATGATAATGATGGTGATGATAATAATAATACAGTGGTACTTCGGGTTACATACGCTTTAGGTTACATACGCTTCAGGTTACAGACTCCGCTAACCCAGAAATATTACCTCGGGTTAAGAACTTTGCTTCAGGATGAGAACAGAAATCGTGCTCCGGCGGCGCAGCAGTAGGCCCTATTATCTAAAGTGGTGCTTTAGACCTCTGTCTAAAGTACGGACCTCTGAACGAATTAAGTACTTAACCCGAGGTACCACTGTAATAGTTGTTAGAAGGCCCCTTTTCCCTTCAGAGAACTACATTTCCCAGCATACTCTGGGAAATACAGTCTTTTAAGCCACTCAGGGAATTGAAGTTCTATGAGGGGAACAGGGGCCTCCTAACAACTCTCAGCACCCTTAACAAACTACAGCTCCCAGGGTTCTTTGGGGGAAGCCATGACTGTTAAAGTGGCATCATGCTGCTTTAAATGTATGGTGTGGATGCAGCCTCAGTTCACGCTAGCCACTCAGCACATCTCTTGAGCCTCACTGTCAGTTCAGTGAGTCTGGTGCTCATCCTGGAAAACAGTCCAACAGATCTCTGGGGAGCACTGCCTATTAGAATATGAGACTGGGTGCCATATTTTAAAAGTCACTTACTGAATCTGTCTTGTGCAAATGGCTTGGAGAGGCGTTATGCAAAGCTTAACCCCACCGACATTTATGTGCACTAAAGTATGTTCCAAGGGGTGCATGACTGCAGCTGTAGTCCAATGTTACATACCATCCATCCTGGGGGACAGGCACACTCTCCAGTGACGTGGTGGCAGGTGCCCCCATTCTGGCATGGGCACCGCTGCTCACACTGCGTTCCATGGGTGCCGGGAGGACAATGCTCTTCGCAGCTTCGCAGGTGTTGTCGGAAGCGAGGAGGGACGGACACCAAAATGAAACACAAAACAGACACAGAAACAATTTACATCAGGAAGCTACAAGAGGGCAGCCCACTACAGCGCTGTTGCAGGAGCCCCTACACAAATAATCAAACACTCAGCGAATTCCGATCGATGGCATCAATGGTAAAATGTAGCTATCCGATATTTACTGCTCCAAACAACATTGCTTTTGTTTCAGATCCTTTATTCGTTTTAAGAGCCCTTCACTCAGAAAGATAACCTCTGGTTCATGGGAGCTAAAAGTATTCCCACAAGGGGAAGATTCAGTTGTACACTGGGCAAGCGGTATGGCAAGGTGGGTGGAAGTTATGTGCTGAACTCCCCAAACTCAACAAACATTTGCAATACAGTATGATGCAATACAGGGGACGTGGGTGGCGCTGTGGGTTCAACCACAGAGCCTAGGACTTGCCGATCGGAAGGTCGGCGGTTCGAATCCCCGCAACAGGGTGAGCTCCTGTTGCTCGGTCCCTGCTCCTGCCAACCTAGCAGTTCGAAAGCACATCAGAGTGCAAGTAGATAAATAGGTACTGCTCTGGCGAGAAGGTAAACGGCGTTTCCGTGCGCTGCTCTGGTTCGCCAGAAGCGGCTTAGTCATGCTGGCCACATGACCCAGAAGTTGTATGCCGGCTCCCTTGGCCAATAAAGTAAGATGAGCACTGCAACCCCAGAGTCGGCCACGACCGGACCTAATGGCCAGGGGTCCCCCTTACCTTTACCTTATGATCACCTCTTACGCAAGGTTTGGTTCGAAGGGTTCCCACATATACATGAAAATTGTGCATGCCACACAGATGGTCTGCGAGGGAAACATGTTCACTATGTGATGGTGAGCTTTGCTTCCTTGGTGGGTCACAAGTTGCACAGGGCTTCTCTCCAAAAGAAGGAATCCTAACTGGGCACATTTCAGACAACTGTGACACTAATATTTAAAGCATTATGATGCCCCTTCAAACAGTTATGGCTTCCCACAAACAATTCTGAGAGCTGTAGTTTGCCAAGGGTGCAGAGAGTTGCTAGGAGGCCCCTCTTCTCCTCACAGAACTACAATTCCCAAAGTTCCCTGCAAAGTGGGGTCGATGGTTTGACTCCGAACTGTAGCTCTGGGAGGGGGAACAGAGGCCTCCTAACAACTCTCAAACTACAGCTCCCAGAATTCCTTGGGGCAAGCCGTGGCTACTTAAAGTGGTATCACCGTGCTTCAAATGTACATTGGGAATGTGGTCCTAAGAGAAAGCAACTGCTGCAAAGCCCACATGTAAAAGGTTCCCAGCACTCAACTTACAAGACACCTGTGTATCCAGGAGCACAGTGGCACTCCCCGGTCTTATGGTCACAGGTGGCCCCATTGTGACACTGGCACTTCAGCTGGCAGCCTTTGCCGTAACTTCCAGGATCGCACAAGTCCTCGCAGCGCCATCCTTTGTATCCAGTCGCACAGACACAGGCGCCAGTGATGGGGTTGCAAAGTGCTTCGTTCTGGCACTGGCAGCGGTTGCTGCAGTGAGGACCCCAGTGGTCACTATCACAACCTGGAAGCAGAAGGAGGAGAAACACATGCTCATTATGCTGAAGAACACATCACATTAGTGGCACTTCACGTGATCCCTTGGAAGGTTAGGAACAGAAGAAAAGTTGAAGCACTCCCCACATCAAACACACACATACACATATGTAGAAATTATAGCCGAAATTCATTAGAAGCTTTCCTGAGCTTTTTAGCTGTTGTAAGAAAAGGTTTTTTGGCTGTCTTTTATGGTTGTTTTTCACTATTATAAGCTGTATTTTTTTTAAAAAAAATGTTATGTTGCAAATCACTGAGGAAATACTCTAGATGGGTATCTGCATACATTTAATAAATAGCATGAATGTTTTTTCCCCCTCTCTCAACCTTCCTTTGCAGAATTTCATCTTCATTTTCTCCACTATTCCTTTTCTCTTTTTTTGTATTGCCCCCACCCACACAAACACCTTGGAACGATGGCAGGTTTGGAGTATCCTTTAAAAGCAAGACATGGTGTGCTCCCTTGCGAGACTCTCCCTGTGGGACTGGAGGGACTTGGAGACACAGGCTTCTCCTAAATGGCATGGGTCTGTTGCAAACAGCAAATGTAGTGCTGAGTTCTTGGTGATGGGATGAAGGTCATGCGCCCTGGCTCCTCCTCCTCCTCTGCCTCCAGCCCCCCCCCCCTTCTAGATGGTCAATGTCTTCCCCTGTTCCTGGGGAATATCTCCACTCCATAGATGGGGCAGGACATGAAGTCAGTGGCCCTGTCCATCTCCCTTCCCCAGTCTCTAAAGGCAAGGGAGTGGGGGCCCTCCCTCGCAGGCTGCTCCCCACCAAAGGCATCCTTTGTGCCCCCTCCTCTTCTTCCTCATCATCTGAGAGCAGCTGCCACCCCAGCACTGTGCCAATCAGGATTGAGGGGCTCATCACACACACACACACACACCCCCTCAAAGGGAGAAAATATATTGAAAAGCTCACAGAGAATGATAGGGACTTGGGTATGTCTAAAGTAGGCCTTTAGATCATGGACTGGGGCCGTGTTGGCAGAGAGGATAGGGCACTCCAATCTCTGACTGGCTCTCAGGGCGATCGTGTCCCCTGGATTTACAGCAACAGAAAAAAAAGGAACAAGTCCTGGCAATACACCCACTACATCATGCATTGTTTTTACTGCATAGTAAACAGGGATGGATTTATCTCTTTTCCCTATGGAAGGGGATACAGGGATGAGAGAGAGAGGAGCTGTTGTTTCTGCCAATTTCAGACGCTCTCTCTCAAAAATAGACTTGTCTCTTGAACAGGGCTTGGTACGCAGCCATGTTGACCAGGACTCTTGTCCCCTAGGCCTGTTTTTGCCAGGAAAAAGTCTGTTTCCCCCTCTCATAATGTTAGAACTCATGGACATCCAATGAACCTGAATGTTGGAAGATTTAGGACAGATAAATTACAGCATTTTTCGCTCTATAAGATGCACTTTCCCCCTCCTAAAAATCAAGGGGAAATGTGTGTGCATCTTATGGAGCGAATGCAGGCAGGAGGCTCTGCTCAGCACTCCCTTTAAAGAGCCGCATGGGAAAAGCCCCGAAGAGCCGCACACACACTCCTTTAAAGGGAGCGTGGCTCTTGGGGGAGCCTTAGTCGCGCGCAGCCTCTCCTGGGCAAGGGGAGCCTTCATCCCCTGCCCGGGAGAGGCTGCGCACAGCTAAGCCAGAAGCCAGGACAGCCAGCGGGAACGCTGCGCAGCGATCCCTCTTGCCGTTCTGGCTTCTGAGATTCAGAATATTTTTTCTTGTTTTCCTCCTCCAAAAACTAGGTGCGTCTTATGGTCTGGTGCGTCTTATGGAGCGAAAAATACGGTGAGTATTTCTTCACACAGTGCACAGTCAAACCATACTACGCACTTCCCCAGGAGACAACTGCCTTCTCCGGGAGACAGCGATGGCCACTGACTTGGATGGCTTTAAAATGGGATTAGCCAGATTCATGGAGAAAGTAATCAATGGTTACTAGCCACAAGGGCTATGCTCTGCCTCCACAATTGGAGGCAGCAATGCTTCTGAATTTATGGAGGAGAGAGTGCTCTTGTGCTTGGGTCCTACTAGGTTTCCTATTGGGGCATCTGGCTGACCACTGTGAGAACAGGATTCTGGACTAAATGGGCCACTGGCCTAATCCAGCAGGCTCTTCTTATGTTAAGGCTGGGCACAGAAAACAGCAGTAAGGGAGATGATGCCTCTGAGCATAAGCAAAGTGACTTGCCAGGGAATGACCACAAGCAGTCACAGGCTCCCAGGAAATCTTGAGTCTCAACATCTCTGCATTTAGAAACTAAACATTGGTGCCGGACTCCTTATCAGACATCTGGACAAATCTTTCAATCAATTGAGTTAACCCAGTGAGATAGCATCATTAGCACTCTTAAAAGAAAAGAAAAAACACATCACCAGAATTCTTCCTCCAGAGACCATGTAAATAAGGAAGCAACATTCACTACAGCAAAACCAAATCTGAGTATCTTTAAAGGCTCTGGCTTAATTTGACCTTATTTCAGGGTCTCTCTCTCTCTCTGCACGTGACAAAATCCATACTCTTTATATGATGTCTCAGGGGAGCATTATAAATATTCCATCAAAGGTAAAGAGAAGGAAGGGAGAATTCTTGGCTCAACCTGAAAGCCAAGAGAGCCAAATCCTCTCCTCCTTTTGCACCACAAGGCACCCTGGAGCTGCCCAATTTATTTCTAATTTACATCCAGATGAGCAGGAGGTAGAAAGGAGAGGATTCGGCCAGAATAATAAACCATTCCAGAACATTTGGAACATGCATTTTTTATCATTTAAATAAAATACTAATCTTGTAAGGAAGGGAGATAATGAATTGAACGGAGGAAGTTGAACCGGAGAAGAGGAGATGCCAGGAGCAGAGCACTTGGGGACAACCATCATATCTCTCTCTTTGAGGAAGAGCTGCAGCTCGGTGGAAGAACACCCACTTTGTCTGCAGAAAGCCCTGGGTTCAATCCCAGACAGCATTTCCAGGTACAACTGGAGAGACCCCTGGAAACCCTGAGGAGCTGCTGTCAGTCAGTGCAGACACTACTGAGTGGTTTTGACTCTGTAAAAGGCCGCTCCCCGCCCTCTGTATTAAAAGCAAACACCCAATAAAGTTACAGAGCACAAGATGCTGAAGTCTTGTCTAGCTATGAAAACTAAGCCTACTCTTTCTTCCTATTCTAAATTTCGCTCTTAGCATAGGAACAAAGAAAGCTACTCTATAACGATCCAGACTAACAGTCCATCTAGTGCTGTCTACACTGACTGGCAGTGGCTGTCCCAAGAAGTGGTCTCTCCCAATTCCACCTGGAGTTGCTGGGAATTGAACTGTGACCTTCTGCACTCAGAGCATATACTCTTATCCCTGAACTATGGCTCTTACCCCAAACAAACAGGAAACACATTGAACAAATTTGTACAAGATGCTTTCATTCCGGATTGCCCTGAACGAGCCATGGGTGTGTATTCCAACTCTTCTAGGAACACAGGAATGCGCCTTACACTGAGTCAGGCCACTGGTCCATCCAGCTAAGTATTGCCTGCACTAGCTGGCAGAAGCTCCCAGGGGTTCAGCCAGTCTCTCACAGTCCTACTTGGAGCTGCTGGTGTTAAGTTGTGGGTGAACATATCAGACGACACAGCGATTCTTCCAACTGCTCTTGTTTATTCACAGGCCAGGACAGAACTGAACTGAAGGGTTCAGTCAGCCTGCTTATATAGAGCTCCAGTACAATGTAACTGTAACAATTTTCTAAAACTATCCAAACACCGAATGTCACTTTCGATCCCTTATTTGCATAACTATCTACAGTATCCCCCTGCTGGCCCAGGGTGAGAACTTCAGTACATACCAGCTGGGGCCTTGGGCATTTCTGCATGCAATCTGCCACTCAGCAATAGCCCTTCCTTATCTCACAAGGCAACAATTGCTCCCTGGGCCACCCCCTTTGCTGAGTGCAGAGGAAAAACACTGCAAGGAGGGTTCCACCACCACCACCACCACAACCAATGCTGAAATGGGTTAGTAAGAGAGGCATTTCAAAACTTGAAACAATTATTCCGATGGTGCTTTTTCACATTTGCTTTCTGTAATGCCTGGCTCCCCTGTTGGGAGTTCACACCCGTGAGAACAGCATTTGCACAAAGCACGTGCGGCTAGCACTGAACCTGCAAAACACAACGTGGGGAATGAGAAGCTTCCTCCAGTCACCCCTATCGCATGTGGGAAGCATCTGTCAACATTTCAACTCCCACGTTAGAGCAAGACAGCATAGCAGCTTCAGTTGCATGGCAGGGCGACGTTGGCTGCGGTCCACTTCACAGCCACAGTTCAGCTTGGCTCCATTGAACACCGTTGGCAAGAGAAACACAGGACAGGGGACTGCTTAAACAAGTTGCAATAACAAGAGGATGAGAAACCCACTTCCATGCAGGCTGTTCCTCCCACTCCTCTGTGGGCTCCAGCCAAGTCTATGAAATGATTTGTTCCCTTCATAAGATGCATCAAACGACTTGGATGATGGACTCAAGGGCATCCTGATCAAATTTGCAGATGACACCAAACTGGGAGGGGTGGCTAACACCCCAGAGGACAGGATCACACTTCAAAACGACCTTGACAGATTAGAGAACTGGGCCAAAACAAACAAGATGAATTTTAACAGGGAGAAATGTAAAGTATTGCACTTGGGCAAAAAAAATGAGAGGCACAAATACAAGATGGGTGACACCTGGCTTGAGAGCAGTACATGTGAAAAGGATCTAGGAGTCTTGGTTGACCACAAACTTGACATGAGTCAACAGTGTGACGCGGCAGCTAAAAAAGCCAATGCAATTCTGGGCTGCATCAATAGGAGTATAGCGTCTAGATCAAGGGAAGTTATAGTGCCACTGTATTCTGCTCTGGTCAGACCTCACCTGGAGTACTGTGTCCAGTTCTGGGCACCACAGTTCAAGAAGGACATTGACAAACTGGAACGTGTCCAGAGGAGGGCAACCAAAATGGTCAAAGGCCTGGAAACGATGCCTTATGAGGAACGGCTAAGGGAGCTGGGCATGTTTAGCCTGGAGAAGAGGAGGTTAAGGGGTGATATGATAGCCATGTTCAAATATATAAAAGGATGTCACATAGAGGAGGGAGAAAGGTTGTTTTCTGCTGCTCCAGAGAAGCGGACACGGAGCAATGGATCCAAACTACAAGAAAGAAGATTCCACCTAAACATTAGGAAGAACTTCCTGACAGTAAGAGCTGTTCGACAGTGGAATTTGCTGCCAAGGAGTGTGGTGGAGTCTCCTTCTTTGGAGGTCTTTAAGCAGAGGCTTGACAACCATATGTCAGGAGTGCTCTGATGGTGTTTCCTGCTTGGCAGGGGGTTGGACTCGATGACCCTTGTGGTCTCTTCCAACTCTATGATTCTATGATTCTATGATTCTATGAAAATCACACCAGTTACTTTTTTTGGTTGGAGCAATGCACTGGTTATCTTTATGCAGCTGAAACTCAGCCCCCAAAGCTTATCATGATAAAACAGCAGCAACACAACTGCTTATTCAAACAAGCTTTCCACATGAATCATAGACTTGCAGAGTTGGAAGGGACCCAAATGGTCTTCAAGCCCTTCCAATGAGCCTGATGTGCCTTCTCAGTATCTTCTGAAGAGACCCAGAGTTATGGCAAAATGTACAAATTATGGGCGATGAACTTTTTCTGTTGAGGCCCACGTGCCCCTGGGGATAATCTGTTGAGAGCCAGATGTCAGAGATGGGCAGGGCCAGAGCCACCTCCATCTCTCTCTTGAGGTCTTCACCACCCCACATTCTCTTTCTCTCTTAAGGTCATCATCACCCACCCACACTCTCTGAATCGTATTTGCACACACCATCCATCCATCCAATGAATGTCCACCAGGTACTCTCAAATATTTATCCCGTAGGGAGTTGCAATCCCAAAAAACCGTAGGACATCAGGTTACAACATAGGAGTCTGCCCTTCACAGAGTAGACAATTGGTCCATGTACCACTATATTGTTGACACTGACAGGCAGTGTGTTTCTGATGTGGGACATCCAGACATCTCCTACCTGGAGATGCTGGGAACTGAACCTGGGACCTTCCGTATGCAAAACAGATACACTTCCGCTATGTCCTTATGAAGGTGATTCACATGGAAGATGGTGCAAGCTTGTTTTCTGTCACTCCAGAGGGGAGGACCCAATCCAAGGACTTCAAGTTACAAGAAAAGAGATTCTGACTCAACATTAGGAAGACCTTTCTGACAGTAACAGCTGTTTGACAGTGGAACCGACTCCCCTGGAAGGTGCTGGACTCTTCTTCATGGGAGGTTTTTAAGCAGAGGTTGGGTGACCATCTGTCAGGGATTCTTTAGCTGTGATTCTTGCACTGCAGAGGGTTGGACTAGAGGGTTGGGGTCCCACTCAACTCTATATTTCTATGTTTCCAGCTTATTAACTCCCCATTCTAAGTTTGCCCCTCTCCTTGGGTGCTGGAGACCCAAACGGTTCTTCTCTATATAATGAAAGTAAGCAGAACCTGCTACCATACTCCTCTGAGACTATGTTGGGATTATCTGCCCTCTCTTTTGGAGTTCTTTCCTTGGGCTTATAAGAAGTAAACAAGGTAATGGGGGGGGGGGAATCATCAGCATTTGCCAGTTCCCTGCAAAAAGATAGATGATCACACAGCAGAGGAAGTTAATGCCATCTTCATTTTTCTAACGAGACACAAGGATGTCCTTGGATCCTTGAGGGAACGATCCCACTGATTGTATCACAGCCAGGCAGTCTCTATCTGATAACACACATGGCTAATACAGTCACGATTTAATCTTGAAGAGCCATCTCATTAGCCACCAACTCTACTGAATGCAGTTGCTTAATTCAATTGTGGAACATCCAAAACCTCACAGTTCCTTTTCTTTTCTGTGCCATTTGGAAGAGACTTCTCTCTGACAAAGGTCTGTCCTGCAGCGTTCCATTTAAAATAATGTTCTAGCCAATTCCCCTCAGCGGTATTAATTTTTGTTCTTGGTCTAATAATGCAAATGGCAAAAAAAGTAAAAAAAAAAGGGAAGGGTTTTTTGTGTGTGTGCCTCTAATTGATAGAAACAAAGTTTGGGGATGCATGCAGATCCCGCTGGCCAATTCTCGAAAAGAACTTGTCATAGGAGACACATAAAAGATGAGCAAAAAAAACCCCAAAAACCAGTGATGGAAAGAAAACGACCAAAACACATCAAACAGGTTTTTTTTAAAAAAGATATTTTTTTAATCAATGGCCACTTTGAGCATTATGGTGGGGAAAGGAATATCTGAAATCCCTACCTCTCTTTTAAAAGCTTTCTATGACTTTTGTAGACATTACTGCCCTGCTGAACGAGTTTCCAGTTGCTTATCCAGCGGATTACTTCAAAGGCTGCCCCCCTCCCATCTCATACTGCGGCTCCTGCAGAGTATCTATTCCCAAACCCAATTCAAAAGGCAGTTGCCCCACATCCAGCCTCCACAAAATGACTTGCAGGGCGAGCTTTGCTCTGGGCTGTGGAGAGGGATATATCCTGCTGAGGATCAAGGGGGCTGTTAATTTCAAATGGATCCTCGAGGTCAGCTGAGGTGAACAAACTCACACGAAGAACAGGAAACATGGAGGATAATTGTATTGTGAATTTCCAGTATTGCTTTCCAGTACTGGAGGGCAGTAAGTCTCCAAATACCTGTTGCCAGGAATCACAAGTGGAGAGGGAGAGAGAGCGCTTTCGTACTCAGGTCCTTCCTGCAGGACTCCTAAAAACATCTGAGTGGCTGCTGGATTAATGGGGCCTTTGATCTGATTCTGAAGATCAATTCTTAAGGCCCTATTTGAAGGAGATGCTTCTCTACAACTGCAAAATCCACTTGAGTGCAGAGGGGTAGCTGTTATGCATTTCCGTGGCTTTAAGAGGACCCCCCCCCCCCAAGAACTAGAGGCCATGTGTATCTGAATATCAGTTGCTGAGAATCACAAGTGGGGAGCATGCTCGTGGGCATACTGGGCTACATGGACCACTAGTCTTAACTCTAAAAAGGCAGCTTCATATGTTCCTAATAATTTGTGAAAATCTTTTTTAAACCAAAAACCCAGAATGAGGGGTCCGGTAGCTGCAAGCAACTCCCATGGTCAGTTGCCCAGGAACATACAAAGGCAAGGAAGTTTCTTACCACCAGCTTTTTATTCAGCATTTACAGGGAGAGACATGGAGCACAGCCTCTTGGATAACAGTGTTGTCCCGAGTGAATCTCCACCCCCTCCGTCTCTCCCACTCCCTCATGCGTCATCCCTACGGGTGCTGACAAGCGCCCTCTGCCTTTGAGCTCTTTGTTCTCCTACTTTCAAGGCTCACTGGGTTGGGGTGGGTCTGGAATGCTTTCTAAAGACACTGTGTCCATCAGCTGTTGCCTCCCTGGTGCTTCCTCTTTCTCCTCTCCCATTATTTCACAACTATTCCCCTCATCTGCCTCTGAGCTGTGACCTCCCTCAAACCCCTGTTGTAATGCTGAGCTGTCTTCCTCTCCTCTGGAAGGGTCAGGCTGGGGAGGCGGTCTCCACCATTCCTCCTCTGCCCAGTCCCTGACATCAGGCCACCAATGGGCGTGTCAATCATCAGCGGAAAATGTAGTGGCACCTGAAGGGGGTTGGGCTCATAAAATAATAACATCACCATCATTATCAAGAGGAGCCCCTCTTTTGCTGGTCTGTTTCATGAATGCTTCTTGGTGATTTTTTGAGCATTGTCTTAGTAGTGAAGCAATAAAACTGCTCTCACATTTGCAAAGCTAAGCAGAGTCTGGTATTGTTTCAAACTGGACGGGGGCCTGCATGTTGAGATTCTTGGATTGCAGGAGATTAGACTAGATGACTCTTGGGGTCTCTTCAACGCTACAATCCTACGATTTCCATGAATCAGGTCACTGACTCATTGCATAGACTAATATTATCAACAGCTTTCTGGATTCTCAGTCAAGGATCCTTCCCATCTCTTCTACCTAAGAACTTCAACTGGTGCAGCCAGAGCTGAACGCAGGACTTTCTGCATGGGTGCTGCTCTACCATGGAACTGTCAGCATCGCCCTTGAGCCAGTGCCACCAACTGGACTCATCCACTTCAGCCACGACTGGGCTAGGCGAGCTGGGTAGCACTTCCAGAGACCACCTTCTACACAGGAACAGGTCAAAGTGCTGTGGACTCACAGCTTAGAGTTGTGAGTACCGGATTCACTCCAACAAGAAGACAGTCGTCGCACAGCAGAGTATAGCAGAGCATAAACGACTCGGAGAGCAGCTCTGTATAATAAGTACTTTTATTCTATCTACAACTATCATACAAACTATATACAGAGCTAAATGAAGTCTAAACGAAAAAGCTGAACTGCACTGAGTGTCTGCAGCTGCTCTTAGCAGCAACCTTATCTATACACACGATCTCTCTCTAACACTCAGTCTCTCTCTCTGACACTTTGATGTGAGGCTGGAGCGGAATAAGTAGAGAGCAGAAATCACCCCCTCCTCTCTGAAGAATCAGCAGAGAACATCAGCAGATTCTTGGATATGGGAGGGGTGAAATCTCAGGAACTACATGGACTGGATAAGGGACAATAAACTGTGCTTGATCCTAGGACGATGAAGGCTCTCTGGGTGGGTGGTTCCCATGTTTGGGAAATTGGCAGGTTACCTGTTCAGGATGGAATTGCATGCCATCTGAAGCCCTTGCACAAAGGCCTTTCTTTGTGTTCCTTCTCCATGAGAGGTCCATGGAAACACAAGAGCAGGGCTTTTCAGTGGTGGCTTCGTGTTTGTGGAATGCTCTCCCCAGGGAGACTCACCTGGGGCCTTCATTACATACTTTTAGATGCCAGACAAAAGCGTTTCTCTTCAATCAGGCAGCATACAAAAAAAACATTATTTCAGGGGAAACTGCTTTGCAGAAATGACTATATGAAGCAAAATTTCACACAAAAATGAGTATATAAATTTGCTCTAAAAGGCTGAAGAATTGTTAGGATGACTTTTGAGAACTCAGAAACTGATGTGAAAGTATGGAGAAATGAAATCAAGATTTGGAGGAGGATGAGAAACTGAGAGAAACCAAAATTGGCAGAGGCACCCATCCCTAAGGAACCACAACCTCGGCTAAGAAACAGCTGGAGCTGGTGGAGGAAGAACACTGGCTCTTTATTTCATGGATCCTAAGGCTAAATTATCCTCCCTCCCCCACTCCCTACCCACTGCCACACCAGATTGGAAATATAAAACAATTAGGATCTCTAAAAATTTCAGAAGCAGATGAATGAAGGAACAGTCCCATTTTTGTCTTTGAAATGTAGCTCCCTTTCATTTTCTCAAAACACTTCAAAGACTTGTTTCCAGATATCTACATGTATCTCCTTGCTGCTCTCTTTTCTTCTTGGTGCATTTAAACCTTCTGATGTCCTTTTAATATTTGGAAAAGGAGTGCAGGACGCTTTAAATGCTCTGTTCCTTTTCTCAGCCAATACATCATTAGAATCCACACACACTTTTTGTAAAAAAAGAGGAAAACCTTACACATGTAAGAAAAATGGGATGACTTCTTTTCAAAAAGCCACAGGACCAAGCCATGCAGCTAGTTAACAGGCTAGAAGGGAGGTGAATAATAATAATAATAATAATAATAATAATAATAGTGCATCCATTTCCTTCTACTGCTAGATTCTGCCCACGTAGGATAGAACTGCTTGCAAGATCAGGTGGAGGAGCATTTAGGCAGGGACAGCTCTACCACTGGGAAAAATGAGGCAGCTGCCTCAGGCAGCAGTCATAGCTCCTTAGCTGGTCACTCCCATCTGCTGGAGGACAGAGCTGGGCATGCTACCCAGCTGTGTCTGCAACGTCTGCTGCCACAGGTGCAGTGGAGGACACCAGAGTTCAGGTATGGCAGTGGTAACTGGTGTCCATTGGGACAAGATCAGGGACAAGGCAGGAGGCCAACAGTAGGGGGAGACAGAGCCAATGATTAGCAGTGCCAACTAATTCTAGTTTTATCCTCCTCCTCCCTACAGAGTTCTATAAGGGGAAATGCTGAGAGGGGGGAGGAAGAGGAAGGTGACAGCCAGAACCAGCTCCTTTGGACCAGATGATGTATGTAAGATGGCAGGCTGAAGGTAGGATCAGGTTGGTGGAGCAGTGCACCATTAGCCCTAATTGACCAGACTCCACGACACTCTGGTCAGCTTCTGTATATGGAAAGGGAAGGGAAGCTGCCATCTTCTCCTTCCTTTGCCTCAGACAGAAAAACATTCTGGGCTTGCCCAGGATTTGGATCAGTTCTAGCTGAAGCTATTCCAGTTCCAAACCAAATTTGTTTCCTGTCAGTTACCAGTGAATTGGATGCCTAGGTTCACCTTAAAGACTGACCGGATGTGGTTGAATGTTCTGCAACATTTATTAGATATGGTGTTTATTACATTTTTTTTGAGGCTGGAGTGTTTTCTGCTCTGAATTCCTTTAGGAGAAAGGGTGGGATATACATCGAATGGCTAGCTAAATGAGTAGAAAACATGCCAGAGACCCACCACCAGCACCACCTGCAAGAGATTTGCCAAGAGCCTAACAAGACCAAAAAAACACACTGGGGCATCCCACAGTGAAGTTCAGGAGCTGTCAGAGCAGGAGAAGACTAAAACAACCAGCTACTATTAGGGACACAAACCCAATTATTGGAAATGCTGTAAAACTGCCTTTAGTTATTGTACCGCCCTGCTCTGGAACTGCTAAAGGGCCTTCTCGGTAGTGGCGCCCGCCCTGTGGAACGCCCTCCCATCAGATGTCAAGGAAATAAAAAACTATCTGACTTTTAGAAGACATTTGAAGGCAGCCCTGTTTAGGGAAGTTTTTAATGCCTGATGTATTATTGTGCTTTTAATTCTGTTGGGAGATGCCCAGAGTGGCTGGGGAAACCCAGTCAGATGGGCGGGGTATAAATAATAAATTATTATTATTATTTTAAAAGAAGACAATGACAAAAATATCAATGTATCCCAGGGATGAGGGCTGTTGCGGGGATTAAACGAGGAATGGGGAGACGCACCTTGAGCTCATTGGAGAAACAGGTGGGAGGTGGGATATAAATGCAGTAAACAACCAACAAACCTCAGTCCTGGGGGCCAAATGCACCCTTCCAGTCTATTCCGTTTGGCCCTTGCGACTGCCCAAGGGCCATACACCTTCCCAAGTCACACCCTTCACCAGCCCTGATTTGCACCCTCCTTGAGAAGCATCATCAGAGTTCAAGGACATACTCAAGCTGGGCAAAAAGTGTCATTGAATAATGCTTCTTGCTTGCCTGGATAGGTGGAGGACAGAGCGGGTGGTACATGTTTGTGTAGAATCTAGCCTAGTGTACGAAGGTAACATTTACATTAACTGCAGATGGTGACAGCAGTCACGAAATTAAAAGATGCCTGCTTCTTGGGAGAAAAGCAATGACAAACCTAGACAGCACCTTAAAAAGCAGAGACATCACCTTGCCAACAAAGGTCCATATAGTTAAAGCTATGGTTTTCCCACTAGTGATGTATGGAAGTGAGAGCTGGACCATAAAGAAGGCTGATCGCTGAAGAATTGATGCTTTTGAATTATGGTGCTGGAGGAGACTCTTGAGAGTCCCATGGACTGCAAGAAGATCAAACCTATCCATTCTTAAGGAAGTCATCCCTGAGTGCTCACTGGAAGGACAGATCCTGAAGCTGAGGCTCCAATACTTTGGCCACCTCATGAGAAGAGAAGACTCCCTGGAAAAGACCCTGATGTTGGGAAAGATGGAGGGCACAAGGAGAAGGGGACGGCAGAGGACGAGATGGCTGGACAGTGTTCTCGAAGCAACCAGCATGAGTTTGACCAAACTGCGGGAGGCAGTGGAAGACAGGAGTGCCTGGCGTGCTCTGGTCCATGGGGCCATGAAGAGTCGGACACGACTAAATGACTAAACAACAACAACATTAATTGCTCCACCCACTTTTGCCTCTGGCCCTGCCCACCACTGACATGTGGCCCCTGGGAGGCTGCCCAGAAGGGTATGCCGCCCCTAGTTGAAAAATGTTCCTGACCTCTTATGTAAACAGTTGGTTTTATACAAGGGGGAAGGCATTGCTGTCTGTCTCTATCTTGATTCATTTAGAAAACAAGAATGAAAAGAAGTCTTGAGCATCGGCCATCTCAATGACAGCCAAGCTTTGTGGAGGCTTCTTATCTTCATTATTTTATGTACCGACTCCAGCAGTTTTCTCTGATATGTTCTATCAAGCTCAGCCGCCACTTCTAATTTGCTGAATTGCTTCAAAGGTACTTAATTATCAGATAATTGACTTGTTCAATTCTTTTCAAATAATTTTTAAAAAGAAGATGCACTCTGGCAGGGGAGCTGCGAGGGTTCTGGGAACATTGGAATGATATTCACACAAAACAGAAGGAAATTGAAACGTATCGCCAAGGAACGTCCACTGCCTGGGTCAGCTCTCTTGAAATCTGATTTCCTGGGACCTTGACCCATCTAATTGGCATTACAGCTGGCAAACAAGGGAAATATTTCAAAAATACATTGCTACTCTATAGCAGATCATTTCCAAAATGATTTTAATTCACATTCAGGGAGAGCTGCAATGCTTTTAAAGCAATATTCAATAGATGTGGACAGTTTTTCTTCCTGAATTAACATTAGGGGCACACTGCAATCTTCTTCCCCCCCCCCCCAAAAAAAAAGGTTTTACTTTCAGCATGTAAGAGTAAGGATCACTCTCAGAATACCTGGAGCTTGTGTTTCTTTATGAGTCACTGTGCTGTCTTGTTCTCCTGATCAGTGGTGGTATAGTAGTAAACTCTGAAATGAAGGAGCTCTTCATAACAGGCCCTGAAACCAGGCCACCAAGGAAAGTTTGAAAAATGCTGGCAATTGTGCTGATCCATTCTTATGCATGCATACACAGAGAACAGCACTACACAGCATAATACCCAGCTTATTAGGGTCAGTATGAATGCAGACCTATGCATAGTTTCCTAGGAGTCAGCTCCACGGAAGTCTTTGGCACTTACTTCTGACTGCATAGATTCATCTTACAGGCTTAAGGTAAGTTGGTGATTGGAAAGACCACAACGATGCTAGCGTCTGTCATCAAAATAAAGGCCACGATGATGCTTAGATCCTTTAAATTGTCTAATTTTCTATTTAACTTGGCAATTTTATCTGTTTAGTTGTGTTTATATATTCCTGAACTTGGAGCACAAACCACAATGGCTGGTGGCTGATGCAAATAAATACCCCTATATTTAAACTGCTGGCATAAAGTATGGACCTCATCAAAGAAAAGGGAAGGAGTATCTAGGCTTTGCTGAATCATTTCCCCAATTTCCTATATACTAATCTGTCACAAACAAATATTTCTTGCAGCCGTTCTCTCTCAGCACTCAGTCTGAGAAGCACTGCATTAAGGAATGGTTTTCCTTAATTAATTCCTCACTGACAAGCATCTTGTAAATGAAAGTTTGAGCCAGGCGTGGGCAGCCTTTGGCCCAGGGGGCGAATGTGGCCCTCCAGCTCTCTCTGTCTGGCCCTCTGAACTCTCCCAGGTCATATGCCCATTTCTCACACCACATCCCTCATTGGCCTTGCTTCACCCCTGGGGTGTTTTCAGCTGGCTGGAATGTGTCCTTGAACTCTGACCATGTCTTTTGCTTGTATGGATGGAGGATAAAGAAGTGCATGAGAGTGGATGTAGAAAGTTGCCCACTGTACAAAGGTAAATCTTTTCTTGCTCCACCCACTTTTGCCTCTAGCCCTGCCCACTAACTGGCAATTACCCCTCAGAAGCTTACCCAGAATGGAATGCAGCCTTCAGGATGCCAAAGATCCCACAGCTCTGGTTTGAATTCTCCTGCTGGAATCCACAGGTGCACACTTTAATTTTGTTTTGTAAGGTAAGAAAGGTAAAGGACCACTGGACAGTAAAATCCAGTCAAAGGAAACTATTGGGTTGTGGTGCTCATCTCGCTTTCAGGCCAAGGGAGCCACCGTTTGTCCACGAACAGCTTTCCAGGTCATATGGCCAGCAGGACTAAACCGCTTCTGGCGCAATGGAACACTGTGATGAAAACCAGAAACACTGTTTACCTTCCCACTGTAGTGGTACCTATTTATCTACTTGCACTAGCATGCTTTTGAACTGCTAGGTTGGCAGGAGCTGGTCCAGAGCAACGGGAGCTCACCACGTCACAGGGATTTGAACCGCCGACCTTCTGATTAGCAAGCACAAGAGGCTCAGTGGTTTAGATTTCACATGAAATGGAACACGTTGTTTACACTGTTTTTTCTGGCTTTGCTAGAACCATATTGCTTCGTTGTTCTTCAACTAACCAAATAAAAGCAACCCACAGGTGCCCTTCTAGAATAATTTTCAAGAATGATTTCCTTGGATTTTCTGAAAGGGACTGTTGAATTCCTACTTGTTAGGCCCGTGGATGCTTTGCCAACGTTTTAACTACCGCCTTTTAAAAAAATTAATCACCCCCCACAGGCCTCAAATAAAGAAGATTTGAAAGCCAGCCTTGTGAGCCCAAGACTCATTCTGTTCCGCTTTAATGATGTACAGAAAACTGCTTTTCAGAGCTCCCACGAATGTGGTGGAAACCACAGAGCCTGGATGGATGTAAAAGATGTAAGAGGACGGTGTTCATTATAAGCTTAAAAGTTATGAGAGTCCAGGAACGGCTAAGCGACCTTCATTTGATTTATATATCTTTTATTTCGGCATTAAGCCAATAGGAAAAGGGAGGAAACTCCACCCTGAGGCCTCAGAGTAAAGACAACAACCCATTGTTTGAGGTGGCCCCCAGAACTAAAGATGTTGGAGAATTCCAGGGAAAATGGAAAAGGAAGTGGAAATTGCTGCAATCCGTGTGATCAACTGCAGCCAGGAATGGAACTCAGCTGTATATTGATGGATCCTTTCCTTGCTTCTGTTCTGTGCTTTGCCTTGTACAAGCTTGTAACCGATAGAACTTTGTGTGTTTACATGTGCTGTTTGTACTATTCAATCAAAATAGCGTATTAGCTTGAATATAAGCCTCACACTTTTTTTTTCCAAATTATGACCGTGAAAAGTTAAAGTGCGGCTTAAATTTGCGACCTTACAAAAACTGGCTTTTATGATATCACTGCTGAAACAAACATACGGTAAAACTGAAAGGGTGTGAGTGCTTGTGGAATTTTAAGGGAGCAGCTTAAATTTGGGTATTGTCTCCCCCCCCCCCCTTGAATTTTAAAGGTGTGGCTTATATTTGGGCCAATACGGTAACAAAAAAATTGCAAAGAAAAGAAGCGAGAATGGAAATCAGTTAAGTGAATAGGATCAGTAATCCTTGATATTGTGGTTGTTTTCTACAGTGTACAAATGGATTGTAACAAATGACTGTTTTGACATTTTCTTCACATTAAATTGTATGTGAGTCATGGAGATGGCTACGTAAGGGTGGATGAGGCGATTGATGTGTTTCTGGCAGAAACCAAACTGCAGTGGAAAGGAAACAACGCTGATCCCTGCCCATCATGGAGTAGTTTGTTAAACCTAATAAGCCAGCCACCCCAGCAGATGCTACCATATCTAATTAGCAAGTAAATGAACACAGGAACTGACTCCTCAACCTGAATCAGAAGCAGCCCAGAAACACAATTCAAGAAACAGAAATAACAAATCTCAGAAAATGCAAATGTTGATCTGTCATGAATCCTGAAGCTGCTGCCCGAAGGAAAACTAGGACCACCAATAAAGCCTAGTTAACGCAAAGTCAGAGGCAGGCACTGTATGTGGACCTCAGAGATGCAGCTTAGTCCCACCTTCAGCTACAGCAGAGGGAACCTACAAGAGATGCTACTGGCACTATCATTCCCATCATCCCCAACCACTAACCAGGACTGACAAGAGTTTGAATCTAATTATATCTGCATTACACCATGTTGGCTACCCCTGAGCTGTGATATAGTTCATGAAGGAATCAGCATGCTCTACTAATAAGGACCAACTCATTCTACAATGGTGGGTCCTTATGTAGCCCCAAATTACATCATCTACGCAAGAGGGGAAGTATCAGCAGGCCTGGGGGAGCTCCAGGTTTACAGAAACAAACATATCTCTGGGAGGAACATTCTAAGGGGCTGGAGCTCCAAAACAGCCCAATGAATATCGAAAATGCTAATTTATTTCTCCAGAAACAGGAACCCCCCCCCCCAAGTCTCCCCAATAGGAAATGTGTCCTAGAAAAACTTCCCTAAGCTTTCCACTCTCAGAAGAGAAAGCGGTGCTTCTCTTGAGGTTTTCCTTGCAGGTCATTGCCTGTCGACTGTGCTAGGAGCACAACCACTGTAGGAACATGGGAAGCTGCCTTATACTGAGTTAGGCCTTTGGTCCATCTAGCTCAGTATTGTCTACACTGACTGGCAGCAGCTCTCTGGGGTTTCCAGCAGGAGCCTCTCCCAAATCTGTCAGAGATTGAACCTGGAACCCTCTGCTTGCAAAGCAGACACACTGCCAATGAGCTATGGCCCTTCCCTGAAACAGGGATGACAGGCCAATTCTTTTACTAAGCATGAATCATTTGGCACAGTAAAAGACCTTATTTTCTCAAGGCTTAATGAATTTTTTGGAGCCTTCCTCATTGCGGGAGCACTCCAAATTATGTCTCTTGCGGGGCTTGTTTTGCTCAGGCTATTGCTGCCGCTGCCTCCATCCCTCAGTCAACTGCAGCTGATCTGCCACATTTCACGCTATTTACATTGGGCTCAGTATAAATTTCTCACACAGCGCCAAAGCTTTGCAGATTAATTCTGAGGCACTCAACAGTTGCGATCAAACATGTCTGAAAGAGCTCTCCTTTGGTCTCCATATGTTCTCAGTCACCACCAAGGTCTTAACAGAAAGCCCTGCTCAACCACCCCATGATATAGCCATTTAAACCTGTCAGAATGCAGGGTTTAAAATATTTCCAACTTCCTCATTTGAACGCCAGCAGCTCGGTGCCTTTCAGTGTTTAAACCGAAGATGTCTTCATTGCTCCTTTTTTAAGGAAAAACTTTCTAACAGTAAGCGCTGTTTGACAATGGAATGAACACCCTCAGAAGGTGGTGGACTCTCCTTCCTTGGAGGTTTTTAAGCAGAGGATGGATGGCCACTTGTCAGGAATGCTTTAATTGCGATTCCTGCATTGCAGGAAGTTGGACTAGATGGCCCTTGGGGCTCCTTCCAGTTCTATATTTCTATGATTTCCTTTTAATTGAACAAATGTGCACAGCAAACAACAAGCTACCCAGAAAAGAGCCAAAATCAACCCCCATGAGCTTGCAAAGACTGCGTCCGGAACTCTGTGGCTCAATGGGTTAAGCAAAGTTTACACAACCGGAACGTGTTACGGAGGCTGTAGGTTTGAATCCCACTTCTCTTCCGTGGGAAGCGTAAGTAGTAAACATCACCAGACATCTTTAACATTTCATCCCCAAATAATACAGAACTTTATAAACAGGAATATGGGAGAAAGGATGGCTGGACAAACATATACATATTTTCTGGAGACCACACGTGTTACAGTGGAATAAACATCAAGTGCCACATAACATGTACCTCCACACTTTTAGTATGGCAGCACCTACCCCCACCCACTGACATTAGCAGCACCCTCATTGTATTGTTTTGGTGCATATTAAGGGACGCGGGTGGCGCTGTGGGTTAAACCACAGAGCCTAGGGCTTGCCGATCAGAAGGTTGGCGGTTCGGATCCCTGTGATGGGGTGAGCTCCTGCTCCTTGGTCCCTGCTCCTGCCAACCTAGCAGTTTGAAAGCACATCAAAGTGCAAGTAGATAAATAGGTACCGCTCTAGGCAGGAAGGTAAACAGCGTTTCCGTGTGCTGCTCTGGTTCGCCAGAAGTGGCTTAGTCATGCTGGCCACATGACCCAGAAGCTGTCTGCGGACAAACACAGGCTCCCTTGGCCTGTAGATGAGAGCTGCAACCCCAGAGTCGGTCACGATTGGACCTAATGGTCAGGGGTCCCTTTACCCTTTACCTAAGTGTACAGAGTGCTGTTGAGCTCAGGTCCTGCTTGTGAGCTTCCCATTGGGGCACCTGGGAGAACAGGATGCTGGGCTAGATGGGCCAATGACCTACAAAGGAGCTCTTTATGTACTCTATGCTAACTCTGCTATCAGAGGTAGTATACCCCAGAATACCAGGTGCACTGGAAAATCACTTGAATGAATTATTAGGGGAAATTGCTAAGAGAAATATGTGTATTAGAAGAAACTTTCAGACAGACAGACAGACACACACACGTACACCACCAGCAGGTGCAGAAAGGGCGTGAACCAAACTGAAGACTAAAAAATGTGAAAGAATGAGACTGAAAATGAGTTTCTAATACCGACACAAATCTGTTGCAGGAGGTGGGGTGGGGGGACAAATACACAAAAGAAAATTGTTCGAGAAACTCTGTGCAATACAACACAGGCTAATGAAACTCCGTAGCAGAAGGCTGGAAAGCACTAAATGGCATTACAAACAGCAATACAGCAAGAGAGTCATTAATATAGCAAAAGAGTCATGAGGCTGCTCTTTGTGGAATACTTGCACACTTGATCCTTCAAATCTTGCCATGCTCATTTTTAATAATGGCTCATGACCATTCAATTCACACATGTGGCCCTGAACATTCGAATTACAAATTACGGTGACTGCATCATTTAGAAGGGGAATGGTCATTTTTCAGGAGATGGTAGTATTCAGTTGAAATGAATTTATTTCCCGTCTTAGCAATTTCAGTCCAACATTTGCTATCCACTAGTGCAAGGCCTTTTGCGCTACTGGGTAGCTGAGTTTTAATGTTATGCAACAGAAGAATCCAATGCACAATGAGCAGAAAATCATTGCACAACAGATTGTGCAACTGATGGTGCAACGAAGTAGCCAGCAACCTTGAGCATCAATGTTCCATGGGCACAAAATATTTCACTGGAGGATCAAGTATATTACTATGCGATTTTAACTTAGTGCTACACTGAATGTAGCCCACACCATTTTGAGATACTTTAGAAATTATTATTATTATTATTATTATTATTATTATTATTATTATTATTATTTCTATTACTACTAGAAATTACTACTACTACTACTGTACTACTATTATCAACACCATCATCACTATAGATGCATTCATCACCTTCTATACAACCATCTTAAGGTAATGTCCAATGGACTATTTAAAACAGTTAAAAACACAAAAACAGGAAATACATTTAAAGCATGCCTAAAACTCATGCTATTTTTCTAGAAAAAGAGGTGCCGGAGCTCACCATGAACTTTCCCTTGTTCTCTTAGAATGGCAATGGCACCCACCTGAGAGGTGCTGGAGCTCAGCTCTGGTGAAAAAAAGCCCTTACTAAAACCATGGCAAATAGATATACATGGCAAAAACCCATTTCTAAAGACTCATGGTAAAGAAATTGTAAAATCCTCTATGATTTAGCTACCATTCATGCCTAGGAGGTCACCTTCCACATATTATTTTTCATCAAAAACAAAACACCCTTCAGAATCAAACAAGGGGGTCCTTGAAGCACCACTATTTAAAGTTTGCACTCTCTTAAAATTGGCTCACCGTGTTGATCAGTCAACCAACGCAGGGATGGGGAACCTGTGGTCCTCCAGATTTTTGTTGGACTCCAACTCCCATCTGCCTCAGCAAGCACAACCAATGGTAAGGGATGATGGGAGCTGTAGTTTAAAAGCACCTGGAGGGCCACAGCTTCCCTATCCCAAATTAAACTAAATATCATAATTAAATTAACTAAAGCTTCCAGACCCAATTCTTGTACTTTTGGGAGATGTGGGACTTAATCAGCAGCAAGCTTTTCATATGTTGGAACAGTGGCTCCGTGCCAAGCTATTATAAAGAAAAATAAAAAACTTTAGCATTGTTTAAGGTTGTCTTTTTCTCTTTTTTTTAAATGACATTTGGCTGCAGTCACGTCTCTGGTTGCCACAGTTATTGGGGCCTCTGGAGATGACAATGTCAAAGCAATAAAACAAAATTTCTTTGTGGTTTAATTTGTGTCAATTGATTTCCTATTTTTAATTAATAATTCTAATTATGATGCAGCAAATTTACCCAACAGACACAACCACTTTAATCAGAGCTCATTGATTGCAAACTGCAGACTGATCCGCACATTCCTGACACCATCGATTTCCTGTTGGGGAGGAGAAGAAAACAATAACGGGACTGACACCCTCGGCAGTCGTTTGCGCACCGGCAAAACTCAATGCTACGAACTGATGCATCCGACCTTAACAAATAAAAAGCCAGAGCATTATCTGCGGCTTTGGCGCTTCCCAAATTGAATTCCGCAGACTTGTTATGATACAAATTAGCGAGCCCTACCAATGAGACCAGCCTCAGAGGGAGCAAAGACAGGCCAGCGTGAATGAGCGCCGGGGACTTGTCAGATCTAATTTTCAGAAGTAAGGGTTACAAAACAGATTAGGGCCAAGATCCAAAGGAAAATGCATCTTGCTTTTGTTTCTTGAACATCTGTATGCCAAACTGCTTTTGGAACCAAGGGAAGTTTCAAAACCAATCTGCAGCGTTCCATGGGGAATGTCTTGCTCAAAGAAATGATGATGTTGATGATCTCATTAGCTGATGGATGTCTTTCATAATCACCACACACATTTGGTTGCCCATAATCCACTCCTTTTCTGCCCTACCAAAGACAGCAAGAAACTTTTGAGTAGGTCCAGTTGTCATTCGTTCCCCAAACCAGTTTCCGCTACCTGCTCAGATTTTGACCCACTGGAAACAATGATGGGCCTGGCCATTTTTTTAACGACACTGGCGCAACCTGCCCAGAGCACATGGGATGAGTCTGGTAATCAACGCACATATATATCATGCAGAACAAGACCCAGAAAGAGCATTTGGAGCTTTCACCTGTTTTGGGCCACCTTAGTTTCATGGGTGACAAGGAACTATATGACTACTAGTTACCTAGACAGCATCTTAAAAAGCAGAGACATCACCTTGCCAACAAAGGTCCGTATTGTTAAAGCTATGGTTTTCCAAGTAGTGATGTATGGAAGTGAGAGCTGGACCATAAAGAAGGCTGATCGCCAAAGAATTGATGCTTTTGAATTCTGGTGCTGGAGGAGACTCTTGAGAGTCCCGTGGACTGCAAGAAGATCAAACCTCTCCATTCTGAAGGAAATCAGCCCTGAGTGCTCCCCAGAAGGACAGATCCTGAAGCTGAGGCTCCAATACTTTGGTCACCTCATGAGAAGAGAAGACTCATGAGAAGATGCTGGACTAGATGGGCCAATGGCCTGGCCCAGCAGGCTCTTCTTATGTTCTTAAGCACTTGGCTCTGGAGTTGGCCTACCTGAAGCTGCACCAAGGGGTGATAGGATCCCAACTACCATCTCCTTGACCCCTTGCACACATGTGTGTTTTTCTGCATGCAGAAACTGACAGAGCTACCCAGGACTCCCTGTATCTCATTATAATGTGCCTAGCTTGCCCACACATTGCAACTGAACCAATCATAGGACAGTAGATACAAGGAATTATTCAGGTGGCTGTTAAACATCTATTTAAATTTCTTGAACACTTATTAAACATAACCCTCCATTTGCTAACTGTAACCAAGCTGGTACCAATAAATGACGCAGGAGTCTGTGACTTAGGTCTATTTATGCTGCTTAGTTAATGAAAAATCTCAGTGCAGACAGCCAAGAGATAATGAAAGTAACTGTTGTAAGTTTGGTTGTAAGTCATTTTGGGCAAGATAAAGTGACTAACTAACTAACTAACAACAACAACAACAACTGCTTTTTCTCCTTTACGAAACTTGCTGCAAAACATTACAGCCTGGGAACTATATCTTTGTAATAGCAAAAAATATAAGCCACCCACCAAGCATTCATTTTTTATTCTAATGAGAAAGATTTCTAGCAGCAGTGGTATTTTCTGAAGGGCAAAGTAGACTGCAATTGGCTACTAAACTATATCTGTTTAAGCAAAATGAGACTAACTGGAGTTACTTACCCTGCTGATAAATGAAAAAATAATAGAAGCAGACCAGTGAATAGTTACCATACACATTCACATAATATACTTGTTAATCACACTTCAGTTAGTAAAGCCATAGTGAGTCTGAGGGCTCAGTTCCTAAATTAGCCACGATGCCTAATTTTCTACCTTCAATTTCAGAGACAGGTCCATTTGCCTTCTAGGGTGGGTGGTTTTCTGGGCAGGCACCGGGCCTCCCTAGTGAACCAGCTAGTAATAGGCCAGATAGTCTGCCTGCCACCAAATTGGCCAATGGCAGCAGGACTTGGTGGGCATTCCCCTGGGGTCAGGACCAACTGTCTAATGGCAGCACTTGGCACCGTACCCAAGGCCAGGATATATTGTGGGCCTGCCAGGCCATTTGGCCTCTTTTGTTTCACCAGTTCTCTCACCCACCCTCCCTCAATTCAGGGTTTTTGCAGATGCTACAACCTTGCTATGGACAATGTCGATTGTTGTATTCGGGGCTGGGCAGGAATTTTCCCACATGGGCAAATTGGCACTGGCCATTTGGTTTTCACCTACCTCATAGCAATCAACACAACTTTGTAAAGTGGATAGTCATTGGGTGAGCTTAGATCTTGGGTGGAGGGGAGGTTGTAGTCTCCGCCTGCCCCTCTATGGGTAAGGGTATACTGTTAAAAGGATCCAGGAGGAGTGGCTCCTGTCTGATGCTAGTGACTTACCACTCCTCCAATGGGGACCACTTGGGGGATGCCCGAATTGATATAGGTCACAGGGCATCCCTCCCAGTTGCCTCTACCCTTAGAAAAAATACCAGCAGATGGGCTAGAGGGTGTACAGGGCTGCTTACCCCAATGCCTATGGCCAAAACCTTCACAACTGTAACCAATAAAGCTGTGGCCTTATTTGATCCCATAAAACCAATACAGTGGTACCTCGGGTTACATACACTTCAGGTTACATACGCTTCAGGTTACAGACTCCGCTAACCCAGAAATAGTGCTTCAGGTTAAGAACTTTGCTTCAGGATGAGAACAGAAATCATGCTCCGGCGGTGTGGCAGCAGCAGGAGGCCCCATTAGCTAAAGTGGTGCTTCAGGTTAAGAACAGTTTCAGGTTAAGTACAGACCTCCAGAACGAATTAAGTACTTGACCTGAGGTACCACTGTATTCTGTGTATTGTCTAGTTATTTAATACCTAGGGAATGAGGTTGTCAAGGGGCCTTGACACACAATGAATACCAGCTGTTGGCAATCTTAGATGGGGGAAATGCTGTTGTGCTCATGCCCTGCTTGCAGGTTTCCCAGAGACACCTGGTGGGCCACTGTGAGAACTGGATGCTCGACGATGGACCTTTGGCTTGATCCAGCAGCTGGTCTCTTCTTATATTCTAGAAGGAGAGGGAGGATGCACCCCACTCTACTGCTGCCTGGCTCAGGAGAGCTCTACCACTCTCTAAAATACAGTTCCATCACAAAAGAGCCGGTGTGGTGCAGTGGTTAGAGTGTTGGACCAGGACCTGGGAGACCAGGGTTCGAATCCCCACTCAACTATGAAGTTTATTGGGTGACCTTGGACCACTCACTGTCTTTTAGCCTAGCCTACCTGACAGGGTTGCTGTGAGGATAAAATGGGGAGGAGAACTATATATGCCACATTGAGCTCCTTGGAGGAAAGGTGGGGTATAAATGAATAAATAAATAAATAAATAAATCCCTTTTGACTTGCCAAGGCGGAGGGCGGGATTTCCAGTCAATATGAACTTATTTACCCTACAATTGCAAACAAGATGCCTGCTTATTGGTCACTTGGGATCTGATCAAAATAGCCTTCAACCAATGCTAAAGAAAGAGAGAGAGAGAGAAGAAGAAAAAACATGCCTCTCATTTTAGTATTCCTATTAAAAATAATTGTGTCTTGGGTATCCAAAGTAACACCGGTCTGGTGAAATTTCTTGGTATCTGTGTCACACATCCTTATCAGGGCTGACACTGGAAAATTAACTGCCACATATACAAGAAATGTGCAAATTGATCTGTAGATTAGATGCAGAGAAGCAGCAGAGTGGATTGTAGTCTGTTCACAGAGCTCATCCGCTGCAGCCAACCGTAGTCCGCAAAGATCTGCCCCATAACAAGCGTGTTAGTCTTTAAGATTCCACAAGACTCTCTAGGCCCCTCCAGATGTCCTTCCTTCTGCACTGAGGATGATTTGTGCTCATAATGCTAGATGCAATCCCGCATTCTATACTATTTACACCTTCAAAGATTTCAGGGTGGTCATACTGCTCCATTTCCAAGCAGTGCACTTCCTGTAACTTCCTGCTGAAATCCCATTATTTTTCACACCACAAATGTTTTGAAGTTCTTTTCTTCCCTTCCACTCTAGTTCAAGAGTTGCCCCTCCAGATGGCCATAATGTGGTAACACTGGGGAAGCATTGCAGAACAACTGATAAAGCAGAACAGATCCACCACTAATGCCTTTTTATGATGCCAGGAATACAGAACACACCTGCACAATGTCTAAACTATGGAATTGTCTCCCGCAAGATGAAGGAATGGCCATCAACTTGGATGGTATTAAAAAGAGGGTTAGATAAATGATAATCCTCCCATTGGATACTAACCACAATGGCTATGTTCTACTCCCACTGTCAGAGGCAGTCTGTCTCTGAATACCTATATGCCTCTGAATACCAGTTGTTGCAAACAGGTGGTGAGCAGAGTGCTTTCCAACAGGCATTGGGTTGGCCATCATGAGAACAGGATGCTGGACTAGATGGGCCTTTGTCCCTGACCCAGCAGCTTGTTCTCATGTCCTTAAGCTGTCACAGAGCACATGTGAGAGGAAGGTGCCAAGGTCAGTGTGTGAGTGACTTGCCACTGCTGGCATCAACCATGCAAAGAAGAGCTATCTTGCAACAGACAATGCTGCTCTTTTATTCCCATCTAACAGCAAAGGGCGAGAGTGCACAAAACAGTTTCTGTACATTATTATCTAGAATGAATAGCTATATAAATTCTTAATTGCTATACCTAAGGGGGGGAAGCAGAGCTATCTTGCTCATTTAGTTAGAATAAAACCTCAGTGCTTAACATCATCCTTTATCTCCTTCCCCAGATAAAGGATGATGCACTGCCGGAAAGGGAAAACATGCCTTCTCTCCTCAACTAATGCAGTTTCCGAAAAACTGATCAGCCAATAAGGCTTGAAGAAGCTATTATGGGGATGTGAGATCTCGGGGGTGGACCATAACTGATGACAATGACTCTCTTATCGTTGAATCTCTACTGTAGGGCAAGGGGATTTTTCAGAAATGGTCCATTCACCACAGGCATTGACGTTGGAATTTTTCACACAAGACAAGCTTTCGCTATATGCAACTCTCCACGCCAAAGTGCTCCTTGCCTGACATTGAAGGGTATCAAATAAAAATCCAACAGAAAAAAATCAACGAGAACTCCAGTTATAGACTCATTTGTACGTAAGGTTATTTCAATCAATAGACCGTCATACACCAGCAGAGAGAGTTATGCCATAACAATCTTCCAACAGATATCCAGAGTTCCAGAGCTGACATTCCACAAGGTCAGTCAGTGGGAACCATTGCTTTTTAATCAGGCAATTGATCTTGCTGTAAATACAACAAATTAAATTTTATCACAGATGTTTCCCAAAAGGCAAAGGGAACAAAAAACATATACACAAATTAGGTGTTCCTCTGATTAGAGGAATTCTGCTTAAATCCCATTTCAGAAAAATATGGCGCGAAGAGCAAAAAACTCAACCTGTCCCAAATTAAAATGGGGGAAATGGTTGAGGGAGTTGGGGATGTTTAGCCTGGAGAAGAAGAGACTGAGAGGTGGGTGATTGTCATCTTCAAATATCTGTCACATGGGCTGTCACATGAAAGATGGAGCAATCTTGTTTCCTGCTGCTCCATTGGGTAGGACCAAAACCAATGGATTCAAATGACAAGAAAGGAGATTGCAAGTAAACATCAGGAATAACTTTCTGACAAGGGCTGTTTGACTGTGGAATGGACTACTTAGGAAGGTGTGGAACTGTCCTTCATTGGAGGTTTTAAACAGAGGTTGGGTAGCCACCTGTCAGTGATGATTTTGCTGATTCCTGCATTGCAAGGGGTTGAACTAGATGGCCATTGGGGTCCCTTCCCTGGGAGAATATAGTGGTTCTATTACTTCCCTTCTCCACAAATTCGCTGAATATGACCCTCAGCAGTTAATCGTCATGCACTCCCTCCAGCTATACACTCTGTGTTTTTCCCAAGAATATGAAAGCACCATTTACTATGTCACTCAATCTATGCACTTCCTCATGAACCACAATCACGATCAAGAATGAAAAGGCTAGCTAATAAGTCACCTTAAATCAGGAACAGCCAGTGTTGCTGGATTCCAATTCCTGTCAGCCTCAGCCAGTGTGACCAGTGATGAGGTTTTATGGGAAATGTAGTCCAACAACATCTGGAAGGAATCACATTGGTCACCTATGTCCTAATCACTAGCAAGCCTTCTTCCTGTTGACAAGCCACCTCTGGCACAAGGGGAAAAGGCAACAAGGTGAACCTGCACCACGCACAATCCAATTTGTGTGATATGAGCAAACATCTTATCTAAATTTGTTGTAGAAGCTGGACTCAAACCTATCAATTCTGAGACTATTAGAAGGAAAGCAGCATAAATCAACATTGAAAAATATGTATCAGTGGATAATTTGAGGAGAAAGGAACAGAGATGTTTGGGGGGTTTTTTTAGTCCATGCCTAGTACATAGCAAGAAGATGCTCAAACTTACAAAGGAAACCTCCCTCAGAATGGTACCACCAATCAGAGTATGTGCCACCTCTGGAAAGATTATGCCACCCTGACCAGCTGCTAAGCAATGCATCTTGGCCAGTCGACTTTTAACAAAAACAGAATTAACCCCTTTAAGTTGGACACTAAATGATCCCTGCTGTTGAACTTCAGACAGAAAGAACACTCTGGGCCCCTCCTATCAGCCAGGGGACTAAAGATGGATGGTTCTGTTGGTTTGCATATATTACTACAATCTGCTGCAAGCCACCTTGAGTATCATTCAATCAAAAGGCAGGATATAATTATTTCAAATAAATACATTCCCTCTCTAATTATATAGTACACTTTCTAAGGTTCATTTAACTTGGAAGTGGAAAAGGGATAACCTACAGCCAACCCATCGCAAAACCAAAATTCAGGAGAAAAATTGTGACATAAAAATCAAAGGGCAAAGGAAGGAGGGTGGTGCTTTGATTTATTAGCAGGAAGATTTGATCTACTTCATGTCAGGTTTCATCCACCCTCCATGTTTCTATAATAGGGTTGTCATATTTCAAAAAGTTAAAATCCGGACACAAAAGTTGTTGAGCAAAACTGAAGATGGGGTGCGTGGGAAAAAATTGTAAAGCTATTTTAAAGGGAAATCGCCAAAAACAACACTGCAGATATGGGTTGCCATACATCCATATTTCCCCAGACATTTCACCCAGACACTGCTTCCAACTGCAGTGTTCTGGCTATGTCCAGGAAATTCCAGACATATGGTAACCCTAGCCTATAAGCACCTAGCTAAAGGGTTTAGTAATATACAATTTTTAGAGATGTTAATAAACTGATTTATATAAATACATGTATAAAAGTGAGAGTTAAACAGAGATGGGCTTTCTGAGAACAACCAATGTCATCCATCAACCAGATAAACTAGCATACAAAAACCCAAAGGCTCCAGGAAAGGAGGATTCTTTTCCATGGCCTAGGACTAGGCCATCCTCCTCCAACTTGGGACCTTACAAATGTTGAAGACTTCAACTCCCATCAGCCCCAGTATGCAGGCCTGATGGTCTGGGATGGTGGGAGTTCTAGTCCAAAACATGTGGAGGGCACTGGGTGATGGAAGGCTGTCTTAAGCTACTAATTTCCCTTAAAATGCAAATCATTGCAACATCTGTTTTGCCATCTCCCAGTCTAGCCAGCTGCAGAGACATGGCCTAACAGTGCTCTCCCCAAAGGCTCACCCTTCAGTGGGGGGGGGGGAGAGGAAAGGAACTTTCTAAGTCTTGAACACATTAAACCGCTCTGTGCAATTTTAAACACGGGAGAAAGAACCATTCAGCAACTGAGAAGTGCTACCTCCAGCCAGAGATGGGGAAGAAATTTGGTTTGGTTTGTATTTTAACATGAACTTGCATGATCTGCACTTCCTAACACAACACGTGAAACAAAATGTAGCAATAACCTTCCCTACTTCTTCAAGTTCTGCAATGCAGTTCTCTAACCAACAGTGTTCATAAAAATGTGTGCATTAGGGGGAAATGTGCATAAAAATGCATATATCAGTGAAAATAATGCATGAAAATGCATTGCATCAGGAAAAATTGAACTTAAGGTTAGTAAAGCAAGAAACTGAGAGAAATCAAAACTGACAGATTTGTCTGTCCTTAACTCCAGCAAAACCAGAGGCACCGTCTTGTGACCAAGATTGGCGGGGCCCGGCGCACAGCATGTGATGTCATGCGCCCAGTGTGTGTCGCACGTGTGTGATGTCATGCATGCAACACATGACACACACATCGCATCATTGGGAGGAGGCCGAGCGCAGAATCCAGCATGCTGCGGCTCCCTCTCTCACACTCAGGAGAAGCCAACTACTGAACTGAACCGTGTTCAGCCTCCTCCATCCCCTCAACACCGAGGGGGCCTGACCCCCCTGCCAGCAGATATTTAGGGGGCCAAAGACACCTCTGCGCCTAGGAGTTGGTGCGCCTGAGCAAGACTAAGCACCCAGAGCAAAAGAAAGGCAACAGTGGGTGAGAATAACTTTCCTTGATTTTAAAAGCTTGACACCAGGGGCTTCCACAGACTGCACCTTGGCTGTCTTTAGAACAGATCCTTCCTTCTCCTTCAAGAAATCACCGATGCAAACACATCTCTGAATGTAACACTTGCAAAGAGAGTTTCATCCCCCCCAAAAAAACCTTAGGAGAAGGGGAAAGATATAAGAGCGGGGTGATTTGCAGTTCTTCCTGACAGACCTCTCATGTACCCGTTAATAGAACAGCGTATTCCAATTAAGCTGGCTATGGTTATAGCAGATGGCTTTTTACAATGTGAAAAGTCCATAAACTAAGGGCCATTTATAGCTACTTTCCTCCTAAAAATTCACATTCTTTTATAGGCAGACTCATACTTCCCCCCCCCCTTCCCCCATTTTTTGTTGAACTTCTTTCATTCTTTTAAAAAGTGAATTTAAGATTTGCAAGGAAGCAAGCACGTAGACAGACAGCACTAAAAACGGGAAGGCCTTTAATCATCCCTATTAAGCAACTCTGGCAGTGGAAATGCTTCACATGGTTATTTGCTGAAATTAAAGCACCCAGAAGGAGTCTAGCCTCTCACACACTTGCATCCAAAATGGCATCAACAGGAACACAAGAACACCCCACAAATTGAATTTGCAGGGTTGTTTATTTCATTCTTTTTGCAGCACCCACTTTTTAAATTCTGTTGCCCATAGAATCCCAAGATCCTTCTCAGGAGCAAAAGATGTTCCAGCTGTTCTAGGCTGTACTTGATTCTTCGCTCGTCTGCTGTGGCTGCAGAAGTACAGAAGTCCTGACAATGGAGATATCCCTCACAGGACTTGACAGTTTTGCTCAGGAGGGTGTGTGGCTGTGAATGTTCAATCCCCAGCATCTCCGATTCATTTTGGGTCTTGATCAAGGCTAAGGCTTCAGCCTCAGACCTTGCACAGCCTCACCCAATCAAAACACTGAGCTAGATGAACCAATATTCTGACTCAAGTCTCATGCTGCCTGGAACTTAGCAACGGAACACAAAGCAAATCTTTTGCCAGAAATCTGCACCGCTTTCCCCCTCTCTATACCTATCCGGTCCTTCCTACTTTGTCCACAGATCTTCTGCACATTCAGGATGGTTAAAGAGCGTTTCTTTCAAGGCACACATAAGAATCTGTCTTATTAAAAGGCATTGGAACATTAGCCCTCCTAAATCAGTATTATCTAGTAGTGTCTATTGCACAAGGCATGGGCTAACCACTCTCCAGCTGTTGCTGGACTCCAGCTCATAAGAACATAAGAAGAGCCTGCTGGATCAGGCCAATGGTCTATTTAGTCCAGCATTCTATTCTTATACTGGTCAACCAGAAGCCTGTGGGAAGCATGCAAGCAGGACCTGAGCACAAGAGCACTCTCCCCGCTTGTGATTTCCAACATCTGGTACTCAGAAGCATTATTGCCTCTGACTGTGGAGGCAGACCATAGTCATTGAGGTTAGGAGACATTGGAGCCTTCTTCATGAATTGGTCCACTCTTCTTTTATAGCCATCCACTGGCAGCTTCCCACCCACACCAGTCAAAGGTCAGAGGTGATGGGAGTTGGAGTCCAATGGGGATTGAACATGGAACCTTCTGTATGCCAAACAGGTGCTCTACCACGGAGCTACAGTCCTCCTCCACTTATGAGCACAGATTGGATTTGGATTTGATATTCCACTTTATCACTACCCTAGGGAGTCTCAAAGCGGCTAACATTCTCCTTTCCCTTCCTCCCCCACAACAAACACTCTGTGAGGTGAGTGAGGCTGAGAGACTTCAGAGAAGTGTGAATAGCCCAAGGTCACCCAGCAGCTGCATGTGGAAGAGCAGAGACACGAACCCGGTTCCCCAGATTACGAGACTACCGCTCTTAACCACTACACCACACTGGCTCTCAGCGTAGAGTTAAGGATGCAATTCCTACATTATGTTTTATATCTACATATACAATATACCGGTGTTTAAGTAGCAAAACAAGCAAGCAGTATTGCCAATGGTGCATAGCATGCCAGTATTTAAGTGACTGGGTTTCCCTCCATTAAGCATCAAACGTGTGGCTGGGAAAGGAACCGGCTTCAGTGTTTACTGCAGAGTAGCCCGGACATTTAAATGCACATGCAGCTTTCAGGATGATGCATGTACTTTATAATTTAAACCCAAAACCGTGTTTTTTTTTGCATCCAGGTTTCAAAAATAAGGTGTGCATGAACTCTAAACTGAGTTTCTGACTATTTGAGAAGAGATTAATTAATCCAGAGCAGAGAGAGAGAGAGAGAGAGAGAAATAGGGTGTCATCTTGTGCGTGTGCAAGACCAGGAGAGAAAGAATTACTGGCTCTCCAGCTTATCCTCCTTCTCACTTTGTATAGCTGTTGGCACCAGCCCAAGACTGCAGTGCAGAACGCGTGCCTGATTCCAATCAGATCATGTTATTTTGGCAATGCCCAGAAGCTTTTATGCATAAATGGATCTGTCCCAACAATAATAAAGATTTGGGAAGTTCTCACTAGTAGTTAGCAAGTGTGATGTCACCCGCTTTTGCCTAACGAGGAAATTATTTGGGGGCAACAAGCAATAAAATGCCAAATGCACATTCTATTTTTTTTATTAAAAAAAAAAGCTTCCGCATTTTCTTCTAATGAGGATTTTTAACAAAAAGTTCCCTGCAAATTGAAACCCACAGAGACTGTAAATGGAGGGAACTGTTGCTTGACTCTGCCTGAGCGGTTTAGCCAGCCGAGACCCTGCCAAGGCAATCGCAGGTTACACCAACAGAAATAAATTCCAAACATTTTGAATAGGATAAATTATTTAAATTTATCCTATGGTTTACTAGCATTTTTTTTTTTTTTTTTAGTTTTATATACATAGACTAGACTAATTTGACGGACAGCAGCATTAAAGCCAAGGTGGAGGGGGGGCTGATTCTGACTCAGTGGATCAGTTCCTTATAAGGCCCTACATCCGTGGGTCAACTTTGACAGGTAGGTGGGACATTCCACCTCTCAATCACCCAGCATCGTTAGGACATCAGATGACTGACAGGAGGGCTGTTCCGCTCACCTGTCAAACTGTATTGGGCAGAGCTTCCCAAAAACCTGGCAGCCAGCAGGTGTTTGGTAACCACAACACAAGAACTTTGCTGCTCCAGTGTCACCGAGCAACGTGAACTGAAACCACTGCTAAAATGGAGCTTTCTCTGGTTCAGTGTAAGCTGCTTGGTGCTATTAGGAGCAAGGCACACTCCCCCTGCCCCTCAGCTGTCTGGGAGGGTGCCTTGAGCTAGCGAAGGAACAATGGGGAGCTCTCTTTAAGGCCCCGAGTGTACCTTTGTAGCCACATCAATACCTACCTCACACCAGATGTTAAAAATTCTATCAGGTGCGGAGCAGGTGGGTGTGGTTTATGGGAAAGCGCCCTGGTGGGCCAGATTTGGCTCAGGGGCCAGAGGTTCCCCATCCCTGTATTAAAGGAAAGGAGGGAAGGAAGATGAGAGCTGGGAGAGAGAGAGTGGTAGGGAAGGCCTGAGTAACAGGGAGGAGAAGATCCACCCACACCCCCCAGAAACCCTTAAGGACAGAGGGCTTGATTGGTCCACAAGCATTACTCTACAACTGTGAAGAAGCATGAGACAGCATGTAATCTGACATCTCAAGGGATTTCTGGCAGACTAGCACAGTCTTTGTGACTGGACTCAAAGCCAACCCTACCATTAAGCAAGCTGAAGTGGGAAATGTCAGAAGGGAGGTCTTGCTGGCAACCCCCCTCAGCTGCTTCTCCTGAGTCATTTCTCTATATTAAATGATAGGATTGTGCATGCTCAATTGAGCCCCTCAACTATCCTGCTGCCCCAGGAGTGGTGGGGGAGGATGCAATCCGATCACCAGGCTTCTGAAGGCGAACTAGGGATGGGTGACTTCTTGCTCTGCATCTTCAGCCAGCAAAACATATTCAACAGGCTCCCCATCTATTTATTCATTTGATTCCATTTCTGAATTGCTTCCTAGAGTTTTCCAGGCAAAACAAAAAACGAGGAAAGCCACTGGAAGAATATCACCCTATTCACCAGTCTAAGCCAAATGAACACTGTGACAACTTCCCCACGTGAGTAAAGTTCCATTATTTATACACGGAGAGTTACGGATCACATTTCCGATCGTATATATGAATGACATATACTTTCCACCAGCTTCAACTGGTACACACCAGCTGCAAACATCCCTAGACCAGACTAGTCTACCATGCTTGGGGAACCTGAAGACTTGATTACTGACACATGCCTTATGTGGGGCTGTCCTTGCATCCAGTCCCAAAGCTGCAACTCCTGCAGAATGTAGCAGCCAAATTCCTCACAGGAGCAGGTTATCGGCAGCAAGGGTACTTCTTTACCAAGAGAGCTGCATTGGTTGCCAATTTGCTACCAGGTCAAAATCAAGTTTATTTTGTTAATTCACAAAGCCCTAGACAACCTGGGCCCAAAGTAAGGCCTTGAGGACTGCTTCATTCCTTAAGCCCAGAGACTTTCTGATGGGGTTTTTCTAGTGGTCCCCTATTCCCCTGCAGTTCAGTTGGCCACAAACTGAGACATTACCATGGTGGGCCCTGCCCTGTGGAACTCCATGCCAATACAATTTCAGCAAGAGTCATGCCTACTTTCTTTCAAGCTGCATTGTTCAGAGAGGCCTTTGGCACTTTTTATTATTAAAAAAACCCCCATCAACCTGTTTTTACTGCTATGTTATCAAGGTCTTTTCTGCTGTCACTGTGGTATTGTGTTTTTGTTTTATTGTTGCATACCAAAAGTGCAGTTTACAAATGACTGAATAAATAAAAAGAAACACACACACACACACAGCCTGACATAAACACAGAGAACGCAGCACGGAGTGCCGCGTGACATGCATGGCACAGAAGAGCTGAGAAAGGAAAGAAAAAGCATGCACAGTGAACAGAATGGACAGAACCACTTCCACCACCACCACCCCAGCCCAGCCAACACACTCTTGCAAAGAACAAGAAAAGACAGACCATCACCACCACTAGAGATTGCGTTTTGGGCCCACTCACTGTTGGCGGTGTGGTTCCTGCTACTCCCCGCTGGTGCTGCCGTGTGCTCGGGTGCCCCTTCAGAGGTGGCCCTTCCTGACATTGAATGGGAAAACGAAAAGGAAGGATGCAGAGAAAAGAAGGTGGGGAAGGCGAGGTGGAAGGGAGGGCGAGAGCAAAAGATGGCAAGAGAAAGGAAAGGGAGCATCTTTAACTGAACACTAACAGCATAACAAGAACACACAGTTAAGAATACAGAAGGGCCTGAGATCCCAAAACAGAACAAACTGAAACTAAACTACATTTGATTGTTAAGAAATAACCTCCCCCTTTTCCCCATCGTTGGAACAAGACACAGAATATTTCTGGACATCAGTCTTGTGCTAGTCCAGTGAAAGATTTCACATAATCCAGTATTTTTCTTTTAAAAAATAAACAAATTGCCATCTTCCTTTGCAGCTGCGGCTTGAATTCAATAATCATCGAATTGCAGAGTTGGAAATGACCCCAAGGGTCATCTAGTTCAATCCCCTGCAATGCAGGGTGACAGACAAAGGCACCAAGTTAAAAAAACAGGACTGAATTGAAGCCATGGTTGCAGATGCCCCAATTCTTCCTTGGCATTGAAGGCTTGAATTTCCCCAGCCCTGACATTACATGCTGGACATGGTTCAACATGGCAGGCCAAATCCAGAGGCTAGGTTGGGCCTAATCGACACAGATTCCCATAGTACTAAGGTAATGGCACAGACATTTAGCAAGCCACATTTAGCAAGACAGCTGGGAGTATCAGAGGAAAGGCAACCTCTTGAAATGTGCATTTTGATATTTATTTCAGCTCCACACAGCTAATTCTTGGCATGATTGGGGGGAGCAGTAAGCCTATTGCTGTTGTTCCTGCTTGCACGGAAACACAATGAGCTTCTGTGATGTCACAGAATGTCCATAAGTATCATAACTCCCGGGGGAGGGAGGCTTAAGTCTAGCTGACAGACAACAGAGCTTCAACACTTCAGACAGGAAAGTTTCCCTAAATGTAAGCATGTTGGTGAGGAAGTCACTAAGTCTACCTGTAAAGTGGGTAATTTGCACATATGCTTCTGTGATGTGGCTCTGGAAGGGCAGAATGTGCAACAACCTCAGCAACAAGCATTCTCTAATGAGCTAAGGTGGCTGTTGCAGGGCTGCCAACCGGCAGCTCTACAGACTTTTACATTGATTGTTATGAATCATAAAATCTGGGTTGGGGAACTATGCCCTGCTTTGGGGGCACTGTTCTGTATGCCACCAGAGCCACATCTCTCTTTGCAGAGGACCCTGCTATTGCCACAGACCTCATCATTTTGGCACCATATAACACCAGCAGTTGGAACATCTTTCTGTCACCTGAGCAACGGGCTGCAGTGCCGCTTCAGACAGGCACTATATAAATCCATATTTTATTGTAAATATCTCCATACAGTGCTGCCTTGATCTCAATATGGAGGCAGTAATCCAGGCTTAGCTCCGTTAACACCGCAGAGCCCCATTTACACACAACCTGCACAGACCGCCGAGGGCAGATGCTCTTTCAAGTCCTCCTCGGTGCTTTCAAAGCGGCCTTTTTAAAATGCAAGGGCACCCCTCGACTCGCAGGGAACAGTGACATTCCAATGCCCTATATTACAAGCCGTGTCTGCAGGCCAAGCAAAGCTGGCTTTTCCGTCTTCCTTGACTAGCAGTGATTAAACTTTGGGGCCAATGCATTATTTGTTATACCCTTTGGATTTCCAATTCCTGCCTTGCAATTCAGTTCATAAATAGTTACACCAAGACAGGCCATTTAAAAACACAAAGACCAAAGAAGCCTCAATTAACATCTTTCCACACGTTTGGAATTGTGGGGCGGGGGGGGGCTTTGTGCCTTTTTTTTTTTTAAATGCACACGAATTTGAGAGCCCCAGTGATTTCTTTAAATATATATCTTAATCATCTTCCACGTTCGCATAGCCAGTTAAGCTGCTTGGCCTCCTATACCTAAGATCAAGCTATGCAATTTCCATAGCAACAATGGTAGCACTTGAAAGATATAGGGAGCTGTGTTGATTTATTGGGGAGGGGGGAACAAACGTCACAGTTAGGTAATTCTAACTCCTTTAGGACACCTGCAATACTGCAGGATAGTGAGCTATGGTTCCAGTCAGAAGGATGGATGTGGAGAGAGAACAAGGCACGATGGAGTCGCTGCAAAGTCTGGAGACTGTAAAGTCTTGAGATGGGATGCAGGTGATGTTAGGCAAACCTAACTGCATTAGTCTGTCCTAGGTGCAAAATGATTCCAGGATTCAGAGGCTGCTAGAGCAAAAGAAAGAGTTACACACACACACACCCTGCCCATTTAGAAAAAAGACCAATAACTTGGGTATTTTCTCCCTCCCATTCCCTGTTTTGCTTAACAAAGGAACCTGAAGAACCATTCTGGGAAACTCAGTAAGCTGGCTCCCTGCATTTTTGTTTGTTCCAGGACTCCTCATCAGATCTGTAGATCTTTGCACATTTAACAAGTTCCCAGGATTCTTTGGGTAAGCCAGGGGTCAGCAAACTTTTTCAGCAGGGGGCCGGTCCACTGTCCCTCAAACCTGGTGGAGGGCTGGACTATATTTGGGGGGGGGGCGGTGGCGAATGAACGAATTCCTGTGCCTCGCAAATAACCCAGAGATGCACACATTCTACTCATGTAAAAACACGCTGATTCCCGGACTGTCTGCAGGCCGGATTGAGAAGGCAATTGGGCCAGATCTGGCCCCCGGGCCATAGTTTGCCTACTCATGGGGTAAGCCATGGCTGTTCACATAGTATAAGGGCGTATGGTTTGGTGCGGATGTGACCTAGGACTGCAGGCAGCAAGGGGGATGTTCTGCCTTAGCAATCTTGAACTAACCAATTCAGATTAGGTTGTACTCAGAAAAAGTAGCTTGTAACGCCAGAACTACTGCAGGCTGCTGATGGTGGAGGGACAGGTTTAGCAGGGAGAAAGGGGGGGGAGAGAGAGAGAGAGAGAGAGAGAGAGAGAGAGAGAGAGAGAGATGCACATCACTTCAGTCAACCTCTAGACAAATTAAGGCCAGAACATTTTTAGAACTTAAAAGCTTCCTTAGGCAGGAAAAGACAAGATGGGGGAAATATTGCTGACAGGAACATAGACAGTCACTTGACGGGTGCCCATCATTCTTCCTCTTCTTTTTTATTTTATTTTTTAAAAAACCTCTCTTATTCTTCAAAAGTTAAGAAGGGCACTGAAGAGAAAATGATGCAACCAAAACCACAATAAATACTGAACTTGGGGCAAAATGAGACAGCAATTGGTTCTATTGTTAGGCACCCATCTGCCTTGGAACCCTCTCTCATTACTGGAGGCCTCTCCTCCTGCCGCCGGCGAAAACATAGGCAGCAGGGCTTTCAGAGAAAAGCTCCAGTGACCCCCATGGCACAGGTCAGGTGTCAGAAAGAGACAGCCATCCTACTGATTTATATTTCATGCATTAAGACAAAAAAGCCCCTGCAATGACTTAGAGCACAAATGTCCAATGGTTTATATTTTGCAATGTAAGGTCTGGATGGATTTATTTTTGACATGTGTTGGATGTTCATACAATCAGTTGCTTTTATTTCATTATTCTGATTGTTTCAATCTCAGCTTGCCCTCCCCTGAAGGCCCACAATGGGTAACCTTTTTATTATTATTATTTAAACAGATACTTACAAACCTTCATTGTTGTTGCTTTTTTATCAAACAGGGCATTAAGTTAAAGTTATTTAGTTTTATATTTGTCCCACTGGTTTTTGCACCGGTGGAACGTTGTTACACAAGAGAATGCATAAAAGCAAGTTGCTGGTAACTTTGCAGTCTATTGTGCAACCATATGTTGCAAAATGAGTTTCCGCTAGCAGAACTATTGTGCTGTGCGGCTGCTGTTCACCTATCTGCTCTCACGGGACATGGGTGGCGCTGTGGGTTAAACCACAGAGCCTAGGACTTGCCGATCAGAAGGTTGGTGGTTCAAATCCCCATGACGGGGTGAGCTCCCGTTGCTCGGTCCCTGCTCCTGCCAACCTAGAAGTTCGAAAGCACCTCAAAGTGCAAGTAGATGAATAGGTACCGCTTCGGTGGAAAGGTAAATGGCGTTTCCGTGCGCTGTTGTGGTTCACCAGAAGTGGCTTAGTCATGCTGGCCACATGACCTGGAAGCTGTACGCCGGCTCCCTCGGCCAATAAAGCGAGATGAGCGCCGCAACCCGAGAGTCGGCCACAACTGGCCCTAATGGTCAGGGTCCCTTTACCTTTACCTTTATCTGCTCTCACACTAGAGGACAGATAATGTTGGATACAGCCCTAAGGGGGGTGGGAGGAACCTTACAGAAAGATTTAAGAAGAAAAACAACAATGTTAAACAGAAACCCCAAATACTAAGCCAAAGCAATCCTTATTAAGCATGATGCAGAAAACAGGCTGCTAATGGGTTATTCACCGAATCAAATTAATCTAATAAATATCTATACTGCTTTTTCAACACAAGTCTTCTGAATGTAGTTTATAATCACATTTTGCAGGGAGGGGGTGGATGGGTTTTTTTCTTCTTCTGAGAAAAGCAAGCCAAAACGTTTTGGAATGAATGAATGGAACCTAGTCCAACCTCCCCATCAGCTGTAGGTTTACTGGTGATATGGGCAATGAGCACCAACATAACAAAAATGGGCTGTGGATAAATGCCAGTTTCATGGTTTTGTTTTGCAATATAAGAACCACACAGGGAGGTGAAGACTGGGGCCAAATGAGACACCTAAGTCAAAATTCTTGCAACCCCCACCCCCCCAAAAACCCAGTTTCATAAAGAAGTCTTCCCCAACCTGGTGCCCTCTGGGAATTTTGGATTTCCCTAATTTCATCAGCTCTAGTCAGCCAGTTTCCTCCACATTTCCATATCAGTTCATTTAAAAAAAAAAAAAAAAACCTCATTAAAATTAATTAGCATTTTAGTGGAAATTTCTCCTACTGCATACTTTTTTCTTTGCCATTCTACCCAATCCATGAATTTTTGCAAAGCACTTATTCTCTAATTTTTATATTCTCTATAGTATAACACATTTTCACATGTCATTCCCCACCAATACGCACCTTTATATGCACATTTTACCTTAGTATGTGCATTTTAGTACCTGTTACTTGGCTGGGAAATGGCATTGCAAAATTCGGAGAAATGCACATTTTGAAGGATTGCTGTGTTGTGATTCATGTACTGTTTTGGAAAGTGTGAATTAGGTAGATTTGCCTTTAATCACAAACGATATTAAATATCTTCCCCATCCCTTTCTGAGACTGATAGGAACGGAACAACAAAACATTTGGAGAGTATCAGGTTTGGGTTAGGTTTTCATAGAAGATATATATATGCAGTGAACTGCCTTTAAATCTTCAGATGACGGTGGTATAAACACACACACACACACACACACACACACACACACACACACAAGGCAAGGCACTGGCAAGGCTTCTGTGTGTGGCTAAAATCCCCCACGAGAGATCATTGTGTCTGGTTTTTCATTCAATCTATGGAGAGATGGAAATGACAAACTGCCTGCAATCTTTTCCAAGATCTAATGCCCAGAAACGGACAATAGAGGTGCCAGTGTGACAAAGCCACCTCAAAGGGAATAATTTCAGGCCAGCCAGCAGTATATAGAAGGATCCCCATTCACAGAAGACCAGCTGCATCTATGGTGCCTTCAGCTGTGTGCATACACAGGCCCTGTTGAAATACAAATTAATAGCAAGCTGGGTGCAAGAATATCTGCCAGGGAGCTTATGCTGCAGAACGTATTGAGATGCTTCAAAGCACCTTTACTAAAACGAACAGTTTGGGTTAATTCATAATGGTTAACTTCCTAGGTTTCGCCACAGTATTTCCCTACCCTATTTGTATTCAAAACTAGAAGCATCTCATAAGTCTTTATTCTGGGGGTGGGGGGGTGGGGGGGAGACGACAGAGGTTGGCAATAAAAAGCTGGAGACAGCAAAATAATAATATATATTAAATGCCTGAACAGCCAGGCTGCATCACATGTCATCCTTTGAAGAAGATGGTCCAGGCTATGTTTATGTTATACAATATTCTTCCTCTTCATCATCCTCTGCATCCAGCCACTCGAAATTCTGTAGGCAAATGAAGCAAGTTTGCATCATTTCCTTAATGGAGCTTTTGTTGCATGAGTGTAAGGCAAGGCAGCCAAATGTGGCTGGACTTCAACTCCCAACAATTCCAACCAGAAAGGCCAACAGTCAAAGCTGATGGGAGTTGTGCCTTCAAAAAGCTGCTGGTTGACCATGCCGGCTGTCCCCGGTGTCAGGGTTAATTCACCTTCCCGTTTTAACAAAGGAGCTGCATAGAAGAGGAAGATCATCGTGAGTTATTTGACATTGGGCCCAGCCTCATGAATCATCCAATGTGTCTCTAACCTGTGTGGAGATTATTATACCTTTTAACACAAGAATCAAGACTGGGAAAGGTACTGAGGAAGGTAGAAGCAGATTGAGGAATCATGTAGCCATACAAGCAGGTCACAGAAGCTCCTCACCCTTCAGGATACTTTTGAAAGATGTATCCCTGTACATCTACAGTACAATGGAACACCCATGTCGATTGGTAGTATATCTGATAAGAGCAAGCAATGGGGGAAGCCATAACTTTCATACTATGCTTGTAAGTGTCCCAGAAGCACCTAGCTGGCCACTGAGGTGAAATGGAGGGTAAAGCAAATGTGGTCAGGATGTTGCATTAGGACTTGTGTTCAAAATCCCACTGAGCCACAATGCTCATTGGGTCAGCCATTATCTCTCAGCTTCATCTACCTCACAGAGCTGTTGTGAAATTAAAAGACAGCAGAGAACATAAGAAATAAAAATACATTTTAAAACACCTAAACAAATAACTGAAATAAAAAACACAGCTTTAAACAAATACAATTGCCAAGTGATATTCTTCTTCCACCTCTGGAATATAAAAGCCATGGACAACCTTTTCCAACTCTGTGTCCTTCAGATGTTTGGGACACAAGTGCATCAGATGGACCTTTGACCAAATCTTGAAGGATTCTTCTTACAAAGACTTGACCTCCACATCCATAAAGCAAGTGGAGGAGACAGTGATTCTCAGGAATTTAAGTACAGTGCCAGATCCCTCACATAATTTGGCACAGAACTGCATGTAAAGATCAGGGAGCTCCTTTAGCCCCAAAGCTTCTCATTCCTTGCAACATCTCAGCAGCCAAATGGCCTCAAGCCAGGAAGACCTTGGGTGGAATTCCAGCCGTAACCCAATGGACCAAACAAGGCACTTTTTCAAAACAGCAGCTTCTGTACACTGTGGTAGATAGATGATAGCTAGATGATAGATATAGATATCCTTTAAAAAAAAACTTAAAACAAAAGCCTAATAACACAGCAAGATGTTTATTACATGATATAGCTTTTTAAAAGCTACCTGCTGTTTCTCTGAAATTGACTTGTCGTTGAGCCAATTTCTCATGGCACATTTGCAATTATTCCTCATAGATCTCTTTTAAGCAGCAACGATAAGCATCTTTTTATGCTCCTAAAGGAGGGGAATGACATCACCTCTTTGCACCTCTGGTCTATAGGACAGCATGTTCCATTTCATCACTCTTGCCTTGAATGGAAGCAAAATGATAAGACACCCACTTTGATGACAGTTTAGATGCAAAACAGGGGGAGGGGGGAGGGGGGAGGGCACCTGCAAGTGGCAAATGTGATACATGAGGCAAGATCAAAGCCCACTGTTCAGAGGGCTCTGATCACTGCCTAATAAAGACAAATGAAATTCTAGTGGCAAAGAGAAACTGTCCTTAGGATAAAAAAAAAAAAGCCCGTTGAGCAGCTGCAGAATATGTGCATTCAACCGCTGGTTCAGATTCTGCTTCTTCACCTTTGAAACACCAAATCTAGGCTGGGGTAGTCAATGTAATGCCTTCCAGTTGATGTTGGAATGCAACTTGCAACAGCCAATGTTCAGGAGTTGATGCGGGAGCTGAAGTTCCAACAACATCCCCCAAGTCTGGACAGATATCCAAGATAGGTGTGTTGGGAGGGGGGGTCTAATCTATATTGGTTACAATTCCACCTGTGATTTTACTCTAGGTCAGGAGTAGCCAATGTAATGCCCTCCAGATGTTGTTTGACTCCAACCCTCATCAGCCTCAGCCAGCATAGTTCAACAACCACCAGAAGGCAAAATGTTCACCCGCTCAGTCTGGACAGACTTCCAGGACAGAAGAAGGAATGTGGTGGAATCTAATTCCATTTGTGATTTTTAGCAGGACTTCACTTGCAGCAAAGGTAACTGGATTTCAGAACTATTGTTATTAAGCTAATGAATTGCTTTTCTATTTTTATCTTCAAAGCTAGTTCTTTAAACCTCAACCTGAGACAACACCAGACACACCTGAAGAAGGAAACAAGGTGCTGTCCCTTTAAAAGTCCTTCTAACAACAGCTGGGGTTAAGCAGTTACCTGGCCTGCTTCAGCTAGAGAAGTCAGAGGATTCCAAAGGAAAGAGAAACAAGACCAGAAACTGCTTCTGTTTGCTTACTCATCCTATATCCAAAATGGAAATCAATTTAGTGAAAGCTATCGGTATTCACGGTATTCACGGTTGTCGCTGCTTTCAGTCCGCAAACGATGTGTGACTGATTATGTCCCACCCCTATTTGCATACTGTTTTCTTTGCACTGAAATGAATGGGGTGGAATAATGTTATGGCACATTAATTTAAGTAACTAATTCTTTAAATTACATACATTATGTAATTTTGCCACAGCAGACAGCAAGACAAATAATGCCGTTTTTGGCAGAAGATGAACTGTAGTGGAACAGGAACAACGCTGCTTATTATGAAAACAGGGCAGAATGGGGGAAAAATGCCATCATACATCCCTAGCATCCAAATTTAAAGAAGGACTCCAGCTGAATGTCACTTTCCTTCCCGTGAGTGCAATGTCTGTGATTCCTGCAACTTGCCACAGTTTCTAAAGACCCTGCTAAATTGACACCTCCCAAACCAATAAGCAAACTGAAACACATATCTCATTCGGAATTCACATTTCTCCAAATTTTGCAATGCAGTTGCCCAGTCAAAGAATAATAATAATTGTTATTACTATTATTTTCCACCCTTCATCAGAGGGTTACAGGGCAGATATATAACACAGCAACAAACAAAAACAATAACCCCACCACCACAATCATATTATTATTATTATTATAATTGAATTACAAAAATGCATATATTAATTAAAAGTCCACCCAAAATGCACCTAAGTGAACATAAAATACAAAAATGCAGTCTGTTGGGGGGAAAGCGTTTGCAAAAACACACATACAAGACAAAACTGAGTCAAAGAATATGTATATTAGGAGAAACAAGTAGAACTGTGGGATGTAAAAAAAATCGAAACTTAAGAATGAAAAAAGAGAAACAGAGAAACCAACATTAACAGATGCATCCATTGCTAGTAGCTGCTACCATTTCTATGCCATTCCCTGATCAGTTACTTCAAGACCATTATGGGATCTCCGGGTGGCGTCCTTTGGCCTCCCAATGGCTAGCAGAGGCAGAAAACAATGGGGCAAAACAAGCCACTTAGTGCTTCACTTTGCATCATTCATATAAACTGACTTTTCTTGCTGCAGAGTTTGCTCCAAGTTCTGCCTCTAGAATCAGGCTACCACATATGTGCCATAACTAACTCATTAATAGCAGCACCAAATAGCATCACATGCCATCTCACTGTCACCATTGCTACCCGAATTTGCCAAAGAGAATTCAAGAGCCTGAGAACAACGACTGCCACGCGTTGATCGAAAACACCCACTCAAACAATTCCTCTCTTAATCTCAGCTCCTCAAAGCTCTTGCTTCTAATTTCAGAACCTGCTTTCAAAGCAGGACTTTTGACTGGGTGACTTCCATCTGCAGGTGCCTCTATTAGTTGATCAAAAGATTATTCTTGACCCCATTTGATGCCTCCGGAGCCATAAATGTCCAATGTCTCCTAATTAGAGCCACAGCTCATCCCAAGCCGGTTCCATTTCCCAGGGAGAGCTAAACAGCTCCGAGAGAGAGCAGTGAGTGATACTTGCCGGTTTCTGATAGCTTGAGAGAGAAATAAGGAAGCACTGGGAAGAGCCATGACCCTACTGGAGGCTGCTAAAGGATGCTGATGAGATTTTTCTTAAGCGTTTATTATCTCCTTGCTGCAAGCATCAATAAAAGCCTAGATTTAAACATCCCACGTTTACACTAGTGAATAAATGGTTCTACCTCTCCCTTTGCAATGTCTTAAGGAACAGCCAATGCTCAACAAGTACATCAAATTAATATGCAAAGCATTTCTCTATTTGCCAATCTGATTTTTCCAAACACATATTTCATTTCTTGGGCAAGAGAAATGATTGAAGACTTGCATATGGCACACCACAAAGTTATTTGCATTGCTTTGAAAATCAGTGGCCATTTGTTTCTCTCCCACCCCCACCCCCCACTCTTTTCCCTCCCCCGGATACTCAATGTTCCAAAGCAAAGTACATCAAGAACAACTTAAGATATTTTGTTTTCAACTAGACTGCTAGGGAGGTTGTGTCAAATGCAACAGAGGAGCATATTCACTATATGTGCAATGAACACTTGACTGTCTTATAAGTTTACATAATTGTATGGCTGGAAGGAAGCCCTGAAAGTAGCTGAATTAAACCCAAGCACTAGGTTTCATGGCTTCCAAGGACTTCTGAAATGTTAGTCCAACACTTAAGAGTACAGCTGTGTGTGATTGGAGGACGAGTCACAAACCTCCTCTTCCTCCTCCTCAACAGCTGGAGATCCTCCAAGCATCATTTGCCTTCTGGAGCAAAACAGAGAAAACAGATGCTCCCTATTTAAATACTGTATCAGAAAATAGGTGGGGGAAGCAAAACGAAACATCACAGACCAAACATTACATTACTTCCCTATACATGAATATTATTTATTTGTTTTATAAACTTAAGATACCACTTTTCATTTATAAATCTCAAAGCTGTTCACAATCCATACATAAGACAAATCAATATATAACACAACAGTTAAAACATCCAGCTAGTCATACAATTTCAAGAACTATGGCATCCAGAATTTGATGTCAAGAGTCAGGAAATGCCCAACATGCCCAACAGCTGAAGGGGGAGGGAGTCCACAAATGCTTCAAGGGGGCACCTATGAAACTGGTGTGTGGGAGACAGCAGGAGACTTTGAGAATGGACAGAGCAAAGTGAAAACAGCCTTTTGAGATTATTTAGTCCAGCAACTTGTTTGGTCAGCCAGATGCTTCTATGGAAGCCCAAAAGCATGTAAAACAACAGCCCTCTCTTCACTTATGATCCCCAGCAACTGGCATTCAGAGGCATAGTTCCTCCAAGATGTAAGGAAGAACATCACCATCATGGCTGTTGAACATTAATCCTTTTCTAATGCCGCCCGTCAGTGCCCTTCACTACCTCTTATGGAAACAAATTCCACAGTTTAATTATGTGTTGTGACAAAGCACCTCTTTTTGCCAGTCTCATATCTCCAAACATTCAATTTCGTTGGATGACACCTCTGGGTTCCAGTAATTGGAGACAAGGTTGAAAACCTCCGTCTGTTTTTCTCATGTACCATGCATGATTTCACAAACCTCAACCCTGTCCCCTCTCTCTTGCTCTTTTCCCAACCCAAATATGCCCCCAATGTTGTACCCTTTTCTCATGGGGGAGGAAAAAGCTCTAGCCACTTGTTCATTCTGTTTGCACTTTATTACACGTTTTCAAGTGCTACAATGTCCTTTTTGAGATGCAGTATTCCAAGAGTATTAGTACCGGAGATTTGTATAAAGCTGGAGTGAGGAACCTCATGGCTGAGAGATGGATATGGCTGAATGGATGAATCCATAAACTGTGACAATGCCTCCTGATGGCCAGGGTGCAGAGATGTGTATTGTATGTATAGAAACCACTGACTTCTGCATGGTTGGAATGCAGCCTACTGTACAAAGGTAAGAGTCACACCTGTTGCTCCACCCACTTTTCCATCTGGCCCCGCCCAACATTGGCATGTGGCCCAAGACAGGACATAGCCCTTGGGCTGCAAAGAAAGCTTCTCATCCCTTGTTTAAACACATTACAAAGCTGGTGGTTTTATTTTTGATCCCTTTCCCACTTATCTGTAGCCTGGAATTTCCCTTTTTCACTAGCTGCCGTGTGATGGGTAAACATTTCCATTGCATTATCCACCTCGAACCCAAAATCTCTTTCCTAAGCAATCACTACTGGGACAGAGAGCTAATAAAACAACAGGACAATGGAGGAACAAAGGGAAGTAACCCATGACTAGGACACACTTCTTAGGGATTTCCAAGTGCTTTACAGGAGCATGACAACCACTCGCTGACTGAAGTGTGGTTACAGAAGAAGAAGAAGAAGAGTTTGGATTTGATATCCCCTTTATCAGTACCCTAAGGAGTCTCAAAGCGGCTAACATTCTCCTTCCCCTTCCTCCCCCACAACAAACACTCTGTGAGGTGAATAGGGCTGAGAGACTTCAAAGAAGTGTGACTAGCCCAAGATCACCCAGCAGCTGCATGTGGGGGAGTGGGGAAGCGAACCCGGTTCACCAGATTACGAGTCCCCCGCTCTTAACCACTACACCACACTGGCTCACAAAGACTCTCATCGTTTGAAGTTGTGCGGCAAGCAGCCAACCATTCCCACACTTAGTATCAGTTCAGGCGGGATTCCATCCAACCCCACAAGACTTGGGGCAGATGAATCTCCTAACACCACCCCCACAATCAGACGCTGTTGAGTCAGACTAAATTGGGAATTGGCTGCTGATACCCAGAGGCAGAATTTGGCCTATTTCTTGTCTGGAAAGACAAAAATTAGCATAAAGAGAGAGCTTGTTTTATTCTTTGGGGTGTTTTCATGCCTCATCTAAATCCTGTAACACAGAGAACTCTCAGGGTAATGCAGGAGGTTCCCCAGGTACACAATCGCATAAATCATTTTTAAGAACCACAGTAGCATTTGTAAATAGTGTCACACGAAGAATATTGCTGATGGGCTGGGACAGTATTACTTTGGGCACACCGAGACTCGGACAGAAGGAGCACACATTTCCTCCATCACAGTTCATGAAGCAAATTAATAAAAATGTTGGTTGAGAATGTTTCAAGCTGTTTTAAGGCTCATTCAGACGTCAGGGCAAGGGTTGCAAGCATTTTGAAATCCCATGCCCAAAAACACAGCGTATAGGGCCTGGAATGGAAATGTACAATGCCTCTGTCCTCAGAGGGGAGACTCTGTGTGCAACCACTCAGTGTTAATCAAAAAACAAAGTGAGGAGTGGATATACTATCTTCCCCCTGACCCTGGGGGAGCATTATTCCTCCCATCAGGAGGCAGAGGGAATCAAACACTGTTCCACATTAAAATCCTGCCCATCAGGCTATGGGCATGATAACCCTTTCCCTTGTTGCCTCCTAGAAACTGGAGGCAATGCACACACACAAGGTATTATGTGACCATCATGACTAGTGTCATGACCAATGGTAGCTTTATCCTCCATGAATTTGCCTAATCCCCTTTTAAAGCTGTCCAGTTGGTGGCCATCACTACATCTTGTGAGTTTCTGAGAAGCAATGGGATGGCTACTATGGGAAATGAATGCTGCTCTATATGAAGGAACCTCTGGCCCATGAGCCAAACGTAGCCCTTCGGGACTTTCCATCTGGCCCTCAGAACTCTTTGCAGGCTACACCCCTCCTGGGGTGGAGTGCATCATTGAACTCTGACAATGCCTCTTACTTGCATGGAAAGAGGGGTGTGTGTTTGTGTGTTCGTAGAAACTAGTCTACTGTATTAAGGTAAAATGTACATGCATGTGGCCCCTGGAAGATTCCCCAGAAGAGAATGTGGCCCTCGGGCTGAAAAAGATTTCCCATCCCTGCTCTAGATAGACCTTCCATCGTTGACTCTTATCATGCTTTTAAGAGCGGCCTTGGTGTATGATTTGCTAAAACAGAATCTCTGCTCTTGCTAATGGGAATGGAGTTAAGATAGCACAGCAGTCTGGAAAGCATCTGGCTGTAATAAGCCTGAACATTAAGCTAACAGATCATAAAACTTCATTACCAGCATCCGGTTTTGGGAGAAAATGAAGTTTATTTGGGCTGTTTCATTTAAAATATTCTCACTTAGATGGGGCTTTGCTCCTGCTCTCCAGAATGGCTCTGAATTTAGGAGACAGCAATACAAAGACAGAAAGAGGCACATAAATAGTAATCAAAATATCCAGTTTCCCACAAGTCCTTCAAAGTTTGTCCTCTGGGCCAACAGGAATTGCTGCCAAGTATGCACACACACACACACACACACACACACACTGCCATAGTGGGGCCTGAGTCCTAAGGACCACACAAATGGTTTATGCTGCAAGGAAGAACTTGCAGCCTGTGGTGCAATGGCATCAATGTAATGATGGGTGCTGCTGTACACAGAAAACAGGATGGGGGAGAGGAGGAAGGGGAGGGGAGGATCCCATTAGTCTGCACCAAAAGTAGTTCCTTAGATTCTAATGTGAGACTTTTGGGAAGCAGGAGGGCCCCTCAAAGCAGCAGAGGGCAAATAAGTGCCAGAAGTAGTTGGGTCTGCTTAGAAGCCCAGGAGCCAAACCCTCATAAGAAGAGCTCTGCTGGATCAGACCAATGGCCCATCTAGTACAGCACCCTGTTCTCACAGTGGTGAACCAGATGCCTGTGGGAAACCCATAAAGCAGGACTTGAGCACAAGAGCACTCTCCCCTTTGTAGTTTCCAGAAATTGGTACTCATTGCTGCCTTCAATTGTGGAGACAGAGCATAGCCATCATGGCTAGCAGTCACTCCTCAAGGAGCTCCACCATAATTAAACCAATTCCAAGTGAATTGTGGAAATTGGGGGGAAGGGACCATGTATGGACCCCTCCAGATGTTTTGGACTACAACTCCCCCTGTATGGAGCTGTAGGCAGTTGTAGTCCAGAGGGTAGCAGGTGGGAAATGGCTGTCACCCTACACATCAAGTGGGAGTCTAGGTTGAGGTGGGCAACTGTATTGCAAGCCCCTTGGAAATGTATCAGCAGAGGCAGTGGCCTTTAATGAGTATCTCAGGGTGAGGTTTTCTTTTTTGTTTTCTTTTAAAGTACTCTTTTGCAACATTCCAATACCGCTTTTTACGACCTAGTTAATGATCACACTTACTGAAACTAATTTAATGTGTAATAAACCTTCTTTACTACCATCTTCTTTTTTTCAGGGAGAAGGCAAGAAAGAGAGGGAGGATAAGGAAGGGCAATTAAGATGAGAAACATATGGTTGCCTCTTCTTAACAAAAAGTGTGTGAACGACCTTGCAAATCTGGGCCTTTGTGAAAGTCTAATTGAGACATCACACAGCTCTTCTTTACACTGAAGGCTTGGGCAAGGAATGTGGGCTCTTCTGTGACTTGCACTATTCTGAGTGTCCTGAGCCATTAATGCATCCTGAACCTCTTGCCTAGAGTAAATAAGGGAGAAGCAGAATGTGAGAATTAGTACGGCGCAAGGCTGGCCCTACCATTAGCCAGAGCTAAGGCAGCTGCTTCAGGTGGCAGATGCTGCAGGGCAGGCAGCGATGGGGAAGTGTCTTAGCATATGTCACACGGCCTGCCCTAATCTAGCCAATGTCTCTCGGGTTTAATGGAGGATGCTACCTCCTTTACAGTGCTGAAGTAAGGTGGCAATTGGTTGGCTTCTGCATGTGGAATAAGGTGAGAGGGAATATCTTATCCAAGCAAGATGTCTTGGGCTGGTCCTGGTATGAAGTAATGGTTAGAGTGTTAGACTTGGACCTAGAAGACCATAGTTCATATCCCCACCAAGCCATAAAGCTCACTGAGTGACCTTGGACCATTTATTGTCTCTTACTCTAACTTACCTCACAGGGTTGTTGTTAAGATAAAATGGGGAGAAAGCAATGTATGCCACCTTGAACTCCTTAGAGGAAATTGGGGCTATAAGTCAACCAAACAAATAAATAAATGAATAAATGTTAAGATCACTAATTGAGACATGAAACCATTGGTTTCCAGTTGTGCTCAGGGGAGGAAGAGAGCAGGAGCAAAGGAACCGCCTAGTCTCCTCCTTTTGCCCCCTCTAGATCTGATATTGAAGGAGCTGGAGCTGAACTTTCACCTTGCTTAGGTAAAGGTACCCCTGCCCATACGGGCCAGTCTCTAGGGTTGTGCGCTCATCTCACTCTAGAGGCTGGGAGCCAGCACTGTCCGCAGACACTTCTGGGTCACGTGGCCAGCGTGATGAAGCTGCTCCGGCGAACCGGCACCAGAGCAGCACACGGAAACGCCGTTTACCTTCCTGCTAGTAAGCGATCCCTATTTATCTACTTGCACCCGGGGGTGCTTTCGAACTGCTAGGTTGGCAGGTGCTGGGACCGAGCAACGGGAGCGCACCCCGCCGCGGGGATTCGAACCGCCGACCATGCAAGTCCTAGGCGCTGAGGTTTTACCCACAGCGCCACCCGCGTCCCAATACCTTGCTTAGAAACTGACAAAGCAGTTTCTAGATCATTTCTAGATCCTGTCTTACTGCACCAGGTGGCGGTGGGCAGGAGCTGATGGTGGTAGTTATGAGAAGATAAGCCTTGTTAAGGATTCCACAGGATGAAGCTTTACGCTCCAACAACAGTTTTAGGGGTGCAAGAGATGGATGAAATGGCAATTTTAGTTTCTCTCATTTTCCCAATTATTTCTATATCAGTTTGCACTTTTTAAAAATGCTTACAAAAATTCAGCAGCATTTTCCTTCTCCTAATAAACTCATTTTTGTGCACAATTCTGTAAGCAAGTTTCTCTAATATAATGTCTTGCAATGGGAGGGGTGAAATATCCACATCTTTATGTACCTTTCCCCTGTAATATACAGATTTTTGCGCATTTTTTAAGTTGGAGGGTTGCATTGCAAAATTCAGAAAAGAGCAAATTTTGAAGGACAGTTGCATTTCAGTTTGTGTATTGTTTTTGGAACTGCAGATTATGGAAATCTGCATTACAGTTCAAAGTGAACCAAATTTCTCCCACATCCCTAGTTGGAGGGATACTTCTCAGCACTTGTTAAGTGTACATTTTTTTTCAATATATAATTTGCAAGCAATGTTCCTTAATGCAAGGTGTTTTGTGCCGTTTTCACTGATATGCATATTTTACGCACACTTTTCTTCAGCAAACATATTTTGCTGTCCACTTTGGGTTGGGGAACAGCACTTCAAAGCACAGTTGCATTTTGCACTTTGCTTATTGATTTGGGGAAGGTGCGAATTAGGTAGTTAATTGTATTTCTCCCCCGCCTCATCCCTAGCAGGGGAGATATTAAACTTCTTGCACTCCAGGTTGCTTCAGAGATCCTTGCAACGAGCTTTATGGCAATGTTAACGCATAACGAGGAGGGTGTCTCTTGGGCCACAGGCTGCCATTGAAACTCTGCCAATCACTTCTTCCCCAATCACAAATCAATGACGAGGAACAGCAGAAGGTCGCATCCTTTATTATTAATGAAAAATAACCCTCAAGAGCTGCTGTTGCTGATTCAAGGTCTGCCAGACCTCTCAGGCAACCCCAAGCAGAGTGTGATGAATCAGCATAATAAAAGTGTGCCAGAACTTGCCAGCTCTTCTTGCACGTGCAACAGAAGCAAGATGGATTATCCATTGGACTAAATTGACTTTGGACTATCTGGCAGATGAGTCGTAAGCAGTGCAGGCAGCGAGAGAACGGACAGGCAAAGGGAGGCAGGGGAGAAGGGAGAACATTATCACAGTTAAAGGTGACGGCACCTGGGTGGCTTCCGAATCCCTTAGCACTCATTGCAGCTCATCAGGTTATTCGCTTCAAGTTCACGAGCTCTTCTTAGAAGCGGTGGTGAGTAATTACCACAAAAGGATCTGCACATCTCTTTCCATCTTTTCATATCCACAAGACAGAATCAATAGGGGAAAGACCGAGAGAGAGATTCTACAGAGTGCAAAGTTTTCAGGACAAAAATCAATTAAAAAGGAAGAAGTGCAAAAATAAAAGACGGGGGCAGATGGAGGAGGGATAAATTGTATCTGCGGAAGCAGAATACTGGGGCGAGGGAAGGGGGCTCCTTTCCACGCATTGCCAACGCAAAAATGCTGCTCTCAGTAAGATGCTGCCTTAGGATGGTCAAGTGCCCAACTTTACAAACTCCTCCGTTTGAAGACATCTGCTATTTGTAGGTTTGTATGATCCAAGTCTGCTTAAAAAAACAAAAACTGACCCAGGCACATACAGGTCACCTGATCATAGTCTTCCCCTCTACACTGAGATGTGCTTAGGCTCTATTTCAATTATAGTAATTATTTCTAAATTTGCATCGATGCCTATGAATTAACACATGTAAACTGAATGCAAATCAGTGTTCTCTTTCATTAGGGCTGGTCCTACCATTAGACAGAACAAGGTGGCTGACTCAGGCAGAAGATGTGGAGTGTCGTGAAAGGGCAGCAAACAGTTTTTAAAAATGCAATTCATTAGTATTGCATTTTTACTGCTTGAGGGGAAGCATGTGTGGGATTTTCTGCCTCAGGTGCCTAAAAAAACAGGCTAGCTCTAGATATTAAAGACTTTGGGATAACTTGCTGTGTTCAGGCAGTAAAATATATTGGGCCGGCCCTGTCATTTGCCCTCTTCCTTTGGTGATAGAAATTGCCTCATTAGAGGCAATGTACCGTAAATGTGGTGCTGTCCTATGCATGTGGTGCTGTCCTATGCAGCTACTGTGGGGGAAAGCCCTGACCTTCCACATTTACATCACGGGGAATAAGCCCCCTTTAGACTTCATTCTTACGCAGGTTGCCTACTCTGGAGCACACATGCACAAATAGGAAACTGCTTTCTATCCATTCAGATCATTGGTCCATCTAGCTCAGTATGAACCCCACCCAGTGACTGACAAAAGCTGCTCAGGGTTTCACACAGGGGAAGTACTTTAACCTATAACCAAAACAAATTACTCCATTAATTAGTTCCACATTTCATTTTTCCTTAATTCATCTAACACTTCTTCAGTTAAGCTTATTTTCTCTTAAATAAGACCAAACTGTTGTACATATCATTGGAACTGATCTACAATATTCCTGGATATTTATAAAATAATTTTTAAAAAATGCCAGCCTGACAAAAACTTGTCTCATGCTTCTTGGACCTTTCATGGCTTGGAGTTTGTGAGAAATCTTGCTTTGTTCACAAGGTGACCATCCAACGCCTAGCTCAGAAAGCCAAAAGGGACCAAGCATTCTGAATATCCTGCATGCATATTTATTGAAAAGGAGATGAGAACTTTTGAATTCAGACCCACATCTTCAAAACTGTTTTGACTTTTAACATCAGTTTTCTTTCCAGAGGGTATCTTCGTGAACAAATCAATCTCCACAATTCCTGTGAGGATCCCTGGTTAAGTTTTACTTCAAAAATCAATGGGATGGGATGATGATATTTCAAAATGTGCAGTCTGCAAATGAAAACCTCTTTATCGATCGCTTATAACATCTTAAGTTTCCTTGGAATGCGTAAATACAAGCATGCTCAGTGATCCAGATGCAGAGAGTGGGGGTGGGGGAATGTGATTAACTTGCATGAAATAAAAAACCTATTTCTGGGACTCCTTCTCCTCCTCCTTATTGCCCAAGACTTCTCAAAATTTAGAGTGCACCTATCGGTTGATAGGTTCCATTAGACTATAATTCCCATCGTTCTTGACCAAAAAAGGAAGAAAGAAAAAGGGGTGGAGTAGAGGGGATATTGTTATTATTATATTTCCTTATTCCCCACCTTTCCCCCCTGACAGGGACTCAAGGCAGCTTACAGATAAAATAAGAGCAGCTTAAAACATAGCAAGAAAACAATAATTAAAAAACAATTAAAGATTATATATACACACACAATAAAAAACAAACGGATAATTACAATAAAAAACTGCACAGCACCAGGCATTTCATTAAAAGCAGTCAGTTCCCAAGAGCCTGTTGGGATAAGGAGATCTTCACCAGCTGGCGGAAGGACAACTAGGAGGGGGCCAGTTTAATTTCTCTAAGGAGGGAATTCCAAAGTCTGGCAGCAGCCGCCAAGTAAGGCCCCTTCTGGCGTCTCCACCAAATGCGCCTGAGAGGGATCAAGAGAAGGACTCAATGTGGAATCTGCATCTTTCTAACTTCTCTAATAATCAGTGGAACTTCAGTTTTGCATTCTAGCTGATTTCAACCAGACTCATCCTGCTCTTCCCAACACTGAATAAGATGTCAGCAAACTCAAGCCAACGCACTTTGTCCTCTTTATTTACTCTTTCATGCAATAAGGTACTTGTCAGCCTCAACAGTGAATAAGTTGTTATTCCTTTGTCCTACAATTACAAGCTCAGGCAGTGTGACCTGCCCTGCCATGATTTTTACCCTAGCTAGCCATGTGAAATACTTTGTTCCCCAGTGTCTGCAGAACAGTGAATGCAAAAGGGCGTTGAACATCTTCATTGAGACGTTCTTATGCAATGCCTGACAAGCAATGGGAGTCAGCTAACAAAACCAGGCATTGATAATACATTTCTGGCCCTATAAGGTCTAAGTCTGACAATGGCTGTTTAATTCAGCTGATCTATTGATATAACCCTAAACATTCTCCTTTTCTTTCTTGGCAGAACTACATGAGAAAATGCTGGAAGTTATGAGTGCTATAAGATTTAGCCAATTGATTAAAATTGGGCCCCAACTGAACATCTACCAGGCTGTGAGTTAAGAGCAAACTTTATTATTTCTACTATCCCAGGAAGGGGGGGGGGAGAGAACTGCTTTTATAGATTTGCATGTGTAGCTTATTTTTATGTATTAGTTAGCTTTATTGTACTTTCAGAATTTTATTGTCAGCTGCACTGATAACTTGACTGAAAGGCTGTGCACAAATAAAAGTCATGGTGGCACTTATATAAGGAGACTATCCTGTTTTATCTTCTCAATAACTGTGTGAGATACATGTCTTGATTCATGGGAATTTGATGCCCACAGGAGAAATTGAGAGTGAAGAGCCCCGGGTAGCAGAAAAGAACAGGACCCTGGACAGTTCCAAGAGGCCTTGATGTTGTTGTTATCTGCTAGGTGCTTCAGCCAGCTGAAGCCTTATGCAGGCTCATCAGATCTGGAGTGTGCTAGGCTGGCTGGTTAAAGAGCCCTCATCTTGCTTTGTAGGCTTTGATGCCTGAAAGGCTTGGGAAACAGATGCTGCAGGAACCCAGCCTCTTGAATCAGAGGATAGTGGCAGAGGTGTGTCCTTTGGCCAGAAGGGGCCTGAAGCCTTATTTTAATGATTCCCATTCCAAGGAAGTGGCCTGAACCTTGGCTACTTCGGTATCCTCTGTTGCACACTGCAAAATCCCTGGGTCATAAATCATGACAATAGGTTAAGCTAAGAGACTAGCCCATGGTCACCCAAGTGAGGTCCATGGCTAAGCAGGGATTTGAATCCAGACCTCCAAGACCAAACACAAGAGGCAATCCAATTCACCGCCCCACACTGCTTCCCCCTATAGTCTTGTAGGTTGCTGTGCATAGGAATTAAACTATTGAAATACAAACCTTCCTTCCAATAATTGATAACTTACTAAATTAAAATCTCTCTCTCTCTCTTTTTCCACATTTTGGTAACATGCAAGTGCATCTAAATGAATTTAATCAGTAAAAAGAAAGAAACAGATAATCAAATAATACTGATTCATTGAGCACCCTAGATGTTACTAGGAGAATCATAGTTGCAGGGTCCCAAAAGGTGACACTGACCTGTGCTCCCCAAAGGTGGCAAGAGCACACTAGAAACCACCCATGTATTTCAATGCACACAATCCAGACCAAAAAGACGTGCCAGAAACAGACAGCAGCAATTGGCAGAAGAGCACTAGAGGCCTTGTGAAAGTAAGCTAAGTTGCCCTCTGCCATGGAAGCCATGCAATAAAATACCTAATTTGTTCCTTGATCAATGTTTTGGCACAGTAGTGAATTCTGGAATAAAGCCTTCAATAATAATAATAACCAGGTCAAGAGCCCAACTACTAAGTCCATGAGTGGAAGACAGGACAGACACCATTAGTCTCACACCATAGAAAGCCAGTGTGTTCTGACTGTAGCACAACCTCTGGTGGACTATCGGTGCTGCACAGCAAGAAGTTTTCACTTATACAAGAGTTTACAAAACAGCACGAATGCATTTTCACCTTTTATTCACAGCTCTTTGGACCCAAGCCACTGTGTCCAACTGGCTTTATTGTCAAGCAAGCGTGCATAGGATTGTGCTGGGAACATTCCACTCTGATCTTGATTTTAAAAGGTAAACATTTTCAGCCACATTTGCATTTTTTATAGATGCTCTAAGAAATCCGTCAGATGCAAAATGCCAGCGGTGTGCAAGACTGTGCAAAAGGGAACCAGGTACCAGGTGTCCAGATTTTGATAACAATAGCTACAAGAATAATGAGACAATTATGTTTTGGCAGGCAGTTAAGAGTTTTTTTAAAAAATTCAGTTTTGACATTTATATGAGTGGCATTAATGAAAAAGCTTGGTGCAAGATTATCTCTTTATCATATGACTAAAACAATTAGAGACATTCCATTGATGGATGCTGCGGCCCTCTCCGTGGCACAATAATTATCTTTTAATGAGCCCACATTAATGTAAATTGGATTCATCAGGAAATAAATTTTGCAACGAATGGGAGATGCTCTCTCCAGGTAACCTTTCATGAAAGCAGCGTAAACCCAGAGCCTGATGCGTTGGTGGGCTTGGAGAGTTTAGCCCCAGACAGGAGACAAGGAATCAGTTCAGGCAAGATCACAAGCTTGCTTAGACTCTGCGCAGCCCTTTTATGGGACTGAAAAATTATGTCAAATTAGTTTGTTGCTTCACCTTTGATTAAACATGGATTTATGGTTCATTAATCATGCAAATCTGATCCAGTGCCCCTCCTCCTTTCCTATTAGCAAGGTTTCACCCTCCTCAGGGGTTCAGTTGTTCAAAAGTACACACTAATTATTGCTGCTGGAACCACCAAAATGAGATTCTAAACAGACAACACGTTCCTGCTGTACTGTCAACTAATTCACATCTCACTTGAGTTTGTTGGGTCCCCTGTGACTTCGTGGATGTCTCTATCACACAAGACGGACAGCTTGGCCATAGTAACCCATGCACTAATAACCTCAAGACTAGAGGACTGCAATGTGCTCTGTGTGGAGCAACCAGGCTCTTTTACAGCTATTATGGATTAGAATGCGATCACTGGTGTGACATAAAGAGAGCATATAACACTTTGCTGCCAATTTGCTTCCAGTGCAGGTTTAGAGTTTTACAGTACGCATTTACAACCCTAAACAACTTGGGATCCGTCTATCTGAAAGAGCACCTGCTCCCCTGTAGACCCAGCTGCTCACTGAGCTCTGCAGACAAGGCCCTCTTTGTGGTATCATCACCAGCAAGTGGTGTTCCATCTTTTACTCACCCACAAGTGATCTTTAACATTATTGGCAAGCTGTACTAGCTTTTAGCTGCATACTTACAAAGTACTTGTTCGCACAGGTATCAGTGCCGTTGCTTATACACACAAGCACCAGATTGGATCATATATGCATTACTATTTTGTTCTGATTTATTGAGTTTATTTTGTTTTATAATTTTATATTATATTCTGCTATAGTTCCACACCCCCCAACCAGAATATAAATAATTTAGAATATATATATATATATATATTTAAATGACCTCTGGTTCCAAGACATAAACACGTATTCTGCCAAGTTACGATCATCAAACTATGAAGGCTTTAGGTTTTAAACCTGGAAAAATAAATTTTGTAGGATTTCAAAACCCACAAAAAACTGTGGGAGAAAACGACAGCGGCTGCATCATACATAACACTAAGCAATGGTTTGCTTGAACCATGGTTTGTTCAACAATTCATGATTTTTTTTGTTTATTTGTTATAAATATCTTGGGAAATGTATAAAATTACATATAGTAAATAGAATACAAAAAATCAGCATAAAATAAATTTTAGTATTGCCTTTGCCATGCTGTGGAACAATTTTCCAGCAGCGATTCGACAGGCATCCTTGCTTTTGGCTTTAAGGCATCTTTTGAAAACTTATTTTTATGCTGACAGGCCTATGCAGTTGTTTACATTTTTTTTCTTGAGTGACCAGTAATTTCATGATTGTTCTGTACTGCTTTTAAATGTTTATTTATATGTTGCTATACACCACCCTGATGTTTCGTGAGAGGGGGTGTTATGAAAATATTTGTTATGAATGAATGAATGAATGAATGAATGAATAAATAAATAAATAAATAAAGTCTGTTGCCTAAAGTGGATTTCAGTGTTGTTTCAGATTTTTTTCCCACCCAGGTACACCAAGGTCAGACAACCCGAGCCTGAACGCAGGCTGGAGGACAAGAGCTAATGACTTGGAGAGAGCAGCCATGCCTTTTTGTGTGAGAAAATAAACAACCACTGAGCCAATGGCAAAGGAAATTCCCCCACTGGCCACATCCTTTCCCGAAAATGGGTTTCAGTTCAGTGGCCACCTAATGGCAGCCAACCTTAGTTTTCATGCTGGGAGGCAACAGGCGAGACTAAACTCTTACCGACTCCCATTGCCTTCTGCTGCATGCCTGCATAAAGGGCCGTCAGGGCAGAGGGAAGAATGAGGAGGAAGCATTTAACCACAGAGCCTAGGGCTTGCCGATCAGAAGGTCGGCTGTTCAAATCCTCACCACAGGGTGAGCTCCCATTGCTCGGTCCCCTCTCCTGCCCACCCGGCGGGAGGGTAGACGGCGTTTCTGTGCACTGCTCTGGTTCGCCAGAAGCAGCTTAGTCATGCTGGCCGCATGACCCAGAAGCTGTACGCCGGCTCCCTCGGCCAATAAAGCAAGATGAGCACCGCAACCCCAGAGTCGTCTGTGACTGGACCTAACAGTCAGGGGTCCCTTTACCTTTACTTTAAGGCAGGTTAGAAGAGGAAGCCACAGCACTCCTGGACACATCCTTCCCCAGTAGTCAGAGGCTGTAGCTGGGCTGGCGATGGCTGCCTGCCCAGCAATTACATCCTGGGTCCCACAAAGTGTGAGCATACCTATGCATCCACTTGGTTGAAGCAAGAAGATGGAGAAGTCATAAGGGACTGAATGCTTCCTACTCCCAAACTACTCTGCCCATTCTTCCTTGCTACCAAATATACCTGGAATCCTCCCACAACAGTACGGGCCCCTTCCTAGTATCCTTTCCTTCCCTAAAAAGGCCAGCCAACATTGTAGACCAGGCTTCCTCAGCCCTCCAGATGTTTTGAGACTACAATTCCCATCATCCCGGACCACTGGTCCTGCTAGCTATAGGGATCATGGGAGTTGTAGGCCAAAAACATCTGGAGGGCTGAGTGTGAGGAAGCCTGTTGTAGACCAACAGGAAACAATGCAATCATTGCAACCCACAACCCATTAAATAAAAAGTCTCCCTACCATTCAGGAACCCCATGTGGACAACACTGTGTTATTTCAAACCAGAAAAGCAATCCAAGCATCACCATTATGTCGCTTCCCAATCCCTTCTCTTGTATCTCTGCATCCTGATATCCCCAAGGGGAGTGCGTGAACCCCTAAAGCAGAGCCATAGGTCAGGGGTGCCCCTGAAGGTGCTCATTAATTGCTGCAAGGGGAGTCCCAGTCACTGGAGGATTTTAAAGATAAGCTGCATAGGCACTTAAGTGCCAGAGATTGCTTCAGAGCTAATCAGTCCATGTGAAGAGGTGGAGGTGGGAGAGCAGAGGTGACACAAACTCCCAGGAGTTCTGGGCTAATGACTGCAAAGGTGCCACCAGGGACAAATTAAGCCTTCAGCGTAAGATAATCTAACACACACTCACCACATCCTAATTTTTGCTTTCTAAAGGAAGTAGTAAAGAAACTCTCAGGGGGGCATAAAGAGAGAGTGGGTGAAAACCTCGAGATCTGTGGGAGGGTTATGGGCAGATTTTAATGAATTGCTGATCCAGTGGGAGCTCAATGCAACCACCTGGTAGATGCCAATGGATGAAGGAAAACACAAGGGATATATTGGATCCCCCATCACTCTGTTCAGCCTTAGCACAGGTGGGTGTCTGATATGCTAGCCAGCTGAGGCATTGCCTCACAGGATACGACAGTTCCTACTGCCTCACCTTAGCGGGTCTGGCCTGATTAGCTGTCTGGGTGGGAGACTGTGAAGAAGCAGTGCTGAGTGGTATATCTAAATTGAATTAGGCCACTAAACGGCAACAGTTAAGATACGCATTGGGTGTGAAATCAACCAGCACCATCAGAATTACACAGTGAGGATTGGGAAATTCCAGAGAGAGCACCTATGCTCAGCCATGCTGCAGGTAATACAGACAAATGGCACAGCGGGCCAAGAAATCTGTGTGCATTGATTGTCTTCCCAAATGAGACCATCATTCTGCGAATCTCTTTCAGTTAGGCATAGGCAAATCCGTCAGTTTCTCTCAGTTTCCCAATGGTAAGTTTATTTATACCAGGCAGAGGGCCTTCTCGGTAGTAGCACCTGCCCTGTGGAACACCCTCCCACCAGATGTCAAAGAGAAAAACAACTACCAGACTTGTAGAAGACATCTGAAGGCAGTCCTGTTTAGGGAAGCTTTTAATGTTTAACAGACCATTGTATTTTAATATTTTGTTGGAAGCCGCCTAGAGTGGCTGGGAAACCCAGCCAGATGGGTGGGTATGTATGTATAAATAAATAAATAAATAATTTCTCCACATTTCTGATTTTTCTTTTTAAATAAAAAAGGCCTCATTAAATTTCAGCAGCATCTTAGTAGAAATGATTCCTAATATACACATTTTTGCAAAACAATTTCCCTTGGTATAATGCACTTTTGTAATTTTCACCATTATATGCATTTTTAAGTACACTTTGCTCCAGTAGATGCCCTTTTATACTGGAGAACTGCATTGTGGAGAACTGTGTTTAGCTACACACATTGCTTTGGAAAGTGTGCATTAGGTAGGTTTTCCTTTTAAAAGTAAACTGAATCTAGTTTCTCCCCCATTCCTAATTCCAATTCATCTAGGCTGTGCCAGCAGCTCCTTTCCCTTCCCAAGAGACCCCAATAAAAAGAAAGCACAATATATAACAATTGCAACAAATGAAAATTTCTTTCACTGAAAGGTTAGCAGATTTCAAAAGTTAATCATCACCAGCAAATTAGGAAGCATGCACTGACCCTTCCTTTAATCTTCAAAGAAGAACAAGGACCCTACAATTCTAAAGCTTTGCCATGATATCCCGAATAAACAGTCTCCTGCTTTGTGTTGGTGTTCCATCATTGCCGGAAATTAAGCCATGTTCCTAAGAGGTACTGCATTAGTCACAAAGATATCTTCCCCCCTCCACCCCCCCGGCACCCCAGCCACTACAACAGTTTATTAATAGATGCTTGAAATGATCCCAAGTCTGTAGGAAGAATCATCACTTACTGATGTTTTCTGTTCTTGTCTGGAAGTGGAGCAGTAACAAATGGATATTGGTGATAAACCATAAGTATTAAAGTGGAAGTATTAAAAGAAAAAAGGTTAACAGGAGCAAAGAAATGACACTGTTTAAATGAACAATGGATGAGAGGTTTGCTGGATACAATGGGCTTTGCCAAGAATCAAATGCATTTTTATGCTAAGAGAAGTCAGGATTTCTTTATTGCATTTTTCCCCCCCACCCACGGAACAGAAATAAAAAATGCAATGAGGATAACTTTAATTCTGTTGAAAGACGAGATGTTGGGTAGAGGAGCCAAAAAGTTACCCTTGGATTCAACAAACATTAGCACTGTTGCTAAGGGCAAAGTACACAGAGCTGTACCTAAGTTCTACTCAGGGTAAAACCGTTGACATTAATGGACCTGAATTAGGCAGGTCCATTAATTTCAGCGGGTCTATTCTGGTTATGACTAGCGTTAGATACAGCGCACAATCTTCAGCCAGATGCTCCATAGGAAGGAAAAACAATGTAAGAACGTAAGACGAGCCTGCTGGAAACAGGCGAATGGCCCATCCAGTCCAGCATGCTGTTATCACAGTGGCCAACCAGACAACCTGAGCACAAGAGCTCTCTCCCCTCCTGTAGTTTCCAGCGACTGGTATCCAGAAGAATTGCTGCCTCCAGCTATGGTTGCAGAGAATAGCCACCATCGCTAGTAGTCACTGGTAGCCTTGTCTTTGATGAATCTGACTAATCCTCTTTTAAAGCCACCCAATCGATCAATCAATCAAAGTTGGTGGCCCTCATTGTCTCCTGTATGTGCTGCATGAAGAAATCTTTCTTCTATCTGACCTGAATCTTCCAACATTCAAGCTTCATTGCATGTCTGTCAGAGCTGGCTCCAGGTCCCAGCTCACAGAGGACCAACGCTAGCCGGTAGTAATGTACAAAATTTTTTATTGAAGTACAGTTTCCATTTTCAAGCCGGAGCGCCCCAGCTCTACGTCTAGGGTTTAGATCGGCGAAGCTCCATCTGAATCTCCGCCCCCTGTACACCAGTTTAAGATTCTAGCCTTACTCCACCTCTTCCGTCTCTCCTTTCTCCTCTGGGTCCTGCTACCCCCCGGGGTCCCTTCCTTCCTGGATTCCTCTGACGCTGATGCTGACCCCCCTGACTCCTCCCGCTCTTTTCGGCGGGCTTTGGGACCTGGCTCCCTATCCGGGCTGCCAACTGCGCCGCCCTCCTGTACATTTGAACTTGGCGCGCGCGCCCAGCCTTCAACCTTCCTCTCGACCGTTTCCTCGCTCTCCGATGGAGGCGTGGCCAATCCTGACTCATGTCCTCCCGCTGGCAGTGCGCCGCCTGATCCCGATGCCTGGGACTCCTCCCCCCTACTGCACTCTGGTGTGGACGCTGGCACTGATTCCCGACGGCTGCTCTCTGAGTCCCCTCTGGCCCTTTCTTCCTGGGGTGCCCCCCTAGGCACCCCCCTTGCTCTGACCATGGGAGCCCCTTTCTGTGAATCTTCCGATTCGCTGGAAAGACTCAGAGACCTCGGACCGCTGTCATCGCTAACATTTCCTTCGGACTCCTCCCCCTCGCTCTCTATTTCCTCCCTTTCCTGTGCCTCTGCTCCTGAACCCCTGACAATGTCCATGTGTTCTAGTGTTATGAGAGAGGCAGAAAGGGTTTCCCACCCACTTTGTCTGTGGCATGTATAGTTTTATAAGCTTCTATCACATCTGGGCTGATAGAACTGCTGAGCTAACTCTGACCAGAGTCCCCTTCCCTTTCCTAATTTTAACAAAGAAGTCTTTGGATTCGTACCAACACCCCTACACCCAGGAGAAAATGTACCCGTAGATTTTTTTCTGCTGTATAACAAGCAATGCTTCCCCTTGCCTTTTGCTCCTCTTCTGACACATGAACCTGGCTTCAAATCAGTGAAGGGTTTCCTATCTATCTATCTATCATCTATCTATCATCTATCTATCTATATCTATCTATCTATCTATCTATCTATCTATCTATCTATCTATCATCTATCTCTATCTATCTATCATCTATCTATCATCTATCTATCTATCTATCTATCTATCTATCTATCTATATCTAATCTATCATCTATTTATTTATTTATTTATTTATGTCTGTCTTTTGGCACTTAGCATATTGAACTGGCCAAATGTTTACCTGCCATATTTCAGCCAAGCAATTCCTTGTTGTTGTTAACTTGAAACCCTGCCCTTGGAGTGGGAGATAGTATCACAATCAGCTCAAGAGTTTGCCCAACAACACTCTGCACAGCCAGCTTCTATGGAAAACAGGAAGGATCAGTTGCCCCAAACATGGATTTCCTTTGGGAAATCTCTTTGTCCGGACAAAAAGCAGTGAGCGCCAGTCCAGAACAGGTTCGGCAGTTGTGATAGGTTTGTTCTCAAAACAGCCCTAGACCCTAAACTTCATACCTTATGCACACTCAAAGCTCATGTAAGTCAATGTTCTCCAGGTGCAGACATCCATAATGGATGCAGAATTCATGCTGGGGAAGATTCTCCGACTGAGGGTAGTTGGAGTCATCCCCCAAGGGAGCAAGCTGAGCAGACATATCTCACTGGGAAGCTCTAGAGGAATTAAACCATAAACACAACCTTACTCCATACAATACTTTGCTTAGTGAGTAGACTGCCAGTATCCTTATGCAAACAGAGAGATACCGATGTGTTCCAAATTACGCCACACAAATGCATAGCAGGGAACCACACTCCTGGTTACCATTATAAAATCCTTTGAGGAATCCCATATTAGAAAGACAGGAGAGATCACCAGTTGAGAACATTCCCAACCATACAGCCTGTTTTGCCCATCCACTTGTCTACTTCTCTGCAAAACTTCTATGTTTTGGAAAAACACAGTAGGGTACCACCATTTGACTCAGTTTGCAATTGTTAAAGCTATCAGCGTATCTGACTTGTGTCAAAATAATAAACGCATTGTAGATTTCCCATGGAAATCACTAAGGAGTGTATAAGCCAGGGATGCAGCGATATCATGCTATTTGTGGGCAATTTGTCTCCCTTGTAACAGACCAAATCAAAAGTAAAAATGATATGGCAGTTCTTCCTGAACTGTAATAGAGATAAATTGGAAGGGTGGCATCTGGGGATGATTTCTAAAAATGCAGGCGGTCTGTTGTCTTCCTCCCAAACGCAGATGAAGAGCCTTCCTTGATTCAGCAAAGGCAGCTTGTTCCGATACATTCAAGCTGAGAAATTAGATTAATAGATTAAAATGTCATTTTGATGGTTGAAGAAGGTGCCCAGGATTAAACAGCCAGCAGATTTTGAAGTTATTGTTTTTAACATAAGTGCTTGGGGAAACGGCAAGGGGGAAGCACCATTTTAGAAGATGCATTCCCCCTGAATAGTTTTTACTCATGAGGAAATCAACTTGAGCTAGAACTCCTATGACTGATGGACAGGCAGAGCAATCCAAGATATTGGAAGCCAGTATAAATTGTACTGGGGTAAATTATGCTGGGGTAACTTACCCCTAGTACCTTCAGGAGCTGCTGCCAGCTGAGCTGGTTTGAACCTGCCAGTAGGAAAACTTTTTGCCAGTGTAACATCTGTTGGGTAGCTAGGTCACATGACCAAGCTAAATGGGAGTAAGTCTCCCCTTGCTCTATCCCTGCCGCATGCTCACCACTCCCACAGAACACCCCTTTTTTCAGGACTTACCCCAGCCTTTGGTCAGTCAACTTCAGTTGAGCACATGCTGAGCTGGGATGGAGGATTTATGCCAGCTTATCTCTGGCTGAGGCAGACTGTAGGGACTTCACTCAACACAGCCCTGTGTGAACCCAGACTCAGCCAGCTCAGCTGGGGGTAAGCCTGTTCCAAATTCTACTCATCCTGGTGGATCTTGGGTTTGGGTTGCTCCCTAAGATTACTTTAATCATGCCAGCAAAGCTATTTCATCCTGGAACATGCACTCATAAAAGCAAGCCTTTTCTAAGCATTCAACCAAAGCACGTGAGGAGAAAAAGCTCTTGCACACTGGACTAACCTTTTCATCGAGCTATCCGCCATAACCTCAACATCTCGTTCCTGCTCAGGCAGAACCAATTAAAACCCTTTAAGTGTATACATGAAGCTGGGATCTTTTGCCCCAGTGGGCATCATTTTATGCCTGCCACATTTGCAGTTTTAATGCTCATTCTCCCATTTTTTGAGAGATCCTTGTTGGAGTGCCTTGCAATCCGTCTGTCTGTCTGTCTGTCTGTCTGTCTGTTTTAACCATCCTGGACAATTTGGTATCATCAGCGAATTTGGTCACCTTACTGTTCACTCCTAACTCCAACTCATTTATACTGGTACCTCAGGTTAAGTACTTAATTCATTCCGGAGGTCAATACTTAACCTGAAACTGTTCTTAACCTGAAGCACCACTTTAGCTAATGGGGCCTCCCGCTGCTGCCACGCTGTCGGAGAACGATTTCTGTTCTCATCCTGATGCAAAGTTCTTAACCTGAAGCACTATTTCTGGGTTAGCGGAGTCTGTAACCTGAAGCGTATGTAACCTGAAGCATATGTAACCTGAAGTGTATGTAACCCGAGGTATCACTGTATAAGCAAGTTAAAAATCACACATCCTCAAAGCAGATCCTTAGTGGACCTCTCTTCTTACTTGCCTCCATTACAAAAACTGTCCATTTATTCCTACCCTTTAGCCATATGAGGACCTATCTTCTTTGCTCATTACTGCTAAGCTTACTCAGGAGTCTTTGGTAGATCACATTCAATCAAACAGGCTTAGAAGCGCCTTGCAGACTTCTGTGCTAAACGTATGATGTCTGTGAGTGGAAGGGGTGGAGCCAGTTTGAGCAGAAAAATTGCTAGTGCAGAAATGTTTCTAGATCTCTACACACTCTTGTCCTTGCATGTCTGAAGGGAGCTGTGTGTGTATTGCCGGGGGTAGGTGGGTAAATATTCCATTATTGGACCAAATACATTCACTTAAGGTGGGGGGTGGCTCATTCATGCCTCTCCCCCCCCCATCAACATAAGGGATGCAGCTGGTACTCAGAGAAACTGCGAACTACCAAATTATTCTACCCCCCTCCCTGCTTTTGGGGAGGCAGGAAGACAATATGATCAATGCTAGCTCTTACCCAAATCAATCTTGCAGCTGCTCCCGTGTTGCCTTCTCATGATGCATATAATGTATAAATTCTCTAAATCTATTCCTGCGCTATTGCCAGCAGCCTGTAAGTCAAGTAAACAAGAATAATAGCAGATATAATGGCATTGTTTATGGGGGGAATAAAAAAACCCCCAAAACATGCCCATCCTGTAGTTCATAAATCTATTTTAAAAATTGCATCCTACAGTTCATAAGGGACTTCTAATTTACTCCTTTCCAGCGTTGCACAGCTGATGCAGAACCAAATTAAATCTGCAAAATGGAGGTTTTAAAGAAGCTCAATGCAGTTGAGAAAAAAAAGTTCCATACTTATAAGCAGTCTTAGAGAAAATGTGGGTTTTGCTCAATCCATTTACAGGATGAATTCAAAAATGCCTTCATTTACAACTCGCATTTCACTGTTTTTGAAACGCACCCTGCAGGGGCCAGCCCCTTCCACCTTTGAGATGTGGATGCATCCATGCATCTTGAATGTATGTATGAACACACTTTGTGTGAGTCATACTCCCCACACTACCCTCACATCATCATCATCATCATCAGCAGCAGCAGCAGCAGAGAGGCTTAGAAGAGAGGTGAGTGTGGAGGAAGATCCAGACATGAACCATTTTTGAATAAATGCTCAAGAAGAGAGGATACCAACATATGGAAGAACATGCATGATCAGGCTAATTGCCGATGTAATACAAGATCCTCTGTCTCACATGGGGCCACCAGAAGCCCACAAGAAGGACCTAAGCCATGCAAGTTGGTGCCCATCCTTGCCTCTTGTGGGAATGAATTCCACCATGCGCTGTATGAAGTAGTACTTTCTTTTACCTGCCCTGAATCATAAAATTGAAGAGTTGGAACGGACCCTGAGGGTCATCTAGCCCAACTACCTGCAATGCAGGAATCTCAACTAAAGCATCCATGGCAGATGGCCATCCAACCTCTGCTTAAAAGCCTCCAAGGAAGGAGAGTCCACAATCTCCCAAGGGAAACCATTCCACTGTCAAACAGACCTTACTGTCAAAAAGTTCTTTCTGATGTTTAGTTGGAATCTCCTTCCTTGTAATTTGAAGCCATTGGTTCAAGTCCTACCCTCCAGAACAGGAGAAAACCAGCTTGCTCCATCTTCCAAGTGACAGCCTTTGAGATATTTGAAGATGTTCTTCCAACATTCAGCTTCACTGGATGCCCCCAAATTCTAGTGTTATGAGAGAAGAACTTCTCCCTACCCACTCCCCCCCAAACCATGCCTAATTTTACACACCTCTATCATGCCACCTCTTGGTCGCCTTTTGTCTAAACTAAAAAGGATACAGTTTGCTGGCAACAGTCACAAGGATGGCACTGATGAAAGATTCGGGACACTGATGGCTACTAAGATGGATGGCTTAGGTCTTCCTACTTGTGGCCTTCCTTTTAAGGCATCTGGCTGGCTACTGTGAGAAGAGGATGGTGAACTACATGAGCAATTAATCTGATCATGTCGGCTCTTTGTATGTTCTTATCCCCTCTTCCTGGGCATTTCTTCAAAAATGTCTCATTTCTGGGTCATCCTCCACTCGTCTCTTTCACCCAAGCTTGTCCTAAGGATCTCTGCTGTTGCTGTTGTTGGGTAGAGTTTTGGACTACAATTCCCATCAGGCTGTGCTTTCTGGGCCTCATGAGGGTTGCAGTTCAAAACACCTGGAGTGCAACAGGTTCAAAAAGGCTAACTTATCCTGAGGTGAAACCAGGGTTCTGCTGGGACTTGTGGGAAATGTATTAATCCAAAGAGAGTGTGGCGACTGGATCTAGAAGTGAATATTAAGACATGGGCCACATTAATCATTTGCAGCGACATGCTCTATGGCTCTCCTTCAAAGCAAGAAAATCGTAGAACCTGAAGTTAACTCCAAACATCTTCTAGTCTGAACAGACATCCATTACACCTAAAATGCCTCTGACATTTTAATCCAATCTTACTCTGAAAACTGAGTAAAGAAGATCTGCATGCTCTCTTTTTGATATTTGGGCCCTACCTGCAATTCCAACTAGGAAAGTTTATTCTAATATTTAAGATTACTGTTACCCTTACTGTGGACATAAATCTGGCTTGCATGTATCTACGTTAGTCATTTCTAGAATACCAACTGCCAGAAAAGAAGAATGAAATCTCCCTTCTTCTTTTTTTAACCATTCCCAACCTGATCACCTTGATAGATACTCTCACTCATCACAGCTAAATTGTTGACAGACCTCGAGTAAACAATGCACAATTTCCTTACCTCTTAAAACTTTCTTTTTGATATTAAATGTGCCTTCTCTTTTTCAGCCTTTACTTGTAACGATGTTTTTAAGGCCCTCTTGCATATCATCCTGACCTCCATTTCTTTTATTTTATTTTTTTAAAAAAATGTAAGCATTTTCAGACTTCCTACCCTGAGGGAAACCTTCCTCTGCCAAAGAACTCCTAGGTACCAACCTGTCACTGCTAGGAGTGCCATATTTCAAACAGTGAAAATCTGTTCGCCAAACTTTTTGGCCAAAGTTGTTGAGCTCTTTTGGCAAAATCGCCATTTTTATGGAAAATCAGCGAAAACAACACTGCCAACATGGGCTGCCATACGTCCAGATTTTCCCGGACTTTTTTTTTACCGATTTTCGCCCGGACACTGCTGCCATCTGCAGTATTCCAGATATATCCGGGAAATCCCAGATATATGGGACCATATCCACCAGTCCTGAAAGCATGGTGACTGTCAGCTCCCAGGCCCAAGTCAAAGTATTAGTACTGGCATGCAAATCTGTAAATGTTTTTTAGATGCTCTTATTTGCTTTAAATGTTTTAAATATGTTTCATTTTATTTTTCATTTTTCATTTTTCTTTTTATTATTTGTATTACTACTATATTACACCGTTCCACTTTGCAATGGCTTTGCATGTTTTAAAAATGCAGTATTCCTTATCTGTTTAAAAGTTGCATTTTCTATTTGTTGCAACCTTGCCTTGAGACCTGATGGTGGATACCAGTGAATACATCTTATAACATTTACTATTATTATTATTATTATTATTATTACTACTACTACTACTACTACTACTGTTTACATGTCAATAACTACCGTGTTTTTTGCTCTATAAGACTCACTTTTTCCCTCCTAAAAAGTAAGGGGAAATGTGTGTGCGTCTTATGGAGCAAATGCAGCCAGCGCAGCTATCCCAGAAGCCAGAACAGCAAGAGGGATTGCTGCTTTCCCTGCACAGCGATCCCTCTTGCTGTTCTGGCTTCTGAGATTCAGAATATTTTTTTTCTTGTTTTCCTCCTCCAAAAGCTAGGTGCGTCTTGTGCTCTGGTGCGTCTTATAGTGCGAAAAATACGGTAAATACTAGGTCAACCATGATAAAGGGCAAAGAAGCATCTCAGAAGTTCAGTTTCCTCTACCAGGCAGCGCATTGCGTCCTTTGGCAGAACCCAGAGAACCCGGAACTGGCTCGCTTTTATTGCCACACGCAGAAACAGCATCAGCCGGCAGCTTGTGTTAAGACAGGATCCATCTGCAAATCTTGCTTCTCCCCTCTCATCCCTGAAATCAGCTCCACTTTGCGCCAGAGAAAGCACTGTAATCAGCAGTGGACCGTTGTGCGTTGTCTCAACTGTGGCTTCACCAAGCATTTCCTCAGCAACCCTGACTACAAGTTGTGATCGGAGCAACCTGAGGCATTGCTGAAGAAGCAGACACCCCCTAGAGAAGGAGCAAAAGCTTCAGGCCAGACCCCCAGCTCAGTGCAACACCCCCCCAAAAAGTCCTCCTGAGAAGAAAAGGCAACACCACCTGCAACTTCTGAACCCCACAGCCATCCTGCCTCTGAGGAGACGACAGCAGGCACCAAATCTAAAGGGAAGAAGGGGGAATGAACTCTACCCAGGCAGGCAGGCAATTGTGGCTTGGTAGAAAACGCATAATCCCTAAGTCAGGGCAGAAGAGTCAAATGTTGTTAATATAAATACTAGGTTGTTTGCTGTCCTGGGCTCCTTGGGAAGGAAAGGTGGGATAGAAAATTGGGCTTGCCGATCAGAAGGTCGGCGGTTCGAATCCCCACGACAGGGTGAGCTCCCGTTGCTCAGTCCCTACTCCTGCCAACCTAGCAGTTCAAAAGCACGTCAAAGTGCAAGTAGATAAATAGGTACCGCTCTGGCGGGAAGGTATACAGTGTTTCCATGCACTGCTCTGGTTCGCCAGAAGCGGCTTAGTCTTGCTGGACACACGACCCAGCTGTATGCCGGCTCCCTCGGCCAGTAAAGCAAGATGAGCATCGCAACCCCAGAGTCGTCCACGACTAGACCTAATGGTCAGGGGTCCTTTTACCTTTACCTTACCATAATAATGTCTGCCATAGAAGACCTGTTGTACTAAAGTGAATTCTGAACAGAGGGCTGTATACCCAGCATCCTCTGTCTGCTAGTGCAAGGGCTCTTACACTAGTGGACAGGTGAGTTTTAATGTTGCACAACAGAGGAATCCAACACACCAGCTGCAGTAACGCAAATTCAATGCACATCAGACTGCAAAATCTATTGTGCAACCAAGTCACCAGCAACCTGCTTATGCATTTTCTTGCGCATCAACGTTCCACTGGTGCAAAGCATTTTGCCAGCAGAAGTGAGTTTCTCCAGGTGAGTTTAACTTGGTGCTACATTGGATATTGTCTATCTTCTGGAACGCATGCAGGGTTTAGATGGAGGTTCTGGCCAGGCCTTGTGGCCTCTTGTCCTGCTTCGCATTACAAATATTAGGATTCTGTTTCAGCATTTCAGTTCTCGTGATTCTACTCACTGCTGTGCTCCAGCAGTGGCAACAAAGGCCCGATTCGTATCAATCCATCTAAAGGCAGAGTGATCCTGCTGCAAAGTGCAAATACATTCAGCACCCTGACATATGGGGCACTCAAAACAGGAAAGGCAGGGCAATTTGCAGTCTGGGACTGCCGCTCACATAAAAGTTCATGTTTTTAAACTCAACTCAGCATTCAATTACCTTACCCTTTCGAAACTGTAGAAGACGGGGGTGTTAATCAAACAGGTAATTTGCAAATGTTTTTCCTCAGTAAATGTCATGCGCAAGTAGATATTTAGAATATAAGGCACAGAAAAATTGCTGCCAGGTAACTTTGTGCTGGCTGTATTTATGTTTGTCTATCTTGAGAAAGAAGGAAAGTAGAGGGGGATGAGGGAGAGAAACAAATCTTGTTTGCATTTTGAAGAGAAGAGGAAAATGTTCCATCTTCTCTGCAAAGCACAGAGTTTCAGCAAACAGACTGAGGCATTGCCACGGGCTCATTTTCACAACACCACTTGTGCTCAGCTAAAATTCCCAGAGTGGTTTGACAATCGATCCCTCTTCTCAAGGAACTCTGGGAATTGTAGCTCTGGAGGGCTTAAATGGGGGGTCTCCTAAATTCGTTTCTGCACCCTTAACAAACTACAACTCCCAGGATTCTTCAGGTGGAAGCCATGGCAGTTCAAAGTGCTTTAAATATATGGTGTGAATGTGGCCTTCCTGACCTAGAGAAAATTTAGGTCAGCCAGTGTGGTGTAGTGGTTAAGAGCGGTAGTCTCCTAATCTGGGGAACCGGGTTTGCATCTCCGCTCCTCCACATGCAGCTGCTGGGTGACCTTGGGCCAGTCACACTTCTTTGAAGTCTCTCAGCCCCACTCACCTCACAGAGTGTTTGTTGTGGGGGAGGAAGGGAAAGGAGAATGTTAGCCGCCTTGAGACTCCTTAAAGGGAGTGAAAGGCGGGATATCAAATCTAAACTCCTCCTCCTCCTCCTCTTCTTCTTCTTCTTCTTCTTCTACGCCGCGGAGGGCAATGCTTGAAAGGCTCTCATGATTCTTAACCAACCTTCCCCAACCTGGTGCCCTCCAGATATTTTGGACTGCAACACTCATCAGAAACCAGCAAGCACAGCCCATGTGATGCTGAGGCAGATGCAAGCTCACTCATCCTGACTGGCATATAATGCTGCAAAATTAGAATCGTGTCCCATGTTAAGCTTGGGCAATAGGTTGCTCCCGGGTTTTAAGAGGAGGTTGAAGGCTATAGAATGAGCATAATGAGATTGCTAAAAGGCACTAAACTAGTCTTGAAACTGTTGAGGAAGGAAAAGAGTCAAGAATAGATGGGTGGGGCGGGGTGGAAGCCATAGCTCAGTGCCAGAACATTTGCTTTGCACGCATATGGCCACTGGTTCAACCCCTGGTTGGGAATGACCCTCCTTTGACAACCCCTGAGAGCTACTGTGAGTCAGTGTGGACAATAGTGGTCCAAGTGATAGATTCCTATCTTCCAAAAGAACATATAGACTGTACATCACACTCAACAAACCAGGCTGGTTTCTGAACAACACTTTAAAAAAGCTGGCCTAGAAGTATCAAATGGGCTCCACTGATCCAAGATACACTCTCTGATAAAACATAAAGGGGTGTGGGCGATTGTTCTGCCATTGCTCATCCTCTAGCCCCAAAGGCTTAATTAAAAGCGGCCTTTAATTATAAGAGCTAGATGCAGCACCCATAAATCAATACAGAATATATGACCCAGAGGTCTGTCAGAAGCATGCCATTTGATTAGACTTGACGATGGATGGGAACCTCGTAGATGTGAAATGTCCATCCTCTACAAAAACCAAAATGGGTGGGGGGAGGGGGCACTTATGGAGCCTCCATGCACGGTGTGTGTTTTTTGTTGTTGTTAAGTTTCATCGGAGCAAAAACACCCAGTGGGGGGGGGGAGCAGAGTTGAGTTGTCAAAGGAGATAATTGGTTTTGACAGGCCTACAAGTTAATTCATCGCTGTTTTGCAACTTATTTGGAAATTCTCCCACAGCCACATCCCAAAGGACAGCTTGTAATCACTCGTAAGCTCATATTAGGTGGAGAGTTAAATATCATTAGATCACAGGTACAGCCGGAGCTCAGTAAGAGACTACTAATGTGTTACTCTAACCTTCTCCATTACCTGAAGGACATGGCAGCATCGCAAAGGTTAGGAAGATTATGACTCAAGTTGCAAATTGCTTGTAACTAAGAGAATTAAAGTTGAGGTACATTTCTAGGTAGCCCACAAAATGTTTATGAGGGACGGAGAACAAGGCCTATTTAAAAAGCCATCCTCCTTTTTTTATGCCCCCGCTTTTTAAAGTTCGCTTGCACAAATAGAAAGAAAATTAAATGGAATGAAATAAAGAGAGTTATTAAACCCAACTCGGGATCTGAATTAATAAAAAGCAAAATTAAACTGCCACTCAATATCACCATGTCGATGCTTTATAACCACAGTATATAAAAGAATAGGTAGGTATTTTAAGCCTATATTGTAAAGGCCATATTGTGTGTCAGTTTTATTTCAAAGGAGTTAAATATTAATTGCTCGACAAAAGGAGGGGGAATAAAAATAATGCCAGAACCCAAAATAATTCAATTTTCCACAAGCTTAAAAGGATATTTGCATAATTCCCTTTGCTCAAGCTACATTTAATGAGCTTAATTGAAAGACAACCCTTTGGGCTGATTTTTTTTCCCAGGCAGTACTTAAGAGTAATGTGAGCAAAGGCGTACAGTAAGACTTCAAAGGGCTCCCCTTCCAGTTGCCATTTGCTTTCTTAACCATCAGGAGGACGAGAGCCTCAAGGGGGATTCAGAAGGTTGTCAAGGTGCCAGACCAACCCACCAACCCAGCTTAATAGCAGTATTAATGCTTCTTAAACCATCCCTGATCAAGAAATCCTGATCAAGGGGGATTCAGAAGGTTGTCAAGGTGCTAGACCAACCCAGCTTAATAACAATATTAATCCCTGATCAAGAATCCTAGCAGATTTTAAATACACCCAACAGCAAAGATTCTCTGTCTACTTTTTGAAACTCAGGACCGGGTTCAACTAACCCATTCCGTTGGCAGAAGCCAGAACAAGGACTCCTGCTAGAACAATGGGGCTCCCCCCACATTGATTCTAGAAGGTAAGGGGAACCCCCAGAACAGCCCACGGGAGGAGAAAGGGGGAGATAATTCCACTAGGCAAGTTGAGATACTTGTACTAACAGAAAGCTGTCCAAGCAGAATGTCAAAGTCCTCCCTCAATCCAACACCCACTGCATGTGAAGGCCAACCATGTTAAATTATGCTTGTTCTGTTTATACTGTGATTTTGGACTTCTTTCCTATTGCCTTAAAACATGGTGGTCACAGCAAGAACCCCAAGCAGACCCATCCTGGAGGAACTGCATGTGTATAATCCAGGGGGCCATTGGCTGGTTAGGGATTATTATGCTCTCTCTTTTTGCAGATAATTTGTATTAGTTTCTCGGATGTGCAAATAGTTCTCAGCTCTGAAACACACAAGTAATTGTGGCAGAATTGAGAAAGGGGTGCAGCGCATGATTCTCATGCACAAGGCCCCAGCTTTGATCCATGGCAGCTCCAGTAACAGATGTGAAAGATCCCTGCCTGAAACCCCAGAGAGCCACTGCCAGTCAGTGCAGACAATACTGAGCTAGGTGGACCAATCATCTCACTTGGCAGGAAGGAGCTCCCAACAAAACCAAGCTCAACAGTTACCGCAGACACTGACTTAGTCTCCCTTATTCAGCTCAGGGTAGCCAGCTACCCATTCCATGTTGCAAAGGCACAATGCACTACCCTTAGTTAAGAACATAAGACGATCCTGCTGGATCAGGCCAAAGGGGGCCCATCTAGTCCAGCATCCTGTTTTCAGAGTGGCCAACCAGATGCCCCAAAGGGAAATGCACAAGAAGGACCCAAGCACAGCAGCACTCTCCACCCCCATGGTTTCCAGCTACTAGCATCCAGAAGCATTACTGCCTGCCACTATGGAGGCCGAGAATAGCCATCATGGCTAGTAGCCATGGGTAGCATTCTCCATGATTCTGACTAATCCTTTCTTTAAGCCACCACTTGTTCCTGGGGGAGCAAGTTCCATAGTTTAACTATGGGAAAAGTACATTTCTTCAAGGTGTCCAGAATCTTCCAGCATTCAGTTTCGTGGGATGTCCATTAGTTCTAGACTTATAAGAGGATAAAATTTCCTCTACCTACTTTCTTCATGCTGTGCATAACTTTATAAACTTCTGTCATGCATTCTCTCTAAACTAGAAAATCCCAAAAGGTGTACCCTTTCCTCATAGAGGAGTCACGTAAGTTCACTGTTTTACTGATATAGCGTACAGTAACTTTTCCAGTTAGGAAAAGCTAGCATGTGAAGAGACCTGCCATTTTCATGCTGGTATGTTCCAGTTCTTGCAACAACTTGGTGAAACCTGTAAGGCTACACCACACCCCAAATCCCAGGTAAACTCCAAATGTTGCAAGATGGGGGATTTGGAGCACTTTGAACTCCACCCTACACTTTCCTTTCTACGTACAACTTAAGTTTTCCTGCAAACTGCTTCACCAGCAGAAGCTACTTTCAAGTGCTCAGTATCGTAAAGCCAAGAGAGAGAACACTAATTCCACTAATGGCATTTTAATGATTTCAATTAAAGAAAAGGCGTCTGGTTAATCGGTGCAGGCATGGTTGCCAGGACAGTCACTCCAACACACAAAGTGAATCCAAGCAACCTTTATCCTCTTTGCCTGTGATCTCAGGACCAAAGAGCCTCCAAGCTGGCTTTCAAAAACTGACGCTCTAATGAATCCATACAAGGGCCATGGTAAGGAAACATCAGGGATCACAGAGTGACATCCAAATGCATGTTGTGTGGTTGGCTCCACCTCCTTCTGGCATGGATATCTTCACCTCCTGGGGAAAGGCCATAACAGAGCAAGTAGAAGGTCTCAGGTTCAATCCCCAAAGGAATCTTCAGGTAGGGCTGGGAATCAGAGGCTGCAGGAGCACCAGAAAGGAAGCTGGATCTGAGCCAGGGCTGAAAGCTGACTGAGGAAAATATGAAGACCACTACACCTGAGGCAGTTGGACAACAACTCATAGAATAACTTCCAAGACTGCCAGGGACCTATAGGATCAGAACCTGGACCCTCATGGACACCGTCCCCTGAGTCTGAAGAAGCAGATGGCTCCCAGCAAAACATCATCAGTTCAGCTATGTTGGAAGCACACCTGTAGGGAGGCTGTGGAAAAGAGAAGGAGTGTTTGTCTTCAGGCCAGGGGGTTGGTCCATCAAAGAGCTGACAATCTCTACAACTGGATGGAGCCTGGAGGAGGTAGATGAGAGACAGAGGCATAAAAGGTCCCAGTCTGCTCCTTTCATGGAGTAAGTTGCTCACTTGGAGCTGTCCATGGTCATGAGACTTGCCGCTTTACCTGTAGGCTCTGGCATCAGACCAGAGCCCAGCTGTAAAACTACAAGAGGCAGTAAGCATCCCATGCTCTGAATTAAAAAGCTAACAGAGTGATGAATTTACCTAATTACGGCAAAAACAAACACTTGCAGTGACTAAGGCCAAGCCTGTTCCCCTGCTTTAAAAGCAATTACATTCTACCACTGCACATGCTCGCTCATCACAAAATTCAGGATGGGGACACAGATAACACACTAAAAGGTTCCTTTTGCTCCATGTGCAATTGCTTTCAAAGGCTGTATCTTGAGAAACATCAAAGCTTCTGTTGACTTTCAATTTTCACTTCCCCAGATTAAGAAGTTCGTGAATGTAGTTGCCCGTTACAGCAGGAGGGAGGCAGACAAAACAAACTCCACTGGACAACTATTAGGGTGCCATCAAAGCAAAACCTGAAGGACGTGCTCTGTGCAAGTTCTATCTTCCATTGCAGAGGCACAACCCCTACTGTGTATAGCAATTTTCTAATGCAAATGGAACAGGTACCTGACAATGGGACATCCACAATCAGTTGCCAGGAAGGCTCACCAGCATTTGTGGCTTGGCACTACACTGAATGGTTTTGTGGGTATATACTGGGTTCTCATTTTTATGCAAGAGTCACACAGGCTGCCTCCCTACCCCTCTCTGCTCCAATGGATGCAGTTCCTACAACTGGGGATGTGGATATGTAGCAAAGGGCTGAAATTGGCTAGGTGCCCACCCCTCTTGCAGAAAAGCACTGTTTATTATTTAAATTTACACCCTGTCTTTCCACAAAAGGGTGCTTTTCTTTCTTGATCTTCCCCCCTTAGCATCTTGTACTGACATAAATCTAATTTACACCATTGCAGAAATTACATACATGATTGTGTCACACCAGAAAATATTAGAAGATTCCTGGGGCATGAAGGATGGATATATTTCTGTAAGTTCAGTAAACTCCAATTTCATATTCATTTGTGAGGTGTGTGTGGTTTTTTAAGGTGGCATGAAAGTTGATACGTATTTTCACATCCCTTATATGATTTATTTATTTTTTTGCAAACAGGTTTGCCTAATATATTCATTTTGCAAGCATTTTTTCCTAATAAAATGAACTTTTGCACATTACATTTATTAATATACGCCTTTTTGTGTGTGCTTTTCACTAGCACAGGCATCTGTATACCTTCTTCGATCAGAGAGCTGCAAGACAGAAAGGAGTTTTGTATTTTGGTTTATGCATTGCTTGGGGAAGTGAAAATTTGTTAAGTTTGCATTTAAAGGGAACTGAATGAATCTCTCCCTCACTCCCTGCTCACGAGGGCATGTGCGTGATATAGCTCAATAGGATCAGACTTTCTTTCTGAATTCCCATGAGGGCTGCGCTACACTCAGACAGAGACTTTCCACATGCTCTTTAACATTTCCCTCGCCACTCTTCCAGCTGTTTTCCGTTCCACCACCTCCAAAGTTTTTGATATTTTGCTGCGCCTAGCAAACCATCAATTTCTTGTCTACAAAGCAAGCAATCAGACTCTGCGGGAAAGTAGCATGAAAGCGCTCCCACTCAGGCACTGCAGAAAAAGACATGCAACTACCAAAAAACATCCAGGAAGCGGTAACACTTGAAGAGGGACAGAGGAGTGATTTAACTTGGCTCACATCTGAATGAGAAGCTGCCTAATTTGCCCATGCCTAACACAATACACAAACTGAAGTGAAGGTATCTTTTGACATTCACGTTTCTCCAAATTCTGTGATGTAGTTATCTACTCAAAATATGTGTCAAAAAATAAAGTGCATTTATATTTTTAAAAACAACACATAATAATGCATTCTGTTAGGAAAAAGTTCCTTGCAAAAGAGTGTGTATTGGGAAGCATTACATGCGAACTGTGCGTATTATGAGAAAGGCACAATAAAATACTGATGAACATTTGTGATATATATATATGTATATATATATATATATATTACAAACTGAAGTGAAAATGGGGTGAACTGAATTTCAGGTTGGGAAACTGGGAAACTGAGAGAAACTGAAATTGACAAGAGTCATCCATCCCAATACAAGAACGGGGCCTTGGTTTCACAAGGCTGGGACCAATTTCCTCGGAGGGCTCAGTTTCTGATACTTTGTCTGAAATGAACCGGAAAAAGGTGCAATGCAGAAAGGTGGCATTACTCTCTCCCCCCCCCTTCTTCCCCTCCCACCCACCTTCATACATTTTCCACAGCAGAAAGCAGCCGTTTCGGCAGCTAACACAAAATCGCTTCCAGTAGATTGTGTTTAAACATTAAACAATGTTTATTGAGCCTCTAGCACCGACAATGCCGATAAAATAGATCTTTACACCCTTCATAAACACTTTAGCAGATACCTTTGCAGGCTGGTTGGAGGTGGGGGGGGCGGCGGCGTGCAGATGAATGCCTCTTGAGAGGTAACACTCATCTCTATCTCCCTTCCACTGTCAGATTATTACCACCAGTTTACAATCATGAGGCCCGTTCCTCACTTCAACGTTAAATGGTTTGGATGATAAAAAGGCATTCCAGCTCCTTTCCCCCGTGTGAGGTCTGAGGTGTTTTGCCTTGCACATAAGGGATTTTCTTCTCTTTTTCTGAAGTCCTTTAAAAAGGCGGGGGACACAACTTGTCTTCTTGCCAAGCACTGATAGCTCTGTCGTTTCTCCTTTCTACTCTTGCCTCGCTGCCTCTTTCTACTTTTCTGCACCTTCCAAGAGAAAGCTGCAACACCTGCTTCCTGCTGATAGCTCAAGCATCTGCCCATTCCCCCCTTGCTCTCCCAGAAGTGATGTGCTGTGTTCCTGGAGGCCTCTCTGCTCGTCTCTCTGACCTCTGTAGCTGTTCCCCTGATTGTCTGTTTCCAAGACTTTGGGGCTTGAAAGGCAACGGCTGCAGCATTTGGGACTTGTTTAGTTTAGCGAAAAGGCAAGTAAGAGGTGAGGTGATAGAACATAGGTAGGCAAACTAAGGGGCAGGGGCTGGATCCGCCCCAATCGTCTTCTAAATCTGGCCCATGGATGGTCCGGGAATCAGCATGTTTTTACATGAGTAGAATGTGTGCTTTTATTTAAAATGCATTAAAAAGTTTGCTGACACCTGTGATAGAAGTTTATAAAATTACCGTATGTGAAGTGGGTAGACGAACAAGTTTTACTCCCTCTCTCATAACTCCAGAACTCATGGACATCCTAGGAAGCAGAATGGGTGCTGATTCAGGACTGATAAAAGAAATGACTTCTTCATATAGCTTATAGTTAAACTATGGAACTCTCCCCCACAGGAAATATTAATGGCTACCAACCCGATTGGCTTTAAAGCAGGACTGGACAAATTCATGGAGGAGAGGGCTGTTGATTGCTGCTAGCCATGATGCTCTGCCTCCACAACCAGAGGGAGAAATGCTTCTGAATATTGACTGTTAACCAGAAGGTTGGTGGTTCGAGCCCACCCAGACTGTGGGCAGGATCCCTGCATTGCAGGGGGTTGGACTAGATGGCTCTCGGGGTCCTTTCCGACTCTACAACTCTATGGTTCTATGAAGACCAGTCGCTGGAAACTACATAGGTGCGGTCGGATCCTGCACAGAGGTGCGGTCGGATCCTGCTTGCTGGCTTCCCACAGACATCTAGTTGACCATTGTGGGAACACAGTGTTGGACTAGATGGGCCATTGGCCTGATCCAGAAGGCTCTTCTTATGTTCTCCTGTCTTACAATCAGTTTAGGGGGTGGCATGGGCTGTCGGCTTCCTTCTCTTCCTCGGTCTCAGTGCTGCACTTGCAGAACACCACAGGGAGGTGCATGAGGACAGAACTAGAATTAAATGGTTCTACTTGCCATTGGCTCCGTCTCCACCTACTGTTGGGCTCCCTTGTCTTGTGCCCCACCAGTTCCAATGGGTACCAGTCACTAATGCAAACATTCACACCTTCAACCGTATAGCAAGGTGACACAAGCCTACTTTGTGATGACCTTGTTGCACTAGAAAAGAACATTGCTAACTGCTGGATTTGGAGGCCCAGATGTGGGTGAACTCAAAAGAGCCCCCCATCAGCCTTCACATTTTCCAAGAAGCCATCTGTTCAAAATGCCTAATGCTGGGTGATGAATGAGTAAGCCTCCAGCAGGTAAAATTCAGTAAAGGGGGGGGGGGATGATCAGTATAGGAACTTCAGAAGCTTTCCTTTAAACAAACCCTTTCAATTAATTATTCACTTTCAAGTGTAACCTTTAAAATCACAGTCCAAAACAAGGCACAGCTGGGTAAAAAAAATAAAAATCCAAATTCTGTAAACTGAATTAAGCAAATGAAATCTCTGCATATTTGCAAAAATAAATCAAAACCTTTAAAAAAAAAGTTTACTCGTAGAATAGAAGTAGCTACTGTTGGTAAATTGGGGGCTTCACCCCCACAATCATCCAAGTGAGGAATCATGTGGGCAGTAGACAGGCATGGTTTCTGGGGCAATTTCCGCTCTTGAGGGGATTAGGCATGTAGGGATCATATGGTCAAGTCACCTCATCTTTGCTCATTGGAGCTAGCAGGAATTCTAGACCAGAGGGATGCATGCCAGGCTGACTCTAGCTTGGAGAACGGGAGTTTTGTTGTTCTGGGATTCAGCTCCCCCACAGCTCAGGCTAGCAATGCGCAGTGTTAGAATTGAAAGCGTTCGCTCAGTCGGAACCATGACTGATGGTTTGCAGACCCCCAAAAATCTGGAGGAGTGAAGAAAAGAATTGTGCAGGTTAGGGCTGGATATTTCTCTTTGATGGGGCTCCCAGCTCAGACTAGCAATTTAAGCACTTCAGAGGAAGAGAGCAAACATTCTGAGAGGGTGAGAGTTGTTTGCAGCATCATTTAGCCTGCTAAGAAATGCAGCGGTTGGCATTACTGCTGGCAGGAGGGTCTATCCTGAGCAAATGCTCAGAGTGATCTACAGCAGGGGAGGCTTACCTCCAAGCTTGGGAACCAAAGCTGACTGCCCAGTAAACTTTTTGGGCAAGGCCCAAGACCCTATCAGTTTGGGTGGCAATGACAAAATGAAAAGAGAAGAAAATTAAAGTAGGCACAGCACAAGGGTGAACCTGGACATAGGATTAATCGTTTGATGAGTGGAGAGGAAGCAATAACCCTACCTCTCAGATTGTACAGATTTGCTGAGGAGGGGGGCTCTATGTGTGCTTGCATGAAGGAATGTGGGGCAGCCACAGCAACTGCTGCCATGCAGCCTTCAAATTGATAGTCACGGGTGAATGTGGTAAAGGTAAAGGTAAAGGGACACCTGACCATTAGGTCCAGTCGCAGACAGCTCTGGGGTTGCGGCGCTCATATCGCTTTATTGGCCGAGGGAGCCGGCGAACAGCTTCCGCGTCATGTGGCCAGCATGACTAAGCCGCTTCTGGTGAACGCCATTTACCTTCCCGCCAGAGCGGTATCTATTTATCTACTTGCACTTTGACATGCTTTCAAACTGCTAGGTTGGCAGGAGCAGGGGCCGAGCAATGGGAGCTCACCCCGTCGTGGGGATTCAAACCGCAGACCTTCTGATCAGCAAGCCCTAGGCTCTGTGGTTTAACCCACAGCGCCACCCACGTCCCGCCGGTGAATGTGGTACTTGGGCCAAAAAGGTTAGACACCTATGGTTTACAGTTTATTCCTATGCACACTTAATTCTGAGTCCCACTGAGGTCAATGGAGCTTGCTCTCAGGCAACCTTGCAGTCTTAGAAGAATATGGAGTCAACATCTGAAAAATTGGACATTCAGAAGTGCTATATAGTAGATTTTCTCCACCCTAGCCCCCCTTTCACTTTAGAAACTCCATTATCTAAAATAAAACTTTCGGGGCAATCCTTATAGCTTTAAATGAAGGGCCTCACATGTGAAAAAAAACCCTATTTTCACCATGAATTTTGAATAAAAAAACTTAGCTTTTCTGAGCTTTGACAGAGAGACATACCCTATAAAGTAGGGTGCACTGTCACCCTATCCATTTGGGACAAGGGTGGAAGAGAAGCGATCACCCTGAAAAATCAGAATGTGGGGCAGAATCCAGCCAATGATCATGAAATGAATTGTAGAACAGTAAATCACATTTTCATTAACCCAGATAAAGTCTCAGTCATTGATATATGAATTCATCTAGTCTGACAAAATTCATAATTTGCTTTGAAAAGGCATACAATATTTTATTATGGGATTCCTCTTTGTTTATTTATGTAAGTGTTTATATATGTTTTCCTATTATGTTTTCCTGCTGCTAGACACAGACTGCCCTTGCTCAGGCTGTCTTGGACACCCTGGAACCTTTAAAAACATGGATGGACTCACACGGCCAAAACGCATGTCCTCAACACCCCTTGGAGAATGAAGGATAAACACAATCTGCTAGGTTTGTTGTGATTAATAGGCAGCTTGGCAGCAGCTGGAGATCATTTGGAATTTAAAAAAACCACTTTTTAAAAGGTAGGTGAGAGTGGCAGGATGAGAGGGGAAAGAAAGAGGAATCTATTTGCCTATCTGCTGGAGGGAGCCTCTCCATTTTCTGGATTTAAGGGGCCCCGGGACCAGCAAACTTCTCTTAATTGATTGGCCTTTATTTCCAAAGTTGGGTGCACTCTCAGCCATATTTGAAGTCAAACAGGTTTAACCTAGTTGTGCCCTGTACAAAACTTGCAAGTGAAAAGCTGAACCATCACAATGCTCTGAATTTCATTGATAACTGCAGAGTCAGCACCCCGCCCCCCTTTCTCTGCCATGAAGCTAGCCATCCATTTACAAGATGGTGCAGCTCTGGGTCCTAGTTTTCTGAACGGTACTCAGGAATGTGATTAAATAGGACAGGAATGGCAAGAGCTAAATAAGGTACAGCCCCCCCCCCATGGGAGGGGATGTATCCCAGGCAAATTCAGTGGAAGTTTTGTTTGTTTGCTTATAATGCAATTAATGAAACAAGTAAGTATGAGATAGTGGGACGCGGGTGGCACTGTGGGTAAAACCTCAGCGCCTAGGACATGCCGATCGCATGGTCGGTGGTTCGAATCCCCGCAGCGGGGTGCGCTCCCGTCATTCGGTCTCAGCACCTGCCAACCTAGCAGTTCGAAAGCACCCCCGGGTGCAAGTAGATAAATAGGGACCGCTTACCAGCGGGAAGGTAAACGGCGTTCCGTGTGCTGCGCTGGCTCTCCAGATGCAGCTTGTCACGCTGGCCACGTGACCCGGAAGTGTCTGCGGACAGCGCTGGCTCCCGGCCTATAGAGTGAGATGAGAGCACAACCCTAGAGTCTGGAAAGACTGGCCCGTACGGGCAGGGGTACCTTTACCTTTTACTTAAGTATGAGATACCAATACCTCTACGGAAAAATGCATTGATTTTTTATCCCTGCAAATCTCTGTAGGAGATTAAGCTCTGGGTGTGTACATGCAAAAGGAGATATCAGAAGCCCACTCCACAGTAACTCAGAGGAGGGCTTTTAGTGTGGCTGGCCCTGTAACATCCCTGTCAAGATCTGACAGGTGGCCATTACCTGCACTTTCTGAAAACAACTACAGTAAGCCCACCCCCAACACAACCTCCCTCTGGACTCACTACTTCAAGGCAAATCACACAAAGTCCACCTTCTCATGGATCCTTTATATAATGACTGCTGGTCTATATCTCATGGCATGCTGGAAGTCCTTCAACACTGCCCACTGTATTACTTAAATCAAGGAAGCAATAGATCTAATCAAATCTGCAACAATGAATGTACACAGGCAGAACTTATGGAAGGAACGTGTGCACAATTTCACTCAATTTCCCAGGGTGGACAATGAAGTGGGAGACATTGTGCACACGGCAAGTTAAGTGGGTGGTGATGGCTTTGTTTATTTTCTCCAGGAAGAAGTGGGATAGTCCATCAAGGGCTATGCACAAACACTGACTGATGAAGAGCTTGAGAAACCGGTGAAATCATGCACAGACACCAAGGGTGAAGATGGTGTTGTTGATGCTGAGCATGAGGCAGCAAGCTGGAACCTGCAAAAATCTCCTGCGCAATTAAGCACGTGAATGATATGATCCCTCCATGGAACGCAGCCTGAAAAATCACCCATGGGATTTACATACACTTTGAGACCCTACAAAGAAATGTGTGATGAGCTCAAGATGAGCGGCAGTTGCCAATCACCATGTCTTAAAAACCAAAAGAAAAAAGGGGGGAAAGCAGCAACAGCTCTGATGTTGAACTACGACCAAGCTCATCATCTTCATCTGGCTACCGGTCAACCCCACCCCCGCACCCCTTCTTGTGATTTCATTTCAAACTCAGAAGAGGAAAACTTAACAATGCAGCCACCATTCGCTGTTAACTGCTTGGGGTTTTTTTACACTGACCTTTTTAAAGCGACCTTCTTAGCTTACTATACATTTCTTTCTTTATCGCATGCAATTCATGGGAACCAAACCCTCTAGTAAGTTGCAGGCTTACTGTAAAGAGATTTTTCCCCCTCCTGTCTTGTTTTAAACATATTCATTGTTTTCAATTATCTTACGTATGTATGAATTGCTTTCAGTCTGTGGTTTAGGTAGTGATTAATAAATTAACTGTAATCCTCACTATCACATGCAGTTGAAGAGAGGGAGTGAGAAAGGCAAGCTTTCCGGCTCAGCAAGAATTTGAACCAGTCTACCCCAATCTGGTGCCCTCCAGATGCTTTGAACTACAGCCCCCCATCAACCCTAGCCCACATGACCATGTGGACTAGGGTTCATGGGAGTTGTAGTTCCAAGCATCTGGAGGGCAGCAAGCTGGGGAAGTGCTGCCTTAGTCTAAGAACGCATTCACCACATCATACAGCATTGCACATGTTGCCTGCTGTTAATGAAAGTCGCTCTGAAAATCCCCAACCTGCCCCCAAATTGCTCTTCTCTTCCTTTCAGCTGCTCTGCCTGCCTCATAAATGCCACAAACCTAATCATCTTTATTTCTGTGTATGCCCCTTCTCACACAGAGGAGATAAAAGGTGCTCACCCATAAACGGACATGATTGGACCAGGTGAGGAGCAGATTTCTCTGCTGGAAAACAAGACATCACAATCAAACCAGTAAAACCCGGCAGTTTTCTGACAGATTGCTTTTAATGCAGGAGGCTGTTTGCATGCAAGTCTCGCCCACTCCACGCTTTACACACATATTCATATCTTAAAACCACTTGCAGTTTTCAAAAAAAATGATGCTGCATTTGACAACAACGAAGATGTAACCAATCTTCCACTGCAAAAATACTGCCATAGTAAACTAAAGGTAAAGGCTTGCTGCAGGTGTGGGGAACCTCTGGCCCTCCAGATGTTGCTGAACTGCAACTCCCAACAGTCCCAGCAAGCATGGCCAATGACTGGGAAGGATGTAAAATGACATGCATCAACAACCAGAGAGCTAAAGTTTCCTCATACTTTGTTCACCATCAACATGCTCATCTGGGCTGCTTTGCTCCTCCGTGCCAATGCGTGGGAGAAACAAACCACAATCCCTGGCTTGGCATTGTGCCCAAACCTGATAGCCAAGATTTGTTCTTGGCTTACTGACCATGGTTTGAGTGAAATACACCACGGCCCCAGGTTCAGACATAGGATTGGCATATTGATGGTTTTAAGGTAAAGGTAAAGGGACCCCTGACCATTAGGTTCAGTCGTGACCGACTCTGGGGTTGCGGCACTCATCTTGCTTTATTGGCCGAGGGAGCTGGCGTACAGCTTCCAGGTCATGTCCCATTATTGATGGTTTTACTTTGTTTTAAATTGCAACTGCTTGTGGGTTTGTTTCAGAGGGTTGGGGGGGGGGTTGTTCTCTTTTTCACTATCTTGACAGTGGAGAGATCACTGCAGTGTGGCAGAGGAGATAAGAACACAAGAAAAGCTTGCTGGATCAAGCCAATGGCCCATCTAGTGTAGCATCCTATTCTCACAGTCACCAAACAGGTGAGGAAACCTGCAAGCAGGACCTGGGCACTTCCCACCATTTCCAGAAACTGATATTCGGAAGTGTTACCTCTTTCTCGCCATTTTTCAAGCATACAACTACAAGTTCAATCCCTGACACCTCCAAATAGGACTCTTGTTAGAAACCCTGGAAAGTTGCTACCAGTCAGTGCAGAGAATACAGAACTTGATGGACCAGAACTTGATGGATCTGACTTGCTGTGTTCCTCAAACCCATTCCAAAGGCCTCTGTTACCTGTCAAGAGTTTGATGGGCCAAATCATCTTTGACTCAGATCATAGCTTCTGGGGGAGTAAACAGCACAACCTCAAGCAAATGCTTCTAATCAATGATGATAAAACTTTATTCAATGAGGAGTAAGAATAGCTGCACATGACTCCACCTTATGCCCCCACCCTCTAAAATATACTGAGCCCTCAATTAGAGGTGTATGAAAACCTCCCATTCAAACGTTCTACTAGCCTATCATTTCCCAGACTGGATAAGGCAGGCATAGGCAAACTCGGCCCTCCAGATGTTTTGAGACTACAACTCCCATCATCCCTGACCACTGGTCCTGTTAGCTAGGGATGATGGGAGTTGTAGTCCCAAAACATCTAGAGGTCTGAGTTTGCCTATGTCTGGGATAAGGATAGAGAGTTATTGATCGAGCAAATGTTTCTAAGTGACCAAGATCTGTGCCATATGTTAACTCCCCCCCCCCCCCGCATGGAAAATACATGTGTGTAGGAACAAGCCACATGCGGCCTTCTGTAAAACCATCTTCCAGCTGTGCTTCTCATTCATGAAAATCTCCAAGTGTTCAAGCACCCAGCTGCTCAAGGAATATACCTTCAAAGGAATCTTGCTGAGACATTACACTTGCCTGTTATGACCTTGGCTATTTTCTTTCTTGACAGAGATAAAGATGAAATAGGTTCCTCTTCTAATGACAGTTTGTCCTGAGAAGTGTGATGAAAACTACACTATCTGTGCAGATTACAGACCAACCTGTCACCGTGGCTGGTACTATAATTCTTTGTACACACTCTCTAGCTTCCCCCTCTCTCAGATGAAAAATCCTCGTGAGTGCTTTCCTCCTCCTCTTCCTCCCACAGCAACAACAAGCAAAGCATTGCTAAATTAAAGATCTTGGTACGAAAACTAGGTTTGCAGCCCAAGGGGGGTATGAACATAATAACATAAAAAGAGCTTGCTGGACCAGGTCAATGGCCCATCTAGTCCAGCATCCTGTTCTCACAGTGGCTGAACAGTTCCCTCTGGGAAACCAGGAAGCAGGATTCGATCACAAGAGCACTTGCCCCTCCTGTGGTTTCCTGTGGATACAGGTCAATCAGCTGGAAAATCTACTTTCCTTTTCATGTATCACCTGCAGAGTTTAGATTTTATTTTATTTTTAATCACCCTGGCCCTTTTTGCAAAAGGCTGCAGATATCAGGACTATATCTTACAGTAAAGTGGCCCCAATGTCAAGAGTTGCCGGCAATCTCAAAATTAGGTCTAGGTAATTACAGTGCTTTGACAATGGACTGTTCCTTCAAAAATTCAATGAAAAAGTTACATATGAAAAAGGAAATTAGGTCTAGGTCAGAGTTGTGGTCCTTAAGCACTACCAATGGCTTTTTGGAAATGTTCCTTTAAGGTGCAGAATCTGATCTGGAATATAGCTCAGAGCCACACAAACACTCTGAAGAGAACAATTTTGAAACAACAAACAAACAACAGCCTTGTATGCAGTTTTTCAGGGTAGCTTAAATAATGTAATTTCCCCTTGTGTTTATTTTTGTTATTTAGTCGATTTATGGCCCACCCTTCACTAGAAGGCCCCATGGCAAGTGACAGCAATTTCAAAATACAGAATTAAATGCAGTTCAAAAGAAGTAACAGTCACAATAATAGGGTGAGCCCTAAAAGTATATAGCTCAAGGGACCTGAAGGAGTGTCTCCACCCCCATCATTCAGCCTGGACACTGAGGTCCACCTCTGAGGGACTATTCCCTCACTGCAAGAAGTGAAGTTCTGGGGAACCAGGCAGAAGGCCTTTTCAGTAGCAATGCCCACCCTGTGGAACGCCCTCCTATCAGATGTCAAGGAGACAAATAACTACACAACTTTTAGAAGACATCTGAAGGCAGCCCTGTATCAGGAAGTTTTTAATGTTTCGTGTTTTATTATGTTTTTATATGTGCTGTAAGCTGCCCAGAGTAGCTGGGGCAACCGAGCCAGATGCATGGGGTATAAATAATACATTGGTGCCTCGCAAGACGAAAAGAATCCGTTCCGTGAGTCTCTTCGTCTAGCTGTTTTTTCGTCTTGCGAAGCAAGCCCATTAGCGGATTAGCGGATTAGCGCTATTAGCGGTTTAGCGGCTATTAGTGGCTATTAAAGGCTTAAGGGATTAGCGGATTAGCTGCTAAAAGGCTATTAGCAGCTTAGTGCCTTAGAAAAAGGGGGTGGGGAGCGGGAAAAAACCCCAAGGAATCGCAAGACATTTTCGTCTTGCGAAGCAAGCCCATAGCAAATTAGTCCTGCGAAGCACCTCCAAAACGGAAAACCCTTTCGTCTAGCGGGTTTTCCATCTTGCAAGGCATTCGTCTTGCGGGGCACCACTGTAAACTGTTGTTGTTGTTGTAAAGAGGAGCATCTTCAGCACATGACAGAACTATATAATGAAGGTAGCAGATAGATGTCTGTGGGGAGGGAATTTCACACCGTTGGGGCTGCCACAGTGAATACCCTTTCCAGGGCCATCACCACTCCAAAACTTCTGAGGGGGGTGGAACTGTCAAAAGGGCCCCCTCAACTGATCTTAACACTTGGGAGGATCTGTAGGGAAGGAAGTGCTCTCTCAGATATTTGGGGTCTAAATCATTTTAGGGCTTTAAGCATTAAGGTGAAGCAGAGCCGGTGTGGGTTGTAGACTAGCTAGGGAAAGTCTCAGAGGGCTTTATTTGGTGCCCAGGTCTGATGTCCCTCCCTCTGCTATAACATGTGGTTCATTTCAAATGTGACAGCACAGCTTTCCACATACCAAAGGCCACTCTTGTGTATGAAGGACATTTGCTGAAGAGTACTCTAATGCCATGCTTATGTACTTGTCGTACTGAAGACTGATCAATCTGGATGTCCGCCACTCATAACCACGAGAGCCTCTGCTTAAAGCCAGGTATATTCCCAATGGCTTTGCGCTGCTCCACAGGAAGCCCCAAACCAGCCTGCTGCTGCTGTTTGAAGTTAATTGCTTTGAAATCATTGAGCAGGTGAGCAGGAAAGGTTTGCACTGAGCATTTGCCACTTTTCTTCTGCATCTGAACAACCAAAGCTCAGGTTGAATGAATTAAAATGTCACCAGGGTGGAGGGGGGTGAGACTTAAAAGCCATTTAAAAAAAAGAGGGAGGGAGGGAGGGCTGGAAACTTCTTACTGGCTAGATATGATTCCCCTTTAACATTATTAAGACCTTGGAAACAATTCATTTCAACAGTTGTCTTTGTTATATATAAAACAGATGAACCTCGCCACTTCTGTTTTTCATTGGTATGGTAATCAAGTCTCTATATATTACTGATTTCTGATATGAAATCAAAGCAAGGCCTGGAGGCACAGGCAGCTGCCTGCCAGCCAGCTTACAGTGTAGGCAAGGCGCCATGCCGAGTCAAATATGGCACAGACTCCCTTTCCCTATTGATAAACTGTCTCTAAAAGTCACTTCAACCTTGACAAGCACCAAACTCTTTAATGAGATTTATGGTCCATCATAAGGGCTACAAGAGACCAGCAGTTTGGAGGACGGGATTGTGGATCGTCCATCTTCAACAAGTGGGCCATGCCCCGAACATTGGTGGTATGAGGGCACCACCACCAGTTTATGAGGGATGGGGAATGTCCCAGTGGCTTGTATGCAGAAGTTGCCAGGTGCACTCCCCAATGGCATCCCCAGGTGGGGCTGGGAGATACCCCTGCCTGAAACCCTGGAGAGCTGCTACCAGTCAGGGTAGACAATACTGAGCTCAATAGACCAATGGTCTGGTTCAGAACAAGGCAGCTTTCTATGTTGCCATGTTTAGAGTTTGGTGTTTAGAGGAGAAAGTCAGAAAGGAAAGGGGGGGGGCAGATAGAAACTCTGATGCAGATGGGGAAAGAGCTCAGAAGAGTGGCACAGAAACATAGGAAGCTGCCAGGAAGTATCAAAGCAGAACAGGCCACGGCTCTGACAGGCAGCAGCTCTTCAAGGGTTTCAGGCAGGAGGCATTCCCAGCCCTATCTGGAGATGCCAGGAATTGAACCCAAAACCTTCTGGATGCAAAGCAGATGCTCTACCACTGAGCTAACCCCATTCCTAGAAGCCAGAATCTGCAGTAGGCAGATGGTGCTGCAGGGGGTGGGGCTGGGGGAATGCCTGCTATCGTCCAAAACATCTGGTACCAGATTGGGGAGGAGGAAACTGTTCTAAGGCTCACAACCCAAGTTCTCCAGAATTCACCAGTGGGATATGAAGATATCCAAATCTCCAAGACTAACAAATGCAGTAATTATATTTAATGAAAAGAGTACACTGAGATATCAAGGATAATCCCGGGGTAACGTTTGCAAAGGCTACCAGAGAATAGTTAATTTAGGAGTTGGCTAACATCCCTCTCCCTACAGCCTCCAAAAAAGCCCTCTTGCAAATGAAATATGCTGGATCTTTGCCCAGTGAGCGGAAATAAAAGTTATGAATAATGCTTCCTTCTCCATCATTGTCAGTGCTTTAATATTCCTAATTATTTTTAAAAGCTGGAATATTTAATGTAAAGAGGGTTCCACTTTAAAGAGAGAAATCCCCTTCCCAAATTAGTGGCCTTTTGTGATTCACATAATGGTATTTGTCCAAAGCCCTGTACGGATATTCAGTGTGGACTGCATTTTTCAGTATGCAGATTATGCAAATGTGGACATACATCTTTGTGGGTTCATGGAGGGAACAGGGACTGCTGCCACCATCACAATTCATCACCACCACCCTGAGCGCCTTCAAGGGGAAGGAGGGGTGGGGTAGAGATTCAAGAAATGATAAAATAATAAACAACAAGCGTAAAGAGGAACAATGCAGAATGTCTGCACAAGGGTGCAAATACCTATATAGAGGCTGGAACCTTATCCATGCCTTGTCTTTGTTACACCAACTGGAGTTTTTACGGCTCTGCCATTGCCCCACCCTGCCATTTGCCCCCAAACCATACATTTAACAGAAGTATGCATTGTGTCTGTGGGCCAAAAAAAGAGGAAAAGAAAAGAAGATGATAAAAAGACTAATCCAGAATAATATGACTTCTGGGCAATATTTCACAATCATTTTTACCAAGGGCTTTTAAAAAGCTTTTCTATTAATAGCCACTCAGTATTTCATCCAGACTTGCTAGCTCTTATCAGCCTGCCTTCTGAGGAAAAGATTCCCCCGTCTTTAAGACAAGGGAATTTAACATCCTTAAGTGGAACCGTACACCACTTATTGGCAGCTGTGAGAGACCAGGCCTAGAGCGGGTATGGTGTGGCTCAGGGGTAAAGCACTGGCTTTGCACGCAGGAGGTCCCAGGTTCAACCCTTGGCACTTCCAGTTCAACTAGTTTTTGTCCACCTCGGAGCAGTCTCTATTGGGTGTGATCCACACTCAGTTCTGGCCACTCACTGGGAGCCTGTGCTAGGAAATCCCTTGCCTTGGCAATCAGGCAACCCATTCCTCATGCACACCCTCTTTTGCTTCCTGTTCAAACAAGGCTTCCCACCTGCTCTTTGAGTTCCCCCAAACACATCCCTTTCTTTCCTCAGGATCAGTGTAACCCTTTAGGAATTCCCTGGATGTAGCCATAAACTACACCCTCACTCTTCAACTACTGTAATCCCAATCTCCTTAACCAACACTTTCAGCTACCCATATAGCCGTATGGACTTGGGAGGGGAGAGAAAATGCTACTTGTTAGCCAATGTGCTTCCATAATCCTTCAAACCCAAATCTGTGATGCAGAAGAGGGAGTGTTCCAGCCTTCCAACCGAAAGAACCAAAATACCATTCCATCATCATCTTCATCTCCACAGATGTTTGCTGAAATTTCCAATCGATACCAAGAATAGAAGGGAGGCCGCCCACTCAGTTAACTACAATATGTTTATTGGACAGAGCTGTATTATTTACCCATCTGTTCCAGCAGAGTTAACAAGATTATTACCATTATTTGGAGGAATAGATGTGTCACCTTATATTGCGTAACTCTGATGTTTACTTTCAAGTACACGTTCTAGAAGGAGTCTGCCAAGCCAGCAAATGGGGTGATTTGCCAAATTAGCAAAGAGCAGACAAATTTGGCCTTCTTTTGTCAGTTGGGATGCAGGTGCACAGAAGTTATCCTTCCGAGAGGATATAGCCATAGCGAGTTTTGCTGATATTAACTGCCCCAGTTCCCTGCAGCAAAATGGGTAAACGTCCAAAGCTATAGCACCAAAAAATATATTTGAAAAACCTTGAATATATGCCCCATTTGACTGTTCCTTTAAAGAGGAAAGAGAATGGTTCTAAAGCATCTTTTACTCTTGTTTCATACACAAGCTTCCTGAGAACAATGTTGTGGTTGTTGTGGGGTTTTTTTTTTTGTTAAGAAAGTGGGCTCCTAAAGTGGTAGAGCAGAACAAGGGGAGAGTGTAACCTTGCTGTGACTCGAGTTTCTTATGTAAAACACAATAACCAGTACGTGAGCTGCACAATGATGGAGCTCAGCGGTGACTCAGCACTTGTTTCGTATGCAGGAAGCCCCAAGTTCAGTCCCTGGGGTCACCACTTAAAGAGACTTCAAACTGCAGAGACAGAATGAGACCACTGCCATTCTAGAAATAGAGAGGAAGATGGACTGTGGTCCATCCATAGGATAGGACCTATTCTCAACACTACCGGTTGTTAGAATTCTGGTAGAGATATCTGTCTATCTATCTATCTATCTATCTATCATCTATCTATCATCTATCTACCTATCTATCGATCACCATCTATCTATCCATGCTGTGCTAGGTGGCTCTTCATCTGACCCAGCAAGAAATTCCTTAGCTTATTATGTTATTCAGAGCATACCCTCTTTAAAGAAATTAATGCCTTAAGACATTAGTTATGTCTCAATGTTAATCATCCTCATTATAAGGGCATCTTATTAGTAATCAAAGAATTAAATACCATGTTCTTCATGAACAAAATGATGCCCTAACTAAAAAAAAAAAATTTAAATGCACAAATCATAAAACAAGTATACTCAGCTGTTTCATAAAACTTAATGTACACCAGGGGACCACATAAGTTCAAATAAGCTAGGATTTAAAAAAATGTTAGGCTGTGCAGTGCTGAAGTCCCTGGCAGCAAATGACAATGGACTAGACCAACCTTCCCACAAAGGCCATAATGGCTGGAGCTGATGGGGCACTGTGGCCCCAAATATCCAGAGAGCACCAGGCAGGTCAAAGGCTGAACTGGGGGGGGGGAGAGAGAGTCTGCCTGTATATTCAGGAGGCCCAGCACCAAAATGAGGCAAATTCAAATAGGTACTGGGGCACAAGTGCCCTGACAGATCCCACCACTAACTCCTGCTAACATTACTAAATAATAATAATATTTATTTCTTTTTAAAAGGTCCTAGAAATTGTCCTTGAGGATGAAAGCATCAGTGGCATCCATAGTCCTACATACACATACACACACCACTCTGGAATGACTCAACTTTCAAGGCTTTTGGGGTGTGGGGCAAATCCAATATGATATCCAGAAGCCATTAGATGCTATAGTGCTAGGGGACAGGGTGGGGAAGATAATGTTAATTAAAAACTCAGGGTAGGCATCAGGAGTGGGAGGCAGTCCCATAGGACAGCTGTTTGGCATGGGCCACTTGAGCCCTGGAACCAGCCCCAGTGCAAGGCATGGCTTTGTTTGCAACGGTTAAAAAGAAGAAGGAAGATAGCATGATGCCAGGAGGAGAAGGAAGCTCTGCAAAGCTTACCAGTAACGATGACACAGACATCAAACCAGAAAGGGTCTGCAACACTTGCACAACCATGTTCCGTTCAACAACCACCACAGCTTTTATATCTGGGTGCCAAGACGGGTGGGTCGAGAGAAGAATGACATTTCCCCCCCCCCCCATATAGCAGAAAGAACCCAGTAATGGGGAAATGGAATAATCTCCCTACTACAGAAGCTCAACCTCAACAGAAGATGCTTATATGCTTGGACAGCGAGCAACAAACGAGTCATAGTGCATTTATGACATTATCAAAACAAACTGACCAAAATAAATAAATAAATAAAAACAGGATAAAAACAGTAACAGATTTGCTGCTTCGTTTGCATTGTTGTTCTCATCCCAGGATAGACAAATGAAACCAAAAGATTTACCATAAGGCACTGTCCTCTTGGGACATCTATGTAGGAAGGCTATGGAGAATCAATGCTGTTTTTTCTACTCACCGCTGGAACAATCTGGGCCCCCCCATCCAGGTTCACAGTGACACGTGTCTGGAGAAACACACCTTCCGTGGACACATTCTTCTGTGCAGAGAGCTGCAAACAGGGAAGAAAATCATATATTTGTTATGTTGCAATGTAAGGGGAGCAGGGGTATGATTTGTGTAGATTACCAGCAGGGATTACCAACCTTTTTTCACTTGTCTGCATCCTTAAGGGTTTTATAATGTATGGCAATATATTTTTCACACACAAAAACAACGAACCCAAATCATCTGGGCTGAGCCTCCATAGGGCACTGAACATGCCTTGAATGAGGACTTCGCCATCTCGTCTGGCTCTGCTCAAGAGCTATTAAGGCATAATGGTTTGTTTGGATGTAATGCTAAACCATGGTTTAGTGTTACCAGAATGAGCCTTGGCCCCTCCTTACAGCTGCTCTGGAAGAGAAGGGGGGGGATGTGTATGTCTGAGGATCCCTGCAGCTTCTTCCAGCAATATAAGACAATGGTTTAGTGTTAATGTCTGAACCAGACTATTCACTAGACTAGACTATGGTTGGATAGTGTTCTCGAAGCTACCAGCATGAGTTTGACCAAACTGCGGGACGCAGTGGAAGACAGAAGTGCCTGGCATGCTCTGGTCCATGGGGTCACGAAGAGTCGGACATGACTAAACGACTAAACAACAACAACAGACTATTCACTGGATTCAGATACAGCAGGGAGAGGTCAAACCCTGCAGGATCTAAAAGATAGATGTTGCTTTGATCAAGATATAAGCTCAGAGTTAACTAGACGATGTGGCATTCACACAAACAGAAGACCTGATCTCTGTGAGGATTCTGATGCAGATATAGAGGGCATTAACCCTCCCCCCTCTGCTGCCGTACCAATCCAGGCTGGAAGTTCCAACCTACTATTTATATTGGAGGGGTATCTTTGTGCCGCTGGAAGCTTTCCCCTCCTAATGCAATTGTGGGTGCAAGGAGACTGGGATGAATCAGAATTACAGTCTGGGGGAGAATTAAAGGGTTAAAGCCACAAACACGCCCACCATCACTACCAGGATCCCAGTCTGAATCTGGGGGCCCACATCTGCCATTTGAAAAAGAAAGTAATTCACAAAATTGCTAAATGTGTGAACAATATTTTGTTACTTTGGTGCAACAAAAACAGCAAATCAGTATTGTATTGTATTGTATTGTATTGTATTGTATTGTATTGTATTGTATTGTATTGTATTGTACCAAACTTGTAAGATATCAGAAAATAAGACATTTGTTACAGTGGCATTCCCACCTCCTCCTGATTGGAGAGCTATACAGACTCATGCAAAAAAAGAGTACACACGCACACACACACACACACACACACACAGTTATCCAATAGTCAGTTTTAATGGCTGGATTTTACAGTGTAGCATCAGACCGTAATTAGCAGCCAGACACCCTGTTGCCACAACTCTACTGAGCACTTAAAAATCTAAGTCTTACATTGTGCTTTTCCTTAGCATTTAAAGAGCTTTGCAGACTTTATCTCAATAATCCTTAAAATATCTCTTGCACAGAAACCTGGGCATTAAAAAAGAAACCTAAGAATATGGGAAGCTGCCTTATACAGACTCAGGCCATTGGTCCATGTACCTCAGTAATGACTGCACTGACTGGCAGCAGCTCTATAACCAGTCTATCAGTCCAACCCAGACATTCTGCATGCAGAGTAGATGTTCTACCATTGAGTCCCATCCCTTCCTACAGCACAAGCCAGTGGTAGACAAGAATTGGACCCAAGCAATTATGAAGAGGAATCTGAATTCTGAAAAGTCCTGACTTTACCCGATAATCTTGAGTGGCCTCAATTATTCTCGCTGCAAAATGGAAATAGAAAGACTTACTAGGCAGAGTTCGGAAGACAAATGAGCTAGAGGGTTTGAAAGGTGCTTTGCACCTCTGAAGAGAAGAAGTTTTGATTAACTGCCTACACTGAAAATGGCAGCTTTGGGTTCAATGCATCAAATCTACCCTCCCACTTGAAAATTGAGTTGCAGTTAGTGCAAGTTTCTATATCTGTCCCATGAATTAGTATTTTTTGGTGGGGTGGGAGAGAGAGAGAGAGAGAGAAAAGAATGTGTCCTGCTGTAATCTTTAGCATTTAATTAATTTTTCATTCTATTAACATTCCACATAATAGGATAGTGGTCCCCACGGCACTCTTCCTAATGTACTTTTGCAAACGATCTCGCCATTTAATGGAACTATAAAAATTACTTGTACCAAAAGGTCAAGCTAAAATAAAGATGAGCCTGCGCTCTTAGGCACTGCCCTATTCTGCATACTGCCAAAGAACCCAGGGGTAAAGAAAACTCTCTCTTGCAAGCAAGCAAGCAAAGGTAACATCGTTTTCACCACCCAGGGCAACAGCCAGTCCTTCTTGTGAGCAGACTGTTCCACCACTTTTGCATCTCTCCCCCACCCTGCCCCATCATGACGGACCATTTCACAAGAACAATCCAGCACCTCATTGATTAGTTTATTATTAGCATTCTTGGCATGAGTAGAAGATCAGTATGGAGTTGGATTCAGCCTGGTAATAATACGACCTACATCAAAGCCCTGCCAAAACAGCCAACTTGGTTGCAAATGCATTTAGCATGAGATATTGGGCCGCGTTCAAGGTCATGCAGCAATCATTCCTCAGCATGGAATTTAAAAAGAAACTGGGGGGGGGGGGAGGAAGCCTACAGATGGGAGCTGGGAAAACAGATCCACTCGATGTTTATCGCTTCTTGCCTTTTTTAATTGCAGTCGCCAGTTTGGCTCCAGCTCAAGCCACAGTGAAACATGCCGGCGGACTAAATCCAACTCTTAACACATCTTAATCTCCAACCCTCCAAACCCTGGTGCCAATTTTCAAATCCAAAGATTGCTAAAGCAACTGCTCAGGAACAGGGTTTTTTGCAGGCCTGCGTGAGTAACTAAACGCTTTGCATATAGAAGGTCACAGGTCCGATCCCCAGCAACTTGAGGTAGGGGTGTCTGGAATTCTGGGGAGCCACTGCTAGACAATACAGACAATGCTGGGTGCTTGATACGATTTGGTGGAAAGCAGCTTCCGGTGTTCATGAGAAACATCCATAGCTAAGAGCACCTGATTTGTATGCAGAAGCTTCCAGGTTCAATCCCCAGGTTCTCCAGGTAGGGCATGGAGAGGCTCCCTGCCTAATACCCCAGATAGCTGCTGCCAGTCAGTGAGCTAGATGGACTTGCTTTAAGGCAACTTCTTAAGGGGGGGGGGGCAGCCACAGTGGTGGCATCATTATTAAGCATTTATATAGAGCTTCAAAGTGCTTCAAATATGACTATTATTTATCTATTACACAACCATTCACCCAAAGGTCCCAGGATGGGTTACAGCAGGCATTGCCAAACTTGGCCCTCCAGCTGTTTTGGGAGTACAGTTCCCACCATCCCTGACCACTAGTCCTGTTAGCTAGGGATGATGGGATTTGTAGTCCCAAAACAGCTGGAGGGCCAAGTTTGGGGATGCCTGGGTTACAGCATTAAGGCACAATATTAAAAGCAGTTTAAAACAACTCTTATGTACATACACATACAGCTGCGTAATATAATCATAGTAATAAGACTTAGCACGGGTGCAGAACTTTTAAATGTGAAAGTACACGTTGGGGAAAAGACTCCTGCATTGCAGGGGGTTCAGCTACATGACCCTTGTGGTCTCTTCCAAAGGTACAATTCTATGTGTCTATGACTGGGCTGTCAAAAAGACACACAGTTCCAAATTATAAAAGGACAGAGTGGGGAATCGAATACAGACACAAAGAGTGAAGGAACCACACACGCCAACTCCCTCATGTGCAGAGCTACAACGCCTTGCTAATGACACAGTAAATGAGATATGCAAATAGCGCAACTTTTGGATGTGAGCACAGCCAGGGTTCTAAGCCACTGGCTTAAAGAAGCAAAGAAAGGGGAAAATGATGCCATTCCAGCAAAAAAGCAAATCCCCTCCCTCTTCCGCAGGGAGACAGGCTCAATCAATCCTGCTAAATCAATAAAGTTAATACAATAACATTCCCCTTTATTATTCCCAGCATTTAATATCCGCCAAGAGATGGCCAACTTACTGGCCACACGGCCCTAAACTGCCATTAGTACACTTAGCGATGAATTACGAACGTCTTCAATGGGATAATGTAGTTAGCATACCTGCTGAATCAGCACAGCACGTGACTCAAGAATCCATGTGCTTAAACTTTTTCCTCTCTTCTGTTCTTCCCCTGCAGTTCAACAATATTATCATTTATAAAGTTTTTCCGTCATTTCACTTCCTTTTGGAAGCAAGGCCTCATTCCATATCCTGTGTGTGTATGCATGTGTCAAGAGGCCATAAACTCCGAATTTTGGCAGAATCCTTTGCAACAACTCACCTAACTTTACTCTCCTCCTTCCAAGCCATGAGAACAGAACAGGAAATTATTATTTTTAAAAGGAGTCATCAACATATGGAGCTGGTGTAGGAAGTGGTGGGTAAGGCATTTGGCCCAAGTTTGCATTTTGATACCAAATTTGTGCTTCCTGAACCAAAACACAAAATTTCTGTGAAATTTACATTTCTCCAACCAATGAATGTGCACCTTGTTGAAAAGTGCACCAAAAAGGAAGAAGTGTATATTAGCATGCAAAAATGAATTCTGTCGATGGAAACAGCTTGCAAAAGTGCATATAGTAGACAAAGTAGTGTATATATTGCAAGAAATATGCACACAAATTATTATGGATGAAATGTGGCTGAAAATGAGTACAAGTTTAACTGCAGACTTTAAAAAGAATTGCAAGTATTTGCAGAGACGGCGCAAACTGAACTTAAAATTCAAAAAGATGAACCTGAGAGAAAGCAATATTGACATACTCTTCCCTCTCCCTACCCCATCCTGGTGTCCTCTATATGCTTTAGACTACAGCTAGTAGCGTAGTAGAAAATTCAGAACAATACTCACAGCCACGGCCCCTTCTAAGATTACACAATCATGCTATTATTAGGGATATACTGCAATGGTCAATGCAGATCTCCATGTGCTGCCTTTCAGCTAGAAGTACTCTTATTTTGGCCCATATGTAGGCAAATGATTTGGGGTGTTCCAGTACCTTCCCTTTGAAGTGGCTTAATTTGCCTTTTGCTTGAAGTTCCATTGTACGTAAAAAAACTTGCACACCATTCTCTTGAAACGGAAGCACCTTTCATTTTCATTATTCCAAAATGCTTAGCTTTGGGGCATACAGAACAATTCACCCTTAATGTTTTTCCTATGTGCCTTCTCCAGATTGACCCTAGGAGCTAACCCTTAATGACTGACTCACCTCCTGTCAGGAGTGTGTGCCGGAGCCAGGCCCTGTGACCAGCAGGGCTTCGCAGGACTGGGGCTTTCCTAAGTTTGTTCTGAAGAGGCAAGGTGTGGCCACACAGGTGAGGCCAATTGGTAACTCACAGCACCTGGTGGCAAGAGCTGGGAAGGGATCAGCATTCCCCTTTGGCTCTTTGCCACAGCAACAAGCTTCCTGCCTTTGGTTTCTTGACTCCTTGCTTCCTGATCCTCGGACCCTTGGCTTCTTGACTCCTGGCTCTCTGACCCTCGGATCCTTGACTTCTGGATTCCTGGCTTCCAGACTCCGTTACTGCTCCCACCCCGTCATCTTGCCCCCGGTCCCAACGTCCTCAGCCGGGACTTCGACCACCCATAAACTGAACCGTGACACCTCCTTTCACTGGGACTGGTTCTACTCAGAACAAAGGGTGAGAAGACTACTTCTCAATGACTAAAAAGCTCCTCTTTCATGCTGATTGGGAGGCACTAGGGATGTTAGGGAGAGTGACTCTGCTGGGGCCCTGCTGCAAAATTAGTAACCAGTCTTTGTCCGCCCCCTAAAGCCTCAGAACCCTGAACCACTATAACTCTGACTTCAATTCTAATCAGCCCCAGCCAGCACAGCTGCCCTACACATAGCCACATTGGAGGACCTCAAGGGTGGTCAGCTACCTATGAGCTCTGGTGCTTCCCCACAGTCTATCCACAATGAAATATAAGCACTCTGGGCATGGCCTGTATCACTCCTCTGGCTGAGCACAGCACAGATCAGCATGCTGTTGGGTAAATGATAGAGTCTCTCATCTCACACAATATGTTGGTGCCCACCATTCTGCACCTCCCTCCTGAATAGAAGAGCTGTAGCTCAGGGGCAGAGCACCTACTTGGCATGCAGAAGGGTCAACCCTGAGCATCTCCAGGTAGGGCTGGGAAAAGACTCCTGTTTGGAAAACCTGGAGGGCTAATGCCAGTCAATATCGAGCTAGATGGACCAATGTTCTGACTCAGTTCAAGCAGCCTCCTGTGTTCCTAGTACTTAGGATAAGATCACAGGAAGAGACTGTCCAGCCCTGAGATCCTCAGCTTCCTTGCATCCTTCTTTCTCATACGCATCATAGATTCAAAATATGGAAGACATCCAAAAGAAATCAGGCATATTTAACACATAGCAACGCTCTCAGAACACACAGAGTTATGTTCCAGATGGGAGACGAAAGAGGCATTGCTCTTATCAAGTACAGAGAGGGCCATACGGAACCCTTCACCTGGTGTGGGCAGCTGTTGCTAGCAAATCTTAACAGGAGCTATTTTTAAATGCACATCCTTAGTTTTGGCTCCCAAGAAGGTGCCAATGCGTTTTCTCTTGGCCATAATGCATCACTGGGACAACACAGAGACTGTTTAGCAGCCCAGAGCTGGCTTGATTTAAAAAGGCGATAAGTGGAATGAAGTGGGGCCTTGCCAAAATAAAGTGGGCTATTAACCAAATGAGAGATTATAACACAGACCACTTAAGAGTCTTCTCTTTCAGTCCTAGGAAGACATGTGGTCCTGAGACCTTTGCACCAGCCAGTGAGATGTTTTGCAGGATAAAGAAAAAGGCCACTTGCAAAAAGGCCACACCTCAAAAGTAAAGCAAGTGCCACAAAACCCTGCACCATTCATGGGATGCATGGGAGTCTTACCAAAAAATCCTCTCCCCTTTGATCAATAAATGGCTGGAAAAAATACAGAAGAATTTGTTGACATAGCCCTAGATACCCAAACATCTGGAGGGCCCCAGCTTTGGAAAGCCTGCAACATGCATGCCTTGTGACCGTTTCACAACAGATTATTTAGCTGGGAAATGGCCCCATTTACTCTCCGGAAGTTTAAATCGCAAGAACTCCACTCAGTTCTCCGCAACTGCTGAAGCTCCAGACAAGCTCCAAAAGACTCAATTAACATCTGGGAGTTTAATTAGGTTGTGACCAATGAGCCAGCTTTGCCGTCGTAGGCTTTTATTTATCGGGATTCTTCAAAGGCACTTCCAGCCCTCTTGTTGCGATATTGATTCATTTTCATTTCTGTTAAAAACTGGATGGTGGGGAGGGGAGGGGAACAGCTTTGAGCAGCTGCCCCTCTGGAATCAATGAGGGAATGTTTGGGGGAGATCTGTTCTTTTTTAGCCTCCCTGAAGTTCAGGGCTATTGTATGGCTGGTGAAAGCGGGTGGAGAACAAGGGGACAGGTTTAAAGAGGGGCACAGCTGGTCGGGAATACAAAAGGACAAAGTGGGAAAGATGGTATCTCAAAATTTGACCGTGCACATCGAGCCTTTTTTTTTAAAGGTCATCTTGATTTAGGCAGCTCCTGTGTTTTCTTTTTCTTTTTTGTTAAGAGAGGATGACAAAGAAGTTTTCCGGAACAAAAAAAGCAGAAATAAATCTATTGCGGTTGAGAGAGATGGACAGAGGGAAAGGGGTGCTGGGCGGGGGAAAGAACCCCACCTTTAATTGTAAGCGTGTGTTTTATTTCCCACAGTGTCATTTCTGCTTCATGTGACCTTATTGATCTCCGCGATGTCAACATGGTTGCCCACACCCGCGCAGACTAGCAATGAAGCCTGCAGGATCTTTTGGGGAAACAAGGGGGGCGGGAACGGACCCTGAGCACACAGAATGGAAGAAAGCAGAACCTATACAGAGCAGAGACACAGAGCCTTTTTCTCCACCTTTAGCGCCAAACTGCAGCATCAGGAGCATCCTTAAAGTTACAGGAGTTAGACTCTGATGTAACAGGGATGGGGAACCTGAGAACCCCCCCCTTCCAGTGCCAGATTTATGTATAAGCTAAACAAGCTATAGCTTAGGGGCCCACTCTCTGGTGGGCTCCCAAAAATTTTAAAGGGAAAAAAACTGGATATACATTTCCAAAATATAACATAAATCAAAATAAAAATAAAACCTACATACAGCAACAGTGTTTTGCGTTGTGTAGGATCCTATGATGTAAGTAATGGGCCCTGCCTGCTAGCCTGCTCCCTAAAATGTCACTGGTTTGCTCATTTCTATATATAGGGTCTCCTGCCAACCTAGCTGTTCGAAAGCACATCAAAGTGCAAGTAGATAAATAGGTACTGCCCTGGCGGGAAGATAAACAGCATTTCCGTGCACTGCTCTGGTTCGCCAGAAGCGGCTTAGTCATGCTGGCCACATGACCCGGAAGCTGTCTGCGGACAAACGCCAGCTCCCTCGGCCTATAGAGCGAGATGAGTGCCACAACCCCAGAGTCAGTCACGACTGGACTTAATGGTCAGGGGTCCCTTTACCTTTACCTTTTATATATAGGGTACCTACATTCTGCATGGACTGGTTGCATGGCAACATGTGCAAATGGCTTTAGATACCTATTAGGTCCATAGATTACCATATAGCATATATCCAACACAAAAACAGCGGCAATTTGTTGTTGACAAAGGACAGCTGGACATATAAAGGGCCCCATTACCTTCAGCAGCTTAGGGCCTCATCAAACCTAAATGCAGCCCTGCTCCCCACCCCACCCCGGTTCAGCTGGACTCCAACTCAAATCAGGCCAACCTAGGGTGGCGACAGCTGTAGTCTAGCAACATTTGGAAGGACAGATTCCCTGCCTTTAGGGTTTAAAAAATGCAGACACCAGCATGTCAACACTCCCTCTCCCAAAAGGCTCCCAGAGCACTTTACAATGACAGCTCCTGCCCTTAGGATTACAATTTGAAAGACACAACACAAAAGCAAAAGGGATTGGGAAGAAAGGGGGAGGGGAGAGCAAACCCTAGCTATCTGTTCTCAGTTACAAAGAGTTCTTTCTAGGAAGGAGGGTCCAGGATATCTTAAGAACCGCTTGATCCCTCATAAAGGTAAAGGGACCCCTGACCATTAGTCGTGGCCGACTCTGGGGTTGCAGTGCTCATCTCACTTTATTGGCCGAGGGAGCCGGCGTACAGCTTCCGGGTCATGTGGCCAGCATGACTAAGCCGCTTCTGGCGAACCAGAGCAGCGCACGGAAACACCATTTCCCTTCCCGCCGGAGCAGTACCTATTTATCTACTTGCACTTTGACGTGTTTTCGAACTGCTAGGTTGGCAGGAGCAGGGACCGAGCAACGAGAGCTCACCCCATCACGGGATTATACATGCCCAATTAATGGGAGTCTCTGTTGGCAGTCCCTCATGGCTCAGACGCACTGCTCCTAACTACCAGAAGCCATGCATTCAGTGCAGTGGTCCCAAGCCTGTGAACTGAGACCAGACAGGCACACACTTTGCTGAACTTCAGGTACATGGCTCAGGTTTTCTTGTTCCAGCAAGCATTTTAAGGTAGTGTTTGGTTTAATTGTATTTTTTTTTATTGTCCCATTTTCTGTGGACCACTTTTACGTACATCATTTAGAATTGCAAACAATTAACCATTAAAGAATTGTTTTAAACAGTATGGCTGTACTGGAGTAGACAGTTCCATTTCACTGACTAAGCCTGATGGGAATTGTAGTTCAAAACACCCAAAGGACACCAAGTTGAATAAAGCAAGCACACACAATACTGACCAATTTCAGATTTGGTGTGCGGCAGTCTCCCACATCCCCATGTTCTTAGATCTGTGAGTCTTCAGTCTGCTTTAGCCTTGAAATCATTTTGTGCATCTGCCTAAGCAGTCCAGGAATTTTTATTTTTATTTTATTTTGCATGTGAGGAATGCTTCCAAATAATGAAATGTCTTGTTTCTGTTAATTTAAATAGCAGCGCTGGTAAGACACGAGTGCTGATTGACACACCCAGATGCGTTCTGCACAAAGGCAACTGATGCAAACTTTTAATGGGCACTTCTCCAGGAGGTTTAAAAAAAGACATTACACAGTGAAACGTGTTTAAATTGCTAAAATGCTGGAAGTTTTTAACGTTCTCCTTATGATCAAAGATGTGTGGTTGTTGTTTTTTTTGCCCCTTTCCCAAATGTTTTCTAACAGGATTGTGAGGTGGAAATAAGATACAGAGAATTCAAAAAACGCTGAGCTGGCATTTCTCGCATGCAGGCAGGGTGGTTGCGAGAAGGGAAGGCTCAGCCTTATTTCACTTTCCAAATCAGAAGATCGCTTGACCGTCCTGTCGCTGTAATATACCAGCCTATTCCCCAAACAGAAAGAAAATTAAATTTGTGCAGATGGTGGGAGGCTTGTGGAATGGTTATTTCGACAGTCCAGCTGTTTAACAATTAGGCCATATGGCTTCATTGAGAGAGCCTCCCGGTGGGATTTTTTAAAACCCAAATAATGCATTACTTACGCCACCTTGTCTACTTCAGGTAGCGAAGAGTGAGGTGTAAATGCACTACAGCAATGCTGACTGGCAATGCAGACGGCCAAGGAAGGTATTTGACAGGGTCCCAGACCAGAAACACATGGGGAGGAGCATAGCTGTCAACTTTTCCCTTTTCTTGCGAGGAATCCTATTCAGAATAAGGGAATTTCCCTTTTAAAAAAAGGAAATGTTGACAGCTGGGGGGGGGGGCGGTGCTTAGGAAATTCAACAACAGAAGCAGGCTCTGCAAACCATTGCAATGTGAAATACTCCTCTCTGTTCAGGGTTCCAGACAGTCACCTGTGCTGTATTCCAAGCACCACCTTGGTTTTCTACATTTTAAATTTATTACTTAGAATAACAGAATCATAGAATTGTAGAGCTGGAAGGGACCACAGGGGTCATCTAGTCCAACCCCTTGCAATGCAGGAATCTTGTTGCCCAAACGTGGGGCTTGAACCCACGACCCTAAGATTACGAGTCTCGTGCTCTGCTGACTGAGCCTATCCCTACCAACTATTATTATTATTATTATTATTATTATTATTATTATTATTATTACACTTTATTACCATCCCCTCATCCTAAGGTCCCAGGGTGGGTTATAACAATTAAAACACAATATTATGCATTATTAAAAACAGTTTAAAACAATTTAAAACTACAAAAATAAAATGGATCCTAAAAATATTATCTCAAGCGTCAAAAGTCAGAGAGAAAAGGTGTGTCTTCAGTATTTGCCAAAAGCAGAATAATGAAGGTGTCTCCCCACCCACCCCGCTTCTCTCTTTGTGTGTGCTTTTTAATGAATTCTATGTGCTAGGAAAAAAGTGCATATTTTTTTTACTTACGCTGATGTTTTAAAATATGTCATAAGTCGCTTGGAGACCTTTGTCTAACACATGACTAATAAGTCTAATAAATATATATATACATAATTTATATATATTATTAGTCCACTACCTCCTTTAATTTCGCAGAAGTGTTTCCTAACAAGCCATCCCCTCCTCCTTTGGTGCCTAGATCATTGCCACTCCTGTTGTCCAACACAAACTCGGCTACCAGTTCTCTGCAGATGCTTTATATAAACCTGATAGAGTACAAAGATTGAAAAGGACAGGATTAACAAAGGCTTGGTCCTCAGAACAAAAAGAGATCCATTTAGTAAATTGGAGGCTCTTTCCTCCCTTTTTCTTTCTTCTTTACAAAAAAAGAAGAAGGAGATCTTCAATTAGTGTCTCTGCTCAGAGGGCAACACAGGACAAAAGAGCTCCAGGATGTGGGGTTTTTTTAAGCATCAAGGAAGAAATCAAAAAGCTACCCTGAGCTCTAATCTAGTCTAAACAATTTTAAAAGCCTTTAAAAAGAGGACAATTGTTGTGTATTGGAGGCGGGGAATGGGTGGGGGGAGATTTTTCTGCAATTTATGCATTTGCTTTGCCAAAAGGCTTACCTTTGCAAACTGAATACACTAAATCATGTTTGTGTGCAAATTAATGGCCTGTGGTGTGTGGTTTGTTTTCAAATACAACTCTGGATAACTTCACAGGGAAGGACTGCTGCTTAGTGGCACAGCATCTAATCTGCTTGTAGGAAGTTCAATCCCTGACATCTCCACGTAGGGCTGGTAAAGACCCCAGTCTGAAGCTCTGGAGAGCAGCTGCCAGTCAGTGTGTGGACAGTGATGAGATAGATAGACCAGTATAAAGCAGTTTGCTGTGTTACTAGAGAAAGCATAATCATGGGGAGCTGGAGAACAGGAGGAGATACATAGTGTCGGAACTCTGCTCGGCCAAGCCGATACGGCCTCATCTTCCTCCGAGCCGAGCGTATGAAATCGCCTCCAAGGCCTCAGGCACATTCTATCCAGCAGGGTTCCGAGCACAGGGAAGAGACGAGAGGTTTGGCCACATTGTAAAGAGTTTTATTTCTAAACTACGCAGAACAGAAAAGACATCCTCTCTCTATGAAAGCAGAGAGCAACTGAACAAAGGAAACAGGAAACCACTAACGTCACATCCCGTCTCCCTTTCCCGTGAGACTCCAATAGTATGGAATCCCAGGAATGTAAACAGAGTCCTGTGACTCCACGCAGCAGCTGCACAGTGAGAAACAGAAACTAACACATAGCTCATTCTTTCCAGAAAACAGGGTCCCTCCTGAGCAGCCAGCATTGTTCAGAGGGATGTATATGGTTACATGAGCAAAGCAGCCTCGAACCAGACAGAGGGCCTTCTTGGTAGTGGCACCTGCCCTGTGGAACGCCCTCCCATCAGATGTCCAGAAGATAAAGAACTACACAACTTTTAGAAGACATCTGAAGGTAACCCTGTATCGGGAAGATTCTAATGTTTGACATTTTATTATGTTTTTATATGTGCCAAAAGCTGCCCAGGGAGGCTGGGGAAACCCAGCCAGAAGGGCAGGGTATAATTAATAAAATTATCATCATCATAGCAAGGGTTCCAGTATTCTGCATTTGAAGAACTAAGTGACATCTAGGGTTACCACCCATGGTGGCATCAGGATGTGGAAAAACTAACCTACTCTAGACTCTGCCAGGCTCACCTGCACAGGCTCTGCCACCTGTCATAGGCTGATGGTAGATCAGGCTCTACAAGTATGATCTCTGGATGATTTGCAAGAGATCAGTGAGGAATCCTGACACCTAATTCTTTTACACCAGCAACAAAGTCCATCCACACAAGACATTTAAAGCTCAAGAAGAGCCTGCAGGATCAGTCTAGTGGCCCATCTACTCCATCATCCTGTTCTCACAGTGGTCAATGAGATGCCCCAACAGGAAACCTGTGAGCAGGATCTGAAGCGAAGAGCACTGTGTCCTCCTGTGGTTTCCACCAACTGGTATTCAGAAGCATTGCTGTCTCCAGCTGTGGAGACAGAATACAATATAGCCATTATGGCTTGTAGCCTTTAAAGCACTATGATACCACCTTAGCAGTCATGAGTTCCTCCAAAGAATCCTGGGGACTGTAGTTTGTTATGGGTGCTGGAAGATGTTAGGAGACCTCCTATAGGAGTTTGTGTGAAAAGAGAAGTTATGAAATGAGACCATTTTGATGTTGTATGGTCTCTATATATTTTTATTATATATTTATTTATATCCTGCCTTTTACCCTCAAGGGACACAAGGCAACTTGCATATAAAACAGGAAGCGCTAAAAACATGAAGAAGAAAAGAAGAAGAGGAAGAAGAAGAAGAGGAAGAAGAAGAAGAAGAAGAAGAAGAAGAAGAAGAAGAAGAAGAAGAAAGTAATCATTAAGAAAAATAATTAAACAATTGAAGATCCCTCTCAGATCTTTTAAAACATACAAATAATTACAACAAACACAGCACAGCACCAGCCCTCTCATTAAAAGCAGTCAGGTCTCAAAAGCCTCTAGAATATGCTTTATAAATAAAAATACTGCACTGCATAGTCTCCCCAAAGACACATGCCTCTATGCGGCGAGGCTGCATTATCGATATGTAACTCTTACTTCCAAAATGTCCCTTCACGGAAACTATTTTATTATGCTGTCTGCAAAACTGTACTGAGCCTGCTGTTTATTTTATTCTAACTGCCATAATGCGCTCCACACAGTTGTGGCGGTTTTGTTTCTTTAGTCTTTGTATGCTGTTTCTGAAAACTCACTACACACATCATTATTATTTTTAAGCTGTTGCTTTGTGAATCATTTCCCCAATCAAAATTCCACTGCCCATCTCTGAATTGCTATTAATGTGGAGGAGGGGCACAGAGAGGCAGGTGCAGCATGGTTGCCTGCCTCCCCAGCACCACCAACAGTAGTTTCAAAAGGCCATTAAAATCATATCACCATGGAATTGTAAAGTCGGAAGGAACCCCAAAGATCCTCTAGCCCAGACATCCCCAGCCTTTGGCCCTCCAGATGTTTTGGACTAAAATTCCCATCATCCCTGACCACTGGTCCTGTTAGCTAGCGCTCATGGGAGTTGTAGGCCAAAACATCTGGAGAACTGCAGGTTGGGGATGCCTGCTCTAGCCCTACTTCCTGCACTGTCCCCCATCCCATTTGAAACCATACTGGACCCTGCTTAGTTTGCAAATGTGCCGGCAGCTTTATTGCTGCACCACTCACATGGGGTGGAAGCAATGCGGAAAGCTTAAGTCTCCATCCCACTTACCCACTACAGCCTAATTCAACTCCTGCCATGACAGATTTTGGTCTTTCAAATTTCAGTGGCGCCCTGTGCAAGCCCAAAATTTGACACACTCACACACACAGACACACCTCTGGCCTTCTGTTCTGCTCAATTCACTAGGTCATAGTTGAGATGCCCTGCACCCCTTAGGTTCAGCGCCCAGTACGGTGGAACCTGTTGTGCTGCCCTAAATTCACCTCTGCCCATACTCAGCCCCAATAGCTACTGCTAAGCCAAGAAAGGTGTTAGCAGAGCCTACCATGCAGCCCACTATGTCACATTTAATTGGTTATTACAGACATCCATAAGCAAAGATGAATCCATGACCCTTTTATCTTACTGTATCCAAGGAGCACAATAATCAATACTTTCTAGAGGGATAATCAATAAGCATCTCTCACAGAACTATGGTCCCTAAGGTCCCCTGGAGGGATAGGTTGTCTAATACCCACCTCTGTTGCATACCCAACTCAGAGGCTCAATGGCCAGCAAGCAATATTCCCCTGCAGCCCTTGTCTTCCCAGTAAAATCATAAGGACTAGCTGCTCACCAAATTAGTCAGTGCCTTCCTCCAAAGGATAGATTGCCCTGCCAAACAGCATCAGTCTTCACAGACATCCAAATACCTAGGTGACCAATTATCAAATGAATGGCAGCAAAGATCAACTCAAGCATTCGTGCAAAACATGAATCCTTAATTCCAGATATTTTCTGACATGCAAACTGGAATTGTTAAAGAGCGAAAAGTCAGCCAAAATAATTCATCCCCACCCCCCAACCCGCTTCGACTATTTGGTCGATAGTGTGAGTGACAAAGCTGCGATTTCATGCTTGGTGATTACTTGAGATCTCCCATTCAAGAGACAAAAAGGGGGATATCAAACTTCTTTAGTTCCTAGTTTCACATCTCTTGTGTCCAAGCTACCAAAGCACTTTCATTCACTGAACTCCTTTCACCTCAAGCCACCAACTTCCATCCATCATGTCGTAGTAAAATGAGATTGATGGTCTCCCTGTAATGGGGAGGGGGGGAGCACTCATCCATAATGGAAGAGCCCTGTCCCAGGAAGTGAACCTCCAGCACGGCCACAGACACGGCTGAAATATAGCCAAGCCCAACAGGAGCAAAGGAATGTGGGGTGGTTGCAAAGAGGTTGTAGCATTCGGCTATGATCTCAAAAGCGTTGCTTTTAAATCTTTCAGGACTTCACACCAGGCAGCATGTCCTCCAGCCCAGTCAGGTAAGAAGGTGTGTGTTTGTGTGTGTGTGTGTGTGTGTATGTCTGCCAATGGGGATGGAACCTAATCGACAAGAACGAAAAGCTCAAAAGCAATACAGGAAAAAATACACGCAGTAGCCAAGAGCAACCAGACACAGAATGTGCTTAGAGTGAAATAAAAACTTAGACCTTCCCACCATCCCAGCACCATGTTGTGAAGGAAGATAGAATTTAAAACATGTGAGCAATGCCTGGCAAAATTCTAAAAGCCAGAGGGTTATCCAAGAATTTCCAGAAGTCTGAACAGTAGGGCTTCAATCACTTGCAAAACACTCACCCCACCCACTCAGTTACTTCCAAAATCTAGAATTAACTGTATTTTAAAGAAATATTATGTAGGTTTGCAGACAGAGAGACAAGGTTCCACTCTCTATCTCTCAGAAAGAACACCAGGGCAAGCAGGGAAGGCAACAACCTGGCCTCTTCCATCAACCAGAGAAGGTCAGCTGTCAGAGATAGCATGCCCCTGAATGACAGTCGCTGGGAAACACAGGTGGGAAGAATGCTATTGCACCTAGCTGTGCTTATGGATTTCCCACTGGGGCATCAGGTTGGCCATTGTGAGAACAGGATGCTGAACTAGGTGGGCCATTCTCCTGGTCCAGCAGGCTCTTCTTAGCTGCTCCAGTGCTTGCTTTTCTTTCCCCTCCCCATTCGTTTTTCCTTTCGTATCCTGTCTATTAGATAATGGGCCTGCCGACAGGGACTGTCTTATATGTACAGCCCTTAGGAAATATTAGGCACTTTATAAGCGTTGAATAATAATCTTTTTCCCCACCCGGGCCAGAATATACAGCCTTCACTATAAAGAACAGTCACAGAAGCCTGCCTTTTGTAGAGCACAGATGAAAAAAGGGGTAAGATTAGGAGACCGCAGCAAGGAATCCTGACTTGGTGCTACCAGAAAGAAAACTATGAATAGAGATATTTTTTTATTATTATAAAGAAACAGCAGCTTGGTCCTCAGTCATCTAAATGTGTTGCACTTAATTAGAAAGCCATCTTTAAAAAAACCCAAAAAACTTTTACAAGAAAGCAAGGCTACTATTAATGAAAGAAGAACCAATTAGTCTTTAATCTAAAACTTCAAAAAAAATGGAAACTTTTTTTAAAAAGTAAGCTCTTTTGATCATTTTATGCTCCATGAGATTTGGTCTCCCCTCGTCACACACTATTAACTCCAGTTAGCGCCAACAAAAGTGGCTTTACAAGGTCAAGTGAAGGGAGAACGCCCAGTCCTATGAATGGCCACCTTACGACAGAACGCCTCTGCTGGACTTCAGCTGTGCATTTAATTTGCGTGATTTCAACCATAGACAGTCAAAAGCCAGTTGGTTGAAATTCTGCAGGCAAGGAAGAAAGCTGAAAAGCTCTTTCCAGGCAGGGAAAGACTGGCTTTTAAAGTCTGTGTATTGCTAGGGTGACAAGGCCTGCTGAATGCACCAGATTCAGAAGGCTAGGGAAGCTTATGCAGGAGCAGTTTGGATATATGCGTTTTCGTGTATACACTGAATTCTTGGAACCAAGCTGCCATGTAGAGTGGTGGAGGGAGGGAGGGCGGTAGACAGACAGATTGATGATAATGGAGGAGGAGGAAAGCAGATCTGACTCCAATGGCATCAGAGGAAGTCACTGGTGATGAAAAGCAAACTTTTTTAGTTTCTGGTCCATGGTCTTTCCCAGCTTTGGAGGTGCTGATACAACTTTTTTACAAGGGTGCAAGGGAGCCTAGGTAAGCCTCTGGGCTCAATCCCTGTCTTCTCCAAATTAAAGAGGGCCTCAAAACTGGGGAGGCCTTCAGCTGAGAGCCCAGAGAGCTGTCACCACCACCCATAAGAGGAAACATTGGCAGCAAAATCTCCTTTCAGATATACAGGAAATGACTGGTGCTTGGTGGGGTGGGGACAGAAGAGATTAAAAGGAGCTTTCTGGGTATGACCTTGCAACTGAACATCCACTGGCAGAGAATAAACTTTGCTCCATCCAGAATAAAGGGTGTTGTTTATCTCATCTTATTGCAGGAATCAACATTGTGTTTACACATCAGAGATGAGGAGCGAAGCAGTTGGCTTTTCAGAATTCCAACCTGTATGAACAATGAGATTTTAGAGACTTTGCATCCATAAACCATGAGGGCTAGAATCTTTCCCGTAAAAAATAATACTGACACTTTAAGAACGCGACTTTAAAAAAGCAACAAGACAAAGTCACAGGAGTTGGCAACCCGGAGAATTTAAAATTACTGTGTGCATGTAGTTAGCGATATAATTAGCCACATAACTCAAGCGTGCAACCGCTGTCCGACTGACTTTGCTACATTTAAGCGAACCGTTTCCGGCATGAAACATCCATCATTCCTTATCAGGAAAACAGGCCTGGGAATTGTGGCAGCATAACCAACTATTAATTCTATGAAAAGCAATTTTCAAACTACATTTTAATGTGCTATTTACAGGAGGCTCTCTCTGTAATACTTGCAATTCCCTGGGATGCAAATTTCACACTTGTTATTTCAAGCAGGGCCCAAAAATATTAAAATGAAATCAGTATCTTCCGAGGTAACACAGTGAAATAACCAGGCAGCTCAGCCTTTCCCATTCCAGTGCCCTCCAGATATTTTGGACTTCAAATTCCCATCAGCCCTGGCTAGAACTGTGTGGCTTGTTGTCAGAGAGGATTTATCACCAAAGAACCCACACAAATTGTATCTACAGATAGCATCAAAGTGGAGACCTGGAACTTCAAGGAACCACTCACAACTCACCAGCCCATCTGGGGAATAAAGACTCCCCATTTCCATCTCTTTCCCCAATATGCAAGGGCCAATGCACACATGCGCCATTCATGACCCACGTAGATCCCAGACCACTCCAATGACAGGGTCATCTACTGGGATGCCTGCCTTCAAAGGCACCACCAGGTCTAGAACTGCAGGCACAACTCTCTGAAGATCTCTTGCAATTCTTGGTTGTCATGCCAAGAGCTTTTAAGCACACTATATGTGAATCTACCCTTGGGCCTGATCCAGTGGCTTCAGCTGGTGCAAAATCCTGCGGTCAGACTGCCGGTGGAGAAAGACTAGCACATCACTCCTATGCTTAAAAGCTTGCACTGGCTGACCATACACTACCAAGTCAGGTTCAAGGCTCTTGTATTAATTTACAAGGCCCTCAACAACTTGGATCCAGGATACCTTAAGGACCACATCACTCCCTTCTATCCCTGCCTGATCACTGTGGTCTTTGGGGGAGTCACTGTCCGTGGTCTCCCATGGTTCAGATGCATGACTCATTCATATCCACCAGGGACCATGTGTTCAGGATTATGAGCTCACTTTTATGGAACTCCCTTCCAGTTGAACAGCAAGCCTCTCTTCCTGTTGAACTTGAACTGAGTACTTTTTTTAAAAAAATATATTATTTCAGCAGCTATTTTGACCGAACTCTGATTTTTTTATAGTTTTAACTGATTTTTTAAATCTTTACTTCTACACAACTTAAAGATTTTTGTAATTAAGCAGTATATATATTGCTGAAATAAATAAAATAAGTCGGTGAGTTGGATATCCTGACTCAGTTGGGTTTGGGCAGGTCAACATCCTAGGGAGCTGTCCAGAGTCCTGAAAGTACCCTCAGCTGACAAGCTCAGTTTCCTGCTTCCTTCCACTACTCCAGGTGGGTTACCCCAGACCAGGGGTCTGCAACCCGTGGCTCCGGAGCCGCATGTGGCTCTTTTACACCTTTGCCGCGGCTCTGGGGCGGATACTAGCAAGGGGAGGAGGTGCATTGTGCGCCCCGACACTCCCCACTGTGGCGGGCGCTGTACTGGCTGTGACGTTGCATGGGGGTGGTGCGTGCGTTATTTTTATAATGACAAGTTTTGCGGCTCCCAGGTTTTTTTCCTTCGGAAATGGGTCCTAGTGGCTCTTTTTGTCTTAAAGGTTGCAGACCCCTGCCCCAGACCTTGCACTGCAGAAAGAAGAGATGGTGCACAATGCCAGTGTCCCTTCCCTGCTGCCCAGTACTGCTGGCCTGCTGGTACCAGCACAAACTCACTGACTGCGCAGGAATGCAAGCTGTAATTAAAATTTCAATTCACACATCTGGAAAGTTGGGCAGCAACTGTATCAAATGGTCCAGTGCCAGCACCACATCCCTACCAACCCAGCAAAACTCATGTACATACGGATGCAGAAGTCTCCACTCTCGTAATATCCTGGGCAGCACTGCGATCGTCGCCGGTACATAGTCCTCAGTCCCCTCCGATATGCTGTCTTATAACTTATTCTAAATTGTGAGATAGAAAGAACACATTGGAAATCAATGCTCACACTCAGAATACTATTTGCACTGTGTTACTGCCTGGAGGGTGTGTTCAATAATTACTTTCAAATCTTTTTTGATATATATATTTTGTGTGTGTGTGATCAATACAGATTTCAAACTCTACAGTTCAATTCATACTCTAAAACAATTTTCTCTGTGTGTGTCTCTCTGTGGAAATAAGAATGTCAAAATCCATTGACTGTCTCTAAAAAGGAACAGGAGTAAAATTTGGTTCCTGTCCACATTTTAATGTAAACCTACCTGCTTTGCACTTCCTGAACCATCTGTGAACCGAAGTGCAACTCATATTTGAACTTCAAATTAAATATATTGCTGCTAAAATGCAGAAAATTAGTCTGTTTTATATCACAGGTAATCTGTGAATGTATGCTCATCACTTGATGACTGCAATTATCAAGTGATGGCTTCCATTTGAATAGACATTCTTGCTGTAGCATCTCAAAGCACCAAGTTTTTCACTGGAATCAATGATTCACAGCTGCAGTCGTCCAATGCATATACTTTATTAGTTATGTATGCACACGTGTGATTCAGGTCTCAGTTAAGAACACAGGAAGAGCCCCAGTGTACCAGGCCATTGGCTCATCTAGTCTAGCATCCTGTTCTCCCAGTGACCAACCAGATGCCTCTGGGAAAATCATCACATCCAAGTCAGCAAATGTCGTCACATCTTATTGTAAAGGTAAGATAAACGGACCCCTGACCATTAGGTCCAGTCGTGACCGACTCTGGGGTTGTGGCGCTCATCTCACTTTATTGGCCGAGGGAGCCGGCGTACAGCTTCCGGGTCATGTGGCCAGCATGACTAAGCCGCTTCTGGCAAACCAGAGCAGCGCACGGAAACACCATTTACCTTCCTGCCGGAGCGGTACCTATTTATCTACTTGCACTCTGACGTGCTTTCAAACTGCTAGGTGGGCAAGTGCAGGGACCGAGCAATGGAAGCTCACCCCGTCATGGGATTTGAACTGCTAACCTTCTGATTGGCAAGTCCTAGGCTCTGTGGTTTAACCCACAGCGCCACCCGCATCCCACATCTTATTGTAGCAACTCCCAAAGTTGACCTTGTGGTGTGTGAAGAATTGCTTCATTTGTCTACCCTAAATCTCACAACACTCAGCGTCACTAGATGGCCCTTGGTTCTAGGAGAAAACCTTCCCTGTCCACTTTTTTAATCACCATGCATCATTTTAAACAACTCTATCATTTTTCTCCCCACACCCCTTCCTTACTCACCTTTTTTTCTAAACTAAAAACCCTCAAATGTAACCTTTCCTCACAGAGGGAGGTGCTTTTTTGAGTTCTTCTTCTCTGCACTCCCCCCCCCCCAGGATATTTACATTTCATTCCTTCTGAATTGGGTGACTTAAGTTTAAATCAAAACTTTTTGTTTCGTTCCAAAAAAGGTAAAATAATAATAAACCCAAATTAATTGCAGATTTACAATACCAGATTGGTCATGTTTTCAACAACAAAAAAGAAAAAGAAAAAAAGAGCAAGTTCTCTTGGAAGAAAAAAATTCCATTTCAACCTCTTTAATTTTGCAGGAGGATTCTGGCAAAGAGAGGTCTATATTTATCCTCAGCATCTTGAGAGCATCACCGAGGCTTAGATAAAAAGAAGGCAATGTGGAGAAGATGAAACGGTAGAGGGAGATTGAAATATCTTCCGATCGCCACTTACCTGTGTCGAGTGCACTTGAACCAGTTCAGGATATCCGTGCATCTCGTGTAATAGATCTGATCAAAGGGATGTGAGTACGATTCCTGAACAGTCACGGCATAGCTGGAAGCAGACAATGAAAGGGGGAGAAAAGGTGGGTCATTAGCCTGTAAAAGCTCCCCCTGCCCCTCTCCATCGCTCATATATTAAAGCTCCTGCTCTCCGCAACATGTGAAGGTTACAAGTCACAGCAAATCACTCTGGCCCTCCAAGGTCTCCCAAAGACCCAGCATGTATTTGTTTGGAATATTTATCCTTTTTTTATTTGCAAAAACAGGAACAGAGAGCATACTTAACCCTGCTCCCCCTGTCCCACTTACAACTTCGTACCAAATACAGCATGTATACATATAACATATATGACTTTCCTTCCACCCTTTTCCTGCTTCCTTTGCTTTTCTACTGCTCTGCGTAATCCACATTTTTTTAATCATCCAAATTGTTATCTGTTAAAAACCTCTATCTCTTTCAACTCTGCTGGATTTACTTGAGACCTGCTAGGCTATGTATTTGTTTATACTGGCTCTTGAAATATTCAATAAACATGATCCATTCCTCCTTGTATTCCTTATCTCCATTTCTCTTATACTTCTTCGTCAGACCAGCCAGTTCAACACGTTCAGACATTTTACACTGCCCTTCTTCCTTAGTGGGTACTATACTTGTTCTCCACCTTTGTGCCAATAAGGTTCTAGCTGCAGCAGTGGCATATAGCAGGGATGTCCAACAGGTCAATCACGATCAACTGGTAGATACCCGTGAGGTGGTGGTGGTGGTTGTTATTAATGTATTATTATTAAAGGTTTTCTTGGTTTACAAAAGTATGTGCAATGTCTCTCTCTCTTTTCCCCCCAAGTAACATTTTTTACAGATCAGTTTCATTTGTTGAGACATTAGGAAGAAAAGGGGGAAAGAGGTGGAGGGGGGGGAAGGTGGTTTTGGTAGATTGTGGTCGATTGCTGGGTCCCTTTCCTTAGCGTTGCTAAAATCTATTCCTGCCCCGCCCTCCATTATTGCACGATCTGCAGAACGGAAGACGGAGTTTACTGAGTGAGGCTGCTTGTTTCCCCAGTGATTTGTTGGTGAGTGGCTCAACAACTTTGACCTGAACCCCCCCCCCCCCAAAATGGGGTAGATCACTGCCAGTTTTTAATTCTGTAAGTGGATCGCAGTCTCTTGGGAGTTGCCCACCCCTGGCGAATAGTAATAAACTCTTTTGGTTTTGGGGGGACTTCTGTTGTTACCATCCCCAAGAGAAAAATCTCAGGTGTTTGGGGGAAATATTTTTTTTTTTTAAAAAAATACATTTTTAAATTCATTATATAGAGTTTCCCAAAGTTCCTTAATTACTTTACAGGGCTAACACATTTATCCACTGCCCTTCACCAAAATCAATTTCAGGGTGGTTCAAAACAATCTAAAAGAATGAGCACACAGTTAATACTCAAAACACAGCAAAACAAATCAGCAATAAAACAGCAATTAAAAAAAGAACCAACAGAACAATGTTTTTTTGGACAAAAAAACAGTTTGCCTGTTGTGTAAAAGAGCTCAAAGTTGGGATCAAGTAAGTCTCCTTGGGGAAGGCATTCCTTAACTGGGAGGACACAGGTAGAAAAGCCTTTTCTCTGGCTGACTCTTGCCTTGTTTCTGATAGATGAGCACATTGATAGTTGGCCTTAGAATTACAGGCAGGTTGAAAGGAGGTTCACCTTCAGGTACTGAGGTCCCAAGCAGATAGCATCAGTGCTTAGTGCAATTCATCAGAAGCCAGGGCCAGGGGGCAGAGTGTGTGTGCTTGTCCCTGTGTGTAAGACAGCAACATCTTTCTAGTTTAAACAAGAATGGTCCACCTAGCCCTGCACCCAGTCTCCAGCTGTGGACAGTCAAATACCTTTGGAAAGCTAAGGAGCAGCAACAACCCATATTCATTCAAATTTAGACTGTACTCTGTGGGGCACAGCACTCTCTTTTTTCCTCATGTTGCTCTGTAAAGTGCATTTTAGAACTGTGTAAATATACACCCCCCACATTTTCCAAGGAGGAGGGCCTGCAGCAGAAGAGGACTTCCCCAAATAAAATCCTGAATGACCTACTTTAATTGTTTTAGGTTCTCTGTGTCACCAAACAATGGTCAACCACCCGCACAGCTAAGGCTGTCCAGGGTTTTTAAAAAGTTGATACTGGGCTAATTGGTCCAATAGCAAATGAAAGCTAGATAGATGCTCACATTGGCCAAAGCTTTTCCAGATCATGAAATAAGTGAAACATTATGTCATGGACTGGCTGAGTGCACAGGAATGGTAGGAGACACCAGCTGGGGAACCCCCAAGGGAACAGCTGGGGGAAGACAGCTCAGAGCCAGGAGACTGGTGGTCGGATGATGAAGAGTGGTAAGAGGGAGAAGACTGGGAGGAGGAAGCTGAAGAGGAAACAGGGTTTAGTGAGCAGGAAGAAGCCGCAGCAGAGAGCAGTCCAGAATCAGAGGCAGAAACAGAGGCTTGGAGAGGAAGGAGGCCAGGAGATTGAGATGTGGTAGGCTACTGAAGAAGCCAGGGGGGTCTCCTGCTCCTCCTGCGACAAGCCCTTCTCCCTTCTGGTCTTCCAGAACATGCAGATAAATGAAGTGGGCAGAGTAAAGAGAGACAAGATGAAGGAGCCTTAGGCTACTGGGGAAGGAACAGGGGGAGGAGCCTTAGGGAGTGGTGGGAAAGCAGAGACCTTCAGTCTTCACAACTGCTTCATTGGGACAAGACCTCCTGGGAAGTGTTACTGTGATCACCAGGCTTGTGCTGTTTTGGTTCCTTTGAAAAAGAATTAACTTCACTGACACCAGGTGTATTATTGCTGACCTGCCCCTGACTCTGGCTCCTGATAAATTACTTCTCATATTAGTTGCCATAGATTACTAGAAAGACCATCTTTAATTTAAAGAAATCACTCCATTTTTAAGTACGAAGGACCCTGGTGGGCTGCTAGCACCAGTTCAAAAAACATTTTTTTGCAACCATGCCTTCAGTCACCTTGCTTTTGGTGAAGTTAGGCATGCCTGCCCCACTGGATCAATGTGTTTTATTTGCGTTAACATAACTTATTGTTATCGTGTTTGTTATATTGTACGCCACTCAGGTATTATTTCTTAATGAATAATAAATGAATAATAATGAATAATAAATAATAAATAAATACTGAGACATCAGAACCAAAGCAGCAGCCCCCACCCCACCAAAAACAATGTGTGTCCTTAATTTGCAGGCCTGCAGGCTGAAACTGGCCACCATCCAGTTAAACCAGTATTCATTTCTGGGCTTACTGATGGCTACAAGCTGTGGAAGTAGGGGCTATGTTGGGGGAGACATCAGGTTCCAAGTCTGGACAAGTCACAAACTGCCCTCACGATGTGGAACACTGAAAGAACAGGCAAGTGATTTTCAAAGCTTTGTCTCTGACACGGAGCTTCTGAACCAAGAAAAAAGGAAATCTTGTAAAGAGCAATGGAAAAATGTAAACTGATTGAAGCTTGCCACCATTAATAAAAAAGAAAAAACGAGGGATCGGGGGGGAAGTTCTATGCCCTCACATAAAACCATATCAGATATTCTTCCTCCTGGGACTGTTCAGCTTTTACTTGTGTACAAAAAAGGCTAATTAAAAGCACATATTAACATAATGCTGTCGAGGCTTCCCGGCACTTCATTCTGATGATGAAGGCACAAGCACCGCAAAATGATGGGCACACCAATCAAACACAAGGCTTTTTTATATTAGAAACAGGAAAGAGGTCTCTGGGGCTTGATTTTTCACTTTTGCTCATTTTAAACAGAACCTATTTTAATCCAAGATAATTTGTAGCAGAAATTAACCAGTAATTGAGAACCATAAATTGTGAGTTAAGCAGCGGGTTCTCTGTTTGTTTGTTTATTCCCTGAAAAACTTTAGCATTGCGTCAACCTATAAAATGGGAGGGGCAGCCAATGCCACAGAAGACAAAATCGGGATTCAGTATGATCTTAACAGGCTGGAGAACTAGGCCAAAACGAACAAAACTTTCAATAGGGACAAATGTAAAGGGTCTACACTTAGGCAGGAGGAACCAGCTGCACAAATATGAGATGGGAGACACCTGGATTGCCAGTAGTACATATGAAAAGGATCTAGGAATCTTAGTAGACTACAAGCTTAACATGATGCAGCAGCAAAAAAAGCTAATGCTATTCTAGGCTGCATCAACAGAAGTATAGTGTCCTGATCAAAGGAAGTAATAGTCCTGATCTGTTCTGCCTTGCTCAGACCACACCTGGAATACTGTGTCCAAATCTGGGCACCACCATTTTAAAAGGATATTGACAAGCTGGAGCATGTGCAGAGGAGGGCAACTGAGATGATTGAAGGTCTGGAAACCAAGCCTTATGAGGAACGGATGAGGTTGGGTGGCCATGTGTCATGGATGCTTTAGTTGAGATTCCTGCATTGCAGGAGGTTGAACTAGATGATCCTTGGGATCCCTTCCAACTCTACAATTCTATGGTTCTATTAGTCTAACCTAAGCCCATTGCATGTGGGTTCAGCAAGCACTCAATCATGGGTCTGCTCCATCCTGGCATGGAAAATTAAGAAAACAAAACAATTTTTTTTTTAAAAAAAATGCTAATAAAACAGGGAAACTTTTGGCATGGCAATTGAAAATGCACATTTTTTCAATGCTTTCCAAATCTTTTCAATACAGATCCTCCCTAAAATATGCATTTCAAATGCATTTCTCCTGATATACACCATTTTTGGCAAGGACTATCTCCCAGTACAATGCATTTTTTTACTAATATATGCATAGTTTCGCCCTGGGCTTTTTTCCCCCAGCCAGAACTCATCAGAGCTCAGCTCCAGCACCTCTCAGGTGGGTTCCATTGCCATTCTAAGAGAACAAGGTTCATGGTGAGCTCCAGCACCATTTTTCTAGAAAAATAGCCCTGAGTTCCCCCAATATACACATTTTAATACACCTTATGTGGTTGGAGAATGGCAGTGCACAATTCAGAGAAATGAAAATGCCAAAGGGTAAGTACATTGGTTCGCACATTGTTTCAGGAAGTGCAAGTTAGAGAGTTTCATGCCAAAATGTATTTCTGCCCCACCCCTACTGGAAAACCTTTGTGTGTGCAGGAGTATACCCTACAGTGCTTTGGGCACAGGGCTTTAAGCATCTGGTTTGTCAGCCAACAAAATGTCAGTCCTAAGAGCTGACCTCTCTTTTGTCTGCGCGGGGCAATGAGATATCCTGCTGGCAAATATGCCAAAGCGGAACGTATTTAGACTACTCTTTTATTAACATAAACCCCCTCGTCATCTTGATTATTATTTTATGATCCTGTTTGCTCCTCTTGACCTCACCCTAACTCAATCTCTTTGGGCTGATTTATTACCATCTAAGTATCACAGTCATCTTGGCCGGGGCAGCCAATCAATTCTGGTATTTAATTTTTGTTTCTCCTTGATTGGGTCTCTGGTTTGCTGACTCCCTTCACACAAAATCAATACTGTATTCCTGGGCTTGAAATGTACTTTGCTGTGCAACTGCAAACAATACCAAATCACAGGCTCCATCTCCACCCACGTTTGCCCTCAAAGCCTGTTGTGCTGCGTGATCAACATCCTTAAAAAAAAATAAAAAATGCACGCACACAACACCTTAATAAATCTAAGCATAATGAACTTCAGAATGCCACTAAGAGCTGTTTATGTTACTTAAAGAAGATTCATATTCATTATAGCATAAGGTGAAACACATTTTAAAGAGCCTGTTCTTGGATAAAACAAGCAAGACTGTGTTTAGCTTAAGAGCTTTACGGCAGAAAAGTGGGACCTAGGAAGTTGCTTTTATACAGAGTCAGACAAATGGCCCATCTGGCTTGTTGTTGTCTACACTGACTGGCAGCAGCTATCCATGGTTTCAGGCAGAGGTCAATTCCCAGCTCTACCTGGAAAAGCTAGGGACTGAAACTGGGACTTTCACGCAAAGCCCTTCCCAAAGCAGAAATTCCAAAGGTGACAAATCACAGTCAGATAGTTTGCCCTACAACATCTAAAGGTTACCTGGGTTTGGATGAAGAAAAGGAAATGGATGCCTCATATTCCTGCCCTTTTGGAAGTTACGAACACATGAGCAGCAACCTCAGCTTAACAAGTCAGTAATGTCTGGCACAAGTCATTTCGGGTATTCAGAAATTTTACCTCTTTGTCATGACTGGAACACTTATGTAGCCGGTCTATAGGAGGATAGTTGAAGTCACCCACAATGATAACAGTTCCTTGACTGCATTCCTTGACTGCATTCCTCATATCAAGATCTCCACGAGCATTTTGACAATAGCATAACCACAGCAGGGGAAAATGAGACTCCTCTGAAGGCAGGTAGTGCACACACAACAGAGAACTCAAAGTAAACCCCTCCGGGCATGCCTCCAATCTTGCAGCACTGTTCATAAGAGGACACTGTTCTACAATGGAAAATCTGCTCTCAAGGTCCTCCTCAAAAATGAGGTGGATTGTGACTGAGAAGGGGGTCCTCAACTGTGGGTCTGTGGAATTCTCTGCCCAAGGAAGGCTCAGTGTGTCTTGACAGCATTTTTATTCCAGTTTTGTATTGAACTATGCTGAGAACTAGGGACGCGGGTGGCACTGTGGGTTAAACCACAGAGCCTAGGACTTGCCGATCAGGCGGTTCGAATCCCCGCGACGGGCTGAGCTCCTGTTGCTCGGTCCCTGCTCCTGCCAACCTAGCAGTTCGAAAGCACGTCAAAGTGCAAGTAGATAAATAGGTACCACTCCGGCGGGAAGGTAAACGGCGTTTCCGTGCGCTGCTCTGGTTCGCCAGAAGCGTCTTAGTCCTGCTGGCCACATGACCCGGAAGCTGTACGCCGGCTCCCTCGGCCAATAAAGCGAGATAAGCGCCACAACCCCAGAGTCGGTCATGACTGGACCTAATGGTCAGGGGTCCCTTTATCTTTACCTATGTTGAGAACTGCTCTATAAATAAAGTGGTATACAGAGGTTTTTAAATCTGCGAGGGAGCAACATTTTACCTTTCCCAATGGCTGCAAACATTTGGGTCATCTGGATTTAAGGAGATGGTGGTTTTCAGAAGGAGAGACAGGGCGAGGACTTTGAGATTCCACCACAGGAGGAGGCAGAACATCATCGCTGCTTCTAAGCAAAGGAGAGAAAAGCATTAAGAGAAACAATTGCTTCCTAGTATCATAATTAACCAGTTATAGCTTCTGGTACATTTTATGCCAGTCTGGTGTAGTGGTTAGAGTGTTGGAGTTGGAGTGTTACCATCTCTCGGCCTAAAAGATGTGCTACCCAGCACGTCAGGAATCAAAGCTTTAAAAAAAAGAAAAGAGAAAACTGAAGGCCAAAGCATCTGTTGGCATTAATTTTCTCCATTAGCAATGTGTTCTTTTCGCAATTCCTATGCTCATTTTTTTAAAAAAAAAGATTAATTTTTTTAAAAAGATTTCCTTAAAGTGAACCACTGAGGCATTATAATAGCTTACTTCTACACTTACCCAAGACAGAAACCAGCTCTTGTTAATTTTAACGGAGTTTGCAAGTGTCAAGTGCAAGGCTGCCAAATCTGCCTCCAAAACATGGCTACTACGGATTATGATTGATTGACAGAAAATCAATTGAATTTTCAGGTCTTATTACGGAGTTCGGAGAAGAAATCCATTTGCTTTTGAGGCACCATTTTAGAAAGTTCTCGCTCGACCTAAAGCTTTAAGGGCTATGATATACCCGAGAGATAGACTTCAGCTCCCTGCCATTGCAATTAATGATGGCTGAATCTGCCAGTTACAAGCTGCCCTCCATTTCTCATTTCCCCCTACGTTTTAAGTTTAGTTTGTTACATTTCCCCCATTAGCTTGCAATTAAAAAAAATATACTATTTTTTCCTCCTATTATACACAATTTTGTATGCAGTTTTCCCTTATGCAAGTTAAAGTTATAGTCACATATATACATGCACTTTATGAACACTTCCCCCTGATATATACATTGTTTGTTGAAGAAATGCAAATTTTGAAGGATGGTGTGGTGCTTGGGGTATTTTTTTTGTAAGTGTGAATTAGGCAGGTTCATATCAAAACAAGAACTGGGTTTCTCCCTTTTCTGTAGTCTTTCACTCCCTGGGATCTCGATAATGTTCTACATTCACAAAATGCAAATGACAAATGGCATGGTTGATGGTGGCCCCCAGGGATAGAGTTTCCCTCCTTCTGGAGGACAAGCCAGAGTCAGAGCCTCACAGGTTTTTGCAGGGGGTGTATGCAACCCTTTAGGATCCTTACACATCTTTGGTGTTTAGGATGCAATGTGGCAGGACTGTCCTTAGAGCAATTCCCCTATGAGGAAAGACTGTAGCACTTGGGAATTTTTAGTGCAGAGAAAAAGCAAGGAACAGGTGATATGGCAGAGGTCTATAAAATCATGTGTGGCATGGAGAAAGTGGATAGAGAAGGAATTGAGATTGCCTATATTTATTAGTAGCTTGCATTAAGAGTTTTGCTGCACATTTTTATAACATCTGTTGTTGTTTTAGTTTTGTATACGCACTTTGTAGCAAGAAGAGGCATGAACAATAAAATAAAATAAAATCAATCCTGAGGGAGGGAGGAAAGGAGGGTAACTTAGCAGAAATGTTAAGATGAACACTAAGATTAGTGGGTTAGTGGAGAGAAGGTATTTTCATCTCGTTATAATGAAACTGGCAGTGAATGGCTTGGTGTCAATGAGAAAGCTGAGGTAATAAAGTTAAAAGAGAGAGAAAGGAGGCTTAACCATTTGGAAGTGATGTGATGGATAATGGGAACACACAACCCAATCAGCTATAATTAACAAAAACACATCATGTTGTGAAATTTTTTTCCTCAGAACAAGATTTTTCTCTCAGGCACTGCTTCACTCTGGCCTATGCTTTGGCCCAGTTTTGACCTGAAGTGGTCAACCTCTTGTCAGGCTGTTGTCACTTCAGATGGTGGGCTGGGGTTAAAAAGACTTCATACAAAAAGATCCCTTGGATATAGAAAATTAGTATGTCAGGATTTTCCTTGGGCCTCAGCCTAGCCACCTTCCTAAGGTTTACCACCTCAGTGAAAACAAGGCCTTGTTTTCTCCTGCATCACGGCCGAAATCTGATTGTGCCTTAGTTGTTTCACTTTATTTATTGAAAGGTTTTGGGAGGGGTAATTTACATTGGGGAAAACCCAGTCCCTGCTATTGGACTTAAAATCTAAAAGACATGACACAAAAGGGAAAGGATTCACAGAGAAGGGTAACAATAAACAGCGAACTCAAGTGCTAGTTCATTGTTTTGTTGTTTTTTTAATAATATTTATTAAGTTTTCCACAAATACAAAAACCAAACTGCAAAAACAAAAAGGTAGAAGTAATGAAAAGAAAGAAAAAAGAAAAAAGCAAATACCCCAAAATACATAATAGAAACCCCCTTCCCCACCCTACCAACACAAAAATTAGGCAAAAAACAAGAACATTCAAAACAAAACAAAGAAAATTTCCATCTTTCATAACTTACTTTCTTGGCTTCCTCCCACCTCCCTCTTTGTATTCCAGTTGTTAATCGAGTCAGCAAATTCCTTCCAACTTTCGCTGCTTATACTTATTTACCTTAGTCCCTTTAAACCTTATTTCCTCATCAACATCACCAAGTAGATAAACATCTAAAGAATAAGATTATCCAAACCCTAATTCACTAGATAACAAAGAAAAAGAAAGAAATAACCTTAAATCTTATACTCTTAAAGCCTAATATCATATACCCTTATATCCTAGTGTCTTAATTCTTTATCTTATTTCACTAGAACCAGATAACATCCCTCCATCATCTCCCAAAGGTTCTTGATCAAACAATGTTACGGTAAAATGTTACTTAACGTTACTTAATGCTATAATGTTATTGTAATGACCACCTGAAATGGAAAGATTGGCCACCTGTCAAATATGTCCAAAGTGAGCTCTATTTATGTTGTTTAACTGAAACAAAACAAAAAGCAAACTAAAAGTTGAATTTGCAAGTTTTTAACAGTCTCACCTCAGTGTGCTGTAAATCCCTTGTGGCTATGAATCCATCAAGTATTCAGAGTTCATTGGCAAGAGAAAGAACCACTCTGCAGGCTTTTCAGACGTCCTTCAGAAACTGCAGAGAGAGAAATACACAGCTGAACAAAGGGAAGGAGAAGAAGTGAATTAAAAAACAGATGTAGATAGGTGTCTTGACGGAGGAAATCCCTACTTGCAAATATTTGCTCAAGTAATGCCAGAGTGAAATTGTGCTGGATGTACCAGCGGCCAGATGACCAAAATGAGGATTTTTCAAATGCAAAAGCTAATCAGCATTTCCTATCACATTCAGGTTAAATATTTAAAAAGTGGGGGAGTAAGGAATGGGGAATAAAGCTAGGAAACAAAGATAAGGAAGATCATGACAGGCATTTAAGGCTCTCTCTAAATTGGGGGGAGGCTGTTGAAGGATATTCCGCAACATGTCATTAATGTAATAATACTGCATTAGTGATGGGTTTATACTGGACCGTCCACACATCTTTCTGTTTTATTAGATGTTTTGCCATGCTTTCCCAGTGCTATTACATTACTGCTGTCTGAAGGGACACTTGCGGGCTGCTGCCCAACAAAAGCAGAACAAAAAATAAACCAGAACATTTTGTGGTATAAGAAGTTAAAAGATTTCAGCAAGAAATTATGGGACATGCAGCAAATGGAAATGAAGCAGTATGTCTGTCTCAGAACTTTTGCAGGCACAAAGTGTTGAAATTGAAATAGTGTAGGAACTTCCCTGTACCATCACAAGCACAAATCATCATGAATGCATACTGAAAGAGACATCTGGAAGAGCCCTATATAGACTGAAGAGTGACTTTAAGGTTCAGGTTGAAAGAAGCAGTGGTGAGCCACATTCCAAGTTATTTATTTATTTCAAACCTTTTAAACCAACTTTCCACGCAGAACTAGGATATATTAGCTATTGTAGAATGGAGAAGGGGGACTATACGCATAAAGCAAAGAACTGACTGTTTGCAGATCTTTGCAGCCCATCCAAGGACTACAGGATGGCATAGAGGAGTTCCCAGTCCCCACATTCTGTTCTCATTTCAATCCCTTAAGAGATGGGTTAGACTAGACCACATGGCTCTCTATGAAAACCAACCAGTAACTTTCTAGCCTCCTAGGCCTTTGGCTAATTAAATAATAAATGGCCTTTTAAACTGCGGGGCAGTATTGGTTTTGTTTGTTACTATGTTACTATGTTATGCATTTTAGTTTTTTACATTGTAAACTGCTCTGTAATCCTCAGATGAAGGGCGGTATAGAAAGTCAATACATAGTGCGTATTTCTCCTAATATTTGTATGCAATTTCCCCTAATATGCAAAGGTTTTCAAAACCATTTTGCCCAGCACATAACACATTTTTGTATGTTATCTTCACTAATATATACATTCATATGAACACTTTACTCCCAGTCTATGCATTTTTGTACTTGGCTAGAGAACTGCACTGCAAAATTTGGAGATGTGTGAATTTCAGAAGACGACTGCGTTTTGGTACGTGTGTTGTTTCAGAAGGCACAAATTAGGCGATTTGTCTTTAAATGTGAACTGAGTTAAATTTCTCCCTTGTCACATCATATGTCAAGGCTGCTCTCTTGCACATTCCAACAATAACTCAACTGCACAACAATATCTGGTTAGTCCTTTCCCTTGTGCAATATTCCACCAGCGCAACCCATACACTGCTAAGTGACTTTAACTTAGAGCTCATCCATACCTCTATTTGTCCCGTGCCTGGACATCACAGATCTGAGCAGTTTTGTCTTTGCCCTACTGCCTTCCCTTGGAAAACCTTCTCTTTGGCAATAAATCAGAACAAATGGCAATCTTTAGAAAACCTATATGCTGTTTGCTCCGATTCAGTGCTAAACCATCAGTTTTCCTGGGGGGAAGCAGAGGAGCAAACAAAGTATGGACAAGCCCTTAGTTTCATTGGGTTGTATCCAATGTAGTACAGTATACTAAGAAATTTGGAAGCTAAAGAACAGGGCATACACATGATAAATAAATATTTAAAAGTAGTTACTTGTTTTAAAGCCACAGGTAGGCAAGAAAAGCAAGTGAATTAAAACCCAACTTTCGGCTGCTGATCCACAGCAGTCCCTGCGTTCAGATGCTTGCATGATTCAGTAGGAGATGCATATTTCTACTTATCCCAAAAATGTCAAAGGATACTGGGGGAATATGTAAGTCTGGAGGGTGTGCGAGTAGACACTGCATTAAAGAAGTACAAATTAATATTTTTCTTCCCTGACTTTTAATGCTAATGAATTCATTCAACACTTCAAGAGGAACTCCCAAGATCGTAATTTAAATCAGATCAAGATTTCTGGACATTAAGCACTAAATTCCCAAAGACATTTTATGAAAATGGATCAGGAATGTGAGATTCTTTCGGATGGAGTGGGAGACATAATCCTCCTCCTTGCCCAATTTCAAAGAAATTGCTGCTGGAGAAACAGAGTACAGGTGCACCGAGTTGTCCGTGGAGGAAAGAATACATTAAAACCAAACTTAAGCTCAAAGACTAATGACCAAGAAAACCACAGAGTTGTGCAAGAGAGTCTTAAGTACTCATCCTCTCTCAAGGTTTCTGTATATGAGATAATGAACCGCCGAATCACAGCATAGCTTACTGCTCACTAATGACCTGTTTCCTCAACCAGAGGCTGGGAGGGTTTCCTACAGCAACCCAGAGCTGTCTTTGAACTTTCACTTTAACCCCATTTACTCAAAACAACATTATTGTGAACTGGCTCTCTTCAAAAGGGAGACAAGCTGGATTCTGTTATTATGAGACTCCTAAGATGAGTGAGTTGTGATTAGAAGCATCAAAACCAATCAAAACAAACAAGTGGGAGCACGCATATTTTGCATGTATATTGTTTGATCAGAATTTTCTATACAAGCGCTAAATAGGGGGAAATTTATTTTTTTTAAAAAAATGAACATGCTGAGAAAACCAGAAGTGCTTGATGCTGGAAAAATTATTCTGCAGGGGTAGCATGGGAAAGGAGATGGAAGCAGACCGTCCCCAATGACACTCACGGAAAAGCATACAGAAGTCAGTCCAGGAACTATTTCAAGACCAGTTCAAAAGAGGGACAACTTTTCCTTCGGGTTTGTTGCGGATTGAAATTTGTCAAAATTCAGCAGGCTTTCCCATGGAAAGCAGAGCAACAAAAAAAAAACCACCTTTCTCAGACCCACGATAACAGAGCGATACAAAATACTAGAAATCGCAGGACAAACAAAAGTGTGGATGGGCCAACGTGGGCATTTTTGCACCTACTTTTAAGTTTGTGGGATAAGTTATAATACTATTTAAATGGTGGCCCACATTCCCTCCTGTGCAACCTTCTACGGGCCACATGCTATCAGCAGGTGGGACCAGCAGCAGACGTGGGCTTAGCAATTAATGCTAATTTTACCTTTTACAGTAGGGTTGTTTACACACACTCACTCTCACTCTCTCTCTCTCTCTCTCTCTCTCACACACACACACACACCCCTAGGCAAGCAGGAAGCATTATCAGAGTTCAAGGACACATTCCAGCCAAGCACAAGCACTCAAGGAGGGTGCAAAGCAGGGCTGATGAGGGGCATGCCATGGAGAGCAGGTGATGTGGCCAGAGAGGTATGGCCTAGGGCAGGGGTCTGCAACCGGCGGCTCCGGAGCCGCATGTGGCTCTTTTACACCTTTGCTGCGGCTCCGGGCCGGATACTAGCGAGGGGAGGAGGTGCATTGTGCGCCCCTACACTCCCCACTGTGGCTGGCCCTGTATTGGCTGTGACGTCGCATGGGGGCGGTGCGTGCATTAGTCACGCACCGTCCCGACGTCACCTTCCCGCCGGCTGTCAGATCGCGGCTCCGGAGATATATTTGTTTTAAATGTCGCAATGGTTTTGCGGCTCCCAGGTTTTTTTCCTTTGGAAACGGGTCCAAGTGGCTCTTTTTGTCTTAAAGGTTGCAGACCCCTGGCCTAGGGAGAGTCCTGAGGGCCTGTCAGGAGTCCAGGTTCCCAGCTTGATAAAACAGTAAGTGTAGGTAATTAAAAAGGAGGATTTATTGCAAAAACAAACAGATAGTTCCGGACAGCTCTAACAAAGCCTCCTGCATCATTACTCAAGATGACCCTTCTGAAGATTCCTTCCAGTGTCTACAGAATATATTTATTGAACCAACGTCCCTTACATCTCTTGTTTTGCTTCCTATCTAGAAGCCCTCCCATTCACTGACTCCTCGGACTTATTGGATTAGCTCCATCCTCTTCCTTTTCTGACGAACTGTCTCCTTGTCTATTCACACCTATTTGAGTTTGCAGTGAGCTTTGGCTGTGTTCTAGCCTGCTCTCAGCTACTGTCCTATCAGCCCACCTATCAAGGTCAGGAAGAGCCAAATTCTGCAGCTGCCGGCTCTCCCCTGCCTAACAAGCAGCCTCCCTGTTCCTGGCTGCTTTCTGCATTTGGCTGCAAACCTTCACTTGGAGCTAGCTCATTCCTGACAGGGCTAGACACAGAGTCCTGGAGGGCCTGAGGGTCCCTATACCTGATTAGGCAAGCCACTGATGAAAGCTCCGGTGTTGAACTGGCTCCAGTTGTTACCTCTGGATCACACTGAAGCTTTTCAATTTTGACATTCATTGTCAACACCTTATGGCGGTCTCCCCTTTCCAAGAACCAGCCTTTAATTTTCATAAGCTACTCCAGGGATGCAATGACAAATAGAAACACAACTGGATCCGACACCTATTGCAATTTAATTTTGCATAATTTCACTCATCTTTCATCTCCGGTAACGTCTAACTCATTTATTATCCATTGTTTCTCCCAAAGGCGGGGCTTCTTTCCAGGAAATTATTAGCAAAAGCACCTAGTTTTCCAGTAACAGGGCAGGGTGACAACAATCCATCAGAAAAACTGGTGGGCAAGTTCCTTTGAATTAATATGTCAAAAACATCAAGAAGCAGTCAGAGGAGTGAGAAACGCAGACTGACCTAAACCATTCCCAGTGAATGCTGAACCCTGAGCCTTTGTTTTGCAGCTGGATCACTGAGATCATCCAGAGGAGTGCTGTTACTTGTACCCCATGTTACAGAGGACCTACTGGCTTTCACTAGAAGATGGGCATTTAGTGCTGCAGAGATTCAGCAGGCATCCTCCCTTGTTATTTCTGCTATCGGATGCTGCAGGCTGCTTAAGTAATCTTACTATATTTATAGTATTGAAATATAGATTTTTGTATGTTGTTAGATTTTGGGTGTAATAGGTCATTATGAAATTGTTACTATGTCATTGCTCTGTTATGTTATCATGTAATTGTTTTGTAGTGTTTGTTTGAAATGCATTCCTGTTTCTTTGTTTTAAGCCGCTTTGAGAGTGTGTGTGTGTGGAAAGGGTAAAGGGACCCCTGACCATTAGGTCCAGTCGTGGCCGACTCTGGGGTTGCGGCGCTCATCTTGCTTTATTGGCTGAGGGAGCCGGTGTACAGCTGGTCACGTGGCCAGCATGACTAAGCAGCTTCTGGCAAACCAGAGCAGCGCACAGTAATGCCGTTTACCTTTCCGCCGGAGCGGTACCTATTTATCTACTTGCACTGTGACGTGCTTTCGAACTGCTAGGTTGGCAGGAGCAGGGACCGAGCAATGGAAGCTCACCCCGTCGCAGGGATTCGAACCGCAGACCTTCTGATCGACAAGCCCTAGGCTCTGTGGTTTAACCCACAGCGCCACCTGCATCCCTTGTGTGTGGGAAAGTGGCATACAAATAAAATGAATGAGTGAATCCTTGCTAGCTCTTGACTTTTGGGTGTCTCTTGGAGACCTTTTCATAAGGGCAGGACAATTCACTTGTTTAGTTTTTATTCTTTGGATCAGACACTCAGTTTGAATCATTTCCTACCATTTCTATGAGGCCATAGCTCTGTGGTGGAGCACATGTTGTGCATGCAGAAGATCCCAAGTTTGACCCCCAGCGGCATCTCCAGGTAGGGCTAGGAGAGACCCCCGCCTAAAACCCTGGAGAGCCACTGCCAGTCAGTGTAGACAATACTGAACTAGAGGGAACAATACTCTGACTCAGCATAAGGCAGCTTCATGTGTTCCTATGCGGTCTGATATTTTATTGTATACACTCTGCTCTGCACCACTGTGTTCTATTGTATGAACTGGTGGTATATAACCTGGCATCCCTAATGTGATGTTCATAGATACCCCTGTGCCCTCTGGTGCCTGTCAAGGGCTCCTGCCCTTCCTATTTATTTAGGTTGAGGGTTATGGTTTTGTGCCTGAGGTTATTTTGTTGAGGGGATGCCTGTTTTTAGGGCGTGTTGCCTGTTTATTTTGTTTTTTTAAAAAATCTGTGCTGGTTTGTGGGTATGTAAAAGTGTTTTGCTTATTTTCTGTAGGAGTGGGGAGTGTCTTAAAAATGTCCAGTTTTCTTCTGTGAAATGGGAAAGTGCCCAGGGGGAAATAACCCGTACAATTTTCCAAAATGCCCCCTTGCTGCAGCATCTCTCTGAGGCATTGTGGGAAATCCCTAAGGGAACTCCCAGGTACTTTTCAAAGGGAAGCACAGATCACAGAGTGATAATTCTACTGCTGGTCCCTGACCTCTTCTGAAGGAGAAATACATTCAATATTCTGCTGAATGTGAATTATATTAATCAAATATGTTCCCATTTCCCTCACAAGGAGTTCTAACCTTAAAAATAAACCAGAGCAGTTAGCAGCCAGTCAGCTGGCACAAAAATCAGCCTGGTCCAATCTAAAACAAGACAGGCTGCCACCCTACTGGTTTTATTATTTCTGGATTTATGATCTCAGTGCTTCCGTTGGCACTGCGTTTTCAAACTGCCAGCAGACCTTCTCCCCCAAGGCAGTACATTTTAATCCCCCATATGCCCCCCCCCGCCAGCTCCCCAAAGCACCTCCCTGCCTGGCAAAACCTTGGCATCAAACCATCTTTACAACTGCCCTGCAGATATCTTTCAAAAGCAAACAGCCGCACAGCATGGGATTCATTCCAGGTGACTTCCAATTCCCGGTGGGTGTGTTCAGATTTAATTACGGTGGTCCGTGGAGGGTTCAGGAGCCGTCTGTAGGCTCAGAGTGACAACTCTTAGCATCTGCTAGGCCTCCTGGGACACCATCTGTGTTGTGCAGAAAGAGGGTCAAGAACTTATAAATACGACTGATTCTTCCCCTTGACTTGACAACGTTTTTGCCCATATTTTTTAGGAAACGGTTTATAAGTGGCAAGGGCATTCCTAGATCCATAGAATGGCACAAATTTAGATTTTTAAAAATTGTATAAACTAACCTATACATACAGGTGCGAATTTACGACCTCTCAGAGGGAAAGTCACTCTGTAAGGAAAATAAAAGCAAACACTTAAGAAACAGGGGGGAAGAGGGAGATGAACAGGGCCCCGTTGCAAAACAAATCAAAACTGTTGGACCAGAAACTAACATTAGCCCTGTTAGGTGGAATATCAGCAGATCTCAGTAGCAAGAAGGTCTCCAGACTTACCAGCCTTCAAAACAAGGTAGAACTTGATTTGACTTCCTTGAATGCCATTCCTATACTGCCATTACAGGTGCAAGTGGGGTGGTCCTTCCTTCCCACCACCCTCCAAGTTTCATTTCTCCCCTAAGAGATTCCCTGCACACCCAATAGCTGCAGGCTTGGACTGCGCTTTCCCCTTGACGTGCTACTTTCCTACACAAAGTGAATCTTCCCTTCTATGGGTGTTCCAATTGCCTGATGGTGGGCAGCTTAATGTGTGAACCATTTAAAAGTTGTCTTGAGGGAATCATCCATTGTGCAATATGAACACTCGGTGCTAAAAACCATTGTTTTATGCAGGACTAGACTACAACTCCCATCATCCCTGCCTACTGGGCCATGCAGGTTCTGCTTTGGTGCCTCTCAGTGGCATCTGGGTTGGCCACTGTGAGAACAGGATGCTGGACTGGCCCCCTTTGATCTGATCCATCAGAATCTTCTTATGTTTTTATGCTGGCTGGGACTGATGGGAGTTGTAACCCCACGACATTAGAGAGCATCATATTGCTGCCCCTGGTTTACTTTGGCATCACAGCATGGCCCTGATAGCTGAATGGTGTGGACTGCCCAGATGACAGAACCACTTTATGGAAAACTTTGACCAGGGGGACAGTAGGAAATATGATTGATCAGGGAGGCAGTGTGCAAGATCTTCTAAATAAGACTGCAATTCTACAGAGGCTTAAAGGGACTCCTGACCATTAGGTCCAGTCGTGACCGACTCTGGGGTTGCGGCGCTCATCTCGCTTTATTGGCCAAGGGAGCCAGCTTCCGGGTCATGTGGCCAGCATGACTAAGCCGCTTCTGGCGAACCAGAGCAGTGCACGGAAACGCCATTTACCTTCCCGCTGGAGTGGTACCTATTTATCTATTTGCACTTTGAGGTGCTTTCGAACTGCTAGGTTGGCAGGAGCAGGGACCGAGCAACGGGAGCTCACCCCATCGCGGGGATTCGAACCACCGACCTTCTGATCGGGAAGTCCTAGGCTCTGTGGTTTAACCCACAGCCACCCGCGTCCCCTACAGAGGTTTATCTAGTAGTAAAAACCATCTTCACTTCCATGCAAACATTCATAGGGGCAGACAGAAGAAGATTTTAAAAATTAATATCGTTCTCAGCCCTCCCTCCCACCTCCCTCTTCTGTCTGGGCTTCGGAGAAATTCCTCTCTGCTGCACTGCCTTAGAAAAGGGTCGTTCCTTCTGCCAAGCTGAAAAAGCAACCAGGGTCATATGCCAAGCCTGTGCTTTATCATCCGCCCAGCTCTCGTCCATAAAACACACTAAAGACTAACTGTCCTCCTTTAAGAGAAAGAAACATTCGTTACAAAAGGGAAAGGGAAAGAAGCAACCTCTGGGCACTTTCCCTTCAGTTCGCCTCTCACATCAATAATGGCCCTAAGAAGGAAAATGGAAATGAAACTGTGAAGAGATGCAGCTTGGATTTTCTCTAGGTTTCTGTTGGTTTGGGGGCAGGAGGATTGCTTTGAAAAAAGTCAAGGCCAGAAAGCACAGCAGGATGCTCCGGGTTTGTGCACGTGTGTGTTTGTGTTTGTGTGCAGTTGTGTATGTGTACGTACACACACACATATTAACTTTTGATCATGTTCCCAGACAATAAAGCAGCCTCCTCCAGCCTGATGTATTTATTTCATTTAAGGCATTTCTATATCATGTAGTCATTCACATTTCTAAGTGGTGTTCATAGAAACAAACCATACAAACTATATAACAATAAAACAAATTACCGTGAAACCAAACACTACCTTGAAGTGCCTACCTCCAGGTGTTTTCAACTGCAAACTCCCATCATCCTTGACCATTGGCCATGCTGGCTGGAGCTCATGGGAAATGGAGTCAAACAACAGCTGGAGGGTGCCATGTTAGCTATATCTCCTCGGGGGGGGGGGAGATTCTGGAATGGATGGACTTTTAGTCTGACCCAGAAAAATAAAAATAAATTTTCCATCTCTTTCTACTTTGCTGGGTGGCTTTCTAGATGCCCATAGTCCAATGGCCAGGGATGATGGCAGAAAAGGCTAGAAAGTCACAGGTTGCCCACCTCTGTTCTACACATTCCAAAAGGATATCTGGCAGGATCTGACAGGCTGTTGGCTTGGATAATCAGCACGCAATAGTTGTATTTACAAGAAGATTTTTTGTATAGTCATTAACCTTAAAGCTGCTCACACTAGCGACCATCCATCAAGATGACGTTGAGGCATCTCAGCTCAAATTGTGCCTCCAACAGGAAATAATAATAATTATCATTATTATTTATTATTTATACCCTGCCCATGTAGCTGGGTTTCCCCAGCTACTCTGAGTGGCTTCCAACAGAATATTAAAATACAATAGTCTATTAAACATTAAAAGCTTCCTGGAAAACAGTAGTCTGACCTTATGGGTCAGGGAAAGTCTGGGTAAAAAGTGTGCATATAAATGTATGTGTTTGTGAAAATAATAATAATAATAATAATAATATAATTTATTATTTATACCCCGCCTATCTGGCTGGGTTTCCCCAGCCACTCTGGGTGGCTTCCAGCAGAATATTAAAATACAATAGTCTATTAAACATTAAAAGCTTCCCTAAACAGGGCTGCCTTCAGATGTCTTCTAAAAGTCTGGTAGTTGTTTTTCTCTTTGACATCTGGTGGGAAGGCTTTCCACAGTGTGGGTGCCACTACCAAGAAAGCCCTCTGCCTGATTCCCTGTAACTTGTGAGGGAACCACCAGAAGGCCCTTGGCGCTGGACCTCAGAACGATGGGGGTGGAGGCGCTCCTTCAGGTATACTGGACTGAGGCCATTTAGGGCTTTAAAGGTCAGCACCAACACTCTGAATTGTGCTTGGAAATGTACTGGGAGACAGTGTAGGTCTTTCAAGACTGGTGTTATGTGGTCTCGGCGGCCGCCCCCAGTCACCAGTCTAGCTGCCGCATTCTGGATTAGTTGTAGTTTCCGGGTCACCTTCAAAGGTAGCCCCACATAGAGAGCACTGCAGTAGTCCAAGAAAACACGAAAGCGCCCACCCTCTTCTTCTTTGATTGATGCCTTTCCTTGACCTTTGTTCTTCTGTGAGCCTTGGGACTCTTGGGGTCGCATCCCACCTCTTCCTTTGATGAAGAATTCCCCCTTCCCTGTGAGGTGACTAATGGCTGCTCCTCAGAGAACTAGCCTCCGTTCAGCCCACTCTCGCTGATAATGTGCAGTCTCTCCTCCTTCTGAGAAGGGGGGGGGGGTGTAGCCCACTGCCTTTGGCTGGCTGAGAAAGAGGCAAGTCTCTTTCTTCCTCTTCTGACTGACTATCCCTCCACTCAGACTGCTCATCTTAACTGTCGGAAGTCATATCCATGACAATATCAGAGTCATCCCAACAAGGAAATGGCGTGTCCCCATTTTTTAGAATGTTTTTGCATCACTCCTCTTGAATTATACAAAGCATCTTGCAACTGGGAAGTGGCAGACTTTGTGCTTTCTTTCTCTCTCTTTCTTTTTTTGACTTTGTGCTTTCTTAGAATACTGAGGTCCACCAACTGCAGGCATGTGCGAAAGACTTGCACTTCACATGAAAGGACTTGGTGCTTTTGAGCAGTTTCTGTGCACAGAGATCTTGTTTTGAGTGTGAGTACTGAGCTGAGCTCTTAGTGCTTCCTCACACAAAAATCCATTCCTGTTTACCTCAAGCCCTCTTCATTTCAGCAGGCTCCAAACATGAAAGTTCTCTGCAACGATTCAGAGAAATCTGAATGCAATATTCCCCCCAAACTGTTTCCTGTGGGGATGGAGGGTGGAAAGCACAAGTAAATAAGCTGGGGGCAAATTGGCTTTCTCAATTATGCCAGTCAGAAGCAAACTGATCATTAGTCCATTTCAGATTTGCCAACTTTGCCCTGAGGCACTCTTGAAAAATACTCTCTGGGTGCTACAAATGTACTGTAGCTATATAAGAGCACAGGTGGTTCAAAGAAGATAGGCTCAAAAGGACAGAAACTGAAGACTGCCTCAACAGAAACCCAGTAAGTAGCTAGATTGCTTTTCCATAGGTCTCCAAGTGATTGTGACCTGTAACCTGAAGGTGGTCTTTTTTCACTTCCAGAATTAATAAGGCTGAATGATGAAGTTATTTTGTGGACTGAAGTTGATTGGTTGGTTGAATTCCTGCTGCAACTCCCCAATCAGAAAAAGTTACAACATTGGTTTTAGTTTAGAGAAAAGGTGAATAAGAGATGCATGGCATAGAGAAAGTGTACAGAGTTTTTTCTCTTTCTCTCATAACATTAGAACTCAAAGGCAACTGATGAAGCTGGATGTTGGAAGATTCAGGACAGAACAAAACAATATAATCATAGAATTGTAGAGTTGGAAGCGATCCCATGGGTCAACCCCCCTGCAAAGCAGGAATCTCAACAAAAGCAGCCATGGCTGATGACCATCCAACCTCTGCTTAAAAACCTTCAATGAAAGAGAAATCCACAACCTCCAAGGGAAACTGTTCCACTGTCAAACAGATTTTCTGCTCAGAAAATTCTTTCTGGTGTTTAGTCAGAATCTCCTTGATTGTAACTTGAATCCACTGATTTGGGTCCTGCCCTCCAGAGCAGGAGAAAACAAGCTTGCTCCATCTTCCATGTGACAGCCCTTTAGACATTTGAAGATGGCTATCATATCTCCTCTCACTCTCCTCTTTCCCAGGCTAAACATACCTGCCTCCCTCAACCATTCCTCATAAGGCTTGGTTTCCAGAGCCTTAATCATCTTGGTCCCCCTCCCTCTGCACATGTTCCAACTTGTCAACACCCTTCTTAAATTGTGGCGCCCCAAACTGGACACGATATTCAAGGTGTGGTCTGTGCATAGTTACACTACGAGAGTCACTCCCTCCGGAGGCAGTGACAATCACCAACATGGATGGCTTTAAACAAAGATTAAAACCAAGTCATGGAGGATAAGGCCAATGGCTAAGCACCGGAACAGCTATGTTCTACCTCCACCATCAGAGCCAATATGCCGCTGAAAGCCAGTTCCTGGAAATGGCAGGTGGAGAAAGATGCTGTTGTGCTCATGTTCTGCTTGTGGGCTTCCCACAGGCATCTGGTTAGCCACTGTGAGACAGAGTACTAAATATCTGCAGTATCCCAAGGCAGCATACCTCTGACCACCTATTGCTTGGAAACACAAGAGTGCAGGAGGCTATTGCCTTCATTTCCTGCTTACAGGTTTCCCATTAGTTGGCCAGTGTGAGAACAGGGCTCCTCTTCGGTTATTAGGTAGCTCTTTTTGGTGAAATTATACCCATTTTTTATATTTGTTAGGTGCCTTGGAAACCTCCATGACATAAAAAATTTAAATGAAAATAACACAAATCCCTTCATTTCCTTAGAAAACATAAAATACATTTATCGAGAGACAGGATCTCCGGTCACAAATGTTTGGATTGCTGATCCACAGCAGTTCCCAGAGGAGGTATTGGAAGAGGCGTACCTTGCAGCCTTGGCAAGGAGCTGTACTTGCGCCCCCTGTCCCTTGCACAGGGCTGCTGCCATGGCCCATGCCAGCAATCAGATTCTTCTGCCAAGGTGCCCAGAGGAGCCTGCACACCTCATCCAGCCACCCAAAGCAGCGTACAGGTGGCCCAGTGAGCGCATAGATGGGCAGAAGGGCTCTAAGCCACCAGAGTGAAGAGGCATGGCTTTTGTGCCGCACTGGGCATGCACCCTTAATTGGAGCCAATCTCACCAACCCCTAACTATGCCCCTGGGTAGAAGAGAGTCCCATGGACTGCAAGAAGATCAAACCTATCCATTCTGAAGGAAATCAGCCCTGAGTGCTCACTGGAAGGACAGATCCTCAAGCTGAGGCTCCAATACTTTGGCCACCTCATGAGAAGAGAAGATTCCCTGGAAAAGACCCTGATGTTGGGAAAGATGGAGGGCACAAGGAGAAGGGGACAACAGAGGACGAGATGGTTGGACAGTGTTCTCGAAGCTACCAGCATGGGTTTGACCAAACTGCAGGAGGCAGTGGAAGACAGAAGTGCCTGGTGTGCTCTGGTCCATGGGTCACGAAGAGTCGGACACGACTAAACGACAACAGTAGCTTGGACAGTGATGGGGGAAAGCCCCAAAAAGCTTCCATTTGCATAGCTACTGCAGAAGACCCAGAGCCCAATGTTGGTACAGAATCTAGCACCTTAGATTTTATTTTTAATGATAAGCTATGGCTGCAAAGACAGACTGGGAAGTGTGCCTGCTTTGGAATACCTGGCAGAGCTTGGAGAGGCATTGATTTCAATGGCTCTTCCCTGAGCAGGGCTAACACTGAATACCAGCCATTGTTAGCCCAAGCGGCTAGATAAAACTGCTCTTCCTTCTGCCCTCCTGAGGCTGCGAAGTCAGTGCCCTGTTGCCCATTACCTCTCAACTTTGCATGATGAATCTCTCCCCTTCTTTCCAAGAAGCGAAGTCAAGCAGAAAGCAGGGTAATCAGTGACAGATGGAAAATTGGAGATCAAGTGGTAGGTAAAGAGGAGCAAAATACCTTTGCCTTGCAGTTTAAATAGATGTTTTGGGTAGCTCCCCCCCCCCTCCCGTTAATACCATGAAGAGGGCACAAATTCAGTGTCACGGAACGGCACAGTTAATTAGACACACACACTTTCAAAATGCAGCTTTTGTGTTCGTAAGTAAAGCAATTAAGGCAGGGAGTGGGGGAAAGAGAATAGCATTTGTAATTATGCTATTGATCTTATACCCTTTCCTACTTCACTATGAAAACATTCTTCACACGTGATAAAGAAGAATCATCATTAATGTCTCTTACAACGCTTCAGGGTTTTGTGTGTCTAACAGTTTTCCCATTCCGCTTCCTTCTCAATCCCCTCTTCCTCCCTAAGCCCTCACTGAGAACTTTCAGAAACCGAAAAAGTATTGTGAACTTTAGGAATTTCAGAGCTCAGAGCTGAGGGGAGCTTGGGGGAAAAGGTGTATTAGAACAGCCTGCTAATTAAAAGGAAGAGTTGCCTTATACATTTCCGCTGCACAAATGTATCCCGCTTAGAGATCTGAAACCTATTTTTTTTCCACAGGGCTGTTAAGAAAAAAAATCAGAAGTGAAACAAACAGGGGAGGCAAATCCCAAATCTCTTGCCTCTTTCATCTGGCACCAGACAGAACTCACTCTTTTCAGGTTTCAAAGTCCGTTAAAACATCACCTTTTGAAAGGAGATACTCAATTAGCCTCAGATGTGATTTATGTAAGAGTTGCAAGAAAATGCCAGCAAATGTTCATGTTCAAAGCACCCACAGCAGACTCTATGAAGTCCACTTCGTATCACTTATAATTAAAGTTTCCAAACTATGAAAAAAGATCCAACATCATAATTAGTAACCGTGCGCTTATTTCTCAATTTCTGCTACAACAGACATTTACTTTGATCTGCATAGGTTGACTGATCATTAATGACATCTAATGTTAATTAATGACAGCGCACGTGGTAAAAGGGTCCATAGAGAATGAGCTAATTGCGCTTCATTTTTTAAAAGCATTTGTAATTTAGGAATTATTTCAGTAACTATTATTTAGGAAGACAACTGCAGCAGCCAAAGGTCTTCAAGAATCACTCTCGGCAATGCGATCTGCAGTTCGTTTCTTTTCCTTATTCAGTGGGGAGGTATACAGAATCAGATGTAATTTATGGGGAATATCTTTTGAGACAAAAGTATCTGGCAGGGTAGAAAGAAAGTGGGATTTATTAGCCAAGCATTGCATAAGGCAACTCTTTAGCTTAAGATATCTTCCTTTAATGAAAGGAAGGCTTTTCAGATTTGTTTTTCAGATTTGAGTTTTACATAAATGGATAGTCATCCACTCAAAAGCTCCACATTTTTTATACATCTCACAGGGGTTGAGACTGTATTTTGACTTTAATGCGAAGCGAGGTCCAAGGTGTCATGTCGCCAGCCCTCTTGAGTGCACATTGCCCAAAAGAGAAAGTATCAGAAAATGTGCATTTCCCACAGAAATGGCACTGCCATTAGAAGGGGTACAGACAACAGTCTCCAATGTAGAGTTCAGATATGCAGGTCACTTCAGTGAATAGCTTGAGCTCTTTGGACTACCCCTGTACTTACCCAAGTGACAGAGGGCTTTCTCAGTAGTGGCGCCCACCCTGTGGAACACCCTCCCTTCAGATGTGAAGGAAATAAGCAGCTATCCTATCTTTAAAAGACATCTGAAGGCGGCCCTGTTCAGGGAAGTTTTTAATATTTAACACTGTTCTGTTTTTAACACTTGATTGGGAGCCTCCCAGAGTGGCTGGGGAAACTCAGCCAGATGGGCGGGGTATTATTATTATTATTATTATTATTATTATTATTATATTGTTTCAGGGTTCTTTCCAGGCCTTCACATCTCTATGGCTGGAGCTGATAGGAGTTTTAGTTCAGCAACATCTGGAAGGCCACAGGTTTCTCATCCCTGCATTCTGACTTTAAACGCCAAACCATTTTACTCCCTGTTCCTCCAGCTTGCTTTACTTCATCCCCAAGGCGATGAAGACTTCTGCAGAACTCTAAAGCCTGCTCACTATTTTGTGACATATTTGTTGGCCTACTGTGGATTTTGGAATGCCCTCCTCTTACGCCAACTTTGTGCAATGTGCCACTTCCAGTGTGAGCACATTAAAAAATATGCAAAAAATATGCAACCAGCCAATTATAATCCCAGGTTAAGCCAAGCAGCAGTTGGAACAGGATGAGGAGGGGGACATGTCGGAAGCTAACAACAGTTTTAAACCTTAATAAAAGAAAAGGCACAATATCATAACTGTCAGAGCAATTTTCCACATCAGTAACCTAATACTCAAATAGCTGCATATTTTTGCAAGCAAACTCCCCCCTGCTGCATACCTGTTCTGCTCGGGAGCACCTATTCCAAGACACATTAAAAAAAAATGTTTGGCTTACAAATGTTTGGCCAATTTGGTGAAAGCTGGAATAAAATAGATGCTACTATAGGGAACGAAGAAACACACATGCACACACTGATTGGCTCAAATTCTGGTTTCATTTTCTGTAAACATCTGGGCTGTAACTCATTGCCAGTTTTACCACCACCTTAACATTAATGTCGCCTCCAACTCAACATCATAAAGATGGAGTTATTAACTTTAATTTGCTCAGGCTGCATTTCTCTTTTGCACAAGGGGATAAATCTCAGGCGTCTATTACCAGGCAGTGTTAAAAAACCAGAAGATAATATTTTCACACCATAAGCACTTCCAAGAGGATGTAAGTGCTCATTTTTGCCTTTTGATGCAATTTTGACAGTATACAAGTCTATAAACCAGTCTTTCCGCAACCTAGAGACCTCCAGATGGTTTTCAAAAAGTATACTGAAAGCTAATAATCAATGTATTGATAATCAATGGCAACTCCTGCACACACACAAAAACACACCACCATCCTAATCGTTGTATCTTCATTTGAATCCCAAAGCATACATGTTGGTAAATAAATATCAGATCAGAAGATTCATTAACAAGCAAATTAATACGTGAATAAAGTCCTCCTATGGAAATCTCAGAGCTCTGTCAGTGTTTGAGAGCACGCTCCCTGATTAGGGTTATTTTGGGAATTTTCAACTGCGACTGTCATTTCACTGTTGTCTGTTGCCTCTCACAGCCACCTGTGAGGCAAGTTTCAAGTCAGGGAAATGGGGGGGGAGAGGGGGGGCATAGGCAATTTGTCTGAGGCAATATTGCAAGTCTGTAGCAGAGGCTGTCACAGAAGTATAGACATCCCAGATCAAATGTTTTACTTCTATGAACACTCTGTGGAACATTCCCATAATCCATGTTGGTTTGTTGTTGTTGTTATTTACAGTAGACTTGTCAGTGTCTTGTTACACAAAAGCCTCCACACAATTTGCAACATGTCTAAAACCATGAACATTGATTACATAGGTACAGACACATTCATACAAAAGCACATGTCATTTGTGAATATATACCAAACAACCCCTAACCCATAACAGTCACAGGAAATCATACAACAGCAAAGTTATCACCATCAACAGATGTCAGTGAAGGTGCCAGGTGGGCTTCGTGGCAGAGACCATTCCACAGATAGTAAGCCAAAACTCAAAAGGCCTCCTTTTCCTGGCCACCACCTCTCCCTCTTCGAGCTTCCCTCAAAGAAAGGGCCTGAAGAATGTTTACTCTGTAGCTGCACCATAGATCACGGCTTGCAAATAGTATGAAATCACTACCACCCATAAAGAGAGCTTTCCTGCCACCCAGTCACAGCGGCAAACCTGCAAGTCAGAGTCTGAATGTGTGTGCCTTGTTGTTGTTATTTAGTCATTTAGTCGTGTCCGACTCTTCGTGACCCCCTGGACCAGAGCACGCCAGGCACTCCTGTCTTCCACGGCCTCCCACTGTTTGGTCAAACTCATGCTGGTAACTTCGAGAACACTGTCCAACCATCTTGTCCTCTGTCATCCCCTTCTCCTTGTGCCCTCAATCTTTCCCAACATCAGGGTCTTTTCCAGGGAGTCTTCTCTTCTCATGAGGTGGCCAAAGTATTGGAGCCTCAGCTTCAGGATCTGTCCTTCCAGTGAGCACTCAGGGCTGATTTCCTTCAGAATAGATAGGTTTGATCTTCTTGCAGTCCATGGGACTCTCAAGAGTCTCCTCCAGCACCATAATTCAAAAGCATCAATTCTTCGGTGTGTGCCTACGTGCAGGCAAATGAGAATTGTTCCTCACTTCCACACATGGGTATCCGGATGGGTAAGGACATGAGAAGCTCAGAGCCCTGCCGGATGAGACCGAAAGGCCCATCTAGTCCAGCATCCTGTTCTCAGAGTGGCCAACCAGATGTCCCAATCGGAAACCCTCAAGGTGGACCTGAGCACAACAGCACTCTCTCCTCCTGCAGTTTCCAGCAATTGGTATTCAGAAGGATTACTGCCTCTGGCCATGGAAGCAGAGCATAGTATTCATGGCTAGTATCCATTGATGGCCTTCTGCTCCACGAACTTTTCCAATCCCCTTTTGAAAGCCATCCAAGTTGGTAGCGATCATTGCTTCCTGCGGGAGGCAGCGGCATCGCTTAACTATGTGCTGCATGGAGAAATGTTTTCTTTTATCTGTTCTGAAGCTTCCAACGCTACGTTTCATTTGAGGTCGTTTAGCTATCCCTTAAGAGCCATTGTCAGGACTCGTTCTTGTCTTTCTCCTCCCACTGGGAAGCCTTCCCCAGCTTATTTCCCCCTTGCGATTACAATCACTACTTGAGCATTTAAAGGGGAACCAGGGGCAGATTTCTACAAGCGTACTGGCGCTACCGGGAGTCGTAGTGCTGAAGGCACTGTGGGAGGAACGCCCCTCCCTTTCTTCTGCCTGCCACTTGTTTCTCTGTGCAACAGATTGCCTTTCCACTGTACAAGAGTGCATGTTCAAGCTTGTACACATCAGTTGCGCTGATGAAGGAACAGACAGCAGGGAATTTGGTAAAACCGTTAAATTCATGTTGCCTGCGAGACCAAGCAGAGCCAAATGCCGCATCTCCCCCTCGCTCCAGGAGAGGGGAAATGCAGCAATACCACCACAGCCTCTCGCGAGCTGCTCCATTAATGCCGCTGCTTTCAAACGGGTCGTCATCTCATGTGTAAAACTTTGCAGAGTTTAATAATAATAATAATAAAAATTTATTTATATCCCGCCCTCCCCAGCTGAAGCCGGACTCAGGGCGGCTAACAACAATAAAATAATACAACATTCTAAAATCATTTCATTATAAAATTAATTCAAATCAAATTGATGGCAACCATTGGGCTAGAGTTCTGTGAAGGTTGCCAAAGAAGGGAGTCAGGCTGTGCCCTGGCCAAAGGCTTGGTGGAACAGCTCTGTCTTGCAGGCCCTGCGGAAAGATGTCAAGTCCTGCAGGGCCCTAGTCTCTTGTGACAGAGCGTTCCACCAGATCGGAGCCACAGCTGAAAAAGCCCTGGCTCTGGTTGAGGCCAGCCTAACCTCTCTGTGGCCTGGGACCTCCAAAATGTTTTTGTTTGAAGAGCGTAAGGTCCTCCATGGGAGATACCAGGAGAGGTGGTCCCGTAGGTACGAGGGTCCCAGGCCGTATTGGGTTTTAAAGGTTAAAACCAGCACCTTAAACCTGTTCCTGTACTCCCACCGGGAGCCAGTGCAGCTGGTATAGCACCGGGTGAAAGGACAACGCAGCCACCGAAGGGCCAGGGAAAACCGACACAACCCTCTTTAGCTTTAGGTGGCCAACAGTTCTTCTGACGGGCCTCGTGTGTCTTACATGCCAAACTCATATGCAGAGAATAAGTGAGGTTTTGCCATCACCCCATCTCCTGGAAAGCTTCCCTGCTGAATTTCTGTGATCAGTGCTGCAGACTGGGAACAGTTCTGTGCGTCCATGTGATGGGGGGAGGAACGATCCCAGCTAAGGGGACCCCCATTCCAGAAACCCAACATACAGCTTTGCAGCATCTAATTTCATTCAAGAGGAGCTGGGTACGAAGAGTGCCGCTGCATTTATTACAGTGATTAATAATTATGTTTTGGGACAGCTCCGCTTTCCGTTGCCGTCAGCGGCTGTAGTGCAGAAATCTTAATTTCGCCAAAAATCCATACATTAAAGTAATGTGCACTGCGCACTCCACGCTTGGCTCCCCTGGAAGACACAGGCGTACCTGCACTATTCCAATTCTCCGGTGTACCAAAGTCTGGACAACATCACCTCCACAAAGTGTAAATTGGCCAGAATACGTCTTATTGAATCAAGGGTTTAACCCAGAAGCTAGCGACATCCTTTTCCATAGCAAAGATTAAAACAATCTGCCTAAGCAAAGCAGACCCTCCTCCTTCACACAGCCCTCCATCAGTATGAGGCGGGTTCACACTGAAGAATCCATTTGTGAATTATAGAACATCTTCTAAGCCACCACTTTTGGAGCAGCTTCCTCAGCCTGAGGGCCATGTTCCCATCTGGGGAACCTTCTGAAGGTCAAATGCAAATTTTACCTTTCTCCAGTAGGCTAGTTTCTGCTCACGTTCCTCCCTGTACTCTATTCAGGCAGCCAGGAGGCCCAATCAGAGTTCAAGGACATAGTCCAGCCAGGCAAAAACCCTCAAGGTGGGTGTGGAGCAAGGCTGGTTAGCATAGGAGCCAACTCCTGGGGGCCGAAACCCCTTAAGCCCCCACCCATAAAATATTTTAGGGGGTCAGGCCCCCAAAAAGTTGATGGACAATACCATTCAAATGGTGTGTGTGCTCCGCATCTTGTGATTGATTATGCAAGGCAGTGATTACCTGCCCTCCCCCCCCCATATTTTATTAAAATTGGTGAGGAGCATAGCCTGAGACATGTGTGCATAGGGAGAATCCCAAGTAGAGATGGGGAGGGAGGAAATTCAATTCAGTTTCCATTTAAAGGCATACCTCCCTAATTTGCACTTTCTGAAACAATACTTGAAATTAAACCACAGCTATCCTTCAGAATCCATGCTTCTCTTCACTTTGCAGTATAGTTCTCCAGCTGCATAATGTAACAAAATTGTCTGTGCTGGGGTAAAGTGTGTATAGAAATGCACGTTTTGCCAGCCTTCAAAAATGTATCATATGCAAGGGAAAGTTGCTTTGCAAAAAATGCATGTATTAGGCAAAATTGCATTAAAAATGTGTCTATTAGGGAGAAATTTTCACAACAATGCCAGCGAATTTTCATGAGGACTCCGAGATGGAAATGTGGAGGATGGAACTTAAAAATGGATAAAAATGAGAAACTGAAAGACACCAGAATTGACAGATTCATCCCTCCATAGTCCCGAGGAGCCAGGTAGAGAGGGCGGGAGGGCCAGATTCAGTGAACTCCCACCCACCCCCACCAGCCCTGAGGTTTCCAACACCACTATAAAAAACTAGTTTGAATAATAACAGCAACATTTCTGAGGCGGGTGGATTGCACACATCACACAAACACAGTGAACTAGCTCCGACAATAACAATATTCAGCGTGACTCAGGATCTTGCTAAGATAAATAAAGCTGATTAGCTCCAAGACAAAAACGGCCCTCCTGATGATGCCCCAATAATGAACGCCTGAGCCTTGCTGATGTTCCAGCACTCAGCCCGTCAGCAACTCAAAAGATAACTATGCTTATACCATCCAGCAGGGTGGATGACGAAAAGGAAAGTGTTGATATAGTTGTCTCTCTGACAACCCCTTGACATGCCTTTGCTGGCAGTTTTAATCAACTCCCAGCTGAGCCTGAGAAATTGGAGGGAGCAATAGTGACCTTTTAGATGAATTTATAGCTGGAGCAAACAGAAGCCTGACATAGCAGGGATTTCCCTCCCCTCCTTCAATAGATGTTGGGTGTTTAGAGAGAAGAAGGCCTTTAAGTACTCTGGGCGCAGTCGGCCCACGCGTGAGGCAAACTGAGGCAATTGCCTCAGGCGGCAGAATCCACAGGGGCAGCAGATTCTGATGTCAGACTTTCTTCCTTGCTTGTTCCCAATGTAGATCTTCACTCACCCCTTCTTTCCTGGCAGGAGGGGGGGGAGCCATTTTGGGGTGTGCCTCAGGTGCTTGGATATACTGGGCCGGCCCTGGCTTTGGGCACTTCTAGGAAATCCTAATGACGCCTCTCTAAGGTAGGATCAGGGTGACAATCCCTCACCTTGCAAATGAAGATCCAAAAGGCTGAGGGAATTGCAAATGGCCTGATGTATCATTTATTTCAAGAATGCATTTATTTATTTATTTAAAGCATTTATAAAGTGCTTAATCGTTTTTTTAAAAAAATCCCTAAGTAGTAGTACAACATAAGGTAGACTAATTAAAACAAAAATACAACACAAATTTCCTGGAAAACAGTAGTATAGAATGGATCTGATCTTATGGGTATGGGAAAGTCTGGGTAAAAAGTGTGCATATAAATGAATGTGTTTGTGAAAACAGCACGCAAAAATTCATTACAGTAGGGAAATGGCTTCGCAAAAATGCATGTGTGAGGCAAAATTGCATAAAAACATGCAGCTATCAGGAGAAAATATCACTAAAATAGCAATAAATTCTTATAAGGTCTTTTTAAAAAAAATCATAAAGAGATATGCAAATGTGAAGAACTGAACTCAAGAATGGAGCAAAAGAGAAAAGGAGAGAAATTGAAATATTCACCCATCCCTCATTCTCACAGCTTAATTTTTGTAGTGACTGTGGCTGGTGGTTTAGAATTGCTTATTGTTTTAGCTACTCCCGGTTTGTAATTGGGTTCGTTGTTTTAATGATTGGTGCCCCCCACTGAGAGCTCATTTGACACAGAGTAGGCTATAAATATATTAATAAACACTTAGATTATGATCAAGGACTTCCTCACTGCTGTGCTACATCACCTCACTTTAAAGACAAGTTTTTACTGCTTCATGCTAATACCATCTGTGTATAAGGCACTAAGCAGCAAAAGCAAAGAGAGGGCAGGCGATTAAGACCTTGCCCCACAGAGCTTACAATCTATAAATTTATTCAGTAATGGGCCATTTACAAGCATGTTAAGATAGGACAGAAAAATTGAACAGAGCCGTTTTTAAAAACCCCAATGTGTACATTCTAACTGTATCTGACTTGAAATTCAAATGTGCAACTCTGCTGAAATGCAAAAAATCCAGAGTACAATGGTATCTTGGTTCTCGAGTTTAATCCGTTCTGGAACCCCGGAACCGTTCGAAAACCAAGGTGCGGCTTCCGATTGCCTGCAGGAGCTTCCTGCACCCAATCAGAAGCCGCAGAAACTGCATTGGACGTTTGGCTTCCAAAAAACGTTAGCGAACCGGAACACTTATTTCTGGGTTTGCAGCATTCAGGAGCCAAGCCATTCGACTACCAAGGTACCACTGTACCACTCAAGTCTTGCTCAATCAAAGGCAACAGTTGTGTGAGCAGTGCCTAGCCCCCATCACCCCACAGACAGGGTCCATTTCTTATGAAAAACCAATTTCAAGGAGCAAGCAACCTCCACATTATATTTACACATTATGAGGGTTTTTGGGGGTGGGGGAAGCCCTCAAGAGTACATGAAGAGCCGGCTTCCGTTTAGAGACAAGAGCATCTATCTTTTCCAAAGGAAAAGATTTAGGATACATCTAATATGCCCTGAAGTATCATTGCAATGAATTAATTCTTATTTACAGCACTTGCTCCTCCAAGCTCTTCTCACGCTGTACAAGCGTCAACAAAGCACCAATGGCGCCAGCCCCAAACTTGCCCGCATGCTAGCAACAAATAGGCAGTGATCAGTGGGCAATGATCAATCAAGATAGCAATCAATAGCTCCTTAGAGTCAGAAGTAAGTTATCCTGGTCAATACCAGCATAGTCTTGGATTGAATGTTTGAGAAGAATTCACCCACAGCCTATATCAACTGAAGCCCCCAAGATCCAAAGGGATTTTCCGCCCCCACCCCCATCTAGGCCCTTCTGCAAACATCCCCATGACCTACTCTCATTCATTCATTTAATCCAGGCATAGGCAAACTCCGGCCCTCCAGATGTTTTGGAGCTACAATTCCCATCATCCCTATCTAACAGGACCAGTGGTCAGGGATGATGGGAATTGTAGTCTCAAAACATCAGGAGGGCCGGAGTTTGCCTATGCCTGATTTAATCTGTATACTGCCCTTCATCCACAGATCTCAGGGTGGTTCACATAAAAACACAGCACACATGGTCACCCTGACTACAAACAAATAGTGACAGGCATCCAGATGTTTAGGGGCTGCATGTAGATTATCAGCGGTGAACGAGCATCAGGAAGAGCCCCCAATTCAAGAGGATGTTAGGGGGATAGTGCATGGTGCAAATAAAACAGTTAACGTTAGTTGAATAAAATACCTTTCCGCACTCTGGCTCCAATAGGATTGGGCAAATTCATGGAGGATGAGGCTATCACCAGCTACTAGCGTCAATGGCTGTGTTCTGCCTTCCACAGTCGGAGGCAGGGCTGTTTCTAAATACCAGTTGCTGAAACCACAGGAGAGGAGTGTTCTCTGGTGCTCAGGTCCTGCTTGTGGGTCTCCCATGGGTGTCTGGGTGGCCACTGAGAGGACAGGTTTCTGGTCAAGTTGGGCACCTATAGCCTGATCCAGCAGGCTCGTCTTATGTTCTCAAATACACTCCTCGAGTTGGAGGAGGAGGAGTTGGAGCATCTCTTGCACAACTGGTCCTGCCTCCTCAGAGCACCTTCCCCATCCTGTCTGGAGCCCTGAATTCTGTCTCTCTTTCTCTGTCTCTGTGCAGCCCATTGCAGAAGACATGATCCCCATTTCTCCGGCTGCCAATATTTATGAATGTGTAACGCCAAGTACAAGGACATTTTAGGGGCAGCCTATTTTTCCATGGAAATTTCATTTTCCCTCACTGTTTGGAATGAAGGCCATTATTACCAATTAACCTGCTGTGAACCCATATCACTGGCTGAATTGAACATAATTATTCATTCATAGTAATAGCTAAAGCAAATCCCGGCATCTCTGTTCACTTCAGCTTCCCCTTAGGGAAAGCTTTCAAAGAGGCCATGTCCTTGGTTAGGATTTTTATGCCCAAACCTTTCTTCCCTGCCCCCGCCCCCCCCAAACCATTTTCCTATCAGGGGGTGAGTGACAGGCAGGGCAGGAGCCAACACCTTAAAATAGAACAGGAAACGCAAAATTGGGCAACCTCCTATTTGCCTAAGAGGGACCACCCCTCCCTCACTGGAAGCTTTGAGTAGCATTCAATGCTGAATCTACTCTGAATCCACTGACTGATGTCATTGGAAATGGCTAGCATATATACATTAATTTCAATAAGTCTACTCTGAGTGGAGTCCCTAAGACGGTTGGTTGATGCCTTGTACGCCTCCTTCTGGCAACTCCTGCAGCCAAGTTGGTGTATTGCTCTGCTTTCCTTTGGACCACATCAGAAGAAGAGTTTGGATTTGGATTTGATATCCCGCTTTATCACTACCCGAAGGAGTCTCAAAGCGGCTAACATTCTCCTTTCCCTTCCTCCCCCACAACAAACACTCTGTGAGGTGAGTGGGGCTGAGAGACTTCAGAGAAGTGTGACTAGCCCAAGGTCACCCAGCAGCTGCATGTGGAAGAGCGGAGACGCGAACCCGGTTCACCAGATTACGAGTCCACCGCTCTTAACCACTACACCACACTGGCTCCCAAGCAAGTCCACGAGTGAGGTCCTGTAATCTGGACAGCCCAGGACCTCCAAACACACTGCCCAGGCTTGCTCTCCTGGGAAGTCGCTTCAGTACTTCTGACGCAGTGGTTTGACTTCACCCCTGGAGGCCCACTCCACTGTCTCTTGAGAAAGACGGATGCCAGCTATTCGGAGTAGGACTAACATTAGAAACAACCCTCTTCACTGCAGGGTTGGTTTGGACAATTGTCCTTATATTCTGCACGATGCAACTCCAGTCTGCAAAAAGGTTGTGGGTATATTTGCATTTATTTCATCTGCTTCCCCCTGCCCCCTCTGCTTAAATTTATAATCTGCACCTTGGGTCCAAAAGGACCATCAAGGTAACTAAGAAGCAAAAGCAACAAAGAATTAGGAAACACAAAACAAACAGTAAAACTTTGTAGGAAGAGCCCGCTGGATCAGGCCAATGGCCCATCTAGTCCAGCATCCCATTCTCATGGAAACCCAAAAGCGCTCTCCCCTCCTCTGGTTTCCAGCAACTGGTATTCAGAAGCATTGCTGCCCTCCCCCCCAAACTGTGGAGGGAGAGCACAGTCATCGTGGTTAGTAGCCATCAATAGCCCTCCCCCTCCATGAATGTGTCTAATCTTCTTTTAAAACCATTTAGGTTGGTGGCCATCACTGCTTCCAGCGTGGTGAAATGGTTAAGAGCGGTGGACTCGTAATCTGGTGAACCGGGTTCGCGTCCCCGCTCCTCCACATGCAGCTGCTGGGTAACCTTGGGCTAGTAACACTTCTATGAAGTCTCTCAGCCCCACTCACCTCAGAGAATGTTTGTTGTGGGGGAGGAAGGGAAAGGAGATTGTTAGCCACTTTGAGACTCCTTCGGGTAGTGATAAAGCGGGATATCAAATCCAAACTCTTCTTCTTTGCCCCGTGTGAAGGACTGGCAACTTGCTTTTCAAAAAGACAAAGCAGGAAGCAGAGCTGTTCATCAAGCACCCAGTTCCAAATGTTCTATGATTCTAGCACTGGCACCAAACACCCATTCTTTGGTCAGTACTCCTGTTTCATCACTATCATCCTCCAGCAGTATGGGGCCAGGAGTCTGTGCATTGATGAGGAGGACAGTTCAGTCCATGGCAAGCTTACACAAACTCTGCATTTGTACTAATTTGTGTGTGCATTTCTCCCGATGCACACACTTCTGTCTGCAGCTTTGCCACCCTGGGATCCTTCAGGAGGAAGTGGAATATAAATCAAATAAATAGCAATAATGGAACCTTCATTTCTGCTAGCTGATTTCCAGTAACAGAATGCATTTTTGTGTACTCTAAGCTGAAAGGACTTCTTGCCCCATCCCTCATTTGAAGTGTTTATTTGGCATCTAGCAAATGCCTTATCCCTGCTCCCTGCCGCCCACCCACACAAAATTCAACAGCTGCATATGCCAGGCAAGTTGCCTCAATCTTTTTCTCTTAAAGAATTAGTTGTCTTTCTGTTGCCATTCAATCAGATGAGCCAAAGCTTTGCGGGGAAGAGAGACATAAATCACAGTTAGAAGTTATTTCAGGTTGTCAAATGAAGTACATCGACCAAAAATTTTAAATATATATCGAAAAGGAAACTTAGATTCTGTGCTGTTCAGATTCCAGCCCCCAAAACAGAACTCCACTATCGCCGCAAAGTATGGTGCGGAAAGAGATTACCAGCCTTCTTCTAAAGGAAGCAAAGCAGAAAGGAGGATGGCAGAATGAAGACAGAATGTCTCTCTCTCAGAGGGAACATATGTTGAAGATGATTAAAAGGACTGTTTCCCCTCTTCGTTCTCTTAGAAATAGATGGCTTTCATACGACAATTAAGTATAAAAAATGATGCACCATATATTGAGCTGAGAATGAAGGCTGGGTGGATAGTGTCATATATCATTTAGCCACTAGGTGGTAGTAGATTTAGTTGTACTTGGGCAGAGGGAGCAGAGTCCTGCTGCTGGAGACAATAAAGTCCTTGGCCAGCTACCTGCCTGGCGTGTCCTCTAAGCCAGACATGTTTGCTAGTAGCCTCTATCTACTACATTTCATAGAAGGTATTTAGAGTCTGAGGCTAGACCTAACTCAGTCATGCTTGCTCATTTCAAGGACAAGAACTTAGCTGATTACCACCCAAATCGTATATATATTAGTGAACATCCAAAAATGCATTAAATTAAGCAAAACTGCTTTGCGAAAATGGGTCTATCAGGCAAAACTGAATTAAAAAAATTATTATAAGAGAGACTTGCACTAAACTACTGATGAATTTCAATGACACAATTTTTTTAAAAATGGAAATGTGGAGAATCGAAACCAAGAGAAATCAAAATTGAGAGACTCACCCATTTGTAGTTGTATTATTTAGCTATATCCCACCTTTTCCTGAGACCTGGACTCAAGTTGTATAGAGACTCACTCCTATCCAACAACCCTTACCGCTGGACAGCAAGTACTGCTGCAATCTCAGGCAAGAAGAATTAAGAACCCAGTGAGTGACACTGGCAATCAACCTTCTGTTCACTCCACCCTGGTGTTCATCACCAGGCAGACAGGAGCTTTGATGTCCCCATTTTATTATGACTCAGGGAGAATTACAAGAGCCTCACTCTTGGTAGCCGTGGAGTTTCTGCATAGATTAGAAAGGACAATATTCTACACAGCCAATTAAGATCTTATCATATTAATTGAACTGCCATTAGCACATCACCACAAGCCATGCCGAGTAATCACTGCGGGCAGGCAGGGCAAAAGAGCCTCTCTCAACAGCCCAAGAAGCCAGCAGGGCTCATGGGGGGGGGGGTCGCGGAACAGGACCAAGGAAGGAGGGAAGAACTCCCACAATGTTAGAGCCCAAAACAGAGCAGACTGAGATAATCCAGCCACAGTACTCAGAGCTGGAAAACATTGGCACTTGCAGCAGAAAGGCAGATGTCCGCCAATACAGTCACCAAGTGGCTGACCGTGAAAATTATTCCTGACAATAAGAACGTAAGGAGGGCCTGCAGGATCGGGCCCATGGCCCATCTAGTCCAAGAGACCCACAAGCAGGACCAGCGCTCAACTGCACTCTGTGATTCGCAGCAGCTGGTATTCAGAGCAGCATTCAGAATTCACTTTGCACCAGGCGATTGATCACTTGCAACCAAGTGAAGATGCCCAGGTGCCAGGAGGGCAGCTGATGTCTCTATCACCCAGAGGTGCATGCTTGGGGATCCTTGGGTCTTGCCTGTTTTCACACATTAGCAACACGTCCCATGGAATTCTCTCCATTATATTTTATCTGCACAATCAGAATGAATTTCAGGAACCAAAAAATTCTCAATGTTCTTAACCTAGCTCAAGGTTGTCATATGAACTAGGTAAAGGTAAAGGGCCCCCTGACCATTAGGTCCAGTCATGACCGACTCTGGGGTTGTGGCGCACATCTCGCTTTATTGGCCGAGGGAGCCGGCATACAGCTTCCGGGTCATGTGGCCAGCATGACTAAGCCGCTTCTGGTGAACCAGAGCAGCGCACGGAAACGCCGTTTACCTTCCCGCCGGAGCGGTACCTATTTATCTACTTGCACTTTGACATGCTTTTGAACTGCTAGGTTGGCAGGAGCAGGGACCGAGCAACAGGAGTTCACCCCATTGTGAGGATTCGAACTGCCGACCTTCTGATCGGCAAGTCCTAGGGCTCTGTGGTTTAACCCACAGCGCCACCCGTGTCTCTGTCATATGAACTAGCCAGATGTTTAACTGAGAATCATTCACAGTCAGCCCTTCCTTTGAAAAATAAGACTTCCGAGCCATCTTGCTAAAAAATGGCAACTAGGAGTTCCGTTTTGGTGACTGTAATCCTGGTTTAAGGAGCCACTTGACGCCCAGTTTATATGTATATCTGAGTTTGTAACAGTGATTCAGAGGCATAATGCCTCTGTCAGTGGAGGCAGCTAACAACCACGGATAGCTTTCTCTTCCATAAATTGACCGATCTTTTAAAGCCATCCAAGTTGATGGCCAATACTATAAGAAACTTCCCACTGAAATCCTGCAACTTGCCATGCCGCAGATATTCTGGGTGTTCCCCCACACACACACTTTTGTTGAGCTATAGCATAAAAGTGCCCCTGTAGACAGCAATCAGGCGTTAACATTGCAGAAGCATCGCAGAACAACTAATAAAGCAGAATGAAGTGTAGAAGGTCATATATAAATCCAGCACTAATACGCTATTATTGTGCCCGTGACATGCTGCAGAAGACACCAGCAAAATAGCATCAGCCTGGAGGGTCCCACAGGCAGGAGCTGCTGCTACCCGGCATGTTTGCTTAAAGCTCCTTGAACTAATAAGCTGGGAATGATCAGAAGCACAAGAGGAGCGGCTGGCAGAAAACGGGTGGGGGAAGAAACTCCCTTGCACCAATTGTTTGGGGTAGCAGATGCAAAGACTTCTGCTAGCTCTCTCAAATGCACATTATATTTTCATTAAGGCACATCCTAACAGATGACAAGAACATTAATAAGATTTACTATTGACGAGTCTGAATGGCTCCCCCACCCCCGACACTCAAAGCATGGAAAGCCAAGAAATCTGGAGTGCTGTAATGAATTTTGCCAGCTTAATGAAAGCAATTAAGGTAAGCAACGAGATAGCAGTGGGGTAAGGCGCATAGATCAGCAGGATGCTAAAGGATGCCCACCTTCCCATAAGCACCACCCTAAGTCAGTCCCGGTCCTGAACTGGGGCAGCATGGGGACTAAGATCACAGCTCCAATTGAGAGCCGCTCTCTGGAATACTGAGAGGGCAATACCAGTCTACCTTCCCAGATTGTTCTCATACTTCCTAAATACTAATGTGCTTAATCTCAGGGTTGTGGCTTCTAGTCCCATGTTGGGGAGAAGATTCCTGCATTGCAGGGGGTTGGACTAGATGATTCTTGGGGTCCCTTCCAACTCTTAAGATTCTCTGATTCTATTATTCAACATAGGCAAAGGGCCGTAGCTTAGCAGCAGAACATCAGCTTTGCAAGCAGAAGTTCCAAGTTTTGATCCCGGGGATCTCCAGGTATGGCTGGAATTGTCCCATATCTGAAACCCTGGAGAGCTGCTGCCTGACTGTATAAACCAATGTTTCTCAAACTTGGGCCCCCAGCTGTTCTCATCATCCCCAACCACTGGTCCTGATAGCCAAGTATCATGGGAGGTTGTAGTCCAACAACAGCTGGAGACCCAAGCTTGGGAAACCCTGGTGTAGAAAACACTGAGTGAGATTGGCCAGTGGTCTGAATCTGTATAAGGCAGCTTCCTCTGTTCCTTTCATCAGCTATTAGTCATGAGGTTGCAAGAGGATGGGGCTGTGGGCTCAGTGGCAGAGCACCTGCTTTGCATCCAGAAGGTCCCTGGTTCAATCCTCAGCATCTCCAGATAGAAGACCCTGAAGACCCTGGATTGCCACTGCAGCTGAATAGACAACACTCAGCTAGATGGACCCAAGGATCTGACTTGGAATAAGGCAGCTTCCTCTGTTCCTAACATAGCTAATCCCCCCCCCCCCACGTGGGCCATGTGCTAGTACTTCCCACGCAAACCCCGAGTGAGCAAGTTCCTAGAGTTCTGACTGCTCCTGGTAACAGATGCAGCTCCAGAAAAAGTTGAATGACTCATTTCCATTGCAGAGATGCCCACGGGATGGCTTTTGAGCCATCTGGGAGCGCAGATGTGTCAGAAAAGGCCCGCTAAAAATCATACGCTCCTGGGCTTACTTTCAAGATGCAAGCCTGGCACAACACCTGAGCCTCTGCAGCAGGGATGGGAAACCTGTGGCCCTGCAGGTGCAGCTGGACTCCGACTCTTCCAGCATCCCTGAAAACTGGTCACACTGGTTAGGTCGGGAATGCTGGCAGCCGAGAGTCAAGCAACACTTGGATGGATGAAGGTGTCCCCCAAGCCTTCTCTGCTACAGCACCCACATCTGTGGGGGTTGGAGTGGGCAGGAGTTGCTGTCCAAAACACCTGGAGGGCACCAAGATGGCGAAGGCTGCTTTAAAAGCAGACCTTCCAAGTGTCCCTATTTCCCACGGACAGTCCCAGATTTCCAAAAGCACTCCTGTTTTCTGATTTGATCCCAGAACATCCTGCTTTTCCTTAGGACGTCCTGTTTTCATCAGATTTATGGTGGAGGGTATGGTAACATAGAATCATAAGTTGGAAGGGACCTCAAGGGTCATCCAGTCCAACCCCCTGCAATGCAGGAACATAGGACATCCCTATTTTTATCTGAGAAATGTTGGAGGGTGTGGAGTTATGTGACCCCCCCCCCCCAAGTCAAGGAGATACAGTGGTACCTCAGGTTAAGAACATAATTTGTTTTGGAGGTCCGTTCTTAACCTGAAACTGTTCTTAACCTGAAGCACCACTTTAGCTAATGGGGCCTCCCGCTGTTGCCGCGCCGCCAGAGCACAATTTTTGTTCTCATCATGAAGCAAAGTTCCTAATCTGAGGTACTATTTCTGGGTTAGTGGAGTCTGTAACCTGAAGCGTATGTAACCCGAGGTACCACTGTACATCCTTTAGAACACATTTGAAGGTAGCCCTGTATAGTTTTTTAATGTTTAATATTTAATTATGTTTCTATACAAGTTGGAAGCCTCTGAGAGTGGCTGGAGAAACCCAGTCAGATGGGTGGGGTATTATTATTATTATTATTATTATTATTATTATTATTATTACTACTATTACTATTACTATTATTATTACTATTGTTTTTATTAAACAGAACATCCCTATTTTCATCGCAGAAATGTTGGAGAGTATGTAAAAATCATTCCCCCCCCCACACACACACTCCAGAAAATGGCATAAACACATAGTCCCTGTGCCTTCATGTGCAGAGATGAGGATGAAGGTGCCATCTCTTGAGTCAGATCATTGGGTCCATATAGCTCAGTATTGCCCACACTGGCTGGCAGCATCTCTCCAGGGTTTCAGGCAGGGGTCTCTTCCACATCCCTACCCGGAGATGGTGCTGGGACCTGAACCTGGGACCTTCTACATGGGAAGCAGATTCTTCTACCACTTAGCGATGCCCCTTCCCTGAGATTTAGGTCCTCATGTTTCTGAATGAAAGAGCTGGTTGAAATAGGAACATAGGGATCTGCCTTCTGCTGAGCCAGACCACTGGATCCATTTAGTTCAGTACAGTGGTACCTCGGGTTACGATCTTAATCCATTCCAGAGGTCCATTCTTAGACCAAAGCGCTTTTAAACAGAGGCACACGCTTTCCCTAATGACACCTCCCGCCGTGGGTTTTCGTCTTCCATTCATCTTCCAGGGCGAAGTGCGCTAACCAGAACATCTGCTTTCGATTTTGCGGAGGTCGTTGTCTGCAGCGTTCGTTAGCAGGACTGCTCGTAGTCCGAGGGACCACCGTACTGCCCACACTGGCTGGCAGCATCTCTCCAAGCTTTCAGGTCCAGGGCCTTTCCCCGCAGCCCCACCTGAAGATGCCACCTGAGGACTGAGCCTGGGACCTTCTGCATGCAAGGCAGGTGCTCTGCCACTGAGCGAAGGCCCTTCATCAGGGAGGTGCCCTTCACTGGCGCTTGCAACTCTCAGTCCCAGGACTGCACCAAAAGCATATCAGGCAATAGTCAGATGTTGTTTAATTTACAGCCCCTGGCCTCCACCATTGATTACGGGTCAAGCGCTCTTGCTGAATAAGCTACCCTATTAACGGCATGACACATCGGCGGCTTCACCAATAACAGATGGGCAACATTAAGATCCATAAGGTCACAAAGTAATAGTGACAAGCCGAGAGATGCAGATTTCCAGGTTCACTGACGTGACAAAGTCTGTTCTAATAACCCACAGCTCCCCTCCCTCCCCCCCCCCCAACTACTTTTGTCCTGTTACAGCAGCTTTTCCCAAATGCATCTCAGCTCCTGTCAAGATTTTTATCCGGGGAGGCTGGAAATCTACATAGTGTTTGATCACACTGCAAATCTCCATGCTAAAACAGCCCCAGAACAAATTAGCAAGTGGGAGAGAGGGAGGGAGGGAGAAAGAGCCTTGCAGCACCTTGAAAACTTCACAGCCCACTTCAGAAGACGCAGGGGAAGCCAGTCTCTGTTGGCAAATACGTATTATCTATAAACACGCACACAGACACAAAGGAATACAAAACTTAATTTGCAGTGGGAGCAGAATTCTACAAAATGCAAGGCATTTTTAATAAGTCTGTGATATTTTTACATACCCCCCCAGCAGCGAATAACTTCATAGAACCATAGAATTGCAGAGTTGGAAGGGACCCTGAGGATCATCTAGTCCAACCCCCTGCAATGCAGCTGTACCATATGGGGCTCAGACTGTAACTTTGGTGTTGTCCGCACCATGGTCTAAGCCAGGCATCCCCAACCTGCGGCCCTCCAGATGTTTTGGCCTACAACTCCCATGATCCCTAGCTAACAGGATCAGTGGTCAGGGATGATGGGAACTGTAATCCAAAACATCTGGAGGGCCGAAGGTTGGGGATGCCTGCTCTAAGCAGAATACTGTAAAAACCAACTAACACATTCCCAACAGCCGTCGTAGGCATCGTATCTTAATACCTGTAGTGGGAAAGAAACCCACAATCCCAATTAGGTCCATACTGAACAGAATCTAATTCGGTGATGCATTCCATGCTGGAGTCTCACTCTGAAGTTTTCTTTCTTGACCTCTGGTCACCTTCAGGTCAGCAGCTGACCATCCTGGGAGACAGAAAGAAGCTTCCTCAGGTTTCGCCACTTCCACGCTCTCATTGTAGTGGCAAAGAATCTGCTTTGCATGCAGAAAATTGCAGGTTCCATCCCTGGCATTTTGTGGTAGGGCTGGGAAAGAGCCCTGTCTGCAGCACTGGAGTGCTGCTGCTGCTGCTGCTAGTCAGTGTAGACAACACTAAGCTAGATGGACCAATAGTCTGACTCAAGTGTAGAAAGCTGCCTTATACCATGCCTGAGTTCTGTTGTGTTTGAGGGGTCATCAACCTTTCAGAGCCCATGAACCCATTTGCAATTTGGGTTTTTTTTGAATCTGGGGCATGTGCCAAGGGGCGTGTGTTGTTTCTCATCACACACACACGACAGACAGAGAGAAAGCATGTGTGTGCACTGCATACACACAACACACACTTTGCTTTTCTTTGGGTAAGGAAAACTGGCCCTCTTGAATTTACACAATTCTACACTGCCTCCCTCCTCTCTATATATCACCATCAAATTCAAGCATACATCGGGTAGACTGCACACAAAGAAAGGGGGGTAATCACAAAATACATTGCTCCAAGGCACAGATCCTCATGGATATTCATTCTCTTTATTTTTTTACAAAGGACAACTAAACCAGCAACAAATCACAGAATGCATCTGTGGACAAAGGTGACCTATGATTTGATGGTGCTTTTGAGGGCATCCCTTAAGAAAACATACGAGGATCCCTGGCTCAGATCCATGTCTTTGTGTCAAAGAAATGCTGGTCAGCACTGAATCTCTGATTTTTTTTACAAGTCACTCAAGATGGCCAGGCGCTGATGGGAGTTATAGTGCAAACTCTCCGACGAGCCCTAGATTGCTTTAAACCAACCAACCCTCAGAGTTCCGTTCAGCGTTCTGGGGTCTGAATAGGGTCCTTGAGATGCACCGTGTGGCAGCAACAAGTTCAACAAAACCAAAAGTCTGTTAATTTAACGCAGACTTTCACTTTAATATCTTCACCTTGTAAATCCAGCAACGCTGAACTGAACGCAACCGTAATTCATGCGGGCGGCTGGGCTGATGTCATAAACCATGACAGCCAAGAGGTTTATGCAGAGGGAGAAGAACCTTGAGAAATAAGGGAGAAAAGAGGGAGTTCTTCTGCAAGGCTCTCTCCTTTCTGGAAACAAAAGGGGGTTGAGGAGGGACTTGTTCCCTGCCTTGGCTAAAGGAGGAATCTGACAAGGCAGTCGGAGACAGAGCAGCTCTGAGCGGCTGCAGAGATGGCAGGAGACTCATCGAAACATCTCTGTCAGAAGTCAGGAGGATATTAAATTCCACCAGCAGTGACTATTTACAGCTTGTCAACCCAGCAATATCCTCTTATGCGTTAACAGTTACTTTCCAACAAAAATCTGTATTTGCTGTTCCCCCCGTAACATACGCCTTTCCTCGCACATTTTGTAAGCGTGCGTTCTCTCCCCCAAGTCACACCGTCAATTATATATTCCCCACCGCAGAAAAGTGTGTGTGTGTGCCCAAAATATATTTAAGGGCAAGCTCCTGAGGCCAAGTCTTGTTCTGGCTGTGTGTAAATACAGGCATGTTGTCGTTAAAACTATGGAACTCTCTGTTGCAGGAGGCAGCAATGGCCACCAACTTGGATGGCTGTAAAAGAGGATTTGATAAATTCATGGAGACGGCTTATCAACAGCTGCTGGCCTTCATGGCCATGCTCTGCCTTCAGAAGCAAGAAAGAGGGAGGGAGGGAGAGAGGGGTGTATGTGTAGAAGCCTCAGGCATCTGCATATCAACTGGCAGGCAGCCCCCACCCCTGCATGGTGGCCTATGAAGAACTGCAGCTCTTGGGCTGAAAAGAATCCCCACCAGCTGGGTATAGGGACAATAGGCCTGCGTTGTTTCTCCTCATTCACAGGTATACTGCTCCTGTATGTGGAGGCTCTGCTGAGCCATCCCAGACAGATCAGTGTCTGTTGATTGGGTTAGGCACTGTTTGTGGAGGTCAGGTTGTTCTCAAAGCTTCCTGGGTTTTGCAGTTAGATAAAAGGTGCTGGTTTCAGCTCTTCTCCCAAAATCAGCATGAGAAAGAAATTTAGAAAAGAGCCAAGAAGCTTGCACTACTGGAAGCTTGCATCCACCAAACCTTAGAAGTGGCTCAGGGCTGGCCCAAAGATTAGGCAGTGAGGCAGCTGCCTCAGCCAGCAAATGCTGGGAGGCAGCAAAAAGTGATGGAGAAGTACAGGGGCATTGACTAGCAGCTGGTTTTAATACAATGCTGGCAAGAAGACAGCTTCCTGCATCCCACTTGTGAACATCAGACTATCTTAGGAGGTGCAAGGCAGGCTGTATAGCATATACACACAGCTCTGTTCCCCTATACTTCTCCATCACTTTTTGCTGTCTCCCAGCACCTGCCGGCTGAGGCAGCTGTCCCACTCTGCCTAATCTTAGGGCCGGCCCCGAGCCCCTTCTAAGGTGGAACAGGAAGAGGGACAATGTGGAACAGGAAGAGGGCACCATCCCTCCAGGTAAGGAGAACCTTTGGCCTTCCAGATGTCGCTGAACTGTTGGCTTGCTGGGGCTTATGGGAGTTGTAGTTCAGCAAAAGTTGCCCACACAGGCCCTTGTCCTCAGCCACAGGCAACTGAAAAGGCTGGATAGAATGGGTTCTCTCCCACATTCTCTGGGTAATCAGAAACCAATTAGCCAGTGCAATGATGTGGCGAATAAGAACTTTTAAAGCTCTGCATCAACACAGTGGGAGGCAACAGGAAAATAAAGACCAGGGCTTGCAAAAATGAATAATGGGCAAAATGCTGGGGTTTTATTTAGCTATTTTATATATGCGAGGGGAAAGTCAGTGCCCAGGAATAGCTCCTTGCTTTTTTTAAAAAAATAAAAGAAACCTATTTTAAGCAACTGTAATGTGGTTTCAAAGAAACTTATTTTTAAGGAAATTAATTAGCTTCCTTAGGATTTTAATTACATCTCCGTAATACGGACAGTCTAATTATCCAATAAACCTATTTCCTACAATTGAAGATGATGACTGAAGAATACTGCATGACAGAACACCAACGAATCTCTTGCCCATCATTGCTCTCTCAATAAAAAAGTTCTGTGTTCTTTCTTTCTTTATATCCACCTACATGAAAGGGTTAGCTGCCTAAAGACATTTCACTGCTTAAGACACAGAACAAGTGTCAGACACACGTACACACAATATCCAATGTGAGTCACACTCAGAAGCCACTCTGGCCCACCGTCAGAGAAAGTTGGTGGGGAATCAAAAGTAGGGAGAGTGTTGTTGTGCTAAGATCCTGTTCTGGAGCTTCCCATTGAGGCATCTGGGTGGCCACTGTGAGAACAGGATGCTGGACTAGATATGGGGCAATGGCCTGATCTGACGTAAGTTCTTAATGGGTCTACTCAAAGTAGGACCAAGTTGAATATCACCCTCTGGATGAAGTACTTGACCCCACCAGTGGCCCATTCAGTCATGGGTGTGTCATCTTGGCTACATGCAGGAATGAGCCCCATCACCTCACTCTTCTTCTAGCTGAAGCTCCAAGGAAGATACAGCCAGCAAACTACCCCCCAACCCCATATACCGACTGCAGTCCTTATTCACTTTTGCAAGATTAAAAATAAAAGAGAGTGGAAAACAGAAGTGCCTTGTGCAACACTTCCTAATTCCTTTGCAAACTGAGCGACTCGGGTACATATAAAATAAGGCAGTTAGCTTTGATCAGCATTGGCAGACGTAAGTGGGTGTATCAGCAATATTTGACAAAGGGAGCTCAGCTCCCCAGAGCACAGAGATGTCATTAAGTCACAGAACAGGGGGGAAATCGCTACCAGATCCATAAATGATTACGCAGTGGCAGGATTCTGTCACCCCCCTTCAACACTGTTTGCAGAATTTGGTTTTCAAAACAGACCCAGGGGAGAAGAAAAATCCATTCGCACTTGGATGCGTAGGATAAAACTGCCCTTGAGAGGAAGGGTAAGAGGCAGATGGGCAGCGAGAGAATGTGGGCTGGCTCTTTCAGCACCATGGCATCTCTTCGCATGGCAAAGAACAAAATGGCAGGAAAGGAAGCTGTTCTTGCAACATCCAGTTCATCTAGGGACCTAAAATTTATCAGAACTATGATGGTCTCGGCTTTTTAAATAAGTTTCTAGTCCTTAATATGGAGGGATGGAAGGGTTGCAGTTCCAAAGGCAGGAACACATGCTTTGTGTAATGAAGATCCCATCGTTCTGCCCGGACACTGAGGTCCAGCTCCGAGGGCCTTCTGGCGGTTCCCTCATTGCGAGAAGCAAAGCTACAGGGAACCAGGCAGAGGGCCTTCTCGGTAGTGGCGCCCGCCCTGTGGAACGCCCTCCCAGCAGATGTCAAAGCGATAAATAACTACCTGACATTTAGAAGACATCTTAAGGCAGCCCTGTTCAGGGAAGTTTTTAATCTGTGATATTTTACTGTATTTTTTGTTTCTATGGAAGCCGCCCAGAGTGGCTGGGGAAACCCAGCCAGATGGGCGGGGTACAAATAATAAATTATTATTATTATTATATTTGATAACCAGCGTCACCAGGTGGGACTGGGAAAGACCACTGGCTGAAACTCTCAAGAGCTGCTGCCAGCCAGTGTAGGCCATGGGTGGGCAACCTTCTTTTAGGTCAAAGGTCATATTCCCTTGAAGGAAATTTGTGGGCTACCACAAGTGTAATAATAACAGCAGGAAGAGTAACAACAGGAACAGCTATTACATCCCACAAAAACCTCAGACCACCAACGCTGAATACAGTTATAGCAGCTGCACTGACTGCAAGTACATTTTCTTGCCCTCCCTAAACATTAGAAAGAGTAGCCTGGAGGTGGGGGGTGGGGGGAAAACCACGCTCCAGGAACAGATCTCTTCTGACCCATAAAAGGAGTCAAAATTATAACCCCGGCAACACATGAATCACTCTCTCGAAAAACAGGCTGGGCATTTCTCTTTGTACTTTTCCCAAGAGGTGATAAGGAAGACAGGAAAAGAAAATGATTCAGAGTCGCAGGGAAAACCCTGGACGCCAGTTTTACAAGATACGCTTCTGCTGCCTCCGACTGAAAAAAATTACCAAGTTAAAAACCCAAACCCCTCACTCACTTTCTGATCCCTTTTCACCCGAGGTTTATGCCAAGCCATGTACTTGTTTGAGCGGCTGAGCAAGGTTCAAACGCAGCAACGGCATGGTAAGGGAAGCAATTTCTGCAAGTCTGCAGATCAGGCACAGAGCAACAAGTGGACTCTACTGTGAACTCAAGCCAGGCCGGGGCAGGTCTGCAACATGCATTTCAAGCACACCCAAGACACATTAAAAGTACCCAACTTGCCCCAATGAGTCCTGGAAGCTGCAGTTTCCTAAGGCTGCTGGGAATTGTAGCTCTGCGAGGAATAACCTACAGTTCCCATAATTCTTTGGGGGAAGTCGGGTGCTGTAAATCTGCACTCCAGTGTGCTCCACTGTTGGACAGCTCTTACCGTCAGAAAGTTCTTCCTAATGTTTAGTTGGAATTCCCTTTCTCGTCATTTGGTCCTACCCTCTGGAGCAGCAGAAAACAAGCTTGCTCCATCTTCCATCTTCCTTCAGCTATCACCTCTCAGCCTTCTCTTCTCCAGGCTAAACATCCCCAACTCCCCCAACCTTAGTAATAACCTCAGGTCTGAAGAGTCCTTCTGTAGTCCAAACAGCATCACCTATACACAGGAGTACGGAGGAGGCAGCAAGTTAGGGCAGAGTGGAAACAGGTGATCTTTGGAGTTGGTGAAACAAACCAAAAGTCAATGAAGACTGAGCATGCCCTGTGGGTGTGGAATGCTGATGAATTACTGTATTGGAGAAGGGGAATAGGAAACCGAGGGGGGAATGGAATGGAACAGCTGGGATCCAGAACAGAAAGGACCACACTGCAGCATCTTGTTGCAGATCAAAAACCAAAATTTTAAACCCAAACCATTTTAATGAAGCTGTCTTTTTAAATCAAAAAGCACTTCAGAATCTCCCTACTCACTGCTCTCTATCAGATCTAACTAGGTTTCCCTTTTATCGCAGCTGAGTCAATTTCTTCTCCAAATCCCCTTTTCAAAGGCATTTGCCATTCACACCGTCTTATTTCGACTTCCTCTGGGGGGGAAAAAAAGGATTTGGAGGCCAGCAACACCACCAGCTCAGCGATGTCTAGATTAATTCACAACAACGGGGAGCCCCGACACTTTTTCTTTTGCACCCTCCCTCGAAAGTCAAGAGTTTCTGCAACACCATTTTCCTGGGTCAGCAGAATTTGCTGCCAGCCAACAGCTTACAGTCTTTTTTCTTTTCTTTTCTTTTTCCTTTTTCTTTTTTTAGCAAGTCTGGCCCACTGCCACAGGAGCGAAGTCAGCCCTTCTGCGTGCACAGAGAATACAGCAGGCAGACCAAAGGCTGCTTTGCACATTACGCATCAGCAAAACCGAGGGTGCATGTTGCATGTTTCGTGCGTGTGTATGTGTGTGTGTCAGAGGGGAATACAGCTAATCATGGCTCCCTGACAGGTGATTCAGGTGTTCCGGGAAACCTCAGAATGCCATGCATAATTCTGTCAAAACAGCACTGAGCTTTGAGCTTTGCAGGAAGGGGGGAAAGCTCATCCGCATCCCTCACAGAGAAAACCCAAAAATCTTCATCTGAACTTGAAAAACGATTTCTCGGTGGTGGTAGACAGACAGGGGGGGAAATGCTTTTAGCATGGGATGGAATGTCTTCCAAGCAATCGCCGTGTCCAAGGGCAGACCAAGCCCGTACAATTAAAGCCCATTCAATGCACACTTAAAGCATGTGACTTCCCTGGAAGAATCTCGGGAACTATTGTTTCCCCATGGCAGAGCTCAACTACAGTTCCCCAGAACTACTCAGATTGAAGTCATGGGCTTTAAATGTGCATTCAATGTGCTTTGGATCTGCCTGATCTGAATGTTGTTGTTCAGTCGTTTAGTCGTGTCCGACTCTTCGTGACCCCATGGACCAGAGCACGCCAGGCACTCCTGTCTTCCACTGCCTCCTGCAGTTTGGTCAAACTCATGCTGGTAACTTCGAGAACACTATCCAACCATCTCGTCCTCTGCCGTCCCCTTCTCCTTGTGCCCTCCATCTTTCCCAACATCAGGGTCTTTTCCAGGGAGTCTTCTCTTCCCATGAGGTGGCCAAAGTATTGGAGCCTCAGCTTCACGATCTGTGCTTCCAGTGAGCACTCAGGGCTGATTTCCTTAAGAATGGATACGTTTGATCTTCTTGCAGTCCATGGGACTCTCAAGAGTCTCCTCCAGCACCATAATTCAAAAGCATCAATTCTTCGGCGATCAGCCTTCTTTATGGTCCAGCTCTCACTTCCATACATCACTACTGGAAAAACCATAGTTTTTACTATATGGACCTTTGTTGGCAAGGTGATGTCTCTACTGATCTGATTAGAAGCAGTCAAAGCTGGGAAAGTCTCTAACATTCTGTGAACCTCTGCCACTGAACACTGTTTATTTCACTTGCACACAGCTTTACAGTATTATCGGTCAAGTGAAGCAAAAAAGAGGTGGCTTATTAACTAAGCAAAAGCCTAGAGGACAGGTAGTACAACCTGTGGCCCTTGGTCTAATTTCAAAAGCCACCTGTCCTCTCATTGGGCAGAGTGAGGCAGCTGAAGATGATGAATGCCAAAGTGCTAGATGGCAGAGCCTGCCCTGAGCCCCCTAAGTTATGCGACAACCACAACATACATTCGAAGCACTATTTTACCACTTTAAAGTGTCATGGCTTTCCCCAAAGCATCCTGGGTACTGTCATTTGTTAAAAGTGCTGGGAGCTGGGAGGAGACCCCTACCAGCTACCATTCCCAGAGTTCCCTGGGAAGAGGGCCTAACAGTTAAACCACTCTGGGAACATAATCTATCACCAAATATCGCCGGAACCGAATTTCCGGATAACCAATCTGTTTCGTTCAATGCTTCATCAGCCAATCTTGATCAATTCTTCATCAGCCAGACTTGTAAGAACTGATATGAGAAGGATGCAGTTCAATTTCTTAACAAGATGTAAGTAAATATAAACGCTGTAGAAAATATGCTCTGGATCAGTGCTTATATGATACTGTAGTTACTGATATTTGGTGACAGATTATGTAAATATTGAGCTTTTGAATTATTCTACCATGACTGGCGAAGAAGATCTAGAGACTTTGGTTGTAATTTCTGATCATTTGTATTAGTCAATACATAATGTTTAGTGCCATTGTTATTGGCCATTATGCTGTGTTATTTTGTTCAGCTTGAAGTGGTATGATAGCACCTTAGAGGTATAGTGTACACGTGGCCTTAGTTAGCTATCCTCACATGTGGCAGAAGGATGCTCTCTCCCTGCCACCAACCAATGTTGAAGTTAGGAATAGAGGAGAAACTCGATTCAGTTCGCTTTTAAAGGCAAGCCTACACAATTCACGCTTTCCGAAACAACACCCAAGCTGAGCACAACTATCCTTCAAAAGTTGCACTTAATTTGCACTGCAGTTCTCCAAGCAAGTAAGTAATGTGTACAAAAATGTATACACTAGGGTAAAGTGGGCGTAAGTGCATGCATCAGTGAAAATAACAATAAAAAATACTGTATATCTATGTCTATGGCAATATTTCATAGCAAAATATGTACAGCAGAATACACATTAAAATGCCAAAAAGTTTCATGAGGAACTTTAAAAAAACTTGAAACTGCAGCAGAATATGAATCATAGAATTGGAAGGGACCCTGAGGGTCATCCAGTCCAACCCCCTGCAGTGCAGGAATCTCAACACACGGTCCCCCATCCAATTTCAAACCATATCAGACTCTGCTTAGCTTTGCAAAGTTTGCTAGCAGTTTGCATAACAGGACTTAAGGTGTGGGAAATGAGGCACTGATGTTGACAGATACGCCCGTACCTGTTGGGGTAACATTTTGACCAGAAGCATTTTAAAAAACCAGGGGGCTTTTTCTCATGCTTTTCCCACACCCCTGTGGGCAGATGGACTAATGAGTGTTGTGGATTCCTTTGCAAAGCCTTAGAAAGGATTAACTCTTTATTTAAAAATACTTTCAGACCGCTGCTTATAATAAGGCAAAATAAAGCCATAACAGTTTTTCAAGGTTAAGACTCCAGACCAGTTCCAAAACAAGATTCAGCCAAATAACCTGCAAGCAAACTCCCAGGAATAAAGCAGAAAGTGGAGCTGGGCAGGGGAGAGACATGAAGGTCACAGAGGGAGTTTGCAAAGGTCTCCTGTGACAGAAACGAACCACCCAGCCCCTGGGACTGGCTGCCTCCCTGGATAAGATATTGGCAAACAAAGTGTGGGGGTGGGATGGCTGGGGCGGGGGCTGTACTCGGGGGCTGTACTGCTTAAGATTCATTGTTCTCATCACTAAACACTGAACCCCACCACAATAATTACATCAAAATTGATTAGTTTAAAAATGTCCACTTTAATTAATTTATTATAAAAACTTAGAGAACAGTTTCAGACAAGGTCTATTGCACCAAAGATTAAATGTCATTTACTTACAATCCTTTAAAAAAAGAAGGCAAGAAAAGTCAATTCCACCAAGAAATCCAGCCAGCCCAGAATCTATTTGAAGAAGGATCCAAACTGCTATTCCACACGTACTTAATCACCATACACACACACACACATCTATCTATCTATCTATCTATCTATCTATCATCTATCTATCTATCTAATGATATTGAACAGAATAAAAAGATAATGCAGATGGGCAAAATTTGCATAATATTTTCCAAGCAGACTGTATACATCCTTTGTGGACAGTTGGGGAAGGGGGGGAAGAGCCGGGAGGAGCACAGAGAGGAGTCCAGTGACCTTTTAAGCCATTAAAAATGCACAATATTTACGCAGAGTGCAAAGGTGGAACGTAGCAGAGGGAATACCCTTTGACCATTGTTTCGACACCTGGACTCAAGAGCACAGGATTCACTTCATAAGAAAGAAACTTCATCTCTGTTGGTTAGCCCCACCAACTCAATATATAGTAGTGGTGGGGTAAATGCCTCACCCCCCCCCCAAAAAAAATTAGTCATGCTAACAGACCATGTAAAGAAGCTGGTGGTCAAGATGCCTGGCAGAGTGGGGAATTAAATATGTTGGGTTAGTTTATAAGGGATTGAACCACGTAATTGACCAGGGACAGGGCCTAATTTGTGTTGGCACCACATACAGTGATGATACAGTCATAAGTAGGGTTGCCATGTTTCAAAAAGTAAAAACCAGGACACCACAAAACTTGAGGGTGTTTTTTAGGAAACCCCCCAAAAACCACCAAAAGAATGCAATTTTTCGATTGACTTGCCTAAGATCCAGGACAACGTGCCGACTTTTGGAAATTCCCCCCGGATGGCAATTCCGCCTTTGAAATCCCAGTAATGTCCAGAAAAATCTGGATGTATGGCAGGCCTTTTGAGAAAGACACTCCAGAGCACCAACATCACAACCTCAACTTGTGTTAGCAGGACCTCAGATGTCTCATCTCAGGAAAGCTCACTACAAAGTCTATGAATAGCTGCCCTTTGACTATGTGACACTCTCAGAGCTCCGTAGAAATACCAAGGGAAAGTGGAGCTTTCCTGGCCATGGGACACTTTATTGTGTGATGTTGCTGTTTTGTATACCCTGTTGGCACCCTGTTGGGGTGACGCAGGAGTACGCATACCCCTAAACATTTTGTGAATCTAAGTTTGGCCTCATTGAGGGGCAGTATTTCAATGTGAGTAGGAAAATGAAAGCACCCCTAAACAATTTTTTAAGGAAAAAAGGATTGCCTGTTGGAATCCGCCCAGAGTGGCTGGGGCAACCCGGTCAGATGGGTGGGGTAAATAAATTATTCTCCTTATTAATTATTATGGGGTTCTGCAATCATTTCAGTGGAAAGTAGGCCCTGTGTACTCAAGAGCTTAATGCAGAAAGAATGGGGAAGTTCTTGGCAGGCTGGTTGAGGCTTAGTCTGTGTGTGTACCAGGTTCTCCTCAGACCTGTGGCAGAAGAACTCACTCAGGTCACATATCCACACCATCTATTTAAGGCACACAGCTTCCCCCCAAAGATTCCTGGGAACTGTAGTTTGTGAAGGATGCTGGGAACTGTAGTTCTGCAAGGAATAAACTACGTTTCCCAGGATTCTTTGAGGCACCATGTTCTTTAGATGTTTATTAAATGTGCTGTAAATGTATGGCACGGATATGATCTCCCTCTAAGCAAAGATTCCTGGAAAAGTGAAGATCTCAAGGCGTGTGGTTTTTAACTTGGTCAATCCCCCCCCCCACACACATATTCTTCTCCCTGGAGACACATCAGGAGCAGAAAACAAGTCATTTGGCTTCATCCATGTGCTTGAATGTGGCCCAGCAATCTGCTCTCAATTAGGGAGGTTTGACTGCGCACGACCCACCAGGAGTGCCGAGACTCTCCATTGAAAAGAAAAAAAGGGAGGGAAGAGTCTTGAGCCTCATCATGCGAGCGCAAGTTTATTCATTTTCTTGTTTATATGCAGGAAAGCGTGGTGAGCAAACGAAGAAGAAAAAGCCCTCTGTTGGGTGCATAAAAGAACTGCCGAGCCGTTGAGTCAAAAAAAGGCTCGGGCCGACGCAGAGGCCGTTAATAGCCGCCCCTGCCAGGAGGAGACATTCCTAGCATTTGTGTCGGGTTTTGTTCTCTGGTTCCTACTCCACACTTTAAAAGGAAGCCAAAGGCTAAATGCGGGTGCTGGTAGTAGAGATTCAATAGCCTGCAATTCGTGCCATGGCATTATGCACTCTGCTAAGAGAGAGAGAGAAAGCCAGGCTGAAAAGAATACAAGGTTCTTTGCAAGAGAACATTCCCCGAGAAATGGAGCGCTTGAAATTTGCGAGGTCCACATGGCTGGCCCAGAAGCCGGAGGCTGTGTATACAACAGTCAACCAGGCTTTCACTGGGATTCCTGAGCAATGCAATATGATGACCGTCTAACACCGCGACTTCTTCATCCAGGTAGAGTGGTACCTTGGTACTTGAACAGTTTTGCTCCTGAACAAATCAGCTCCCAAACGCCACAAATCTGGAAGTGTTCCGGTTTGTGAACATTTTTCGGAAGCTGAACATCCGACGCGGCTTCTGTGGCTTCCAATTGAGTGCAGGAAGCTCCTGCAGCCCATCAGAAGCCGCGCCTTGGTTTTCGAACCGTTTCAGGGGTCAAACGGACTCCCAGAACGGATTAAGTTCGAGAACCAAGGTACCACTGTAGTGTGCAGAGGAAGGCAACCAAAATGAAAAGCGGTCATTTTGGAAACCAAGCCTTATGAGGAACATTTGAGGGAGTTGTGTATGTTCAGCCTGCAGAAGAGAAAACTGAGAGGCGATACCACAGTCATCTTCAAATATCTGAAGGGCTGCCACGAGGATGATGGGGCAAACTTCTGCTGCCCCAGAGGGCAGGACCCAAACCAATGGCTTCAAGTTACAGGAAAGGAGATTCCGGCTAAACATCAGGAAGAGCTTTCTGACAGTAAGAGCTGCTTGACAGTGGAACGGTCTCCCTCGGGAGGTTGTGAAATCTCCTTCCGTGGAGGTTTTCAAGCAGAGGTTGGATGGTCATCTGTCATGGGTGTTTTAGCTGAGATCACTGCAGGGGGCTGGACTAGATGACCCCCAAGGTCCCTTCCAACTCTACATTTCTATGATTCCGTAGTGTCAAACCACGCTAGAGCTTACTTTCCACAATGTCACTTATTCCACGTGGAAGCTGGTGGCATAACGAAAGCTTTAGCATTCAAAGCAGAAGCAGGTGGCACTTTTCGAACTGAGGGCCTCATTTTGCCCTGAGGGAAAAGTGGGTGGAGAAACAAATGAACATTTCATCTTCATACAGTGAGCTGGTTTCTGCACACACAGACAGTCTGTTCTCTGCATTACCAGAGTCTAAGAGACACATTTCATACTCAAGGAGAGAGGGAGGAGTAGAGCTGGTGAGGGGTGTGGCCAGGAGAGTGGGTGTGGTCAAGGAGGGGAGTGGCCTAGGAAGAGACCCAAGACCCAGAGAGAGAGAGAGAGCTGGAGGTCCATATTTTGGTCCCCCACTTGTACATTAAAGGAGGAGGAGAGCTTGTGTGATTTCCAGTCCTTAGGAATGCAAGGAGACTGCAAAAGCCACTCAAGTGGGCTTGAGAAAGGTTGGTGGTGGTGGTATGCAGAGCCAGTGTGGTGTAGTGGTTAAGAGCGGTAGACTCATAATCTGGGGAACCGGGTTCGCGTCCCCGCTCCTCCACATGCAGCTGCCGGGTGACCTTGGGCCAGTCACACTTCTTTGAAGTCTCTCAGCCCCACTCACCTCACAGAGTGTTTGTTGTGGGGGAGGAAGGGAAAGGAGAATGTTAGCCACTTTCAGACTCCTTCGGGTAGTGATAAAGCGGGATATCAAATCCAAACTCTTCTTGTTCTTCTTCTTCTTCTTCTTCACTAACCTTCCTCAAGCTGATGCCCGCCAGGTGTTATGGACTCCAACTCCCATACCCCACAACCAACACAACCATTTAGTCCAAAGCATATGGAGGGGAGCAGGCTGGGAGACATCAGGGTGTATCTCACTGCATTCATGGCTTGTTGCCATTTACAAGCTATACTGAGGTGGGGGGATTTGTACATAAGAATTTTCCCTTAGAAAAAGACAGGGTTCACATCTCCAACCTTTTTTTGGTCCAGGGGCACATTTGGAAATTGGGGGGGGGGGAGGAGTTGGAACCCTGCTGTGGGTACCACCACAAAATGGCTGCCAGAAAGGGCCAGCCAAATCTCAGAAATGCTGCCAAGATCACCCGCCTTGTCACAGGAAGATCAGGGCTCAAATACCCACCTGGCCGTGAAGTTCTCTGAGTGACCTTGGGTCAATCATTCATTCTCAGTCTAATCTACCTCACAGGGTTGTTGGGGAGGAGAAGTATGAGCTTCTTGGAGGAAAGATGGGATATACATGTAGTAAATAAATGTTGGGTCTGAGCCTCAGATACTGACCTGCACATTAGTGCACACAGACCCCAAAAAGGCACCCATTTCACAGAAGGAAAATAGCCGATGCTCCAAGAAACACATCCATCACCATGCAAAGCCACACACACATGAAAACCCCTAACTGAACTGGCTCAATCACACCCCAAGATTAATTTCATTTTTATTTATTCAGGAAGCAGGGGATTCAAACCCTGCTTTCCCAGGTCATAGTGAGACACGCTAACCACTACACCACACTGGCAGGGGTCTTCCCTGGGTGCCAAAAGGAGCTCTGGTGGCACCTCAGGGCCCACAGGTGCTGTGCTGGCCTGAACAGTTAGGGAACAAAGAGGCACTCTCTGGGCAGGCTTGAGTGCTTACATGGCTGAGCGGCCAAGTCCCCAACACACACACAAAAACTGTTGACAGCAGTTCAATGTTCATTGTCAACAGCCACACTTAGGAAGCTGAATTTAAATAATGTGCAGCGGAGAGAGGAGAACGCAAGGATAATTAAGGTGGGAGAATATATAGGAGACCTGGTTAACCTGAAGAGCAATTAAGAGCTGACTCAGGAGGAACGAAATAATAAAGGGAGAGAGGGGGTTGATGACTCCAGGAGTTCCTGGGCCTCTGACCAACTTCTGCAAGAAAATTCAGCCCTGGAAGCTGAAGGAGGAAGTGGGCAGATATATCAGTAGGAGTAAGGGTGACTCCAAAGATTCCTCCTATTCTCCATGAATGAATGAGAAAATAAATTGCATTAGAATACCATCAAGGGAGAGAGAACATTTTGGTGGAGCACAAGGTGGGGCACAGGGTTTTCGTCTTGCTTGCCTTACTTTTGAGGTGGCAATGGGGTGTTTTTGTGACTGTTATTTCTTTCATCCACACCAGGGGTCTGCCTTCCTAGGTGCCCACACTTCAATTAAAGCCCAGGGGAAGAGATCATGTGATTACTCCTGCTTGCTGGTTTCCCACAAGCTTCTGGTTGGCCACTGTGAGGACAGGATCTAAACTAGGTGGGCCACTGGCCTGATTGATGCCAACTCTTCTGACATTCTCACTCCTGCCTTGGGGCTTTTTTCAGGTCAGGAAGTGCAGGCAGACAGGGAGCCTCTGTCCAGTGTAGAAGACACTGAGTGGGTGGACCAATTCGTATACGAGAGCTTCCTAAATCCCTGTGCCAGGTTCTATCTTGGATACTTATCTGAGGAAGAGCTGTAGCTCAGTGGTAGAGCATCAGCTTTGAATGCAGAAGGTCGCAGGTTCAATCCTCAGCATCTCCAGGTAGGGCTGGGGGAACGTCCCCTGCCTGAACCCCCAGAGAGCCTCTCTCAATCAGTGTAAACAATGTGGGGCTAGATGGACCCATGGTCTGATGTGGGATAATGTAGCTTTCTGTACAATTCCAGTAGGTAAAGGGTAAAGGGACCCCTGACCATTAGGCCCAGTCTGGGGTTGTGGCGCTCATCTCGCTTTATTGGCCGAGGGAGCCGGTGTACAGCTTTCGGGTCATGTGGCCAGCATGACGAAGCCACTTCTGGAGAACCAGAGCAGCGCACAGAAACGCTGTTTACCTTCCCACCGGAGCGATACCTGTTTATCTACTTGCACTTTGAGGTGCTTTCGAGCTGCTAGGTTGGCAGGAGCAGGGACCAAGCACGGGAGCTCACCCCGTTGTGGGGATTCGAACCACGACGTTCTGATCGGCAAGTCCTAGGCTCTGTGGTTTAACCCACAGCGCCACCCGCGTCCTACAATTCCTGTACTAGAGAACAAACTCTGACTCTGTTGGATGGGAGAGAGTTTACAGATCTGGAACCAAAGAGAATTCCCCTTTTCTTCCTGCCCCCCCCCCGGTGTTTTCCTCCCGTTTTCATTTGGAGTGGGTTATATTTAAACACCAAGCTGCAAACAGTGCAGAAAATATAAAAGTCTAAATTGGCTTTGCAGCGGGACTGCCGGCACCTCCTTGCCAATGGCTTGACCGCTTGCGACCCTAATGGCTACAGTCAACAATCAGCACTCTCTCATTAATCACTGCTAATTAACTTCATTGATTCTCAAGGCCAGGAATACCAGCACACGCGGTCCACGAGCAGCAATTTTATTACATAAAATAATGCGGCCTCCTCGAAATAGCTTTAGGGAATAGGTGCTTTGTTGGTGCCGCTGAAAGATGGAAAAACAAAATAGGCAGAAGGCTACTTTGCTTTGGAGTTGAAATCTTTAAAAAGGGGTTGAGCTTCTGTTGATTGAAAGCTGGCATGCGGCAAAAGGTCCGTGGCAGAGCATCTGCTTCACATGCAGAAGGTCCCAGGTTCAAATCCCAACATCTCCCCATAGGGCTAGGAGAAAAACTACTGCCCATCCGAGTAGGCAGTACTGAGCTCAATGGAACAATGGGCTGATGGGGTATAAGCCAGCTTCCTATGTCCCAAACTGCTGGAAAGCACTCAGAGATAGGGCACCTGTTTTGCATGCAGAAGGTACTGGTTTCAATCCCTGGCATCTCCAGGAAGGGCTACAAAATACCCCCCCCCCTTTCTGAAACCCTGGAAAGGCACTGCAATTCAGTATGGACCAGTCCAGCCCTACCTGGTGACCTCCAGCTGTTTTGCATTACAACACCCTGACAAATGAGTGTGCTGCCCAGGGCAGTTGTAGTCTAGGCTGGGCGATATCTGGTTTTTCAGCATTGTGATATATCACCAGCTAAACATTTTGATAGGGGACGCGGGTGGCGCTGTGGTCTAAACCACACAGCCTAGGGCTTGCTAATAGGAAGGTTGGCAGTTCAAATCCCCGTGATGGGGTGAGCTCCCGTTGCTGGGTCCCTGCTCCTGCCAACCTAGCAGTTTGAAAGCACATCAAGTGCAAGTAGATAAATAGGTACCGCTCCAGTGGGAAGGTAAACGGCATTTCTGTGCGCTGCTCTGGTTCGCCAGAAGTGGCTTAGTCGTGCTGGCCACATGATCTGGAAGCTGTCTGCAGACAAATGACGGCTCCCTCCGCCTAAAGAGCAAGACTCCGCAACCCCAGAGTCGTCCACGACTGGACCTAATGGTCAAGGGTCCCTTTACCTCTAAACATTGTGATATACCAATATATCACAATACCTGAAATAAGATTGGAGCTATGTAGAGGCATTGGTTGGCTTCACGGTTTTTCCTGCATGGTGATTTTTGCTGGCGTCTGCTCTTGTGATCTGCTGCCCCCTGTATGAGGCAAGGAAGAGCTGAGCCAGCAGAGTTAACAGGGGCTGCAGGAATCGAGAGAAGCATTGGTTGGCTGCATGGTTTTTCCTACATTGTGATTTTTGCATAGCACACACATCACGATTCGCAATATATTGCCTGGTCAGAAATTCTGAAATTGATACAAAAATATGGACTTCAAACCGGTTTTGGGCGATGTATTGATATATTGCCCAGCCCTATCATAATCCCAAACATCAGTCTGTGCAGAAGGAAGGCTGCTGTCAATAACATTAAGCTAGACAGATTACTGTTCCAACTGGGCTTAAGGCAGATTCCTATGCTCCTGCTTCTCTGCACATCTCAATGGGTCTGTTGTTACAGATGGCTACACGGTCCATAGCCAACCTAACATAGGACACTTTCAAACAGCTGGAATGGATTCCAGCCACAAAGTGAGGAAGTAAACCCTGAATCATGTAAAACCAGCCTCACAGGGGCCACACGGAAGTCCCTTGGCTAACCCCCTGCTTGGAGCGGTCGTTTTCAGAGGTGTGAACTCTGCCCCAGATGCATTCCTGAAGCTTTTCCAAAAGTCCCCAGACAGCCATGCTTTTCCGCTGCAAACAAGAGGATCATTCACCGGAACGCACAAAAAAGGCTCAGAGGAGACGCTGCAGTTGGGGGAGGCCAAAAAGGCAGCTAATGAAGAGCCCAATCGGCAAAGGCTCCCGAGATCAAAAGCAGCCCATTTGGGAAGGCAACATTCATCGCTCTGTCCTGCCACTTCCTGCTTCCCATCTTCAGGGAGCACAATAGACAAATCGGCCTTTTCACCACGAGCTGCGGCTGCTCTGGCGCATTAATGTGCAGCCATCGAGCATCGCCGGCTCTCGCTCAGGGCCGTGGCTGGAGAGAGGCAAAGTTGCTGTGAAGCATGAATTGCGACCAATGCAAGATCAGCAAGCTGCCCCCCACTGCCACCCAGAAGTGAGAACCCTGAACTGTAAAACTGAACCCTAGTCCCCTTATTGCCACTTGCCTTTAGACTATCAGCCTGCATCTACCCTTTTATGGCAGGCATGGGGTGAGGTTTTGGGGAGGGACTTGGGCATGATGCTCCAGAAGGCTTGCTAAATTTCAAAAAATGAAAATCCGAACGCAAAAGTTGCTGAGCATTTTTTGGAGGGCCAAGTGGTGTTTTGTGACTGTGAAAACGTCTGAATTTTCCTGGACATTTCAGCGTTGCCCAGATGCTGTTTACTAGCACCAAATACCGGCGATGTCTTCAAAATTCTGGACATTGGCAACCCCAGCTCCAGCCACATCTCCCCACCTTCCAACCCCTTCTCTGTTCATATGTCCACACACAAAGCCATAGAATTGATTCATCAGTCCAATCCTCATCGCTTAGAAAAAGGAGCTGTCCATGGTCCTAACTGACTGACTACAGCAATGTGGGAAAAAGGAAACCAAAGGATGGATTTCATGTAAACTTGAGAGATCCATGAACATCTTCCACTGAGCTCTGTTGAGAAGTTCTGGCTCCTTCACCTGTATACCCATGCAGGAAGCCAATCAGTGGCAGTTCAACCACCTGTAATTGACAAAGTCCCTTTCCACCATCAGAGACAACTCGCAGCTGGTGAGACTCCTCTGTGCTAATATAAAAAAGCATTCTGTCCATGCACAAAAGGGCCCTTATTTGGGCTTACTTCACATACCAGAGCCCAAAGGCCTGATATATCAGAGCTGTGCTTTACACTCAGTTTAATCTTTGCAACAGAGCAAGGGAGTCGTTTTTCTTCTTTTTTCCCAAAGTGACGTTTGCAAGACCTGAAGTCAGTTTAACAAGGGCTTTAATATTCCCATTTAAATATAATTTCCTTTTCCAATGGAGACAGCACCAAGGCTCCCCGCAACGCCTGGGCGATGGATACTCTCTCATCTGTAACAGATCCCCACACAAGGTCATGATTTGGAGTGATCCTAAAAGAGGTTAAATGAGAGCTAAAATATTGCAAGAGAGAGATTAATAGGGAGGCATAACGAGACAGAACAAGTGCAGAAACAGGCAGAAGTGTAAGAGGTCCAAGGAGATTTATTCTCTTTTATCATTGCCCTTCATCCAAATTGCTCTGGATGAAATGCATAGCGCTTAACATATAAAGGCCTGAATCAACTCAGGACTTGGTTACCAGAAAAGTCACCTGCCCCTGTATCATAAAGGTGTGCAGGAGGACCCAGGTACAGTCATAGCATCTCCAAATAGGGCTGGGAAGGACTCCCTGCCTGAAACCCTGGAAAGCTGCTGCCAGCCAGGGCCGACAATACTGAGATAGATGGACCCATCATCTGGCTGAGTATAAGGCAGCTTTCCTATTTTACATTCAGTCATAAGCCTAGCCCTGCCTTCTCCAGACAGATACACACATACACACACACCCCACACAGGGAGCATAGGAAAATAGTCTGCAGATGGCCTCCGCCATGCGCAAAGCAACAACCATCAGACTAGGACCTGGGAGACCAGGGTTCAAATTCCCACTAAGGTAGGACCTTGGGCCAGTCACAGCCTCTCCGCCTAACCTACTTCATAGGGTTGTTGTGGGGATTAAATATGGAGGGGTCAGAACCATGAATGCCACCCTGAGATGCCTGGAGAAATAGGAGGGATGTAAATGCATTCAATAAATAAATTTTTCACACCCTGGATTTCCTCGACATAGAAACACAAGACACTGCCTTAGGCCAAGTCAGGCCATCAGTCCATCTAGCTCAGCACTGTCTGCACTGACTGGTACTCTTGGGCTTTCAGATAAGGAGCTGCTCCCTGCTCTAGCTGGAGATGCTGCCAGAGATTGAACCCCGGACCTTCTGCATGCAAAGCAAGGGCTCTCCTGTGGCCCTTCCCCAACCCATCAGATTGGACCCTGGTTGACATGTAAAGTAAAGGTAAAGGGACCCCTGACCATTAGGTCCAGTTGTGACCGACTCTGGGGTTGCGGCGCTCATCTTGCTTTATTGGGCAAGGGAGCCGGTGTACAGCTTCCGCGTCATGTGGCCAGCATGACTAAGCCGCTTCTGGTGAACCAGAGCAGAACACGGAAACGCCGTTTACCTTCCCGCCAGAGTGGTACCTATTTATCTACTTGCACTTTGACGTGCTTTTGAACTGCTAGGTTGGCAGGAGCAGGGACCGAGCAACGGGAGCTCACCCCGTCACGGGGATTCGAACCGCCGACCTTCTGATCGGCAAGTCCTAGGCTCTGTGGTTTAACCCACAGTGCCACCCGCATCCCCAAATGTATGGTAAGGACCTGTATATTGTATTATCTGCAAGGGGGGAAAATGAATGATTGGCAAGTTCTAGGCTCTGTGGTTTAACCCACAGCGCCACCCGTGTCCCTTTGGTTGACATGTATGAATCCCCCAAATCTGTTTTCTTACATATATAGAATGTTCACCTCTTAAGGAGCTTTTTAGAAATGTATTAAATGGTTTTAAATATGTAAGACCAAGCGTCACACCCTGGTCTTTCCTATCACTAAAATCAGTGCTAGGCTTCAGGTGGAATTGGCTTGCTTTGCCCATATTGAGCCAAGCATTACTGTATTTGTCCGAAACCCGCCTCTAATATTTCCCCAACACAGTTCTGCTTAGGATAAATTGACAGAAGATGACGCAGGTTGTTTTCAAACACCAAGTGATGCTCTCTTGGCTTGGCAAGGCACAGACATCTTTGGTGACTCAATCTGCAGTGAAGAACAAGTGGTGTGTCTCCCCCCCCCCCGCCCAAGTTGGCAGGCTGTCCCGGAGAAGAAATCCAGGATTCTTTGCCACCCAAAAGGAAAGTCAATATCTTTAATGCTTTAGACCCGCTCCAGCAAAAACAGAGCAGCCCAAAGGGAAGTCAAAGTTGCATCAATTACAAGGAAGACAGTGCAAGTTCATGAACAGAAACAAATGGAACAAAAGTGGTTCGTTTGTGCTGGATTGAGCTCACTTGCTATGAAGTTGTTATTATTACTTGCATTTATATCTCACCTTTTTCTCCAAGCAGCTCAAGGCAGTGTATATGGTTTTAATCTCCACAACAACCCTGTGAGGTAGGGTTTATGATGCAAGATAGCAAGTGGCCCAAGGCCACCCTGTGAATTTCATGGCCAAATGAGGATTTGAACCCTGGTCTTCCAGGTCCTAGTCTGAAGCTCTAGCCACTACGCCACACAGCCTTTCAAGCTGTACCTCACAGCCCAACACCACCTGCTTTCAACATCCTACACAAGATGCCTTGATTTTTAAAAAGCAACACAGCACTAGAATGCTTCCACGCCAGCATTATATAGGAACACAGGAAGTTGCCTTAAGTCAGACTGTTGGGTCATCTAGCTCAGTCCTGCTGATCCTGACTGGCAGCAACTCTCCAGGTTTCTGAAAGGGATGTTCCCAGCTCCATCTGGAGATCCCAGAGAATGGGACCTTCTGCGTGCAAAGCACTACAACTGCAGCTCATGATGTAAAAATGAAGATAGATCTCTGGCCTCCGGGTTCTGAGCAAAGGGGTGATGAGCATAAAAAGCTGTTCTATACAGTCAAACCATTGCCTCACCTGGTTCAATATCGTCTACACTGACCGAAACCTTGGAAAGCTGCTAGCAGGCACTACCTGGAGATGCAGGGGAATGAATCTGGGACCTTCTGCATGCAAAGCAGCCGCACCTGCCACTGACCATGGTGCTGATTGTCAGAGGAGTGCTCTTCCTATGTGCAGGTTTCCTGCAGAACCCATCTAACAAGCAACAGGAATGGTCATTGCCTTCATGTCCAGCTGGTGAGCTACAGAGAGGCATTTGATTGGCTACCAATGTCCCCTCCTTTTCTTCCAGTGTGGCCCTTTCCACATTCAAAGGCGCAGCTTCGTACCAACTCAGAATCGCTGAGGCCATGCACCAGAAGCCTGTTTTCTTCCACAGCTCTCAAAATATGTATTCTTACTGTTCTTAAGTGGTTTATTATGACCAATTGTTTATCTGCATAACTACTGGGACGGGGGCGGGGGGAAGACAGAATGCTGAGCATCTTCTATCAGAAGCATTGATCTTGCAAAGCCCCCAGAGAGAAATACAATTAACCATAACAGAAGGAACGAACTCTGGCTGTTGACTGATGAGTTGCTGTATTAAGACACCCGGTTCAATTAAGCTAAGAGCTTTCTTTCATTCTTGCAGTGATGGTTCCTAAAGCAAAACAGAACAGCAGCAACAGAAAAAAGCCCTCTGCATTACAATGAAACCAATGTTTAAAAGTGTACCGAAATGGTCCAAAGTAGCAAGGAGTATTTTAATGTGAGGTTCTAAGCAACTCAGTTTCTGCTAATGTACCCTTGCTGCAGAATATGACGGGCTGTCAACATAAAGATTTAATTTAGCATTGTTGCCTTGGCACTGTAACTAAACAACAAGGCATATAAAACTGTGGCAAATAAACAGTGGGCCAGAACCTCTCAGAGAAAAAATGGCTCATTAAACACAATCTATAGAACTAAAATGCTGGTGTCAAATGGTACGAAATTCCAGTCTCCAGCAGGGAACCTGAAACTGGATTGTCACATTGCAAGATTTTCATGGGGAAGCCACAGTTTATCGCTCTAAATGGGCCCGTGAAGAAAGAGGTGTGTGGAATCTAGGTTTCTACTCCTTGTGGGGTTCTAAAATGCATGACAATACTCAGAAGAAGGGGGTGTCTAGTTTTTTAGGGTTTCTTCATAGCCATAAGTAGAGCAAGCAACTAAAAGAAGCAAAATTATTCACATGCACAAAACCCACAGACTTACAGAATGTAAGAGCATTGCTGGATGAGGCCAGTGACCCAACTGGTCAAGCATCCTGTTCTGGGAAACCTGCAAATAGGACCCAAGCATAAAAGCATTCTGCATCCCTGTGGTTTCCAGCAGCTGGTGTACAGAAGCACACTGCCTGACAGCAGATGCAGCGCATAGCCATTGTGGCTAGTGGCCACTGATAGCCTTCTCCTCCTTTATGGATTTGTTTAATCTTCTTTTAAAGCCATCCAGGCTGGAGGGCATCACTGCCCCCTGTGGCAGTGAGTTCCAGAGTTCAACTACGCACTGCACAAATAACTGATCTTTATCCTAAATCTCCCAACATTCAGCCTCCCTAAATGTCACTGAGTTCTAGTGTCATGAGACAGCTTTGCACGATTCATTCCAGTTGCATGATTAGCCACCTTCAGGTGAAGAACTGGGCCTGAAAAACATTTCAGCTGGAGACCTGTGCCCTCATTTGTGACTCATCCTCATCCCTATCCCTGACCACTAGCTAGGGGCGATGGGAGTTGTAGTCCCAAAACAGCTGGATGGCCCAGTTTGGCCATAGAGTTGGATTATGACCTGGGAGACCAGGGTTTGAATCATCACTCAGTTATGGAGCTCGCTGGGTGTCCTTGGGCCAGTCCCTGCCTCTCATCCTAATCTACCTCACAGGATTGCTGTGAGGATGAAATGGGGAAGAAGGAGGACAGGGTATGCCACCTTGATGTCCTTGGAAGAAAAGGTAGCATAGAAATGTGATGGATGGATGGATGAATGAATGTGTATTGGGGGTTCTTGAGCCCCAAAATGATAAATTAGTTTCCCCAATAATTTTTGAGGCTGGTCACTAAGAAACAACTTCTAACTGAAATAATTAAGAAAAAGGAAATTGTGACTGTCAATTAGTGTGCTTTGATTTCTGCTACAGTGATTTGGGGCTGGGGGTCAGCAGTATCAGGATATGGGGGAGATCCTATACCCAGCCTGCCTCAGAATGCCCAGGTCCCAGCAGGAGAGCACTTGGTTCAAAGACAAGCCACTGAGCTCTGGACAAAGCCTCTTGTGTTGACCTCAACTCCTCAGCTTGAGATCTTGGTGTTTCTTACATAGCCACCAGTGTAGGAGGATAGACACCAGTGTAGGAGGGAGAAAACATGCCCCCATTGACCCAAACCTCCTCCCCACTTAATAGCCCACTGCTTATATTTTTAGTGCAAAGACTAAGATCAGGGCTTCATTTTCAAAAAAAAAAAAAAAGCAGCCAGGCGCCTTAACAAGACCAAATAATGCATTTTTCATCACTAGGAATATTCAAGAACTTAAATTTCCTGTGTACAAATTAGCTTTTAAATAGCAGGTTCATTCCTCTGCTGATCTCATTTGGAACCTGGATACAGAGCCTGGATTTCAAAGTGCATGAAAGGCCTCCTATGGTAAATTAGCCTCCCTGATGCTTTTCAAGCCGGTCGCTAATAAACTACTCCTAATTGGCACCGTTGAAAAATGGATTCGGGAATGGCAATTAGGTTGCTTTGATTTCTTCCGTGGCAATCTTGGGGATCAACGAGGGGTGGGGGGGAACCAGAGGGCTGGAAAAAGCCAGAGTGGAAGACAATAATTAAGACGACACACTGTAGATGCACTTTGAGTGCCCAGCAATCTTCTTTCGCTAGGGAAGGGACCGCAGCTCGGTTGGTAGCACAGGTGCTCAGCATATATAAAAGCTCCACGTTTCATCCCCAGCATTTCCAATATAAAGAGCAGGGGGAAAGACTGTGGAGGAAGCTGCAGCCTGTCAGGAATAAGCAAAAGGGCACTCAAACAAAACCAAGCCTGGCTATAAGGCAGCTTCAATGCTCATTGGCTCTTGGCAGCAATACACAATATGCCAGCCTCTGCCAACCTGGTGCCTCCCGCTTGCTTTTAACCACAAATAGCCAGACAGCTCACAGGAGCAGGTTACTGGCAACATGTTAATCCTCCGCTGAGAAGCAGACTAGCGGTCCAGGGTTGTGGGGAATCAAAGACCCATTTCTATTCGGTGTTCGAAACTAGCCAAGTGCCAGGCACATTTTGCACCTAGCTTTCAAGCCCTTGCATCCAATCAAAGATGCCTGGGACTAGGATGGCACCTGATATCTCCACCATCTGGGGATCATTGGATCTGGACTGCTTTCACACAGTAATAACGCCATCCTGTAGAATTCTTTCAGTTATATTTTATCGGCACAATCAGAATGAATTTCAGGAGCCAAGATGCTTCTTCTGCACAGACTGAGCAGGAGCAGTCACCATTACGAAAAAGAGGTCGAAATGGGCCAATACATATGTGGACTGTCCCTGGATCAAGAGACTTTTCTTAAGTTCTCAAAACACTTAACCTAGCTCAAGGTTGTCATCTGAACTAGCCAGATGTTTAACTGGGAATCATTCACAGCCAGTCCATCATTTGAAAAATAAGACTTTGGAGTCGTCTTGCCCCCAAAATGGCATCTAGACATTCCATTTTGGCAACTGAATTTAAGGAGCCATTTGGCACCTAGCTTATATATGAGTTTCTAATGCTGTTCCTACTTCTGCAGCTGGATCTCCAGCACCCAAGAGCTGCCCAAACAGCATGAAAGGGGACCACTGCGTGGTCGGAAGTGAAGCACTTAGGAACACCAGAATACACAAGCTGCTTCCTTTTCAAGAGAACGATACACAAGTTCTGCTATGCACTCCAAAAGAAGATAAACCCTCCTGATCCATTTTTTTTACATCTAGCTGAAAGACAACACATGGAGATCTGCACTAATCATTGTGATGAATCCCTAATTATTGTTGCATAATCTTAAAAAAATATGTGAAATCTTAGAAGTGCATAGCTACAACTATGATGGACTTCTGACTTCGTCACTCTACGACGGCTCCTGAGAGCAGAAATTCTGCTACCAGGTCACGTCCAAGGTTCTTCACAAAGCCCTACACAATTTAATTCACAAAGCCCTTAAGATTCTTTGTGCTCCTCCTTATGAGCTCAGAGGCCTTCTGATGGCAAGTCTTGGGGGTTTGCCACACCCCTGATATTCAGCAAACCTTTGCCAAGGACCAAGCCTTTAGTGTGGCAGGCAGCCTGTGGAACTCCTTGCCAACAGAGGTTTGGTCCCAGCCATCCCTGTCCATTTTTAAGACACCTTCTGTTACTCAGGCAGGGCTTTTATGGAAACACAGGAAACTGCCTTTCTCCAAGTCAGGGTATCGGTCTATCTAGCTGGCAGTTTTTGGCATACCTCAGTCTGGAGATGTTGGGGATTGAACCTGTGATGTTCTGCATGCAAGGCAGATGCTCTGCCACTGAGCTATGGCCTTTCCCAGATTAAACACTGTCTGTGTGCAATTATGCCAAATCCATCTTGTTCCCACCTAGAGGGAACGGTGGCATTGGGTAAGCCCAGTGACCCACTACTTATAGCCCTTGGACAGACCCCTTCGCAGCATTTGGACACAATGCTTATCAATTTACACAGTATTGGCTGTATGCAATGGAGCATCTTCAGCTCTGGGAAAGGAGTGGAATGAGCCTGCCTACCCCAAGAGCCGCAGCTCGCCAAACAACAGGCTTCCCGCGCACCACCCTGTTTGGGGGAAGGATCAATGCTTCTAATTCAGCATTTGCCAGAGTGGGATTTGAACTAAGCAGGCATTTGAGATTCACTCCTTGCCCTACGGCCCATGAATGCTTTGGCGGAACAGATGCTCTGAATCTCCAGCAGAAGGGGCTTAGCTCACTCCTTGAGAATCACATTTGCAACTTAGGCAAAGCTTCCCACAGAATAGCCACGGAGGGCTTGTGTGCATACACAGTTTCCAACAACGTACGGTAAGTTTCTGGGGTGTGCGTACTCCCCACAAAACCAAACCTGAAATCCAAGCTGTGCAACTACCTCAATTCTGCAGCATGTATAAATAATGTGAATTTGAACAACTTCTTGCATGGAGAAAGGATAAAGCAATCTGCACAGGGACTTACACTCTGCTCCCCAACCACTGGGAGCCTTAATCAGCAGCACATCACAGGCTTCCAAAAGTTGAGAAGGCTTTGCCCACATGCTTAGAAAAGCATATTTTATACAGGTTGCAGAATTCGAATTACCTGCAAGCAGGTTAATTTTTTAATGCTACACAGAATGCACAGGATTGCAGAGAATATTTACGTGTCTTGGGAGTCTGCAACATACAAGAACATGTCCTGTTATTTGCAAACTGTGTTTGGTCTGCTAAGTATATTTCTTCTGTGAAGTCTTTTGCATCTTATTTCCCAGCTGTCCCACATGGTATAGATATTGTGTCGAATGAATCCAAATCAATTACTATGTAAATCCATCCTAGGGATTTGCAGAGTTACCTCTCTTTTCCCCAAATAAACTCAATACAGAACTAAAGTCAGTTCTAACAACCACCCAGTGAACTACTTCTTCCATTTCCCATTTTTACAGCTGAAAGTGATGGGCACTGCAATTTTATTTAAGCATCCTGCAAACTCCTACCAGCAGCAACACAGCCACATTTCTGGCCCCAATGTCCTGGGACCTGCAGAACAAAGCAATGAAATGGAGATGGAGATCTTTTCTAAAGCAGGGGTAAGGAACCTCCATCCCATGGGCCCTAGCCAGGCCTCCCCATTTGGCCACTGAGGACATTTCAGGTAAGTCATACTCATAAACACATGAGAACTGGCCTTTTCAGTGGTGGCTCCCCATTTGTGGAATGGAGGCAATGCCTGGCACCATCTCTACCTGGTTTGGGCACCAAAGTAAAAGCTTCTTTCATCTGTTTAACTGTCATTTTAGGTTTTTACTTGGTTGCTCTTAATTAATTTTAATGCAAGTCACTTTTGGGTCAATCTGCGAGAAAAGCAACAAATATAACTAATTAATAAACATATAAATGAATTATGATTCCTGGCATAGCGTAAGCAAAAATAGGGCTTGGACATAAGGGGATTTGCAGGCAGCACCTGCCAGCTGTGACTGCAAAGTCCTGTGAAAATGCCTTTCCAAGTGTAGATTTGCAAAGCAGTCACCTATTAACATTGTGACATCAGGTGATTGGCAGTCAGGTGGCACCACCCACTTATCAAACCTAGGTCCAGGCGGGGCAGGGGAAGAAGGACCTGGCTCACTGATCAGATCCAGTTCCCCAACCCTGTTTTAAGAAGTCACTACCTGGGTAGAAGCAAAAAGAGGAAAGGGAAAACTGGAACAAACAGCTCAGTCTGTTCCCACCCAGGAGAAGACAGGAACACCAGCGTAAAAAAGCAAGACAGTGCCAAGTCCTTGGCAGGGTCTCGTACTCTGTCTCTCATTTACTCCCTTGAAATCCTGCCCAGAGAAGGTTGGAGATGCACAAACAGCAGCCAAAACATTGCAAGCTGGAGCCTGTTTCTGCTTCTTGCTTCCTCAGTATAACTCGCCGCGAGACAGCAGCACTGCATGCCTTCAGAGGCAAAGCACCTGCCTCCCCAACAGGGGGCAGCGACAGGCACACCAGAGGTCATGAAGTGGGGGGGGGGCGGCCTGTCTGGGGGGGCTGGGGAATCATGGCAAGAGGGAGCAGCAGCTCAAGCAAAACCCAGTTCCAGGTCTCCCACTAGCAGGAAGGAGGCAAGTCCCCCAAGACTGAGGACAGTCAAGACACTTCAAGGCAGGTTGGTGGAGGAGAATGACCAAGTAGCTTTCAAGCCGCAAGACTGCTTGGGGCCTGGGTACCCAATGAACCATCTGCTCTCACCAATGCTGTGCTTAAAAACTGATCCTGTGTTTTGGTGTGAAAAGAAAAGGCATGTTGCACCTCTCTCTATGCAAGAGGCCTTATCAGAGTTCAGGGGCACATACCAGTCAGGCAAAGGAACTCAGGTAAAGGGTAAAGGGACCTCTGACCATTAGGTCTAGTCGTGACCGACTCTGGGGTTGCGGCATTCATCTCGCTTTCTTGGCTGAGGGAGCCGGCATACAGCTTCCGGGTCATGTGGCCAGCATGACTAAGCCGCTTCTGGCGAACCAGAGCAGCGCACGGAAATGCCGTTTACCTTCCCGCCGGAGCGGTACCTATTGATCTACTTGCACTTTGACATGCTTTCAAACTGCTAGGTTGGCAGGAGCAGGGACCGAGCAATGGGAGCTCACCCCGTCGTGGGGATTTGAACCGCTGACCTTCTGATTGGCAAGCCCTAGGCTCTGTGGTTTAACCCACAGCGTCACCCACGTTCAAAGGAACTCAGAGAGCATCAAAGGAGGTATTCTCCTCCTGAGAGTACCAAGCACTGAACAGGGATGCCTGGAACACAGAATTTGTCCCCAGGGCCTGAAATCTGCCACCCTTGTTCTCCTCCCGCTTCTTGCTTCTGGTTTCCACATTTGTAACCTGGGAATCAGCCAATGCTCTTCAGGGGTTTGGATTTGGCCCTGGGGTCATTTAAGATGCAGGGGCCAGGAGACCTCAATAAGAGGGAATCCCTTGCTCCTTCTCTTGGGGCTTAGCAATAAAGTCCCTTTATACATCCTACTTACAGAAGCAAACTTTAATCCCCAAAATATATATTCCTAAATAAATTTGCCAAGACCCACCCTTCTGAGATACAGCAGAATTTCACACCCCATTAAGTTTTAGCAAGAGCTGAACGAACGGACCTCATCTTAGTGCTGGGTTTTTTATTAGTTTCTACTCCCTGCTTTCACAATAGCAAATCCCCCACACATAAGCACAATTATTATTACTCTTAATATTGTTTTGCATCTTCTGAAAGCCTCAAATAGAGAAATTTGGAAAACTCAATTAACAAAAAGTTCCTCCTCTTCCAAGACAGAGGAACCCAAGGCTCCATGGGCCAGGACGATGCTATTTTCAAAACTCCATTTCCGATTAAGTGGAGTCACAATGTTCTATAGATGATCAGTTTCTGGGTTAAGTGAATGAGCATTTTACAAGCCAGCGTTTTAACTGCCTCTTGCAGCAAAGTCAGCCTTGATGGATAGGCACTCTGCAAGAATTATTCCGAAAAGCATCTACAAAAAAAAAAAAAAGAAAGAAAAAAGAAAAGAAAAAAAGGCTTGGTAACGTTCTTTGTTCAGGCAACATTGGTTTAAAAATACCTTCGTCGCCAGAATGCCTTGGATGGTCTTGCACAGGACAGAATGACATTACAAAATCCAAGCCAGCCTTCCCCAACCTGGTGCCCTACAGATGTTGTCCAAAACATCTGGAGGGCACCAAGCTGGCAGAGACTAAGCTCACAAGCAGTAAATTATGCCCTCTCAATATCTATAATATCTTTAAAAAACAAAAACCTCTCCTGGCATCTTCAGTGAAGAATCCAAACTGAAAAGAGGAAGTCGCTTTCTTTCAGTCTGGAAAGGGCAAGAGGAGATTCTCTGTTGTGAAGGTACAACTCAAGAAATTCACCTACCAAAAAAGGTGAGCCCTCCCACTGACTCCCCCGCCCCCCAGTTTTTCACACTCCAAGCCCCGAGTCCAGCATTATGGAGTTTGGAGGGCAGAAAGCCGAACCAGGATTCTGCCAGTCTTTAGACACTTACGTACTGTATTTTCTGCTCTATAAAACTCACTTTTTCCCTCCTAAAAAGTAAGGGGAATGTGTGTGCGTCTTATGGAGCGAATGCAAGCTGCACAGCTATCCCAGAAGCCAGAACAGCAAGAGGGATTGCTGCTTTCACTGCGCAGCGATCCCTCTTGCTGTTCTGGCTTCTAAGATTCAGAATATTTTTTTTCTTGTTTTCCTCCTCCAAAAACTAGGTGCGTCTTGTGGTCTGGTGCGTCTTATAGAGCAAAAAATACGGTACTCATTTCATTATTTCATGAAATTTGTATAGCGTTTGACTATTTTTTTAAAAAAGTCAACTTCATTTTGTAAGGGTGGATCCTGCACCACCACCGTTGCCCCACTAGAGAATTAAGCAGACACAACTCTTTTCACTATCCTGCGAGTGACTGGCCTGGAGGCACCTCTCACGTTGAGGTCAGGCAAGCCCCAACCCCTGCCATTCAAGATGTTCCACCTGTTCATCCAGGCTGTCCCCGACCCTTTTCCTAATAGCTTCATTATTAATAATTAACATTAATTAATGGTAACATTATCAGCATTATTATAGGATGTAATATTAATACAAGCTCCTGGTATGCTCGACAGCAGTGATGATTTCTCTGATTTTACTGATGGTTGGTTTTATGGGATATTTACGATTCGGATGTTCTGTGAGATGTGAAGCTGTGAGAAGCTGGAGGAGGCGGCGGCTTTGGAAATAAATGCCTGGTCCCGAAACACAGGAAAAGGGAGGAGACCTTGAGTGGGATATTGCTATGTTTCATTATAGTGCCAGGATGTTCCTGGGGCTCTCCAGGTGTTGTTGGACTCCAAATCCCATCAGTCCCTGCCAGCAGGACCAGTGGCAAAGGATGATGGGAACTGTATTCCAGCAGCATTCGAAGGGCCACAGGTTCCCTGGTGTCATATCTGTCTGGTATACCTTTTTGTAAAACTAAAAGCAGTATAGAAAACTTTTCAGTGCTGATGCCTGCTATGCCCAGGTTTTCAAAAGGTGCTGAGCTGTATTGGATGCCCTGCAGAAACAGGCTATTCCTTTTTCCTAACCCCCTCAAACCTTCCCCGCCAAAGGTCCATCTGACCTGGGAGGGGAAGAAAGAAAGAGAACACAGATTGGAGGAGAAAGAACATGAGTACTTTGGTTAGTTTCCTTCCCATCTGGGGAGGGCGGGCAGAGAGAAAATGTAGATCTAATCACAGTTTTTGATCATCCTTATCTTCTACAAGTGGAGGGTACATGCAATTTAAAATTAATTGCCCACACATTTCTTAAAAGTGAGATATTTTACATCTCTTGCATTTTAAGATAAAGGCAATCAAAAGACTAATTAATGCTACATTTACTGCTACAATGCTACAGCATTGTCTTAATTTGACTACATGGTAAGCTAGCTGTAGCGAACAGATAAAAAAGCCCTTTCAATCCCAAGATGCAAACATATCCTGTTTTGACAGGCCGTCTTTGTCTGAGAGCATTGATAGTTTTGCCATTACTTGACACCAGACGTCAATGAGTCTATTTTCCTCTTAATGCACATGGACAGCTCCCTTAACGTGACTGGAAATTACGCCGAGACCTCAACCGAGAGTTTTTAGGAGCAAGTGATTAAGTGAAATGCCCTCCCTCTCTTTCTCCCCCACCCCAAAATACAACGGAAGATTCTTTGGGGAGCTGTAGACTTTCACAAACTCCAAGAGCTATAATACAGAATCCTTTGGCATTCTCTATATCAGGGGTCAGGAACCTTTTTCAGCCGTGGGCCAGTCCACCATCCCTCAGACCATGTGGTGGGCTGGACTATATTGGGGGGGGGGAGAGAGAGAATGAATTCCTATGCCCCACAAAGAACCCAGAGATGCATTTTAAATAAAAGCACACATTCTACTCATGTAAAAACACCAGGCAGGCCCCACAAAGAACCCAGAGATGCATGTTAAATAAAAGCACACATTCTACTCATGTAAACACACCAGGCAGGCCCCACAAATAACCCAGAGATGCATTATAAATACAGTGGTGCCCCGCAAGACGAATGCCTAGCAAGACGGAAAACCCGCTAGACGAAAGGGTTTTCCGTTTTTCAATGCGCTTCGCAGGACGAATTTCCCTATGGGCTTGCTTCGCAAGACGAAAATGTCTTGCGAGTCTTGAGATTTTTTTTCGCTCCCCACCCCCTTTTTCTAAGCCGCTAAACCGCTAATAGCCTTTTAGCAGCTAATCCGCTAATCCGCTAAGCCTTTAATAGCCGCTAATAGCCGCTAAACCGCTAATAGCGCTAATCCGCTAATAGGGTTGCTTCACAAGACGAAAAAACCGCTAGACGAAGAGACTCGCGGAACGAATTAATTTCGTCTTGCAAGGCACCACTGTAAAAGGACACATTCTACTCATGTAAAAACATGCTGATTACCGGACTATCTGCGGGCCGGATTTAGAAGGCGATTAAGCCACATCTGGCCCAAGGGCCTTAGGTTGCCTACCCCTGCTCTATATGATACCAGTAAACCCAGTTCTCCGAAAGGAGATCTTTAGGGGAATTCTAAGGTTTACAAAATTTCATACACACTACTGCAAAAAAAAAAAAAAAAAAAAAACCTGTGCAAGGACGTCTCAGCATGCTTGGTGAGCATGGAATGCTGACTGACTGTTGGAGGAGGAGCGGAATGGAGTGTTCGGGAGAGGGTATAGCTGACTGAGTAGAAGCCTGAACAGGAGTACTCCATGCTGACACCTTGTACTGTGACTTCCACCTATAGGCACCAAAAACCAAGTTCCTCAAAGCAATCCAATTATTTTTATTTCAGCAAACCACAGCCTTGAGCACTTTATTTAAGCGGATGGCGCTGTGGGTAAAACCTCAGTGCCTAGGACTTGCCGATCGCATGGTCGGCGGTTCGAATCCCCGCGGCAGGGTGAGCTCCCGTCGTTCGGTCCCAGCTCCTGCCCACCTAGCAGTTCGAAAGCACCCTTAAGTGCAAGTAGATAAATAGGTACTGCTTTATAGCGGGAAGGTAAACGGCGTTTCTGTGTGCTGCTCTGGTGCCGGTTCGCCAGAGCAGCTTCGTCACGCTGGCCATGTGACCCGGAAGTGTCTGCGGACAGTGCTGGCTCCCGGCCTCTTAAGTGAGATGAGCGCACAACCCTAGAGTCTGTCAAGACTGGCCCGTACGGGCAGGGGGTACCTTTACCTTTACCTTTTTACAGATGCAATGAAATTAAAAACAAAACCCAGCTTGCTATCCTTTTTTTTTTTTTTAACCTTTCCATCTAGGATGGACACTGAGTCCTGTCTTGGCCAGTCAACCCCATGAACACAGGAAGTGAAGTTATACAGAGTCAGACTGTTGCCCCAGATAGGTCAGAGCCTACCCTGGCTGGCAATGGCTCTCAGGGTTCCAGACAGAGGATAGGCCCAGCCCTGCCTACAAACATGGGGGACTGAACCCAAGACATGCTGAGCAAACAAAAAACAAAGGATGTACTGTGCCACAATGCCAAGGAAAGAGGTTGCCTCTACCTGCCTCGGCCACAGCAGAGGCCCCATCACCTGCTAACCAGAGACCATTTCATGCCATTTCATGACAAAGATAAGCCCAAGCTGCCCACACTGTTTACTCTACACCCAGCAGAACTACAGACAGTCAATTGGACAAGTTCTACAAAATGTACATTTGCCTCACTTCTAGCTGCATGCTTAAAATGCATTTGGCAAAATGGCCAGGGGTACAACTGTTGCCAGCCCTACCAATAGGCAAAGTGAAGGGTTGCTTCAACGGCCAGCTTTTGTAGGTTGAACTGAGGGCCTGGCGAGTCCCTTGCCTCAGGTAGCAAAATGTATTTGGCTGCACATAGTAGACAGAAAATTCTAAAGCACACCAGAATCTACGGAAACCTTGGGGCCGCCCCAGTCTCTCCTCACAGGACAAGGCAGAGCTGGAGATGAAAAGCCTTTCCCCTTTCTTCTGGATTCACAGCAAGGCAGAAGTTGAGTCAATCTCCTGCACCACACCTTGCAGAAGGAAGAGGCGCAGCAGAAAAGGCAGTGTGGTATATGTTATGTACTGAAGTTCTCACCCTGGGCCAGCAGGGGGATACTGTAGATAGTTTTCACTCAGGTCCCCATATGTAAATAAGAGATTGAAAATGATGTTCAGTGATTGGATAGTTACAGAAAGTGGGTACTGTTGCGTTGTAGTGGAGCTCTATGTACGCAGGCTGGCTGAACCCTTCAGTTCAGTTCTGTTTTGGGTCTGTGAATAAACAAGAGCTGTCTGAAGAATCGCTGTGTCGTCTGATATGTTCACCCACAACTTAACAGTGTAGTGCTTAGAGTGTAAGACTAGGAGCTGAGAGACCAGAGCTCAAATCCCCACTCAGTCACTCACTGGGTGACTTGGGCCAGTCACTGCCTCTCCGTCTAACCTACCTCACAGGTAGGGATTAAGCAATGAGGGGGGAAACCATGTACACTCCCTTGAGCTCTTTGGAATAAATAATTCTTGAACAAGGTGTCCAGGGTGCCAATCAAGGCACGTCCCATTTTTGTGTATAGGCTTTTCTCCTTGGCTGCCAGCACTATCCATTTTTATAAAGGTTCCCTGATATTTATTTCTGCTCCCTTCTCCCCACCACCACCACCAAAGGTAAACTACTCCCAAAGTATAAACAATCCACTCTAACAACAAAGAATAATCCACCTTAAACTGATCAAGTTAATGGTCTTCATCCTTACTAAATATTTCACTTCCCACCTTCTTATTGCAATGACTTAAGATGAAAACCCCAAGTTATTAAATCATTAACCATCTCACTCTCCACGCTGTGACATCTTGTGTTTCTCCTCACAAGACCCCACAGGCTACTGGAGTGGGGGCTGGCAGGAGAGAAGAGAGATTAAATTTGCTTCAAGTTTCATTTTTAGGCAAATTTCTACCTTTGACATGCGGTGCAAGCAATTCCGTCGAGATACGTTATTTGCAAACCATCACTTGTGAAATCCTATTTTCTAGACTCCCACTATCAGTGGGAGATTTTCCAGAATTATTGCATATATTCAGAGGAGGCTCACTAGGTTTAAGCTACAATGGGTCTGCTCTAAATATGACGGATGCTGGATATCACCTGAGATTTCTTATCATTGTTTTTAGCTGGATTTTTAAAGTTGGTAAGCCAACTACAGCACTTCCGTCAAAGCATAAATTACATTCAAGTGGCACTTATCGGAGGACTCTGGAACAAACACAGGCAAATACATTTTGGGTTTTATACATTTTCTTTCATTTCATTTCTCTTCTTTGTTAATGTTTGGATGGTCTGTGAAGGATTTTTCTTGTACCTGATCTTAGAACAATTTATTTTTTATTTAAAAAAAACACCCACTGAGGCTCAACCGGGGAATGACAAGCCTAACACTATTTGAAATACCAATCAATTCCAGTGTGTAGTGCAGGCATGTCAAAAGTTCGTTTTGGGGATTTAATCCAGCCCCCGTAGCAGTATATGTCCTGGGGTAAAATCCTTAAAAAAGCGCAACACCTTAAGAAATCTGGCCCTCTTTGGAAAAGGTTTGGGCACCCCTGGTGTAGTGTGTTTGTCTATGTATATTTTGCTGCCTTTGTGCCCATATTATGCTCACATACTTTCAGCAACATTCTACCCCACTTCCAGGAATTTCAGAAGCTTCGGAAATCCCAAACACCAAGTATTTAACACAGAAATAACTGTCACACTTTGTTTACCTGCTTTCTACAGGGCAACTACATAATCACCCAAATCCCCGTCATCCTGTTATTTTCCCTAAAATGATTCCTTTTCAAACCTCCATTTTTTAATTTTTAGGGAAGAGTAGCACAATCTCCACAGGTGTAAAACCTCTTCACATTATCCTTCATCTTTTTTCAAAAGGCAGGATTTTATATATGCAGCGAGTTGTCAGGCAGGTGAAGCTAGAATCACTGACAGGGCGTCACTATTAGCTTTTCGCTTGGTACCATTAAAAAAAACCACACCAATCTTTTAATTAAAGTTAGAATGCTTTTTTGGCTATGCTTTTATTAACATATTTGTATAATAGCCCCCATAGGCTGTTTTTAAAAAATGATTTACTACTAGCTATCACCCTTTCTGGTGGCAGCAATTAATGTTAGTTTGTTTTTATCGGATCTACAGATTTTCCTAGAAACATGGTTCTTCTTCAGGCTTAAATAACTCAGCCACTTCCAGGCTGCCGCTATTTTACAGATGAAATTTAGTGATGTATCAACACATTTGGGTTGTACAATTAAAGTGAATGTGGTCTTCATGCAAAACAATCCCACTTCCACACACAAAAACCAACCAGTCTTCTTTCTGTAAGGAAAGTAATGGGGAAATGTACCAGAAAACGTGGAAGAAGAATTGCTTGACATGGTGTGGTATAAACTTTGCGCAAACAATTCAGAATGAATGCTCCGTAAACATCAGGCATTGTTTAACCTCTGCACAAACTTTGTGAAAACAGGTTAAGTATGAATGCTCAAAAATGTGGCAAGTCATCAACATGTCATCAGTTATAGACAGTCTTGTCAGCCATAAACCTTTCAGTCTATCCTATTCTTAATTTCTTTAGAAAGACTCTGTATTCACTTTTTGCATGTGGCTTTTATTATATCATTTAATTTTAACATGCTGAGCAATTAAACAAAACAAATTTCTATTATTCTTTTCAAAGATGTCCCTAAAACTTTTTGTACATAATTAAAGCAATTGAGCAATAGTTCATAAAACATGTGATGTACAAGTAGTGGGAAATGATGATACTTTATACTTTTAAAAAAGCTTGACTTAAGTTACCTTCAACTGATACAAAGAAGTGTTTTAAAAATGGCTGGAGTGTGAATTGTAACTTCCCTGTCCACATGTACCACCCAGTGGGATGAACAGAACATCTTTAAAAAATAAAAAAGGCAAAAACCCACAGCGTGGAAAGTCAACTGCAATTCCATGTGTATCTGACAGAAAAAGAGCAATGGCTGTGCCCCCAAACCATCTTAGAAATAAATTTGGAATGTTTCTAGATCTCAAAGTCCAGCACAAAAGGGAAAGCTACCAGCACAGAACTAAGGAAAGACTAAAAGGTGCCTCTACTTCCATTTGAGAACAGCAAGAAGAGAGTTTAGACCTCGATGCAGATCCAAATAGATGTTCTGCTCTGGTACCTAAAAGGGGCCCAACTCAGTTTAGTCAACATTCTAGTGGAATCCCCAATGCCAATCACACCAAGATGGGCATAGCATCCTTTGGAAAGAAGCTCTTATCCTTGCATACCAGAGGTGTACTCAGGGACTGGCGAAACCAGACCCCACCGGGAGCACAGGCCAGTGTGTGTATGTGCAAAAACCACCTCTAGAACTATGGAATGTATGATGTGATTGCGACTGCTGTCGTCGTGAGATCAAACACAGAAGCTGCCCTGCCTTCTTGTACCATGGCACCAAGGCATGCAATTTTTATTTTTTTGCCCTTCCTTCGTGCCTCAAGCTCACTCTGGATGCTTTAAGTACTTGGGTCACGTAAAATGTACTTTTTCTTCGGGGGTAGGAATTGATACAGCTCCTTGCCAGGGGTGTAAGGAACCCTAGGTACGCCTCTGAATTAGACCGCAGTGATGATTGCAGAACACAGGTGGAAAGGAGACTAGGGCAACTTTAACCAACCTGGTTCCCTCCCAAGGTTTTGGAAAGCCACTCCCATGGGGCTGACCAAAGCTGCAGTCCGAAGCATGTGGAGGGCACCAGGTTGGCAAATGAAGAGGGCTTTTGAATTCACGCTGATAAGGAATGGCACATCCACTAGGCCACCCACAAACTCAATGACCTTGACAAGGTCAGTGCCCATTAGAGTTATCTGCCTTGGAAGCAGAGGATTTCACCTCCCCATCCCAGATTTCCATTCAAGATTAAGCACATGCCAACATTTCCTCTCTCCCTGACACCCCTTTCTTCCACTAAAAGTATTAGTCAGTTACATTCCTACGCCATCCATTCTCTATGGCACTCAGCATACAGCAACATGCTTAATCTCTGCAAATGAGATTGGGCCAGTCACTGTTTTTAGCAAGCTTCATGAAGACTATGGGACTGCCCACCCTCAGCAGAGTTCTCTGGGAAAGGCAGATAACTATAAAAAAGCATTTAAGGCCACCCTGCACTTCGGAGAGATTTCTGACCACCTCAAAGCTGAGTACAACATGAGACCCTCCAACACATACCCCAAATCCTCTGGCAAGTCAAGAAGCATTGGGAATGTAGGGGGACATCCTTCACACATCCATCAGACCATTGGTCAATTGAGCTCAGTACGGTCTACACTGACCGGCAGCAGCTCTCCAGGGCTTCAGACAAGAGCACTGTCTGTCCCCCGGTGCTGAGAAATACCAAGCGTTCTGCCATCAAGTACAGCCCTACACCCTAGACCCCGAAATGAGAGGCCACAGCATGGTAGCAAGGAGCAGTGTTCAAAACTACCCGGGTGCAAGGCGCATTTTGCTACCGGCGCAGGTCCAATTGCAACTACGTGGAGATTTCTGGGCGGAACGCTGGCAATCATACTTTAGAAACCTCTGCCATAGTCCACAGTTAATTCCATTTCCACTGTGTGTGCTTCCCCTCCTTGCATACTGAGACAAGTGAATTGTTAGGAGCAAGCTACAGTCAAGCAATGTAGCTGAGATCATAGAATTGTAGCGTTGGAAGGGACCCCAATGATCATCTAGCCCAACCCCCTGGGGAATAGACATTCTTTCGTGGCAACCGCAAACCTAGGTTTAAGGTACCATTTGGCATCTAGCTTAAATATCTGAGTTTCTAACACCGGCAAGGAGGCTCTACGGACGGCAAATCTGAACTAAGGACACAGCTCCAAGGACTGTTCAAATTGCAGGCTGTGATTAATTCAGACACTTTGGCAGGAAAAGTTGCCCTTCACATGGCTGGAAGCTACTCAGACCTTATGCAGAGTCTTCTCTACAGGTGAGGAGCTTGTAGCTTTCTAGTTGTTGCTGGACTCTGCATTCAGAGCAGCGGTCAAGGCTGATGGGGAGACGAAGCCTATCAAACATTTGGAGAGCCACACATTTTCCTGTTTTGCACTCGCAGTATGAAATTGGGAAGGAGGGAGTGAAGAAACGGATACATGGGAGGGGCCTCAGCAAAGTCAATGCAGCCTAAATAGTAATAATTTAATTACAATGGAAAAGTGGTTTAATTTATTACATTTGACAGAGCTTTAAAATGTGGCAGATGTCTTAGTGTTCATCGGCCACACCAGATAGCTTGCAACACATTGACCAGAAAAACAGGAAGCAACTGAGAAACAAGTTTGTACTTCCACACCTGGAATTGCAAGGACCAGAGAGAAGCTGGAAAGAAGCTGGAGAGACTTCCGAGGCAACCAGGTTCCTCTAGCTGTGGCCCCAGCTAGCGCCTCGCCCTGCATGCGAGGATGCAATAACTTTCAAATTTAATTTGGATTTGATGGGAAGACTGTCTTCAAGGGGGGGCTCCTTTTGCATAAGGGGCTGCTGAAAGCCTGGGGTCATGTCCACCACATGCCTCACATGCATGCAGAGAGGGCAGACTTCAGGCTTGCAGGACCAGCTTCTCTCTTTTTTATACCATAAAGTCCACCAGCCTGAGCCAGGGGCAAAATAGCAGCTCAAGCAGGGCAGACTTACACTAAGAATCCAGGCACACGGTCTGCCCAGGAACCTGTGATCAGCACCAGCAACCAAAATCAAATATTCTTCCATGCAAATTTAGGGAACTTTTTAGCTGATGCTATTGTTAGACAGCTGGGAGTCAGAAATCTACTGCAAATCAACCAGAAATGTCCATCAACCTTCTGACCTATAGTACAAGACAACCGGAGGAAAAGTTTCCGGGGGGGCGGGTGCCCATCGTGCCTTAACCATCTGAGTCCATGGCTGGCATGGTGCAGTGAAGTTCTGGCTTGCCCACATTACAAGGAAGCCTGGAGGTACCTGCTCACTTTGTAATTCCACACTACAGTGGTACCTCGGGTTACATACGCTTCAGGTTACATACACTTCAGGTTGCACACTCAGCTAACTCAGAAATAGTGCTTCAGGTTAAGAACTTTGCTTCAGGATAAGAACAGGAATCGGGCTCTGGCGGCACGTCAGCAGCAGGAGGCCCCAATTAGCTAAAGTGGTGCTTCAGGTTAAGAACAGTTTCAGGTTAAGAACTGACCTCCGGAATGAATTGAGTACTTAACCTGAGGTACCACTGTATTGAAAGCTCTGGTATTCTGGCCAAACACACACAGGGAAAGTGTACCCAACTCACAGCTTTCATCATACGAACTAGCCCAACTATAAGAAGCAACTGAGCTATACAGGACTGCTACCATTTGAGAAGCCGCCCCAGAGATTTTGAGAGCTCTGAAGCCAGAAGTAGCAATTATGTAGGAATATTCAGCAAGCGGCATTTCTCCCACACCCTTTTGCCTCCTTCTGACTTCTTTTTTTCAAAGCAACCTAGGAGCACTCTAAATATTATATTATATTTAAAAACAGCAGCTCAAGCCACAGCCAGACACTCATTTTGTAGCAGCAAAGGCAGGGGAACAATTTCACACATTTAGATGAGAGGTTAGGAGGAGCTGTGCTCCTAACAGAGAACGGCAGTTTGTGCAAACGGCTTTTAAAAGCTCGATTCAGAATTCCATTAGGAACTGCCTAGTTTCAAGGAATCATAATTTTGCTGAGTAGCACATTTGCTTTAAGACATAGAACGATAATGGTCGCTTAAAGCATAATGAAGACAAATTTGTACAACAAGCCCATTTGGGCTTTGTGCGTGTGGCTTTTGTTTTAGAAGTAGCTGTAAATGTCCCCGAGTGAAGCAGGTGGGTGTTCAGAAAAAGAAAAGAAAAACTATTATTTGCTTTCCACCTTTGTATCAGCAAAATCTCTTAAAACTTATTTAAATTTATAAAACAGCATTCAGCTATCTGATTTTCCCCGGGGCAATCAAAACCATCACATTCCATTCCATTCCGAAATATAGGGAGACAAAAATTGCCTCCTCCAATCTATTTGCAAAGTTAATCTCTGAATGTGAACAAAAGATGAGCAAACAACTTTCACAAAGCACCTTTGCGAAAAAGTTAGTAGGGAATGCTTTTTTGGGGTGGGGAGGGGGTAAATGAAACTTGCATTTTGAAGTACAGCCTCTTATATCCAGGAGAGATGCAAGGAGGAAGAAAAACCTCAGAGGTACATAATAGACCCCACTTTCACCTGCCTACCATCAGAATAGTCTGCTCCATAAATTACTTATCCGTGCTAATATCCAACTACACAGCAGGTGAACGGCACTCAACATGCAACACATTCCTTCCAACTCAATACGACAAAGCTTCCGTCGGTGCATCCGCTCCATTGATTTCTCTGCTAATATACACTTTTGATGGCGATACAGTCCCATAAGGAGACTTGAACATGCCCCATGCATAAGATCGCAAGCTTCATCTAACTAGCATCATCTAGTCACTAAAAGTAAAATACAGCTCCATATCCAGAGATGGGCAAATCAAGCCCAACTATCATACAACAGGGATTGAGTGTGGGTGGCCGGGGCAAAGGTTTGTGTGATCTTGAGTATGCACTCTTATCCCCCCCCCCCAAAGAAACCAACAAAAGCATACCATCTCCTTTGTGCCAAGAGGTTTCATTGCAAGGAATTAAGCCTCACAAGTTAGCACGCTTCCTGGGACATCCAGGGAAGTCAGTGGGAGTTCCATCTACATTTGCGGGACTATCCTTGCTGGAAGCAAACCAAAGGCACAGACATGCAGGCTCAAGTGATTTCACTGACCTAGTTCACTTCTAAGTGCAACTCTCCCCACTCTATCTCCAGTTTTGGGAACTGGGCTAGTGATCTTTTCCCCCTTCGAGAGTTCAGGATGCAAACAGCTGCCTTCCTACAGCTGTCAAAAGCAAAGGGGCAGCGGGGTGAAAAAAAGTTAAATCAAGAGTTTCCTTACGTCTTTGGCTGGCTGCCTCGAGAAATCCTTTTGCATCATCCTCCACCACAGCTCCGGAGCAGACTTCAAGGAGAGCCTCGTTAAAGGGGGGGGGGGATCAGTTTCGAAATGGATCCCCTCTCTTGCTACGTCAACAGCCCTCCTCTCCCTCAAAACCGGCTTCGCTCTCTCTCTCTCAGCTGCCACCTCGCAAGTAACACGTTAATAGATTATTGCAATCAACTACTGCAAAAGGGAAGGGGAAAAAAACACCCAAAGAGAGAGGCTATCTTTCCTCCCAGATATGAGCTATGCTCTGCAGGCTTGAAGAGGCAGCGGGCTGGGTTTGGACAGGCTCCAGCCAGCAAGCTCCAATTTGCCAAGACCCCCGCCTCCTCCCCTTTTCCATCAGTATTGCCACCCAATTCCCCCCTCCCCACCACAGGCCTGGCCCGCAATGTCCCTCCCACTCAGTCACCCCCAGGGAAACCCCATTCATCAAGCGCTAGGGCTGATGCGTGGAGTGAATGTGGAGCAGGGAAAAACTGCAGGGCTTTGGAGCATGTTGGAGTGGGGGGGGGTGAGAGATCAGAAGTTGATCTTTAACTAGCAGCAAGAAAATTGTGAGATGCAAGGGCGGGGGTGTCCTCGAAACTGTTCTTCTGCATACAAGGAAAGCCACAATTTTCTGGAAAGCTAAAACCCATATCACACATATCCCCAAAGCTGGGGTTTTTTTTGGGGGGGGGGGGTCCTTGGGAGCAGACCTAGGACTGGGATGAATGGAATAGGGGAGCGGTCTTCCGGATGGAAGAAAAGAGGGGCTTCTCACACAGTCACGTTGCAGCCTTATGTTTTAGGGGGTTGGGGGGATGCCACAAGAGAAATAGCCAACTCCACCCTAGAATTCCTGGTAAACAGAATTACATTCCCGAGCACGAAACGAAGAGCCTAGTGCAGGAAACGTGCTGCCTAGTGAGAGGGGCTCGCCTTGCACCATCGACCGACGGGTTATCCTGCTGGCCACGTACGCTTCCAAAGAGAGAGAGAGACAGGCAAGGGGAAAGATTTTTGGCTTCCTGCTCGCGGTCAGTCACACACATAGCTTGCAAGAAAAGCAGCCCTCATAGGGGCTAGGAACTTGGAAAGCAGTTGGGGGCGGGACTCCCTAACTCGGGTTAGGGTTAGTATTTCTCCACAAACGCTCTCCGTCCCGAAGAGCGATATAACCCTATTGTCCCTGGGGTGAGGGGAGGGGGACGCAACGAAGGACCCACGGCCACCCTCCCCCCACAGCCGTTGACATCCAGCAACTGCTCCACTCGCCCCTCAAACGCCGAGCGACCACCCGGAGGCAGCCATGGCCATGCCTAGCCTGCCCAGCGCACGCAGAGAGGAGGCGAGAGGAACGGAAGTCTGCATGCGCTCAGGAGCACGCTTGTTGTTCGCGTCCTCCTTCGCCGGGTGCCGGAGCGGAGCAGCAGCGACGCCAAGCCCGCCTCGGCGGCACCTACCTGAGGAGAAGAGAGCGTCTGCCTGGAGCGGAGGAGGCGGCCGGGAGAGAGGAGCCGCAGCCCGGGCTGGGACTGGCTCTTTGGCTCGCTGGCTGGCCGGGGCTCCGCGCTCCTTCCCGGCGGCTCTTTGGCTCTGTTGGGAAAGTTGCCGCGGCCGCACGAGCGCCTTAAACCCGCCTCTCAGCAAGACGGGGCGGCCCGGAGGGCGGAGACTCAGAGCCGGACCTCCCCTCCGCCCCGCCCCCACGGGAGGCGAGGGGACGCCAGGCTCCGACGCCTCTGAGCGAGTGCAGAGCGCCTCTTTCTCCCAACCGGCCAGCAACCCCCACAGCAAAACCTTCTGGGATCGGCGGCGGGATATTCTTAGACGTTGGCTGGGTCCCCGCCTGCTGGCTGCTTCTCCGTTGGGAGTCGAGAAGAGAAAGCGGGGCGCCTCTGAGCATATGCAGAGTGCATTTCCGGTCCCGCTGGGCAGTAACCTCGCAGCAAAACCCTGATGATGATGATGATGCTAATGTAAACCTCGCGGGCAGGGCCTCAGAATGACGAGAGGTCCACTCTACCGACCGAGCAGAAACGCGGCCCATGTTTTCCCCCCCGGGGTGGGGGTGTCAGCATCTTTCCTGCACGTGTCAAGGTTCACGGGGTAGCTAAATGCAGCTTGGATATGTATGAAGCCTCCTCGGATAGGGGCAGTCTACCCCAGAATTTCAGGTACTGCTGGGGAAAGCGGGGCACCTGGCCGGCTCTGTTGGAAACGGGGCGAGGGGGTGCCGTCAGGGCAGGACTTTGGGGTCAGAAGTCCATGACCCTGTTCATCGGAACAAGCAGGACCCACACTATACACAGCAGGGCTAGGGGACCAAATTTTGGAGCACGTAAAGCAATACGCATCCCCATCCAAACAGCCGCCTCCACCCCAGTAAGACTATTGGGTTGTAGCCAACGCTTGGCCTACTCAAAGTAGACCAATTGAAATCAATGGGCATGCAGTCCTGACCAGTCTACTCGAAAGGAAGTCCTGTTGCATTCCACGAAGCTTATGCCCAGGTAAGCAGGGTTAGAATTGCACATTTCACTGGGTCTACTCTGAGTAGAAGTAATGTTGGATGCAGCCTTTACCCCTTGGATGCCTCTTCAGTCTGAACCAATACTGTTGCAGGTGCCACACAGCACTTTTTCTGCACTTGTAATGAACATTTTAGGCTGGCAGCAGCTACACTTTGGAACTCCCTGCCTTTTAAGCAGGCACCTTCACTCATTCTTTTTGGGTCCTGCTGTAAGCAATTTTGTTTAGGCAAGCATGTTAAACCTATTTCATCTCTTCCTAGCTACTGTTGGTTTTTATCATCTTTTGGGTGTTTTTAAACACTTGCTTTTAGCAGTTTTTAAATCAAGAATTTCAATGGTTTATTCCATATTTTTGTAAACTAGTAAGATTTTTTCTTGCAATCAAGCAGTATATAAATTTTGTTAAACAAACAAGCCCACCAGACTGTGTACATGTAATTCATTTAAAGCACATTTTTTACCCGAAAGAATCCAGGGAATTGTAGTTTTGTTCGGGGTGCAGGAAACTGTAACACTCTGTGTGTGTGTGTGTGTGTGTGTGTATTCAGCAAGGTCTGGCCCTAACCAGCACCCTGGATGGAGGGCTGCTTGGAAAACCACCATATCTGCCAACTTTCAATTGCATGACAGACGAAAAGGCAGGATATCAATCTACTAAATAAATAGGATACAAATTCAGCAGTCAGCATTACCTGAATTTGCTATCAACCACTTGCGTCAAGACAAGAGCAGAGGATTATATGCACGTTTGCAGCTGCTGCTGGCTTCTGGTCCACTTTTCTATGAAAACCCATTTCCATAATCCCTTTGTCACTACAGAAAACTATTTCCCTGCCTTCCTCATCACGCAAGGTTGCAGCAACCTCTGCCACGTATCTGCCTAACACTGCAACTGCCCCATACATTTCAGCACGGGGGTGGTGCATTCTCACAACAGTTTTATGCTCAGCACGCTGGTCTATTTTAAATTATTTTCTCCTTTTTTTTTACAAACCTCTTATTAACTCACAACATTAATAATAAATTAGCAATTGTTGATTAAATTAGGGGATGATTGAACGCCATTGCATATTGATTGAAATTTAGCAATGGCTTTATTGAATAAATAAGAATAAACTTAATTGCTTTTTTATTATTTGCTTAAGAATATTAAAAACAAATGAAGACCTACAGCAACAACAAACTCGTGATTTGTGTATTTCCGTCTTAAGTTACTTACATCCTGCCCTAGAAGAAGATGACCACCACCAAGGCAGGGAGGATGCTGTTTGTTTGTTTGTTTTTAATTATTTAAGTGTTTATATTATGCCTTTCCACTAAGAAAGAGATCCAATGATTTTGGCAAACAAAATCAGTTCCAAATAATAAAACCTCTTGAAATCATTTTTTAAAACCCCACCAAACCATAAAAGACCCATTAAAAATAAAGCAGGGGATCAAACAAACACACAATGGCACTCATTAAAAGGCATATCAAAGAGTCAGCTACACACTGACTACACATCTTAGCTACACATCTTAGGAGAGCCATGATTCATCCAGCTCCATGATCCAGCTCCATCAGCTTATTCATGCAGCAGGTCCCAGGTTCAATCCTCAGCATCTCCAAGTAGGACAGAGAAAGACTCTGGAGAGGTGCTGCCAGTCAATGCACAGCAGCCTTTGCCCACCTGTTACCCTTCAGATGTGTTGACCCTTCAAAATTCTGGCTGGGGCTGATAGGAGTTCAAAACATCCTGGGCTTCAACAACACTGAGCTACATGGACCACTGTTTGGCTTAGTAAAATGCAGCTTATTATTTTACTACTTTGGGACCGTCAGAGGGAAGTCCTAGCTTGTGGAGGGAGGAATTTGATTGCAGTGGTAATTTCATTTATTTATTGATTTATTTCCCACCCTTCACCACATGGTCACAGGACAGGTTGCAACGTATCAGTATACATATCATACTACCAAAGTACACCAATTAATACAAACTCGATTTCAAATGCTGCCAGACATTAACTCCAGGATCAACTGAGCTGCCAACCAGCGAGAGCACCATGTTGTCCGGAATTCGCTTTGGTTTGCTAGCCTCCTCACCCAGTCCACTACTGATCACAAACACCTGTTCAGAGTGTCAGCTTCTTTACCTGGTTAAGTTAGAAAAGAGAAATAGAGATGGGTGTTATCAATATATTGATGACACTTCCACCCTCTAGTGGTTAATTGATCCCCTATGGCTGCAGAGAAGCCTGTATAAGCTTAAGTCTAGCTCTTCCTGGTAAGGGAATTTTCACCTACACATGTGCCAGCATGTCAAGCAAGTGGTCCACCATATAGGTAGCATGAAATGCTCTACCACTGATGTTTTAATTGCCCAACACTGAAGGCCTGAAGATCTTCAAGACTTCCTCCATCTGCTTAGGCAGGGAAGTCTGTTAGGAAGCAGGGTAGGAGGTACAACACGGTCTCTTAAAATTGGATCTCTGCTGAACCTGTAGAAGAAGATGGAGCTCAGATAAAAGACAGAAACTCTGCTTCCTTGACTCCCTACCTATGCTGATGCTGTGCTGACAGGATGCTGAAAACCTATGACTGAGACAGGCCAACCCTTCCTGCAGGCCTGGCCCTACCATTAGACAGAGTGAAGCGACTGCCTCAGGTGGCAGATGCTGAAGACGGTGGCAGTCTTCTGGTTGTTACTCCTGAGTCTCTAGGTGTTCCCAACTATTGGGGGACAGAACTGCATGTGCCACACAACTTGCCTTGCATCTCCTAAAAGAGTTTGCTGTTCTCAGGTGTGCTAGAGGCACACATTGAAGCAATCTTCAGTTGCCAATCCAGTCTACTTCTTTAAGTGGAATGTGGAAGTGGATGCCATCCTGTCGTTCACCTCAGTCAGCAAAATGTCTAGGGATGAGCCTACCTGCCAGTCTCACTGTACCATATCTTAATTATGTAGACCAGGTTGGTCCTGATTCAGGAACAAGTCCTGGAAGCTACATTTCCCTTTCACTGACCTGTCATTTAGCACCAGCAATTTCAGTGGTCCATTGACAGGGCAACTGAGGTTCCCTTAGATGAGAGGAGGGACAGTTCTTAAGTATCTATTCAGAACATCATCCTTCCATCACTGTAACATACCCTACCACTTACGCTGACAACTGGGACACCTCCATCCACACTGCCATAGAGACATGCATTAACCAACAAATGATAGAACGCTTGCTAATAGCAGAATTAAGACAGAAAAGGTTTCAAAAGGTTTCAAATCAATTTCCTATTTAAAGGCCTGCAGTACCAGGAGTGTTAGAGCTGATAACCCTAATTTAAACTGCCAAAGAGCAAAACATATTAACTGCAGCAAAAAAAATTACACGCAATTATTCACTGTCCCCAAACACATCCTGCTTGTGAGCCCAGATCTCACCTGCGCAGAATCACTTCTTTCAGGACCAATAAATCATGCCCCAAATTGTAGCCTGCTCTCACCTGGAATACAGAATTGAGTCCTGCTCTCACAGGGGGACCTTCCTAACAGCCCACTACCTTTGAATAGGGACTATGGCACGGTGCATTATTTATTTGTGTATTGTTTCTGCAGTCCCAGGGCAACAGCCAGAGGTAACTGAGTGGTCATTCAGGCAGGTGGGGTAGGAAAAAGCAAGCTCTTTGCAGCTGCTCCTTCTCTAGCCAATAGAAGGAGCCATGTTGTCCACCTTTCGCTGTTCAGCATATTGTTATAAGCCGCCCCAATCTCCAAAGGGTGATGCAAGAGACTTCAGGGGTTCTGGGTGCTTACCCAGGGCCTGTGTTTCCTTTTGGGAATAAGGCACAGCAGAAACTGTGGTATCTTTATGGTACATGGTTTATTTACACAGATAGATAACCTGAACCTAGATGGGGAGAATTCAGAACATTCACATTTCAAGGGGGTTTGCCCTCCTATGTACGCATAGCACTGGATTCAAAGAACAGCAAAAAGCCATGCTCTGTGTCTAGGCGAGTCTGGCTTGTTAGCAGAAGCTAAACCCAGGAATTTCTGTGCTTGGCACCGTTTAATCAAACCTTGATTAATTCTGACTTTTATGAATTCTAAGGATTATGGGTGCCTTGCACCCACAAAACTCTGGCACCCCAACACATTACAAACAATGTGTTGAAAGCTGCTAGACACAGCACTGTGGGGAGGAAGTTTGACAATTTAAGGGGTGCCACAGAGAAAGTCCTCGCCTGGGTACCATTACATACACAATGCCCCCTCTGCAAATCTTAATATATGAAGGGAAGGTGTTTACACCTTTGGCATACATACCTGGTGCATAGGCCAATGCCATTGTTAGCATTCATCCAAAGTGTAGATCAGTGAGACAGTAGGCAATAGCTGTACTCCAGAAATTACCAGATGTGGTCTCTGAAACACAAGGATGGGGTGCCCTGCTCTCCCCCAATGGTACCCTCTCCTGTCTTATCATGTGTGATTTAACTGCTGGAGTTTGGTTTCTTCCACATATTCCACCAGTAACGGAATGACAATCTCATGGGGCAGGCGGGGAAGGGAAACAAGGCCCCCCACAAATGTACTAAACTTCAAATAACTCAAGCTTGTAAAGACAAAGATGGCACAGAGCTGTCTGTTTTCCTCTGTAAGTAGAAAATCAGATATTTAAAGAAAAATGTGCTGTCAGAATGCTGTTCAGAAAATGAGATGGTTCCTCCCTTTATAAATTTATCGTATCTCTAATATCAAAGTGCAGGCGATTAAGCTCACACGGTTCCTTTCTCAAAAGAGCAAATAGCAGCTGACAATAATGGTAGGAGAGAAAAACAAGATATTTTTGACTGTGGCTCCTTTCTTCTGTAATAGAACTCTCTTTATGAATCACTTTATTCTTTTCAATAAGATACTGTCTGCGCAATCAGGGATGATAAATGGCAAATAATTGTAAACCTGATATTGGTTTTCAATATTGAATTTATCATGCTGTCCTCTTAACACATATTAAATACTTTAAAGAATTTATATATTTGTTAGATCATTCTGAGATTCCACCCACTCCCCCCATAAGTAAAATTTATGAGTTTTCTAGTTTGGGGAAATCTAAGAGTTGACAACATCATTAATAACACTGAATAATGATGCTGGCCCCCTTTATAGCCAATCCCCTTTTACTAATCCAAAAGATCCAAATCAAATAACATATATTAGATTTAGGCGCTGAGACCAAAGGAAACAAAATAAAACGCAGTCCCCCTTTCAAACACACTGTGGCTGACTTTACGCAGAGTTTTTGCTCAAGCAAAAAAACAAGGTCTTCATCTGTGTATTTCAGACCAAAGGTGCACAGTCAGGACCATACGAATGAGCATAGGAAATGGCAGTGGAGGCTCGTTCATTAGGGTGAATTGGGCACTGCCCTACCCATCTCAAAAAGCTCCCAGTTAGTCCCCACCTGCCTGCCTTCTTACAAGCAGCCAGGCGGTGGCTCCGCCCATTACTGGCTCTGGCTTTGACTACCCACCCATCTCTGCTTTCCACCCTGCCAGTTGTGCAGGTACAATCCGCCACGGGGGAAATGTAAGAGGAAGCTATTAGTAATTCCCACAGGCATCTGGTTGGCCACTGTGAAAACAGGATGCTGGACTAGATGGGCCATTGGCCTGATCCAGCAGGCTCATCTTATGTTCTCATTCTACCTACCTGGCTGCCTTTCCAGATGCTGTTCATGCTCTCTTGTTGAGTGTGAGCAGAAGTGAGACTTTCTTCCCTCTGAAGCACTCGGAACAGGTAACAGAGAACGGTGGCTGTGAAGAGTGATTGTTGAAAGTATAGAGGAGAATCAAAGCAGGCCAGCTGCTGAGGTCTAAGAGAGAGGTGCCCTTGAAGAAAGTCCCTGTGGGAAGGTTGTTATCCAGAGCAAAGGATTAGGAATAGACCTGCTTCAGCATCTTGGAAGTTCTCAACCTGAATAACAGATTCAGTGATATGCAGAAAGGTAGCAGCCCCCCCCCCCCCCGGTCCTACTACGTAATACTATTTTGAAGAAATATAAATTTGAAGGCTGCCCAGTTTAAAGATTAAAAAGCCGTAAGAGCAGGAGTTTTCCATTTACTGGACAGCACCTGGACAGCAGACTAAGCAGGCACGCAGACCACCATCTAGACCCGTCAAAGGAGCGATTCAGTTACACGTTGCGAATTCATACAGGGAAATCCAGTAGGGAAAGATGGGGGTCAAAGTGTTATCTCTGGTGTCAAAGTGTTATATCGCACATACAACACGTATAAAACACTTTTTCTTTACCAATCTAGCTGAGACCTGGTCACAGTCTTGTTCCCCATCTGCTCTTATAAATTAGCATAAGCAAATCTTATGCAAAGGTGTTCTAAGAAGAGTCCTGCTAAATACCTATCTAGTCCAGCACCCTCTTCGCACAGTGACCAACTTGATGCCTATGGGGGAGGCCCATACGCAGGACAGAGGTGTGACACTTTCTTTCTGGAGGTGCACTTTATGCTTTTTGTGAGGAGGGATATCTGTGTGTTTCCACTCTGACTTCCTGAGAAACCTTTTAGCCTTTTGAGTCTGACCTCAGTGTTTCAGCAAACACCGCCCCCCCCCCCAAATCAGCCTGCCTCAGATTAAGACCCTGACAGACTCCCTGAGCAAAGCCATGACAGTTGAAGATGTTCAAGTCATGCCCTGAAAATAACAATAGTTTTACTCACTGTCTAGCATGAAGATTCATTCCTGGAGCTTGGAAACTTGCAGAACTGGTCAGGCTTCAGGGTCCTCTTCAGGAACAGAGGGGAATTCAGTGGGGTGCAATTGGTGGATGGGCCAGGCCTGATGCTAATGCCTAATCAACTGAGCAGAACTGATTCTGCTTCAGAGGGTCTCCACCTTCTTAAAACTTTGCTCTGCATCTGTCTCCAGCTCCACCTTCCAGGCATAGGTTTCCATATGACCCCAGGGCCCAGCAAATGCAAACTAAGTGGGGAAAAGGCAGGAGAATTTCACATTTTTTTGTGGCAGCTAAAGGAACAAGGGTCCCCTGGCAGTTGGTCAACTGGGACATTTTGGGGTTCACTTCCCCCTTTCTCGGGAACAGCTGCTGCTCCACTTACGTTGTCACTTTTGTCAAAGTCTTTAAACTACATGTTTTGAGTTTTATATAAGAAGCAGCTGCATTTAGACGATTTCGAAGCATGCTTCCTCCTCCTACACACAGAGAGAAGAGCAGATTGCCTGCTCTTGAAAGCAGACAGGTTGCTTGAAAAGAAGAAGCATGTGAGAATAGTCTGAGGCTGCCTGTGTCAGAACAATGGTTCATGGTTACCTTTATTTTTGGTAAGTTTTTTTTCTTCTCTTTTTTTTTCTTTTTGCTCCTCCAGGGCGCCATCCTCTGTGGATCTCTGGTCCGACTGTGGATTCCATGTGACCCCCTTGTTCTGTCCCTCCTCCCTTTCAATCTGCTTGCCCTGAGACAGAAGGCGCGAAGGGGAGCTGCCAGGTAAACCATCTGTCTTCATTATGAAGTGCAATGGATTCCAGTGTGGTGCTTTTCCTCTGTAGAAGAATATGCCACTGGAAAAAAAGATCTACATGGGGCGGGGGGGGGGGGGAGATTGTTCTAACTGTATGCAAAATGATCACAGAGTTTATAACAAGGGAGGTGAAGGGGATTTCAGGTGATCTGGAAGTGTAAAGGTAAAGGACCCCTGGATGGTCAAATCCAGCCAAAGGCGACTATGGGGTTGCGGCGCTCATCTTGCTTTCAGTCAGCGATTGTCTGCAGACAGCTTTCTGTCTCATGTGGCCAGCATGACTAAACCACTTCTGGCACAACGGATCACTGTGATGGAAGCCAGAGCACATGGAAATGCCGTTTACCTTCCCGCCACAGTGGTACCTATTTATCTACTTGCACTGGCATGCTTTTGAACTGCTAGGTTGGCAGGAGCTGGGACAGAGCAATGGGAGCTCACCTCCTCACAGGATTTCGAACTGCCAACCTTCCAATCGGTAAGCTCTAGAGCAGGCATGGCCAAACTTGGCCCTCCAGCTGTTTTAGGACTACAATTCCCACCATCCCTGACCACTGGTCCTGTTAGCTAGGGATGGTGGGAGTTGTAGTCCCAAAACAGCTGAAGGGCCAAGTTTGGCTATGCTTGCCCCAGAGGCTCGGTGGAAGGGCCGCAGCTTAAGGGGAAGTGCTGTGGTTCAGTGGTAACAGAGTATTCGCTGTGCATGCAGGGGGTTCCAGGTACAATCCCAGGCATCTCCAGGAAGGAAAGTACCCTGCCTAAAACCCTAGACAGCTACTGCCAGTGTAGCCAATACACTGAGTTAGAGGGACAATGGTCTGTTTCAGTATAAGGCACCTTCCTGGTGGTGGTCTCATATTTATTTATTAGATTTCTTATTTCACCATAAGATGGGTTTCATAATCGTAAAATTAAAAACAAGTAAAGCAATTCCAAACAAATGCAGCACAATATAAGCTAAGCAAAACAGAAGAGGTGGGTCGCCCAATAATACCTTTACTGTCAAACGTCAGGTTAGAAAGCACACAGTGGAAAGTGGGTAACAAAAGTGCTAGGTGCATCTTTGTGGAGTCGAGGTTCCACAGTTTAGGAGCTGCCACAGAAAAAGCCCTCTCCTTCTCATAGGTCCTTGCCTTTTCTGCATTCTCCTTGTTTTCAGACCCTGTGGTGTGATTTTGCCTACCTTATTTCTTTCCAAAAGGCCTAAATTATTTGAAAACCTAGATCTTGGGGAAATGATAAATTATTCTATGTATGAAAAATTGTTTATATAATTCATTTGCATTACTTATCCCAATGGCAGAATGTGTGTGTGCATGAATGCGTGCCTGCATGTATCCCTTCCACTTAATGTTCAATGGGACAATAAAGCATGAGAATAAAATCAGCCTCAAATAAATTTGACTTCCTTTTAGGTCAGTGTTCCAGACTTCCCGCAGCTGTTTAAATGAAAATAGCTGCTCCTAATGCAAGATCAATGGAGGGGGAGATTGTTTGAATGCACCCAGCTTCTACAGAGAAAGTCCAAAGTGAGGGACAGAAACCAGAGATGGGAATTCACTAATTGCCCTGCAGAGACATTGTGGTGCCCTGGCTAGTCTGGACATGGGAGATGCAGCTGATTTGCATGGATTTTGGCAAACCACTACCTCTCCCTCCCACAGCCCTTGGGAAGATAAAAAGAGATGATGATATACTATAATCTGCTCTAGACTCTTGAGATAACATTCAAAAGAAATCTAAATATAGTCAGGTAGAGTACCTTGGTAGCAGGTAAATGAAGATTACGGTCTCAGGAGAATAAATTCCACTGCTGCTAGTTTGCATTATTGAGGCAGGTCGGGAGGAGAAAACATCAGGGCTGCAGGCCGACAGACACCTTTGTACTTTGAGAAAACAGCAATATCTTTACCGCAAAGCTCTTCCTGTTTTGCATTTGCATTGCTCGACATCAGTGCTGAACAATAATAAAAGCTGACTCACAAAAGTAAAGACCACAAGAAAATCCTGCAAGAACATAATGGAAATGTTGTTGTTATGGACTTTTGTGAGCATAAACAGTTTTCAAAATGAAATTGTCAAGGCTGGGATTTGCTATGCTCTCAAAAGTAAAGTCATTTTAATATTCAAGAGGACCTCAACCAGTATGGATTTCTGCTACCTTCTCCAGCCTTGTGTTTTGCAATTTCCATTTTTTTAATTATCTGACACATGGGGAGTCACGCAGTGGAGAAGAGGGTGAGTGGGGAGGAGAAAAAGACAACTCAATAGGATGAAGGGAAACAAAAGATGGAGGAACGTTCTTAAAATCCTTGGAAGATAAGCCACAGAGTGAAAAGGGCAAGCAAAATATATTTCGGAAGCAGGACTCTTGCACAGCTCCCATTTATTTCAACCGGACTTGTGCAGCAGGATGTACAGAGAGCTGAGGATTTCACACTTCTGTTTCTTTGTTTAAAATAATTTATGTTCTGTTCAGAATTAAATCACTCCTTAGTTGATTTAATTAATTGTTTCATCTTGATATCATTACTCCAGTATAAATACCACCCTTTCAGTTAGTTGTTGGCCACTGACAGAATATGATCACAAACTATGTTTTTACTCAGCATAATTAAACTGTAATAAAAGGAAGGATGCTCTTACCTCTGTTTTCAACATGTTTATGGAAGGTGTCATGGGCTTTGAAGATGCTCAAACTCAGGATGAAAGGGAGAAACGTGATAAGAGGAAGGCACACTTGGCAAACCTTTACCATGATCAACTCCCATCCGGAAACCTATGTCCCCACTGTGAAAGGACGTGTGGATCCAGAATTGGCCTCCACAGTCACTTATGAACCCACTGTTAAAACTGTGTTTATAGACGTTTATAGAATCTTACTGAGCTATGAGTGATTGCTAAAGAAGAAGACGACAATGAAAGAAGAAATAGCTTTTCAAGAGGATGAAATGTCATGACCTTCGGGTCAGATTCACCTTCTTTGGGAAATGAGCTTGGGATTCAGAATGGGAGAGAGAACTGCCCTCTGATCAGTTCCAGAAGCCCCTAACCTACTGAAAGCACTTCTGCAAGTAGAACCTGTGGACCCAGTTCCCCTCTGACCTGAAGACCCTCATCTGACTCAAAAGGGCCCCATCACAGGAGTCCCAGAGTCTTACTCACCTTGTCAGATTCAAAGGTTGCTAGAGAAATCTAGGCCCCTTGAAGTGAAGGCAGAGCTAGCTACTGAGATGGAGTGGCAGTCTGAGGCTTAATCTAAATAACTGCTGCTGAAGCAACATCTGAGCAGTCCCTGAGCCCTGCAGGGAGCTGTCCAAGGTACTGTCTTGCCTCTGCTTGTTCTGCCTTGCCTCTGCTTGAGATTGGTGCTTGAATGAATGTGTTGAATCTCAGCTTTACTCCAAACACTGCATTTCCTGTGCATGGTAGTGGCATTTTGCTGATGTGCTGTAAAGCAATCATACACACGTCCTCTGGATTTTTAATGTGCAGTCTATTAAATTATTACCAAATGGTGTGAAGCCCATTTTGTTTTACAAATGAAATACAGACTGAAGAGAACAGAATCCTGCACTGACAGCTGATGGGCAATGCACCAGGATGAGCATGAAGATTTGGCTGCCATCCTGCCAAAAACACTCAGATCAATGGATAACCTCCGGCAAGTCATTTGACCTTCATGTGCCTTTGCCAGTTCAACCAGGAGTCTGCAAAAAAAACAACAACAAAAAAACTCAGAACACCTTGGTGTAATGCCGATCGTCTTTCTGCATGAACAAACGCCTTCTGTAAAAATGCAAGCAGGATGACACAGTTCATTCCTTCCTTTTCTTGAGTGATCAGCAAATAAATCTATCAACTTGCTTCTGTAAGCTTCATCCTCGTGATGGGTGACTGCATCATAGTTTTCACCGGCATGCTTAGAGGTTTGTCAGCATAAACTATGTTTTTATGCCTCTCTGGAAGAAAACACAAAGAACAGATGGAGGCTGTATGTACTGTGCAAAAATAAAAAAATATTCACCACGAAAATCCAAATTCTGCAAATGAGATGCACATGTAGAATTAGTCATATTGACATGCATTTGTTTTGCATAACTTACTATTTATCCAAGAAGCGGGTTTTGAAAGGAATTGGGAGATGGTTTAGAATGGGCTTAGAAAAGAGATGAGATAGATATAAGGTTCTAGCCAACCGTCTCTGCTTAAAGTACACCCATTAAAGATAATGGACCAAAGTAAGTAATGGTCTTTAATTTCAATGGGTCTACTCTGAGTATGCCTAGCACTGGATACAACTTGGAGATAGGTGAGGCAAAGGACAAACAGCAGCCAGCATTAGCAGAGGGATAATGAACTATCCAGGGTGCTGAAGCAAAGTGCATTAACTACATCATGGAAAAAGCAGCAGTTCACACACATAACCAACAGTGCATGGGAGTTGTCCCCACCCCCCACCATAGCTATATGTTTTGTTAGCCAAGAACCTTCAGGTGTTGCATTTTTTTAAAATAAGAACTCACACAAATGCAATTCCCCATTCACTCTCCATTTTACACCAAGCCACCACCATTTAACAACTATTCCATGCCACCAAGAGTGATTTATGTGTTATAGCTGTTATAAATTATTTTATTTTAAAAGCTTGCTCATTGCTTTCTCTCTCTTTTTTCTAGGGTCCATGAAATAATTTTTTCTATTTCTATAGTCTTAGATAAAGAGGCATGAATATCACCTGCCATTCAGATTTTATTTTATTTGCTCCTGTAGTTTATAATGCTCATTTCACTATGGTTTCCCATAAGAGCAAGTTATAGCTTCTAAGGTATTAAGGACAGCATTTAAAAAAGGCTGTAACTTGGAAGGAGAGGGTAGCCTTGTACTGAAATCTGAGGAGTGTTTCATTGTGCTTGTTACCAAAACATCAGCAGAAGAGGGGGAATCTCGGTTTCACATCTAGTTCAGATAGGCCCATATTTGACCAACAGTACAACGGAGAAGTTCCAAAATTTAAAGGTCTGCACCCCCATTCCTGACAGGCTGGGCCATGGCTGTTTCCCAAATAGGTTTGGTTGCTTTGCTGTGTATATAAAAGCCCACCTACAAATGGGGAAATGCTCCCTTGCCCTCACATTCTTGAGCTGTGATGTTGAGGTGAAATTGATGGATTCCTTTTTAGCCACCGATCATGAGAAATTAAATGAGGAGGCAATCGACCTCCGTTGAACTCTTTCCAGTTGTCATTTGCGGTACAAATGAGATAAGAAGAGTTTTCCTTAGAGGCTCAAGGATGTGCATTAAAATTCAAGAGAGAAAGGTGGGGGGGGGGGCGGGTGTGATAATCAACCAGCACGTTCTCCTCCTAACTAAGGTGGACCTAATTCTGAAGTTGTTTACATGAACAGTCAGGCATTGCCTAGAAAAAGGTAAAGGCCCTTGTGGGGAGATACATGAGTTAAAGCACACTATCTGGCTTCATTTCCCATATTATAGCCAGTCCATCCACCCAAGTTGTTGGCTGCTGTGTTTGGAACAACTGAGGTAAAAAGGCTGTGAGGGCCAGTGGGACATAGTAGTTTGAATGCCAGACTAGAACAGGAAAGATTCTGGTTCCAATTCCTGCTCAGCCCCAATGCTCACAGGGCAATCTTGGACCAAGCACCTTCTCTGAGCCAAATCTTCCCAAAAAGTTGTTGTGTGGAATAAATGAAGGGCTTAGAACCACGTAAACTACCCTGGACTACTTAGGAGAAAGATTTTTTTTAAAAAAATCCAATAAAAATAAAAGCTCCATCCATGCAGTGCCCCCAACATTCTGATTTGCTGTTGGTAATAGAAGAAAGTAATATTAAACCATCTATCAAACTTCCTGATCTTAATGGCAGTTTGAGAAACTAAAATAAATAAATAAATAAACAGCTCAGTTCCAGACAGTTTACTCAGAAGTAGGTCCTATTTAATGCAATGGGGTTTATCCTCTAGCACATGGGCATAGAACTGGAGCTTAAGGCTGCAATTTTGTGCAGACTTAGCTCTGCCCAAGATCATTGATTTCCAAGGACTTAAGCATGTGTCAGAGTCAGGCTGCAATTAAAATAAAATATGCAACTTGGTTTGACAGTAAAACAATTTAATCCAGAGATAAAGTGTAAAGTTGACTCTTAAACACATGGCAGCAAAAACAAAGAGCTATGGCAAGCAAGATATTTCTAATACAACCAGTAATGTTCATAAGCTGGTCTTGTAATTTCATGTTCCGCTACTTGAAGCCTTCCAATAAATTGAGGGATTTGTTTACGTTGTTGTTTTGTAGGGAAACACTTAATTTCTTGTTTATTTTGAAGACAATCTGCTTATGTTGTTATCACGGACTTGAGTGGATTTGTGTCTGTTGCATCTGGGCAAAGGAAACTCCCCATCATATAGCTTATCTTTACTGTATTAGTGAAACAGTGACTCCTAGTGACAAAAATGAAAAATGCATCCTGATGACTTGCAGACAGGCACCAGGACATTCTGCTAAATTATCTTCAGAGCAAAAGGTGCTTGGGTTTCCAAAATTGGGGTTTGTGAATCTTTGGCTGAAATCCTAAAACACGTACCTTGGAGTAAGCCTCACTAAACTCAGTGGGGCTTACTCCTGAGTGAACACTCATAGGATTGCATTGCACAATTCCTAAGATCTTCGTTTCAACCCTGAAACCAACCAGAGCAGTTCCTTTTGCCATTGGCAACATGTTTCTGGAGACTAGCTGCATTTGGTTGTTTTAATTTTCCATATGTGATGAAAGGCATTAGTCTTGCCTGATGGAGAGAGGTTGGGAGGGGAACTTCTGTAATACGTGGATGACATAAAGTGCAACATAGTTGTCATTAAAATGTCAAAAGATGATACATTACAGCTGTATTTATGTGGGAAAGCGGTGTTGTGTATATCTCTGTCAGTTTATTTCTCTTCTTTATTTAATAATTGATAACGGCTCTGGCATGCCATCCAAAATCAAGATACTAATCAAGTAAAAAATGACAGCGTTTTGTCTATTCCCGTCTCCTCTGAGCCGGACAGCTAGCTGCAATGTCAGTCTCCTGCTTCCATTTTTCAACAACTAACAAATCCAATTCTCAAGTTACTCCTGATGGGTTGGGACAAGATCACTCCTAAAACCACCTCTGCCAGGGGACCAAATCACAGTCTTCAATTCTTTCCCTTTTGAACTCTGTTTGCCTAACAGGATCCAATGAACTTGGAAAACTTATTTTCAGATGCTCCTAATAAAGAGATTGCCTGTTAATGGATTTCTTCTTTATTTAAATAGACCAGAACTGCTGCCTCTGGCTTTTAGTCACTTTGGTTTTGTGCACTGCATTGGATTTATAAATTTATGAATGAATATATTGATTTATACATTAATTTTTAGTCCCATTTTGCCCACACCTTTATTTATTTATTTATTTTTGCTCAATAGCTTGCTTTATTATCATTGCCTGTCACCTCGGAGGCCTTGATTTTTGCAGAGAAATGCAAGGCTGGCAAAATACCAGCCACAGTCTCTCAGCCTAACCCGGCGACCAGGGTTGTTGTTGAAATTTAAGTGGAGGGAGGAGAACTGAGTAGGTCACTTTCAGTCCCTTACAGAAAAGGCTCGGTAGAAACGTAATGTGATGTAACTTAATTATTCTCGGAGTAGACCCATGAGGAGGAATGGGGCGAAATTGACCGTGCCTGTTTAGGCAGCCCTGTTTAGGGAAGTTTTTAAAGTTTGATATTTTATCACATTTTTAAATTATTATTCTTCTACTGGGAGCAGCCCAGAGTGAGGCCGGTAACCGTGAGGGTGGAAAAGCGAATGGACGCATCACGAGGTTCCTTCGCCTGCCCCCTCACCAAAGCAAACGGCCTCATCCTCTCAGGGAGTTTCTCCCCGCTGGAAAACATGCCCGCCATTTTAAGGCGGCTCCGCCCCTTTCTGATCTCGCGCCCGCGGCCCCGCCTCCCTGTTTCTCTCAGAGGTGGCCCCGCCTCTTCTTTCCAGCCTCCCCGTTTACCCCTAGCCCGCCTCCACGTTCCTCTCAGGACGGGCGGCGGCGGCGGCGAATCACGGCGGTGGGACGGCACAGCGCGGTCGTTTGGAGGTGTGGCTTTCCCGCTCGAGCCCGCTCCCCTCAGGCTCTCTCTCTCTGGCGCGCGCCCCTCCCTCCCTCTCCAGATGCAGCGGACGGAGAAGGTGCTCCAGCTGCGGGGCCTACTGGGCCGCTCCGTGCGGGTGGTGCGCGAGCATTACCTGAGGCCCGACGTGCCTTGCGGCAGCGCCCTCTGCCGGGCGAACTGTCCCCGCGGTAGGTGGGCGGGGCGAAGGAGGGTGGGCGGTGCACCGGTCTGTAAGCTGAAAGGAGGTGGGGCTTGGCCATTGGGGCGGAGCGTGGTGTCATGTTTCAAGGGGGGGGGGCGCCGGGAGGGGAAATGTCTATCCAAGGCTCATGCCTGATTTGGTATTTTTTAATTATTATTTATTACATTTATATTTCACTTTTCCTCCAAGGAGCTCTGCATGAGTCTCTCCCTCCCCATTTGATCCTAACAGCAACCCTGTGAGGCAGGTTTTTGCTGAGAGACCGAAGGTCACACAGTGAGTTTCATGGCTGAGCAGGAATTTGAACCCTGTCCTCCTAAACTACACCAAACTGGCTAATGCAGGAAAAGAGGTCACTGGGCATAAGCAAAGTGTTTTCCTTGCTCCCTGTTGAGCAGAGCAGGAAAGTGTTTGGCCTTTTATTATGTTTTTACAGTGGTACCTCAGGTTACATACACTTCAGCTTACATACGCTTCAGGTTAATCCAGAAATAGTGCTTCAGGATGAGAACAGAAATAGTGCAGCGACGGCACAGCGGCAGCAGGAGGCCCCATTAGCTAAAGTGGTGCTTCAGGTTAAGAACAGTTTCAGGTTATGTACGGACCTCCAGAAAGAATTAAGTACTTAACCTGAGGTACCACTGTATATGTGTTGGAAGCCACCCAGAGTGGCTGGGGCAACCCAGCCAGATAGGCAGGGTATTATATAAAATAATTGTTATTGTTATTATTAAGGAAGGGTTCAACTTTAGTAGATGTGAATGGGGAAAGGAGTGGGGGTGCTTCTGTGTAAGACACACGCAATTGCTGATTCTACATGCACATACATGAATGGCCAGAGCTCCCTGGTTGAGGGCCTGACATTTCCAAGTAGCTTTGGGAAAGGCTTCCTGTCTGAAACTTGAAAGAGTCAGTGTGGGCAGTACTGAGCTAGATTGACCAGATATCTGACTTGGTATAATCTTCCTGCATTTGTATATTTCAGCTCCATGCACGTGGCTTAGTTGTCCCTCTGTGGGCATTCACTAGGGTGGGAGGAAAGCATCAGTGGTGCTTTATTTCATTTCATTTAGGAAGCGGTAGAGTGCCATTTCCAACAGAACTCATGAGTACATAACTGGGGATGTGGTAGTTGTCCGGAATGAATAAAACAGGAGGAGAGGAGCATGATTGTCAACATATACACACAAAATTATACCACTAGAACAGGGGCAGCTGATGTGGTGGCCTCTGGATGTTTTCAACTACAACTCCCAGGATCTCTGACTATTGCCACGTTGGCAGATTCTAGAATCGGGAGGGCACCACATTGGCTATCCTAGTAAGGAGAACATAAGAACCAACCTGCAGGATTGGGTCAGAAGGCCCATCTCCTCCAACATCCTGCTTTCTGTAGTGACTGGTTAAATGCCTTTGGGAAGTCCACAGACAAACTGGATCCCTTGTCCATGGGTGTTCCATGGAGCCATTTGACTCCTCACATCAACTGTAGTAGCACTCTTAAGCGGCTCCTGTGCCTTTCAGTGGGATTGGTTTTGGATTTCATGTTGGTGCTAAAGAAGCAGGAGGAAGGATTTGTTTATTTATTTATATCCTGCTTCTCCAGGCAATGATGGGACACAGGTGGCGCTGTGGGTAAAACCTCAGTGCCTAGGACTTGCTGATCGTATGGTCGGCGGTTCGAATCCCTGCAGCGGGGTGAGCTCCCGTCGTTCGGTTCCAGCTCCTGCCCACCTAGCAGTTCGAAAGCACTCTTAAGTGCAAGTAGATAAATAGGTACCGCTTTATAGCGGGAAGGTAAACGGCGTTTCCGTGTGCGGCTCTGGCTCACCAGCTGCAGCTTCGTCACACTGGCCACGTGACCCAGAAGTGTCTTCGGACGGCGCCGGCTCACGGCCTCTAGAGCGAGATGAGCACGCAACCCTAGAGTCTGTCAAGACTGGCCCGTACAGGCAGGGGTACCTTTACCTTTACCTCTCCAGGCAATGCAAAGTAGTTCACAAATATTACCAAGGTGGTTACATTTACTAAATACATTTGCTAAACAACAGCATAAAGAATCCTCATAAAAACAAATATCAAACAAAGCAGCAATAAACAAAAAGCAAAAAATAAATAAATCCCAATCCAGACCACCAAAGAGAAAACCCAAAGCAATGATTGTTTTAAAACTCCAAGCCTGGTCCAGCATTTAAAACCAGCAATAAGATCTGTTAGCATCCACTAAAAACGAAACCAATTGTACATACCACCAAGTCTGGGAGAGGGGCATCACAAAAAAAGGCTCTGTCTTTTGCGCCTGGGAATTTGCTTGAGCTTAATGGCAGGGCTTCCAAATGGGGACCCTGTGGATGAACTTCGGGCCCAGGCAGATTCACACAACTGCAGGCAGTCCTTTGAATAACTACTTCCAAACTTCTGGAGCTTTAAAGGGTAACCAGCAGCACTTTAAATTGGGCCCAGAAATGCATAAGCGTCCAGTGTAGCTGGTACAGAACGAGAATTAGGCGCTCCAGCTGCTTGGCCCTCAAAACATCTGGGCAGCTGAATTTTACACCTGTTGTAGCTTCTGAACCATCTTCAAATGCAGTCCCATGTAGAGTTCATTATAGTAGTCTAATCTAGACCTAACCAGGGCATAAATGAGCCAAGGTTTGCTTTCTTGAGATAGGATTGAAGCTGGCAAATCAGGCAAAGGTAATAAAAAGCACTGCTGGTAACAGATAGCACCTATGTCTCTAGTGATAGCACTAGATCCAGGAGGACACCCCAGCCCAAAGTTCAGACGCGATCTTTCTGGGGGAATGCATCCCTATCCAGTACTGGGCACACAGCTCCCTCCAGATCAACAAATTTTGTCTCCCATAGTATTTCCATCTTGTCTGATTACGTTTCTGTACAAACACAATCCATTGATTGAATCAGACTGTACCTATCTGCCCATTGTAATTTTTATCATAGGAATGAATCATTGGATGTCCCAAGAATAAAACTTGTAATTTGCGACTCTTCCGGTACAAATTTAGGGATTCTCGTATATTTTTCGAGGCTCATTGCTAACTCTGTTATAGCAAGTGGATGTTAGAAAATCAGAAATGCTGTGTAGCAATGCACAGAAGATCCAACATCTCTCTTACATTATTTTCCATCAGAATTTAAGGTCAAATGGTTTATACCAAGTAGAATAAACCCTTTTGCCCTTTCCCCTGAAAGTAAATTGATTGGTAGCCTTTGCTTTGAAGTAGCATATGCCTTTACTATTCAAATAAGGTTTCTGTCCTTGTTGCCAGGTTGTTACTGCAACGTGCCCTCTTTTTGACCTCAATCACCATTCATAAAGTGAGAAAGACTTAATGCCATCTAAGACTATCTGTCCATTAGAAGGATGGATTTGAGGCTCTCTGGGACCGTATAATTTTTAGTATGTACAGAGCAGCTTTCGACAACCTGTTGGCGTCCAGATGTTTTGAACTGCAACCCTCATCAGCCTGCTGGGAATTGTAATCCAAAAATCTGGAGGCCAAGAGGTGGACGAAGGGTGGTACAGAGTAAAATTAGTGAGCCAGCACTATTTTTTTTCTCCCTTCTTTCCAATCCTTTCAGAAAACCCACCTTGTCCAACCTCTAGATGGTTTTGAACTATAAATCCCATAACATGTGACCCTTGTCCCTTCTGGCTGGGGCTCATGGGAGTTGGAGGGCAACATCTGAAGGGCACCAGCCTCCCCCTCTCCACCTTGCCTACTGCAACTAAAGCTGTAATCTGCAGTACGCAGGTATAACTGAAATATGACCGCATGTTGTTCCCTTGTTTCCCATACTCCACCCCTCTCCATTGTAGATTTTCCCCTATAGTCTACAAGACTGTACGCTCCTCAGTGTGGGGACACGTGCTCTGTAAAGCACAACACAGTCTTGTTGTTGTTGTTTAGTCGTTTAATCGTGTCCGACTCTTCGTGACCCCATGGACCAGAGCACGCCAGGCACTCCTGTTTTCCACTGCCTCCCGCAGTTTGGTCAGACTCATGCTGGTAGCTTCGAGAACACCATCCAACCATCTCGTCCTCTGTTGTCCCCTTCTCCTTGTGCCCTCCATCCTTCCCAACATCAGGGTCTTTTCCAGGGAGTCTTCTCTTCTCATGAGGTGGCCAAAGTATTGGAGCCTCAGCTTCAGGATCTGTCCTTCCAGGGAGCACTCAGGGCTGATTTCCTTCAGAATGGATAGGTTTGATCTTCTTGCAGTCCATAGGACTCTCAAGAGTCTCCTCCAGCACCATAATTCTTAGAGGCCATAAATAAATAAGCAAACAGTAACATTTTGAATTCTGTTTCAGGTGAGAAATTATTGTCCGACGATCTGACCCACTATGTTGTACCTGACTGGAAGGTGGTCCAAGATTATCTGGAGATACTGGAGTTCCTGGAACTCAGGGGGATTGTTTTCATGCAAACAGCATGTCAAGCAATGCAGCATCAGAGAGGGCGCAGGTATCTTGATTTTTCACAGAGCCTCCTGCATGCTTCAGGTTCCTCCAAAAATAAAATGATAAATATTTGAGCATTCAGTCCTGCTCTGCATTACCCCAGGCCAGGAAGACTCGGCAGATAATCTTAAGAGGAGCATAGGAACTGCAGGCTCCTCTCCTTCCTGGCTCTCAGCCAGGTCCTGACCTGGGCAGGTGATTCTCCCATATTTCTCTGTCTTCCCGAGTAGCCTTATTTGCAGCTAGCACATGAAATTCCTGCCTGGACCACTGTTTCCCCTGGTTCTGTGTTGGAGATGGGTGAATCCAATGGCTCTTTGTGGTCAGTGCCGGGGTAGAGATCTGTTGGAGGGTCCTGTTGCACTGGTGGAAACTCAACACCCAACAAACTCTGCATTGTGCAACCTGTTGCGCAACAAAGCTGAACTGCTTATGCATTCTCTTGTGCAACAGCGGTCCATTGGCACAAAACATTTCTCCAGTGGAACAAGCATTCCACTAAATAACTTTAACTTAGTGCTACATTGGATACAGCCTCCTGTGTCTTTCTTAGATGTCGAGCCCTTTGGGTAGAGATTGGCCATGCCTCTTTTTTTGTTAAAAGCGCCATATCCTTAGATGGTTCTCTATAAACAATACATATGGCAGATTTATTTCAGCTTCACAATGACACTGTAAATGCCAAGAAATAATAGAACCGAACTGTGAAATGTCTTTTACTCCCCTTCCTTTTTTTAGACTTACAAAGGTTAATATTATGCTACAGCAATTTTGTGAGCACATCTGTATTTCAGATGCCCTTGGGACCCCAAAGGTTAATCAGGGATTTCTCTCACTGACATTAATTATAGCATTATTATCTATGAATATATTTCAGAGGTAATGGCAGTATTCTAATCCTCAGTCATAACAAGGCAATTTAATGAAAATACATAATGCTTTCTTCCCGCCAGCATTTTTTATTCTATTTTTTTGACCTTCGGTCACTCCCCAGGTTGAGATAAAGTTTTCATGTGGGTCTCTTTTTAAAAAAATTCTGATTGGGACACAAGGTCTGGCCCTTGTCTTTCTGCATGGACTTTTTTATTCTGGGATTTGAGGGCGGGTGGAGGTCTTAGGTGGGGGGGAAAGCTGCAGCCTACAAGCCACTGGTCCAACATCAGTCGCTTTATTTGATGGAGCTAATTTGGCATCCGCGAGATGCAGTTCACATATCTGCAGAGTGGCTATTCATTTTTGAAATCCCAGCCAGCCATTTCTTCATTGTGCATTAATTACTTAGCTGCCACCTTTATTATACCAATGGTTATGCATATTTTTCAGTGTTTAATGCTTCAATTTTCACCCCACCCTCCAACATTGCAGGGTTTGTTTTCAGCATTGCACTTTTGTGAGGCTTGATATATAGATCTGTGGCTAGGATCTGTGATCATATTCATCATATTTTGTACTGTTAGAGTTGTACGGCCCAATTCAGATGTTGCGAAGTATAGCAGGAATGGTGCAGTTTCTTCCTGAAATGATCAGTAGGGATAGGAAGGGGACACATTTGTTTTGAGTCTCTCCCGAAGGGGTATAGAACATGGGGGCATAAGCTACTGGGACGTGGGTGGCGCTGTGGGTTAAACCACAGAGCCTAGGACTTGCCGATCAGAAGGTCGGCAGTTCGAATCCCCGCAACAGGGTGAGCTCCCGTTGCTCGGTCCCTGCTCCTGCCAACCTAGCAGTTCGAAAGCATGTCAAAGTGCAAGTAGATAAATAGGTACCGCTCCGGTGGGAAGGTAAACGGCGTTTCCGTGTGCTGCTCTGGTTCGCCAGAAGCGGCTTAGTCATGCTGGCCACATGACCCGGAAGCTGTACGCCGGCTCCCTTAGCCAAGAAAGCGAGATGAGCACCGTAACCCCAGAGTCGGCCACGACTGGACCTAATGGTCAGGGGTCCCTTTACCTTTACCTTACATGTGAATCTTGGTGGTGCACTTTCCTTCCTTGGAGGTTTTTAAGCAGAGGTTGAATGGCTATCTGTCAGGGATTCTTTAGCTGTGATTCCTGTGAACTGCGGGTATAGGGCGGTATACAAATTTAACATATCATAATAATTCCTGCATTGCAGGGGGTTGGGCTGAATGACCTTCCTGGTCCCTTCCAGCTCTGCAGTTCTGTGATTCTGTCTCTGGATCAACCCATTCTATCCTGCTCTGTATTGCAATAAGGGAAAGCAGCAAACAGGCTGGACAGCTCAGGCAGTGCTGTTGGGAACACAATGCTCTGAAGTTACTCCAGCAAGGGAAAAGCTGAAATTAACTGTAATAGCAGGCGGTGCTGCCTGATGGTTAGCACCCCCTGTGCTGCAAGATGATTATTGACTTAAAAGGGGCCCAGCCTTCTCCAATAGTCTCCTACTGCGACCTAAGTAAGGTGAGTCTCAGGCTTTCCTGGGTCTTCTGCAATGGAGTCCTCTGAGTTAGAGGACAGCAGTGCCACATCCTCAGGCTGCGGCAAAAAAAAGCATTATGCATTTTCTTCAGATAGCAGTACTTCCAGGGCTTGCCCTGCCTGCCCCTCCCCTTCTGGTTCAGAATCCTCCCTTGATCACCCAGTGAAGAGGAATCTGACTCCTGGTCCCTGGTACTCTCCTCATCAGCAGCTTCTTGTATTTGCAGGGTAAGGAGGCAACTCCAGAGTCTGAAATCTCTCTGTGCATGTCCTTGCATTGGCCCTGTTTGGTAGAGCACTAAGTCTAACACAGAGGGGGTTGGTGGTTAATCATTAAACATAAAGAAGAGGATTTTTAAAAATAAAATAAATAAATCCATCCATTTTTTAATCCATTAATTTCATTTTTATTAAGTTTTGATAAGGACTCAGTTATGCATGGAATGGCAGTTTTTATACACGCTCTTAAAAGGAAATGTTTTTAAAGGATCATACTGCCCAAGCCGTGTATTTTAAATTGTAAAGGTAAAGGTAAAGGTACCCCTGCCCGTACGGGCCAGTCTTGACAGACTCTAGGGTTGTGCGCTCATCTCACTCTATAGGCCAGGAGCCAGCGCTGTCCGCAGACACTTCCGGGTCACGTGGCCAGCGTGACAAGCTGCATCTGGCGAGCCAGCGCAGCACACGGAACGCCGTTTACCTTCCCGCTGGTAAGCGGTCCCTATTTATCTACTTGCACCCGGGGGTGCTTTCGACCTGCTAGGTTGGCAGGCGATTTTAAATTGTAACAATTCATAATTCATTATAATTTTAAAATTAATAAACATAAATTGCACTTTTGTTTAAATCATTTTAGTGGTTATTAATTGTATAGCGATGCATTTAAAGATTAGATCAGATTGAAAAGCTGATTCATCATCAATGTTATTGTGAGTTACTGCTTTTAAAGGACCTATAACTTTCTAAACACGGTGCGTAGATTAAAATATCATACATTCCCTGCCCCGCAGGATCAGAATGTAAAAAGCACAATAGAAAAGGAACGGGGAGGAATGAAGAAAGAAAATTGTATTTATTTGATTCCTTACCCACCCTTTAATAAAACGTACCAATAATAAAAATAGAGATATTTTCTTAATTTATACTATAATTGATATAAAAATTTCTGATCACATAAAAATTATAATGGTATTGTTACAGTAGTACTAAATTAGAATACAATATGGATGAATATTTAGATACTTAACAATGAGTTGTTTGGCAGCAATAGGACTACCTCTGGGTGCTAACTACATGCACAAGACGGTCTGTGGATTAATGATCCTTTGTTAAAATGAATGTTACCATTTATAAATAATAGAGCTGTAATGCTTTGGCAGAGTGACATTTGACTTCTTTCTTTCACAGACAGTACAATAAACTGCGAAATTTGGTGAGGGATGCCCGCCATGATTGCATTATGTTTTTTAATGAATTCCAGCTGCTTTCTTACTTGCCAAGAGAGAGGGGAGAATCTTTGGAGAAGTGGCAGACAAGGTATGTGCTGAATATGAGGCTGTGTTGGCAGTTTAAAAGCATCAGTAAAATTATTGGAAAACTGTGTCCAACAACTCTCCACCCTTGAGGTTCAGCCCGGGCCAGTGGGTGACTGACCAATAACAAGCTTGTTAATTATACTAAAATAAAAAGCCCTTATAATGACTCAGTCTTATACATTTACGATGTCAAGGCAAAAATGTAACAGGACATGGAGTGGTAATTGTGAATGTTTGCTCTCCTAGGAGTATTTACAATGCATCCGTTTGGTACTATAATCACTTCGCGGGTCAGATGCCCATCGTCATGGTAACAGATGATGAAGATTCCATCCAGCAACTTGGAAGTGAAACAGAAGGTGTTTTTGTGATTTCATTCAAGGTAATCTTTCTGTACTGTAATGGCAAATGAAACAGTTCAGTACTCTGATGTCCTTGATGTTTGCCTGCATAAATGCCTCTGTGCCTTTTATTCGCTTGTTTGCATTAAAGCGACATGGATGGAATGGATCCGTTTTGCAGTAAAACATCAGAACTGTTCAGTAACACACAAGGCATGGAAAAGTAAATGTTCCTTCTAGAGAGAAAGGAGATGACATAAATGTTCTCTTAACACAGCTTAGTTCTTCCTAAAGCCTTATATAGTCACATACCTTTAAGAGACCAAATTATTTCATCTTGCTCCTGCTCCATTTCTTGGGATTGGCAAATACTATGTATGTGGCTCTTCAGAGGGATGACTTAGCTCTTTGCATCCCTGTATTTTAGCAGATACAGTTGCCGTCTTTATTGAGAGATCCATTGTGGTACATGGTTAAGGTTGAACATGGAGCAGCAGGATGACCCAGTAATTTCATTATTTCACTTTAGGATTACTATTTCTGCCTTATTCATTAGGGCTTCCAACATGGAATTGCCCGTTTACGAATTACAGGAATAATCTCCTTCCTCTTTGTCTGTCTACGCACAGAATTATCTGGACAACTTTTGGCCTGACTTAAAAGCTGCTCACGAGCTTTTTGAGTCTATAGTCCACTCACGGCGCGAACGGGAGAATGAAAGTCAAGAGAATCACGGAAGGGAGTACCCTGAACATGTCCCTGTGGAAATGCTGGAAGCAGGGATCAAATCGGGGAGATACATACAGGTTCTGTTTTATTTCCTTATTTCCTTTAAAAAAGTATTCCCTGCTTTTTGAGGAACTTCCTTCACAAAGCAGCATACAATCTCCAATAAAAAAAACACAAGTTCACATGAGAATAAAACATGAAAATACAGAATATGGTACAGCTAAACAGTAAACCAGTATGAAAAGAAGAGTGTTTTAATATCAGACATAATGCAGATCATAAAAACCAGCTTTAAGGCATAAAAGCCAACAAGAGTTAAAATCTGCAGATTTGAAATAGGCTGATTTGAGAAGAAAAGTTCTCAGCAGTCATAGAAAATGGAGCAATGTTGGGGCTTGTTTCACTTCTAATGGAAGAGAATTTAAGAGAACTGGTGCCTACTTGCTCAAAGCACATGCCTGAGTCCCACCAAGCTTTACTGCAGAGGCACCAGCAAGAGATCTTCATCCACAGACCTAAGTGAGCAGGCTAGGGAGAGGCAGTTTCTCAGATGTGCATAGGAATATGAAAGCCTGCCATTAAATAACTGAGTATTTTTTCACGGAGCCAAAACCTTTCCAGATCAGTTTGATGGACAGTTGGTTTCATGGCTGTTAACTCCACCAACACAACATGTGGCGAACATAAGAAGAGCCTACTGGATCAGGCCAGTGACTCATCTAGTCAGCATCCTATTTTCACAGTGAGCGATGTTGTAAACAAAAATTGCCCTTTTCCCTTATGGGGTATCCAAGAGCCCATATAGAGTCCTTACATAGGTTGCCTATTGGTAGGAGAAGATAACAGAGGCCAACCAGAGAATATTGAAAAGCAAAGCAGCTAGTAAGCTTGATCTTTATTGATCTGTTGCAACAGGGTGCTCCCCTCACCCGCAGGAGAGGAAGAGGAACCCCGAAAAATGGCGCACAAGGTCTTATAAAGACTTTTGAAATTGCCACCCTGTAGATCAAGACCACCCCCAGAAACATCATACATACATCACAGAAGGGATGTAACCTAAGACCACCCTCCAGATACATCACACCTACACCACAAAAAAGGCAGTCTAAAACAGAAATTTGAATGTTGTTTTTCTCCTGTCATTGTTTATCTCCTGTCTGGCAGGTTACTTGATTGGATTGCCTGGGGAGCCTGGCCAGTCTTTTGTAATGATAAATACTTAGTTCCTGGGCCTGGTCACAGGCTCACACCCTTTTCATATCTTAAATGTGCCCTTAAGGCAGGATTTGTAAGGAAAGAGACAATGGGGAGGTTTCCCACTTTGACCTTGCAGAGAAAACATTTGCTGAGTTTAGGAATCAAAATGGTTGCAGGTCAGTCTTCCTGTGCTGATCTATGCATGTGCTTGGTTGGTACGCTTATGAACATTACCATATATCTAAGACCTCAAAATTCCTATCACACCAACCAGATGCCTCTGGGAAGCCCACAAGCAGAACCTCAGCACAAGAGTTCTCTCTCCTCCTGTGCTTTTCCAGCAACTGGTAATCATAGCGTACTGCTTACCAGTATGGTGGCAGAACATTGCCTCCAATAGTGTGAGCTCAAACACTCAGAACTTTCCGTCTTTTTGAAGTTACCCCGTGTGATCTTGGCAGGGTGAAAGCACCCAGTGATACGAGAAGAAAAATAGATGAAGCAAATTGTACACGCTGCAGTAATAGTAATAAGAATAATAAGCAATTTTGCAAGATTTCTAACACAATGTTTTTAAAAGTTTGGAGGCTGGACTTTGAAATGGAAAGTTTTATGGGCTGTTTCTGCCACAAAAAGGTACTAAATCCAAAATTGACGCTGGAACACTGAAACAGCAAGCAAGAAGGTCAGTTTTCATAACATTTCTGCGAAATGCTCAGAGGATAATGATTAGAGTAGGGATATAAAACAGACAACACTGGGAAACTTTGTTCCTGCAAATAAGCTCCCTTCGATATCAGTTGGCTTGGTTTCCCCCTTGCCCTTTTGCCCCATAATGGACAGTGTCTCTGTGGGAAAAGATAGACTAGAGTCTTTTGCTGAAATGTCGGCAGTGGCCTTTATAGCTCATTACAGTGGTGATGGGGAAAGAAGCAAGATCAGTTGCAAGATCTGGCATTGTGTACAGAAAGTATTTATTTCAGTTAATTTGAATCCTGCTCTTCTCATCAAAGATGCCAGAGCAGCTAACAAGATAAAATATAAGAACACTCAGAATCACATCGTTAATAAAATGAGCACAGTGGACAGAATGTTACAAATTTTAAAGAAGAAGAAAATAGTAATAACCCAGCCAGATGGCTGTACTGTACAAATATTTGCTAGAGCAAACAAGTCCAGGAAGTGACAAAAAGTTGCTAACAAGGATCCAAATGGATCTCCTGGGGTAGGTGAGTTCTGTAACCCCGGTACAGTGGTACCTCGGGTTACATACGCTTCAGGTTACAGACTCCGCTAACCCAGAATATTACCTCAGGTTAAGAACTTTGCTTCAGGATGAGAACAGAAATCGTGCTCCGCCGGCGCAGTGGCAGCAGGAGGCCCCATTAGCTAAAGTGGTCTTCAGGTTAAGAACAGTTTCAGGATAAGAACTGACCTCTGGAACAAATTAAGTACTTAACCCGAGGTACCACTGTACTCCCACCTAGACAGCTTCCTCATCTTCTCACATACTGTGCCTTGGACAAAGGCAGAATACACTAGAGCTGGAGTTGCCATTGTGGCACCCATGGGTTCAATGGCACCCTTGAGGTCTTCCCTTCAGGCCTTTGAGCTCCCCCCTGCCTTGCCTCGTTCACTGCCCCCTTGGTCCTGAGGTGGTGAGAACGATGACTTTTTTCTCCATTGAAAAGTACACAGAGCTGAAAAAGGAAGTGGGAAGAGTGACCCTTCTTCCCACTTCCTCTTCCAGCTCTATGCATTTTTCAAGGCTCAGATTAATCCTATTGGATCTGACTTTTAACCATGTGCCCCAAAAAAGTGAAGTGTGTGCATATGCACTTTCTCTTTTCCTGTCTCTTGGGTGCTGATCTGGGAGGGTGGCGAGAGAAGTGATCAGAGGGGTTAATGCCCACAGCACTTGCTCAAAAATCCAAAGGTGTCCTCCAGCGTAAAAAGACACTAGAGAGTTTCTTTCGCTGCATTAATGGGATTGGCAGGCTCTTAAAGGAATTGGTAGCCCTTTAAAAGTTTCCAAGTCCCTAAACAAACAGAGCTTTGATGCTGATAACCTGGATAACGTGGTAGGCATTGCAGCCAAAACAACAGGACAATCGCATGGCCCAGTAAGATGGTCCCTGTCAGAACTTTTACAGCAGTGTTTTGAGCCAGGGAGGTTTCTGAATGCTTTCTTGGGACAGTTCCACAGGTGGTGCGTTAAGCTAATCCAGACAAGAGATAACTAAAGTGAGCATCACTATGACTAAATCCACTTGCTCCAGGCATAATTTGACAGGTTAACTTAACTGGGCAAAGGTATTCCAAACTACATCCACCACCTGGAACCTCACGCAGCAATGTTGGCTCCAAGAGCACTCCCAAACTTTAAAAAGGATTTTTTAGATGGAGTGCAACTCCATCCAAAACAGGCAGCAGCAATTCTCATGGTTGGCGTTCTTTCTGGGCAGGAACACCTCTGTCTTGTCCAGGTTAAGTTTCAGTTTATTAGCCAACATCCTGGGCTCACTGATTCCAGACAAACTTTCTCCTGTCTCCCTGGAACTATATAGAAAGTGTAGGCAGGGAGCAGAGAGAGAGAGAGAGCTGGGTGTCATTAGCAAGTTACAGTACTACAGAGCCGAATTTAACATAGCCTTGTATATTTGTATTGGCTGTGCCTGGTTCTGAATTTTAATTTATTCTAGGGGGTCCTGAATGTGAATAAGCACAGAGCGCAGGTTGAAGCATTTGTGCGACTTCAAGGAGCCAGCAACAAAGAAAAAGGTGAGAACAGATTCCATGCTTTCAGTTTGGCTAGTGAACTGGGTTTTGCTAGGTTTTTCCTTCTGCAAAGTACAGCTTGGCTTACTTTGCTGAGTTATCTGGGTCTACTTTGCCATGCAGGCACTTACTTTTCTGTGATGCTCTCTCTCTGAGGTTCCTAGTGGTCTAGACCAGGCATAGGCAAACTCGGCCCTCCAGATGTTTTGGGACTACAACTCCCACGGCCCCTAGCTAACAGGGCCAGTGGTCAGGGATGATGGGAGTTGTAGTCCCAAAACATCTGGAGGGCCGAGTTTGCCTGTGTCTGGTCTAGACTGAACAGGTTGCCTCCTAATGGGAGCTGACTAAAGGGCGGTAGCTGCCTCATACCGAATAGTTTCTTCATTCCTCACACTGCTGCGATTCTGCTTTAGAGCAGGTATTCTCTTGGGTTTCAGCTGTCCTCTGCAATCAGGTTTTACAGATTCTCAGGGGTAGATCTATTTGCCACTTTCCACAGAACAGTGGGGAGAGGAAATAAATAATGTGATTTATTTCCTAGGGTTCTCCCTTTGCCAGGAAAGCCCCCTCCAAATGATTCTCCCTTAAATGGTCAGATCAATATTTCAACAGGAAAGGATTGGATTGTGCTCAAAATGAATAAGGGGATGTCCTGCAATATGGGACAGTTCTTTCAAAGTAAAGGACACTTGGCAACCATAATATTATGTACAGTAATCCAGTTACTCTCTTGACATAGAATTTATGTATACATCTTTTTACATGCTGGAGTTCGGCCCTATAAATCTTTATATGCGGTTTTTCACATTTAGTTATGAGAGTGGCTTTATGAGTTTCAGAGGTTCATCTATTTATCTATAATATCACCAGTGGTTAGGAAACAGGCAGTGTGGTTTGGAAGCTGTGTGCATTCTTAAAATTTATTTATTTATCTGTGAGGCCAGCTAAGTCCCACCCCCCTTTTTTATATAAGAAAATGCCAAAAAAGAATTAGACTTCGAGAAATAGGAATCTGCTGTCTGCTCTAGGTTCCACTGAGTCGTTCCTCCTTTCTTTGCACCCAGATCTCAAAAATGATGTCCTCATTTACGGCACCAAAGCTCGGAACAGAGCAATTCATGGTGATGTGGTAGCGGTTGAATTACTCCCCAAGAGCGAGTGGAAGGGACGGACTGCCGCCCTTTGTGAGAACGAGACCGAAGAGAAGACTTCTGGGGAGGTTTACAGTGAACCTATGCCCACAGGTAAGTGTAGAGAGCAAGTTACCTGAAAGACTGTTTGCCTCTGTAAAGACATGTAAAAGCACTTCAGTCACCTGGGGAAATTCTACCTGTGGCATGGCACCCTACAGAACATCATAGGGCTGTGAGCTGGAAATGGGCATTTCCCCCTACATTTCCATGGTTTGTGCTTTGCAGAACAAGTTCTGAGCAAGTTGCCACTGACATCATGTTAATACGCGTTGCTACCCTGTTCAAGCTTTAGCAGCCGCTCAGCTGACAACTTTTTAGTTGTATTTGGTTTACTTGGTGTGTGTTGAAGTTTGTAAATCGTAGTGGTGTCCCTTGGGCCTGAGAATGTTATTCCAGTCTTGCTAGGAAGGGCCATTGTAAAAACAAGCTCATATTTAAGAAGAAGAAATTATTGATCTTGTCTGAAATGCACTGTAGCATTGTAAAGTGGCAGGCTAGTCCTGGAAGAACACTTTGCAGACCTACTGTATCATTTTATCAATTCCCTTATTGCCTCTTGGGCATGATAGATCTTCCTGTAAATGGATTTATCTATAATATCTTCCTTATCATGCGCTTTGCTCCTGCTTCCAAGGATTGATGTATAATCACAGCATTGTTCCACTTTCAAAGGTAAAGTCGTTGGCATCATACAGAAGAACTGGCGTGATTATGTGGTCACTTTTCCCTCCAAAGAAGAGAGCCAGTCACACGGCAAAAATGCGCAGAAAGTCCTTGTGACACCTTGGGATTACAGAATCCCCAAGATCAGAATTAGCACGCAGCAAGCTGAGGCTCTACAGGTAAAACAGTTCCTTGGTGCATAAATATCAACCAAGTTCCAATCTGCATTTGCTAATCATGGGTTTTCTGTTGACTTGGTATTTCACAACAGGACTTCCGGGTTATCGTTCGTATCGATTCTTGGGAGTCGACATCGGTGTATCCAAATGGGCATTTTGTGCGTGTTTTAGGGCGGATAGGAGATCTTGAGGGAGAAATTCAGACTATCCTGGTGGAAAACAGCATCTCTGTGAGCCCTTTCTCCGAAGCGCAGGTTGGTCTGCATTTGCTTTTAATACTTCAGCTGGTAAATGGTAATTGTATACTTGTTCCCAGCGGTTTGGTAATAACAGCAATTGGTACAGTGTAGTCTGTTCAATTGCATGAAACTCGTACTAGGTGTACTGGAGAAATGCCATACTATTTCAGGTAATAGATACTGTGGGTGATGGTCTATGCGAATGTTGTTTTTATTTTTATTTATTTATTTATTTATTTATTATTATTATTATTATTATTATTATTATTATTATTATTATTAAGGCTGGCCCAAACCTTCCATAAAAAGGTAACCTCAGACAAAAGCAGCAATTGAATTCTGCAGCCTTTGTAAATGGTGCAAATTTGCTTATTTTTTGGGAGCGGGAAACTGTTCTGCTTCTGTTAGTCATGGAATTTGCAAGAGCTCTACAGCAAAATGTATTTCGTAGTGAAAGTGGAGATTCTTGACAGAGGCTTTGCAGCTTAAGGATTGCCCACCAAACAAAGACAGACCTCTTCCCAAGAATTCACACACTGTTAAATAGATGTGATTGATGTATGTCTGTTTCAAATTAATTTGCTGTAAATTACATTTTATTGTATTGTTTGAATGATGTCTTTGTGTTTTAACCTTCGGGAGCTGACCTGTGATGAAAAGTGGCATAGAAGTAAACTATAACTCAACCTGGCATGGAGAGGCTCAAAAAGGTCTGTAAGACCTTTGCCAGTGCTGCCTAACCACTACCAGCTCGCATTCAACAGGTTTCGCCTGCTCCCTTTCAAACCTATCGCTACAGCTGAGGGCTGGAAACCTGCTTTTAAAATCAATAAATAAAACTCTATGCTCTCAGGGTGCTGAATTCTGCACCCAGTATCAAGTTCCACATTTGCTTGATGTAGCAGGCCTGTTTATGGCTCTCTTGCTGTTTGCGGTTTGATATAAAAGCAGCTTTTATTTATTTGTTTATTATACTTATATCCCAGCTTTCCTCTTGGAAAGGTGACATATGTGGTTCTCCTCCCCCCCAGTTTATCCTCACAGGGTAGGGTAGGCTGAGAAATGATGACTGGCTCAAGGTCACCCAGTGACCTTCCTGGCTGAGCGGGGATTTGAACCCTGATCTCCAGGGTCCTAGTCAGACACTATAACAGCTATAGCTGCCCAGAGGGACTGGGGCAACCCAGTCAAATGGATGGGGTACAAATAATACAATATTATTATACAGTACAGTCATACCTTGGTTGACGAACGCCCAGGCACTCATACCTTTTGGCTCCCGAATGCTGCAAACCCAGAAGTGAGTGTTCCAATTTGTGAGTGTTTTTTGGAACCCGAACGTCCACCCCAACTTCCAGTTGACTGCAGGAGCTTCCTACAGCCAATCGGAAGCCTGAGGTACGATTGTACTAAGCACTGCAGAGTTTTTACTCGCTGACTCTTAGGATACAAATGAAGTGTTATTTTTTCAATCTAAAATCTCTGACGGGCAGGACTTTCCTCCTGCAGATGTGTGAGATGCCAGTTGTTATCCCAGAGAAGGCGTGGAAAGTGGCTCCAGAAGAAGAGCTCAAGCGTGTGGATCTGAGGGATACCCACTTAGTCTTCAGCATTGATCCAAAAGGCTGTGAAGATGTGGACGACGCCCTGTCCATAAGAACCCTGCCTAATGGAAACCTGGAGCTAGGGGTTCACATTGCAGACGTGACTCACTTTGTGGCTGCAAATTCTTACACAGATATTGAGGCAAGAGCAAGGTGGGTTTGATTCTGGGGTAGAAGCTGGAAGCTTTAATATTTATTGTCGTAATACAGTGGTACCCCTGGTTGAGCTCCAGTCGGATCCCGAAGTTTCCACAACTGGAGGTGCCTGTTCTGTGCATGCACACAGCACGATAGAGCGCTTCTGCACATGGTTTGCCGCGTGCGTATCCCGAAGGATACAGAACAAGAGGGGCACATAAGTAGAGGTACCACTGTATATATAAACCAGTTAAAACAAAGTACCTAAGTGAACAAGGTTATATAAAATAACATAGGAAAATCAATTTGAAAACAAAATTGCCAAGCATAATAATAGTACTTCATTGCGATCACATCCACAACATAGAATTAAAGCACTTTGACAGTCATGGCTTCCGGCAAATAGTCCTGGGAATTATAGTTTACCCCTTGCTGAGCTGCAGTTCCCAGCAGACTTAACAAACTACTTTACAGGAAGGGGAAGTCATGACTTGAAAAGTGCTATAAATGTATGGTAAAAGGTAAAGGGACCCCTGACCATTAGGTCCAGGCGTGACCGACTCTGGGGTTGTGGCGCTCATCTCGCTTTATTGGCCGAGGGAGCCGGCGCACAGCTTCCGGGTCATGTGGCCAGCATGACTAAGCCGCTTCTGGCAAACCAGAGCAGCGCATGGAAACGCCATTTACCCCCCCCCCCCGGAGCGGTACCTATTTATCTACTTGCACTTTGAGGTGCTTTCGAACTGCTAAGTTGGCAGGAGCAGGGACCGAGCAACGGGAGCTCACCCTGCATGGGGATTCGAACCACCGACCTTCTGATCGGCAAGTCCTAGGCTCTGTGGTTTAACCCACAGTGCCACCCGTGTCCCCAAATGTATGGTAGGGACCTGTATATTGTATTATCTGCAAGGGGGGGAAATGAATTATTGTTCTTTTGATAGCGATTTCAATAACCAATACCAAGAATGTAATGAACAGTAGTGACTAAATACTGCTGCATAGGAGATGGCAGAATCAGTCACACGTGTCATCAGAGGGAAATCTTTTCTTGTAACTGTGAAAGCTCTATTTAGATGTACAATTGCCCAAAATTGATTTTAATATTTTTGCTGCTGTTTTAGGCTGAAACTAATCTTAACATGTATGCTTGGGGTGTTTGTTTCTTACAGCTGCCAACTGCTCTTATTCTGAATTAACAGTAGATATCAATATAAGTCGCCCCACAGCAAAAGGGATTAAAGCATGGTTATTTTACGCATATACTAGTGTCACTGAAACAAATGTCTCTTGTCTACATTATAAATGGCCCGTCCTAAATTGTTTAGGACTCGCATTAGATAAACCAACCGTGTTGCAACATGCGTCCAAATGTTTTGAGACTTTAAAGATGTGCAGTAGGAGCATTATAATAATTATTTCTCCAATTTCTCAGGGCTACTACTTACTACTTAGCAGATCGTCGTTACGACATGCTGCCTGCCGTCTTGAGTGCGAACTTATGTTCTCTTCTTGGGAATGTTGACAGGTGAGCTCTTAGCACTGGCTTGCCCTAGCATCTCGGGTATTAGGACATGTTCTTGGTGTTTTGCTTCTTCCTAGCCCTGACTCTTTGGGGGACCAAAACAACCCCTTGTAGCATTGTAATATTCTGCAATTTTTCTCACTTTATGAGAAAAGTTTCATACACAAAACGTTCTAGCGTGTTTTGCAAGCACAGAAGTTTGGCCATTATTAGGATCTATTAAACTGCACATACTTAAAATATAACGATTAAATCAATTTCTCCGTCACTGGCCATTGTCTTTTCTCCCCTGTACTGAAAATTGAAAGGGTGGAAACTAGGGGTGAACTTCATGTTTTTTCCAATGACTAACAAGTGGATTTTGCTAACACAGCTGTTTATGATTCATAAAAGCAGCCCATGTTATGAATGTCAAACCAACTGAACTCTGTTTCTCTCTTGCTTGAAACTATTATTATTTATTGAATTTCTACATCGCCCTATAATTGGGGGTCTCAGGGCGTTTCACAGAATAAAATCAAGATATAAAACCACAAAATACATAATAAAAATAAAAACAACAACCCAACAGCCCCCCCCCCCAAATTCAAAAGGGCATAGGATGTAAATCAGATCAACCAAAGGCCTGGTTAAAAAGGAATGTTTTTACCTGGCGCCTAGAAGTGTATAATGAAGGCGCCAGGCGGACTTCCCTGGGGAGAGCATTCCACAGACGGGGAGCCACTGCAGAGAAGGCCCTGCTCTTTTGTTGCCACCCTCTGGACCTCTCGAGGAGCAGGCATACGAAGAAGGGCCTCAGAAGATGATCTCAGGGTCTGGGTACAGGTAGGTTCATATGGAAAGAGGCTACATGATGGTCAGCGTTGCCATTTATAAATCAGCAGTGTTGTTTTATTTTCAAGGTATGCTGTGAGTGTCATTTGGGAACTTGAAAAAACTTCCTATGAAATAAAGGAGGTTTGGTACCACAGAACCATCATTCGCTCTTCCTACAAACTGTTTTATGAGGCGGCCCAGGCATTGCTGGATGGAGACTTGACAGTGGCCGATGAAATTATGGAGCTCAAAGATATGGGCGAAGATAAGAGGAAACAGAAGTTAGACGAGCTGATCTGGGCCATAGGGAAGCTGACCGATGTCGCCCGGCATATTCGAGCTAAGAGGGACAGCTGCGGAGCGCTGGAATTGGAAGGAGTCGAGGTCAGAGTGCTACTGGATGACAAAAAGAACATTGATGACCTCATCCCTCGGCAGCCGCTGGAAGTCCACGAAACGATCGCCGAATGTATGATTCTCGCAAACCATTGGGTGGCCAAGAAGATATGGGAGACTTTCCCTCACCAAGCCCTCCTGCGCCAACACCCACCCCCAAGGCAGGAGTTTTTTTCGGAGCTCCGAGAATGTGCTGGCACAAAAGGCTTCTTCATAGATACACGGCAAGTAGAATCGGGGCTTACCAGTCCAGGCCTTCTTTAAGCTGCAGAGTAGTTGTTTTCCAAAATATCTCCAAGTTCAATGCGGCTCTGGGTGCCCAAATGATCTGCATTTTCAGAAACAGGCTGGGCTTCTGTGTTGTTTATTTAATTAATTTATATACCACCATTTATCAAACGATACCAGGGCAGTGTAGAACATTAAGAAAGTATTTTACAATTATGACATTGATATGCCACTCCAGAACCTGAGTTATCTTCTGGCAGCATTTTCATTGTTGTATTTTTACAGATAAGGCGCTTTGGGCTAGGAAAAAGGCTATTACGATCTCTCCAGCTGCTCTACCCTTCTGTATTCAGAGTAGTCTGGTTGCAGGGTTAGAAGGCAGCCAGCTGGAGCTTGCCATAGAAGAGCTCTGTTGCAGCAACCTGAGTTTTGGACTGAAGTGCAGTTTCAAAGGTAGGGGAGGAGAGTGGCTTGGAAACTATTCTCCATCCACTATCCACTGCATCTTTAAAAACTTAGAGCTAGACCCCTTAACAACTGGTGTAGAACTGGAATTCCTCTGAGTTTGTCTGTTCAGGTAAGTCCAAGACTAGTTTTAGGATAGGTTGGTGGCGTAGGTTCATTTGTGAAAGTTGTAACAAGAAACATCTACATTACTGAAAAGTTCAAATAAATTGATTTTCTGTTATCATTAATCTATTCATTTTGATAGGTCAAACAAAGCATTAGCTGACTCCCTGGATAAGGCAGTTGACCCATCCGATCCGCTGGTGAACAGGCTGCTGAGATCTATGGCCACACAGGCAATGTCTAACGCCTTGTATTTTTCAACTGGCTCTTGCCCCAAAGAAGAGTTCTTTCACTATGGTAACTGCTGTTGTTTCTTTCTTTCTTCGTGTGTTTTTAAAATCCCAGCTCCAACTCCTCCACGATTGTCTTCATGGCTTTTGTGTCCATTCTTGCATCCTATTTTGCGGCAGGTCTTGCTCTGGATAAATACACCCACTTCACTTCACCAATTAGAAGATATGCTGATATAATAGTCCACCGGCTGCTGTTGGTGGCCACTTCAAAAGGAGATAAATCAGGCACCAAGGAGAACTTGCTTAGCAACAAAGAACTTGAAGAGCTATGTAGACACATCAACAACAGAAACAGGGTAAGGCGATTAGTGAGCATGCATTTGGGTGTGTTTATGCAACAGATTCTCAGAGAGGCACATTTGGCTTAGGCCACCATACATTTAAAACACTATGATACCGCTTTTTAAAAAATCATGGCTTTCCCCCTAAGAATTATGGGAGCTGTGGTTTGTTAAGGGTCCAGAGAGTTGTTCGGAGGTCCCTATTCCCCTCTCGAGTAGTTTAAAAACTACTCTTCACAGGGGACTCTGGGAATTTTAGCAGTGGGATGGGATTAGGGGTCTGTGAACAATTCTTAACACCCAACACAAAATACAGCTCCTAGACTCCTTTGGGGAAATCATGATGTGTGCTTTAAATGTGTAGTATGAATGTGGACTTACTGTGAAGGTTGATTCACTGCAGTGAAGATGGGAAATTATTTTGGGAGAGGTTTGTCATCCCACTTGCTTTGGAAGCAGGCCAGTGCAAATAAATCACAATGATTTAGGCAAATATTTAATTACGTTTACCTAAAGAACATAATGGGACGTGGGTGGCGCTGTGGGTTAAACCAGAGCCTAGGACTTGCCGATCAGAAGGTTGGCGGTTCGAATCCCCGTGATGGGATGAGCTCCCGTTGCTCGGTCCCTGCTCCTACCAACCTAGCAGTTCAAAAGCACCTCAAAGTGCAAGTAGATAAATAGGTACTGCTCCGGGGGGAAGGTAAATGGCGTTTCCGTGCGCTGCTCTGGTTCGCCAGAAGCGGCTTAGTCATGCTGGCCACATGACCTGGAAACTGTACGCCAGCTCCTTCAGCCAATAAAGCAAGATGAGCGCCACAACCCTAGTCGGTCACGACTGGACCTAATGGTCAGGGGTCCCTTTACCTAAAGAACATAAAGGAAGAGAATGGACAAGACAGGAAGTCATTCCCAACCTTTAATGTTCTGGGACCCGGATACCTAAAGAACTGCCTCCACCCATAGGAACCTACATAGTTTTAAGGTCATTGTCTTGGGCTATGCTGTCTGGTTGACCAGGTATCAAATCATAGACAGGGCCTTTTTGGTAGTGGCACCAACACAGCGGAACCCCTCATTTCTAATCTAAATGGCTTTCTTTGGATAGGCTGCCCAGCATGCCCAGAAGCAGTCCACTGAACTTTTCCAGTGTATGTACTTCAGAGATAAGAGTCTTGACGGAGATGAGCAGTGCACAGCAGACGGGATTATCTATTCAATCCGAACGAATGGTGTGCTTGTCTTTGTGCCAAGGTAAGGCAACTGTAGCTTGAGGCCAGACAAGCAAGTCCACATGGCAAGTTGCCTATTTCTGGGCAATCTGGAACACACGGGAAGGATTACAGCATAGCAGCTTTTAATTTAACCCTGTGGGATTTGGTGGGGACATTTTTCTCAAATGAAGTTGGGAGGAGGGGAAGTTGAATTCGGGAACCTAGGAAGCTGCCCTATTCAGTTAAACCACTTGTCTTTCTAACCAAATGCTGGTAGCAGCTCTCCAACATTTCAGTTTTCCCCAAATCCAATTGGAGATGCTGGATTGAACCTGGGACCTTCTCTGTTCAGAGCCTGTTCACTACTTAGATACAGCCCCCATGTGACAATGCTTTGAGCCTCTGGCATAGGGTGGGACAGAGCTCCACTGAATAAGTTCTCCTGCAACAGAGACTGCCTAGTCTTCCCGTTTGTTAAAAAAGCATGTTTTGTAATACTAATTGATACTTATTTTACGTTTATTTTTGTTTTTCACTAATAGTTTTATTGAATTTTCTAAAAAGAGGTACTTACTTTAATCAATTAATTGTCTCAGGCTTTTTAACGATAAAGTTCACTGGCAATTGGATACTTTTTGGGGAACCTAATCTCTTTCTGTCACAGGTATGGAATTAAAGGGGCAGCCTATCTGAAAAATAAGGAAGGGTTGGTCCTCTCTTGTCAAGCCGATGGGAGCTGCAAATGGAAACCTGGTTGTCTCCAGCGCTTTCCTAGCAAAATTATCTCTGCTCCCACAGCTGAGGAGTCTGTTACTCTGAACCTGTTTGACCATGTGGCGGTATGTAACGTATCTGCATTGAAATTACTCTCCTGTAACACAAGGAGGCAAACTAGAATCTTACTGTGTGCTTTTTCCACCCACAGGTAAAAATTTCCGTACAGAGTTCTCGTTGCCATACTGATCGCATTCAGTTGCATATAACAAGCTGCAAACCTTACAAGACACCAGAGTTGGAACTGTCTCAAAGTCCCCACATATCTAGAACAGATTTGGTACGGGAAGTAACAAAGACTGTGGAGGAGGCCCAGCTTGCTCATGACAAGGCCAAAACAAAGATGAAAGAGGAAGAATATGAGGAGTATCGCCAGACTCAGGGTGTGAGCCTATATCACTTGTTGGAGGAAATAAAGGAATTGGCCTTATTGGATGTATCTGCAGATAGTGGAGCATGAAAGCTCTTGTGCAAGTGCTGTTCCTTTGGCCTGTCCTAAAAAAAATTCTAATATTTCTAAATGTGTTACGTTATTTCAGTTGGCTCAGCTTTTGGTAAAACATGGTATAATGCAGTGTCTCTATGAAAACAGGCAGCTATACATTAAAACACACTTGTAGTCATGGATGGTAATGAAATAGCACTTTGCCTTCTGTGAATTGAGTACATAAAATGGCAAATATTTCAAGCACCTCAGGGAATAAATAATAATTTGATATGACAACCAAGTAGCTCTTTAAAATTTTACTCTCTGATAATGGAAGTGACTATACAGCAAAAGAATGTTAAGCGCTTCCCATTAATTTATATCCAGTATTTAGCATTTGGGTTGCTTTTTGTTTTCACCACCATTGAGTTGTACTCAAATATACCTCCGAATTATGAAACCATTATCAAAACTCTTGAGTAACAACTTTAGCAATGAAGCATATAAGAACTAAGTTTAGTTGAGATTTTGTATTTTTCTTTCTTCAGCCTCTCAGTTCAGACTAGGGTTTCCTACCTGCCATGTGGAAACCATCTTAAGCTACGTGCAGGAATTCAGGATGGGATGAGGTGGCAGGAAAGGCTTATCTGAATCAACTTAGTTCTCATTCTAACACTGGATCGTGCCATTTTGTTACACTGCAAAGTAACCTTCCAGATATCCCAAACCATGCTCCTTTAATGAGCACTACTTTTATAAGTGGCGTGTCTAAAAGCTTGCACATAGATATCCCCTAATTTGCATGCTATGCCACTGAACATTACCTCTGTTCTACGAGATCAACCTATACAATATTTACCTATGCAGTATATTAGTTGCTGCTTCTGGTAGCAGACCAAAATCTCTTGCTTCACAGCAGATTTCCAACATCTTCATTTCCAGTGTAAAATATGGACACATAGCACAAGTATTTCACAATGTGAAAGTTATAAAAGATTTTAATGGCAGAACTATCATTGCTTTGGTCTGCTTTCTATATATAACATTTTATAACATCTACTGTGAGAATGGTGCTTTCTCATTGAAGGATTAGCAGCCATTACTTTTAATTCAAGCTTCAACTCATCTCACTCTAAACTGAGAAACACCATTTCCAAAGTGGTGGATAAAGGGGAAAAAAAAACTGAATTACAGAACTCTCACTGAAAGGCCAAGTTAGCATGCAACATGAAGCCAAACTATAGCTTAGCGTGAGCAAACAAGCATAGTGGCACAGAGTGAAAATCACAGCCACTTTACTCCTCCCTGAGTCCTGCTACAGCACTAACCCATTTGAGCCTAGACTTGTATGTCTCACTAGAAACAAGCCACAAGCTGTAACTAAAGCTTGTTCTTAGCTTACTGCTCATGGTTTGATCGGAGAAGACAAACCACAAGTCTAGGTTTGCACAGAACATTAAGACAAACCATGGATAGCACTACAGGGGTGGAGTCAAGCAGCCAGTTTCCACCTCTTAACAGGACACTTGCTCATTTATGCCTAGGCATGGTTTGGCTCATCTATACATGTAAGTGAGACCAGTGGAACTGGGAAGAATGATCAGTTGTTCCAGTAGAAAAAAAACAATTAAAAAAACCACTTTCAAGAGGAAGAAATAACAGGAATATGTGACGTATAATTCAAGATGTTGGTCCTTGTGGTCACTTGATACAAAAGTTAAAGGTCATTTATCTTCTATACTTCCAATTTCCTTCTTCTCAATAGTCTGAAAAGGTACATTTCCTCCTTCCACCACAGGCAGGTCATCTTGTTCCTGAGCCACAATGATGTTACATTCTTAATCTGCCTGGGTCACTTGCAGCTCTATTAGAAACAAAAAAATATTGGCTGTCACCATTCTTGCATTAACTCCTTTCCTCTAATGTAATTGCTTAGGCTCATACTCCTAGCCCAGTCAATAGCGAAGTTTTATGAGGTGAGAGAGCAATCAATTTCTTTAAACTAAACTTTTATTAGTAAGAAAAATGAAGCAATTATCACATGGCAGGGGTCAAGTTGAATGAAATAGTTAAATTTAAAACCGAAAAACATGAATTCGAAGTGTAAGGAGAGGAATGTTCTGGCTGCTAGCCTTCCACAGAATATTGTAATAGAGAAGAAGACACTTTAGTTCAGTCATCAAATGTATGGAAAGAACAAATTGTGACATTTGTTCCTACATAAACTCTCCTTCTCTTTGGTTTTGTCATAGAGTGGTACACTTTCATGAAGAAACGTGGTTTAGGCCACTTGGTGAATCTCCACCACAATAAATCTCACTACTAAGTTGAAGGAAGGGGGTGGAGAAGAAAAATTCCTGCTAATAACTATTCCGCTCTTGCGGCAATCCTTGGTAGCTCATCCACCTAGTAACAAGGTAACCTGAATCTTGTTCAGGTAAAGACAAAGACCAGCTGTTTGATTTAATTTCCCTGTTTATGTCAAGTTGGCAGGTTTTAGTGTAAAAGGGCAGTGCATATATAGAACTAGCAATAAACCAGTCATCACGTGAACTTCCTGCTAATCTGAAAGTATAATGGAATCGCATCACACACACACACACATAAATAACACAAATTCAATTATAGATGATCGGCAGCAAGCTCCTGCAAAAGCTGCTACTAGGACCCTATCTGCAACTGTAAAGATTTGTTCTAGCTTTTTTCTCTTTCTGCCTCCCTTTCCCTTTGCCTGCCTGCCTACCCCTCTCCCTCCTGCCATTTGGGGAAAGGCATGGTCAGCAACAAGCATGGAGAAGGTTGGAAATCCCCTCTTCCTCCTCCACTGATCCAGCTCCTTAGGGAAAGCACAGGGACCAAAGGAGACTCCTCAGATAAGCGGTGATGCCTTGAAGCCAGACTGGGGAGGTAATTTAAGGTAAATTGGACTATACATGAATTTTGTCTAATGCACTGGCTTTGGGACCTAACCCCCGTGTAGATGTGATTCCCTTGTACGGTGCACACCACAGCTCACCTACTGAGAGGGAAACTGTTTTGAAGGGCAAGAAATCATTTACAAACAAATTTAAAGAAAACCTCAATTTTTATATCTGCAATTGTCAAAACAGAACCAGATGCTGATTTTTAGCAGGATTTTTGAATTCAATTATCCCAAAGTATCACTATGAATAGCCTCTATTCATACTTTAGAATTTACCTTCTTGTGACTGACTGTTGAACTGTGTTTTTGCTTGTCTTCTTTCCATGGCTATTTGTCTGTTCCTTTCAATTCTCTGCAGCTGCTCCTCTGTTAGTGTGCTATTTGGGGGCAAACCAGAGTCTTCTGCATTTTGGATTTCAGAAAATAAATCTAATTCTTCAGTGGCTGGATTAGGTCCATTGCTTCCCCCATCCTCACCTATATTGAATGGAAAAGGCTATCAGAAGTTTCCAGGCAAAATCTACACTGGGCTAGGCTGCTTTTTAAAAAAGTAAGCAGATTTATCATCATATTGCTGAAACTACAATAATATTCCCTCATTCAACAGTGTAGCAAATTATAGAAGGAAAGCTACTTGTCCAATGATACAGAAGTGTTAATTCATGTGTTTTATTAATTAGAAAGCAGTCAAAATCAAAAAGGTATCTAATTCCTGAAACAAAATGTCATTCATATTTCCTTAAACCAAAACTGTGTTGTCTGTCACTCAACATATATGTATGGAACCATCGCACAGAAATCTGGTAACTGGACAGAGGCTGTCGGCAGGATCCATTTTGTTAATATATGTGGCTGCCTAGGGCTGCATTGTATAGCTAACAAATGCAACCAATATTCATTGCATCCACAATTATCTAATTGTTCTGATATCCCAGGAGAGGAAGGCAAAACAGCATATTAATGGTTTACACTTTTAAAGTCACGTCAGTGGTAGTAGTGACCTTTCTGCTAATCTTTTAGGAAAGATTGTCATTAAACTTCAGCACTGTTGCAGCAATTGCCAAAATTTCTACCTAGCTCCTCTATGAGTCCAAGCTTCCCAAGACACCACAAAAGTTTACAATTAATGTATAATCAAAGGGCTTAGCAAAATGCACAGAACTTAGGGAGACTGTTCAGATTAAATCCTGTATTCTGGAAACTAAATTTATTGTGTCCTAAGCACAATGTGCAATCCAGATGGATACCATCAAATACACAAACTTATGGAACTGACATATGTTCCTTATTTTTTAAAAAAAAGATTAAATACATTGTTCTAGGGAGGGGCTGAAAGTACATAGTAGTTCTCTAGCTAATTTCCAGTGCATCTAGGACCTGCTACTGGAATCTGCTGCACAGAGTGCTTGTTTAGGTAGCTCTTTAGATCTAGAAAGGCACTTCTTATGTCTTTAAGCAAAAGTGCAAGTTCAGGAGCACTCAATACCAACAAGTTATCCCTCAACTGTTAAAAGACTTCCTGCGATGCACTATGGCATTGTCATTTTAGCAGCAGACACATGGATTCAAGTTTTAAAAATGAGACCATGCAAGACTTGTCAGTGCAATCCTAAGGGACATCAATTTTGCTGTCAGTTCTCAGTAACACCTAAATGTCTGACCGTCAAAAGAGAAAAGGATGCAGTGCTAACATTTTCAATGCATACATGCCTTCATTACTTGTGAATTCTTCATGCAACATGGGCAGGTCAAGTCTAATTCGCTTCAAGCATGCCTAGAATGAGAAGATGTGCCATATGTTACAGATCCAAGTTGTATTTGTTGCTTTCAGTTAAGCATTACTTTTACTCAGATCGGTTGACACTCACCTGGACTGGTTGTTTACCTCCTAAACTCTCTACTTTGTCAACAAAATCCTCAAATGGAAGTTTAGGGAATAGCCTGTGAGCCCAGTGCTCCATATGCCTCACAAGCGCCTTCAGGTCTGCTTCCTGAGCATAAAGAACAAGATACAGTTTAAACATTGGGCATGCTCACATTGAGAAAGTATTTGAAGCTTTATTTTACAAAGCCTTAAATACTGAAGTTGTACATTTGGGGTGCAAAAGTGTATCCAACTGACAAAAGTAATTGTTATTAGCTAAAAAAAACACACAACAGATTAAAGGCCCTTTCTTGAAGATGCTTGGGGAGTTGCTGTGGCTCAGTTATAGAGCATTTGTTCTGCACGCAAAAAAAATCCCAAACACCTACATCTCCAGGTTAAGGCAGGGACTGTTCCCTGTCTAAAATCCTGGAGACCCACTGCGAGCCAGTGTAGACCAGTGTTCCTCAGTCTTGTGTCTCCAGAGGTTTAAGAACAGGAGCTCCACCAACTGAGATGGTCCATTCAGGTGTGGATTTGTGGTTGAAGACTGGAGATGGCATATCCATCACTTTAAATATTCCTACTGGTTTTTAATTGTACTTGCATTGCTTCTCCCCTCCAGTCTTTAAGATATTGTAAAACAGTATCTTGTCTGGAAAGGGTTTGTTTTGATGAATGTATTAGTTAAGTGAGCCTACACAACTATCTTTTCAACAATGAGGCAAATCTTTCTCCTTGCTTTGGCTTCCCTTATACTATTAAGGAAGGCTAATGTTAAACGTAAATTACCCAAAATAGTCAATTTTGTGCCATCATCATCATGACAGAGTGGCAATTCACAACTGATCAACAAAACTAAACATGTTAGTATTAGAATCCCTACGTTTAATCTAATCCTTTGCTGAAAAACTTCATGTTCGTATGTTCCACACAGCTTATATCCCAGAATACATAATATGCATGCAATGGCCACAAAAATCAAGAGAAGACTTCTCAGCATTGCTTACCTCATAACCTTTACCTTTGAATTTTACATTATCAAACATATTCCGCAAAGCTGGAAGTCCTCGCTCTGAAACTAACCTGTGAATGTTAGAAGTGTCTCCAGTTACTTGAAATTTCCTTTTTCAATAACAGGTATTCCACCCAAAACTCTGAAATACGATGCCAATGTGTACAAGAGGCATGGTATACAGTCTGTTATGGGTTTTGATGATGCACATAATTTTCATGTAAGAAAATGTTTCCAGTTCTGAAGAGGTATCAAAATGCTATCAAACTCTCCAGGGATAGCCAACATAGTGTTCTTGTACTACAATTCCCTTCAGCTCAAGTCAGTATGGCCAATAGTCAGGGGTGATGGGAGCTGTAGTCTGGAGAACATGATATTGGCTATCCATGCCACAGACGATTTGTTCCAGCAGAATCTACAATACATGTATAAATATGCCAACACACACACACACACACACACACACACACACACACAAAATAGTATATACATATTTCTTAAGCCAACAAAACTGAATTGAACCTCCTTAAAACAAACCATTTACAAATAGAGTTGCCAAGCCATTATTTGGGTGGGTTTTGGCACCCATTTGAGTACTGTGTTGGGAAGAGGGCCCTTGACTAAACAAGTCTCCAAATGTTTTCTGCTCAGTTCCATTTTATTCTCGTCACTCACTGCCAAGCAAATGATGTAACACTGCAACACAACAATGGCAAAGGTATAGTACAACCCATTGCCTAGGCTGATCTACAAAATCACCAATTTATTCATTTATTTAAATATTCATATGTCCTGCCTTTGGGCCCCTCACAACAGTCATCATAAGATGGCTCACATGATTAACATAATATAAATTTCCTAAAATTGGGGCTAAATGCCAGAAGCCAGATACTAAAGTCACTGAAGAGACAAGGGGAAACTAAACCAAACCAAAGCTATGGTGGGACAAAAAGGTTTTGGCAGCATGTTGAAGTGCCAGTAAACAATGGACTATGCATTTATGGTTGGAACCCACCCTGGGGTCCTGAAAATAAGAGTTCCATGATCTGGACACTGTAACTGAAAGGACATTGTCCCATGTCCTAGCCAACTGGACCTCTGTGTGAAAGAGGATCTCTAAGGACAATAGCAATGGATGGTGGGACTCAGCAACCAAAGTTCCACTCTAGGGAAGTTCCACTCTAGTAACCATAGGAGAACACCATACAGGTCAACAAAAGGTAAAAACTCTTATGTATATTGGGATGCATCTCAAAGATCCAAATTCTAGAAGTTTGGCATCAATTAGAAGGATTAAGAGCAATAATATGCAACAGAGTAAATAGAGGCACACATAGGGTTAGGATTTTTTTTTCTAAATACCTGTCAGCATCTAGTTTAGGCACTGGCCTTTTAACAGATCGCCTTGTAGTCCTAGAAGAATCCTTGGCTTGTGACAATTTGTTTTCTTCTGATTCTGACAAATGAAAAACAACATATGCTAAAACTGAGAATGTGATTAGATTTACTGAGTGAAACATCCATAGTAATAAACATTCTCATATATTTTTATATACCATATATGAATGCTGTAACAGTCATACAGGCATATTCCAGGAAAGGTATTTATTCATGCAATGGTGTCTTATCCCCCTGCTGCTAAACAGGGATAGGAAACCTTCAGCCTCAAGGCCACATTCCCTCATGGGCAAACCTCCAGGGGTACATGACAGTAGTGGCAAATCCACAACATAAATTGGGAGGGGCAACAGTTAGGAGTCTTATCTTTGAATGATGGGTTATATTCCTGCCATGCCAGACCCCATCCTGGCAAATAAGTGGCTATTACAGTTCAAGGGCACATTCCAGTGAGGTAAAAGCACCCAATGAGTGCTTTGGAGCAAAGCAGGCAAGGGGCATGACTTTGGGAGAGGCATGGCCTAGGGAGAACCCTGAGGCTATAGTCCACATGCTATATGTTACAGCCTGTTGTGTCAAAGCTAAACCACCTTAAGGAGTAAGTGTGCAAAGTAACTTTCAACCAGTCTTTTTTTAAAAAAAACACCAAACCAGATATAATTTAAATAGGGGTTGTTGTTTAAAAAAACCTACTATGGGCATAAAATAAATTCTCTCCTCGTAAAGTCTAGTATTAGAAGCAAATGTAGTTTTATGGATTCAAGGTGCAAAGCTATGCACACTTACCTCAGAGTAAAACCCTGAACACAGTGGGATTTACATCCAAGTAAACGTGCATAGACTGTGCTATCAGGGTTCAAAATGTGAACATTTAGTTCAAGTGAACAGTCACCTCCATTCACTAAGTTGCCTTCAACATCTCCTCCTGGAGAGTCTGGAGGTGGTAGAGGTAGAAACGTCTCATCCTGGATTTGTTCATATTCAGGAAGATCAAACAAATTGCCATCTATTGGATCTATCATCTTGCGATCCAAAGCACTCTATCCTGGAAAAGTAGCAATGCAAAATTGTAAAATTTTGGTTAAAAGATGAAGAAGGGATAAGGAAGTAAAGTAGTCATGGATAACGTTCAGACAAAGGGCAGATGAGGTAACAACAACAAAAAAGACAGATTATAAAAGTTATAGGTTATAAGTTTTATATGTTAGAAAATGACAAGCCTGTCTTGGAATCAAGTATAGAGCAACACAGCTTTCATTCAGAAGGCTGTGCATTATCACCTCATATTCCTGAGAACACTGCACTGTAACCTTTCCTCATAGGGAAGGTGCTCCAGCCCCCTTGATCATTCTGGCTGATCATTCAGCCCTGCTGAATCAAGTGAAAAGCCCATCTAGTCCAGCATCCTTTTCCTACAGTGGCCAACCAGAAGCCCCAAGGCAGGACCAGAGTGCGACAGCACTCTTCCCACTTGGAAACCCAGCAACCGGGCTTCAGAGGTACTTATTACATGTTGCAAAAAAATAAATAAATGAAAGGATCTCAGAAAAGATCTCAGAAACCCTGCTCCACAGTAACTCCAAGCAGGGCTTTCAGTGCGGCCATCCCTGTTCAATGGAACAGCATTCCTGTCAAGATACCACACTATCTTCACTTTGCAGAAACAACTGAAGACGTGGGGTTTTTTGTTCTGAAGAGAGCTTTCCCAGCAGGATGAATAGACTATGGGTGTCCACTTAGTATTTGAGAGCAAGATCGCTCTCCACCCTCTCGGGTTTCCAGCAACTGGTAACCAAAAGCATCATCGCCTCCAAGTGTGAAGGCAGAGCATAACCATCCAAGTTGGTTATAAATACGGCTTTTAATGCTGTAGTAACCCACCCTGGGACCTTAGGGCAAAAGGCAGGCAATAAATAAAATAACCCTCCTCACTCACAGCCATGGATAGCCCCTCCCCTCCATGAATTTACCCTATCCTCTTTTAAAACTGTCCCAAGTTGGTGGCCATTAAAAAACCTCCTGTGGGAGGGAGTTCCACAGCTTCACGATGCGCTGAGCGAAAGGATTTCCTTTTTATTTATCTGCCCCGAATCTTCCAACACTCAACTTTATGGGATGTCCCTGAGCTTCAGAGTTTTTTTTTGGGGGGGGGAGCCTCTTTCCCCTGTGTAGGGAAGCTTTTAATATTTGATGTTTTATTGTATTTTAATATTTTGCTGGAAGGCGCCCAGAGTGGCTGGGGAAACCCAGCCAGATGGGCGGGGTATAAATAATAATAACTATTATTAGTAGTATTCCTTTCCGCTTTCCTCCCACCTCGAGTGATTTCATGTCGTCTCTTACCCTCCTTCCTTCTGAAAGCTGCAACCTTCCCTCAGAGGGGAAAAGCTGCTCCTTCATCCCCTTGACCATGATTTTGGGAAGCCCTTTTCTGGGCCTCGCCCAGGCCCTCGTGAAGGGCAGGTGAAAGGGAGCCGCCGCCGCCGCCGCTCCTCTTCCTAGTCCAGCCAACCTGGGCCTCGAGCCGCCTCCACGCAAACCCTCCGAGGAGAGGAAGCCCCCTCCCAACCGGACAATACCAACGGAATGGCTTCGCTTACCTCAGCGACAACTTCCCTCAGAAACCGGCCCTCCGCTCCTGCCGAGCAGAAAACGCGCCAAAGCGCTGCGGGGGGGGAGGGGTTTGGTGTTTGGAGGCGGAAGTCGCGTCATCTCGCGAGAGCAGCGACACGCGCTCCTCTCCCATAGACTTCGCACAAAATAGACCTAACAGGCAGAAGGTGGCAGATGTAGTCTCCGGGTTCATTTTTTCGTTTCGTTTTCTTCCCTGGGGGCAGGGAAAGAAACTCCCACCATCCCAAATGGAAATGAAAAGGGGAAAAAGATTGATGATAAGACTTACTTTGTGTGGATAAAAAAATAGATTTACCTGGGGTATTTGGAGATGGGAGACCCAAGCGTTCTTTGGCACAACATTGATGGCAGAAAGTGAGGAGGAATTAAAGAACCTTTTAATGAGGGTGAAAGAGGAGAGCGCAAAATATGGTTTGAAGCTCAACATCAAAAAAACGAAGATCGTGGCCACTGGTCCCATCACCTCCTGGCAAATAGAGGGGGAAGAAATGGAGGCAGTGAGAGATTTTACTTTCTTGGGCTGCATGATCACTGCAGATGGTGACAGCAGCCGCGAAATTAAAAGACACCTGTTTCTTGGGAGAAAAGCAATGACAAATCTAAACAGCATCTTAAAAAGCAGAGACATCACCTTGCCAACAAAGGTCCGTATTAGGCTATTTTTTATTTTATTTTATTTTTTAAACACGCTTCAGGAGCTAATTAGCAATGCAATTCTGTGCATGTCTCTGCTCAGAAATAAGCCCCATTAAACTCGACGAGGCTTCCATCTGAGTAGACACGTGCAGGATTGCACTCTAAATCAAACGTTTCAAAAGAAGCAAGAGTTAGAAAACAAGGACTTCTCGATTTCTTGGTGCCCTTCTGTTCTGAGGGGCGGGGGAGCAGTCTGCGCCCAACTTCCAATTACCTTGAATTTCCATGTTTATTTCTCCGCCTAGGTTTTACTTCTTCCATCCGGAAGCGGCACTTTAAAATATCTTTTTTTTTAATCTGAACCCGAAAATCGCCTATAACACAAGCGAAGCGATGCGCTGCCTCCTAGCTCTGTGTTCTCGCTTCCCTCCTTCTTTTCCACGCCGCTACTTCCCCTCTATTGCGACACAGGACTGTAAACGTCACGGCTCGCTTTGTTGCGCTTCGCTTTGTTGCGCTTCGCAGATATTGCGTTTTTGACAATGTGAAGAACTGCAGGAGCTGCTGCTGCTGGGTTGCAGACGAGGCTGCAGGAGCCTGGACGTGGGTGCAGCTCCTGGCAGCCCTGGTGGAGCTGGCGAGGGCTGGAGCCGGGTTTCCCCCCTCTTGCCCCTGCAGCCAAGAGGGCCAGGGGATGGACTAAGCCCCTAGACCCTCTTCCGCCCTTTCCTTGGGAGTTTGCGTTCCCTGAGACACAACAATATTGAAATCACTTAATAGCCCTACGATGGCCTCCAAGCATTCAAGTGAAAGGAAAAGTCGCACGTCCCTCACTTTGCATCAAAAGCTAGAAATGATTAAGCTCAGTGAGGAGGGCATGTCGAAAGCTGAGATCGGCCGAAGGCTAGGCCTCTTGCGCCAAACGGTCAGCCAAGTTGTGAATGCAAAGGAGAAGTTCCTGAAGGAAATTCAAAGTGCTACCCCGGTGAACACGCGAGTGATAAGGAAGCAGAACAGCCTTATTGCGGATATGGAAAAAGTCTTAGTGGTCTGGATAGAAGATCAAACCCACCGCAACGTTCGCTTAAGCCAAAGCCTAATCCAGAGCAAAGCCCTTGCTCTCTTCAATTCCATGAAGGCCGAGAGAGGCGAGGAAGCTGCAGAAGACAAGTTTGAAGCTAGCAGAGGTTGGTTCATGAGGTTTAAGGAAAGAAGCCACCTCCGTAACACAAAAGGGCAAGCTGAAATAGCAAGTGCTGATGTAGAGCTTGCAGCAAGCTGTCCAGAAGTTCTAGCTAAGGTTATGGATGGAGGTGGTGACGCCAAACAACAGGAGATGCTCCTTACGGGTGAGCAAAGAAAGGGGTTCCTTGAGATGAAGTCTCCCCCTGGCAAAGATGCTGCGAACATTGCCGAAATGACAACAAAGGATTTAGAATATTACATAAACTTAGTTGATAAAGCAGCAGCAGGCTTTGAGAGGATTGACCCCAGTTTTGAAAGAAGTTCCACCGTGCGTAAGATGCTATCAAACAGCATTGGATGCTACAGAGAAATCTGTCATGAAAGGAAGAGACAATCAATGAGGCAAACTTCACTGTTGTCTTATTTTAAGAAATTGCCACAGCCACCCCAGGCTTCAGCAATCACCAAGGTGATCCGTCAGCAGCCATCAACATTGAGGCATGACCCTCCATCACCAAAAAGATTACGACTCACTGAAGGCTCAGATGATGGTTAGCATTTTTTAGCAATAAAGTATTTTTTAATTAAGGTATGTGCATTGATGTTTGTTTGATTTTTGTTAAAAAATAACACTACTGCACACTTAGTAGACTACAGGATACTGTTAACCTAAGTTTTATATGCACTCAGAAACCAAAAAAAATTGTGTGACGCAATTTACTGCGATTATTCGCTTAATTGCAGTGGTCTGGAAACAAATCCACAATATCTCCTGTACAGTGGTACCTCGGGTTACATATGCTTCAGGTTACATACGCTTCAGGTTACAGACTCTGCTAACCCAGAAATATTACCTTGGGTTAAGAACTTTGCTTCAGGATGAGAACAGAAATCGTGCTCCGGTGGCACGGCAGCATCAGGAGGCCCCATTAGCTAATGTGATGCTTCAGGTTAAGAACAGTTTCAGGTTAAGTACGGACCTCTGGAACGAATTAAGGTACCACTGTACTGAGTAACGGTACTTGCTTTGCTCCACCCTACCCATTTGTCTGCACACACATACTTGGTCGCCTCATTTGCATTCTTTAATACCTGCTACTTTGGCCCCTTTCCGTTGTTGCTAGGCAGTTGCTTGCTGCATGCTTTTACCCCAGTGGCCAACTAGTGGTAAACTGTGCCTGAGAGGAAACTAACAGTCAAAAAATAAGAATAATTGTAACCTGAACACAGTTGCACCAACCCTTTCTCCTCTAAACCCCACCCCCCGGTATAAATTGTGCCATCTGATGCCCAGACATTTATATGCATTATATTATTAGAAGTATTGTTATTTTCTTTTAGATAATCTTTTACAGGATGACATTGTTCATAAATACAGGTGAAACTCAGAAAATTAGAATATTAGAACATGAGACCGAGCAATGCAGAAGAGCTGAAGGTTGCTATTGAAGCATCCTGGTCTTCCATAACACCTCAGCAGTGCCACAGGCTGATAGCATCCATGCCACGCCACATTGAGGCAGTAATTGATGCAAAAGGGGTCCAAACCAAGTACTGAGTACATATGCATGCTTCTACTTCTCAGAGGTCCAATATTGCTCTATTTGCAATCCTTGTTTTGCTGATTTCATTTAATATTCTAATTTTCTTATATTGTTAATTTGGGGTTTTTATCAGCTGTACCCCATAATCATCACAATTATAACAAATAAAGGCTTGACATATCTCGCTTTGTATGTCATGAGTCTATCTCATATATTAGTTTCACCTTTTAAGTTGAATTACTGAAATAAATGAACTTTTCCACGATATTCTAATTTTCCGAGTTTCACCTGTATAATACATAAAATTTCAATTCTTAATATATGGAATATACATATACATATATATGTAAGTCACTTACCTTTGTGTGCTAAGTGACCTGCAAAATTAATAAATTTAATAAATAATCATTATATCTTGTGATGAACATTAGAAAATTGAACAATATGAAAGCCAGTGTGGTGTACTGGTTAGTTAGGAGACCAGGGTTCAAATTTCCACACAGCCATGAAGCTCACTGGCTGAATTGGATCAGCCATTTTTTCAGTCTAACCTACCGCATAGGGTTGTTGTGGATGGAGACCCAGGTATGATGAATGTAACAAGTAATTAAATAAATGGCATAGGTAGGGGGTCAGATTTCAGTGTGAGGGCTTTGCCCTGGATTACATTAAGTATTTTGATACAGTGGTACCTCGGGTTAAGTACTTAATTCGTTCCAGAGGTCCGTTCTTAACCTGAAACTGTTCTTAACCTGAAGCACCACTTTAGCTAATGGGGCCTCCTGCTGCCGCCGCGCCACTGGAGCACGATTTCTGTTCTCATCCTGAAGCAAAGTTCTTAATCTGAAGCACAATTTCTGGGTTAGTGGAGTCTGTAACTTGAAGCGTATGTAACCTGAAGCGTATGTAACCTGAGGTACTACTGTACTGTAGTACCTTGGTTCTCGAATGTAATCCTTTCTGGAAGTCCGATCAACTACCGAAACGTTCAAAAAACAAGGCGTGGCTTCCGATTGGCGCAGGTGCCCTGGAAACAATAGCCAACACTCACATCAGATGTTTGGCTTCTGAAAAACGTTGGTAAACTAGAACACTTACTTCAGGGTTTTTGGGTTTTCGTTTGGGAGCCGATTTGTTCGTCAACTAAGCCTTTTGAGAACCAAGGTTCCACTGTACATCCCATTGCGTGGTTGTGTTGTGCAGCCTTGAATTTGTGCCCCAGAATCCCCAGAACACAACAAGGGCCCCGTTAGACCAGGGCTAAGGCCCATTTTGTCAAAAGCGGCACATGAGCACAACAGTCGGGCTGGGTGATGTATAGATACATCGTCCAAAATTGGTTTGAAATCCACATCATGGCCACAGTTTCCTAATATTCGACGTGGTGCTATATCGAGAATTGTGATGTGTGTGTGTGCTATGTAAAAAAATTGTGATGTGAGGAAAACCGTGAAGCTGGTCATTGCTTCTGTCAAGATTCCTGCCATCCCCGTTGTTCTGTACTATAAAGCAACAGTTATAACAATATGGAAAATATAAGTAAAAATGTTTTCTTTTAAGATCCCAAAGTAGTAGCAGTTGCCAGGGCATTACCCTGTTCACTCTACATCGTTCCATCCTTATTTCAGACATCATGAAATATCGATATATTGTGATATATCACAATGTTGAAAACCAGACATCGCTCAGCCCTATGCGACAGTCCTCTCCTCATCTGTGTTTCCCAGCATCTGGCATTCAAAGGGATTCTGCCTTTGACAAGAGAAGTACAATAGCCATTGATAGCCTTATTGCCCTTCATGAATGTTGCAGAAGATCCCGGAGCACATATATAACAGCGGAAGTAGTGTTCTGTAGTGGTTAGAGTGCTGGGCTAGGACCTGGGAGACCAAGGTTCGAATCCCCACTTAGCCACGAATCTCACAGGATGTTTTTGGACCAGCCATTGCGTCTCAGCCCAGCCTACCTCCAATACCCTTTTAAAATGTGTTGGGTTGGGATGGGGGGTTTAGCAGGTTGTTGTTTTTTCTTATTATGTATTTTGTGTTTTTATATTGTGATTTTATGTTGTAACCGAGACCTGCAGGTATAGGGCAGTATACAAATATAATAATAATAATAATAATAATAATAATAATAATAATAATAATAAAGTGGAAAGAAGTATGAGATATAAATGTAATGGCTTTGGGCTCAAGCGGTGCAAGTCTAGGGACTGCCATTTCTGACCCACAAGTCCTCACTTTTGCTCTGTCGCACCTCTTTTACTTGGAGTAAATACAACACACAGTTTCTACTCCCCCTCCCCCCTTTCCTTGGCAGGGAGCTAGTGTCTTTTAAAAAGTCCATGGCAGGCAAAAATTATCTACGACAAGATTCAGGATCAGCACGACTCAAGACTCATTCCAAGAATCTGTTCACCCAATTTGGCCTTCAGAGTGCAAAGTGAATTACACCATGAGAGACAAGTGCCTATAGGCCTTATTACACTGAGGCTTTGTACACATTACCAGCTTAAAAATCAGCTAGGTTGTTCTTTTTCCTCAACTTAGATTGAAGCTGGTTTGATGGGGAAATGCAGCCAAATGCAGTATAAAGGTAAAGGTAAAGGTACCCCTGCCCGTACGGGCCAGTCTTGCCAGACTCTAGGGTTGTGCTCTCATCTCACTCTATAGGCCGGGAGCCAGCGCTGTCCGGAGACACTTCCGGGTCACGTGGCCAGCGTGACAAAGCCGCATCTGGCGAGCCAGTGCAGCACACAGAAACGCCGTTTACCTTCCCGCCAGTAAGCGGTCCCTATTTATCTACTTGCACCTGGAGGTGCTTTCAAACTGCTAGGTTGGCAGGCGCTGGGACCGAGCAACGGGAGCGCACCCCGCCGCGGGGATTCGAACCGCCGACCTTTCGATCGGCAAGCCCTAGGCGCTGAGGCTGTTACCCACAGCGCCACCCGCGTCCCCAGTATAGATAAAGGTAAAGGGACCCCTGACCATTAGGTCCAGTTGTGGCCGACTCTGGGGTTGCGGCACTCATCTCGTTTTACTGGCTGAGGGAACTGGCGTTTGTCCACAGACAGCTTCCGGGTCATGTGGCCAGCATGACTAAGCCGCTTCTGGCAAACCAGAGCAGTGCACGGAAACGCCGTTTACCTTCCCGCCGGAGTGGTACCTATTTATCTACTTTCACTTTGACGTGCTTTCGAACTGCTAGGTTGGCAGGAGCAGGGACCGAGCCATGGGAGCTCACCCCGTTGTGGGGATTCGAACTGCTGACCTTCTGATCGGCAAGTCCTAGGCTCTGTGGTTTAACCCACAGCGCCACCCGCATCCCAAAATGCAGTATATATTTAAAAAAAGCAAGAGAACAGGATGCAATATAGACATGGATTGTAACTCATACAATGTGTGCACTACTTTCCAGACCAGCAGTGGGAGCACACTGGATGCAGAGTAAACAGAAATATGCATGCAGTCTGAATTTGTTCCTTTGAGGTTCTCCCAGCTACTTTCATTACTTCTCTTCCTTCTTAATTGTTCTGGCATTACATTTGGCTCTGGATAGGACACTACTGCAAAACTTCCACGGCAATCACAATTTGCTTCTAGCATTTGCGCAATGTTTTTAATTTAATTAGGTGGATGCTTTTATGGGACCTTTATTTATTGTCAAGATTAATCTAGAAAATAGAAAAGCAATGCTGATCCTAAATCTTATATCACATTTTTGCAGTTCGTGTTGCTTTTGTAGTTAAAAACTAGGTATACTAAATATTAAACAAAAACTTTCACGTTAGAAAACATTGGAAAAAGAAGTACCGTACTGGAAATAGAAGTATATGTAAGAGTACCCACTCTTACATATCTACACACACTCTGTCCTATACGTTCAGGTGCACACACATTGCTGTATCCTATAGGGTCAAGGCAGCTTACAGCAATATACTGGTTAAGAGTGTTGGTCTAGGACTTGGGAGACCAGGGTTCAATCTCCATTTGGTTATGAAGTTCACTGGCTGGCCTTGGACTGGTAACTGTCTCTCATCCTAATCTACCTTACAGGGTTTTTGTGAGGATAACACAAGGAGGGAGAAAAGTTGTTTTCCTTCATTTGCAAGAACTCGTACAAAACAAAGTGGTACTAATAAAGAAAAGTTCCAGGGTGGCAACAGAAAGCAAACAAAAAATGCTTTTGCAGTTCATCAAAACTATCCAGCAATATCAAGTTATAGGAAAACTGGTGCTATTAACAGTAATCCTTCAAGTTGATTAATTGGTTCGGCAACTTCCATGCACATGATATGTGATGCTAATGAGATTCAGGTGAGGGTCAGATGCCTTGTCAATCCCAGCAGGTATATAAGAGGACCACCCGGCCTGCGGCCTGCCCAGGGTATTTAACAATAATATTTTATGTCCTTTAGAGGAGAAATTGTGAATTGTAGAATTTTAAACACCCGTCATCATCATTGGCTTCACTCAATTTTGTTCACAACACCCTTCCATTTTCTTTTAGTTGTGAGGGTGGGGGGTGGGGAGGAGCCTCACAAGTGGCCTCTCTTCATCTAAATATGGCCCTGAGTCCATGTAATGTTCTGGAGCTGTGAGTGGTGCCAAGTCAATTTGTGCCACTGAAGAAGACACAACAGCAAAGAGGCACAGCTGATGCACCTTACTTTAAGTCTCCTATAATAAAGGAAATTATAGGAACCCAAGAATCTGCCTGAAAAACAAGCCAGATCAGTGGTCCATACAGCACAGTACTGTACAGTGGTACCTCGGGTTAAGTACTTAATTCATTCCGGAGGTCCGTTCTTAACCTGAAACTGTTCTTAACCTGAAGCACCACTTTAGCTAATGGGGCCTCCTGCTGCTGCCACGCCGCCGGAGCATGATTTCTGTTCTCATCCTGAAGCAATGTTCTTAACCCGAGGTAATATTTCTGGGTTAGCGGAGTCTGTAAGCTGAAGCGTATGTCACCTGAAGTGTATGTAACCCGAGGTACCACTGTATAGACTGGCTGGCAGATAACTCTAGGGCAGCCTTTCTCAACCTGTGGGTCCCCAGATGTTGAACTACAACTCCCATCACCCCTAGCTAGCAAGGCCAGAGCTCAGGAATGATGGGTGTTGTAGTCCAACAACATCTGGGTACCCACAGGTTGAGAACCGCTGCTCTAGGCTTTCAGGCACGAGGGTTTTCCAAACCCTTCCTGGACACGCCGGGGATTGAACCTGTTCTTGTCCCAGAAACAAGTTGCTTGTAACTCAGTATGCATTCATTCATTCAGTATGCATTCATTTTTCATTAACTCAGTATTGTCAACGCTGATTCCTGGGAACGATAGGAAGCACCCCAGGAGATGGGGATGGGGAGGGAATTGAACCCGTGCCCCGTTTTGCATGCGAGATCTGCCGCTCAGCTGCACCGGCTCTTCCCGGGCTGCTCTGGCCCCGGAGCGCGCCTTTCGCGGCCCCTCCCTGCCGCAATTTCCCACGCATTCCGGGCAAAGTAAGGGCAGGGAAGCTTGGCGGAGGCTTCACCCCTCCACACCGTCCATGCGCACGGCTGTGGGCACATGCGCCCTGCGCTAAGCCGGACCCCTTCGCTCGTCGGGGGGAGGACCCTCCGCCCTCCCGCGCCGCTGAGGCGCTTCTCTCCCCGCCTTGTTCTTTAAAGCGCGCAGGAGGCGAGAACTCGCCTCGGCACAGGAGCAGCAGCAGCAGCCGCAGTAAACGCCGCCCAGAAGGTGACGGAGCGCCCAGGCGAAGTCCGGAAGGCGCAGAGCGAGCCGGCGCCTGCTTCGCCCCGGGCTCCTCCGCTCGGCTTCCGAGCCTCGAGGAGGGAGCGCTCCCAGCGGCGCAGGGCGAGAGGGCAGAGCGCGGGGCTCGGCGGGGCGGAGGCAGCGCGGCGCTTTGGCGGGCAGCCTCCTCGGAGCGCGCCAGAGAGACCATGCCGAAGAAGAAGCCCATGCCCATCCAGCTCCACCCCGCGCCCGACGGCTCCGCCATCAACGGGACCAGCGCGGCCGAGTGAGTCAGGCGGTAGGGACGGAGGGGGAGGCAAGCGGAGCGCGGCCGGGCTGGGGTCCCTCGCCGGGCCGCCCTGGCGCTTTCCTGCCCTCGGAGCGCAGGACTTCTTTCCCCGGACTTCGGGGGAAGATGGGGGCGCGGGGGGGACTTGGAGGGGTGGGAAAAGACGCCCGGCGGAAAAACAGGAGCCCCTCGTTTCCCTTTGTTGTTGTTGTTGTTTAGTCGTGTCCGACTCTTCGTGACCCCATGGACCAGAGCACGCCAGGCACTCCTGTCTTCCACTGCCTCCCGCAGCTCGGTCAAACTCATGTTGGTAGCTTCGAGAACACTATCCAACCATCTCGTCCTCTGTCTTCCCCTTCTCCTTGTGTCCTCAATCTTTCCCACATCAGGGTCTTTTCCAGGGAGTCTTCTCTTCTCGTGAGGTGGCCAAAGTACTAGAGCCTCAGCTTCAGGATCTGTCCTTCCAGTGAGCACTCAGGGCTGATTTCCTTCAGAATGGATAGGTTTGATCTTCTTGCAGTCCATGGGACTCTCAAGAGTCTCCTCCAGCACCATAATTCAAAAGCATCAATTCTTCGCATTCTTAGTTGCTTTTAAAGTGGTTGTTCGAAACTGTAGCTGAAGAGCGCAGGAATATTCTTGTGGGTTCAGGCTCGTGTGTAGGGGTCTTTTCAAAGAAAGGGAGGAAATGAGTGAATGGACTGCTGAGACTCGGAATCTGCGCTTATTAAACCACTTCTCCCCGCCAAAGATAAAATTGTGGCTGGAGGTTAAGTTGTAAACTGCCCTAGTGCAAGGACTCGCTAGCTACAGGTTTCTCTGCTGAAGACCGTTGTAGAGGACTTCCCCGAATGTTTTGTAGCTGCTGCATCGCTAAAAGCAGCGCCTGTGAAAAAGAGACACTTAAAAAAAAATATTTGTGAGTTGGCAGAGCCTTTCCGCACCCTCCGGCTCCGGTCTGCAGTGACAGTTTTGTGGCTGCCAAAACTGCATTAATTGTTTGCAGGAAATGCTACTTAAACGCGCAAGTAAGACACCTGCAATAACATGTTTGCATAACCCCACGGAATCGCCATACTGTGCTGTTGCTATGCTGACTACAGGCTATTCCAGCAAAGTGGATGTTCTCTGACATCTCCAGATAACAGAACTGAAGATGTTCTTCTGTTTGCACATCACAATCCGGGCGCTGGGGATGAAGGGTGGAGTTCGGGATGAAACAGCAAGCAGCTCATTGCCTTAGGCTCTCATTTGAAATGGTACCAAGATGTTTGCATTAATCAAAATGATTGCCTTTGATCGTCAGGATTACCTGTGAATTGACAACTCTAAGTGCCTGGAAAGTTCTATATTGAAGCCTTCTGCCTAGTGAAGGGTGGGGGGGGGGATGAATAGTACAAGCAGGTCCCTAATTTCCTCTCCATTGCAATGCTGAGATGTACACAATGGAATTCATGGAATCAGATATTGTATTTCCAAAGTCAGATACAAACTGACACTTTCAGGACCGACAGGAAATTTTGGGGGGAGTGCTAATTGGAATTTATCAGCTGACTTTTGTACTTTCGGAATGCTCTCTCATAGTCCCAGCGTCAAAAAGCTAATGAACCTACATTTAGAAATGCAAGGTTAAAAGTAAAAACGGAATTTTGAAAGTATGTACTTTTATACAGTTTTCCTTTAGTTTTTCTTAATCGCAGATTGATGTAGAAACCGTACACAACAGAACCATGCAAAAGTGACACTGCCCAGAAATGGATTGATTCTTCCTTTCCTAAAGTGAGAGTTCTGCTGTTGGTTTGTCAGGGTCCTGTAATCCTTTCCCATTTTTCATACGTGTACATGAATTGTTGTTGGGCATAACCACCCACACAATGTTTTTACGTTCGCGAGTCCATTTTTTAATGATTCCTGTATATGTAGAAAAATGTTTGCCATTGGATATCCACACGAATCTTTGAAATGAGAGCCTTCCCTCAGAAAGGCAGGGTAGATTTTCTTTCTTTCTTATTTATTTATTTGTAAAGGTCCATCTCTATCACCATATCATAAACTATCCAGGCATTTTTCAATGTGAAAACATGCAATATCATTTTAAAATAAGAGAGAGATTCATCAAGGTGACTGGCTATTCAAAATAAAAATTAAACTGCTGCAAATAACAATATTTACTTTAAAAATCCACATGGATGGATGGACAGACTTTTTCTGGTGTGCCATTTCTCCCTTCAGAATACTTCCACAAGCAATTGCAGTGGCAAAAATTGTGCTAATGTCAATGGAACAATGAATCAGTCTGCTGGAAATGGTCGAATGCTATTGAGAATTGAACATAGGTTCAATGCGTGTGCAAACTCAGGCTGCTAAGTAAGCTTAGCAGACCTGAGGTAAAAAGGCTAGGACCTCTTATCAGTTAGTTGCTAGGGTAGGATGAGGAAGTAGAAGGCAAAAGTAGGTTTCACAATGAAGGAAGGAAGTGCTGAGCTTCTGTAAGAAGCTGGTGCTAATTTAACATTCTTAAATGGTCTGTAGTCATGGGAGGTGTTTGAGATGGCCAAATTTGCAAATGTCAGCAAATTGTTCAGGATGGTGAAAACCCAAGCGGAATCTGGAAAGCTCCAGGATGATCTGCCTATGTTGTATGAGTGGGTAACAAAATGGCAAATGAGGTTAAGTGTAAGTTAATTGCAAAGTGATGCGCGTTCAGATACACTGATGGGCTCTGGTGGTGCCTGACCTTGAAAGAGATATTGGGGACATGGTGGATAGCTCAGTGTGAGTGTCAATTTGGTACCCGGCTGAAATGAGTGAGACAAATTCTGTGCTGGGAAGTATTAGGAAGCAGGATGAAAACACACCCGGTGTCATTCTGCCTTGATGTAAATCTATGGCGCAGCTGTGTTCAGAATTCTGTGTTCAGTTCTGGTTGCCTGCTCTCAAAAGGGGTACCTTAGTTCTAGAAAAAGGTGGGAAAGAGGGCAAGCAACACCATCAAGAGGTTGGAGCACTTTTCCAATGCAGAAGGGCTAAATAATGTTGGACATATTAATTTGGGGGGAAACTAAACAGAAGTAATATGAGAGGTTTATAAAATGATGTATTGCGTAGGATAGACTAGGTAGATACATGGAGTGGATAGAGAAACACTTTTCTCAATTTCTCAGAACTTTAGAACTTGTAGCCACCCAGTGCAAATGATATATAGCATATATAGCAGGCACGTCCAACTCTCTAGGGAATGCAATCTACTCCCAGTGTAGTAAAACTGGCAGTGATCTACCCATTGTCATTGCCAATAGTTCTTGAGCTTTTTTTGGGGGGGGGGGAACCAGAGTTGTTGAGTTTTTTTTAGGAGGGGAATACCACACTTGTTGACCAAGGAAATAAGCTGTCTCAGCAGCGATGCTAATTAGGGTCGGGGTGGTGGTGGAGATCGCTCAGGAGCAACCGGGTGAACACTTTCAAATATCCTGCGATCTACCTGTTGATTGCGGCTAACCGGTTGGACATTGCTGATATATAGTATCTTTTTAAAAAATTCTTCATATAATGTGTTATGTCTACCTGGAAAATGCTGGTGCAGAATGTATAACAGAGACCTGGTTTGTTTAATGGGTTGAGGCTGAGCCTCTCAGATTGGGGTGCCACATGAGCCTTTGTTTGAGTGTTGAAGAGGTGGGGTTTCTGTAGCCCATCTCCTTTGCTGGATACCCACTTCAGGAATTGTTTGGTTCTGAGTGTCTGTAACTGTCATCGTTGTTACATATTTATTTGTACCCCACCTTTCCCCCTGATGGGGGGATAAAAGGTAGAGTCACTAAAAACATAGGAAAACAATCATTAAAAAGTAATTAATAATAGAATTAAAACTATATACCGTACATATATAAAATTGTGATTAGAACTTACAAACGGTTACAATAAAAATAGCACGCCAGAAGCCGTTTCATTAAAAGCAGTCAATTCCAAAAGTCTGTGGGAACAAGGAGGTTTTTACTTGCTGATGGAAGAAGAACATAGAGGGAGCCAGTCTAGCTTTTGCAGGACTCTCTAGTTCCAGAGTCTGGGAGCAGCCACCAAGAAAGCCCTTTTCCGTGTCCCTACCAGGCGTGGCAGTCTGTGGGTACTAGTAATGACTGTTGTCATGGACAAATCACTATTAGATCAGGTCTGGGCTGTCTGCTGCAATTAAGCTCCATAGATGTGGAGGACCAGTTTTGATGGTTTGATCTTGAAGACGACTGGTAGACCCTCAGAACTTCCCACAGATTTGGCCAGCAGTCTTACCGAGGCTGTAGCCTACCCCTGAATCAGGAGGTGACCTGGGCCATTGAGATGACTGCTTCCTAACGTTATTGGCCAAGCCATAGAGTCAATTTAGCTTTTTGGGTTTTAACTCTGCACCATATCAATGAAACTGCAAGGTTGACTGTTGGAGAGCAGACGGTGGAAAACTCAAAGGGAATATGATCAAGCACAGATTGGAGCCCATTTTAGAGCTTATACTACTGTTGTGAAGAAAGCTCACTTCACCACCACCATTGATTCTGCACAATGCCAGCAAATGCAGCTCTTCTCAGTGGTGAACGGCCTGTGCTGCAGAGGCCCAATGGATCAACCTGTTTAACTCTCAAAGGCCCATAGGTGCCTTCTGCGGATGAGATCACTCATGTCAGCTCTGGCATAGTTTTGACAGAATCTGAGAAAGATACAGCTAGAACACTGTCTGGCCCTGTTATGAATTATTTTTAGCTTGAACAGCCTGAGGATGTTGATAAGTTGCTTAGAGGGTTGAGACATCGTGCTTGCTTGTTGGATCCCTACCTTTCCTAGCTGATAAAATTAGCCAGTGCCAGGTTAACAATCAGAGGAGGTAAATGCTATTTTGCTACTGGTGTGAAGATGTTGGAGGGCTGGCCCTGCATTTTAACTTGCCAAATTTGTGACTGCCACACCAATGCTGCCTTTTAAAAATCATTTTCATGGTATGCTTCATTCAGGAGGGAAAGAAAGCATTTTTCATTCTTTAAACCAGCCTTTCCCAATCTGGTGTACAGCGGGCTGCTGAGGAGTTGTAGTCCAAAATGGCTGAAGGGCACCAGGTTGGGGAAGGCTGCTTAGTAGGAATATGTTGATTTTATTTGGAGAGCTTTAATTATGCAACTCAGAGTTGGTAACGCCAGAGATAAAACGAGGCCAGCTCCTAACGTCTCCTTTCTGTGTTGGTACTGCTCTATTATATAACCTTTTTGTTGTTGCTCTCAACATCATTTTGTTCTTAATGCTTTTGCTATGCACGTCTGTTCTTCTGTTCCTCCATAAATATAATTTTGTCTTAGATGGGAATTGTGTGCCTTGCAAGCAGCTCTCAGAGAGGCAGCTATTACTTTAGAAGAGGCCTTGTGCTTCCGGCGAAGGGCAGGGGACTTGGGTGTAAGCAAGGTGGCCAACCTTGTGCCTTCCAGATGTAATTGGGCTGCAATTCCAAGCATCCTGGACCACTAACCATGCTAAGGTAAAGGTAAAGGGACCCCTGACCGTTAGGTCCAGTCATGGCCGATTCTGGGGTTGCTGCGCTCATCTTGCTTTATTGGCCGAGGGAGCCAGCATACAGCTTCCGGGTCATGTGGCCAGCATGACTAAGCCGCTTCTGGCGAACCAGAGCAGCGCACGGAAACGCCGTTTACCTTCCCGCCAGAGCGGTACCTATTTATCTACTTGCACTTTGACGTGCTTTTGAACTGCTGGGTTGGCAGGAGCAGGGACTGAGCAACGGGAGCTCACCCCATCACGGGGATTCGAACCGCCGACCTTCTGATCAGCAAGTCCTAGGCTCTGTGGTTTAACCCACAGCACCACCCGCGTCCCTACTAACCATGGTACATAGGACTATAATAAGTTGTTTTCTGCCAGGTCAGATCACTGGTCAGTCTAGCTCATTGGTCTTCAGCTGGTGGGTCTGGACCCACTAGTGGGTTGCAATCAGTGTTAGAAACTCAGATATATAAGCTAATTGCCAACAGGCACCTTAAACCTGGGTTACATTTGCCAAAGCAGAATGTCTAGGCGCCATTTATTTTTACAATGAAATTTATTATATTTATTTATTTCATTTCTGTACTGCTTTATACTTTAAAGAAAAACATCTCAAAGCGGTTCACAACACATTGAAACATCAAATGAAACAATCCAGAACAAAACAAATTCAAGGTTGAAGGAAAATATTTCAGATCCTTCTCTAAATGACATTTTGCTTTCCCCATATTTTGTTACCTACTTAATTTATATAGCTGCCCCATAGCAGAAGTGCAATGGGAAGCCAATGTGGTGTAGTGGTTAGTGTGTCGTACTAGGACCTGGGAGATCAGGGTTCAAATCCCCACTCAGTCTGGAAGCTCACTGGGTGACCTTGGAGTCAGTCACAGCCCCTTAACCTACCTCACAGGGTCGTTGTAGGGATTAACTGAGGAGGGGGGGGGTGAACCATGCACTCCTTGGAAAAAGGAGCTATCAATGCAATAAATAAGCGGCTCTGTTTACCTGCTTAAGAAGGTGGGAGTGGCCAGCCAGATGGAGATGTCAGTCGCAAACCTGGCATCCGGAGATCTCCACATGGTTGCAACTGGACCCATGTTAGTCTTGGGCATCACCCCTCATACTGTAACAAAGCCTGTATAACTGCAATAGCCACACATTCTCACTCTGTTTATGCCATGCCTCCATTTCCTCCCTGTTTTGTCCGTTGTGTCTGTTTCTAGACTGTAATCCCCTTGGGGCACTGACCTGTCCTTTTGTGCACGGATAACGATATATATAGGCAATTATGTATGCATGTGTATCTTTCATTTATATTGTGTCTTTCCTCCAGAAAAGTACAAATCATTTTATCACAGTTATTTATGCCAGCATACAAATCCTCCTAAGTAGCATCAACGCAATTGTTGTTGTTGTTGTTTTAAAAAAAGAAGAAGCTATAAGGTTCCCTTAGCTTTTTATCCTCACAACACCCCTGTGAGGCTGGACATGCTGAGAGATTGTGACCCACCCATAGCTGCTATAGCTGCTTAGTGGGCTTTGTGGCTGTGTTAGCATGGGTCTTCTTAATCCCTAGTGAGGGGAGGGGAGAGAGAGAGAGAGAGAGATACCTGCCCTGAGGTTAACACACCGTGCATCTGATAGAATGTACTTTAGTTCATAGAAAGCTTATGCTTATAATACATTGGTTAATTCTTCAGGTGCCAAATGAGTCCATTTAGTAAAATGACAGTCTCTCTCTTTTTTACATCTCCTGTCTCTAAAATGGCCTCACTTACGTTTTTGTCTTCTAAGTGCTTATTGCTTTGGGGGGGAAATCCATCTAGTTTGTTTAAAACAGTCTCCTTTTCCCTTCCCTACTGATAATATGTTAACCAGTCCACCCTGGTTGTGAAAGGGTGTACTTTGCGAGCAGGGCATTATGAATTTAGCATAATTCCAAGCTAAGGGCGGAACTGTTTGTTATTAAATGCACTTTTCAAATCCACCTTAAATCCCTATTCAGTTCCAAGCACAGATTGGCAGGCCAGCTTTCCAATCTACCCCCAGGAGAAATAAAATACTCTCATCAGTGTCCATTTTAATTATAAAGAGCTAGGTAGAAATGTACAAGGGAAAGTGTGTAGGCAGCGTTTCTTAACCCTTGTATGTGTTGCCACATGAGAGTCTTTAAAAATGAAATTTATGAGCAATTAATTACTGTATGTTGGTGATGATGCAAAAAAAGAAAAGAAAAGAAAAAAGGAGGGGGAATCACCTCCAGGCATCATTCACCAAGGTAACCTCTAAGACAAGTTCTGGATTCCGGGAGCATGTTGCTTCCCTTGGGTGCAAGGGTTCCTGTGTTCAACCTGCAGGCAAGGCCATTCATGGAATAATTGAATTGTAGATTTGGAAGGGACCACAAGGGTCATCTAGTCCAACCCCCTGCAGTGCAGGAATCTTTTACCCAGGGCTCGAACCCATGACCCTGAGATTAAGTGTCTCACGCTGTACAGACTGAGAAAAGATTTTTGTTTTGATATTTGGATATAAAATGATGCTGTGTGATAACACGAACCATTTTGATGTGTTTTCATGTTGTTAAATTGCACTGGAAGGAAATCCACTGATGGGAGATAAGTGCACATTTTTAGATACAGAGGACTAGTGTTAGAAACTGAGATATGAAAGCTAGGAGCTAAATGGCACCTTAAACCTAGGTTATGGCTGCAGCAACGGAATGTCTAGGCACACTTTTTTTATAACAAGAATGCAAAGCTGAAAATGAATGAACTTGCAACTGAAATATTATGTTCATTTTTCACATGGTCTAGTTCTTCCCCTGCCCCACCCCCTTATATTATTATGAGGGTCCCTTCTCCAGCCTTCAGAGAGTAGCTGGAAATGGGGAGCAGAAAAAGATCCTCCTTTCCTTCCACTCTGCAGTTTTTATCTGAAATCTTAGGCGCAGTACTGCGCCCAGAGCTCAAAAACTGCTTGAGCTAATGAAATTCCCTGTTGCAAAATACGCCTAGAACAATGGGAGTTTTGAACATTGCAGAGGACCTTTTAGGAAGCGCCGGAGCATCCTGATATAGCACATGCTTTGCATTCGTGAGATTTCACCCCAGTATCTCCAGGTAGGACTGGGAAGGTCTGAACCCTTGAAGGGCCAGTGTAGGCAGTGCTGGGCCAGGTAGCAAAACAGGTTGACTCAGGATGAGGCAGTGCAAAGAGCAGGGGTCAGCTGACCCTCCAGGGATGTGAGGGCACATTTAGAGTTTTTAAAGAGTGTTGCAGGTGTGGGCAGCTGCAGAAAGTTGCAAGTGCAATCCTGCAGTGTGCGTCTTTGTTGTCATTTTTTTTTACTCACACATAACACACACACACACACACACACACAGAGTGTGGTAGGTCCAGGCTGCTCTACCCACTTCCAGCCCAGGGAAAGTGACTGATAAGTGTGAGGGGAGTCTTTCTGCAGTGGGTAAAAGATTGCCTTTGCCCAGCATTCTCTTCCACTCCTGGCAGCAGACAGACAGATGTTTCTGGAAACTCCACAGCAGGACCCCAAAGCAGCAACCTCCCTATTGCTGGTGGTATTTTCCTGACATCTGGTATGCTTTGGTTTCTCTTGTGGCTAATTTCTCTGGCCAGAAACCACTTTCCTTTGGCAAAACCTCTTCTGCGGTGCTGGCTTCTGTCGGCTCCAGAAGATTCCGTTCCATTTTTATTGACATGCTAAGGCAGCCTTGCTAACCTGGTGCCCCTCAGATGTTTGGGGCTGATGGGAGTTGTCATCCCAAACACCTGGGGGACACCAGGTTGGCAAAAGGCAGCCCCAAAGACTTTGGCTGAGTCTGTCAGGAAGGGAATCATTCCTTGTGCAAGTGCTTTCCGATTAATGTTATTATTGGGACTGAATGGTGAACTTTCCCCCTGCCTTCCACGCGGGCAAATTTCCCTTCCTTCCTCCCCCCAGCCGCAAAAGGGTTGCATCCGAGGACACGTTGACTCCGAGAACCGCATGCCAAAAGTCTTTGCTGGCTGTTACCCTGCAGCAAAGCAGCAGCTGTTCGAAGGGGGAAAGGGACCATTTGCCGCTCAGAAATTTTTAGCAAACATCTGCTCTCGGGTGGACGGAAGGGCTCTCTCCTACTCACAGCCCTGTCTGAACAGGAAAAGAGCAAATTCCTTAGGAACGTTGTTGGCTGGCATTCCTCAGTGCCTGTGACACGATTTATGGCCTCTCTGAGAGATTTCATCACTTCTTAGACATTCCATCAGGAGTGTGTGTGCGCACGCACTAATGTCAGGGGCAAGGAGGGCTCCAGGAAGCTGATTAGCTTAATCTTCAATCTCTGGAGGAGATTCTCCTGCGAAACAGGTCTGGGGGGGAAATGCTTCAAATTCCTAGGAACCAAAATGAAAAGGTTAAAGAGTCAGCTGTATATCGTCAGAGAAGACATTTAAATGCTTACATGCTAGTGTAGTGGATTTTCTGCAGTTAAACACTACAGTTGTGATAGAATTGTAGAGTTGGAAGGGATCCTGAGGATTGTCTAGTCCAGTCCCCGGCAATGTCGGAATATGCAGCCGGGACCGAACCTGCAACCTTGGCGTTATCAGCACCACGCTCTAACCAACGGAGCTGTCCAGATGGTAATGTTCAAGACAGCTTTTATTTGGTCGCAACAGTGGTTGCTGGGGAATCAACAAGAGTTGAGTCCACAGGCCTATAATTTATAAAGGCTCATATAGAGGTATTCCATTCCCTTGCCTTAGCTTGATGCAGGTGTAGAAATTAAGCAATATTCTTGGAGGGAAAGCATGCCTGTATTATCAGAGCTTGGGTGCCTGATTCAGCAGAAAGAAATCAGTGTCTGCTTTCTATCAAGCTGGTCCAAGCCTGAGATTTTTCCTGCACAAACCTTCTTGACACTTACAATAAGCAGATTCTCCTAACAATATCCTTTCACACAGTCTTTTTACAGGTCTTCTTCTTCTTCTTTGGTGATTACTCGTAGCTGAGTAAGATTGTCTTCCATAAACACGGTTTTAACAATGAGTCCATAAGTGACTGTGGAGGCCAATTCTGGACCCACACGTCCTTCCACAGTAGGGACATTGGTTTCCAGGTGGGAGTTGATCACGGTGTGGATTTGCCAAGCGTGCCTTCCTCTTAGCACATTTCTCCCTTGCGTTCTGAGTTTGAGTGTCTTCAAGTCCATGACACCTTTGGTAAAGGCTGTTTTCCAACTGGAGCGCTCGCAGGCCAGTTTTTCCCAGTTGTCGGTGTTTATACTACATTTTTTAAGATTTGCCTTGAGACAGTCTTTAAACCTATCAATGTGTTCATCAATACAGTGGTACCTCGGGTTACATACGCTTCAGGCTACATACGCTTCAGGTTACAGAATCCGTTAACCCAGAAATAGTACCCAGAAATAGGTTAAGAACTTTGCATCAGGATAAGAACAAAAATCGTGCTCCGGCGGCAGCAGGAGCCCCCATTAGCTAAAGTGGTGCTTCAGGTTAAGAACAGTTTCTGGTTAAGAACGGACCTCTGGAACGAATTAAGTACTTAAGCTGAGGTACCACTGTACTGCACTAGCATCAAAAATGTCAGAGCCTGAGTAGGCCCTGCTTGCCTGCCTGCCTGCCTGCCCCTGCTTGCTTCTAGGTGATAGCACAGCCTAGGGAGCTGTGTTGCTGCTGTGAGCACCCAGATGGATGGGGGGAGAGGACCCTGGAGGAGGAGGAGGAGAAGGAGGTGGTCCCAGCAGAGCCTTGGTACTTATGTGGGACTTGCTCAGCTGGTGGCTATTCTGTAAAGTGATTTTTTTCAGGTAGTGGTGCCAGTACAGCTCCTTGTCAAGGGTGCCAGGAATGCCAGTGAAGAGGACCAGGAAGTGAAAGATCCATCTGTGTCTGAGATCCTTGAGGGCTGCTGCCAGTCAGATAGTACCCTGTTATAAAGGATAGTACCCTGTTATAAAGGATAGTACCCTGGTATAAAGGAGTTTCCCAGGCTCCTCAAGGCTGAGCTGCCTTCTGTTATTTCTTGAGATGCTGCTCTTGAAAAGCAATTAAAAAAATTACTTTGCCCTCTTGTTTCAGCCACCGTGTGGAAGCGAGCATGTATTGCTTTTCAAGATGTATGGAGCTGTCTGCAGAATTTCAGTTTTCACTCTCCCGCACCAGCAGTTTCCCCAGTTGCAATTGTTCATGCAAATTGTACTGTCAAACACCTCCTACCTTTTCAAAAACAGACAGGTGCGTAGGTGCTTTAGATGAGCACTCGTGCCTTTGCGCCTGTACCCCCGAATCTGTGTCAGTAGATGTGAAACGCAGCTAGACATGATACGATTCATGCAATTAACCATGGCAATGGTTATATATACCGTATCTTTAAAGAGCAAACTGCAGGCATGATGTAAAATTGACCACAAGAGGCAGTGATGGCCACCTGCATGTATGGCCACTCAAGGAGGATATCTTATGGAAGCCAGGGGAAAGGTTTGTGGTTAGGGAGAAGTGTGGTCCAGAGAGAGTTCTAGGGACCAGTATTTGATCCCTGAGGGTCCCCACCCATGGCCTAGCATGTTGTTCTAACTGTTGAATAACAAAGGCATAAATGGGAAAGGCCTGTTTTGCTTCTTATCTGGAGCGGGTGGGCAGTAATCTGCTTAGGCCCTTAGAAGGGTTTGTTTAATTGCGGAATTTGTGGAATGCAGGTTCAGCACAAGAACCATGTGGCTGTCCCCCCCCCCCAATAACTTACAGTTTGTTTGATTTCATAAGTTCACATATTATCTGTAAATAAATTCACATTCTGACCTGGAATTGCGAATGGTGCTGGCAGTTTTTCTTGCATGGCTCTTGTCATTTGTCCAGGATATTCTGTCTCTGGCACCACCTGATCTTCTGCTGTGGAAGCTCCCGGGTCCTAGCTCAGCTGGCTCTGAGCCAAGGAGTTCAGCTGACCAGGTGGGCCCTGCCAGCGGATGCTCTTTCAGAAGCGTGAGCTGCTTATTCTGCTCTCCTGCCCTGTCAGAAAACTTCCAGGGCAGGAAGTGAATAATCAGATTGCACTGACATGCAAATATTTACTGCCCTGCGATAAGGCAAGTGCTCTGCTCCTCCTCTTAATGAGAGCAGCTTCTAATTTTGTTTTCTGACTGTTGGCATAAAGGGGCAGAAGGCAGCTTTTTCCACCTGTGCCTCTTCTTGTTTTTAGCTGATGCATCAGTTGTTTTGCAGGGGCTGTGAGAGAGGAACTCTGTTTCTTTGTTTTAATTGGGGGGGGGGGGGTGGCTAGGAAAACACAATCCTCTTGCATTCTTTGTGTCCCAGGCCTGAAACAGATGCAGATTTCCTGTTTCAGGAGATGTTCGGTTTCCCGTCTTTCTGTTGTAACAGGAGGAGAAGCATGTGGCAGGTGGAACAAGGCTATTATAAGCATTTCATATATGTTGCATAAACCCTACCATTCTATGCCATTGCGTAGAATGCAATTACTCCCTTTTTGTTTGTGAAATGTGTTGGTCTGCAAACTTGGCAAACACATGTTGGCCGTTGTAGCTTATTTGCCGCTACTGGGTTCACTTTTGACCATATCTGTCAACTTACAGATTTGAAAATAAGGGACCAGCGGCCTCGAAAATAAGGGATCAGCAGCCCAAATAAGGGATTTTTCTTTCCTGGCTCCTCACGATGCGCCCCTGAGGGGGAAAAGGGAGAGACAGAGACGCGGCAGCTCGTGCGCGCGCTCTATCACGTGGCGGAGGACCCCGAGCCGCTGCTTCCCTCCCAAGCCGGGCGAGCATGAAACCCGGGAAAAGTTAAGGGACATCATCAATAAGGGACAGCAGCGGGGCACGGCGCTGGGATAAGGGACTTTCCCGCCAAATAAGGGACGGTTGACAGCTATGCTTCTGACCAGAAGTTAGCTAGCTACTAGTCATGACAACTGAACAGGGACAGCCACACTGAAAGCCCTTCTCGGAGTTATTGTGGAACGGGTCTCTGATGTCTTTGGGACTTTTATTTATTTATTTTATTTCACAACCTGTAATAAAACCTCAAAGCAGCTTACAAAAAGAAGAAGCTCTCTTGCAGACCACAGCGAAGAAGCCCATTTTGCTGGTTTTCACAATCGGGGAGAATGCTGTTGGACTCTGGTCCTGCTTGCAGGTTTCCCATTGGGGCATCTGATTGGCTGCTGTGGGAACAGGATGCTGGACTAGATGGGCTTTGGCTTGATCTAGAAGGTAGATTAAGAGGCTGTGACCGACTCCAAGGTCACCCAGTGAGCTTTCTGAATGGGGATTTGAACCGTGATCTCGTAGATCCTAGTCCGACACTAACCACTACATCACATTGGCTTCCCATAGCACTTCTGCTACGGGGCAGCTATATAAATTAAATAGGTAATGAAATATGGGGAAAGCAAAATGTCACTTAGAGAAGAATCTGAAATATTTTCCTTGAAGCTTGAATTCGTTTTATTCTGGATTGTTTTATCTGATGTTTTAGTGTGTTGTAAACCGCTTTGAGATTTTTTTCCTGTAAAAATAAAGCGGTATAGAAATGAAATTAATAATAATGATGATAATAACAAGAAAAAGAACAATAATATTTCATTGTAAAAATAAATGGCACCCACACATTCCGTTGTAGTGACCGTAACCCAGGTTTAAGATGCCTTTTGGCAATTAGCTTATATATCTGAGTTTCTAACATATTGTTCTGCACATGTAGACAGATTCAGCCCTTGCTTAGCCACATCCTCTTCATTTGAGTGTAGTTCTTTGTTGATACATCCTCCAAACTTCATGGATGAAGGGAAATGCAAGCTGGCCGCTATTTCGTTGCTGGTAGGACTCACTTGGGTGCTTAGAAAATCAAGTGGCTTTTAGATCAGTGTTGTACTTGGTAAAAGGGAGTCAGTTCAAATTCGGCAGGAAATGGACTTGAAGCAACCAGAGGTATCAGCGATCGGTGTGGACTCTGGAAGGGAAGCTGCCCTCTTGTGTTTCCTTGGTTTTCCTTTCCTTTCAGTGAACAGACACGTTTTATTTATGTGGGAAGGGTGGGCGAGGGAGAAGCGCAAGCAAGAAGCTTCCATGCAGCGTGCCCATGGTTATGTAATTGCCTTTGAATTGGCACAGATACGCATCTGAAATATTTACACAAGCTCTGCAGGGTATGATTGCACGTTCTATCCGTCCCCCTCACTCAATCCGAGAATCCTTTCTGCAGAGGTAGTGATTGCTCACTGGAACATGAGTTAGCACTGCTGAGTCAACGGGGCCACATGGACAATGGAAGTGTTGAGTCAAAGATTAACTCGGTTTCCTGTCCTAAAGGGGTGGCTGGCTTGAATCCAGCTAGATGTTCTTATGCACAGACATTTCCTTTTCCTGTCCATGTTGCATCCGCCGCCACCAAACATGCAAGTTCTGCATGTGCTCCAGTTCTGGGGAGGGGAAAGGAGGCAAGCAGAACGCGGTATTGGGTTCAGCTGGTTTTCAGATTCCTGACAATTTCAGCTTTCGGTTAAAAAGAGAGGTAAAGTGTCTGGGTCTTATGGTTGCAGATAGGTGCTTGGAAGCGCGTTGGCAAGAGCTTCTGAAACCTCTGAAACTTGCAGGGAGTGAGGTGACTAAAGAGGATTTCTAGAATGTGTGTGTTTTCAGTATCCCGCTAAGATATTTGCCCCTCCCTGTGACTAGCAAAACCACAATACATTCTGCAAAACAGTAAAACTGAGTAACAAATGTATAAAATCAGAAAAATTATGCTGATTTCCATGGCACACGTAACAAGAGAAACAGAATTGCACTTCCTGTGGTGCAGAACTCAGATGACCTGGCTTAGAATGTTGATGTTTGTAGCAAGGAATCTACACAGCTCTTATTTTGACTTAGAAATCCTAAACAGTTGGAGCCCTGGGCTCGTGGAATGCCTTTTCTGTGCCACAATTGTGGAGTGTCTTCCCCTTGAAATGGGGATTCATCCAAGTCCCAACCTCAGCATTTCCCCGAACCATTCTGAGACTGGTGCAGTGTATATTTAGCAATACTGTGCTAAGGAGAAGTGGGATTGGTTCTGAGCCACAGATCAGGGGGTACTGCTAATGCTTCCGTTCTACAGCAACTGCCACCAGAGGCAATTGCCTCACTCTTCCTAATGGTAGAGCTGGCCCTGCTGAATTGCGTTGGCTCCTCCTTCTCCACTTTATCATTTAGCAGTGTCTGTGAGTGTGAATCGAGTTCAGTTAATGGCTATTTCTTTGCTTTCTCTCTCTCTTTCTCCTTCCAGGACAAATTTGGAAGCCCTCCAAAAAAAGTTGGAAGAGTTAGAACTTGATGAGCAGCAGCGGAAACGCCTTGAGGCCTTCCTTACCCAGAAACAAAAAGTTGGGGAGCTAAAGGACGATGACTTTGAGAAAATAAGCGAGCTGGGTGCAGGAAATGGCGGGGTGGTCTTCAAAGTCTCGCACAAACCTTCTGGCCTCATTATGGCAAGGAAGGTGAGCATTGTTACTGACCTTATAGGCCAGCCCTTCCCCAACCTGGTGCCCTCCAGCTGTTTTTGGACTACAGATCCCATCAGTCCCAGCATATCCAGCACAGGATGAGGAAAGCTGTTTTGGCTAGCTTCCCATTGACAAATTCGCCCTGTGTCTCTCCCTGTTGACCCATTCTGTAGTCTTATTTATAATTTATTTTATTTAAAAGCACCTACGTATAAACTGATTAATATTTAAAAATCTCTAAGTAACGTATAAAAACAATAAACAGTATGACTAAAACAAAAATACAACATAAAACCAGTAAAACAGTAGTACAAATTTAGTTTAAACCAAATAAAATCGGGAATTTGGGGAAATGAAACAAATAAAAACTAGGAATCCCAAAGGAGCCCGGGGCAGCAATATATCAAAACATTTATTATTATTATTATTCAATAAAATAAAATAAATGCATGTAAAGAGCAATCAAATACCCACATAGTTATTTATTTCACAGTTGCCATAGCCAGTTTCTACCAGCTAGCAAATTCTTGAGTAAAAGTCTAGTATGTTTTTGGTACGCATCCACAGAGATCAGTCAGTACAGCCCATAATTCTGGGAGGAGGATGTTCAGATCACAGGTGTTATCCTCTGTGGCTTCTAACATTCAGACTTCGCAAGGGATTCTTCCATGAATCGCAGCTTTGTACCTGTTAGGGTCAATCTGTGTTTGGTATGTCATGACTTTTCTGCCTTCGTGCAGCACACCCTGCATCTGGGGTATGCTTATTTTCTTTTAAACGCCCCTGAAACTTATGGCACTTATCATTTTGCAGTTAATTCACCTGGAGATCAAGCCGGCAATCCGGAACCAGATCATCCGTGAGCTACAAGTCTTGCACGAATGTAATTCTCCCTATATTGTGGGCTTTTATGGAGCATTTTACAGCGACGGTGAGATCAGCATCTGCATGGAACACATGGTAAGTATGCCTTTTCTCCTCCCCCCACTCCCTGCCTTTGGGTTTGTTCCCTGATTACGGCTTCCCCGTATTTTTATTTGGTATTCACTGCTGCATTTGCCGTTCTCACCTATAGGGAAATAAACAGTGAGCATGGGCTGCCTGGGGACGCGGGTGGCGCTGTGGGTTAAACCACAGAGCCTAGGACTTGCCGATCAGAAGGTTGGTGGTTCGAATCCCGATGACGGGGTGAGCTCCCATTGCTCGGTCCCTGCTCCTGCCAACCTAGGAGTTCGAAAACACGTCAAAGTGCAAGTAGATAAATAGGTACTGCTCTGGCTGGAAGGTAAACGGCGTTTCCGTGCGCTGCTCTGGTTCGCCAGAAGCGGCTTAGTCATGCTGGCCACATGACCCGGAAGCTGTACGCCGGCTCCCTTGGCCAATAAAGCGAGATGAGCGCAGCAACCCCAGAGTCGGTCACAACTGGACCTAATGGTCAGGGGTCCCTTTACCTTTATGGGCTGCCTGGGGTTGCTCCCATCTTCCAAGTAGAAAGTTCTCCCTCCATTCTCTCTCTCTCTCTCTCTCTCTCTCTCTCTCTCCCTTCCTCCCTCCCTCCCTCTCTCCCTCCCTCCCTCCCTCCCTCCCTCCCTCTAATGTTTCAGGTTTAACATTACTTAACATTTGTTTTCACTCTGATAAAGAGAAAAATATGACACTTTGCTCTCTACATCTGTCAGCCTTTGTCGAGCCAGATGGAACCCCTAGTTTTAGAGCACTAGCCCCCCCCCCCAATTAAAGGTCAGTCAAAACCCTCCCTTTCTTCAACCCCAGCGGAGGCATTGAACAATTTCACATGTGTGACCAAATGTTGTTGTGCAATACCACCCCCCCCCCCAAAAAAAAAAACCAAAGTCCCAGCTTTGGGGCTAAATGAAATGGTGCCTACAAAAATAGCTGGCATTCTGAGCACCACGATTCATCGTTATTTCTGTCCTATTCTTAACAGAAGTCTTTGTTTTATTTGCCCTTTCTGTTGCTAATGTTTCTTATGAAATGAGAAGGACATGAGGTTTTTTGTTATTCTGTATTCACAGAAAATGTACTCTACAGGAAGAGCAGTGAATAACTTAAAATACAGTCATACCTCGGGTTAAATATGCTTCAGGTTGAGCGTTTTCAGGTTACGCTCTGTGGCGACCCGGAAGTAGCGGAATGCGTTATTTCCGGGTTTCGCTGCTCACGCATGCGCAGACGCTCAGAATGATGTCACGCGCATGCGCAGAAGCGGCGAAATGCACAGACTCATGTTGTGTTCTACTCAGGATGCGCATGGGGCTCCGGAACAGATCCCGTTTGCATCCAGAGGTACCACTGTAAAGGTATATGAGAAAGAGGGCAGGAGGTAAAAAGGACCCTTCCAGGCTGGTGGGGTTTTGGTTTTGGGGGGTGTTTTTTGCAGATGTATCCTACAGCTACCTATCTACTTAAGGTTTCCCAAACATGGGTCTCCAGCTGTCATTGGACTACAACTCCCATCACCCCTAGCTAGCAGGAGGTCAGGGATGGTGGGAATTGTAGTCCAAAAACAGCTGGAGACCCAAGTTTGGAAAACCCTGGCCTTATCTATATCCTACCTTTTTACCCAGAGCCAGAACGCAAGTGGGCTTACAAAAATTAAAACAAATAAACATGGAAAAAACGTAGCTAAAACATAAAAAGCTTATTAAGTAGTTAAACTAGCCATGGAATCAAAATGATATAAAAAGCATTTCTAGTATTGCAGAATGATGATGATGATGATGATGGGGTCCCTTCCAACTCTACAATTCTGTTCTGTGAAATAACTTTACCATTCCATTCACAATGACACTATCCAGATGAGGAGCTTTAAAGTGCCCCAGACCACCCAGGTTGCTCCTTGCTTGGGCAGCTTTTTTTTATCCCTGCGTCTCACCCACACTGTCTCTTCCTTAGAGGAAAGTTAGAGGGTTAGTAAATAAATTAACTGCAGAGACTGTTTGTCCCTTGTTAATCAAGCACTTCAGGAAGTCTGGAACACCACGAACCTCTCCACCACCCTGGAAACAGACGCTTCCCTGCTCTATTTGTGAAAACAATTAAAATAAAGATTTTGATTGGATTTTGTGTGTGTGTGTGTTTTGGAAGAGAGGTGGGCTCTTTTTAAAGCCTGTTCTTTCCTCAAAATGGTTGTGCTTTGCAAAAAATAAATAAATTAATGTGACTTACACCGTTCCTTTCCCCTTCTGCCTCCAGCTCTTAGCAACAGCAGTATATATTTAACTTGGAAAGGGTGTGTTTGCGTTCTGTAACAGGCCGCGATAAGCAAGGGAAGAGATTTTCTTTTAAAGACTGATGTCTAAGGATAGCAGGCTTTCTGTGCTGCTTGGTTATGTTTTGCTTGACTTCCTTGCTCCAACACCCCCCAACCCCCCCCCCCCATGTTTTGGCAGGTCATGGGTGTCCCACTCCTTACCTAACTAATTCTGCCTGACGGAAAAAGGTGCACTCTGCTCACAGCTGTATAGAACTTCCATGTTCAAAGGCAGTATACCCTGGAAATGCTGAGGACCAGTGGGGAAGGGCTCCTGCTTTTGTGACCTGCTTGGACCTCTGGACAGGGGTGCCAGGTATATGGGGCTCAAGGGGTCCCAGTCCCCCAATATTTGGGGGCAGGGGGCTGCACCCCCCATATTGAGGGGACCAACCCCTCAACCACTGCCGCTGGGCACCCTCTGCATGCCCCAGCCTCCACCTGGCAGCCCAGGAGCCAGGCGAGGGCTAGAAGGAGGGAGGGCGAAATTCGCCTTCACTAATTCCAACCTCTGCCTGGCAATCCAGGAGCTGACCCATGGCTGGGATGAGCAAGCGCAATGGCACCACCTCAGGCCAAGTCGGTGCCCCTGCCTCTGGAAAACCCAACAGGCTGACATGCCTCTGGAAAACCCAACAGGCTGACATGCCGTTGGGAAAAGGATGTTAGAGGATGTTAGGCCCCTGCCCCATTTTGATACAGCAGGGCTCTTGCATTCTCATGCTACGTGATGACCAGTGACCTGTTGATTAATTTGTTTCGAAATGTGGAAGTAAGATAATGTGTTGTTAATTCAGCTGTAATCTTATGCAGTGCAAATTCTAGAGGGTGTGTGGGTAACAAGAGGGACACACCTGCCAGTGTCCACACTTGGGTAAATAATAGCTTTATGGCACAGAAACATGCTGGTGGGAAGGGGTTATGAACCTTAAATGTGTCATCTGAGTTTAGGGGTTAATGGGATGAGTTACAGGAAGTTGTGTGCCCTTTACGTCCTCAAGTTTTGGGTAAGAAATTGCTCTGTGTGGCCTTCCTTTGTTCTCTCCTTTTGCAGAACTATTTGCCATTTGATTTCATCAAAAACATGGTCCAGCTGTTCCTTTTCTGCTATCAGATGTCAAGCTGCCTTTTTTCCTGCCCCCTTCGGGCCTTTCAGAGTGTCTTTGACACTTTGAGGATAAACATGATTAACGCTCTGAATGTTTAAACATGTTTTTTTCTTTTCTTAATAGGACGGCGGCTCCTTGGATCAAGTCCTGAAAAAGGCTGGCAGAATCCCCGAACAGATTCTGGGCAAAGTTAGCATTGCCGTAAGTATGTTGCTTTGGCATTCAAGCAAGTGGAATCGAAATGTAGTCAGTGATGGCAGGTCAAGTCCAGAAGGCAGAGACAGCTGGTTGAAAGTTTCTGCTTGAGGCAAACTGAAATGAGATGGACAGCTATGACTCGTGCTTCTAAATGTATTGCTTTCCCCCTTTCAAATAGAAAGACACACTTGGCACAGGAAATATAGCCCATATAGAAGTCCCTTGTCACCAGAAGCCTTTAGTTGACTGCGGCAGCTTTTGGGTGGGACAGCCACTACAGTCACCCACAGAGAACTCATTTGTTGTGGTCTAGTATGCCCTTCCTGTTCCCCAGCATGTGATGCAACTTGGGGTCAGAGGGCAGGCAGATGGGGGAAGAGAGAGAGAAGTATGTGATGCAAGGAGAGACCCTCCCCTTCCTCCTTGCTGTCTCTGCATCTGTCTCCTCCACTTCAACCTTGGATGTTACCAACCCACTTAATAAAACAGCTTCCCAAACCCACCTAACGTTTATATTGCTTATTCTTATTTATTAATTAAATTTGTATACCGCCCTTCATCCAAAGACCACTTGCTTCCTGCTCCCTTTCCACCTGGCCTGGGAGGGCAGGGCCCTGACTGATTCAATCTACGAAAGCCAAGGCGGCTGAACAGATTTTTGGGTTGGAGTATTGTTTAGGGGGTTCCGTTGCTATTATTATTGCCCTACTTGTTTAAAATGTTTTCAGCTGGTTTTTAACTGCTTCTTAGCTTGTGTGTTTTTAATTTGGAGTGTGTGTGTTGCTTTTTAAAAATTAAATTAAAATTTCAAATTAAATTCTGCTGTATTCTACAAGCAAGTGGAGCCAAATTTGAGGAGTTGTCCTGCAATTCTAAATTCATTTAAAGCACAATTCATACCGTATTTTCCGCTCTATAGGATGCACCGGACAATAGGACGCACCTTGTTTTAGAGGGGGGAGAACAAGAAAAAAAATTCTCCCCCTCTCTGCCCAGCGCCCCTTCAGCGAAGCGGCAGGAGGCGCTGCGCAGAGAGGGGGAGAATTTCCTCCCTCTTGTTTTCCCCCTCTAAAACAAGGTGCCACTTAAGGCGTTCAGTCGCCTTCAGGCGGCTACCTTGGAAGCCTTGGTGCGCACCGACCCCTCTCGCTCTCTAGGCGTCAGGTTCCTTTCAACCTGCTCTTTGGGGCTGGCAGGGGAAGCCCACTACCAGTCCCAAAGAGCAGGTCGGGGAGCAGCGGAAAGGCGCGCAGTGGAGAGGCTGCTGCCATAGCCGTGTATCACCTCTCCAGCCGGGAGAGGGTCGCGGGGGGCTTCTTTAGCCCCGCGCACGCTCTCCCAGCTGGAGAGGTGACGCACCACTAAAGAGGCTCCTGCCATAGCCGCGCGTCACCTCTCCAGCCAGGAGAGGGTCACGGGGCTATGGCTTCTTCATTCCATAGGAACCACACACACATTTCCCCTTCATTTTTGAAGGGGAAAAAGTGCGTCCTATAGAGCAAAAAATACGGTACATGGAGGAAGAGCATTGCTGCTCCCCAATCATGGAGAAATAATGCCATTTCCCCTTGTATTTTATGCAATATATGGCTTTTCATTTCTGTTGCTATTTTTTTGTTTTAATTTAAACTTTTGGTTTTGGATGCAGGTCATAAAAGGTCTAACATACTTGAGAGAGAAGCATAAGATCATGCACAGAGGTAAGGATGTAATCTTCCTTCTTCATGATCAAGCATATTCTGCATTCCTTTGTCTATGCATTTTAGCTGCATTTCCCTGTAGGTGTCTGTGAGGTCAGCTCATAGGATGATACTCGTCTAAGAGAAGACCCACTGAAATTAATGAACATGACTAAGTTAGGCCCATTAATTTTCAGTGGGTCTACTCTGAGGACAACTAGGGTTGAGCTCAGCCCATTCGGTGGAATGTTAAAAGAATTTTAAGGTCTCTCAAATATAGAATAAATATTCTTAAACGCACACATATCTAAATATATGAACCATGTGTATGAAATAGTATGGGAGTGCAGTCTTGAAGCCATTTTGACTCTCCCAATAACCTCAAATATTCCTCTACAGTAAGAGAGGCAAATATGGACAGCCTTCCCATTGTCTTTTCACTTTCAAATCCTGTCTTAAGGGCATTTTTGTGTGTGAATAGGATGAGCCTGTGACCTGGATTCAGGAACTACTAAAGTATTAACCATCACAAAAGAATGGCCAGGTAATGCAATCAGTGACCATTATCAGGTATCCTGGCAGACAGGATTCCTGCTGTAGACCGCCTCCTTCTGGGATGTATGTATGATGTTTTTTTGGGGGGGTGGTCTTGGGCTACAGGGTGGGCAACTTCAAAAGCCTATATAAGGGCTTGCACACCATTGTTCAGCCTTCACCACCTTCCTGCATGTGGCGAGTGGGGACCCTGTTGCAGCAGTTCCTTTAATAAAGATCAGGCATACTAGCAGCTTTACTTCTCAATATACTCTGGTTGGCCTCTGTTGTTTTTTCCTAGCGATAGGGAACCCAGTGTGGTACGTCATGGGTAGAGTTGTGGGTGTTGGCCAGGGAAAGCTGGATGGGGCACCACTTTGGGGAAGACTGCCTGACAGAGTTGTTGTGAGAATAAAATTGGGCTGGGGTGGGGAGGGAGAGCCATGCCTGATCCCTTGGAGAAAAAGGCAGGGCGCAAGCATAATCAATAAGCAAATTAAACTTGATTTCAAGGTTCCTGGAGTTGGCCAGCTGCTTGAGGTTTGAAACAGGATGTTGGACTTTGCGCCTGACCCCAGCAGGGCTGCTCTTGAATCCCAGTTACAAATTGTAAGGACATACTTTAGGCCCCATTTGCACCATATGCTTAGATCACTATTATACCACATTTTTAAACCATCATGGCTTCCCTGAAAGGATCCTGGGAACTGTAGGGGAATGGTCAGTTATTAGGGGACCGCTGACTTCCCTCATGCGGGTGGCGCTGTGGTCTAAACCACAGAGCCTAGGGCTTGCCGATCGGAAGGTCGGCAGTTCAAATCCCTGCAATGGGGTGAGCTCCCATTGTTCGGTCCCAGCTCCTGCTCACCTAGTAGTTCGAAAGCCCGTCAAGTGCAAGTAGATAAATAGGTACCACTCTGGCGGGAAGGTAAACGTCGTTTCCGTGCGCTGCTCTGGTTCGCCAGAAGCGGCTTAGACATGCTGGCCACATGACCCAGAAGCTGTCTGCGGACAAACGCCGGCTCCCTCGGCCTATAGAGTGAGATGAGCGCGCAACCCCAGAGTCGTCTGCAACTGGACCTAACTGTCAGGGGTCCCTTTACCTTTACCTAACTCCCCTCACAGAGCTACCATTCCTAGAGTGGTTCAACAATCAATCCCTCTTCCCAGGGAACTCTGGGAATTGCTGCTCTTTGAGGGGTCTCTGAACCAACTCTTACACCCTTAGCAAACTACCATTCCCATCATTCTCTGGGGGGAAGCATGACTGTTTGAAGTCTCTATGATAGTGCTTTAAATGCATAGTGCGGATTGTTCCAGAAACACTGGTTTGCAGAGTTGGTCAGTGGGGGGGGGGGGTGAGGAGACTGGGGCTTTGCATCATTTTATTATTTCCAAGGCCAACCTGCTGCTTCAGCCTTTCAAGGTTAAAAAGGTACCTACTGTACAATGTACGCATTTTAAAAAACCAATTCTCACCTTCAAATGCAGTGTGAATTTTGCCTCCTTTGTCAGCTCCCCAGCCGCTCCCCAGTTCCTTAATAGTGTCCGTGTCCCAACATAACCCCTCCTTCCATAGATCCTCTGCAGCCAAGCACCCCTGGGGGGTTTATAAACCTGGAGGAGGCTGTTTGCAAAAGCCAATATTCCAAAGGTGTGTTTGTGTCAACTTATTCTCTTCCTGACAGACATTATTGGATGTTCGGACGGTGGAAATCAATAAAACCAGAGAGCTCAGATAAATAGGAGATTAAAAAGCTAAGAAAAAAGAATTGTATGAAACTGCTAGAACAGTCATGTTGGGCTGCTTGATTCTGGCCAGCAGGGCCTTTACCCTGATCATCTTTACCCTGAGATGATCTTTGCATTTATTTACTTATTAAATTTGTATGCCGCCCATCATCCAAATATCTCAGGGCGGTTCACAGAATAAAAACACAAGATAAAAACACAAAATACATAATAAAAACAAGAACAAAACCAAAATAAATCAATAACTCCCCTTCCCCCCCGCAAACACATTATTATTATTTAATCATTTTTATTTGATTTTACAGATACAAATTTATAACAAAATCAAATATATATCCATATAAAGAAATTTTTTTGAATCTCGAGACTTCCTTCCCATCCCCTCCATGTCAATGTTTTCAACTGCATATTATATCATAGCCTATATTTTATATCTATCCGTATTGTGCATAGTATTTGTTACATTACAAGTGAGATTAAAATCCTGCTAATGTTTTCATCTGCTTACTTCTTTCTTGAAGTTTTTGACTTCTGGGTCCCTGAGCTTTCCGGTCAGTTTTGCCAAGTCCAAGAGCTTGATTTGCCATTCCTGTCTAGTAGGGATTCCTGTCTAGTAGGGACGCGGGTGGCGCTGTGGGTTAAAGCCTCAGTGCCTAGGGCTTGCCGATCAAAAGGTCGGCAGTTCGAATCCCCGCGGCGGGGTGCGCTCCCGCTGTTCGGTCCCAGCGCCTGCCAACCTAGCAGTTCGAAAGCACCCCTGGGTGCAAGTAGATAAATAGGGACCGCTTACTAGCGGGAAGGTAAACGGCGTTTCCGTGTGCGGCTCTGGCTCGCCAGAGCAGCGATGTCATGCTGGCCACGTGACCCGGAAGTGTCTTCGGACAGCGCTGGCCCTTGGCCTCTTTGAGTGAGATGGGCGCACAACCCTAGAGTCTGTCAAGACTGGCCCGTACGGGCAGGGGTACCTTTACCTTTTAATGCAGTCAGGGACACAGGTGGCGCTGTGGGTTAAACCACAGAGCCTAGGACTTGCTGATCAGAAGGTCGGCGGTTCGGATCCCCGCGACGGGGTGGGCTCCCGTTGCTCGGTCCCTGCTCCTGCCAACCTAGCAGTTCGAAAGCACATCAAAGTGCAAGTAGATAAATAGGTACCACTCCGGCAGGAAGGTAGACGGCGTTTCCGTGTGCTGCTCTAGTTCACCAGAAGCAGCTTAGTCATGCTGGCTACATGACCCGGAAGCTAATACGCTGGCTCCCTCAGCCAATAAAGCGAGATGAGCACCGCAACCCCAGAGTCGGCCACGATTGGACCTAATGGTCAGGAGTCCCTTTACCTTTAATGCAGAGTCAGCCTATTGGTCCATTTCGCTCAGTATCACCCACTCTGACCGACAGTGACTCTCTAGATGAGGGTTTCCCAAACTTGGGTCTCCAGCTGGTTTTGGACTACAGTTTGCATCATTCCTGACTGCTGGTCCTGCTAGCTAGGCATGATGGATCTTATAGTCCAAAACCATCTGCAGACCCAAGTTTGGGATGCCCTGCTCTAGACAGGAGTCTTTTCCAGTCCTACGTGGAGATGCTGGGGATCAAGCTTGAGACCTTCTGCATGCAAAGCAGACTCTCTACCACAAACTATGGCCCTTCCCTTAGGGGGAATGACTTGCCCACCCCTGCAAAGGGAAAGGCACGGCAGAGGACTGGAGATCCTGACTTAAATATGCTGAAGAGCCTTTGGGTCCTGGTGCTGGCAAGGGAGTGATAAAGAACTAGCACTGTACCCTTGCATTAGTCTAATTGACTGCATTTACTTAGGCTCTTAGCTGGCTCCTTCTGCAGCTGTAAAGCACTGGGTTGTTATGGCAGCCAAGATGCAGGGATGTGAGGTTCGGAGAAGCAGGTGCTAAATATTTCATCCGGGAGGCTGTAGATGCAAACAGTACCGGTGAAGATCTACCATGATCAAGAGGGCTGCCTCTTCTCTTGGCTGTAATGACCATTCAAATGAAAGCTTCAACACATACCAGACCAGTGGAGATAAGAGATAGCAGCTGGGTGCCTCCTGAGATTCCTTTGAAAGCTGAGGGTGAGAGTTGCTGTACACATCAAACATTCTACCATACCCTCCAACATTTATCCGATGAAAATAGGGACGACCTATTCCATAGTAGTAGTAGTACAGTGGTACCTCGGGTTACATACGCTTCAGGTTACGTACGCTTCAGGTTACACACTCCGCTAACCCAGAAATAGTACCTCGGGTTAAGAACTTTGCTTCAGGATAAGAACAGAAATCGAGCTGCGGCGGTGCGGCGGCAGCAGGAGGCCCCATTAGCTAAAGTGGTGCTTCAGGTTAAGAACAGTTTCGGGTTAAGTACGGACCTCCGGAACGAATTAAGTACTTAACCTGACTACCTAACCTGATTAACCTAACTACAGTAGTAGTAGTAGTAGTAGTAGTAGTAATAATAATAGGGACGCGGGTGGTGCTGTGGGTTAAAGCCTCAGCGCCTAGGGCTTGCTGATCGAAAGGTCGGCGGTTCAAATCCCCGCGGCGGGGTGCGCTCCCGTTGCTCGGTCCCAGCGCCTGCCAACCTAGCAGTTCGAAAGCACTCTCGGGTGCAAGTAGATAAATAGGGACCGCTTACTAGCGGGAAGGTAAACGGCGTTTCCGTGTGCGGTTCTGGCTCGCCAGAGCAGCGATGTCACGCTGGCCACGTGACCCGGAAGTGTCTTCGGACAGCGCTGGCCCCCGGCCTCTTTGAGTGAGATGGGCGCACAACCCTAGAGTCTGTCAAGACTGGCCCGTACGGGCAGGGGTACCTTTACCTTAATAATAATAATAATATATTTTTACCTTGTCCATCTGACTGGATTGCCCCAGCAACTCTGGGCAGCTTACAACATATATAAAAACGTAATGAAATATTAAATATTAAAAAACTTCCCTATACAGGGCTGCCTTCAGATGTCTTCTAAAGGTTGTATAGCTACTTATCTCCTTGGCTCAGAGGTTGCATAATTTTTAAGTCTTCCCACATGATGGTTTGGCCCTACTGCTCCATTGTGGGAAGTCTCCATTCTGGTCCCAGAGCTCTGCAGGAACATGCAGTGGTGTCATGGAGAACCGCAATATTATGATGAAGCAAGCTGACACAGCAACTTCCTGTGCAGTAAGGGAATAGACCAAGTCAGCCCAGCCATATCGGGCACCCACCCCACCACCGGCTTCATCTGTGCTTCACATGTTAGAGTTACCGTTTGTATAAGTCCTAAATGTCTCAGGGAGCAAATCAGCCATCTGTGCCCTGAGAACTCAAGGAGCGATAGCCTGTGATTAGATCCACTGAAACGAATGGACTTGCATCTATTGATTTCTGCTCTGAGTATCACCCAAGGTGTGCAAAACATGCAGGTCGGTTTTCATTTGCACCCTTTCTTGAGCAAATGATGTTCTGGTTCTCAGAACTCCAGGTGGCAGGTGAGGCTGTTGGAAGTGCTGGAGGAATGTGGAAACTCCTCCTTCCATCCTTTGTGCTCCTGTGTCACAGGGAATGAGGCCATAGTGGAAGAACACACACACAATCACACAGAGCTACACTGCCCTGGAAGTGTGTTACTCAGCACTAGATAACAGTAGCACGAGACATTGATGTCCAGTGAGGGCGGGAGTCCTCTGTGCTGAAATGTGCAAATTAGTTGAGGATTAAAGGTTTGGTGGTACACCAAAAGGATCAGGGTAAGCTGGCGTGATCCCAGTCTCCCACCACTCAATGAATATGAACATCCACATAGATTTAACATACATAGATGTTCCTATGATGCAACTATACCACAGAGATGGGCTTTGACTCAGGAGGTTTACTGTTTTCCCATCCACCATAGAAGCCCAGTAGATGCAAAAGACTTAGCGCAGCTAACCCACTGGAAACATCAGTGATGTTTTCTCTTATCCACTGTAAGGTTTCTTAAAAGAAGAAGTGAGGAAGGAACTCTGGGCCCTTGACTTTCCCTGCCCTGCAAGTAGAAATCGTGAGAGGCTGCTGCTGCTGCTTCCTTGAACCTCCACCACTTTTCAGCTGCTCCATTTTTCCTCCTTACCAGAAGAATTGATTGCAGAGATGCCTGCTTATTTCATAAGGCTTAATGCATTGCTAATGACTGGATAAGTGCTCTATTCTACAGTGGTGTCCTCCGCCTACAGCAGAAAAGATGAAAAGAATCGCTTCCAGTGCCTGAGCATTCATAAATAGTTTTCAGTTGCCTAGTTACAGACAGCCTTTATTTAAGGAAGCAGGGCTGCATATGTAAGCTGGTGGTGGCTTGGTTCAGACAACAATGTTTTTCTCCAGCGAGCCTTGATTTCTGCAAAACCAAAAGACTCACTGATTGCTTTCGGTTCTTATGGTTTTGTTGGAAAAGTGTGGTGGAGCAAAGTTGGCCGGAGAGGTCCGATGAGCGATGGGCTCCAGCAGCCACCATGTTTTCCAATTTTTGTCCAAAGATGATGGCTTGAAGAGCTTCTTGCTTTGGATCCCTTTGCACAATCAAGTTTTGCTTTCTCATCCCATAACTTGGTGTTTTGCAAAAGTTTTATCACTTATTTGTGCAGTGGGGGGGGGGGGACGACGACCCAAGTTTTCCAGAGTCCACCTGACATTTATTTACTACCGCTGTTGACTCAGCCATCCATATGCCAGGTAGATCAGGGTGTAGTTTCCTCTACGTTTGATGCTTTGTGTATGTTGAAAGGTAGATCAAGACTGAATTTGAAGTGGGAGGTGGTTGACCGTAATCTCGCCACCTGCCTGTTGGTGTGCAAACAGTCCCTGCTTTATTATGTGTTGAATCCAGCAGAATCGTTGCATGTGTGGAACGGCTTCCAAAAGTGCAACAGAACTTCTCCCTCTCCCTGCGCCACCCCAAATCTGCTCCAGAGGGTTGGAGGAACCCCCAGAACAGATTTGGGGAGCATCCAGAAAGAAGAGGGAAAGGAGTTACATTGAACTCAAAGAAGTCATTCTACTCATCTAGTGACTTATGATATTATCAATAGTTTTATTATTTATATCCCACCCATCTGGTTGAATACAACCCTGTTTTTTAATCCCAGCTTTCCTCCAAAGACCTTAGGCAAGCACACATAATTTCTCCCCCTTAGTCCTTTCACAGCATCCTTGTGGGATAGCTTAGACAGAGAGAAAGAGAGAAGCTGTGTGGCTCAACAGGGTTGTGAACCCCAGTTGAGTGATATTCTGAGGTTGTGACTTTTGTCCCATAACACCACTCTGGGGTTGTGAAATCAAAGAGCCTTGTCGTCCCCCGTCCCCCCCCCCCCCATGCATACCTGCGTGATAAAAGACTGTAGGAATTCAGCTGGGAATTCTTGCTTTTGATCCAGGGAAACTGTTTGGGAGGGAATGAAAACATGTGAAGCCTCATGAGTAGAGGAAGTCTGTTGACAGGCAGAGAACAGGCAGTGAGGCTGGCGTTTTGGAGGACGTATTCTGTGTCCTGACTCTGCCATCTGTCTAAGCAGCTGTAGCTTGCAAATGCTTATGTCAGTGGGGTGCCATGGGCAGAGAGTCCGGGACTGTGTGTGTGTGTGTGTGTAGTGTTTGTGTGGAACACTTGGCATTGTTTGCAGAAGACCCCCTCTGCTCAGCCCTTGGGATCTCCCATACAAAGGCTGCCAAGTCCCAGGACCAGAGAAAGCATCTTCCTCCCTGCTGCCGCTCCAGCTCTGATTGGACAGTACAAGTTTAGATAAACAGATAAAATTCTGTAGAAGCCAAGTCCTTTGTGATCTGACGGTTGGTCTGAAAAATGCCACAGGATGCTCTTTTCAAAGTCGTGCTTCTTCTTTACATGAATAAGCTGTTTGGGTTCAGTCATCCTTGGAGCAATCCACAAGGAGCCTTTACTGCATAATTGGACTGAGTTTGGGATATGCTTGGACCAGATCAGCTTGCACCACCCCAGGAACGTTCTTGGTCTGTAGCAAAACTCCTAACCATGTAAAGCACGGAAGGGAAAACTCAGACCTGCCAGCCAATTGGGGGGCTTCAGGGCTCTCTATCCACCCCTTGGAACTGCCCCCGAGACACTTGGCCCTCTTTTTGCCTGACTGGAAAGTGCCCTTGAAATGTGATGATGCCTCTTGCTTTTCTGGATGAAGGATGAGATGGGTATTGTGAGTGCATGTAGAAATGAAACTACAGTACAAAGGTAAAATGTCATTGGTTGCCTCGCCCACTGTTGCTTCTGGCCCTGCCCACCACTGGCATGCGGCCCCTGAAAGGTTGCCCAGAATGGAATGCGAGTGAACTCTGAATTGGACAAGCCAGTGAACTCTGAATTGGACAACTTGCAACCGCAGCTGGTGTTTCACCAACTTGGTGCCCTCCAGAGGACTTGGGCTACAACTCCCAACGGTCCCAGCTGGCATAGTCATGTGAGCTAGGGCTGACAGGAATTGCTGTCCAAAACATTTGGAGGGCACCCGGTTGGGGACGGCTGGTGTGGAAGGTCAAAAGTACCTTGTCTCCTGTATGTCATGAGGTAAATAGAAGGCCTACCGAAGGAATTATTATTAATTTTTCCTGTTGCGCTATAAAAAGGAAAGGACTGCATTAAGGAAGCATTTCTCCCTTTCACTTTTTGGTTTGTTACTTTCATGATCTGTTTTAGAACCACCCTCTCATTTCATTTTAATACATACTGAGCACCAGAGATTAAAAAAGCAAGGCAGAAATGCCTGAATGAAAACAAGTAATTAAAATATCGTCCATTCATCTTTTTTTTCCCCCTCCCAGATGTTAAGCCATCCAACATTTTGGTAAACTCTAGAGGGGAGATCAAGCTTTGTGATTTTGGTGTCAGTGGACAGCTGATAGATTCAATGGCTAACTCCTTTGTGGGCACAAGGTCCTACATGTCCGTAAGTACAGACAACGATGATGATGATGAAACTGTGATGGTCCAGTTTACTCAGGACAAAATGGCCATGTGCTGAGAGCGCTTCCATGTCCTCATGTGGCGTGCTTTTTACCATGTGTGACAGTTGCCCGTTGGTGTGCTTTGCAGCTGTGTACCTGCCACAGAATTACATGTGTGCCATTGGCATTGCTGGAAAGGGATGCAGTTACGACAGAGGTTGCTAGAATCAAACCTTGCCAGGATTTTGTGGCTCATGAACTTCAGATGCAGTTGGGGCAGGAGATTAAGGAACTTGACCCTTTCCTCAGAGCCGGACCTGACTTGCCTCTCCCATTACTTGTGGTTGGTGTTCTTCCCAGGATGAGCTTCAGAGAGGGCTAGTGGAGGAGCCGTGGTCGTTTCAAGTTGAGCGCCACGTAATTTCCCTGTGGCATAGAGGCTTAACAACAGATCGCAGGCTGAGCAGCACGAACTACAGCTAAAAACTGGCAGTTCTCTTTGATATTTATGAAGGCTTCAGCAGTGCAGCATTCCTGAAGGCTTCTGAAGGTCCCACAGGCTTCCAAATTCTCCTGCTGTAGGGGAAAGGAAAGCAAAAGAAAAGGGGCCAGCCTGACTAAGCAGAATTAAAACGCCTTCCTCCATTTTGTTTTCTTCGCCACACTCGCCAGGGGTTTGCTCTCTTTTACATTGCAAATTTCTGCTGTCTCGGGCTTTTAGATTTATTTCTGTTCTATCTTTTGTGGGTTTTTTGTGCATGTAGCCAGAAAGACTACAAGGGACTCACTATTCGGTCCAGTCAGACATCTGGAGCATGGGACTCTCCCTGGTCGAGATGGCCATCGGCCGGTATCCAATCCCCCCACCTGATTCGAAGGAGCTGGAACTCATGTTCGGTTGCCCCATAGGGGGCGACTCGCCTGTCTCTGAGGCATCCCCAAGGCAAAGAACACCCAACCGGCCAATGAGCGGTAAGATAATAGTCATAAATCTTGTTGCGTTTGCTCCAAGTTGTGACTTTTCAGGTTGCAATCGCTGCACGCGCAGAAGCGCTCTATAGCACTCCGCGCTTGTGCAGAAGCGCTGCTCTAGTTGTGGACTTTTCGGGGTGCAAACGGCACCCCGGAACGGAACATGTCCGCAACTAGAGGTACCACTGTATTGGCTGATGCATTCTGTGCCCAGGGCCTGGAAATCTGCCTAAACCCACCCAAATTCCAAGGTTCTGCTGCCTATAGGGAAAGCTCTACAAAGGCAATAGGAGAGTTCACAATGCAGCAGTCTTGTGGTCAGCAAGTCGGTGTCATTTATGCTGTCTTTTCCTCTCTAAACCCAAAATCCTGCTTTCTGTAGCAAACTTGCTCTCTTCGTGCCCATGGTGTAGGCTGTCCAGTTTAACACAGGGAGGAGGACCATGTCAGCAAAGACGTATGATGCCAACCCAGGGCTGGTACGGAGGCCTTCTTGGAGTTGATGAAGACAATATACCTAGGAATAAAGGAAGCTGCTTATACGGCATCAGACCATGGGTCCAGTTAACTCAGTCTACACTGACTTGCAGTGGCTCTCCAGGATTGCAGGTGGTGACACTTCCTAGTCCTGCCTGGAGCTGCCATTTGGGATTGAACCTGGGACCTTCTGCATGCGAGGCAAATGCTCTACCACTGAGCTATGGCCTTTCCCCAAAGTGTAATTATAGTCTCCTGAGGGTAGGAGTTGAGACTTGTTTATAAAGTAGCCATTTGTGTGATGGCGAATTGAATACACCATTGAGGAATAATTTTCTTCTCCTGGATGGTGGTTCAGCAATCCGTCATAATGCAGCTTCCTAGCTCGATGGCTTATTATTTTCAGTGCCTCCCCCCCTTTTAAGGCAAACCTACCCATTATTATGTATGTATATTTTTTATTTTAAAAGACTGCTGGTGTTATTTATTTACTTAGATAAATTTTATGCCTGCTTGTTCTTAACACTGGGTTTTTATCAGTATTTTTTTAATCAGTATTTTGCATTGCTTCATGTTAAACTGGTTTTAGTTGTCCAAGCTGTATATAAACCTTGTTGGGTAAATAGACATAAATAAATAAATTGAGGCTGCAAAAACTGCAAAAACTTCTCCACAAGAGCAATTATGACAAAATGAGGTGCTTGGAAGACCTTTTTTTTCAATTCAGAGCTTCTTCTGCAGACATGGTTATTTTCAGATTATTGATGGAGTCTCTTTCCTGACTGCTTCCCATTTCACAAGGGGCTCACTGTAACTAAAGCAGCCTTCTCCAACCTGGTGCCTTCCAGCTGTTTTGGGCTACAACTCCCATCGTCCTCAGCCAGGAAATGCTGGCTGGGGTTGATGGGAGTTGTAGTTCCAAAAAAGCTGCAAGGCACCAGGTTGGAGGAGGCTGAATTAAGGAAACGAGGTACCTAGCTACTGCCAAATGTTTCTGCCAGACAGCATTTTTTTTGTTTTTGTTTTTAAAAAAGAAATAAAGCGGCAATGAATAACAAAACCTCAGTGCTCATTTTGTAAGCATGTGAATATCCGGACTTCATGTGAGCATTTGAAAACCACCATTTAGAGATGGCTTTGAGGGTAACAGAACATACTAGAAAAGGTAGGAACAACAACAAAAAGTAAGAAAGAGAAATGAGTTGTCTCATTAACTTCCAACCTCTGTTGTGACTTTTCAGCTTATGGCTCAGACAGCAGACCACCAATGGCTATATTTGAACTCCTAGACTATATTGTCAACGAGGTAAGCCAGCTGCTATCACTCTGTATTTTGTGTTTTGGCGAGTTTTGCAAGGAGGAAATGTACCTGGAAATGTGCTGTAAGGAGGGTTTAGACTTCACCCCATTCCAGCATATGGATCCATCAAAATGTAAAGGTAGCTTGCCTCACCCTGGATGTGGGTGGGGTGGGTGCAAACTCCCCTGCACTGCGCACAGTTCAAGCAATGTGTTAGGACAAGAAGGGGGGAAGCTCAGGCTCAGGGGCCAAATGTGGTCCCCGAGCCATTCTATCTGGCCCTTGGAACTCTCCAGGCCATAGGCCCCACTCATATCTGGGCTCTACTTCACATGCTGGGTGTTCTTGCCCTGCTGGGATGTGTCCTTAAACTCCAATTATGCTTCTCGTTTGCCTACCCATAGCTGGGCAAAATCCATATCTGTTGCTCTGCCCACTTTTGCTCTGCCCCTCACTCTAATGTGGCCCTCAGAAGATTGCCCAGAAGTGAATGTGGCCCTCTGGCTGAACAGCTTTCCCCACCCCTGCTTTAGAATCCAGGTAACTCAAGCGAGACAAGCTGCTTGCGGGGGCTTCTTCCCTGCAATCTGTGCCAATTTTGGGGCCGAGAGGGAACCCCATGCAGCACCCCCTCCAGGAAGGCTCTCACCTGATCCTCCATCCTCCTCCTCCTCCAGTTGTGGTGCTCTTCCATTTCCCCTGGGGAAGAAGGGAGGGCGGCAATCCCAAGCCTAACATGCTCGAGTCATGTAGAGCCTAAAAGATTGCACTTTTGGACCCATCATCATTTGGCGAGCTTGAAACAAAGCAAGGGCTGCAAGATATTGAAACACTACCTTCCCAGGATGCAGCATCCAAGAGAGACCAGCCCAGGGATTGCAAATGCAGGAAGGCTGTACATTGCCCTCGCTTATTTTAATACCTTATCATGCAAAAGCACCACTGCATTAGGATCGGTGTTTTATTCCCTTTCAGAGTCCTGATTTCCAGCCCTGAGACTCTGGGGCTTGGAGTCACTGTACACATTGCATGAGGCACACAAAGCTTTTATGCACTTCTTTTGGTGACTCACAAATGTGCTCTTGTGTGCAATTTAAAACTAAAACCCTGTCTTTTAGACACTTGCTGCCATGATCATATCCTTTGACATTGTCAACATGTCTACACGTCCCCCCGCCCAAAAAAAACCACCACCACCCCTGCTTGCCTGCCAACACTAAATCTGTGTTTCCGGTCTCAAAAGGCAGCTAATGTTTGTATGTGGGTGGAGTTTTGAACAAACTGATTTTGTCAGCCCCTTCACACCACACAAAATGCCACTTGGACCTTTACCTTTCTCTGATGTCACACGTGAATACATTATTTGTCAAGAGAGTGCTTAAAACCCCTTCAACTCAATTGCATCCTTTTTATGCCTTCCTAAAGAACCATTAAATAAACTGCAAGTTTCGGGAGTTATACTGTTGCAATGTTTATTCTTTTTTGCTTTCATCTCTTTGCCACATCCCCCCCCCCCCCAGCCTCCTCCAAAGCTTCCCAGTGGAGTCTTCAGTCCAGAATTCCAGGACTTTGTGAACAAGTGGTGAGTTCATTTCTTGAGCAGCTTATTTTCAGAGGAAACGTTTTTAACGTGTGTTTTTCAAAGTCTGTTTGGGGTACACTAGTAAATGAAAAGTGTGGTTTTGCTTTTTGGAAAGGATCCTAAGCAGACAGGGTCAAAATGCTTCTGGGTCTCCCAAATGCCAGTCCTCTTTCCCCTTAATTTAACATGGGTGGGGAACCTCTGGCTGTAGGCCTAATGAGGCCCCCCAAAGCCCCACCCACATTTGACCCATGAGGCCATTTTGGCCAAACCATACCCACCAGCCACCGTATATGACATCAGCTATGGGACAGGTAAAGGCAGGGCATGGACAAGAAGGACTTAGGCAATGCCTGCATTCAGCCGTGGCTGCAAAGCACTTTGCGCCATGTTTCCCAGGTGCTGGCTATCAGCTGATTGTTGCTGCTTGGGTAGAGCTGCACACACAACCTAGCGCTAGCAGTCAGCTGATTGTCGGCAGAAGGGAAATGCTATACATACTTCTTTGCCTTCGTGGTTTGGGTTCCAGCAGCGTGGCAAAAACAGGTCATTTGACTCCCAGTTGTCAAGCCTGGCCTGTGGGTGTGTGAAGGATCTCCTCCGCTGGTCAGGATCCAGTTCCCCACCCCAGATTCAGCCCACAGCGCAAGCTAGGCTGAAGTTCTCTTGCAAAAGCCCTGTTGAAATGTTCAGGAGCCACACAAGAGTTGTCATTCGGTGCCGTATCACCATCTAAAGCTGGCCAAATGGTGAGCAATGGTAGGCATTGTCTGTTCTGCGATGCAGAGTGTATTGAAGTGGCAAGAGGAGTATGACACTCTTTCCTTTTATGCAGCTTGGTCAAGAATCCAGCAGAGAGGGCAGATCTGAAGCAGCTGGTGGTGAGTGGAAACTCCTTTCTCTGCTAACAGTATTCTGGGGCTTTCCAAGATGCCTTCTGCCAGCTTTTGTTATCTGGACAGAAGTCACGGTCTTAGGGAAGCTGGTATAAAAAGGGTCCCCTCTGGCCTCTACCTGTGTAATGAAAATACATTTTGCTGCCTTAATCTGCTCCATGCTAATTATGTAACAACTCCCATGGAAGCCTCAAAGTTGGACTTTGTTGTAATCCCCCTTTTTGCATCCTCTAGGTCCACACATTCATAAAGAGATCAGAAGCCGACGAAGTGGATTTTGCAGGCTGGCTGTGTGCCACCATAGGCCTTAACCAGCCTAGCACCCCGACCCACGTGGGAGGAGTCTGAATTGGGAGTCTCCAGGGCAAACAACACACCAAGAGCTCCTGCGGCCGATTCCTTCTGCTCCTGCTCTTCCCGCGCCACCCTTATTCCAAGTGGAGTCTGACCAGGACTTCCCCCTGCAAGACCCACTGAAAGCAAACTGGAATGGCGCCTGGTGGATTTGTGTTCCAAGCTACTTCCTGTTCCAACTGTTTAAAGCTGTTTTGGTCCTGTTCCTCAGAGCTTCTGTCTACTAAAAAAAAAAAAGTCTATTCCCCAGCCCATAAACTTCCCCTTTAAAAGTGTCTCCCTAATTTTAGCATGTGCCAAATTTTCTCCCCCCACTCCCCGTCTCTTTTATTTCCTCTTTAGGGTTCTAAATTAACAGCTGTTGTGTTTGATTCCTTATTTGTTAACTGACCAAACATGTGATGCTTTAAGTGATAGCGATATGGCAAATTTGGCACTGGATGTTGGGCTATCCTTTCACAAGTAGGAAATCCTGCTGGAGCTGCTTCCTTCTCACCTCTGCTGGGTTGTTTTGACCGTGAGCCTTTTGTGACTTTGGTGGTACTTTCCCCCAAGCCTTGCTTAGCCAGTGTTGCGGGCAGAACAGTTCAGAGATGCCCCAAGTCCAGCCTCCCCTGAAGCATGTCTTTGCTGCTGCTACTAATCTGAGATTGAAGTTATGAATAATGGCTCTGATATTTTGGTTTGTATAACAGACTCTTGGTAAATGTGAGTAGGACCCTGTGCCGTAGACTGCTGCCACCCTCCTCCCCTGCCCCCGCCCCCAGGTCAACACATAGAAATCTGTTGGCACTTCTATTTATTTTTAAGTGTCTTGTTGCATATGTTTGGGATTTGCTTAGTGGTATACATCTGTCCCCTTCCGGTTAATTTGGTACAGGCAGCTGCCCGTTTATGCACATTCAATATGTGTGAGACCAAACCTGGAAGTGACCTGGAAATGTCCTAAAGACACCACTGAAACATCATTTAAAAAGGGCAGAACGGTGTTTGTGGGCTTTTTCAATGGGTTTCGATTATGCGCAATTTCACTGATGCGCACGGTGCCTCGGAACATAACCCCCGTGAAAGTGGGGGGGCTGCCTGTATCTTGAGAACAGGTGATGAAAGTACTATTTCTCTCAGCCAGAATCAAATACTTTTTGAAGAATGAGTAATAAATGATAATAATACACATCAGAACGGTTTCCCTTCTAGGTCAGCTGATGTTTGATATGACAAATTGTGCATACTTAAGTGTTTGAAAATTCTTTTAATCATTTTTTATTATTTCAGGTGTTTCATCTTACACTAATAAATGTCATGAAGTTACTTCAGGGAGTGGGTTATTAATTGTGGTTCGTTGGTATCAAGACGGATTCAAGGCGTTTGGGCAAAGGGGGGGGGGAGGAGAGGTTTGCTTCTCCAGTGCTGCCGTTTGAGATCTGCACACCCTCCTCCTCCTGGGCACATTGCTACACATTCAATTTGTAGATTTCCTTCCATTCTTCCTTGTGGCACATCAAGCTAACCTCTTCAGCACATAGCTAAGCGATAGAATTCGCTACCGCAAGATGTAGCAATCACCAATGACTTGGGTGGCTTGAAAAGAGAATTAGACAAATTCGTGTAGGATAAGGCTATCAATGTCTTACCAGCCACAATGGTAATATATTAAAACTCCCAGTATCCGTGCATGCCAGTGACTAGCAATTGCAAGTGGGGAGAGTGGGGCAATTTATAAAGCTACACACCCACCCATCCGACTGTTAGTTGGGAGTATATGTGCTGCTTGCAGTTGTTCACTCCACCTCAAAGCCTGTGACAGATAAGGAAACCCCCCAGCTGTTTGCGCACATCTGTATGGTAATACATCTGGGTTTAGCCCCACTCCCTTGGGTGATGTTCAGCTATTACACCGTAAACCAGCCCATGTGAAATCCTGACACTGGATCACAGACACATGAAACCAAAACCTCTCAGGCCCCTCTCTGGTCTTGCCTAAGCCCACTTTTTTGCCTGCACTTGGGAAGAGGAAGAGCAGGGGAAAGCACCTGGGGCTGAAAAGGACTTAGAAGAAAAACATCCAGGAGCACAACCAGCTTCACTTCCCGAAGAGGAAGCAGCACTGCTGGGTTGGCAGGTCGGAAGAATCAGCTTCTTCTGCCATAGCAGCACAGAGCTAAGGGAGACTAGAAAGAGAAGCACTTCAGCTCTGAGGACCAGCAGCCACTGCAGGCACTCAGCACCCTTGATCACAAGTACAGCACTTGTTTCCAGCAAGACCTATCTTAAAAACCCTTAGGTAGAAGCCCAAGGTATTTTAGACACACTCCAGAAGATGGGCTTGTTGCAATCAAGCCTGTGGTAGCCAAACTAAGCGGTAAGGGGGAGGGATACCTGGGCACCTCAGTCAAGGCAAGAAACCCCTGATTTTAGGGAGATCAAGAGTCTCCTCTCTATTTTGTACACAAATACGATTCGCTGACGTTTGCCCACTTCAGAAGTAAAAGCTCCTGTCTCAAAATGTTCCCCATTATTACTTGTAGACAATACATAAAATGTTCAAAGTTTCATACCATGGGTTGGAATCAAAGGAAATTGTTGCTTTTTGTGAATGCCACAGCAAATGCTACATGCAAGAAAAGTCCCAAAGTACCGTTTCCGTTTGTAGTATTTGAGGTTGGATAGTGCCATTGGCTTAGACTTGATGCTTTTTCATCTTATTTTCACCAGCAGCAGGTGCTGCCAAGGGTAGATTATTGCTTTGGGAGGAGTTGCGTGTTGGACTTTTCCCAAATGCTACTTGGCTCAAAGAGTGTGTGTTTAAAAGGAATCATGCTACATAGTGATGCATCGACACTGCATTCTCCCAACACCCGCCACAGTTCATCACCACCTCTGGAGGCCTTTGGGAAACCCAGATGCACTTGTGAATACTGTTTGGTCTCTGTAGCACCAAGCAAAGTCCAACGAAGTAAATTGCTTGAATGGTGGTGGACAGGGAGGTTCCTGAGTTTGGGAGGAAAAGGCTGTCAGGCTGCTGCATTCTCCACTTCATGAATCGGATTCCTCCTCTTCTTCCTCCTCCTCCTCTTCCTCTTCACTGACATGCATTTGCAACTGCAATTTAGTTTGATTGATAGCAGCTTCGTTGTCCATCTGTCCCGTGAGCATGCATAAAATAAAAAACCCAGTTACTTTGGGACAAAGAACACAAACCAGAAGCGCCCTCCTATTTGAGAGATGCAACAACATGCATAAACACCCTCAAATACATCTTTCCAGTTTACTTGCAGGGTTGCCAAAGCTCATAGGTTCCTGCTTGGCTGTTTCGATTTATGGAACAGACACTGGTGCCACAAAACACTCGTTGCACACTTGTTTTGTGTGGCAGCAATGACTACCTTTGACTCCCTGGGGTGGCCAGGGGATGGCAGAAATTGAAAAGGGACAGATCTTTAAAGAAAATGACATGCTTTTCCTGCCTCTCTCCTGGTGCTATCCCCCCCCCCCCACTCTTAGTGTGTCAGCAATGCTACGGGGACCATTCAGCTGGCTCAAATCCATTTTGGCACAGGAGGCAGCCTCCTTTCCAGGCAGGGGGAAATAAACGCTAAAAGGATTAGCGGGTGGTATGTTGCACCTCCTCACCAGCATTCGATCAGGGCCAGTTGTCTCTCTTGGCAACCTGACACTGCCTTCCTCCCAAAAGAGAACAGCGGGGAGCGGGAACTTACGTTCTGATGTTCCTCCATCTCAGCGTCGGGAGGTACGGTCATTTTTCCTTCCCTGGCGCTGATCATGGACTGAAGGGCCAGCTCTTCCACCTAGAAACATTTTAAAGAAAAGTTAAAGCAGCACAGCCAAAATATTAAAACTGATAAGTTCACCCTTCGTCAACCTGGTGCTCTCTCCAGCTGGCACCAATAGAAGTTGGGAGTCCAAAACATCTGGAGGGCACCAGGATGGCAAAGTCTGCTCTCGTTCACCACCCAATGTCAGGGGAAAATAGCATGATGCTGGTGACATAGCTCAGTCGGTAGAGCATGAGACTCCTAAACTCAGGGTTGTGGGTTCAAACCACACATTAGCCAAAAGATTCCTGCATTGCAGGGGGTTGAACTAGATGGCCCTCGTGGTCCCTTCCAACTCTACAAATCTATGATATTCTATGAACACCAAAATTCAAATACTCTAAGCTCTCGGGAGTGTAAAAAGCTGCCTTACACCAAGTCAGACCATTGGTCCAGCTACCTCGGTATTGCCTACACGGAATGGCAGCGGCTCTCCAGAATTTCAGGTAAGGAGTCTTTCCCAGCTGTACCTGGAACCTTCTGCATGCAAAGCAGATGTTCTACCAGTGAGCCACAGCCCATTTCCCTATGGGTAAATTACGCAATTCCCCACCCCAATAAAAAGCAACTTGGCTGGATTCACTAGAAGGCAGGATTGTCAAGAAACAGCAGAACAAGAAGCAGCTTACAGCAAACATATTCAGGTGCACAGAATTAGTTAGTCCTGCTCTTTTGAATATAAAGCCATGTTGACATGTTAGAATGAAGAACAGAAGTAGTGGATTACAGCAGGTGGAGGAGAAAGAGCTAGAACAGGAACGAACTGAGATAACAGGAAGACAGGTAGCTGTAAACAAAATTAAGATTCCCACTTCAAAAGCATTCGAGTTTCATTTATTTTTTAAAAAAGTCCAAAGGGATGGATGTGGAGACAGCATTGCCCAGATTTACAAAATCGCCACATCACAAGGATTAGAAATTTAGGGCAGTAGAATTGTAGTGTTTAAAAATAATTACTTTTAAAATAAAGCTGAATTCCATGCTTGCGAGGCACACTTAACAGGCACATGGAATGAAGCCAGCTCTGTCGGTGCCAAAACAATGGCGAGCAAGCATCAGCATAGCATCTAGCACTCTGCACATGCCAGGAAGCTTAAGCTCTAATCTCTTCCGGAAAGTGCATTCCCTAGCTTTCTATTTATAACACTGCCGTGTGTGTGTGTGTGTGTGTGTGTGTGTGTGTGTTGTTGTTGTTGTTGTTCTTTCCCTTCTCCAAACCAGAGCCTTAGCACCCAGCTGAAAGCTGTACTAATGCTCCCAAAACCTTGTGGCATTTAAAGCAAAACACTGCAAACAACCCCTCTGGTGCAACACTGGCCGACCCCTTTTATAGATAGAAGTTGCAGAAGAGGAAGCAAACTGCTTGGTCTATGGAGAACTTGCACCTTTGAATAAGCTCTCTTCACCTGACCTTTGTTTGGAAGATTGAGGAAAAGCTCAAGGGGCTTAAAAGACTACACCAGGTTTGGGGAAACCTGTAGCCCTCCAGCTGCTGTTGGACTACAACTCCCATCAGCCCTGGCTAGCATGACCAATAGCCAGGAGTCTCTCTCAGTCCTACCTGGAGATACTGGGGATTGAACCTGAATGCAGAATTCTACCACAAAGCTATGGCCCTCCCTCCCCAGGAACATCTGGAGAGTCAAAGCTTCCTGGGCTATGCACACAAAGCTGTGTGTTCAGAGCTTTAAGGGAAGCTGTGATGCAAGTTCCTCCTATCTTTTGATGTTAGGTTGGTTACTGTAAGGAGCAAGGCTGCCTAATTTACAGCAACTTCCTTATGGGATTTCTTCTTTGGGGGAGCTTCAAGATGAATATTACTATTTCTCTTTCTTCCCCCACCCCCCTGCCCTCTTGGGGCTCTTTGAGAGACTGAAAGATAGGCTATAAATATGTAAATGTCTAAATTATTATGTATGCTTTCTGATATGGCTGTTATCTTTTCATATTGGGCGATCTCCAATTGAGTCACACTAAGGCTAAGTGTGGTCTGCTGTGAATAGGTGTAATGTTGGATAGGACCCATTCAAATGCCAATATTGCCTAGCAAGTCATATTGAGCAATATGGGAATTTTCTTTGAAGAGTGAGCTTCAGGTGGGAAAGAGAATGAGTGATATTCAATGTGAGCTGTACACAAAATAGATCCTCAGATATCAGTGAACTTAAGGAACTCAAGTTCATTTCAATGGGTCTACTCTTGAGTATGACAAAAAGGAATTGTTGCAGGAAGAGGATGGATAGTGCACAAGAGCTGAGGAGAAGTCAGGCCTAAGGGCTCTATTGAAATGAGGAAAAAATAGAGGCCTACTATTGTGAAAACAGCTGAATAAAGAGAAGAGGAAGGAAAGGGTTTGATTCTTAAGTCACATCCATACCGTACATTTCAAGAGCGTTACTTCTCCCAAATAATCTTGGGAACTATAATTTAAGGGCACTAGGAATTGTAGCACTGTAAATTCTCAGGATTCTTTGGGGGAAGCCATGTACCTGAAATGTATAGTGTGGATATTCCCTTATATGCATAAACACATGCATGCTACAGAGGCAAATGAGAACATCCAGGAACATAAAATGGACCCATATAAAAACAAATAAAGAGCCCAAGAACCTCCACCTAACCCAGCATATACCAATCTGGTGCCCTCCAGTTGCGTAGACTGCAACTTTCTCAAGCATAGGATCCTTTGTGACATAGGAGGCTGCCTTATATAGAACCAGGCGTTGGGCCTCTCCTGCTCAGTACTGGGATGGAGAACTGCACTGCAACCCTTCAGCTGACATCAGCCTTCACCTTACACCATCCCTGGCCATTAACCACGATGGCTGGGGCTGATGAGGACATCCAACATCTGGGAGGACTACATATTCCCCATCCTGGACCTGAAATAATTCCAATTAGATGCATAATAAAATCTAATATATTTCCCCCCAAAAGGAAAGCAGTGTCCAACCTGGTGATAACCAAATGAGCAAATGTTAAGGAGGGAGTTCAAGATAGGAAAAGAGGGGTTAAGGGAACACCTGGCTACATTAAATGAATTCGAATTTCCCGGTCCTGATGGGCTGCACCCAAGGGTAATAAAGGACGCTGCAAGGCAGATCCTCTACCACGGCGCTGACCCGTTGCAAGCAAAGCCTGGGTTCTGCCAGCAAACCTACAGCCGTGGTCCCCGAATAAGCCTCATTTTGCATGGGAGGGGATCAAAAAACCCACCGCCCTGAACTCGCTGACAGCACGTCCCTCCACCCCTGCTGACGGGCTATACTCGCCAGGCGTTTGCACCGAGCGCAACTCAGACACGGGTTGAGGAAACGCGTGCACACGTGCACCTGCAGACGCACACACCCAACGGCCTAAATTGCATATGCAAATGAACCCCCTTCCCCACCCCATCCATAGAGACGGGCCCAGAAAGCCTCTTCCCCCCTACCCCTCCTGTTCTTTCAAACCGCGCCCCCCCCCCCGGACCTTGAGCCGGTTGAGCTGATCGTGCAGTGCCGCCTTGACCCGCAGCAGCGTCTCCTCCTCCTTGCGCAGCTCCTGCAGGCGGCTCAGCATCCTGCTTCTGCTGCCGCCGCCGCCGCCACCACTTCAGGCCGCGTGGAATGATGACGCTACCTTTGTCGCGGCCGCTCGCCTACCCGGAAGGAGGCAGCACCATCTTGCTTGAGGGCGGAAGTGCTCAAAGTTCCGCCGGATGGCTGGCGCGGCAATCCTTTTCACCCACCCCTTTCTATTGGCCGCTCCGCTTTCCGACAGAAAGGGGAGGCCCGCCTACGGGATCTCCCATTCTGCACTTCGGGGAGGGCGCGAGCAGGGAGTCACGTCTGCTTCTACTTTAGCGGACCGGTTTACCCGTCGCAGCGGCATAATTTCTCATTGCAAAGGGAAGCGAGGGAAATTTCTTCTCTGGATCCTATCCTGCATCAGGATGAGAGGTGGCGCATAACGGAGCAGATTTAGCTAGAATGTTTCCAATTCTGCTATCCTCTTTGTCGTATTTAAAATAGCAAACCTGCAGTTGTTGTAGCCCTTATGTAGATCAGGGTCTGCTAGAGGGGTAGAAGAGCTGAATATATTGCCAATATATTTCACATCTGGCAACCAATGTGCCCCTTTGGTTTCAGATAGTACTTTGGTAGTCTAAAAATCCCGGCACAATTTTTCATGCCCCTCTAGTGGCTATGGTGGTTTTTACCAGATGTAATGTATACTCAGTTCTGACCAAACTACACCTCGCTGCCAGATGTGAAATATACTGGCATTATTTTCAGCTCTCCTACCCCACTGCACCATCTCCATTCTTCTGTAGACACACGTTTTCATAGTTGAGCACTGCCTCTTGGCTTAAGGTACAGGCTTGCTTTTGCTGGGACTGCATAGCTACCCTTCTGCACTTTCTAAGCAGCAGTTCAAAAGGTTGGACATGTCAGAAGTTGCAAACAGAACCTCTACCAGAAAAAAAAATCCCACAACTGGCTGAGTGCTTAACTACTTTGTGTATTCCTTCATATTTACTATTGGTACTATTTCTATAGCAATGAGCTCTCCTCACTTAACTTTAAAAAAGGATTTATAGGCCATCCTTCCATTCTATATATTCAGTGGTCAGGGGCCATCTACAATTATTCCCAGAACATGCAGAATCAAAACTGCATGTCTACTGCAACCCGCTCGGCATCATGTACATAAAAGGAAATCTGATGCAGAATCAGCAACTTTGAAAGCAGTCTTTAGTCAAGTGTTTTGTGATATCACATTAACTGCAAGTTGTATTTCCACTTATGCCCATTTAAAAGCCCTTTTCAATATTTTATCCCTAGAACTCCCTCCAATGCCCATTCCACATTACTGATGAAAGTTTTAATGAGTTTGCATCCTAATTAAATCCATCACCTCAAAACTTCCACCTCTCCCTCCCCTCTAATTTTGTTCCGACTCCAAATGCTATCTGTTATAACTTGGTTTTGTGTCAGAATTCTTCTGAAGAGTAACTCACAAGTCCTATCACTCCACTTCAGATTAGTTTATGGGGTACTATAAATAACATGGTATCCAAAAAATATGTTTTGATATGTCTTTATAACACATGCAAATAATCTTAGCTCTCTGGCTAAACCATTCCATAAAAATGTATTTACTGGCCCCTGAATTTCCATTCCATTCTTTCAGGACTGAAGGGCATCAGTGCAAATGATTAGTAAAGATACCACTCTGGATAGATTTGTTTTTTATTAACTGTAATCCACAGTACAGCCCTTTTCAGCACTGAAGCAGAGAAGTGCCAATGCTTGTCTTATTTATGCTGCAGTTTCCTTCTTTTTAGCTGCAGTTTCCTTCTTTTTAGCTGCAGTTTCCTTCTTTTTAGCTGCAATTTCTGTCTTTTTAGCTGCAGCTGCAGCCTCAACCTTTGCTTTGCCCTTTGCCGCTTTCTCTTCTCTGAGCTTGTGCTGTAGGGAAAAATTAAGATGGTTACACTCCGCAATGTTTTGAAAACAGGAAATCTAATTTCAATCCAATTTTTACCCCACTTACATTCTTAGCATGGCGCAAAATGGTGTTGCGTCTCATAGTCTTGGCATATGGATTCAGTTTAATCATAACTCTCAAATTCTTCAGTGGATTCTTCTTAAGAACTCTGCGGTGAATCTTTTTCCTGCAGAAGGTGGTTGGATGAGTACATAGCCCTTTTATTTATAGCCTAGTCATCACCATCATGCAGTGCAGATGGGTTAGATTATATACAGCTCAATAACAACAACAAAAAGAAGAAAAATAAGTAGTTTTTTTCTTTTTTAAGGACTACTATTTTAAGTTGAAAATTTAAAACAAACACTAACTTTGGTGCACGGAGGGCCTTCTGGATCTCTTGGCTTTTCAAGATTCTTCCAAGATCTGTATTGGTCATCTTGTGCATTGGCAGGCTGCATTTAAATACAGGCATGTTACAGTTTTAGCACTGAAGTCTCTCACACAAATACATTTCATCTCCTTTTAGCTATTGATGAGTAGATATTACAAGTAGTACTCATTATTTGCATGAGCACCCTTCCATTTGTCATTAAGTAGGCCTGGGCAGAATTCCAAATGGCAGAGTACAAAATATGACAATTTCTCACTCAAATACGGCAACCTCAGTCACGCACAACCATGCTTCTACCATCCCCTGCCCCAACTGGGATTTGAACCCATCTCCACTATTTCCTACAGCCCTTCCTCACCCAAGTCAATGCCTTGGAGAAGTGGGAGCCATCTACTGTCTGCCACCCTCTCCTCCTTGTTAAGTTGTTTTTCGGCCTGAAAAGGAGGCATTAAGGAGGAATGGCAACTATTATGGGATTTTCCAGTGAGCATACTGAACAGTCACCAAGCCCACTACAATACTTGAAACTCCCAATTTATTTGTAGGGCAAGCAACACTTCTAACCACTAATGAGGCTTAAAGCAAACCCAACTAGAACCTAAAAACAAGCTTACTTGTAGTTACTCTTCAGGGTGGCTGGCTTACGCCAGGTGCCATACAAGTCATCCAACTTGCGGAAAGCACTTTCAGTCCAAATGCAGAAACGTCCAACATGGCCACCAGGAGCAAGTCTCAAAAGGTTCAACTTGTTGACATCAAGAAGGGTAATCCCTGATAAATAAGAGCACAGTGTACGTGTTTTAAGTACACATGTTCACTATTCTGATTAATGAATTGTTTTCTTACTGCCTAGAAGATACAGTGGTGCCTCGCAAGACGAAAAGAATCCGTTCCGCGAGTCTTTTCGTCTTGCGGTTTTTTCGTCTTGCGAAGCAAGCCCATTAGCGGATTAGCGCTATTGGCAGTTTAAGGGCTATTAACGCCTATTAAAGGCTTAAGGGATTAGCGGTTTAGCTGCTAAAATGCTTTTAGCAGCTTAGCGCTTCAGAAAAAGGGGTTTTGGAGCGGAAAAAAACCCTCAAAAATTTTCGTCAATTTTCGTCTTGCGAAGCAAGCCCATAGGGAAATTCGTCTTGCGAAGCGCCTCTGAAAACGGAAAACCCTTTCGTCTTGCAGGGCACCACTGTACAAGGGAACACGATGCGGCTCTTAACCATATTCCCACCTAAACATTCATCCCAATCTGGGTATTTAGTCAGAACCTCCACCAAATCATGTGTTTCATAAACACGGACCAATGAAGTGGAATATCATCATTTTTTACACCCCTCCAGCCTACAACCTCCCTCATGCATCTTGCATAGTAATTCAAAAGATACCTGGGATGTTCCTGAAAGCTTTTATGATGCCATTGTCCTCATTGTAAATAATGCAGGGTCCCCTGCGCTGGATGCGACGGCGGTTCCTCATTTTTCCCTTGCCTGCACGCATACGCTGGGAGGCATAGACCTGGGTGGAAACAAACATTTTGTGTAAAAACCAAGTAACCACTTTCAGGGTTAACAACTGTGCTTCTGCAACTCAGAACTTCACAATCATCAGTGTTCATCTGAAACACGGACCAGTGAAAAATTCATCATTTTGCAGAAGCAACGGTAATCAGATTGCTGAATGCTTTTATCTATATGAAGATTTTTTTTTTTAAAAAAAGGTTCTTGGATTAGTTAAACACACACACACACTCCTCTACCACCCCTGATTTTTGCAGTCAACACTCAGCACACCTTTTTGATATCATTCCAGGCCTTCAGCTTCTTAAGCAGTAGAACAGCTTCCTTTGTTTTCTTGTAGCCCTCGACTTTGTCTTCAACCACCAGAGGAAGTTCTGGAATCTCCTCAATGCGATGGCCTGTTAAGATAGCACATTTTAGATTTTAGTGCACACTGACTACAATGGCAAATAAACAACCACCACCACTAAATATCTGGGTTCATTAATGAATACCAGGATAGCAAAAAACCTGCACTCTAAGCCTGTTCACCTGAAAACCCACTTATAACACCCCATTGTCTCCATAAGTACTCCAAACTATCCTCCAGACTAATCAGTCACCTTCTATTCCCAGGGTGGTTAAACTGCAAAAGTTGTTGGACTACAAGTCATCATCCCTGACCACTGGTCGTGCTGGCTGAGGCCGACCGGAGTTGGTCTGCAACATCTGGAGTTACAGGCTCTGTAAAAGGTGCTCTATTTCCTATAAACATGGGCTACAAATACAAACTGTCCCACAATTACAACTATGTCACATTTAATAAGTATATGAATGGCCCTACATAAAACAACATACTTGCCTTTGGACAGAACAAGTGCCGGAAGGGATGAAGCTGCCAGAGCAGAGCAGATGGCATAGCGCTTCTGAGGCACGTTCACCCTACGATGCCAGCGTCGCCAAGTCTTGGTTGGGGCAAACATGCGACCTCCACGACACATCTATTTGTCAAGTGTAAAGGATGGAAACAAAGTACATTCTTGTGGAAGATCCACCCCCTCTTTCAGTCTTGCTCAGAGTTAGCTGATCATCAACCATCTGTACCAGCCTGATGACAGCAGGCAACTGTCACTGTATACAGAGTAAGGCGCAAATTACGACATCATGGCAAGTACGATCCCTCTATTTCTCACCAGTTTCTAGACACACAATACATTCTATCACAATGCTGGTAATAAATCATTATATTTCAATTGATGAGCTTTTCTCTTGAGGACATAATCAGAAAGGGCAGCCAGAGTCAAGGATACATTGCCAAAAGCACCCTGGCCAGATCGATGAGTTCCACCTCCACGAACCCTTGGGATACGAGCAACAGCTCTTCCAGTACCCCAAGATTCAGCACTGGTCTGATGACCTGAAAAGAAAAGAAGCATGCCATTAAATAATTACTGATCATCATGTTCTATGTCATTTTCCTGAAGGTGTTAACAGCCAAGCCAACATCAGAACTTCCACTAATATCACAGAGCTCAAAAACACGGACCAATGAAGTGGAATTTCATCATTTCAGGAAGGTATATATTTTTATGCTATACGGATGACTTTTTAAACTGACTTGAAGTAACAAGCCAAGACTTTTATTCAGTCAGGTATTCAGAAATTATAGCCAAAAAGCTTTTTTTAAAAATAAGATGTGTATCTTAAATTTTCAATCCCCAGTGGTATTGGTACAACTCTTACCTGCAAGCTCGCTGACAGCATATGGTTGCCTGTTGTTTTTCCGCAAGTTGGTATGAACGAAGTTCACAATATCTGGACGAATTGGAGCTTTGAACACAGCAGGCATAGTGACATTTTTACCCGAAACTTCCCCCTTTTCGGAATATACCGAAACCAAAGGACGAGTACAAGCCTGGGGATGGGGAGAGAGGCAAATTCTCAAATACAAGCAACTGGTGTTATTGCAGTTCAGCGACGGCACAAATATTGCTCAGCTTCAGAAAGTCGTCAGCTCAACGGCAACAGTGAGTGGACAGCAGGCTACTGCCCCTGAAGACCGGATAGGACGCAAATTACAACATCATAGCAATATGTGCACTCATGCAATGTAATGCATTCTTGCACCGAACATAAAAATGCCTGTTATGTTAAATAAAGAATGAACATAAAATACAAGTATTTTAGCTTATTTTTTAGACTCTCTGTCAGGGATTGAGAACCTGCAGCCCTCTATGTCGTCCATACAATGCAATTCCTGTCCACTACTCAGGTCTTCTACTGCACTGCCATGAAACTGTTGGATCTGCTGACCACTGTAGGCAGCTTTCCTCCACATTCCAAATACGTATAATACTTTGAACAAACAATAGTCAAGCTGCCATGGATCACCTTGTTTTCTCATCTGATTTTTAAAGGTTATTTATGATATAATCATTTTGTAGTTTTAGACTATTTGTGGTTTTTAATCTTTTTAAAGTTTTCTATTATAATTTCAGCATCCAGTTTCCCTCAGTTGCCAAATGCATGCCTCTGAAAGCCTGACAAACAAGGTTAAAAAACACCTACTGCACTTTTTATCCTGCCCTGCCACATGCAACTGGTATTCAGAGGCATATTCTGTCTGAACATGTTCAATTTAGCCATCAAGAATATAGGTATTCAACACACAGCATTGATAAGCCCATTTTGCATGAATCAATCTAACTCTTTTAGCCTTTACCTATTAGAGGCTAAAAGAGTTAGATTGATTCATGCAAAATGGGCTTATCAATGCTGTGTGTTTAAATATGCAGTGAGTGAAACATGCAGTTTGCTCACAGGTAAGCACATGTAGAGCAGCAGCAAAGAGACTGAACTATGGAGTCCTGGTGCAAATTTTGTTTCTGCTCTCAACTCACTAAGTAGTTTTAGGGAAGCTGCAACACTCTCAAAGTCAGCTTCACTTGGAAGTTCTATACTATTGTTGGTATTAACCATTTTAATAAATATTTACATCATTGCAAGTTACGTGTAGGGTTTCTAGACACTAGGAGGCCAATGGGAAAGTTAGAAAAATGGAAAGTTTTTGGGAAAACTGGAACATAGGCAATACTTATTTTACTGTTTCAACTACAATGTGTCATATGTAACTCAGTGCATTTAATTTTATATGCTGTCTGACATATTTATAATGAAAGCATGTAGCAATTCTATGCATATTTATTGGATTTAGTGCAGTTTACTCACAGGTAAGCACATATAGAATGAAAGCCCAAGTATAAACATGCTGGCTTGGTAAATGCAAAATTCTAGCAAAATACTCAGTGTCTTAACAGAAACGTGCTGCACTTTATCCTACAAGCATAGGATAACTTGTCATCTGAGAGGCGGGTGGTGGTTGTAAATTGATATAAAACCCAGAAATGTCAGAGTTAAAAAAATGCATTACTGAAACAGTTCTCTCACGAAGACGGCAGCACCTTTGGGGAGGCTCAGGAGCCTTTTGTGACTAGAAATACTGTATATATGTCTACAGTAGACGGGAGGGGGCGGAATGTGCCCCTCTCCAGTTGCTGCTGGACCCCAAATCCCAGCCAATGTGGTGAATAGTCAGGAACGGACTCCAGCACGACCCTCTTCTGCTGCCGTAGCGGCGCATCTTTAAGCGATGAAGGCCATGTCTCTTGCGCTCGGGTGCTGATCGCGAGTTTTTCGCTGTGGGAACAGGATGCCGGACTAGGCCGGCCACTGACTCTTCCTTTGTGTGACTTAAAATTAAAGTCACTCAATCCAATGAGCGGTGGTTGGGAGAGAGGTAAAAACGAGGAGCCGAAGGGGGAAAAAAATTCCCTTCCAAGCCTCCGCATCCTCAGCGCTATCGGCTCCAGGCTGCGTCCCCCTTTCCTAGCTAAAGGCCCTGCCTCAGGTCGCGGTCGGTGCGAGCGGGGAGGAAGACAAGAGAGCCAGGCAGCCACCGGAGCGCGCACTGGGCCTCCCCTCCCCAGTCAGCCAGGCCTCCACGCGGCGGCTTCTCCGTTCCAAAATGGCGCCCGGCCGGCCTGTAACGCCGCTTCTCCCCTCCGCACCGCCCGGCTTATTCCCATTCTCCTTCTCTTCCTTTCCGCCCGCCATGGCGGCCTCCCCGCGACCACTCTGCCTCCCCAGCCTCACCTCCGGCAGAGCCCCCGACCCCTTCCCTGCTCACCATGATGGCGACGAGCGGAGGAGCCCCTCACGCTGGCTTCTCTCACCAACTCGGCCCCAGCCGGAAAAGGAAGGACTGCTCGCGGCCGCTCCTCTTTTGCTTCTTGCGCACCTTTCCGCTCACAGCTCCGCCCTCCTTCGCTTCTCTCCCCCCTCCCCGCCCAGCGGATTGAACTCTCGGCGCTCTCTTTTTTCTTCCATGGACTTAAATCTCCTCGCTGCCGCTTTCTTTGAAGAAAACTGAGGAAAGAGCGCCTTCGCTTCCCTTTCTTTGCACGAGTTCGCCTCAGAAATGCTAGGGATTATTTTTGTGTGTGCGGGCGGCGGCGGAGAGAAAACCTCCTCACTTCGGCGGAGGGATTCCTACCGGGGACTTGTCCGAGGCCGATTTGTAAGGAAGAAGTTCTGGCGCGCAGTTCGTTTGTCGCTTGAGTGAAAGGAAGCGGCGGGAGCTGCTGCGCATTTGCGGGAGTGGCCCGGGAGAACCGGCGATGGGCTCCCGGCAGAGGCAGGAGTCGCTCCTTCGGTTCCACAGTTTCCTCCTGCGGTGAGTATTTTCCTCTCCACACCTTTTTCTTTTGACTTCTCCCTTCCCCCTCTGCCCCTCATGACACCCTGAAAGTGTCTTGAGGGCGGGAGGTGCCTTCGCCACTTACCTTCACAACAACCCTGTAAGGTAGTGCTGCTGCTGAGTAATAGTTTCCAGCACAAGGATCTTGTTGTTGTTGTTGTTTAGTCGTTTAGTCGTGTCCGACTCTTCGTGACCCCATGGACCAGAGCACGCCAGGCACTCCTGTCTTCCACTGCCTCCTGCAGTTTGGTCAAACTCATGTTCGTAGCTTCGAGAACACTGTCCAGCCATCTCGTCCTCTGTCGTCGCCTTCTCCTGGTGCCCTCCATCTTTCCCAACATCAGGGTCTTTTCCAGGGAGTCTTCTCTTCCCATGAGGTGGCCAAAGTATTGGAGCCTCAGCTTCACGATCTGTCCTTCCAGTGAGCACTCAGGGCTGATTTCCTTAAGAATGGATACGTTTGATCTTCTTGCAGTCCATGGGACTCTCAAGAGTCTCCTCCAGCACCATAATTCAAAAGCATCAATTCTTCGGCAATCAGCCTTCTTTATGGTCCAGCTCTCACTTCCATACATCACTACTGGGAAAACCATAGCTTTAACTATACGGACCTTTGTTGGCAAGGTGATGTCTCTTCTTTTTAAGATGCTGTCTAGGTTTGTCATTGCTTTCCTCCCAAGAAGCAGGCGTCTTTTAATTTCGTGACTGCTGTCACAATCTGCAGTGATCATGGAGCCCAAAAAAGTAAAATCTCTCACTGCCTTCATTTCTTCCCCTTCTATTTGCCAGGAGATGATGGGACCAGTGGCCATGATCTTCGGGTTTTTTATGTTGAGCTTCAGACCATATTTTGCACTCTCCTCTTTCACCCTCATTAAAAGGTTCTTTAATTCCTCCTCACTTTCTGCCATCAAGGTTGTGTCATCTGCATATCTGAGGTTGTTGATATTTCTTCCGGCATTCTTAATTCCGGCTAGGGATTCATCCAGCCCAGCCTTTCGCATGATGAATTCTGCATATAAGTTATTATGGGGACACTTTGTCCAGTTGTGGTAATTCGCTTTTGCACCATTCGCAAGGAAACAACTATGAAGTCTGCTGGCCAACCACAGCCTCTCGCAGGAGCGAGGAGGAAATGGGGAGAAAGAGAGCTATGTAATGTGCTTCACCTTGAAAAAAAAAATTAAAGAATTATCCAGTAGCACTTTAGAGACCAATTAGGTTTGTTCTGGGTATAAGCTTTCGTGTGCATGCACACTTCTTCAGATATACTGAAGTCACCAGACCCTTATATATATATATAGTGGGAGGGTGGGGTGGGGCTTTTCTCAGAAGGCTAGTAGGAGAGGGGTGGGTGACTCAATGGGTATGGTAAACCTGTTGACGACTACTGCATTTAGTCCTACAGGAAAAAGCAAGGGATAGTATGCAGATGACAAAAAATAGCTTTAGCATATGTAATGAGACAAGAATCCAGTACGTATCTCTCCTTGGAAGAAAGGTGGGGGTGCAATAAATATTTGAATGTTCTTATGTCATTCTGTGGTGCATTTCTTTGTGTGTGTGTGTATACCTCATGAGAAGAGAAGACTCCCTGGAAAAGACCCTGATGTTGGGAAAGATGGGGGGCACAAGGAGAAGGGGACGACAGAGGACGAGATGGTTGGACAGTGTTCTCGAAGCCACAAACATGAGTCTGACCAAACTGTGGGAGGCAGTGGAAGACAGGAGTGCCTGGCGTGCTCTGGTCCATGGGGTCACGAAGAGTCGGACACGACTAAACAACAACAAATATTTATTAAGTTTTCTATTTTACAATTTAAAATATTCATTAAACAACTTTAAAATGTCAATGACTTCCATTCTTCTCTTTCCGTAGTTCAATTTGTATATCATAAATCCCTGTATATTTTACATAAACTAAGCCATTCAGTATTCCATTAATACATTCATCAAAACTGTTTATCTTAATGCTGCCAACGTTTTCAAGTGTGCAGAGTTTCCCCCCATATATTCAATAAACATTTTCCAATCTTCTTTAAACGGATGTTCTTCTTGTTCTCATTCTATATGTTAGGTCCGCAAGCTGCGCATATTCCATCAGTTTAAGTTGCCATTCTTCTTTAGTTGAAACCTCACTCATTTTTCATTTTGGGGCTACTGTGGTGCATTTCTTAATATTGAGTGGTGCAGAAACTTTGGGATTAGAAAATAATGGAATATAATGCCCTGGTAACGCATTATGTTTCAAAAATTTGCCTCTTGCAGTTATGGTGCATCTTGCAAGTTAAATAAGGAACAGGTGAATTTGCTCCAGAGTGGTGGTTTTGGGTCAAGCAGTGAGAGAGAATTGGAACCTGGAGCTCTCTGGCTAAAGTCCAGCACTAGGATAAGGGTGGAAGAAGGGCAGGCATGGGCAGGTGTCAAGGCTTTGTCATAATCGTGCACCAAGGATGATACAGAACACTGCTTAATAGAAATGTATCTATTTATATATTGCTATCAGGTCTGCAACTTATCAAATAAGCTTACAGCATTTAATTTTGTTGCAAGTTCCTTCTGTGGAATGGGCCTTCTGGGATACCTGTGACAGTTCCTTGGAACCTGCAGGTGGTTCCCTAGAAATCAACGTCTGGCACTGGAGAGCCAGTGTGGTGTAGTGGTTAAGAGCGGTGGACTTGTAATCTGGTGAACTGGGTTCGCGTCTCCGCTCCTCCACATGCAGCTGCTGGGTGACCTTGTGCTAGTCACACTTCTTTGAAGTCTCTCAGCCCCACTCATCTCACAGAGTGTTTGTTGTGGGGGAGGAAGGGAAAGGAGAATGTTAGCCGCTTTGAGACTCCTTAAAGGGAGTGAAAGGCGGGATATCAAATCCAAACTCTTCCTCTTCTTCTTCTTCTTCTTCCTGCCTCCGGCTTGCCCCTAATTAACCAAGATACAAGGCACAGGTTGGGGTCAGGCCCACAAAGGGATAAGGCAGTGCAAAACAGGCTTGATTCTTAGTCAGTGGGAGCCCACACAATGCTGCCATGAGAACATAAGAGCCTGCTGGATCAGGCCAGTGACCCATCTAGTCCAACATCCTGGTTTTACAGTGGCCACCCAGATACCTATGGGGAACCCACAAGCTGAATATGAGCTCAACAGCAATTCTCAGCAACTGGCATTCAGAGGTATTTTGTGGAGGTTCTACCGTGAAGAACCTTCAATGGAGGTAGAACATAGCCATTGTGGCTAGTAGCCATTGGTAGCCTTGAACTCCACAATTTAGTCTAATCCTGTTTCAATGCCATCTAAATTGCTGTCCATCACTGCCTCCTGTGGGAGTGAGTTCCATAGTTTAACTATGTGCCAAATGTTTCTTTTTATTTTCTCCTGCAGTGGATGGGTGCAATTCTGGCTTAAGGGAAACTGCAAAATGCTGCACTCGCTTGGGGACACTGTTGGCAATGAGTCTTGTCCTGAACTTTTAGTAACAGCTTGACAGGCAAAAATTAAATGGATGTGAGCATCTTTCTACTGCTGCTTAATTAATGTTTAATGATTGGAGGTGGGAGTGGAATAGCAACCTTAGGACAGATGGTGATTTTAGCAGTATTTGTATACTGACAGTGTTACCAGAAGATTATTAGGGCTGGCCTGCAAAATATTTCTGTTGAAGTCTGTTAATTCAGAAAACCAAATACTATAAATTGCTTATGTTACAGTGTATATGAGGAAGGAAAAAAGAATATCAACCAAGGACCACTTACCTTTGAGGTAGGCATGTATAATTTCTCCCAAAAACACCCATTGTGTTTTACAACAGTACAGTAGATGAAAATGTATAGTTCTGCAATTGTGGGGGTGCTAATTTAGATCTACATTCAGAAAAGAAGGAGGAGAAGAAATCTATGGATTAATCTGATTGACAAACTTTAAAATTGTAGTATTTCTGAATCTGAGAAATTTATCTGATTGATTTGAAATGGCAAATCAACTCATGCTGTAAGAACAGCTATTGAGTAAATTTCATTCTGTGCCTCGAAAGTTGAGATGTTGAATGAACTCTTAACAGTTTTTTGTAAGGAAAATATAGATCTCTCATTTTTGCCATATCGTAGACCCTTATCTCAAGATTTTTGATGTAGCTTTGGTGCTTTTGCCTTAAAGAGATGCTTCCTTGACATTGATCAGCCTAATTTTTTAAGTATGTGTATGCTATGTAGATTAAGGCTGCAATGTACTTCAATAGGAGGTCACATTAACCTTCATTAAATGTGAAAAGTCCAACTCTGGATCACCACTGAAAAGATCGCTGAGATCGGGGGCGGGGGTATGCCTGTGATTTGGAGATTAGCTTTTAGTCAGGGGAGATGGAAATGGACAGAAGAAAACTCATTCTTAGTGTCACTTCATATAGATTTGCTTCATGTATTGATGCTCTAAATTAATTATAGCAGATAATGTTCTATTCCTCAAGTGTCATTTAAATGCTTCCCAAAGCTGTGCTGCAGAAATTAAACTGTTTGTTCTTCCAGGCTGATGTGCAAGTCTATTTGATTCAGGAAGGATGTATAAATCCCTTGGAGAGCTTCTGGGACAGGAGTGATACAATGTTCATTATGGAGAAAGTAGTATGTTTAGTGTCTTTATTTTAAAACAAACATTGAGCTTGCTTTTGTCTGAGTGGTAATCATTCTAACACAATTGCTTATTCTTATAGAGACCTTGTGAAGAAATGCAAGAACTGGAAGAGGAGCAGATAGGTGACCCTTCTATTTCTAGGACTTTCCCAAAAGAGAATTCTTCAGCACTTGCTTTACCCCTTCCAAGAGCAAGGTGTGTGAATCCTAATTTTTATATTTTTATTGAAAAGAATGCACTTTCTTAACAACTAACAAAAGACTAATTGTTTATTATGCAAGTCAACTACTGTAATTGAATGTGTAAACTTCTGAGAAATGCTGGAAACAAATGTTTCATGACTGCCTTAGTAGGTCTGTAACTCCTCTAAGAGGAGCTTATGTTAAATTTGCATGATGATAATAGCTTTTATTACACGTGAGACATAAATTAGCTTTCTTTGATTTGGGATAGCTTGCTATTGCATGCTGAATTGTAAGATCAAATGATCCAGCCCAGAACTAGTGGCTTGGTTTGGATTGTCATATCTCAACTTCTTAAGATGATATGTGTACTAGACTTCCCCTGTCAACCCCATCCTTATGCTCCCCTTTCTCAATGCAATGTGATAAGCCAGGAAATCTTCAGTTAATCATCGTTTCCAATGCTGTCTGAACAAGGTAACTATAATTACATTTAATGGTTTGAAGTTGGTTTAAGATGCTTGCTCATTCTGAATCTGGTAGTCATACCAGTAACTATAGCTTCCCAGTTTGGACATTGCAGGAAACTGCAGTTAATTTAAGATGTGCCACAGCATGCCAGCAAAAAGGAAGAAGGGTTGAGCCAGGAACAGAGCAGATGTTCTTTCCTATCAAGTCAGGCACCTGCAGTTTTGATGTTTCATCCCCTGCTGAAAACAGTTCTGCTTCGCTAAGAATTTTCAGAGAATTAATTTGAGTCAGTGTTTATCATTTATTCTGTACTCTGTGGTGTTTTAATGTTTTTATTGTACACCACCGTTGTGTTTTCTTAGGACAGCACGTGCATTTCTTGGTTTATTAAGTGAAGAGGTTATCTTCTAAATCAGGCTGCTGTGGCATAGAAAAGAAATAAGCATTATCCCCTCATAATACACTCCTGACTGTTATTGAACATTTCTGATGTCTTTAAGTTTGTTTCCAGGCAGTTGATTTCATTCTACACAATGTCTCAAAATCCAAATATGGCCCACCCCAACATAAACGAGTCAGCACCGCTTCCTCCGCTGTGGGTGCGTTGTGATCATGCCGACCCCAAACAAACTGTCTGGCTAGGAGCTGAACCTTTCTGCACTGGAAACAAGATTACGGGGATCCATCTATACACAGTTACCTGCAATGGTAAGATTTTCCCTTGGACACCTTACTTGTCAGCAACCTCTTCATTGAATTTGAGTGAGAGGAAGTAGAGATGTTAAGACTATTAATGTAAATCCCCCCCCCCTTCTTTTTAGTCTTTAAAATACAGTGTCTGCATTTCTGGTCCATAATCAAAGTGTTAGTTCATCACCTCTAGTCCCGAAGATGTTTTTCAGAAAGTGGTTGCTGGCTATATTGGTTAATACAGCATGTAGTACAGTAAACAAGTTGGGGTTTTCTTAATTCAAATGGTATTACCTGGAAATGTACCTATTTAATCTTGATGGTCTGGTGGGTGTACTTTACTTGCTGTTTTAAAGAGATGTAGACAAGTGGGTGTGTATTACTGGTTGCCAGTAATAATTTTTGTCTCGGAGAAACCTATAATCTAGATTCTTTTCATAGCTTCTCAATGTTGGGAGAGGAAGTAGGATACTGATATGAGGGGAATCTTCGGATGCAAGCAAATCCCAAGAGGAAACTAACATGTTGTTCTTCAAAAGTTAGAAGACTTCTACTAAATTCAGTTTTTTTAAATTCAGGTCCAATATCAAATAAAAATTATTCAGCAGACTTGCAAGAACTAAAAGATACTCACAGAATGAGGAATCACTCTTCTGACGTAGGTTTCTCTAGTTTATTATTATTATTATTATTATTCACACCTATACAAATATTGGAACTACTTTAATTTTCAAATGCACACAACTGGTGAAACCTCAAGTCACTTACTGCCTAGACCCCTAAAATATTGATATTTAGTCTTAGGACATGGCTCTGTAGGGCTAGAGCCTAAACAATCTGGGTCTAGCTCTTGTTTGGGATTTAAGCCTTAATGGGATTTTTATGGTAACCACTTTTTAATTCGGTGTTTGTCTTCTTCTAAACTATGGGTGACATCCAATGTTAGATAAGCTTCCTTACCTGCCCCCCCCCCTCCCAGGTCCCTTCTCTCTCAGAAATATGCTCTGGAAGGTCAGCTTTGCAACAGCATTCTGCAACTGTAAACTGTTAATTCTGTTTAACGGCCTCGGCCCAGTATACCTGAAGCAGCATCTCCATCGTTCAGCCCGGACACTGAGGTCCAGCGCCGAGGGCCTTCTGGTGGTTCCCTCACTGTGAGAAGTGAGGTTACAGGGAACCAGGCAGAGGGCCTTCTTGCTAGTGGCGCCTGCCCTATGGAATGCCCTCCCATCAGATGTCAAGGAAATAAACAACTATCTGACTTTTAGAAGACATCTGAAGGCAGCCCTGTTTAGGGAAGTTTTTAATGTCTGATGTTTTATTCTGCTTTTAGTGTTTTGTTGGGAGTTGCCCAGAATGGCCGGGGAAACCCAGCCAGTTGGGCAGGGTGTAAATAGTTTTATTATTATCATCATCATTATCATCATCATTATTATCATTATAGTTGACAATAAAGGGTTTTGCCCGTTACAAGTTCCTTGAAACCACTTCATTAGACTCCCTCTCACTGGAGGACACCCTTATTCCGTTGGAGAGAAATATATTCGCTGATTTTTCTTGGAACTCTGTAAAGAAGATGGTGGAGGCCCCTCCCCTGACTTCTACTGCCACACTGGTAAGGAAATCACTTCTCTTAACATATTATTGTAGCGGAGTAAAACTGTGCTGACTTAACTATGAATAGTGTAAATTGACAAACTAATGTTAGGTAGTTTAACTAGTGATAGTGCATTAAATGATTTATTAGTCTTCCTGGGCTCTAGCAAGGATCCACATCAAGAATTATCCTTTTTTTGAACTTTCAGAAGATTCAGATGGCATCTGGGAGCCCCTTAAGTTCTGTGTATGAACTGAATAGGGAACTGCAGTTCCTTCTTGTAAGTATAGCTATGAAAATCGCATTTCAGAAGAGAACTATTGGCCATATAGTAACAAGGATGGTTGTGTGGTTTTAAACAGCTGCCTTAAATCAAATTAATATTTGTAAGAATACTCCAAATTTTAAAAAATGTTTTGAAAGTCAGCTCACTCAGTAAAGATCATGGTAGTTCCAGTGGTTTTTCTTTTCTTTTCTTTCTTAAGAAATGGAGCAAAATATGAAGTCCCAAGTACAATGCTAAGCACACTTACCAAGGAGTAAGGTCAATGATCTCAGTGGGTCTTGTCTGAGTAAACATAACTGATTCTTAGTTGGACCCAAATCCTACCCTGAGTACACTTTTTTGGCAGAATTTACACATGGTTTTTCTAGAGACAGATCCACTATACATTTAAAACAGTGGTTCCCAAAAAAATAAACTTAACCCCTGTGTTTTAAGTTTAACCAATACAAAGCTCTTGAATAGTGATCTTTTTGTTTTGTTTACACGGCGCTGTCAAGAGTTTGGCTGAGAGCTTGAAGACTGGCATGGCTGACTGGCCTAAACTTGTGGGGGGGAAACCAGCTGTTGAACTAGTACAGAAACTTTTGAAAGGTAACTTTGTAGTATTCTGGAAATGTTTGCTGTGAAAAGCTAGACATGGACCATAGCTCAGTTGTAGAGCATTTGTTTTGCATACAGAAGGTCCCATGTTCAAACTATGGCATTTGCAGGTAGTGTTGGGAATGCCCTCTACCTGAAACCCTGGTGAGCCTCTGTCAGTCAGTGTAGACCATACTGAGCTAGATAGACCCAATTGTCAGACTTGTCGTAAGGCAACTTCTTGTGCTTACAATAGAAGTAGAGGTAAATTTGTTGTGCTCAGTAAATGTCCATTGCAGCCAAACTTTTTAGCAAAACTATTTGCATTACATCTATGGCATATGCATTATGTATTGATACTCTGCTATGTGTACCTTGCCAATAGATCTGTACTGTCATCCTCTCTCCCGCTTTAGATTTAAAGGACATGATGGACGGTTTGAAGATGCCAAACAGTAGTGATGCTGAGGTATTCAGAGCTGTGAAATTTTTCATTGTTCATCATTGCCAGGGCAGTTTCAATCTGTAGTTGCTGGATATGTGTTGGCTGTTCATTGTTTGGTAACTTGACTTTTACGCCTCATAGGTGTGTATAGGAGGGACTGTGCTCTTCGAACTCTCTTCCAGTGCAACTGCTTTTTGTTACTTTTTAAACTTAAATACCTTTTTATTTCTAAAATACTGAAGCAGTCCCTTGTTATGGTTGGGTCATATCCTGTTGCAATTCAGATTGGCACCGGCCACTTCCATTTATTTATTTAAAAGTGTTCACTAAGTGGTGTGCAATTATTTTTAAATGTCATTTAAAAATGCAGTCTAAATATGATAAAATAGCAATATGAAAGCATATAAAACAGATACAATAGGAATTGGGGGATTCCAACACATAAAACAAAGAGTCTGATCTGGGTCAAGAAAAGCCTGGGCAAAAAGATGTCTCTACAAGACATCTAAAGCATATGATGGCTGCTGCTCTCACATGGGGCAAACAGAAAAGGCATGCCACTGAATGGGCAGTAGCAGAAATGCTTGTTTTCAGGTCACCACCCTATGGTAAAAATATCATAGGGTGTGATGCAATGAGTAGAATTTCTCCAGATGATCAAAGTTACCTTAAGGTCTATATTGGGGTAGTTTTTCAGGTCCTGGGGTGCACTAGTGCAGCTCATTTCAGTGATGGGGACCTATTAAACGAGTTCAACACAGAGTCTGATGGGTTTGGGGTGGCATGTCAGCTCCTGTTGATTCTCTTTGTTCAGCCTTCTCCAACCTGGTGCCATTACCAACCTAACATTGTGTGATGCAAAGAAACTCTTCCATATTTAATTAGTGGTGTTTTTATTTGCTACTGCTGTTGGTTAAAAAAAGGTATAGCGTTTTCTGCTTCTTTATTGTAAATGCACGGTGATAGATTTATTTGAAAAGCAAGATATAAATAACTAAAATAATATTAAATCCATTCCTTTATTTTGAAGGTTGATTTTTAAAATTATTTTCAGAATCTCCAGGATGACACTGCTGCAGTTTATGGCACCATGAAAACACATCTTAGCAGGAGAAGAGACATTGATTTTGTTGAGCAGTTCTGGTCTAAAATATGGAAGAGTAAGTATGCTTCTAGGTGACCCTAGGTATCTTTTATTTTAAGATTTTTAGCCTATAAGAGAAATGGCTGAAGGTTTTTGCACTGTCCTGTTTGTTTGTTTGTTTTTCATTTGAGCCACTTTTAATTAACACTGGTTTTATTTAATGCTTTGCTCCCCACCACCACCAAGATGTTACTTCATATGAAGAATTGGTGAAGTGTTTCACGTTGATAATGAAAGCTCTCCAGCATGGTGAATTGAAGACCTGGGTATGTAATGATTAATAAAGCTTACATCTTGGGCAAACCAATCCTATCTAGGAATGGTCAGACTTCAAGCTTGTGGGATCTGCCTTTTTTCCTGTAATCCTGCTGTCTGCAAACTGGAACCATGTGGAGAAACATTTTTCTTGGAAAACGAAGTTTTTTCTATTGTTCACCAAGAATTTCATTCCCAATTGTTAATCTACTGCACCCCGCCCCCCAGAGATCTACCAGTAGATCCCAGTCCACCTTCTGACCACCCCTGCTATATAGTAATTACGCTACTGGGAAGTAGGCAGGGAGACAAGATGCACAGCTACTATGCTAGCTGAGCAGCTGTGGTATCCTGGGAGTATTTGGTCTGGGACTGGGATGGGGAGAAGCACAACTAGATAACCAAAAAAATGACAAGCTCCCTCGGCATTCCTTGGTGCTACAGCCCACCAATCGGGCTGGTTTGGAAAGGATGCCTACATTGCAGCCATTTTTCATGCTTGGCTTCCACCAAATCTTGTAAACCCCCAGCCAGAGGAACTACAATATAGGATTGTTCCCTTAAGTCAGCAGTGGCTAACCTTTTTCAGGCCGAGGACCTCATTGACCCTTAGCCAGCTCTCCAGGGGGCTACCTGCTAAAGTGGGTGGGAAATAAATACCTTTTTAATTAAATGCTGAGTACATAGATTAGAATCCCTCTTTCCCTTGCCTCTGGCTCATTGTATTTTAATTCCTTCCATATTGATGTGAGTCTTTTTTTAAAGCACTTCTTGTCAATTCTCTCACCTCAGATTTAAGAGAAGGGGTGGGGGGTTGCTTTGTTTTTAAACCAGCTGCTCTGGAATTACAAAAGTAAAGTCTCAGGACAAATAAAACTCGAAGGGGAAAATAGAGAAGGTGGTTTGGTTTTGGATTTACCTTGATGAATCTCCAAAGGAGCACAGGAATATTGTTCTTAAAATATTGGACAGAGTTGCAGAGGAACTTCTCCTTGCTGGGCAGACAAAGCAAAAGAAATCTCCCCCGCTGCCCCAAACCAGCACCTCTTTACAACACAACTGCAGGTGCACCTCTCTGGCAGATCTCATTTTCTCTCCTTTTAATCTGAGTTGGTGTTCACTAGAACTTGGACCAAAGTTTGTTTTTTACTGCCAGGACTCAGCTCACAAACAGGTTGACGTAACTAATGCCTAGAAGCCATATATTAAGTGATATGTTTATTCTTTACTTGCTGAGTAACTGTAAGCAGTCTTGTATAGCCCTTGCAGAATTCCTATCAAAGCAGTTTCCAGGTTATTTTAAGGCAGCTGCAGCTTCTACAAAAGTAAATGGCTTATTGGAGCTCTCTTTACACCTTCCTAATGAATCAGCCTCAAGGCAAAAGCAAACAGAAGGTGCTAAAGATCTTTCCAAAGACCATGAACAATCTGCTCACCCTGAGTCTTCATCTCAGCTTACGGAGTCTTGATCGTGAAATGACAGTGCTCTCTGCAAAGTCATGCAGGAGGCTTCTGAGACAAAGTTCTAGTTTGATATAATTGGCACTGAACAGAGCATATCCAGTGAATTTACTTTGGTGTTGTTTTTTTTAAGGACTAGGCTCGTGCTGGGGAATGTGCTGCATATTGAGGAGTCTTGAGTCACTGCCTGGTTGCCTGGCAGCAATTTCTAGTTGCCAGTGGTGACCAGGAAACTTCTTTATGGCAGGTCTGCTTCCAGCCCCTAAGAGGAATGCTTTAGTTCAGCCAGTCCTATTCAGGCTTTGTAAGTGCTGGTAGGGGCAGGCAGAGTTTCACGGAGAATAATTAGACCACTTTTTTTTTCTTTCCCACCCCAATGATACCATTCCCAGCTGTGCTGAGGATAAGATAATGCATCCATATGGCATATCTCTGCCCCACTCTCTGAAATAACACTGCCAGTCAACAGTGGGTGAGACAGACAGACAAACAGCCTGTTGTGGGGAAAAGCAGCTTCTTATATTCTCAGTGGGCTCTGTTTTAAGGCTGGTACCCATGAAACAAAGCACCTGAAACCTAAGTAGCCAGCATGGTGGGAGGGTTCTGGAGAATGGGAAAGAGAAAATCTGTGTTTTCCTTTCCTTGCTCCCGAAATACAGTGCAGAGAATGTAGGTGGGCTTTTTAATGTCATGTCATACACCTTCCCCCACCTTAATTCCTTTCTGTCAGGTTACTAATCATCTTAGGGGTTTGCAGAGGCCAATTTTCTCCCCCACCCCACAATTTCCCTTTATTTGGCACCCCTCAATATTCCATACATGCTAGAAACTTGCATGCCATTCTCTCTGTGAATTTGATAATAATAATAAATTAATTTACAAACTATTGTATTTCTTTGTACCCAGGGCAGGGGTCGCTCTGCAGATGTTGCTGGGTTACAACAAATCTGACAATTTGCTGTGCTGGTTGGGTCTGATGGGAGTTGTAGTCCACTAACATCTGGAGGGCACTATATAGGCTCCCAACTATGAAACCACTCATTACTTTCGAGTGACCCTGCTTTATTTCCAAACTAAGATGTATTCTACTGCCTGACTTTGCTAATTGAAGGAATGAGTATCAGTGAATGTATTTGGTTGAATGATTAGGGCTGAGAGGACTCGTATAGCCTTCAGAAATGGGCTCTCTTAAAACTACTCTTTGTGCTGTAATTGTACTTCACTATATCTTATCAGTAGACAGGATGTATACATTTATTTATACGGATTATGTCTCTGCAGGTTCATCAAGGAAGTAACAGCTTACTGAGCAAACTGATTAAGCAATCTTATAATGGAAGCATAGAATCAGTTTCTCTTAGTGGAGATACTCCAATTCAAATGCTTCTAGAAATTGGTGTGGATAAAATGAAGAGAGATTATGTTAGCTATTTTGTAGGTAAGTCTGCTTTGCACAACCATCATGATATTGGGTAACTGCATCCAAACAATCCATCACATTTGAAATCAATCTCTTTCAATTAAAAAATCTAGACGGGCATGTCATGAAAAAGGATTTGAAGTTCTGTTGGGCAAATTACTTAATTACATGTTAGGACTGTTTCCATGAATGCTACTTTTGGATATAAACCAACAAAAGTGACTATCAGCTGAGTTTGCCAGATGGTCCTTGTCCTTACGTTGCTTTTCTACATTATCTTCACATAATATTTAGTAGATTTCTCTTTTTAAAAAACAATTGGGGGGGGGTTGCAGATAATTTTTTTAGGAGCAGAAAGTGTTCATAAGTCCCTGTAAGTGGGAATGGTGGAATATAAATAAATGAATGAGGAGGAGGTTTGCATTTAAAACAAAAGTACAAAGATAGAAGAGAGAGAATCGTTAGAGATCCATCGGAAGGGGGTACAATGATGAGTACTGTTTATGTACAAACTAAGTTTTCAATATTGGCTTCAGCACATTTCTTAAATCGCCTCCCATACAGAGAGCTATTGACCCAAATGTTTGGTTTTATTACACTATTATGTCTTACTCTCTTTGTTTGTTGGAAGCCATCCAGAGTGGCTGGGGTAGCACAGTCAGATGGGCGGCATATAAATAATACATCACTATTATTATTATTATTATTATTATTATTATTATTATTATTATTACTACTACTACTACTAATGCAATATGAATGTGTGCCAAGGTTTAAGGGAAACTTTGCAAAAAAAAAATCTAATGTTCCTTCCCATATTTGTTAATAAAATGCAATTTATGCACTAGAGTCTTATTGATGGAATTTATTATTTTTCCCAAGTATTTAGCAACTAAAATTATTGGTTGAACCAACATTTTTGCCACTGTACATCTGTCTTTTTATATGTGTTACTAGGCAATAGTTCTAGTACCAGTTTCCTTCTACATTTTTTACATACCTTTAATGACTCTCTGATTGCACTTGGTGGTCTAGACTCCTGGTCATGCTCCTAGATCCATTCATTCAGGGGTTATTTTGTTGACCTAACTGATATTATCAATACATTGTGTATAGCACTGCCACTAAAACAGGGGCCTTCTGCTGCCTGTAAATATTAGTGGTTGCAAAACTGCCCTCTTTTAAAAAAAGTTTTCTGAACCACTCTTCAATAAAAAATAATCCTCGAGTGGTACAATAAAGCATAAATTATATTAGCAAATAGAACTTTAAAACAGCAACAAAACACACACATCCAGTAGAATTCTCCAATAAGAAGTCAACCAAATGCTGGTGATACAAAAAAAAAAAAAAGTGTTTTTAATTTGTTAAGAAGTTAAAACTCTGCTGTGGCCAACTTTCAAGGTCTCTTACTCATCTAGGTTTCATCTCAAGTTTTCTCATTGGTCTTGGGCTCTTTGCAGAGCAAACGTGGAGAGAGGCTTGTGACTTTCTGGGTAATATCCGCATTTGGGTTTTTTTATATAAATGAAAGTTTCCCTTGTATTTAAAATTATGCTAAGTAGAACTATCTTTGTTTCAGGCAAGGAATTTGCAATCCGTACTCACTTGGTAAGAGACTTCCAATATTTCCTCTCTTCAAAACAGTAGTGAATGACTGGCCGAGCCTGCACAGTGCTAGTTCTACTCTGGGTAAACCAACTGGAATTAATGGACCTATGCTAGTCATTCCCATCCATTTCAATGGGTCTGCTCTGAGCAGAACTAGCATTTGATACAACTCGCTGATCTTGGCTACTTAAGTTTCCCCTTGTGCTTTATCAAGAAGCAGCCAACCATAATCCCTGGATTAGCATTGTTTCCAAACCAGAGATGGTGGTTTGTTTCATTCCCAACAGACTATGGTCAGTGAGCCAAAAACAAATGTTGGTTATAGTTCAGGGGTTTAGGGGAGTGGGGCAGACCATGATCTCTGGTTTGGACAGAACACTAGGCCAAGAATCATGGTTTGTTTCCACGTGATAACAGGGGGGGAGCAAAGCACCTGTTCACAGTAAACCATTAAGTATGGTTTACTATGATGAGCGAACTAGACCTTTTATGAGCGGAACTGCAGCAATTCTTTTGGCTTAGTCTTTCTTGAGTAAAGTAGGGGTGAGCACTGTCTTGCATGTATTGAAGTATTTGCATTGCATTCTGTCTTAACCGAGCAACTTATATATATTTGGTGTCTCTCTTAAAAGCTATTGATTTTTGTTCTTTGCCACCTCTTTGTCTTGAAGGACTACTTCATGTCAACTTCAGTAGATCTGCAAGAGCAGGTTCAGCGCATCCAGAAACTCCACCATATGTTAGAGATCGTGGACAATTGTGTAGAACTTCTTAAACTTGAGCAGGAGAACCTCATCTTCTTGACACAGTAATTGTTTACCAACAAATCTCAATAGCAAGGACAAGTGAATGCTCTGGAATACTGATATCTGGAAAGGGAAAATGGCCATCTTAATTGAGGGTGGAGACTGCAATCCCAGTCCCCACTATGGGTGGGGTAGAAATAAATAATAATAATAATAATAATTATTATTATTATTATTATTAAATCCTTCTTTTATTTTCCTGTATATCATAGTGTGTACTGCTGCTAACTCCTTTCTCCATTTGAAAGTGGTTTTAAGAGAAGTGCAGCTGTCACAAAAATACAACTTGGGGGCAAATATAAAATAATGATTGGATTATTGAGGTCTTACTCTTGGACACCCAAGTTGCTGTGTGTCAAGTTTTTGGCCATAGAATATATTTCTAAAGGGGAGGGGAGTACTGTTTAATTCTTAACAGCTAAGCTCTAAATCAGTGGCTCCCAATTTTTTTTCATGCCACCAACACCATGGTTACATAAATTAATACCCAGTGCTACCTACTCTATAAAAACCATTATTCAGAATAGTGGCTTGTACAACCTACTAAGGAAGATAACAGCACAATAAAATTCAAAACAATAACACTTAATTGCACATTTATTCAAAATCCAATAAAACTATTTAGTTCAGTTAATTCAACTATATTAATGATACCAGCTTTTCAAAGTCTGATGGCCATTTACACTTCCGCTGGCCCCCGGCTGCCCACTTGCCTTTTAGCGCCCTCCAGAGGACAGTACCAGCCACTTTGAGAACCACAGCTCTAAATTAAAGTGTCTCTCTGCTCCTATTTAAGAAATCAAAAATCAGTTGAAGGGATTTCCTGTTGCTGCTATTTCCTGTAAAGGCCCCTAAGTTTTTCAGCATGAATGTGCTCTTTGCGCAACTCCTGTTCACTCTGGCACTTATGAAAATACCTTCCAAATAGGTTGTGCTTTGCCTGAGTGTATCTCATACCTTTTTGTCAGCTGATCACTGTAAAGATTAAGGATGTGGCTGGTTTGGAATTACTTTGCAGGGATCAATAGTTAACATTCCCTGGGTATCTCTTCAGAGCGCTGATATTCAAAGAAATTCTCTTTTCCTAGGTCCTGTATAAATTACTACAAGGAAAACCCCCTGAATGAAAATAATGTATTTCAGCTACCAGTCAGGACAACTTTTGTGAAGGAGTTCTACCAAAAGTAAGCTAGGCCTCAGTATTTGAACCCTGGAATTTAAATGCCTGTAGAGCATTATCTTATAATTGGCTTTCTTCTTGACTGTCCTTTAGTGCAAATCCTCAAGTATGGAGAGTGGAAATCAGCAGTGGGCAAGGAGAAAAAAAAGTGAAAACAATATGGCAGCTGAGCACCACAGTGCCAGCTGAACACATGAGCTCAAGCAGTGTAGGTGAGTGGGTCTCTCTGATCCGAACTTCAGTGTTTGTATTTGCTTCTTTGTCTCTCCCCACTCTGCCTCATTCTACTTCCTGTAGCCTGCCTTGCAAATGTCTTACTACTGGGAATCTTATTTTCCAGTACTGGAGCTGATGGCAGACTGGTGATTGCCAATGCAGACACATCATACATGTGGTTTAAATGAGTAGACCTGAGGCATGTGTGAAGATTTGCATATCAGCAAGGGAGAGGCTATTTATATGGACGAGAGATCACTGATTACAGTTCCTTTTGGCCTCCAAAAATGAAGGGAATTTCTGGGGTGTAGCTTACAGGAGTGTCGTTCTCTAGAAAGAGAAGAAGATGGGTTTCTTCTATGAAGTGTGTGTGTTGAACTGAGGAAAGGTAAACAACAAGGGCACTGGCTCACATAACTCCCCAAACTAGTTCGTAGAGAGGCATTATAGTTTTTCAGTGAGTTTGGAAACAAGTTCCTTATTGGTTACAGTCAGGGCCATGCAGCTGATGGGTTGATTAATTTTGATGGCTTTGCTCTGAGGTCTTCAGAAAGGGAGAATTACCATCTTTCCACTTACAGCTATGGCTGATGTAGTGGAGGTCAGATGCTAAGGTGAAGGTTACCACCAGAATGTAGATGTCAGATCCAGATTTCATCCCAAACTGTTCAGAGATTCTCTGAAAAAACATTGGACGTTTTGCTCCTGGAAAGAACATCCTAGATAGACCAGGTCTCCACATTCTACCTAGGGACTATGTGTTTTTGTCTTAGTTATTCTAACTAAGATCCTGTGGATGGGCTTCTGTCCTTTTTTTCTGTGCAAGAAAGTGTTCCGTGTCAGTGAGTTTCCGGGTTTCTTGAATTGTATAGTTCAGCTTATTCCTTCACTCTGGGAGCTTCCAAACCTGAGAAAGTCTCCCCCCCCCCCCCATGGAAAACACAGAAGTCTCCCCTTTTACTTAACCAGAAAAAGCTTCATGGATAAGTCCAATGTTTCGCTCTTAACATCCCATGTAGCACCTCATAATCCACTTGTTGTGGTTTCTCTACCTGTCACCACTTTTCTTTGGTCTTGCAGGTCTTCTGGATGATACTGAAGATGGTGGCAGTAAAGAAATGTCTTTTATTACCTTCACCGAGTGCTCTCAGGTGTACTTTACATAAAATATTGGCAGTGTTTCCTGTTCTTCCCATAAGAGCCTAGGGCATCTAACAATAGCCAAATATAAAATCTACATAAGACAGTCATTAAAACCAATATAATAGTAAAAATGCAGTTGAGCAGATAGCAGGAGGAAGATCTATTTTGCATGCAGAAAGTTTTGAGAGAGATTACTGCCAATCAGTATAGATAATACTGAGCTGGACGGACCAATAATCTGACCCCAGAACCAGGCAGCTTTCTGTGTTCCTGAAATTTAGTAGTCGCAGGCCTCTTGACGCTGAAATTGTGCTTATGTCTAGTAACCACCAATAGATCCATTGAAGATTCATAGATAGTACTGAGATAGTATGTTCTGACTCTATATAAGACAACTTCCTTATGTTTAGGGAAGCTTTTAATGCCTGATGTTTTAATGTATTTTTAATCTTTTATTGGAAGCCCCCTACCAGAGTGGCTGGGGAAATCTAGCCAGATGGGCGGGGTAGAAATAATAAATAAATGATGGTGATGATGTTCCTGATAAGTGGACTGTTGGACTCCACTCCAGCTTTGTACCAAAGTCAATACGCAAAGCAGAGTTGCAGCCTTAAAGTTTAAGGTTTATTGTTTGCTCCTGGTAAACATTTATGTAGTGTCTACAGTGTGCCAGAAGTTAATATACTCATTTGTCCACAATACTTGGAACTTATGTTAGGTAGATGGGACTGAGAGGAAGCGAGGAGGGTTGTGGGCTAGCAAAGGAAACGTGGGGATGTCTGGGAGAGTGGCAGTGAAAAATGAGGTGGTGAGGACTGTGTTGAAAAGCAAGACACTTCTATTGACAGGTAACCTACTTTAAAAATGCTCATTTTAGCTATTGAGTAACCCTGAACCAGTTGGCACCTAATTCTCTATAATTCAAATAACATTTTCTTAATGAAAGCCTCAGCAGAAGGTTGTATTTTTGCTAAATTAATCAGAAAAGACTTTAGACTGGTAGATCTCAGTGTTTGTTACACTTTTCAAGTTTTACACCATTCCAGAAGCATATCACAGGGTTGGACCGCAAGTATTTTCCTGATCTCTAAGAAAGGTAAAAAAACAACAACCCAACAACTGTCATCCAATCAGTCTAATTGATGTTAAAATTCAAGCTAAGTTCTTTCTTTTACAAGCAGGAGTTTTGGGCAGCAGCAAGTTAGGTTTAGTGTGGGATTTTCAACATTGAACTCTTCTTAGATATTATTTATATATTCCCGAAGGGCCATTTTTATGTAGCCTTTCTTAATTTTTGAAGGCCACTTTTTACTTCAGAAGCAGACAAACGATATGTTAAATTCCTCTCCTAATTTAGGTCAGAGATTGCTGTGTCTAGTTAAGTCCCACAGGGTAGTCTGAAGATGCAGCCACCTTGCCAAAGGTGATTGAGTTCCATATTGGAAAAAAGATAGGTTATGAATGTAAAATAAAAATTTGCTACTTTGTTATAAAGTGTTCTCACTGAATTAATGGGTACAGCTATTTCGCTCGTGATTGACCCAAAGGAAGTGTTGATCTAAAAGATGACTGATAAAGTCAGCAAAAAGATGAACTTTGGCTAGCCAATAGATGGAGAAATAAATGGGTGGGAACATTTTTCAAATGAAGATGCTTCATGAAAAGCTTGTTAATGATGTTTCCTGAGTAGAATCAGCAGTAGAACAGCACTTATGAGAATGCAGAGAGTGAAAACTGTTGGCACAACAATCTCAGTCACCATTTCCAAATGAGTTGTCAAAGGCTCTGAAATTTGAGAAAAGAGTGGGGGCTAGATAAGTACAGCTGTGCATTCTCATCAAAAGCTACTTTTGAGCAGCATTGCTGTCATTCTGCACTAAGTTGGAATTATGAACAAGTGTCAACAACTCCCATAAGAACTTTGAAACACAAGGAAGCCCCATTCTAGATTCCTGTCTTTTCCCACCTTTAACAGAATCTACAAGCATGTGAATGCTCAGATGATAACAAAAATGGGTTGTGCCCATTACTGTGAATTAGTCTGAGTATATTAGCAACAGTATTCTGCTGATACTCTTAATTTTTAAAGAAAGGGAAAGAAAGAGTTGTCAATCTTTGGAGCAGCTTCACCATTTGCCATTCTGGTGCACACATAGCAGAGCATCCTCTCCTCCATCACTACTAACTATGCTCAGACGGTGCATGCTCAGTGCTGGGAGGCAGCTTCCATAGTGCTGTGTCTCTAGCGAGAAAAAATGTTACACTAAGATGGCTGCACCCATGACTTTTTCTGTACTAGCCCTTAAAGGTAAAAGTGCACAACCACAATCATTCTACATCCTATTTCCCTACTTGACTTAAGAGACATAAGACTCTTAAACATATGTAATAATTTCTGAAGTGAGCAAAGTTCTAAAAGCAAATCTGAAACTTAAGTGTATTGATCTATGTTACTGCTACAACTCAGTCTTTGGTCTGGAAGAATCATCATTGGGCAGTTCAAACGAGTTACCTGCACTAAGGAGTTGGTTCATGGCTGAGCAGACTTCAGCGGCCTTCTGGTGCCAGTTCTCCACCTGCCAAATCAAATTGCTGTTAGCTATAAAGTAATAGAACTGGAAAGGAGCATCAATGTGCTATAAAAAAACACCTGCTAGGTGAGGAACTAGCTACTTTGCTTGAAGGAAACCAGTGTTCGAAACTCCCATTGTTCTAGGCTCATTTTGTGACTGAGAATTTCAATAGTGCAAGCAATTTCTGAGCATGGGGCACAGTACCACACTTAAGATTCCAGATTAAAACTGCCACTGCTGGTGCTGAGGGTGTGGGAGGAGAAATTCCTCCCTGCTCAACTTCCAAGAAATCACCACAGCATTAGGCAAACTAAAAGGTTATGCCTCTCAGCCGGCCTTATGGAAAGGCACCGTTTTGAGGGACCCTTATAAGAATATTAGGGGGGCAGGCAGGGGACGTAAGGCTTCGTTTTTTGCAGTCTTCAGATGAGGACTAGACCATGTGAAAAATGAGTATAAGGTTTTAGCTGCAGTTCATTTTCAGCTTTGTATTCTTGTTATAAAAATGTGTTCCTGGACATTCCATTGCTACATCCATAACCTAGGTTTAAGGTGCCATTTAGCGCCTAGCTTTCATATCTCAGTTTCTAACACTGAAGGAAACCATGAGTGCAGAGAATAACCAGCATGGATGGAGCTCTACAAAGGTTTTGGACTACAACTTCCACCATGCTCATCCTGCATGGAATGTCAGGAAATGTAGTCCAAAAGTCTGGAGTGTACAACATTGGCTCTCCCTGCTGTGATGTGTGAAAAGGCAATACTCAAGGCTTCTCTCCATTGTGATACAGGGAAACGTTCTTAGTCTGCCCAAGTGAGGGATGGGGAACTGTTGGCCCTCTGGGTGTTTGCTGGGACTCCAGCTCTTACATACGACAATTGGCCATGCTGGCTGGGGCTGATGGGAGTCCCAACAAAAAACCCAAGTTAAGCAGATGAAGTTCCCTACATCACACTGGAGAGCAGCCTTGAGACTTCGTTCTTTTTGGAACATAAAAGGTTTTTTGTTTGATCCAGCAGCGCTCTTATGCTCTTTCCTTAGAAGGAAACATGGTTGCCAAACTCCAAGCCAAGTGATGCTTGTTTGATGCTTCAGATCTGATCAATTTTGCCTTTCCCCATGAAGCAAAAATTAGCAGAAAGTGGCCTTACCTCCCTTGGGTTAGGAAATCCATTTGCTTCAACTATTGCCTTATAATAGTGAACTGAAGCTTTTGGGTACCGAGGTTTGTTCTGATATTGAAAGTCAACATAGTAGAGTCCAAATCTCTCAGAATAACCTTGTTCCCATTCGAATTTATCCAGTAGAGACCAGACAGTGTAACCCTGTATGTTAACACCATCCTTAGTAGCTGAAAGAAAGGATCATATGGTTTTGTTAAGTGTGAGACTTTATACCTGTTCTTGATTTGCTTTACGTGATTATTTGACTTAAACTTCACCTTTTAGCATCTCATTAATATACCCCTTAAGATAATTGATTCTCCATTCATCACACAGCTGAGCATACAGTAGCTTTTCTGTAATGCCATTCTCAGTCACATAAATGAGTGGGTTTCCATATTGTGCCTATAAACAAAAAGAGAAAGTCTTCATTGATATGTGTATCAAAGGCAGAGCTGTACTTGTTCCAAGAGCCATGGGTGAAATTAGAGCTGGGTTCCTAAGGCAACAAAAAGGCAACAAAAACCAACACCCAACGTACATATTTTAAGGGTAGCTGGAGTGATCCAAGATAATTCAAATATTTATGGTTATAGAATGCAGTGCTAGTATGTAAAAAGGCTGGAAACGATTTGATTGCAAGTTCTCCGTACCTGCGCATGTGCAAGAAATTTTTAAATGGCTAAAATTTTTGAAAGTGTCCAACATTCTCTCTTGATTTAATAAATACAAGATTAATACTTTTTAAAAAAGCTGTGTCACTCCATCCATCTTAAAGCCAAATCTTTAGAATTTAGCCAAAGGCCATCAGTTGCAGGGAGTGGGAATTGCTCAGAGCACAATGAAAAAAACAACACACCTGACCTGCCGTACTACAACAGTACTAATTAACAGTAGCATATTACAAAAGCAGTGAAATGCTACCACTTGGAATTAGCACCCTCCTGTTACCTGTTATCATTCAGAATCATGCTGGGAGCCAATGTCAATCCTACATACTGCAACAGCTTATTGGAAATCTTTAAGGATTCCTTCCATATTGGATTGCTATGGGTAGGTATGCACAATTGCTTTTCTGTCTGAACTCTTCTGTCAATCCCTTGGTAGTTCCTCCACCCTCAGAGGCTCAGGGGGTGGCAGTCTGGAAGAGGACATTCTCTGTGGCAGCTGGTAAGCTGTGGGACTCCCTACCCGCAGAAGTGTGTCTGGCACCTTCATTATATAGCTTCTGGAGCAGTGTTTCTCAACCTGTGGGTCCCCAGATGTTGGACTACAGCTCCCATCATTCCTAGCCAGCATGACCAGTGGTCAGGGATGATGGTTGAGAACCGCTGTCTGGAGGATGATGAGAAACCCCTCTTTACCTTGGCTTTTGACACTTGGGGTAATAATAATAATAACAATAGTAATAATTTGGGTGGCTTACAGCACATGAAAAAATTGTGAAACATTAGTCATTAAAAAATTTCCTGATACATGGTTGCCTTCAGATGTCTTCTAAAAGTCAGATACAGTGGTACCTCGGGTTACAGACACTTCAGGTTACAGACTCTGCTAACCCAGAAATAGTACCTCGGGTTAAGAACTTTACTTCAGGATGAGAAGAGAAATCACATAGCGGCAGTGGGAGGCCCCATTAGCTAAAGTGGTACCTCAGGTTAAGAACAGTTTCAGGTTAAGAACGGACCTCCAGAACGAATTAAGTTCTTAACCCGAGGTACCACTGTAGTTGTTTATTTCTTTGACCTCTGATGGGAGAGCATGTTTTTGGAACCTGTCTTATCCTTAGGGTTGTACGTTTCTTTTGTTTTTAATGCTGTAAGTTATCTGGGACCTCAGGGTTGAATGGTTGGTAATAATTAAATTTATTATTATTATTATTATTACTACTACTACTACCACCATCAATTTATTAATAAGCAAGTAACAAATGCATTTGCAAAGAAAGGGGGAAAATAATTGCAACAGTAAACTCCAAGATGCTTTTATATAACCATGTACAGTACTTTTATTTTTCGTTTATATAACTTACAATTCACTGGGATGGGTCAATAAAAAAATATATTTTTAAATGTTAGTTGTCATTCCCCAACCCAACCCACATTATCAAAGTATCCTCCTTCAAACCTGAGGCAGATCCCAGCAGTAGAGTATTACAAAGGGAACAATCCTGTTTTCCAAGAGTGCATTGATGGTATCATTGTAGAAGTGTATGCCTTTCTCATTCACTTGAGCTGTGAACAGGTGGGATGGGGTGGGGGAGAATAAGAGAGGATCTCAATATTAAGATGTAATTCAGGGGGAAATACATAAACTGACCCTGATATATGGGGCAGAAGAACTTTTTTGGCCCACATAAGTGTTTGCAGTCACCCAATGGAATGTGTTAAATTGCTTTCAAAACAAAACAAAACAAAAACTTACATGTTCTATCACAAACTACAGGGTACCTTGGCTTACATACGCTTCAGGTTACAGACGCTTCAGGTTACAGACTCCGCTAACCCAGAAATAGTACCTCGGGTTAAGAACTTTGCTTCAGGATGAGAACAGAAATCGCGTGGCAGAAATGGGGCAGCAGGAGGCCTCATTAGCTAAAGTGGTGTCTCAGGTTAAGAACAGTTTCAGGTTAAGAACGGACCTCCGGAACGAATTAAGTACTTAACCCGAGGTACCACTGTATTCCTGAAACTTCTTTCAGTTTCAAGAGTGGTTTATCATGCAGCAAAAACAAAAACTGAAAGCTCCCTCTTGGTTTAGTACGATACATGTATGGAGAAGGGGGATCACCACCAAATTCCACACCATCAGTTAGTTGCCATATTGTAGGAAAATATTGATGTGTTACCCCAAAACATTAGGCTTACATCTAATCCCTGTGGGCAAAATACGAGGCCAGGAAATTGAGAACAAGTAGTGATTAACCTTCAGTTCTTTCAATAGCTGAATGTCATCCTACAAGCAGAGGGGAAAAGAGGGTGAAATAAATTAGTTTTGCTCACGTCTTTAAAAACATCCTACAGGTCATGCTACAAATTGGAGATTTGCAAGGCTGAGTTACCATAGGTTAGTGATCCATCCAACAGCATCCTGCTTACTGAATTCAGTCCTGAAAATTTGGAGGGTTGGGGAGGAATCTTACTTTAACGGTATAGTAGTAGCCTTTGCATGACGAATCTGCTATGTGGTTCATAAAGACCTTCCCTGCTTGATGCCCAAAAGAGTCCCAGATACTTGGGCCTTTTCCATCCTTGTCCCAGGCGCCTTCGGTTTGACCGGCAGAACTGCCAACGCCCAGAGGAACCCTGAAGATATCGACAAATGAGCACAGCAAAAAACAACTCAGCAAACAGGAGTCCCACCAAACCATTTCATTTCTATTTATAGTACATTTCCTCCATGGTGTACATGACTTCCCCCAAAGAATTCTGGGAACTGTAGTTTGGTAAGGGTTCTGGGAATTGTAGCTCTGTGAGGGCTACAGTAAACGACAGTTCCCAGGATTCTTTGGGGGAAGTCACGTGCTTTAAATGGATGGCACGTATGCAGCGTTGCAGAAACCACAAATAGATAGTGAACTGCTGTTTATATTGACACCCAGGGAACTGCTCTCTGTCTATGCAGCATATTGTAGTTGCTCAATAATTCCCTTATGTGCACTGGCATGTTTGTGCCCAATTCTTTAACCTGGCCTAGGTTATTACAGTTTCTGGTGTGCTCTGCAGAAGGGAGAGGAGAGAGAAAGGAAAAAGGTATTTGAGAAAGAGATTTTTTAAAGAAGAGCTTTAGGTGTTTATGTCAGAGTATTGTCAAGCTTGCATTTATGAGGGTTGGCACGTTAAACATTTTTGGCACTGGATTTTGGCAACATTGGTTCATTTGTTGTTATCTCCAGCACCGAACTAAATCTACCTGTTTGGAAACAAGTCCCAAAACGAACAGCCACATTAGCCACATATCCCAGCCCACCCAATTTTTTTCTTCTTCCAAAAAAGGCACTAAATTTTAGATTACAGTAGCGACAGCCCTGAAGTAAATGTATATCTTCGGAAACAGTACCCAGATTGGCAGTCCTGCCACTCTCTTGTACCAAAAACCATGCAGTCTTGTGGCACCTTGAAGACTAAGAAATCTATGAAATTGTGTCATACATGTGTGTGTGTGTGTGTGTGTGTGTGTGTAGCGATGGTGTAAGCTTTCTAATGAAGCAGATTATGGTCCATGGTCACTGAATAGATGATAGATAGATGATAGATAGATGATGATAGATGATAGATAGATAGATAGATAGATAGATAGATAGATAGATAGATAGATTGCATTTATAGCCCACCTCTTCTCCAAGGAGATCAAGTGATTCACCCTGAGTTGCTTGTAGGGTGCTTACACATCTTCCCATTAGTCATTTGTTCATCTCCACTTTTCAGTGCGTTTCCCTGTCACTTTCTTAACCATAAAATGCCCGTTTCTTTTTCTTTTTTTAAAAGTGGGGATGACAGAGCACTTCCATTTACAGTGGTACCTCAGGTTACAGACGTTTCAGGTTACACACTCTGCTAACCCAGAAATATTACCTCAGGTTAAGAACTTTGCTTCAGGATGAGAACAGAAATCATGCAGCGGCGGTGCAGCGGCAGCGGGAGGCCCCATTAGCTAAAGTGGTGCTTCAGGTTAAAAACAGATCTCTAGAACAAATTAAGTTCTTAACCTGAGGTACCACTGTACTTTATCACACAAACCTGGGCAGGGCCAGCCAAAGACATTTTCACACCCGAGGCAAACCACAAAATGGCTTTCCCCTTACCCTGTGCATGTCAGAAAAGAATGGGTGTGTGAAGAATGGGTGTGTGAAGATCTACATCAGGAAAAAGAGTGGGAGGAGACGACCAGCAGCTTCTATGGGCTGAGAGGCTGCTCTAGAGAATTGCTTGGGGAAGGGAGCTGCCAAGGAGTTGGCAGATCCGGCCTCCAAGAAGCCCACTGCAGTCAACACTGCCATCGCGGCAGCAGTAGAGAAGAGAAGAAGAGTTTGGATTTGATATCCCGCCTTTCACTCCCCTTCAGGAGTCTCAAAGCGGCTAACATTCTCCTTTCCCTTCCTCCCCCACAACAAACACTCTGTGAGGTGAGTGGGGCTGAGAGACTTCAGAGAAGTGTGACTGGCCCAAGGTCACCCAGCAGCTGCATGTGGAGGAGCGGAGACGCGAACCCGGTTCCCCAGATTACGAGTTTACCGCTCTTAACCACTACACCACACTGGCTCTTACCGGGCGATGCATTCCCTGGAGGCCAGATCTGCCCCTGAGGACACTGCCGCCCAAGCCGGTCACCTCCTCTTGCCTTATGGATGGGCCAGCTCTGTTCCTGGGATGTGTTTAAATCCCTGCCACAGAATACTGACAGCCTGGAGGTGCCCTAATAAATTTGTTAGTCTTCAAGGTGCCACAAGACACCAAAAAAGCAGGCAATCCTGGGTCGACAGATAAATTCGCAATCTCACCACCCCTGAGCAAAAAAAGAGAAGAAAACCAGCCATAGATGGAATATGCCTTTTGGGAAAACTCCATAATGAAAGGAAGATGGGCTCTGCTTTGTCCATGAGAAGTCCTCTGCAGGCTTTAGACCCTGTGGTAGCCCAAGCAGAAAGGCTGCTCCCAAAACACACATCTGCACTGCTCCTTGTACCAGCATTGCAATGAAAAGGCTGTCCCAAGGGTCCATCTGATGGAACAAAAACACCTCTCATCAACATTTCAGGGATATTCCAAACAAATCTAGATGTTGCCCTTCCTTCAGCTAACCTGTTTGGAACTAAGGCTTGCCTTGCAAGATCAGAAGAAGCCCCATCTTCTCCATTCGGCCGCTGCCAGTGGCCAGCAGGATGCTTCCATGGAACCTTAGCAGCATCTGGTGAGCAGAGAGAGACTGCTGCTGAATAGAGAGGCTCCATTTTGTTACTGCAATGAACAACAGCTCTCATCCAGGACTGATCTTTTACTCTCCTCCCCCAACAGGGGTGTACCTTCTTATTGATTCTTCCAGATTCTTATCCAAAAAGAAACCAATGAAGGTTTAGGTAGGGCAAGCCTTGCTAATCTGGTGTCCTCCAGTCATTTTGGAACACAACACCTGTCAGCTTCAGGAAGCACTGATGGGTATTGTGGTCCAAGCCTTCTGGAGGCCACCGGGTTAGTAAAGTCTGATAGAAGAGGTTGTTTGCTGCTGCCCTTTAACAACAGCTTGACACACAGCTCACGTCCTATTGCTCTATCACCAGGGCCCAGGAAAAAGTCACTTGCTTCCCTTTACCCTATTCCTATTAAAGACAGGAGAGCAGGCCCAAACTGCAATTAGAAAACCTGTGTGAATAAATTACTTTAGCAACGATCAGCGCTAAGATGTGTGAGAGTCAGTCTGAAAATTCTGATTTATAATTACACACTCTTGTACTCTCTTGATCTGGAGGCATATTTATAAATAACCTTGCCTTTTTTTTTTAGTAAGTTACCTGCTAATTAAAATAGCCGCTGCCCCCCTCACTCAATTACTGTTCTCTTTGCTTGCTCTTACCTGCTAGTTTTCCTTGCGTGGTGCTCTGATGGGGGGAGACTTTCACATCGCAGCTGGAAAACTACCAGAGCACGAACAACAAATTCACCTTTACATTACTTTACAGATTGCCTCCTACATATGGTAGAAACTTCTAGGTAGAGCACCTCCCCATCTATGTTCTATTGGTTAAAACAAGAACGACAACAACAAAAAACACCCTACAACAATACAGAACAATCCTTCTATTTTGTCTGCAGCCATTGGTGCAGCAAAGGATTTAGCTTAACTATACAAATAGTTTCCCCTTCCCCTCCTTTTTTTTTCTTTTTCGCAAAGGACTTGGTAAGCACAGCTTCATAATGAAGGACGATCCCCATCACCATCCGTGGGAATTTTTAGTGTGGAATCTTCCTTGAACCAAATGGGACTTGGTCACTTTCATGCTCTTTTTGCCAAGGCTTTGTTCATTTCCTGGGGGGTTCTGCAAGAAACTCGTTGGACCGCAAAAAGCGGTTTTGCCAAGTGCAATGCAAAGGACATGACAAGAGCTGTCCAGCAAAAGCAGTTTTTCATCTTTCAGTTGAGCAAGAGCACCTACTGAAGAATTTTATTGACTACTAATGAGTGTTTCCAGGTGCAGGCTTAAATTGCAAATGGGTTGCTGAGATTTTGCAAAGGGAGGGGGAATACAGGCTCTGCAAAAAAAAATTATGCTTGAGAAGCTGCCTTTCCTCAATCAACACTCATCTGGAAGCACCCAATGGGGAGGGGGAATCCCATGAAAGTGATCAGAATGAGGACAGAATGAGGAGATCACATATCAAAGCAAGAAGGAATGAGGTTATCCCAAAACACAGAGTTTTCAACTTGGAGTATGACGACTGGCGAGGAAGTTTTTTAGTGAGTAGTTCACTTTTCAAATATTGGCATTCTCTCCTTAAAATTAATAGTTGCTGCTCTAATGCTTGATGACTGGCCTCCAAACAATTGAATTCAAATGGTGACATCATCTCCACTATCCACCCAGAATGCATCTCAATTTAGGCTAGGCCATCAGCATTTGATAAGACCAGAGCCAGCACCAGCTGGGTGTTGTTAGAGCTTTGGATAATTGCACCAAGTGAAGCTCTCTCACTCACTCACCCACCCAGCCACCCACCACCTTTTATAAAGGTGAAATCTATTCACAACAGAGTTTGGAGAGAGCCCTGCCTCCTGGGCCCAACGCAGTGAAGGCAGCCACACAGACAGGGCTTTGGAGTAGCCCATTCGTAGGGCACAGATAGCTTCATCTGATACACCACAGGTGAATTGCCCTTGGGTCACTTTCACAGCCATTAAAATGCCATTATAGTTCTTTTGCAAATCCCTGACTCTGATGAGCAGCCCCTTCAGGCAAAACCGTAGTGATGGAGACACTTTTGCAGCAACCAGGCACTAAAATTTGCCCGAAGACAAACCTTAGAGGTCAGATGGTTCCATGTTCCATTCCCCCCACAAGATGGCAGCATTAGAATAACACTTCCACTTGCCTTCCTCTTTTCGTTCCCCTAGTGCAAGCTCTGAGCAGCCTTTCTTAAAAGACAGGGGAAACCAAGGCCTTAAATTAGGCCAGTGTGGTCAGGCGAGATTATCTGGCGCTATTTGGTCTTGACGTTATACTTTCCTGACTGTTGAGGCTTCTTCTTCAACCCTTCCATGCTCACAAACTCCGGAAACCAAAGAGTGGCGTTAGTGGAAGCAAGGCAGGCTACAGTGAAGAATGTTCAGAGATGTTAGGAGACAAACAATTATTCATTAGGGGGTGGAGAAAGGTTAGGGGTGCAAGTCGGGCTGTGGGAGGCAGCACAGTACGAAAGTGGAGCATTAAGCAACATGTCAGCCCCAGCAGTGGAAGTCGAAGACCCCCAGTGGGTTGTCAGTTCCAATTAGCCAGAGCTGTATATTTACTCTGTAATCAAGCTATTAATTGGTTAATCACACTGAGTAATCAACTAATGCTTCCAGGGCTAGTTGGTAGCGCTCTGACATCCACGCAGCGCCTCAGGCAACAATTCGGCGACATCAGCCCAAGTTCGCTCTCTTATCTTGTGTAAACTAGACTTTAAAACATGAGCATTTATGTCACGGAGGAAGCAAACATCTGCAACTCAGCACCTTTCCCAAAGATTTGGATTTCGGTGGCTGGCTTTTATTACCTAGTGGGGGGGGTAGGTTATATAGTGTTTGGGGAGAGTTCAAAGTGCCTCACACATTTTTGCAGCAACCCTTAATAGCAGCCTTGTAAAGTAGGCCACAATTGTTCTTGTCCCAATGCGCATGGGGGGCTGAGGAAGATGAGCATGCCTTCCAACATTTTTCACTGTGCCCGCAGCTAAACTGAGCAGTATTAAATTCTCTGTGCATCAGCTGAGCGGGAGTTCAGTTGTGCTTTCTGCAGAAATTGACTGGCATGCACAGGGATTGATTGGCCCTGTTTGGCGCAGGGATTGACTATGTGAGCCAGTTCCCTATGGAGAACTGGCACATGCAGCCAAACCAAGGCAGGAATGAACTGCCTTGGGCTCAGCTGATGGGTGAGGAGAGTTCAGTCCTGCTCAGTGAAGGGATCAGCTGCACATGCACCTGAAAGCAGGACTCAATTTCTTACCCATCAGGTGGTGTGTTGGGGTTCTATCTTGCTCAGTGCAGGGCTCCATTGTGCATATCAAACCTGCCCATCAAGGTGCGCACACCTCTAACTGACAGGTGGACGTGGTTTAACAAAACTTCATGTGCCAAATCAAAACTCCTGCTGGACCAGTATTGGCTCACCAGCCACAAGTTCCTGCCACTCTCATGTCCCAAAAGAAGAGATCATTTTTCAGGCTAATGGCAGTACAGGCTCAACAAACAAGCACAGCGTCCAGAAGTCGTGATTCCAAGGTACAAGAGCTGCAGGACTGAATGGAAGCAGTGATGTCGTCCCAACCATTGCCATGCCTCACGCTCCTTATTTTGTTGGCATTTGTCTGTCTTGAAAGACAATGGAGTGCGCCTCTGGTGGTGAAGTCGAACACCAGGGTGTTAGCAGCAGTGAAGTGACCTCCCTGAGGTGAAAACCTGGGCAGTATGCATACCCTCCAACATTTCTCTGATGAAAATAGGGACATTCTACAATACCCTTCAACATTTCTCCAGTGAAAATAGGAACATCCTAAGGAAAAGTGGGACATTACGGGATCAAATCAGAAACTGGGGTGGCTTCTCTAAATCAGGGACGTCCTTGGAAAATAGGGACACTTGGAGGGTCTGAGTGTGTATGGAGGTCCTGGGCTGCCCAGATGACAAAACCACACCCTCAGCCTTGCTGATGTGGTCCAAAGGAAAGACAAGCAATACGTTTGGAACCAGCTTGGCTGCAGGAGTTGCCGGAAGGAGCACCATCCAACCATCTTAGGGTCTCCACTCCGTTTCTTCTCCCGAATATATCCTTCAAGGTTTAGGACCAGAGTTCTCCTTCTCCTAGATGGGCTACCTTGACCGTTGGACCCACAATTGGTCTCTTTGCCTCAATCTGCCAGAGCCTGTCTTCACATGCAGTGGAAGTCCGTAACTCACTGAGGGTTTGAGACCCATCAACTAGCCTCTCCTGGTTTAGCCAGCCAGTCATAGCCGTTCCTGGGATGTGGCTGCTGTCACCTGCTGACAGCTTCTAGGAGCCACAGGTGAGAGCTGAGCATTTTTTGTACACATTGCTTAGCTAGAGAACTGCATTGTTTCAAGAAAGTACGAATTTGGTAGTTTTGCCTTTAAATGTGAATTGAATCAAATACATCTCCCCTCTCTACTGAATTATATTTTACCCTGGGGGGGGGGTCAGTGTTTTCCACTGCACCTGTGGGGGCAGCACACTAGCCTAGGGAGTGCTGGCACACACCGCTCTGTTTCCCAACACCTTGCTGCCATGCCCTTCTCCCTAGCATCTTTCTCACTCTGCCTAATGGTAGGGCCGGCTCTATTGCTATGCATCGCTTTGATCCATAAAAGATTGATGCATATCACAGAAGGAAGCGGTTGCTGAATCACTAGGAGCATCTCTGCCATGTAGCTCTCATGGAATGTTAGGACTGCATTGCAGAGGGCTGTGAATAATTTCCCTATCCAAGAGGAGCGCTCGCTCCACAAATCTTTCTCCAGCACTGAAGAAGCCCTGTTCCAAATAGGAAAAACACACTTAGCCAGAGGTCCTTGTGTGTGCTGTGTGTGTGTGAGTTAGCAGTGGAAGGTGCTCGATTGGCTGTGCCTTGCCTTGCTTTTCGATACAATATCCTGCAGCGTGAAATGAATGGCTGTATTTAGAGGTATCTGGAAGTGATGACTGATACTTGGAGACATTAAAAAGCTTTTTATTTTCCACATGAACTCTCCAACCTGGCATAGCCACTACGGTGGAATATTTTTGGAGCTGAGGTCATCTGATTATTGTTTCCTGTGTCGTGGGGTGAATTCATTATTATTATTATTATTATTATTATTTTAAAAAAAGAATACTTAAAATTTCAAATATATTCTTAAGTTTCTTAAGGGCTCGCATGTGTGTGTGTGTGTGTGTGTGTGTGTTTTTTCTCCAACTAACTTTGTTGGCATAGTTTGAAGAAAAGAACTTTGTCTCCTGTGGGATTATTACTTAGCTGTAATCATAAAACAAAAAAACACACACAAAAATCGGATTTGTGCTCATTCCAGCTAAATTTGTAACCCTTTAATGCTCCGCCAGTTTGCTTGCTAGCCAGCGAAGCAACATTTAAATTTTGTATTTAAATTTATTAAAAGCTAGGAATTAAGAACATTTACTTGATTCAATTGTTATCGTTACAGCCAGCAGCTAATTAAAACATGTTCTTTCCTCATTTGGCTGGGTTTCTTGGAAGGAAGGAAGGAAGGATCAGCTCAGGTCGTCTAGTTCCAAAGGTTTGTGAAGTCAACAGGATTCCTGCGCTGTTACCTACTGAGTTTCAGTAGCTTTACTTTGTACCCCTTTACATAGCTCCTGTGACTACCTCTGAGACTGATGAAGTGATGAGATTTCTGTTAGAGGTCCATTGTGTTTTCCTCACCCAGTATATTTCTTAGACTTCCCTGGAAGGAGGAATGACCCTGGTTGTTGTGGGGTGCTGGTGTTCAGAGTTGCTGGGCTCCTGACCCGGCCCCCCTGCAGCATGGGTTCTGCTGCCAGTTTCTCTGTCAGCCCAAATAGGGACTTCATGCACCTTACAACAGTGCAGTTCAAAGTTGCTCTGTAGCCATTATCCATTTTATTCATATTAAATATTTTTATTGGATTCTCTAGTTTTACAAAGCTAAAAATGAAAACAATAAGACATAATAACATTCTTCATTTTATGATCAAGGCTGATAATCAAAGCTTTTCATTACTTTGCATTCTCATGTTCTCCAATGGACTTGCCCATCATCTTTTCTCCTTCCCTGTTATTGGGCAATTTGGTACATATACCATTTGGGATACTTGGTTGCATCATTGCTAAGACATCTTTACATTTTTACACAGCCAGGCTTAGGGTACCTCCAGTTACCCTACTCTGATTTATCGGAAGATTATGCTGTTCTGTTGCATGGGTTTTGATGTTTTACCACGTTTTTATCTGGTGCAGTTTTGTACTGTTAATTTTGTTGATTTGACACCGCACCTTGCTTGTAAACCATTGTGCAAACTTTCCTATGAAAAATGGTATAGAAATACTTTCAATAAATAAGACAAAGGTTTAATAGCAGGTACCATCTGTTTCTTCTGCGGGCTGGATTCGTTCCAACCCAGCAGAGTTTCCTGTTCCATCTTCCATAGGTTTCCCCTTATTCAAAGGCCAAGAGTTTGTGCAGAAGACAGAAGAGATTCCAACTGGAACTGACAAATATTCATTTAGGTTATGGCATAAACAGACCATCAGATACCCAGATTGTTCCTTTTATCGGCGTGTAGCATCAGCACTTGTTTAGGTTCCCTTGGGAAGTCTGCCTTTCAAGTCGATATTAATTATGTACTGTTAGACAGTAGCTACCTTGAATGAAAAGGAACAGCTTTATTTAACGCGTGACTTTGCAGGCACTCGCTCCGCTAACCCGGCCATGTTTCGGCTAAAGCCTTTCTCTGGGTGTTGGAGAGTAAACTGCCTTTAGTTCCTGGCTGCAAAGTTTTTTTGGCTTCTATTAACAATACAGTGGTACCTCGGGATAAGTACTTAATTTGTTCCGGAGGTCCGTAATTAACCTGAAACTGTTCTTAACCTTGAAGCACCACTTTAGCTAATGGGGCCTCCTGCTGCTGCCGTGCCACTGGAGCACAATTTCTGTTCTTATCCTGAAGCAAAGTTCTTAACCTGAAGCACTATTTCTGGCTTAGTGGAGTGTGTAACCTGAAGCATATGTAACCTGAAGCGTATGTAACCCGAGGTACCACTGTATTATAGGAAGAAAAGACCATATGAGGAGGCAACTGGATCAGGCCAATGGCTCATCTAGTCCAGCACCGTCTTTTCACAATGGCCGACCACATGCCTGTGGAAAACCAGCAAGCAGGCTTTGAGCACAAGAGCTCTCTCCCCTCCTGTAGCTTCCAGAAGCTGGTATTCAGGAGCACTGCTGCCTCTAACTGTGACCATTGTGGCTGGTAGCCATCGACGGCCCTCTTCTTCATTAAATTTTCCAGTCCACTTTTAAGGCCATCTAGGTTGGTGGCCATCACTGCCTCCTGTGGAAATGAGTTCCACAGTTCAATTACACAGTTCAATGAAGAAGTACTTCCTTTTGCCTGTCCTGAAACTTCCAACATTCAGCTTCATTGGATGTCCATGAGTTCTAGGGTTATGAGGGTATTAGGTAGTGGGTTGACAAAGCAGATGACACAGAGATTTCTCCAAGTGGTTCTTTATAGTAAGCTGGAACTGAACTGAACTGAACTGAACAGCTCAGCCAGCCTGCTTTTATAGGCAGCCGGCTGAAATATACTCAGAGTCGAGAGTGGATTTCATGCTCTTTATTCAGCTCATAGTGGTGAGGAGGAATGGAAGTTCCCCCAGAATGGCTGCTTTATATACATTATTTACACAATGGGCCCCACGTGACTGGCTAATTCCGGGATTCACCTGTAGGCCAATCAGGTTGCGGATTCACTTCCACCTGGAGCTGGATTGGGTGGCTCTTGTGGACCAATCAGACTGCTGCATTCTGGATCCTATTGTTCTAGGACCAATCAGACTGCTGCATTCTGAATCCTATTGTTCTAGGACCAATCAGACTGCTGCATTTTGGATCCTATTCAACTCAGTACATAACACCGGCTGTCAACACTGTAACAACAACATCCCAGGGTTTCCTGCCTAATTTAACTGATGTGGACCTGAGTGAAAACTATATACACAATACCCCTGATGGCCAGGGTGAGAACTTAAATACATAACAGAGAGAGAGAGAGAGAATAAAAAAATTTCATTTGTCCACTTTTAAGTCCTGTTAGTTTCCGATGAAGAGAGCAAAGTGTGTGTTCAATTCACCTTGATGGGACTGAATGAAGGACACTGAGATACTGTCCCAGGTGCCGTGTCAAGAGGGCTGGCCCAGGACATTTTGTTACCTGAGAGAAATCAGGAGGTGGAGCCTTTCAGGGAGGTCAGTTTTGGGGGGGAATCTGCACACGGGGTGAAGATAATCACCCTACAAAGCTGTGGAGTAGAATGGAAGAGAAATGTTGAACCAAGTTGCTTTGGTTCACCGCTGTAGTAGTCCTGAATGCCTGTCTTGAGGGCAGAAATGCTTTTCTGTCTGGAATGTGAGAGGCAGATAAGGCCATTGTCAAGTCAAGACCATGCATCTGTGTGAAGAAGACACAGGATTTGTTATTCCATGTGTGGCCGCTAGCAGTGTTCTTCGTACCCCCATACAGTTTGGAATTACACAGTTTCTACTGGTGTTCAATGTTTAAAAATACAAAACTGAATTTTGGTGAGAAAAATGTGGGGTGAGAAAAAAGGACAAATCAGAATGTAGGAAATTTGGAGTGTCAAAAAAAGACTGCTCTCAGTGCTAGAACTCACATGTGCTTTGCATTTTTTAAAAAATGTTTAGCTCCAAGTTTTGCTAACAGATTAATGCTTGTTTTGGGGGCTTTTTGAATGTGACATGCCTTTTTGTCTTCCCCTTGAGAGAATATGCTTTGAGCATGTCTCTCCTTCAGCTTTTTCGGGTCTGGATATTTGGTTGTTCATGAACCGTTTTGAATTGATTCAGTTTTGAAATTTTATTTATTTTTTAACCCTAAAATCATTTTTCATTTTTTCATTTTACTTTCTGTTTATTCCCTTCTGAGGTTCAGACATCCAGTTTTAAACATTTCTCCTTATTTTTAAACTGAACTTATTTTCCTCTCGGATCCTTCTGGATCCTTTACAATGGATCCTGGATGATTCATTCCCAACTTTCCCTTTGAGCCCACAGAAGCCAGTTCCTCAGATCCCTGCTTGGATTGGCAGTTATAATCCACTCCCACTCCTGATCTTTGTTAAATTGCTATAAGGCTGGAATTTAGTAAGCTTTCAACTAGTTTGGACTGGTGGAATTTTTGGAGGATGCAATTTAGGGCTTAGGAATATGCATGCTTTATTGGCAACTGTTGGGTTACTTACTTACTTAAGGGTTAATTATTTTTATTCGCCAATCTGATCTCATTTTCCATTTATAATATGCGCTCTTACATTTCATTCATGCATTTTTTAATGTTTTTTTTTAGTAATGGAAGAGATTATATATTTTCACCATTTCTTTGTTTCAATTTAAACAAATCTTTCCACTTTGTTTTACTTCTGATGCGACTCTGGTCTGTTTCCACTTGCCAACAGTAGCTCCATGGAGCAAAATTTAAGGACCTACTTACAGTGCTCCTTACCAAGTCTACACACAGAAGCTGCCTGGGCCAGCAGTTGAATCTAATGCTTGTGATATGGTAACACCCTCCAAAACACTGGAGGCAGCAGGCTGAATTGGGGGGGCGGGGCGTAGGAGAGGCCATCTGGCATCAGAAGGCAATTACCGGGGGCTCAGGAGGAAGAGTCAGGGGCTGCCCCTGAGCATCTGCCACCTGAGGCAGTTGCTTCACTCTGCTTAATGATAGGTCCGGCCTTGAATGTTAGTGGGAAAAGAAGGCAGTTAGTTAAAAGTCCTCACTTTCCCAGGAGTTGGAGCAATACTAATTGTAGAGCAGGGGTGAGGGACTTCATTATCCAGCTTCATTATTTATAACATGGGTAGGCAAACTAAGGCCCGGGGGCCGGATCCAGCCCAGTCGCCTCCTAAATCCAGCCCGCGGACGTTCCGGGAATCAGCGTGTTTTTACATGGGTAGGATGTGTCATTTTATTTAAAATGCATCTCTGGGTTCTTTGTGGGGCCTGCCTGGTGTTTTTACATGAGTAGAATGTGCGCTTTTATTTAAAATACATCTCTGGGTTATTTGTGGGGCATAGGAATTCGTTCATTATTTTTTTCCAAAATCTAGTCCAGCCCCCCACAAGGTCTGAGGGACAGTGGAGCGGCCCCCTGCTGAAAAAGTTTGCTGACCCCTGATTTATAATACAGTGGTACCTCAGGTTACAGGCGCTTCATGTTACAGACGCTTCAGGTTACAGACTCTGCTAACCCAGAAATAGTACCTCGGGTTAAGAACTTTGCTTCAGGATGAGAACAGAAATTGTGCGGCGGCAGCGGGAGGCCTCATTAGCTAAAGTGGTGCTTCAGGTTAAAAACAGTTTCAGTTTAAGAACGGACCTCCAGAACAAATTAAGTTCTTAACCCGAGGTACCACTGTAATAAATACCCTATCCTGCACCTTCTAACTAGCCTGTAGTTCTCAGGTACAGTGGAAGATGTTCTGTCCTCCGTGTTGAAGGAAGGTTCAGCTGCTCCTCAGGTTTGGGAGTGGGGATGTTATCTTGACATTTGCCTCTTTATTTTATTTATTTTATTTCGATCCTTTATATACCAATTAATCATTTGTAGTTCTAAGTGTTCCTGGCCCGGCCCTGGGGTGATGTTGGCCAATCATCATCTCCAAGCCTAGCCTACCTCTCAGGATTGTTGTTAGAATGACGTGCAGCAACATCCCAATCACCGATGCTTGGTGAAGAAATAGCTGGGTTACAAAGGTGACAAATTCACAAGCGGGCTTTCCTCATTTCCCAAAGCATCAGAGACTGCTATTCAAAAACAATCAGCCCTGGATGATTAATTGCCTGCTTTCTATGAGCAGCCAGCTTTGGCAGCGAGTGAGGTAACAGGTTGCAAAACATCAGATTAGATAAAACAGCAACTTTCTTCCCTCCCCTCCCCCCTTCCAGATGCTGCTCCAAGATTGTTATCTCGCTCGCTTCTTTTGCAATTCAGGGTACAGCTTGTCCCAACAAAATAAATATATATTTAATTTAGGGTTGCTTAATGAACGATTAACACCCCTATTTGCATGTGTAATACAAGCTGCTATCTGCTCCTAATCGGTGCGATCTCGCTGCTTTGCCTTTTCGTTTATTGCACGGCCAACGAAAAACAACTACAATTTAAGAGTTAGCAATAAAGCCAAGGTTTAAACGTGTCAATAATACATAACATGGAAATGTCTCCGAACCATCAATCATCTCTCCCTCGCTTTGAGAAGAGCCAAAGACAATGAGAGGAAGCCTTGCAGGTCCTGAGAGGTTGCACGTGGAAGGCATGCAGCAAAGCTGTCTCTACTAAGTCGACCCCATGTCTTCAGGAGGCTGAGGTTTATAGGAGTGGGGAGGTAGGAAATGACCACATTTTCTATTAGAATAGCTGTAGATGGAACAAGGGGACGCGGGTGGTGCTGTGGGTTAAACCACAGAGCCTAGGACTTGGCGATCAGAAGGTTGGTGGTTCAAATCCCCGCAATGGGGTGAGCTCCCATTGCTCAGCCCCAGCTCCTGCCAACCTACGAGTTCAAAAGCACGTCAAAGTGCAAGGAACAAAGCATTGAAATCCTTGTTTTCCCTTCATCACTTTCCCTCTTCTTTTTTTGTACTCCAAATTTGTTGAAAATAAGAACTGGATAGAAAGGATGTTATCTTGGCACCAGTTAAAGAGTTTCTGCAGTGTCATACTTTGGTTTGATATGTATTTTGTTGTAATGTTCATGAGGTAATAGGTAGATTAACAATAATTATTTCAAAGCATTAATTTTAACATGCAATAGCAAGCTATCACTCAGCTTTGGAACACATTTTTGAAAGAAAAGCCTGACTAGCTTTTCAGATACGTTTGAAGGACTTTTTGAAGAAATGCCTGAAGTAACTGATATTATAGTTTGAAGTCTTGTTTATACTATTTTACTCCAAGAAGACCCATTTATCCTAAATAGAACCCAATAAGGCAGACGTGTATGTACAAAATATGTTTTAAAAATGTGATTCTATTGAGATTCCAAGATGAAATTTTGCAGATAGCTCTTAGAAATATTAAATAATCAATACATTTTTTAAAAATCACTTTTTAAATTTTGTAACTTAAATTTTAAAATTTGGCATATAATATTAAAGCCCATGAAGTTCAGAAGAAATTGGTGTCTTTAGTTTTGACGTATCTCAATTCTGGGCTGAGCTTTTAAGGTATTTATTTACTCTGGCGAGGAGAAAATTGTCAAATTTTTAAAAATTTCAAATCCTCATAACTCACAAACAGGATGAGATAAAAAATTCAGATTTAAACATAGTTTTGATCATTCAACAAGTGCACAAAATATTAAGAAAATTGAATGACATGGGGTAAAAAAAGTTGGATCACTTGATATGGAATGACCCAGTTATTGTTGTTGATTTCTCTTAGTGATACTTTTATTGTTTTATCTTTTTTGTAAACTGCTTAGATTTTTTGTGTGTGTTATACAATCAAGCAGCACACAAATTTTCTGAAATAAAAAAAATAAATGAAAGCACCACAACTTGTTTGCATGCAAGGTTGCCCTGATAACCTTTACGCTGCCTTCTTGATGTTTGGTTTAGATGCATTCTTTGGTTTAGACCAGCTAAACCAAACTGAACTTCCAGAAACATGTGCAGTGATCTTCAGTAGTGTTTGAATGCAGTGTCAAAAGTGGGAGGTTTTTGCTGACTGTCTCTCACTCAGCCCACATTGTTAATCAGGAAGAAAAAAGCCACACCAAACCCTCATGAGATCTATGTCGATAAAATCCAGTCTACCCCAGAACCGCTTTTTTATTTGTGTGGATTTCTGGTACGGATGTTAACAGATCCCGGCTACTTAAATTGGTTGCTAGGCGACCGGCTGAGAACATGAGGGTTAATGACTGTAAGGCCCAAAGCCGTCTGTTCAGTCGTGCGGACCCTGAACGGAACGGACATGAAGACCGGGCCTGTCAGGAACATGGGCCACCTGTGCTGCCGGGTTATTAGAACATTTCGTGTCAAAAGCGTTTGTGGCGCTTGAGCAAACAGACCCAATTAAGAGGCCCAAAAGCCTCACTCCATCCATCCATCACTAACACTCCAGATAAAATTTGACATCTTTTTTTGGGGGGTGGGGATTTCTCCTTTTACAAAACTCTAATTAACGTGAATGGCTTTTCGAGGGGGACTTTGGCGTTGCTGAAAAGGCAGAGGACTTTGGCCGGGTGAACCAGCTTGAATGCTGGGCTACTTCCTGCCTGCCTCTCTCTCTCTTTTTTTGCTCCCAACTTCCCTTTCGGGATAAATAATAAACTCCACTAGCACCTCTTCAAAAGACTCCTGTTATGTCTTTCCTTAATGTGACCTGTATAATAAATGCAGTGCTTGGAGTGAACAGATTCACTAATTCACTGAACTAATTCAAAAACAGAAAATGGACACCCACAGCACAGATATAGTCATTCATCTCGGGAAGCTGGTTGGAACAAAACTGTCTCCCAACTGTTTCTGGAAAGTGGTTGCAATCATTGAGTAATGTCCCTGAGCCTGATGAGAGATTTAAAAATCCACATTACAGTTTTGAACTCTTAATGTCTTTGGGAATCTGCACCCAGGACTTTCTCTGGGATTCTTTGGAGGGGATTCTGTTGCAATTTGATAAATGAGAATGATCTGAGAAGCAAAATGGCTTAAGAACAAGATCTAAGCAAAAAACCCTCCACCTAAGATTCTATCCCAGATGGATTTACTTGGAGGGAATCAAACATGTTTGCAGGACTGCTTGATCTTTCCTCGCTGGCGTTCCTGCCAAACTGGTTTCTGAAGTGGGCCTCCTTGAGTGTTTGAATGGGGCGGAAGAAAGTTTTCAACAGAACTACTAGATCTAAGTTTGCCTCTTGGATTGAGGTCCACACATTCCCTACACGTTCCTTTTACAAGTAAGAGAACCCTGAATTTCCTCACAGTTCACACGTATAAACAGCCCTTTCTCTCCACAATTGCAAACCTGAGAATGTAACTGCGTGGAAAATGTTAACGATTAGAGCTTATTCCACATGGCGATGACGGATGGACAAATCTGTCAACTTAAGTTTCCCATTTTTACAGTCTTAACGTTGGTTCTTCACATTTGAGCAGCAATTTGCGATTTTTAATCTTGTTTTAATATAAAATAATAAACCCTCATCAGCATTTTTGTGTGAATTTCTCCCAATATACAAATTGTTTGTATGCCGTTTTGACTACTACACAGAATCATGTGGCATTCTAGAGAACAACAGCATGTTTCCTGACCCCTTGAACAAGGCTACTAGCCCTAGCTGTTTATCCACCGTGTGCTATTTGTCTGAAAATTCACTTGTGTAGAGTGGTGGTACTGTGAAATGTTTAAAAATGTGCTTGCATAATGGCCTTCAGCTGGTAGGTGTCCATTAGAGCATCTCAGCCTAACCTAAGATGGAACACACTTATTTTATTGATTTGGTTGCAGATTTATAAACCACTTCACCACCAAAGGTTACTGATGCAGAGTGCAATACAATTAAACTAAATTTTAAAAGGTTACAAACTCAGTAAACTGAAACCAAAAAAACAATTTCTACAACTGTACAATCATTATTCCATAACATGACCCAGTCACACTTCAGGGAAATTCTTCTTGAACCAAAAAATGTGACAGTGGTGATTGTTAAATTTATTTGGTTCTTAATTTCCAAAGTGGCTTCTGAGCAATTTACAAGTATAAACCCAATTACGGGAAAAAACAACACACATAATTAAAATACACAATAAATCAAAATTCTGTTGAAACATGAAAATAAACATCCACAATTAAAATGTGCCATAAAACAAGGCCATTAAAAGAGCACAATTAAAACAGCAATTAAAACAGGCATTAAAACAGGAGGTTGGGGTCAGGAGATCAGGGGAATGCTTGCCTAAACAAGTGCATCTTTAAGAACTGGCAGAACACTAATACCAATGGCGCCTTTTGTATTTCAGCAGAGAGAGCATTCCACAACATTGGTGCTACCAGTGAAAAAGCCAGCCGATAATCACAATCATCCACTTGTTACCAGGTAGTGGAAAGGAAGAAGAAGAAGAAGCAGCAGCGTTTGGACTTGATATCCCGCTTTATCACTACCCTAAGGAGTCTCAAAGTGGCTAACAATCTCCTTTCCCTTCCTCCCCCACAACAAACACTCTGTGAGGTGAGTGAGGCTGAGAGACTTCAGAGAAGTGTGACTAGACCAAGATCACCCAGCAGCTGCATGTGGAGGAGCGGGGAATCAAACCCAGTTCACCAGATTACGAGGCCACTGCTCTTAACCACTACACCACACTGGCTCTCAGGAAGACAGTCTTTCAGGTAAAATGGCTTTAATAGCTATAAACAGTTCAGGGCTGCAATTCCTCAAGGGCCACCTCTCTCCATATGAACTGCCCCAGACCCTGCAATCATCGTTGGAGGGCTTTCTTCATGTGCCTCCTCCAAGAGAGGTCTGGAGGGTGGCAGCATGAGAACGGGTCTTTTCTGTGGTGGCTCCCTGCTTGAGGAATGCTCTCCCCGGGGAGGCTCACCTGGAGGCTTCCTTACATATTTTTAGGCACCAGGCAAAAACTTTCCTCTTCTCCCAGGCCTTGGCTAATTCAACAATCTCGGTGGCCTTTTAAACTGGGGGGAGGGCATTGTTTAGTGTTATGTGTTTTCATATTGGAAACTGCCCCATGATCCTTGGATGAAGGGCAGTATAGAAAATAACTAACTAACTAAATAACTAACTACAGTGGATGCTCAGGTTGGGAACATGATCCATGCGGGAGGCAAGTTCGCAACCCGCAGCCTGCATACGCGGGGTTGCGATTTGGTGTTTCTGTACATGTGCAAGTGCCAAAACCCGGAAGTAACCCGTTCCGGTACTTCCAGGTTAGGCGCATTGCACAACCCAAAAACGCACAACCTGAAGCATATGTAACCCGAGGTATGAGTGTATTCAATATAGATGCCAGTCTAAGTTCAATTGGTAACTAATTCCAGAGTTCTGCAGCTATAACAGTTAAATGACCACTTCCTAGTGCATCCCTTAGCACTGTCACATCTGAGGAGCACAGTTTTGGGGCAGGGTTATATGGGGTGAGATGGAACAGATGGTAGACTCTCCTTCATTGCAGGTTTTTAAAAAAGAGGTTGGATGGTCATCGCTCAGGGATTCTTTAGCTGTGATTCCTGCATTAAAGAGGGTTGGATGAGATGACTCTACGATTCCATGAGGTGGTAACCTTATGTAACCAATACGTCTGCCACCATTTGTTGCCGATTGTGAGGGAATGCAAATAATGAAAAGAAAAAAGATCTAGAAGGAATTATAAGAAGGGGGGGGGGTCTAAAATGGATGTATCTGTTTGCGAGGCAGCTGCACAATGTACTCCCAAGGTCAGCTGTATGAGGAGAAAGAAAAAGGAGTAGCAGGAGAGAAAACTATGTTCCTTTTTTTGAAGGTTGGGACTGAAGGTGGGTTCTACAAAGCAGGTGCCCCCTAGGCAGCCAGTAGCAGTGCGCTTTCAGGATCCTGCAGAAAGTCCCCAGGAGTCCAGTGATTTATATATGTTTTATCAAACCAGTAGGGGACACCATTTATCAAAGAAAAAAGAAGAGTGAGTGATAATCTGGGAGTTAGGAGTGGGAAGAGGAGAGTTAATTCAGGCCAATCAAGGAACAAAATCTGACTTCCCGGGGAATGCTCCCATACAGTCTTCTGAGTTTGCTAGATGCCCTTTGATATTTGCAAAACCAATCCTCAGAGCACCGTTAATTAAGCTGGTATAGCACATTAATTAAGGCTGTAAAACAATCCAAGAGCAACTTAGCTAGAGACCCTCCACGCCATATGTTTAAAGCACTGTTATACCACTTAACAGTCATAGCGTCCCCCAAATAATCCTCGGAGCTGTAGTTTGTTTTAAGGGTGCCAAGAGACTCCTGTTCACCTCTCAGAGCTACAATTCTCAAAGTGGTTTGATATTTGATCCCTCTTCACAGGGAACTTTGGAAATCTGCTCCCATGATAAGTAGTGATGACCATCATCTTGGATGGCTTTAAAGGAGCTTTAGAATCATGGAGGATGTTGTAACTACACTGTGGTTGGCAGATTTTTTTCAAGGAATCCAGGGACACTTGGGGGGTGGAATTTCATACTTTGTTTTAGGAAAGGGTTGCCCAGAGTTCTTGACCTTTTGGGGGGGGACCCCAAAGTTGGGCACGCACCTCGACACAAGGCAGGTGGAGAAGCCCATATACAAACACACTGCCATGGCGCCTGCGATGTTGCCTCGTCGGAAGTCCCCAGGCATAAATCCGGGAACATTAATTAAAATCCGGGGACATTCCGGGGACAGATTTTGTCCAGGGACAGATTGGTGAATCCAGGGACTGTCCCCGGGAACTGGGGACGTCTGGTAACCCTAACCTACACTGTCAGAAGCAGTATGTCTTTGAATTCCAGTTGCTGTGAATCACAAGTAGCGAAACTGTGCTCAGCCATCTGGTTGGCCACTGTGAGAACAGGATGCTGGCCTAGATGGGCCACTGGCCTGAACCAGCAGGACTATTCTTATGTTATATTTTAAGCTATACCTTTTACCAGTTCTCACTTTATCTGGTTGACCACCCGAAACTTCTATTATATTTATATTTATATTTAGGGGATGCGTGTGGCGCTGTGGTCTAAACCACAGAGCCTAGGATTTGCCAATCGGAAGGTCGGCGGTTTGAATCCCTGCGACGGGGTGAGCTCCCATTGCTCGGTCCCTGCTCCTGCCAACCTAGCAGTTAGAAAGCACGTCAAAGTGCCAGTAGATAAATAGGTACCGCCCCAGCGGGAAGGTAAATGGCGTTTCCGTGCGCTGCTCTGGTTCGCCAGAAGCGGCTAAGTCATGCTGGCCACATGACCCGGAAGCTGTACACCGGCTCCCTCGACCAATAAGCGAGATGAGCACCGCAACCCCAGAGTCGGTCACGACTGGACCTAATAGTCAGGGGTCCCTTTAACTTTACCTATATTTATATTTATATATTTATATTTACATGCTGCCCTTTCTCCAGTCCAGGACTCAAGGCGGCTTACACAGATAAAATAGAACGAGCTAAAAACATAGAAAAGACCATGATTAAAATGTAATTAAACACTAATAGAATTAAAATAATATTTAGAAGGTCCATTTAAAACATAGACAATAGCAATTAAAGCAACACAGCACCAGCCCTTTTCTCAAAAACTGTCAGTTCCCAAAGGCCTGTTGGAATAGAAATGTCATCACCTGCCGGCATAAGGCCAGCAGGCCAGCTTAACTTCTTCAGGAAGGGAGTTCCGCAGTTATGTGGCAATTGCAACCTGTTACCTATCGCACACCATCCTCTGTTCAGAGCATTCCATTCTCGTGTATAACCATCAGCCCGGCTTAGTCAATTTCACGGACTCCTGTCACCTCAGGAAATAAATAAGCATGGAGTTCAGGGAACCAATCCTGGCAGGTGTCAATTTCTGACAGCTGAGGGCTGTCCAAAATGCATACAGTAAGATCTTCTGTATGTTTGATGAGCAATTAATGCTGTCATTTATGGATGTCAGCAGTGAGTGAAGGGAACTGTATATATCCAGTTTGCCCTCCTTCTGAATTATGACTTCTCTCCTCCTTGAATCAGGACACCAAGATGACAGCTCTCCGCTCATTAATTATTTCAAAGGGGAAAAAAGTCACCCTACATGATGTGTTGTCTTTTGCAAGTTGCTATGGCACGGCAACTTGGTGATAAATACTGAGTGGCTTTAACGTCAGCAGCGGGGAGGTTTTCTTTCCACATAATGTGATGTTTCCTTACCGTGTTGCCTTCTGAGGTCAAGTTCTGGCTTCACATTTTAAAGTTTTACCTCCCCCACCCACCGCCCCACTTCTTCACAGGAAAAGGAGAACTCCCTTTTTATATCTGCTCATAGCTCTATCTGACTGCCACATAGAGATGAATCCTCTGGTTCATTTCACTGTGTTTATTCATTTCACTGTATTTCTATCCCACCGTTCCTCCAAGGAGCTTAAGGTGGCCTACAGGGTTCTCTCCCTCCTCGCTTAATTCCCAAAACAACCCTGTGAGGTAGATTAGGCTGTGAGGCAGCGATTGGCTCAAGGTTACCCAGCAACTTCATGGTCAAGGAGGGATTTGAAGGCAGGTCTTGCAGGTCCTGGTCTGACACTTTAACCATAGCTGTCAACTTTTCCCTTTTCTTGTGAGGAATCCTATTCAGAATAAGGGAATTTCCCTTAGAAAAAGGTGAAACGTTGACAGCTATGACTCTAACCACTTACACCACACTGGTTCTCGTTGTGGATAATCAACTGTTTAATTCAGGGAGATCAGTGACCTGCTTTCTCCATCTCCCAGCAACTTCACAGGAGTGCTTTTTTCCTTGATTTCCTTCAGGCAGACCAGTTCTTGTACTTCATGTGGTAGATTCCTGTGCACTGATGGGGAGGCAATTTAGTTCAATTCACAAACTGCCTAATTTTACAATGCTGAGAACAATATGTACAATACTGAAAGAAAGCTGCCCTTCAAAATTTGCGTTTCTCTGAATTCTGAGACGTGTGCAAAAATGTATGTATTAGGACAAAGCCAAAATACCACGTTCTAGTGAAAATAACATATGAACTGCATTATATTAGGGGAAACTGCTTGCAAAAAAGGGGGGACTTGATCAGGAAAGGCAGAAGCTTAAAGGCCAAATGGTAAATCAGACAGAATGTGAGGATTTAAAACACACTGAAATATACTCGGAGTCAAGTGTGAATTTTATGCTCTTTATTCAGCTCATAGTAGCAATGAATGAAACTTTCCCCAAAACTTCTAGTTATATATACATTATTTACACAATGGGCCCCGCGTGATTGGCTAATTCCGGGCTGCTCCTGTAGGCCAATCAGGTTGCGGATTCACTTCCTCCAGAAGCCTGATTGGCTGCTCCTGCAGGCCAGTCAAGTTGCTGATTCACTTCCACCTGCAGCTGGGTTGGGTGGCTCCTGCGGACCAATCAGACTGCTGCATTCTGGATCCTATTGTTCTAGGATTCAGCTCAGTACATAACACACACACACACACACACACACAAGCTGATGTGCAAATGTGATGACCTGTACTTGCTGGCTAGTACTGATGGGATTTGTAGTCCAAAAGATCTGGAGGGTGCAAAGTTGCAGGGAGAATGATCCAACCTTTTAAAACAATAGAAGGCTTCAAGTTACAAAGAAAGGAGATTCTGACTAAACCTCAAGAAGAACTTTCTGACTGCAAGAACTGTTTGACAGTGGAACGGACTCATTCGGGAGGTTATGGACTCTCCTTCTTTGGAGGTTTTTAAGCAGAGGTTGGATGGCCCTCTGTCGTGGATGCTTTAGCTGAGATTCCTGCATTGCAGGGCATTGGACTAGATGACCCTTGGGGTCCCTTCCAATGCTACAATTCTATTATTCTGACCCAAAACAAAAGGAGTGGGTTGTGAGCCACTCTTGAGTCACAGAAGGCAAACCACAAAATGCCTCTGAGCATTCTCAAAGTTGTGGGGAAATGGGGGAGAAGTGTCATTACATCCACCAAATGAAGTATATAGACTGTATCTTTCTCCAGTCCCAGCTCTTTGAAGCAAGAATGTTCTTAACGCTGGCAAAATTTACCATGCAAATGGACTGCAAAACTGTTGAAATCAGGCTGAAAAGGATATTTAGTGTCTTCCATTAATGGCCGGAAGGGAATACTCTGTTCCCTCTTCAGCTTCACACGTGCAACAGAGCACCCATAAAAATGGGAAGGAGATGTATTTGGGATAGATAAACCATGGGAGAGAAGTTTATTGCTTTGGATCAGCATGGCTCTTGCCACTAATTAAGGAAGAAATAGAGTTAGCAAGTTAAAATACACTTTGACTTTGACCTAAATAATTCCCATTCTAGAGCCAGGCTTGAGCAAAAGGCAGCTTTCCAGTTGTGTGGCAGAGATTTAGTGCGCTGCGATGGATGCTCTCCTTTGGAGAAAACACAGTCCACAGGCCATTAAGTTTCGAAATGGGGAAAAGAGGCATCTTCTTCAGGCTTTGGCACCGCTGAGGACACCATGCAAATTCAGACGTGTGGGATGCCAAGCGCATTCAGACAACATTCAACGGCAGTATGCTCATTCTGTACATCGTGCAGAAAGAAAATGCAAAAGTTTGTGCAAAGCAAACCTGCCCGCACCATTTCGAATCATGCAAATGTTCAAATTTGAATAGAGTTCCCTGTAAATATATATGCAGACCTACCTAGATAGAGGCAATAAACAGCCATCTGCTCGTCCTCTGATTGCTACAGCTGCTCCTTCCTTCACCTTCCAGGAAGCCAGATGTGAGGAATCTCCCCCCCCCCCAGGTTGTGGACTGCATTCCTTTTGGACAGGTTGCTTTCCAGTGGAGGGTGGGGGCAGAGGCAAAAAATGGACAGAACAATGAGTGTGAATGTGACCTTTTGTAGGGTGATCTCGTTTCTACATGCACTCTCAACCCTCTGACACACACACACCATGATACAAACTGTTTGCCTTCAGATTATGGAAAACTATTCCTCCATCTACAAAGAAACAGGAGAGGTGGGGCAGGGAGGGAAGGCAGGTAGCGTCTGATCTCCCTCCCTCAAGGACCACCTCTCCCATACAAACCGCCCTGGACTCTGCGTTCATCATTTGAGGCCCTTCACATAAGGATAGCAACCAAAGAACGGGCCTTTTCTGCAGTGGCTCCCCATTTGTGGAATGCTCTCTTCAGGGAGGTTCACCTGGTGCCTTCATTATATATTTTTAGGTGCCGGGCAAAAGCATTCCTCTCCAACCAGGCCTTTGGCTGATTAAAATTCTACAACCTTTTAAATGTGTGAGTGGGAAGGGTGGTGGTGGTTATTGCTTTGCTGTTTTATTCTAATTATTTGCTTTTTTATTTTGTATGTTCTGCTGTGAACCGCCCTGAGATCTAATGATGAAGAGCGGTATATTAATGTAACAAATAATAATAATAATGCTAGGGCTTTTTTAAGTCAACAAACAGAAGGGTGGTTAAACTACAGGAAAGATTAACCAATTTGCCCAAGTGGCCCTTGAAATTCCAAGTTGGGGCAGGGATCCATTTTCTGCTCAAGGGCCACATTCCCTCCCTTCTGGGGTCCACATGCCAGTTGTGGGTGGGGCTGGAAGAAAAGGGGACAGAGTGAAGTGTTGTTTGCCTTGGTATAGTAGGTCACATTCCTGTGGGATGCTTAAAGGCAGTCAAACCAACAATTCATGTTTTGCCAGATAGGTGCATTAAGGGGCTGAGGCTCACAGAGTTTTCCTGTGAGCTTCCTAGAGAGAACCCGATGAGAACACTCCCCTCGTTGCCCTGACAGGAAGTGATTGTCACTATATATGCTTCTTCTTGCCTGAGCACATCCTTTTTCTGCTCTTATGCACCATGCTAGCAGTGTGGAAGCATCTATGTGTCTGAGCTCCAGGCCCAAACTCCATTTTTAAGCCAGACTTAAGTACGTCTTTGTAACCGAATTAATGTTTTAAGCCTGTCTGAACACAGCTGCTGTATCTGTTACTCTTCAAGAAGCATTGTGAGTGAGTATATGTTATTTTTACCTTTTAATAATTCTGGTTGTTGGTGATTATTTTACAGGGGGGTGGGGAATACCAGGAAAATACAGTCTGTCTTAAAACATCCTGGATAAACTAAAAGGCTGAAACTAGCCTATCTTAGCTTCCCTTTTAAGCTGCAAAGGGATGCACTCTGCTGGACTTCCAAACCTGAGGGAGGAAAGATAACATCTAATAAACATATCCTCTCCGAGCATCTAATCGCATCCCAACAATTCCAGCCCACATGCCAGAGGTTTTTAAACAAACACACAACACACCCTCTCTGTCCTCCATCCAGGCAAGCAATACTTGAGGTACAAAGCAGGGCTAGTGAGGGGGCAGCCAGTGAAAAGTGGGTGTGTCTGGGAAGAGGGATGAGAGGCATGGAGAGTCATAAATGGCCCCTGGGACTGAGGTTCCCCATCTGAAACCTAGTGAGTTTATGGCCTGAGAAGAAATTTGAAGTGGGGCCTTTCCAGCTCGCACTTGTAGCCTTGATACCTTGCCCCAGGGCTATTGCCTCCCATACAATCCTTAAAAGGAGTGGCAGTTGGGCCAAATGGAATCCCCACTGTGTGTGTGTGTGTGTGTGTGCTTGCATGTGTGAGGCGGAGGGTCCCTCCTCCTTTAACTGATTTTCCATCTGACATTTAGGATTATGTAAACTCCTGGGCTTCTCTGCATTCTACCATTCCCGGAGATCTTGTTCTGCTCACTCTATAAGCAGCTCTGGCACCATAAAGCGCTTAAAAGGGGAGGGGGAAATCTACACACTCCGGCTTGATCAATTTATGATCATTTCTCCTGGTTATTTAACGCTCCAAGAATGCAAAGCTGCTACTCCATTAAATTACAGTCAAGTCTGGTTTCCTTCAAGGAGGGTTTTGCCTGGCAGCCTCTCCTACGTTGGGCAGGTCCTACGGGAACGATGTGCTCATTACGCATGGATCTTAATGAAGCCGCCGCTTGCTCGGTTGCGCAGGAGAGCGGTTGTGTGACATTTTCCACACAATGCTCTCTCCAGCTGAGGAAACAGAGCACTGCCCTTGGAGTCAGCCTTGCCCCACATAAAGAGGCAGCGGGCACCACCGCCACCCTGGCAGGGCCGCAAAGGGCTGGTGAGAGCACCCGTTGTCAAGAAGTCATGAGGAAAGCTGGTGCGCGACAATGGGTGCCAATACCTTGGGCCCCGTCTGCACCATAAACTTAAAGCACTATTACAGCACTTTGAACAGTCATGCCTTCCTAGGAAGTATAGTTTAAGGGTGTAGAGTTGTTAAGATATTCCTGTTCCCTTTGCATAGCTACATTGCCCTACAACAAGAAATGACTGTTAAATCACTCTGGGAATTGTAGCTCTGTGAAGAACAACTATCAGTACCCTTAACAAACTTCACTTCCCAATATGCTGCTCTTGCTTCTCAGCAGGCAGGACACTGCTGCTTACTGGGAGGGAGAAGGGAGGGGCGATGTGGTGAGGAGGTTGGTGCAGTGCAAACTCAGCAGTGTAGCCAGCATGGTGCTCCTGTTGGCATGTTTGTACCACTCTGACCTCCCATGTGGTCTCATCCCTCACCATCTCGGGAAGCAACACTACTCACCTGCCTGGAAGCTAGTATGATGCCTCTTCACCTCTTGGCTGGTCAGCTTCTGAGCAAATCCCTCGTCTGAAGTTGCTATTTGTGGGGGAATAAAAGGTGAACCCCTACAGACCCTGTTGTGTGGGTGAACAACAAAAGAAAACAGCTGTGTTCCTGGATTCAAAACATGAGGCTTTGCACACTCTCCTGCAGGGAGAGAGCCCCAGTACCAGAGATTAAACTCACAAAAGTTAGACAGCAGTATAGTGTTAGGAATATAGGTTGTTAAACCTTTTTATCCCATTCTGAAGTTTTCACAGTGCTTCCCTCTCTACCCTCTTCTGCAGATAAGGAGTACAGTGGTACCTTGGGTTAAGTACTAAATTCGTTCCAGAGGTCCGTTCTTAACCTGAAACTGTTCTTAACCTGAAGCACAACTTTAGCTAATGGGGCCTACTGCTGCCATCGTGCCACTGTAGCACGATTTCTGTTCTCATCCTGAAGCAAAGTTCTTAACCCGAGGTAATAGTTCTGGGTTAGCCGAGTCTGTAACCTGAAGCGGATGTAACCTGAAGCGGATGTGTCTGTGAACAGTGGTGCCTTGGGTTACAGACGCTTCAGGTTACAGACGCCGCTAACCTAGAAATAGTACCTCGGGTTAAGAACTTTGCTTCAGGATGAGAACAGAAATCGCGCGGCAGCAGGAGGCCCCATTACCTAAAGTAGTACCTCAGGTTAAGAACAGTTTCAGGTTAAGAATGGACCTGCACTGTAATAGCAGAAAATACTCATTTTCAGATCATCGCCCGGTGATATTCTGTAGGGCAGGGGTTGAGGTAATCTTTGGCTGTCCAGAAGTTGGAAGACTGCAGATCCCATCATCCCTTGCCACTGGCTATGCCTGCTGGGGCTCATGGGGGATGGAGTTCAGAACCTTTCTGGAAGGCCAGAGGTTCCCCATTCCTCCTCTAGGGTGTGGTGCCACAAGTCAAATTTGTTTACTACAGTTATATATACACACACCCTCATCCAGCCATGTATTTTGAGTGGTTTGCATAAGCAATAAAATGCAGATACAGCCTAGAATAAAAGCACGAACTCCCCTTCCTCCAGCCCAAAAAGCAGCATACAAAAGCAGCTCCAAGAATGAAAAGCTGTGTAAAAACTTGCATGGGGGAACTTCAGACAAACTTCGGCATTTATTTTTAAATGCGCTTTGGATTTCCGCACAGGAATCTCTTGCCTCCTTCCAAGCCACCAGGGGGAAACCCGGTGCAGATTCTATTGCACTGCTTAGGGATAACTCCAAATCACCCTGCAATTGCAGGATGGCCAAAGGGGTTAGGGTGGGGCTTGCAGGGCATCCAGAAGATTCCTTTAAAAATGCACTGCAGCCATTGTGTGGCTGGGTGCAGCCCATCACACCGCAACATCTCACCTGGAGCAATGCCAAGCCCATGTTAATTCAGAGTCATTATTAACTCCTGGGTTGCACAAACCTTGGTGCAGAAGTTAATGAGGGCTCAGAATCTGGCGCCACGGCTGGAAAGCAATCAACCCTTGGAGCTTCTTGCTGAGCCATTAGAGAAATTACAGTGGAGAAAGTCAAGTTTACTGGTTGCAAGATCAGCTGCGGCTTTGATCTGGCTGGCTCTTGACGTTATCAAGTGAGAAGACTTTGCTAATGATCTGTTGAGAGCCACAAAACACCTGCGGAAAAAACCATAAAGAGGAAAGGTAGCATGTTGAGGACATGCAAAAGATAGGGTGTCCCCCCCCCCCCCCGGCAGATAAGGCAAATGGGAAGTAAAGACTGGGGAAAGGCCATCAGTCTTCTTCTTGCTGACCCCTCAAAATCGACTGTTTATTTTGAGAAACCGATCGTTCGCTCTTCATTTGGATGTGTCTCAGGATATCATCACCAAACTTGGCACAGCGGTTCCTGAAATGGGAGGTGGCGGTTTTCATTTATGTTGGGATGCTGGCTGCCATTTTGAATCAAGATGGTGCTCTGAAACATGACTTTAGCATGATGTTGTCCAATTTTTGGTGTTTCAAACTTGGCACAAGAGTTTCCAAGGTGCGGACAGCGGTGTTCATTGACATTGGGATTCCAGTTGCCATTTTGAACCAAGAAGGCAAACTGAAATGTGACTTTGGCATGACTTCACCCAGTTTGTTGTGATAGTTACAAACAAGTCTTTCTGAGGTGGAGAAAACCATTTCTGCCAACACTTGGATGTTGTTGAATGCACTGAGTCCTCCATTTGTGTCTGTGAACAAAGCCCCAAAACTCACACTAGCCATATACTTTATTTTTCAGTGTATAAGACTATATTTTTTCCTTAATTTTTGAAGTTTAAAATAAGGGGTCATCTTATACATGGATAGTGCATAGTGCATTTTCTTAATTTTGGATTTTTTAAAAAATAGGGGGCATATTATACATGAGGGTGTCTTATACACGGAAAAATACGGTAGCTATCACTGTCAAGCCTTTTTACTATGTATTGCTCTTTATCATTCTTTAATGACAGTATCCAGGATGCTTTAGGGGAAGCCGTGAAAATGACACTGAATTAAAACTGAAATCAGTTTGTAGCTTAGATTTAAGCTTAAATGCCTAGTCATCATGTATAATCCATCCAGCTCGTCCCCAGCAGAAGTAACATGCTATTATAAGCAGGGACTTCTTTTTTAAAACACTCTTAAGGTTTACACCTGATCAGTGAGAGACCTACCATTGGGCGGGGCGGGATCAACCAGGGCAGGAAGTCAAAGTTGGAAAAATGCAAATCAGACATAAAAAGAAAACACAATTAATCATACACGGGTGATAAGTCCTGGAGGAGAGGGGGAAGGCTGCCAAGAGGGATGGTGGATCCTTCACCATCCTCTGATTGTTCAAGACTAGGCACCCTCCTAAAAACCACAGCCAAGCACAATTTAAAGGGCTTTGCGTTGTAAGAATCTGGAGGGTGGCCAGCTGGCACCTTCCACTCAACAGATCCAGTGTGTGTGCCTGTGTCTCTCTGTGTAACACTTTCATGGGCATATCTGCATAGCAGTACTTAAGAAGAGAAGAAGAAGAATTTGGATTTGATATCCCGCTTTATCACTACCCAAAGGAGTCTCAAAGCGGCTAACATTCTCCTTTCCCTTCCTCCCCCACAACAAACACTATGTGAGGTAAGTGGGGCTGAGAGACTTCAAAGAAGTGTGACTAGCCCAAGGTCACTCAGCAGCTGCATGTGGAGGAGCGGGGAAGCGAACCAGCTTCACCAGATTACAAGTCCACCGCTCTTAACCACTACACCACACTGGCTCACAGGCTTTAATAGCCACCCCTGGGCACCCTAGGAGTCGTAGTTCTCCAAAGCTGAGGGAAGCCAGGGATCGTTGGCAGATAAATTCTCGATACCTTTGCCAAATGACAGTTCCCATGATCCTTTGGGAGAATGCACAACAGTTAAGCTTATATAAAAACTGTACAAGACTTGTAATGTGAGCTGCCTACTGCGGCTTCCTTATTACACACACACTCTTTGCCATGCCTTTCTGCCACTCATGACCTTTCTCACACACCATCAATAAATTGTTGTGTGCACATGACCAACTTGTCATGGGCTAGTACAGGGATACCCAATCTGTTCTCCACCACATGTTGCTGTACCACAATCCCTGTTGTACCTAACCGGTGGGCCATGCTGGCTGAAGCTGGATTTGTACATATTGACCTGCCCTTTATACCCTTGCCTCTTCCTTTCATGCCTTTGCCTTCCTTTCTGCTGAAATTTTGATTGAAAGGTCCTTGGGGCAGGGAATCTGTGTCCTTCCCTTATCATTCTGCACGCTGATTGCGCAAGGGAAATAATAAACAATCCCTGAGTGTCAGTGCTTTAGCGCAGCTCCCACTCATTTGACTGTGGCCAGGGATTCCCGCCCCTTTAAGGTCCTGAAAGCTCCCACCTTCCCTAATTATGCAGATCACATTAGAATGTAACTGTGCCTCTTCCTTATCTCCTTATACTTTAGATATATCTTCCTTTTTTAAATGGCATTATGAACACAAAAGGTCCACGGAATCTTTCCAGCTGTTTTTTTTTTTTTTTTGTCTTTCCCCCCCACATTCCTGCAAAGAAGCAGGCTGAAACGCCTCTTTTAAGTGAAAATGTTTTGCAATTTTCCAGTGATCTTGCCAGTAAGAGAGAGAATCGTTGCCCGTATATCATGGGAAATGGCAGCTTTCTCACAGAGATGTGGTGTTGACTTGGCAGGTTGTTTGGCAAGGAAGAGAAGGTCCTTTGGGTCATCCAGAGCATCGTCAGAGTGTCTTGGCTTTCGATGGCCAAAGCCGCCTTCACCCTGACTTGTAGATGAACTTGGCCTTAAGAAGAACAAGGGAAGGAATGTTTCCATGGCGTGGAGCGTTTGTTCAAGAGAACACCAGAATGCTATTTGTAAGGAACAAATACCAAACCTGGGTGGTCCAGTACCCAATATTTAGTGGCCCAAGGATACGGGGGTGGGGGGCAGACACCTATTACTATTTCTGCAGCAGGGTCCCAGCAGGGTCTCTTGTCATCCAGCATCCTAGAGTCACTCAATCAGCAGAAGACTAAGAAGAAGTCTTCTTGCCCTTTGTGCTGATTGGAGCCAATCAGAGTGAAAAGAGGGGATTCAGCCTTGGAGGATTGGCTCCCAGGGTCACTCTGGAGAAGGCAAGCAGGAAGAACACCAAGGAGGATTTGTTCCATATACAGTGGTATATCAGGTTAAGAACTTAATTCGTTCTGGAGGTTTATTCTTAACCTGAAACTGTTCTTAACCTGAAGCACCACTTTAGCTAATGCGGCCTCCTGCTGCCGCCGCGCCACTGCCGTGCAATTTCTGTTCTCATTCTGAAGCAAAGTTCTTAACCCAAGGTACTATTTCTGGGTTAGTGGAGTCTGTAACCTGAAGCGCCTGTAACCTAAAGCATCTGTAACCCGAGGTACCACTGTACTCCAAAGTGTGTGGTCCAAGCCCACTTCAAGGACAATGAACATTAAGAAGGGAGACTAGCAGAGAGGTGGTTGTGGGTTTGAAGTTGTCATCAGTGACGGAAAGGTCAGAGAATTCCCTGTGGAAATGGAAATGGGAGCAGCAATTGCCAATGCTCGCTTATTCATCCCATGTCTGGATGAAAATCAGTGCAATGGATACAATAGGCATTCGCTGTTGTTGTTTTCAGTTTGCAAACGATATGTAATTGATTACGTTTTGTCCCCATTTGGGCTGCATTTCCTGTGTAATGAAATGAAATGGGGAGGAATAGCGTAATGGCAATGTAATTTATGTAACCGATGAACATAAATTATGTAAACAATGTAATTTTGCTACAGTGAACAGCGAGACGGATGGCATAGTTTTTGGTGGGAGATGAACTGCAGCAGAACAGGAACAGCGCTGCATACAATGAACAGTGGCCACTTGGGCAGCAGATACATCATCTGGTTAAAGTCTGCCTCCACACCTTGCTGACGTATTTTTGGTATTTCTATCTCAATGATAGTCCTTACTTGTATTATTTATTTATGTTGCTTTCAGATATATAGCTATATATCTATATTTGCACATACATTAGCATATGAAAATGTTATACAGACCTGTACCTGGTAATGTGCTTCCTCTTTTCTGGTGCTCTGTAAGTGGAACATAGAAAGCTGCCTTATTCTTAGCTAGGCCTTATTCTTAGCTGGGATGCGGGTGGCGCTGTGGGTTAAACCACAGAGCCTAGGACTTGCCGATCAGAAGGTTGGCGGTTCAAATCCCCGCAACAGGGTGAGCTCCCGTTGTTTGGTCACTGCTCCTGCCAACCTAACAGTTCGAAAGCACGTCAAAGTGCAAGAAGATAAATAGGTATCGCTCCGGTGGGAAGGTAAACGGCGTTTCCGTGCGCTGCTCTGGTTCGCCAGAAGCGGCTTAGTCATGCTGGCCACATGACCCAGAAGCTGCACGCCGGCTCCCTTGGCCAATAAAGCGAGATGAGCGCTGCAACCCCAGAGTCGGCCATGACTGGACCTAATGGTCAGGGGTCCTTTTACCTTTATTCTTAGCTAGTCAGTACTGTCCACACTGACTGGCAGTAGCTCTCCTGGGTGTCAGACTAGGGTCTCTCCCAACTTTACCTGGGGATGCTGGGGATTGGACCTGGGACCTTCTGCCTGAAAAGAAGGTGCTCTACCACCATCAAGGAAGGATGTGTACAGGGAGGGCTCTTCCATTAGTTTATTCAAAATAGTCTTGATGCAATAAACTGGTGGGTTTATACTGCTTTATTCATTGTCCTGTGATGCTGCCCCACTTCTGTCACGTTACTGCTGTCCGGACAAAACTAAACCAGAACATGTACGGTACAAAAAGTTACAGGATTTCATCAGGAAGTTAGGTGACCACCCCAGAACTTTTGCAAGGGCAAACAGTGTTGAAAGGTGGGTCTTGTTTGACTGCCTCAAGAGCACCGTGAGCAGAAATCAACATGAATGGGCCGTAAAGAGGATGTCTGGAGGGGCCCTGGATCTTCTGTCAGCTCATGGAATGGGGAAAGGCAGGCTGGCCATCTCACCTGCATCCCATTTGCAGCGTCGGATCCATAAACCGGGGTTTCGAAGGAGAAAAGTCAAAATAACCTTTCTTCTACAAGCACTCCACAGTGCCCAATTATAATGAGCCCAGAGGCCAAACTCCTAAAGAAAATATATGTAAATCTGAAGCGCTGAGGCCGTCTGCTGTGTTATGCCCCCATGCCAATAAATTGGTTTATTTGTGTTTTGCTGTGAGCCTCTTAAATCAACAGAGTTCAGAAGCAGAAGATGCATTTGTCTCCCATGAAAACATTCTCCCACACCCTCTGTAATTAAAAGTAATCTTAAATTTCATCGTACACCCTGAGAAACGGGCTCTCTTGCAGCAAGGCGAGCAGGGCTGTGTGGGCAGGAGGAATGTGACTTGAAAGCGTTACGAGTTTACCCTATAAATCATTTTCTCTGCTCTCCCTGTCAGCTGTAGTGGTGCATTTTATGCATTTTTCCTGACGCGGCTAACTGGGGAATTGTTACTCCTTCCTCCCCTCCGTGAAAGACCGAGAGTGCATGTTCTCCTGGAAGGAAAATAACATATCGGATGGAGTTTGTTTTATTAATACTGTAATACGATTACTCCTTTCGGGGTCAGAGTTGAGCGCCATTCTTCTAATGGAACAAGAGTGTTCTTTCTTGAGCGATTTATTAGCGTAGATGTAATTTATTGGCTCTGGAGTGGGTCACGGCAACACAGAACCTTGCTTATTCTCTCGAAAGTATTGTTTATGCAACAGGGCTCCCTCCACTGGAGGGCCGTCCTTGTGGTTTCGGTATCTTAGCCTAAATAAAATGGTACGATGGCCAGCCAACCTAGAAATCTGGGTGGCATGACCGTGGAGGAACGGGGCAAAATTCTGTATTTGGATGGCTTTCTTAGATGTCACATGGAGGGCAGTAGATAGGTGTTGAGAGTATGTGGTTTGTTTTGCCAACTGGCTTCACTTACATCTGGGGCAGAAAACCATTTTTCAGTCTGATGGCCAAATTCCCCTCTGGGCAACCTCCCAGGGGCTGCATGGTGCCAGTGGTGGGAGGGGCCAGAGGTAAAGGTGGGTGGAGCAACAAATGCAAATTTAACCTTTGGACAGTAGGGAAGTTTCTACGCAAGCACACCTCTCTCTATCTTCCACCTTGGCAGAGCTGGGGAACTATTTTCCACCTGAAGGCCATGTTCTCTTCTGGGCAACCTCCCAAGGGCCATATGCCAGTGATGGGTGTGGTCAAAGGCAAAGTGGGTGAATCAACAAATTGTACCTTTGTACTGTAGGCTAGTTTCTACACACATTCACACACCGGTCTCTAGCCTCCATCCAGACAAGCAAGAGGCACTCTCAGTGTGCAAAGGCACAGTCCAACCTGGCAAAAACACCCAAGGAGGGTGTGAAACAGAGACGGGGATGGCTGTGAAGAGAGTAGGTGTGGCCTTTCTGTAGTAGTGGTGAAGGCTGTAGATTGTTCATATCTTGCAGTGGTGGGCTGACAGCTGGCTCCTGAGTCTTCATCCCAAAAGTCTTTTTTCCATGACCCTTGAATTTAACTTGCCATGCATTGGACTTAACCTATCTGGGGCTCTTCCACAGCTCCTAGATACCCCAGCCAGCACCCCTGACAGCAGCTGTGATTCCTGAAGCCAGGGCTTTTTTTCAACTGGAACTCAGTTCTCCAATCTGTTAAGGTCATATTGAATCCCAGTTCAGTGGCACTGGCCACCCTTCCCAGTTTGGTGTCATCTGCAGATTAAATAAGCATCCCCTCAATACCTTCATCCAAGTCATTTACAGTACAGTCGAACCTTGGTTTTGGAACAGCTTGGTTCCCAAATGTTTTGGCTCCTGAACGCTGCAAACCCAGAAGTGACTGTTCTGGTTTGCAAACTATTTTTGGAAGCCAAACGTCCGACGGAGCTTCCTGCAGCCAATCAGAAGCCGTGCTTTGGTTTCCGAACGTTTTGGAAGTCGAACAGACTTCTGAAACAGATTCCGTTCGACTTCCAAGGTCCAACTGTATAAAGATGTTGAACAACAATGGGTCCAGGACAGAACACTGAAAACAAATAACTGATAAAACTAAATAATTGTTCCACATGCCACAGAGAGCCCTCCTTTTTTATATTGGCTTTTGATGTGTCTGTTCCAGCTAGTTGGACTCAGACTTCTCTAAAGGAGGTGCAAGGTTGCCACTGGAATCCCATCCCTCTTTCACTACAGAAGACCAACGTCCGATCCGCCTGTCAACACTGCCTTTATTATTCTGGGGCACCGTGGCTCAAAAATGCGCTTTGTTGTATCCATATGCAGTGTTCAGCTGTATATTTGCCTGCTGCCGTCAGGCTTCTCCTTCCTCACATTTATCTGGCTGATAAGAAACCATTGGCTCCCAAGATACCTTGAACTCCATACAGCTCATGTGATTTCATTTTGTTTTCAGACTGTGGTCTTTTGGAGAGAACTCCTTTTTCCGCTTTACGTGTTTGGGTTTTAAGCCTAAAATATCCAGGATGGGTGCGTGAGCCATCTTTGCAAGGCTTCAGTCCTCAAGATGGACTTATATCAGCAGCACTCCCTGCTTTAAGGAAGCATCAGTGGTCACCAACTCTTTGGGGCCACACAAACTTCATTTTTTTTTTCTTTTTATAATTTTTATTCTTCTTACAAAGTAACTACATTGAAACAAAGCAATACATAAAAAATAATAACAGATAATGCATATAAATGAATAAAAGATGAAGAAAGAAAGAAAAAAGTAATGAAGGTAAAGAGAGAAAGTAGAAAAGAAATAAAAAATAGAGAAATGAATAAAGAAAAAAATACTACAAAAACCCTTAACACCTTTTTTACATAAATAATAAATAATAGACTTCCACCAATCTCACAGCACTTCCTTTTGTACTTCATATGCCTTCTGTATTTCATTATTATTCTTATCTTTGTGTGTGTGTGTGTTCACACATTTTCCTTTCCATTCATGAGATCATTCTAAACACAGCCAGATTTTTACCCTTGAACCTTGTCTTGCAAAATATTCATTCAGACAGTCCCATTCCTTCTTATCTGTATTTTTTGGTTTATGTCTTATAATGTCTGTCAGCTTTGCTAGTTCCATGTATCCGCAAAGTTTGCATAACCATTCTTCCCTGGTGGGTATTTGTTTACCTTTCCAGTACTTAGCCACCAGGACTTCATTTTTCTAAGGGCCTGGGCAGAATTTGAACAGATCCATATTGAATTTGCAGAGCTTTACATGAGGTCCACCCAAAAAACTACCATCAAATTAAAGTTTATGTTGCTGTATGGCTGAACAATAAAAATAATAGATCTGGAGCTTGCCAGGACCAAGGCACAGATCATCATGGATCTTCATAGTGGTTTTTTTTTTTTTAAAAGGATGACAACCACAAATCACAGAATACAACTGTGAGCACAGATGCTACCTATGATTTGATGGTGATTTCGAAGGGATCTCTTGTGGGCAGAGGAAATGTGAATCCATCCTTTTGTGCTATGGCAGTGCTGGAAAACACTGGGTCCACTTCTTTTTGCAGCTGAATCAATGGAGACAGACGTGATCTGTGATTTGATAGTGGCTGGGGACATGGGAGAACCCATGACATAAATACGTAACTTCAAGAACACCAATTTTACTGGATTCAGCCTGTAAACTGATTCAGCACACAACTTCTCTCTCTGGCGTTCTCTCTCATGACTTCTGCGCGCGCCCCCCACTCCCACTTTGCTCTGTTTTCCTCCCTCAGCCTCCCAGATCTCTCCCCTTCCCTTCCTACTCTCTCAGTCACTCCACTTTCTGTCCAGATGCTCAGGTGCCAATCGGAGCCTTGGAAAGCACACAGAGCAGCAAGAGGAAGTGGGAAAGAGTGTCACTCTTTCAACTTCCCCTTTTAAGTGCTTTCCAAGGAAGGAAAAGGTAGCCACGCTCACCCCCTGTTGACAAAGCAAGCTGTGATCGTGGCAGGGGCAGTTCAGAAGCTTCCTGAGCACCAAGGGAAGTTCTCGAGGGCGCCATTGTGCCCACAGGTGTCCAATGGATGACCCCAAGTATAATGTACCACATATAGGGTGTCCTGAATTGGAGTACTTGCTTTCAGGATCAAAAAGGCCACCAAAATGATCAAGGGATTGGAGTGAAAGCCCAATAAGGAAAGGGTTGGAGCATTTGGAGCTGTTTAAAGGTAAAGGACCGTTAAGTCCAGTCATGGCCAACTCTGGGGTTGCGGTGCTCATCTCACTTTATTGGCCAAGGGAGCCGGAGTACAGCTTCCAGGTCATGTGGCCAGCATGACTAAGCCGCTTCTGGCAAACCAGAGCAGTGCACGGAAATGCCATTTACCTTCCCACCAGAGCAGTACCTATTTATCTACTTGCACTTTGACGTGCTTTCGAACTGCTAGGTTGGCAGGAGCAGGGACCGAGCAACGGGAGCTCACCCCGTCATGGGGATTCGAACCGCCAACCTTCTGATCGGCAAGTCCTAGGCTCTGTGGTTTAACCCACAGCTCCACCCGCATCCCTTGGAGCTGTTTAGTTTAGAGAAAATGTGAGTAAGAGGCAACATGATTGAAGTTTATACATTCCTGCATGGCATGGAGAGAGTGGATGGAGAAATTTTTTCCTCCCTCATAACACTAGAATTCATGGACATCTTTACACATCACATATTTAAACTATGGAACTTGCTTCCAGAGGGGGCAGTGATGGCCACCAGCTTGGATGGCTTTGAAAGAGGACTGGACAGATTTAAAGAGAATAAGGCTGCCAATGGCTACTATGGCTATGTTCTGCCTCCATTGTCAAAGGCAGCAATGCCAGCTGCTGGAAACTACAGGAGGGGAAAGTGCTCTTGTGTTTGGGTCCTGCTTGTGGGCACCTGGTTAGCCACTGTGAGAATGGGATGCTAGACTAGATGGGCCATTGGCCTGATCCAGCAGGCTCTTCTTACATTCTTAAGATGTTTGGGACCCCGTGGAAAGTGTTTCTCTGCAGAAAGAGCACATCTGAGGTGCCTGATGTTCCAGGCCTCAAGCAAAGGCAGGAGACTCCTTCCCACAGAACTCAGGCATGTGGGATGCACTGCTTCTGCTAGAAGGCCATTCAAAGAGGGACCGTTCTGAACCAGAGGAATACGTGCAATTTCTGGAGAAAGAAAGATAGCTTGGCACACAGTATTATTTAGATAACACTTTGTCCTAAAGGCGAATGTGAGACGGGTATAAAAAGGAGAGGCTCCATCTCACTTCTCCTGCTTTGCCGTTGACTGATAAGCAGCAACACCCTGGCATATCAGCTACAAGGATCTCCCAGGAAATCTGGCTCCGAGACTTGGGCACAGGTGGGAGACAAGGAAGGCTGAGGGACGCTTGTCCCAACAGACAACTTCTCCAGGGCATGTTCCTGAGGATTCCTCCCCACCTCATTGCTCTGCATTCCTCAGCCTGCAAAGGAAGACGGAAAACAGAGGATGCAGCCACGGGGGTTGCAAGGAGATGGAAGCTTTACAGGAACATAGGAAGCTACTTTATCCAGAGTTTGGCCCTTGGTCTGTCTAGTGCAGTATTGTCTGCACTGACTGGCAGCAGCTCCCTAGGGTGTCAGGCAGGACTTTGTCCCAGATCTACTAGAAGATGCAGGGAATTGCACCTGGGACCTCCTGCATGCAAAGCATGCAACTTTCTGGAAAATGGAGGGCTGGCAGAGTTGATAGAGAGCAAAAGAACGATGGCAGGACACATTGGCTGGCATTGTGTGACCCCCAAGCGTGGTGGAGAAGCACATGCTGATCGCACCAAAGAATTCATATATGTCGTTAGGATTTTCATACCACGTGGGCTCTGAAATCCTCACACTCCCTGCTTCAAGGAAAACCCAATAAATCTTGGTCGGGAATTTTAAAATTTGGTTCTGACATGAATGAAGCTGTGTTGATGGGGAATAGGCGGCGGGGGGTGGGGGGAGAGACTGTTGTGAAATGCACTACTTCATTGTGCTCTCAGGTGCCAATGTGAGCACCTCCTGACAGCGGTACAGTATTTATTGATGTCCTCAGCTAACTGTTGCTGCTTCACGAAAGCAAATCTTCACTGGTGCAGTCAATGACCAGCACCAGGGGGACGAAATAGGAAGCGCATAAAACACATTATCCGAATGTGTATGGTAGAATAAAACAGAATGCATTAAGCTGAATAAAAAAAATAACATAAATAATAATAATAAATAAATTTTATTCATACCCCGCCCTCCCCAGCCAAGGCTGGGCTCAGGGCGGCTAACAAGCAATAATAATAAAAAAAAGTTGAATGAATACAACTTAAAAACAAGATTAAAATACAACCTTAAAACATAAAGTAAAATGATCGTCAACACCTTTCCTCATAGACATCGAAGGGACACAGCACCTTTGGAAGCTGATTTTTGTTACAAAGGAAGATGCAGCCACATCATCCCATCCTTTTAAAACCCTTGCTTAGATTTATTCTGGGTCTTCGGGAGCAAAACCTAAATATAACATCCAAGATGTTTCTTCTTTGGCCTTTCTTTCTTGTTTAAATTGTCACCAATAAGCACTTCACTGCTGAGACTTGTTTTTCCCGAGAGGCAACTGCCTCAGGCGGCAGGATCTACTGGGTCAGCAGATCCCAATGTAGATCTTCATTCCCCCCTTGTTGCTGATATAGTTCTGCAATCACTGCCTTCTTCCCTGGTGGGGAGGGGGGGTGCCGTTTTGTGGTTTGCCTCAGGTGCCAAAATGTCTTGCAATAGAATGATACACACTCCCCCCCTACTCTGACCATCCCTCCCCCCCCAGCCAATTCGATTGGAGTCTTGGTTAGAGGCTCTGGGGCTCAGAGCGAGGTGCCTTGGCCCTCTTTGAGGCATCTGAGGATCAGGTTTCAAAGCCCTCCTCCTGCCTTGGAGAATTTGGGCTTGATTTTCAAGATAAGCCACTCCAGTTAGGTTGATGGAGGGAATCCCTTTGGCTTGGGCGCATTTTCTGCTTCTAATGAAAAGCAAACTTGCAGTTTATAGGTACTTTTTAAAGGCGTTCTTTCTGGGGAGGTGGGTTACTAGCGCCAGATGCTCTGACTTGCTTACTTATAACGCACGTATTAATGCACATAGCTCAGTCAGTAGAGCGTGAGAGTCTTAATCAGTACAAACAACAACCGAGAACTAGCAAAGGCAACAGACGTCTTGAACGGATGAATCCTGGCAGTTAATGATGGGCTGAGTGGCCAAATTCCATCCTGTTTCAGTTTTGCTGGTGTGTGGGTTTTTCACAATAACATGGAAAAAATTACATTTAAATTATACACATTTTGTTTCCGCTTTTTGCATAAAGTAGGGATTTTTGCACGCACAATTGATGCAAAATATGCATTTTTAAGTGCTTTTTAGTGAATTGAAATGCTGTGCATTCCGCCAGCTAATTACAGGTTGCTTTGCCTGTCCTTTATCTGTTGCTTTCTACAATAAAAGCGCGTCAAAATGACTTTCAACCCAATAAAATACAAAGACAGCTAAAATCAGTTAAAAAACAAACAGCAAGAAATGCAAACAAAATAGAGCTAGCAAAATTCCCGCAGTGCTGATCTAGTCCTCCTATAAAATCTGACTCCACCTCACTAAACAATGAACAGAAGCCAGAATCCTACTGAGGTCGGATCCATGATTAAGAGCCAAAAAATCTTCAGGAAACTGAAACGCCTGAGGGTGGTGCCAAAAACACTGGTGGTGATGGTGCCAGGTCTGATTCCCTGATGACAGAGTTCCCCAGGTTCTATTATTATGAGAGAGGGAGAAAAAGCTCTGTTGGTCTCTCTCTGTATAGGTATATTCTCCATACATAAGAAGAACCTGCTGGTGGTCCATCTAATCATCCATCCTGTTCTCATAGCGGCCAACCAGATGATTCTGTGGAAACCAGCAAGCAACATGTAAGCACAAGAGCCCTTCCAGCCACTGGGATTCAGAAGCGCTGCCTCCAGCTGTACAGGCACAGCATAGTCATCTAGTAGCCCTCTCCTCCATGAATGTGTTTCATCCTCTTTGAAAGCCATCCAAGTTGGCCATCTCTGCCTCCTGTGGGAGCGAGTTTCCATAGTTTAACCATGTGCTGCATGAATTAAGTCCTTCCTTTCAATCTGTCCTGAATTGCTTTGAGGACTTTTTAATATTAAAAACAACCAAGTGGTGTACAAATCTGTAAACAAAATAAATATACATAATTTCATGCATTCCTTTCGGTAGGAGAACCACATTGCAAAATTCAGATCCGTGCAGATTTTGAAGGGTGGCGGTGCTTTGATTTTGCGTACAGTGGTACCTCGGAACTTAATTCTTAACCTGAAGCTGTTCTTAACCTGAAGTACCACTTTAACTAATGGGGCCTCCCGCTGCTGCCGCACGATTTCTGTTCTTATCCTGAAGCAAAGTTCTTAACCCGAGGTACTATTTCTGGGTTAGCGGAGTCTGTAACCTGAAGCGTCTGTAACCTGAAGCGTATGTAAGCCAAGGTACCACTGTATTGATCCAGGAAACGTGAGTCGGGAGGGTTCACCTTAAGATACAAACTGAACTGAATCCCTCCTCCCGCATGTTTACTTTTGACATAGGCCTCCTCATGACCTGCCGGTTGATGCATCTCAGTCAGTTAGCCAACTCCTGGGTTAGCTGACTGGGAGGAGAACCCAGAAGGGCCCAGGGTTTCTCATGTACCGTATCCCATCCTGGAATCTTTGGAATCTTCTCTCATTAAGGGAGGTTTTGCTGGAGGCCAACAGCGGCCTGCAGGCAATGCGGCAGATTAATGCTGTGCGCTATCTAATTACAGCCCTGCTGAAGGATATTGCTAAAACTTGAGCCGTGATGTGGGGCTCCTTCTGTTGCCTTTTCCTCTCGCTTCCCCAGTTTGCCGCCTGCTCTGAAGCCTATGGAATGAGTGGGAGATCAGGGAGGCATGAATCGTGTTTCGGTGTCGCAATAACTTCTAGCAGCAAATGGCTTCTTCCTCAAACTGGGCGAACCAGAAGGGGCAACATGCTCGTTTTTTATTTTATTTTAAACAGACCATCTGGACTTCCGTAAGCACTCCAGCCTGGATTATGAGGTAATGTTAAGGCCTAACAAAGGAGCGTTTCTTTTGCTGCCTGGGCGCATTTGCGGAGATCTTTCATCAGATAAGAGCTGCTGAGGAATGTCTTGAGGTGATTCCTTCACTTTTGCTGCCCAGGTTTCTAAAAAAAAAAAAAAAGAGTGATGTGTGTGTGGCTTTAGAGATTTGTTTTCACAGACACGGAAAGGAATTAAGAACTGATACAAACTATTTGCTTGTTTTCATACATATTCAAACAGCAAATACAGGTGGTAAGTTATAATAACCACATAGCCACAACAAGACACTTGAGAAACAAGGGTGGTTCCACACAACTTTGGTGTCTGAGCTTGCTTTTTTCCTCCTCCCTCCCCATCTTCCTTTTCTTGCGTGCCACGTCTTCAAAAACATAAGTCTGCAGGCAGGTACTTTTTTCAGTTCTGATCTTTGGAAGCCCCCCTTTTTTCTTTTGCCTGAAGAGCAGGATAAAAATGAGTAGCTAACCTGTGGCTCTCTAGAAGCCATTCAAGTACAACTCTTAATTTCCATGATCATTGGCCATACTGGCACAGTAAAGCAGAAGCGAAAAGTGCACTTAACTCTGATGCATCAAATGTCCCGTTCACCTGATGATGTGTATGCACCACCTTCTGACACCTTTGTTGTGAATTCAGAACGAGAAGCAAAGGGTCTCGATAAATAAAGCCAGGATGGGACGAGAGCCAGGCAGGATGACATGAGTATACCAGACTCCTAACTAACTTGCTGAGATTCTGGAGGAGCTACTGCTTGTAAAAGGTGCAAAATTTCCTACTGGAAATGGAGAGGAAGGAGGTGAGGGGGGAGCATGATTGATGGGGCAGCCCCACTGGGAGGGTGTTCTAGTTTGACTGAGGTGCCAATCTTTTTGATGGATAAAAGACCTGTATTCCCTCTCGTGACTTCATCCACTGGCTATTGAAAGAGATGAGAAGTGATGTTAAGGTTCGAACTGAAAGTATGTTGTTGTTTTAATTTGAAAATGAAAAAGCAACAGGAAGAAAAACAATTCCTCTGTGAAAAGTTGGGTAAAAGCCCTTTAGATTTCATGAAGTGTACCTATTTATTTCTTGCAGTTGTATCCCACCATATTCTCCAATGAGCTCGAGGTGGTGGACACGGTTCTCCCCCTCCTCATTTAATCCCCACAACAACCCAGTAAGGTAGGTGAGGCTGAGAGGCAGTAACTGGTTCAATGTCGCCCAGTGAACTTCATGGACAAGTGGGGATTTGAACCCTGGTTTCCCAGGTCCAACACTCTAATCGCTACACCACACTGGCTCTTCCTGAGACCTCAATGCATTTCATATATTCACCCTGTAATCTTTGCAAACAGGGTGCAAAGATGTATATTATATTATCCCTCTGTGGCAGATTGGGGGTGGGGGTTGCGGTGAGTGAACATGGCTGCATTTGGATGTTCATTCTCAGCTCAGTAGGCTATGAGCAAACTTCTGGGTGGAGCTTGCAGCTGCTTCCCTCCTCCATTTGTGCAAGTGAGCTAAGAAACCAGGAGGTTTCTCATTAACTACAGTTTCCAATTTAATCCAAACCAGGAAACTATGGTTTAATGGCTTAAAAAAAACCCTAATATGTGAAGTGATTATGGATGATGAAGTTTGCTTAATATCCTGTGTTACGTTAAACATAGTTTCTTGGTTTGGATGGAACAAAAAACTCTACAGAAAACTTTCTGGTTCCTTTGCTCCCAGCACAAAGGAAGAAGCATGGGGGTGGCACAGGCACCCCAGAGGTATGTTCGTATCTTGGCTTATTCAGCTATGATTGCCAAATCAGCCCAGAGCTTTACTTAAAGTTACCAATGGCATTATAATGCATGAAAGCGAAGGATGGGTAAATCCTTCAATTTTGGTTTCTCTCATTTTCTAAAATTTCCAGCCTTAAGTTTTCCACATCAGTTTTCTTAAGTCCTCATGAAAATTCACCAGCATTTTACTGTGAATTTATCCTAATATGCACATGTTTGCATTCAGTATTGCCTAATATAGACAATTTCCCCCAATATAACACATTTTTGTATGTTGTTTTCACTAATATATGCATATGTATGCATATCTCTAAACATGACTTAACTGGAAATCTTCATTGCAAAATTCAGAGAAGTGTGGATTCCAAAGGGTGGCTTTCCCCCACAGTCCACATATTAGGTAGAGTCACCTTTAAATATGAAATGAATTGAACTGACTAACTTAAGTGCAGCCACAAAACCCAGAGGCTGAAATCACTGGCGATTGCTTGCTGAAAGGTCAGTGCCAAGTTTGCCTATTAATTATTTGCTTGGAATGCATCCCGCTCCTCAGTCCAGAGAGTTTCCAGGAAAAAATTCAAAAGCAACAACATCCCAAAATCCGCGAATAGTTACGAAAGGACAGAGCAACCAAAGTGTCAGTGTTAAAAGCCGACTTCCTTCACTAACATGTAAAAAAGCCTGGACAAACACAACAGTTGTTAAATACTCTGCAAAGTTTTCCATTAGCCGAGGTTGCTTTTGGCACTTCAGATGTTGGAACTGCTTTGTATTTCTGAATGCGATAATCCTCAACGTGTGTCAGACGCTACACAAAGACATGGGCTGGATATTGTGTCACCTTTCTGACGGCCCCTGCTCCTCGCCACCTGCCCAAACTCCTGGCTAGTGCTGAGGCACCATGAAGTGGCCTTACTGCTCTGTTTATATCCTGAGTGCAGCTACTTTCTACGGGTTGTAGAAGATGGGGAGAGGCCAATTCACAAATTTGCCAACAATCTCTCAGAGTTTGCTGGCTGAACTCTCTGCTTTCATCAGGCCTCTGCAAATCTCCTTTCTTTTATGCCACGACATGCATAAGAATCATTATGGTTTTATATTATTTGCAACTTTCTGAGAGCGCAGGCTGGAGGGAGGGGATTAGACAGAGGAGTGAAAATTAGAGAGTTTGCGGGAGGTGGGGGGAAAAAACCCAAATGCACTTCTCCTCCCCTTAGGTAAGGATAGAGGCTGAGTGGTTAGAGCATTTGCATGGCATGCAGAAGGCATGTCCTCCAGTCCTCTGCATCTCCAGGTAAGGCTGGGAGAAATTCAGATTGAAACCCTGCCATGCCATTGTCTTCCAATGTAGACAATAGTAAGCTACGTAGGCGGCTCAATGGGTCCAGTTCCAAATAAGGCCACTTCTTATGTTCCAGTCTTCTTGCAGACCCATTGGGGGAAGGGTGTTGGTCTTCCCATTGCCAGTGGACTTGTGCAATCTGGTGAAAACATCTTCCATAAGAGCTGTTTGGCAGTGGAACGGACTTGCACGAGAGGTGGGGAACTCTCCTTCCTTGGAGGTTTTTAAGCCAAGGTTGGATGGCCGCTTGTCGTGGATGCTTTAGTTAAGATTCCTGCATCTGAGGGGGTTGGACTAGATGACCCTCAGGGTCCCTTCCAACTCTACAATTCTATGATTTTGTGATTGCAAAGAAAACCAACCTGCTGCAGGTGGTTTCCAACCCCACAAACCATTAGCTGTTGGTCAGGGCTTGGTAAGTGCCTGTCAGGCAACTGTCATCAGTGCTGGAGGGAGAGAGCAAAAGCCAGAGGGATTCCAGAGAGCGTCCAGGGATTGGGAGAAGCAGCCCATCTTCTGGGGAAGAGAATCAGCGTCGCACCAGTGGAGAAGGGGGGCAGATGGGGGAAGCGGCGAGGTGGTCTCATGACTCCTTGCCTGGGACCAGCGGGGAGAGTAGGGGTCCTCCACTGCCCACACCCTCCTTGCGCAGAAGGCTTTCGCGCAAAGAGAGTAGGAGGAGACTAGGCGTCAAAGAGCTTCTTTGCTGGAAGAAGTTTAAGAAATGCCCACTGACGGATTCTGCCAGCGATTGAGTCGGCCACGGGTGAGTGGCTGTCCGGACAGAAAAGGTTCACTTAGACAACCCAGCCAGGTGTTTGCACCCAGCCGGGGAGATAAGCACCGGCTTACGCATGAGCAACCCCTAGAACCATTACAGTGCCTTTCGATGCTTTGCCCCAGAATGATTCTCTGTCCAATGAAATGTTGCAGTTAGGATGAATGAAGGATTATCAGAAAATATGGAGCATGGAGGGGGAAGGGTTAGAGATTTGGTTTATGGTAGTGAATGGAGACCTGGCGTGCTGACAAGTGTGTTGCAACAGCAGGCAAATCGGATCTTCTTGAGGGTCTGACGCAGACTGTGGGTGATCTTATGAGAGAGCTTAAGGATTCCAAGCAATGCAAAGGGGACTCCTGACCTCGTGACCATGCTGCATTTTAACCCTTTGTTGTGTCTGCCCCAATGAGGTCTGCATTTCAAAAGCTTAATGGGTGTTCTTGCATGCTTGTGTTACAAATTTCACTTTGTATATTGTGTCCTGACTATTTGGAATATGGGTGAGCTGATTTTGCTTGTGGGGACCGATATCTTTGGGGCATTTTCCTACTTAGCTGGGTAAATTAAGAGCTTCTCGAAATTTTGGATTCCACAACTGTTGAGCTTGACCAAGACACTCCTTTTTTTCTGAAGTGCCATTGGTTGCTTGCAGATCAGAATGAAACTCCTAGTTTCATTCCGCTGTGCTGCAGATCTTGCAGTTCTGTTTGGGTGTGCAGAAAGTGCACAGAAAAGTACATATTTTATATTAAAAATATGCACGTTTCACAGAAAAATGCATACATAAAAGGTATGAAAAAATTGTGGTTTTGATACAAAAAGTCCATTTGTTGTTGTTTAGTTGTTTAGTCGTGTCCGACTCTTCATGACCCCATGGACCAGAGTACACCTGACACTCCTGTCTTCCACTGCCTCCCGCAGTTTGGTCAGACTCATGTTTGTAGCTTCAAGAACACCATCTTCGAGAACACCATCCAACCATCTTGTCCTCTGTTGTCCCCTTCTCCTTATGCCCTCAATCTTTCCCAACACCAGGGTCTTTTCCAGGGAGTCTTCTCTTCTCATGAGGTGGCCAAAGTATTGGAGCCTCAGCTTCAGGATCTGTCCTTCCAGTGAGCACTCAGGGCTGATTTCCTCAAGAATGGATAGGTTTGATCTCCTTGCAGTCCATGGGACTCAAGAGTCTCCTCCAGCACCATAATTCAAAAGCATCAATTATTCGGTGATCAGCCTTCTTTATGGTCCCGCTCTCACTGCCATACATCAAAAGTCCATTAAATGTGTACAATTTACAGACTGGGAATCTGTCTGCTATTAAAAAAAGAAGAAGATCCACACAAAGTGAGATGAAATGGATTTATAGTTGAGCACCAGTGAAAATGAAATGGGACAGAGATAGGTTGCTCCAGTCATTCCCAATCTAGAAACTTGCTTGAACAGAAAAAGATGTCATAAAATCATAGAACTGTAGAGTTGGAAGGTGCCCGAACGTTTTCTGGTACAACCTCCTGCAATTCAGAAATCACAGCCAAAGAATCCCTGAAAGATGGTCATCCAACCTCTGTTGAAAAACCTCCAGTGAAGGTGAAGGCCCATCACCTTCCCAGGTTGTCCCTTCCGTGGTTGAACAGCTCTTACCATCAATAAGTTCTTCCTTATCTCCTTTCTTGTCATTTGAATCTGTTGGTTCAGGCCACCCACGTGTCAAATAAGCATAAATGGCAGCTTGCTGTTCTCCTGCCCTGCCTTGTAAAAGTTTCTGGGGGTAGGATGATTAAAAGAAGCTGATGGGAATATGTCAGCCTCACTGCTGGCAAGAGTGAGAGATTCCACCCCTCACAACTTGGAGCAGGATGACTCCCCCTCCTGTCTCACCTTCTCAATCTTCTCCTGGAGAAGAAGCAAACACTTAATTGTACCCAAGAGATCACAAAAAGAAGAAGCACCCCCCCCCCAACTACTTTTGCAGAGATAAGTGTAATGATGCATAATCATCCTTACCTGGCTACCACTTGGAGAAGATTTAGCATACTTGTCTGTACCATTCAGGCAATTATGTTCTGGCAGTTGCCCTAATGTAATTAAGATATTTATACTGTCACATTTTGATAAATGCCAATCTTTCATCTTCAAGGACTTGAGTCGTGCCACATCTAACCCCCTTGTGGCTTATGCTCTTTGGTGGCATATATTTCTCCAGGGCTGAATTTTTATTTTTCTATGGTGGGGCAGTCTTCCTCAAGCTGGGGCCCTCCAGATGATTTCAACTACAACTCCCATCATCCCTGACTGTGGGCTGTGCTGACTGCAACTGATTGGTTGGGGAAGGCTGGCTTAGAGGAAACCTGTTCATTAGCTGGGCAGAGTAACTGAGCAATCCCTGTAGTTTGGCAAGTTGGCAACTCATTCCTTTTGGCACAATTTAGTCAGGATCCTAGGCACCCCCCAGCACACAAAAAAGCCCAAAGCACAGAATGGAACAACCACACCAACTGTACCCCCCGTTTCCATGGCGACACCGCCAACCAATCACTAAGCAGCTTGTTGACAACTTCCCAGGGACAGCCTGGCATGCAAGAAGCCAGTTTGTGATGTGAAAATATCTCCATGATCTCAACCTGCAGCAACACACATGCAAAACGCAATGTGTGGCATTATGAATGGAATTTGATCCAGTCTGCATTTAATGGCGAGCCTCCCTAATCCACACTTTATGAAACTATACAGGAGCACAGCCATCCCTCAAAATCCACACTTCTCTGAATTTTGCAGTGCAGCTCTCCAGCCAAGCAATGCGCACAAAAATGCATGCGCTAGGGTGAATTGTGCATTAAAACATACCTATATTAGTGAAACGTGAAACGCGGGTGGCGCTGTGGGTTAAACCACAGAGCCTAGGACTTGCTGATCAGAAGGTCGGCGGTTCGAATCCCCGTGGCGGGGTGAGCTCCCTTTGCTCAGTCCTAGCTCCTGCCCACTAGCAGTTCGAAAGCACGTCAAAGTGCAAGTAGATAAATAGGTACCATTCTGGCGGGAAGGTAAACGGTGTTTCCGTGCGCTGCTCTGGTTCTCCAGAAGTGACTTAGTCATACTGGCCACATGACCCAGAAGCTGCACGCTGGCTCCCTCGGCCAATAAAGCGAGATGAGCGCTGCAACCCCAGAGTCGGTCACGGGGTCTCTTTACCTTTACCTATATTAGGGAAAATGGCATACAGAAACACATTATAGTAGGGGAAATTGCTTTGCAAAAATGCGAATTTAAGCAGAAATCTTCACCAAAATGCTCGTGCATTTTAATGAGTCCTATTTTTTTTAAAGATGCAAACTGATGTGGATGTGTGGTAAACTGGAAACTAAGAAACTGAAATTGACCAATTCACCCAAGCTCCCTGCTGTATCTCACCTCTGGCCCTTCCTTCAGCTCCTCGTTTTCCAACTTCTAGCCTTTCATGCTTTGGGATTACAGCAGAGGGCACCAAGTGAGCACACCATCCTCTCTTGTCCACTCCCAGCATTCAGCAAGTCATGGCTCTCCCTTGGACTATACTAGGATTCTTAGGGGCTGGGTGGCCTTGAAAGTTTTTTTTTTAAAGGGAAATACCATTAGGAGGATAATAATACTGCTGGAAGAAGCCCCCACCCTCCTGGTTACACTGTGGTTGATTATTCTCATGCTTAATGATCCCACCTACAGGTTTGGGGAGTGGTGGGTTGTTTGTGAGCTGTGGCCCCTTTGTAGTTCTGAGTAATCAATGATTTAAACCCCTAACACCCAGGTGTGGTTGGGCTCCAATTTCCATCAGCTCCACTCATCATGGCCAATGGATAGGAATGATGGGAGTTGTAGTCCAGCAACATCTGGAAGTGACCTGGTTCCTCACCCCTGCAACAGCCCCGCAGCTCCCCAGTCGAGGGAGGCGCCCTGAATCTGTGTACTTATTTTAATAATTTTATTAGTGGTGGATAGGATGGGAATGTTGATTCTTTGCCTGTGAGTTGCTGAGAATCCTCCCCTCCTCTTGATTTGTAAACAACTGCAGTATGGAAGTTTTCCCTCTCCAAACTCTGTTCTACATTGTTGCTTACTTATTTCTGTAAAAAAAGAGAGAGATTTTAGCATTGAAAAGGAGTTCCAGAACTGGGCTGTTCTTTCCACTCTGAATAAGTGTACAATTTTTTTAAAAAATGTCCGAAGCCTTTCTTATTTAAAATCAGATACCGTGCCTAGTTCTTGCTATATAAAAACGAGACAAAAAGAAACAGCTGAAATAAGCAGAAAATCACACACACACACACACACACACACACACACACACGTGTATGTATGCGTGGTTTTTTTAAAACCCTGAAAGATACTCTGTGCCAAGGGGAGAGGCAAACTGCGTCTTTACATTTCCCTTTTGATTTAGCAACTCCAGACTTTTGTCTCCATGCGGTGAACACTTCCTTGCATGATTCATTACAAACACGAGCTTATAAACAAATTGCAACTTGCACGACCATCACAGGTTGCTTGACTGAACAGCTTGACTGAGAGCCTTGGCAATGGCGGCGCACAAGATAAGACTATCAGGTGCAGAAGCAGCTCAAGTCTTGGCTGTTTGGTCATTGACATTTCCGCTAACTTGGTGCTTTAACTCAAACCCTCCACAGAGAAGACGGACTAGAGCACCGTTTCCCCAGTCTGGTGCCTTGTTGACAAGAGGTTCTTTCCAGCCAGAACTTACCGGAACTCAGTTCCAGCACCTCTCAGATGGGCACTATTGCTATCGTATGAGATTGAGGGAGGTGTTCATGGTGAGTTCCGGCACCTCTTTTTCTAGAAAATGACCATCGCTTGCTGATGTTTGAGACTAACAACAAAAGACGAGCCAGCTGGATCAGGCCACTAGCCCATCTAGTCCAGCATCCTGTTCTCACAGTGGCTACCCAGGTACCCCAATGGGAAGTCCACATGCAGGACCCGAGAACAGGATCAGTCTCCCCAGAGGTGGCTCAAGGTGCCATCTTGTGGGATTTGACCCAGCCACGCCTCCTGTTTTGTGAAACGCTTGTGTGTTTGTGCGTCTGCGTTTGAGAGGGGTGGAAAGAGGGGCTGGCCTGCTCTTGGCAAACATGCCTCCTCTTGCCATGAGCCTCGAATGATACCATAATGCATTCATTAGCGTGAGTTCAAAGAGCCCTCTTAATTGGCTGCCTGGATGAAGCTGAGGTTTGTTAAAAAAATATCTCAAGCAGATCAACACGATAGTAACGCCGTGGCAAATGGGCAGAATGTTAATGAACTATGCCTGGTAGCTGGCAGCTTAAGCAAGTTAATGCCAATTTGGCACAGTGCTTGAGGGATGGAAAGTTGTCTGTTCCCCCCACCCCCCCTCTCTCTCTCATTCTCTCTCTCTCTCTCTCTCATTCTCTCTCTCTGTTGTTATGTAGCATGTTGCCTTCCCACAGGACTTCCTAGTTAGTCCTGGTAGAGAGTGTAGTCTCAGTTACTCAAATAATGCAGATGGAGTCCAGGCAGAAAAGTCCTGTTAACATTTTTTTTTTTGGCAATATAATCTTATATATTCTTTAAATATTTTCCATTCTCTGTATGTTTTCTGGTTTAAAACTCCCCTTAGCAGAATTGGAATGATACTTGCGAATAATAGATAAATGATATAAATATAGTGGAATGTATGAAAAGGGATATAAAACAAAACCGCACAATAATATCAAGACAACAGAAAAAGTATAATGAGAAAGATTGGAAGTTTTTGCAAAAAAAATTTATATGATAGATATAATGTTGTATAAATCTTTGGTCTTTTCTTTTTTTCTTTATATCATTTTTCTGTCTTTGTTTCAAAATTATTCTTTCCCCCCCTTTCTTTTATTTTTTATTTTTTGTATTTAAATCTGAAATACTTACCTTTGTTGTATGTTTGTATCTTTGTATTTTAAACCAATAACGATTTAATAATAATAAAAAAGAAAACTCCTGTTAACACTGGACTGACCAAACTGAACAAAAACAGTGCATAATTTGAGGCGAAAGAAACAGAGAGGTTTTGTTTTTCTTAGTTCAGGCCTTGTACATAGCACAGAGATATGCAACCAAACATACAAAGGAAAACTTAGAACTACATGGCCAATCAGTGCACGTGCTATCTAAGTGAAGATCATATAACTCTGCCTGGTTGCTAAGCAACACCTCCACCCATTCTCCTCTTGGCTACTTGACTTCAATGAGAATAGAATTAACCCTTAAGTAACAAGGTGGATGATCCCTGCTGCTGCACTTCCAACAGCCATTCTGTCAACATCTGCAATGTGGCAGCAGTCTCCCCCTCAACCTGGGTGTCAGAGGATTTTTGAGATTTGTTTGAAGCCTGTGGTGGTCTTGTAGTAGGGTTAAAGCTTACTGAGAAATGATATATAATGAATGGAAAAAGATGTTTAAAATAACATTTGTAAAAAAAACAAAGAACCCAGAAGCTTTCCTTCTGGGAATTATAGGGGTAGAACTACCTAAAGGGTATAGGAATTTATTCATTTACAGTATGTGACTACAGCGGCAAGAATGTTATTTCCTCAAAAATGGAAGGAAGAAGAAGTCCTGATGAAAGAAGAATGGATACAAAGACTTATGAACTATGCAGAAATGGTGAAATTTACTGGAAAAATAAGAACTTTTAATAAAAGAATGGAAATGGTTTATTAAATATTACAAACAAATTGTAAACCGATAAGGACATTGGCAGGATTATTGTAAACAGATAAGGACATTGGCAGGATAATTGTAATAACCTGCAGTTTCATAAGAGTATATTATTATAGTAGGTGAATAAAATAATAAGTTAAGTTAATTTAGAATATGCAGTAAATGATAAAAAATAAATTTAAGGAACTGCAGAAAGAGGAGGAAGGAAGTCAAGTTTTGAAATGTTAGAATGACTGTAAAACTGTTGAAATGTATACAACTGAAAATCATAAATAATTTTTTTAAAACACTCAAAAAGCAATGGTAAAGTTAGCTTTTGGGAACCTTAGGCTGGCTAGGGTTGATGGGAATTGTAGTCCAAAGCATCTGAAAGGCAGCAGGCTGGCGAAGATTCGATTAAATGCTGAGTACTGTTCTTATTCCCATTACTATATTAATGTACAGCTTTCCTCCAGGGATGTGTCTATGAAAAGCCCTATATGTGTTTGGTTGCAATGGCTTGAGAATAGGAGAGCTGGAAAGAATTGCACCCTAGTGGATTTGCACTCTGTGCCATTGAAGTCTCCTCCTCTTCTTCTTCTTCTTCTTCTGCAATTAAAGCTCTGATGCTTCATTGGCTCACACATGTTTACACGGTTGCGCATCATAAAGACACTTCTGAAGATTTGTGTGTGATGAGCAAGTGAGGCCCACAGTGGCTCAGCTTATGGAAAGAATTACTTCAGGTGTTTACAACTTAGAACTCGGTTGGATGGGCAGCGAATATTTTTTTTAATATAAAAAAATGAGCCCAGAACTCTTAGGTTCTGGATAGTTAGAGGCAGATTTCTCCAGATTTTAACAGGACCTGCTTGATTTGGGAGGATAAAGTTGGTCAAAATATAGGGATTCTATTAAAGATGTTTTTAAAATACCTAAGAGAAGAGAACTCGCAAAGAATTTAAATCTAAAGGCGGGCTCCTTGATATACAACCTTTTGCATAAACCTACAGACCTCTCCTAAGTCGTTTCTTGTAATAACTAAGAGGTTTACTTGGGAGCTAATGTGGTTATAAATTCTAACCTTTTGAAGTGATAGAAAGAAAGAGTGCTTGTAAGCTTCCCTGTGAGAAAAAAGAGGGAAGGGCAGATTGCCATATTTTTGTGTGCGTTTTAAACTGGTGTGTGGATGTGAAGGAAGATTGTATTGACCTTGGCCCCGAATCCAAGTATATTTTTGGAAGCTTTAAAAGTCCACAACGGAGCATCTTGGATTTCAGATTTGTGGGCTGACAATGCCTCTGCTCATCCCAGCTGATCACCCTCGCTTGTCCCAGCTGCCTCCTGGCTGCCAGGAGGAGGCTAGAGTTGGGGCATGCAGAGGATGCCCGGTGGCAGGAGGTGGTAACCCCCTCAATATTGGAGGGACAGCCTCCTGCCCCAAAATATTGGGGGGGACGATGACTGGAGCCCCTTCCGCCCCATATATCTGTCATCCCTGTCAAGTAGGAATGTTAAACCCTTCCTAACTCCTGATGAAAATTGCCCCCCTCCAAGTTACTAGGAGACCTAGGAGCAAAGCTTCCATTGCTTAAACCTCCCCTCCTCTGTATGCTGTGCTCTTGATGAAAATCAGTACCGCCCCCCCCCCTCACCATGCCTGCTATTAATTTTAAAAGCTTTGACAGGAGTAGCAATAATGCGTTTACCATCCCGTTAGGTTTGGCCCTTTGACTCTCGCTGATTAAGTCTGCTGGGGAAGGAAACCTCGTCAGCTTGTCATCAAGCAGCTCACTTTTAATGGGGCCACCTAGCTTGCAAAGCAACCCAGGTCTTACAAGAACTTTCCTGCAGTTCAGGTTCAGCAAAGTTCGTCTTTTTATAATGGGAATTCAGTGTCAGCATCCAAAGAGTTGCATTCCGTGGTGGTCCTAAAATCTGTTTTAGCTATTTATCTGTGCTTTTATCTTGTGTCTTTTGTATTGTGAACCACCCTGAGATCTTTTGATGAAAGGTGGTATAAAAATCAAGCAAACAAACAAACAGTCTCCCATGTCCACCATACTCACTGCTTGATGGCTGCAGCATCAGGTGATGCCCTGTCTGTGAGATTGGGCCACTACTGCAGACCTTCTCTTTCACAGCAAACTTTCTTGTCTGCTTCAGTGGTGTCAGTTCATACATGCAGCTGCCAGCCTGTCTCTGTCCTCAGGGCAGCTTGCTTAACCCGCTTTCACCAGCCCAGTCCAGGGAAAGATGTCTGCACTATTTCCCCCTTTGTTCAGTGTCAGGTGCGGTCCTGCTTTGCCAGTGTTGTTGTTGGGGTTTTTTTTGGTACGTCATTCACAGGGTTTTAAATTTCGTAACTTCGGTGCTGCCGCTGACCGCATCTGCTGCAAATTGTAGGTGTGAGCTCTGTTCATTACACTCTCAAACACCAAACATTTGAAATAAGAAAAGACAGACTTGCCTCCTGGCATGAGAGTGCCTTTCTTTTCAGGTGCCGGTTGTGTTGTGGGTTCTTCCTCAACACTGGAAGAGAGAGTGTATCAAAGGGAAGAGCTCCCTTTGGCCAGGAAAGTTTTCCATCTCAAGAGAGGGATGACAGGTGGGTGGATGCCTCTGGCAGGCTGCTTGGCTTGGAATCCAGCATGGGGTCTTTCCCTGCACAAATCCTGTTTGTCAGGTTCAATGCTCTCTGATTTCATTCGTGGAGACTTTGCAAGGGCTTTGAGCTTTTTCAGACTGGACTCCCTTTAAGACAGATAGAAGAGAGGGAAGCATAGGAAGATGTCTTATACTGAATCAGATTATTGGTCCATCTTGCTCAGTATTGTCTGCACTGACTGGCAGCATCTTTCCAGGGTCCTCTGCCAGCCCTACCTGGAGATGCCATTGGGGCATTCCAGGACTATCTGCATGCAAGGTCACTGAGCTACAGCCCTTACCCACAAATGTCTTTCTTTAGAACAGGTGTGGGAAAACATGTGGCTGCATCCCAGAGACAGGCACCCTTGCAGGCCAAATGTGTGATCTGGGTCCACCAACGGTGACGGTGAAGTTTGCTGTGGTGGTGGTCTATTCACACATGCAGGTCGGATTCTAGCTGCCATCAATCCCGACCCAAATTACTGATGGTCAGGGACGATGGGAGTTGTAGTCCTGCAACATCGGGAGGGCCACATGTTCTCCTACCCTTGCTTTAGAAATGAACAGGTTCAATAGGTTGCAATGGAGGGTCCACAGCATGTAGTTTTAGTTCAACGCCCACATCAGTAAATGATGCACCATAATGCCCTACCATTTGGTCCCAATGTGTAGCCATCAAGCAAAGGAAAATAGAGCAATGCACATACATGTTATTACAATGATGAAAACCAGATGAATCAGTCATGAAATCGCTGTAAGTAGGTTGAGGATCCAACACAACAGCATTGTTTTGCCCAGATCTGTCCTGCAGTTCCTTGCAGGGTTGCCTCCTATGCAAAAGAGGCTTCCATTTTCGACTTCATGCTTAGGATCCTTTAGATTGTGGTTTTAAGAATTAAAGAAGGTCTGGGGTTTTGAGCTTACCTTGTTCCTGTGAAGTGCCTATGGGTTGTGTGCATGTGTGTGTTTCCCTTCTTTCCAGTAAACATTTATCCAGCCTCCCTGGCTGCCCACATTTCCTGGTCCAAAAAAAGCCCCGGGGGGAGAGTTGCATCACAACATCTTCCTCTGGGCTTTGATTGATGGGCGGGAAGCCAGGGAAGGCTGTAGAGTGCAGACCACTGGCCATATTATTTGTAGAATGAAACTCAGGACAGTCCCATAAACACCACCTCAAAAGTAAGGAAAGCACAACAAAAAGTCTGCACACAAACATTTTACCAATTTTCCTCTCCCCTTTGATAATTTTTGAATGCAGCTTCTTCTCTTAGTACACGATTGAGAACAATTGGGAGGAGGCAGAAGATAAAATTTGTCAGTGCAGCTCTAGAAAGCAGCAATGGCCTGAACAGCCAACATATTATATCCAGAGAACTGTTGAATGTGCACACACACACACACACACACACACACACACATTTGCACACAAACATACATGCACAGTGCTGCATACCTGGAGTGGTATTCAGTGAACTTGTCCCATCAGTGTAAGGATTTCTGCTGGCACAATGGGACTTCTCCCTTACACACACACACACACACACACACACACACACACACACACACACACAGACGTGTGTGTGCCCTCCCCAAATCTTCTCCCGAGAGGAATCGGGAAACCCCTAGAACAGATTTAGGGATTCTGTGGTCAGTGTACAGAGTGATACCAGCTGCTGGAAACTGAGGCAGGGAGGAAGTGTTCTTGTGCTCAGATCCTGCTAATGGGCTTCCCTTTAGGGCAGTGGTTCTCAACCTGTGGGTCCCCAGATGTTGTTGGACTACAACTCCCATCATCGCTAAGCTCTGGCCTTGCTAGCTAGGGGTGATGGGAGTTGTAGGCTTCCCTTAGGGCAGCCTTTCTCAACCTGTGGGTCCCCAGATGTTGTTGAACTACAACTCCCATCACTCCTAGCTAGCAAGGCCAGGGATGATGGGGGTTGTAGTCCAACAACATCTGGGGACCCACAGGTTGAGAACGGCTGCTTTAGGGGATCTTGGTGGCCACTGTGAGAACAGGCTGCTGGGCTAGATGTGCCACTGGCCTGATCCAGCAGGCTCTTCTTATGTTCCATTGCACATGCAGGAATCCTGTGCCTACAGAATTTTCACGCAGCACTATGTGGGATGCAGCCTGCAACCCCTTATGTGCCCACGAGCCATTTCACCGAGACCCGTTTGTTGTTGTAAGTGTGTGATCTTTATTTCATGATCCGGGCCTGGGAGGGAAGGGGTGACTGCGCTCACAGGCCGGGCGACAGCATTCCGCTCTGTGTTTTGATGCTTCTGATAGCCTCCAGTGGTGCTTCAGAGGCACCAGCCTCGGCCCCTTCTCTTCTCTAAACATATGTGCTTTGAAAGGGAAAAGGTTGTTGCCAGCATGTCTGACTCCTTCGTCCTGACAACATCCGACCGGCCACATTATCAAGTCTTGCTGGGACTTATCAACAGACATAGTTAAACAAGCTTGTGTTTATCTGGGGGAAGCTGTATCAATTGCGCTCTGGGACAAAGAGCTGGCCGGCACCAGGCAAATCTCTCCCTGGCATGGGAAAGGGAGGCCCGCCCGGCCTTAACAAAGAGGTGCCGGGAGGGAAAGTCACCAAGAACAAGGCCTGGGATCCCAGACCCAGATCTCCAAAGCCGGGTTAATCTCAAGGGGCGAGGGATGCGCTGCTCTCAAGAAACTGTTGCAAAGCGGAAGAGGGGGAGTTGGATTCTGGTCCCCGTGTTCTTATGCATGTAGGATTCCTGCAGATCAGCCTTCCCTAACCTGGTGCCCCCCAGATGTTTCAAACTGCAATTCTCGTCAGCCCTGAGCAGGGATGGGAAAATACGCCAATTTCTGTTTCTCTTGGGTTTTTGTTCAGTTCTCTACATTTCCATACTCGTTTGCAACTTTTGAAAAGAATGTTGATGGTCCTCGGGAAAACACATCAGTACTTTATTGTGAATTCCTCCTAATATCCACAATTTTGTATGCAATTGTACCAAATATGCACATCCTTTTTGGCAAAGCATTTGCTCCCTAATGTTTATATTTCCCACAATGTGTCTCTGCATGTTATTGTCACTAATATATTCATTTTTATGCACATTACCCTAGTAAATGCATTTATGTACACATTACTTGGGTGCAGAACTGAACTGCAAAATTCGGAGAAATGAAAATTTTGAAGGATGGCCATGTTTTGGTTCAGAAAGTGTGAATTAGGTAGGTTCGCCCTTAAACACAGACTGAATCAAATTTTTGCCCCATCCTTGGCCCCAGCCAGCATGGATGATGGGGGTTGTAGAGCCCCCAGAACAAATTTAGGGGGGGCAGAGAAAGGAGGGGGAGGAGTTCTGCTGTGCCAGTGGTAAATAAATTCTTGTGCCAGTGGAACAAAAGACTGAACACTACTTTGGATATGAACCCATGTATGTTCCTAATTTTTATCTCTCCTCTGCTCAGTACGTAGGGTGGATGCTTCAGCCTCAGCTTTTAAGAGGGTACAATTTTTCATTTGCCAGTTTATAATTATAGTTGTAAATGCAGAAATAGTCACCTTTTTAAAAATTTGTTTCATATTTATTTGTTTCATATATTTATGTACCACTTAATACCCAGAGTGTCTCTATGCAGTTTACAAAAGTGACACCAAATGTATATAAGTATAAAATATTGTAGTTGTACATATATTGCAATTTTTCATATCTATATCTATATTTATTTCTATATGAAACTGAAAAACTATAATACCCGATAAACCAACATCTTGAAAAAACAGAAAAGATAGCAGCACATTTTTGAAGACATCGTAAGAGTTAGGTAATTTATATACTGCAGATTAGAAAACTATCAGTAAACAAGGCTCCTGCTATGAGTAAAAAATCTCTCTCTGTGTGTGTCTTTGTGGCATAAACTGCAGACCTGAAGAAGATGCCTCAGGAAGAATGCATGGTTCTGATTGGCTTAGGGTGGACTAATTGACAGGTAGGGCTACCAGTGTCCCCCACCCCAATCCCACCTCCTTCTAAACCTTAACTTGTCCCCCCAACCCACTTTCTCTCCACAGATTCTTACAGACAGTAGTATTTTTCTAGAAAAAGAGGTGCTGGAACACACCATGAACACATCCCTTGTTCTGTTATAATGGCAGTGGTGCCCACCTGTGAGGTGCTGGAACTGAGTTCCAGTGAGTTCCAGGTGAAAAAAAAAAGCCTTTTCTGCTTATGGAGAAAGAAAAATGAGAGGGAAATGAGAGGAATAATTCACCATCCTGCCCAAGCCATTTCTCTGGGAGGGAGATACTGGAGACATGGATGGGACCTACTAGTAAATAATGATATTTTGATTGACTAAACAGAGGAGACGGGCAGAGGCATCTAGGAAGCCTCTCACTCAGTGGGAAATGCCGGTAGGAGTGGGGAGAAAGATTGGACAATGGCTTTGGAGGTTCAGGGGGGAATCAAAATTGGGGGGGGGGGCAACAGAGGAGCCCTATGCCCTCCCTGGTGAGGACTGCCTGTCTCCCTCATTGCTCACTTTCAGCAGAAACTTCAAAACATTCCTATTTACCTAGGCATTTGATGGCTGATAGAGACTGGCCATGGTAACTGAAATTAATAACAGTGATCGCTTTTTAAAGTTCAGATTTTTCAAGTAGTTTTAAAAAACATTTTAAACGTGTTTTTATTTTATTGTACATTGTTCTGTTTTAACGTCGGCTGCTTTGAAAGCAAGGGCAGGATACAAATGTAATAAATAAATATAAAATAAAGCAATTCCCCACTTTTTGTTCAATCAAATACTAAAGCTACCAGGGGGAGGCTTCTGCATTTTCCACCACCACCCATTTTCATATCCCCCCCCCTTTACTGGGAAAGAAATAAATAACTTGCTCGTTCTGGACTGAAGATGACTTTTCTCAAAGGAAGAGCTTAGTAATTGAAAAGGGGAAACTTAACGAAACGAATCACATCCCTTTATAATCTTATTTCCTCTTGGATATCTGTGTGGGGCAGGTTTTGGGCCGAGTCCAAAGCCTCAGATTAATTCGATTCAGGAGGAGGAGGCTCCAGGGATCCTAACTAGGCTGGGGGGAGAGCAGGGGTGGGGTGGGGGTGGATGCCGAAAAAACAAAAAGGCAGAGATAAAACCAGCCCCAAAGAATGTGTGTTTTCCTGCATGACTGTCCTCTCCCCAATGGGAGACCAGCCTCAGTGACTCCTGGAAAACACAGATGCTTCTGTACGTGAAAATTGTGTTGCTGCTTCAACCACCACCAAAAAAAAAAAAAAAAACACACAGCAGAAAATGAAAATCTGGAGGTCAAGAGTGGTTCGGAATATTTCTGGCAATGCAACTGGAAGACACACACATCCCGGTTTCCATGTGTGTCTGTTGCCCTTCCGAGATGAGAGTTTCTTGGAGATAGACGGCGGTTTGCAGGAAGGAGCCTCTTAATATCTGGAGCTCTCTTATCTTCCTGGTGACATTGTTTTGACAGTATAAGGCCCAAGATGGGACAAAGACCTTTGGGGAGGCAGGGGGGGGTGGAGGAGGAATGGAGTTAAGATTGTCCGTGAGCAAGCAGGCTGCGTCAGCAGTGGAGGCTGCTGTTCTTGCACACAGTGGAGGCTGCTGGTACAAGAAGCCAAGGGGAGCGAGGGCATAGCTAGGATAAACAACCTTGAAAGGCCACCTAGAAAGTCATCTGTGCCTAAAATGCTGGCATTTCGTGGCCAAAACCCTCAAAGTCCAGTTGCTTTCTCTGCAAATGGGATCTTTGTCTACGTAGTCTAGGAAAGGGCCATAGCTCAGTGGTAGAGCATCTGCTTTGCATGTAGAAGGTTTTGGACCCAATCCTTGGCATCTCCAGGGAAGGCTGGGAGAGACATCCCTACTCCCTGCCCCATGCCTGAAATCCTGGAGAGTGCTGCTGCCGATCAGTGTAGACAATACTGAGCTAGATGTATAAGGAAGCTTCCTATGTTCCTACCTCCCTCCAGATCCATTTGCAAATCCATGTGTGTCAACAGATTCCCCAACTGCACTCCCCCGAGCCCAAGAACACTACATTGGTTTCACTAGGGCTGTAACCTGCAATTGGCAGATTAGTCAACCAATTAATCCCTTGGAGTCCATTTTAATTGCTGGAAGTAAATTATAATCATTTATAGTGTACTGTTTATTTTTGAGGTTGTGCATGATTGGTAAAGGGCAGCCTCCCCTGGCTTGGTGCCTTCCAGAAGTTTGGGACAACAACTCTCATCACCCTGACCATGGGCCATGAGAGCCATAGCTTTATGGCCCCAAACATCTTATGGCACTGGGGAATGAAAAACAGTAAAGAGGAGGGTTTTTCTTCCTCCTAACCATGGGTGTTGTTGTATTCCATAAGACCATAAGAAGAGCCCTACTGGATCAGGCCATTTAGTCCAGCATCCTGTACTCACAGCGACCAACCAGATGCCCTAATATGAAGCCCACGAGCAAGATTTTAATGCAACAGGCCTCCACCCGCTAATGGTTCTCAGCTACTGATATTCAGGGGCATCCTGTCTCTGACAGTAGAACTTGCACAGAGATATCCTTCACCGGCTGCTCCATGGTATTGGATGTATCATTGGAAGCAAACAGGGTTTTTATGCCCCCTACCTAATATGCAAAACTGCCCGTCGTCCTATCCACTAGGCATGCCATTAAAAGGCTTTCCGCATTAACTTCTGTTCTGTCTGTAACATCAGCAGAATGCATATTTCTTGCGCTCAATATGCCCAAAGCAAAGGCTACTACTGCATATATTATTGGTGTTATTGTTTTGTTTCATCTGCTCGCTAATTGATTTGTGCCAGGAATGCTTAATTAACTGCACGCGGATGATAGATCCATCCTCCTGAAGCAGATCAAGTCAACATTTTGCTCCTCCCGCCGTAATTACTTAACGTAAAAAGCTGTAATCACAGCCCGTAACGACCTCCTAGTGGCACAGTGTTTCATGAGTCTATGAAAATATGCTGTGTGTGGAAATAAACCATCCTGTTCACTGGGCTGAATTAAAACCAAATGCTGGAACTTCTAATTAAAAATGTTCTTCTTCGGGCTGGGAAAGGCGGGACTCTTGGCCGTGGAGATCCCAAACATTTTCCCGTTTGCTGTTTTGGAGCTCAGCAAGGATCGTGTCAATATAAGAAGAGGCCTGCTAGAGGGGGTATATCCCAAAGGGAGCCCATCTATTCCGGCATCCTGTTTGCAGTGGCCAACCACATGCCGTAATGAGAAGCCCAAAAGAAGGACCACAGTGCAGCAGTGCTCTTCCCCCTGTGATGATTTCCAGGAAATGGCATATAGCAGTAATCCTGAGCTAGATGGACTCATCATAGGTCAGTTTCCTGTGTCCTAAAGCAGCCTTCCCTCTGGGAGTTGCTCTAGTCCATAAGAAGAACCAGGCTGCTGGATCAGGCCAGAGGCCCATTTAGCCCAGCTTCCTGCCCTTCACAGTGGAGCCAGCCAGCTAGGAAGTGTACAAGCAAGACCTGACTGCAGAAGAGTAGAAAGTTGGGTGTTCCATGGGCTCTTGGTTGATCTGTTTTATGGCATCTGCTGCAGATGCATAGTTTGGTCCCTGTTCATTCCAGCTGCTAAGTCAGCTGCAGCGGAGGCATGGGGGAGGGAAGAAAACACAAGCCCCAGGGAATTGCTCAAAAGAAAACAGTGCCCCAAACTATACAGGTGAAGGAGTTCTGATGAGTGTACGCAGCAAACCACACCAACCAGAGGAAAGAGATGGGCATGGGCCCATGCACAAGAATTATTATTATTATTATTTTCTATTTGTACCCTGCCCATCTGGCCAGGTCTCCCCAGCCACTCTGGGCGGCTTCCAACAAAGATTAAAAATACATTAAAATGTCACACATTAAAAACTTCCCTGAACAGGGCTGCCTTCAGATGTCTTCTAAATGTCAGGTAGTTGTTTATCTCTTTGACATCTGATGGGAGGGCATTCCACAGGGTGGGTACCACTACCGAGAAGGCCCTCTGCCTGATTTCCTGTAGCTTTGCTTCTCACAGTGAGGGAACCACCAGAAAGCCCTCTGCGCTGGATCTCAGTATCCGGGCAGAACAATGGAGGTGGAGACGCTCTTTCAGGTATACTGGGCCAAGGATATGTTGCCTATGCCGAAACTGAGCAGAATAGCTGATGTTCTCAAAACCACCATGCATGCTTTGGAGCATGCTTAGGGGTCTGGGGCATCTGAATCCAGTGGCAATTGCATTTCCATTCAATGAAGCAGACTCCGGTGTGTAAGGATTGGAAACAGCCACATAGTCAACATGGTGCCCACCACATTGGAAGATAGCCCCCCTCATTCCTGTTCACTGGCCAGGCAGGCTGGGGCCGATGGGGGCTGGACTTCTGCCACATCTGGAGGGTCCCTTCTTGGCAACCCCTGAACTATATTCATCCTTAAGGTGCCATAGGACTCCTTGGGCGTGATCCTGAGTAAATTCTCATTATTTTGACAGGATTGGTGCTTTATCATAGCCTGCGGCTGGGCTCCAAAGGATGAATGTGCTTGTGGCCTTTTGATTTCTCTGCAACAGAGTTTGCCATGGAAGAAGATGCAAGGCAATGCTCAGTTTGTAAAGAGGCTTGCCTCCTTGGCTGGAGGAATTAATAAAGGTAAAGGGTAAAGGGACCCCTGACCATTAGGTCCAGTCGTGACCGACTCTGGGGTTGCGGTGCTCATCTCATTTCATTGGCCGAGGGAGCCGGATTACAGCTTCCGGGTCATGTGGCCAGCATGACTAAGCCGCTTCTGGCGAACCAGAGCAGCGCACGGAAACACCGTTTACCTTCCCGCCAGAGCAGTACCTATTTATCTACTTGCACTTTGATGTGCTTTCGAACTGGCAGGAGCAGGGACCGAGCAACAGGAGCTCACCCCGTCACGGGGATTTGAACTGCCGACCTTCTGATCAGCAAGTCCTAGGCTCTGTGGTTTAACCCACAGTGCCACCCGCATCCCAGAGGAATTAGTATTGTACAGCAAAATCCAGACCCAGCTGTGTGTGCCATTCCCTCTTCACATCCTTTCTTTGGATACTTGCCAATATTTGTTGATTTATTCATTTCATTTATATCTCACCTTTCCCTCTAAGGTGCTCAAGACAGTGTACATGGCACTCCCCATTTAATCTCCACAACAACCCTGTGGGCTAAGAGACAGTTACTGGCCCAAGATCACCCAATGCGCTTGATGGCTGAGTACACATCTCCCAGATCATAGTTACTCATGTGCTAGTGTGAATCTGTCTTCATGCATCCTCCCAACTTTGAATCTTGGTTTAATTTGCTGCAACGGCCAAAACAGTTAATCTTCTTTCCCAGTGGGAAAGAGGCAAAATATGTTTGTTTGTTTGTTTGTTTCCTTAGAATATGCTCACCTGTAGTCAGAAATGGCACTGGGTTATGCTTGTCTGTTTCACTCTCACAAACGGGACTTTGCAAAGTAGACTTTGCCTCTCCTTCTGAACTTTTAACATTTGCCCTTCTTCAAGGCCCCCGCTTTGAAGTGGCCGGTGAGGGGGGGCAGATGGGTAAAAGATGAGTTTTGCTGATTTTGCATAAATTACACGTCGGGTATTTTTGGATGAGTTGGTAGAGTTTGATGCTTTTTGTTGGTTTGGCAAAATGTCCTCACAATTGCAAAAAATAAAATAAAAATGTGCTTTTGATTACAGCATGGATGTTGCAGTGATGTCGGGCAGTGAAGCAAGGAAGCTTTCAGTATTTGTTGAAATTTTAGCTGGGCAGAAACATTTAACTTTTTCCTGGATGGATGGGAGAATAGTCTTCGACTGGAGCTGGGGATGCCAAACACTTAACCACATCCCAAGCCCCCTTTTAAACTTAGTGGCACGGGCATGATGGCTGCAATCCGAACCATGTCAACTCAGAAGTCCCATGGAATTCAGAATGGTTGCCTCCATTCAGCTCCACCTGAAAGGCATCTCAGTTAAGACTGGGAGAGAATCCTGCTGAAGACTCTGGAAAGCCGCTGCCAGTCAGTGTAGACAGTAATGAGCTGGATGGACCAATGACCTGATTCTGTATAAGCTTCCGATGTTCTGTGTTCTTGGTTGCATCCGTGCAAGGGCTGCTTTTGCCAGGTCGCCTCTGCCGAAACCCTGTTTGTTTGTGTATTCGGCGGAGTTCCCTGTTATCGCCAGCCAGTCCTGACGCCGGGCTTTTCCTGTTTAAGATTCTGACTTCTGATTCCACCCCCTCCCCCTTTGTGTGTGTGTGTGTTTTTCCTTTTCCCTTCCCCGTTGTTTCCACTTTTATTCCTCATCAGCCAGAGAACCAGGCTGACGTCAGACACCAGCAAGGTCCTCTTTCTCCCATTTGCATTCCTGTTTGTTTGGATGGCCATCCCTGAATTTGGTTTCTTAATACCAGTTAAGAAGAGCCTTTTGCATCAGGCCAGCATCCTGTTCTCACAGTGGCCAATCAGGTGCCCCAATGGGAAGCCCACAAGCTTTATCCAAGCACAAGAGCACCCTCCCTTCCTGTGGTTTCCAGCAGCTGGGATTCAGGAACACCACTGCCTCCAGCTATGAAGGCAGAGGATGCCCACTGTGGCTGGTAGCCATTGTTAGCCCTCCCCTCCATGAATTTGTCCACTCCTCTTTTAAAGCTGGTGGCCATCGCTGCCTCCTGTGGGAGAGGGTTCCGAAGATTATGCAGCATGTTATCTGTTAAATATTATTTATTCCTTCTCTGGGTGCGATCTATTGGGGAATCCTATTTCAATGACTGGGAGTTAAGCCTGATCTTTGCCTTTTCTTTTCTTTTTAATTTTTGCACTTAATTTATTTATTATTAATGTTACAATACATATATGAAATCTTTACATATTGATACATATACATTAAATTCGTAAAATCACATTTTCACATTTCATTATGTACTGACATTTATCCATTTCTTATTTCTTGCCCTGTGTCTTCCCTCCACCTGTGCATGACTTCCTTGTTCTTATTTTGTAACTTTATTATTAAGACTGGAATTTTGTATCTTAATAATTAAGCATTCAGTCTTATATATCTGCTTAGCTTAGCTTAACTTAACTCTATACATATCAATAAATTCTTGACAATCCTGAGCTTTGTTGATGAAGCCCAGGCTCTGGTCCTAATTCTCACTTGATTTTCTGCATAGGCAGGGAGAATACCAAAACTGATTGACTGCTTTCTCTCCAGGGAGCTCAAGGTGGCATACATGGTTCTCCCCACTTCCTCATTGAATCCCCACAACAACCCTGTTAGGTAGGCTAGGCTGAGAGGCAGTGACTGGCCCAAGGTCACCTAGTGGCCAAGTGGAGATTCAAACCACGGTCTCCCATGTTGTAGTCCAACACTAGAAACATAGGAGGTTGCCTTATAAGGAATTAGACCTTTGGTCTATTCAGCTCAGTATTGACTGGCGGTGGCTCTTCCAAGATTTCAGGCAGGGAATCACCCCCAACCCTACTTGGATATGCTGCTTGGGAACTGGGTCTTCTGCTTGCAAGGCAGATACTCTACCACTGAGCTGAGGCCCTTCTCTAGTGTGTAGTAGTTAGACGCTCTAACCACCACTAAACACTGGAGAGTTAGCAGCCAACCAGTCTGGTCTTCACACAAGAGCTTCTGAAATAATTAATTGTACAATGGCAGGGGCAGTTTGGTAGTGTATGAAGTCCATGCACATAGGACTGGCACATCCTCATTTGCGCGACAGGTGGATCGGGAAACCCGTGTGAGATTGGGAATCTGATGCCCTGAATGAGCTCACTGGATTTCCAGAAAATAGCCCCATGTCATTGTATTCACATTGTTAAACTAGCCCAGGGCCAAGATTCCTGTCCTATGAAAATAACAACAGGCGCAGGACTTGCAGGCTCTCTTGCGCTCCCAATGTATTTTTGCAAATATATTCTTTTTGTCTCCATTGGCAGTGGGAAAATGTACTTTCCACCACCCAAACATAAATTATTCTTCAAGCGAAAGTTTGGAATTCAGAAGTCTGCATTTTTAGTGGCATGCTGAGCTGAACCTTTTGGCAGCCGTACCGAAAAAATAGGCTCAGAAAGTGTGCGCAGGCGGGGCCAGAGGAGAGAGAATCTGGAAGAATGGAAGACATCCTTGCGGCAAAGAAATTGTTTGGCTTGATCTAGGCAACGCTTTGGGGCTACAGAAAAGGTATATTGAAACAGCCTGGTTCCTAGATATAGAGATGTATCAGGTGAATATTACAAGCATTGAATCTGGTCTTACATCTGGGATAAATAATGTGGTGAACTCCAGATGTTGTGGACTACAACTCCCATCAGCCATACCCAGCACTTCCAATGAATGATGGGAGTTGTAATCCATAACATCTGTAAAAAAGGGGCGAGGAGAAATTAGGTTCTGTTGGGCCATTGGCATGATCCAGCAGGGCTCTCTTTGGGCACGAAAGGGCACAGTCCACCTAAAAGTGCTCCCTATACAAGTGAAATTAATAAGAGCTGCATATCCTGTGCCTCCCATTTATTTCATAGAATTGTAGAGTTGGAAGGAATCCAAAGGATCATCTAGGCCAGCGGTTCTCAACCTGTGGGTTCCCAGATGCTGTTGGACTACAACTCCCATCATCCCTGAGTTCTGGCCTTGCTAGCTAGGGGTGATGGGAGTTGTAGTTCATCAACATCTGGGGACCCACAGGTTGATAAAGGCCAACCCCCTGCAGTGCAGGAATCACAGCTAAAGAAGCCTTGACAGATGGCCATTCAACCCGTTTAAAAACCTGCAATGAAGGAATTCCTTTCTTGTACTGTAATTTGAATTCATTGGTTTGGGTCCTGCCCTCCGGAGCACCAAAAGACAAGCTTGTTGCACCTTCCATGTGACAGGTATTTGCAGGTGGCTCTCTGATTACCTCCCAGTCTTTTCTTCAGTGGGTCATACCTTGAGAACTTTCTGGTGCAGGCTCCCCCATTCATGGTGCTGCCCAGATGTTTTGGACTACAGCTCCCATCAGCCCCAGCCATCATGGGAGTTGCGTTCCAAAACAGTGCCAGGGTGGGGGAAGTCTCCCCTAGTGGTTTGTACCCACGCTCTTCCACTGTGTTGCCCTCTAGCTCACTGTTATACAGAATGAGTTGCCTTTGAATCATCCTAAATGCAGCAGTAGGGTGGAGGTTTCTAGGCTCCTTTCCCAACTGAAGTTGCCTGCAAATTAAGAAGAAGAAAATGACAGCAGCCCTTACAAAATGCTTTCCAACAAAGCCTAGAGTCCACGTGAGGCTTTTTAAAGCAATGCTTGTCCCAGCATTGAAAGCATCTTTCCAGCTTTTGCAAATGCTCTAATTTGTTGCCCTTGGAATGCGAGGCAGGACTGCGGCACGTTAGGAGGAGTAAAAAAAAAGAGAGAGAAGTGTTTTCATTGGAGTTGAAGAGAACAATTCAAGGAGGAGGAACCTCCAGTCACGCTGAACCAGCCAAAACCACACACATGGAGCAGAGAAGTCGCTCACACAGCTGGGAATAGGAGCAAGGGCAGTCAGACAGAAAGCCCAGGTAGCTGCTTTAGCCCAGAATAGAATTTCCAACATCCATATAAGGGCAAAACCTTTACCCGGCCAGCTAAAATATCGCCAAAGGGTGTGCAAGATTTCAAGTTCTCCAGAACTCTTCAGCATGTGACCCAGCTCAGACCCCGTGATTGTTTTCTGAGGCCCTTCTCCCTGTGCCCCCTCTAGAGGGTGGCAACATGAGAACGGGCCTTTTCAGGGGTGGCTCCCTGCTTGTGGAATGTTCTCCCTGGGGAGACTCACCTGACTGTGGAATGTTCTCCCCAGAGAGATATGTGTGGCAGCATCATTACAGTGGTACCTCGGTTCTCGAACGTAAAGCCACTCCCGACATAAGGAGGGGCGGTTGCAGGCTCACGCCCACCTACATCCGCGCGGGGCTGGCTGCGGCCCCACACGACTTGGGAATCCTCGGGCTACATCATTCCCTGCGCCAGCCAATCGGTTGGTGACAGGGGCGGGGCTAAGCAGGTCATTTATTTATTCCAACTGGGGGGGGCGGGAATCGCCACGCAATCTGTTCCAGAAGACCGTTCAACTTCCGAAATGTTCAAAAACCGAGGTGCAAAGGGCTGGCTGCAAATTCAATTGGAGAAATGGAAAAACACGCAGTGGAAGCCGTTCGACTTCCGAGGCGCGTTCGAAAACGGAAGCAATTCCTTCTGGCTTTTCGGCTTTCAAAAACTGAAATGTTCAGCTTCCAAGACACTCAAAAATCGAGGTACCACTGTACTTACCTTTAGGGGTCAGCCAAAAGCCTCCTTCAGTGGGTGTGATGTTTTCACCTTGCCTTTTAAAAAGACCCAGGGCTTTTTTTCAGCTGGAACTCACCAGAACTCAGTTCCAGCACCTCTCAGGTGGGGCGTCATTGCCATTATAAGACAACAAGAGAGGCATTCATGGTGAGTTCTGACACCTTTTTGTAGAAAAATAGCACTGGAAAGACCTGTAAGTTTTATATTTCTCTCTGTTTTGTTTTGAAGCTGGCTTGAATGTATGTGTTATTTATTTATTGGGGAACTGCAGTTAAAAGAAGGATAGTACAACCTCAAGTTTGCTTATGTAACTGGCCACATTCACACCATATATTTAATGCACTATGATAGCACTTTAAACCATCATGGCTTCTCCCAAAGAGTCCTAGGAGCTGTAGTTTGGTAAGGGTGGTGAGAGCTGATATGCGACCCCTATACCCCTCACAGAGCTATAATTTGCAGAATCAATCCCCCTTCCCAGGGGAACTCTGAGAATTGTAGCTCCGTAGCTATGACTGTTTGAAGTAGTATAGTGTGAATGTAGCCACTATTCACAAACTTTGTTCTTGCTTGACCTGGCAGATTCGCTCTTGCAAAGCTTAACATGCTTGATCTGGGAGATGAACTCTTGCAAAGCTTCATATATGCACAGCATTATTTAAGATACTTCAGAGAAGAAATAAAGTACTCTATAGCTCTTTGGTTGTGGCAGCGGGGGAGCAAATTAATTACAGAAGCATTGAAAGGGAGAGTTCCTACACATATATCTATATAAAGTACTCAGACCCCCAAGAAGGGGTTTATATGTACGGCAAGTCACAGAATGTGCTCCATTGTTGGTTTCTTGTGGTAGAAAGAAATGTTTTTCACCAGTGTACTCAAGTTTGTATAGGTTATTTTCTTGCTGTACTGTCAGGATGTTTTAAATACTTTGGCTCTGTAATTGGCACACCGTGGAACAGACTGGCACCATCATTGAACACTTTGTTCTCCCAATTTCTCCAGATAATACGTTTGTGTAACTTAATGCTCTCCTTCTTTCCCCTCTGCCCTGCAAACGGGCAGAAACTGCACCAGGCAAATTATCAGTGGCACTCCCGAGCCAACTTGCTGTCTATGCATGCGCTTTAAGGGACTTTCCCGCTGTTGGCAAGAACTCCATCTGAAAACATAATTTGAATTCTTTGACTCCAGAAGTGCTTGCAGCTGATGTTGGAATGGCAACGATAGTGGCTGCCACAAGAATGGAAATATTCAGCACTCCTTGTTGTTGTCAACAGCAGAGGCAGGAGGATCAGTATGGGGGAAAAATGTGTAGAGAGAAAGAGGAGGGATGTCACTCCATAATCTATAAAACTATGCGCTGCATGGAGAGGTACTTTCGGTTGTCTGTCCCAGAGGTGTAGCATGGGTTGCCAGCTCCCGGGGCCACAAGAGGGTGGGAGGGAGGGAAACAGACAGAGTGCGCATGTGCGTTCAACTGCCTAACGGCATCCGCATCACCCAGGTGTCAGGCGGCAGTAAGCAACTCCCAAGGCCGGTTGTCAGGAACGTATAAGACAAGGAAAAGTTCTTATCCTTTTTATTCAATATTTACAGAGAGAGGATTGGAACACAGCCTCTTGGGATAATGGAATTGCCCAGAGTGACTCTCCACCCCCCTTTTCTCCCATTTCCTCATTCCTCATTGTCATCATCTCCCTTATGGGTGATGCTGAGGGCCCTTTGCTTCTGAGCTCTTTGCTCTACTACTTTCAAGGCTCGCCGGGTTCTGGGAGAGGGGGTGGGGTCTGCAATGCTTTCTAAAGACCCTGTGTCCATCAGCTGTCGCCCTGCTGGTGCTTCCTCCTCCTCCTCTCACATTATTTCCCAGCTTTTCCCCTCATCTGCCTCTGAGCTGTGACCTCCCTCCAACCCCTGTTGTAATTCTGAACTGTCTTCTTCTTTGGAAGGGTCAGGTTGGGGAGGCTGTCTCCACCATTCCTCCTCTGACCAGTCCTTGACATCAGGAGATTGCAGCTGCAAAGATAAGAAGAGTCATTCTGTTATCTTGAGAGGTCACTTCCTGGTTTGCACGGAGAAGCCTTTTTCAATGGACCGCAGTGACGGAAGCGCACAACTGTATTGAGGCAGCCCTGGGTGTTGACACTTTGCTTCCCTGCAAGTCCCATCAGCCCCAGCCAGCATGGCCAGCAAGGATGATGGGAGTTGTATTTCAAGAACATCGGGAGGGCCCTTTTGCTGACTGTCCCTGTTGTAAAAATTACCGAAGAAGGTGGATCAGGGGTCAGACTCCAGATTAAGCAGCTTCCTAGGTTTCTAAAGAGGGTGCAACTTGTGGGTGGGTTTTAATGGGTAGGAGAGGACATACTAATTGCATTTTATTCCTCCAGGCACCCATCTGTGTGGGTTGAACAGAGTTTCAAAATACCATCCTTGGCAGCAAAATTAAAAGCATAGGAATTAGGCTGCAAAGCCTTGTTTTGAGCAAGTCTAGCTATGAAGTAAGGTGACTCTTCCTTTCTTACCCCGATTAACAAAGTGTCAGGCAAGAACTTGGGAACAAAGTTAAAAAAATTACTTATAATCCTTCATTGGTTCACAGCAATGGCAGTAGTAAAAACCATGCTGGCAAAATACTTATATTTGGAGTATAACAACTTCAGGCGTGTGCCTAAAGCTGGAGAAAGTGAAGGAACGTCTGCATCCAATGCTGGTCACAGGAAGAGAGAGATGAACAGGAAATACTATATATTCCTTCCTCTCCAGCAGAGGAAGGGGAAATGACATCACACAGAGCTCTTTCTACCAATTACATTTCTCTGGTCTGAGAATCTGCCTATCAGCAGTACAGCTCTGTGGTATTAGTCCCTTCTAACGCTAACTAGCAAGAATAGGCATTTGTTAGGTTTATCTGCTAATCTCCCACACAGCTGGAGTTATTGAAGAGCAAAGGAACATGGGAAGCTGTCTTACGCTGAGCCAGACCATTGGTCTGTCTAGCTCAGTATTGTCTACACTGACTGCCAGCAGCTCTGCATGAAAGTCAGGTGCTATCCCACTGAACCATGGTCCTTCCTATAGCTGGTCCTTGAACCTGACAGAGGAAATGGGATCTTTAGAACAAGTATGAGAGACCTGGTTAGGAAATCTCTGAAGGTCGCATTTCATTGTTCTGTGCTTTGAATTTTCACCGGCTTGTTTGCAAAACCCTGCAGCGCCTTGAAGTTTGCAATCTCTGTGGAGGCAGGCCTCCTTCATTCTTGGGAAAGTTAAAACTACCCAGACGGAGCCAGCTGGGAAACGAAGCTCCCATGGAAAAGGCTCTCCTCGTGAGGGACTGTGTGGAAAAGAGAGAGCCAAGGGGAAAGCTGTTATCTCAAAAAGGTCTCCTCGATGTCTCGCTCGCAGGGGCTGCAGAAGGGAGTTGAGGTTGGCTGGCCCAATACCTGGAAGCCGGAGAACAGAAGTCTGCCAGTTTGGTTGATAAAACGCCTCCCTGCCCATCTTGATTTTCACCGCTGGCTGGGGAAGTCTTGAAAGGGTAGCTGTTGACAGGGTGTTTGGTGTTGTTGTTTTTCCCTCCCTGTGAAAATCCGGGGAGTCTGGGGCTCCCAGCCTGGCAAAACGGAAAGCCAGAGGCCCTCCTGAATGCTAGAAAGGCCTGCGATTAGATAGCAGGCCCAGCTATCTCCCCCTGCATTCCGCTGATGCAGCCTTTGCCGGGGTTAAATGGGAGCCATCGAGCTTAACCAGACAGACGCCAGCCCTCTTCGTCAAACCAGCCAGCAGCAGATAAGGCACCCAAAGTTACACTCCTTTCACACAGCAAACCCTTCGTCTCCAAAGGGGTGACCTCTGCTGGTTTCTGGCCGTGGTTTCTCGCAGACATCCAGTGGAACCAGGGAGGGGATAATGGAATGTATAATATATGGTTGCGACTTCAAGGCATTCAACCCTGCGCCTAATCCACCACACTGCCCCACTTCAGAATCTGCCCCACTTGCAAGCAGCACAAGCTTATTTTTCCCAGGATCCTGTTAACTGCTTCTCTTGAGCAAGAACTGAGCATAAATGCACAAGCAAAGGGAGATCCAGAACAGCGGTGAGCATTTAATCCCTTCCTTTGCTAGAAAAGCCCCTTGGCGAAACTGCAGAGGACTCTCCTGCATGCACTCCTTCACCCCATTCATTTGAAGTGCTGTGATGCTGCTTTTAGCAGACATGGCTGCCCTCAAAGAATTAAAGGCGCTGCAAGTTGTTCGGAGGCACCGGTTCCCCTCCCAGAGCTACAATTCCCAGAGTTTCCTGGGAAGAGGGCAGTGGCGTAGCGTGGGGGGTGCAGGGGGGGCCGGCCGCACCGGGCGCAACATCGGGGGGGGGGGGCGCTCGCACTCGCAGCTCCCTGCCCCTACCTGGCTCACTCACTCTCTCTCACTGCAGTGCTGGCTGTGCGAATCCGATCCGAGCCGCCGGGTCGCCGCCCCTGTGGAGGGGAGGGTGCCAGGCGTGCGGTGCGGTGTGGAGAGAGAGCGAGGGACTATCTGGGGGAGGGACAGTGCAGCGGGGGGGGGGGGCACAAATTACTTGCCTTGCCCCGGGTGTTGACAACCCATGCTACGCCACTGGAAGAGGGATTGGCAGTTAAACCACTCTGGGAATTGTAGTGCTGGGAGGGGAACGGGAGGGTGTCTCCTGACAGCTCTCAGCACCCTTAACAAACTACAGCTCCCAGAATTATTTGAGGAAGCCTTTCATGAATTCCTACTAAGTCAGTGGCGGATCAGTAAGGGCTACCCCTCAAGGCAAAGCAACAAACCACCCTCTTCAAATTAGCTAAAGCTATAAATTAAAAGACAGAAGCTGTCCTAAAATAATATTTTTGGGGTATTATCTAAAATTGAAATAATAACAGGATATGACTACTGCTTGTTAATTGTTAGATTTACCTGTTTTACCCGAAATGTGGAAAGCAATATTCCATCTTTTGGCCGCTGTGCAAATAAATGGCAGTGAGTTCAAATTGGGGGAGGGGGAGTAAAAACCCCAGCTTCCGAGGACCAGATGTTAAAGGTTTGGGATACAGTATACATGGTGAAATAGACTTAATTTGTTTTGGCTATGGGTGGGAAGACAAATCATCTTTATATAGAAAAATGGAGTGTGTTTGTTATGTATTACTGATGCAGCAAAGTTCAAGAAAATGTGTTGCCAGAGATATGGTTGAATTCACTGTAAAAAGAGACGACATGTTTTGATTTCCCTTTTATATAAATAGGCTATAAATAGATAATAATTTAAAAATAATAATTTAAAGTTCCTTGTTTCGAATGGATAAAACCAGCACCAGAAGAATGAGCAACCACGGCAATTAAGGAATTATCTCCTAACTTTCTCTCTCTCCATTGTGATGTGCTCATTCTATAATTATGTCTTGTTCTTCCTTATCCTTTCTCTTGCAAAAAGAGGCCTTTCCTCTATTTGTTATTGTTGCTGTTTCAATAGACTATCTACATGCCAACAATTGTGCAGAGGAATTAATTATTGTGATGACAGACGAAATGATTTTAAGTGGGGGAAATGAAGCTCTACCAGGACTCAGAACATTTGCAAAGCCTCTTTCGACATGCAAAGAGAATGTGCTCTGTACAGAAACATCCACAAACACAATTACACGGGCCATGACTAGCTTATGAAACTCACTGCCACAAGAGGTAGTGATGGTGCTATTTCACAGATGTCCTGATTGTGGGCTTCTCATAGGCATCTAGTTGCCCCTGTGAGAACAGGATGCTGGAATGAATGGGCATTTGCTCTCATCCGCAAGGCTCCTTTTATGCCAGGAATTTAGATGGTTTTCAAGAAGGATTCGAGAAATAAATAAAGAGTAGGCCTATCAAGAGTTATTAGTTCTGATAACTCAGTTGAACCTCCAGATAAAGAAGCAGTATACCAGAAGCTGGCAGTGGATAATAAGCAGAGGTTGTTGCTTTCACGTGCATACTTTTGCAAAACCGCTGCTGGAACTTTGTTGGAAACAGTATGCTGAATTCAGTAGAGCTTTCCTGGCTTGATTAAACAGGGCTTTAAAAGTACAGTCATACCTCAGGTTACAGAGATTTCAGGTTGTGTTTTTTCAGGTTATGGACCGCCGAAACCCAGAAGTACCGGAACGGGTTGCTTCCGGGTTTCTGCGGTCGCGCATGCACAGAAGCACTAAATTGCACTTTGTGCATGCGCAGAAGCGCCGAATCGCAACCCGTGTGTGCGCAGACGCAGGTTGCAAATGCTGTGGGTTGTGAACGTGCATCCCACACGGATCACGTTCACAACCCAAGCGTCCACTGTACTTAAAATTAGAATCTTGCGCCAAAAAAAGCAACTACAAAAGTCATGCAAGTTATTCTGCTGGTCGCCATTCTGAGTTGTGGGGCTGGGTTTTATTTTGCCCATACATCTACAGTGTCTGCATTTGCACATGACACCAAGCCATGGTTTGTCCAACAACCCAGCAGTTGCCTCACCGATAAGCAAACAAACCATGGTTGTTTCCTCTGAAGCTTGGTTTGGCTTTCATCAGCTTGTTCCTCAAGGCTATTCTAGCTTGGCAAACTTCTGGGGTGGCCATGGTTTCATGGGTAAGCAAGGTCATCGGCCTCAAACAAACCAAGGTTGAAACCAAACCAGAGTTAAAACAAGCCATGGTTTATAGGCCAATATCATGGTTTGTTCCCATAAAACAAGCCATGGTTAGTCTGTTGGACTGAATTCAGACATTCACACAAACTACACTTTTGCTAAACAAACCATTGCTTAGTGTTATGGATGAACCAGGCTGGTGTTATGCCTATTTCTACAATTATGGCCCCATCCCAGAGTGGTTCAACAATCAACCCATCTTCCCAGGGAAATGCCTGAACATGCTGCAGTTGACTTCAGGCAGGTGCTTTTGCTTTGGCTACAAGCATACCATACATTTAACGTGCCATGAGACCACTTTAACAGGCACAGCTTCCGCAAAGAATACTGGGTGGGAAACTTTAGTTTCTTAAGGGTGCTGAGAGTTGTTAGGAGACCCCCATTCCCCTCCCAGAGCTACAGTTCCCTGGGAGGAGGAACTAATTGTTAAACCGCTCTGGGAATTGTAGCTCTGTCAGGGGAATAGGGGTTTCCTAACAACTCTCAGACAAACCTAGACAGCATCTTAAAAAGCAGAGACATCACCTTGCCAACAAAGGTCGATGTAGTTAAAGCTATGGTTTTCCCAGTAGTGAAGTATGGAAGTGAGAGCTGGACCATAAAGGCTGATCGCCGAAGAATTGATGCTTTTGAATTATGGTGTTGGAGGAGACTCTTGAGAGTCCCATGGACTGCAAGAAGATCAAACCTATCCATTCTTAAGGAAATCAGCCCTGAGTGCTCACTGGAAGGACAGACCGTGAAGCTAAGACTCTAATACTTTGGCCACCTCATGAGAAGAGAAGACTCCCTGGAAAAGATCCTGATGTTGGGAAAGATAGAGGGCACAAGGAGAAGGGGACGACAGAGGACGAGATGGTTGGACTGTGTTTTCAAAGCTACCAGCATGAGTTTGACCAAACTGCGGGAGGCAGTGGAAGACAGGAGTGCCTGGCGTGCTCTGGTCCATGGGGTCATGAAGAGTCAGACACGACTAAACTACTAAACAACAACAAACAACTCTCAACAAACTATAGTTCCCATGGTTGTCTGGGTGAAGGCATGACTGCAAAGTGGTATAATATTGCTTTAAATATATGGTACAAAGAGCTGCAAAGTTTAACAGAGGATGTGTGTAACTGAGAATGTTGACAGCAGGGTAATCAGGCAATTGCACCCATTCCGTAGTGCAGCAAATAAAATGGTTGTCCTCAATCTCACCTTAGTTCCAGAACTAAACCTCTTTATCTGCCAGGCCACCCTGCTTGTTGGTGTGTCCCTTCCATGCACCTCTGTTTTAGGGTTGTAGATTCCCGCCCCCCTCTACCCTGAGCAAAAAAAGATCATCAGAATGTACAGCTTCTTAATGCACTCACCCAGACTGAAGTCAATAGCCAGTTTGTCCTGTGCTTACGGCTCCTCCACCCCTCCTGCCCAGGCCAGCAAAGGAAAGCTACAGAAAACTGCTCCAGAAGAGAGACGTTTTTCAGTCCGTGGCTGGAGCAAAACGACACGCTAGAGTGATCTTTCCACCAGATATTAAAGAGCAGCAGGGTGGTGGAGGGACTCTTAATCCTGACCCACTCAGCCATTTCTCTGCACACTGTAAAACCCTGGAATGTACCCACACACCAAATGGCACTGATGTTCCTGGAGTGAGCATTTCACTGCAGCTCTGTGGCTTTTCAAACGGAGGGCAATGTGTTCTATGGGTACAAGTCCACTATTTTTCCCTTCTCTCTCAGTCGGTGACCTCGATCCAGCTGCAATCTTAGGCAAACGGCTAGCAGTTGTGCACATCACAAATCCCGGCTCATTCTACAGGGCTCATGGCATCTTGCTCCTGACTTGTTGGACAACTTACAGCAAGCTGTTGGCTGCATCTCAATAGCCATACATTTAAAGCAGTATGATACCGCTTTAAACACTCATGGCTCCCCCCAAAGAATTATGGGAACTGTAGTTTGTTAAGGGTTCTGAGATGCCCCTGTTCCTGTCTCAAGTTCCTTTGGGAAGAGAGATTGATTGCTAAACCACTCCGGGAACAGTAGTATTCTAACAACTCTCAGCACTGTTTGCAAACTACATCTCCCAGAACTTTGTGGGGAGAAGCCATGTCTCCTTAAAGTGGTACCATAAATATATGGTGAATGTTGTCAGTGTTAGGTGGTTGCATCCAAAAGGCCGTTCTGCCATCTTTTAAAGCAGGATTTGATGTTTTGGGGTTTTTTGTTGATGTTTGGTGGTGATGGATATTTGTTTATTTTTGTATTTCCCATTTTTTGTGATGTATTAAAGTGAAATAATATATTTTTTAAAAAAATCTGAGTTTTGAGGTTTGCCTTATAAACGTCTTTCTAAAGACGAGTACTTCTAGATTGGTTCAACAAGCTCTCACTTGTGGAAAAGGAGCAAATACCGGTAATCTGTGACAGTGAATGAGCGAGAGCCATTACGCTTAGAACGTCTGGGAACCATTCTGTGCTTCCTTGAAGTGGGGATATATAAGGGTCAGAAATTGAGCTGCTTGGAGCTAAATGACAGTGTAGTGAACTTGGTTGCTGGAAGAGTAGCTTTGAAAGTGGTTTAAGGGTTTGTGTGTGTGTGTGTGTGTGTATCTGTTTGGCTTGGAAGTAAAAATGATTGTGTCTGCTGTTAAAAAATAATAAAATAAAATAAAGCAGGGTTGCAGACTCCTTTCAGAATCTGATGAAAGCTTTGGACCCCCTTCTTGGAATTCCCTCCCCCCCCCCCACAAAGACACTTGTCAAAGTAACAGGAAGGAAATCAAAGAAAAAACCATTCCCCAACCTGGTCTGTTTCATGAACCCCCAAGCCCCGTCCACAGACACACATACCCCAGCGATCCATGGACCACAGGTTAAGAACCTCTGTTTTAAAGCGTGAGCTGGGACTTCCCTTTTCATTTGGCATCAGCAGCAGGATCCCTCAGAGAGGCAGGGAACCATCTGAGGGCCACACTCCCTTGTGGGCAACCCTGCAGGGGCCGCATGCCAGTGGCAGGGGGGACCAGAGGCAAAAAAAAGGGCTGAGCAACGGAGGTGACTTGCAGAATAGACTGCCTTCCAGCCAAACAAAAGGCCGAGGTTTCTACAGCACATCCCTATTTTCATCTGAGAAATGTTTCGACCCCCAAGCCAAGGAGATAAGTAACTATACAACCTTTAGAAAACATCTGAAGGCAGTTCTGTATAGAGAAGTTTTTTTTAATCTTTAATCTTTCATTATGTTTTTATGTATGTTGGGAGCCGCCCAGAGTGGCTGGAGCAACCCAGTCAGATGATAAAGGTAAAAGGGACCCCTGACCACTAGGTCCAGTTGTGACCGACTCTGGGGTTGCAGCGTTCATCTCGCTTTATTGGCCGAGGGAGCCGGTGTACAGCTTCCAGGTCATGTGGCCAGCATGACTAAGCCGCTTCTGGCGAACCAGAGCAGCGCACGGAAACGCCGTTTACCTTCCTGCCAGAGCGGTCCCTATTTATCTACTTGTACTCTGAGGTGCTTTCGAACTGCTAGGTTGGCAGGAGCAGGGACCGAGCAACGGGAGCTCACCCTGTCACGGGGTTTCAAACCGCCGACCTTCTGATTGGCAAGTCCTAGGCTCTGTGGTTTAACCCACAGCGCCACCTGCGTCCCCCAGTCAGATGAGCAGGGTATAAATAATAAAATGATGATGATGATGGAATGGGACGTCCCTATTTACATTGGAGAATGTTAGAGGGTATGCACATGTACATAGCTCACTGCCCTCCTTCTGGGCAAGCAAGAAGTATGGTCACAGCTCAAGGACTCTTTCCAGCCAAACAAGAGCCCTTGAGGAGAGTGGGGAGCAGGGCAAGGGAGGGGTGTGGTCTGGGGAAGAGAGGGGCTTGGGAAGAGTCCTGCAGGCCAGATAGAGAATCACAGAGGGCCAAATTTGGTCCACATGCCTACGATTCCCCCATCGCTGTCAGAGAACTTGAGTCCTTCCCTTCTCTTTGCCTGCTGCACGAAGAAGTACATTGAGGCCTCAGAGCCACCCCAGGCCTCCGGCTGGCGCAAATCACCGGCTCTCATTCAGTTTCCTGCTGTCCCGGGCCAGAGCCCCTCCAGCCCGACTTGAGTGCCAAGCGGACAAAATAAGGTCGTCGCAAACCATTTCCTTCTGCAACCAGGAACCGCTTAAAGGAATTCCACTCACAAAAGTCAGCCGAAAGGGGTTGCATTTCCTTGGATGGTTCTTGGATCGAGAACCACTCAGCACTTTGAATGACCATTTTTGGTCTGCAGACAAACTTAAAATAGATGGAACGGCCCTGGTGAGGAAGAAACTCTTTTGCCCGACGAAACACACGGGGGACATTCTTTCTGTGTTCCTTTGTGAAGGACGGTATCTGTCTCTTCCATCTCCACTCCATTTCCTGCAGGTCTCCTGGGGCTCGATTCCCTCTCATTGTGAGTGGCGCATTTTGGAAATGACCTAAGGCGGTTCTCAGTGGCTGGCGACCCGTGGTCAGAGTGACTAACCCAGCCTGTCTCCATCCCTCGGACAGGCTCAATCGACTAAATAAAGGGCAGGCGCTGACATGCAGAGAGAAAGTCAAACAGGCAGACGATGAGACTTTAGCTCTTTGCAACAGGCTGGCCTTGGGTTAACAAGAGGGGAGAGTGAAGATGGAGGTGGATGAAGAAATGTGACATCCGGTGGTCTGCTTGATGTCCAGTACTGGACTGGTCCAAGCATGAATATGTGTGTGTGTGTGTTGTAGAGTTGGAAGTGACCTAAAGGGTCATCTAGCTCTGCAATACAAGAATCACAGATACAGTGGTAGTTCAGGTTACATATGCTTCAGGTTACAGACTCCGCTAACCCAGAAATAGTGCCTCAGGTTAAGAGCTTTGCTTCAGGATGAGAACAGAAATCGTGCTCTGGTGGCGCGGCAGCAGCAGGAGGCCCCATTAACTAGAATGGTGCTTCAGGTTAAGAACAGTTTCAGGTTAAGTATGGACCTACAGAACGAATTAAGTACTTAACCCGAGGTATCACTGTATAGAATAATTCAGTCATAGAATTGTAGAGTTGGGACCCCAAGGATCATCTAGTCCAACCCCCTGCAATGCAGGAATCTTTTGCCCAACGTGGGGCTTAAGCCCTGAGATTAAGTCTCATGCTCTATCAGCTGAGCAATTCAGCTGTGCTTCCGAGATATCTATAACAATATCGATATTGATACACACACCACTCAGTTTTCTCATTGCTTTCTAGGAAACTCCTTTAGGCCCCACCTGTGTTTTACATTTAAAGCAGTATCATACCACTTTAGCTCACATGGCTCCCCCCGAATAATCCTGGGAACTCGGGTTTGTTAAAGGTGCTGAGGAGGCCCCTATTCCCCTCACAGAACTACAATTCTACAAGCAGTTTCGCCATCAGTCCCTCTTCCCAGGGAACTCTGGGAGTTGTAACTCCGTGAAGGGAGCAGTGCTCAGCATTCTGAGGCGCACATTTAGTTGACTAACCCCATGCTCAGTACAGTGGTACCTCGGGTTAAGTACTTAATTCGTTCCGGAGGTCCGTTCTTAACCTGAAACTGTTCTTAACCTTTTTAGCTAATGGGGCCTCCTGCTGCCGCCGCGCTGCCGGAGCACGATTTCTGCTCTCATCCTGAAGCAAAGTTCTTAACCTGAGGTACTATTTCTGGGTTAGCGGTGTCTGTAACCTGAAGCGTATGTAAACTGAAGTGTATGTAACCCGAGGTACCACTGTATCTTTGTACTAACTGGCAGGAGATCTCCAGGGGTTCAGATGTTTTGGACCACAACTCCCATCAGCCCCAGCATTGTATGGCAGCCTTGACTGGGGCAGGGCTGATGGGAGTCGTAGTCTAAAACTTCTGGCGGGCCCTGGGTTGGCAAAAGCTGGTGTAAACAGACTGTGGAAAGAGGCCTGCATTTGGGGTGACCAAGAAGAGAGGTAGCAGACATGGTCCAAGCCACGATGCTGCAGCTATCAAGCGATGAATAGATTTGTGTGAATGAGGAACTCTGCATGTGTTTGGCGTCACATGAAACTGGAGAGGCCCTGCCATGGACAGGCCTCACGTAAAACACGTTTGCTCTGTTTCTGTTGGCACTACAATTATTATTATTATTAATCATCCTAATCAACTTTCTATAGTAGCGCTGATATAGCTGGAGCTTTGCAGAACAATGTAAGGAAAGGTGAGATTACTTCCTGCCCTCAGGAGCTTACAAGCTGAATTTTGACAGCGGACAATGCCAGCAACGTTATGAAGACTGAGAAGAAGAAGAGAAAGGCGGGCACTCCCCTTCCTTTATGGCTCAGGTGGGGAAACTTATTCAGCCTGAGGGCCGCATTCCCTCACGGACAAGCTTCCAGAGGCCACATGCCAACCGTGGGTGGAACGATGTGCGTGACTCTTACAATAGGCTGCATTCCAGCCGTACGGAAGTCAGAGGTTTGCACACAGACACACCTCTCCGTCCGAGCGAGTAAGAGACATCGTCAGACATTTGAGCAGTCCTTAATCTTGGACTGAGGAGGGCACACACACGAAGGGGACAGTCAGAGGAGGAAGGCCCCTGCATAAAAGGCAGGGTAAAAAGAGTCTCCCTGGGTGAGAGACTGGGAGAAGAAGTACTGTATTTTTCGCTCTATAAGACGCACCAGACCACAAGACGCACCTAGTTTTTGGAGGAGGAAAACAAGAAAAAAAATATTCTGAATCTCAGAAGCCAGAACAGCAAGAGGGATCGCTACGCAGTGAAAGCAGCAATCCCTCTTGCTGTTCTGGCTTCTGGGATAGCTGTGCAGCCTGCATTCGCTCCATAAGACGCACACACATTTCCCCTTACTTTTTAGGAGGGGAAAAGTGAGTCTTATAGAGCAAAAAATATGGTAAGCTCCTAGGTGGAAGATGGGAAGGTCTACTTCACTGTGTGTGGATAAAGGATAGGATATATGAGATATAAATACAGTGCTACCTTGGGTTACAGACGCTTCAGTTTACAGGCGCTTCAGCTTACAGACTCCAGACTCCAGACAGCTTACAGCTAACCCAGAAATAGTACCTTGGGTTAAGAACTTTGCTTCAGGATGAGAACAGAAATCGTGCAGCAGCGGCACGGCAGCAGTGGGAGGCCCCATTAGCTAAAGTGGTGCTTCAGGTTAAGAACAGACCTCCAGTTCTTAACCTGAGGTACCACTGTATGATAAAGGGTTTTATGGTTATATTTTCTCTCTTTCTCTCCTTATTTTTGGTTTTTTTCTTTTTATTAGTCTTGTTCTGTAGACTAGGTTGGTGCTGATCTTTAAAGCCCTAAACGGCCTCGGCCCAGTATACCTGAAGGAGCGTCTTCACCCCCATCGTTCAGCTCATACACTGGGGTCCTCCTCTGAGGGTCTTCTGGCGGTTCCCTCACTGAGAGAAGTGAGGTTACAGGGAGCCAGCAGTGGTACCTGCCCTGTGGAATGCCCTCCCATCAAGATGTCAAGGAGATAAAGAACTACACAACCTTTAGAAGACACCTGAAGGCAGCCCTGTATTAGGTAGTTTTTAATGTCTGATATTTTCTTAAGTTTTTAAATGTAGAAGCCACTCAGAGTGGCTGGGGAAACCCAGCCAGATGGGCAGGGTATATTTTGATTATTATTTTGATTCTTAATGTATTTTATGTATACACACACACACAAACATTTCAGCCAGGCTGAGGCACTCAGGGGTGGGTGGCCAGGGGAGGGAGCGTCCCATAGGGATAGTTCTAAGGGTCAAAATGAAGGTTGTGTTTGGTCCATGAACCTGAGATTCCCCATTCCTTGTCTTATGGTATAAAGCAGGGGGGCCTCAGGCCTGGTGTCTGACTGCAGCCTTGCTTCTCTGGAGGGAAATATACGTGGTGTAGGGACCTCTGACTTTTGCTGGAATGCAGCCTAGCACAAAATAATAAGAGAGTTGCATCTCCCGAACAACCGCTTTTGCTGCTGGCCCTTCCCAGCATATGGCTCCTGGAAAGTGGCCCTTGGGCTGAAAACTGAAAAGGGGGATAGAATCCCTTTTTTGCCTTCATCAGCTTGTATTGGTTTCTTCTTCTCTCCTCTCCACCTCGGATGAACAGGGTTTATGCTGATGATGCTTGAAACCTTCTGTCCTACTCAATCATGTTCTTAATACCAGGCATGATCCACCCCTAGTGACATCCCTCATTACCATATGATTCAGCTTATTCCAACATAGTCACACCTAAGGGCTAGGGGGAGAAATCAATCCAGGCAAACCTATCTAATTCACATTTCCTGTAACAGGGCACAAAGCGAAACCGGCTTCTTCAGTGTTGCAATTCTCCAGCCAAATCACATGCAGAAAGAACAGTTTCAGGTTAAGAACGGACCTCCGGAACGAATTAAGTTCTTAACCAGAGGCAGTGGCGTAGCGTGGGTTGTCAGCACCCGGGGCAAGGCAAGTAATTTGCGCCCCCTAACCCGTGGATTTGTGCCCCCTAACCCTAACCCCCAGATGTTGCGCCCGGTGCGGCAGGCCCTCCCTGCACCCCCCATGCTACGCCACTGACCAGAGGTACCACTGTATTAGGGGAAATTTGCACTAGTACCCTGGTGAGTTTTAACAAAAATTCACAAACTGATAAGGAAATGTGGAGAACTGAACTTCAGATTGCAAAATGAGAGCCACCAACATTTGCCCATTCCTAGTTGAACCACAGAAGCTGTGACAGAGCCTTTCGGTAGGGCTCCTATTATGCATGTTTTCTCAGGAGTACGTGCCAAAGAACTTGGAAGCACTTGCTTCTGACAAGCTATGCCTCGGATTGGTGCTATTACACGTCTCTCCCCTGAGCAGCACCGAAGCCATATGTGCTGCTGACATGTGCTCCTCTCTGAATACTCTGAGGCCCGTGTGACCTTGCCCAAGGTCATAGGAAAAGTTTGCAGTCCAGGAGGGTGGAGAAATCGATCTTGAGCTTTTGCGACTCGCCCACCCTGCTTTGCTGAGTACAGCTCCGCTCCCAACACCTGCCTTACCAAGGTGCTCTCTGCTCCAGGAGATTCCCTGTTGTGAAGCAACCCCCACTGTGACCCCAACCCCTTCCTCCCTCGCTTTAAGACTGCAGCAGCAGCAGCACTGCACAAAATATTTACTGAGTTGGTATAAGTGGCTCTCGCTTGGAGTGACTGGCGTCTGCTCTGAAATGTACCAGACGCCAACCTCTTCAGCGAGAGCTGCCACAACAGAACTTATTGCCCAAGGCAGCTGATATGAGAGGCGAAGGAGGGAGGGAAGCCGCCAGGCCAGCCTGTCTGCCTGCCTTTGTGTTTTCCAAGGGAGGAATTGTTTTTTTCTTTTTTTCTTTTTACAAAGCATGCCTGCTATAGCTGGCTCCGATCAGCTCCTCTAAGCAAATTCCACCATAATGCATGAATAAGCTTTTACGTTAAGAAGACAGAGGGACATTTCTGCAGGAGACAAAATTAATTTGTGTGAGACATTCTTGCACATTGCTTTTGCTTGCAAAAATGGGAACTTGCATTCTAATCTGATGCCTCCCAGTTGCCCTGACCTCCCCCACATAATGGCTGTCTCTGGGCAACCCGATCCTATGCTTGATGATTACTGGGAAATAAGTTGCACCGTGTTTCAGTTGGGGTTCTTCCCAAGTAAGTTTGCACAGGATAGCAGCCTTAGAGGCGAAGTGGAAAAACAAACCCACAAACAAGGGTGTAATAATTAATTTGGCAAATTGGCACTAAATGTTACTGAATTTAAAATGCATCTGTAAGAGTTAAGATTCATTTTAAATATATCCTCTGCTAAATCCTTTAAATATATCCTGATTTTGTCCGGGGATGCTTTATATAGACTTGCACATCTCTGGGACAGCTTCTGCATAGCTAGCTGCGATAGTGGGCCTGCATTGCTATGAAAGCTCCATTGTCTTTGACGATGCCTTCTTGCATGCTGGGTGATTATACGGTGTTGAAGAAGCTTTATGCTTTGCCTGCCAAAACAATAACAGATAATTTATTTAAACAAGGCCCTTGGTTCAGATTCCAAACCTCAGCCCCTGCAAATGCATAGTTAGGGCCAGCAGATTCAAGAAGGATGCTGCCTTACACTGCGTCAAATCACTGGTCCATCTAACTCAGTATGGTCTACACCAGGGGTCAGCAAACTTTCTTCGCAGGGGACCAGTCCACCGTCCCTCAGACCTTGTGGGGGGCCGGACTATATTTTTTTTTGGGGGGGGGATCCCCCCACCGACTCTCCCTGCCCTTCTCCACAGTACCAGATGAGCTCCAGTAGCTACTTACCTGTGCCTTGCGAGTGGCAGGGGCTGGCGCCGGAGGGATGATGAGTGGCGCAAAAGGGCTGGCTCTGGAGAGGGGCTGCTTAAAATGGCGGTCAGCCAACCACGGCTCAACAAAGCCCAGCCCTCTTCCTCCTCTAGGCAGGGCGGGGAGAATCCAGGAGGAGGGAGGGAGGAGGCGCCGCCGCGGTGTGTGTGAGGGAGCCCAAACGATCAGAATCCCCACGCTGATCTATGCAGCGATTCGCGGACCATCCGCGGGCCAGATCCAGAAGGTAATTGGGCTAGATCCGGCCCCGGGCCTTAGTTTGCCGACCCATGGCCTACACTGACCGGCAGTGGCTCTCCAGGGTGTCAGGCAGGGTGCATTCGCAGTTCTCCCTGCAGATGCCAGGGACTGGGCCTGGAGCCTTCTGCATGCAAGACAGATGCTCTACCACTGGGCTGTGGCCCCTCTACATAGCACTGTTTCTGCACGAAACTGAAAGGCAGCCCTTGGAACCTCCTGCCACCTGGGAAGTGTGAGGAAGTGTTTTCAGTCACCACAGCTGATCGTCCGTGATGCTCAGCATCACTGATCACACCAGTTTCGATTTTAGATCCCTTTTGGGTCAGGTACATTTATTCACTCCCCAAACCATCTCTCACGCCCTACAAACAGCAGGGGAGGCCCTGATAGGTGGGGTGCCTCTGACTGCTGCTTGGTTTGTTTCTTTATTTTATTTATTGGATAGCTCGATTGGTTAGAGCGTGGTGCTGATAACGCCAAGGTTGCAGGTTCAATCCCTGTTTGAGACAGCTGCATATTGCAAGGGGCTGGACTGGATGATCCTCAGGGTCCCTTCCAGTTCCACAATTCTATGATTTATTGCATTTATATCGCACCTCTTTCTCCAAGGAGCTTCAGGTGGTCTACATGGTTCTCCCTGCTCACTTAATCTCCATAACTACCTTGTGGGGTGGGTTAGGCTTAGAGGCAGCGACTAGCCCAAGGACACCCAATGAGCTTCATGGCTGAGTGGGGATTTGAACCCTGGTCTCCCAGATCCTGGTACACCACTCTAACCACTGCACCATACACAGGGCCTTCTTGGTGGTGGTTCTGTTTGTGGAGTGCCCTCCCCGGTATTCCACTTTAACCAGGCATTTGATTTTAATAATTTGATGTTTGCCGCCCTGTGCTCCTTTGGGAGGAAGGTTGGGATATAAATTTAACTTAACAAACCAATTTTATGTGGATAGCTAGTTCTGGCATGCCTTCTTCCTATGTATGTGTCTCAAGTTTGATTTTAAAAATGAAAGAAAATCAGCCCACAAGTCTTTAAAGTGCTGCCAGGAAATATGTCAAGTTATCGATATAACATTATTTTTTAAAAAATTAGGCAAGCTGTTTCTACTTCCGTAACACTAGCTTGTCTTTCTGGTTTTTGAGGGAAGTCTTGCAAAGGAAACTGTCAATGTCTGTTGCTTAAGTGTCTGATAGAATCTTATAATCAATAGTACAAAATGTTACACAACTGAGGGGGGAGAAAATCAAGTGTTTGATTTCCCTGTTTCTTGTGTGGAACAAATTGCTTATATTTTATGCAAGTCTTGATGGCTTTAAGTATCAAATTTAGTTTGGGATGGTTGTAGTTGTTGTTTAGAAAAAGACATTTGTATCAAAGGTTTTAAAACACATTTCGAGGATTCCTCAAAAACATTGTATGAGGATGAGCTGCTCATCTACCTCCTAGCGAGCAGAGATGGTAATGCAGAACTTGCCCATCTCACATAGACTAAAGCTGTAGCCCAGGGATAGCCATCCAGATGTTGTAGACTACAACTCCCATCAGCCCCAGCCAGCATGGCCAATGGTTGGGGTGATGGGAGTTGTAGTCCAAACCCTTCCGGAATGCACCATGTTGATTATCCTGCATAGTCATTACAATAGATTACTAAACTGCAGTTTAGTAATTCGAGGTATCACTGGTATTTATCATACATTTACATAGCTGTAATTCTCCACATAAAAGCTCAGCTGGAACCAGTTTTAAACAGAGGGTGGTTGAAGTGTAAATCGGTGGTTTGGGTTTTGGCTGTCTAATTAAGCTGAATGGGCAACCGATTTCAGATTTTAACAAAAGAACTGTGATGTATCTTGATAGCTGGGAATCGCTTTCCAGCCTTTGGAAAGCACTGTCCCGTCAGAGCTTAGGAAGTTTAGACCCTCCAGTTAGTGGGATAGGAAACAGTTTTGCAGTTTAAGTTTAGAGAGGTGGACATAGATCTTTGTAAAGAGTAAAACTAGTGTACAACACTGAGATACATACAGTGCTTCTTTTCTGGGAGGGACGCATACCCCTAAACATTTTGTGAATCAATGTACTTTGTCCATTTACTACATTTATTTCCCCCGATTCGAACTATAAAATGGTGGTTTTCTTAAGTCAAAATGAGAGCACCCCATAACATTTTTTAAGGGAAAAAAAAGCACTGGGTGCGTGTGTAGAAAAGTGACTTTCTTGAAAACTGAGGCAGGATCACTGGTTGTGCTACCTGTTGCCAGTGCTTATTTCTTTGTACAGTGGTACCTCAGGTTACATACGCTTCAGGTTACAGACTCCGCTAACCCAGAAATAGTGCTTCAGGTTAAGAACTTTGCTTCAGGATGAGAACAGAAATTGTGCTCGGCGGCGCATCAGCAGCAGGAGGCCCCATTAGCTAAAGTGGTGCTTCAGGTTAAGAACAGTTTCAGGTTAAGAACGGACCTCCGGAACGAATTAAGTACTTAGCCCGAGGTACCACTGCACTATGCTTTGTTTGCGTACCTGTCAAAAAACATAAACGCTACTAATTCACCCTAAATCTCCCGTGCTCTCTCTTACTGTGAAAGTTATAGATTGATTGTGCTACCCAATTAATGAAAATCCAAAGCAGCCAAACAGAGAGGAGGCTGTCTCCAGCCTCTCTTCATTATTCCCTGCTCTAGCCTTGCTTGCTTCAGTCCACATTTGGGGTGGGGGAAATCATTCTGCCATGCGATTGAATTATCCAACTGCTCCCATTGCAGGGTTGCAACAGAATCACTCAACCTCAGAAGAGGCAACTTCCCACTAGATCTCTGAATGAGTTGCTGGTCGAGACCCATCTCTCAATCCCTGATCAACAAGGCTTTCAGATGCGCCATCCCCGCTCCCACCACTTCCGCAGCCGGCAGACACCCCCCTCTCCTCACGGGTGGGCCGGCTCTGGTGGTTACGCTCTCTGGGGGATTGGGTAAACCTACCCACCCTCAAAGAAATAGTTTTTACATTAGGGTGTAGGAATCATCAGACTTTTGTTTTAGAGGTAGGGCTCATCTGTCAGGAATTTCGGGAACTCTGCCTGAAGGGCATGGAAAAGGGGTTTGATCCTATGCACGGAAATGATCTTCTACAGAGTCTGACCAAGGGTCTATCTAGCTCAGTATTGTTTGCACGGACTGGCAGGAGCTCAGCAGCATGCAAGGCAACTGCTCTACCGCTGAGCTATGGCCTCTCCTCCTGCAGCGTAAACGTGCACGGAGGCTCGGGTCGCATCGCTGCTCGGGTCGCTTTACTTGGGAGTAAGCCCCACGCAGGCAAAAGCTGAGCCGCGCAGGGCGGCGCTGCCTCGGCTGCCTGCGCAGCCACTTCATTCAAAACAGCGGCCGACAGGGAGAGAAAGGAATGTTGCATAAATATTGCGGCGAGCAGCCAATGAGAGCAACGGAATTTATTTCATTCAGGGACAATCTGTGATCTGGAGGAGGCGGAGACCCCCCCCGGCCAGCCGAGCCAATGGACGCGCTGCGGAGGCGGGGTGTCCCTCTGCCAAAGGCCAACCAGGGCTTTCGGAGCCTGAACTTTTGCCACCCTGAACAAGTTAATACATCCCGGAGGCGTGGCCCAGCCTCTCTGACTCCGGCGGAGGAGAGGCGTTTTAACCCTTGGCGCGCGGGAAGAGAACGTCTTTCCAAAGCCTTTTAAAGCAGGGGGTTGCCAACTTGCCTGCCTTGGCCCTGCTCCTCTGTCTTGAACAGCAGCCGGGCGGGGCGGGGGGCGGCGGGATAAATAAAGCAGGCGAAGCGATTCCCAGCACGCTTATAGACAAGCCAGGAAATATCTTCACTTGCTTAGGGTAATTGCTGATGCTGAATGGCGTTGCCAAATATGTTTTGCTGGGTCCTGTTCCTGTGCCTTAAAAGAACAGTTTATCTGAATACTGTGAAAGGCTTCACTGTCTGCTTTCTGCAGAGCCGGCTGACAGGAGCAGGGATTTGTGGTCATCAGGGTCAGTTGGCTACCCTGGTATTAGAGGCTAGGGAGTAGGAGGGGGAAGAAGTGTCAGCCCACTCAGAGATTTCAAGACCTCATCCTTTCTCTCTCTTCCATACACTCGCAACTGTAGAACAACTTTGCAAGATATGAAGGAGGAAAGAATGAGTAAGATAAAAAGTCCACATACCCAGCAACTAATTGAATATCTCTCCAAATTTCACAAGCAAGGCATGAGGATTCTCCTGTAAACCCAACTGGTCCTCACTACCTCTGAAAGTATAATGCTTGGGTCTCCTGCAAACCCACAATTTCTTTGGCATTTGAGAAATTTATACAATAACAATTTTATTATTTTATATAATAATCTAAGGAGGACACAACAAACAGAAAGAAATGTATGTGTGTTTATACAGCAAATATCCCCAATGCATCTGTACACATCAGATAATCTTGGAAATACCAAGCACTGTTGCATATTATGAGCACTGTCCAGCATTATTTAGCCCCAACAATGCGGCAGACACTTCTGTCCGTGTCCAGAGTCAAGCAGGGTTGGGCTTGGGAGAGTTTACATCCAAACAAGGCAACAGCTTCAAAAACAAAACACACCAGACAAAGCGAAAGCAACTCCTTTCTGGAGCCATCTAAACCCCCAAATTTGCATTTTGAGATTATTTCTGTACTTACACTTTGTGTTACGGGACATTGGTGATAGTGCCCTTTAGCTTCTCCTTTTATGCAGTCCAGGGCCTCACTTTTTTATGAAGATGAGCCTCGTGGAGCAGACTATTTTTTTAAAAAAACAACCACAACAAAATGCAATCTTTGAAATGATACGTTGTCGGTGCTGCTATTAAAAAACATACAGCAACCCTGCATTAATGAGATGAAGCACAGAGAGAACTGCAGCCACTGCACACTGCTGCAGGGCAGTTTGGGGTGTGCAGATGAGTCTTTGCAAAACAAGGGGTGTGGTGTTGTGATGTGTGTGTCCCAGGGAGAGCTAGGGAGTTGAACTGAGGGTGTGATTCTTGGAGGACAGAAATGCCCTTCCATAGTCTTTATCAGCTAGCAAACACAGGAAGCAGCCTAATACTGAGTCAGGCCATTGGTCCATCTAGCTCAGTATTGTCTACACTGACTGGCAGCAGCTCGCCTCTTCAGGGTTTCAGGCACGGGTTTCTCCCAGCCATACCTCAAGATGCTGGGGAGTAAAACAGGAGATCTTCTGTATGCAAGGCAGATGCTCTATCTCTGAGCTTCAACCCTCCTGTTCTTTTAAAGCAAATGGTGATTCCAAATGTGGCAGCCATGTTTAGCTTTATCCCCTGCGCTTCTTGGACTTTTGCTAAATAATTAAAGGTGAGCCTGTAGTTGCATCCACTTCTGCAATGGGGATTCAGATTCCTTCTGAACTGTTTGCACCCAAACAATTTGCAAGCAGGCGTTTTCTGTCCCAGCACTTTCCTTACGAATGAAACTTGCTTCTCGGCCTTTTTGCTAAGATCAAGTGTAGTGTAGAAACTTGCCCTAAACTGCATGTAACCAATGGATAAAAAGTTGCCCTACTGCAGCCTCTACGTCCCAGCCAAACCTATGTGAGATGCTAATTTTCGGCTTCAGTTTCCCCCTGTGTTAAAATGGGATGAACAGCTGCCTACATCACAAGGTGATGCTGCTTGCGGGCGCCAGTGGAGTTTGCAACCCAAGAGATATGTGCCAGGGTCCCTGCCTTGCAGTGTGCAGTGGCTGGGATCCCATGCAGGAAAATGCAATTTGGAAGCTATACCCCAGCAACCCTTGCAAATCTGCACACTTTCTTCCCGAGGTATGTTTCCCAGAACCTGCCATGCAGCTTCGATGTTTTGGGCAGTGTCCCATCCTGTGTCCCAAGGATGTAGAACTTGCAGCCTTCCAGATCTTACTGAACTACAACTCCCACCAGTGCCGGATTTAGGGCAGTGTGGGCATTTCCTCCACAAAAGGAACTGAACCAAGGGGGCGCAAAATAATAACATTTATACTGGTACCTACTGAAAGTTAAGCCTCAGTCAGACAGGGAATTGAGTTGCCACAACTGACATACTGCACTTGAGAGCATGAGCAGAACAAAAGTCCAGAAGGGATTGATGGGAGCAGATTCCCCACCCCTGTAGACACCCACTTAGTGCACTTGTAGCCTGATCTCAGGCAGGTCTGCCCAGAAGTTAACTCCCACTGAGGTTATTAATTTTGCATGCTTACTTGGGACTAGGTCTCATTCATCACCATGGGATTTAGTGAAAAAGGATGAACATTCTATGGAGCTTCAAATGCAGGAGCTCAGTGAAGACTTGCTCAGCCAGTTCATTAATATTATTACTATCAATATTATTACTGAATAAAAGAAGACATTCTTAGAATCATTGCCTCTTGGCCCACTAACCTACCTCACAGGGTTGTTGTGGGATTAAATGAGGAGGGGGAGACCTGTGGACACCACCTGGAGCTCCTTGGAGGAGGCGGGATAAAAAATGCCTCCAATAAACAAATAAACACTTTGGCCATTTGCACACAGCAGATAGGAAGCAAAAGGGCACGAGAACTTATTATAATTCGCTCCCATTTCCCAGCCTCTTTTTATTATTGTTGTTCTTATTAGTTCTTTTGCGAATCGTCTTCCTCACAGAAGCTCCTTCCCTTCCCTTAATTATTATTTTAGGGGTGGGGGCCAAGAGGGTGCCCCAAAACCAGAAGCGCGGAGGGAGAGAGCGAAGGGGGAGCGAGAAGCCAGCAGAGGCGAGCGAGAACCGGGAGGCGTTTTCCTTTAAGAGTTAAGAAACTTGAAACCTTGTTTGCGCAACCATCAGTGCAGCTCCGCGCCGCCAAAGTGTCTAGACTGGCACATGATGGGAGGGAGCCAATGACTCCAGCGCTCTCCTAGGGGGCCCTGCGTGTGTGTTTTAGAAGAACAAAAAAGAGAGAGAGGGAAGAAGTGGGGGGAACAGAGAGAGGGAGGGAGAGGCGACGAGGGTCTCCGCTGTTCGGGAGGCAGATCTCGGCGGCCCCCCAAGCCCGGGGGGCGGAAGAAGGAGGAGGAGTGAAGTCGGGGGGCTCTACCCTGGGTGGACGCCTCTGCCCCCAGGAGCCTCGCCGGCCCTTCTGCAAGCACCGAGGGCTTCGCTTGGCGTGGATTTGCTGAGGCTGCTCCGGACCGCCGAGGAAGATTTGGGGCGCCTTTTCTCCCCGAGCGGCGGCGGCGAAGACGGCGCTTCTTCTCATGCGCCTGCTGCAGTGCTGCTGCTGCCTCTCCTGCCGCCGCCGCCGCGTTTCTCTCGGGCTGGGATCTTGAGTACCGAGCCAAGCCATGCGCGGCGCTGCCAGCCTGCTCCTTGCCCCGGGGGGCGGCCAGCCTCTAACTTGGGAAGGCGTCGGGGCAACTTTTTAAAAGGCGCCCCAGCCAGACGCAAAGGAAGGACCGCGGCGTCGAGGGTTTGCCAGGGCGAAAAGGAAAAAGCCTGGGGGAGTTTTGTTGTTTTGTTTGCTTGCGCGCTTGTTCGTGGAAGGGCTCCCTCGCAAGCAGGGGGGCCGGCAAGCCTTCCCCGTCCCCTCCTGGCTCTCGGGGCTCCATGTAGGGCCGAGGGGGCGGGCTGCGGCGGATCCCCCGCTCGCCAGGACGCCGGCCTGCGGGGCTCCGCTCTATGCCATTGCTGCCTCCTTCCCCCATGTGGCTGCCCGGCCGGCGCTTCTGGGCGAGTGGCTGGGCCGGGCGGGCGAGGAGCCCCCGCGGTTGCTCCGGGCGCCGGCGCCGCTGCCGTCGTTGCTGGGTCTCCTTCATGCGGCCCTCGTTTGGGAGGATCTGACCCGGAGCCAGGAAAGGCCAGCAGCTCCGCGGCCGGGCGAAGCGTATGTTCAGGTCCAAACGGGCAGGGCTTGTGCGGCGACTTTGGAGAAGCCGGGTTCTCCCCGACAGAGAAGGCGTCGGAGGAGGGGGAGGAGGAGGAGATGGTGGCGGCGGCGGCTCCACCGGCAGTAGCACCGGCAGCCTCAGGAAGAGCCATGAGCGAGGGGGCAGCGACGGCAGAAGCCCGGAGAAGCCCCCTGCGAGCGGCAGGCGAGCGGTGACCGGCGGAGGCGCCGTCGAGGAGCCGTGCGCTTTGGAGAGGTCCATGGCGCACGGCGAGGGCGACCCTCCGGCGCCCCCCGAGGTGGAAGAGGAGGCAGCGGCCGTAGCAGCAGCAGCGCGGGAGGACGCCGAGGATGGCGGCTCCGACGGCGGCCTCGAAAGGGACAGCCCGTGGTGGGCGCAGGAGAGCGACGGCATGACCGTCACCTGCTGCCTCTTCAAGGAGAGGGACGCCGACGCTGACGCCGTCTCGCCCCGGCCCCGGGAGCTGCCAGCCCGGGAAGGGCGCTCCAGGCTCTCTCTGCTGGAGCAGGAGCTTAAGGCCGTCACGTACTCACTCCTGAAGCGCCTCAAGGAGCGCTCCCTCGACAGCCTCCTCGAAGCCGTCGAGTCCCGCGGCGGGATGCCCAGTGACTGTGTCCTTGTCTCCCGCGCCGAGGTGCGCCTGGGCGGTCAGGCGGCCCCTCCGCACCTCCTGCTGGGGAAGCTCTTCCGCTGGCCGGACCTCCAGCACCCGGCCGAGCTGAAGCCCCTGTGCGAGTGCGGCAGCTTCGGCCTCCCCGACGGCCCCACGGTGTGCTGCAACCCCTATCACTTCAGCAGGCTGTGCGGGCCAGGTTAGTAGCACCGTCGATTGCCTCGGGGCCACCTGGGGCGCGGGAGGGCTGGGCAGCTGGGATGTCCTGAGGCTGATCAGGGAGGGGGACTGGAGTATTGGGGAAGGTGCATCTTCATAAAGGATCCACAGTTACACCTCCTCCCATTTGAAGTATTCAGTGTTGAAAATCAACATGCACAGGCATCTTGGTGAAAATTCTCTCACTTTGACCATGGTGGCTGAATAGGAGCACCATAGATAGAGCCACTGTATTTCTGAATTCAGTTGCTGGGGGCAAACGACATGGGGAGAATCTTATCACCTGTGTGGCTTAAATCAAGGGGATTGCTGCATTATGGGATCCATAATGCTGGCCTAGATCAGAGATGGGGGACCTGTGGCCCTTAGACGCTGTTGGGTTCCCTGCTCCCATGGATCACAGGATCTGCAGTTGAACAGTGTCTGCAAGACCAGCGGTTCCCCATCTCTAGGTCAGATGAATCTTTGGTCTGAACCAAGAGGGAATGATGTTTTTGCAAGTGTAAAAGTTTGCCTGGAGTGGCATAAGCAACTTCCAGAATAGTTTGCCATAGGAGGCATCTCAAAGGTGGGCAGATGGAGTTTGGTAAGGATAGCCAATTTGATGCCCTTCAGATGTACATAGGAAGCTCCCTTCTTCTGAGTTAGACCTGTGTCCATCTGCCTCAGTGTAGCCTATGTGGTCCCCTCCAGATGCTGGTGTACTACAACTCCCATCAGTTCCATTGGCCAGGGATGACGAGAGCTGTTGTCCAACAACACCTGGCTTCCTGGAGATGCAAGGGATTGGGCCTGGAACCTTCTGCATGCAAAACAGGTGCTCTACCCCTGAGCTACCGCCCTTTCATAGGGCTATGGTTGTTGAACTACAACTCCCAGCCAGCATGGCCAGTGGTCAGGGTCAGGGATGATTGGAGTTTGGGTCTGACAGCATCTGGAGGGCATGATGACGGCTGTCGGCTCAAACTGCCAGATACAACGACTGTCCTGTGGAAGTTGGTGCACAACAATCTTTGTTAGTCTTGGAAGGTGCTGCAGAATTCTGGTGCCTTTGTATCTCTTTCTCACTCTGTTTATTTGAGAGGCGCTCAGCCTGCTTTGAAAACAAGTTTTCAGTGCCAGATCTCAGGCTTGGCACATGTGACATGATGGGAACCTCCTTGGGGCAAGGACCTGAATTTTTGTGTGTGAGAAAGTCTGCAAAGTGCCATGTCTAGCGATAATCTTGTATATGTAGCTAATCGTAGCAGCATAGGAAGGAACATCGCAAACTGGTTCCTCTAGCTCACTACTGTCTACACTGGCTGGCAGTGGTTCTCCATGATTTCAGTCTTTCTCCCTGCCCTACCTGGAGATTAAACATGGGACCTGCGTGCAAAGCAGATACTTTATCACTGAGCTACAGCCCTTCCCTGCATATCTGAGCATGTGCAGAATGGATTCTGGGATTCTGGTGCATCGTGTTGAAGTCATAGGGTGTGACCTCCAGGACGCCTAGAGCCACACAGTACCTCTCTGTTTATGGTTAACAACTTCTAGCCATTTCCTTCTTAAGCCAGGAATGTTGATCCGAACTTATTTTGTCCACTGCATGAGCAGTTCAAGTTGCAGGCCACTTTGGGGATGATAGGTTTGGAATGGTGATGGTTCACGCAAATGCATGGAACCAGAGACCTCTCAGCCTTCCCACCCTAGGGCTGATTCACATGTGCACGTCCTGCACTTGAAAACTGCAGCACCTAACGGTGGGCCACCGTGAAGGAAGCATTACAGGAGCTTCCTGTTCCCCTCAGACCCAGGGCTTCCCATACCAAGTTGGTGGACACATCCCACTGCCATTCATCAAGACCTGGTTCACTTAGAAACCGCAGGCATCAGATAAAACAACCTGCATGTGTGGATGCACCATCACAGTTCCAGGGGCCGCCAAGAAAACTGTAAAATGTCGCCAGGGGCTTGCAGAAGTCAGTGGGCATCTTCAGCTTCCAGTATTCCAGCTGAGGGTGATCCAGTGTTGAGAAACCAAGTGATGTACATGCTTGTCTGAAGTGGTCCTTATTTATTGCACCACCTGTGGCAAGTGGCTATTTACTACCAGAGCAGAGCAGCTTGAAGGTTCTGTGTGGCCCAGATCCGTTGATGTTTGGTGCTCGGCCCTTGGAAGTTGAACTGATTTTCCTTTTCAGTGCTGACAGGGCTGTTGTGCAATGTTGACAGGCGCAGTGTGGAAAGCGCACTGGTTACAGTATTTTTGGTCCAACATAGTCCATGACGATTGGTTAAAGAATTGAAGCCAGAGACGTCATGCTGTGCCCAGGCCCGTATCCCAACTTTTGAGAGTGAGAGATAAAAACATAAGTATAGCCCTGTTGAATCAGGCCAGACGCCCATCTAACATAGCATCCTTCTCTCACAGTGGCCAACCAGATACCTATGGAAAGCCCACAACAGCATTCTCCCCATCTGTGATTCCAGCAAGTGGCATACAGAGGCAAACTGCCTTTGACATTCACTGATAGCCTCAAACTCCGTGAATCTCTCTAATCCTCTTTTAAAGCCATCCATGTTGGTGGCCAGCGTAATAATAATAATAATAATAATAATAATTTATTATTTATACCCCACCCATCTGGCTGGGTTTCCCCAGCCACTCTGGGCGGCTTCCAACCGAATATTAAAAACAATACAGCATCAGACATTAAAAACTTCCCTAAGTTTTTAGGGAAGACAAGCCTTCAGTTGTCTGTTAAAAGTAAAATAGTTGTTTATTGCCTTGACATCTGCTGGGAGGGCGTTGCACAGGGCAGGCGCCACTACCAAAAAGGCCCTCTGCCTGGGTCTCTGTAACCTCACTTTTTGCAGCGAGGGAACTGCCAGAAGGCCCTCAGCGTCCGGGCAGAATAATGGGAGTGGAGACGCTCCTTGAGAATGTAGGAGGACAAGCCACTTCATCGATGCCAAACGCGTTACTAGGGGAAAAGGCCAGCTGAAGATGGTGGCCAAGGTGACACATCATGTTTAGCTGGAAACCTTGGTTTACACAAGAACATTGTGCCCGCTCTGATCCTCCACATTCATGTTGGAAGGAAACAAAGCATGATTCCTGAAGCTACAACTGAACTGTAAGAACATATGAAGAGCCTGCTGGATCAGGCCAATGGCCCATCTAGTCCAGCATCCTCTTCTCACAGGGATCATAGTTTGTTTAGCTCAAGTAAACCATGACTGGTATGGCAAGAACAAACTTTGGTTTATCATTATGGTTTGCTTGGGGTACAGCAAACCATGGTCCCAGGTTCTGCCATCACACTAAAGCCAGGGATTGTGGTTGGTTCCTCCTGTTGTGAGTACCAAGGAGGGAAGTGGGTTGGGCTCATTGTTCCAGATGTTTTCAACTACAGCTCCCACCATTCCTGACCATTGGCCATGCTAGCTGCGGCTTTTAAATATATATATATAAATGCAAAGATGCTTTAAGGTCTACCAGCCAAAAAGCCCTGGAGCAAAGCAAAACTGGCAACAGAGCACCTTTGCTCATATTTCAATTCCTCCCTCTTTTGGAATAGATCGTAGCTTAAATTAGGGAAAGCACTCAGGGTCTATTTATATACACAGGGATCTCTTATATAGTATTATACACACACGGACACACATTTGGCACATTCTTGTTTTCTTAAATTAAAATACTGCTTTGCTTTACTTTACGCATGTCTAAAACCAGGTATGTTGGACAGCAGGTGGTAATGCCGTACTAAAACACAGGCCTTTATTGAATAGCACCCTAGTGTAGTGCTTGTTCTGGGCTCTGTCTGTCTCAAGGGTTTGCTGAAGACTGATGTCAAGCATTGTCCGAGCGAGGGCTGTTTCACACATGCATGTGCATCCCTTGACTTCTCTGATTCATGCATCTTTGCTGTACATTTGCTGACTCGGGCAGATTTCGTGTGAAGCCTTGAATCTGAGTAGATGAAAAAGTCCCTGGGTCACCCATTCACATGCGCACGCACAGAACACCTGATTCTTGGCCCACTTAGAAAGCTGCATCATCTCCCTGGATCAAAGGCTGCACTGGAAACCTGTTTGCTGAATTTAAACTTTATATGTTACTTATAGTTATTGCATGTATGAAATGCCACTCAGTGGCCGTATTCAAAGTGACGAATGAAATCGGCATTGGTTATCCGGTTGCAAGGGAGACTTAGTTCTCACAAGCAGCTGATGAGCTTGGTAAGAGTTGTCCCTCCTCAGATTGCAGGGTGGGGCTTGCATGATTGAAAAAAAAAATTCCTTGCCCACAAAAAACCCTAGATGTCAGGGGAAAGAGTTCCCATCTTGGCTTCCTTTGTATCTCCAGGGAATCTGTGTTTTTGTTAAGGAACAAAGAAAATTGCTGCCTTATACTGGGTCAGGCCATTGGTCCATCTAGTTCAGTATTGTCTACACTGACTGGCAGCTGCTTTTCATGGTTCATGTTAGGGACATTTCTGGTCCTACCTAGAGAGATTGAACCTAGGACCTTCTGCATGTAAACCAAATTGAAGCCTGCCTACTTCTTCATGGTTGTATTAGGGATGAGGGCTCTCCTGGACCCTTCTCTGTGTGACAAGAGGTGATGTTGGTCACAGTAATGTTGGTCACAGTGATATTTGACCTGGGGGAAGCGGGGCGTTTTCCTCCCCTCTCCAGATTGCTGTTTCCCCGATCAACGCTCCACTCATTGCTTGACTCTAAACAAGGAATTGTGACCCGACATAGGGAAGCTATCAGACACATTAGTCCACCAAGCTCTATATTGTCTGCACTGATTGGCAGCAATGACTCTCCAGGGTTTAAGGAAGGGTTCTCTCCCAGTCCTAACTGGAGATGCTGTTGGGGATTGAACCTGCAACCTTCCGCATGCAAAACAGATGCTGTGCCAAACAGCTGGTGGGAATCCTGTTCAGCCGCCCATCTGGCTGCAGACATTTCCCAGGTATGATCCTCTACAGACTTTCAAGCTGGTGTAACCAATGAGTCCAGTCTCCATTCAGATCCCTCCTGCTATGAATTCTGCACCTGGCAAGTTCTTCTCTTCTCAGCCTCAGAACTGTAAAATGCAAATGGAGGCCTACCCTACAGGGTTGTTGTGAGGATTATAACATGGCAATGGATGGAGCTCCAGAGAATATTGTTTATGATTATTATTTTCAGAGTGTTCAGGACCAGAAACACGGATGCTGAATTCTGCATCCAGACCCAAATTCTGCACCTTTTCTGTGATTGTGTGGGAACCATGAAGCCCCAGGTGTGGGAACCCTTTTGCCACTAATCCAGAATGAGTGCAAGTGGAGTGTTGGAATAGGACCTGGGAGACCAGGGTTCACATTCCCTTTCGCCTGTGAAGCTCACTGGGTGACCTTGGGCCAGTCACTATCTTTCAGTGTAACCTACCTCGTAGGGTTGTTGTGAGGACGGCTGCGAGAGCCATGTATATCACCATGAGCTCCTTGAAGGAAGGATGGGATGTCCATGTAATAATAGTCATAGAAAATCTGGACAATCAGCTAGACAAAACATGGTATTAATTTCCTTCAAGACAGTTACCCATTCTTCTGCTTCAGGGGCTGTGAGGTGGGCTGTCTGTACCTTAGTGGCTGAACACTAGCTTAGCAGGCTGGAAGTCCCAGGTTCAGTCCTCGCTATCTCCAGGTAGGACTGGGTAAGGCCCATATTTGTAACCCTGGTGATTCCCTGCCAGTCAGAGTAGACAGTATAGTGGTACCTCGGGTTACAGACACTTCAGGTTACAGACTCTGCTAACCCAGAAATAGTACTTTGGGTTAAGAACTTTGCTTCAGGATGAGAACAGAAATCATGTGGCGGCAGCGGGAGGCCCCATTAGCTAAAGTGGTACCTCAGGTTAAGAACAGTTTCAGGTTAAGAACGGACCTCCAGGACTAATTAAGTTCTTAACCTGAGGTACCACTGTACTGAGCTAGACAGATCAGTGGTCTGACTGGTTTGAGGCAGTTTCCTATGCCCATATTTTTACCTGCACCCCAGGGTGGGTTCCTGGGTGTCCCAGATGAAGCAGGCTGCAGTCACCCTCACCTTTGCACAGTTCTCCCAGCTTCCTTTAGTGGAAGTCTTGAGGCATCAAGAGGGGGCAGGTTTCTCCACCGCTTAACACCAGCAACACCTGTTGATCCCAGCAGAGCACATCAATGGATGGTGTGCTCCAGGCAGCAAGGGGTTAATGTTTTGCATCAGGGGCTGCAATTTGAGGTGGGGTGGGGTGGGGGAAGAGAGGCTGGCTTCCCTTGGCTGGCCCCCTTCACTCCCTGTGGCCATGGGGTCTATAGGATGCCAGGAGGGTGAAGTAAGAGTAGGCAGCCCTTGTACTCACTGTAACTTAATACAGAGTAGTGCAAATGAGATTTCTCCCTTCATCCCGAAACACCATCTTCTGCGCATTCTTACTGTGTGTTTTTGAAAAGGGCCGTGTTAGACAAAGTTTGGCAGGATGGCGCCTTTTACAACCTGGTGTCCCGTCCCCCCCAGATGTTTTGAAGTACAGTTACCATCAGTGTTGTTGTTGTTTTTAACATCCAGGATCCCTTCCCCTCTTCTGTTGCCATTGGACCAAATTCACACACAAAACGCCACCATCCATTTCTGCTTCCATCAGAGGAATAGTTAGCGTTCACCAAAGCATTTGGGAAGATCCAAGATTCTCCCTTATCTCATTCCTCTGCTCTGACAGCAGGCGCTGGAAATGTAGAAATCAAGACCAGCAAAAGCAAACAAACAGCTTGGTGGCATTTTAAAAAAATATAGATCCACTTTGTTTGAGTTTGATTCCCAAAGGGGCTTCTGCGAACACGTGTTAACTTAAGCAAAACCCTGTGGGAAGAAAAGGCTGAGCAGGTTTTGGACTTGTTTTCCCAAGACAGCCGTAAGTAAATTTGCACAGGAGTAAGAGCCATCACACAAGGAAGTGTGCTTAACTCTCATCGCAGGCTCCTTCTCTTTAAAAAGGCAAATTTTGCCTTGCCTGTTTTTGCATTTTTTGTTTTCGGTGGTAGTAACCGTATCCACAAAATTACTGCCCTTTCGGCAATGCCGAAGGAGACGTAACCTTTTTGGAGGGGATGTATAGAAAATCACTGGTTTTCTTCAGGCAAAAGAAAATGGGAGTTAAAGAGAAACGCACAAACACACAAGTCTCTTTTTCTTTTGGCCTGGCATTATCCCCTTTCAACCGAGATCAGTTTCAAGTTGTTCTTAAAAAGCACCCCCTTCCTTCCCCCCTCCCTCCCTTCTTTTCCTTAGCAGGTTCCCCCCTCTTGCTATTTAGGTGAAGAAGTGGTGATAATATGCAGTTTGCATTTTGCTGGCGCCAGCCTGACTGGCAATTTATCTGACTGCCTCTCTTAAAGCTGCAGTGCCCCTTTTCCTAACTTCTGGGTTTTTTTTATTATTATTGCAAGTTGGGTTTTTTCCATTTTTTAAAAAAGCAGCAAAACCTGCCTTCCTGTTGAAACTCCTTAAGAGAAGGAAAAACCAGCTCTACGAACCTGAATTTTCTGTTGCCCTAACTATAGAATTCAGTTCACGTAGAAATTAAATTGTCTAAGAAACTTGACTTGGACACAGGATCCTAGATCTTGTTCTTTGGTTGACAGGAGTCTCTCTCTCTCTCTGTGTGTGCACTTTTCTCTCTCTTAATTCTGTTCTGAGTTGCTGCAAGGGGAGCGGGGAATCTCCCCCCTTTTTTTGGCAAGTCAGCTTTCCTTAATTTCCTTAATTCTCTTTGTTTTGCAATCCCCATTCACTTTGGATCTTTCCTACAGGGAGTGATGGAATTTCTTTCTCTCGAATATTCTCTCGAATATCACTGGAACACGGAGTACCGTGTTCTTTGTAACAAATGTGCACTGACTTTGTGTCGAGGGTTTTGGATGGAAGGGTTTTGTTGAACACCTCTCAAGAAAGAGAACCCCCAAAATGCAGCTTTTGAAAAAATGTGACAGTGTTGCTTTGGATTCTTTCCGCAGCAGTGTCAAAACTCTACAGATGACTTTCTTGGCTCCTAGAGAAACCCCATAATTTGTCACCCTTTGGATTTTGGAACAGGGTATTTTCAGGCACCTCTGAAAACTATAGTTCCCAGGTTTCCTTTGGGCTGGTAGGATGAGTTGAAATTGAAATAAACTACAGTGGTACCTCGGGTTAAGAACTTAATTCGTTCTGGAGGTCCGTTCTTAACATGAAACTGTTCTTAACCTGAGGTACCACTTTAGCTAATGGGGCCTCCCACTGCCACTGTGCCGCCACCGAGCGATTTCTGTTCTTATTCTGAAGCAAAGTTCTTAACCCGAGGTACTACTTCTGGGTTAGCACAGTCTGTAACCTGAAACGTCTGTAACCCGAGGTATCACTGTAGTTGAAAACTTTTCTTTTAAAAATTTGAAGTGTTGATGTCCTGTCATAGTTTGGTTCCCTCAGCTTGCAGTCTTGTTTGGAGCACCAATGTTGAGAGTTAGTTGCCCTGAAATTTCAAGTAAACACTCAGTTCTCATTGTACACTGATGAGGAATAGGGCTGGGCAATAATGGGTTTTCATATTGCGATATATCACCAGCTAAACATCACAATATATCAATATATCACGATATCTGAAATATGAAAGGAAATACGCAGAGGTGAACAGGACAATATCCTGGTAACTGCTACTACTGTTTGTGCCGCCGCCATGAGGCCTTGCAGGCTACTACTGCTGCTGCCACCAGCTCCTGTCACAGCCATGAGGACTTGCAGGCTGCCACTGATTGTGTCGCCACGCCTTGCAGGTTGCTGTCACTGCTGCTGCTGACATGTACCGCGGTCATGGCAAGCTGTTTCTGCCACTGCCGCTTCTGCCACCTAGTAGGCCTGCTGGCAGTTTGGCAGCCCCAGATTATATGTATTCACTATAACTCATCGTCGTACTTTGGATTGTCCTGTATACCACCATTTGGTAGCCAAGCCCAAAACCCAAAGTCCTGTTGGGATTCATTTTGGCATGCCTGCTGATGAAACCAAGTGTTTGATTATTGGTAATATTGTCATTTATCCGTTTTAGACCCCTAAGTAGCAGCAGTTGCCAGGACATTGTCCTGTTTGCCTCTGTATAGTTCCTTATTTCAGACATTGTGGTAAATGGCAACATTTAGCAGGTGATGTTGTGAGGTTTAGCTTCTGATAACATTGCAGTGTTTAGCTGGTGAGTTATCGCAATGTTGAAAACTAGCTATCTCCTAGCCCAGGCACCCCCAACCTTGCGGCCCTCCAGATGTTTTGGCCTACAACTCCCATGATCCCTAGCTAGCAGGACCAGTGGTCAGGGATGATGGGAATTGTAGTCCAAAACAACTGGAGGACTGAAGGCTGGGGATGCCTGACCTAGCCCCTACACAAATTGTGATTCGCGATATATTGCTAGCTAAAATATTATGAAACAATTATCACGATGTGAACTCCAAACCAGGGTTTTGGACGATATATCGACCAGTCCTAATGAGGAAGTTCTGGAACTTGAAAAGGCAATGGTGCCTATTCCCAAGCAAACAGGCGTTTTGTTCCTTTTTAGGAGCAGGAGTTTGCTAGCCACAAAGTGCATCATATTCCCAGTGAACCTGGCCAGAGGTACCCTCCTTGTCTTTGATGGGTCTACAGCAGAGTAAATTGGATTAAGGACTGCAGCCAGTGGCCTCCTTAAGACCCAATTCTAGTTCATTGTGGTCCATGAAAGCACTTCTCCCCATTTTGTAGCATACACCCAGCACCTTGAGGGGTAATGTGTTGCTAAATAACTATACTTTGTGATGTGTTTATGAATGCTTTGTCTTAGGCAGGGGTCAGCAAACTTTTTCGGCAGGGGGCTGGTCCACTGTCCCTGGGGGGGAATGAACAAATTCCTATACCCCACAAATAACCCAGAGATGCTTTTTAAATAAAAGGACACATTCTACTCATGCAAAAACACGCTGATTCCTGGACCATCCGCGGGCCGGATTTAAAAGGCAATTGGGCCGGATTCGGCCCCTTGGCCTTAGTTTGCCTACCTATGGTTTTAGGAGTGAGTAATGGTGCCCAGTGTCTCCACAAAAACAAGGCGATAGAGATTCCACCATAATTTCAGCCAAATGGTTCCTTCCTTGGTGTGGGAGCAAATGCTTCTGTAACCTAAACTTCCAGGGGTTGTTAATCAGTGTCTTCCTTGCTTTTCAGAATCTCCACCCCCTCCTTACTCCCGGCTGTCTCCAAATGACGAGCAAAAGCCACTGGGTAAGTATCTCTTTTTTCCCCTGCACATTGCTGGAATCCTGGACTTGTGTGTCTTGCTGTGATTTTACGCGAAGTGTTCAAAAGCTGCTGCAGGCCAAGCCCATCTCATTCATTTCTTTTAAATCCTGCTTTCTGCCATTTAGGCCTCACAAAGTGTGGCTTGCAACAACAACAAAAAGACGATTGACAAAATCCCAAACACAGACGAAACTCCCCAAATTTAAAATCTCAGAGACGAAAAAGAGCGTCAGAATGTTTTGGAACAAAGGGGAAGCGTTTGTAGTGCAAAGGCCTCCTGAAATGAAATTGTTCTAACCAGGCTTTTGAAACCTCAGCAGGGACTGTGCCTGTCTGACTTCTGGTGGGAGGAAGTTCCACAGGGTTGCACCCTGAAGGCACGATGACTTGTTGGCATGAGTTGTGCTTCTGGGCCATGGAGGACCACTTAAAGTGCTTCCCTAGAAGATCCCAGGAACGCTCTTGGGGATGTACAGGGACAGCGACTCTTCGGGGTTTCAGACAGAGAACATACTTAGCCCTGCTTTGAGATTCTGGAGATAGAAACTGTGTGGGACATTCTGCTACTGAGCTAATGTCCCCCCCCCCCCAAAAGCTCTATTTATAATCTTTGGTTACCACATTTTTCACTGATAGGGCACTTGAGCTATTGGCACCTGTACAGTAGGCAGAAAGTCCGACAGTTGCAGACTGGTTGCCTTTTGTCTGTCTGCCACCCGCAGATCAGTGCAGCAGTAGGGGAATCATAGAACTGTAGAGTTGGAAGGGACCCTGAGGGTCATCTAGACCAACCCCCAGCAATACAGGAATCTTTTGCCCAACATAGATCTCAAACCCACGACTCTGAGATTGATCGAGTCTCGTGCTCTGCCGACTAAGGGAAAACTGAGTCTGCTAAAAGAATCTGGCCACAGCAAAGGTGACAAGCCTCCCTTAAACACAGCAATGTGAGATGCTTAATTTCTCTCCTTGTTCCCTCTTCCCCTAAATCAAGCAAAGGAAAAATGGTCAAAGAAGCTGGGAACTGGGGGAAAAAATTGACCTACTTTAAAAGCTGGTGAAATCCAAAAGGAGTGGCCTTCCAAAGTATATATTGCCTCTGAGGAATTCAAGCACAGACCTCAGTGGATGGAGTGCCCGATTCTGCCTCTGGCTTTTTGGGGTTGGGAGGCTGGTCAGTTAGGTGGGAATGCAAAGTCAAGAATCATGAATTCGAAGCGTGTGCAGCCCATCCCACACCCCTTGCAAATAAGCAGTCACCAAATGCAATGGTATAGTGGTACATTTTAAAGTTCAGGGCTCTTCACAAGAACCCTCCTAAGAACATAACAAGGAAAATGTATATTTGACCAATATAGCCTTTTTTTTAAAAAAAATTGACTGCTTATTTTAAAGATTTGTTGCATAGTACATATTATGGAATGTAGTAACAAAAGCAATAGAACTACAGTGGTACCTCAGGTTAAGTACTTAATTCGTTCCGGAGGTCTGTACTTAACCTGAAACTGTTCTTAACCTGAAGCACCACTTTAGCTAATGGGGGCCTCCTGCTGCCGCCGTGCCGCCGGAGAACGATTTCTGTTCTCATCTTGAAGCAAAGTTCTTAACCTGAAGCACTATTTCTGGGTTAACGGGGTCTGTAACCTGAAGCGTATGTAACCTGAAGCGTATGTAACCCGAGGTACCACTGTATAACAGTGCACATCAATTGCTCAAAGGAAGTATGACAGCCAGTGTGGTGTAGTGGTTAGAGTATTGGGCTAGGATCTGTCAGACCAGAGTTCAAATCCCCACTTGACCATTAAGCTCATTGGGAGACCTTGGACCAGTCACTGCCTCTCAGCCCAACCCACCTCACAGGGTTGTTGTGAGGATTAAATGAGATGGAGGAGAACTAGCTCAGTTGTTTAGAGCGTGGTGCTGATAATGCCAAGGTTGTGGGTTCTATCCCCACATGGGCCACCTGCATATTCCTGCACTGGAGGTGTCATAATTTCTTCAAACCTTCCCCAAGCTGGTGCCCTCCAGGTGCTGACTGCGGCTGATGGGAGTTGTAGTTCAGAGCACCTACACAGTTGAGTTGCATTCCCTAGACGGAGAACTTTGAGTGACACAACGCGAAGTGAAGCTTTGCTTTTCAGGCTGGTTTGACTGAAAAGAGAAGGGATGGGGGAGGGAGACGCACACACGGAGTTGATCTTGGAGCAAACATTTAGAGCACCTTTTTAATTAAAGGGGTGTAAGCAAAGTGGGGGTGGGTGGAGGAGAGAGGGAGAAAGATCAACAAAGACTTTTAACTTGTTAAAACAAAGTTTCCTTGGTTTCAGCAGGGGAGGAAGGAAGGGAGGAAGGAAACAAGAATAAACAGCTTCAAGAATTTTAATAGTGATAATTAAGTATAGTAACGATGAATTGTTTGGAGGCTTAGTGTAACCTTATCCGCGGCGCTCCCAAGTTCCTACTTGTTTGATTTGATCCACTCAACCTTGGGTTATTTTTGAGGGCAGTTTCGGTGTTTCAGGAAAGGGAAGGGGAGCAGTGAATGGCGCTTGGATCTGCAAGGACATGAAACAAAGGGAAATGGGGCTAGTGTGAAGTTCGGTGAGGGGCCACCATATCTCAAGAGGCCTGGCAAGCAGAAGATCCCACAGGTTCAACCATAGCCAGATTTCTTTTTTTAGTTGATGAAAAAGTTGATGGTAGGGAGGGTCACCAACATGAGTGTCTCTTAGACAAATTCATGGAGAATATAAGAACATAAGAAGAGGCCTCCTGGATCAGGCCAATGGTCCATCTAGCACAGCATCCTTTTCCCACAGGGGCCAAACACAGCGCATAGTTAACCTATGGAACTCTCTTCCACAGGAGGCTGTGATGGCAAACCAGCTTGAATGGCTTGAAAAGGGGATTGGGCATATTCATGGAGGGGAAGGCTATCAGTAGCTATGATGGCAATTTTCTGCCTTTACATCAATGCTTCTGAATGCTGGCAGGAGTGGCAACTTGAATAAACTATGGGGCGGTGCCATTGGTAAGCCCTGCCCCGCATAATCGATCACAAGATGGGGCACACTCCCCCCAATTTGAATGGTGATGCCCATCAACCGGAGTGAAGGCAGCCCCCTCAAATATTTTAGGGGGAGGGCTGACGGGACCTCAGTGCCTAGGAGTTGGCTCCTATGGTTGCTGGAAACAACAGGAGGGGTTCTTGTGCTCAGGTCTTGTTTGTGCATTTCCCATTAGGGCTTCTGGCTAAGCAGGCTCTCTGTACTTCTCCATCATCTCAGTTCAAGGGCAAAGGAATGGGTTGTGGAGCTGTGCTGCTGAGGGGCGTGGCCTGGGAGAGGGGGTGTGGCCTAGGGAGAGCTCTGAGGACCAATGGGAGAGGCCTGCGGGGCTTCATGTGCCCCTAAGTTTCCCAATTCCTGCCATATCCCGTTCCAGTGTGCTTAACCAGTCTGCCTTTCGCCTGTGTTACCTTCTGGGAGAATTGAGCCAGCTTCCTTGATCCAGCAAGCCATCCTATTGAGTGCTCCCAAGAACAACCCCCTAACTCCATGCTTCCCAGTTGCTGTTGCCATTTTCCACTTGTCCCTTAACCCCTCTGTCACCCTTCCTGCTTGGGGACTGATTTCTCTGGAGCAAATAGGTCATCCGTCTCCACCTTCCAGCTCTGGCCTGCACAAGGAACCATCTCCATTTTTGCTCCCGGTGGGTTGTGTAACCAATAGTGGGATTTGCTTGCTTGTGTGGCTTCACAAAGAGGGCAACATGTACATTGACCCCTAGAAAGGTCATGGCAGGACTTTAAAGAGCGATAAGGATTTCGTTTTTAAATGAAAGCTTTTTTGTGTGCCAACGTATTTTGTGTTTTGAGTGAGCAGCAACTTGGGTTTCAGAGTATTTGCAAATAAGATGCCTGTCTTCTAGGAAATAACCCTTGTCTTTTCTCTTACTTTTGCTTCTAGATCTTTCAGATTCCACCTTGTCGTACACTGAAACAGAGGCTACAAACTCGCCCAATGTCACCCCTGGAGAATTTTCAGGTTAGCAGATTTTTCAGTATGTTGAAATCAAGGGACTCTTTGGGGCAACTTTGTCAGACTCAGTGTTAGAAACTGACTCTCTCTTGGGAAATATAATCCAGGAAGTTGAAATGCTCATTTGAATATGGGAAACGAAGGGGTGATGGCCGTGCATATCAAAGGGACCTTTCCCAGGGCTTCATAGCCTCAGAATTTTATCCAAGATATTTGGTAATGGTTTTGCTTGCCATGGAATAGAAAGAGAAAATTAAGGCGTAGTGTGGTACACACCTAAAAGTAGTGTAGGAGGCTCCATGAATTACAATTATGGGGGGGGGGGGCTCAGGATCTCTTAATATGGGTTTGAACCCCATCACTAAACCTCTGGCCCCAGGGCTCCCTATGGGATGTTGTGGCACTTAAAATGGTTTAAAAGTAGTTTACTCTTGCAGTGTAGGCCAGTGTCCGTGAACCTGTGGCCCTCCAGATGTTGCTGGACCATTTGCATTATTTCTGACCATTCCTATAGAATCACAGAATTGTAGAGTTGGAAGGGATCCCAAGGTTCATCTAGTCTGACCCTCTGCAGTGCAGAAATCTCAATTAGATCATACATGGCAGGTGGTCGTCCAGCCCCTGCTTAAAAACCACCAAGGAGGTCTTCCTCCTGCCACTGCCTTCCGAGAGAGCCTGTTCCACTGTCACACAGTTCTTAGTATCAGAAAGTTTTTCCTGATGTTTAGAGAATCTCCTTTATTGTAACTTGAAGACATTGGTTAGGGTCCTAGCCTTCGGAGCAGGAGAAAATTCTCCATGTGACAGCCCTTTAGATACAGTGGTGCCCCGCAAGACGAATGCCTCGCAAGACGGAAAACCCGCTAGACGAAAGGGTTTTCCGTTTTGGAGGTGCTTCGCAGGACGAATTTGCTATGGGCTTGCTTCGCAAGACGAAGCTAATAGCCTTTTAGCAGCTAATCCGCTAATTTCTTAAGCCTTTAATAGCCGCTAAACCGCTAATAGCGCTAATCCGCTAATGGGCTTGCTTCGCAAGACAAAAAAACCGCTAGACGAAGAGACTCACGGAACGGATTCTTTTCGTCTTGCGAGGCACCACTGTATTTGAAGACTTCTATCATTATCTCCCTCAGTCTACTCATTTTCAGGCTAAACATGCCCAACTCCCTCAATGGTTCCTCATAAGGCTTAGTTTCCAGACCCTTGATCATCTTGGTCACCCACCTCTGCACACGTTCCAGATTGTCCATATCCTTTTAAAATTGTAATGCCCAGAACTGGACTCTGTACTCCAAGCGAAGTCTGACCAAGGCAGACCAGAGCCAGGACTACGACTTTCCTTGATCTGGACACTATGCATCTGTTGATGCAACCCAGAATAGCATTGGCTTTTCCCGCTGCTGCATCACACTGCTGACTCATGTTAAGCTTGGGGTCCACTAAGACCCCTAGATTCTTTTCATAAGTACTATTGGCAATCCAGGTGTCCCCCATCTTATATTTGTGCAGCTGGTTCTAATAACACCTGGAAGGCCACAGAGCTCTTAATATGGGTATTTACTGGGGCTGGGGCAGTTAATCTAGAGTTGAGAATCCTTTATCTACCCAGTTTTGTTTCATAATCAGTGCATGCCCTCTAAGTATCTCTGCAAATGGAGCTTTGTGTGTATGTTTCCATTTATCTGATTATCTGTTTCTTCAAAAAAAATTGTCATAAATATTGGGAACTAACCTTGGCTCGAATTTTAAAGTGGAAATGATCTAGTTTTCCATGGAGCACGATGGAGTTCTGTGTTTCTGTAACAAAAAAAATGTCCCTGCCATGTGAATTGCTGTTGTATTTTCCTAATTTGGTGTCAGTTGGAAGTTTCTCTTGCACCATATTGCTGGCTTGGGGGAAAAGAAGAAAGAGAACGTGCGGTCGCTGGGACAGTCTGTCTGCTCCATCGGGCAACCGGTTGTTCCCATTCCAAATGATCTCTCCTGTTTTGCAGGACTTGATTTGCCCAAGGGAAACTTGGATAATCAAGTTCTCATACTCCTCTTGCTATTTGTTGTGGAACTCCAAGTTTCACGTTTTAATTAGTCCTGGCTACTGCTTTTGAAAATGTGCTTCATACATTGCCCACTCTTTCAATTTCCCATAGTTTTTTGAGCCAGCAGCAAGCCATAAACAAGTTTGCTGAGACCAGGAAGTAGAGTATTTCTTGGTTGCCTTCCTAATGTGGTAGGTGGGAGTTTGCCTTCTTCCAGCCCGATGCCCAGCAGATGTTTTAGGCTACAACTCCTTGTATCCCTGACAGTTGTCTGTGCTGGGTGGGACTCGTGGCAGCTGCAGACCAAAGTATATGGAGGGCACCAAGCTGAGGGAGCATGATTTAGAGACCTGTTTCGAAAGAAGCAAAGGAAAATAGGATGGCCATGGTGGCATGGTTGTAATCAGACCAGATTGACAATAGTGGGCTTTTTGGAAGACTCCCATCATTTTCTTCTGAAGATTTGTTTATTCAGAAATGCGCACATCCTGCTTTCTCTCAAGGCAGGCAGAAAAAAGATGATAATCACATCCGAGTAGTTGACAAATGGCAGTCCTTATGGCCAGGTTTTACTCACTGGCCTCGGACCTTCTCCTGGCTACTGTGGCTTGTTGTTGTTGAATACCCAACTGGTTTAATTTTGGTTTGGTTTGATTTAATGTTTGTGTTCTGCTTTTCCAACAACAAGTGTTGAGCTTGCAACAACCACGGTGGCATTAAAAGAGCAACAAGCAGGGCAATCACTATGATATTAAACACAGTAGCATGTAAGTAAAGCAAACGACAGCGTCAAATTGGTCAAAGCAATTAACACAATTCAATGAATCCCATAGCTGGGGTTGAAAATTTTGACTTCTTCTCCATCTTCCTTTTGAAACATGCAAGGAACCTTGACCTGGGACAGTAGTGACTTGAAGATGCTTTGCAGAGTTGGGCATGAAGGTGGCAAATGTCCTCTCCTCAAATGCTGCTGGTGTTGTTGTGCTGTTTCAGCTGTGTCCCCTCAGAGCTGTGGTTGAGTAACTGACATCTTGTTACTCTTGAAGCAGATTTGGCTAGACTTGAGACTTCCAATTGCCACTTTGTAACCTGCTAGATCAAGGGACACGTGTGGCGCTGTGGGTTAAACCACAGAGCCTAGGACTTGCCGATCAGAAGGTCGGCGGTTTGAATCCCCACAATGGGGTGAGCTCCCGTTGCTTGGTCCCTGCTCCTGCCAACCTAGCAGTTCAAAAGCACATCAAAGTCCAAGTAGATAAATAGGTACCGCTCCGGCGGGAAGGTAAACGGCGTTTCTGTGCGCTTCTCTGGTTCGCCAGAAGCGGCTTAGTCATGCTGGCCACATGACCCGGAAGCTGTACGCCGGCTCCCTTGGCCAGTAAAGCGAGATGAGCGCCGCAACCCCAGAGTTGGCCACGCCTGGACCTAATGGTCAGACATCCCTTTACCTTTACCCTATTAGATCAGCAGCTCCCAAACTTTTTGGGGCCACCACCCCCTTGGTTCCCTGCTCTACCCTATAAAAAAAGCTTTCAGAATACAAGTGGTTTGCACAATTCACTAAGGAAGATAACAACACAATGAAATGCAAAGCAGTAACAAATAATTGCACATTTATTTGAAGTCCAATTAACTATTTAGTATGCTTAACTAGGCCAGCAAAATTAATAACTTGATCCAATGCTATTTCAAAGTCTGATGGTCATTTGTACATCCAGAGCCCCCCTGCCACCTCCTTGCCTCATAGTGCCCTGCTAGGTAATCCCTGCCTCTGGGGGGGGGGGGGTGCCACCCAATTTGGGAATCACTATGTTAGAGCAAAAGGTCTCAGCCCTCCATGCTGTGGGGTGGAGCTGTCTTCCTGACCACCAGTGTCACCATTACTTACCTGGGCTAGGCAGGGTGGCACTGAGACACCGCAGTACTGACCTCCTTGGCACCATCTAGGTCAGGAGCCGCATTGCCAGCATCAGGAAAGTGCCTCTGCCCTACCACACCCACCTTGCTGCTGGCCTATTCTGGACACGGAAAAAACCTGAAGATGGAACCGACTAAGGTTTCACTTGCGCGGTTCCCTCATGATTCAGCAGTATAGGATACGACAGCCATCTTCAAATACCCTAAAGGACTGTCATGTAGAAGATGGAGCAAGCTTGTTTTCTGCTGCTACAGAGGGATTCAAATGACCACAAAGGAGATTCTGAATAAACCTTGGAGGAACTTTCTGAGGGTAAGAGCTGTTTGACAGTGGAACGGATTCCGTGAGAAAATGGTGGACGCTCCTCCATTGGAAGTTTTAAAGTAGAGGTTGAATAGTCATCTGCTAGGGATTCTTTAGCTGCGCTTCCTGCACTGCAGGGGGTTGGACTAGATGACCCTTGGGTCCTTTCCTATTCTATGATTCTGTCAGGAAACAACCCAGGAAATCCAGGGTTTTCCTCTGCTCTCTTTGTCCTCTTGGTGCTAAATCCGAGAGTGGGGAGGAAGTGTTGGGAGAGCATGGACGAATTTGATTCTGACATGCAGGAATTTGAGATATTTCTCCAGCCCCACAACCCAGGAAGGAGAGCTGGCATTTGGATCGGGGCTTGGCCTATATTGGCTTGTGACTCAGATGTGGAACTTCAGTAAATATAGCTTCTGACCACCGGGCCAAAGGCTCACATATGAATTTTCAGCATGAAAACTTCGGAGCTTTCAGTTCTAAAATAATGTCTTGGAATGATCCATTTCCACATACAGCCCCCTCTTTAAATAAACCGCAGATGAAAACACACAATAGCTGTGAGCTTCCAGGGGGAAGGTGGCGGATTAGATTCTGTGGTATCTGAGCCCTGCGTTGTTGACGGGAGAAGAAAGCGGGTTTAAACTTTTCTTTGGGAACAAAATAACGATCACTTTGTGACCAAGATTGTAGTGTAACTGGATATTCCCATCTCCTACCGTGGAATTTCAAGTGGCGCAACTCTTCATAAGAGTGTAATGTGGGCTATTTATCTTTTCCCCAGTGGGGAGGATTACATATATATAGGATAAGAGACAAGCTGAAGTTAACCCTGAGCATGCCATACTTGAGCAACGTCAGTGGAGTTCAGTCTCTGGCAGGAGTGACTGGCCTGGTGTGGCCCCATGTATGCCCCTTTAAGAACTTGGGATACAAGCCCTGTGGGATAAGGCTAGTGGCCCATCTAGTCCAGCATCCTGTTCTCACAGTGGCTGACCAGAAGCCCGAAAAGGAAGCCCACAGGCAGAATCTGAGCCCAAGACCCCCCTCCCCTCCTGTGTTTTCCAGCAACTGGTATTCATAAACATTTCTGCCTCTGACTGTTGGAGGCAGAGCAATAGCCATCATGGCTAGTAGCCCCAATGATAGCCCCTTAGGCATTCATGAAGCAAGGAAAAAGGCATCATGAAATCCAATGAATTTATTTATTTAGTTGGAGCGTCTCCACCCCCATCGTACTGCCCGGACACTGAGGTCTAGTGCCGAGGGCCTTCTGGTGGTTCCCTCACTGCGAGAAGCCAAGTTACAGGGAACCAGGCAGAGGGCCTTCTCGGTAGTGGCACCCGCCCTGTGGAACGCCCTCCCACCAGATGTCAAAGAGAAGAACAACTACCAGACTTTTAGAAGACATCTGAAGGCAGCCCTGTTTAGGGAAGCTTTTAATGTTTAACAGACTACTGTATTTTAATACTTTGTTGGAAGCCGCCCAGAGTGGCTGGGGAAACCCAGCCAGATGAGCGGGGTATAAATAATAAATTATTGTTATTATTAGTTGTTGGTTGCATTTATAATTCCACCTTTTCTCCCAGGAGCTCCCCTCCCTCCTCATTTAATCCCTGCAACAACCCAACGAGGTAGATTAGGTTGAGAGGCAGTGACCTTGGGGGTCACTGGCATGGTGGGGATTTGAACCCCGATCCTCTGTGTCCTAGTCTTGACACTCCCAACTACTGGCTTTCAGGCGGGGCAGGTGCTAGCAGGTCCTCCATCCAAGCACTGGTTTGAGTTCAGCAAGGTCACGTGCATCCAAACCAGATTGAGGGAGAGAGGAACCTTTTCCAGCCTGAGAGATGCATTCTCTTCTGGGCATACTCCAGGCGTGGAGAAATCACATGCCAGTGGGTGGGGGGAGTGGCAAAGTGGGTGGGGCTATGGATGTAAATTTTCTCCTGCAGGACACATTCAAGCCCGGGAAAAAGTAATCAAGGATGGTGTCATACAAGGCTGGGGAGGGTGTGTGGCCCCCAAAGAGTTCTGAGGGCCAGATGGAATGGCATTGAGGGCCACATTCAGACCCCGGGCCCGAGGTTCCATTCCAAAGAACATGCCCTATTATTTAGATTTCAGGCCTCTACTGCAGCCTTTCTCAATCTGTGGGTCCCCAGATGTTGAACTACAACTCCCATCACCCCTAGCTAGCAAGGCCAGAGCTCAGGGATGATGGGAGTTGTAGTCCAACAACAACTGGGGACCCACTGGTTAAGAACCACTGCTCTATTGGTTCAGGCAGCTCACAGCAATAGCACGAATATGAAAATGATTGAAACAGGAACTGTACAAAACCAGAGCACAGCGCTGCAGCAGAATGACCACCAACCCAGTTGCTGGAAACCACAGGAGGGGATAGGACTCTTATTCTTAGATGCTGCCTGAAGGTTCCCCACAGGCATCTGATTGGCTACTGGGAGATCAGGATGCTGGACTAGATGGGCTGTTGGTGTGATCCAGCAGGGCTTTTCTTGTGTTAATCCATGTGCAGCAGGCCCCCTCCTGTCGACCCCTTCCGAAAGCCTGCTCAGATAAATAAATACAGTCGTACCTCTGCTTATGTATCCCTTTGGATATGTAAACTTCGGGTTGCGAACGTGGCAAACCTGGAAGTGTATACTTCTGGGTTTCGCCGTGCGCGCATGCGCAGAAGGGCACCTCCGGTTACGAACTTTTTAGGATACGGCCGGGCCTCCAAAACAGATCCTGTCTGTAACCAGAGGTACCACTGTATGTCTTTAACTAGTGTTGAAGGTTGAATAACAGCTGTGCCAGCCTCATAAGAGGGAGAGAGCTCATTTCATAGATGTTCCAATGGATGGGATGCTTTTAAAGTACTTCTCTTTCCTCTTGGTTTTAATGTATCTCTGTGGGGTTTATTGTCCGTTGATGTTTGGTTGTAATGTGAGTCGCTTTGGGTGGCAAAGCAGAACTGACAAATTTAATAAATAAGTTAAATCAATCAATCATGTAAAAGCCCCTGTCTCAAAAGGAGAAGTCCCCTAATGATGACACAATATGAAAGGGCCTTTATGAGAGGAGGAAGGAGGCCTCTTTGTTACAAGCGGTTGCATCTCTGCCCTATGCTTATTTAAAGGGTGTATATTTCCCTCCTTGGGAATCCCCTTCATTTCATGTTATTTGGCCTTTCTATCTCTGCATACCCTTTTAAAAAGGTAAAGGTACCCCTGTCCGTACGGGCCAGTCTTGACAGACTCTAGGGTTGTGCGCCCATCTCACTCAAGAGGCCGAGGGCCAGCGCTGTCTGGAGACACTTCCGGGTCACGTGGCCAGCGTGACAAAGCTGTATCTGGCGAGCCAGCGCAGCACACGGAATGCCGTTTACCTACCCGCTGGTAAGCGGTCCCTATTTATCTACTTGCACCCGAGAGTGCTTTCGAACTGCTAGGTTGGCAGGCGCTGGGACCGAGCAACGGGAGCGCACCCCGCCACGGGGATTCGAACCGCCGACCTTTCAATCGGCAAGCCCTAGGCGCTGAGGCTTTTACCCACAGCGCCACCTGAGTCCCATGCATACCCTTTTACAATCAGGCTAAAAAGTCTTCTTGACAAGGTAACGTGTCCGTTGCCAAAAAGTAGTACTTAGAAGCAAAAAAAAAAAAAAAAAAAAGGCATGGTGGTGGGGGAAGAGGGAAGAGTAAGCAAAGAAAGTAGCTGGGGATACTTCGTTCAGATGTTTTTATATTAAACATTTTTCCCTCTATGGACCTATTTTGCCGATGGGAAATAAAAGGGCATTTCTTTTCCAGTACGCTTCCAAAAAAAGTAAAAATTCTTTGCCCCTTGTGGGCGCTTTCCCCATATGGCCCGAACGATTCCATAAACCTTTTTGGATGAAAATCGCAGAGCGACAGCATGACTGAGCAATTTTGTTGCTTTATAAAAAATAATAATAAAGGAGGGGGAGAATCTCCTTCCCCTTCCCTCCAAGAATACATTCCTTCCCTTTGTTTTCACAAAACGTTTAACCCTCTTTGGAGCTTCGGGGCAAAAGTGACTTCTCAGGCCTCCAAAGTCTTTTCTCTCTGATGAGAAAAAAATTCAACCAAGGCAGGGGGGGAAAGTGTCAATTTCCAAGAGGGTTGCTGTTTTTATTCTTGCGGTTCAAAACAAAAACAAAAATCTGTTATTGTGGTGTAAGCTTTCCCAGAATCCTGAAAAGTGTGGAGCCAGAAGAATATAAGATGTTCCTGATGGACCAGGCCAGTGGCCCATCTAGTTCAGCATCCATGTTCTCACAGTGGCCAACCAAATACCTGTAGGAAACCTGCAATCAGGACCCAAGCACTAGAGCGCTCTCCCCTCCTGCGGTTCCAGCAACTGGTATTCGGAAGCATTGTTGCCTCTGATTGTGGAGGCAGAGCATAGCCATCACGGCAAGTAGTCAATAGTCCACCTCTCCTCCATGATCAGACGATGTTTGCACACTTCTCAAGCAAGAACAACAAAAAATTGTCTGGGCCACAGGTGGGCTTACCTGTGGCCTTCAAGATGTTGGAGGACGGCAGCTCCCATCAACCCAGAGCATTGGCCATGCTGTGTGGGATTGATGATGATAATAATGTTGTTATTGTTTAGTCGTTTAGTCGTGTCCGACTCTTCGTGACCCCATGGACCAGAGCACGCCAGGCACTCCTGTCTTCCACTGCTTCTCGCAGTTTGGTCAAACTCATGCTGGTAGCTTCGAGAACACTATCCAACCATCTCGTCCTCTGTCGTCCCATTCTCCTTGTGCCCTCCATCTTTCCCAACAACAGGGTCTTTTCCAGGGAGTCTTCTCTTCTCATCAGGTGGCCAAAATATTGGAGCCTCAGCTTCACGATCTGTCCTTCCAGTGAGCATTCAGGCCTGATTTCCTTAAGAATGGATAGGTTTGATCTTCTTGCAGTCCATGGGACTCTCAAAATGATGATGATGATGATAATGATAATGATAATAATAATAATAACTACAACAATAATTTATTATTTATACCCCGCCCACCTGGCTGAGTTTCCCCAGCCACTCTGGGCGGCTCCCAACCGAGTGTTAAAAACAAAACAGCATTAAATATTAAAAACTTCCCTAAACAGGGCTGCCTTCAGATGTCTTTTAAAGATAAGATAGCTGCTTACTTCCTTCACATCTGAAGGGAGGGCGTTCCACAGGGCGGGCGCCACTACTGAGAAGGCCCTCTGTCTGGTTCCCCGTAACCTCACTTCTCGCAGTGAGGGAACAGCCAGAAGGCCCTCGGCGCTGGATCTCAGTGTCCAGAGCTGCCGTCCCATCAACAATGAAGAGCTGGTCTAGAGCAAAAAGCAAAATGTGACTTGCCCTAGAATAGCCTTCTCTTGGCTGTGTGTCCTCCAGGCACCAGGTTGGGGAAGGTAGACCTAGGAGGTAGAGCCGCTATTGGACCCTCTCTTAGTTGTTGTTCTTGTGCTCCAAGCTCCACTGATGAGGCAGGGGGCTTTGAAACGTACCCTAAGAACATTACAAGAGCCCTGCTGGATCAGGCCCATCCGGAGGGCACCAGATTTGGGGGCTGGGGGGAGTGCATTGGTGAATTGGACCAGCAGGGGAGGGGTTGCCACCACCCACAATAGTGGAACATGCTTTTGCTTATGAAGTGGACCAATCTCCTATCAGAGAGGTGGTTTATAAAAGTGGTCAGTTGGGAAGATGAATTTGCCTGGAACCACATTGGTTTGCTTTTTGGGGTGGGGGAGAATGATGGTGTAGTCTGTTTCTACACTGATTTTTTGTCTGAAGGCTCTCCAAGCAGTAAGGGCTGCAGCTCATGGCTCCAGCATCTGTTTTGCATGCAGAAGGACCTCTGCCACCTTCAGGTAGATTTGGGAATTACCCCTTGTCTGAAACTCGACAGAGCTGATAACCAATGGGCTCAGCTGATTCAGGATAGCGCAGCTTCCGCTGACCCCGCAATCCCAAAGCCAGTGAACTGTATCTTAAAACCTCAGCATAAGCCAATCAGCAGTCAAATCCACGCTAGCTGGCAAGATCACCGCACAGGAGGGCTAGGAGAGGCCCTTTGCCAAGATAGTGTGTTAAAAGGTGCTTCATTAATCATGGATCCCACGTCCTTGAGGACTAGAAGCCTGAGCAGACTATAAAAAACACACTCAAGAAACCCTAATAGAATAAAAGGTGCCCTCCCAGGCCAACTCCCTACCCCATGCTTTTAGGCAAGTAAAGGCACAGAGCAGGGCTGGGGAACGTTCCTTTCTGGCCAGCCTTCCAAGGGCCACATGCAAGCTAGTAGTGAGTGGAGCCAGAGGCTAAAGTGCTTGGAACAGACGATAGAACCAGAGACTTCCAATCTCAGGGTTGTGGGTTCAAGCCCCATGTTGGGTGAAAGAGTCCTGCATCAAAAGGGGTTGAACTTGATGAGCTTTGAGGTTCCTTCCAATTCTACAACTCTGTATTTCTGTTATTCTACTTCTGTGATTATACACACCGTCACACCACTCTTCTCCATCCGGACAACCAAGAGGCAATATGGGAGCTGAAGGATGTACAGTGGTACCTCGGGTTAAGTACTTAATTCGTTCTGGAGGTCTGTTCTTAACCTGAAACTGTTCTTAACCTGAAGCACCACTTTAGCTAATGAGGCCTCCTGTTGCTGCTGTGCCGCCGAAGCACAATTTCTGTTCTTATCTTGAAGCAAAGTTCTTAACCTGAAGCACAATTTCTGGGTTAGCGGAGTGTGTAACCTGAAGCGTATGTAACCCGAGGTACCACTGTATATCCTGCTAGGATAAAACACTCAGGGTGAAAAGTGGGGTCACAGTGAGGGGGTGTCATGACGAAAGTTCCAAGGGCCAGATAGAAATGCATGGGGGCCACATTCACTTCCTGAGGTCCCTCCACCCTTGTCCTAGGGGTATATACGCGTTTGCTGGTCCAAGTTTGTTTTCTTTTATCGTGCTTAAGAACCAGGTCAGTAATATAGGAGAAACTCTTGAGTTCTTCTGGAAACCTGTGGAGAGAAGTTATTTAGAGTTACAGTAACTCTCCCCCCCCCCATTCCGCCCCATCCCTCTGCCGCTTTGATGAGGGGGAGGCGTTTATAAGCCTTCCCTCCAAACTCTGTGACCAAGGTTTTTCCACGGAAATAACTTATTAAACGCACGGCTCTCATTGAAGCGATTGAAGTCTGCCCGCTTGGTATTCATCAAAGGTGCCTCCTCTTCCTGGAGGTGCCAAATCCAAACTCAGCAATTTGCTTTTTTGGAGAAAGCTCGGGTCTCAGGAGGGGGGGAGGGGGGCCCCTAGTTGGAGAGTCAGAGATGGCGGAAGAATACCTTTAAAAAAAAGGCAGAAAATCAAAACCCTCCCAAAACAAACTGAAGGGAGAGAACTTCAGAGAAACACCCATAATTTCAAAGAATTTCTGGCGGTTGAATCCTGCTGCCCTGGAACACTGGGCATTTGTGTCGATTCGGCTCTTGAGAATACAGCGTTGGCCGTTCCTGGTTCGGCTGCCGACAGCTTTGAACTTTTCAGGAACCTGGCCTGAGACTGTTCCGATTCTTTTCTCATCCCCCCTCCTCTCTAATTAGATGTAAAATCATAGAATTGGAAATCACAAGAGTTGGAAAAGGGCCCAAGGGTCATCTAGTCCAACCCCATTAATGCAGGAATTGCAACTAAGGAATCCTGAGAGAGTCCATTCCGCTGTTGGAACAGCTCTTGCCATCAGAAAGCTCTTCCTAAGGTTGAGTTGGAATCTCCTATCTTTCCATTTGAATTCGTTCTTTTGGGTCCTGCACTCTGGAGTAGCAGAAAACAAACTTGCTCCATACACCACATTGCAGCCCTTCAGAGAGAGAGAGGGAACACAAAGAAGCTGAAAGGTTTGCAGTGAGAAAATTTGCATTACCAAGCTAGAAATGTGGTATGCAAATCTATAAAATGTACAGAGCAACCTGCTATTTGCATTTTGCGGATTTATGGGGGTGGTCAGATTTGTTGTGATAAAAGAAAGGGAAAAATATATAGATGGAGCAACACAGCCTTCAGCCAGTCCCCGGGACACCAGCCCACCATCAACCCTGCGTTTCCATTTGCTGTATTCACACACACACACACACACACACACTTCGTTATTTCAGTTTTTAAAATAAAGAATCAGAGAATGGCTCATCTGAAAAAGGTATATATCTAAGGAGAGCATGAAAAGGAGGGGGGTCTGCTTAAACCTTTTCCAGATGAGGAAAAATTCCAGTTCTGAGGGTGGTGGTTTGATGGATAGAAATGTGTCAAACTGATGTTTAGCCTTTGTGTCAGGACAAAAGTACTTTGCATAGGAAGCCTTTCTTAGACTCCCTCCCAGCCCCCTTACAAATGTCTGGATCTGAATGGCCATAGCAGTCTCTTGTTTGGGAAACAAGCATTTTTGCGTGCCCATTGGTGATGCAAGGAAGATTTAAGTAGGACGTACAGTACCATGACGTCTTACACTTATTCCACTTGCGCAGTTGAAGGCTGCTTGAAATCCCACAACCAGCCAGTCCATGGAGATGGCTTTGCTCTCTCACCTCTTGCTGGGTGTGGGATGTTCCTGCAAAATTTTGCATGGATGTGGGCAGCCCAGTGCGATTTCGCAAGAGCATCCTGGGATTTCTGGAGCCGGTGTGCCAGTTCCGAAAGCCCCCAGATGTTTGCATGGGGTTTGGGTTACTAGGCCTTTGAGTATGCGTGTTTTTGTGTATATATAGAACCCTTGGAACCGAAACACACACACACCCCATGTAATATCTGATCGTACTGTGCCAAGATGCTGTACTGTGCATTGCTTTCCTGGATTTGATTCAGAGGAAGGAATGCAGCCATTGTGGAAGTTATGATGGAAGCTGCCTTAGACCAAGTCAGACTTGTGGGTTTGAATCCCATGTTGGGCAAAAAGGTTCCTGCGTTACAGGGTGGCTGGACTAGATGACTCTAAAATTCTACGATTCTTGTGCCCTCTTGGACTGCAGCTCCCAACATCCCTGCCCGTTGGCCATGCTGGCTGGTGCTGATGGGATTTGGAGGAATGTGATGCATTGGCTACCTCAATCGAGCTTACGGGGGCTGTTTGCCTTCTGTGACTTTCGCCATGCCTCCTGATGGGGCATAAACCTGTCAGGACTCCCTCTTGGCTGGGTTTGCCACTTGGGTGCTGTTACAAGCAAGCACTTTGAAGTCTGTGGCATTTTGGCACACCCTGGTATTAGAAGTGGTGGTCTGTGCCAAGCCAGGCCCAAGATCTGGAGGCAAATGGTTCATGCCTAATTTGCATCAAGGAGAAGACAGTTCGGGATGATGTCGGTACAGTGGCTGGCTGTAGTCTTTCCCGTGGCTCTTTGTTCTTAGCTGGTCTGGCAACCAATGGAATCCAGCCTCTGAAGGTTGGGCTTGTGTTCAGATCTTGAGCCTTATTCAGCCAAGAACCCTCTGTCCACCTGTCCTGGATCCACACTCCCCTTGGCATCTCTTATTTACCCATAGCTTACCCACATACGTAGAATGTAGATTTGCATTTTCATCGCGCTTCAGAGTTGCTTTTAATTATTACTTTTTAAATATATATATATGTATATATTTCTTCTTACAAAATTCTACACACATAAATGTTTTAAATTGTTGCTTTGAACTGCCTTTGCTGATAATATTATTGCTTTATTCTTTTTGTAAACCACTTTCATGTTTTCTTTCTTTAAACAATCAAACGGTGTATAAATTTTATGAAAAATAAATCAAAACCTTAAATATGGCACACATGCACTTGCCCCCCCGGCATCCTGTCAACTGGTCTGAGGACACATACATTGGGTTGCGTTGCACACTTGCCTCTCTGGCACACAGTTGAATGCAGCCTTCACCAACTTGGTAGCCTCTGGATGTTATGCACCTCAACTTTATTGACTCTCCAAGAGGAGAAAGCCAGAAGTGTGAGCCAGGCCACTGCTTGCACCCCTCTAACGCATCTCAGTTGAAAGCAAAGCTTTTGTTGCTGGGGGCAGTTTTGATTCCACTGATGAAAGGGATGTGTGACTCCCTCCATTGGCAAGCTTACCTTGGTGCACACCTGGGGCTCTTAAGTTAGGAGTAGAAATCTACATCTTTATGTAGGAAATGGCGGAAGCTGCAGATGAGCAAAAGGGAGGGTTGTGCCCAGAAAAGCATGGGTGGAAACTCCTGGTGTCAGGAACATAAGAAGCTGCCCTCTGCTTGGGTCCCATCTGCACTTTACCTCAGACCACTTGAAACAGTGATGGCTTCCCCCAAGGAATCCTGGGAACTGTAATTGGTTAGGGGTGCAGAGAGCTGTTAGCAGAGCCCCTCATCAAGCTATGATTCCCAGAGTGGTTTAGCGATCAATCCTCCTTCTGGGAATTTTAGCTCTGGGAGAGGACTAAGTCTCCTAACAAACCCTTAGCAAACTACAGCTCCTGGGATTCTTGGTGGAAGACACCATGGTTTAATGTGGTATAATACTGCTTTAAGTGTCTAGTGTGGACAGAGGCACCAGTCAGACCATGGATCCCTGTAGTTGCTGTTGTCAGTTTTGACCAGCAGCAGCTCTCCAGGGTTTTCAGTTCGTAGTCTTTCCTAGCCCTACCTGGAGATGCTGTGTGGGGTGGAATCTGGGACCTTTTGCATGCAAGGCAGATGCCCCACCACTGAGCCACGGACCTTCACCCTGTTGGTTAGAGTTTCATGCCCAAGAGAAGTCTGAAGATGCTTTCCAATGAGATTCTATGATAGCTGGTGGAAGAAGTTCAACCCCCTCCCAACCTCTCTCCATAGCAAAAAATAGGTTAAGACCAACCACTTCCTACAGGCTTTGCTTTCAAACTTGGACAGGCTGAGGAAGTGCATTCTGAAATCTGAAAAGTGTTTTATGAATCCACTGGGAATGCAAAGCGGGGGGAGGGGGAGGATAGCAGTCACTAGCCCCCTTTTCAATAGAAGAGGGCTCTGTATTCTGCTGACTGCCAAACATTTATGGGATTGGCCCAGCGCCGGCCAATTGGCCAGCTCCTGCAGGCTGTGTCCTTCCGCTTTCTTGCTTTTGGAAGTAATTTGTGTTTTCAAAATAATAAATAAAGTGAACCTTGTTTTACAGTGGGGAAATGCTGTTGGCTGTAGCTTGCCTTTCCGCCTCAGAGCAGGGTGTGTTTTCCCCTTTCGGTTTGCTTTTTTATTTAGCAAACGCCATTGTTGTGGAAAATGTTGGGGGCAATGGGCTCATTGTTTTCCAGGAATGGTTTCCAAGACTCGGATCTTCCTTATCCCCAGGTGGCAGCACATGCGATTTCTGGATCCCTATGCTACCATGCCCATGACATGGTTGGGGTGAGAGCTGCCCTTAGAGCTAGGAACCTAGAGAGCTGCCTTATATCGAGGCAGGCCATTGGTCCATCTAGCTGAATATAGTCCATGCTGACTGGAAGCAGACTTTCAGATGAAATGGATTCCAGCATACCAGAAGATGCTTGGTGCTGACCTGAGGACTTCTTCATACAAATCATCCAGCACAATATTGTCTACAGCAGAGGTAGCCAACATTGCGCCCTCCAGATATTGCTGGACTACAACTCCCATCAGCCTTAGCCAGCATGGTCAGGGATGATGGGAGTTGTAGTCCAATAAGAACTGGGGGGCACCCCATTAGCTGACCGGCATTGACTTTGGTGGGTTCAGGCAAGTAGTACTCCCAGCCCTGCCTGGAGGTTCCAAAAGGTTTATGCATGCAAAGGTATGGATGGCCCTTCCCTCAGAGTTGGATGGATGTCATTCTCAACAAAGGTCTCTTAGATAAGGCATGAGGAATGTTTGCCTACCTTATGCCTCTCTCCAGACTTTGAAGTCTCGGTTTCTTCCCTTCTTGCTCTTCTCCACTGGTGTCCCCTCGCCCCTTGTTTCCTGTTTGTGGACCACTGGTAGCCCACGGACAACAGTGAAAGCACTGTTAAGCTCCACTGTTGTTATGGGTATCGCGACACAAATGGCACTTGTCTGAAAACAGTCGCAGTATTTTCCTTGGAAACACTGATTAAGCATTCCCTGTTAAGACACCCTCAATTTTATGTCCCAGATAGGCTGTATAGAATAAGGTTACCAGACGTCCCCGTTTCCCGGGGACAGTCTCCAGATTTACCAATCAGTCCCCTGACAAAATCCTATCATTCCTATTAAAATTGAAAAGTGTCCCTGGATTCATTGAAAAAAATCTGGTAACCGTAGTATAGAATTGCGAAAATGAAAAGGAGAAATTGAAAAACACTCAGCTTTCTCCTGATTACAGTACTTGGGGTCTCGTCATCCTATTTGTACCTCGCCTGACACTGTTGCCCAGTCCACTTAGGGTCATGTGTCCTTTGCCAGTGAGTGCAGGGGTTCAGTGAAAGGAAACTGTGGATCAGGCTGGGAAGTGGACATCCAGCGAAGTTGGGAGTTTCAGAAAGGACTTCTTCCTGCAGCACATAGTTATAAACTACGCCATTCACTCCCAAAGGAGGCAGCGAGGGGGCCAGCAACTTGGATGACTTTCAAAGAAGATTAGACAAATTCATTGAGGAGAAGGTTATCGGTGGCTACTAGCCATGAAGACTATGCTGTGCTGCCAGTGCTTAAAATCAGGAATGCTTCTGAATACCAGCTGCTGGGAAGAGCAGGAGGCGAGACTTCTCTTGTACTCCGGTGCTGCTTGTAGGGTTCCCATAATGGGCATCTGGAAGGCCGCTACGAGAACAGGATGATGGACTAGATCCAGCAGGCACATCTCCTGTTCTTCAGTCTTGTGAGGGGTGCTGAGTAGTGGGAGTTATGGGTAGAGCGGAACCTGACAGTCCTACTGCCTTGGGGAGCCTCCAACTAGAGCTACGAAGAAATCGTCAAACTTCTGCTTGTGAGGTTTTAATGCAGGGGTCAGCAACCTGCAGCCCATCGGCCCACAGGGGTCGTTTAAATGGCCCATGAGCTGCCCCCAAGCCGAGCCGCCCACTCAGTGAGTCCCCACGCGCTGCGCTAAAGTGGTGCAGCGCGGAGCAGGGACTCTCTTCCACAGCGCCGGAAATCGCGTCTGCACAGACGCGTTCTGGCCCATGGAGTGATCTCTGCAGGAGTGAACCAGCCCAGGCGAGGTAAACCTTATTGACCCCTGTTTTAATATGACCGTTGCACATATAGGAACAAGAAGCATGTTCTTTTCAGTCATTAGAAAACTCAGAAAAGGACAGCGGAGGTGCTTTTCTGGAATTCTGCAACAAGTGCATTTGCATGGGTCTTGGAAGTGCAGAATCCTTCGCATCGATGCCTTCCAGCTGTTCGGATTTATTTTCCAAGACCCCCATTCTAAGTGTGTCCCCCCTCCCATGTCTCTCTCAGCCTTCTCCCTGTCACCAAAGGCCAACCTCAACAGAGGTATGCGAAAGTACTTGGCTTGTTTATTGGTAGAAACATTTCATGCAATTCCTCTGGATACGTCGTCCCCCCTTTATATATATATAAAAGTTTTCAGATTGTTGCAGCCACACATACTTGAGAATGCCCTTAGTGTTTTCCATTTCAGTGCCACCGATATGAATCTGGTGATCTGAAATTGGATTCAGCTGTGCTTGGAACAGCCAAGGCTCCTATTTGAATGCAAGGCAATCTGGGCAGAGGTGCTTGGCGCTTGACTGGCTAGATTTGTGCAAGAGCCTCCGTGGCTTGAGAGAGCTGCTCCTTCTTGCTTCCAAGACGTAGGGCTTCTATGTTCTTAGGCGTTGTTCCTTGTGAATGCTATCTTGGGTTGTGGGTTCACAAACTGGCCTTCCGCAAATCACTATTATGCAGGCGACAAATCAGGTACTCACCAGGCAGTTTTGGACTACAACTCTCATCACCCCTGGCCATTGACTGTGCTGGCAGGGGCTGATGGGAATTGTAGTTCAGCAACATCAGGAAAGACGCCAGGTTGGTGAAATCTGGGTTAGCCCCTCACATCTCTTCTCAGGGAAGTTGAGATTATCCCAAAGGAGGTGGCTTTGGCGGCAGATACCGAAAGATTTATGAGTGTCTAAGAAAACATAGGGATCCATTTTGAAATTATCCAGCATTATTTTTGTTAGGTGGCCAGTCTCTGGACTGAAACCCTTTCCAAACACCTTGCTTCTTTGCTCCCCCACCCCATGATAGGATGTGGTCTGAATGCTCATGAAGCCACCACCTTGGTGAAGCTAAGCAGGTCTGGGCCTGGTCAGTGGCTGGATGGACAACCCCATGGGTTTACACACCCCGGGGGGGGGGGGTTCTTGACATTAGATAGGTGGGTGATAAATGTACAAAATAAAATAATGTTATTGGCCAGAATGTTCTGACTTCCTGGTGACTCCTGTCATTGAGTTGTTGGTTATTTCTCCCTACCCCAACCAGTTGCCACAACTGGGAGCCATTAGCTCTAAGAAATGTGATTCAGTCTGTTATGTGCCCTCTGCCGTTCTTCCTGGTTCTTGTTGCTAATGGATTGGTGCAAAGTCATAAGTACAGTGGTACCTTGGGTTAAGAACTTAATTCGTTCTGGAGGTCCGTTCTTACCTGAAACTGTTCTTAACCTAAGGTACCACTTTAGCTAATGGGGCCTCCCGCTGCCACACAATTTCTGTTCTCTTCCTGAAGCAAAGTTCTTAACCCGAGGTACTATTTCTGGGTTAGCGGAGTCTGTAACCTAAAGCGTCTGTAACCTGAAGCGTCTGTAACCCGAGGTACCACTGTACATGAGAAGACCCTGCTGGACCAGGCCAGTGGCCCGTCTAGTCCAGCATCCTGCTCTCACAGCAGCCAACCAGATGCCTGTGTGAAACTCGCAAGCAGGACCTGAGCACAAGAGCTCTTTCCCCTTCTGGCGTTTCCAGCAACTGGGATTCAGAAGCAATGCTGCCTCTGACTGTGAAGGCAAAGCGTAGCCATATTGTTGTTGGCAGCCATTGATAGTCTTGTCCTTCATGAATTTGCCTACTCCTTTTTTAAAGCCATCCGAGCTGGTGGTCATCCCTGCCTCTTGTGGGAGAGAGTTCCATAGTTTAACGATCTTTTTCCTGCCCTAGATTGTCCAACATTTAGCTTCATTGGATTCTCATGAGCTGTAATGTTGTGTAATGTAATGAAACATTAGGAGAGAGGGACAAAATTTTTCTCGGCCCGCTTTCGCCATACCCGGTATAATTTTGTAAACTTGTGTTATGTCGCTTCTTCTCACCTTTTTCTCTAAAGTAAAAAAGTTCTTTTCTCTCGGGTGTAGGAGGCAGCCAGCATTGGCAAGACCTTCTGCTCCTCCAGTGGCAGCCATTTTGTGTTCTGGGGCTCTGGAGGGAGTGAGTTGAGTTCTATAGCTGTGTTGCTGCTCATGTTCTTAAATATGCTGACGCTGAGCCCTCTCTTCTTAAGTGAGGATAATTGTGCCAAGACTGCCAGAAAAGAGCTTGCAGATTGGGATATTTCTTTTCACAGGGCCGGAGCGGCAAATTCTGCGTCGTTCTAGCCCACTCAACTTTTGTCAAAGTCGGCCCAGAATTATTTAAAGCCCTGATCTTTCTTCTTCCCCCACCCTCCCGCCAACCCTGCAAACCCCCGTCAGCCCTGCGTTCTTTCCATCCCCCCCCCCCACTTATTTAGGCATGCTGCGAAGAATGCACAATTAAAAACAGCTGGTTATGAAAATGAGTTTTCCCCTCGAAGGCAGGAGCAAAACTCTGCGCGCAGAGAGGGGCCTGGCGGAGTTGGAATTGGCATTTGTTTCTGCTGCTGCATGTTCCTCGCTTGTTCCTTAATGCTGCCCGGCGGCCTTTTTCGGCGCTCCTAGCCTCCCCAGCTCTCTGCTCCTGGGTCTGTTGCTTTTGAAATGCTCACTGTTTTCATGCGCTCTCCACCCCTCCCTCCCCTCCGTGAGCGCCTTTCCCCCATTCACATTAATGTAAACACATGTTGCCTGGGGCGTAACGTGAATTCCCAAAGCGGTATTTTGCGCGCGCTGGAATCTTTTGTGGATTTCGGCACCGCATTTGCATATACGAGCAGCCATCCTGGCTTCATAAAGGGGGGGGGGGGGAGTAGAAAATGAGGCAGCGTTTCAGCAACCTTGCAGCAGTTGTAAATTGATTGGTAGGGAGGAGCTGGCTATGAATCCATCAGCAGGAGATTCCAGCTATCTAGAAATCGATGGTGATGTAATTCTTGGAGGAGGATGTGCGTTTCTATATTTCATTATCTCTAATCGAGCTTCGTTCATTCAGAAGAGGATTACCTGTCTCATGTTTTTGGCTGTGCATTTGATAACGTGAACTCTCTGTGGGTCTTTCCATTTCCCTGTTGCACATCATAAACATTGGGCGTATATTGGTGGGGCTGGAGTATAGCCAGCCCCCCCAGCATCTCTGTGTCCAAAGATTTGGTTCATATTTTGAACGGGAAATCTGGAACGTCCAGGGTGCGTTATTTGTATGTTGGCATGCTGAGTTTGTGTTCGTACACTCTCTCCCCACCCCACGTCTGGCACCTCCATCAACAACCCTAATTTCCATGGCTGGAAGAATATCTGAAATATTTGCAAGTGGCACCAAATTTTGAGGAGCAAGCCCTGGTGGAGCGATGAGATACTAAAATTCCTCAGCGTCCTTTTGGGAGACGGCGCTCCTGGATGACAAGTCGCTTTATGCAGAAATGTTTGTTTCCTTGATTGATTTGTGTCCTGTCTTCCGGAAATAGAAACTCGGAATCGTAAGAGATGGAGGAGTACCCCAATGGTCATCTAGTTCAACCCCCCTGCAATACAGGAATTACAACTGAAGAATCCCTGACAAATGGCTGTCCAGCCTCTGTTTAAAAACCTCCAATGAAGGAGAGCCCAGCTGCCTTGCGAGGTAGTTCGTTTCGCTGTCATCACTCTTGCTCCTCTTTTAAATACTAAAAACTTGCTTTGGGACCCACCCACCCCTATTTCACCAGTTTTGATACTGAGAACTGCTTTGTTCACAATCCGGCCTGATGAAGGGTTCAGGAGATCTCAAAAGCATGCTCACTTATTTGGTGACATTTTGGTTGGTTCTGACATGGAGGGCACCTTGTTAATGAACACTGTCCTGAGACAAAACCTGATGGAGGAAACAGAACAGCTGCCTAAAAGTTGGTGTGCAGATGATTGTTTTGAGAATTGCTTAGTTTTTCCCCTGGCAGAAATTAGATTTCTTCCTTTTGCGATCATGTCATCAGCTGGAGTGCCAGCATAGCTGATGGGCCCTCCTTGCAAGTGAATGATGTGATGTGGAGGCTTTCAAGTTTTGCTCATTTTGGGGGGAAGAGTACTGCAGGTGGAAGTCAAGAGAGTTAGGCAAATGATCAAGCAGAGGCTGGGCACGTATTTCCTTTTCTTTGATGGGGTTCTTACTTCAGGGCTAGCTATTTCCTTGGCGGCACCACTTTGCGAGATGCTCCGCATTCCCTGATAAAAGCTGAAGGTTGCATTACGGCCAGCTGAAGCTCTCTGGTTAAGGCCTAATGGGGTTTCCCGGTGGAATTCATCCTATAAACATCTACTCGATGACTGTCAGTAGATCCTAGTAAATTGGTTGTTATGCTACGTACGGAATTCACTCCTGGATGTTGTAGTGATGGTAGCAAATGGGAATAGCTTTAAAGGGGGATTAAACAAAATTTTATCATCGGTGGCTCTACCTCCACTGTCAGGACAGATGGGCCTAGCAGATAGGAAGCTGTGACCCCAAAGTCAGATTTTGCTAGGCCCAGTAACCAGCAGGCCTGGGGGTTCTGGAAAGTACAATGGGGTGAAATGCTCAGATCCTGGTTGCAGGCTTCTCATTGGAGCACCTAGTTGGCCACTGTGAGAACAGGATGCTGGGCTATGAAGGGGTTCTTGGCCTGATCCAGCACTCAGGCGTTTCTCACATTCTCTTGCCCTACATTGGGCCCTGCTAGAAGCTTGGAACCTGCAGCCACATATGTTTCTTAGTTTCTAAGGAAATTGTGAAACGGGGCTATTTTTTGCCTTTACCCAGCATCCAGACCGTTGGCCCTCCTCTCTGTCCATCTTCTTTCCTTTGCAGAATTCTGGTCAAATTGCAGCATCCCAGGCTGCTCCCCTCCTGTGGAAAGAAGCGGGAGATTGAATAGGTTGCAAATTCTATAAAGCGTGCAAGAACGGATGAATGCCCTTCTCTGATATAGTCTCCGGGGCCAGAGAAACAGGAACCCACAAGCAGGTTTTGATGTTTCTTGATTCCAAGGAGCAGCTGTTCTTAGCACTCTGGTGCCTTCCAGATGTTCTGGACCACAGCTTCCACCAGACCCAGCTGTTGTTGTGATGGGAGGTGTCATCCAAAACACATAGAGGGCAACAGGTTGGTGAAATCTGTCTTGGAGGCTCCTATAGGGCTCGTTGTGAATATAGATTGTTAGGTTTCAAGCCCAGAAAGGAAGATTCCTTAGCAATTCTTTATTTTCTGTCCTTGAAAAGGAGATATTCCGGGGGAAGGAAGCCTGAAATGACCGATGGTAACTCCAGAGTGATTAGCGGTTGCATTTTTGAGACATAACAGGTTTCTCTTTAAATGACTTGTTGTGTAAATGTTTAAAGTACTTCCTGAAATTTATACAAACGCACTTGGTAGGCCTTCAGTCATGGTCGGAGCTGTTAGCTCAGCTATCTTTTCAGGACAGGCTGAGTAGTTTTGGGAACAACCCAAACACAGATCTTTCCAGAGGCTAATTTTGGACCCAATAGACTACACATTCTCTGAGAACCTTTCTTGCCCGTATTGGGACAAAGCAACCTTGGAGAGGCCTGCCTCAAGGCCATAAGGACTCCAGGGGTCTGGTGCTCTTGATTAGCTTGTGCTAACATTTGGCAGGGAACTCTTGTGCTCGCATATTCACTGTGCGTGGTGGAGGCAGGTCCACTGGGGCAAATGGGGGCCCTGGCCCCTGACCTCAGCCTGCCCTCAGCCAGCCACTCACTTACTGACCGGGGGGGGGTGGCCCTGCCTGCCAGTTTCCTCCCTAGGCTTGGGCAATGTATTGGTACATCATCCAGGACAGGCTTGAGGGCCAGATCACAATGGTGTTTTGACCCAGCAGTATATTGAGAGTGGGAGTTGCCAGCTGTTGCCTTAGCTTCTCCGACCCAGTGGGCGAGCTGCCTCCTTCATCCCTGCGCCAGGCGTTGGCAGCAGCGACTTCACCCTGGTGCCTTTCAAGGCCAGCGGAAGTGTTCTTTCCTTTTCAACATTGTGCTGTATTGCAATGATTAGCTGGTGATGCTTCACAACGTTGAAAACCTGATATCGCTCAGCCCTATTCCTCCCTCTTCATCCCAGGTGTCACACTTGTAGATTTTAACAGTGAGGACAAAACTGGACTTAGTTGCTCTGGTGCTACCTACTCTCAGGCTCCCTGTCTTCTGCCCCACCAGCCCAGCCCAGTGCCTCTGCCATTGCTTACTGGAGTTCACAGGGAATAAACTCCATTGGTTCCCCTTCACCCTTCCATAGCTGTGCTGCCTTTGACCCGGCAGTGGTGGGGTTTGGGGTGTCCGTACGTTTTAAGTTACCTTCTGTGTAAGCGTTGCAGCTGCTGAACTGGACTCTGGGCACCATGAAAGCATCTGCCAGGGGACGGGAAGGGCCACATCTCTTCATAGGGAACTTTTGGGGGGGCCACGTGTCATTGGCGAAAGTGGGTTTATCCATGGGTGTGCCCCCTACCCTTTGCATAAAAGGCTGGATTGCAGGCACGCAAAGGCCAGTGGTTTCTGCACAAGCCACAAACACACCTCTCCAACATCCATCCAGGTAATGAGAGGCATTTTCACTTTCCAAGGACGCATTTCGGCCAGGCCAAAGTGCTCAAGGAACATGTGCTTGCAAGCCCCTTCATTATATTTGACACACAGCTCTCACCCCCTCTGGAAGTTTCCTTGTGCAGGAATTGGTTTCAGGCAATTTCCAGTGCCCCTCTCCTTCCCCACCAGCCCTAGGTGGCCACAACCCCCCTGCACTTTGCCACAGGACCGTGAAGTGACGAAGTGACAGACCGGACTCCTTTTTTCCATTACCGGGAGCCCTCGCTTGCGTCAAAGGGGGAAAGAAAGACTCTGCACCTCCAAACACGTCGGCAACGAGTGCAGTTTCCATCTGGAAAGCCCCGGGGACTTCGCAGTAATTTGCTCGGTCACTTCATTCCCCTGAAATGTCAGCAGTTCTGAGCAGGGGCACCAAGGACTGTTTCTTTCTTGCAAGCGGAGCAGAGTCATAAAGCTTAAGAAATGAGAATTTTTATTTTATTTTAAAAGCTGAGATTGAGGAAAGGGGTTGGGGGGGAGAGAGGAAACGTGTTTATTTGCCCTGCAGAATATGACTTTGTATTGCTGTGAGATGATGGTGCATGAGGAATGTCAGTGGCGATTTGGAAGGCATTTCAAATGCATGGGCTCTGCGGAGGGAAGGCTGCATTTAAGTCCTGCACTCCCATAATGTTTTCTCCTGCTAAATCATTCCAATGTTCTCGCATTCCTTGCATTTCTCAGGGCACTGCTAGTTGTTGTTATTTTTAATATATTGTGGTAACCTCATGCCCCCTGCCGCATCTGAATGGTTTTCTTTGGAAGTTACCCGGTTTTGGAAACCGTTTTGGGACATTCAGAGGTTCTCTAGTCTGAGTTGGAGGAAGAGGCTGTGCGGGGTGTGGGTGTGGGTGGGTGTTTTCCTTTGCAAACAGCCAGTTACATTTTCCAGTCCTGTTGAAATTGCTCTGCAAACAGAGGACCCAATTCCTGCCCTCTCAGATGGTGGTATAAATGAATATAAGAGGCTGGTTGCTGAATCAGGCCAAAGACTCATCTAGTCCCGCATCCTGTTCTCACAGTGGCCTACCAGATGCCTCTGGCAAGCTCACAAAGAAATAGGTTGAGTGACTTGAGAAACGTTGGACCTAAATTGGAACTCACACTGTTTATCAACCAGGCAGAAAATGATAGCTGGCCAGTACCCTGATGTGATGGGCGCATCTGACAGACTGCAATGCAAGCCTTACAGTAGTCTTGCTATGTGGCTTTACGCAGGTCACTGTATCAGTTCCTCATCGGGGGATGGGGAACCTAAGTAGCCATGACCTACCTCACAGGGCTAGTTGTGAGGGCAAACACAACAGGGAATGTAAAAATTAAAGGACCATTGAAATAAGAGTCGGGTTTTTCCATTCAGTTATCCCTGCTTATTAAATATTCTCTCAATCCATACCAAAGTCCAAATTCTGCTACCTGCAGACCCACATTTCTGCAAATGGAATAAATTTATGCTAGTGTATCAAGGCTTTGCTGTACATTTTCCTTCTGTTTCTGTGCTAGAGAAAAGCGTAGACAAATTATAAACTAAGAATAGTGACAGAACATAGTATTAGCCCTGATGAGAGGGTTTGTTTTTTAAGGTCACAGAGCAAAAAAGGAACATCCAAACAGGCTTTTCCTTTCACACTTACAGGCAAAAGGATCCTTCACACTTGCAGATTGCCTATCACCAAAGATCTGTTCCATGAATGATGCTCAGTCAGCTGCACTTTGCATACAGTGGAACCTCAGGTTGCGAACATGATCCGTGCGGGAGGCACGTTCGCAACCCACAGCGCCGCACATGCGGGTTGCGATTTGGTGCTTCTGCGCAAGCACCGAAACCTGGAAGTAACCCATTCTGGTACTTCCGGGTTAAGCGCGGTGTGCAACCCGAAATCTCGTAACCTGAAGCGTCTGCAACCCGAGGTACCACTGTATTTGGATTTGTACCATGCAAATTCAGATTAGGAGTTAAGAGTTCTCTTCTCTTCGCTTTATGAAATGGTATCCCTTTTCCCTATCCATTAAGCATGCTTCATTCTTTCCTGTCACAACAGCATCTCCCAACCTGGTGCCCTCCAAATGTTTTGCACCAGAACTCCCACCAGCCCCAGTCAGGGGCAATAGTTTCATCAGTACCAACCCAAAATTTAGTAATCCTGAACATTACTTTCCACAAGAGCAAGTGTGGAGTAATTGGTCAGATCAAATAAAACACTCAGCTGTGTTTTATTAGACTTAAGATCTCATTTGGCATCGGCGGAAAATGTTAGCACTTTATTGATTTATGGAGAGCACCTTCTGTTGCAAAGTGGCACATCAGAAGAGGAGGAGGGGAATTTGGAGGATAATGATGGGCTGATGAGTCTAAGAAGGAAAGCAAAAGCTGTTAAAAGAGAAGAATCCTCTGTCGCTTGGATGAATCTCCAAAAGTCCGGTTCAAGTCACGAGTCCTGAATTTCCCAGGAACTGGCATTCAGAGGCACACCTCCTCAGATAGTGAAGGGAGAGCATAGACACCATGCCTAGTAACCATTGATTCCCTTATCCTCTGAGAATCCATCTAACCCTCTTTTCAAGCAATGCAAGGTGTGGCCTTCATTGCCTCCTGTGGGAGCAAGTTCCATAGTTGAGCTATGCTCTGTGTGATGAAGACCCCCCCTTCCTCTATGCTCTGAATCTTCCAACATTCAGCTTCATTGGATGTCCCAATAAGATGTTTAGGTAGAGGCTCCCCCCTCCAGAAAGTAGGAAGAGGCAACACATCTAGGGCCCAGAGCAAAAGATCCAGGACTCAGGCTTCTTGGGCCACCCCACCTAACAAGCTCATCTCAGCTTGTTCATTTGAGGAGTGATGCTGAGATCCTCAGGCATCCAGTGGGTGCAATAGATAATATTCTGGAAGCTGGATAAAATGGCTTGTGTTGCGATCACAACCCCCTGTTGAATGGATCACAGAAAGGCTCTGCTTTAGAAATCTTGCTTTCGCTTTCTTGGTGATGCCTGTTTGTTCTCCACACACAGAATTACTGAGGGTTCTTGTGCTGTTTCCTGAAGTGCACAGTTTTATCCAGCTAGGGACGGCATGCGGATGTTTAGACCACGGAGGAAGTCAGCTTGCTGGTTTCTGAGCTCTGTATACAGTGGAGAGCCTTCCAAAATAACAGACTGTAGTCTTAAGTGCCAGGAAAATTGCAAGAAGCCAAGCCCAGTCTAAGCAAATAATTGGTGATGTGGGCTGCTGCTGCTCCTTCTTTTTCCCCTACCAATTTTGCATTTAACTCAGAAAGTTGGAAGGTTGTTTTTGTTAACTTTGGGAGAGCTGAAATCTTCTGCCAGGGTTGAAGCAATAAAGCATGCCCACTAGCAGCAGGCAACAAGCTGATAGCGAGTTGGTTTATTTTTAGGTGGCATTGTTTTGTGTGTGTGTGTGATTTTCCTTTGGTGAGGTTCCTCCTGGTCTTTTGGTGGGGAGCATTTGCACACTGCTGAGTCACTGGAAGGGATTGCATCCAGTTTTCGCACAACTGCCTTGAAAGAAGCAACCAGACTAATGGAAAGCGTTATCAAACTGCCTTCTCGGCTCGCAGCAAACTAATCCAGTGTGGTTGGGGCTTGAGGAGAGTAATTGAACCTGGGCTTGAACGTCCTGTTGGACTGACTTTGCACACCTGCTTCTAGCTCCTGGACTACTGTTTCAGCCCTTGCTGACTCTCTTTTGCACACTCAGTTTTTGTGTGCTTTTGGGTAGGTGTGCCAGCACGGCAAGCTGCTGAGCTGAACAACTCTGCAGCTCACTCCTGTGGTCCAAAAGCTTCTCCCCAGAGAGTTACACTCCTGGTCACTTGGTAAATTTGTTTCAGATGACAATGGAGGCTTTGGAGAGACGGGACCTCCATCCTCTCTCTGCTTTCCGGTCTATCCTTTTTATCTCCCCAGCAGGGAGGCTCTTCCTAATGTTATAATTACCTGCAAACATTGTGGTTCGTTGAGGTGGAGCTTGCAGGAGCCAGGGGGGGGGCAGGCGGTTATTTTATTTCAAGTCCGCTTGGAAGCCGGAGTCTGTTGCAGTCATGCCATCACCCTGAAAGCGGGGCTTAAATTACAGGCTTGACTGTGGCTTCCCCCCACCCCTTTTTTTCTTTCAGAATTTGTGCCAAGTTGCAATTTACTTAATGAAATCCTGCTCTTTGGTTCGGCGGGGATATCTTTTGCAGATGTTGACTCGACTCAGCCCTTCCCCAAGCTGGTGCCCTCCTGATGTTTCAGACCACGACTCCCATCAGCCCCCGCTGCCAGCACTGCCGTGATGTTGAGGGGGTTGATGGGAATCACAGCCCAAAACATCTGGAGGGTGCCAGCTTAGAGATGGGCTGATTTAATCCCATGTTTGTGTGTGCTTGCTCCCCGCCCCCTTTGCACTGTTTTTAAAAAATGTGAGCCGTGCAGTTTTGTTTCCGGCTTTGTTTTGTTCCTAACAGTGTTGCGATGGCCGCCACCAACTCTGTCCGTGTGCGGGGGGGAAAGTGGCTCTCACGTCCTGCCTAGCTTCTCTTCTCTTGCTTCCCCCACCCCAAAAAAATTGATAGTACCTCCTAAGGAAATAAACCTTAGAGAATAAGAACTTTGAGATATGCCGTCACAGATCTTTATGTTCCCTTCCGATTTGTAATGGCCAGACAGATCAAATGTCTCTCTCACACACCCCTTTTCTGATTTTCCTCTGCCTCTGGTGTTGGTTTTGGTGTGGGAGGGGGTTGTTTTTCATAGGCCTTCGGCTCACCCCTCTCCCTCTGCCAAAGGCTGCACTGAGGTCACAGGATCACAGCCCTGCAAAAGCCCTCATCCAAAATAGCACTGCGTTGTTGTTGTTGTTGTTGTCATTTCTTTTTAAAATTTCCTTAATCGCCATTACAGTGGTACCTCTGGTTAAGAACTTAATTCATTCTGGAGGTCTGTTCTTAACCTGAAGCACCACTTTAGCTAACGGGGCCTCCCGCTGCCACCGTACTGCAGCGGTGCAATTTCTGTTCTTACCCTGAAGCAAAGTTCTTAACCCAAGGTACTATTTCTGGGTTAGCGGAGTCTGTAACCTGAAGCGACTGTAACCTGAAGCATCTGTAACCCGAGGTACCACTGTACTAACAACCCCAAAGTGTGGTAGCATTGTACCGTATGCAAAGCAAGCAAGCAATGAAAACAATAAGAAAAAGAAATGACGACACACCGATACAAATCAAGACACCCTTCTTTCCCAAGATGACCTGGATGACGACTGTTGAGCATCCAAGTCCGTACCCCCTGCCTGTACGGGCCAGTCTTGACAGACTCTAGGGTTGTGCGCCCATCTCATTTAAGAGGCCGGGGGCCAGCGCTGTCCGGAGACACTTCCGGGTCGCGTGGCCAGCGTGACATCGCTGCTCTGGCAAGCCAGAGCCGCACACGGAAACGCCGTTTACCTTCCTGCCAGTAAGCGGTCCCTATTTATCTACTTGCACCCGGAGGTGCTTTCGAACTGCTAGGTTGGCAGGGGCTGGGACCAAACAACGGGAGTGCACCCCGCCGCGGGGATTCAAACCGCCGACCTTTCGATCGGCAAGCCCTAGGCGCTGAGGCTTTTACCCACAGCGCCACCTGAGTCCCATCCAAGTCTGTAGCATAGGAAATAAAATCCCACCAGCGGTTTTTGAAATTAGCCATGCGCCAACCGCATTTTGCTGCTAACACAGGTCAAGCTACGACTTCGTGGAGCTTTCTGGGCATCAGGTTGGCAACCACAGTTTAAAAACCTCTGCCTTAGTCTATACCATTTCCACTTCCACTGTGGAAATGTGTGTGTGTTTCTCCTTCTCGCATACTGGGACAAGTGAATTGTTGTAAGAGCAAGTTACACTCAAACAATGTGGCTCAGATAATAGAATCATAGAATTGTAGCATTGGAAAGAGGGACCCCAGGGGTCATTTAGTCCAACCACCTGGCAATTAGGCATTCCGTTGTGTGGCGATTGTAACCGAGATTTGAGCTGCCATTTGGCACCTAGATTATATACCTGAGTTTCTAACATTGCCCACCAGATTACATAAAAGCAGCCTGGATCCTACATCCCCCTGGAGATGTGCAGTTTATGTATCACTTTTTCCGCAGTAGCCAAAGTCTTGTACCACAGATGTAGATCTTTCAAGACTACGGGGCTATTGAAATTCTAGCTGCCGCTCACATCCATGTCACAAGCTCTTTAGAACAGCAAGCCTTCATGTTGTCTGTCTACATTTTCAGTAATGATGGTTGTGCCAGTTTTTTGAACAATCTCAGCTACCCCAGCTTCATCCTGGCAGTGGGGTGGCTTGGCTCCATGTTCGCTGGGTTGCCTGGTGAGGTGTTTTGTCTGTTACGGGGGCAGCAAACTTCTGTCAGCCTGAGGGCCGCACTCCCTTGCAGGCAAACTTCTGGGGGCCACATGTGAATAGCAGTGGACAGGACCAGAGGCAACAAGTCAGTCAAGGAGAAGATGGGATTTTTGTAATAGTAGGCTATTTTCCAGGGTGAGCCGGTGTAGTATAAAGCCTAAGAGCAGGGGTGGGCAACCTAAGGCCCGTGGGCCAGATGCAGCCCAATTGCCTTCTCAATCTGGCCCACAGATGGTCCGGGAATCGGCGTGTTTTTACATGAGTAGAATGTGTGCTTTTATTTAAAATGCATCTCTGGGTTATTTGGGGGGCATAGGAATTCGTTCATATTTTTTTCCAAAATATAGTCCGGCCCACCACATGGTCTGAGGGACAGTGGACCAGCCCACGGCTGAAAAAGGTTGCTGACCCCTGCCTAAGGGTGTTGCTTGCATCCTCCGGAGACATCCACAGCCAAAAGGGGATTTGATCCCAGGCTCTGTCTTCCCTCATCCTTTTCTAACCTCTCAAGGCCAGCCTTAGTCCACATGATGCCTCCCAGATGTTTGGGGCTATAGCTCCCAAACAGGCTGGGACTTATGGGAGTTGTAGTTTAAACCATCTGGGGGGGCGCCAGGTGGTCACAGGATATTTTGGCATTCCTGGTAAAACCTCACGCCTCTCTTCAAGGCTTCTCCCCCTTCCCCTGTTTTTAACTGTGTGCTTTCCATCAGAAAATGCAAAAGGGGGGAAAATGTCTGTAGAGTTTGGGGTTTCTTTGTTGTGGGTAACACGCTGTGAACATTCTCCGCTAGGTCTTGCGGTTGCATTGCTATCAGAAGCGCAGGGCAAACGATGCCCACTGCCTCAGCCAGTGCAGGAAGTGGTGAGACTTGCCAGGAATGTAACTTGCACCCTCAAGATTAATTAATAACCAGCGCTGGCTTTGGGCCACGCTCCAAGGATCAGGGAGAGCAAAAGGGGGCAGGCAGGGGAAGGCTTTTCTAAGAAGGGCATTTAAAAAGGAGCTGGTGAGTTCTGTCTTTTAAAAATGAAATAGCACGACAGTGCTTAGTTTTTGCAGAACCGCTGCATGTTATTTTGCACTTCGGCTCTGAGGCCAGAGGATAAAACGTTTGCAGAGATCCATGGTGTCGGGGACACCCTCCTGTGGCTAAGGGGTCCTCTGCAATCAGCCGAGGCTCACAGTTTAATCCAACCTACGCCAAGATGATATCACCTGGATGTCTCGGACTACAACTCCCATCAGCCCCCAGGGGCCAATGTGGCTCTGTTCCCATCAGTTCCTGTGCCATACAGCTGGCTGGGGATGATGGAAGTTGTAGACTGGAGGGCACCAGGTTGGCGAAGGCTGTTCTAGTCACATGTTGCTTGTCTCTGTACTGTCAGAGCGCTGGTCTCTCGGTGGAAGCCCCAATGATCTTAAAAGGAATAGTGATGTCATAGAATCATAGAGTTGGAAGAGACCACAAGGGCCATCGAGTCCAACCCCCTGCCATGTGAAGCCTTGCAAACCCTCTCAGCGTTGCCAAACCATCCTGTATCCACACTTCTGAAACTAGGGGTGTGTGGACAGCCCTACCCCCAGGAGATTTGCTTTCTGGCTTCCCTATAATCCCTGAGTTTCCCCCCGCCCCACAAGAGGTACCTCTGAAGTCCTTTTGACTTTTTTCTTTTGGCAAAATTTGGGGGGGCAGCTCTTACGGAAACCACGATTTGCCGTGGGCCCTCTCTGTGTGTGTCCTCCGCCCATGCACTCAACCTCAAGGAGCAGCATAAAGAGGCGGGGAGGGGTCTTTCGAGGGAGGGGTGTGGGGAGTAAAGCGAGCTGACGGCTGACTTAACTCCGAAGGTATGTCTCTGAAGAGTTGGCTTGTACAAACAAGCAGTTTGGGGCTGTGAAAGCACTGCTCCAACAATGCCCCCCCCCCCAACCTGTCACGGATCGCCTGTCTTGGGACCCGCCAATCTCGCCTCCTGCATAATAATGAAATAAGGAGGGAGGGAAAGCTTTTGAGGAGGGAGAGAGGGAGGGAGCTGGCGGAGTTGGTTGCAGGCCATGCCTCTTGCAAGTTTTCCACCACCAGATAAGTCCCTCGCTCTCCATTGGAGCTCTTAATGTAATGGGATAGTTCTGGAGGCAGGGTTTAGCTCTGTTTTATAGTGATGCATTCCAGCTGAAACTTGTAAGGCTGAGGTATTTTAAGTATACTGGCTTGATGAAAATGATTCGAAGCAGTGTTGGGGCAGGATGCGGGGGGGGGGGGGCAGCGGAGGTTGACGACTACATTTTCTGGCTTTAAAGTACCATTTTCTGCAGGGGGAATTTTACTTCTTCCTTACTCAGCTACTTCTTACTGAGGATATTTGTCGTGGGCTGGTCCGTATGAATGAGAAAATATGCAGCATGGTCTCTAGAGCAAAAGAAGGGTCACGGAATAAATTTCGAAGTGGTTGGATGCAGGGATTGGGTGCCCTGCACAGTCCCTTGATTCGCCTTATGGCGAGCAAAATCAGAATACATTGTGCAAAAGTTTTGTAGTTTAAAGAAACGCAGAATAGATCAGGGAAAGGCAAAGCATTCAGATTTGCTCCATCTGAGTAATATGTGTGTGGGACTCAGTCGTTCCCAGAATCCCACTTACCTTTCCCCAGAATTAGAGTTGTCTAAATGCAGGGTAAAATCAAATAAAGAAGCAAGGATTGTGCGTGGTGTCAATTAAAAGGGGAGTCGGACAGTAAGAAGTCCAATTTGGAGGATACCTCTGAGAGCTGCTCTACTATTTTTAAAAAAAGTAAGAACATAAGAAGAGCCTTGCTGGATTTAGACCAAGGCTGAGCTAGTCCAGCATCCTGTTCTCACAGTGGCCAGCCAGATAGCTGTGGGAAACCCGCAAGCAGAACCTGAACACAGGAACACCCTCTGCCCCTGTGGTTTCCAGCAACAGGTATTCAGAAACATTACTATCCCTGGTGCAGAGCATAGAGCCATCGTGGCTGGTAGCCATTGATAGCCTCCTCCTCAATGAATTTGTCCAAACTTCCTTTAAAGGTAAAGGTAAAGGGACCCCTGACCATTGGGTCCAGTCGTGGCCGACTCTGGGGTTGCGGTGCTCATCTCGCTTTATTGGCCGAGGGAGCTGGTGTACATCTTCCGGATCATGTGGCCAGCATGACTAAGCTGCTTCTGGCAAACCAGAGCAGCGCACGGAAACACCATTTACCTTCCTGCCAGAGCGGTACCTATTTATCTACTTGCACTTTGACTTTGGCGTGCTTTCGAACTTCTAGGTTGGCAGGAGCAGGGACCAAGCAATGGGAGCTCACCCCGTCGCGGGGTTTCGAACCACCGACCTTCTCATCGGCAAGTCCTTGGCTCTGTGGTTTAACCCACAGCACCACCCGTGTCCCTAAACTTCCTTTAATGCCATCTATATTGGTGGGTTAGGTTGAGAGCGGGTGTCCGGCCCGAGACCAGCCAGTGAGCTTCATGGCAGAGTGGAGATATAAACTCTGGTCCTAGTAGAGTGCTGTAGCAACTACACAACACTGGGAAGTCATGTCCTTCATCCCAGATCTTCATGTGAGTTGCCAGAGGGAGTTGTCTTATTCCAGGCAGGTTGCAAGCAGCCCTTATATCCTGCACGGTTTTCAGGGATGAAAAGACTGCTGTTTGTCAAAGTGGAGAGAAGCCCCTTTTTTGCCAATGGGCTCAGCATTTATTATCAGGTGACTCTGAATGACATCCTTTTCCCCCCACAAGGAAGTTGCCCGTGGAATTTTTTGCAAGGACCACAAAGCCACTTGTTGCTTTCTGAGCCCAAGCAAACCGGTTGGAGGCAGGTGGCTGAGTTCCAGGGGTCTGGCTGGAAGCCCTAAGTTACGTGACATCCATGTCTCTTCCGCCGCCCCCACCCCATCCCTCCAGTCAATGTTATTTCCCTTGAATGGGTTTCAGAGTTCAACAGGAACTGCATCTTCCTCCACAAGGTTGGGCAATTAAGCTGCCTTCGGGTTTTCAAATCCTTCCCCTCAGAGCGGAGGCTAAGTGCCGGGTCTCAAAGGGACACCTCCTTTGGAAAACTGGAAAATCTGAGGTGCTTTTGTTTTCCTTCCTCCTAGAAAGAATACATTTTTATTACCTCTAGATTCCACAATTATATCTATCAACACATGCACACTGAGAGACGTATATATATGCGCATATATAGGTGAGCATCCTGTTCTAGATGGGGGGTGCACTCCCCCAAAAAACATTGGCTTTGCCATCTTGAGGTGTTTATTGATACAGCAATGGAATTAGTAACTCAAGTGACCTCTGTGGCTCAATGTGGCTTTTATCAGCTGATCTGCAAGCTGTCATCTTACCTGCATGGTGATACCTTGGCTCCTATTCCCCATGTTCTGATAACGTCCCGTTTAGACTGTTGCATTATACATGGAGCAGCCTTTAAGAAAGGTCCGAAGACTGCAAGGGGTCCAGAGCAGGGATGTGAGATTAAGTGGGTCGACTTATAGCACCTGTGCTTTGCCAGCTCTACTCTCCCCCCATCGCCACCTCAGTCTGTTTCCAGCTCATCATTTTAAAGTGCTGGCTTTATCTCATTTAAAGCTGTACGCCAGTGGTTCTCAAATGCTTGGTTCTCTAAACCCATCCCCAGTGTCTGCTGCTCTACCCTATAAAGAGCATTATTCACAATAGCGGTCTGCACGACTCACTAAGGAAGATAACAACACAATAACATTCAAAACAGCAGCAGTGAATTGCGCATTTATTCAAAATCCAGTTAAAACTATTTAATTGAATTAATCCAACAACACTGATGGACTTGGTCCAGTGATGTCAGCTTTTAGAAGTCTTGGTAGCCATTTACACCCCCAGTGCCCCCCTCGGTACGCCACCCCTCAGGGAGCAGTACCACCCACTTAGAGAACCACTGCTGTTGGTAACTTGGGAACAGGCCAAAGTCGCTTTCTGCCATCGTTAGGCTACCCAAACCTTTGGGTGCCCCCACCAAATGAAGCCAGCTGGGCAACCGCCAGCAGTGGCACCCCAGTTGGAATAGCCTGTGCTATTTTCTAGAGCCAACTTTCCATCTTTTTGTTCACCCTTTCTGATCACCCAGGTCTTTTAAATCAATTAGGTCACCCAAGCCTCTGTCTTTTAAATGCATTTAATTTTGGGAGTTGCTTCCAGGCCTGCTTTGTTGTGTTTCTGCAGTTCCCCACCCCCACGAAATCATTTTTCCATTTTCCTTTGTGTTCCATTTGTTTGTTGTTGTTTCACTTGTTTATCATAAACTGTCCAAATAAATCCCATGTCAAAGGGATCACAGCTCAGGGCAAACTGATCTACCAAACGATCGGGAAATTATTAACACAAGCAAATGAGCCAAAGAAGAAAAGCTGTTTTCATGTATGCACTTAAAAAAAAAAAAGAACACCCCCCCCCCCTGCGACTGCTACTCTTGAGAATCCCCAAGGGCTTGGTTGATTGACAAAACATGAAACCATTTTCTTGCACCAGCCAGATTATTAAGCCTGTTGCATTGTCTGGCTGAGAGGTGGGGAAAGCACCATTATCTCCACCCCCCCTCCCTTCCCTTTCTCCCCTTTTAAAATTGTAGAGTTACAGCTCTCAAGTTAAAACTCTCTTTTAACAAAGCTGCACAGTTCCAGAGATTGTTCTCCAGGCAAGCGGGGTCTATATTTCCCCTGCCAGTGAAATTTGAGAATGAAAGGGGAAGGTGGGGGCAGTGTGGAGTGGGGCGGGGCAGGGGCACTAAGCCCCTGTTTTTGAAATCCGGTGAGTCAATGGAATCTCTCAAGCAAAATGATGGCATCAGCCTGTGTGCGAGTTAATCGGACTTGAAGGTATGAAGGCAGAGGGGTCAGGAGGCCGCCGTCTCGTGATAGATTGTCAGGGAGCTGAATACCAGCTCCTTGCCAGGTCCGTAGCTCCGCCCCGAACCGAGAATCCTGGCCTGGTGCTGCACAGCCACAGTGGTGGAGCTAAGTCCGGCCAGAGCTGGAGAGACCAGTCCCCACACGCAGGAGCAGGCAGAGAATCATTGTTTGCCTTCTGATTCTATGTTTGCTTACCAATCGAAGCCTGGCATTTCTAAGTGGCTGAGCCCCATTTGGCCAGGGAAATGGCGGGGGAGACGCTTTCAGAAAGGAAGGGGCTCCCATCTCTTTGACAGAGTTCCTTGGAGGAGAAGGGAAAGCATTTTGGAGAGTTCCGGGAAAATGTTTCCATAGGAATCCTCCAAAACGTTTGGGTTGGAATATTTATCAGACTCCAGGGTTATCTCTGGCATTCTTTCTGAACTACAGTTTGAAGCAGAATAGAAGGCGACAGCCAGCTGTTTTGGTCGGGGAAGAAAGTGGCGGGGATTGTGGATTTTCACTGAACTTTGGTGGCAGTGGGTGAGAATCTTTGAGACTCGAGAGGAGTCATGATGGCTTGAACTTGCCTTGGCCCTTCCACTGCCCTCTGGCAGACTCTCCTTCCAGCCTGGTGTCATCCAGGTGTTTTGGAATCTGCCTCATCATAATTGGTCAGCGCTTGACAGCTGGTGGGAGGCAGAGTCCAAAGTATCTGGAAGGTACCAAGGACCAATAGCCTTGGATCAATCTTTGACAGCCTTGTGCCCACCAGGTTGGATGCCTGAAGACTCTTGGGATCAGCTGTGATTCCTGCATTGCAGGGGGTTGGCTGGATGATCCTTTGGAACCCTTCCAACACCGCCATTCTTTGAAGAACAACAACAACAAAAGGATCCCATTTACAAACTGGGTTACCAGGGGCTGTGGGGCACAGAGCCTGGGATTCTGTGTATGTACAGTAACTGCCCTGGAACAGTATAGGTGCTCTCCCACACTCCAGAGCAAGCATGGGGAGCAAAGAATGAATCAAAGAAGAGCCGTAGAGTTGGAAGGGACTGCAAGGGCCATCTAGTCCAAGCCCCTGCAATGCAGGGACCTTTTTGCCCAACGTGGAGCTCAAATCCCTGACCCCAAGATTAAGTTCCGACTGAGCTGTCTTGGGGCTATGAAGATGTTTGCAATATTGGGGCTGGCCGTGTAAAACCTCTGGATTGTGCTGGACTTCCACCCACACCTGGTTAATGGAGCCAGGTCTCCTGTCTTCCAAGCTTTCGCTGCTGACTAGAGTAAGCTTCTTGTGGCATCTGCAAGCTTGCAGACTCTTGGACACAGAGGAACACGGGAAGCTGCCTTTTACTGAGTCCATCTAGTTCAGCATTGTCTACACTGGCAGAAGCTTTCTGGGATTCCCAGGCAAGAGATATTTCTCAGTCCTAGCTGGAGATGCTGTGACTTTTCTGTGTGGCTCTTCCTGAGCTAGGAACAGCGATGTTTTGGCACAGGGAGGTGGAGTGGGCAGCCTTAAGCCTCCTTAACAGAGTCGGGGAAATAAATCCTCTGAGCACTCGAGAGGCAGGAGATGCTGGGCGTGTGCAGAACTTGAGTGTGGTTCAGCTGTGGCAGCAGAAAAGAGCCGAGCGAAAGGCGGGGCGGCCAGGGAATTGACGCAGATAGGGTGCTTGCAGGAGGACTTTCTGTTTATTTTACGGTCATCCTTGGAATCCCCCGAATGGTTTTTTTTGGAAAAGAGCCTGCTGAGCTCTCCAGATTACATGTTTTGAAAGCAGCTTCACCTTTCCAGGGCCCCTTTCAAGGATGTCGATTCCTGGGCTGCACAGTTTAGCAAGTGGGGCAATGGGAGGCAACCCTTGGGTTATCGCTCTGCCTCTGTTTCCTGGGGCCGTGGAATAGGGGCAGGGAAAGGAACCGGGGGGGGAGGGGGGATTTCCCCGACGCTCCTTTTTAAGCCCTAAATCTTTGATTGTCACTAACGCAGCCCTGTTGAAAGTCCAGTTGAACTGGTTTGCAAATCGCACACACAAAATCCCGAGCGCATTTGGGATAAGTTGCATTTGGGTGACGGAGGTCCACCTCTGACGCCAGTTGAACACACAACATGAGGTTTGCTGCTTTGGAAACTAACCTTCCCTTTCTGCGTCTCCTCTTCTCCTTAGATGCCAGCATGTCCCCTGACGCCATTAAGCAAAGCCATTGGTGCAACGTCGCCTACTGGGAGCACCGTACGCGCGTCGGGCGCCTCTACACCGTGTACGAACAGTCCGTCAGTATCTTCTATGACCTACCTCAAGGAAACGGCTTCTGCCTGGGACAGCTGCAGCTGGAGAACAGGAACGAGACTGTCCGCCGGACTCGAAGTAAGATTGGATATGGGATTTTGCTCAGCAAGGAGCAGGACGGCGTGTGGGCCTACAACCGCAGCGAGCACCCCATCTTCATCAACTCCCCGACACTGGACATTCCCAATTGCCGGACTCTCATCGTGCGCAAAGTGATGCCTGGCTACTCGATCAAGGTCTTCGACTACGAGAAGTCTTGCCTCTTGCAGCACGCCACGGACTTGGGGTACCCCGACGGGCCTTTTGACCCTAACAGTGTCCGGATCAGCTTTGCAAAAGGCTGGGGCCCTTCCTACTCCAGACAGTTCATTACCTCCTGCCCCTGCTGGCTGGAGATTTTGCTCAACAACCACAGATAGCCGCTCCAGCCTTGGAGGAGGAGGAGGAGGAGAGCCGAGTGGGACACGAGACTTATCCCCAAATATCATCTACCTAGATTTAATATAAAGTTTTATATATTATATGAAAATATATATTATACTTGTAATTATGGAGTCATTTTTACAATGTAATTATTTATGTATGGTGCAATGTGTATATGGACAAAAAATGGAAAATGCACTTTGGCTTAGAGGTCTTTCAATACAGTTGTGTTTGTTTTTAAGGAGGAAAAAAAATTATACAGCAAAAATTGGAAGTAGCGCCATGTTTGGGCTGTATAGTTTTTTATATTAAAAAAAATAGTAATACCCAGGAAAAAAAAAAAAAGCTAATACCGGACACTCGTTGATAATAAAGTATTTGCATTATAGGTTTTGCCCCCCTGCCCCAAAGTGTCTAATTTTTAAAACAAAGGAAGAATATGTAAGGAAACATACTTCTAGGATATGAACAAAAAGGGATTTTGAAGTCCAAAATGGAGCTGAGAAGTTTGCGCCTGCAAGTTTTCTCTCTCCACGCCCCAAACCTAATAGTTGTTTTACCTGGGTGGCCTTAGTTACCCTTAAACAATGATAATCAAGAACACGGACAATTTTGCTGTATACAATCATACAGAACCCAGCCTCTTGTCGTGTTGCAGCCTGCAGATCAGGGCTCAGCAACCTTTTTCAGCCCTGGGCCGGTCCACTGTCCCTCAGACCATGTGGGGGGCCGGACTATATTTTGAAAAAAATAATGAACGAATTCCTGTGCCCCACAAATAATGCAGAGCTGCATTTTAAATAAAAGCACACATTCTACTCATGTAAAAACACCAGGCAGGCCCCACAAATAACCCAGAGATGCATTTTAAATAAAAGGACACATTCTACTCATGTAAAAACACGCTGATTCCCGGACCATCCGCAGGCTGGATTAAGAAGGCGATTGGGCCTCATCCGGCCCACGGGCCTTAGGTTGCCTACCCCTGCTACAGATCATGGATTTCCCCAGTAGGTAAAAGGTACCATATACCTACTCAGACCATTGGTTGGTGTAGCTCAGTATTGTCTACACTGGCTGGCGGCAGCTCCCCAGGGTTTCAGGCAGGGTCCCTCCCACACTGGGGCCTAAACCTTTGACTTTTTGCATGTTAAACCATGTGGTCCACCACTGAGCTTTGGTTTCCCCCTCTAAATAAAGTAAGGCTGTAGTCCACATGGTTTGAAATTAAGGGGCTGATTTAAATAGGTAGTTGTGTCATATCATGCCAGATCATTAGCTCAGTGCTGTTGATACTAAGCTGCTCTCCCAGGCTTCAGGCAAGAGTTTTTCCCAGCTCTGCCTGGCGATTAAACCTGAGGCTTTTTGCATGCAGAACAGGTGCTTACCACTGATCCACACAGCCATTCTGTAAAATTTCCCTTAAATGTTTTTAAATGTGCCAAAATGAGCCTCTCCCAAGTGTTTGTTCTCAAGTGACTCAAGAGGACTTGTGGCACAAATTTTCCCTTTTGTCACCACAGCTAAAGAACCAGCCTTTGCTAAACAGGAGCAGTGGGGGAAAGCCATAATATGCAGCCAATCAGCATATCTTTCAGCACTGTGCATAGTTAATGCTACCTTTGATGGCTGTGGGGAAAGGCAGCAAGATCTGTTAGGCACTCTGAGCTTCCTGCCATCTGCAGCTTTTTACATGCACACACACTCTAGCTTAGTCTTACAGCCTTAAGGACTACATATCTCTTTTCTCTCTCTCTTTAAATGCAAGACTCACAAGGAGTTCGACTGACCACTCAGGGCAAAATTGCACAACTTCAGGAAAGGGACAACAGTCCTGGATAAAAGACACTGCAGGGTAGTTTTCTTTTCGGTGTGATGAACTTCTGAATGACTCCCCCCAATACGGAGTTTTGCCAAGATAAAAAAAACTACCAAGGATTCTGGGATGTGGGTATCCATCCCTTTGCTCTGTAAGTGCTTTTGCATAGATTTGCATGTGGAGTGGGGTTTCAGGAGGGCATGTTCCTTTGGGCAGGGACTGGTCTAGACGTTTCTTGCGAGGACTCGCCTCTATGATTTCAGGATCCTTGCGGGGGGCCTTACATTATCTCCATTCAAAGAAACTGCAAATATTTCTATTGAGCAAATTTCTACTTGAGAAAAGCCTATACAGTGGTACCTCGGGTTAAGTACTTAATTCGTTTCGGAGGTCCTTTCTTAACCTGAAACTGTTCTTAATCTGAAGCACCACTTTAGCTAATGGGGCCTCCTACTGCTGCCGCGCCGCCGGAGCACGATTTCTGTTCTCATCCCAAAGCAAAGTTCTTAACCTGAAGCACTGTATCTGGGTTAGCGGAGTCTGTAACCTGAAGCGTATATAACCTGAAGCGTATGTAACCTGAGGTACCACTGTACAGTGGACGTTCGGGTAGCGAACGTGATCAGTGCGGGATGTACGTTCGCAACCCGCAGTGGCGCATCTGCGCACGTGCAGGTTGCAATTTGGTGTGCATGCGCAAAGCGAGATTTAGCACTTCTGTGCATGCGCAAAACCCCTGAAACCCAGAAGTAACCTGTTCCAGTACTTCCGGGTTTCAGCGGGTCCATAATCCGAAAAAACACAACCTGAAGCATCTGTAACCCAAGGTATGACTGTACAGACAACACAACGGTTTGTTTTTTTTGTTGTCGGTTTGCTTTTCTTTTTGTCGTATGGTGCTCATTTGGGTAACAATGAGACAACTGAAAATGAAAACAAGAACCAATGAAGGAGGGGCTTAGAGCCAAGCTTTCTCCCTCGCCGTTGGATTTTTGTGTATGTTTCTTGCTTTGGAGCAAGCGAGTTCGCAGATGCCAGGACTGCTGACAACTGCATTTTGTCATTGTAGCCAAGGAAGCAGCCTTTGCAAGACAGGAGCTGTGTGGAAAGTGCTACAAAATTGGTAGGTGAGCCCAGAAAACCCAGCACCTGTATTTCCTTGCGATAGCTAATGAAGCAGGCTATGCTGGACAGCAGCTGTGCTGGATAAGCGCCGCTGAACTGGTAGGTGAACTTGGGTCTAGCATTACCAGCATTTGTATTTCCCCGCGCTCTCATTTTAAACAATTAGTGCGCTCTCTCTCTTCCCCTCCCACACCCCCATGCTTCCTGTTCTGGGTCATCAACTATCAAGAATGTCACCCTCTTTTGCCTGACTGGTTCTGCAGGCTCCCTCCCTCTTCCCCCCCCCCATCCCCCAACCTTGGTCCAGCCTTAGAAAAAAATTTAATTACAAAAGGCAGCATTTCTCTCTCTCCCTGCAAACCCCCCACCCCTACCACTTCCATGAGCGAGTCCACCAAATCCCCTTTTAATGAAGGCTTTAACGCAGCATCTGAAACACATTACCAAATCCTGAACTTCCAAGGCGCTCCGTGGAGATGCTAATCCCAGCTGCTTGTTTATAGCAACCTATTTGACGGAGAGGGCACACAGCACTCCTCTTTGGAATGCTGCAATTCAAGAAGCGACTCTCGAGGAGGAGAGAGGGCTGCTAGCCACCACGGCTACGATCTGGCTCCAGGGTTGAAGGCAGAAATGTTGCTGAATGCCAGTTGCCGGAAACCACAGGAGGGGAGGGTGCTTGGGCTTGGGTCCTGCTTGTGGGGTTCCCAGAATGGGTATCCGGCTGGCCACTGTGAGGACAGGATGCTGGCCCTGATGGGCCATTGGCCTGATCCAGCAGGCTCTCCTTATGTTCTTAAACGATGCCTTTTCTATTCTACTCGCTACATAATTGTGCAGCCAGATGGGTTGCAGAAAGCGAGGTCCCCTTACGCTACTCTGGTAAGAAGGATCTCCCATCCAGGTACCACTTTCTGCTCAGATACTTGTTCCTCTTGGAAGGGCTGTAGTTCAGGATGCCCCCTGCCTGAAACCCTTAAGAGCTGCTGCCAGTTAGTGCCGACAGTACTGAGCTAGACAGACCACTAGTCTGACTCTGTGTAAGGCAATAGCCTGTGTTTCTCTGCAGCTGAAGCAAACAGCGTTCAAGTCCCTTACACGAAGCAAATAGCGTCCCTTCTGTTGCATCATCACGCTGGTCCCTCTTGCCATATTCTCCTGTAACAAGCAGCAGCTCTCCACGTAAGGCTGCCCAAAGGCCCTGGTGCGAAATCATGGAGACCCACAGCCGCATAGCATCATCTCAATGTTTTGGACCCCCATCTCCCTTCAGCCCCAGCCAACACGGCCAAAGGTCAGGTACGACGGGAGTTGTAGTTTAATGAAACCCAGAGGGTGCCACCATTGGCCATTGCTGTCTCCGGACGTCTGGCTGAGAGGTTTGTGCCATCCCCTAATCCTTTTGACTGGAGGTGCTGGAGACTGAACTGGGATATTTTGAAAGGCTAGGTGAGGGCGCTGCCACGGAGCCACGGCCCTCCCGTGGCAGAGACCCCAGGGAGGCTGCAAGGTAAAAACACATCAAAGCCAAGTTGGAGTGCGAGGCCTGGACCAGCCAAGTGGTGACCTCCCAAGTGTTGCTGGACTACAACTGAGAGCCAGTGTGGTGTAGTGGTTAGGAGCGATAGACTCATAATCTGGTGAACCGGGTTCGCATCTCTGCTCCTCCACATGCAGCTGCTGGGTGACCTTGGGCTAGTCACACTTCTCTGAAGTCTCTCAGCCCCACTCACCTCACAGAGTGTTTCTTGTGGGGGAGGAAGGAAAAGGAGATTGTTAGCCGTTTTGAGACTCCTTAGGCTAGTGATAAAGCGGGATATCAAATCCAAACTCCTGCTCTTCTTCTTTCAAGCAGCTCTTACCCTCAGAAAGTGATTCCTAATGTTTAGTTGGAATCTCTTTTCTTGTAATTTGAATCCATTGGGTCGGGTCCTACCCAAATGCCTCAATACTTACTATCTTTTTTTTAATCAAATTCTTTAACCAAAAAACCTATTTTCTTTTTGTGCCCTTTGCTGGTGCCTTAAGTACTTGCTTAGTCTGCCAATTGGATAATTCAGCGCTGCTCAGCACCTTTCTGGGTCCCAGGCTGAGAATCTCTGCAGCCCTTTAGAGACCGTACCGAGTTCCTCTTGACCTGTGTGAGAGTCATGGAATCATGGAATTGTACGGTTGGAAGGGACCCCCAAGGGCTGTCTAGTCCACCCCCCTGCAATGCAGGAATCTCTGCTAAGTCATTTCACACATCGCTTGCCAATCGCGAGTTTTGCGACTTGATTTATGCTTCACTCTGAGCTGTCCTCTGTGCAAACACAGTGCCTTCTGCTGTGGGAACAGCTTTGGGGTTGCTCTGCAGAAGAAGAATAAATTAAAATAATAATAAAAAACCCCACTGGCTTCCAATTATATTGGGTTCGATTAAATTAAAATACATAGCACATATATTACACAATAAACCACAGCTATTTCATGGCTCGAATTAAGTTTTATTTGGGCAAATTACAAGCTTTCTTACAGTTGTGCCTTTGTGAAGCCAAGTCCTTTTTTTAATAAAATGAAAGGGGGTGGGGGTGGGACAAGCATATTTGGCAGACTCGTTTAAAGTGTGTATTCCCCAGAACTGCATGGGCTCTGATATGTGCGATATAAATACACACAACTCTTTTCTTTCCCAGGCTGGTTCTTTCCAGATCTTCCCTCACTCAAGATGATAGTAAACACAGGGGATCCTCTACCTCTCTTCATCGACCGTTTGAATGCTTTTTAGTTAATTTAATTTTTTTAACTCTCCTTCCCATTTTTATTAGTTTGGCTGGGGACGGCCCTAGCAAAACCCTCCTGCTCATTAAGGAGCAGCCTGGCATTTCCCAGAATCCTTGAGGAAATATGACTCACCAGCTTACTTTCTAACGTCTGTTTTGCTCGGCTACTTAAATAATAAAATGAGACCCAGGCTACATAACTTTGGGATTAGAAGGAAGAAGCTAAACCGAAGGCAAGAATCTTGGCATCGTGCGGGTGACTCCACGGTCGGAGGCAGGAATGCTTCCGAATACGAGTTGCTGCAAACCGCAGAATCATAGAGCTGGTCATCTAGCCCAGCCCCTTGCAATGCGGGAATCACAGCTAAAGAAGATTTGCTTAATCTGCGTATTATTATTTTTCTCCTGCAATGTAATTTGGGTTGACAGGTGGCCATCCAACCTCTCTTCAAAATCCTCCAGTGAAGGAATAGTCCACCACCTTTCAAGGGAGCTCAGTTCAGTTCATGCCATAATTTACAGATGAATAGTCCTTACTTGAGATAGGGTTGAAAATGGAAAGTGTGGGGGGGGGGATCATAGGGATGGGGGGGGGTCTTCTCACCCCTATGATTCATAGAGCTGCGTGTGCCAAACGAATAAAGAGGAAAGCTGCAAAATGTAGCACTCGGGGCAGAATTCTGCCTCCCAATAATATCAGCTTTCTTTTTAAATTGAAAGACAAGTTTCTAGTCCTTAATGGGCATGGTTCTGCCTGGTAACTTTGCTAAACCAGCGTGGTGTAGTGGTTAAGAGGGGTGGACTCGTAATCTAGTGAACCGGGTTCGCGTCTCCGCTCCTCCACATGCAGCTGCTGGGTGACCTTGGGCTAGTCAGACTTCTCTGAAGTCTCTCAGCCCCACTCACCTCACAGAGTGTTTGTTGTGGGGGAGGAAGGGAAAGGAGAATGTTAGCCGCTTTGAGACTCCTTAAAGGGAGTGAAAGGCGGGATATCAAATCCAAACTCTTCTTTTTCTTCTTCTAAATCCAGAGGAGCTGCAGAATAATATGTTTAGCCCTCGCAAGGTGCTTGTGTAGGCTTCTCCCTTCTCTACAATTAGGAGGAGGAGCAGAATATATTATGCAAAAATGCAAACACTGCATAGTTATGGGAGGGAAATCCAGGGCCGGCCCTACCCTAAGGCAGATTGAAGTGATGGCCTCAGGAGGCGATGCTGGAGGTGGTGTGGTGGCAGGGAAATTAAGATTCCACCGGATGGAGAAAGGGGTGGAAGTCCCATATTTGCCTCCAGGAGCAATATGTCTTGACCCAGCTCTGTTGGAAACCTCATAGATTTGCTTAATCTGCATAATTTTCTCTGCTCCTCTTGCAATGTAGTTTGGGATGTCTTGGCCCAGACTGGAGATTTATTTGCTTATTCAGCATGCTTGTCTTATGTCCATTGGGTTGTAATATATCTGTAAGTCATGACATTTTAATGATGGGGGGGAGGTCAATGAGAGGGGGCCTGGTGTTCAGTTTTAAGAGAAATCCCCTCGGACTTTCACCACACACCAGAAAATCATTTTGTTTGGTTGCCGCATTTCGTTTGTGAGCATGACTCTGTCAAAATCACATTTCTAAGAGGATGGCTGAGAAATTTTTGTCTCACTGCCCAATCAGAAGAACTGAGCTTCTGTGGCTGGTTCATGTGCAACATTTGAAAGCTCTTGGGCCTCATGCCTCTCCCCCTCCTTTCCCACCCCGGAGCAAACATGCACACTCCGTTGCTTCGTGGGGTTTGAGGGCTATTTGATACCGTAGTGAAAGTTTGCTTTCGCGTGGAAACCGCAACCCAGTTATGAAGGTTGCACACCAGATCATTTGTAAGGGAATGAGGACTCCTTTCTGGATTTGCCAAAAGGATACGGGCAGAGGGAGATAGATCAGCTTTCTAAAAATGGGCTTCCTTCCTGGAATCATAGCATTGCAGAAATAAATTGGACACCAAGAGTCATCTAGTCCAACCCCCAACAGACGGCCATTCAACCTCTGCTTAAAAACCTCCGGTGTCCACCACCGTCAAAGTGAATGCGTTCCGCTCTTACTGTCTGGATATTCTTCTAAATACTTAGTCTGAGTCTTCATTCTTGTCTTTTGAATCCATTGGTTTGGGTCCCGCCCTCTGCAACAGCAGAAAACAAGCTCGCTCCATCTTCCATGTGGCAGCCCTTCAGATTTTTGAAGACAGCTATCATACCACCTCTCAGCCTTCTCTTCTCCAGGCTAAACATCCCAAACTCTCTCCACCATTCCTCATAAGGCTTGGTTTCCAGACCCTTGATCCCTTCCCCTGCACAGCTTGTCAATATCCTTCTTAAACTGTGGTGCTCAGAACTCTGTTTCTTCTCTCTTTTTTTGTCCTGCCCCAAGAAGTCAATCAACCACATAAAACTAGTATCAAAGAGACATCAGTTGCCGCCAGACCATGTAAACACAATGCATTTAAAGCACACCCACCCAAATAATCCCGGGAGCTGTAGTTTATCCCTCACAGAGCCACAGCTCCCAGCACCCTTAATAAACTGCAGCTCCCAGGAGTCTTAGGGTGCGTGAGTTTTAAACATCTGGTGTGTACACAGCCAAATTTGAACACATCAGGTTTTTTTGAAATTATGGGTAGGCTTAACTGTGAGTTATTACCCAAAAGGCATGTTGTTGTCAAGATGGAGAAAACTGCCGATTTATGGAAGCAGTGAGGGAGATGCCTTCTTTGGAAATGTGTGGAAAGGAGCCTGATTCTGCAGGATCCCATTTCACCAACCAATTTGCTTCTGATGTGCACTGAGCAACGGAGACTAAAGGAACCCCTTCACGGGGTTTGAATTTTGCTCCTAGGACCCTCTCTTGGTGTGTAACTTGGGTTTGTCCAGTGCAATTCGAGCCCCCTTCAGGGTGACGTTCTTTTTTCATTCTGCATTTGTGATTCTTTGTTTTCATGTTGGTATCAGGGCAGTTATACACGATCCTATTTTCAGTCCTGCAGGGCGGACATTCCCCTCCAGACTGGTGTTTTATTGGGGGTGTACTCAGCAACATGTTATTGAACAAAAAGAGTACATCAGTAGCGGATTTAATACGTTTTAGTTAGTTTTTTTTATGTTTCTCCAATGAAACCACATTATTGCTGTCCAGAGTGGCTGTAGTGCAATAAAAGCAGGACAAAATATAAACCAGAACATTTGTGGTATATAAAAAGTTAATGGGATTTCAGCAGGAAGTTATGCGGTATTTCCTGATTAGAAATGAAGTGACCATTTATAATGAAATCCAAAAAATGCTTAAGATAACCTTTGTTAAAAGACCAGAAACTTTTTTATTCAGCATTACAGGTCAAGACTTGCCAAAAGAGAAGAAACTTTCTGCGGCTAGGATTTTGATGGAAAAGCGATGAAATACCAACTAAAGAAGAATGGCAAGAAAAATTGATGGAATATGCTGAAATGGCGAAGCTAACAGAAAGACTTAGATAAAAAGACAATAGAGACTTTAAAAAAGATTGGAAAGCATTTATATTGTACTTACAGAAGCAGTGTAAAGAAATGGACTCACTAGCAGGGTTTGAGTAAACACTTACAATTAACAGAACAAATATAGAAATTACAAAGAGGATGTTAAAATGATAAGAACATAACAGCATATAAAGAATTCAGTATTAAGATATAATAAAGCAAGCAGGAAAAGTTAATATGTAAAAAACCAGAAGAGGAAATTGAGGGATGTTGGGGGGAGAGAGAGAGAAATCGGGAAATTGTACTTCTTTTTTGTTATTTGATATATTGTTACTATGATAAAAATGCAGAACTTAATAAAAATTATTTTAAAAAAAAAAGGGGGGGGGGGAGAAATAAGAAAAAGAAATGAAATGACCAGCCCCAAACTTTTGCAATATTGAAAGCGGCATTATGTTCAACTCCTTAAACAGCATCATGAACACAGTTCCTCATGAAAAGGCAATAGAAAGGATGTCTGAAGGGGCATTTATATCCTAAATCAGAAAGTTGGATGGGGGGGTCACCCAAGGGTCCTCAATCCACCCCTGCAATGTTTTAGCATGGTAGTGCTGTTGCCCTGCTTTAGCTGCGCTATAGCATAACAGTGCCTGTCCAGAGAGCAACATGCGGGAACATTGGGAAGTGTCATGCACAAAAGCCTCCGCACACCCCAGTTTTAAGTATCAAGCAGTGCCTCGCAGTCTGAAGGTCACTGCATCACTTCCGCCCTTCCATCAAATCTGTGTTGTGCAGCATATTGCCATTTCTTTAAAAGAGCCGCACAACGTGGACCTCTGTGATCAAAGTCGCCCAGAGTTGCCCACCTCACCCCAGGCAATCCTAGCTGCCCGCAAAAGTGAAGAGAAACCCCCAAGTCCATATGTTTAGCTTGCTCACACCCCTCCGCTGGTTTGCTCAGTGTCAAGTTCATAAGATAAGAAGTGCCTCTCAGCATGGCTGCCCCTGGAAATGGACTTAGAGGCAAAACTGGTAATCGGGGGTGACAGTTGGGAGCCGAATGCTGGAGAATATTAAGAAAGCAGGCATTCTGAACCTGTTTGCTGAAAAAAACTGCACACAGCCACAGTGGCAAAAGCAGTTTCCCCCCTCATCCTTCAAGTTCTGTGCCTGTTGGATTTCTGCCTGTTTTGTTTTTAAACCCGCCATTGCTGGGGTTGAGCTAGATGACCCGTTGGGTCCCTTCCAACTCTACAATTCTATAATTCTATGAGCAATTTACTCCTCCCACAATTCTTTAATCTAGGGATAAGTAATGTGGTGCCCTCCCAATGTTGCTGGCCTCCAGTTCCCATCAGCCCCAGCCAGCATGGCCAATGGTCAGGGCAACGTCAAACCTACATTTGAGGGCCCCTGAAGCTCAAACTGTCATGGGAGCCCCTTTGCAACCAGCAACAAGGTCTGGGTAACCAAGGTTATCTTCTTCAACAGGGTTGTTCCACGACAGATCACCACACCTTTGTAATATCTGTGCTACTGACTCTCAAAACGTTGGGACTGTTGAAATATATACTGCCAGTTTGAATCATGCAACTCAAATAGCATCTACTGGACCCATTGTTATTTTTTAAAGCAATGTAGACAAAAGTTGTTTCTGGGTCGCCTCCAAGATTAAGCTTCATTAGCTTCATAGTAGATCCACCCTAAAGGTAAAGGGGACCCCTGACCATTAGGTCCACTCGTGACCGACTCTGGGGTTGTGGCGCTCATCTCGCTTTATTGGCCGAGGGAGCCGGCATACAGCTTCCGGGTCATGTGGCCAGCATGACTAAGCCGCTTCTGGCGAACCAGAGCAGTGCACGGAAACACCGTTTACCTTCCCGCCTGAGCGGTACCTATTTATCTACTTGCACTTTGACGTGCTTTCAAACTGCTAGGTTGGCAGGAGCTGGGACTGAACAACGGGAGCTCACCCCGTCGCGGGGATTCGAACCGCCAACCTTCTGATCAGCAAGTCCTAGGCTCTGTGGTTTAACCCACAGCACCACCCGCGTCCCTTAGCAGCTGATTTGCAATGGTCAGATCCCTCCCCAGCTTGACTCATCTCTACCGCTTGGCCTCCCTCTTCTCCTGCTTCCATCTCTTCTTCTGCTTCTGAACTTCTTTCTGTCTCAGACTCTCCTTGCTCACCAAAACCTGTTACCTCTTTAGCTTCTGACACATCCTCCCCCCAGGCTCCTTCCTCTTCTCCCTCTGACCACTCTCGTCATCCCACCACCAATCCCCAGGCTCTGAGCCTTTGTCCCATGCTGGTGCCCCCCACCATTCCTCTGTGCCCAGCCAGTCCATGACAGTGGTTGAGGGGTCTGACTTGGCCAAACCCTCCTCTTATTCAATCTTTGCCAACCGGGTGCCTTCCAGATGTTTTGGAATACAGCTCCAGCCAGAACAGGAGTGTTGACTGGGGCTGATTGTAGTTCAAAACACTTGGAAGATACCAGGTTGTCAAAGGCTGTGCAACAGTCCCAGGCTGACTCAGTGGAGGGAAACATTGAGTCAGTTCTGCGACAAACCATTTCAGTAAACATAAGGTGAAGATGAAGCAAAGAGATAACTGTGATCCCTCCAAGGTAACCTGGAAAACTTTTGTCTGTGTGTCTCTTACTCATGTTTGCAGTTTCATACATCATAGAACCAGGCTAATTGCAAAGATGCTTTGCTAAATCAAGAACTTAAAAGCTTGCTTTCCTTTTCAATGTCTTTGTCCAGCAAGGAGAAGGGCTTCAAAGACTTCCACCTTGACAATGCTGACAATTCTTTGCCAAGGCAAATCCTGTATTTTACCCAATGTTTGTAAGCCTTTTTTTGTTTTTTTTTCATGTTGGGAGTTGAAAGAAGCATCAGGGATCGTTCCTCAGCCCCACCCTGCCTGGGAATGCAAGCTCATTTGTCTGCCACTACCTTATTTTGGCTCTAGTCTTTCATCAGACCCTGAATAAGGGAGGCAGGGAAGGGTAAGTACCTCCCTCTCTAGGCATGAAACTGCCCCACTTTTGAGACCGGGCAGCAACTAACGGAGAGGTCCATGGTTCCAGTCTCACCACAACCATGTGCAGAGGTTGTCAGTGTGATGCTCTGGGGCTCAATGGTGCCACCAAGGTCTTCCCCTGGTGTCAGAGAAGCCTCTGAATTCATCAGCACTACTCAGTTGCTCCCTTGGTCACGAGAAATATATAGAGCAGAAGCAGGAAGTTGAAAGAGTAGCCGCTCTTCCCCACTTCCTTTTCAGCTCTATGGGCTTTCCAAGGCTCAGATTGATTCTACTCGGTTTGACTTTTACCCAGATCCCTTGGAAAAGCAAAGTGTATCTGCCCCCTCTTGTTTGGGGGAGATAAGTCACTAGGGTGGCATACTCTCCACTATTTCTCCAATGAATTGCAGGGTATTCAGGGGGTGGAGACTAGCTATGGCACTTGCTCCAAAATCCAAAAATGCCCACAGGTCTAAAAACATTGGTGACCCCTGCAGTAGTGGCTGAAAGCAAGCTGCTATCTCTGCCTCAGATCCCGTCAGCAACAGGGGGATAATAATCAAGGCTGAAATAAAATGGCCAGGAAATAAACCCAGGGCATTAAAATTATTTGGGAGGCATCCAATAGAGTAGCCAAAGGTTTGTTTGTTTTTTTAATTAAACATTTTGAGAACCCATAAGCTTCTGTTAATTTTAGTTCTAACACTGAGACCAAGGTTATTAAAATACCTACTGTGTCTGAATTGCTATTCTCTTGAGATCTTTTTGCCGTGATATCTTTATACCGGGTGGCCTGGGTGTTGCGTCCCATTAAACCTGAGCTGCTTAGTTTTTATTTTTGCACATGAAACAGGAGTTTCGTTCTTGGTCCTGGAGGCGGGATGTTTGGCTTTAAGATTAATCCAAGCGCTCTGAGGCCAGAAATGTACTTACTTCTCTCTAAAACCATTGAGATGAATCCTGGTTTAACGTTGTTGTTTTTCAAAAATCCGTTTCAATGAGATTATTTCTGCCAAGAGAGTGAGTGACCCCTTGTGGATTATGCAAGAGTCTAATTTATTTATATATATATTTAACGATTTATAATCTTCTTCATCATCATCAAACTCTCACCATGGCCGCCTTCTTCCCTCAATTCTGAATTATTTTAAGATTTATTGTGAAATGGAGGATGTGTCAGTCTGATTTATGGAGTTATTATTCTCAAAGCAGTCTGTCCATCAGTTACAAGCAAAAGAGAAAGACTGTGAGCCAGGAGCTTAGCTGAACAGTAGATCACACATGGAAAAAAATCGAACTAAAAACCAGCTGGTCCACTGTAACAATTGCAGAGATCCTTCTTTTTGATGACAGGGTAATCCACACTTGGGTTTAATATGAAACATGATGGGATCATGACCAGGGGTCTCAGGATATCAGGTGCAGCCTGGGAAATTCTGGAGTCGTTTGCCACAAGCATTGTGGCTGTTCTTTGGCTTTAGCCTGAAGTTACCACTTTTGTTGGATGCAATCCCCTAGGAATCCCTCTGGCATGAGGTCTGCTGCAATGGATGGACCTTGCACAATTGCATTGAGCTGTGTTGGTGCACTGCTTCCATTCATTTCGGTGGAACTCGCACGCATCCATGCATTTTCAAGGGTTCTACTGTAACGTTCTATTGTACCATGGCCTTCCCCCAAAGAATTCTGGGAAGTGTAGTTCTTTCAGGGTGCTAAGAGTTGTTAGGAGACCCCCATGCCCTTCCCAGAGCTACAGTTGCCCGGGTGGTTTACCAATCAAGCCCTCTTTCCAGGAAACTGCTTACAAAGTGGTATGGCTTTTCGTCCCCATCCTGCCTGAGATGAAGGAGGAGGAAGCAAAGAGAAGGGCAGCACTGTCTATCAGCTTCTTAGTTTGGGCGTTGCCTTAGTGCTGGTACTCCACAAGGAGGCGGATGGGGGGGGGAGTAAAATTAGCCTGCTCCATCTCTCATTGGTTCTTGTCAGGATGCTTTCAGTGGCTGCCGGCTGGTTGCCCATGAAAGTATAAAGACAAGGGAAAGTTTCTTACTGCCCTTTTTTATTTCAATATTACAGAGAGAGGCTATAGAACCCAGCCTCTTGGATAATGGCGTTGTCCTGAGTGAATCTCTGTTCCCAGCATCTCCCACTTCCTCATTCGACACTTCTACGGGAGCTGCTACATGCCTTCTGCCTTTGAGCTCTTTGCTCTCCTACTTTTAAGGCTTGCAGGGTTCTGGGAGATGGGGCGGTCTGGAATGCTGGGGTGGTCTTCCATGATTTTCCAGCTTTCCCCCTCATCTGCCTTTGAGCTTCTACCTCTCTCAAACCCCTGTTGTAAATCTATACTGTCTTCCCCTTCCTCCTCCCTGGAAGGGTCAGGATGGGGAGGCAGTCTCCACCGTTTCTCCTCTGCCCAGTCCCTGACAGTTCTGAGTCAACCTGTCACTTGCCCTGACTCTGCCTGCTGTGGGTCTCCTTTCCTTCCACTCTACCAGTAAGAGCCCAAGAACCTAAGAAGAGTCTGTTGGATCAAGGTTTGGCCCATTCCACCCAGCACCTTGTTCTCACAGTAGCCAGCCAGATGCCTGTGGGAATGCCACAAACAGAACTCGAGCACAAGAGCACTCTCCCATGCCTGGGGTATAATAATAATAATAATAATAATAATATGTTTACCCTGCCCATCTGGATGGGTTTCCCCAGTCACTCTGGGCAGCTCCCAACAGAACACTAAAAACAGAATACAGTGGTACCTCGGGTTAAGAACTTAATTCGTTCCTGAGGTCCGTTCTTAACCTGAAACTGTTCTTAACTTGAGGTACCACTTTCGCTAATGGGGCCTCCTGCTGCCACTGCACCGCCACCACGCAATTTCTGTTCTCATCCTGAAGCAAAGTTCTTAACCCAAGGTACTACTTCCGGGTTAGTGGAGTCTGTAACCTGAAGCGTCTGTAACCTGAGGTACCACTGTAAAACCTCAAAAACTTCCCTAAACAGGGCTGCCTTCAGATGTCTTCTAAAAGTCAGGTAGTTGTTTATTTCCTTGACATCTGATGGGTGGGCGTTCCACAGGGTGGGTGCCACTACTGAGAAGGCCCTCTGCCTGGTTCCCTGTAACCTCACTTCTCGCAGTGAGGGAACCACCAGAAGGCCCTCGGAGCTGGACCTTAGTGTCTGGGTTGAACAATGGCGGTGGAGACACTCCTTCAGGTATACTGGGCGAGGCCGTTTAGGGCTTTAAAGGTCAGCACCAACAGTTTGAATTGTGCTTGGAAACGTACTGGGAGCCAATGAAGGTCTTTAAGGACCTGTGTAATATGGTATCAGCGGCCACTTGCAGTCACCAGTCTGGCTGCTGCATAGATACCATAGACTCATGGAGTTGGAAGGGAGCCTGAGGATCACCCGCTGCAATGCAGGAATATGCACCTGTCCCATATGGGGGTCAAACCTGCAACCTTGGTGTTACCAGCACCATACTCTAACTAACTGAGCTACCAGCAACTGGTATTCAGAAGCATGAATCCAACCTCCAGCCACAGAGGCAGAGCACAATTATTGTAGCTAGCAGCCAGTGACAGCCTTCTCCTCCCTGAATTTGCTCTTTTCAAGCCATCCAGCTTGGTGGTCATCTCTGTTGTGGGAGTGAGTTCCATAGTTTAATTCACTATGTGAATAAGTCCTTTCTTTTTTAATCTGTAATTTGGCTTCACTGAATATCCCCAGGTTCTTGTGTTGAGAGAGAGAGGAAAATCTTAATCCATTTTCTGTGTGCTATGATGGAGTCTCAATGGGCAGCGGCCACCATTGCTTATAGCCAGTTTAGGCTACATAGTCATCCCCTCACCCCACCCCAAAACACCAACACCTTCAGGCGCTTTCCTCTGTGTCTTCACAGGCCAACTTTTAAAGTGGGTTATGTCTGTATAACTCTGGAGAACGGAGTTTGGCCCCTTCTCCTCAGAACACCCAGGCAGCTTGGCTCAGAAGGCAGTTGTGTTACGGACAGGATGGGAGAGTAAACGATAAAATTTCTGGAACACCAAGAACTTCTGGCTAAGCTCTCCCTGTTCTAATAAGGTTACAAAATACTGACATGGATACCTCTGAGATACTAATTAGGGATAGGCAGCGCAGAAGGCAGGGCAAGGAAGGAAGGAAGAGCGGAATCCCCCTTTGCTCTCCTTTTGGGGGGGTTAGCAAAAGTTCAGCAAATGGCGTTGCCTGTTCCTTGGTCCAGATTCTCCACATCCGACTTCCAGCCAAGGTTTGTGGCCAGAAACACAATAGAGAAGGCCTGAGGCTCTCCTTTCGGCAATTTCAGCCCAGCTCAAAGCAAGCAGGATGGTGGCACGGACAGTTTTTTAAATATAATAATAGTAATAGTAGCAGTAGTAGCAATAATAATAATAATAATAACAACAACAACAACAACTTTGTTTCATTTGGGAATCATTTCCTGTGTGGCATATCTCAAAGCAAACAGTTAAAACAATTACATATATAAAAACAGTTTTAAGGAACCAACTATAAATTTAAAAACAGTTTAAAACAACTCCAGCTGGTGCATAAAATCAGTTCAAATCCAAGACAGATACTAAATGGGATAAATATTTTAGAAGGGTTGAGAGAGACTTGGGACAGAGCACCAGAGATACTAAAACTGGATGAAATTAACCTGCTCAGCCTATGCCTACTTTCAACCAAGCTGACATCCACTTGCAATAGGATCTCGTAAATGTTGCTGCTGTTAGTTTTGAATCACTTCCTGAAGAGATTGACAACAACATTTTAATATATAACGATTACATATATGAAAACAATATATGAAAACAGTTATAAAAATAGTTTAAAGCAACAGCAGCATATATATTAAATCAGTTCAGATCCAGGACAGATACCAACTGGGATAAAGATTTTAAAGACTTGTGGAAAGAGGAACGTCTTGAACACATGCCAAAAAAGACGGCAGAGAAGGTGCTTGTCTGGTGTGCAATGGAAGGAGTTCTGAGGTGTGGAGGCCATCACAGTAAAGGCCCCGTTCCAACATAGTGTGGAATGGACCTGTCATAGGATGTTATCTTCCAGATGCTCTCTCATCTGTACTATTATCCATACTGACTAGGAACACTGGTGGGGAACAAGACCTTGGGGCCACAGCAGATAGTTCAAGGAAAATGGCGACCCAGAGATAATCAGACGAGGTTGGATTTTTTGGCATTAACTTGTGACCCTGATTTGCTACGTCCGTTACTCAGTTTGGGGTGGCACAAAACACAGGGTTTGTGGCACAAAACGGCACAAAACTAGCACTAAGCTTTGGCATCAGTTTGAGGGGGATGCAGAATTTCAGGTCATGCATTCATGAAGCTTTGACCCAGTTTGCAACAGTGGTGGAAAAGGCGAATTCAGGCTAGGGGTAGTTAAGAAAAGAACTGAAAGTAAAACTGCCCCTTTCCCAAGGCTGTTATACAAATCTAGGGTGCATTTGGAATACTATGTACCATTTTGGTCACCTCGGCTCAGAAAGGATATTGCAAAGTTGGAAAAGATGCAGAGAAGGACAATGAAAGGCTGCAGCATCTGGGAGATTTTAGTCTAGAGAAAAGGCAAGGAAGAGGTGACACGATAGAAGTTTATAAAATTATGCCTGGAGAGTGTGGATAGAATCAGGACATGATTCAGGTTAGATCTGGAAGATACAGGGCAGATGAAAGAAGGTACTTCTTCACGCCATGTATAAATGATGGACTTTGCTCGCACACAAGAGGCAGTCATGGCCACTGACTTCAATAGCTTAAAAGATGATTGGACAAATTCAAGGAGGGCGCAGCTGTCCATGATTGCTAGCCACAATGGCTATACTCTGCCTCTGAATATCACAGATACAGTTGTACCTCGGGTTAAGTACTTAATTTGTTCCAGACGTGCATTCTAAACCTGAAACTGTTCTTAACCTGAAGCACCACTTTAGCTAATGGGGCCTCCTGCTGCTTCCGCGCCACCGGAGCACGATTTCTGTTCTCATCCTGAAGCAAAGTTCTTAACCTGCAGTACTATTTCTGGGTTAGCGGAGTCTGTAACCTGAAGCATATGTAACCCAAGGTACCACTGTACTTGTATTCGCAGGTGGGCAGAGAGTGCTGCTGTGCTCATGCCCTGCTTGCAGGCTTCCCATGCACATCTGGCTGGCCACGGTGAGAACAGGATGCTGGACTAATGGGCCTCTGGCCTGATTCAGCAGGGCTTCTCCCATGTTTCGTTCTCATGTTCATTTCCTCCATCAGCCATGCCCTATTCCCAAATTAGAAAGGCAGGTGCTCCTTTACGTACATTATTCAAACCAAGCGATCAACCTATTAGCTTTGGAGCGCTGCCACTGGTGTGGAATTCCATTCAAATTCATTAGGAAACGATTTTCTTCTTCTTCTTCTGGCACTACAGATGGGATCCGATCGGCAAATTGCCCTGGGCCAAATCTTTTTGCCAACTCTCCTCGTGCTGGCAGCTCGCAATATCTCGCTTATGTAATGCTCTTATCTGCACCAGCAGATAATTCTTTTCTTAAAATGATTATAGCTGATTCATAATAACCTTTTACCTTACAGCAGACTTCCCCCAACCTCGTGCCCTCCAGATGTTAGAGACTACAACCCCCCATCAGGCCCAGCCAGCACAGCCATGCTGACGGGGAAGGTGCTCCAAAACATCTGGAGGGCACGGGGTTGGGAAAGGCTGATCTGGGACATGGGGGAGGGAAATGGCTCATTTTTATCATGTTGTGGAATGCATTTTTGACCAGTGAAGACCTTTTGGCTTCAATATCAAGCTGGCTTCCTCCTCCTCCTCCTCCTCTTCTTCTTCTTCTTCTTCTTCTTCTTCCTTCACACACCCTGCCATTTTGCTTAGCACCCAGCCTGAGGAAGTGTTCCGTTTTGTGAGACAGTATGATTTCATCTTTTGCATATTTAACTTGCAGAATTTCAAGCATGCTCGGTTGAAGGCAGACTGCTTGAAAATGTGCAACTTAAATCCAGGTGAGGCAGACAAACTAAAAGTTCTTTTTGTGCATGAGGCTACTAAGCATGGAAAAAGCTTTAAAGCTCTCTGACTTGGTTGGGGGACAAGGCCTGCTCAGCATGTGGGCTCTGGGAGTACTGGGGATTCCTTCTTTCTTCTCCTCACCCGCCAGCTATAGGGCAGTTCCAAGGGTTTGGGTATATACGATTTTTGTGCATTTTTGGAATGATGCAATTCTGCTGTATTTTGGGATTTAGGGCTTTTTCCAAACTAAATATGGCATTGCTATTGCAATGTAGCACTTCCTCTGCGGAGGTTATTTGGTGGCTTTTCTCTCTCTGAGAACTCTTATCTACTTGATATACAGTACCTGTGAAATAAGTGATGGTGTTTCATTCCTGCCCCTTCCAGCTCCATTATATTACTGCTGTACATACTGGGTAAATAAGGTAAAAGGTAAAAGGTGATGGACCCCTGGATGGTTATGTCCAGTCAAAGGCGACTATGGGGTGCTCATCTCGCTTCAGGGTGAGGGAGCCAGCATTTGTCCATGGACAGTTTTCCGGTCATGTGGCCAGCATGGCTAAACCACTTCTGGCACAGTGGAACACCGTGACAGAAACCAAAGCACATGGAAATGCCATTTTCCTCCCACCCCAGCGGTACCTATTTATCTACTTGCACTGGCATGCTTTTGAACTGCTAGGTTGGCAGGAACTGGGACAGAGCAACGGGAGCTCACTCCGTCACGGGATTCAAACCGCCAACCTTCTGATCGGCAAGCCCAAGAGGCTTAGTGGTTTAGACCACAGCGCCACAGTCTAGGAGCTGCCATGACCTACTAGGCTTGGCTCTTTTAGCTCCATACCAGATCTGCTCTGGTCTCCATCTTCTGACACCACCCAGGCATCAAAATTTGCAAGTCCACAATATGGCAACCCTATTGTTCCGTAGCCCCCGCCCCGCTGCAAAATGCCCAGAACCATCCTGACCCAAAAGAATGGGTCCTGTTCACTCTGCGGAAACAGGTTTAAGAAAGCCAATTCACTTTAAACTCTCCTGGTCAAACGACACCTTAAACCACCAGTCACCGAAACCACAACGTCTTTCATCTTCTGCAGCCACAGGAGTCCATTCTGGACTGCGAAATAGCCAAATAGGTTGGACAGTGTTCTCGAAGCTACTAAAATGAGTTTGACCAAACTGCGGGAGGCAGTGGAAGACAAGAGCATCTGGCGTGCTCTGGTCCACTCGGACACGACTAAACGACTAAAAAACAACAAGCATGTAGCCTCCTGTGGCTGCTTTTCGTTATCAAACACACAGAGAGAAATTCAGGGAGAAATTAGTACACAACTTTGAGCTGTGTCGAAGCTTGGTCCTCTCCTTGAGGCTGTTTCCACTGTGTCCCTATCTACTTTTCAGGGGCAGACTAAAAGTGAAAGAGGTAATGCAAAGTAATCTTTGCGATAACAGTGGCCTCTTGTTCCTGCCTTCCAAAGAATTCCCTGAATAAAGTCCTGCTAATTTAAGCTTTCTCAGAGATACGGCTTCTCTGATAGCCTAATCCAGATAGTGTTTCTGAACTCTGTCTCACGTGATGAGTATACACTGTCTGAAGTTTTGAGTTATTCTTGGCCTATGGAATTGGAAAGCATCTGTGCGGTCTTTGAAAGCTCCTCAGGACATAAAAAGAGCCCTATAACTGGATCAGACCAAGGTGAGTACATCTTCTTCTTCTTTTACATTTTTATTGGTTTTTTTAACATATCATTTCCAACAATCATATAACATATCTTCTTATCTTATACAATATTTTAGACTTCCGTCAACACCTCTGGTGATTTTTCGTTCTTTATCACTTATTCTGCATTTCTTAATTTCTCTATTACTCTTAATTATCATTAACTAACAATTCATCTCAAAGTCTTTCTTGCAATATTTCAAATAGTCCTCCTTACAAAACTTCTTGCAATCCTACTAGCGTGATCTGTTCATTACCATTACTTTTCAAATAGTTCATATATTTACTCCAATCTTCTAAGAATCTCTGGACCCACAGGTTTCGAATCCTTCCTGTTAATTTATCTAATTCTGCATAGTCCATCACTTTCGTCTGCCATTCTTCTTTCGTCAGTAATTCTTCTTGCTTCCATTTTTGTGCCAATAATATTCTTGCTGCTGTCATTGCATATAAAAACAACTTACAATCCTGTCTATTAACATCATCTCCTACAATGCCAAGTAAAAATGCTTCTGGTTTCTTAATAAATGTCTATTTCAACATCTTTTTCATCTCATTATATATCATTTCCCAGAAGTTTTTCATTTTTTTTACATTCCCACAAGGTGAGTACATCTAGACCTGCAGCCCCAGCCAGGACATTCTTCCTTTGGTCCTTAAAAGGAATATTATCTTGCCCTTTCTTCAGTCTCTCAAAACAGTGGAGGTTTGCATAGCATGCAAATTCATTTAAAAATAACTACCATATTTTTTTGCTCTATAAGACGCACCTAGTTTTTGGAGGAGGAAAACAAGAAAAAATAATATTCTGAATCTCAGAAGCCAGCGTTCCTCCCACTGCCCTGAAGAGGCTTCGCACAGCTATCCCAGAAGCCAGAACAGCAAGAGGGACCGCTGTGCAGCGATCCCTGTCACTGTTCTGGCTTCCTGGGATAGCTGCGCAGCCTGTATTTGCTCCATAAGACGCACACACATTTCCCCTTACTTTTTGGGAGGGGAAAAGTGAGTCTTATAGAGCAAAAAATACGGTATATAGAAAGCTGCTGTATACCAGGGGTGTGTGGGGTTTTAGGGGAGGGAAAGTACCTCTGGTGGGGGACACATTGTGCTCCTTCTGGGGTAGCTTGTCCACATCTGGTCCCCACCCTGCACTCAGCTATCACCTGTGGCTCCTAGAAGCTGTCAGCAAGCGACAGCAGCCACACCAGGGAACAGCTTCGACTGGCCAGCTCAACCAGATGAGGGTATCCAATGGGTATAAAACCATCAGTAAGTTAGGGACTTCCTCTGCATGTGAAAACAGGCTCCAGTAGATTGAGTGGATGAGACCAGTAGTGGGTCCAACCTGGGATCATCAACCTGGGAAGGTAGCCCATGTAGGTGAAGGAAAACTCTGATCCTAAACCTCTGCTGTTTCATGAAATATCTTTGGGAGAAGAAAAGACTAAGGAGTAAACCCTACACCAATCTGGAGTAGAGTCCCTAAGATGGTTTGATGGTGCCTTGTATGCCTTCTTTTGACAACTCCTACAGCCAAGCTGGTGCCAAACATCTTGCTTTCCTTAGGACGACATTAGCAAGGCCAAGAGTGGGGTCTTGTCGTCTGGGCAGCCCAGAACCTCCATACACAGGTCACTTCAGTGCTGCTAACACAGTGGTTTGACTTAACCCCAGAGACACACTCCTTTGTCTCTTGAGACACACGGACGACAACAATAAGCTTTCTACAAGTCAGACTCACTGGTCCATCTAAGTGCAGTATTGTCTACAATGACTGACAGGGCTCACCGTGGTTTCAGGCAGGGGTCTCTTTCCCAGCCCTGCTTAGAAATGCTGGGGAATGAACCTGGTGTTAGCAAAATCTCTCAAATAACACCAGAGTTCAGATAGAAAAGTCTTGATGACACTTTACTAAGCAGAACTGAACAAAACAGTGTATAACTTGAGGAAGAACGAAGAGAGCTTTTGTCTTCCTTAGTTTGGGCCTTGTATACAGTGGGGAGGCATTCAACCATACATTCAGAAGAGAAGCTCCCTCAGAACTACACAGTCAATCAGAGCACTTGATACTCCGTGAGGATCATGGCATTCCGACTGGTTGCTAAGCAACACCTACACACACACACACACACACACACACACACCCCTCTTGGTTAACTGACCTTAACACTAACAGAGTTAACGCTTAACTTGCAAACTGAATGAACACTGCTGTTGCACTTCCAACATCTCGGACCTTCTGCTTGCAAGACAGATGAAGTAACACCGATCAACAGCACATCCCTGCAACTAATTAATTAATAAGAGGGCACAAATCTGTGCTTCCTCCCTTGGTGACCCATTACATTTCCAGTGCAGACCTTTAGCATCTGTTTCTAAAATGCTTTCTTTTCAGACAATCTAGCCATCTCTCATGGCCTTGTGGGGGGGACCCCAGAATGCGATATGCCACTTTCTTTAAGAGCTCATTAATACCCCTTGATGAAATAGGATCCTCTTTACACCCAATGGAATTTGTACTTATGGTGGGGAGGCGGCCACAGCCCTTATCTGAAGGGCATCCTCCAACCGCCAGCAGTGATGCTGAAACGTTCCTGAGATAACTTGCTGGAGGAATGCTAAAGTTATTCTTAGGTGCGTCCTAATGTAACAATCCCCTGGCCTTTTCTGTTTGCACGTCGACTGAGTAAACCTGAGGATAAAAAGAGGTAAGATATGAGGCTCTTAGCACTTTTCTGGTGTGCTTTTAAAAAAAAATAAAAAAATTACAGAGCCAAATGGTATTGTTTTTCTTTTCGGCAGGCTCCAAGTTGAAGATATGTGCAAGTTTAAACAAGACATACCAGAAGGCCTCATTAAAAATTACTCACTCCTGGATAATATTCAACTCAGGTTTAGTGGTAATGTGCATGATGTCATCTCTTTCAAGCTTCTCTCTGACCCAGGCTTTTGCATAGATTTAGCAGGCTGCTGAAATGAAAACGATGCGGCACACAGGAGAGTTTTCTGCCGCTGGAAAATGTGATGCTGCTCTTCGTTCATCAAAGCTCTGCATGAATGAGGAAGCACCACGTGCCCATATAGCAGGGTCACCATATTTCATAAAGTACAAAACCGGGACACCCTGAAAATTGTGGAGCTTTTTTTTTAAGGAAAAGCAACTTTTTTAAGACAAACAGCTGCATTCCAGAAATTCCTCCTGGATCACACTTCTAACTTTTTTAATCCCTGCTGTAATGTCTGGGAAAATCCGGACGTATGGCAGCCCTACACATAAGAAGCTTGGACTTCAAGGGATTGAGGGTGAGAGAGAGTCAAATGGTGCCATTGCAAGGCCTTATGAGCTGCTGGAAGGTGCCCTTCACTGAGGGGAGGAAGTCTTTGCCAGTTATCCTCCCTCTCGCAACAGGTCCCAGGGCTCCTTAGAACGCCATCCTGGAGGATCTCCCAACCCTCCAGAACAGATTTTTTTGGGGGGTGCTTTAGGCGGGGAGGGAGAACAGGCAAAAACTGCATCCTCATCTCTTCTGGAAGTGGCTGGCTTCACTGGAGCATCAATTGGGTACCAGTGCCCTGTGCTTCAACCAGCACAACCTTAATGTACATTGAGCGAGGTGAAAAGTGAACTTTTCTATATCCTACCTTTCCTGCAAGGAGCTTAAGGTGGTATTTATGCTCCCTTTTGATTTTACCTGCATAACAAGCCTTTTAATGTAGGTTAGCTTGTTTACAAAGCTATTGTATTACCAACCTTACTGTATGCTTGTGAAACATGGACTGCTTATAAACCCTGTCTCCAACTCCTCGAAACGGAGTCTCTGAAAATTTTTACATATCACTTGGGAAGACAGGCCAGTGTACTTGGGAATGCCAGTGTACTGAAAGAAGCAAAGATCACCAGTGTTGAGGCAATGATTCTTCAACATCAACTTCGTTGGCCTGGTGTGGATGCCTGATTATCATCTTCCAAAGCAACTACTCTACAGTATTCTGAACTTAAAAATGGAAAGCGTAATGCTAGTGGTCAACAAAAGAGGCTTAAAGACTCTCCCAAGGCAAATCTAAAGAAATGTAGTATGAACACCGACAACTGGGAAACATTGGCCTGTAAGCGCTCCAGTTGGAGAACAGCCTTTACCAAAGGTGTCATAGGCTTTGAAGGCACTTGAACTCAGGATGAAAGAGACAAACGTGCTAAGAGGAAGAAGGCATGCTTAGCAAATGTTCACAATGATCAACTCCAGCCCGGAAATCTATGTCCACACTGTGGAAGGAAGTGTGGATCCAGAATTGGCCTCCACAGTCACATAAACTGTGTTTATGGAAGACAATCTTACTCGGCTACAAGTGATTGCCAAAGGGGGAGGAGGAGGAGGAGGAAGAGGAGGTTAGGCTGAGAGGCAGTGGCTGGTCCAAGGTCACTCATGTGTTTGGGGATGGTGGGAAGTGGAGGCAGCGGGAAATAATTCGTTGACAGTTCTGAGACGATGGTGATGATTAGTACCCACATTTCACCAGCAGGCCCCAGGGTGGGTTACAAAAATTCAAAATTCAAGACTGATCAAAACCAATCAAAGGAGAAGGGTGGGCTCTGTAAACACATATCTCGGGTGTCAAAAGTCAGGGGAAAGAGACAAATGTTCAGCATTCACCTAAAACTGTAAAAAGCCAGATGCACTTTGGTGGGTAAGGAGTCCCACAACTTAGGGGGTGCCACAGAGAATGTCCTCTCCTGGGCATCCCACCCCCCCCCCCAAACTACCAAGAGGGCATCCCTCTGTTGACCTTAACACTCAGGAGGGTCTATAGGGAAGGAGGTGGTCTTTCAGGAGATAAATACCCTGATAACAAAGGGAGTGATGGGTTTGGGAGGTTTGAAAGCCAGGCCAGGAAGCAGTTCTCTTGATGACAGAGGAGGCTGAACATCCCTCCTGGGTGGTCTTTGCCATGGCAGGAGCAAATTAGCAGTATCCAGAGTCAGGGGAGAGTGTTAAGTGCAAGCATGCCTTTTCTGTTTTTTGTTTTTTGATGAGGTACTTGGCCCGTGGTAATGTTTGCCTTGAAATCCTGTTGACCCTTCTCCTTTCAAACAGGATATGGTGGTTTAGCTCCCAAGGTAAATACAGATAGCTTGGAAAGGAAACCGAAAAGTGTTCCCATTTCACAATGACTGGCTCACAAAAAAGCCCAGCCTCTGTGAACGACTGCTTATCTGGCCTCGGGCTTGGCCAGAGGATTGTCCTTCTCCTGTCCTTCCTTTGGTTTCAGTAGCAATTGGCCAGAACTTGTCAACTGAGATTTCATTCATATGTGTGTACACACAGCCCTTACTGTGGTAGAGAAATGTTTCTCTCTCTCTCTCTCTCTCTCTCTCTCATAACATTAGGACTCACAGACATCCAATGAAATTGAATGCAAGATGATTCAAGGATAAAAGGAAGGATTTCTTAATGCAGCGGATAGTTAAACTATGGAACTCACTTCCACAGGAGGCAGTGATGGCCACCAACTTTGGGTGGCTTTACAGGAGGATTAGACAAATTCATGGAGGGGAGGGCTAGCGGCAGCTACCAGCCATGATGGTTGTGCTCTTCCTCCATGGTCTTAGCCATGTTCTGAATCCCAGTTGCTAGAAACTGCAGGAGGAGAGAGGGCTCTGGGGATCGAATCCTGCTGGCTGGTTTCCCACAAGCATCTGGGTGGCCACTGTGAGAACAAGATGCTCTTGGGCCATTGGCCTAATCCAGCAGGCTCTTATTATGTTCTTACGTTCTGTGATTCACAAAACAGATTTTTATTCAGGTGGCAACATGTTTTGGCTTTCAGCTCCATCAGATGCTGTTTCCAAGGTGGCAGCTATAGAGCTATGAGGATGGAGTGTTCAGAAAGGCTTTCGTGAAGCTCAGCGAAGTTGGTCCTACCTTGCAGGCCATGTGGTGTCCATGTGACCAGTGTGTACATGCAGAAGGTCTCCCTCATTGCTAACATAGCACAAACAGTGGGCATGTCTTTTGCCGTTATGGAGAAGTCTTGACAAGCTACAGTTCTCAGAAGTGAATGGTTTAGTAAACCGCTGTGCCACTTTTCAGTCGAAATTTCAGATTTGTGGTTCCTAAAATGCATTCCTAGGTCAGTTGTGGCTTTGATGTAAATAAGGCTGGATGAATCCATCCGTTCCAGTCTTACATTCAATTCTCCACATTTCTGCAGCAATTAGTCATTATTAAAAATTCTCATGAAAGGCTGCCAGCATTTCAATGGAAATTTCTCCTAATATTAGAGAACAATAGTGTATGCACTTTTAACTAATACAGTATGTGGGTTTTTGTAAGCCATTCTCCCTAATCTAATGCATTTTTGTATGCTATTTTCATTAATATATGCATTTGTATGCACACTTTTACCTAATACAGTGGTACCTCTGGTTAAGTACTTAATTCGTTCCGGAGGTCCGTTCTTAACCTGAAACTGTTCTTAACCTGAAGCACCACTTTAGCTAATGGGGCCTCCCGCTGCTGCTGTGCCACTGGAGCACAATTTCTTTTCTTATCCTGAAGCAAAGTTCTTAACCCGAGGTACTATTTCTGGGTTAGTGGAGTCTGTAACCTGAAGCGTATGTAACCTGAAGCGTATGTAACCCGAGGTACCACTGTATATGCATATTTGTGCATTATTATTATTATTATTATTATTATTATTATTATTATTATCATCATTATTATTATTTACATTTATAGTCCATCCTCCAAGGAGTTCAAGGTAGCATACATGAGTCTGCTCCCTCTCCATTTTATCTTCACAACAACCCTGTGAGGTAGGTTAGGCTGAGAGACTGCGACCAGCCCAAGATTTCCCAGCAAGCTTCATGGCTGCAGAGAGAGACTTGAACCCTGGTCTCCCAGATCCTAGCCCACTACTCTAACCACTACACCACACTGGCTCATTACATTGTGTTTTACTTGGTTGGAAACCTGTACTGCAAAATTTAGAGAAGAGTCCATTTCAAAGGATGATGGCGATACAGTTCTTATATTGATGTACGGAGTGGGTAGATAGATTCACCTTGAAATGTGAACTGAATCTCAGTGCTCTCCCTTTCCTAGCAGCCTCATATGTCCGTGTGCATCTGGACACGAACTGAGCGTTGCACTCCACCTGAAACAAAACCTCAGGTTTCCTCCCGTGTCATTTCAGCAACAGGATCAGAATGGTGAGTCGTTCCCCACCCCCCCTCTGTTTAAACCTGCACCCTGCCCAATCCCAGAGGCTTGGGTTGGACGTGAGACAGTCAAGTGAACAGAGCAAAATCCTTTTTGTATGCCCCTTATAAGACACAAAGGGATACGATTCCAATCAGCTCCGAAGCCTCCTTCTCATGCGATGCTCACAGCACCCCAGTTTTGTCTTCCCCCGTGCTCCTAATGGGAGAGGACACACCGCCATACATCTGCAGAGTTTTACCGCAAAGCATAGCGGCCATCTGTCTGGAGAACCCTGACTCTGGATTAAATTAGATCAAAGTTAGCCCAGAAGTAAAAATAAGGGCTTAGAAGTGAAGTCATGGAAAGCATAGCAGCCTTGCTTGTTTTGACAGCCATTTGAAAAGGCTACTTTATTTAATTTCCTGTGGGTAAGAGATACTAGCATGGGGGAGTGACATCCAACAAAGCTTTCTTCTGTGTGTTAAATGCTAGTGAAAAGCACAATTAGGGCTGCTGGAGTGTGTGGAAGGGGTGGATTTAGCCACTAATAGGTTCCACATTTCAAGCCAAAAAGGAACCTCAGGAAATGTTTCTGCCCCATTATGGTTTCTGACATTCCTCCTTTCCTTTTTGCTTTTCCTTATTTGCAGAAATTCGGGGCTGCTCCTCTCCAAGCGGAGTACAAACTTACCGTGCGAAACAATGAAAGGTGTCGCTGAAACGACAGCAATCTGTTTGGAAAGAAATAACACAAAATAACCAAGCTTTTTTTTTTCTGCAGAAGAAGCTGGGCTGGAGGGGAGAATGTGAAACACAACAATGGCAAACGCCCAAAAAGCACAATGAAACAAAAACTTGTCTTTGCCTGTTTACAGAATGCCATGAGGACGAAGCTGCTGGAGAAGTCTGCCTGCGGGGGCGGGGGAGCCCCCTTCTGACTTGTAGAAGTTAATCCAGCTTGAAAATAAGTTTGAAATTTGAATCCAGGCTCTGCTGGTTGGCCTCAGAGGTTTGCGAGGGACCACATGCTCCCTGAATGATTACAGGTCAAAGCCAGTATCTTGAATTAGGCCCTAAATCGCACCAGGAGCCAATATTTAATACATTTATATACCACCTTTCCCCCAGAGAACTCAAGCTGTCATGCATAGTTATCCCCCCTTTCTGTTTCATCCTCACAACAACCCTGTGAGGTAGGTGAGAGACTATGATTGCCCCAAGGTCACCCAGTAAGCTTCATGGCTGAGTGCTGGCTAGAACCCCAGGCCTTGGTCTAGCACTCTAACCACTACACTGCACTGCACTGGTCCTCCTGCAGCTGTCTCCTTGCAGTATTCTTTCTTTATTTAAGGCAGTGATTTCCAACTGGTGGTCCCCAGACCCCAAGAGGTCCCCGTAACCAACCCAGGGTGTCCGTGGCACCATTCGCATAACAAAAACTACCACAGATATATCAACATTTTCAAAAGTAGGTGGTCCATGGCTTGGCTTTTGACAAATGTACTTAGCTGCAGTACTTAGCTAACTTAGCTAACTGGGAAGCACTAGATAAGGCATTTCTGAACCACTTAATAATTAAAAATCCCTAAGTCATATAAGGATGATGATGATATTTACTATTATTAACTGAGTTTATATCCCGCCCTTCTTCCCTAAGGAACTCAGGGTGGGAAACAGACATACAATTTAAAAATAAAAAAGCAACAACATTATAAAACTGAGATTGAAATATTTTAAAAACAATTACAGTGAAAAACATAGAATCATGGAATTGTAGAGTCATCTAGTCCAACCCCCTGCACTGCCGGGATCTCAGCTAAAGCATCCAAGACAGATAGATGGCTATCCAACCTCTGCTTGAAAGGGAGGAAAGAGAGTCCACCACCTCCTGAGGGAGACTGCTCCACTGTTGAACAGCTCTTACTGCCAGAAAGTTCTTCCCTATGTTTAGTGGGAATCTCCTTTCTTGTAACTTGAAGCCATTGGTGTGGATCCTACCCTCCAGAGCAGTAGAAACCAGCCTTGCTCCATCTTCCATGTCCCTTGAGATATTTGAAGATGGCTCCTCTCAGTCTCCTTTTTTCCAGTCTAAACATACTCAGCTTCTTCAACTGTTCCTCACAAAGCTTAGTTTGATCATCTTGGTTGCCCTCCACTGCACACATTCCAGCTTGCCAACATTCTTCTTAAATGGTGGTGCTTAAAGCGGTGTCTCCCCGCCTCCATCTTTCTGTGCAAACTCTGGGGAGCAAAGGGGAATGCAAACACGCAATTTGATCGCGAGCCGATATTGCTAGTAATGTTTATGGATTTAGCACCACCAGTGTAGATGGCACTTTGCAGATGAAGGACAACAACAGAAAGAAGTCTCTGTCCCAAAGGACTTTATGGTCCGAAGAAAATGTGATATATAGACAGGGAGTGGAAGGGGAATAGCAGCACAGGAAGCTGGCTTACACTGAATCAGGCCATCAGTCCATCTATCTCAGTATTGTCCACACTGACTGGCCGTGGTTCACCAGGATTTCAGAGACACATTCTCTCCCAGGGCTACCTAGAGAGAGTTTTAGACAGGGATGCTCTCCCACTCCTACCTGGATATGCCATCGGAGAGTGAACCAACATGCAAGGCAGACGCTCTACCATTGAGCATCTCCAAGTGGGCCCCATCCCAAGGAAGAGCAAAGAGGTGATGGTGAAGGGTGAAAGGAAGGGCTTTCAGCTCAGGTCTGTCATTCTTAGGGTCTACCTTCATAAGGTGGGGGGTGGGTGGGTCCTATTCCAACAGCGTTTTGGGAAAAGGAGGTTTTGAGGATGGGCTTTGAAGGAATGTAAAGGGCACCACCGTGCAGCGTTCAAATTGCCATCATCATGTGAACAGGGTGGTGTTCGTTGCAGCTGGCAGATTGACATAATATCTGAAGGACTGTCCCATGGAAGATGTTTTCTCTTGCTCCAGAGGGTGGGACCTGAACCAATGGATTCAAATGCCAAGAAAGGAGATTCTGACTAAATACTAGGAAGAACCTTCCTAGGGAAAGCGAAGGAGCAATCCGGAAAGAAGAAGAAGAAGAAGAAGAAGAAGAAGAAGAAGAAGAAGAAGAGGAGGACCTTTATTATCTATGTACAACCTATGTACAATGAAATTAACTGAGCCTCCCTCCCCCACAAACACTCAATCTCATTGCACTCTGTGTGCTTGTCGCACAACACACCAACCCTGAAAGTCAGTTGTACTATATTATTTCCCGTTCAGCAGCCTAACAGCCCCCGGATAGAAACTGTTTTTTAGCCTGTTGGTATGATTGATTATGGGATGCGGGTGGCACTGTGGGTTAAACCACAGAGCCTAGGACTTGCCAATCAGAAGGTCGGCGGTTCGAATCCCCATGACAGGGTGAACCTAGCAGTTCGAAAGCACATCAAAGTGCACGTAGATAAATAGGTACCGCTCCGGCAGGAAGGCAAACGGTGTTTCCGTGTGCTGCTCTGGTTCGCCAGAAGCAGCTTAGTCATGCTGGCCACATGACCCGGAAGCTGTACGCTAGCTCCCTCGGCCAGTAAAGCGAGATGAGCGCTGCAACTCCAGAGTCGGCCATGACTGGACCTAATGGTCAGGGGTCCCTTTACTTTTTTATGATTGATTATACTTCTATAAACCACTCAGACCCATTCCTAGAAAACATGGGATAAGCAGAAAATCACTCCGTTCTGTGCTTTCTCAGCACAGGAGAAGCGGAAGTATGGATGAGCCATAGGAGCTGATTGACAGCTCAGATGTTCGTGGGGCTCTCCTTCATGGGAGGTTTTCAAACAGAGTTTGGATGGCCGGCTGCTAGGAATTCTTTAGCTGTGGTTCCTGCATTTCAGGGGGTTGGACTAGATGGCCCTTGGGGTCCCTTCCAACTCTACCGTTCTCCATGATTCTCCTTGCAGTGCCTTCCGCCACTTGCTCGATCTGCTGCTCCCCCTGCCTTCTCCGGCTCGCTCGCTTCTCTTCTGCCAAATTCCCCCCTCTTGTTTGTACATTTCTGAGTTCCGTTCCTGCCACTTAAGTTTGAGAAGGATTAGAAATAATTGGGAGGAATTGCTGTCAGGCCAGATTAGGTCACTCTTGACAATACGAGGTTTCTTTCCCCTTGCAGTCCTTTCTTATTGTAGGTCCTTTCCTCCCTCCCCCTTTCAACCCTCCTCCTGTTCCTTCCAAAACCAGCCAGTGGCCTGTTTTACCACTAACCTGGATATAGAATCATAGAATGGTAGAGTTCGAAGGGACCACAGTGGGTCATCTAGTCTAACCCCTGCAGTGCAGAAATCACTGCTAAAGAATATGTAAAATATTCTGGTTGTTTGGCCATTAGGGTAAGTGGACCAATGGAATTTCCCTGGCTTTGCCCATGTGTGCACATAGCTGTCAGTGCCATGTTTTTAAGACACACAGAAGAACTAAAATGTTTTACCTGAGACCAACTTTGGAGTGTGCAGGCTTTTGAATTCCACAAGACTCTTCATCAAGCAGAAGGTGGGCTTTAGTGACGCTCAAAAGCTGGTTGCTGCTTCTCAACATTTTTTTTTAAGTAGATTAAATGGATTACCAGAAAGATGCTGTAATGCTCAACTGCCCCTCTTTTCTCAAAGAAGCTGGCATTAGGCAGCCCCAGCTTCCTGCCACTCTGCAGAAAGGGACGTAAAACAATATTAATCCCAGAATATGCCATTTCAGAGGAGCTGCAGTGACAGCCTGCCAGCTTCTCACACTCTATAAAGTGGCTCTTAAGACCATACTGGCCATAAATTTGGGGTGACCTCGAATGAACTGCAAGGAGGGCCTGAGCGGCCAGATGGAGGTAGCTGTTTTTAAGGCTTGCCATGCCCTGCTTGTTTAGAAAAGGTGTTTGTCAACCATTAATTGCTTCCATTGCAGCCTGCTTTCCTGCGGGGAGGGGTGTCTTTCAGCTCCCTGGCTGCCTTGAATATGATTTATTGGAGCAACAAAAATCTCAGGCAGCATTTCAAAGGGGCAATTCCAAAGGAGTGCAAGTAAGATGGAGCAATGCCCTGGGCTTCTCCTACATGACCTGGGCTGTCAGGGTGGGCACAGGAAGGCCCATTGCGCAGTATAGCCCAGCAGCTGAGAGCGTGGTGCTCTCCTGAACACACTGGACTACAATGTCCCTCGGTCTCATGCATCATAGCCAGGGGTCAAGCATTCTGGGAGCTGGAAACCAACACATCTGAAAGGCTGGGCTCTCCCTGGTATATGTAGTCCCAAGTTTGGTCCCTGGCAGACCCCGTTTAAGAGATCCCAGGAAAGAGGAGAGAATGCGCTCAAGGCCACAGCTGTAGAGGCTTGGTCTTTTGCACTCCCCTGGAATAATCTAACCCCTGAACTTTCAACAGATAGCTGAGATTGATGGGACTTACACCTCCAAGCCAAAGCTGCTGTAGCATTTAAAGGAGGGAAGGTGCTTCAGAGAGCAGTTTGCTCAATCAGTTTCTGAAGCACCTCTCCTCCTCCTTTAAAGGGGCGAGGGCTGGGGGGCAGCTGTCAGGAAAGGGGGTGGTTTGGGGAGAGCTGTCAGGGAGAGGAACTAGGGGGGAGCTATGAGGGAGGGTGAAGTGAGCTGTGATGGGGTTCTTTCCATATGAACCTACCTGGACCCCGAGATCATCTTCTGAGGCCCTCCTTAGCGTGCCTGCTCCTCGAGAGGTCCAGAGGGTGGCAACACAAGAGCAGGGCCTTCTCTGCAGTGGCTCCCTATCTGTGGAATGCTCTCCCCAGAGAAGTTTGCCTGGCACCTTCATTATATGCCTTTAGGCACCAGGCAAAAACGTTCCTTTTTAACCAGGCCTTTGGTTGACCAGATTGACATCCGACATCCTATACCCTTTTAAAATGTGGCTCTTGGGGGGGGGGGCGGTGTTATTGGGTCATTGTTCTTATTTGATTTTATATATTGTAATATTTTCTGTGAAGCGCCCTGAGACCTCTGGTTTCATAAACATACAAACAAACAAACAAACAGTTGGTGGGGAAGCAGAGTTGGTGAGCAGAGTGGGAGTCCCTAGTACTGTTATAAAAGCAGATAAAACTCATACAATGGTTGTTGTTTTTTAAGTAAAACTGTTCCAAGTGGAAGATAATAAAATAACTTTACCAAAAGAGGTGGGCCCCACAAAACAAAATATCTTAGGTCTCAAGTGCCAGGAAAAGATGCCTGTCTTCAGCAGGGATGCAAGAAGGCAGCAATTTCCATCCTGACCTGCCGTTCTCTTTCTGCCAAATGCTGCTAATTGTTTCGCTGTGCGCTAATTTACGTCAAGTTACATGTTATCTAACTATTTACCTAACTTACCTAACTTACACTCATGTCAATGTAAAGGATGTCAAAACAATGTACAAAAGTAATTAATTATGTGTCGTTTGCAAACTAAAAAAATGCCAGTTATATTCACTTGACATTTCCATTCCTCACTACAAACATGCGAACTGCAGCAATTTCCCCTTCCTTTTCGCGTCTCCGCTCCTCCACATGCAGCTGCTGGGTGACCTTGGTCTAGTCACACTTCTCTGAAGTCTCTCAGCCTCACTCACCTCACAATGTTTGTTGTGGGGGAGGAAGGGAAAGGAGATTGTTAGCCACTTTGAGACTCCTTAGGGTAGTGATAAACCAGGATATGAAATCCAAACTCCTCCTCCTCCTCCTCTTCTTCCTCTTCTTTTTCCATTTTTGCCTGACATCTGGCAGCCTTATTCTTTGGCATACCGTGAAAGCTGTACAAGAGTCTTCTGTGGAAGAGGGAGTCCCACAGTTTAGGGGCTGCCCCTGTGAAAGCCATCTCCACCTAGGCTGCCATTCCCTTCTGAGGGTGGTGGAACTACCAAGGAAAGCACTGTTTTTTGACCTTAACACCCAAGTAGGTCAGTAGGGATGGAGATGGCCTTTTTGGGGCCTAGGTAATTTAAGCCTTCAAACACTAACATGAGCTCCTTGAACTGGGCCTATAAACAAACCGGAAGCCACAAGTTGTGGATGTGGCCACAAGTGACAGATCCAGATTAGCGGGAAGGGGGTCTTCATGGGAAAAGACCAGAAGAAATGCGGTTTGGTTTCAAAACGTCTCCATTGAGACATCTGAGGTGGCCGTTTTTCAAAATGTGCTTCGAATACTGCTGGGGAAGGTCGGATGAACCCAGGACTTAGGTTTCAGCATCCGCAGAGGAGAGCGATTGTTCCTTCCACAAGCTTCCCTGCCGTAGCCTCACAAGATACAAACATCTAGAGAATGTTTCCCTTTAAATTCTGGGGTCATTCTCTCCCCCGTTGGGAATGGCTTGAGACAGAAGCAGCCACCGAGTGCCAAAAACGACGGTGCCAGACGCTTTATCAACAGCTGTCGCCAGTTTTATCTTGGTGCATAATAACCTCCCTCCCCACTAAAAAAAAAAAAGGGAACAGTTTAATCTGTTAACTGGAGCTCTTCGCAAAGGGCTTCTCCCCTCCTGTACACACACACACACACACACTGAACGGAGCTGTTATGCTCGGGAACAAGAGGTTCTATGGAGGCCTTGTCAGCCCCTTCTCGCAGCCAGACTTGTGGGCACGTCTTTCTTTCCGAAGGGCATTGAGGCCTCGCTCCTTCCTCGGCTCGTCCCCACGCTCACCCTGCCTGGCAGCATGCTCTCCCAGCTTGGCGACAGGAGGTCTGCGGCCTGATAACAGGCCCCAAAGAGAGGCCTTTTTCCATCTCGGATTGGTTCAGATGCCTCTGCCGCACACATGCAGTGATGTAACAGGGGCCTGTCCGCTAGCCACGTCCCGCCGGCGACAATGCCACCCAGTATCGGACGAGGCGCCCAAGGGGTGCCACTAAAAGAAAATCCAAAGCCCACTTGGAAATGTCAGAGAACCTGAACACTGACCGTCTTGTTTGGGGAACAATCGGCAGTGTGTTGTTCCATGGGAATGAGCTAGGGGAAAGCATGTCAAATGTTTGTTCTCCAGTACTGAAATGAAGGCCGGTGGCCTCTTTTCTGGCTTTCTGCAAAGCCCTCAGCACATGGCACAATGTTTTGGTATAGAGTCACAGAGGTTGGAGGACTATCGCTCTGCAGAAGAGCATGTGGATGGTTCCAGGTTCAAACCGCAGCATCTCCAGGCCAGGCAGGAAATGCCCCCTGCCTGAAACTCTGGAGAGCAGCTGCCAGTCAGTGTCAAGAATACACGGCTAGAAGGGCCAAGGTCTGACTCAGTATAAGGCAGCTTGTTTTGTTCCTAACTCTGTGGGCAATCCTTGAACCAATGGTGTCACCCAGACGCTCTAAGGTCCAAGACCCAGCATTTCCACCGAAACCTTGGAGAGCTACTGCCAGTCAGTGTAGACAATACTGAGCAATACAGAACCAACAGGGATGCATCTCCCCGCAGCTAGTCCCTCGTTTCATTTTGTTCCAGCTTCTGAAACTGCTTTGAAGACATGGAATTGGTCTGCAACCACATTCTCAAGAACTAGGGTTGGGTCCCTGAGAATGGAGCATATTGGGAATGTCAGTTTTTACACCCAGTCTGAATATCTGATGAACACTGATAGAAACTTGGCTGTGCATAGGATCCCTCCATGGCCATATTGGGCTTCCTTTTGGGACACATGCAATCTCGACTTGTTTGCTTTTGTTCCTTCCTTCTCTAGATCCTTTCCTGACATACCTCCCACTCTCCTCTTCCTCTCCTTCCTGCCTTTTGGCCCTGGTGAAATGCTTTCCTGCCTTCCTTCGTCCGGAACTCCACGGGGCTTGCAGTGCAATTCCTCCCAGCCTTCCATTTCCACTTTGGCTTTCTCTCCCAGCTCTTGGCTTTCTGACCTCTCCCACAACTCTCCAGCCGGCCAGCCCCTCCAGAACATTCCTGGCTACCGTTCTGGACCCAATCTTGCACCGAGCTAGCTTCATCCCATCCCAATCCTTTCAGCCCACCAGAAAGAACAAAGTCCAGCATTCACGTCTGTTTAAATCCCTGATTTTGGAAGGAAGGACCTGTCTCTGGCTACCAGTCTGAGGTCTCGGGTTCATATAACACAGCTCAGAAAGCGTTTTTATTTCCAAGTCCAAACCAAAACAAATCCTTTCTCTACGCCAAGAACCAAAGGACAATTTCAAGTCAATGGTTGCCTATGTAGTGTCATTACAGGGCTAGGCCACTAGGTGGCACTAGACTAAGTTGTATCTGGGTGGAGTCCAGAGTTTCCTGCTGCTGTTCAGATTATGTTTAGGAAAGAGAACCAAGTTCTTGTCTGGCTTCTTCTGAGCCAGGAGTGGGGAACCTCAGTCCTAGGTGCGAAATGTATCTCTCAAGAACTCTCTGTGCGATTGAGGGATATAATTTAATCACAGTAGAATCAGCATTGGAAAACCCTACCAAGCAAACTGTATTATAATAAACCAGCATGTCTAAACGGTTTTCATTTAGAAGAGCTGGAAGGGACCCAAAGGGCAATTCTATCCAAGCCTTTGCAATGCAGGAATCAACACTCAGCCTTTGTGTCTGGGCCTGAAGACTCTCCCCAGCCCATGCCCTTCACTGGACATGCTTTAATACCTCTTTGGGGGCTTCAGCCTGAATGGGATGTATCCTTGAACTCCAACAAAGCCTCTTGCTTCCCTGGATGGAGGCGAATGGGGAGTATACGTAGAAACCAGCCTACTGCCCAAAGGTAAAATTCACATTTTACAAGTACGTTTCCGACCACAATTCAAAGTGTTAGTGCTGACCTTTAAAGCCCCAAACGGCTTCAGTCTTGTATACCTCCAGCCCCATTATTCTGAGATCCAGCCCCGAGGGCCTTCTGGCTGTTCCCTCATGGCAAGAAGTAAAGTTATAGGGAACCAAGCAGAGGGCCTTCATGGTAGTGGCCCCCACCTTGTGGAACACCCTCCACATCAGATGTCAAAGAGATAAACAATCACATCAATTTTCGTAGACATCTGAAGGCAGCCCTGTTTGGGGAAGCTATTAATGCTTAATGTTTCATTGTGTCCCTTTATATTTTGTTGGAAGCCACCCAGAGTGGCTGGGGCAACCCAGTCAGATGGGCAGGGCACAAGAAATTTATGATGATGATGATGATGATGATGATTGCCCCATTTTCCTCTGGCCCTGTCCTCCACTGGCATGTGACCCCTGGAAGGCTGCCCAGAAATGAATGAGCCCCCCAGGCTTGAAAAGTTCCCCCAACCCTGCTCTAGATGTGATATAAATATGGGTGAGCCTCATCATTGGGCAATGCCAGGCGGATATTACGATGAGCATGAGAACCCTCCTGCTTCTCAGCTACCGCTCTGGTATTCTCCCATAGAGGGAACAATGATTTGAGCTCTGTCCAGCTGTGGGGCTCATCCAGATGGGCCCTCTGCCTTCTCCAGCAACTGGGGCTGGTGGATATCATAGTCCAAAACATCTGGGGGCCCTGTGTGGGCTCCCCCTGCTCTACTCTGCTCAAGCCATGTGCTCTTTCAGAATGCAAGAAGAACTGTCTACACGTGTCAGGCGAACAGAGCTCTTAACCACGGTGGATTTCTCACGGTGCAAAGCCCCAGTGTCTCTTCTCTTACTCTTTCTGCATCCATAAGGATGGAGGCCAGCAAGGATGGGTCTATCAGACAACCCCGATGAGTAACAGAGGCATGTTGCAGGGGACAGAGGAGGAACTCTGCTGCAACACACTGGAAGGCTGCCAACCTCTGGGACTTCAAACGATTGCGAACGGACAATAAGGAAGTCGTTGGGCACTCGCCTGACAGGTGTTAATGAATCCAGTTTCCTTTATTTCCCACTCTTCAATCCTGGTGCCTAAGCCTGGGTTCTGGCTACTGACAAGGCAACATAAATTTGCTACTTGTGAGAGATTGCTTCCATGGATGAGGTGCAAATAAATACTGGGCAAATACACACTGAGTACTGTCTGAGCGCAGGCATCGATTTGAGGAGGAAATGGAATTTTCTTTCAGTATCAGAAGGTGTGGCAGTGGCACTAGCACCTGCATGACCTGGGTTCAAATTCTGACTCAGCCATGAAGCTCAATGTGCGATCCAATCACAGTCTCTCCGTCTGAGCTACCTCACAGGGTTGTGCTGAGGATAAAAAAATGAGGGAGAGGAGAGCCACTTTGACCTCCTGGGAGAAAAGGCAGGCAACAAATGCAATAAATGAAGATGAAAATGGAAAGTTACAAAGGAGCACAAAGGAACGTCAATGAATAACCGGTGGGGAATTCAGTACACAAATATGCTAAGCAAACCATTTCCCACTGGGACCCTGGCTCTATTCCGCTGGAGAACAGGCTGCTGTCTGTGGGTGGCGCTAAACCACTAAGCCTCTTGGGCTTGCTGATCTGAAGGTCAGTGGTTCGAATCCCTGCAACAGGGTGAGCTCCTGTTGTTCTGTCCCAGCTTCTGCCAACCTAGCAGTTCAAAATCACACCAGTGCAAGTAGATAAATAGGTACTGTTTTGGTGGGAAGGTAAATGGCGTTTCCATGTGCTCTCTGGCATCCATCATGGTGTCCCATTGGGCCAGAAGTGGTTTAGTCATGCTGGCCACATGACCCAGAAAGCTGTCTGTGGACAAATGTCTGCTCCCTTGGCCTGAAAGCGAGATGAGCACCCTATACAGTAGTACCTCGGATTACATACGCTTCAGGTTACATACACTTCAGGTTACAGACTCCGCTAACCCAGAAATAGTACCTCGGGTTAAGAACTTTGCTTCAGGATGAGAACAGAAATCGTGCTCCGGTGGTGCAGCGGCAGCGGGAGGCCCTATTAGCTAAAGTGGTGCTTCAGGTTAAGAACAGTTTCAGGTTAAGAACGGACCTCCGGAACAAATTAAGTACTTAACCACTGTAGTGTACCACTGTAGTCGCCTTTGACTAGACTTTAACTGCCCAGGGGTCATTTACCTTTACCTTATTATTATCACTACTCTTAATAATAATAATAATTGTATTTAATAGTCACCTTTTCACAAAAAGTGACCCAATACAAAATGGTGCAAAGGTTAAAACCAAGTGTAAAACTCCCAACAGAATAGAAACACATCCAAACAGAGAGAAAAAGCCAGGTCTAGCCCATCTCATCCCACTAGAAAAGGCCACAAATACCTAAAACCCTAACGAATCCCAGGAACTGAAGTCTTCCCCTCGCAGGACTATAACTCCCAGCACCCTTAACAAACTATACCTCCCATGATTCTTTGGTGGAAGCCATATCCTTTAAATATACATGGTACGTACACAGTGTGGCTGATCTTGGACCAGTCACTGTCTCTCAGCCCAGCCTCCCTCACAGGGCTGTTGTGAGGAGAACCAGGTATGCTACCATAAGCTCCATGGAGGAAAGGTGGCCTATAATTGTAATGACATTTTAAAAGAAAATAAAATAACATTTGTGGCTTGAGGACATTCCTGCTGGCTCTGGTGCCTTTTCTCAGCCAAAGTGCTTTGAATCAAAGGAAAGCAAGTTTGAAGATTTGGGGACGGTCCATGAAACGTCTCCATCCATCTGCTGTCTGCGAAGAAGCGAGAGAACAAAGGGCAGCTGTTAAACAAAGTGAAAACAGGCAGGAAGCCGAGCAGCTCCCAGCTTGGAGATTGCAGGTCCATCTGCTCTGCGGCGCCTGCAGGGACATTTGGTGTGTGGCTCAGGATTGACCTATGCCTGCAGGAGAATCTTCAGCAAACATCTATACTATTGCATGCTTTTATGGCGCCCGCATCATGCAAATAGTAGGAGCTCTCCTTTGCTGGAATTGTCTTAAGAAGAGGCTGGGCGGATGCAGCAGTTGTGAGATCCCTGCATTGCAGATCCTTCATTGAGCAGGGGAGGTTAGGCTAGATGACCGCACAGGTACCCTTCCAACTCTATGGCTCTTTTATACTGCTTTTCTGTGATGTAAAAAAAAAACCTGCTGACAGCTAAGGCTCCTTTCCTTTAGGTTCAATCTTTAGGTCCTATAGAAGCTTCTGTTGGAGTAAATTTGTTACCGCAATGGTGCACTCACCTCATGCATAATATTGCAAATGAATGTTGTTATTTATTAAATTTCTATACTGCCCGTCATCCGAGGATCACAGGGTGGTTTACAATGTACAAACACAGAATTACATAACATAGGGGAGCTCCCCCCACTGCTGGGATTTGTGTTTTTTGTTGTTGTTGTTTTTTTAAAGTCCTGTTGAAAACTCAGCAGCATTTTAGTGCGAATTTCTCCTAAAGGGCACATTTTTCTATGCAATGCTGCCTGATATGCACAATTTCTGAGAATAGATTTCCTCTAATATAACACTGCTTATTTAACTTATATGCAGAATTCATCATGCAAAAGGCTGGGCTGGATGAATCCCAAGATGGAATTAAGATTGCCAGAAGAAATATCAACAACCTCAGATATGCAGATGACACAACCTTGATGGCAGAAAGTGAGGAGGAATTAAAGAACCTTTTAATGAGGGTGAAAGAGGAGAGCACAAAATATGGTCTGAAGATCATGGCCACTGGGCCCATCACCTCCTGACAAATAGAAGGGGAAGAAATGGAGGCAGTGAGAGATTTTACTTTCTTAGGCTCCATGATCACTGCAGATGGTGACAGCAGTCACGAAATTAAAAGATGCCTGCTTCTTGGGAGAAAAGCGATGGCAAACCTAGAAAGCATCTTAAAAAGCAGATACATCACCCTGCCAACAAAGGTCCGTATAGTTAAAGCCATGGTTTTCCCAGTAGTGATGTATGGAAATGAGAGCTGGACCATAAAGAAGGCTGATCGCTGAAGAATTGATGCTTTTGAATTATGGTGCTGGAGGAGACTCTTGAGAGTCCCATGGACTGCAAGAAGATCAAACCTATTGATTCTTAAGGAAATCAGCCCTGAGTGCTCACTGGAAGGACAGATCATGAAGCTGAGGCTCCAATACTTTGGCCACCTCATGAGAAGAGAAGACTCCCTGGAAAAGACCCTGATGTTGGGAAAGATGGAAGGCACAAGGAGAAGGGGACGGCAGAGGACGAGATGGTTGGACAGTGTTCTCGAAGCTACCAGCATGAGTTTGACCAAACTGCGGGAGGCAGTGGAAGACAGGAGTCCCTGGCATGCTCTGGTCCATGGGGTCACGAAGAGTCGGACACGACTAAACGACTAAACAATATAACACATTTTTGTAAGTGTTGTGCATTTTCATTGCACCTCGGCTGGAGAGGTGCATTGCAAAATTTGCGGAGGTGAGAATTCTGAAGGATGGCTTTGTTTTGGTTCACATATTGTTTCGGAAAGAGTAAATAAGTTTGTCTTTTAAATGCAAACCTGATCAAATGTCTCCCCCATCCCAAAATGTGAGCATCCCTAGAAAATCAGAAAGATTTCCTGAAAGACAAACCAACCTGATGATTTCTGACCAATGCCAGATAAAGATGGATTTAATTAGGACTTTTGCTTTTGTTTGCTGGTTTGCTTCATGGGGAAGTAGTCAAGCATGCAAGTCACCCACCCCATGGACACCTTGACATGCTGCAGCCCAAGAAAAAGATAAGCGAGAGCTCAAGGACAAATTCCAGCTAGGCAAAAGCACTCCAGAAGGGTGTGAAGCAGGGCTGGTCTGTTGGGTGGAGGACAGTCCCAAGGGCCACATAGAGGGGTCCAGAGGGCCATATGTGGTCCTAGTGCAGGCTTCCTCAACCTTGGCCCTCCAGATGTTTTTGGCCTACAACTCCCATGATCCCTAGCTAGAAGGACCAGTGGTCAGGGATGCTGGGAATTGTAGGTTTAAAACATCTGGAGGCCTGAGGTTGAGGAAGCTTGCCCTAGTGCCAGAGGTTCCCCACTTGTATGTGAAACGGATAATCTGACCCTAAATATAGAGTCAAATGGGATAATCAGAAACACACCTCTGTGGAGGTTTTGGTGACATGCAAATGTATGCAAATATAAAAGTTAAAAAGCTGGTGATGAGTCAACTTAAAAACACACACACCTCACATTGGAGGCAGCCGTCATTTGCATCCCTCTGTTATTATAACTTTACCTTTTAGACGCTCTGCAGAGTGGGCCCAGATTCTCCTGACTTTTCTCCATTAAGAATGCAGCTTATTTTCAGATGAGCACACATTTGGCACAGCTCAAAGAGGAAGTGGGTGTGTAGCTTTCTCTGACATTAGCAATACATCCACGGCTAGTTTGCTTGACATCAAATGTAAACCTGAGTGGTCCCTCGAGCTCGCAGCTTGCCATAAATTATATAGCATTTTCCTGCTTGTATATTACCTTGCATTAAGCGATATACCAGTGAGTAAAGAATGCAAAGCATTTTGCAATGCCCATGAAAGATGCCTACGCAGGGGAGGATGCTACATTGGGTTTAGTAGTCTGTTACCTACAAAGTTGCCAAATGACCAGGAAAAATACCCAGCCTAATCTTGTCCGGGGCTGGCTGGATACTGAGGAGAGGAGTGGGCAGCGGGAGAAGTGGAGGTTGGAGGCTGACTTGGAAGAAGGAGTCAGTGAGGGGTAACAGTTGGTCAGAATGAATATAAAGTAAAAGCCTTTGCAGATGATCTGGTAATTACGATCGAAGAACCATTAGAAAGTGTAAAAGAAGTCTTGGATGAGATTGAAAAATTCGGAAGTGTGGCAGGGTTCAGATTAAACAAGAAGAACCAAAATAATTACAAAAAATATGGATCAAAGTACAATAGAAATAATGCAACAAAGAACAGAGATAGAGGTGGTGAAAAAGGTTAAATATCTAGGAATCTGGTTAACTCCCAAAAATATTGACTTGTTTCAGAATAACTATATACCGGTCTGGAATGGAATAAAGAAAGAGCTAAGGTGTGGGGAAGAATGAAATTATCTTTTTGGGGTAGAATATCTACGATAAAAATGAGTGTCCTTCCAAAGATGTTATTTTTATTTCAAACTATCCCCATATTAAAGGGGGTAGCAATATTCAGAGAGTGGCAAAGAGTGCTTTCAAGGTATATCTGGCAGGGCAAGAAGCCGAGAATTAAATTTAAGTTATCAACAGATGTAAAGGAAAGAGGAGGCTTCGCCCTGCCAGACTTGAAACTGTACTACGAAGCAGCATGTCTTTGCTGGTTGAGAGAATGGATAAAATTAGAGAATAAAGAGTTATTAGATTTAGAAGGATTTGATAACAGATTTGGATGGCACGCGTATCTATGGTGTGAAAAGAAGAAAATCCATAAAGGCTTTGGGAACCACATATTCCGGAGTTCATTAATTGAAATATGGGATAGGTATAAAAATCTATTAGAACCAAAAGTTCCACACTGGTTGTCTCCACTAGAGGTTATGAGTGTAAAGAAAATAAATATGAGAAGTAATTGGATTACATATGGTGAATTGATAACCAAAGAAGGAGGAAAATGGAAATTAAAGCCATACGAACAAGTCAAAGAATATGTATATGATTGGTTGCACTATTTTCAGGTTAATGAAATGTTTAAAAAAGACATTAAAGAAAGTGGTTATGCAGAAAAAGAGTCAAAGTTCCAGACAGATGTGATAAATAATAATTGTAAAATTTTGTCAAAAATGTATAAAATATTGTTGGAATGGAATACCAAAGATGAAGAAGTTAAATCGGTAATGATTCAATGGGCCAGAGATTTCGGTTATAATATTCAGTTTGAGGATTGGGAAAGACTGTGGAAAGAGAATTTAAGATTTACTGCTTGTACGGTACTTAAAGAAAATGTTATGAAAATGTTTTACAGATTATATATTACACTGGTAAAGTTAGAAAAAATGTATAAGACGTGTAATAAGTGTTGGAAATGTAAAGAAAAAGAAGGTATGTTTTATCACATGTGGTGGGAGTGTAAGAAAGTGAAGGGCTTCTGGGAGATTATCTATAATGAAATGAAAAATATGTTAAAATATACATTTGTAAAGAAACCAGAGACCTTTCTTTTAGGAATTACAGGGAATGAAATAAGAAGAAAAGATTGTAAACTTTTTCAATATGCAGTCACAGCAGCAAGAATTCTGCTGGCCCAGAAATGGAAACAAGAGGAAATACCAACGATAGAAGAATGGAGACTGAAGTTGACAGACTATTCAGAACTGGACAGACTAACCAGAAAAATTAGATATCTTTGAGACCAAAAGTTCACCGAGGACTGGGGGAAATTTGTTGAATATCTGAAAGGAATATATGATGTGCAAACAACACTGGCGGGGTTTCAAGAAGCACTGTGAAAGTTTAGATATATTGTTAAAAAGAAACAGGAGTGGGAGGGAAGTTTAATGGCAATATAAACAGAGAAATGTGTAATTGAGAAGCAAATATGGATGATTGCCAGAGAAGCTGAAGGAAGTCCAAAAAGAACAAAATTTGTGGAAATTTTGATAAAATTGTATATTTGTGTTGGAAAACTAATAAAAATTATTTATAAAAAAAAGGAAGAAGGAGTCAGTGAACTAGGGGAACGTGTAACAGCCAGGAGACGAGAGACAGAGGTAGGAGAAGGACAGTGGTGTACAGTCAAGGACTTCCACACCTCCTCCTCCTGCCCCCACCTTTCCTGCTCCACTGTCTCCCAGGACCAGAAGAGGATTGAAGCAGGAGGAGCAGAAACAGGTTACATGCAGGTAGAGTATGTTGGGATACTGCCAGGGAGACAAAGTCCATCATGACTCCACGTCATCTCCGGACGTCCATTGATCTCCCACATACACGCAGTATCAGCAATTAGTGACACGAGCTCCAGAAATAGCTTGCCACATTTCAGAGCCGTGCACGCTCTATCAGCAGATAATGCACAGCAAAAGATGCAGTCAGGAGAGCATTATTTACAAGTTTATTTCTGCATTGATCAGAACAAAGAAAAACATGACTGCCTGCTTCAATGTCTCCGGCAGAGAGAGAGAGAAACGAAAGCAAAGACACAACATAAACATCCTGTGAAAACAGGAAATACGCAGACTCTGTGACTCAAAGCCTGCTCCCTTTTAAGGTGGAACGGAAATATCAGAGTATTCACGTGCTTGCACGCAGCTCAGGTAGAGGAGATACATAAGCTGCGGTCAAAGGTGAGGCCTCTCTGTTGCAGCAACTGCCTCATTGGGTGAACACCTAGGAGTAGTCGAGAGACATAGGACTGATGCACATGCATGTAAGTGTCATAGCTGTCAACTTTTTCCTTTTTTTAAGGGAAATTCCCTTATTCCGAATAGGATTCCTTGCAAGAAAAGGGAAAAGCTGACAGCTATGGTAAGTGTACTTTTGACAATAAAGAGTTGATTCCTCACTCTGGACATTCCATGCCTGACAGTGCCATGACAATTCTGATCCTGTGCCTTGGAAATCTCCTTAATCTGTAGAAATCACCAGGTAAAATTTTTCACAGGGAGGAGGTAAGCACCATGCAGTGCTGGATTTATGTATAGGCTAAGTAGGCTGAAGCCGAGGGCCTCTAAATCTAGGGGGCCTCACCAGCCTGTCTGCTCCCCAGTGCCGCACTTTCCCCTTTCCCAAAATTGCAAACCCAAGACTTCATGCGAGGGCAGGGCAATTTGGGCCTCTAAATCTAGGGGGCCTCACCAGCCCACCCACTCCCCAGTGGGCAACCTCCCCTCTCCCAAAATTGCAAACCCAAGACTTCATGCGAGGGCAGGGCAACTTGGGCCTCTAAATCTAGGGGGCCTTCACCCTGGCCAGGCCACCATCGTGTGCAATATCGTGACGTCCTGTGTCCAGCGTCGTGCAACTTCGTGATGTCTCCACTGGATATTGAGGGAGTTCAGCCCACTCCTTAAAAACTGGGGGGAGGGCAAAGTTCCTCTGCCCCCAGTAGCCAGTGCCCCTGACCGGAGAGAATTGCAAAGTTTGCCTGCATGCTTCCCATGTGTCCGCAAGTGAACAACTGTTGCTGCTAGGATGCTTGCTGCAATGGAATTGGCATAATGGAGAAAGAGTCCAAGACAGGCCCCGGGTTCAGTGATTCAGCTCTATTACACACCCCTGTCCAAATCCACAGTTTCTCAGCAGTTTGTGTCTCACGGGACTGAGCAGCCGTGAAAGTGCCATTTGGACGTCACAGTTCAAGCATGGAAGTGCAATGGACCACACCAACTCACACCCCAGAAGCTCACGGGTGCATGTTCGCAACGATCTGCGCAAACCCACACCTCCAGATGTGACGAAGGGCCAAAAGGTTGCCCGGCAACTCGATTTCAATTTCTACTTTCTGAATTGCAAACTATTTCCCTTCATCTTGCAAGAGTTGGAAGGCACAAACCAGACCCACCCTGTCATTAGCCGCCATAACTAACCCCACATTATGGAACTGGCAAAACAAACCGACTGCAGAGTAAATAGAGAGTAGGCTTGTTGATGACTGTGATGTGTCTCTCTTTAGGCAGGATCCCCACCCCACCCCAGAAGCTCCTCAGTGTGTTCTCCCTGTCTCCTGCTGCTTCTCAGACCCGAACCCAGCAGCATGGAGCCCCATTTGTGCTGCCACTGATATGTGCCAACATCATCTGCATAGCACAGCATTTTGCAATGGCCTCTGCCATCTAGTGGCGTTACAGAGGTGGAGCTAGAGGAGCAATTACGAGAAATATATTTTAGCCCGTCATTCAGTACTGTTGGTGCTTTTAACCAGAAACTGTGGCCATGATGACAACAAATCTCCTCACCTGTCTCCTATTCATTTGCTGCCAAATGAAGCAGACCTATTTTGCCTATAGAAACTTGTGCCGTGAGCAATTTGTAAGCACACAAGCCATGAGGGCGCTCTCCTGTGCAAATCTCTTTGGGCTGTATCCAACTAAATCATCCTGAGACTAGAATTAAGAGGGGAAGAATCTGACAATTTCAGGGTCTCTTCATTTCTCTCCTTCTTCAGTCTGATTTGAAACAAAAAAACCTTCATGAAAATTCATCAGTATTGTAGTACATATTGCACTTAATATGCACACTTTTGTATGCCGTTTCCCCTAATAAACACTTTTTTGCAATCAATTTCACCAAATATAATGTCTTTTTGTAATTTCCACTAATGTATATATTTTATGCACACTTTGTCCTGGTAGATGCATTTTTGTATACTTCACTTGGTTGGAGAACTGCTCTGCAAAATTCAGAGAAGTGCCAATTTTGGTGGATTGCTGTGTTTTGCTTCGCATATTATTTTGGAAAGTGCCAATTACATAGGCAGGTTCACTTTTAAAATGTAAACTGGATTCAGTTTCTTCCCTTATTCCAATTCATTTAGGCTTTACTTTCCCCCGGCTTTTGACAATTGAGATGTGTGTTTTCAGGACCCACCCCATCCCTGTGACTGTAATTTGTTTTTACCAGTTTTTAACACGGAATTTAAATTTTTTTTCACCTGCCCTAAAACCTGCACGTGAAGGACAGGTATTAAATTTCATCTTCATAACACTTTTGTACAGTTTTTGGACAGAGAACTGAATTGCAAAATTCAGGGAAGTGAGCTTTCTGAAGCATGGTTCCATTTTGGCTGGTGCTATTGTTTTGGGGAGCATGAATGAGGGAATTTTGCTTTAAAATATGAACTGAATCTACCGTAATTTCTCCCTGATCCCTGGAGTAGATCCATTGACATCAGTGGACTTAAATTAATCAAGTCAATGGGCTTACTCTTGAGTAACCTATTCACATGAGCAGGAGCTGTGGAAGACTATGGTAGTATCCTTGTGATGCTTCTTGTTTGTGCTGAACTTTAAGGCTCTTGGCTGTTTTTGCTAGAAAAGGCGAACAAGCAGCTCTTCTTCCAGACAATGTACCCATTGCCAAGTGGTTTGCTTCTGCTCTGATCAGTTTCAAGCACTGTCAAATGCTTTTGTGGGTCATTCTGGAATGTTTGCGGTAATTTAGGATAAACTAGGAAAGCTCTGCAGGAGTGGCTAGATCAGGGTGGATAACATTTTTTTTAGTCCAGGCTGCATTTCCTTGTGGGCATTTTCCAATCTTAAATTCAGTTCTCCGCATTACTGTGGCAAGTTGTGATTTTTATTTCTTTAAATAATACTCAGGAACTTTCATCAATATTTAGTGCAAATTTATCCTAATAAACACATTTTCCTAGGCGATTTTGCCTTGCACATTTTTTCCCAAGCATTCCCCTCTAATACAATGCATTATTTTCATTAATGATCAGAGCAGAAGCAATTGGTACATTGTCTGGAAAAACAATTGTTGTACCCCACCTTTGGACCTTAGGGTGAAGCGTGAGTAATAAATTGTAATAATAGTAGTAGTATTGGTAGTAATTATAATTCACAAAATAACAATATTCAGAGAATTTTAAAGGACGGCTATGTTTGGTACATGTATTGGTTTGGAATGTGTGGGTTTGATAGGTTCAGCTTTAAAAGCAAACTCATTCGAATTTAACCCCTACCCCTACCTTGGAGTGCTGCTGCCAATTGGTGTAGACTATAATGAGCTAGATGGACCCATTTGGAAATGCTATTTTCCAAAGCTGCTTCCATGCTCTGCTTCTTATTTTCAGCCCTCCATCCCACTGATATGGGCATAACAAGTGGTTTTTGTGCGATTGTTTTATTGTTTATTTTAAGGATGGATGTTTATATTTAATGTTTTAATGAAATAGTTTTAAAGTCTGTGCACTTGGTTTTTATACAGTGGTACCTCGGGTTAAGAACTTAATTCGTTCTGGAGGTCCATTCTTAACCTGAAACTGTTCTGCAACTGAGGCACCACTTTAACTAATGGGGCCTCCCACTGCCGCTGTGCCGCCACCATGCAATTTCTGTTCTCATCCTGAAGCAAAGTTCTTAACCTGAGGTAATATTTCTGAGTTAGTGGAGTCTGTAACCTGAAGCGTCTGTAACCTGAAGTGCCTGTAACCTGAGGTACCACTGTACTCCATAAACCAGTTAGAAGCTTATTTGTCATTCAGCAGAGAGAGGAAGAGGAAGAGGAAGAGGAAGAGGAAGAAGAAAGACCTACTTTGCAGGATTGCTGTAGGGTTTACTGAGATACGGTAGGTGAAACACTCTGAACTCTCCAGAGCTGTAAAGCAGAGACCTGTGGGAACTGCATTGTGGGTACAAAACTGGTTATAGAATCTCATTTCTGCATAAACAGAAAAATGGACATAACGAAAACAGAATAAATGGCTACTTTAGCTTAAGTGTTACAAAGAAGAGCAGAACCCAAGCCACCTCTCCTTGAGCCATACCATTTAGACCAAGCATCCCCCACCTGCGGCCCTCCAGGTGTTTTGGCCTTCAACTCCCATGATCCCTAGCTAACAGGACCAGTAGTCAGGGATGATGGGGATTGTAGTCCAAAACATCTGGAGGGCCGAAGGTTGGGGGTGCCTGATTTAGACTGACTGGAATGGCCTGCAGAAGAAACAGGGGCTGCTTATTATGGGCTTGGCTACGAAGATCATGGAATGTTCTGTCTCCACAGAGCATCCAGCTAAGTTGCACATTCTCTTGGTCAAAAAGTCAGCGCCTGGCAGCTTAAATTACAGCCCGCCTGAACATCTAAGGGGGTGTTTTTGAGAGTCCTGAAACTATATCAGTTATTGGATTTTTGATGCGAAAAACCCCTAGTCCTTCCAAGCCAAAACCATCACCCTTGACTCCTTTAACATAGGGCCGGCGTAGCAGAAATGAGTTCTCTTTTGGGCAGGGTCTGTCATTTTCATCTGGAGCACTCAGATTATAAGTGAGGGCCTGGGAAAGAGGAAAAGGAATCACACATAATGGCAGGTTTGCTTCTTCCAAGAAATCCTATTTTCAGTTTCTGAGGGAAGGAGAGTCTTGGAATAAATTTTGCAGATCCTTCATGAAGAAGTGAACCAGGCAAAATTTCCCTTGAAGGGAACTGGCCAGCAGTCTCCAAGATTTACTCTGATTGGTATAATTCCTTGAACTAAAGTGGCTCACACACTCCACTGCATGCGTGGAGCTCATCCCTCAAGGGAGAGATCTGATTAACATGAGCAGTGGAGCCAGGAATCAGCCTCTTTCCTGTGAGGTGGATAGAGAAACGCTTCTCTCCCTCTCTCGTAACACGTAACTTGGGGACATCCAATGAAGCTGAACGTTGAAAGATTCAGGACACAGAAAGGGAATGACTTCTTCACACGGCACATAGTTAAGCTGTGGAACTTGCTCCCACAAGAGGCAGTGATGACCAAAGAGGATGAGACGAATTCATGGAGAAGAGAGATAGCAATGGCTGCTAGCCATGATGGATATGGTCTGCCTCCATAGTGCTTTTGATACCCGTTGCTGGAAACAGCAATCTGGATGGACAACGTGAGAACAGGACTAGATGGGCCCCATTAGACCTGACTCTTCTTATGCTCTTATGCCTATCAGGAGAGACTTATAACAGTCCCAATGAAAGAAGGAATATTTGACCTAGTCTCTGTTCCCTCCACATTATGCAGATGCAACGTTTGACCTTCGAAGCCCTTCACAATCTGGGACCAACATCCCTGAAGGACCACCCATCTCCCCATGTTCAACAGGGATGCCCATATAATCTGAGCTGTAATGGGAAAGGACCCACTCAGTGGTAGAGGAGGAGGAGGAGTTTGGATTTGATATCCCACTTTATCACTACCCGAAGGAGTCTCAAAGCGGCTAACAATCTACTTTCCCTTCCTCCCCCACAACAAACACTCTGTGAGGTGAGTGGGGTTGAGAGACTTCAAAGAAGTGTGACTAGCCCAAGGTCACCCAGCAGCTGCATGTGGAGGAGCGGGGACGCAAACCCAGTTCCCCAGATTACGAGTCCACCACTCTTAACCACTACAGCACACTGGCTGCCATGAACAGTTTTATTTGTAACAATGATGGGAGAGGCGCAGGTCAAAGGACGTCATTAGGTAAATGCAGGTGGCACCTGCACTTGTAGAATGCTCTCCCAAGGAAGGCTTACCTGGGCCAATCTTGATGTCGTCTTTTTATTTTTCCAAAATTCTTAGACCTCTGTGAATTGTATTTACACTATTTTGTATTTATTTCTGTTTTTATATTTTTACTTTACATTGTGGTATTCTAATGGGGTTTTTATTTTATTTTATTTTATTTTATCACACTTTTAACTTTCTGTAAGCCACCCACCAGCCAACCAATGACATATTTTTGCTTATGTATTACTCACTTGATTCTCTACTCCCTTGGCTATCACCATAGCTCAGTGGTAGAGCATCTGCTTTACATGCAGATGGTCCCAGGTTCAATTCCCGGCATCTCCAGGCAAGGCTGGGAAGCGTCCCCCACCTGAAATCCTGGAGAGCCACTGCCATTCAGTGCAGACAATGCTGAGTTTGAGGAACCAATTGTCTGACTTGATATAAGGCAACTCCCTATATTCCTATCTAATTAATTCTTTTAAAGTTGGTTTTCCACCTTAACGTAAAAAGCACCTGTCTTTCTACAGTTGCAACATGTGTCAGCCAAAGGCCTGAAAAACTACCCTGAGCCTTCCACTCACATCAACCCAGATCTTATGGACCAGTGGTTCCCAAAGTGGGTGGTACTATCCCCTGAGGGTCAGTGGGATTACCTAGGGGGGCTACTAAGAGGCAAGGGGGTGACGGGGGGGCTGGAGGTGCTGAATGACATTGTAAAGCTGGTAACACAGGGTCAAGCTCACCAGTTTTGTTGAATTAATCAAACTAAATGGCTTTAATTGGATTTTGAATAAATGTGAAATTATTCATTACTGTTTTGAATTGTATTGTGTTATTATCTTCCTTAGTGGGTCAGATTTTCTGTTTTTATAGGGTGGGGTAGTGGGCAATGGGGATGAGCTTATAGAACCAAGAGGGCAGTGGCCACCCAAAATTTGGGAACCGCTACTCTAGACAGGGGGGATGCGGGTGGCGCTGTGGGTTAAACCACAGAGCCTAGGACTTGCCGATCAGAAGGTTGGCGGTTCGAATCCCAATGACGGGGTGAGCTCCCATTGCTTGGTCCCACTCTGGCGGGAAGGTAAACAGCGTTTGCGTGCGCTGCTCTGGTTTGCCAGAAGCGGCTTAGTCATGCTGGCCACATGACCCGGAAGCTGTACGCCGGCTCCCTCGGCCAATAAAGCGAGATGAGCGCCGCAACCCCAGAGTTGGCCACGACTGGACCTTTACCTTTATTTTAGACAAGCAAATGTTGGTTATTGTGTTCAGCCTTGGGAAAACCAGGGTAGGCAAATGAGCAAAGTATAGCTGGTGAGACCATGCATGTCAGTTCTGTTCCCGAGCATTCCGCTGTTATAAAGGCAAGCATCTTTCGCCATTGCCCTCTTGCATCTCTCTCCGCGTTTCCATAATGCAATTAGAGGCATTTCGTTTTTGCAAGTGCTCCTCTGCTCCCAGCCGTGTGGACCTCCAGCTCTGGGCCAGCCTGGCTGCTCAATAAGCAAAGAGATGCCCCGAGTGGCATCCTGCAGAACCCCAAACAATTGTGACGCCCAGGCCGAACCGCAACATGTCAAAAGTGAGGCTGTCGAAACACTGCCGAGGAGATTTGTGGCTGGAATCCCAGCCCACATGAGGTCATTTTCTATTTGAGCTTAGCTCATTAGTCCAGGGGGCTTGTTGATACAGCCCGAAGTGCGGGTGACAAGTGTTGAATTAGACCCGGCCTGGCGGCCTGGCGCATACAGAGATCCATCATTGTCTCTCCCTGGGAACAGGACCATTAATTACGCCCAGGACTCAGGCCAAGATTTTTCCAGCCGGGTCTGTGTCTCTTGGAGGTCATTCCTGTTCTGCCATCATCCCATTTTTCTGACAGCAGAGTATTTAAGCAACACAAGAACAGTTTTATTTGTAACAATGATGGGAGAGGCGCAGGTCAAAGGACGTCATTAGGTAAATTCCTTTTCTTTTTCTCCAGCTGCGATTGAGTTGGCTGCCACCCAAAAGCCTCCACTGACAGCCCACCTTGGAAATCCTTTGTGTTTTGCCTCCTTTCTAAAAGGCCAAGCCGTGCAGCCTTATTATTATTATTACTATTATTGGTGCATTTATATCCTGCCTTTCTCCCAAGTTGGGATTTAAGGCGGCTTATGACATTTAAAACCAACGTTATAAAATACAGAGCGATGAAAACAAATCAGTTAAAAACAATAATTAAAATAGATCAGAACATATTTAGAACCAGCAATTAAATACAATTTGTGGCTAGTTTGTGAGCACGATAATATTGACTGAAAATGCAGTCTGCCACGATGGCAGCCCCGTGATCAGCCTTATCTGCACCTTAGTTTCCAAAGGTCTGCTAGAACAGGAAGGTTTTAGCCTGTCGGCAAAAGAAAAACAAAGTGGGAACCAGTCTGACCTCTCTTGGGAGGGAATTCCACAATACAGGAGCAGCCACAGAAAAGGCCCTGTGTCGTGTGACCACCAACCATGCCCCTGATGTTGATAGGACCAAGAGAAGATGCTCCCCCAAGGATGTTAGAAACAGGGGTGGAAAGGGGTGTGGCCTAGGCAGTGCTTTTTTTCTTTACAAAATGTTTAGGGGTTACAGTGGTACCTCAGGTTAAGTACTTAATTCGTTCCGGAGGTCTGTACTTAACCTGAAACTGTTCTTAACCTGAAGCACCACTTTAGCTAATGGGGGCCTCCTGCTGCTGCTGCGCCACCGGAGCGCAATTTCTGTTCTCATCCTGAAGCAAAGTTCTTAACCTGAAGCACTATTTCTGGGTTAGCCGAGTCTGTAACCTGAAGCATATGTAATCTGAAGTGTATGTAACCCGAGGTACTCTCATTTTCCTACTCATATTGAAATACTGCCCCTCAATGAGGCCGAACTTAGATTCACATAATGTTTAGGGGTATGCGTACCCCCAGAATAAAAGCACTGGACCTAGGAGAGAGAGTGTGCCCAGGAAACAGTATTGAGGGCCAGGCAGAGAGGCCCCAAGGGCCATAGGTATGAGAGTCCCCACCCTGGCTGTGGAACCTGCAACATAGCCAGGAATGGCTTTTTGTGTGAGGCAGGAGGAAGTTTGCAATCCCTTGGCGTGGGCTGGCTAAGTTACGAGGGCCCTTTGCCAAAACTATGAGGCAAACGCAGATTGTGAGTAACCTCTCCCACCCCCAGCTTGGATCCAGACAGAGTTTCTGTCCTGCTCAGAGAGAGAGGGAGGGCAGGACTCTTTTCACCCAGTGATTTGCATGGTAATTAATAGAGATTTTGCATTTCCCGTCAAATGCTAGAGAGCAACTGCGTCTCTTTACCCCTGGGGCCCAATGCTGTCCCACCAGAGGCTGGAGGAAGTCAGTATCAAAGGAGAAAGTGAAGGACCTTCTGCATATCAAGTCTCCGAATAACCTGATTTCCTCAAGGAGGGTTCATTTGACAGATGGGATAAAATTATGATAAATATTCCCTTGGTGGGAAAATATAATGAGGTTTGCGTAAGGGGAGGAGATAAGCGGTGTGGGGTGTTTAGACAGGAAAGTAGGCAGGGCGGGGGGGGGGGGTGAGGGATAGGAAGGTTTACTAAATCAAAAATTCCAATTAGGACCCTAATTTATCTTAGCGGAATGTAAAATAATTGGAGGTGAGGCCTACATGTCCACCCAGATCCAAAAAAACCAGTTCAGGACTGACACTAGCTAGGAGCTCCCCTAGATGACTTGTTTATTGAGCATCATTCATCCTGATCTGCTTGCACAAAGCTTTGGTGGAGGCTAAACTATGTCCAGACTTTATTGAGCACTGACATAAGAGGAACCCACTGGATCTGGCCAAAGGGGGGCCCTCTAATCCAGTATCCTGCTCTCACAGTGGCCATGAGAAACCCACAAGCAGGACAAACCAGATTTGCACTTCCCAGAAGATGTGCACAAAAACACAAAGACTGGTGGGAAATCATCTACAATTTAGAGTATTGTGCATGAAAATTGCTGCATTTTTTTGGTGCTGCCTTTAAAAAAAATAAATCGCAAATGGAAATGTGATGAAAGGAAAAACTGAAATGGACTAGTTCATCCCTCGCTGGGGATGAGTGTTATTCTGTGACTTTCTCAGCTGTTTGGGCTAGAAGTCAACTCACTTCACCAGTGAAGATCCATCTCTTTGCCTTTCCCTCTGTTTTAATTTATACTGAATATGACTCCGTAGTTCAAATAATGCTTCCTTTTTCCTTTTTTTTTTAGTTATGTTTGTGCAGGTAATGATGATATAGTCTCATTTATGCAAGATTATCCTTTTATCACATTTCCAGACTCATTTATGAGGCTCATGTTTTTCCCTCGAGGGCATCATCAAGTGAGTTAAGTTGTACTATTTGCCTCCTGCGGTGAACTGGCAGGAACCTCCTTCATTGACTGATGAGGGCTTCTGCCTTTGCCAAATAGGGTCTGCGTGATGGATATTTTACTTGTGAATATTATAGCTAGAAATTAGCATGTTTATTGAGGAAAAATGTGTGTGTTTACATTCTGCTACCCATGGTTTTACCTTTTATGACCCAGATTGTTTAGCAGAAGATAAGCACAAATGACTTCCATTTTGATTTTCAAAGGGGGCAGGGAGAAAAGAAAAGAAATTAATGAAGTACTAGATATAGAATTTGCCTTAAGTAACGCTATAAGGCAGAAATATTCACTATCTGGCAGTAGGGTGAGGGGGCTTAATTCTTTAACTTTCATCAGAACGAAAGGATAGAACTGCCATTTGCTGAGTGGTAACTAACCACAGTGTGCTCATAGTTACTTGACAAGCTGGCTACATGCATTGTCCTGCCCCTTGGTTTGGGAAATTTAACCACAATTTCTGTGGCCAGCCAAAAACTGGGGGGGAAGGGGTGGAAGGTGGACTTAGGATTTATTCTCTTGGCTTGGCAAGATGTTCCGTAAGGCCTGGTGATAATGTGGCTGCAGGAATCCATAGGGCAGCTTTTGCCAACCTGGTGCCCTCCAAATGTTTTGGACTACAACTCCCATCAGCCCCACCCACTAATGATGCTGGGCATGATGGGAGTTGTAGCCCAGAACTCTGGAAAGGTGTCAGGCTGCTGAAGGCTGCTGTAGTAGCTTGCTTCTTCACAAATACTCATCTCTGTTTACCCATCGCTAGAACTGAAAGTAGACTGAAGATGAAGAGGCAAAGGGTTAATTTTCTGGAGGGTTGAGGCCCAAGGAAAAGAAAGGAAACAAGCACAGTTGCATTTGAAATGAGAGGATCAGCCAAGGCAGGCACAAATTGACCAAAACAGAACAGCTTGGTACGGTGGCCCTGGTGGGTCTCAAAGCCTCAGACACACTAAGGACGCAGATTCTACTAGGTTTGCCTTCCCCAGCTAGGTGCCCTCCAGCTGTTTCAGACTAAAAAAAACACCATCAGCCCCCAGCATCATATGGCTGTGCTGACTGTTTCTGTAGTAACAAAACATCTGGAAGGAACCAGTTCTCAAGCCACAGAGCTTCACGATAGCTGCCCAGCTGCCATCTTGTCTCTTTCTGTGTCTTTTTTCTTTCCTAACTTTCAGTAGCAAATTTATTCTGCATGATCTCTGAGATAATATGAGGGTCTTCTCACTCGCACATCCAACTTGACCCCTGCTGCTGCCGTCACCAAGTGATGACTCCACTGGTGCAATGTCATCAAGCGATGAAGATCCCACGATACTCGGGAACAAAGGAAGCTGTATAGAATCATAGAGTTGGAAGAGACCGCAAGGGCCATCAAGTCCAACCCCCTGCCAAGCAGGAAACACCATCAGATCACTCCTGACATATGGTTGTCAAGCCTCTGCTTAAAGACCTCCAAAGAAGGAGACTCCACCACACTCCTTGGCAGCAAATTCCACTGTATAGAAGCAAATTCCACTGTATAGAATAGCAAATTCCACTGTATAGAAGCTGCCTTATAGTGAGTTAAATCAGTGGTCTATCTAGCCCTGGATTATCTACACTGTCTGGAAGCGGCTCTCCAGGATTGCAGACATAGATGCAATCCCACTGAAACTGGGACCTTCAGCATATAAGGCAGATGCTCTACCACTGAGCTATGGCCCTTCCTCCTTGGCAAACACCCACTGATCTCCACCACCCTTCCAATTAGAAAGAAAATGGAGATATATTGACTGTTGCTGACACCCTGTGTGACAAAAGTCCAAGTGTTGGTTTTCAGCCGCACCAGATGTCTAAGGGCTCTTTCCTCAAACTGTGTTTGTGACTCCCACCCACCCACCGTGATGTGCGCTCTCTCTCTCTCTCTCTCTCTCTCTCTCTCTCTCTCTCTCCCTCTCCCCCACTTTGCTTACCATGCTAATTTGATGCTCTGTTATTCTCTGGGGTGACATGGAGACAAATTTGACTCCAGCGTTACAATAACAAGTCATAAAAATTATGATTGCCAATATCTCGCAGGCACTGCCTCCTGAATAGTAAGATGAAGTGAATTAACAGCTTGAAAAATTGCCGGCGAGGGGAAGAGAGCAATGTTGTAAATGTTCGGATTATTTCCTCCGTGACAGGGCCGTGGTTTGTGGGCAGGCGGCTCAGAAAAGGGAGAGGGCTCCTGCTGAGCACCCACAAGAAACTTGGCTCCTGCTTCCATCTCTCAGCAAAAACGAGTGAAGTCCAAATCTCTTTGCTGTGAGGAAAGGGGACAGGTAGAATCGCAGGCCCCGGGGACAGATACTGGACCTTTCAGACATAGCTATCTGGCATTCAGAACACTTCCTACGCCACAACCTTCACTGGTGATTTTTTGCTGCTTTTGCGTGACTGAAATCCTTGAACTCCCAAATGCCTCTGGTTACAAGGATGGAAGATAGAGAGGGATGTGTGAGTGCCTGTATAAATCAGTCTGCTGTACAATTTTGCATACATTGCCCCCACTTTTGCCTCTGGGCCTACCAACCACTGCCGCATGGCCTTCAGAAGTTTCCCAGAAGGGAAGGTGGCCCCCCAAGCTGAAAGAGTTTTTCCATCCCCGTTCTAGAAGAATTGGAGGCATCTCCTTGGCCCATCACCACCACTGCATCCTGCTGAACATTTGGTAAGTGTTAAGTTGTGGGTGAACATATCAGACGACACAGCGATTCTTCAAGCAGCTCTTGTTTATTCACAGACCAGAACAGAACTGAACTGAAGTGTTCAGCCAGCCTGCTTATCTAGAGCTCCACTAGAACGCAACTGTAACCACTTTCTGTAACTATCCAATCACTGAACGTCACTTTCAATTCCTTATTTGCATATGTGGACCTGAGTGAAAACTATCTACAGTATCCCCCTGCTGGCCCAGGGTGGAAACTTCAGTACATAACAGTAAGCCCTTTCAAGTGTTCAGAGCATTATTTATTTGCTGTCCACACAACAACCCTATAAGGCAAGTCAGTATTATTATCCCCATGTTGCAGGTGGGAGAATGAGGGCTGAGGGAAGAGTGGCTTGCTCAAAACCAGCAAGTGGGCTGCAATACCTTGCAAGGTTCTTGAGCAGATCAAATGGGAGAAGGTGAAAAGAAGGACCAACCATGCATTATTATTATTTATTAATTAAATTTGTATACTGCCCTATACCTGTGGATCTCAGCAGGGTTCACATGCATGATGCCAGAGATCCTTGGATGAAGGTTGTGTTATATACCAGAGTAAGCAAATATCTCAGGGTGCATCCAGACTGTCACCATTTTCAGGTGGGATTTGATTGCAGACTGGCAAGTTCAGGTTGTGCAGTTAAAGTTGATTTGGTACTCCTGCACAAAAATATCCACTCCCCTGCAAAACTGGTATTTTTTTTATGATAAGGTTAGTAATGGGAAAATGCACCGGAAAGTGTGGGATAACCCTTGCTTGGTCACAACCACCATCTAACCTCCCTGCAAACAAATCAGAATGAATGCTCAATAAATAGCTGGTGTCAGCAAACGGCTGTGTGCAAACTTTGCACAGACAAGTCAGCTCAAATGCTCAATAAACAGGTTGTCTGGGAGGGAGCTTGGTCTGGTAGTTTATTTAGGAATATTAGTGCCAGAGCAGTGCAGGTCAGAGCATAAGAGGAGCCCATCTAGGCACAGCCAGTGGCCTGTCTAGCCCAATAACTTGTTCTCACAATGACCAACCAGATTCCCCAAAGGGAAGCCCACAAGCAGGACCTGAGCATAAGAGCACTTTCCCATTCTGTTGTTTGCAGTAACTGATATTCAGAAGCACATTGACGGTGGAGGGAGGACATAGGTATCATGATCAGCAGCCATTGAGAGCCTTTGCCTCCATGAATTTGTCTTACCCTCATCCAAGATGGCGGCCATCGCTGCCTCCTGCAAGAGCAAGCTAACAGTGGAAACTTGTATGTGAGCCAGCTGCTAGCTCAGTCTACAGCTCTCAGACCTTGTGCCTCTTGCTTACAGGGCAAAAGCTGTGTCCCTTGTGCTGAGAGCCAAGAGACACCTCCCTCTGTTTTCACATGAATTCACCCCCAGGAATCGTTCTGGGAGTTATCCTGTGCTTGCAGAACATTACATGTCAACAGAGCTGAACTTGAAAATAGGGAATACAATATAAAGGCATAAAATATTCATTCAGAAATTACAGATAACCACAAATTTTCTTGACTTTCTTTTTTTTTTAATATGGTACAGCCAATATTAGCCATCCTTCAGTCAGGATGTCAGTGTTCACAGCAGGTCCTCTAGTCAGGTATTTGGAAAGCATGGCTTGGCATCAACTGGAGTCCCCCCCCTTATTTTACTACAGTTGCTTCTGTGGGGTTGTCCCCACCCAGAGCCAGGCGAGGGACTTGCCTGCTGCTTCTGCTCAACTACAATTCCCATGTCTGTGTGTGCCATTTTTTTATTTTGCCTCAGGCGGCAAAATGTCTTGGGTCAGCCCTGGATAGACCAGTAGTCTGACTTGGTACAAGTTAGTTCCCTATACTCCTGTTTGCACTGATATTGCATACATGGAGTGGAAGGAGGGAGGCACGTGCTGCGATGCAGTTTTTGTTGCAGAGGCTTTAATCTCTTCCACTGCTGCTTCCTTCCTGGAGCTGAGTCAGGTTCTGTTCAGTTGCACCTGTGTGACTTTGCAGCAACTTGCAAACTCTTCATTTCAGCAAATTACTCCGGCTAGAGCAATAGAAAAATACAGCTAACATGGGGGAAATAGAGTCTGCCTTAATTAAGTAGTTTTGCAATTAGTATTTGAGAGATGAGTTATGGACCTTTTGCCATCCTTGGAATCAAGCCACCAAGAAGATTCGCAAGAGCAAAGAAAAAAATGTTAACGTGAGTGGCTGCCTGCTTGAGTTTCTTTTGCTTACACCACTTGCTCCCTACCTGCATGGTGTCTGTGACAAAGGGCAACATAAAAAGGATGGTGTCTTGGGAACCCAAGCCTCCACTCCCAAAGAAGGAGGCTGCTCAGTGCCTCTCTGTATGAGTCTGCCTCTGCAGTGGGGTTGTGCTTCAGCCATCTCCTTGCATCAAGGAAGAATTGATACCTCCTGAGATGGAAGCAAAATTACTTGTTCCTGGAGGAGCCTACCCTGCTGTCTCTCTGTATGAGCCACTGCTGTGGGCTGGCCTCCTTCTAGCCAGGAAGTTTGCTCAGAACACTGACCCACAAGGGGTAAAATAGACTCCTCAAGGGGCAGATACCCTTCAACACTCTTGTCATAAAATGTTTTGCATCTAAATGTAGAATGCGTTCCCTTCATTTTTAAGAACGTTCTGACCAAATGATGTTTCTGGGCCTCCTTCAAAGTGCTGGATTTAACAATCTCTATCTATCTAGAAGATATCCCCTTATATAGCCTGAGATCCTCTTCAGAGGTTTCCTGCTAAGTGAAGTGAAAAGGTTTATTACCATGGACAGCGCCTGCCCTGCAGTGGCCCCTCAGGTTATAGACCATCCCCCACAGAGAGGCCCTCCTGGAGCCTTCTTTAGGGTTGCTTCAGCACCAAGTGAACACTTTTCTTCTGCAAGTCCTTTTTTTAAAAAAATTGCTACTTTTAGTGTTGTGAACCGCTGTTTCAAGCATATTTGCTACCTGCCCTTATTCTTCACTTTGACGGGAAACTTTTATGTTAGAATGTTGAGATTTTAATTGCATTTAATTGTTTTATGCTGTGAACTGAGCAGAGAACGATGCTATCGTTATCAAACGCTCAATATAAATGCGGGAAAGGGCCTTCTTGGTGGCTGCTCCCAGACTCTAGCTCCCTGCATGGAGAAGCCAGACTGGTTCCCTTCTGACATTCAGGAAACACTGGTTTAAAGTGACCAGAGGACGCAGCCTCTCCTTCCACACTTAGCCATGTAGAAAAGGAAGCTCTGGTATCTATAGCTGACGTTGTGGGGCAGAAACAAACTTATAACACACCCAAAAACACACAATAAGAACATAATTTGAACACAGTGAGAACTTTAACTCGGTTGCCTTTGCTCAAGAGACATTGCTGAGAGGAGGAAGCCAGCCAGCATCTGAGTTGTGGTTTGTGTCGTTATGGCAGAACTGGCTGGCCTTGCTTGTGGAAGCAGATCTGAGGAAGACCAAGAGCCTTTCATATGAGGATTTATTTTTTATTTTTTTGCAAACACGCCCAAGAGCCCTTCTTCCCAGAAAGCCTGTGTTTGTTCTACACATTTCTTGAATTTCTTGGCACCGATACTCAGTGGGCATGTACTATGTGGCATTGCATTGCAAGCTTAATCTCAAGGAGTGTTTAATGGCCCTCCATTAGAAATCATTTCATGCCTCAAGATGCACCAGCTTTTAAGATTACAGCTATGGAAGACTCCGTCGTAATGGTGGAACGCAACTTGCTTGGGCAGTTGTGGGCCATCCATCAATTGCTGTTGTTTTGCTGCTGGTGAAAGAGCGGGGTAAGTTCTTGATGGGCTTCCTGTCTAACCTTGAGTGTTGCTGGGTAAAACTATGATCCTTGGAGCCTAGGCTCATGATGACTCCCCGGGAGTTTGCATGGCAAATCTGGGCGATCCTAGCGGGTGGGGAGGTGGTGTTATGGAGTCTACACAGTTTGGAAAAAAGCTCAGCGCCTTCCTCACCTCTGGGGGATATAACACACACACACACACACACACACACACCACCACCACCACCACCACCACCACCATTCCTTTTCAGCCGTGTTTGATGCCCATCAGGACTGGTAGGGTGGGAAGGAGGGAGGCCAACAGTAGATGGCACCAGAGCCAATGGCAGACAGAGCCAACTCAGTCTAGTTTTGTCCCCAACCTCCTCTGTGCTAAGTTTATACAGTGGTAGCAATGAGTCTAAGGGGGAGGAAGCTGATGGCCCCTGCCACCACCCTCTGGACAGGCAGGCAGGCGATGGCTGGATGAGGGCAGGCTGTGAGTAATATGGCAGTGACCCATTCATTCAAATGGACCATCCTCCATTGTTCCTCTTTTGCTTTCTTCTGCATCCTGCTAGTGTTGCAATGGTCAGTTATACATGACATCTGCCTCCTGTAAATCTTCTTAAATGGGGAAGGGTTGTAGAGTGCCTGTTTGCATGCAGAAGGTCCCAGGTTCAATCCCCAGCAAATAGGGCTGGGGAAGACCCCTGCTGGAAACCCTGTAGAGTTGCTGCAAGTCAGTGTAGATGCTACTTACCTGCATGGACCAATGGTGCAACTCAGTATAAGGTAGCTTTCAATGTTCTCAGTAGCTGCATGGGATCTCGGCTGCTCCTGACAACTTCTGCAGCTTCCTAGTGTCATCTGCCAAATTTCCACCAGGGTTAGATAGAGATAACCGCTGACTGCTTGGATGAGCAGATTTCAGACTCTACACAATCTTCTTTGTTTAAATAAGAACCTTAGGTCGGGGATGGGCAATCTGTGGCCCTCCAAATACTGCTGAACTACAGCTCCCATCAGCCTCAGCCACCATGGCCAGTGGTCAAAGCTGATGGGAGTTGTAGTTCAGCAACATCTGGAAGGCCACCCAGTCTAGGTCCAAGTGTGAAACAGTGACACCCACAGGCAGACCTAAGCTTAGAATCAAAGAACAATGTGTCCCTGACCACACACAGTTCATCCACACAAAAATCCACACCTGGTCCCCCACTCTAACTAAGTTTTCAATATTTCAGCAGTGTGGGAACCTTTTTAGTTGTTGCCCTCCAGTATCAGGGTGTCTGAGCTGTACTGTTCTGAGCACAGAAGTTCCATTTTTATCTGCCATGGCTAGACCTACCCTCCACGAATGTGTCTAATCCTTTCTTTTCTGTATAATGGGTGTTCCTTTGCTGTGCAAATGGTCACCACTTGCAAATACAGTGATGATTAATCTTATTATTTATTAAATTTCTATACCACCCTATACCTGCAGGCTTCAGGGCTGTTTACAGGATAAAATCAGAATATAAAAACACAAAATACATAATCAAAATAAAAACAAAACCAACCCAATAACCCCCTCCCCCAAACACATTTTTAAAAGGGCATTAGATGTCGATCAGCCATAGGCCTGGTTAAAGATGAATGTTTTTGCCTGGCGCCTAAAGGTGTATAATGAAGGTGCCAGGTGAGCACTGGTGGAGGAAGAGGAGTGGGGGGGAGCGCACTGCCCCCGGCAGCGCGATCCCTAGGGTGCCATCGCAGCTGCCCCTGCCCCACCTACGCTGGGCACCCACCCCCACAGGCGGCACACCACGCCCCCAGAACGCGTGCCAGCCCCAACCCCACCTACTCTCTGTCCCCAGTGCCGGAGCATGAAGCTCTGCCACTGCAGGTGAGCCTCCCTGGGGAGAGCATTCCACAAATGGAGAGCCACTGCAGAGAAGACCCGTACTTGTGTCGCCACCTTCCGGACCTCATGTGGAGCAGGCACACAAAGAAGGGCCTCAGAAGATGATCTCAGGGTCCAGGTAGGTTCATATGGAAGGAGGTGGTCCTTGTGGAGGTGATGGTCATGGATAGTGATGACCCTTCTGCCATTACTGGCCATATCTGGCCAAGGCTACAATGATGTGTCTGGCAAGACCATTTTTGGATCAGATGTGTTGGTGCAGGCAATGATCTTTTTATTAGCCCCAGACTCACCTTCATCTGTTAAAAATGGAACACTGAGATTCATGCGATTTCTACTCAGCCTGCCAGGTTCCACGTCAAGGACGCACCTCCCAAATGCCTTGTCTCTGTTCTCGCCAATATCTAGGGATTGAAATAGCAGCATTCTTCAGTGTCTTCCTTGGGTTAGGCTGGATTTTGTTCCAACCTTATCGTTACTTAAACGAAAGCTGAGTGTTTGTGCGCGTTGTTAGCAATGGGTGATAGATGCCTTTGGGGAACCACGCATTCAATAACAACACTCCCCCTCCTTTCCTCCCCAAAAAAATTGGGCAAAAAGGAGGGTTGTTGTTGTTTTTTTTAATGGGAGAGAGCATAACTGTTTGCAATTTGGCTATTCATTGTGTCTTTGGCATTTTATGTACTGCATTAGCCAAGGCAATTTCATGCATATGGATATAATGCATTAAGTAGAGGCATTTAAATATAGTGAAACTAATTTTATGATGATTAGTTGAAGGAAATCATTGCACTCGTATCATCTATATAGGAGCCAATTTGCATGAAAATGCCCAAAGTTGCTATGCCAACATTTTCGGCGCAGTCGGTCGGGGTCGTCTTCGTGTCAGGACTTTGTATTAAAAATCGGTCTCCAGTGCCAGTGTCTTTTAATTCATTGCAGGCTGTAGGCCATTTGCTCACAAAACGCTTGCAGTAAAACAAATGAATAGCTAAGATACTCATTTGCATGATTCCCATTTGAAAACCATTCCCCTGAAATTAAAGGAAGCCTGCGACTTTCGGTGGGGAAGATGGATGGGCAGACCAACCGTGCAATTAATATTTCTTTCGGCGTTCTCTTTTAAAGCCCTCCAAAGACTCGGAGCAACACATGCTGCCTCCCAGACAAATTGGGTCCCGTAACACTTCTAACGCGCTCCGTGGCAGCAGCAGCTTGCTCCAACACTCTTCCCCTTTATTGTCTCACTTACATTATGCAGTAATTAAAACTATTTACCATTCCTACTTATCTGCCATCTGCTGCTATTGAAGCTTCCCTTTCTCTATAAAGCCATCTTCAAAAGCAACAAGGAAAAGAGCAGATTCGGAAACAATTGGGACAGGAGGGGGACCGGGCGGGGGAGGGAGAAAAGAGGCTGCCCGGATCCTGGCGGCTTTTCAAAATAGGGAGGAGGAGGAGGAGGAGGAGGGGGCTGGCTGCAGTGGCGCAAGCTGAGGCCTTATTCGATGCAGACCCGCCGGAGGAGGAGCTCCCACTGCAGCCCAGCTTATAAAGGGTCCACAAGGAGAGGTTTCAAGCGTCTAATGAGCTCCTTTGCATCCAGCAGAGGTTTGGAAACTGAAGCCCAGGAGCCAAATGCAGCCTCTTTCCCTGGCCCTTGGCACTCTCCCCATCCATGTCCCTCCACAAAGAAATTGGCTTCTCTGGGTGAAGGGTGGAAAGGAGTGTTGCAAGCCCATGTCAGAACTAACCTGCTGGACAAAAGCAACATTTGCATGGGTTGCTCTGCCCACTTTTGCCCCTGGTCCTGCCAATCCCTGGCAGGTGGCCCCCGGAAAGTTGTTTGGAAGGTCATGTGGCCCTCAAGCCACAAAAGGGTCCTTGCCGTATAGTGTGCTTGCTTTGTGTAGAATCATGGCAACAAGCTTTTGGTTCTGTAGCCCTTGGCAAAACTCTTTCTGAAACAGAATTTAACCATTGGATGAAGGGCAGTATAGATTTTTTTGAGATATCTATATCTAGCTAGTTAGCTAGCTATCTCAGGGCCACCCCCTGGTTTTAAGTAAAAAGGCAGGCAGCTGGTAGCTGGCTGAGGGCAGGCTGTGGAGAGTGAAACAGTGCCCCATCTGCCCAAATGGAGCGGTGCCCACTGCTGCTTTGCCCAATCTCTCCTGCTTCAGATAGTCCTGGGGAGCAGCAAGATCTGGGCATAAAATCATAGAACTGTAGGATTGGAAGGGACCCAAAGAGTCTTCTAGCCCAGGAAGCGCAACTAAAGAAGCCCTAAGAGATGGCCACCCAACTGCTCTTTAAAAACCTCCACTGAAGGAGAGCATGCAAGCCCTGGCCCCAAGTCCATTGAAGGTCTTGCTGCCCATATATTTTATATGCTTCTTCACCATGCCCAAGAAGACTAGAAACCTATTGGTTCAGTTGTTGATTCACAAAACATATTTAAAAATTATATCAAGTGGGGTCTGAGAGTCTCAGCGTGCTGACTTCCGTGGCTGATACCAAACTGAACCAGCATGGAGAATATTGAGCAACCTTGATTTTTATTATTTCTTTTCTTTCTGCAGTGGAGAGCAGCACCTATATTGGTTGTTGCTCAGGTGTGTATACATTGTTATGAGACGGGGATGGGGTTGGTCTGAATGAGTCCCTTCCAACCTAATCGTTCTGAATTCTAGGAGGGAGAATTGAAACCTAGCCAGCGGGTTCCACCCAACTACATCCATTGGCAGGCTTTTTTTATTATTATCGTTAAAAAATTATACACTGCTTGATTTCTTCTTTAAAACAAAACCCCCCAAAAGTTTACAAAAAAGAATGAAGTGGTTAAATTTTCAGTAAAAGGTGTTTAAAACAACCATTTAAAACATTCAAAAAAATAATTAAAATCAGCAATGAGCTAAAAACCATGTCAACATTCTCCATACCTGGATAGGTTTGCCTAAACAAACATGGGCCAAAAAAAGCAGGGGCCAAAAAAAGTACAGTGAAGGCACCTGCCTTATGTTATGGGGCAGGAAGTTCCAAAATGTAGGTGCTGTCACATTAAAATATCGAGTTCTCACAAGTGCAGAACAAATATTACATGGCACCTATAGCAGTGCCAGTTCCTTTTGCGGGTGTGTGTTTGTGTGCTTTGTGTTTTACTTTTTGCGGCGGGGGTGAGGAATTGACTAATAAATATAATAGGATAAATAACATAAATATAGTAAACTGATGGCCAGCAAACCTCTGAACAGGAGGCCTCTTTTCCCTCCGTGCTAAGTAGCCTTGCAATCCAAGGCCTAGGTGTAACACTCAGGCTTCAGTTTAGATTGGAAACAGGCTGGGAGATACACATGCAATTTGCAAGAGTCAGATGGCACCAGTTTCTCATCCTCCACTCCTCAAAATCTATTGAGGGGAGTGGTGAACTAAGAGACATCTGTGACTGTGTGACATTGCGTACCTCTTGCGTATGCTCAGCCTGAATGTTTGTAAATAAACAGGGATCTAGCAAAAATGCCCGTAAATCTCCAGGGACCTCAGAAGAACCTCAGAAGACCCTGCTGGATCAGGCCCATGGCCCATCTCATCCACCATCCTGTTCTCACAGGGGCCAACTAGATGCCTGTAGGAAAGGAGCAAGCAGGTCCCGAGCGCAAGAGCACCTCTTGCATTTTCCATACCAACTGGTATTCAGAAGCACTGCTACCTCTGGCAGTGAAGGCACAGCCTAGTCATCATGGCTACAAGTCATGGGTAGCCTTCGCCTCCATGAATTTGCCCAATCCTCTTTCAAATCCATCCATTCTGTAATCCTCATAGAATCATAGAATCATAGAGTTGGAAGAGACCACAAGGGCTATCGAGTCCAACCCCCTGCCAAGCAGGAAACACCATCAGAGCACTCCTGACATATGATTGTCAAGCCTCTGCTTAAAGACCTCCAAAGAAGGAGACTCCACCACACTGCTTGGCAGCAAAATCCTCTATCGTTTCACCTCTTCCTCGCTTTTTCTCAAAACTAGAAAGTCCCAAGCGCTGCAACTTTTCTTCATGGGGGAGTTGTCCAGCGCCTTTATCATTTCAGTTGCCCTTTTCTGAGCTTCTGAATCCAACCCTACAATATCCTTTTGTTGAGGTGATTCAAATGAATTTTGAAACCTGCCTACACCCTGCACCCCTGAATCCTCATTGCTGAGAGAAATGGGGTGAAGATATGTTTCAGTCTATGCTAGGCCAAGGGGTGGTTCCCTTAGGAAGCTTCTGTTGAACCCAAAATTGCAGCTTTGTGAGGTGACATGATATAATATATCCTGAAAGTTTCCAGGGAAAAACCAAGACATCCCATTTTTTTATTGAGAGAATGGCAGCCATTTTGGTTGCTGTCATCTCTCATGATTTCTCCATTTGATTCCGCCCTGAAAAAGCATTTTTTTCAGAGCGGCGAGTTCACACGGTGCCCAAAATGCAAGTTTTTGGGTGTTGCACCTGATAAAAAGTGCTTTTTGGAGGCGGGGAACTGCAGTGCGAAATTGCGTGAAGTCATGGAAGCTAAAATGGCCATTGTGTTCTCACAATAACGAACAGGAAGATGGTGTCCCAGATTTTGGCTTCAAAGTATTGGAGGACATGCGTATAAGTGTTTGAAATTATGCCTGGCACAGAGAAAGTGGACAGAGACAAGTTTTTTCTTCCTTTCTCCTAATTCTAGAACTCCATTAAGCTGAATGGTGGAAGACTCAGGGCAGAGAAAAGAAACTCGCTCCCACAGAAAACAGAAATGGCCACCAACTTGGTTGGCTTTAAAGGACAAATTCATGGAGGAGAAGGTGATCCATGATCAAGAGGCGGTAATGCTTCTGACTATAGTACCAGTTGCTGGAAAACATGTGAGGAGAAACAGCTCTTGTGCACTGAAGAAGAAGAAGAAGAGTTTGGATTTGATATCCCGCCTTTCACTCCCTTTAAGGAGTCTCAAAGCGGCTAACATTCTCCTTTCCCTACCTCCCCCACAACAAACACTCTGTGAGGTGAGTGGGGCTGAGAGACTTCAAGGAAGTGTGACTGGCCCAAGGTCACCCAGCAGCTGCATGTGGAGGAGCGGAGACGCGAACCCAGTTCACCAGATTACAAGACTACCGCTCTCAACCACTACACCACACTGGCATTGCTCCTGTTTGTGGGTTTCCCACGAGGATCTGGGTGGCTACTGTGAGAACAGGATGCTGGCCTAGATGGGCCATTGGCCTGATCCAGCAGGCTCATCTTACGTTCTTATATCTGTTTTCCAGGCCACATGGAAATGTTGGCCAATATTTTGAGAGACATTAAGCACCCTTTCACTAACTGACTTTGTATCTGCTGTGAGGGGAGCAGGGTTGGAATTCTTAATACAAAGATCCCATTTAAAGTAAGCGGTGAGAATTATATGTAGAAAGAAATATTTTAGGTAGGAATCGAGTAGCAAATGATTTTTGGTCTCTGCGGGGAGAAATGAGCCATAACAAGTGCTCAATTCTATATGCATGTAATATTACCCTATGGTTCAAAAAGCTTTTAAATCACATAAATGCAGTTATGGGCCATTGTACAAAATAAACATTCCACTGGCGCTCTGGACTGTTTTTTAGTTCTTTGATCGAAAGTGATGCTTGTGGATTTTATTGCTCCGTAAATTAAAGCTGCTTTTTTGATTTGATTGAACTAAATTAAGCCTTCTGCTGCATTGGAAAATGACAATTACAAGGATATTTTTTGGCTGTGCTGCAGATAAGCAAATGGATTGGTCCCTTTTAACAATCCTGCTAGCGCAGCGTCGAGGATTTCAATACCTATTTTAATTAAAACAAAGGCCTACGTAGCAGTAATGTATTCCTTTAAAGAGAGAAAACGCATGTCTTTTAAATCCGCTTTAATATGTCTTAAGGACTGCGTGATGGATATTCAAAGAGCTGGATTCTGACAAGGTATTTGGCGATTTCTGGATGCCTTCTGAATCTCCTTATTGCACATCTGACAGTCGTTTCATGCAGCCTCAGTCGCATTTTTAAATAATAATTCGCAGACAGAAATGGGAGTGATCATTCAGACTCCCTTAAAGGCACTAGAAGCCTTTACTGTTTCCTCCAATCAAGTCTGAGAAACCTCAGTTGGTCATTGCAGGGCACAGCCCCCTCTGCTTGGTGGTTTTTTAATAGCAAGGACTGGTACAGTTTCTCCTATCACCAAGAGAAGGGGCATCACCAACCTCTTCCCTTTGGTACAACTATTATCAAATGTAGCTTTGCTGTCCAATATTGAATCAGACACTACTTCATGCACCTCTTTGGAAGATGCTGCTGTTGTTGTTCTTGTAAAAAAAAAAAAAGAATAACCTTGCCAATGTTAGGCTTTTTAAAATCCCATTAATTTTGGACATAAATGTGCTCAAGGACAGCCCCAGATGAAAGCTTAATATTGTTATGAGTTTAGTGGGGAGGCTGTACGCAGGAGCCTTCTAATCCCTGGAGCGGGTGTTAAAATATAAGCCAGGCTAGCTTCCTATGTTGAGGTGATCACCTGGGTGATGGGCCATTAGGAGAATGAAGGAAAGGGTACTCTTTGTGAGATGACAGCTCAGAGATAGTTAGAAGGACAAAACCTGAGTTTACAGTTAGGATTTGGCAACCTAGAGGAAAAAGCAGCAAGCTGGAGTGAGATTCAGAGAGCCTCTAGCCGTGGCCCCCAGAAGGTTGGAATGTGGCCCTTGGGCTGATTAAGGTTCCCTGCAGCTGGCCTAGATCATCATACCCAGTGGCTTCCTTACCTACCCTCCCCTTCTTAAGTTGAGGATGCTTCACACAGCTAGGATTGTGCGTGTTCAGGCTTCAGAGGCCTCTTCTGGTATAGAATTGGATGTGTGTGCGTGTGTGTGTGTGCGTGCGTGCTGGGGGGGGGTTGGGGGGGTACAACATTGGCAAGCAGGATGGGCTAAAATTAATTTTTTTCTACTTCCCAGCCAAGGCTTCAAGCGACCATTATCATATGGAACCCAAAAACAAAAATGTGGATTCTGGTATATTAGTATTAGTAATAATAGTATTATCATGATTACAATTATTATGGCCCTGGAACTTGAGCGAGTGAGAGGCCCCTCCTCTCAAAAACTGTCAGCTTTTAGAAGTTACATTTAGCTGTCTTGGATTCAGGGCAGAGGTAAAACAAATGTCTGAGAAGGCAGGCACAGGAGGTCATATATTAGGCAGAGTGAAGAAGTCATCTCAGATAAAGGGCTCTTTAACCCCTTTCCACCCTCGATAGGAACAGTAAAAGAGGCTTGGGCACAGTCACTCGAGCCCAGACACTTTGGCTGCTCACTAATCCTTGTCTGCCCAGTCCTTACCATTGCCTTGTATTGTGGCACATGCATAAGAATGAGCAGCCAAGCAAAGAATAAGGGCAAATGGCTCCACCAGTACCAGGGGTATATTTAAAGAGCCCCTTTCCTGTGTCCCAGCTTAGGAATCTTTTATTATTATTAATTTATTTATAAAAATTGCTTGTGTACTGCTGTGTCATTAAATATATATATATAGCAAAGCAGTTTACAGCAATAAAAACATAAAACCACACAACAATAAAAACTATTAAAAGTTAAAAATGGAGAGGAGCCGATGTGGGGGGTGGGGGTGGGAAAGGAGGCAGCACCCCACCAAAGGCGCCACGACAACAGCAGCAGCTGCCGCAGAGGCGGTAGTCAGTGTCCACCCCTCCACCTTGACCATCTCCCCCAACTTGCCACCATGTCTGGAGTGCAATGTATGAAAGTGGCCAATGTGAGGCACATCAAGAGCATCACTCAGAGGGGGGCCTCCATCGGGCCCCGACACCCCAAGAGGAAAAAGCCGCCATTGGCCCCTGGCTCCTGGCCCTCTTCATCTTCAAGGTCTGCAGATCAGCCATCTTCCAGATTATCAAGAGCATTCAACTTGGAGGTTAATGGGAAGAAGATGGGATGCTTTTCCAACTGCCGCCACCAATCCTCCTCTCAGGGAACTGTGGGATCTTTTCTGGACCTCCCAATTTACATCCATGACAGTCTTCTTCTGCCTGCTGCCAAGAACCAGATCTCTCCCTCCCTGCCTCCTCTTGTGAGACCCCCCCTAACCGATTTCCTCCCCGCTCTCTGTCCCTTGAGCTGTTGGCCACTTCTGAGGGACACTGGACTGAACAGGGTGATCTGTCTTCTCTCCCCCTCGCCTCATGGAAGCGTGGGGCTTTTTCCTTTGGAACTGAAACGATGCATTGCAACAAGGAGGAAGGTCTACTGCCGGTTTGCAGTGTTTGGGGTTGGGGGACGGGGTGCAGAGTTGGGGAGGCTTGTTCCGGAGCCCACATTCCTCTCAACCTGTTATCAACCTGCAGCGCATTCTCCCTCACCATTCCGGTCGAGCCGCTCAATAAATAAATAAAATGACCTTTGCCACACACACACACAAAAAGTTTAAAATGGACATTAATTAACCATTGTGGAAGGATGCATTCTTAATAGCCCACACAGGCCTGGTAGATTAAAGAAAAAGTTTTCAGCAGGTGTTTAAAGTTGAAACAGAAGGTGGACGTGTTCAGTCTCTCATGATTGGGTCGATGACACTGAAGGCCCAGTTTCTTGTTGTCAGATGAACTTCACCAACTCAGGGAAGAAATACGTAAGAGTAACTCCCTGGCCTGATGGCAGTTGTAGTCCAAAACACTCCAAGGGCACCACATTGTAGAAGACTGTGTTAGGTTAGGGGCTTGAGTATTTCAATCCTCTCCCTTCTTCTGCTTCCGAATTTCCTTTATTCCTACTCCCCTCAAACGAAACCTTAGCATTCTCTGTGTCTCAACAACTCTTCCCCATAGAATTTTCAGATTTACAGACTCCACCCGATTTCTGGTTCCTGCTTAATTTCTCAGTGCAGAAGGGGAAACTGCCCACAGAAAACAGGAGGTTAATGAAAGATGTTAACACAGCTCTGAGCGGACAGAAGATTATCCCTCCTGCGCTACACACAAGCAGAAAATCGCAGCAGAGCCAGGAGCCCCATGAACCTGGGAGCTCCATCTCCAGACAATGAGGTGAGTCACTCCAGCACTTCTTGTCTCTGGAACTTTGGAAAGCAATGGGAAAGGCACTGAATAGTGAGGGGTGAATGAATTACTAAGGGGAAGATGTGCAAGCAAATTAGGATCGATGCTTATTATCATGCAGCCATCCTGCTCAGTGAAGACAGGATATGAGCAGACCTCTGTATAAACTTTGTGCAAGTAAATCAGGATGAATGCTCAATAAACAGGTCACCTAGAGTGTCCTTATGTCTTGTGATCTCACAGGTCTAGTTAGCCTATTTGAAAATTGATTCTTTTAATGTATAAACTTACAGAAATTCTGCATACCTAGGGAATCTCCTGAACCTGTAAAAGCCATTAATTCTGGGTAGCTCCATCTCCCTCCAAACTGATTCCAAATGCCCTCCCAAACTACAGTTCCCAGGATGCTCTGGGGTAAGCCGCAACTGCTAATGTGGTACGAAACTGGCAGGTGTTTGCAGTGCTGGGAGAGCAAAGGTGGCCTGCCATCCTGGCTGTTGGGAACAGATCAGGGACAATGGGGTTGCTACCTTTGCTCAGGTGGGACGCGGGTGGCGCTGTGGGTTAAACCACAGAGCCTAGGACTTGCCAATCAGAAGGTCAGTGGTTTGAATCCCTGCGACGGGGTGAGCTCCCGTTGCTCTGTCCCTGCTCCTGCCAACCTAGCAGTTCGAAAGCACGTCAAAGTGCAAGTAGATAAATAGGTACCGCTCTGGCAGGAAGGTAAATGGCATTTCCGTGCTCTGCTCTGGTTCGCCAGAAGCGGCTTAGTCATGCTGGCCACATGACCTGGAAGCTGTACGCCAGCTCCCTCGGCCAATAAAGCGAGATGAGTGCCGCAACCCCAGAGTCGGCCACGACTGGACGTAATGGTCAGGGGTCCCTTTACCTTTACCTTTGCTCATGACTCACGCAGGAGCCATCCCCAACCTGGTGCCCTCTCCAGCTGCTTCAAACTACAGCACCCGTCGTCCCCAACCAACACATCCAGCTCGGGTGCTGAGCTGGGACTGTGGGTCAGCACTTTCCTGCTGCTGAGCGAAGGAACTTGAGGAGCGAAGGAACCCAATCAAAACTCATTAAATGATTTCCAGAGATCATTTCCAGATATGCAGCTCCTTTACATCTCAGAGGTGGCAGGGAGGCCCTCAGGGCTTGTTATTAAATTAGAGCTATCAGATTCGCAGTAGGGTGTGGGGGGACATTGCTTGGGGGCTCCGTCTTCAATCTGCACACCCTCTCCAAGGGCTCCGGAAGGAAGGAGCACCACGGCTCACATGGAAGTTTTTCTGCTTGTTTGATTTATTTTGCACCTCTCTATTAAATAACTAATTATTTAACATCTTTTAAAGCAGGCAGGACACAAATGGCTGCTTTTAATAATATAGAAGCCCATTAGCTTCATTTACTGTTAATGTTAAAATAAACATGAGGCAATTTAGATATACTATTCCAATTTCACGGAAACTTTGATGTTTTTCTTCTTCCAGTCACATAATTAAAGGAAAAAACTACTAATGATATTAAGTTTGTACAGTGTTAATGACAGAAGGAAGCCACGGTCGAAATTGCAGCCATTAATATGGAAAAATAAAATATTTAACATGGGAGATGGATGAAAGCAATTTTAATAAACTAAAATGAGGAAAATTAATTTTGGAAACTTTCGTTGTTTGTAACGTACTCCCGTTCGGTGACAAATCTTGTGTGTTTTTCCGCTCTAGGTTATTTATTGATGACCAGGAGATGCATCTTTAATGTTCTGTATTTATATTAAAGTCCAACCCATTTTCCATTTCATAGTGGGTTTGGTGTGGGCCAAAACCTTTCCCGAGCACAAATTCATGTGTGGCTTCTGACATAACAAAGTTGCCCTGTCAGATTCTGATGGTTGATATTCCTTTGATGACATCTCCATGTGCCCAGTTATTTACCATGAATGTCGGGGAACTTGTAAACTTTACAAACTTAGATCTGGTGTGATCAGAAACTCAGCATCACCATGTGAGCAGCTAGTCAAAAGGAATATCTGTGATCTGAAATGATAAGGTGAAGCAAATATTACAATGATCAGCTGAGAGGGGCTCTCCAGTAAGGAACTGACCATGTCTGGACTGGAGTCCTGGAGAGACTGCCTTGCGTGGCAAGTCCCCTCCCCCCAAGTGAAATGAAGACACTGGACACATGATTTAAGGTTAATGGGCGTAAAAGGCCACAACTTTATTGATTACAGGAATCGGAAAGTATTGGCCTTAGGCATTGGCCCCTATCGACTACCCGGCATGGGGACCAGGAAGGGTTATCCACCAGCCGTGGGAGTCCTGTTGAAGTACGCCAACTATGATCCCACGGGTGTCACCGCTCGGGGGCATGCCAGAGGCCCTCACCTCCCTAGGTTTCGGACAGGGCAACGCTCCCCGGAGTCCTCTACTGGACTACCCTTTTCCTTGGGGGAAGGTGCTGGCGCTTCCTTCCCCCCTTCATTTGCATAACAATTACCCCTGCCAATGCCTAACCGCCAATCGAGCAAAGCTCGCCACCAATACCTTCAAACCTGTAACCAACTCCTACTATTGGTGGGCAGTGTCGCAGGCACACCCGGGGATTCCCTTGTTCTCGCGGGGGCAAAAGGCCAGCCCCCACATGTGTGGGAGGGGGTGGCCCGCAACCCCACCTCCTCCCAAGCTCGGAAGTGGCTTTGCCAAAATGAGTACAGTGCCACTAGAGCATGATTTCTGTTCTCATTCTGAAGCAAAGTTCTTAACCCGAGGTACTATTTCTGGGTTAGTGGAGTCTGTAACCTGAAGCGTCTGTAACCTGAGGTACCTCTGTACTAGCAAAACCAAGGGAGGTGGAGCAAGCTGAAGATGGGGAGCTAGATGTCAGGTTTCTGTCAAAGGCAGGATGCCTCTGAATGCCAGTTGCTGGGATCAAGAAGTGTGGAGAGCTGCTATTCCATTCCCAAGAATATAAGAAGAACCTACTGGATCAGGCAAATGTCCAATCTAGTCTGGCATCCTATTCTCACAGTGGCTGACCAGAAGCTTTTGGGAAGAATGCAAGCAGGACCTGAGCGCAACAGCACTCTCCTCTCCTCCTGGTATTCAGACACATTCCTGCCTCTAAAAGTGGAGCCACAGCAAAGCCTTATTCTCCATGAATTTGTCTAATCCCCTTTTCAAGCCATCCAAGTTGTTGGCCATCACTACCTCCCATGGGAGCAAATTCCAGAATTCAGCAAGATGTGAAAAAGTTATTTCTTTCGTCTGTTCTGAATCTGTCCAGCATTTAGGTTTGTTGGAAACCCTGGCAGAAGAAAAATTTACCTATCTACTTCCTTCACACCTTGCATAAATTTATACACAGCTTGTTCACTTTTTCTCTAAATTAAAAAAGTCTCAAATGCTGCAACCTTTCTTCATAGGAGGGGTCACTGCATCCCCTTGACCATTTTTGTTGCCATTTTCTGAAACCTTTCCAACTCTACAATATCTTTTTTTTGGTGAGGCTCCAAACCAGAACACACGAGTGAAATTGCACCATAAATTGGCATAATGACATTATGATGTTGGCAGTTTTAATGTAAATTTATGTCCTGTGATCTCTAGTATAGAATTCACTGGGTCAGCATCTTCATCGAGCTATCTGCTACGACTCCAAGGTCTTGTTCCTGGTTAGTCACTGCCAGCTGAGACCTCATGAGTATATATGCGAAATTAAAATTATTTTTGCCCTGGCATGCATCACTTTATACTTGTTTACACTGAGTTGCATTTACCAATGTACCATCTTTGACTCGGTTTGGAGATGCCTTTCTGGAGCTCTTAGCATTCTCTTTATTGTTTTAACTACTCTGAACAATAGAGCATCGCCAGCATACTTGGCCACCTGGCTGCTTGCCTCTAACTCTAGACTGTTTATGAACATGTTAAAAAGTACAAGTCCCAATGCTGACCCTTGAGGGATTCCACTTTCTACATCCTTTCATTGGGGGAACTGTCCATTTAGTCCTACTCTCTGTTTTCTGTTTCATAATGAGTTCCTGGTCCTGGCTTCTCCTCTTATCCCATGACTGCTATGCTTGCTCACGAGTCCTTGGTGATGTTCCACGTCAAAAGCTTTTCAAAAGTCCAAGTGCATAATGTAAACTATTGTACATCTCTTCTATCTACAGGCTTGCTGTCACTCTTAAAGAACTCTAACTCGAAAGCACATCAAAGTGCGAGTAGATAAATAGGTACCGCTCCGCAGGGAAGGTAAACGGCGTTTCCATGTGCTGCTCTGGTTCGCCAGAAGCAGCTTAGTCATGCTGGCCACATGACCCAGAAGCTGTACGCTGGCTCCCTTTGCCAGTAAAGCGAGATGAGCGCCGCAACCCCAGAGTCGTTCGCGACTGGACCTACGGTCAGGGGTCCCTTTACCTTTACAAAGGTAAATTTACATGCATTACTCTGCTGATGTTCTCCTCTGGCTCCGCCCACCAATGTCATGTGACTCCGGAAGGTTGCCCAAAGGGGAATGTTCTTCTTGGGCTGAGAATGATTCCCCTACTTAGAACTAGTTCTCTCTCTCTCTCTCTCTCTCTCTCTCTCTCTCTCCCTCCCTCTTTTTAACTCCTCACCCCTGATCTGGGTTGGGGCTGCATTGGAAATGGAATGTGGTTTCTTCTTCTACCCCTTTCTTTATTTCTACCCAAAATGGCTTCAGCCTCCAGCAACCATTTGCCCCGGAATGGGCTAGAGGACGGAGGAAGTGTGTCAAGGTCAAATGGCCGCCCTTTCCAAGCAGCGTGCAGGCGTAGGTGTGCCTGTGTGCCGAGGGTGTGCTGTGCCACAGAGTCCAACAGACAGAAAGAAACCTCACAAGTGTGCATTTTTTTGCCTGGGATAATCTGCCCTCCAAGGCATTTTTGAAACATTACTAGAGGAACAGCTGCTGTCAGTTTAAAATGCAAATTTAATTTTCTTGTCTCAACGATCAATCGGAGATTGCCTGGAGCCTCAAGACTTGGAAAAGACCAGGTTCAGGTTCAGGCACACAACTTGGAAACAGAGAGAGAGGGAGAGAGAGAGAGAGAGAGAGAGAGAGCGCACAATAGGCTGCTTCTTGAACTTACAAAAAACATTCTTTGCACTCAGAGCCCTCTTCTTCAGACAAACATTGCAAGCGGGTTTCTGTTGTCCAACTGCAGCAAGATCCTGGTGGAGGAACTGTAGGCCTGAACAGAGAGTTTCAAAATGAGGCCCCATTGGAACTTAGAATTCTGGTCTAACAATATTGGAGTTCCCGCAAAGTGTGTCATCCCAAAATCCACCCCACTCCACTGCTAAAGAGTTTTCACTTGATAAGTAATATTTATTTTATTGATTGATGGATTACATATATATCTCACCCTTCCTCCCAAAGGAACCCAGGGCAGCAAACACTTCAGTGAAAAATCTATACAATTAAAAATAAAAAACACAATTGAAAACATCTGAAAACATGTAAAGTGATGCAATATAGTCAACTGAATTTATTTATTTGTAAAAAGACTGAGGTGGTTTGGAGAATAATATATTCATATATTCACATATACAGATATACCTGTAAGTAATGGGGTCTTGGTGGACCACAAGCTTAACATGAGTCAACAGTGCGATGCAGCAGCAAAAAAAAAGCTAATGCTATTCTAGGCTGCATCAACAGAAGCATAGTGTCCAGATCAAGGGAAGTAATGACACCACTCTATTCTGCCTTGGTCAGACCACACCTGGAATACTGTGTCCAATTCTGGGCACTTCAATATAAGAAGGATGTTGACAAGCTGGAATGTGTGCAGAAGAGGGCAACCAAGATGATCAAGGGTCTGGAAACTAGCCTGGAAAAGAGGAGACTGAGAGGATAGACATCTTCAGACATCTTAAGGGTTGTCACAAGGAAGAGGGAGCACGCTTGTTTTCTCCTACTGTTGAGGGTAGGACTAGAGGCAATGGCTTCAAGTTACAAGAAAGGAGATCCCGACTAAACATTTGGAAAAACTTTCTGGCAGTAAGAGCTGTTTGGCAGTGGAACAGACTCCTGTGAAAGGTGGTAGACTTGGCTATATTTTAAGCAGTTGGATGGCCATCTGTCGTGGATGTTTTAGCTGAGATTCCTGCATTGCAGGGGTTGGACTAGATGACCCTTGGGTCCCTTCCAACTCTAAGATTCTGTTATTCTACCCCTTCAGCTTTTGACACCTTCCAGTCTGCTCCCTCTGACCACTCATCATTGTCCCACCACCAATCCCCAGGTTCTGAGCCTTCCTGCCTTGGTGCTTCCCCAGCCTGTTCTTCCTGCCGTTCCTCTACGTCCAACCAGTCCATGACATCATGCCACCTTGAGCTCCTTCGAGGAAGGGTGGGATATTAAATCAATCAATCAATCATTTGGAAATGGGTCACTGGCCTGACGCGGGTGGCGCTGTGGGTAAAAGCCTCAGTGCCTAGGGCTTGCTGATCGAAAGGTCAGCGGTTCGAATCCCCGCGGCGGGGTGCGCTCCCGTCGTTCGGTCCCAGCGCCTGCCAACCTAGCAGTTCGAAAGCACTCCCGGGTGCAAGTAGATAAATAGGGACCGCTTACTAGCGGGAAGGTAAATGGCGTTTCCGTGTGCGGCTCTGGCTCGCTAGAGCAGCGATGTCACGCTGGCCACGTGACCCGGAAGTGTTGCCGGACAGCGCTGGCCCCCGGCCTCTTGAGTGAGATGGGCGCACAACCCTAGAGTCTGTCAAGACTGGCCCGTACGGGCAGGGGTACCTTTACCTTTACCTTTTACACTGGCCTACTTAGAATTTATCTTCACATTAAGCAGAATGGATGGCAGAATATAGGAACACATGATGTCAGAGCACAAGCAGTGGTCCACAGCAGCTTTCAGCAGCCTGGTGTCCTCCAGATGTTTTGGAATGCAGCTTCCATCAGCCCCACCATCGTACGTTCTCACTGGTTCTCAAAGGCTACTGGAATAATCTCTTGATCGACTCAGGGTGACTTGATAATATAATATTATCTGGGCGGCTTCCAACAAAATATTTAAAAGAATACAGCGTCAGACATTAAAAACTTCCCTAAACAGGGCTGCCTTCAGTTGTCTTTTAAAAGTAAATTAGTTGTTTATTGCCTTGACATCTGCTGGAGGAGGGCGTTCCACAGGGCAGGTGCCACTACCGAGAAGGCCCTCTGCCTGGTTTCCTGTAACCTCACTTCTCGCAGCGAGGGAACCGCCAAAAGGCCCTTGGAGCTGGACCTCATCTTTACTTGTTTTGAAAGTTTTGAAGAGAATATTGTGCCTTCGACATTCATATTTCCTCCAGCTCCTTTGTTATGCCAACATGTGGTGGGCCCCAGAGGGAGGGTGCCCCCATTTTTAGAAACAAACTGAATGGTTTGACTTTTTAATATGTAAAGTTTTTAAAAAAATAAAAAAAATCTCGATTCATTTATTTACAGGAAGTGATTAATTAATAAAATTATTCTCCCTGCTTTTATTCTCCCCACTATTAATTTGTGTCGCAGAGACAACCCTGGCGAGTTAATCGGAGCCTGCTGACAATAGCTAGCAATCAATTTTCCACACCCGAGTGCCATCAATGAATCACAGGCCCTACCTGGTGGGAGAGCCACCGCTGTTGTGCCACTGAGGCATTTAAGCGATAATCACGTCAAAGGGGGAAGAATATTAGGAGGGCCTTTCAGACAGGCCGGGAGATTGATAGGCGAACCAAAGGAAACACATTAAACAATTTAACTGTCTGGAAATCCACTATGATGAACATCCGGAGGTATCTTATTATCCGTTCAGTCTTGCTTGCCCTTAGTTAATTCTTAACATTTCTTTAATTTTGCTTAACTTACCAATATATATTTATATCTAGCAGTTCCACTAAAGGCCGTGGAGATCTTTGCCTACCATCTCTGAAGGTTTGTTGTTTAGTCATTTAGTCGTGTCCGACTCTTCATGACCCCATGGACTAGAGCACGCCAGGCACTCCTATCTTCCACTGCCTCCCGCAGTTTGGTCAAACTCATGCTGGTAGCTTCGAGAACACTGTCCAACCATCTCGTCCTCTGTCATCCCCTTCTCCTTGTGCCCTCAATCTTTCCCAGCATCAGGGTCTTTTCCAGGGAGTCTTCTCTTCTCATGAGGTAGCCAAAGTATTGGAGCCTCAGCTTCACGATCTGTCCTTCCAGTGAGCACTCAGGGCTGATTTCCTTAAGAATGGAGAGGTTTGATCTTCTTGCAGTCCGTGGGACTCTCAAGAGTCTCCTCCAACACCATAATTCAAAAGCATCAATTCTTCGGCGATCAGCCTTCTTGATGGTCCAGCTCTCACTTCCATACATCACTACTGGGAAAACTACCTCTGATGGTAGCAGCTCAGAACTCTTGGCTTTTGATAGAGCAGATCTCAAGTTTAAATTCAAGAGGAGGCATCTCATAAAGCCCGTGTTCCGAATTCTCGTCCTTGTGCATTATACAGGCTTGCTGGTCCTGTTTCAAACTGAGAAACAATGCTCACTAAAGAAGTATCTAAGGCCGCTTTCAGAAGGCAAATAGCAGGTAGGAATGGTGAAGGAGTTGGGTTCAGTTCACAATTTAATGCAAATCTACCCGATTTGCTCTTGTGGCTAGCGTTAGAAAGTTGCACTTCTCTGAATTTTGTCATACAATTTCCACAACCCAATAATATGTACAAAAAAATGCATATGTTAAAGGAAATTGCACGTAAAATGCAATTATTTTGCATTTTGTAAGTTGCTTGGAGACTCCTTACATGTCAGGTGAGTCATAGATATAAATAATAATATACTGAAAATTACATATTAAAAACACATTATATCAGGGAACATTGTTTGCAAAAATGTGTATATTAGGCAAAATTGCATACAAAAATCCGCATTTTATGAGAAAGGCGCACTAAAATATACTATGTAAACCACTTAGAGGTTTTGAGAATGAAGTGGTACATAAATCCTGTTAAAATAAATATATAAATCCAGTTTTCATGATTGATGTGGAAATGTGGCAAACTGAACACAAGACTAGAATAATGAGAGAGAAATCAAAACTGACAGATTCCCTAATGGGGTCAGCACACCTGATTGCCCATCCTTCATAATTGTTTCACCCGGTTCCCTCCTTTGGTGATCCAAACCAACAGGCAAGATCAGCCAGTGAAGACCAGAAACTGAGATACAAAAATCACAGCAGTAGCATCTGCCTTTGAAGAAGAAGAAGAAGAAGAAGAGTAGTTTGGATTTGATATCCCGCCTTTCACTCCCTTTAAGGAGTCTCAAAGCGGCTAACAATCTCCTTTCCCTTCCTCCTCCACAACAAACACTCTGTGAGGTGAGTGGGGCTGAGAGACTTCAAGGAAATGTGACTAGCCCAAGGTCACCCAGCAGCTGCATGTGGAGGAATGGGGACACAAACCCGGTTCACCAGATTACGAGACTACCACTCTTAACCACTACACCACACTGGCTCTCGAAGGACATCCTGTTATGCTTCTGCTGTCAGTCTCTCCATCACTGGGAAATATCTACCGTGAATGAGAAGTTAAGTATTTTCCTGCCTACAATACAAGTTTACAAAGTGCCTAAAATATTTTAAAAATTCAGAATTATAACTAAAACTGTAAACTTTGCAATAAGCTATTTTAAAGCACAAACACACAATGCACGTTCAACCTGCAAGCTTACAACCTACCTGGTATGTTGCAATAAGAAGGAAAGCAAATCCCAGGTATCAAAAGCTCCCAGTTACATCAGGAGCAGATCACCGAGGAGGCAGGTCGTGACAGTTTGCTCCCAGTGCAGTTGGAGCATTGGAGTGGGCCACCCTGTCCCACCTTTCCCACAAGGTGCCAGGTGGAGCAGGTACCAAAATTAGTCTCCTCGACCCTGAGACATGTTGCCAGTGCTGTATCCTCAGCATATTCCACAGCAATCGCTTCAAGTGTGGATGTGATGCATGTGTGCATTCCTGCATTGCAGGGGATCGGACTAGATGACTTTTGGGGTGTCCCTTCCAACTCTACAGTTTTGTGATTCTATGAAAATGTGACTTTAAAGGTTTCCCAGATGCATGGACACATGTTTAAAGGATGTGCATTCAGGACAAGGGAGGAAAGTCACAGTTTAATGGGAACCTACCTAATTTGTAGGGACGCGGGTGGTTCTTTGGGTTAAACCACTGTGCTGCTTGGGCTTGCCCATTGAAAGGCCAGTGGTTTGAATCCCTTCAATGGGGTGAGCTCCTGTTGTTTGGTCCCAGCTCCTGCCAACCTAGCAGTTTGAAAGCATGTCAAAGGTACCGCTCCGGCGGGAAGGTAAACGGCGTTTCTGTGCGCTGCTCTGGTTCGCCAGAAGTGGTTTAGTCATGCTGGCCACATGACCTGGAAATTGTCTGCGGACAAACTCCGGCTCCCTCGGCCTGTAAAGTGAGATGAGCACTGCAACCCCAGAGTTGTTCGCGACTGGACAACTGTCAGGGGGTCCCTTTACCTTTACCTTTTGCCTAATTTGTGCTTCGGGGGGGCAGGGAATGCCCATTTGATTTTGTGAGGGCACTGTGTGTTTGTGTGTGTGTCCTTCATAGCTTTGCCTTTCTGTGTCCTTTGGCCAGCAGAACAATTTTGCTTTTCTTTTTTTTCCCTCTGTCAAAATCGCCCCCCGTTGACAGCTGTGTTTCCCCAACAAACAACTGTTCCCTGAAATATCCGAGGCTCCAAGTTAACAGTAATGAACTAACATCTGTCCAATCGGCAGCCTTTCCTGGCGCCGCCTCTGCCTCCGAACTGACTCTTCCCTAATGTTCACCAGATACTCACAGCACCTGCTGCTCACAACCAGCCCAGCAACGCCACACTGGAAATCAAGAACAGATGTGCGGACGGGGTTTTGTTTTTTAAGAAAGAAAATAAATAGTCGATTGGTTTAATTGTGTTGGTAAGCAAGCCGCTGCAGAGGCACCTTTCTGGCACCCGTACTTGAGCATCCTCTTTCATGGCATCCAGAATTAACCCTTGCTTCCTGAGACATCTCCATTTGGGCTCCAAAGAATTTAAACTGTAGCCTACATGGTGCCTGGTAGATGTTGCTGGAGCCTAACTTCCACCAGCCCCAGCCAGCATGACCAATGATCTGGGATGATGGGAAATGGAGTTCAGCAACATCTACTGGATTACCTCTGATTGGTTCCTCTGATTTAAACTAAAGTTGAAGCTCAAGGCAGGCCGTACCATTAGACAGAATGCACCACTTATCTCAGATCCTGGGAGAAATGGCAATGAGGGGTTGGAAATCAGAGTTGTGGGGTGCCCTATATCTCCTGAGCTAGCGTAATGGCCTCAGGAACAGTGGAGGACACCATCCTTACATAGGAATCTGTGTTACACTGAGTCAGACCATTAGCCCAACTACCTCAGTATTGTCTGCACTGACTGGCAGCAGCTCACCAGGATGTCCTACCTGGAGAGCCAGTGATTAAACCTGGGACCTTCTGCCTGCAAAGCAGATGCTCTAGCACTGAGCGCTAGGCCTTCACCTTGCAATTCTTCCCATTGAAAGTGTTGAAACAAGGCAGCCACCAGTCTGGTTGGCTTCAGTACATGAAGAGTGGGTGGCCATCTCAGGCAGCAAAAGGTCTTGGGCCATTCCTGCTGGTGCTGCTCACACTTACAGCGTCATTGGCTCCAGTCTGAGGGATATGGGCACCTCTATTAAAAACGAAGGCATTCCTCTGCTCTGACGTTTCCGTGGGGAATGTTAGCAGAGTTTGTCCCTCATTTACTTTCCACAGATGAGGGAACACATCCTCTCTTAAAAGCAGAGCTGAAGAGACCTGTGGGACATCCCCACATGGCTGCACTAACGTCACTCCTCCTCGTGGGAAGGGTTGCCAACTGCCCAGAAAAAGATAGGCATGCTCGCTTGCTAATGTTTGCAGCTCAAGCTGCTGTTAAAGTCACAGGAGAAATGTCCCACAGAAAGCCCTGGGTGGGAAGAAAGGGGAAGCAGAGCAGAGCACAAGGGGTCTTGATTTTATTTTATTTTAATGCTTTGTTGCTTCCATGTCTAATCTTTCCGCTTTCCAAAATTTAGTTATTGGTGTGTGTGTGTTTTTTCTATAAATCTACCAAAGAATAAAATAAAATCAGGATTTAAGGGTTTTCTGAGGACAGTGGGGGGCATGTGTGCTGTGTCCTGTTGGTGAGGTGGTGGTGGCACTCACCACCCCCCACAAGCTTTGGGGGGACGGACCCAAAATGGGAACCTTGAGGAGGGTCAGTTGAGGGGTGGGAGTGAGCCTTGTCCCTATATTCTTCTGTGGAATGTTGGAGGGTATGCAAACTTACTTTTTAAAAACACACACACAAAAATAATTATGGTTGTGAAAGTGATACCCAACAACAAAATCAGACTTATAGACAACGGCACTGTCTGTATAACAGTAGAAACATCAGAAGAGCCCAGCTAGATCAAGCCAATGGGCCGTCTAGCCTGGGATCCTGTTCTCACAGTGGCTCATTAGATGCCCGTGGAGAATCTGCAAGCCCAAGAGCCCTCTCTCTCTAGTGGTTTCCAGCAACTGGTACCCAGAAACATTACTGCCTTTGACTGTGGAGGCAAAGCATCGTGCCATCATGGCTAGTAGCCATCCATAGCCCTCTCCTCCATGAATTTGTCTAAGCCATCCAAGTCGGTGACCATCACTGCCTCCTGTGGGAGCAAGTTCTATCATTTAGCTATGTGCTGTGTGAAGAAGGGTTTGCTTTCCCCGTCCTGAATCTTCCAGCCTTCAACTTCATAAGATGCAGGTGAGTTCTAGTGTTATGAAAGAGGAACGAGAACTTTTCTCTACCTACTTTCTCCATACCATCATGGGGATGTGTGTGGTACGCAATCCAGCAGGGTGGATGGTCTTTGTATGTGAAGTTGCTGCTGGAGAAGAACAAGGCTGTTCTCCCCACCCCGTCAGCTCATTATAATGCCAGCCAGGCTTAATATAACAATGGCTAGTAAATGCCCCTGTTCCGGCAATGAGTCAGATGCTCAGAGGGCACTAAACCTCTCGCTGACACAAAGCAAACCTGAAAATAGTGGGGTTTTCATTGGGAAATGTGACTTTCCTGCAAGAGAAGAGGTATGTGAAGGAAAGACATCTGCATCTGTCACAGTAAATACATGGCAATTCAAGGGATGTTTGGATCCTGAGCAGCTGCACAACCTTTTCGTGTTTTCGTATCAAAATGCATCTCAGCTATGTACTTCCATCGCCACAAGAGGGTGCACAAAGACTTAAAAGAACAAAAGCATCTGTTATTTTGGAAGGGTTTTTTCCCCGTTTGTTATTATGGTTATTTTTGGGGATGGAAGTTTGCACTGTTGCTGCTTACAGATAACCGTCCCAGCCAGTTTTCCCAGGAAGGTAACTCACTCTTTGAGGTGATAGTAAGATGCTCACCTTACTGTTGAAACATACCTGTTGATATCTGTTCAGAAGTATCTGTGTGTTCAGAGTGAATGGATGAATTGTAAATTTCAGTTTCTTTCAGTTCCTCATTTCTACCTCAGATTGCAATTTTTTTTCTGGAGTCCTCATGAAAATCCACTAGTGTTTAAGTGTGCCTTTATCCTATTATACACATTTTTCTAAGCAATTTTACCAAACTCAACTCAGCTTTGTATGCTGTTTTTCAATGTGTGCATATTGAGCACACTTTTTTATAATATTTGCATTTTTCTGCACATTTTCTGATTGAATAACTGTATCACAAAATTTGGAAAAGTGCAAGTTTCAAAGGATAGCTGTGTTATTGGTTCCTGGGTCGGTTTGGGAAGCATGAATGAGGTAGGTTTCACATTACAGTGTGAACCAAACCAAATTGGTCCTCCATCCATACTTGCCAGTGTTGGAATCCACGCCTAAGCTGATGTCCTCCTGTCTTCTTGTTTTCTCTTGCATGACGCTGATCAATGGTGTTCAAACTAAATCGCACGTTGAGAGCAGTTAACTGGAGGGTAAGCATCCCTGGAACTCAGCTTACCCACCACGACCAATCTTCTCACAGTGCATAGAAAAGAGCAATCAAAATGATTAAAGGGATGGAGCGAATACACTATGATGAAGGAAGGTTGCAGCATTTAGGAGTTTTCATTAAGAGAAAATGTGAGTAAGGGGTGACATGATAGAAGATTATAAAGTTATGCACAGGGCCGTCTTAAGCATATTCAGCGCTGTGGTGCAAAGCTCCCTCCCTCCCCCCCATTTCCCAGAGTTGTCAACCTTTTTTTAGGAGGACGGTGCTGTCAGTGGGGCTGGAGGGCGGCTCCTCCGGTGGGGAAGAGGCAGTGGCTGGATGCAGCGCATCCTGGCTCAGCTGGCCGCTTTGTGCCGCAATGGCCACAGCAGACGGAGGCTCCGGGTGAAGCGCTGCTGTGGCACGGCATGGCAGAGGCGGGCAAGGGTGGCAAGCTGATGCCGGGAGGCACCACGTCCTGCCTCCACCTCTTCCCTGGTGCCCTCCAGAACTTGGCGCCCTGGTGCCCCGCACCACTAGCCTCTATGGGTAAAATGCCCCTGGTTATGCACAGCAAAGAGAAAATAGATGCAGGAAAGGTTTTCTCCCTCTCTCACAACACTAGAACTCATAGACATTTAATGTAGCTGGATGTTGGAAGATTCCAGGCAGATAAAAGAAAACCATTCCTCATGCTGTGCATAAAATAAAATAGAATAAAACTCCCTATATAATAAGAGAATAAGAAGAAAGGGTAACTATAATTCTCATTAATTTGACAGAAGAAAAAGAGACAATTTTTTTATATATATTACTTGTAGGTATATCTGTATACAACAAAAAAAATTGAGCTATTTTTAATGAAAATTGACAAAATCTACACAACCGACATGGGCTGCCATATGTCCAGATTTTCCCATACATTTCAGCAATTTCTGCCCAGACGCTGCTTAACGGGGCTGAATTCCAGCTATGTCTGGGAAAAATTCCGGACGTATGGCAACCCAATATGAATATATACCCCCCCCCCCCCGCCAAGGAACCACTTTTGCAAATAAATAAATTGCGGGGCAACAACCCTAGCTGATGCACAGTTAAACGATGGGACTCACCCCTGCAGGAGGGAGTAATGGCCAACAACTTGGACGGCATGAAAAGAGGTTTGGACTAATCCGTAGAGGGCAAGGCAAACAATGGCAACTAGCCATGATGGCTACGCTTGGGCTCCACTGTCAGATCCTGTGGAGACCAGTTGCTGGTGGGAAATGCAGGCAGGCAGAGTGTGGATTGCTTCACATCCACCTTACAGGCTTCCCACAAGCATCTGGTTTGCTACCATGAGACCAGGAAGCAAGGCTAGATAGACCGTCTGCTCTCCTGGGAGGTTGGGGTTATTGGCTGCCCTCTCTGCCCCCATGGCAGAGCAGTGAGAATCGGGGACCTCTGCTAAATAAGAAGACATCCCAGATTCCCAGAACATTCATTTGTTTATTTTGGGGGGGGGCAGAAGAGCTGCTGCTGATCAGTGTAAAGCAGGGGTAGGCAACCTAAGGCCCGCACCTTCTCAATCCAGCCCGCAGACGGTCAGTGAATAAGAGTGTTTTTACATGAGTAGAATGTGTGCTTTTATTTAAAATGCATCTCTGGATTATTTGTGGGGCATAGGAATTCGTTCATCCCCCCCAAAAAAAAATATAGTCCAGCCCACCACATGGTCTGAGGGATGGTGGACCGGCCCATGGCTGAAAAAGGTTGCTGACCCCTGGTATAAAGTCTACCCCATAGACAACGTTGAGCCAGGTGGAACAACGGTCTGACTCAAATCTATTGCAGCTTCTGACTCGGCATAAGGCATGCATCCTCCTTAACATCTGAAAACCAGCTGATACAGATCTCGGGTCTTGTCCCATGGGAGGGGGAAAATGCCCAGCCAGCTGAAAATTGCTCATGAGACTGTCCACTTGGATGAAGAAGATAAGAAAGAGTGTGACGCGCAGGCTTGTTGCAAGCAAGATTCCGGCAGGACTCTCCACCCTGACGGCCTGTTTGATGTCCAGCCCCAGGTTGCTGAAGACAGCGGGCTGTTCCTTCCTCCCTCCTTGGCCCAGCTCCGGGGTTTGCTTTTGCGTGAAACATCCCCGCTGCCCCAACCTCCCATCGTTGCTCCTGCTGCTGCTTTGATCTCTTACCCAGGACCCCAGGAGGCAAAATATGCGGTTATCATTGGAGAGAATAATAAGGGAAGCCTTTGAGATGTAGGAAGTGTGTAGGGATGGCGGGGATAGGAGAGGAAGCCGGTGACTGAGGCCTTGTTTACACTGTCAGTTATCCTGAGCAAACACAATTGCTCACGCCTTGCCCCTCTCAGTGGAGTCTGTCATGAGGCATCGCCAGCTGAGGCCAAAGCCAGCTCAGAGCAGCAGAGAGGCCTCAGTTTATTAGGAGAGGCTTGACTCACTTCCGGTTCGTCTGTAGATGACTGGTAACAAAAGGTCCCCAATCTCTTTTTGCCTCTGGCACCTGAGACACATGTTTCTAAGACATTCTTCTTGTTGTTATCATTTGCCACCCTTCCTCAGAGGAACTCAAGGTGGTATCCATGGTTCTCCTCCTCCTCCTCATTATTATTATTTTATATTATAAATTTATGTATACCTTTCCTTTTTCCTGACAAGACTCCAGGTGGCTTACAGATAAAATTAAGAACTGCTAAAAACAGGGGGGGGGGGAGGACAAAATTTGAACTACATACATATATAAAATCTATTAAAACCATACAAATGAATATCTTAAAAGCCAAGATTCAAGGACAGACATCTGGCTGAGTCTGGAATAACCTTGTGAAGTGAAAGGATAAGAAAGAGGGATTTATATCTAGATGCTAGGATAGAGATGATAAGGAAAACAGGAAAACAGGAAGACACAATGAGAGATAAAGAAGGTGCTGTGGGATTAGTGGGAGACAATGTTTTTCTTTTTAATGTTTATATTATTAACTTGTAAGATATGGATTTGGTTTTTTGTTTTGTTTTTTTAATGATGGTTTTAGTGTTTTGTGTATTGTTTTTTTTATATTTTCCGTGTTGTGTGGAAAATACTAATAAAATTTATAATTAAAAAAAACCCATACAAATAATTACAATAAAAACAAGACAGCACCAGCCTTTGTGTCAAAAGCAGTCAGTTCCCCAAAGCCTGTTAGAACAATAAAGTGTTCACCTGCTGTCAGAAGGGCAGCAAGGAGGGAGACAGTCTAGCTTCTCTAGGGAGGGAGTTCCAACGTATGGGAGCAGCTCCCGAGAAGGTCCTCTCCTGTGTCCCTACCAAGTGTTTCCCACGTCACATTTCATTCTCACAATAACCCTGTGCGTAGATTCAGTGACCAGTCTAAGGTCCCCTAGTGAGCTCCATTACCAAGTCAGTTTTGAACCATGGTTTTAAGTGGTTTTAAAATTGCATTTTTACCTTGTTAAACCCCTTTTGACTAAGCCGTGCCCCCAATGACCAGTGCAGTCTGATGGTTAGTGTCTGACTAGGACCTGAGAGACCAGGGTTCAAATCCCCATAGAATCATGTGGCTCTCTGGGTGACCTTGGGACGGTCAGCGCCTCTCAGCCTAACCTACCTCACAGGGTTGCTGGGAGAATTAAATGAGGAGGGGGAGAGCCTTGAGCTCTTTGGAGGAAAAATTAGATCTAAAAGTAATGACAAATAAATAGATGGCATAGCACAAGTGTGGGGCAGCACATCAGGTGTGGGGCAGGTACAAACCTAGCTCCACCTAAAGGCGTTTTCCAGACATTGCCAATCAGCTGATGGGTAGGGTCTGAAAACCCCTCTCCCTGAAAGCCCTGAGGTAATGCTGAGCAAGGTAATGATGAGCTGATTGTCAGGCCTTAGTAAGCTGTCTTGCAGAGTGCTTCTCAAGTGGGTCTTGCAGAGTGCTTTTCAAGGGTCTTCTCAAGGAGGTCTTGCAGTTCTTCTCAAGGAGGTCTTGCAAGTGCTTCTCGAGGGGCATCTCAAGAGCGTCTTGCAGAGTGCTTTATAAGGGGTTTCTCAAGACAAGTTCAGGGATAAAGAGTCATCTGACATAATTGTGACGTCAAGCGATTGACAGGTGGACGGCCTGTCAAGCGTCGCCAGCGAGGAATGGGGGAAATAGGCGAAGATCTTTCCTGCAGCTCAGATTCAGTGCCCCTGTGCCCTGCCTGCTGAAGAACCTTCCTCCATGTTTTGCCCCTTCATAGGAGCAACATGTGAAAAACGATATCTAAGGCTGAATTCAAATTTATTCCATTTTCCTAAGTGTTGACTTCTGCATTAGTTTGAGCTTTCAGTTGACATAAAAGTCACTTCTGAAAAACTAATGGAATTAGTTTAAAAGGTTAGAACTCGTTTCCACGTCATTTGGTTCCAGGAAAAAAATCCATTTACAGACCTTTTTACCTGGAAAATTGTGGGAGTAAAGTGACAAAATCTGGAGCTGGATACTGACATACAGTTCTTCCCTTCTGTTTTTTTAGGGGAATCATACCAGGAAACAGACGCAGGCACGTGCAGAAAGAGTTGGGGAGTAGCAACCCTGTCCAGTGATGTTCATTGTTGCGTCACACCCCACCCCACTGGTGTGCATGAAATTTAATGCAATCTGCTGGTAGGTCAGCCCAAAAGTTACAGTTCCATAATGCAACAGGCACTGCAGCGAGAAAGCAACAACAGGAAATGGGATAGTGGCACCAGTGTTATAATCGGGGAAACCAGCACAGTACTTCCCATGTCTGAATGCACCTTCAGACTTAAGGCTCATCCAATGCATTTTGCTGCCCAATGCAAAGACCAAGATAGCAACCCACCCACCCCTATTCCACCTACCACCCTTCCAGCTCAGTCGGTAGCGCATGGGATTCTTAATCACAGGGTTGTGGGTTCAGTCCCCACATTGGGCAAAATATTGTTGCAGGGGGTTGGACGAGATGACCCTCAGGGTCCCTTCCAACTGTACAATTCTGAGATGCTACTTAAGTGGCCCAGGCACACCGTCCTCTCCTTCAGAATCTCTCTGCCACACTCTTAGCAATGGCAGCCTGAGGAGGCTTGCTCACTCTGCCTAATGGCAGGACTGGCCCTGAAGCTAAAGGAGCATGAAAACGTGCCTACTCCCCCTACCTGTAGCCTCCAGGCATGCCAGACAGGAACTTGGCTCTGGTGAGCCTATGGCCTGGCCTTTGTCCAGCCCAGCCTCTGCAAAGGAAAAAACAACTCTAGCCTCATAACTGAGCAAGGAAGTTGAAGCAGGGGTGCAATGTCCTGATTTCAGGTGAATCATGGAGGCTGGTGTGTATCAGGTATTTTTCAGCAAAGGTGTGTTTTCCCCCCGTTCCGTCTGGTTCTTTCCCATGTGACTAATGGGAAACCTCTGATTTCTGCTATTAATAATGGTATTTGAGCCATATGTTCAGAGGCCCATCCGGCAGGTATTGTTGCAAAGAGCCACCTGTGACTCATTCTGGCTTCATCAGGTGGTGAGTAAAATCTGTTTGCCTGCGTGGGTGAGTTGCAACACGGCTGCTGTAACAATTTGCATATGTCCGTGAGACAAACGGCCCTGGGATTCATCAGAGATGTCTTGGCGTTTCTCCCTCTTGCCTGCCAAACAGGAAAGAAGCAGCCAAGATAAATTCCAAGGAGTGGCTGATCCAAAATACATTAATTTGTCAACCCCTTCACCTCCCGCCCCCCTGCCCCCCCGACACTTGTACTTCCTGCAAAAGGAGGATATTACATGTAAATTAAATCAAACTTATTTTGACTCATAAATGTACATTTAATGCAACAACTATGCATGAGCTCGGAGGCATTTTTCTGTTATATTTATGCCTGTCAAACAAAGGAAGAATTTTTGCTGATCTCTTTATCTCTTTGCCGTTTGCTGCTTTAGTGAGATACGAGAACCAAAATACCCTCCAGAAATAAGCGCACATCCAACATTCTCAGTCTGCTAAAGCAGGACCCCTTGTGCTTAGTGGATGGAGGAGTTCAAACGTTGCACAACGAAGGGATACATTTAAAGCACATGACTCGCCCTCCCCCCCCCAGAATCCCGAGAACTGTAGTTTTCCCTTCGCACAGCTACCATTTCCAGCAGCCCTTAATGAACTACAGTTCCGACACTTAGAATCATAGAATCATAGAGTTGGAAGAGACCACAAGGGCCATCGAGTCCAACCCCCTGCCAAGCAGGAAACACCATCAGAGCACCCCTGACATATGGTTGTCAAGCCTCTACTTCTTTGAGGGGATTCATGTTCTTTAAATGTGTGTTGGATGCGCTTTAAATGTATATTGTGGATTTTGCCCTAAGAGAGGAGGCCAGAGGTGGCTATGGAGAGGCAATGGGATGTTCCTTTGCAGCAGCAGCAGCAGCCGCACTGGCTCATCCTCCCGAGCTCAGCAGTGGCGCTGGAGGGGAAAATCAGGGTCTAATCAGAAGGCAGCATGGCTTTGTAATTCTGGGACCATCCCAGGAAAATCGGGGCAGTTGGAGGGTACATTGCTAATCTCTGGAATCGAACATTGGTTTTGCCAGCCTTGGCAATGCCGTTTAGTAAAACAGAGCAGCAGAGAAAGGTATCCCTTGATAAGGGTGGGAGGCTGATTTTGCTGCTTAAGGGCAGGATATCTGCTCGGGCTGCTCCAGTCTTCAGTCTCCCAGGCTGGGGATTATCCAACAGCTGCGGAAATGAAACCCAAGATGCAAGCATGGGCTGAATGGAGGATTTTGTGTCCTCATCCTTGAAGTAAAACAGATGTACATGGATATATGTACACATGCATATGTACAAAAGTGTGTGTGTGCACATTTACTGCCTAGCCCATAGATTGCAGATTAGCCCATTAGGGCAAAGGGTGCATTCCACCAGCAATCTCTTACCTTCCCAGAGGCGATGGAGGTGAGAGGAGCACTGCTGGATTTAAGAAGGCTGGTCTGGATAGTTCTGTAACTGCACCCAGCAGCTTTCTTGGGTTTTCAGGAGATTTTTCAAGGTTCCTGACAAGAGGCCCACACAGCGCCTAGTGGAAGGTCTCCAGCTGAATTCTGTCAGTGTTTGTAAAAAGCAAAAAAAAGAAGGAAAGGGTTCTGACCTCCCTTTGTCTCCTCTGTCTCCTTGTCGGCACAAAAAGAGTCCACGAGAATATCCTTGCAGAGTTTTATTAAAAGTCCTTGTGCAAAACACGACTGAATAACTATACACACCAGCACCAACAAACCAACCAACCCAAACACCAGCCTCAGCACAAACTAACATTTCTCACTTATATATACAACTTGCTGCAAGCCGCTGAGTCATGCTGACCCAGCTTTATTCGCATTAAAGAAACAGCGGCCATTTTAGCCGTGACACCCCTTCTGTTTCTTAAATGCGAAAAACCCCAACAGAAACAATACATACATACATTATATACATAAACCCAGTTTTGTCATCAATTCATTATGGCATGTTGCTGGCAAAGGCTTGGTAAACAAATCAGCAATATTATCTTGTGATTGACAATACTCCAGTTTGATTACCCCATTCTGTACACAATCTCTAACATTCGCATGGCGGATAGCAATATGTTTTGATGCAGATTTCATTATTTCCGAGCCCGCTAATGCAATGCACGATTGGCTATCTTCATACACTTGGATAGGCAGATCAACTTTACAATCTAGATCTTTTAGTATCTGTATAAACCACAAGATTTCGTTGCATGCTAGCGATAGGCTCCCATATTCTGCCTCACAGGATGAGGTCGCAACAAATCCTTGTTTCTTTGACCTCCATCCAATTATGGAATTGGCAAACATCATAACCATTCCACTTGTAGATTTTCTGGTAGCTACACAGCTTCCCCAGTCCGCATCAACAAACACTTCTAGTCTTTCATCTTGTGTACTAGATATCTTCAAACATACATTTAATGTCCCCTTTAGATATCTGATAAGCCTTTTCAAAGCACACCAATCAGCAGTACTGGGTTTAGATACACGTTGGCTCAGAACATTTGTAGCACATGCAATGTCTGGCCTTGACCACTGGCTTAAATACAACAGTGATCCTATTTTTGAGTGATACAATTCAGGCTGATCAAATTCATCAGCACACACTGTCTTTGGGAAATCTGGTGTCATGGGAGTCTGAACTGGCTTGCAGTTTTCCATGCCAAACTGCTCTATCAAATGAAGAATTTTCTCTTTCTGGCTCAATAGGAAGCTTCCATCTGCTTCCTGCCTTACTTCTACTCCCAAGTAATTGCTTACAGGCCCTAAGGCTTTAAGCTTAAACCTCTTTTCCAGTTGGCTTGTGAGCTTCTGGATCTCATCTGTGGAACTCCCTGCCACAAGCAAATCATCAACAAAGACTAAGAGCATTAGATATTTGTTGCCTGTCCCCTTGGTGTACAGACATGGATCAGCCACACTCCTTTTAAAACCAAGTTTTATAAGGGCTTCATTTAAACACTGGTTCCAACACCTTCCACTTTGTTTGAGACCATAAACAGCCTTTTTCAAACGCCAGACTGCACCATTTCCCTCTTCAAACCCAGGGGGTTGTCTCATTAACACTTCATGGTCTAAATTTGCATGCAGATATGCAGCATCAACATCAAAATGGTGCACTGCTAGTTGTCTTACAGCAGCAATGGAAAGCATTAAACGAAAAGTTTCACTCTTTACAGTGGGAGAAAACACTTCATCATAACTCTCCCCTTTAATCTGAGTGAACCCTCTGGCTACTAATCTGGCTCGAAAACGTAGTTCCCCAGATGCAAGGGTTTTCCTTTTGTAAACCCACTTGCATGACACCACTCTGCCACCAGGTGGCGGCATTATGACCTCAAACACTTTGTTACGTTTAAAAGAGTCCATTTCTTCTTTCATGGCTTGTTCCCACAAAGCACGTTCCCCAGGGGGTAAGTCTAAGACTTCATTATAACTTTGTGGTTCCACACAACTCACATTGCATACTCTCACTCCTCCTAGGGTCAAACGCTGAGGAGGTACACCCTTGTTTGAACGTTGGGAGCGTCTAGGCACAACTACTTCTTCTTCCCCCCTTATCTCTGGCTCTTCTTCCTCTTCCTCTAGAGAAGAAGTATTATCTATTGCCACATCTTTTCGGGAAATCTGTGCCTCCTCCTCATCCTGCTCCTGTGTTGCCAATGGCTGAGAAGAAGCCTCTTCTCTTACTTGCAGGGGTAGTAGGCAATCTGGGTTGGCATGGATCGCAGTCCATCTGTCCTGGTCAGCGAAGTCTGCACTTCGTGACAGAATCACGCGTCCTGGGCATAAATTGAAACGCCACCCTTTGCCGTAGGACTGATATCCCACAAACCGCAGTTTCTGCGCTCTAGCGCCCCCTTTCTGGCGCTGAGCTTTGGGGATATTTACATGTGCCCAGGAACCCCAGTTATGGAGCATTTTCCACTCTGGTTCTTTCCCAAACAACACACGATAAGGAATGTCTTTTATAGAGCTAGACCAGGTTCTATTAATCAAAAAGTTTGCTGTGAGAAAAGCCTCGCCCCACAGCCTATGGTTGTGACCCAATCCTGCATCCACTAGCAGGCAGTCCTTTACTGACTGTATTACAGCCCCACGTCTTTCACACAAACCATTTTCAGCAGGGCTATAAGGGTTAGTCAAGCGATGAGTGATCCCCTTACGTCGCAACCATGCCCCAAATTGTTTGTTCAGAAATTCTCCGCCCCTATCTGTTTGCAACTGCACAACAGGGCGAGCGAAGAGCTTTTCAGCTTGGGCAACCCATTCTCTGAATGTGGGGAAACACTCAGATTTCTGCTTTAACAAAAACAGCCAACTAAAACGTGATTTATCATCTATTACCAGAAAAGCATATCTGGCGCCCCCTTCAGTCTTCTGTGGAAAAGGGCCTATCACGTCACAATGGACAAGTTCTAAAACCTCTTTAGATACTCTGTCACTTTTAGAAGCCACAGGCTTCCTCTTAGATTTGGCCATTTTACATACATTGCAATCTAGGAAACAGTTACAGCTATTTACTTTTAGGTTCTTGCACATCTTTTGCATCTCTGAAAGCACACGGAAATTGGCGTGACCCAGTTTTCTGTGCAGTTCATGTACACACCCCTTATGAACTGGCAAATTATTCTGAACCACCTGGGCTGCTTTAACAGGCTTGTCCTGCATTACATATAACCCATTTTCCAACTTTGCATGGCCACATACCTGAGTTCCATTCTTTATCAGACAGCCATCCTGCGTGAACTTAACACTATACCCTGCATTAATCAAACAGCTTACAGACAGCAAACAATAGTCCAAACTGCTGACAAACAGAGTCTCTGGTAGAGTAGTGTTCAAGCACTGCAGGAAACATGTTCCCTGGCCAACAATCTTGCTTCTACGACCATCAGCAAGATAGATTGAGTCTTTTCCATCAGCTGGCTTCTCCAGGGTCTTAAAGTCCTCCCGACGGTTGCAGATAATCCTGCTGCTCCCAGAGTCCAGCAACCATGTTCCTCGAGGTATCTTCCTCTCCTCCCGAGAAAATGCAGACACAAACTGAGCAGAACGCGTGTTCTTCTTCCCTGAAGAGAACCCCTTCTGCTTATGTTTCTGCGTCGATTGCTGTCTCTGCTCCACGTCGTCTCCTGGAAGTCTTGCCCTGCATTGACGTTGGAGATGCCCGGGTTGGTTGCATCTATAGCACCTCCTCACCGCCATGGCCAAGTCCAAACCTTGGCGTTGCTCCATTGGCAGATTCTGCTGCTGGCCCCCTCGGCTGTAACTCCTCCGCTCTTGGAGTTCAGCCTGTCTATCTGACCTTCTTTCTGCTTCTTCAGTCAATCTTCCAACCACATACTCAAGGGTCAGATCTCGGGGACGCATACTCTCCATGCTGTTAATCACAGGCAACCAGCTTTCAGGCAAACTTGAAAGGATAATGTAGGTTTGGTCAGTCTCATCATAATGCTTACCTCTCTGCTGTAGTTGAAGAAACAGAGATTTCAGCATTTGAAGATGAGTTGCCAAACTCTCACCTTCTTTCATAACAGTCCTGAGCAGCCTTCTGGTCAGAGAAATTATAGTTCTAGCAGTTTCTCTGACATGCATTGCCCTTAATAAATTCCAGCACTCAAACGCTGTGCTGGCATTTGCTACATGCAATAACTGAGAGTTGCTCAAACACAGCATAATTTGGGCACGAGCCCTTTCATCCAGCCGTTTTTTCTCAGCAGAGTCAGTTCTCAAAACCTCAGTTTCAACACAGTCCCATAGTCCATCTCTCCTTAACAACTGCTGCATTTTAATTGACCAACTCAGCCAGTTGTTTTCTGAGAGAAGTTCAAAAGGGAAGCCTCCCCCAATATTTACAACTTGGGAAGACTGGAAATCTGCCATCTCTGCTGGTGCTTGCTGAGCCCCTTCTGTGGGGTCTCCAGCAATCTCTCCTGACTCTCTCTTTAGAGTCCCACTGGATGGTCCTGGCTGGCACTCACCGGCTTCTAGCTGCTGCCTCTGTTGACCCTCAGGTCCCGCCTGGCTCTGCAACTGGTGTAGCCGCTCTGTGAGTCGCCTACTGTGGTCCTCTAGCAGTTCAAACTGTTCCAGTAGCCGACGCTGAGTGCTTTCCTGATCCTCAGATCCTAGCCGCTCCAGCGTCGCTGCAGACAGTTACAGCTTGCCACCAACTGCTCCAACGCACAGCCACTGGCTCCAGGCACCACCAGGACTCACCAGCTCCCTGCTGAGATGCCGTCAGTCGTTTTGCACTCTGCACATGCTCAGAAACACTGGGCCCATAACCTGTCAGTGTTTGTAAAAAGCAAAAAAAAGAAGGAAAGGGTTCTGACCTCCCTTTGTCTCCTCTGTCTCCTTGTCGGCACAAAAAGAGTCCACGAGAATATCCTTGCAGAGTTTTATTAAAAGTCCTTGTGCAAAACACGACTGAATAACTATACACACCAGCACCAACAAACCAACCAACCCAAACACCAGCCTCAGCACAAACTAACATTTCTCACTTATATATACAACTTGCTGCAAGCCGCTGAGTCATGCTGACCCAGCTTTATTCGCATTAAAGAAACAGCGGCCATTTTAGCCGTGACAAATTCTACTCCACAGGCATGTAAGCATCCCTCAAGTTATCAGTTTCAGCTTCTCATTTTTCCAATCTTAAATTCACTTCTCCACATTTCCACATCAGTTTGCGTGCTCTCTCTCTTCATGAAAATTCATCAGAATTTTAGTGCAAATTTCTCCTGATAAACACATTTGTAGGTGATTTTTCCTAATACAGTGGTACCTCGGGTTACATACGCTTCAGGTTACAGACCCTGCTAACCCAGAAATAGTGCTTCAGGTTAAGAACTTTGCTTTAGGATAAGAACAGAAATCGTGCTCTGGCAGCACAGCAGCAGCAGGAGGCCCCATTAGCTAAAGTGGTGCGTCAGGTTAAGAACAGTTTCAGGTTAAGTACGGACCTCTGGAATGAATTAAGTACTTAACCCGAGGTACCACTGTACACACATTCCCCCCCATCAATTCCCCTTAATATAACACATTTTTGTTACGTGTTTTTCACACATGCGTTTTTATGCACACTTACCCACGCAGGTGGCACTGTGGGTTAAACCACAGAGCCTAGAACTTGCCGATCAGAAGGTCAGTGGTTCGAATCCCTGTGATGGGGTGAGCTCCCATTGCTCGGTCCCTGCTCCTGCCCACCTAGCAGTTCAAAAGCACGTCAAAGTGCAAGTAGATAAATAGGTACCACTCCGGCAGGAAGGTAGACAGCGTTTCCGTGCGCTGCTCTGGTTCGCCAGAAGTGGCTTAGTCATGCTGGCCACATGACCCGGAAGCTGTACGCCGGCTCCCTCGGCCACTAAAGCGAGATGAGCGCCGCAACCCAGAGTCGGCCACGACTAATGGTCAGGGGTCCCTTTACCTTTACCTTTACCCTAATATATGCATTCTGGTTCACATCACTTGGCCAGAGAACTGAATTGCAAAATTTGGAGAAGTGCGAATTTTGAAGAATTGTTGTTCTTTTGCTCACATGTTGTTTTGTAAAGTGCAAATTAGGAGGCTCGTCTTTAAATGTGGGTTGAATCTAAGGTGTTCCTCAGAGCAAAATCTCCACAAGGAGTCTTTTGATACAGCTCACAAGCAAATGGGTGTTCTTGTTCCTTGACTGTCCCCTGAGCCCGAAGCTCCAGAGGGCAAGGTGTGTTAAACAAGGACCCCTTGAAAGCAACCTTCATTGAGAGAAATGCAAACAGGGGGACCTGTGTGGAGGTCAGAGGAGTGGAGGTTTCACACCTGGTGCCAGCAGAGACCACAAACGCAGCAGGCAGCCATCCATGGGTGAGAAGGAGATACTCGGGACACTGTTTACGAGGGCTTAATATTGGCTATGTCCGGGAAATTCTGGACATATGGCACCCCATCATAGAGAAACATTTTTACCTAGTGCCTAAAGATATGTGAGGAAAGTGCCCAATGAGCATCCCTGGGGAGAGCATTCCACAAAAGGGGAGCCATCACAGAAAAGGCCCTTTCTCATGCTGCAACCCTCTGGACCTCTCATGGAGGAGGCATGCAAAGAAGGGCTTCAGGTGATGACCACAGGGTCCTGGTCCTTGAGGCATTGAGGTCCTGAGCCATTTAAGGCTTTGAAGGCCAAAGCAGGCACTTTGCTGGTAGTGCTATTTTTTCTAACAATAAAAATATTTAGGTATACTCTCATTTTGACGATTCACTGTGCTAGAGAAGAAACTAAAAATTCTTTAAAAATTAGTTTCTTCCCCCATTAAGTTCACAAAATGTTCAGGGGTATGCGTCCGTCCCAGAAAAAAAGCACTGGCTACTGCCCAGTGTGTATTTTTACTTATGTATACCTCAGATTCCACCCCCCCCCCCATGTAAGCATTATAGAAATACCATTAAATAAGTGATTAAAAATAATAAAATAGGTTTCACCCATGAAGAAACAGTGCAGCAACAGTGCACACCACTGCAGGATCTCAGTGATATGGGAGGAGACTGCATTTGTCCGTTCAGGGAAAAAAGAGCTTCTTCATCATAGCAAAACACAAACTCTCTCTTTCCTTTTTTTCCTTTTGGTGTGTCCGATGTATCCAACCACCTCCATTCCTGCATAGAAAGGCAATAACAAAAAGACTTCCCTTCTCACATCCTCTGCAATTGGGCGGGGGTCCTGCGTCCCCACCACCCCCACGCCCCTGGCAGATCATTCTAACAAAAATAAGCATCCGATTTCAAAAGCACATTTGATTTTTAAAAGAAAAAGAATGCCCTTCTAACCTCCCATACTTCTTGTGAAATATAAACGAAAACACACTCTGCCAAGTCCCGACTTGCACAGCCACAAACCTCAATTCCCCTTCGATGGCAAGCAAGCAAGAGCAGGACTTGTAAACCCAGCTCTGGGTCTCTGAGGGCCATGAGTAATGGAGGGCAGTGACATTCCCCAGTGTTACCGGCCCTGTATGTGCCCCTGATCGCATGTCATACTTTGACATGTGTGTAACATGCTTTATCATGCATGACATCCTGAGATCTTCAGCCCAAAGTCTTGGCACATGCACTGTATTCCAAATACTAGGGAACTAGTAGGAACCACAGAGTTCTCAGGCTACGTCCACACTTTACATTTAAAGCACTATCCGGCCACTTTAAACAGCCATGTTTCCCTCAAACACCCCAAGAACTATAGTTTGTTAGAGGGGTAGACTTGTTAGGAGAGCCCCTTTTTCCCTCAGAAAAATACAATTCCTAGAGTGGTTTAACAACCAATCCCTCTCCTGAGGGAGCTCTGGAAATCGTAGCACTGTGAAGGGAATTGGGGTCTCTTCACAAATCTTAGCTCCCTTAACTAACTACAGTTCCCATAATATTTTTTGGGGGGGGCATGACTTTTAAAGTCATAGAATACGACTTTTAATGTAAGGTGCGGATGTGACCCCAGTTTGGGTCCAAAAGAAATCCATTTTATCTTAACAAGAGTCAAAATGGCTTCAGAGAGCAGAGCCAAGGCATTTTCCTGCCTGAGGTGAAAGCCAAGAAAGCGACTTTTCACATTCCGTGTACAGAATCTGACCAGACTTGCAGTTGAATCTTACAATACTTGAATACCAGTAGTAGGGCAGTATACCCCAGTGTACCTGAGAGCAGCAAGCTAGCTTATGGGACACAACTGTGGGGGGTGGGTGGAGGTCAGATTACTGCCGACTGAGGCAGCAGGTTCACTCTCCCAAATAGTAGGGCCGGCCCTGTTGGAGAATATATAATAGTCATGCGGCTGGATCACCGCAATAAGATAATTACAGAGAGGGAAATGATTAGTTTGCGTCATAACTGTATAAGGCTTTGCAAAAAAAAAACAACACAAAAAACCACCTCTGCCTGGACCAACAGTTTTCACTTGTTTCTGAGTAGTGGTGCCTGGTGGGGCCTCTCAGGATTGGCTGGGTGAAGCGCAGGGAGACCCAACTGAAAGTGCAGGCAGCGCCAATGCCAAGTAGAACCATCTAGAAGATCTCCATTGTCCTCCCTGCCAGGTTTTGCAAGGGCAGCCTTGTGTCCCGGCTCCCATTCAATGAAGGACTCAAACTCAAGGTGCATTTTTTCCCCATAATAACTTTTATTTGGTTTTACATATTTAAGTTTACAATCCTACCACCACATACAATCCATAGTTACAGCCTTCTCCCCAATCTCTGGACTTCCCACCTTCCCCTCGATGGCTTCTATTATTAAACCGTTTTCAACTGCATCTTATTTAAAACAAACCATTTTTTTTTTAATAACTCCATTGTATCCACAGTTATTGTTACATTACAAGTGTCATTGCAACCCTGCTAATGTTTTCAGCTGCTTACAGTGGTCTTAAAGGTAGAGTGTAAATTCCCCCCACTCCCTGTTAAAGTTTTGGTCTTCCTGGTTCAGTTTTTATCATTTCGGCATAATCCAACAACCTCATTTGCCATTCTTCTCTGGTAGGTACTTCATCTTCTTTCCATCTCTGAGCTAACAAGCTCAAGGTGCATTTTCTACTGAACTCTTTAATGCTCAGGTCGGTACATAGGCAAAACACTGATCAAGGGCACAGCAGGTGCCCCACACAGCTACACGAGTGAAGACGTTGATCAAACAACATTGATCCAGCAACAACATAGCCATTGCAACCCTGTTATAAAGGGAGAGGGTGGGCGACGGACGGTTTATACAGTGGTGCCTCGGGTTAAGTACTTAATTTGTTCCGTAGGTCCATTCTTAACCTGAAACTGTTCTTAACCTGAGGCACCACTTTAGCTAATGGGGCCTCCTGCTGCCACCACACCGCCGGAGCAGAGTCTGGGTTAGCAGAGTCTGTAACCTGAAGTGTGTGCAACCCGAGGTACCACTGTATAACCTTTCCTCCAAGGAGTTCAGTGTGGTGTATATACTTCTCATTTTATCCTCACAACAAACCCTATGAGGTAGGTCAGGCTGAGAGTGAGTGATTGGCCCAAGGTCACCCAGTGAACTTCATGGCTGAGGGGGTTTGAACACTGGTCTCCATGGTCATAGTCCAAAACTTTAACCAGAAGGGGAGCATATGCTACCACCGCCTGGGGTTGGTACACAAGGAGCCCCCCCCCCAAGGGGAGCAGGGCATGGAGGGAGCCCGGTGCACCCCTGGGTCACACCTGACCTGGGAGTGGAGCTGCTGCTGGCTGCGTTGGGCCATCACGAGGGGAAGCTGTCTCTTGATGCAGTTTGCCCATGAAGGTGAACTCTCTGTCTATGAAAGCTGCGTAGAGAGATCCTCCTTTTCTTGCGGTATATTTTTCCGCAAGATGTTATAGTACTAGGCCTTGGTCTAAAGTTGACCGATTTGCCCTGAAACCAGCTTGTGCTTCTGTAAGGACATGTTCTCGCTCCATCCAGACCTCAAGTTTATTACATAAGTGGGCAGCATATAGTTTACTGATAATGCTTAGGAGACTAATTGGCCTGTAATTAGCAGGGTCCGATCTGCTCCCTTTCTTGTATATCGGGATAATGATTGCTTGTCCCCAATCCTCTGGGATGGTAGCCGATTGATCTATGCTGGTGAACAAGGCAGCAAGCACTGGGGCCCACCAATCAACATTGGCCTTAAGAAGCTCGGGTGAAATATTGTCTGTCCCTGTTATAGGTAAAGGTAAAGGGAACCCTGACCATTAGGTCCAGTCGTGACCGACTCTGGGGTTGCAGTGCTCATCTCGCTTTATTGGCCGAGGGAGCTGGCTGTTATACCTAATTGCAAATTCAAATGTATCCCTATTGTGTTTTATGACTTCCTTGATATTGTATGCAGGCTGGAACTGGTCTGTGACCAAAATAATAAAATTCATTCATATCTGAAACTTTTCTGAAGCAAGATGTGAACCGAAACGCAGCCATCTTTCAAGATTTGCACTTCTCTGAATTTTGCAATGCAGTTCTCCAGCCAAGTACAGTGGTACCTCGGGTTACATACGTTTCAGGTTACATACGCTTCAGGTTACAGACTCCGCCAACCCAGAAATAGTGCTTCAGGTTAAGAACTTTGCTTCAGGATGAGAACAGAAATTGTGCCCCGGCGGCACAGCAGCAGCCCATTAGCTAAAGTGGGGCTTTAGGTTAAGAACAGTTTCAGGTTAAGTACGGACCTCCGGAACAAATTAAGTACTTAACCTGAGGTACCACTGTACTGTTTACAAAAATGCATAGTCTGGGAATAAAGTGTGCACCTAAATGCATAGATTAGTGAAAACAACATATGCAAAATTCAACGTACCGGGGACAATCCCTTTGTCATAATGTATTGGACAAAAGTGTGTGCAAAAACGTGTACGTATCAGAAGAAATTTGCACTAAAATGCCGGTGAATTTTCTTGGTAACCTCAACGACGACAAAAGATTCACAAACTGAGGAGGAAATGTAGAGAATGGAACTTAAGAATGGAAAAAGAAGGAACTGAAATTGCGAGATTTGCCCATCCCAAGATGCCAGTGAAAACACCCCCCCTGCAAATGCAACACACTCCATCCCCACCCTGCCTCTTCAAAGCTTCTGGAGGCTGACTCTGAAACTGTACCCCTCTGTGAGGCCTCTCTTTGTGCAAAGAGCAAGGCTGTGCACATGTGCAGAGAAGGGGGCGGCAATGCTCAGCCTACCTATGTTATCTCAAAGTCTCTGGCAAAGGCCGAAAGCAATGGCAAGAGGAAAGCGCTGGATTTCAGGATTCAGTTTGAACTGGACAAGGCCAGCCCTTGCTCTTCTGCTGCCCTAAAAAGGCAAAGAGAAAGTGTCCCCGTGTGACCTGGGTGAGCCCCAGAAACTTCTGTGTACATGATTCCGTGAGGTATACTTTGCACTGAAACAGGGGGAGCTGCCTTAAACAGAGTCAGAACATAAGAACTGAAAAACAGCCTGGCTCCTGGATCAGGCCAATGGCCTATCTAGTCCAGCATCCTGTCCTCCCAGTGCCCAACCAACTCCTCACAGAGCTACAGGTCCCAGCACCCTGAATGAACTACAACTCCCAGGATTCTCTGCTGGGAAAGCCATGTGCTTTAAATGTATGGGGTGTGCATGTTCCCTAGGTTGATTTTCTGCAGGAATTGGACCTGCAGGCTTATATGCCAAATTCTCCCTGCCCCATGCCACAAAGCGGGCTGCTCGCTCCTGGGGGAGCGATGGAGAGCACGCCAGGCTCTCTGGGCTGAGGCGAAAGCATCCGAATGTTTCTGAGAGCAGGATTTTCCACCCTCGAGGGGGCCTCTGCCTGCTTGGCATTTGAGAGAGCTCCGTCACATGCCCCGGGTTTGGATTTCAGCCTTCGCCCTTTTGGAAACAGCCATTTGCCGGCCTTGCAAGGCTCCCTCAGCCCCAGTGGTGGGGAAGGGAGATAATAACGCTCATTACTGAGCAGTCTGCTGCCTTACTCATGCAGAACTGGAATGGTGCAGTTGGAACGGAAAGATGATTAAGCCAAACCCCCACTGCTGGAGTCGCACAGCATCATCATAATTATTTTTGCAATGCTGATTGATTTGACAGGTTAACTTTTATGTAAAACCAGCCTTAGGGGCTCCAACCCCCCCCCCCTTTCTTTTTCTTTTAAAAATCCCACTGAGTGAATAACAGTGTTTTCCGGAGATTTGCATCTAGCAAAAGTGGAATATAGTTTACTTGAACCTTTTCCAGTTTTTTTTTCCTGGATTCAAAAATAAAAATCTTTAGTGCATCCAAAAACGAAAGATCAGTTTGTGCATGCTCATTACCCCTTGTCACTTTTGAACCACCTTATCCTTATGCTTGTAAGAAGCTGCCTTCCAGAATCAGGCCAAAAGACCTGAAGTGAACATCTGGAAGCTAGCCAGAGTCTTCTGCAAAGCTCTAAAGCAGTGCATGAAAGCATTAGTCTAAGTAATCATCACAACAACTCTGTAAGGTAGGTTGGTTATGTTCAGTCCCACAATTCCACATTTTGGGGATGTGAGAAACTGAAGGTGGAAGACAGAAACATAAGGTGCTGCCTTTTACAGGGTCAGGCCATTGGTCAGTACTGTCTGCACTGACTGCCAGCAGCTCTATAGGATTTCAGATAGGCGATATCCCTATCCTTACCTAGAGATGCCACCCATATTATTTACCCATAGGGGCTGTGTACACGCCATACATTTAAAGCACACACCCCACCCCGAAAATAGAATAATGGGAACTGTAGTTTACTCCTCACAGCGCTACATTTCCCAGCACACCTAACAAAACATACTTCCCAGGTTTCTTTTGAGTAGTGTTTTAAATGTATAGTCTGCATGTGTTTCAATCTGGATTTATTATTTCAGCAGAAATTCTGATTAATAAATTAAATATGAGGAAGGAATCCATCTGGATTGAATTATGGGATGGCATTTTGGTGAGGACAGTGTTGTGCGGACATTTGCTGGCACATGCAGGAAATCCACAATAAGCTTCCAGGTGCATGCTATGCCAACTTTGTAAGTGTTTTAACTTTCCTTTGTTCCCCCTCAGAGCATATTGGGAATTGTAGTTTGCTGAGGGTGTGCTGGGAATTCTCTGGGAAAGATCCCTAGTCCCTCTCAGCAAGCTTCTGTTCTGGTGGTCTGAGGGAGATGCAATGCTAACTGAGAGTCGGCAATGTAGATAAGCCCTGAGTCGCCACCATACTAGGACCACATAACAAGCAGGGCTTATTTGAGGCCTGGTCAATGCGTCAAGATGATCTGTTGTCGACTCTGCTTCATAGAATCATAGAACTATAGAGTTGGAAGGGACCTTGAGGTCATGTAGCTCAACCCCCTGCTGTGCAGGGGAAACAGAAGAAGAGTAGAAGAGTTGTATTTGATATCCCGCTTTATCACTACCCGAAGGAGTCTCAAAGCGGCTAACATTCTCCTTTCCCTTCCTCCCCCACAACAAACACTCTGTGAGGTGACTGGGGCTGAGAGACTTCAGAGAAGTGTGACTAGCCCAAGGTCACCCAGCAGCTGCATGTGGAAGAGTGGAGATGCAAACCCAGTTCACCAGATTATGAATCCACTGCTCTTAACCACTACACCATGCTGGCTCCGCTCTTAACCACTACACCAGCTAAATAATCCATCCTGCTCTGGGACTGGACAGAGGAGGATTGGTGGAGACCACCTCCCCAGCCTGACCCTACCAGAGAAGAAGAAAACAGTACAGAATTACAAGAGGGGCGTGAGGGAGATCACAGCTCAGAGGCAGATGAGGGGGAAAGCTGGGAAATAATGGGAGAGAAGCACCAGAGGGAGGAAAGCTGATGGACACAGTGTCTTTAGAAAGCATTCCAGACCCTCCTCTCCCAGAACCCATCGTGCATTGAAAGTACAGTCGTACCTTGGGTTAAGAACTTAATTCGTTCTGGAGGTCCATTCTTAACCTGAAACTGTTCTTAACCTGAAGCACCACTTTAGGTAATGGGGCCTCCCACTGCTGCTGACATGCTGCCGGAACACGGTTTCTGTTCTCATCCTGAAGTTCTTAACCCGAGGTACTATTTCTGGGTTAGCGGAGTCTGTAACCTGAAGCATCTGTAACCTGAAGTGTCTGTAACCCGAGGTACCACTGTAGGACAGCAGAGAGTTCAGAGGCAGAGCGCACTTATCAACACTGATAGAGATGATGCATGAAGGGAGGGAGGGAGGTGGTGGAGACTCACTCAGGGCAACACCATTATTCCAAGAGGCTTCATTTCCAGGCCTCTCTATGTGAATATTGAATAAAAAGCAGTTGGTAAGAACTTTTCCTTGTCTTATCTGTTCCTGGTGACCTGCCGTGGGGATTGGATTCACTGCCGCCTGACAGAGGGTAGGACTCATATCAATGGCTTCAGGTTGCAAGAAAGGAGATTCCAACTAAACATTTGGAAAAACTTTCTGACAGGGAGAGCACTTCAGCAGTGGAACAAGAGGTGGTGGACTCTCCTTCACTGGAGGTTTTTAAACAGAGGTTGGTTGGCCATCTGTCATAGAATCATAGAATGGAAGCTAGGTGGAAGCTAAAATGTTTTGAAGAATACATTGAATTTTACATAGCTCACTGTCGCCATCTTGTGTCACATTTGCATATTGCACTTTACAACACATTTAAAATGTTTTATTTGCAGCTGTGTAGCTTGAATCCCTATAAGGGACGCGGGTGGCGCTGTGGGTAAAAGCCTCAGCGCCTAGGGCTTGCCGATCGAAAGGTCGGCGGTTCGAATCCCCGCGGCGGGGTGCCCAGCGCCTGCCAACCTAGCAGTTCGAAAGCACTCCCGGGTGCAAGTAGATAAATAGGGACCGCTTACTAGCGGGAAGGTAAACGGCGTTTCCGTGTGCGGCTCTGGCTCGCCAGAGCAGCGATGTCACTCTGGCCACGTGACCCGGAAGTGTCTTCAGACAGCGCTGGCCCCCGGCCTCTTGAGTGAGATGGGCGCACAACCCTAGAGTCTGTCAAGACTGGCCCGTACAGGCAGGGGTACCTTTACCTTTAGCTTTAGCTTGAATCCCTAGTCCAACCCCCTGCTAAAGCAGAGTTGGCCATCCAACATCTGTTTAAAAACCTCCAAGGAAGGAGAGTCCATCACCTCTTGTGGGAGTCTGTTCCACTGTCCAACAGCTCCTACTGTCAGAATGTTTTTCCTAAGGTTTAGTCAGAATCTCCTTTCTTGTCATTTGAATCCCTTGGTTTGGGTCTCACCCTCTGGGGCAGCAGAAAACTAGCTTCCTCCATCTTCCATGTGGCAGCCGTTCAGATATTGAAATAATATTAATAATAATAATTTATTTATATCCTGCTCTCCCCAGCCGAAGCCGGGCTCAGAGCGGCCAACAACAATAAAAGTAACACAGCATTCTAAATCAATTCATTTTAAAATCAAATCAGAATCAAATTAATGGCAACCATTGGGCCAGAGCTCTATGAGGACTACCAAAAGAGGGGGTCAGACTGTGCCTTGGCCAAAGGCCTGATGGAACAATTCTGTCCTATCATCTCTTAGTCTTCTCCAGGCTAAATATATACCCAACTCCCTTAAACGTTCCTCATAAGGCTTGGTTTCCAAACCATTAAAGCAAAACTAAGCCCAAAATTCAAAATGACCACCTAAACTGCAACTCCGTCTAACGTGTTGACAGCAGTGACTCTCTCCCTTCCTCAGAGCCTACTATCTCCATCCATATGTCTTCTTCATTCTCATTCCTCAGCCCCCTCAACCATTTCTCAGAAGGTTTGCTTTCAAGGCCCTTTATCATCTTGGTGACCCTCCTATGCACATGTTATCTCGTGCATTTTTATTTTGCTTGGTGGGAGAAGAGGAGAGGGATAATTGAGGCTTCGGCAAATGATAATGGGAGGCATTCATCTAAGTTTTATTAGGAGTGGGCCTATTGAAATTGGTAATGAACCTGACTAAGCTGGGTCTACTCTTGAGTAAAACCTTGTCGAATGCCTCCCATCACTACTGACCCAAGCCCCAATAACTCCTTCCCGATTCTCTCACCCAGTAAAATAAAAATGCAAAAATGTTCCTGGAATAGGAATACCCTTTTATCGGAGTCCAGCAGACTCAAGGAACAAAGAATCATTACAGACCAGTTTCGGGATAACAGGGCCCCATTCATAAAAATGAAAAGGAGAAAAAAAAACATATTTACTTGTTAAAATGCTTTGGGGCAGTTTGGTGGGTTGTGTGTGTGTTTCTTTAAACATTCGCTCGGATACGGAATGCCCAGTTCGAAAAGGAAAAGTGAAGATTTAAACAGATGTGTTCTGGCGAGGCAGTGGTGAGGACAAACATTAGAAGTACTCAGGAGGAACAGACAGTTGTGTGCGGAATTGGCTTGGGGTTACGTAAGAGAACTCGGTGGCTGGGGAGCTGGGTGGAGGGGGGGGGACTGGCTTCCACCTTGCTTCTCCACCCCCTCTCAGCATCATCACCCTCTAGGTCACAGCTTTTTCCCTACCCACCTTTCCGTAAAAAAATAATAATATCCCATTAATAATATCCCATCAGCCGCTGGATCCAGCCTTCCCTGCCATTTCTTTTTTTAAAATAACTTTTTATTCAAAATTAAAACAAAACATATTATCCAGAAGCATATCATCCTTATTTCCCCCCCCATTTTTCCTCCCTCCCCCCACAGAACCCACCCCCACCCCCCGACTTCCCTCAGTTCCAGTCTTTGATTTCTCTAAAAATGCTGTTTTCTGCATGTTACACAGTTGTATATCCTCAAACTATTTAGCTGATTATTATCAATAAAAAGTTTGTGAATGTTTATTCAAAACCAGCCAAGGAGTCCAGTTCGCTTTGTTGTGTCTTCAAATACTTTGTAAAGGGTTCCCATTCATCTTTAAAATCACAGTTATCCTTGTCCCATAGCTTGTATGTCAGTTTTGCTAGTTCTGCATAATCCATCAATTTTTCTTGCCATGATTATTTAGTTGGGGTTTCTTCAGTCTTCCATCCTTGTGCTATTAAAACTCTCACGGCTGTTGCCGCATACATGAAGATGTTTTTCAGCCACTGGATCCATTTCTAACAGCAACCCTATTCCTTTTTCTCACCTTTGGAGGGTGAGAAAACTTCCCACCTCCTTTTCCCCCTGGGGAAGATACACTTTTCCCCCTGGGGAAGCCTGCATACACATCCTGGGTTTCTATGAATTTAGGATCGTTGACAGAGCCGACCCAGGACATTTCGCTGCTTGAAGCAGAACAGAAAATGGCACACACACACCCCACCCGCCACCCCATTCCTGCCACCTGAGGCAACTGGAGGCTGCCTAGAGGAAACCCCAGCACACTGAAAGAAGCGGATGGGAAAAAAGGAGTCTGGAGAGGAGCAGGTGGCGGCTAGGGGGGGGGCAGAGGAGGAGGAGGAAGAGGAGGCAGGGGTGGGTGACAAACACAGGAAGCAGTGAATGGTGTAGTTCCCTAGGGCCTAGATCTTCCGCTCCTCCCAGCTGTCCCCAGCCTGCTGCCTGAGCAACCGCCTCATCGAGCCTCATGGGTGGGCCAGCCCCGAACATTGGGAGATGGCTTAAAACTGTCAGAAGGGCCCACCTAGCCCTCCATCCTCTTCTGACAGTGGCCAACCAAATGCCCGTGGGAAACCTGCAAGCATACACCTGGTCAAACCAATGGTCCATCTAGGTCAGTACTGTCTGCATATTGACTGGCAGTGGCTCTCTGGAGTCTCAGGCAGGGGGCATACCCACCCCTTCTTAAAGATGCTGAGGACTGAAACTGGGACCTTCCATGTGCAAAGCATGAGCCCCTGAGCCACTGCAGCCCCTCCCAGGAATAGAGGAATTTGTTTTATGCTGAGCAAGACCAAGCACACCCTCTAAGGGTGTGTCAGACAGAGGACGTTTCCAGGCCTACCTGGAGATGCTGAGGATTGCACCTGGCACCTTGTGCGTGCAAAGCAGGTGCTCTCCCACTTTGCTATGGCCCTTCCCACTTGATAATACAGTGGTACCTCAGGTTGCATACGCTTCATGTTATATACACTTCAGGTTACAGACTCCGCTAACCCAGAAATATTACCTCGGGTTAAGAATTTTGCTTCAGGATGAGAACAGAAATCGCACTGCGGAGGTACTGCAGCAGCAAGAGGCCCCATTAGCTAAAGTGGTGCTTCAGGTTAAGAACAGTTTCAGGTTAAGAACAGACCTCCAGAACGAATTAAGTTCTTAACCCGAGGTACCACTGTTTGTTTCTCTAAATTTTTGAGTTCTCTAAATCTTACCCATCTGCTTCCTCCATCCAGACAAGCAAGATAAGAGTTCAAGGACATACTCCAGCCAGGGTGTAATGCCGGACAGTGATTGATGTGACCTGGGGAGAGTTCCGGGGGCCAGAGGGAAAGGCACGGAGGGCCACATTTGACCCCCAGGCCTGAGCCCCCTCCCCGGGTTTATAGAATTCAGTGTTCACTTGTGCCGCCCACATGTCTACCTTGTTTCAGTTGTTGCACTGGTGTATTGGGGGGACAGATTTTGCTAGCTTAGCTGTTATGCCACTGGCATTGTGGGAACTCCATCAAATCCTAAAGCCTCTCAGCTGGCATAACTCTAGTATAGGATTGCCCCCAAGGAGGCTTTTAAAAATTAGCTAGACACATAAAAACATTTACTAGGATCTCATGGTTTTGTTATTACGGGACTGAGTGGCGCATGCTACCCATGAAAATATTATTATTTTTATTTCAATTGCTTTTCCAATACATAAACTATGGAGAATGGTGCACTTTCATCTCAACCTCCAGATCACAGACACTGACGCATCTTAATATTTAGCAGAAAATAAAATCTCTGGGTTAAAGAGCCTTCCTTCTAGTAGTTTGTTATTGGGGGGGGGGGTGCGCTGAAAAGCCATTCTCATCACTTAAAAGGGCACATTATTCGATTTACATAATCCTGAAGCTTGTACGGCACCAGACTCTTATTATGCCAGAAAAGGGATCCAGACCGTATAAAATTAGGACGACTCTGTCCTTTTCCTTTCGGTTATTTTTCCATTATGAGAATGTCCAAAACTCTTTGGCAGAAAGCAACCCTGTCTAGGGCTTTGGAGACAGATCTGTGGGTTTGCAGGTAGCCTTTGGAGTAATCCTAACACTCCCATAACCATAGAAAATTTACAAGCAAATTTTGTAGTTGAAATAGATTGGTGAGGAAGGTTCTGACCAGGCCAAAGCAAATGAATGAAAACAAGGTCAAAATCCAGTCTAATACATTGCGCAGTTATGGGAGCCGCTCTTAACCATTAGCTGTACAATAAGGGTTGGCTACTAGAGGTTCAGTAGACCCGTATGGCCACCAGGGGCTTAACCTCTATCGTCTAACATTGCCCTTGACCCCAAAGAAACTCACCCACCCAGTGCTATTTTTCTAGAAAAAGAGGGGCCAGAACTCACCATGAACGCCTCACTCATTCTCTTATATAGTGGTACCTCAGGTTAAGTACTTAATTCATTCCGGAGGTCCATTCTTAACCTGAAACGGTTCTTAACCTGAAGCACCACTTTAGCTAATGGGGCCTCCAGCTGCCGCTGCACCACTAGACCACGATTTCTTTTCTCATCCTGAAGCAAACCTGAAGCACTATTTCTGGGTTAGCAGAGTCTGTAACCTGAAGCGTATGTAACCTGAAACATATGTAACCCGAGGTACCACTGTAATGGCAATGGCACCCACCTGAGAGATGCTGGAACTGAGTTCTGGCAAGTTCTGGCTTTAAAAAAAGCCTTTCACCCACTCACTATTATCTGTGGGTTTGGAGTGAGCTTTCATCAGTATGCTCATGACACTCAGATTCTACTTCTCTTTTCCACCAGTTTCAAAAAGCTGTAGAAGTGCTGAATTGTTGTTTGCGATCCGTAGTGGACTGGATGCAGGTCAAAAAAACATCACTATCAACAACAACAAAACTCAGTCCAGACAAGATGGAGGTGCTGCAGGTGGGCACATTATGCTATTGACCGGAGTCCTGCTCTTTCTTAAGGTGAGGTTTGCAGTCACAGTGTTTTTAGATCCAGCCAGATCTTCAGAAACTCAAGCGGCTTCTGTGGCGTAAACTACACTAAGACTATGTATACACATGATACCTTTAAAGCACATTTGAAGCACGTCCTTTCCCTCAAAGAATTCTGGGCCCTGTAGTTTGCAAAGGGTTGCCAGGAAATGGAACTCTGTGAGCTGCAAACTACAGTGCCCAGAATTCTTTGAGGGCAAGAATGTGCTTCAAATGTGCTTTAAAGGTACAGGGTGGGAATCACCCAATGAACCCCAAGAACAGAAGGTCTGCATGAGGACTTCTGCTTAAGCAAAGGGGCTCCCACCCCTCTTTCCCCTATGCCTTCTACCTCCCAAAATTGGCTCTGGGTGGGTCGGGAGAATTTCCTCAGGTTCTTCCTCTGCCACTGACTGGCTGTGTGGCCTTGGTCATGTCACTCTCACCCAACCTTTCATCTGCTAAAATTGAAATAACAGAAGTCCCGCCTCACAGGGTTGTCAAAAGGGCAAATTGGCACGTGCTTTGCAAATACAAAGTATACATGCATCTATAAATGATAAATAGCATCAGGACTATTTCTTATCATTATTTATTTGTATTTATTCATTACCTTTGTAGCCTACCTTTCCTCCAACCAACTCAAAGTGGCACACATAGTACTTCCCCCTTTCATCCTCACAGCAGTCCTGTGAGGTAGGCTAGGCTAGTAATTGGCTCAAGGTCACCAGGTAAGCTTCCTAGCTTAGTGGGGATTTGAATCCTGCTTTCCCAGGTCCTAGTCTGACACTCTAACCATTACTCCACTCTGTTTCTTTCCTTCTTCTTGCAATGAGTTCAGAGCAGCAAATAGGCTAGATGTAGCACAAGCTATCCCAGCCAGCTGCAGTTTCCTTGAGTGCCCTGACTTTTCCGTTTGGAAAACCTGAGGGCAGGCAGGGCTGCTCCAGCTTTCTGTCCTTTTTTAAATTCATGTGAGCTGCTTGTCTGAAAAGCAGGGTGAAAATATGGTAAAGAACGAAACAGTGAGCTATTAAGGCACCTTGCACACGCTCCAAGCCACGTTTACTTATATTTCCACGACTCCAGCCCCCAGCTCTGGTATTCCACAGAGGCTTCAAGGCCAAACCCCCTGGTGGGAAGAAGAATTTATTATTTTATTATAGATAACAATATAAATAGTACCAAAGCCTATCATTATCATTATCATTACTGTTATTATTATTACCACCACCTCCTATTGCACATCAGGCAGGTTCCTCTGTTATCTCTTCAGCACCTGTGAAAGACATTCCTCTAAAATATTTATCCTAGTTGGTCTCTGTCTTGGATCTGATTTAACTTTATGTGTGTGCCATTTGCAGCTTTAAACTGTATGTATGTATTAAATGGTTTAAATATATACTGTTGCTAATTGTAACTGTTTTATAGATGATAGATAGATAGATAGATGATAGATATAGATGATAGATAGATGATAGATGATAGATAGATAGATAGATAAAATATTGTGTTGTAGATCACTTCCAGACACCTCATGGAAATGCGATTCATCAGTGAAGTAAGTAAACATGACCTTTACATCTTAACTTTCCTCCAGAGCTGAAGGTGGCACAAACAGTTCTCTTCCCCCCTCCTATCCCTTTAATCCTCACAACAATCCTGTGAGGTAGGTTTAGAGCTAGAGAGGTAGTGACTTACTAAAATGTCTCGCCCGGTGAACTTTATGGCGGAGTGGGAATTTCTTGGAACCTAGGACTCTCCTAGGCACACTTTTAACTCGGTCGTTCCCAAAGCACTCTCCCCGTGGGAAGGGAGGGATTACTTGGGGAGGGCTCTAAGAGGCAAGGCGAAAGCTGCTATCCCTGGATCAAGTTCATCGATTTTGTTGAATTAGATGGCTTTAACTGGATTTCGAATAAATGTGCAACTGTTACTGTTTTGCCTTTCAATGTGTTACAGTGTTATCCTCCTTCGTGGGCCGCGCAAAGCCAAATTCTGAATAATCCTTGTTCGGGGGCAGTGGGGGCAAGAGTTGATGGAACCAAGGGGGCTGACCCCCCCCCCCAAAAAAAGTTTGGGAGCCACCGCTCTAACCACTACGGCACACTTTCTCTCCTGATTTTGTGGCTTTGACCAGCAGCCAAGGGAGGTTGAGACGCAGCAGGCAAAACCCCCGCCTCCGTCGGAAGGTGGTGCGCTGCGCGGGGAGGTGGAAGGAAACTTTCCCCCTGTTTGCTCCCCTTCCGCGCCGCCTGGCCTGTCCCGGGAGCGGCGTCCGGAGTGCCAGGGCCGCCGGCAAGCGGCCTCCTCCTCCTCCTCCTCCGCCCCCTCTCCCCGCCCCCTCGCTTCGCCTCCGGCGGGGGCGGCCCGCGCATTTGCATGAGACTCAGACGGGCCGCGGAGCGCGCGTTTTTACGCGCGCAAGAAAACGCAGCGAGGAGGAGGAGCTCGGGGAGGGCCCGGCAGACGCAGACGCTGCTCTCGCCGCCGCCAGAGGCGCCTTCGCCGAGGAGCCGGAGAAGAAGTCGGGAGAAAGTTTGAAGCAGCAGCAGGAGGAGGAGGTTGCTGCAGCAGCTGCGGCGCTCTCCTCGGCTTTGTCCCCGGGCCAAGCCGGCCAGCGGCCGCCCCTTGCAGCCTCGACCCCGACGCGCGCCGCCTTTGTGCAGCCGCAGCCGCCTGCTCTTCGCTGCTGCAGCCCGCGGGCCGCCGGAGCCAAGCGGGTCGGCCCGGGGGCCGCCGCCGCCGCCAAGTTCGTCTCGTCGAGGGAAGTTGTTGGGTCTTTGGCGGCGCCTCTCTCGCTTTCTCTCCGTCGTTTTCCCGCCGGCTGGTCTCTCCGTCTCGGTCTCTCCTCCTCCTCCTCCCCGTCTGGGGCCGGCGGCGGCGCAGCCATGTCGTCCATCCTGCCCTTCACTCCCCCCATCGTCAAGCGCCTGCTGGGCTGGAAGAAAGGCGAGCAGAACGGGCAGGAGGAGAAGTGGTGCGAGAAGGCGGTCAAGAGCCTGGTGAAGAAGCTCAAGAAGACCGGGCAGCTGGACGAGCTGGAGAAGGCCATCACCACCCAGAGCGTCAACACCAAGTGCATCACCATCCCCAGGTGAGGAGAGGGCGCCTCTGGGCATGGGCAGAGGGCCGGCGTGCGGCCAAGGCGGAGAAGCAGGTGCCTCTGGGGTCCTGCCACACTTCCCGCTGCTTTTGCTTTTGGTTCCCCCTCTGAAACCTCTTCTGGTTAGGTTGGGGACCCCTTCCCCTCCTCGAACCACCTGGTGGCCCCACAGGAAACCACGCCGACCGGTTCTTCCGCAACGCGGCGAGGAAAGTGGGTTGCTAAGAGGGAACTCCGGCATGTCGCTTGTAACCGTGCATTTGGCCTTGGTCTTATGCGGGGGTGGAACAATAGCAAAAAAAAGTGGGGGATCGGCTGTTTTTCCTCCTTGCCCCTGTGCAGCGCGTTAAGGCTGCGATCCGAGCACCCCATACCTGGGAAGAAGCCCCATTGAATTCACTAGGTCCTCCTTCTGGGTAGACATGGTTAGGATTGTGCTGAGAGTTTTTTAAAAACTGGATCTGTCAGTCCGAATGAAAGGGTGGTGTAGTTCTTAGACGTGCCCCAGTGTAAAAGGCGTGGGATCTCCTTTATCCATTCAAGGTGCTGTGTAAGCCGCCTTTGCCAACCTGGTGCCCCCCAGAAGTTTTAAACTACAACTCCCAAACACGTGGAGGGTGCCTGGTTGGGTAAGGCTGATGGAGCCTCTTGCACGCAGCTGGACACTTCGGGGACAACCTCTCCACACCTCGGAGCATCCTTAAGGAGTTGGAAATGCAACTCTACTGCTATCTACTGCTTTTTAACTGTATGTCCTGCAAATCTATACACATGCATTTTCTAAAACAGCTTTTGAATTCTTTAAATCTCACTGTATATTGTGAAAATTATAAATAGAATATTATCTTTTAAATGTAAAGTTGATTTCTATCATGAAATACTTTCTGGTGACCTTCCCCAACCTGGGGCTCACCATGCCAACTGCGGCTGGTGGTAATTGTAGACCAAAACATTTAGTGGCCACCAGGTTGTGGAAAGCTGCTTTATCATCTTTGTCTTGTCTTTGGAAGGTCAGCTCACCTGCTCATAGTTCTATTTTGGCATTTTAGAAAGCCTGAGTAAGAGTGATTTCATCAAGGCCTCCCAGAAGACTTGCTGCAGCTGTATCCATGTATTGTTATTAATATTACCGTATTATTAATTACCTGCCCATCCCCATAAGGTCCAAGGGCAGCTTACAGCAATTGAAGCACAATGTTGAAAACAGTTCAAAACAACTCGCAAGAGATAAGATGGGACATACAGAACTGAAATGTCAAAAGCCAGAGTCAAGAGGTGTCTCTTCAGCATTTGTCAAAAACTGTACAGTGGTACCTCGGGTTACATACGCTTCAGGTTACATACGCTTCAGGTTATAGACTCCGCTAACCCAGAAATAGTGCTTCAGGTTAAGAACTTTGCTTCAGGATGAGAACAGAAATCGTGCTCCGGTGGTGCGGTGGCAGCAGGAGGCCCCATTAGCTAAAGTGGTGCTTCAGGTTAAGAACGGACCTCCGGAATTAAGTACTTAGTCTGAGGTACCACTGTATAATGAAGAGGCCACATTCACATATATGGCAGTAGCTCAGCAGTAGAACATCTGCTTTGCTTGATGGCATCTCCAGGAATCACTGGGGAATGTCCCCTGTCTGAAACCCTGCTCTTGATGGGCCGAGGTCTGGACTGGTATAAGGCAGGTTTCTATGTTCCAAAACAAGGATGGCGAACCTGTGGGCCTCTGGGTAGGACTGAGGAGCATGAAAGATCTGGTCTTCCCTGGAAGCAGTTAACAGTTAATTAAGCTCAGGCATATATATGAGGGAGGTACACCTTGATTTAGAAGCAGGTGTAAAGTGACTCATTACTAGATATCTGTATGCAGGCAGCTAGACACTCTGATACATGAAACCCCTCCCCTGTACTGGAAGTCAGGCTCATGCAGACCTCCTCTGAGAAAGAAATAGAACCTCACTGTTGAGAAACAGTGTACCTTTAAGCATTAAATGTAGTGCTCCTCAGTGATGTCTGGATAAGTGATGGGCAGTCTTGATCCATAGCACTTGTGTATCTCTTGCCTCACAACCCACAGAGGTACTGGTGGACTTGCGATTGCAGAATTATTATTATTATTATTATTATTTATATCCCACCCTCCCCAGCCAAAGCCGGGCTCAGAGTGGCTAAGAACAGTAAAAATAGCACAATTTACATAAAATCACAGTCAATTAATTGAAATACATTCAAAAATAAATTCAGAATCAAATTAATGGCAACCATTGGGCTCAAGAAGGGACTCAAGAACAGCCTCGGTCATCTTGATGTCCTCTAGATGTCAGGGGCTTCAGCTTCTGCAGGCACGAGGCTGATGGGAATTCTAACCCAAAACATTTGGAGGGCATCAGGTTGGCGAAGGCTGCCTAAGAGCAAAACCTTCCTTAATTTGCATTTGTAGAATACAGTAGGTGTGTTATGCAAACTGGGGAGCCTGCAAATATTCTGTTGGGGTCTGTGCATCCATATCTCGCTTACTTTCCTCTTGGGTTGGAAATAACAGTGTGAGTCTCTTGCTTTATTCCTGTTAGTGCCAAACGCTGGTGTTCCTTCCTCCTTCCACTTCTACGCAAAAAACTTTGCACGTAACTAACTGCGTTGAAACCAGCACAACTCTGTTTTCCAGGACTCTTGGTGGGCCCAGGCGACGGCAGCTCTTTCTTATGGGCAGGGCAGTAACACCTAAGCTGAACAGGGTGGGGATTATTATATGGGCCAAGTAATTAATCATGGCTGTTATTTTGGCCATTCATTCTTTACATTCTGTGCGTGGCTGTCATTGCGTGTGCAGGCACACACCACTCATGTTTTGCACGCATGAGCTGGGAAGTTTGTAAAGTTTCAGAAGTGTCTTTGAGGGGTGGGAGCTGCTGTGCTTAGCTTTCTGTTATGAGGTTTTGCTGAACTGGAAAAACTGAGCTGTTTGGCAGCTTTGAAAATTTTATTTTCTTTTGAGCTATAAGGCATCATCACTGCTTCTCTCTCTCTCATTAAAAAAGGCTAAAGTTCATGCTATACAGTCCAGAAAGTCCTGAAATGGTGCTTTCTCTCTGTGTGTGTGTCTCTCCCCCTGTTTGTTTCCGTCCTTGCCTCCTGCTTTCCTAACGCTCTGTAAATGTGTGTCTTGGCTGTCAGAATGATTTAGTATGGAGTGGCTGGCTTGCACAAAGGGGCATCTGTTGCGCTTGGCCCCTCTGGGAAGATGGAGAGTATCGTGTAGGACTGAAATGTTTCTTTGTATGGGACGGCGATTCCTGACACCCCCCCATTGTTATTTCGCTTTATTTAATTGTTTTATGAAATGTAGGCCGCTTTTCCAGGATGTGAGTAAATCCGTTGTAAAGTTTTAAGAAACCCAAATCAATTTGTGGTGTCCTATGCTGGTAGGTTTCGGGAGTGACTACAGATGAGGCTGACCTGCTTCCTGCATCATTTTGGGTAGGAAGTGTTCTCTGTGGAATTGCTTTGCTCCTGGTCAGGGGTCTTGACTAACCACATTATTTGTGGCTGAAATGGAATTGTCCCCCTTGTTCAAACTGGCCCATGACCTTGGTATGTGTGTGTTTTGTTACCCTGTCAGGGATACTCTCTTTCTCTCTTGAGGTGTCTGGAGGTATTTGCAGTGCAGGTGCTTTTCTCCAGAGTACATACATTGCTCTGGATTCTAACTGGGAATCCAGCTGGGAGTGCCTCTGAGGCTTTCTGTAGTTGATCCCAGGGTGTGCCTGCGTTGCCTAAGTTGCCACCATGTGAAAAATGCTGTCGCTGCACCACTTTTAACATGGGTGTACATGTATTATGCATTGTACGCTTCTGTGCCCAATTCAGAGTGCTGGTTTATTACAGTGTTTTACGGCTCATGACTCCAGTATTTTTCTGGAGTGCCTTTCCCTGTATGAACCTACCCGGTCCCTGAGATCTTCATCTGAGACACTTCTCCTGGTCCCTCTGAGGGAGGCTTGAAGGGAGGAGGAGACTTCTTCATTGGTGGTTCTCTGTCTGTGGAATGCTCTCCCCAGCAATGTCCACCTGCCATCTTTGTTGACATCTTTTTGTGTGGATGTGGGTGGCAGGGTTCTAATCTAGGACAGAAGTGGTCAGTCTATGATATACAATTTGTAAGATACACTTTAAAAACCAAAAACAAAACTAGAACCATGAGTTCCTCCAACTGTCACTGGAGTGCAAAAATAATTTTGAGCGCAGGAATTTGTTCTGAGGCCCAGAGCTCAACTAGGCTCACATTTAAATTCTAAATTCTGGGTCTTCCTCCCTCTTCCCCTGGGACTTGACGTAATGTGCTGCTGCCTTTGGAATAAAGGTAGAGTTTGTGGGTTATACTGAGACAAGGTATTTTTTATCACACTACATGTGTTAAGTGGCTTATCTTTGCTACAGTATCTGTGTTATCTAAGCCAGTTTCGTCATGGGTGGTTTGTGCCCTCCTACAGTCAGTGCTCCACAATGCTGAGTAATTATCACCAACCTGCTACTGTAAAAGATGTGCCTGTTTGAACCTACATCAGGCCCCAGTTACCACTGACTGTAATTGTTTGCATCTCATTGCCATTCAACTCCCACCTTAGCATTGTCTCTTGTATATACCTTCCAGCTAAGATTTCACTCCATGCATCTGGTGAATTGGGCTATAGCTGACAAAAGCTTCTGCTATAATACATGTGTGAGTCTGGTCAGGGGCCTCAAGACTCCTTTGATTGTTTTTACTGCAAGAGACAAACCCAGCTGCCCCTCAGGAAATAATATAGACCAATAGCTGTCCGCCCTTCTCACATACAGATCCACCTTTAATCCCAATATGCTCTGGTTACAGGCTGCAATACATTTCCGTCTTACTGCTTCACTTTCTCATCTCTTTTTATCTCTGCCTGCTTTTTACCTACCGGGCCCAATGCCCTCTCAATTCTTGCAGTGGGCAGAAGGGCTGTGAATATGTAAGTATAGTCAAACCTCAGTTCCCAAACACCTCCGTTTTGGAACATTTCGGCTCCTGAATGCCAAAAACTACTCCAGTTTTCAAACGATTTTCGGAAGCTGAATGGCTTCCGAGCCATGTTTTTCATCCCCCCCCCCCCCGACCAGCCCATTGATCCTTGGTTTTCAGACTTTTTGGAAGCTGAACAGTATTCTGGAACGGATTAAGTTCAAAAACCGAGGTTCCACTGTATTGTTGCAGGCTTCAATAAAGCACCTTGATCTGTAGAGAGGGTGGGGAGGTGCCATAGCTCAGTGGCAGAGTATCTGCTTTGAATGCAGAAGGCCCTGGGAAAGTCTCTTGTCTAGAACCCTGGAGGCAGTACTGACCTAGGCGGATCAGTGGTCTTACTCTGTATAAGGACACTTCCTAATTTATTTATTTCCTGCCCTTCACTCTAAGGTCCTAGGATGGGTTACAGCACTAAAAAGAGTACAGGCGACTCTCCACTTAATGTGTGTTTAATTAGTGTGTGGCTGCGTATATGCACGGTGACGGAAAGTAAACAAATGGATTTTAAACTGCGAAAAGGCATGGAAAGGGCAGAAACGGCTAGAAAAGAGTGTGAAAACTTGAAACATGAAAAGAGCGGGGGGGGGGGTGGCTAGTAAGTGCTGCTGGTTTTTAAAAAGGCTTTTCAAGGGTTTCCAGAGGTTTAGATGGTATGTACAGGCTTTTCAGATGGTGTTCTCCATTATACATGTTTTCACATACATGTGCGGTACCCGGGAACATAACCCTTGCGTAAGTGAGGAGTCGACTGTATTAGAAACAGTTTAAAACAACTTACAAAGCACTCCCTATGCACATTTTAAGAACATGGCTTCTCCCCTAAGAATCATGGGAACTGCAGTTTCCCCTTACAGAGCTACAGTTCCCAGCACCCTTCACAGACTATAGCTGCCAGGTGTTTTTTGGGGGGAAGTCGTGTGTTTTAAATGTGTATGGGAAGTGCGTTAAACGGTTGGTCTGGATCTGCCTAAAACCACATAGTTTTCCACGCAGGAAGAGGGTGGTGATGGCGGCTCCATCAGACGCACAGTTTGGATGGGGATGTTGTGGTCAAGGTACAATATGGGCGAGGCAGCAAGTAAACCAGAAGAGAGCTAAATTTTCGGAGAATGTGGAGAATGCATCCTGAGAGCCAGGCTAGGAAACAGTCACTGCAGGACGTACATTTACTGGAGCCCTTTAGCCAAGTGGGTGGTGGTTCGCCTTGAATGAGAAACCTCTTCTCCAAAAATACAACGGAGTCTTGTGGAGTACCATTGAGTGTATTGCTAGGTATCAGTTTATACCATGATAAATTTGGATTTTGCAGGTAGATCGGCTGAAACTGTACACACACCATACTGTTAAAGGACATTGAAATCACACACACACATGTCCCAGGAGTTGTTGTTTTTTAAATGTATGATGTGTGCAGCCTTGCAACTAGGATCTGGAGAGTTTTTGCTTCTAGGGACAGCCTGATTAAAACGTGTTCTTGAACTTTCACCATAGTGATCTTGGTTTTTGGTAGAGGGTGGAGGGAGTCTGCAATTTAAAGAAATCTTGGGTATTGCTGTGACTGGCTCTTTTTGTTTCAAGAAACAAACATTCTCCAAAGAAATGGGTGTAGTTCTTCTATGAACACAATGGGCCTAGTGACTTAAAAATAAATCTCTGTGCTTTGGGAATTGCCCAGAGTGTTCTTTTGCTTCCTTTACGCCTTAGCTGGGTCCTCAGAGTCATTCTATTGACTTCTGTGGTTAGATAATTAAAGTGGGATAATGTGTAACAATGCAGGATTAATGATGCCTGATGAAGTCCTTGCTGTCTGTGTTTAAATGTAGATACATTGCAAGTACCTTAGGAGAATGATAGTGGCTGCAAGCACAGGGTCACAGCAGATACTGTAAATTAATTTCTGCAGTAAGAACGCAAGTTGGCAAAACCGTTCTTTTTTTCTTCGTGGTGAAGTATCAAACAGTTGAAACACTTCCAGTGAGGGGAGTAATAAAAAACTGGGGTTAGGGAAATCTATAGAGCCTTGGATTTTGTAACCCCAGGGAATGATTTCTGTATTGACTAGGGCTGGGTACATACCATCCATTGAAAGCACCACCCAAGAAATATGGGAACTATAGTTTACACACACCACAAAATGACAGCTCCTAGAACCCTTAACTACAGTTCTGATGATTGATTGGCAGGAGGAATGTATGGTGTGTATGGGGCCTTATATGCAGTGGGATTTCTGCTCTACGTTACAGAAGATTCTGGGGGTGTTTTAGGGAGCAAAATGTTCTGATTTTATTCTCTGATAATTATGTTGAGCCCACATCAGCTCATGATAATAAAAGAACATTAAAATGAGCATTTAAGATTTACATCCATATATTAACTATAGGCACAATAGTATAACAATAATTCAGTAAACAAATAATGCAAACTTGTAATAATTCAACAACAGTTAATCAAAAACGGCTCCTGATTTCCAGCCCTGTACCAGATGACATAACCCTGAAATTCTCTTTAAAAAATCAAACCCAAACCCAAACTCTATCTTCAGCAGTATAACTGCTAGAGTCTATTGGGCACAAACCCTTACGAAGGAGACAGGAGGTATGACTAGTCTTGCCTTTGCTCATCCACCTCTCTGCCCTGGTGGGACTTGTAGCATTTCCACTGTGAAATTTTGCACAAAATCTGCAAGATAGCTATAGATTGCAGGACTTCTGGATCATCCAGATAAACAATTTGCCCTTGCCTGCTTTTATGTGTTGGATTAAAAATATAAAAAGGGAGAGGGGATTCCAGTTCAAAGGTGTTTGTGTTGATTGGCCGTGAAAAGCTGGAGACAGCAAGGAAGCGTTAGAGCACTGGTAGAATGTGGGTGTCTGGATGAGGCTCTCCTCCCTTGAACTTTAGCAAATGCTTGTTGTAATCCCACTTTTGCTTAAGAACATAAGAAGAGTCCTGGTGGGTGAGACCAGAGACTCCCTAGTCCAGCATCCTGTTCATATTGGCCAACCAGATGCTTTATGGGAAATCTGCGAGCAGGACCAGACTGCAACAACAACCACACTTTCCCCTCTTGTAGTTTTCAGCAACCGGTAATCGCATCATACATAGCCTTATCCTCCTCTGCGAGTTTGCCCAATTCTCTTTTAAAGCCATCTGAGTCGGTGACCATCACTGCCTCTTCTGGGAGCCCCTTCCATAGTTCTGCTATGCGTTGTGTAAGGAAATTATTTCTTATGTCTCTCAACGTTCCGTTTCATTGGATGCCCTCAATTCCTCGCGTTTATAAGACAAGGAGAAAAAACTTTTCTCTACCCACTTCCTCAACTGCACGCATAATTTTAGACACTGCTATGGCGTTGCCTCTTCCTCTCCGTTTCTCTGAATTAAACAGCCCCCAAAGTTGTAAACTTTCCTCTTAGGAAAGGTTGTGGATGCTGGAATCTTTGGCCTGCATTCTTCCAATCGGATTATGATCTCTTGGGGAATTGCAAACAGGAAGCCGAGGAGAGCAGGAGTCCATTGCTAACATCTGTGTGTCTTGCATCTCCTGGTATATGTTGGGATGTTTTTGGCACCACACAGCTATTGGAGGCAAAGGGATGGGAGGCAAAGGGATTGTGCACCATTTTAAAGATGGAAAGAAGGGCCTTCAGTGCACCTTGCAGTGGAAAGAGGGGCAAGGGGGGGGGGATTGATAAATTCACAGTAGCCTTCGTCCACCTGGTGCCCTCCAGATGTTTCTGACTGGAGCTCCCATCAGCCTGTGTTGCTTGGGGCAAATGGGAGTTGTAGTCCAAAACGTCTGGAGGGCACCAGACTGGCAAAGGCTGGTTTATAGCTTTGTAATGTTCATTGCAGGGTATAATTTTCCTAGTGTGACTCCCATAAACTATATTCAAAGATAATTATGGAGTTCATTCTTCCTTGTGCTGTAATATTACAGAGGACCTCTGCATGTGCTATCTCAGTAATAACAACAGCCCTTTGAAGGTGGCTAGTATCTTTCCTCAAATTGAGATAAGGGGCAATGAGAGGGCAGTCACTTGCTTGTTGGTTAGCTACTGCGCTCGTTTCAAGGTTTTATTACTTGTGTTTTGTATGATTATGAACCAGGGAATCTGCAAAGCTGTATCTCCCCCTGGTTGCTCAGATCTGTGGCTGAAGATTTGTTGATGGGGTCCCTACAGTAAAGCATGCTGCTACTAGCTTATGGGCTTTTAGTGCTGTGGCAGCAGCCCTCTGGAATGCCCTAGATGTGAAGCAATCCCCAGCATTGTGATCTTTTTGCCATTTGTTGAATATTTTTCTCTTCTCCTAAGTCTTCCTGGATTAGTCCATTCACAGAATTGTTTCTTTGATTCATAATGCATGACTACTCACATGGTGATGAGATTCTTTGTAAGGGTATGAAATAAAGAGGGCTGGTGGTGCCTGTGAGTGTGAGGGCCTGGCTGTATCCTGATGATTGTGTCTTTGCTTGTTAAGCCAAGATGCAAGCCTTTTGCCCATGCAATTAGCGCCTTCACTCCTCCTTTTACTGTGAGCCATGTTTAAGCTGGGAAGTCTGTAATTAATCATCAATTCCCTGAAAACTATGGCTACCAGCTTTGGAACAAGCCATGAATAAAACAAAGTTTTGCTCTATGGCTTGTTCTGAATGGGCAACAGTAGTTTCCCTGTAGTTTCTCAGTTCAGATGGAACAGTAAACTATGGCTAATTAGAGATTTGCTGGTTTAATGTTGCTCATGTGAGGGGAGAATCAAAGGAGCTGGTTCATATTTCAGCTTAATAAGGAACTTACAGCCATACCTTTTCGAACAGCTTAGTTCTCTAATGTTTTTGCTCCCAAATGATTGAAACCCGGAAGCGACTGTTCTGGTTTTTGAACATTATTTTGGAAGCCAAACATCCGACGGGGCTTCCACAGCTTCTGATTGGCTGCAGGAGCTTCCTGCAGCCAATCAGAAGCCGCGCTTTGCCAGGCTAATGCTTTGGAAGTTGAAAGGACTTCCGGAACGGATTCCCTTTGACTTCCAAGGTACGACTGTACTGGCCATAGCAAACCATTGGCTAAGTCTAGCTTGCTATAAAAACAATGTAAGCAGCAGCAGCAGCAACAACACCCAATGTAAAAAGGAAGTGAGATGACTCTTAATTGCTGGGAATCACAAGTGGGGAGTGCAGTGGTGTTGCACTGAGGTCCTGCTTCTTGTCAGGTTTCCCACAGGCACCTGGTTGGCCACTATGAGAAGAGGACCCTGGGCTAAGTGTCCACTGGCTTGATCCAGCAGGGCAGTTCCTGTGAGCCCCAATCGTGCCTGGTTCAAAGATCAGGATCTTTCCGAAGGGACTTAATATTTATTACTCGTTTTCCAGATGCATCGTTTTAACAGTCTTTAAATGCAGGGAAGGCAGCTGACTTTGGCTTTTAGTTGAAAACATCCTTTTTATAGTTAGCTATGTGCCACCTCTGGGCACGCCTTAGCATTCCACAGATGTTTGGCGGTAAACCTTAACCAGTCTTCATAATACTGCAGCATTCATCTCTGTGGACTCCTTGCATGCACACCCCATCTCCCAGGCCATTTTTGACGGATTGCTTATCCATCACTCAGCTGTGATCTGCTGTGGAGCCGCTTTACCCTGGAGCAAGTCTACCCTCTCTGATATTTTCTGCTTCCTTTATTTCTCTCTCTTTATGTCTTATCCTTCCTCTAAGGGTGGTATTCACAGTGTTATCCAACTTATGCACTCACCTGTCCTGCAAGGTAGGAGAGACACTGGTTGACCCAGTGTTGCTTACTGAACTTCATGGAATCTGGATGGTTGGAACCAAGCTGTCCCAAGGTTCTCATTTTGCCTGTTGCTCCTGAACATCCACAGTTGGTTGCAAATGCAGGGGAGAGGAATTTGGCTTTGCTCGCAGGGCATAGGGCAGTAATGCACAAATATAGGATGGGCAATACCTGGCTTGACAGCAGTACATGTGAAAAGCAGCTACGGTTTTTCTTTCTTTCTGCGTGGACCCTGAGCTGAATGTGAGCCCCCACATGCCACTGCTAAAAAGGCCAATGCAATTCCTGGCTGTATCAACAGAAATATCGTGTCCAGATTAGCTTTTGTCATCCTGGTTGGTTCCAGTGCTTCGATCTACAACTTCCATCATCCCTAACGCTTCACCATGCTGGCTGGAGTCATGGGAATTGTAGACCAAAATGCATGGAGGACACCAGATTGGGGAAGTCAGATCCAGATCCTAAGGTACTCTCTTCTACTTTGGTGAAACCTTACCTGGTGTACTGTGCCCTGTTCTGGACATAGCAGTCTAAGAAGGATTGTCATCTCTCAAGGAAGAAGGTCGTGCCAAAGAGCAATGTCACACTTGCCATGGCGAGTGGGGAAGGGTTGAAAACCTTCCTTGTGTCTTGCGTCGACTGAGTGTGTCTCTGACTCCTCTTCTGCAGATTGCAGAGGTTCCTCAATGGACACAGAGGGCTTAAAACCCTTCCTTGAACATTTTTGGTTTGTTCTTGTTGCTAAGCTCTTGTTAGCTCGGAAGCTGTGCCTCCTGCATATTGGATATGGGGAATATTTCTCTCCAGAGGGGTACAGCTGTTGCACATGTGGAACACGATGTGAAGCCAAGAAGGATGAAACCCGACTCCTCCCCCCCCCTCTTTCTCCTCACCCTTAATGAATTTTCTGGGCAAAAGGTATCCCATTTCCAGTAAGTTCCTGCCTACTTACTTGAATTCCTTCTTTTTTTATTTTTTAAAAAAATGTATACTCTCTTTCTCCCCCCACCCCACTTCAGCAATCCATGTGGTTTACTGTTCTGCCTTACAGTCAGATCTCCAATCCCAAGACCTTGGAAGTCACGGTTTGAAATGTGGAGTTTTTGTAACTTCTTGCCTTCTATGTTCAGTTTTTGTTTTAACCTTGCTTGTAGCAGTTGCTGTGGAACAGTGATCAAAACAGAAGCCTAGAAAGCTGTAGGTTTTATTTATTTTATTTCAAAAGGGCTTTGTTTATATTATTATTGGCTATATAACTTTTGAAAGTTAACACACACTCACATAGTTGGTTTTTCCCCTCTGCTCCCCTCCCCTCTCCTTTTTAATATTTATTTATTTATTTCATAAAATTTATCCCTTGAATGCTCAACAGTGGAACTGACTACTTCAGAAGGTGATGGACTCTCCTTTGATGGAGGTTTTTAAGCAGAGGTCAGATGGCCATCTGGCAAGTATTCTTTAGCTGTCATTCCTGCATTTCGGGGTTAGACTAGATGACTGTTGGGAGTCCCTTCCAATTCTACAATTCTGTGTTTCTGGGCTGTGAGCTGCCTTGATGGGGGCTGTTTTGGCCCGATGGGTCGTATAAAACTTGATAAGCAAATAAATAAATGTCTAGCCAGGTAATTCACATGTTGTCCTTAACAAATTACCTAGCACGAGGTTTGCTTTTCCTTGGAATCTGGAGCCAGCTCTGAGCCATTTGCCAGAGGCTTTCCTGTCTTAAAGCTAAAGGGGACCCCTGACCATTAGGTCCAGTCGTGGCCGACTCTGGGGTTGCGGCGCTCATCTTGCTTTATTGGCCGAAGGAGCCGGCGTACAGCTTCTGGGTCATGTGGCCAGCATGACTAAGCTGCTTCTGGCAAACCAGAGCAGTGGACGGAAATGCCGTTTACCTTCTCACTGGAGCAGTACCTATTTATCTACTTGCACTTTGACGTGCTTTCAAACTGCTAGGTTGGCAGGAGCAGGGACCGAGCAACGGGAGCTCACCCCATTGCGGGGATTCGAACCGCCGACCTTCTGATCGGCAAGTCCTAGGCTCTGTGGTTTAACCCGCAGCGCCACCCGTGTCCCGTCTTACCTACCCACTTTGAGCACTGCCGTTTTGTAAGAAGAAGTGGAGAGTTGGGTGTGCCACACTTCCGTCCATGCACACGCTCCTGCACACAGTCACAGATTACAAGCCACACTTCGGGTGTGGCTCTGGTCTGCAGAAACACCTTGCCTTCAGGGTTTGTCTTTGTTAAACAACTGCGCTTTCTAAGCCTCCTGGATCCAGATCTTGGAAAAAGCCCAGATTTTGCAAGTTACAAGGGCCCTCTGGCCCTTGTTTGTTTGTCAAGTGATTCACTTTCTGATATCTGGGAGAACTTCCCATCAGTGATGTGGGAAGCTTTTATTAAGGGGCTGAGTCACTTTGCTGCTTTTTGCTGAGTGTTCAGGCTTTTGAGTCACGGCTTGGCTCGCTGATGGATGGATCAGCCCTTCCTGAGCTAAGCGAAGTGCAAGTAATATCAGCCGAGGGCCTTTTGAAGGGACTTTGAAACAGTAAACCTTTTGCTGCCCAAAGAGGGCAATTTTATCTTGGGGTGGGGGGAATGATGCTTCTTAGCCACTTTTGCTTTGGCTGAAAGGGGGAGAAATGAAGAAACAAATTTGCAGAAGTTAATACAGTATCTGCAAACAGATGCAAACTTTAAAAGAATTATTATACTGTAACCACTTGCAGAATTGCCTTATGCCATATGTTGCGCACTTGACTACTTTGATCTGTGAAACTGTCATTGTTACAGCTACCGCAAAATACTCAGGTTGTAGTTTAAAGAAATTGTTATTTCGATGTGGCAGCAGCTATACTTTGCAACGCTTTCAATGTACGCTTTTTGACACCTCCATAAAACATTTCAGAGACTTAGATACTGTATTGACAAGTTTTGATCTCCTTTCCTGTTAATTTTAATGACATTTTAAACATTTTTAATTACTGTACTTGTTTTTGGCTGTTATCTTGAGTGACAGTATTAATATTTCTTGCAAACTGCTTAGAAGTGGGTTTGTTTGTTTTTTACAACGAAGCTGTGTAATTCAAATAGAAATACTGTATACAGCATCCCAGGGAGCAAGACAGTGAGCAGGTGACCTAAATAGACCTTCTTGGTCTGCTATGCAGGTTTTGCTAAGTGTTGATGGGCAACTTCAAGGCTCTCCCTTCTCAGGGGTCTTTATCTTTAAACTGGACAGCCCTTCAGTTCGGGACTGCTTTCTGCAAAATAGGATATGTTGGTGCTTCATTCCTGAGTCATTTTGAAAACCACTTATTAGTTTTGTTTCCGAACTTCTTATATCCCTTTGTAAGCCACCTGCATCCTGCATTATGGGATTGCATGTAAAATCTGAATAAACAAGTCACCCAAGAGTGGCTACAGTGTTAGACTCTGTTGGGGTGACCTGGCTACAAATCTCTGCTGAATCGTTGCACATTCAACAAGCATACAATTTGTGCACCTGCATACACAAATAGTTGGGCTGCACACCTCAACAAGTGTGCACTCTTTCACATAAACACTAGTACATGTGTAGAGATGGGTTTATTGGGTTGTTTTTTATTTTATTATGTGTTTTCTGTTTTTATATTGTGATTTTATTTGGTAACCACCTTGAGACCTGTGGGTATAGTTCGGTATACAAATGTAATAAAAATAAGTAAATTGTACCTCTGTTCAGTATGGTGTGTGAACAAGCCCAATAAGCCAGTATTCCTGGTTTATCAGGATCAAGCCTTATGCTGGTGCAAGCTGACCAATTGCTCCTGCTTCACTCCTCTTCCTGCTCAAGTGGGGTAAATAAACCAGGAAGATTTTGCTTGCTGCTACCTTTGAACCCGGGATCGTGCCTTGTTAGGGGTCAGCATATCCTTTTCTCAGATTTGGTTGTCGCAGCTGGTTTATCTGGCTCAGACCTGGGTAGCATGCTCGTCCACAATAAGCTACAATACTGAACTCGGTTGAGATGACCTGACTTATTACTGTGTGCAAATGTGGCTGCTATCTGTTGTCTCAACCTCTCTCTCGGGGTGGTCCAGAGGATAAAATAAAGAGCGTGATCCTAGGTATGCGATCCTGAGTTCTTTGACAGAAGGACAACTACAAATTTGAGAGCCAGGGCAACTAGACCTGGTGACTCGACCAGCCTTAGCGAGGTCTCATGAAGTCAACCCCCTTTCTGCCTCTTGCTGTTCTGTGACAGAAGCCCCAAGACTCCCAGCCAGCTAGCGTTATCTGTGTCTTGTAAGGATCTGACTTGCCTTCCTCTAGTAGGTTGGCGTGATGTAGTGGTTAAGAGCATTGGACTAGACCTGGGAGGCAGGAGTTCAAATCCCCACTTGACCGTGGAGCTCACTGGATATCCTTGGGCCAGTTACTCACTCTCAGTCTAACCTACCTCACAGGGTTGTTGTGAGGATAAAATGGGGAAGAGGAGAAACTATGTACATGCCACCTTGAGCTCCTTGGAGGAAAAAGGGGATAAAAATACAAAGATGATGTTAAAAAGCATTCCACCCTACCAAGACCACGGATTTGGGGCTGATGGGTATCCTCTGTCTTCTGGAAGCCCCCAGCACTCTGCCTCTATAAACTACAGTTTTCCCTAGTGTGATGAGTTGACAACAACTTTCAGATTTTTATTTTTCTAAGACTAACGACAAGCAAAACTTAATTTCTGCAGAGTTCTCTTTGGGGTAGTGGTGAAAGGGAGTGCATTGTTGAGTCAAGTACTTATTCCCAAGGTGAATTTAGGACAGGGACACATTTTCTCTCCCCTCCCCACGCCTGCACAAGTGAATGTTGAGATCCCTGGCCCCAGGGCATTGGCTTGCCTCAGCAAGCTTTGTGTACTGTGTCATCACTTTTCAATAGCTCTGGAGTTACTCTCCTCCCCTTCACAGGCATTTGATTTTAGCTTATGCAATGCTCACCATAATAACATCCAGGAAGACTTTATAATTATTGGAAATACACTTTGCAGACAGTGGAGGTTGGGGCGAATGGGGCCCTGCCCTGCTAATCTCTGTCTGCAGCTCAGCCATCCCCACCCTGCCCTGCTCCCTGCTTACTTACAACCAGCCCAGAGGGTGGCACTGCCCTCCCCCCAAGAGTTACAGTCCCATCCTCCTGAAAAAAACCTCAATAAACATTGACTTCATTAATCCCAGACATTATTATCACTGTGCATTAGTTGCCCTACTCACTCCTGTGATGGTTTCAAAGAGGAAATGCTATGCAAATACAAAACGATTGTTCACCGTGCCAGTCCTGTGGGTGAGAAAGTGTGTTTTTAATAATTCGCGAACATCTTTGCCACTTCAAAAGAAGCAGGACATTTCTGAGTATAGTTGTGAGTCAGTAGGGTTTAAAACCTGCCATCTGGGTTTTACTTCCACGAGTAAACAAATTCATGGAAGCTGGGTCTATTGGCCATAAGAACCAAGTGGAGCCTCCTTATTCATGGGCAGTATACATGGGAAAAACAGGTGGTGGGCAGGAAAACAAGCTGCTGGTACTGCAAGTAGAATTCTGGATTAATTGGGCTTCATGTCATGGGCAGGCTGGACACAGAGGAATGGTGGGAGGCACCAGCTGGGGAAGCCCAAGGGGGATTGGCAGTGGGACAACAATGAGTAATCAGAAGCCTGGGAGGAGGAGGTGCCAGAAGCTGAAGTGGTAACAGGCTTTAGTGAGCAGGGAGAATCTGTGACAGAGAGAAGCAGGGGAGGAGGGAGGCCAAGAGGCAGAGATGAGCCAGGATGGTGAAAAAGCCCAGGGTGCCCCCCCCTCCTGCTGGACAAGCTACCCTCTCTCCCCGGTCTCCCAGGACCAGGAGAGGTATGAAGTGGGGAAGAGCAAAGACCAGGCATGCCGGCATAGTATCACATTGCTTGGGAAGGACCTGGGAGAGGAGGAGACTTACCGTAGGTAGCTGTGGGAAGGCAGGGACCTTCAGTCTCCACAACTGCTTAATAGGGACAAGAAGACTTGCTGTGCTCATTAAGCCTGGCACTCCTGAGCAGATCCTGTTCCTTCTAATGAATACTTAACTAGCTCGCTCCTGACACTTGTTTGTAAGACATGTCACCAACCCCAACCACTGTACAGTGGTACCTCAGGTTAAGTACTTAATCCGTTCTGGAGGTCCATTCTTAACCTGAAACTGTTCTTAACCTGAAGCACCACTTTAGCTAATGGGGCCTCCTGCTGCCACCGCGCCACCGGAGCCCAATTTCTGCTCTTATCCTGAAGCAAAGTTCTTAACCTGAAGCACTATTTCTGGGTTAGCGGAGTGTGTAACCTGAAGCGTATGCAACCTGAAGCATATGTAACCCAAGGTACCATTGTACTGTGTCTTAGAACACTGATAATGCCCCTTGCTTGCACGGTTGGAAGACAGAGAGGGGTGTGTATAGAAGGTAGCCTACCGTACAAAGCTAACAATTGTATTCATTGCTTCGCCCGCTTTTGACCACCACAGGCATTTATTTCCTCACCTCTGGGCTAAACGATGGTTTAGTGATAAAGTTCAGCCCACAGTTTCACTGGCTTGGAGTTGTAGCATAAATATGCCCATTCCTCTCATTCCCCCACCCTCTTGGGATCCCTTCTTTCTCCAGTGACTCATTAGCTCAGCTGGGGAACAAATGCCTTTGGCTAAGAGCAAGGTTCACATCCTTTACATAAGCTTTTTTTCTATATAATTATATTAAATGAGGACTGCTCTCTGGCTTTGGCTCTCGCTGCAGTCATTGGGATACTGACTGTGTGTGTGTGTGTGTGTTGTGATGAGTGTTCAGAAACTGTTTTTCACTAGAATGAGAAAGATAGGACCTTACTGGCCAATCAGGCTGGGGTAGAAAAACAGTGAAATGCTGAGGGATAAAAGTGCAGTTTATAGTTGTAGCTCCTAATCCTCCTTTGCGATATATAATGGTTCCAAAGTAGTTGAAAACCATCTTTTTCTGCAAGCATAATAAATGATTTTTTAAAAATCCTAACGGGCTCAACCCCCGTGTCTCCTGTGGAAACATTGCAGAAATAATCCTTGCTCTTCCTTAAGGGGAACCTGCAGCTGCCTCTTTTCAATCTCCAGCTCTGCTTGCTTTTTATTCGGGCTCCTTCTCTGCATTCTCTTCTTCCCCTTCGCAGCTGTTCATGGCTTTTCCAGAGGGCAGGGTCTTTAAATGTTTGGGGCCCGGCTGGGAGGCTTTTTCTCTGGGGAAGGAGCGAGGGCCCTGGCTCAGTGTGGGCTGAGCGCCAGAAGTGCTGCTGCTCCCCTCCCCCACCCCCTGGATGAAAATTTCACTGCGGCCTGAAGTTTTTCTGTGGCAAGGTTGACTCTCTCTACTCTATTCGTTGCCTGAGGGAAAGGAGCTGTGTTGATTTCGTGCCTCAAAAAGCATTGCTACGTATTTGTGGAAGGGACATAACTCAGTAATAGAATCATAGAATTGCAGAAGTTGGAAGGGACCCTAAGGGTCATCTAGTCCAACCCCCTGCAGTGCAGGAATCACAGCTGAAGAATTCCTGACAGATGGCCAGCCAACCTCTGCTTCCTATAGATTAGTGTTAAGGCATGTGGGTTATATGAGGCTGATCCCAAATGCAGAAGGTCCCAGGTTCAATCCAGGGAGGCTTCTCCAGGTAGTGTTGGGAGTGTCTCACATCTAAAACTCCAAAGAGCCATTGCCAGTTAGTGTGGATAGTACTGAACTAGATAGACCAATATGATCTGACTCAGTACGAGGCAACTTCCTCTGTGTATTCCTCCCTCTCTCCTGGTTGTCCCCTGCCAGTTAGGATTTTTCTGGCCTCAATGCGCATCACTCACATTGAACACCATTTTGCCCTTTTACTGCCCATTCATCAGTCTAGAGTAGCCTCTTTTTTTGAGCTCTGAACAATCCCTTATTCCTTTTTTACCTATTTCGTTGCATTTATATCCCAGCTTCTTCCCCAAGGAGCCTGAGGTGGTATACGTGGTTCTCTTCCTCCTCATTTAATCCCCACAACAACCCTGTGAGGTAGGTCAGACTGAGAGAGCCAGTGACTGGCCCACCCAAAGTCAAGCTTCATGGCCAAGTGGTGATACGAACCCTAGTCTCCCAGGTCCTAGTCCACTGCTCTCACCACTGCCCATCACTGGCTGACTTTTTCTTCCCATTTAAATAATTTTGGTTCTGACTTCAAACGAGCAGGCTCAGTTGCTGCTTAACCCAACTCCACATCACTTACAGCTAGTGCAGATCCTTGCTGTTTCCTTCCCTTTATTTATGGATTAAAATAATGGCAGGGGGTATGTCTGTCCCAGACCCTCAGTGCCTCACAGAGCTCATTATGCTCCTGAAAACAACCGCCAGCATCTAAGCTTCTTATTTCTGGCAGAAGGCTTTTAGGAGGAAGAGGCAGAGGATACTCTTTATTTTTTTCCCCTTGTGGAAGCTGTCAGGTGCTGCCCTTCTAGAACTGCAGTCTGCTCAAGGTCCTTCAGTGGGAAGAAACAGGACTCTTTCAAAGGGACTCTTGTTTGCTCAGAACGGGGAATGCAAAAGGCATGTTTTGGCTTGACTGTGGGGGCGTCTTGTTGAGTTAGCAGCACCTTCCTATGGATTGAACCGTTTGTGTGTGTGTGTGTGCATGTAAGAAAGTTCTGAAGTTTTCTCCTTCCCTCAATACTTGGATAGAAGAGCCCCTTGTGTCTTTCTTCCTGGTGGATTCTACCCCACAAACCAAATGAAGAAGTCATCTATATGGTCTTTGCTGCTAAAAACAGCTCGAGATTTTCAACGGGAATTATGTGGTGATTATCAGTTTCTGGATTTTGCTTGGAAGCCAGTGATGTCAATCAACAATGTAGAGCAGCCTTCCCCTAACTCGGTGGTGGCGAACCTTGGCACTCCAGTGATGCCCTCCAGATGTGTTGGACTACAAATGCCATCAGCCCAAGTATCATACATTGGTGGTCTAGTTTAGATACTCCGTGCAGTTAGGAACTTGAGAACTCCTGATTTGTGTGTAGTGCATCAGACATTTACTCTGTGTTTGTGAGTGGGGCTGGGGGGGCGGGATATATATATAGCTGGCATTATTCTGCTCCCTCCTCCCCACAGTTGCAAGGATGTTGGAAAGAGCCCCCCCCAAAAAAATACCATTGGCCTTTTATCAAAGTATACACATGGGAAATGTTTGTGTGCGATGAGTGAGCAGAATCTTTGATGCTTCTCTAGGAACCAAAGCAAGCAATGCTACCTAGTATTGTGGGAGGTATCTCATCTTTATCAGGATCTTAAAAAGGATAAAAAATAACTCTGCTGTAAATGTCAACTAAAACCCCCATAGCGTCAATTTATGTGTATATTTAAAACAAATCTCTGCGGGATTTGTACAACCTGATCTACAGGGTGGGGGTGGGGGGAAACCCCTGCTGCTGTTGACGTGTACATGTGTGTACATGTGTTGCATGTTTAAAACATTGTGCTTCCTCTTTCAAATTTAGTTCAGTTTTTGGTCAGATTGTGCCTTCCTGGCTGCCAAACTTTGTGGTAAATATGCAGTTTCTATTTTATTAAGGCCCCCAGAAGCTGAGCCCTTTTCTTTCTTTTTCCACTCCATATCAATTGATCAGGCAGGCTGTACTCTGTGTTCATGTTTTGTTTTGGTTTTTTTAAAAAAAAACAACACAAAACCTTGTGTATGTACAGTAGCTGACTTCTGAAAAGCTGCGTAAATGAAGGAAACCTTCCTGTATTTGTTTTGTTTTGCATCATTTGTTCTGCTTGAGCGAAAGAAAGTCTTCAAGCATTTTCTTACTCTCAGGCTTGCATTTTTGCTGGGAAGGGGGAGCCAGAGTGCTGCAAGCCAGCCCCAAGCCATTTGGTGGAGTGGGGAGTCAAACGTGGGTTGTCTGTGCCCTGGAGGAGGAGGAGGAGGGAACTTCTGAGATTTGTCACACGGAATCTTTCCAAACCCAAATTAATTGTTCAGTACATCTAAGCCAGGCTTTAGCAAGCTGGAGCTCTCTGAATGCTCGGGCCTATAACTCACACCAGTCGTAGCTGGGATGGATGGGCATGTTGCAGGCTACTACAGCATGCCCATCACTACTACATTTATATCCCACTTTTTTTCCCAAAGAGCTTGATGTGGCATGCATACTTCTCCCCCTCTCCATTTCATCCTCTCAATAATAATAATAAATTTTATTTATACCCCGCCCTCCCCAGCCAAGACTGGGCTCAGGGTGGCTAACAACCAATAATAAAAATAAGTTGATTAAAATGCAACTTAAAATACAAGATTAAAATACAACATTAAAACATTAAGATGCAGCCTCTTCACAGGAGGAGAAAGGAAAAAAGAAAGAGGGGAAAGGAATCAAATTGATTCTAAGACAAAGGCCAGGCAGAACAACTCAGTCTTACGGGCCCTGCGGAAAGAAATCAGATCCTACAAGGCCCTGGTCTTGTGAGACAGAGCGTTCCACCAGGCCGGAGCCTGTGAGGTAGGTTAGGCTCAGAGGCGGTGACTGGCCCGAAGTCACCCAGGGCTGAGTGGGGTTTGAACCCTGGTTTCCGAGGTCCCAGTCTGATATTCTAACTGCTATTTCATAGAATTATAGAGTTAGAAGGGACCATGAGGGTCATCTAGCCCAACCCCCTCCTGCAATGCAGAAATCGTTTTGCCCAATGTGGGGCTCAAACCCAGAACGGTGAGATTAAAGAGTCTCATGTTCTACTGATCTAAAAATTTGCTCCTTTTGAGTGAATCAATATAACCCAAACTGTGTCTGCTGAGGCTGTGTGTGTGTGTGTGTATGTTAAAAAACTTGAGATAAGAGTAGTTTATATATGGTCACAGGACAGTTAATACTACAGTGTTTGGAATGGGAGTCTCTTATTAGATCATAGTTTAAATCCTGGCCAAGCATCTCATGCAGACGGTTCCTTAATCATTCACTCCTGGCTGAAAGACAGCTCAAACGATTACGTATTTGCAGAGCTTGCCAAAGGAGTCCAACGGGCAGAGTGCTGAATATATTCCTTGAAATCCTAGATCCCAACTCTTCCCTAGCTATCCTGTGCTCATTGTGTGGTCTTGGGGCAAGTCGCTATCTCTCTGACAGTGGACAAGATTCGGACTCTTAAATCAACTTGGCACACTGGTTTTAGGCCAAGAGTATCACATGGCACGAAGCTTCGTGTGCTTCTTGCAGATGTCATCTGTTTAAGTGAACTCTTCTTCATCACCCACTTGCAATTTTCTGGCAATTGGTGTGCTCCAAGTCAGACCATATATGGAGAGGCAAATTGGGAATGTCCTACTGAGGATGTATATGCCCTGGCCCTTCTTGTCTTGCTTGTCTTTTCTGGAGGTGGCGGGACCGGGACAGGGCTCTGTTTAATAAAGATGTGTTTATTGAGTTTTCAGAAATAACTATATACAAAGAAAAGAAACAGTAAAGAAACAAAGAACAGCGACTTCATGCAGCACTGAGCAAACAGAAGGTTCAGAGCACTTTTTCAGACATAATAAAATTCTGCGTAGGGACTTTTAGTAAGAGTCACCTATTGATAAAAGGTAGCTTCACCTTATAGAGGCATGTATCATTTTCATACTCTTTGTGTGTGGGGGGAGTAGGGAACTTTCTCTGTTTACTCCCTGAGTAACAAGAGTAGCAACTAATAACTGGTGTAGGACATTTTTACCAGTTCATAACGGTAGCCACAAGGCAAGCTCTGATGCTGGAAATGCAGGACAAAAAGACAACTCCAGGGCCAACTGAAGGCATTTTACTACTCTATGCCCCTGCCCACCTGTTGCTTCAGTCAGCCTTTTTACTTTGCCCAATGATAGGGCCGGCCCTGTCCCCCAAACTCTTACAAAGGTGCTTTACCTTCCCCAGTTTCCAAAGCCGTGGCTTTCAACTGGCGGATGGTGACCCACACCTAGGATCTGGTGGTTTTGTTGTTGTGCTTTTTTATATGCATTCTAATTCTAAACCTGTCTACTCAGAAGTAAATGCCATTGAGCTCAGAGGGGCTTACTCCCAAGTGAGTGTATCTAGCACTGCAGCCTTACTTGTAAGCAACTTTGTGTGCAATTCAGGTGAGTGAGTTAAAAAAGCACAGTGAAAAATATTTTAAATAAATAAATCCTTATGTGAGGGTGGTGACGAGACAGATTTTCCTCCAGAACTGAAGGGTTTTTGAAAGGGATATCTATGCTGTACACGGACTCAACTATCCACACTGATTTTGCACGCTTGTGATGTGTTTGCTAAGGCGTGTTGTACCAGTGGTGGCACAGACATCTTGGAGATAATGGAGATAAAACAATGCATAGGATTGTTCACAGCATGTCCTGTGGGGGTTGCATTGGGGCTCACAGTGGCTACTGAGATAGAAGGGGGAAAGGCGAGTTGTGGCTTTAGGGGCTGCTCAGTCCATCTGCTGGTTTGTTGCTGTCCTACAATCAAGCAAGTCGAGTTTATAACCCTCTTGTTGGTTTTAAAGGCCCTTCAGGGTCAGCTGCCCACTCTGTGTTTTTATGGTTCACTTGGAGTTTTATTGGTGCTCTTAAGGCCTTTACTGTTTCCATCCTTGTGAGCAGGTCCCTCTTCCCAGGGAACACTGGAATTGTAGCTCTTAGGGGAGAACAGGGGGTCTCCTAACAACTCTTAGCACCCTTAACAAACTATAGCTCCCACAATACTTTGGGGGAAGCCATGATTTTTTCACAGTGATAGTATCACAGTGTTTTAAATGTATGATGTGAATGTGGACTCTCCAGTTGCCATCTTTCTGCTGGCCTTGGGAGCATGGACTATACTGCAGCAGAGATCTGGGCCATTCCTTACATTGGTCATATGCCACCAGCCATTGCAAGAGGGGTAGAGGCAGGTCTTCAATCCTCTAGTTCTTTGTTTGGATTTAATAATCCCATTCTGCCACTTTTCAATTCTGTTAGTGGCCTTGAGCCTACTAATAGATAAGTGTGGGTGCAAATTCAGTCAACGGAAGCTAAACAACTGTTTACATTAGGCTTTGCCAACCTGGTGTGTTCCAGATGTTTTGGACTACAACTCCCATCAGCCCCAGCCAGTGAACATGTGGGCATTGTTGTCCAAAGCCTCTGTAGGGTTCCAAGTTGGCAACGGCTGGGTTTACTTGTTAAAATATTACAGTGGAAGAACATAATTAAGGCCTTTCCTTTCTTTCCACCCCACTCCTTGAATGGGGATTAAACCAGCAACTCCCAGCCCAGCCAAATAAAGCGCAGAATTGGGCCTGGGGGTGAAGTTTAGGCCTTCCTTAGCAACCAGCCTTGGGGAGCATACCATGACCATAGAGGACGCTGTAACCATGGCGACTGGCTGTGCAGGGACTCTCTCTTGGGCCAGAGACTTAACCTTTAGTAACCTTTGTCTGTGTCTCATGACTGGAGGGAGGCAATAAAAGCCTCTCCCTGAGATGAGCCAGATGGAGCCCCTGAAGGGAGGGGGATGCGGCCCCTTCTCTCGCAACCCCTTTTTGCATCCTTCTGGAAATAGGACAGTGGGATCAAGGCCTGACCTTTTGGAGGAATTTGACTTTGTGCTCCATTTTTGGTGCCGGGTCGTGTTTTGGCATGGACAGAGCCCCTGTCATCCTTGAACTTTAATATAAAGACACAGCCCTCAAAGTGAATTAAAAGAGAGGGGAGACTTTCACTTCTGCTTTGTGAGAAATCTGAGGCTTGGAATAATAATAATAATAATAATAATAATAATAATAATAATAATAATAATAATAATTTTATTATTTATACCCCGCCCATCTGGCTGAGTTTCCCCAGCCACTCTGGGCGGCTTCCAATTGAGTGTTAAAACAATACAGCATTAAATATTAAAAACTTCCCTAAACAGGGCTGCCTTTTAGCACATTCCCCATCCCAAAAGAATCTTGGGAACTGGGGTTTGTTAAGGGTGCTGGGAATTGTAAAACTGTGATGGGCAAACTTCTGTTTCCAGGATTTTTTGCGTCTGGCAAGGGATGTGTGTACACAGCCTGAGTTGGGTCCAGTCTTCTTGCTAAGCATTTCTACCTGTGACTTTGCTGGATTTCCCCTTTCCTTTCCATTTTGAAAGGTCCCCCCCCCCCCCCAGCGCTCCACTTGATAAGGCCTCCAGTCCAACAGCCTGTGCTCCCCTTTTGCATTAATTCAACAGAGTTTCTGTGCTGTACAGAGTTCAAGGGAGCTCACGACAGCTTTGCCCTCCCTCGGTCTTCTGGTACATCCTTCCCTCTGGAGGTTTATAGGCCAGAGTTGGTCAGTGAACAGCTGGGATTGGAGTAGATCATATGTTAAAACAAATGTAGACCTTAAAAGAAAAAAAAATATGGGATCCATCTATTTATCGGACTGTTTTCATTATCATAATGACATTTGTATGCCACCTTTCTGCAAATGCCCAAAGCGTCTTACAACGAAGAAAAAAAGGAATGCATCTCAAAATCAACTATTTGCAAGAGAAATTTTGTAATATAATAAAGCAACAACATACAGTAATAACAAATATAACAGCATGCAAACCCCCCACATTTCAGTACTAAATATATAACAAGATTGCATTAGCAGCATTGCACCCCCTGGGCATTAGCAGAAATAACAAGGGAGCTTGTCAGTTTCTTCTTCGTCCTTATTATAAGTCTTCCAAAGGCAGGGAGTGGGGTATCTGGAAACCCCTCCATGTTGCATGGCTTATAAATTGTTGGTTAGTTTATACGTAATACATAAATATCCAGTAGAGTGTTTTGGTGGAATGAAGTTTTTAAGAAGTTTTCTATTTATTTCTATTTAATTTAGTTTTTTAGCCAGATTAGCAATATTTATACAGTGGTACCTCTGGTTACATACTTAATTCGTTCCGGAGGTCCGTTCTTAACCTGAAACTGTTCTTAACCTGAAGCGCCACTTTAGCTAATGGGGCCTCCTGCTGCTGCCGCGCCGCCGGAGCACGATTTCTGTTATCATCCTGAAGCAAAGTTCTTAACCCGAGGTAATATTTCTGAGTTAGTGGAGTCTGTAACCTGAAGGGTATGTAACCTGATGTGTATGTAACCTGAGCTACCACTGTATACTGCTTAATCAAAAACGGTTGTAGCTCAGTGGTAGAGCACCTGTCTTGCATGCAGAAAGTCCCGGGTTTAATCCCCAGCAGCTCCAAGTGGAGTTGGTAAAGTCCCGGGTTTAATCCCTGGAGAGCTGCTGCCAGTCAGTGTAGACAATACTGAGCTAAATAGACCAATGGTCTGACTTGGGCAGCCTCTAATGTGCCTCAAATAAGTTTCTTAAGTAGTTTACATAAAATAATAGAAAATACTCATTTAGAATGGTGATTAAAAACAAACATTAAAAAGAACAAATTATAAAAATATAGATAAAATCAACAGAAGAAGAATAAATGTTAAGAATGAAAAGGAAAACAGGGGGCATATGGCTCTTGCCCATCTGAAATATGCTTGCTTGCCTATGAGCAGGGTCACAAGAAGCCCAGATTGCTGTAACTGAGTCTGTATCATCACTAGGTGGGTTTGATTCACTGAAAACAAAGTGTGGGCAATAGTTGGTGGTTTGAGGAGGATGAGGCACAGTGCTGTAGGGTTTCCGTGTAACCGAGAACACCATCTGTGAGGGAAGGGACTGCTAGCCACGAGTCTGAAGAGGTTTGAACTGACAAGGTTTATTTTGTTATGGAAAGGGAGGTTAGTGTTTTGCTTCATGCTTGCAGTAGCTGGAAAAATAGCACACTCTGAGTGAGAGTCAAGTCACAACGCCACTATTGCGTTGCGTTCACCAGTTTCTTGCTTTCTTCTTTTTGCACCCCAGACCCATTTATTTTAATGGGGCTGATTTTTCAGGAGATAAGTGGAAAGTGTGCAGGAGTTGTGGAACGGCTCTTGTACCACTTGGACTCAGTGGAATCCGTAGAGGAGGTTCCTGGTGCTTTGTCTCCTGTTTCTCCTGGCTTCATATTGTTTTGTAAATTCAGGTAAGCAGGCTGTATTATGCTGACTACAAGCATAGTCATATCCTGGTGCTTCTGTACTGTAGTGGTTAGCATGTTGGACTAGGACTCAGGAGATCAGAGTTCAAATCCACACATTGCCTTTAAATTCACATGATAACCTTGAGCCAATTGCAGCCTCTCAGTGTAACCTACCTAACAGGATCATAGGAACCAGCACCTAGGGGCTGAGGAGTCTTCAGCCCCCCCAATAAAATATTTGAGGGGGCCAGGCCCTCCCAAAGTTAATGGGCATTGTCATTCAAATGGTGTTTGTGCACCGCATATGTGATCGATTATGCAGAGTAGGGCTTACTTGTACCCCTCAATATTTTATTCAAGTTGGCACCCCCTGAACAGGATGGTTGTGATGTGAGGGTAAAATGGGGAGGGGGGAAACCACAAACGCTGCAGTGAGCTCACTGGAGGAAAGATGAGATATAAATGCAAGGATACATAAGAAATAATTGCATCCTGTTAAATTTCGTCAAGGGCCTGGTTTTGGAAATTTGAATTTGTCCACTAGGCAAAGATACCTCCAGTCTACTATGCCCATAAATCAGTTATCAGGAAAAAGCTAAGCCCCACTGAATTATGTAAGACTTACTTTGAGTAGATATGGTCAGGATTGCGCTAAAGGTGGGTAGATCATTGGGGGGGAAATGCCTGTGTGGACACGTAAACCTCTCTCCAAAAGGGAGCAGAAACCAGCTGTAAAACTCAGTGGCTTCTAACATCAGCTATTGGCTTTTGAAGCTCTTTTTGGAAACTTAACTTCTGGGTGTGGGGGAGAGAGAAAGCTACTGCTCAGCTGCGGACAAAGTGAAAGTGCTTTGGTGCTTTATTGGGTGCTGTCCTGAAAGAGTGAAAGAATCTGGCCTTAGAATAACACTTTCTCTCCTTCGGCCTTGGAATCTCTCTCTGTCTCTCTCTCTCCTTCCCCCTTTCCCCATCACTTTGAAAATCCTAATCTGTGTACACTGTGAACCACAAGATGCAACCAGTTCTGACTTTGACAGCTGCTGGGGGGTAGGAAAGGGGGAAGAGCCTTGTGGCCGTTGCATATTTTGAAATCTCTTGTGTGTCAGTCTTGGTAATAAATGCCGCTGAAGCAGGTTTGCTGGCTGCTGGCTTTAGATGTATCTCACTAAATGTTTCCTGCATTGCATGTGTTCCCTTCCCTTTCAATTCCAGAGAAAGACTTCATTCCTCATGCTATGAAAAGTTCATTTCTTTTGAGTGTGCTTTGTGTGCATGTGCTGGTGGCATCATAGAACCTTAGAGCTGGAAGGGACCCTTAGGGTCATCTAGTCCAACCCCCTACAATGCCAGCATATTTCACCCAACGTGGGGCGTCACCTGTGTTACTGCTGCTCCAGTCTTCATTCAAATGATATTTCTTGTCATGCAGAACAGGGGTGGGCAGAAGGTAGATTTTTGTCTACCAATAGATCTCTGCACAATCTGTAGTAAATTTGCAAGGGTTCCTGACTTCCAATTGTTTAACGATAGCAACAGGGGTCAGCAAACTTTTTCAGCAGGTCCACTGTCTCTTAGACCTTGTGGGGGGCTGGACTATATTGGGGGGGGGGGCGGGAATGGACGAATGCCTATGCTCCACAAATAACCCAGAGATGCATTTTAAATAAAAGGACACATTCTACTCATGTAAAAACTCGCTGATTCCTGGACTGTCTGTGGGCCGGATTTAGAAGGCGATTGGGCCGGATCCAGCTCCCGGGCCTTAGTTTGCCTACCCATGAAAAACACAATGTCTTTCCCCCCCTAAGTTGTGGAACTGTCAAAAGTAAACCAGGAGAGGACTTTTGTGTGAAAGGACTGTGAGCTCAGATCACTTCTGGTTACAGGGAAATGCATCTTCCAGTTGCTAGTGCTAACTGGGAGTTGATCCCCAGGGTTTTTCCTAGCCCTGCCTGGAGATGGAATCTAGGACCTTCTGCTTGCAAAGCAAGTGCTTTGAATCCATTCCTATATCTATTCTCTGTTGGTTGAACAAGGATCAGAGTTGGTCCGGACCCTCCACAGTCACTGATGTACCGTATTTTTCGCTCTATAAGACGCACCAGACCATAAGACGCACCTAATTTTTGGAGGAGGAAAACAAGAAAAAATAATATTCTGAACCTCAGAAGCCAGAACAGCAAGAGGGATTGCTACGCAGTGATCCCTCTTGCTGTTCTGGCTTCTGGGATAGCTGCGCAGCCTGTATTCGCTCCATAAGATGCACACACATTTCCCCTTACTTTTTGGGAGGGAAAAAGTGAGTCTTATAGAGCAAAAAATACGGTACTTCCTCCTTCTCTCCCTCTGTCTGTCAGTCTATATCTATTTTTGCTGAGCTGGGTGGTGAAAACCAAGACAGCTGGCATCTATCGTGTCGTGGCTATAAATTAAAAAGCAAACAGTTGTACCTGATTTAAAACTGGCTTATGTTCTGTTAGTGCTCCCTGTCACTGTTTGGAGGTTTGCATTGGATTCTATTTATATGACTTCTAATATAATTTGTAACTGTACTAGAACATCCTTCTCCAACTGGGTGCCCCCCAGATGTTTTGGACTGATGGGAGTTGTAATCCAAAACAATGGGCGGGGGGAGGGGGCACCTGGTTAGGGAAGGCTGGAGCTTCACGGGGACTGGCTTGCACAGAATAAAAATAACACAAAACTGTGTGTCTTGAGCGCAGCTGTTTCTACTTAGCTGAGCGAGTAGAAGGGGCTGGTGATCTCACTTCCCTCCAAGCCTCCTGTGTAAGCACAACACTTGGAAAACCGCAGCGAAGTTTCCTGAGCTGCAGAGGCAGCAGCTAGAGAGCATTACCCGATATTGTAGCCCTTGAGGTGGAGATTGCGTAGCTGTTCATTCAGCCTCTAGAGGAAGCTTGATCCACACAGTCAGCTGATGGGGCAGTCAGTGGGTGGAAGGAAACTACAACTCTTGGTTGACTAGATGCTGACCCCTTTCATGGAGCAGGGTAAGAAGTCTTCTTGGCTTCTGATAAGAATTGCCTTTGTGGAATCCGTCTGGTTTCTAGCAGGCTCCAGCCAGAGGCCTCTGGAAGGTCCCAAGCAGGGAATGGAAGATGCTATCTGCATTGTTTGCCCTCATCTGCTTCCAAATGCCTCTGCTGAACACAAAGTAGTTCTCATCCCCACACATTTGTCTTAACAGTCTTTTCTTAAAAAAAGAAAAACCCCACCCAAACTGACCACTAGCCACATGTGCATCATTTCACACAACACAGCAGTGGTTTTCTAAGTTTGCTCTGAGCTTAACTGCCCACCATTTTCACTGCGCGATTCTATCAGCAACGATATTCGTAAGAAGGAAGCTAATCTCAAATCTGTATTAATCTCACTTGCATCATATTGATTTATTCACAGCAGGGAAAGTGGAAAATGAAAATCTTGGCCTTTAGGCTCTCTATTTAATGGCTTGGTCTTTGTCTGCGGCAAAATTCCCTAAGCAGCAAAAACGTCCTGCCTCTGTGGAGAGTAATGTGCCATTAATAGAAGGGACAAACTGGCTTGAAGTCTAACATTTCTCAAAACATTTTATTTTTGGTGCAAATATGATTGGTGGTTGAGCAGCCGTTGCCGATTCTAAGACCTCATCACAACGAGCACTTTGTTCTTCGGCCTTTTGCAAAACTCACCTCAGATCTGGAGCTCTGGAAATCTCTTTAAACATCGAATGCGTCTTCCGTTGGGCCTCTGTTGACCAATAAAATTGTCCCTGGCAGTTGCTGGAAAAAAGAAGACTTAAAAGCCCATTCTGCTATAGTTAAGATGATACAATGCTGTACTATTTTGCTGTTCTCAAACAAAATAATGTTTGAACTGGGCCCCCATTAACCATTTTAAAGGGTTTTAAATTAGTGCCATTAAAGAAAATATTTCTTTTTTAAATCATCATTATTTTTATGGTGCTTTGCAGCCTATGGAAAAGTAATGGCGTGTGAAGGTCCATGGAAATGAGCTGGATGGTGGCAGTGCCTGGGCTTTACCCCTGTAAGTTTCTGGGTTCAACTGCAGTGCTTGACATCTCCAGTAAAAAGGCAGCAGAGATCCAATAGATCTTGGAGAGATGCTGTTGGCCTTGAAAAAAGTTTCCTGTGTGTTATTCTGGAAGTAGATACAGTGGTACCTCAGGTTAAGTACTTAATTCGTTCCAGAGGTCCGTACTTAACCTGAAACTGTTCTTAACCTGAAGCACCACTTTAGCTAATGGGGCTTCCTGCTGCTGCTGTGCCACCGGAGCACGATTTCTGTTCTCATCCTGAAGCAAAGTTCTTAACCTGAAGCACTATTTCTAGGTTAGCGGAGTGTGTAACCTGAAGCGTATGTAACCTGAAGTGTATGTAACCTGAGGTACCACTGTATTTGACAAATGTGAAGAATGAACTGAGATGTCTTGCATGAGTTGCAACCATGCCTTTTTTAAAAAAGTAAAGTATTTTGGGGCGGTTTTTCTGGACAAATGTACATTCAATCTAAAGATAGAAATAGTACTAAAACTTTAAAAAACCAAACACTTCAGATTAGCAACACCTAACCTGAAAAAAGTTGTTAAAATATTTTCCCCTCCCTACACCATTTGTCTTCAATTATTGTTTTTACAGGTACTGTAAGGATGGGAAAACACTTTGCATTAGTTTTGTAACTAGTCTTGTCTTTTCTGTGTCATTCAATAATTTTTGCTGTTGTCTGAGCTGCTGCTGCGATGGCGATACAACATTTTACAGTGACCAACTCTAATGTAAATAAAAAGATAACTGTACTGTGTTCATAAAAGGTCTGTCCAGCCAATATTTAGGGATACTGTTAAGCCAATTCACAATTTATTATTTAGACCATATATTCTGGACTGCAACTCCCTATCAGCCCCGATCAGGTAGCTGGTGCAGAAGAGAGCTGTAGTCCCAAAAATCCAGAGGGCAGCAGATTGGTGAGAGCTGCTTTAGATGCAGAGGGAGGTATATGCTGATTTGGGCAGTTTGCAATGAAGCTGTACCTTTCTGCAGGTAGCTGCCTCTTTTTAGTTTGCATCCAGTAACTGAGTTTAGTTTTGAAATGGAAGTCTCAAAAATGAAATCCGGTCCCAAAAGTCTGCTTGGGCTGGAACAGAACAATCTGTGTCTTAAAACAGACTGTAATACCAGTGAGTGTGAAATCTGTGTGCTGGCGGAGACGGAAAGCGATCCATTTCAAGTTCCCTTGTTCAAAGAGTAGGATCTGTCTGCATCTGCCGCTTTTGGGCATGTTTTATCTTGTGCGGAGCCATCCATAGCTGAGCTGATGTTGTCAAAACCTTATCTTGTCTTTATTCATGTTGCATTTCCAGATCCCAGATTCCCCCCATCCCCCCCCACCCCCAATTTCATGAAACTGGAGTCAGATGCAGGTCAACACGAAAGACTCGGGGCTCTGCTGTCAGCGAAGTTAACTCTTTATTCAGGGAAATGGCATACAACTTAGCAACCCTTCCCAGCAGGTCTTGCCCCTGGGCAGGGGAGCTTGTCACAGCAGGAGTGGGAGAGTCCCTGGATTCTTCAGCAACCTCTTGATCCCCGTCCTCTGCTTCAGCCTCGGAGTCTGAACTGCTCCCTGTCCTATGCTCCTCCTGCTCAACAAACCCTGTTGCCTCCTCCCAATCTTTTCCCTTTGACCTCTCACCCATGTCCCACCACCAATCCCCCGGCTCTGAGCCTTCCTCCTCTGAGGTTTCCATTGGGGATTCCCCAGCTGGTGCCTCCGACCACTCCTCTTCATCCAGCCAGTCCCTGACAGCCAGTATAAATTTAACTTTGTTACTTGGATGTCTTGCATTTATACCCCGCCTTTCCTCCAAGGAGCTCAATAGATGGTCATAATATTGTTCTCCCTTTCACCATTTCATCCTCTCAAGAACCCTGTGAGGCAGGCTAGGCTAAGCAACAGTGACTGGCCACCTAGTGAGCTTCATAGCTGAGCTGGAATCTGAAACCTGGTTTCCCAGGCCCTAGTACAACACCTTTAACCACTACACCGCACTGCCATGTAACTATTATGTAGGCTAGCAGGCCCATCCCTTTTTTGTGAACTTGTTTGCAAGGCTGCCTTTATAATGATGCCACTTTTGCACTCTCAAGGCTTACTTTCTTGAGAGCTGGAAGATTTACAGGGGCTTAGTTTGTCCGGGCTGTTTTATATAAGCAGCACCAATTCTAAATTGAAACCACGTCCATTTCTTTGCACGTTGGGAGGGACTTGTGTTGCCTGATCTCTGCACAGGCTCAGCGGCTGGTTAACTAAATGCAGCTTGAATACAGCGTAAAACGTTTCATGAGCTTGAGACAAGCTAAAGTGCAGAATCAAGAACAGAAGGGTTTGTAAATGGGAGGAACCGGGAACTGGAATAAAGAAAATAACAGCAAGAGCTTCGGGCCCTTTCTGGAACATAATGTGTTGTTTTGGGTTTGTGATTGAAAAAAAGAGGGGGGAAAAGACTAGTTGGAAGGTGTTTTTCCGCCCCTCACGAAGCAGACGTTTGGGGGTGCGGGCTTTCTTAGTAAACAGGCTTACTGCTGTGGTGAGGGGGCGTGATTTGGTGTCCCATATGTGCATTTTTGAGTGAGCTAGCTGCTTTTGCCGAGGGGCATGTGGGTGTCTTTCAGAGGGGTGAGTGGGTGTGCAAAGCAAAGTCCTTAGTCACAGGCAAATGTGGGGTTTGGAAGAAGAGCTCTGTGTCTGTCTCCCTTCCATCTCCACCCCCTAAGCAACATTTGTGCAGGTCACTTTCATCTTGCCACACACTTGGGAGCCCTGCAGAAAAGCACATCCTGCTCTCAGACTGGCAGCAATGAATGGAAGCCCTGTCTTCGTCTTCTGAAGTGGTCGAAATCTGTGGCTTGCTTCACGCAGGTTTGTGTTGCTCGATGTCAGGCAACGAGCTGCATGTGTGAATGAGCCATTGCACATCGATTGCCAAAGGATACCCTTTGCTTTCTTGCTTGATGTTTTCTCATAAATGCAGGGCTTCTCAATTGAGTTGGTTCATCCATTCAGCCACAGCTCAGTTGGTTAAAGCCATCACACGTACAGTAATCCAATGATGTAGGTCCACGTGGCCACTCTTTTGTTTTTATTTCTGAAGATTTTAAAAGCAAGCATGCTTTTCTGGCCTATGCATACAGGGAAAGGAGGCGGAAATAAAGTGGTGGAGACCAGGGGCGACAGAATGAATTGTACCTCCTGGGAATTGCAAGTGGGGGGAATGGCATTTTTTAAACGCTGCCTTATGTAATTCCTCCTTCCCAATTATAAATTCCTGCAAGTGGAAAACCAGTATTGGTCCTCTCTTGAAGTGACTTGCAAAGGTTGAAATTCAAAGAACACAGTATATGGCAAACTTACCCATTTAAAGCAATGCAGTGTACACCAAGTTACTCGTGCACAGTGGAAAATATATATGTCTTTCCTCCATCAAGATGAAATGAACACCAAAGCACAGCCAGTAAAAGTCAGGCTGTTATTGTTGTCCAAATGCCTGGGAAAATAAATCCATTTTGCCTGGCGCTGAAAAGGTGAGAGTCTGAACCAGACAAGCTTCCCCGGGGGAGAGCAATTCCATAAATGTGTCTACGACAGAAAAGGTCCATCCTCTTGTTGCCTCCTGCTCTAGGATAAGTCACACAGAATAGGATAAGTCTCTGATGCTGATCTTGGGGTCTGAGTAGGTTCATATAAGAAAGGCAGCCCTGGAGGTACTGGGCTCCTGAGTCATGCAACTTAAGCTAAATTTAGGGTGCATTCTCTCTGATCAGTTGGAGTGGTGACCTTCCACAGAAGCTAATGGTTGGTTGGATGGACGGATGGTAGGCTGATTGGTTGGATGGATGAATACTTTTGTGTGTGATTCTTTGATTTACTGGTTACCAGTGAAAAGTCAACGGTGGATGAGCCAAAGAATGAGAAGGGAGCTACTTGCAAAAATGGTAATACTTACCAGCCAATCTGCATCTCTTCCTCTCCCCTTCCTTCTGTTCAAGGAGTCCTCAGGTATTTGTAGTAAAGCAGTGGGTGGATGATGGGGACTTTTCATGGGAGACTTGAGTCAAACTTCGCCAACCTGGTGCCCTCCAGATGTTTTGGACCATGACTCCCATGAGCCCCAGCTAGCCGGCAAGTGTTTTTCTCTGGTTTCTGTGTCTTCTGTTGAGCAGCTGTCCCACCAGTTTGCTTGTGGCACCAGCTTCTCTGCCAAGATAATGTTCCCTCTTCTCCCCCCCCCCCCCATTTATCTTGTTTTTCCCTGTTTTTATTAATGGTGATATTTGCAAGAAAACCAAGCATGATGAGCTCAGTCCTGGCTGTCTCTCTCTTTCCTCACATCTCTCTCACTGTGATGTCATTTGGATGTGCCAATATGCAGTTGTGAAAACTTTGCTCGAGGGTTAGTTTTTTTTAGCTGTCCAGCACACCTAGTGTTGAAAGTAACTGCTTGTCCCTGGATGGTATTTTATACCAATAATTGCTTGCCACATTAGGAATTGCAAGCAACTTGCAAAACTTTTAAGGACATAAAGTATAACGTAAAATTGAGAATGAACAGCATGTTATAAGGAAAACCATACAGTAACCCATAAAGAGCAGCAGAATTTTCAGCAACAAAAACATATAACCAATAAACAGCAAAATCATCTTTTTTTTTTACTAGTAATCATCATCTGCTCACCCCACCCCTAGTAACATTATGAGTGAATATGACGCAGAATAGTCTTAGGCAACCTGATGCCTTCCAGATGTTTGGGACTACAGCACCCATCAGCCCCAGATAGAACTGGGAGGGGGCTGGAATACAGTGGTACCTCAGGTTACATACGCTTCAGGTTACATACGCTTCAGGTTACAGACTCCGCTAACCCAGAAATAGTACCTCGGGTTAAGAACTTTGCTTCAGGATGAGAACAGAAATCGTGTGGTAGCAGCAGCGGGAGGCCCCATTAGCTAAAGTGGTGCTTCAGGTTAAGAACAGTTTCAGGTTAAGAACAGACCTCCGGAACGAATTAAGTACTTAACCTGAGGTACCACTGTAGAGTGTCCTGAAAGAAGGTATGGCTGCCTGGAACACTAAAAAGGAGCATTCCGTACGGCAAGATCTTGTTGGATTTCCCACTTCTATGAAAATATGAATAAATTAAACCCAGGAACAGCATTCCTGTTCCATGTCATCAGGTCCAGGCATGTGTGGAAGGGGCCGGATGCCTTTTGTCTTTTCCACCTCGAGATGTCAAAATCCTCTTGGCCGCTTCTGTGACTTCTGTTCAAGAGGGAGCACCCAGGGCCTGAGAGCTTTCGTGTTGGTTTTCAGATGAGCAGGGTTGCAAATGAGATTTTGTCTTTTCTGCATCTCTGGGAAAATGAGAGGCTGCAGATGTCAGCAAGTAATCTTTGATAACCCTGCATTGCGTAACGCAGTAACTTTCAAAAATGCCTTATCAGGTCATCCATCCTCTCCCCACACTTTTTTTATTTGCGTTCTCTATCTGTTTATGGAACTGGGTTTTCTTTCTCTGCCGATGGTGACTCATAATTAAGGAAGTTGGAGAGCAATAAACTCGACTCTGTTGTCTCTCCGCTGCCCTTTTCACCTTTCCTTTCCCCCGAGAGAAAGCCGTGTCAGTCACGTCCCCCTCAAGAGGCATGGGCATTTTATGCCCCCTCCCTTCTTGTGGAAACTCTGAGGGTGTTTCAGTAAGGACAAGAAGGGAAAGTCTTGTTGTTGTCAGGTGCATCGGACCCCACCCCTCAATGTGGGGAAGGGGAGTCTCTGAGAGCCTCTCCTGGGACGCAGCGTGCGGTGGATGAACAGGAAATGATTCACCCTGCGCTCGCTCATTAGCAGCTTTGAACGAGGTCAGCGAGAACTGGAGGGCCGGACACCCAGAAGGGGAGTTGGTTCCAGGTCACAAGAAGTCCCAGTTTTGTCGTGGGGAGAGACGGGGAATGTGACATGCATTTCCCCCCATGCCTTATTTATTATTTGAAAGATTTGCAGCTTTTTTTGAGAGCTGTGCTCCACAAAGCAGCTCACCACGCAAAATGCAACTGGCAACGGAGTTCAAATACAACGCAAAACCGTTTGGAATGTCGGTTCCATAACACTAGGAGGCTGACCACCAGAGCAGAAGTAAATTAAAGCACTGACAACAATAGAACTCTTCCAGACCCTGGCAGCAGAGCCCTGGCTTTATAGCCTTATTTCAAGCGGCAAAGGACTCAGGGAAGGCCTAGGTCTTAAGGCGCACTTAAAAGCACAGTGGATGGGGCCTGCCTGCCTAGCCATGGGGAAGAGCCATACCTCAGTGGCAGTAGCACCTGCTTTGTATAGAAAAGGTCCCATGGTCAATCCCCAATGGCATTTCTAGGTGGGTGCAAAGCACTTTAGAGACAATACTGAAAAGGATGAGCCAGAGGTCTAACTTGGTATCAGGTAGGTTCCTGTGCTCATTGGGAGCATCCATAGCATAGTGTTATGTCACCTGCCTTGCATGCTACGTAAAGGTCCTAGGTTCAGTCCTGGGTAGGGCTGGAGAAAATTCTACTTTGAAACCCTGGGGAGCTGCTGCCAGTCACGTAATACCAAGCCAGATGGACGGATGCTATACGATAGCGTCTTGTGTTCTTTAGCACTCAGATTCTATAGTAGTGGGGCCACCGTTGTGAAGGCCCTGTTACAAGTCTTTGCTGTGTGTGTGTGTGTTATCCACATGCATGTGATTCTAAATAGCCCTGGTTGAACTGCTTTTGGGGGGTAGGGGGCAGGAATGGTGTAGCAAACACGACTGAACCCCTTTGGGGGAAGTGCATGGTTTTGGGTGTACAAAATACAAGCCCGTAGGCTGGTCCCCAGAAAGTCACTCACTTGCCTTCTCACACATGCCACAAATACCAGAACCAGAAGTGTATCAGTGGCCTGAAAAAATCCTGGCTTCTTTGCCTGGTTGCCCTGAGGAGGTTTTGCTCATCACAGGTGACCAGCTAGAATGATGTAGACTGCAGCTGGCGGGCCCTGGGACTTAAGAGGGCTTGGAGGGTCACCTCTATTCTCTTGCTTTCTCCTCACCCTCAGTCCCCAAACCCCAAGGCCAGTTGGATAGCGAGCAACTTAAGAGGATCCCTTTTGGTCTCTTTTGTGTGTAGAGGCACCCTTCCTTCCTCCCCCCGCCCCCCCCATCCCTCCCTCTCATCTGCCCTTCTAAAGCAGAGTCTGGTGTGAGGGGGCTGGCAAACTGGGTTTCATGACTAGATGGCAGATTTTCTCCAGTCCTGGGAGTGCTTCTGTAATTGGCAGCGGGGGGTGGGTGGAATATATTATTTAGTATTTGGCAATAATGGGCCAATCCAGTCATAAAACCGCCTCAGGAAGAAAGTACAGGTCTGGATTATTCATCAGATGCAGAAGAACTTAAAAATATGAAAACCTCATGGCTTTTTAAACCACCTCTGTGTCTGTGAGTCTGCAGGGATGGGCCTGTTAACAGACTCATAAGAACTCTGTAAGAGGAATAACTCAGACCAAGGAGAACTTTGCCCGCACTATGATGGTATCCATTGACCTTATTCCAAGTCAGACCATTGGTTAGTCTAGGTCTGCATTGGCCTAGCTATGGCGTAGGGTCATAGCTCAGTGGTAGAGCATCTGCCTTGCATGCAGAAGGTCCCAGGTTCAATCTTCAGCATCTCCCAAGTAGGGCTGAGAATGTCCCCTGCCTTGGAGAGCTGCTGCAAGCCCGTGTAGACAATACTAGGCTAGCTAGACCAACAGACTGACTCTGTACAAGGCAGCTCCCTCTGTTCCTAATTATCTACACTGACTGGCAGTCACTCTCCAGTCTTTCAATCTGCGTTCTCTCCCAGCCATACCTTGGAGGTGCCAGGATTGAACCCTGGGACTTTCTGCATGCCATGCAGGTGTTCTACCACTGAGCCAAGGCCCTTCCCCAAATAGGCAACAGTACTTTGACAATGTGCAAATTCAAGTGTTGTGCTCTGTCTCCTGGTGACCTTCTTGGACCAGAGTTGACTGTCTTTATTTTAAGCCAGCTTTTGCCAACCTGGTGCCCTCCTTCCGGATGTGTTGGACTGCAACTCCCATCAGCCCTAGCCAGCACAGTCATCTGCTTTTGGGAGCTGATAGGAGCACAGCCATACTGGCTGGAGCGGATGTGCACCAGGTTGTCAAAGGCTGCATTAAGCAATTCCTCCTTCAGCACGCCAGAGAATTTCCTTGACATTCTGCTCTCTTCCTGTTCTGATGAAACTCCCCGCTGGATCACGTAGGGCGCTGAGACGTGAATGAATTGGTATGCCTGGAATCGCTGCTTCTTTTTCAAAGGAGTGTTTAATTTAGCAGTATGAGACTCACGACTCCAGTGGATCTGGAATGAGGATTATTAGCTTACTCACCAAAGTGCTTTTGAGATGAGAGGTCGTTCTCTCTCAATTGCATAGATTGGTCTTTGCCATGCTGAAATTGAATCACCAACCACACTCACTGCAACAACCTGGAAGATGAAAGGAGGAAGGCAGGGAGGAAGGGGCAATGGAACCTTTTATAAGAAAATAATGTAGCCGCATGTTGGTTTGCCTTGTGCTGAGTCGGCTAGCTCAATATTGTCTGCCCTGACTGGCAGCAGTCCTCCAGGATTTTTGCGAAAAGAGACTTTCACAGCCCTATCTGGAGATGTTGCCAGGGATGGGACCCTGGGGCCTTCTGCAAGCAAAGCAGATGCTCTACCATCTTCCACCTAAACAGCTTTCAAGGAGGATTAGACAAAATCATGGAGGAGAGGGCTATTGTTGGCTACTAGCCAGGATGGCCATACTCTGCTGCCACAGTTGGAAGCAGCAATGCTTCTGAACACCAGTTGCTGGAAACCACAGAGGGGAAGAGGGCTCTTGTGCTTGAATCCTGCTTGTTGGTTTCCTACAGGCATCTGATTGTCTGCAGTGAGAACAAGATGCTGGACTTAGATGGACCATTGGCTTGATCCAGCAGGCTTTTCTTATGCTCTAGAGCAGTGTTTCCCAAACTTGGGTCTCCAGCTGGTTTTGGACTATAATTCCCATCATCCCTGACTACTGGTCTTGCTAGCTAAGGATGATGAGCGTTGTAGTCCAAAAACAGCTGGAGACCTCGGTTTGGGAAATGCTGCTCCAGAGCTACAACCCTTCTGCCATGATTGCACAGGTGTAGATAATGGATGGTGCTCTTGGGTGCCTTGCAATTCCCTCCCTGGAACTGTTGGGTGCACTTTCTGGCAGACCAGCTCCTTCTTACTCCTTGGCCTGCCCACAAAGTGTATCCCCGCTTCTCCCTCTCTCTCTCAATGCAGATCCAGCTATGTTCCTTCATCTGGTTCATGTTGGTTGGGGGTCAGCCCAGAATAACTGAGCTGGGCTCCACCTTCCCCTGTGTGTCATAGACAGCACTGCCCACCTCCATCTCTTCTTGCCCAGACACAGCTCAGAAGGGCGGAGGATGTTTGGGACGTTTGCTTGGGTTCGGTTTTAGCCTATGAGAGCAAACTTTAAAAAGTTCCTGCCACAGGAAATGGCAGTGCTGATGCTGGACGGAGCTGACCACCGTTGCAACCTTTCATGGAGGAGCTTGAGTAGGAAAACAGGGCTCTTGCCAGTCAGCCATGGGCGTGGGAAAGCTTCCCAGCTGGCACCGGTTTTGTCCCAAATAAATGGATCTGGTGTGCTGGGGAGGCTGTTTAAATGGTAGGTAAGGAAGCGGCACAGTAGGGCGTTGGCAGAATTTGCGTCCACTTGCAATTGGCCACTGTGTTTGTGCTGGCTTGGACCTTGATGGCCGACTTCTTAAAGAGCCACTTGGAATATGGCTTCGATTGTAATTTTAATCCTGGCGCAGGAGGTGGGGGGAGTGAAGCAGAGCCGAGAGTAAGGATTGGGGAGAGATTTAGTTCAGTTCAGATTTAAAGATGTGCCTGATTTTGCTGATTTGGAATACGTTGTATATACTGTCTTGATTTTCAATAAATTACATGAATTTTTTTTAAAGCTGAACCAATGTTGTGCTTTTCAAAACAATAGGCAAACGATGAAACACAGCCATCTTTTGAAACTTTGCACTTCTCTGAATTTTGTAGTGCTGTTCTCCAGCCAAGTAATGTGTACAAAAATGCATATACTTTCAAGTGTGCTTGAAAATGCATTATGTTGGGGGGGGGGGGAATTGCTTGCAAAAAGGGTGTGTATTAGTCAAAGCTGCATATAAAAATATGTTTATTGTGAGATATTCACACTAAAATGCCGGTGAGATTTCATGAGAACTTTTTTAAAAAATTGTGAATTGTTGTGGAAATGGGGAAAATTGAATTTAAGTTTGGAAATAGAAGGAGCTTGGAAAAATGAGATTAATGGATTTTGGCATGACAGAGATAAGCCACCTTTCTTGCCTTCACCTGCTGCCTTGGCTTGGCCTCCTTAGAAGACCCTTGTTTGCCATGGTTCTGTTTCCACCTCTTTTGGAATAGCCTCTGTTGAGTGCAGGGAAGGGATGCTTGGAGGCTTCTTCACCTGGGGGAATTCTCTGCCAGTGTTCTATATTGCTCTGCATTTAAACCAGGAATCCTCTGCGGTTCACTTCCAATCACACGGTGCATTTTAAAAACAAAAGTTATTATGAAGCTTTCTGCAAAAGGTGTCTCATGTTGCAGGAGCTGTAATTTTGCTACAGGGAAGTGTTTTATAACCTCAACATTTCAGACATGGTTTTTTTAATCACTTAAGAAACTTTATATAATTTAGTCTTTAACTGTACAATGCGAGGGAAAATAAATAAATAATGGAGCGGAGATTTCCAGCTCAGAGTAATCTTAATTTTTGCATGTTCCTTGCAGTTTTGTTGTTACTTCTACTTTCTAAATGTTTGCATCCCTTTGCTCTTGTGTTTTTTAAATGCCCTCCCCACTGTTAATCTGTTCTGTACAAAGAATTGGGAGAAACACTTTAAAAATTCAATGCATGCAAGCGTGTGAGAGTTAGAGAGAGGAGTGCCTAAATAATAGTGACAAGCAAGAATACAGAAGCTTAATAGCCTGTTCTTTCGTTCTTGGGGTGATGTGCTTCCTGCTTACCCCTTCTTGGCTGTACATGCTAAAGTAAATCTCTTGTAGGCTGGATGTAGGTGCAGTGGTTATTCCTTCTTCCTTGATTTTTCAGGAGAGCAAGATCAAAATGTCTGGTTGTCCTGTTCTTCCCACCCTGGTGAACAAAATGTCATTCTGCCGATACATTAATAACCAGCCAACTTGTCTCTGTGGATTCATTTCCTTCTAATTGCCCTAAGATTCCTTTATTCAATAGGGAAGAACTCTCAAACCAAAGCCCCCTGCCTTTTCCACTTCTAATACTGCCTTTTCGTTTCCAACATTTCAGATCGCTGGATGGCCGGCTGCAGGTATCCCACCGAAAGGGTCTCCCTCATGTTATCTATTGCCGGCTCTGGCGGTGGCCAGATCTTCACAGCCACCACGAACTGCGAGCCATGGAGATGTGTGAATACGCCTTTAACATGAAGAAGGATGAAGTCTGTGTGAATCCATATCACTATCAAAGAGTGGAGACACCAGGTACTATAACGGGTCTCTGTGTTGTTGTTGTTGTTGTTGTTGTTGTTGTTGTTTTTTAGTGTTTGTGTAGAAGGCTGGGACACTGGAAGCCAGAGCAGGTGGTGGAATTGAACCCACCATTGTACAGGAATTGCACCCAATACTGCTGACCTTGTTGTTAGACTTCTTGCTGACATTTGCTCCTTGGCTATCTTACCTATTCAGTGCTACCTCCAGTATTGGTTCCGAGGCATACAGAGATCCCAGCTGAGTTTCCTCCATTGGATGATTATAGCCACTCCATTCCAGAGAACACTAACTTCCCAGCGGGCATAGAACCTCAAAGCAACTACATTCCAGGTACGGTATGCCTTGCCCCAACAGAAGTGGTGTGCGGACCCTTGTAGTTGGGTGGACGGAATTACAGCTCAGGTGCTCTGTTGGCGTGACCAGAGGTGATCAGGCTCAAGGCCTGGGAGATCTACATTGTCTCTTTTTACTAGAACCACCCGCTCCCCAGGTCTACCAGACCCAGGTACAAAAGTAACGGTGAGCTGTGAATTAAGCAACAGATGGTGGTATCCAACTCAAGGATTTCTGCTTGTGCGATGGGTGTGTTACTCAATGTTACTTTGGATTCCGCCCAGAGTGCCTCTGAGCGCATGTTCAGTCCAGGAATTTGTGATCAATACCAGAACTAAGAACCAGATATCCACGTCTGGTGCCCCTCTAACACCTGAGTATTCTCTTTCAGCCACCTGGTTTGTTGGGGGTGGGGAGACCTTTTCAGTTGCTGCTATTGTCATTAAATAAGCAAATGTTGCTAAGCAGCTGGGAATTGGAAATCCTTGCTTGGATCTACGGCAAATCACTCCAAGATCTTCCAGTCAATCTGGCCTATTTTCTTCCCACCTCTGAGCTTAGACAGTCGGAACACATTAACATTTCTGCTTCTATGTGTCACCAGTCAACCTATTTTGAACGGAAGTTACTTTAGCAATGAAGGTTGTCACCTCAGGGCTTTCAACTTCTTGCTCCTTTTCTCTTGCTTCCGAGCAGAAAGAGAAAGAGCCTGTGTGTCTTAACTCATTTTCCATTCCCAGTGAATAAAGGAGCATGGGGAAGGAAGTCTTCTGAAAATTAACTCTGGAGTCTAGAGTGGGCTCAGGATAAGGTCCTTGTAAATCCTGGACCTTAGAGATGCCTCAGTTGACCCGTCTGTAAAAGGGGAAGCTGTAGCTACTGATCTTGCAGCATTTACTCTAAGGAGGTGATGGATTATAAAGTTCTTTTCAAGACATTGTACAAGGACAGCATTGTTTATAAATAAGTGCTCATATTTCCTGAATTTTGCTTGATTTTGATGACAGCTCTGTTTCTCCCCTTCCCGCCCCCCGTGCCTTGCCCCCCCCCCACTTGCAGAAACACCCCCTCCTGGTTATCTGAGTGAGGATGGAGAAACCAGTGACCATCAGATGAACCATAGCATGGATGCAGGTACATCACGCTGGAAATTAATATGTGGCATTTGATGGAATTGTGCTCATCTCTCTTGTCATTTTAGTAGAATAATCTACCAGAGTTTGAAAACTCCTTAGAAGTGATCTCTTTCCCAGTCTCTTGCATTCTGTATATGGGGGTAGCATGCAGCCACATTTTACTTGGTCAAGTTCATTGATTTTAAGAAGTCCAAGTTAGGTCTCTTAATTTAAATGAGTTTACATGGAGGAAAACCTAGCTGAATGCCACCCACTGCCCCTTCTCCACCTGGCTTGGAGTCTTCCATCGCTCTTTTTTTATTTAGGCTGTCATTCAAACCCCTGATTCATCGTGCCTAGAGGTGGGCAGGGTAGTAGTGGAAGAAGGGACAGAGATCTCTCTCTGCCCAGCCCGGACTGCTCCACCAGCCTATGCCCATGGAGTGATGCTGGCATCCCTCCTCTGGCATGCAGTTCTCAGTTCTGCCTGTCAAAGGTGTGGAATCCCACTGGCAGAAGCCCCATAGCAGGGCACTGGGGAGACAGCATCATGCCTGATCTGGGCCTGATTGCTGCACCCCCTCCAGGCTGGCACAGCATCCTCCCCATCTCCATTTTGTCTTCCTAACAACCTTGCGTGGTTAGGTTAGCTTGAATGACAGTGACTGGCGCAAGGACACCAAGTGAGCTTCATGGGCCAAGTGGGGATTTGAACCCTGGTCTCCCAGGTGCTAGTCCAACACTATGACCATTACACCACCTTGGCTCCACATGGCTCTTCTTTCCATTTATAGCTGAAGAGGAAGGGAAAAGTTGGGGAAACACAAGGGCTGGTCAAAGGAGAAATGGCGAGTTGGGAAGAGAGAATGGGACAATTCACGTCAACACCCCTGCCACGTATCGTTTGCCATCTCCCTCGCCATAGCTGGGGCTGAAGAATGCTTGTGGGTTTCTAAAAGGGGAATGAGTGACACATTTATCGTCTTTTGCCATAAGCACACAGGTGGGAGGAGGCCGGCGTGGGATTGCTGGTAGGCCTCACGCTCAACCCTCTTTGGTCCAACACCATTGGTGTGTGCAATTATTGGCTGTGTGGTCGGCGTCTGTCTGAAACGCTATACGGGGCATGCCTTCAGGGCCATAATTATTTGAATTGGCTTTGGCTTTGAATGTACCCTCGGAGTGCCCTGTCCGCGTGGGAAAACATATAGTTTTTTTATCTGTGTCTTCAATTCCTAAAACTTTATTTGAAAACAGATGTTTTCCATGCAAAATACAAAGGTGGAGGGGACGTGAAGAATGACTCAGGCGTCAGTGGCATGTGCTCATGGAACTGACATGCAGCAGGTGTCTTGGTCCATGCCATATGGTGAAGGCTTGAGCCTCTACTGCAGCCTTTTCCAACCTGGTGGGCTCCAGATGACTTGGAGTGCAACTCAGCTGTCACCTGGGATCAGCCATTCAGTCATGGGGAGAGATGGGAAGCAGAGTTCAGTCCATCAGCTTTGCCCAAAGACCAGCTCCTTCAGGCACCTCCTGCCCCTGAGCTGTGCCAGCTGGTCATTGTAAGAACAGTTTAAGAACTGGTGCCCGAGTCTGATGTTTTCTTTGTCCCTCTGTCCTTTTTTCCTTGTTTGTCATTTAAAAATAAATAAATTTGAATTGCAAGCCTGTCCAGATAGCGACTGTCTCTTGTTTTGATTGCTGTATGTAAGCCACCCGAGGAGCCTTTTTTGGCAGAAGAGCAGGGTGCAAATGCCCCATCTCACTCTCTTATTTCAGACAGAAATAAGAAGTCCTCCTTGCTTTCTCTTTGGGCATGGGAAGCCCACTAGGCCGGTGATGGCCATACTTGGCCCTCCAAATGTTTTTGGGACTACAATTCCCATCATCCCTGACCACTAGTCCTGTTAACTAGGGATGATGGGAGTTGTAGTCCCCAAACAGCTGGAGGGCCAAGTTTGGCCATCACTGCACTAGGCTTTAGGCAGCAGAAGGAGCAAGTACAGTCCCCGCTGGCTGCCCTATAATCTGCTGGCGGGCACCACCTTCAGCTGCAGGATGGTGCCCTGCTCTCCCTGTGCCAGCAGTGTCACCCACCCACCTGCTGAAGGGGCAGCAGTGGGGCCCCAGGTAACTCCCAGTTAGAAGTGCCTCACAAATTGTTCTTTGGACTTGCACAAGAACTTCCTGAAGTGATTGTTGTAGATATGAATGTCATCACTATTTTAAAAGCACTATAGTAGCGGTATCAACTTAATTCCTGCATTGCAGGGGGGGTTGAACTAGATGACTCTTTAGGTTCCTTTCAACTCTACAGTACTAGGATTCCATGTTTCTTCTTGGGCAGATAGTAGCTTACCATAATTGCATCTTCTTTCTCTCCCCACCCAGGTTCTCCAAATTTATCTCCGAATCCAATGTCCCCTGCACACAACAATCTGGGTAAGGACAGTGCCGCTTGGGCTTTTTTGAAATTCACATAGAGGTGTTTCGGGGATGGCCTAGTCGGTGATGTGAGGCCGGTGGGAACAGGGAAATGTCTTGCAAAGGCAAGTGGTGGTTTGTTTTAATAATTAGCTTAAGGCTGGATTTGAAAGAAGGTCCTGACTGCAGTTATGACTGCATGTTATGACTTGCGTGAAAATGCTCTACAGGTTGTATTTAACACCTGTTAAACTGGCCATAATGTTTAGATCTAGGCCAAACACCTGTTGGAAATGTGGGGAGGCAGAAGGCACAATGATCCACATGTGGTGGAACTGCAAAAGAATTAGAGAATTTTGGGAGATAATCTACAACGAACTTAAAAAAAATGTTTAAATATTCATTCCCCAAGAAGCCTGAAGCCCTTCCTGCTAGGAATAATGAGCAATGAAATCTCAAAGAAATTTAGGAGAATTTTCATGTATGCTACAGTAGCAGCTAGAATTTTAATCACAAAGGGTTGGAAAGGAGATGCTACCCCATCCAAACTAAATTGGCAAAACAAAATGTGAGAGTATGTAGAAGTAGCCAGATTATCAGCAAAGTTTCGAGAAATTACTGATCAAAAATTTAATAGAGAGTGGGACGTGTACAGAGTTTATTTAAAAGAACATTGCAAAAACAAAAATCCGTTGGCAGGCTTGGATTGACTTTCTGCGTGTAATAAGATAATTCGATAAAATCAATGTAATTGAAATAACCTAGAAGAGACAAAGCTTAGTGTGTAGTTAAAGAATGGAGCTTGGGAACCACAATGAGGGGATCGGAGGTCATGTGGAAACCAACTACAAATTGTTACCTACAACAAGCACTAATTATGGAATGAATGTTTGTTTACTTTTTTTCTTTTTTCTTTCTGTTGATTACTTTGTCTTGTGTAGTTTTTAAAACCAACGAAGCATTAATATTTGCTCCTCTCAAATTTTCATTCCTCTCCTTTCTTGCAGATCTCCAGCCAGTCACTTACTGTGAACCTGCCTTCTGGTGTTCCATCTCCTACTACGAGCTCAACCAGCGTGTCGGGGAAACTTTCCATGCGTCGCAGCCCTCCATGACGGTTGACGGCTTCACCGACCCTTCAAACTCTGAGCGCTTCTGCCTCGGGTTGCTGTCGAACGTCAACCGCAACGCAGCAGTGGAGCTCACCAGGCGACACATCGGTAGCGTCTCTTGCCTTGTTGCATCCGAGGAGAGTTTGGTGGTGGAATTTGGTGGAGAGTTTGGGCCACAGGAAACCAGGCTATCCTCCACCAGGGCCAGGGCTTTTTCAGTGACGGCTCCAACCTGGCAGCATGCTCTGTCCCACAAGACTAGGGCTCTACAGGACTTGATATCCTTCCGCAGGGCCTTTAAGACAGTGCTATTCTGCCTGGCCTTCAGTTTGAATTAGCCTGATCCTCTATTCCCTTTTCCCTTTCCTCTTCTATGAAGAAACCCTTTCTGGGACCCCACATTTAAATTCTTCCCTGGTCTCTTTGCTGGCCCTAGTAGGAACAACTTGGCCAGTTAGCCCTGGTGATCATATGATGTTTACTGACTGGGTCCCCCCCCCCCAAAATGACCCCTGAATTTTTTAATTTTATTGATATTGATGCTGCATTTTATGTTGTATTTTATGCTGTTTTATGCTGTTTTTAAGTCGCATTTTAATCAATGTTTTATATTTGCTGTTAGCTGCCCTGAGCCCAGTTTTTAAACCGGGAAGTGCAGGGTATGAATAAATTACTATTATTATTATTATTATTATTATTATTAGGCTGGGCCACCCACCCTGGGCTACCTTGGAGGCTGGCCGTGAGGATAAATTACGAGCAACCATGTGACATTGGGGGGTGGGGAAGGCAGGGATAAAATTTAAACACCTGATTTCCATGCTGGGAAATGCACTAAGTGTCTCATCCAGCCCAGCATTTTGTCTGTCTGCAGTGGTGGGGCAGGTGTCGCCAGGATAGCTTCCAAGCCATTTGAGAGAGAGAGAGCCATTGCTTCTGAATGTGTCCTTCCTTGCCTTTTGACTGCTTTTGCCCTGACTTTGCTGCCCTGTGTTTTCCTAGGGAGAGGAGTGAGGCTATATTACATCGGAGGGGAGGTGTTCGCTGAGTGCCTTAGTGACAGTGCCATTTTTGTCCAGTCTCCTAACTGCAACCAGCGCTATGGGTGGCATCCGGCCACTGTGTGCAAGATCCCACCAGGTAACTCACGAGTGGCTTTCCTCCTTTGTTGCTACATGCCTGCCACTATTTCTTTTGGCGCTATGAAGACCCAATCTACCAGCCGCCATGATTTTGAAACTCTGCAAGGGAGGAATAGATGTGGTCTCTAACCCTAACCCTAACCCTAACCCTTGCCAGCTTTCTGAGCAGGGCTGTGTCCATGCTACCCAAACTACAGCATTTGGGGTGCAGAACCCAATGCCCTAAGAACTCTCATTTTTTTGGAAGCACTATCCATTTCTCCAGAACAATTTTCATTGACCAAGTTTCACCAGTTTTCAAGCACAGCCAAGTTCTCCGGGTCCCCCATGGATGGGCCAATGGCAGCTGTCCAAACAGCATTGATGGGGAAGTCTTCTCCAGCACCAGAGCCCACCATGTCACCCACTCCACTTCTGGGGAAGAAGTCTCCCTTTTTTGTGGCAGTCCAAAGATATTAATTCTGCAAATCTTCCATTTGGGTCCATGGCAAGGGAAAGGACTTGAACACGGGTCCTCAAACCGAACTTATTCTGCTCCTTAACTGGGCTTTCATGGCAAGGTCCTTCGGAACAGCTTTCCTCAAGTTGGTGCCTTCCAGGTTTTTGATCACTGGGAGCTGCAGTCCCAAACATTGGGAGGGCACCAGCTTGGGGAACCTCCTGTACTGTCAGATTTGTAGAAAGAACTTGACAGGATATATCCTAGGGATTGCAGCTTCCCCTTCATTTGCCTTCTGACCTCACTATCAGAAGGCTGTGCTTGTGTGTGTATCTGTAGGCGTTGGCCTGAGCTTGTGCCTAGATCAGCAACTCTGCGCCTGCCAAGACTTGGGAGTTCAGCTGGTTGGGGCTCAGAGCGAAGCGCGGCGACGCTGTCATGTGTTTGACAGCCGACGGGAAAAGTTTTTTATTTTCCTGCCTCCCTGCGCTCCAAAGCAGCTGTGAAACTTTTTTTAAAGAGAGGGAGTTTTAGCTCGCAGCTGGGCCCGTGCATCAAAAACTTCGACTCTGGAGGAAGGAGCTCCTCTGAACATTGAGTGAGTGACGAAGGGAGTGAACGGTGTTTTGTGTTTGTTTGTGTGCATTAAGCACTGACTGTGCAGCTTGCTACCAGAACTGAGTGCAGGTGCTTCTGCTATGATGCTAAGAGCATCTTCTCCCAGGCACCCCCAGTCTCCACTTAGCAATGGGTGTGGGTGAAGGTTAACCTCCATGGGGAGGGACTTGGGTCTTAGTCTGCAGCATCATTTACTGCTGGGCTGGGCAGACTTCAGGCTTAGAATGCAAAAAAAGAGCCGGCTGGATCAGGCCAGTGGCCCGTCTGGTCCAGCATCCTGTTCTCGCAGTAGCCAACCACATGTCCCCAAAGGAAACCCACAAGAGGACCTGAGCATGAGAGCTCTCTCCTTCCCTCCTGGGGTTTCCAGCAGGTGGTATTCAGAAGCATTGCTGCCTCTTGACTATGGAGCATAGCCTTTGTGGCTGGTAGCCATTATCATCCAGCAATTTGCCAGATCCCCTTTTAAAGCCATCCAAGTGGGTGGCTTTCACTTCCTCCGGTGGGAGCAAGTTCCATAATTTAACTATGTGCTGTATGAAGAAGTCCTTTCTTTTATCTGCCCTGAATCTTCAAACACTCTTCCTCTCCTGTTAGAATGGCAGGGTTGGGGGGTTGGGTTGGGGGTGGAAGCAGGGAAGATGATGAGCACGTTGCATTGTTAGTAAACATTACAAGGTGAGGGTTGGCATTTTCAGGGTTATCCCCTCCCTACCCCGACTCCTCTTTCAATCAGGGGGCTCATCTTCCTGACCTTGCAAGGGGTTTGAGGCAGGTGTCTGCAGGATGGTGCCTGCCATTGTCTTTGCTGCCCTTGCTGCCTTTCTTACAAAGTTCTGGCTTGTGGAGGAGTGTGCTGCCACCGCTCATTCAGCAAAAAATAATAATAATAAAATCTTTCCATGTGTCTCCATATTTTGGCGATTGCACTTTGACATTTGCCCTGGTCTTGTCTTCAACAGGTTGTAACTTGAAGATTTTTAACAACCAGGAATTTGCTGCCCTTCTGGCCCAGTCTGTGAACCAGGGCTTTGAAGCCGTCTACCAGCTGACGAGAATGTGCACGATCCGAATGAGCTTTGTCAAGGGCTGGGGGGCCGAATACAGGTCAGGTCCTCGTTGCTGTTGTTGTTGTTATTGTTGTTAATGAATCCATACCCTGCCTTTCTGCAAAAGTACACAAGGCAGCTTGCAGGAGACTGGCAACTGTACAAAACAAAAGTCAAATCTAAAAATGGGGGGGGGGGGGCTCTAAAAAGCAAAACAGACTAGCAAGCAAAACCAGCAGCAAGATAACGCAAGATCCATTAAGACAGGCAGGCCCCGAAGTCCTGTTGTGCTGTCAAAACAAGGCAGCTCCGTATGGGGTGCTGGGGTGGCTAGAAAAGAGGGGGGAACTGTCCAAAACTCACTTTTTGGTGGGCGCTGACTCAGCTTACATGCCCTTGAGAAAGGAGAGCTGTGGGAGGGAGGGGGCATCAGTGCAGGAAATCCGTCAAGCTTCTCCATTGTGGATAAGGCAAGGATGGCTGAATTCTCCAGGCTGGGGTCCTGGTGGTGATGGAGTGTCAGGGCCCCTTCTGTTTTAGCTGCTCAATCCATCTTGCATGGGGACTGTCTTCTCTCTCTTCTTTTTAATCCATTGTATTGGGGGACGGGTAGGTAACTAACTTGTGACCCTCCAGGTGGCGTTAGACTACAGCGCCCATCCTCCCTGACCATGCTTGCTGAGGCTGATGGGAACTGGAGTCCAGCGACTTCTGGAGGGCATCACATCAATCACCCCTGCTCTGCACATTTAAAGTTTAGAGTTGGAGTCTAGGGGACTAGGAGACGGAAGGAATCTATTCTGAGATTGGAGAAGTTAATAAGAGTGTGGTGCTGATAACCCCAAGGTTGCAGGTTTGATCCCCATAGGGGCATAGCTGTCAACGTTTCCCTTTTTTAAAAGGGAAATTCCCTTATTCCGAATAGGATTCCTCGCAAGAAAAGGGAAAAGTTGACAGCTATGCATAGGGGACAACTGCATATTCCTGCATTGCAGGGGATTGGACTACATGATGCTCAGAGTCCCTTCCAACTCCATAATTGTATGAACTATTTCTAAGTAAGCAACTTTTGCGCACCATGTGAGAGGTGAGAGTGTTTTCAGTTAAGAACATAAGAGCCTTGCTGGATCAGACCAGTGGCCCATCTAGCCCAGCATCCTGTTCTCAAAGTGGTCAACCAGGTTCCTGTGGGAAACTCACAAGCAGGATCTGAGCGCAAGAGCCCTCTCCCCTCCTGCGGTTTCCAGCAGCGAAGACTCAGAAGCACTACTGCCTCTGACCATGGAGGCAGAGTGTAGCCATCGTGGCTAAGGGCTACTGCTTGTACACCCCCTTGCTAGTAACTCTGGGAAAAAAGAGAGGGGGGAAATTGAACACAGCCTAACTCTTGCTTGTTTGAAGGTGCTGTGCAGACAGGATGAAAGCCAGGAAGATTCTTAAAGGGCATTCTGGGTCCCTGTTCCTTGGTCTTCTTCAAGAGAGGGCTCCCCATCAAAGTCTCCTTGCAGCTGCGCCTTTGCAGGCCTCCTCCTCCTCCATCTCATCCTCCTCCATCTCCTCCTGCTCCATCTCCTCCTCCTCCTCCTTGCAAGTGACTGGAGATGAAGCCCAGAGCCGAGGCCTCTCGGGTTACCCCCTTCAACTTCTCCAGATGTCTGGAGTCTATTTTGTTTTGAAACCAGCTTGCTCCCTCCCTCCCTCCCTGCTTGCCGACTGTGTTTCGTCTTGGCCGAGGGCCAGGGCTCTTAATGAGATCCAGATGAGTGGGTTGCATTGGGTGGGGAGGGACTGGCTCTCATTCGGGGATGGTGCTCCAGTCCAGAGTGCCTTTTGCTCTTGGTGCGATATGGCCGCTGTCCTCCAGTGAGTTAACTTCGGCATCGCCAGGGTTGCTGCGTCTAGTTGGGTCTCTGTCCCGGTGCAAAGCTACCCCCGCTTCCCAAATCACTCGCCTTTGCTGTTTTTGCTCTTCAGGCTTTTGATTTGTACAAAAGATGTGCTTTTAGGCAGCCATGTAGCTGCACAGAATGAGCTTCCCATTCTGTCCCCACCCCCTCTCTAAGTCAGTGGCTTGGGAATGGGTGTGGTGATTCTCTTTGACAATTACAGGGTAGCCAAAATAGGTTTTGGGTTGTGCTTGCAGAGACAGGGGAGGTGCTTCTTAACACCTGCAAAGCTTCCGGGGAGGGTTTACAGCTCTACAGGGTTCAGTCTTTGGACTCTGGCACACAAATTGGCATCCCGAGAAACCCCTTTCCTTATTATTTTGTTTTTAAGTATAAGCTACTAGTCCTCAAGGCTATGGGCAGGGGCTTACATGTGTGTGGGCAGAGGGGCAGCTAAAACCTTCATGTAGCTCTTTGTCAAGTCTGCACAGTTGGAGACCCACCCAGTGAAACATTGCCTGCCCTCCTGCCCCCCATGTCTCAAATAAACCTCCTATTTCTGTCTCCCTCCCTTAGATTGCAGAAAGGGGGGCTGCCCAGCTGTTGAAAGGCCACGCAGGTTCTGGGGGCTGTGCAGGGCTGCCTCCCCTCCCCCCTGTTGATTAGTAGAAGCCGAACAAGGGGGTGCACACTTTAAAATATGCAGCTCTAGAACTGACACAATCTGTACTGGTTGCAGAATTCCTGGCGCAGAACTTCTCTTGCGATTTTTAGTGTGGGGAGCACATAGCCCTGACTCTCATTCTTCCTTCTCCTCATTTCTAGGCGGCAGACGGTCACAAGCACTCCCTGCTGGATCGAGCTCCATCTGAACGGCCCCTTACAGTGGCTAGACAAGGTCCTGACCCAGATGGGCTCCCCAAGCATCCGCTGTTCCAGCGTGTCTTAAAGGAGCCTGGGAGCAGAAGCCTGGACTTGCAAGCGGAATCTGTTTTAACTCCTGGCAAAGGGGAACCTAAGTCAGTCCCTCACCTGAGAATTTACCTCTCTTTGTTTTTTAAAAAGAAAACTTACGGATCGTGTTGAAAACGAGCATTTAGGGTTCGCTAGTGACGTTGTGGCTGACAGTCTCTTGAGGCCCAATGCCACGTAGTGCTGGCTCCTTCCTCTCAGTGAAAGATTTTGCTCTGGCGCTGCTTGAACGAACAGAGATTTTGCCGTTGCAGTGCCTCGTGGACCTTGCCCAGACAGTTGGCACTTCAGTCGTAGAGAAATTTTGGGCTATGGTAGAAGATGTTTTGACACACACTGCCAAGTGTGAGTTCCAGTGAAGTGGAGCAAGACTTGCGACTTCCCTTGCAGAGGTTCTGCTGCTCACGTTGGATGTCCGCAGATGCCCTTGTCAGCAGTTCTCAGAACAGGGGAGAGCGAGGAGAAGGGCCTCTTCTGTCTGTCTCTATCCTCTGCCATCCCACCGCCAGCCTGGCCGCTTCACTAGAGGACATCCAGCTTGGGAAATGGGTGGCAGAGGGACTGCTTTTACATTCCTAAAAAAAAAAAAAGCTTTTGCTTCTGTACCTGCATTTTCGCCTGCCAGGGCCATCCCTGTTAGACCATTTGAAGGAATGGTGAGGAAAGGGTAAGGAGAGAGTAGCAATTCAATGAAGCAGCATTGCCCCAAGCCTACAGATATTTCACTTCTTGCAGTGTGGAAGGCCTGATTTATACTGTAGTTGCAATGATCTCAGAGGTGGTATTATGCACAACATCACCACATTCCACTTCAATGTATATTTCAGTGTTCCTTCTCTGTCACAGGGAGATCTTGTTGATTTTCCTCTGATTTCCCATTAACCTATTTAACTCTTGGGTTGTCCTCACAATGTGCTGCCTTAACTAACTTGTTTTAAAGGCTCTGAAAGTTCATTAGGGGAGTCTGGGGAAAGGGAGCTCAGCAGTTTTAACGGGCTGGCAGTCAAAGGTTCATTTGATAAGGGAAAAGAGGTGCTAATATGGCCCAGGGCAGATTCAGCCAAGCCTGTGGCACTGCCCGTTGGTAGCCCTTGTCCTGTATAAATTGATATGCTCCTCTGCCAAGGACAGGTAGCATCTGCAATTGGTAAGAAATGTGCATCTGACCAAGACTGCTTGATTGACAGCTTTTGCTTCTTAGAGTGGTTAAGGAGCATTGGTTAAGTGGTTAAGGAGATCATGCATTCTTCCTGCCCTGTAGAATGGCAGGTGTGTGTCTGTTCAGTGCTCTATGTTCTGGTCAGCATTTTGGATGAGGGCAAAAGCAGTGTGTGGTAATCAATGTGAACTGATCAAGAAATGTGAGATTACCAGTGCCTAGCCAACACCTGTTGCAGGTGCAGGGGAATGTTCAGGCGGTTAAATCTCCCAGTTCTAGGATTATTTGCAAGAGGCCCAGTGCAGCATTTAAAGCAGCTGTCATTGAGCTGTTACTCCGATGAAGGTAGTGAACATATTTTTAATGACTAAAGGCTACCTTCCTTAGTAGTTCCTGAGAACCCTATTTGAGACACCTTGTGGCCACTGTAAGATGACTCAAGGAGCTGCTTAAAATGTGCTAAATAGATTTTCTGCCTTTGCAGCATAGTGGATTTGCAAATATTTGGAAATGCTGGTTTGAAGATGCCGTTTCTGTTTCACATATTGAATTTGGTCAGGTATTTGTCAAATCTAGGAGGAGCCAAACTATCACAAAGCTCCATTGCTGTTAATGGGAATACACAAGAACCAGATAAGCGGCTCTTTGTCAAAATGGACAGACCAGTCTTGGCAGTAACAGAAATCGGGACCATGAGGAGCATTATTTTTAGCTCAGCTGTGTTTGTTACTGAAATATAATTGCCAGGTGCACCCTGATTACTGGTGTTGCGCTTGCTCAAGGTGTTTTTGCTCAACAAGGCATTACAGAATGGATGGGCAACTTCCTGGATCAGGGAAATTCCTTTCTTTTCATCTACTGTTATTTGCCCAGTAGACACAGATATATGTGACACACAGAAAACAAAGTAGTTCCACTAAGTTCAGTGGGACTACAGTGGAACCTTGGGCTACATACCATCCTCCTTATGAGTGCTTTGGGTAACGAGCTCCACTAACCCGGAAGTAGATGCCCCTAGTTGCGAATTTTCCCCCAGGAAGCGAGCGGAAGTCGCGTGCTGGCAGTGCGGGAGCAGCAGGAGGCCCCATTAGCGAAAGTGCACCTCATGTTAAGAATAGTTTTGGGTTAAGAATGGACCCCCGGAACGAATTAAGTTCATAACCGGAGGTACCACTGTACTTTGTAGTCTGTGTCCCATATATTGGTGTGCTTAAATACCTGTAGGATCTGGTACCTGCTAACATAGGGACATAGGAAGCTGCCTTAATGCTGAGTGAGGTCATAGGTCCATCTTGCTCTGTGTTGTCTACACTGCTTAACTCTCCAGGGTTCCAAGTAAAGTTATCTCCCAGCCCTTTCTGAAGATGATGGGGATTGAACTACAGAGATGCTCGACCCTGGAGCTTGGGACCCTCCCCCATTTATAACTGGATGGTGTGGTCTTTGTGGATTTGTCGTTTGTACATACTCTACCATTGGGGGAATGTTTGTTGTCCCTTTTGTATACAGACTCCCATTTTAATTCACAAACGATTAGCAAGGTAGAGGAAACCTCAAAATTCAGGAATCCACCTTCTAGCATACACACATTCATCTCATCAGCTTTTCGAGGATCCATACACACTCGGTTTCCTTCTTAGGTCTCTCTTCTCTGTAGACAAATTGCATATACCCCCAAGCACGTTTGATAAGCCTACCTGTGCCTCTTTCCTCATGTGAAGCGTGCCACATGAACACACTCACTACCAAGGAAGGCTTCCCAGTCCATAACGCCCAGCAAATGATTGTGCGTGAGACAGATTTGTTCTGTTTCCCATATTGGAGATGCTCCTCTTCACATGTCCCTCCAAGTTTCAGCGTCTGATGGAGGGAGACCCCCTTTCTTATTTATCAAGTGTCATCAGAATGCAAGACATGCAACTGAAACCAATGGGGGGTGGGTGGAACTGTTTCTGAAAGATGTGGTTAATATGCCTTGTATCCAAATGGTAGAATTCAAAATTACAGCATTCCCCCCCCCCCCTTCCATTGAGTTTCTCAACATAGGAAACTGCCTTATACCAAGTCAGACCATTAGCTCAGTACTGTCTGCACTGGCTGGCAGCAGCTTGCCAGGGTTTCTGGCAGGGATGCCTCTCAGCCCTACCTGGGGGGATGCCAGATTGCATCTGGGGCCTTCTGCAAGGCAGCAGATGCTCTGCCACTGAACTGGGTCCCTTCGTCCAAAGCGTTTTACACGATTACATGCTACGCTATAAACTTCTGCACTATAGTTGTTTTCATAATAGATATGCACGCCTCCCGAGTTAGACTATTTAGCTTTTTAATAAAGTGAGGTTTGGTTTGTTTTGTTTTTAGATATCCAGGCAAATGTACTCAAGTGCACTTAACTTCCTCCGAATTGCATCCTTAGTACCTGTTCCAGAGGCCCCTCATGCCTTGCCAGATAGCAGTTAGGAATAGGAGCTGCAAAATGGGGGACTCAGCTATAGATTCCCTCACTGCACTCCCCTTGTGGACCTTCTCCCTCTCCTTTCCTCCCTCCTCCCATTGTGCCTCACTGCAGGTGAAAAGGGCTTGTGCGCAATGGGACCAAGGAAGGAACCAGAAATGGCTGCAAGGAGGATGACATCCTGTGTTTCAGCTGTGGTTATTTGGGAGAGACTGGCAGGCAGCACCATAGCAGGAAGAGTCCCGTTTAACCTGCCCTCCGTGCCTGCCAGGGCTTCCTTATTCTGCCCTACAGACAACGACACTGCTCTATGCATGTTTTGCAAATCCTCTTCTGCAGGTTAAAATGTCACCTTAGATGCTCTGTTGCAGAGCTCCTCAGATCCCAGCCTTGTCACTCCAAGAGCAAGAGGCTGTTGGCAAGGACATCTCCTTCCTCGTAGGTTTTTAAGCAGGTTGGATGGGCATCTGCCAGGGATTCTGTCGCTGTGATTCCTGCATTGCCGGGGATTGGACTAGACCCTTGGGATCCCAGTTCTATGATTCTGTGTAAAAAGCCACCAGCCTTTCAGTCTCCTTGTTCTGGCTGGAGCTGCTCATCACTAGCATCTTAATTATGTCACACAATTCTGATTTGGTTTTGAGTGGCACAGATGTTTATTTTTATACTAAAGCAGCCAACAAGCCCTAAAGCTGGGTATATGTTACTTTGTAGAAGAGCTTTGCCCAACTTATGTGGTAGTTTGGTCCAGATGGTCAGATGAAGTGCAAGAAGGTTATTGTTCAGTCCTGCCCACATTATAAACTCTTGTTTTTAGTTGCTCCCCACCCCCTTTTCCCTGTCTTGCAGTGTCCACAGGTCCACCTCTTCCACTGCAATGAAGGGAGATACCATGTGCTGGGAGCAGGGCTGTGGCCACATGGCAGGCTGCTGTGGAGAACTTCCTTCCTTCTACTAGTCTTTACTCTCTGCTCCCATTTGTCTTAAATATGCTTCTTTGTTGACACTAATTAAGAGGGAATCATAAAGCACTTGGGCCTTGCTTAATGTAGCCTGTAACTTCCATGTGCCATGCTTAATTTTCGAAAAGAGAGAGGCTCCATCAAATAAAACTCTGCGCATGCTCAGAGGCACCCTCCTGTTTACAGTGATGTCACACGCTCCTGGCATTTCACCTTGGTTCCTGGGGCTGGGCCCTGGCTCCAACGAAGCTCTGCCCCCCTCCCCCAAATGCCAAAAGGGTGACTGTGATTATGTGGCTTTTAAGAAAAATATTTTTAACTTGTACAGGATTTTGATATGTAGCACTAGTGTATGCTATTAGATTTATACGTGTACCCATACTGGAATCTGCTCTTTTTTTAGCTGTACTCCTCAGCCTCTGTGCAAGGAGTTTTTGGTATCTTGTTAACTGGTTATCGAGTCACTAGCTGGGTCTTTGACTCTTACACATGTGTTTCTTTAACATGGCTGCTGGCCGGCACACCCAGGTGGCCTTGACTGATGTGTGTGTGTTTGTGTGTGTGTGTGTGTGATTGACTGATGAAACTGTTTTTCGTTTTAATTAACGTATTGAATCAAGTTGCAATGTGTATTATTTTGCATCTAGCTTACTGTAGAGAAGACTCTCTCCCCCGCCCCAGTCTGGTTGCCCTCCAGCTGCTTTTGGACTACCAACTTCCAGCACGGAGGAGGCTACCCGGTCCAGGGAAGCTGCTGCAGAGTTTTAAGGCTTGTGCGATCAAATGTTAACTAGCAGCAATCACTTGCAGGAGGGATTGGAAAATGGGTCTGCGGCTGGCAGGGCACCTTGACAAAAGGCAGTGTGTTAGAAGATGGAGGAATGGCCTGGAAGAGTCTGGTTTAAGCCGAGCGTTATGAAAAGTTGGGGGGGGGGGACTGCTCTGAAGCAACTCTTGAATCTACCTACCTACACCTAATGACAGGTTTTGGTGGGACTGGAGGTGCAAAAGGGATGAGAACTACAAAACACTCTCTCTCGCTCCTGGGGCTTTAGCAGTCCTGTGTGGTAGGGAACATACCAGTGGTAATATCCTAACTTATAACTTTTCTAGGGTAGAGTGAGACTTTATTAGCCCTTTCCCCCCGCCCTTCTCTTTTTGTAGAGTAGTCCAGTTTGAGCCACAGGGTTAAAATTGTTAATATAGTTTTATAGACTTCCATATTTATGTAACTTCTTTCAATAGTCAAGATTGGACCAGGTATTTAAATTTGTCCGAAAAGGACATTTTGGGGTTGAAGAGTTGAGAATTTCATTTGGGGGGGGGAGGGGGTTGTACTTAAAATTCAACCACCTGATTGAGCTGGATTTGGAAAGTAAAAAAGACCCCTATCCAGCCCGAAATTAAGCACTTTTACAGCTCACTGGTAGCAGTGGGAGAGTTAAGTGAATGACTAATCTCTCCCAATTATATTAGTGGGGAACGTACTTAATGTTTGGCTGGATCATGCCCACAGTAAAAAAAAAAAAACCCTCCCGCCCACCAGCCCTATTATGTTGTGTTTGATATGTGGCATAACATTTTTGGTACAAGACACTGAGTGGTATTAGGTACCCTCCGTTTTCAATGTGCTAGAATTGAGACCTATTGAAATAAACAGTGGTTGGGTCACTATGCCACCCTGGTGCCCCCCAGATGCTTTGCACCACAACTCCCATCAACCCCATCACTCTATGGCTATGCTGGCTGGGGCTGATGGGAGGTGTAGTCCCAGATCCTCTGGAGGGCCCTACATTGGTAAAGGCTGCTTTGCATATGCATTCTGCTTCATTCGTGGTTAACACCTTCAGATGGATGAGCTGTTACTTGTAATGCTTTCAAGTATCCAGAGCCTGAAATGGTTTGGTTTTTTTTAAATTACTATTATCATCAGTGAAACATATATGGAGTAAATAGTATGGTTTGCCTTTCCACCTCTGTTCCCCTGCAATCAGTAGCTGCTCATTTCAGGAGACTGCCATGTTCTTCAAGCATCTTCTGTCTTTAGATGGAGGTAGCTCAGCAATCAGTTCCTTGAAAAAAGTGTTTCTCTTGCAATCTGGTCTGCATCCAGTATTTGCTTTTTCTCTATTTTATGCCTGAGGATTATGTATTAATGAACCTTTGCTTGTCATCTATGGGTCTTTAGCTTATTAAGCTTATTTTTATTAAAAGCCTGTAATATCCATGTCCTCTTATTTCTTATATGAAACTTGTACAGTTCTTTTTTTCCCAGGGTGTGTGTGTGCTGGTTGTTAAATCTATAACGATCCCTTCTTAGGAGGGTACTTGCATTAAAATAACACCTACATCAGTTATGGGAGCAGCACCTTTGACGATAGCTATTTGCAGTGAGCTGATAGCGAACTGCAGGTTACTTAATAATCCCTCATGCATAATGAACACTCTGGGTGCATGAGTCTGCAGGTAATTCTAATGAGAGGTTGGTCAGACAAAACCATCCCTTCTGTTTTATAAAAACTTAATGACAGCCTTAGCCGCCTTCCCTTGCCATGGGCATTGTGATCCTGGGGGTGGGAGGTCCTGTAATGCACAAGAGAAGGTACCAAACGGATCAGGGTAGTTCACCTGAGGCCCTCCGGATGCTGCTTGAATGAAATTATGACTAGCTTTTGAAATTTCAATATACTGGGCTGGGGCATGACATATTTTTCCCAAAAGAAAGCCACGCAAATAGTTAGGCTTACCATATTTTTCCATGTATAAGACACCCCCATGTACAGTGGAAGCTCAGGTTACATACGCTTCAGGTTACAGACTCCGCTAACCCAGAAATAGTGCTTCAGGTTAAGAACTTTGCTTCAGCTTCAAGATGAGAACAGAAATCGTGCAGCGGTGGCGCAGCAGCAGCAGGAGGCCCCATTAGCTAAAGTGGTGCTTCAGGTTAAGAACAGACCTCCAGAACAAATTAAGTTCTTAACCCGAGGTACCACTGTATAAAACAACCCCTATTTTTTTTAACCCAAAATTAAGAAATTAAGTTGTTTAGCTTTTTTGGGGGGTGGGGAAGGTCACTTCCATCAATCACTCACCCGCCACTGCTGATTACTTGCCATAGCCATTGCCAATTGCACACCTTGCCGCAGCCGCCAATTGTCTGCCCGCTCACCACAGCCAATTGCCACAGCCACAGCCAATCGCCAGCAGGCCTTGCCGCAGCCACCAATCACCTGCCCACTCACCCCTGTCAATCTCCTGCTACCATTAATCGCAGGTCCCCCCTCTGCATTCGTTATCCATATGTAAGACGACACCCAATTTTTGCCTAATATTTAGCAAAAAGCAAAGTCTTATACACAGAAAAATACGGTATTTAGTTTATGACCCAAAACTATTCCTCACTGTCTATAATGCCAGGGTTCCAGATTTACTGCTCATGGATAACAAACTTTATTCAGCCCATTTACAGTTCACAAAAGAAACACAAGAGGTACAATAGGCTTTCACTGTGGGTTTTCCCATTAATGTCTAGATCACCATCTATGGGGGAAATCCCCCTGCATAAGCCCCTCCCCACCCCGGTGATAAAATGATGCTGAGTAAGAAACCAACCAAGGCTTTCCCTTATGCAGGGAAATATCAGTGGATTGTGGTCTTCAAAAGCAGAAAAGGAAACGCCGGTGCTTGTGCAAACTCAAGCTTTATGCTGTTTCTATCCACACTTTGTTTGCACCAAAAGCAGTTTAATTCTTCCTTTGCTGCAGTGAATTTAATCCTATATTCTGCCATTGCTTGGTCAGAGATAAAATTCCCCTCTCCCGGGGGATTGCATACAGAGCTTTTGACCACAAGTGGCTACACTTGAAGGCAGCAATCGAGAAAATCTCCATACGTGTAGGAACTCTTGACTACAGCGACACTCTAACCCTGCTTTTTGGAAGGAGGTGGGCACCACACTCATTCATACACTACTACAGTGACATGAGAGCCAGATACACTAGCTGTGGTCCTCAAGCCTCTTGGTTGGGCACCCTCTTGCTCTTCTCCCACCTGCCCCCATCTCCAGCAGCAAGATGTTCCCATCATTTGCCCTAGAAACTGCAGAAGTAGCTGCCCTTCTTTAATGGAGGTGTTGGGGTTGCAATCTTCCACACTCAGCTTCATTCACCTTGCCCAGTTACTTGGGAGCTGGTACACAGGGCAAGGAAACTGGGCTTATAAAATACTACAGGACTGCGCAAGCTTTTCTCCTGCCTGTTTACTGCTGCACCTACATTTTCAGCTGCCATAAGAGGAATTTTTTTTTTTTTTGGGGGGGGGGGAGTGTTGAGAGGTTGTGATAGGACAAGCAGGGAACATTTTCAAAACATACCTTTCTCATGCCTATTGTGATGACAAAAAGTTGATAAATATTCAAAAAGCATTTTAGCCTGTTCGAGTACCATTTGGTCTCAGATTTTCCCAATGTACAAGTATATCCAGAAATATCACCCTCCCCATCCCACCAACAAAGGCCTGCTGATTATTATCGCCCCCCCCCCCCCCGCCCTTGGTCTTGGTCTCTCATTTGAAATGACGGCAAATGAAAAGATGTGCATGTGTGGAGGTAAACAGTACACAAATGAGAGTTTCACAAAGAGATGTTTTACAGCTCTCTGCTGGGGTTGGGTAGGGACCATGATTTTTTCTTCCACAGATGCAATAGCAACACATCTGTTGCTTCATTGACTTGATAGCTCCCAGGTTCCTGTCGACAGATCCAGGCAAGGAAACAAACAACCAATGGGGCCATCCACGTTTCAGTGTGTTGGAACCGAGTAAGGAGTCGGTCTTTTTTCAGCCGCTGCTGCACCCAATGCAAAAAACTAGGCCTTTCGTCAAAGAAAAATCGCTATGGCAGCCAACAATGGCTGGTACGCAAGAAACAATCCTCGTCACAACATACAGGCCTTAGTTGTCCTCGTCGGAAGACAAGCCTTCAATCTCATCTCTGTCTCCTCCGATGGCCATCCAGAATGCTTTGGCAACCTACAATTCAAGAGTTACCAAGAAGAAGAAGAAGAAGAAGAGTTTGGATTTGACATCCCGCCTTTCACTCCCTTTAAGGAGTCTCAAAGCGGCTAACATTCTCCTTTCCCTTCCTCCCCCACAACAAATACTCTGTGAGGTGAGTGGGGCTGAGAGACTTCAGAGAAGTGTGACTGGCCCAAGGTCACCCAGCAGCTGCATGTGGAGGAGCGGAGACGCGAACCCGGTTCCCCAGATTACGAGACTACTGCTCTTAACTACTACACCAAGACAAGTTAAAGTCTCAGGAGATGGCGGCACTCCTGCAGCAGATAAGAAACCATCTCTCATTTACACACCCATGGTTAAGAGTGGATGTCCTCTGTTAAGTACACAAGGGCCAATCTGTGTGGTCTCAAACACAACAACATTAAAATTCTCTCTAAAGATAAACCAAATTAAGCAAGCTCCCATAAATTCTCCTTTCGCTAATTGTGGGAAAGGCAAGGCCACTAGAATCTAGTTGATAATATGCTGAGCTAGGCTATTTTTGGCTTAGAATGTTTGCAGTGCAATTTCTACTTAGAAATGCTGGCCAAGAATGACTCTTTAAGGGCAGTTTTGAGCTCTTCTGAAACCCTCACCTTTTCTGCATGCAGTTTCCTCTGTTCGTGAGGCAGCGTGGCAGCCTTTTCTATAGGAATGAAAAGGTAGGAAAGTTACAGTCAAAACTGGTCAAGAGTCGAGAAAGAGCAGAAGGGTGTTTCTCCAGTTGGGGGGAGAACTGGCCAAGCTGAAAGAAAACTACACAAAAGGGACCAGCCTGAAAATAGAAAATATGCACTGGTTCTTTCATTGCTGAAGAACCAGATACCAAACCAGCAATGCACCCAAAAGACATATTTCCTGAATGAGAAATAAGAATCTGGACAGCACATAAAGCTCATCTCAAGCATAAAAATAGCACTGAGAGGTCAAATATTCATCTCTGGATCAGCTTTTAATCCTCCATCTTTGCTCTCCTAAACCTCTCATTTACCTTTACTGTGCTAACAAGGTAATAGGAGGCAGACCACATCCTTCCTCTCCCACTCCATGCCTGAGATGCTGTTATAGCAGTGTGCCAGGTGCAAGGAGTACTGGGAAATTCAATTTTCCTAGGGCCACTTGCATTTCTCTGTAGGAGGAGATACCTTACTTCATTCCTTTGCTGCCACTACAGTGGAACCTCGTGTTACAGACGAGATCCGTTCCGGAGGCCCGTCCGTAACATGGAACTGACGCAAGCCAAAGTGCTGCGTCTGTGCATGCATGTGAGCGGCGAAACCCAGAAGTAACCCGTTCCGGTACTTCTGAGTTGCCGTGGGATGCAACACGAAAACAGGTAACCTGAAGCAGACGCAATGTGAGGTATGAGTGTGTTGCGAAAGCTACAAAGAGTGGCAAGGAGGAAGAGTCAGATTCTACCACCATCTCAGTGACATCACTGGGGATGAAGCAAGCTCAGATTAACACCAAGAGCTTTCTAGTTTTAGAAAATATCCCCCCCCCCACTAAGTCTGACAAGGTTTTACCCACCACTAGAAAACAGAAAGCTGAGAGAATCTATACTGAAATCTTAACTCCCAAATTAAAAACAAATAGGAAACTTCACATGTGGCCAAGAACTGCTGGCCCAAATAGAAAGGCTTGCAAGAGACTGTGTCATACACGAGATGGGCAGTACCTTTCATTTCCTTCAGCTTGGAGAACAATCGCTCAAAGTTCTCTAGGTCTCCCTCTCCTGCAGTGAGGCTTGCGAGCTCTTGAATATCCATATCCAGCATAGGATCTGCAAGAATCATAAAAGCAGAATGAATGTATATCCACATTTGCAGCCCATCTCCTTTGGCTATCTATTTGGACATATGGACTACCTATATTAATCTACAAGTCAGGATATATATATATATATATATATATATATATATATATATATATATCACTAATGTGAGCTGGTGCTTTTTTTCTTTCTTTCAACAATTTTAAAGCCAGCTTGCAAGAAAAACAAGTAAATAAGAATACATAAAAGGTAAAGGGACCCCTGACCATTAGGTCCAGGCGTGGTCGACTCTGGGGTTGCGGCACTCATCTCGCTTTACTGGCCAAGGGAGCCAGCGTACAGCTTCCGGGTCATGTGGCCAGCATGACTAAGCCGCTTCTGGCGAACCAGAGCAGTGCATGGAAACGCCGTTTACCTTCTCGCCAGAGTGGTACCTATTTGTCTACTTGCACTTTGACGTGCTTTCGAACTGCTAGGTTGGCAGGAGCAGGGACCGAGCAACGGGAGCTCACCCCGTGACGGGAATTCGAACCGCCGACCTTCTGATCGGCAAGCCCTAGGCTCTGTGGTTTAACCCACAGCGCCACCCATTAAAAAACCCAGTTCACTAAACACGCGCACATATCACTGAATGACAATTACTAACAGCAATTGCAGCCTCTTTTTGTTACATTTGCATCAAGAAATTTAAAGAAAAGCTAAGTGGATTTAGACCAGGCATAGGCAAACTCGGCCTTCCAGATGTTTTGAGACTACGACTCCCATCATCCCTAGCTAACAGGACCAGGGTTGAAGGGAATTGTAGTCTGAAAACATCTGGAGGGCCGAGTTTGCCTATGCCTGATTTAGACCATATACATTTGCACTGAGCAAAGGCATGGACCCAAAGACACCCCCCAATTCAAAGAAATTCAGCCCACAGCATTGGGGCAAATGGGCAGCTGTGACCTGCCGGCTGCTTGCTGGAGGGGCAGAGCCCTAGCTGCTCCCAGCAAGAAGTTTGGACTTGCTTGGTGTTTTCTCCCAAACAAAAGATAATTCCTCACCAGCAGCGGGGTCAGCTTGCTGGCTGTTTGCATCAGCCACGTCTTCTCCTGCATCGACAGCTCTCTCCACTGGCAAGGGATCAGGCTGGTGGGGAGGGAGAAATGAAATAAGATACAACATAGGCAACAAGAGAGCTGGTCTTCTGGCTTTCACAGGCCACAAGTCCCAGACCAACGTGGAAGGGAATTTCCCCACAAGCCCTGACAGGACTGGTTTTGTTCCCCACTGCTAAGAACAGAGCAGGATTTGGTACTGGGCAAAGAATTTAGTATCCATGGAATCAGAGGTGTTTTGGGCTTTCTAAAAAGGTAAAGAGCAAGTTAAGTTCCTAGTCCTCATGGTTGTGATAAGCTTAAGTTATGGACCTGTAAACTGACCAATTTAACCCACAAAGGAAGCTCATAGCTGCGATAAAGGGGACAGGACTGCAAGAAAGGATGGACAAAGAAGGTTTATTGGGTGAAAGGGACAGGGAGAATAATAAAAAAAGGATTTTTAAAAATTACTGTTTACTTCTGGAGCTTCGTTTTCTTCTGTCCTAAGCCTGCGACTTGTGCCCGTTAAAGCAGGAAGGAAGCCAAAGCCTTGATTCACATCTGAAAAGAAAGAGCTGTGAGTTTAACACTTGAAGTGATGCCAGTTTTGAGGGGGAAGCAAAAGCCCTTCCTGTATCACTTTGTGTGTGAGGTGTGCTTGCTGTATAAAAACATAAGCAGAAGCTTCGTGTAGCTGCTGATCAGCTGACTGACATAAGCGTCATGGGAGAAGGTTGTGGCTGAGGATCAAGGGTTGGATAAGGGATAACCAGGGGTGGAATTCCTATGCAAGAACCATCTTGGGCTAGAGGTGAGTTCTAACCTCCACCCACCCCTCATTTTGCTTAAGCCACCAGCCACGACTAGGGAGAGATGTCTGCTCAGTAATTAGGCTGTTTTCCGCGGAGGACACAACACCTTTCCCAAGCAGGCTTCCCCTGCGCTACAGGGGTGGGGGCACCTCTTCTGCCATTTGCTACAATGGTGCCACACTGAAGTTAAATTCAGAAGCCCCCTGAGTTTTTTGTAACCATCTGTGCAATCAAAGCGAATTTTCCCTCCCCAGTGGAGTCCTGCAGAGTTGGTTCTGCTGTGACGTGTTAACATCTGTGAGTGCCAACTTAAAGAAAGGAGGTCTGAAAACTCCCACCTTGAAGCCACCAAGTGGTTAGCCTTGCGCATTCCTCCAAATGAGCAGATGTGCTCTGATACCATTGATGGCTCATTCTGTTATTATGGAACTAAGGAGGGTGGAGTATTCAAAGCACAGGGTCTCAACTGTCATGTATTCAGCATGATAGGTAAAGGTAAAGGGACCCCTGACCATTAGGTTCAGTTGTGGCCGACTCTGGGGTTACGGCGCTCATCTCGCTTTATTGGCCGAGGGAGCCGGCATACAGCTTCCGGGTCATGTGGCCAGCATGGCTAAGCCACTTCTGGTGAACCATAGCAGCGCACAGAAATGCCATTTACCTTGCCACCGGAGCAGTACCTATTTATCTACTTGCACTCTGATGTGCTTTCGAACTGCTAGGTTGACAGGAGGTGGGACTAAGCAACGGGAGCTCAACCCATCGCCGGGATTCGAACCGACCAACCTTCTGATCGGCAAGTCCTAGGCTCTGTGGTTTAACCCACAGCGCCACCCGCATCACTTCAGCATGATACAGGGATGCAAAACCCCAAGGTCAATCTCCACACAAGTTCACCCCTGCCCACCCAGAAGTCTTTGAGGTGAGAAAACACAGTGGAAAGGGTGGTGCAGTGGTCAGAGTGCTGGACTAGGAGCTGGAGAGACCAGGGGTCAAATCCCAATCAGCCACGAAGCTCCCTGTGTGACCTTGGACCTGTCACACTCTTGGCCTAAACAATCTCACAGGGTTATTGTGATGAAAAACTGAGAGGGGAAGAATGAGGTACATCACCCTAAAGAAAGGCAAGGTAGAAATTTGAATGAATGTGCATATAAAAAGAAAGGAGAAGGGAAAGGAATACGGAACAAGACAATCCAGGGTGTCAACACTACTTCCGCTTAGTATCAAATCTCTACTCCCACATCAAAATGTAATTATATGTCCAAACAGGTGACGTTATCTGACCAATCCAGGAACTTTTTGTTTCTCTTCACTTGCAAGGGAAATGCATCCAATTCCAAGCAGCTGGAGAATCAGTCCAGCCAGGTGCCTCCTGCAACCCAGGCCATTTCAGACCCTGTTTAAAGGAGATGTGCTCCAAGCCATTGCTCTGTGATGGGATGGAAGGCTGTAAATATAAAAGTGAAGCACAGAGCACCAGAGGGAGCTTCATTTCTAGTTTTAGGGGCTAGAGCGAGCTGAGGCCGGTGGCTCGGCTGCCAGGGCTCTGCTTGAATGAGCTTTAATTTCTCATAAGCCTCGAGTGCAAATTCTGACGCAGAATGAAGGCATGAAGAGGAGCCTGAGCAAAGCAGTGAGAGAGCAGAGGAAGTTATAAAGGAAGAGACACCGTTTTTAAAAAGCAGACCGAAAATGACGTACCATTTTTCATCACCACATTTGACCAAACATTGGCATTCAAGGCTTGGATGATTCGCTTCACTCCTGTCGATTCTGGAAAGTCATCTAAAGAAGCAGAGAGGGGAAAGGAAATGTGCGTTTAAAAAGGCTTCTTCAGAAACCAAATCAACCGATTAAGAAACTGGGAAGAAGAAGACACTATCTCTTAATTTAGTTAGGAATTCTGGGTGCACTTATTTAAACACACAAAGAAGCCTATGATAATGTTGCTGTTTCTTATTTTTTAAAGCCAGTCTGTAAATTCTGGGGAACTTTCTCAGATATTCAGAGGATAAACATATATTCATTCAATTTCCCAAGAACGACACTGACTTTCTTTGGTTAAGGTGCATAATATCACTCTTACTTTCAACTTACACCCCAAAATGTGTTACCCATCCTGAACCTTTGGAGGAGAGTGAGATGCAAATAAAGAGCTTGGAACAAAGATGAAAAATGTAATACTGAGTTCTCAGCCAGCTGTTGCTCTCTGTCAAAGCTGACTTTTGCTCTAGCTCAGTTTTCAAATTGGAATCAATGAAGAAGGGTTAAAAAAAGAAAAAAGAAAGGAGCACCAACCAACAACTTCTGTTTGATCGCCTTTAGCATTTGTCTACAGATTTTCTCCTGCACAGAGTCAAAAGAAGCCAGAGAAACTGTGATGCCATTGAAAGACTGGAAACAATTTAGCTGGTTCAATTTTATTGTTAAACTGATGAATCACCTTGAAATTTTCCCACTGGGCTGTAAACCAGCAATTTTTAAAACTAGGAAAGAGATTATGATGTGGCATGCTGTTTCATGGGGAAGGGCCATAGCTCAATGGCAGAGCATCCGCTTTGCATGCAAAAGATCCCAGTTCAATCCCCAGCCTCTCTAGGCAGGACAGGGAAATACTGCCTGTCTGAAACTCTGGAGAGCTGATGGCAGTCAATGTAGACAATATTGAGCTAGATGGACTATTGGTTTGACTCAGTATAAGGCAACATCCTATGTCCCTACAGCACCGGCAGGCAGCTTGCAGCCATGGCACAAGGTACAATGCTGATTCGTAATTCTGGTGCTGTGTCTGTCACCAACAACAGACGGCTCCAGTACAGGCAGAGAAGCTAGAGAAGAAGCGTGTCCAGAAATAAGAATCTGCAGAAATCTAGGCAGAAACCTGGCAGGCAGGCAGCAAAGTTAACTTCATGGAAGGAGGAAGTGGAGGGAAACTCACCGTCCTCATCTGGCAGCTCTTCCGGGTTGAGCTCCACCAACTCAAAGCCGTGCTTGATGCACCACTCTTGCGCTTTCTGTCGGCTGATGCCTAAAATAAATGGAATCTGGTTTTTGCCAACAATAGATGCACTTCCTTTTGCAGCCACATTAGAACCACAGTACTGGGAGCTCCTTGGATGGAATGCCTTGGGGAAGGCTCTTATTTTGTCCTAGAAGCTATATATGGGCAACTTGTTCTGCCCAGACCTTTGCCATCATAGATCATCAAACTAATTTATGCAGCCATTAAAGGCTGGAAACTGCAAACAGAAGGTGGGACTTTAAATGATTTGATCAATGCAGCTGACGCAGAACTCAAATTGTCTTCTTGAGTCCCATGATGGAAGAAAAGAGGGATATAAATACACAGTCAGGGTCAGCATTCAGCACATGATCACAAACCGTACTATCTTACTAGGATGGAGAGCAGTGTTCGCCAACCCAGTTCTTGCCATGCATTCTGGACTTCAACTCCCATCGACCCCAGCCAGAAAAGTCATGCCCACCCTCCCAAAGGCCTGACCTTGTTGCCTTACCATTTTCAGAGACTCTGTCACAGACTAAGATCATCACTTCTGGTAGCCACTCTTCTATGAGAGGGAGCCACGTAGAGATGCTGTCCAACCCAGAGATCTATAAAAATTACACAGAGGTTGCTGGCCTTCTTTTCTAGGTAATTTTTTTTTTAGTATTACAAGTGAAAGTGCATTAAGTACCATTATAGAGAGGCACTCTCCTTTCTGAACTTCAGGTGCACAGTGACAAAGACTTTCTTATTCCAGCAGGCATTTTATGGCAGTGTTTAGGTTTAATTGTTTATTCTCTGCATAGTTTATTTTTATGTACAACACTTAGAAATGCTAATGATTAAGCAGTATATAAATGTCAAAGTAAATAAATAACATAGCCCTGATAAGAAAGTACAGCTGAGAGTAAGAGAGATTAAAATACAAGAGAGCATCTCCAGAAGAAAAGCCACCTTGAAACTCATGTGAAAAAAGCAAGACATAAATATATTTTAATGTGATGTCCTTAGTGCGATTAGGGGTCAGCTGCTAGAATTTCCTGGGTCAGATCCTACTACCCAAGCACTGCTTACCTGGCCCCCAGTTGCCAACCAAAGGGCAAAAAAGAAAAATGCAGAAGACTGGCAGGCAAGTCAACAGGCACAGGACAGGGTTGTAAGTCTATATCTAGTTGCTCTGGCTAATAATTTTGGGAATCAGGATCATTTTGTGAAAAATGAAGCACACTCCTAATTTGTGCACAGAGCAGCAGTGGAAGGCATTTACAGTTGCAGTTTGACAGGAACTGAATATGTGACAGAGCAACTTGCTCAAGGATATATACGAAGTGGGATTTGGAATGCAAATCCAACTCTTGCTTGTAAATGCTGGCTTTTGGTGGGGAAGGAAAGAGATTTGGGTTCCAAGATTGCTTCCATTGCTTTTGAGAACATTGCTCAATTACTCCACACTTGATTTCCTCCTGTCCTTTAATTGCCACCATTTAGCAACAAACAAGCATCTCAAATTTGACTAGACACGGAGGTGAATGAAACTGAGAAAAGATAACAGGTCTAGATAGTGGTTCAGCTACTTGTAACTCTTGTTTTCAACCACCTTCACTCCAGGGAGGAAATCTTACAAGCATCAAAACAGAAACTTGCACTGTCAGCTTCAAAGATGTCCTCCTTGGAGGAGTCACAGCCCACTTCCTTCGAAGTGCCTCTGTGATGCAGTGATATAGCTCAGCTTAGCAACGTAAATGCTAGACCTGGCAGATGCCCACTCTAACAAAGGGAACAAGAGTCCACCCCACTAAAATGCACATTAACCAATGAAACACTATGCCACCAAAAGAGGTGCTTGTCACAAGAGGCAGTGAGAGAGTTTACTTTCTTGGGCTCCATGGTCACTGCAGATGGTGACAGCAGTCACAAAATTAAAAGACGCCTGCTTCTTGGGGGACAAACCTAGACAGCATCTTAAAAAGCAGAGACATCACCTTGCTGACAAAGGTCTGTATAGTTAAAGCTATGGTTTTCCCAGTAGTGATGTATGGAAGTAAGAGCTGGACCATAAAGAAGGCTGATCGCTGAAGAATTGATGCTTTTGAATTATGGTGCTGGAGGAGACTCTTGAGAGTCCCATGGACTGCAAGAAGATCAAACCTATCCATTCTTAAGGAAATCGGCCCTGAGTGCTCACTGGAAGGACACATCGTGAAGCTGAGTCTCCAATACTTTGGCCACCTCATCAGAAGAGAAGACTCCCTGGAAAAGACCCTGATGTTGGGAAAGACTGAGGGCACAAGGAGAAGGGGATGACAGAGGACGAGATGGTTGGACAGTGTTTTCGAAGCTACAAACATGAGTTTGACCGAGTTGCAGAAGGCAGTGGAAGACAGGAGTGCCTGGTGTGCTTTGGTTCATGGGGTCACAAAGAGTTGGACACGACTAAACAACAGAGACCCTCTCACAATAACATATGTAATAAAGCTATCCCAAGTAAACAGAAACAATTCAGGGGTAGTCGAAGTGGTGCCCTCCATATTCTGCTGGACTGCAGCTCAGTATTTCTGATCACTGGCTCTGCCAGCTGGGGTTGATGGAAGTTGGGAACCTAACTATATATCTGGAGCCCAGCTAGTCCACACTGGCAACCCCTGACTGCTAAACAAATTTATATAAAACAAATAGAAATTGCTTAACAATTTCTCAGGAAACTTTTTTCTACAAGCATTATGTATGTGTAATAGAAATGGTAATGACGTAGCTCAGCTGGAATTTCCAAAATTGGGATGGTGTTGTTCTGAAAACAGAGCCAAAAAGGCTTTCAGCAACCTGGTGCCCTCCAGATGTTTTGGTTCATATCTCCCATGAGCTCCAGCCAGCATAGCAGTTGTGATCCAAAAGAGCAAGTTGGCAAAGGCTAATTTACACAACATAGGTGTTGTTGAAGAGAGGGAAAATCATTCTAACAACTGCATCAATTTAATATGAGGAGAAAGTAGCCGACATTAAAAGGCACATAAATATCCATGCTGGAATTATTGCATGACGGTGTTCCTGAGAGTCTGGGAGCAAAATATAAACAAGAATTCCCTCTTGCTTTTTACAAGTTCTTCCTTACCTCAGTTTTGGGGCAGGCAACCTTAAAACCACTTTCAAGAAACTTACCAAGTTATTTGTCAGTTCCAGAATTGGCCATTATAATCAAAGAATCATAGAATTATAGAGTTGGAAGAGACCACAAGGGCCATCAAGTCCAACCCCCTGCCAAGCAGGAAACACCAGGGACATTTCCAGGGAAATTTCCAGGGACAGAGGGTTGCAGAGATCAAAATTATTATTCATTCACTGCCTTTCTACAAAAGTACACAAGGCAGGTTACAGGAAACCGACAACAGTACAAAACAAAAGTAAACTCTAAATACAAGACCAAACCCCCTCCTAGAAAGCAAAACAAACGAGCAAGCAAAACCAGCAGCAATTTTTAAAGATCACACATGATCCATTAAGACAGGCAGGCACTGAAGTTCTGAAGTACTCACTGATGTGCTGTCAAAATAAACCAAGAAGGCTTGCACTGACTCAGCAATTTCAGCTGTCACAAGGAACTGATTTGTCACAACGCAGAGATGGATGTCAGCCGAGTAGTATTTATTCTCTATTGTCCAGGGGTAAAACCGGGCTCCGCTGCCTGTGGAAACATCTTCGGGAAGCTCATTTGTCCCAATGATACCTGAAAGAGGAACATATGGAGGACCTTAAGAGGTGGTGATCATGACCTCACAGCCCCTGTCCTCTTTGGGAAGCCATGGGAGTGGGGAGAGAAAAGAGGAACGCCCAGAACATGCTTGCACAATCTTGCCCAAACAGATGTTACTGTAGGGAACGGGTTGCTGTTATTGTTAGTCAGGTGCTCTCTTCATCACCCAGTGAATTTGTTGTTAAGGGGGGCATAAAAATGCTGCACACCAGGGGTAGGGAAACCTCCTAATCTGACCCAGGAGGCCATTTCCCCCAAACCACACCCACCTGGCCCATCGCTGATGAGGTCAGGTGTGAGGTACATAAAGGTGCAGCAAAATCACTTTGAAGTCTACTTCAAAACAGTCAGCGATGAAACTACTTGCAGACCAACTTCAAAGGAAAGCCCCTTTCCAGCTGCCTGCCCATCTGTCAAAGTTGCCCAGTGAGGAGGAGGGAAAGATAGGTTCCAAACCCCTGCTGTAAATAAATAAAACCAAAGCCTCTGCAGCATTGTTGACGTCATTTTGGTGGGTGCATAAGAAGCTGCCTTACACCAAGCTGATCTAGGCCAGTATTTGCCACACTGACTGCAAGAAACTCTCCAGGATTTCAGGCAGGGGTCTCCCCAGACGCCTGGGACCTTGTTCCCAGTCCTTTCCCACTATTCCATTAATAAGCCATTAGTGAGTATTAAATGACTACTATTCATTTCCCCTTCAGTTTATTTGCTACTTATCAACCCTGCCTTTCTCCAAGATCAAAGCAGATTGCATCATCCCTCCCTTCTTATTTTGCCACCATGCAAGGTAGCAGAGAAGGTAAGAAAGTGTGTTGACCACACTGTGAGCTTTATGACCAAAGGAAAGAAATGTTACACACACCAAATAGTACTCTAGTCAAATGAGAGAAGAGAGTGAGTCTGCACTCCTGTACACAACCTCAGTGAAAACAGGATTGTTCATACGAGTAAGCCTAGGATTGCCATCTCATCTAGGTACAGTGGTACCTCGGGTTACAGACGCTTCAGGTTACACGTTTTCAGGTTGCGTACTGCGGGAAATCTGGAAGTACCGGAAAGGGTTACTTCCGGGTTTCGCCACTTGTGCATGCGCAGAAAAGCCAAATCACATCACGCACGTGCGCAGAAGCAGCACTGCAGGTTTCAAACGCTGCGGGTTGCGGACATGCCTCCGTCACAGATCACGTCCGCAACCCGAGGTTCCACTGTATCTGCAACTTGAAGGTCCTACAGCTAAATCCATAAAATCATTAAAATTCAGGAGGGCAATGAGAATTCTAAAGCCAGTTACAAAACGTGTTAACATGCTCAGGACTAGCCAACATGGTGCTGTCCAGATGTAAACGAACTCCATCGGCCTTAGCCAGTAGTCAGGGACAATGATGGAAGCTGTAAATCAACAGCATCTGAAGGGCATCATGCTGACTACTGCTGGGAAAATATCAACCATTCCAGACCCTGCAGTAGGCTGTGTGGAGGCTCTTCTCATCTGGCTGGTGAGCTTGGCCCCTGGGTAGGGATGCAAGAACCTTCTCTGTTGTGGCTCCTTCAACTGTGGAACTCCCTTCCCATGGAGGCACGGATGCCAGAAACTGATGGCACCAAGTGAAAACATTTTCCCAGGAAAATTAGTGATAGCCACTTCTTGAGTTTGTATTGTCTCATGTTGCTGTTTTACTTTGGGGGTGCGGTGTTTAATGGCTGTTTTTATTTTACATGGTTTTGATACCTGTGGTAATACATAAGAAACTGCCCTGGAATTACTATTTACTTGATTTGATTTATGAATCGCTTCTCATATAATAGCTCAAAACTATTTTGAAATAAAATGATCAGTAATAAAAACAAGAGCACAATTTCATTTAGCCCATGACACAATGAAATACAGTCTCAAATTTTATAAACAAACGGTAACACTAATACTAAGACCTCTCAGGTAGGTCACAGCAAACCAAGCTCTCTTTCTGGTCACCACTACTACACCATAGGCAGAGATAAGGCCCAGAGAAGAGCTTCTAGAAATGAACAAGAGGTTTGTGGAGGCAAAGGTAGTCACTAAGGAATGCCAGTTTCCCCGCTCCAGTTGCTAACACAGAGACAACAAAAAGTGTGTGGAGAGATGATTGTGGCAGCAGGGCTTCCTGGCAGCCCACTCTGTGGGTTGGGTGGAGCTGTGGCCCACCTTCATCCCATAAGTGGCCTTCCCATAAAAGTAGCTCTTAGCCTAGCCAAAGGGAGAGGCAACCTGATTCATCTGTGATCCATTTGTATCAAACAGCTCCAACTTTAACTTACATCCCACACACTAGTGTGCAATAGCACCCACAAGCCCTCCAGAACCTTGGAATAGATGCACTCAAGCTGTTGGGTTTCAGAAGTTTCCCTCAAAAGCAGTGTACGTTTTCATGCAAATATCATAGAGCCCTCCCACTATAATGATACCTTTCTATATCTAGCTGGAGACAACATAACCATTTTAGGGTAAGCTTTCAAGTCCACACTTGCTTTTGGCCCCAAAAAAGGCTTTTCAGAAAACTGCTATAAAGGCAAAAGTACGTGGGTTTGGAAACAACCGTGTCTCGATGGAATTGCTCGCTTTTCGTTTTTGATCTTCACAACCATAGGGAAGGTCTGTGGTTTCACATCCAAAGAGCTTTGAAAAATCAACAGATGCACTTGGTGACCACAACACTTCAGCTCGCCTCAAGGCCAACCTCTGTGGTTTGTGTTTTCACTAAACGCAAGCCAGCTCTTTGACACCTTCCTTCTGCGCTCTGACAAAGAAGATCTGCTGCAGCAGGCACCCAGTTCACTCACATTTGCAAAGTGAACTACGTTGAACAGGGGTGGACTTGGGCTCCCATCTGAACCAGAGGGCTGGTTCTGCATGCAAGAGGTCAGTGTAGAACAGGGGAAAGCAAGAAGACTGAACAATTGCTTAAATCACATATGTAGTGGTATGATTCACATGACACAGTAAGGCAAACCATGATATTGCTACAGGTAGGTAGTCTGCCGTAGTCAAAACAAAATTTAAAAATTCCTTCCAGTAGCACCTTAGAGACTAAGTTTGTTATCGGTATGAGCTTTCGCGTGCATGCACACTTCTTCATATACACTGAAGCAGAAGTCACCAGACCCTTATATAATAGTGAGAGGGTGGGGAGGGGTATTACTCAGAAGGGTGGTGGGAATGGCTGATAGGTGTGGTAAAGCTGTTGATGACTGTTAACGACTGCAGTTGGTCTTACAGGAAAAAGCAAGGGGTGAGATGGCTAAAAATAGCTTTATCATGTATAACAAGATAAGAATCCAATGTCTCTATTCAGACCAGGTCTCTCCATGGTTTTAAGTTTGGTAATAAGTTGCAATTCAGCAACTTCTCTTTCCAGTCTATTTCTGAAATTCTTTTGTAATAAGACAGCTACTTTGAGATCTTGTACAGAATGTCCTGGGAGATTGAAGTGTTCTCCTACTGTCCTACTGGTTTATCTGTCTTGCAGTTCCTGGTGTCAGATTTATGTCCATTTATCCTTTGCCGTAGGGTTTGACCTGTTTGTCTATGATATGGCTTTCTGTGATTGGGCAAATGTGCTTGAAGCCACTTTGCCCCTTTTTACTGCCTTGCCGTGCCAGGAATTGCGGTTAATCTCTCTTCTCACTATGAGCTATAGCCAAGAACAAACAAAAGCAGAAGTCCTTTCTTGTTTCAAGTTAAGCTCCTGAAGGTTTTTTTTCTCTCCCCACATTGGAGGCAGCAGTTTGTATTCAAACCAGTTCCCTGAGCGCTTTGGATGCAAGCTGCTTTTTCTGCAGAGGGGGAAATAATCCATTTTAAGAAGCATTTCCTCCTCTGCAGAGACTTCAAAAGGACTTCATGCAACCAAGGTTCATCTTACTGTTACTTACAAGGAGCTTCTCTGAAAATCTACTCCCAGCATCAACCAGCTGATTGGTGCTTGAACATGCATCTTCAAAGGATGTTGCTGCAGGTGACAATCAGCTAACTGCTGATCACTGTGTCCTCCTTTGAACTTTGACACGCATCAATCACCTGGTGTCTTTATTACTGGCAGATGGGTGATCCCACCCATCTGTCAAAATAGGCCTATGGGGATGGTGGAGGGATAAGGATCTGGCCTGCCAACCCGTAACAATTCCCCACACTGATACAGCCCACCTTCTCTCACTCAGAATTGAAGGCAGTGTCCACATCAGCAGCTGTGGTCCCAGGTAGATTTCAGCTGTAGTACCACTGGAGTGCAGACACAACTAAGCAAGACTCATACCTACATCAACACAGGGGTGCCAGAGTTTCAACTTCCTGTCATCTCAATTATTGTTTTGGAAATCTGATTTGGGAGTAATCACATTGTAATATACTTGTATGATTATTTCAGCTATGACTGCATTCATATTTGGTTATATGTTCTCTTCTCCATGCATTTGTGTTATTTGTTTCGTTGTATTTCATATATGTAATGGTACATCAATTAATATAAAAAAGATCATATTGCCACAGATTCCAGTCCAGCCTACCTAGGAGACTAGACAGTGACTGTGCAAAAGCGGAATTTTCACTTCAAATCAATAGGTGGCTTTTTTATGACTTCAATCCAGAACACAAACACACACACAAAATTCTTTGTATGTTACTACTAGCTGTTCTAGCAAGCTACAAATTCCTTCAAGCCTGACTTTTGACAGTGTTCCCAACAGGTATTCAGCTTACTTCATAGTACAAGCAGTTGTGATTCCTTCAAATGCTTTTTAAAGTGATCTCATTTAATTCTCTCTGGTTTGGGAAAGTATGCAAACAGAGCTCCTGCTTTATGTGTCTGGAGAGCCACCTGCTGGAGTAAACTTCAGAAACCTCTCACAGAATTGCAAGAAAATCTACAGGCTGTTCACATGATCAAATTTTGGTTTAATAAACCAGATTATGTAAAAGCTTTGTTGCATCCACCCACAGTCCCTTTGCAAAAATAGACTAAGTATCCAGAGTTAACCATAGTTCCCATTATATGAGAAACAGCAGCTATGGTTAACGGATTGCAAACAAGTGAGGATTCAGACAATGCCTTTTGTTTCTGGGGTTTTTAAATTGCTGCCATTTGCCTGTCTAACAATTACTTTATTGGAATTATATGTTTTAACTGTTTTATTATAACCTGTTTTGGGCATATACTAGAAAAGTGGCATTGCAATGTTTTGCACAGATATTGTGTGCTGTACAGATGGCAGATACCAAAGAGATACATTTGGAGAACACCATATCAAGTGAAATGCAGAATACGGGAGGTACTGGAGGAAGGAAAAGAGAGGAGAGGAAATGGGTCTCCAGTGTGACAGCCCTTCCCACCTATGCGAGGACTGACTGTGGCCACCAAGGAGGCAAGTAAAATGATCTCTGCATATACTCCAAAGCACTCTTTATTACTTCACAAGTCTGAAGATATGACTACAAATGTTCAGAGACTGATCTCTGAGTATCTTCCATAACCCACTTTACTCCTCACATTTCGGAAGAGCAATCAGCACAGGCCTAAAGTCTGCTTTATCTCGCTCGCTCCCGTTTATTAGTAGCTATTTTCAAGCCTGACACCGAGAGCAAGTCTGTTGTTGACACTCTGCACATGCTCGTGGACACTCAATTATTTCCCGGATTTTAGAGGAGGGAAACTCTGGGGTTGGTAAACAGGCTCCAAGTCTAACTCGACGTAACTGAGTAACTAGTTTGCATTTTAAGGGGGGAGGAAGTTCTTAAACACTGCGACGCGCAGCTGCGGGGGAGGTGAAAATCCCACGGGAAACGGCGCCAAAATCAGAGGCGGCGCCGGGAGATGACGCCACGGCGCAGCAGTTTAAAAGAAACAAGGCTGACGGGGGTCGAGCCGACTCACGTTTCACCAGCTCTTCCCCGGGGAACTCGGCGGCGCAGCTCGTGATTAAGGCGCAAGGGACAGCCATGACACCCGCTAGAGAGGTTCTGAAACGGCCCTGTGCTTCCTCTTCCGGTCTAGATCACGCCCCTTCCGGGCCATTTGGGTCGTACCATTACCGCCCTGGTGAGGGGAGAGGGACGTAGAATGTTTGCGGACTGAAGCTTAAGTCTTTTGTGGAGAGGAAACGAGATGTGAAATCAGAGGGAAATATTGGGTTCCGCCTCACCCCAGGGCTTATGTTTTCTCCTTGCTGCATCTCCACACAAAAACCCCTCAGATTGACAGGAATGGTCCCGCCCGGGCCGCGCGTCCCGTTGCTAAGGCCACGGTCACGTGGTGCGCCGCAGTCCCGCCGCTGTGGGGAGGGAGCCTCAGCCAGGACCCATGGCTGAGGTGGCCGGGCCGGGGGCGGAGATAGGGCGCATTTTAGTCCAGGTGGGTCCAAATAGCACTGCAGGCAAGTCCCTCACGGCCGCCACACTAGCCTCGTTTCTATTGGCCTTGTGGCCACTTGACCAAACTCCCATGAACCTTTGCTCTTATGGCCTCCCGCGCCCACCCAGCCTTGCGTCGCTCCCATTGGACGCAGGGTTGGCCTTAAGGCCCTGAAGACCCTGATTAGGCTGGCCATTTACAAAGTGCCAAGAAATAAAGAGGAGGAGCAGCAGCAGCATCCACAAGGTTTACTTAAAAGTGGCACATGCCAATTCATATGTGTAGGTGCACATTTAAAAATAAGCACACTGGAAGCTTACATTTGCATTTTAAACTGTTCCATGACATGTTTAGAGAAGAGCTGTAATTCAGTAGTAAAGCATCTGTTTTGTATGTCATAGGTCCTAGATTCAATCCCCAATGACATTTCCAGGTGGGGTTGAGAATACCTCCTGGCTGAAAGAAACTTTGGAGAGTTGCCACCTCTCAGTGCAAGTAGACAGGCCCAGTGGTTTCCCTCAATATAAAACAGCTTTCATTGTTTCCTAAACAGAAATACAGTGTTACCTTGGGTTACATGCGTTTCAGGTTACATACGCTTCAGGTTACAGACTCTGCTAACCCAGAAATAGTGCTTCAGGTTAAGAACTTTGCTTCAGGATGAGAACAGAAATCATGCTCTGGCGGCGCGGCAGCAGCAGGAGGCTCCATTAGCTAAAGTGGTTAAGAACAGTTTCAGGTCAAGTACGGATCTCCGGAACAAATTAAGTACTTAACCCGAGGTACCACTGTACATCTTGCCACCAATGTGACCTGATGACTTAGTGTGGTTCCTCTGCTGTCCAGGTTTGCAAATTAAAGCTCTCCCCACTCCCTTAGAATTTCTTTAAACCAGGCTTTGACTGGTCAGCCTAACAAATAGAGGACTCCTTCAAATAGAGGACTGTTTTCTGCACCATAGGGCACATAGCCACACCAACCCAAGTGCAAATCTCCCCTCACACATTATGCTCACTGTGGACCTCTCTGAAGTGGTCAGTCCCTGTGCCTCTGCATGCAAAAAGGAGTCCCTCCATGTAGACAACAACATATCAGAAAGGAGGGCTGTAGCCAAGCCTTCTGACATGCTAGATGTCTGTGTGTGGGGACTTGCCATGTTTTGGTATTGCAGAATTAAAATCAAATCAGCCCTCACCAGTCTGAAATGGTAGTGAAAATTAAACCAAACTCATTAAAAACAGTCATGTGGCATCATAAAGACTAACATCTCACACATGCACATACTTGTCCTAACCCAACTGAAAAGATTGTTGTGAGGATGAAATGTGGGCTATACTGAGTTCTGGGCATAGGAAAGATAAAATGAAAACACATTCTATTCTTTGGTTGCTCCAGAGCCTCCTTCCAACTGTTTTTCAAATTGCACCTTTTACGTAACTTCTGTGAGCTCTTGCCTTGATGCTTTCTTCAAATGTTAATGTTTATTTTTCCTCTCCTTTTGCACATTGAAGCGTAGCTTTTTGGCAGAGAAAGATTGGATTTAGCAATGTTTATTGAAAATTTCAAGGGAGCTGAGAATTTCCATAGTAGCTGAGGCTGCAATGTCATGCACACTTAACTGGTGAATAAAGTCCATTGAACTCTGGGCCTAGCTTCTGAGTAAGCTATGCTTAGAATTAGGTAGCACATTTGATTAGTCTGCAGTGAAGACCCTTGCTTTGATCTTGCAAAGCTTAGATCTTGGAAAAGTCACTTGAATGAACAGTAATGTTTAAGAAAAGATGAAGGGCCATAGCTCAGTGGTAGAGTATTTGCCTTTCAAGCAAAAGGTCCTAGGTTCAATCCCCAATATCACTGGATGGGGTTGGGAATAGCCCCTGTCTGAAATCCTGGAGAGCTGCTTCCAATAGAGTACAGTGGTACCTCGGGTTAACATACGCTTCAGGTTACAGATGCTTCAGGTTACAGGCTCCGCTAACCCAGAAATAGTACCTCGGGTTAAGAACTTTGCTTCAGGATGAGAACAGAAATCGTGCTCCGGCGGCACGGCAGCAGCTGGAGGCCCCATTAGCTAAAGTGGTGCTTCAGCTTAAGAACAGTTTCAGGTTAAGAATGGACCTCCGGAACGAATTAAGTACTTAACCCGAGGTACCACTGTGCATAATACTGAACTAGATAAGAGCAGTACTCTGACTTGTTATAAGATGGGCAGTGTTCTTGGTTCACTCAGGGCAACCACTTGAGTTCTGGACCCTTGCTCCTCTTGACTGATAAAAACTAATGGCGAGGGGACAACTGGCTGGGCCAAGGAGTTGATTAATGTCTCCATGAAAAAGAGGGTGGTCCTTGCCTGCTTGAAGGAGGCAATGGTAAAACCACTCCTCAAGAAGCCCTCCCTGGACTAAGAAAATCTAAGAAACTACTGCCCAGTTGCTAATCCTCTACTTCTTGGGAAATGTTCTTGATCAGGTGATTGTGGACCAGATTCTGGTGCTCTTGGAGGAAACTGATATTCTAGATCCATTTCAATTGGGGTTTTGGCACAGAAACTGCTTTGGTTGCCCTGTATGACCTATGTCGGTAGAGAGACAAGGGAAATTTATCCCAGTTAATTCACATTGACCTCTCAATGGCTTTCAAGACAATCAACCATGGTATCCTTCTGGAACAGCTGTCTGACTTAGGGGGGTGGCACTGCTTTGTGGTGGTTCCTACTTGGATGGTCATTTCCAGAGGGGGATGCTTGGGGAGTGCTTTCAGCCCTGTGGAGCCTCCAGTGAGGGTTCCTCAGGATTCAATTTTCTCCCCTATGCTATTTAATATCTACATGAAATTGCTTAGTGGGGTTATCCAGAGTTTTGGAGTTCGTTGTCAGCAATATGCATGCTTTCTAATGAGTAAGGTTACAGAAAGCATGTCCCATCAGATGTTTGAGTTCCTCTTCATGCCAGGTACAATCTGAGGTGCTTGTGCTGTCCATTCCTGTTTAATAGGCTGACTTTGGGCCTGGGAGCCAAATGTGGCCTCTCCCTTTGGACATCAGGACTCTCACCAGACCACATCTGCTCCCCAGGTAACCCCTTTCCCCAACCCTGCTTCACACTCCTCTTAAGTGCTTTTGTTTGGCTGGGATGTACCATTGGGCTGTGATAAAGCCTCTAGCTTGACTGGATGGAGGCTAGTGTGGGGTAGGTGGAGGCGTAGAAACCTGTGACCTTTGTGTGACTGGAATGAAACCTATGACACAAAGGTAAAATGTACATTTGTTGCCCTGCAGACTTTTGATTCTGGCTCCACCCACCACTGGCATGCGGCTCTTGGAAGATTCCCCACAAGGAAATGTGGTCCTCCAGCTGAAAAACATAGCCCACATGCACTGGGCTCTGTGTATTTTTTTAAAAAATACCTCCAGTCCTGTGTCTCATTACCATCTTGGCAGTCTGCTAAGAATGCCCTCTTTGTTGTTATAATATGATGCTCATTTCATAATGATGTATGGAGTTATAACTTGGTTGCTGTGTTCTTACAGTGTTGCCAAAGTCCAGGCTTAAAGTGCTACAGTTGACAGTGTATTTCATTGATATTTTCATCATATTTATTTCCCTTTCCGTTATGGATGTACTATGTTGTAAGTTGCCTCAAGCATTTTGGATGACGTGGGTTAGAAATCTGACAGTACTATCCTAAGTATATGTACATAGAAGCCAGTTTCATTAAGTCCAATAGGACTTATCTCCACCCCCATCATTCAGACCGGACACTGAGGTCCAGCTCTGAGGGCCTTCTGGTGGTTCCCTCACAAGTTACAGGGAACCAGGCAGAGGGCCTTCTCAATAGTGGCACCTGCCCTGTGGAACGCCCTCCCACCAGATGTCAAGGAAATAAACAACTCCCACCAGATGTCAAGGAAATAAACAACTACAGTTATACCTCCACGAATGTCCGCTTTGTCTAGCGTCCATTTCAGCGAACGTCCACAGGAAACCCGGAAGTACCGGAATGGGTTACTTCTGGGTTTGCCACATGCGCAGAAGTGCAAACCGCTCTGCACATGTGTGCAGACATGGCACTTTACCCTGTATCCTTTTCAGCTAGCGGCCAGGGCTCTGGAACGGATCCCGGCCGCAAAACAAGGTACGTCCGTATCTGACTTTTAGAAGACATCTGAAGGCAGCCCTGTTTAGGGAAGTTTTTTATGTTTGATGTTTTATTGTGCTTTTAATATTTTGTTGGGAGACGCCCAGAGTGGCAGGGGAAACCCAGCCAGCTGGCTGGGTTTCCCCAGCCACTCTGGGCAGCTTCCAACAAAATATTAAAATACAATAGCCTGTTAAACATTATTATTATAAACATATTATTATTATTATTATGTAGGATTGCAGTTAAGCAGTGCAACCTTATGCAGGTTTATAAAGAAAAATCTGATTGCATTTCGCAGCAATGAAACTTTTGCACTTTTGATTTTAAGTACTGTCTGTGATATGTTGCAGTGTTGTTTCCATTGTTTTATATAATGTTATTGTTGTGAGCTGCCCTGGGTTCCGTTCAGGGAGGAAAGGCAGATTATACATTTTAAATAATAAGTGTGTTTAGGATTGCAGCCTGTATAGAAGAAATAGATAGTTATCAAGCTTTTCCCCCCTGATGCATGCTTTTTGGGTTGGAATATTTTACACCCTCCCTGCCCCTTTCAACCTGCTCATCTCCTCTTCTGTGTTCCGTAAAATTGCAGAGGTTGCTCCCTGAAGTGTGTGTTTGTGTGCAGTGCTTAATAAATCTGTTTTGCTTTCAGTTTCTGTGTAATATATTTACACCCTCTGATGATGCATGCATTTACTGCAAGCTTCAACTAATTTTCTAGGTTCAAGAAGATCTTCAACAGCTGAAGGACCAGCTGCGAGACATCAGCCATGATTGGGAACTGCAGGATGCTCAGAACCTTGAAGCTGCTATTGAAAGTACAGAGAACAGATTAAAGGTAAGTGGATGGAGAATCTTCCAACAAAAATGGGGAAACGTCTCCCAGTGAAAGTGTTGATCAGTATTTTATCCTCAAGTGAAAATGTGACACCTCATCACTTTCTAAATTCCGTTTCTGAATAGTAAATGGTTTGAAGTGCCAAGTATTGTATTTTAGAGCAGTGACAGTACGTTTTGGGTGCTCAGCATTATACGGTTGTCTTAGACATGGCATAAACTCGGACAAATTCAGAGCCTGGGGTGATGTCTTTCATTTTTGTTTTCAAAGCTCAAAATTTGTTCAGATCTGCTGGCTGAGGTAGCTCTGCCATCACCTCAATATCCTATATTTTCTTTCTCCCTATCCCTGAACAGAAACACACTGAAAGGTATTTAAATGCTGTAAACCAAACTGTGCTAACGATTTCGTCATCTTCTAATGTGGATCTGCGTTCAAGACAGGTGTCCAAATGGTAAGAGTACTGGAATTTATTTGTGTATGTTACTTTATCTGTATATTTTTAAATACAGATGTTTATATTCTAATTGTAGTATTTGGGTGTTTGTAGAGTTCATATGGCATATTACAAATAGTCAAAAATCCACACACAAAAAGCTGTATCAGAAGACATGCCTTCCATCTTATAGCAGAAATTGGACTAGGTATTCTCAGGATTCTGTAAATTTCTGTGTCTACAGAGTTAAGGACACTAATAATGCCTCCTGTCGAGTTCATATACTTAACCCAAGTTTTAAGCTTTTTTTATTGTTTGATTGTTTGTTGCTTGCTGCCTGTGCTCCTGGATATGAATTTAACAAGTAATAAATATATTGCAGCAGTTTAAGCTATTGCAGGTGTGGAAAGTAAAGTTGGAACTGAACCAAATCTTGCAACATTTCCCTATTTATTTCTCTCAGGGGGCTCCCCATGGAGACTTCACAGAAAGAAATAATTTACCCAGAGATGTCTGCAATTACCACTCAGCCCAGCGGCAGATTATCACCACATAGGTCTTCTGCACCAAAGGTCTGAAGGAACTCATGGCTTGTAATCCTTCCAGTGATTTTGTAACCGTCTTATACTCCCAGCTGAGTCTCTTTTCCCTAGTGCTCTCTCAAAGAACCTCTCAAGTCCCAAAGGGCAGGCCTAATGCTTTGCTTTTCAAAGCAGAAAGTGGGTATCGGAGTTTGTCCTTGTCTGCAAGGACAATGGATGTAGCTATAGCGTGTGAAACCACACATGAGCCAAATTTGGTGGGGGGGGGAGTGATGCAGGAGACGTAATCCAGTTCAAGGTCACAACTGCACCATATTTTTAAAGCAAATGACTTTCCCAAAAGAATCCTAGTTTTGTTAAGGGTGCTGAAAATTGCATCTCTCTGAAGCGTAAACTATAATCCACAGAATTATTTGGGGGAAGTCACATATTTAAAAGGTGCATTAAATGTTCTTTAAATGTAAGGTGTGGATGCTCTAAGTGAACTATATCATAAGGAAATGAAATGCTGTAATGAACAGCAGAAGCACAAAATATATAGAGGATCTATGGACAGAAGATCAGAAGCAGGTTGGCCAAACCCACAATGACAGTAGGCTAAGCGAGAAAGGGGCTGCTCCTGCATTTAATATTTTTTGCTTCTAATACCAACCTCCAATCTTTCTCTATTTCACTATGCATGGTTGATCTTAATTTGAAGAAGGGCATGCTATGGCCTACCTGGGGTTTACCTTGTGGGGCTGAAGCCCCACTGCCCTTTCATATCATGTCATTATGGCATCTGCCGACAAAAAAACCAGCCCTAATTTAACTTCAGAAAATAAATGTAGTTCAGCTTTGCCAGCTGTTCTCAATTGCTGGTGCATTGGCAGAATGACTCTTTATCATGAAACAGTTGTGAAATCCAGCTAAGAGATTGCTGCCTATTACCTGCCTTAAGCTTCTGGATACAGGGACATGGGTGGCGCTGTGGTCTAAACCACAGATCTTAGGGCTTTCTGATCGGAAGGTCGGCAGTTCGAATCCCCGCGACAAGGTAAGCTCCCGTTGCTCGGCCCAGCTCCTGCCCTACCTAGCAGTTCAAAAGCACATCAAGTGCAAGTAGATAAATAGGTACTGCTCTGTTGGGAAGGTAAACGGCGTTTCCGTGCGCTGCTCTGGTTCGCCAGAAGAGGCTTAGTCATGCTGGCCACATGACCCGGAAGCTGTCTGCAGACAAACACTGGTTCCCTTGGCCTATAGAGTGAGATGAGTGCGCAACCCCAGAGACCGCCCCAACGGTCAGGGGTACCTTTACCTTTACTATAGGGCAGGTTAGAAATTTACATTGTTGACTTGCTATGTTTTCTGGATTCTGTGAAAGCCCCAAACATGGAAGTTCAAGTAAATCATTAAAATGAGACTCATTTTGGCAGAACTGCATAATTATGTTGAGGGCCTGGGCTTTGTTATGGCAGAAATTTTGAATTATTTTTGGTGCCAGATCTTCAGCCTTGATAGATTGCTGAACTTGCTTGAGCAAGAGCAGAGAAAATCAGAGCTCTAAGCAGCCATGCTTGTTCCCCATTCATCAGCTGGGGAATAAGCCTGTGTTCATTTTCAGTGCCATGTTTACGGGAAAACTACAGGGAGGTATTACTGCTCTTGATACAGGTCCAAATGTGTTGTTGCCTCTCCTTTCAGCACAATTAAAAGACAGGCTCTGTGTGAAATGCAAGTGCCTGCACACAGGGATAATTCTACCCTGTGTGTTAACTTCTGTGGCTTCTATTTTTATATCCATAAAACAGAAGGCATCATATTCATTAAGCCAAAGATGAGCTTATTAAAGATATGTCCCCCCCCCCCTTTCCACTAGGATTTTCTTCCGCTGGATTTTTTTTTTAAAGCAAGCAAAATAGCTGGAGACATTCCATCCAGCTAAAACCAGTATTATCACTCCCTTCAGGATTGTGAATTCCCATTTCTTTAATTATTATTTATTTCCCATTTACTTCCTAAGCATGTTCTTTACCTTCATGGAGTCAGTGAACTGAAGCTGAACCAGAGGAAGCTGTTTTGGTTCACTGGGCCGGTAATCCCTGATTTAAAAATAAATAACTAAATAAAAATCTACAGCAAGTTTGGCAGGACCACAAATGTAGCCTGCTGATCAGACTAGGAATCAACTACATCCGCTTAGAGCAAAAGATACTATGCAGAGGAGCCCAGTGGATTTTCTGGCTTTTTCAACATCCAGAGAATCTCAACATTGGGGGCAGGGAGAGGGTTGGAAGTGGGGGGAGTAAGATTCTAGCCCACAAAAGGCAAGGTTAATAATATGTGGATAGTTTTTTGCTGAAGGACTTAAAATGTAATTCATACCTAGTTCCTAATTCATACCCAGTCCCTGCAGCTTAAATCCTGAAGCCTTGATTCATGCCTTCATGGGTCCCTTGCAGTCTCCTCACAAAGCATGCCAAGCCAAGAGTGCCGCTGGGTGGAGCTACCCTCAGGATTGAATTTACCCCCCAAGAGGTAGTGATGGCCACCAAGTTAGATGGCTTTGGAGGAGGGTTAGATTAATACATGGATGATAAGGCTAGCAAAGGCTGCTTATCAGTAAGCATCTGAATACCAGTTGCTGGGAATCACAAGTAGGGAGAGTGATGGGATACCCTTTTGAGTCTAGTCAGCCAAAGAAGCTCTAGGTCCTGCAACAAATGTATGGCTGCCAGCCCCAGGGTCCAGAGCTCTTTGACTTAAGTGAGGCCAGAGCTGCCAGAAAGAGCCTCTGAGATTAGGATCACCTTTACTGCAGAGTTTTGGGCCACAAAGGGGGTAGTAGCTAAGAGTTTAGTCCCCTGGTTTGGTGACAGAAGGGCAAAAGGAGGGGTTATACAATCTAATGTTTCTTACTTTAGTGCTGCATTCTGGTCTTTGACCTCCCTCATCCACACAGGATGTGAGTTTGGGTTGTACCGTATATGTCTGCTTTTTCTAGTTAGCCATTTTGTTTGCATTCTGCCTTGTGGTTGTACATCAGTGCACTAAGCCAATTGCCCAAGAAAACCCAGTGCACATGCATCCTTAGCAACTCCACACATGCTTTCAAAGCATGTGTGGAAATTATCAGCAGATGAGTTCTTTAGAACCTTTGTTTATGTTCCATTTAGCATCTATTTACAGCTTTTTCTCTTGCAGCAAAAACTTTCAATGACGGTGAAGATTATGTACAATCCACGCAATGCTTGCCATCGAAATTTTGTAAATGAGAACTATGGAGTTGATTTGCCAATAATGAATCAGAGACAAGCAGCCCCTGTAAGTAACAAAGATGTGGTTCAATGGCTTATTTGTTTCAATATTATTGTAACTATTGTAAATTATTCCCCCAAACAATCCAGGCAGCAGCTTTTTGGGGGTGGGTGGGTGGTTAGGAGATGCAGTCCTAGTTCAGAAGATCAACCTCAGAAGAAGATGGGGCTTCAAATGACATTGCATTGATTTCTTTACATTTGATGACAACACCTTCTTGATGAGTAAACTATTTCCATTAAAATGTTTTGTGCCTGAGGCAGTGGGAGGTAGAATGAAAGTTGTGTTTAACGTGTTTAATGTGTGATGGCCGCTTCATGTGTTCAACCCATCACTTGATGTTGTAGTCATCTGATGATTAGTTTGCATATACAAACTAGCCCTGAGTCTGTTTCAATTAGATTCTCCATGTTTTCTGTGCTTAAGCATTTTTGGCCATAAGTTTACAAAAGATAGCAACTTGGATCTTGGAAGTTGTTTCAGATAATGCACATTTACAATAAATCCTGGTCCTTGAAAATCAACATTTTGTTTAAAAAAATGATAGGTCAATTATGTTAATTACAAACCACTTGGATGTATAACTTACTGGTATTCATGAAAAATTATCTGCAAATTATGTCTATTATATGCAACTGTGATATACAAGAAGACAGCACTTGTGAAAATATGAAATTATTTTAATTACAGCAATGGAAATATACAAATTAGCACAGTTAATTAAAATTACATGCAAATTATGTTAATTGCAAGCAATTAAAATGTATAGATTAGTATTGTTTGTGAACACATGAAATTATGTTAATTACATGTGGCTAAAATATGCAGATTAGCAATGTTAATTAAAATGGGATGCAAATTATGTTAATTGTCTGCATCTTAGAGATGCAAATGAGCTGCATCCCTCTAACATTCCTCTCGCCAGTGATTTCTGACATGGCCTAATGAGCTGCTCACCTCGGTCGTAGAACATACACCAAGGAAAATGGCCGTTGAAATTGCCACAATGATAGTTCTAAATAATTGCTGTGACCTAGAAGGAGCATTCTATCGTTCTCATTTTCATAAAGATTGCTGCACCGCCATAGACTTATACTGGCATTTTGGTCCCAATATCCAAATAAATAAATAAATAAATAATGTAAACTTGGAACCTCTTCATTTATTCATAAGGAAGAATTTAATGCTGTGGCGATCTCGAGTTTTTACGAGTTGCTGTCTTCTGCTGCCCGTTCAACTAAGTTACTCCAATTGCTCCTTTTCCTCTTCCCGCTTTTACTCTGTGTGTGTGTTTTGTGCTATGTACGCATGTATTTGAATTAATCTCCTATGGGATGCATGCATACATTTTTAAAATGACAGCAATAAAGCAATTTCTTTCATTTCAAATGAACAGGAGAGTGGATAGAAGCAGTGTAAGATCTGAAGAAAAGAATATACTGTACACACACACACACACACATACTTTAAATGCTTGCATATGGCTGCAATTACAAAGAAAACCATAATTTTGGCATCAGTAGCAGAATTAGACTTAAACAAATTGATGTTCCACTGCAGTAATCTGGAATACGTTGACTGCATTTATAAGAACATAACAGGAGACCACAGTGAATTAATAAACTGTCCCTTTCACCAAAAATAAGAGAGGGAATAATTGGTGAGACAGAGTTAAGTGAACAGATGACTACATTCAGCCTCCTCTCAACCTAGAAATGGGAATGTGAAGGTCACCCCTATCCTGGATGACAAACGGAGAGCTCTTTGTTGGTAAACAAATTAATCTTTGGAAAGGTCACCATTTGTTTTACATTTTTTATCCAGTTCTTGTCATCTGGAATCCAAGATTGACTGTCATTCTCAAGGCGGAGTGCAGCTGAAGCAGCTTCCGTCCGTATCAGCATTCTTTGACGGAGCTCGGCGCCTGATTGAGATGCTATGGGCTGCTGGCTTACAGCTGTCGCCGGACCAGAATGAAGGCCCAGCCCAGAATTCCAATAAGCAGCGCTGGCCAATTCTGCCTGGTGTAAGCTGGCCCTCTGCCCACAAGTAAAATGTGTGGCACTTCGAGCCAGCAATTATCTCGCTCACTTCCTTCTGTGCTGCTTCTGTTTCGTTTTTTGAAAAGCACATGTGGCACAGACTGGAGTTGTGTAGCTATTTTTGCACAAACACCTGGTATGGCAGAGTTTTGAGATGGATAGATTTGGGGAGGGGGGGACTTTCGGTAGGTTTTCAGTAAAAAAAGTCTTTCCTAACAGTTTAAAGGCAGACTCCTGCAACCCACCAGTGCATACATGCACACAAAGAACTGAAAGGCATTGACTCAGTGAGATGGTAAGGAGGCTGCAGACTTAACCTAGTGGTTAAAGGGATGAGCTATGAAATATCTATTTCAAATGTCATGTTAGCTATGAATTCATTGAGTGGCCTGAATATGTCGTAACCCCCACCCCACTAATATTGGCCTACCTTACAGAACTGTTGGAAGGATTACTAACATATATGTTAAGCGCTTCTAACTATCTAGAGAGAGGGGGCATATTCAACTCATGGAAATCTTTAAGAATAGATAATTGTGCAGTGCTCTTGATTTAAGGCTTTATTAAATGTGTAAAAACATCTGTAGTTTATATTATCTTTACATCTAGTACCTCTTTTTTCCACAGTGAAAAGCATTTTAATAGAGAGTGACAAAATCAGGAGGGGTTTTTTCTTCCTTTGGAAGACTATCAAATACTCAAACTTAAGAGTCTCATCACAGATAAAAAGTATTTGGTTTTTTTTGCATGGACAATATATTTTCCATGTGTCCATAATTTTGTGGAATCAATTCCATGGGCCACTGATAATATGAAATAATTATCCAACTAATTTGTCAGTGTCACTAAAGAGCAGTATCTGAAGCCAAATCTGCTTGTGATCCGTCATCAGCACTGATCTGATGCTAAGAGAAAACTTGTCTGTCAGCTACTCAGCTGTGCAAGTATAAGGTGGACAAAGTGATGGTAACCTCCAGTGTCCATTCCCCTTTTCTGAAATGTGTTTCTCCCTCAAAAGCTTCTTTTGCCTCTGCACTGCTTTGTTAATAACAAAAGAAATACAATGAGCTAAACAGAAAATCTTTTTTTTGGGGGGGGGGGGATGCTCGGTTTAAATTGAAGCAGAGAAAAATAACCATATTGAGTGGGAGTTCTTATCCACAAGAGAAATGCACTTCAAAAAGACTAATAGAATTGTTTTGTCTCAGGCCTCAAGTTAATTATACACAGAATTGCTTGAGATCAGGAGAAAATACTTCTGCAGCACGTTCCAGGCATATTATGCAGAGCAAATGTTTGCCGGCAGCCCGAATTAAGATCTCTCTTCTAACCTTTGAAAATTGTGTTCTGATGTAATGTTTCTCTTCGCCAGAATGTTTCTGTGAAATTAGATATGTCAGATTCATTGTGTTGTAATGAGTCATCTGTGGGGATTTTTCAAGAAAGATCTGGTGACAATCTTGGTAGATTCTAATCTGATTCCTTCCTGCTCCTGAGATTACCACAGACCAAACCTGGTCCAAAGAAAGGTTGCTTATGTGAATGCCTCTGTTGGGGAAGAAGGGGGGAGGCATTCCCTTGGTGGCAAGTGTTATGTTCCTCTCAAATGGTGTGTTCAGGCTTACAATCAGTTGATGGCTTAGGCTGCAATTCTAACCCCACTTACTTGGTAGTAAGCTCCATTGAAGTCATTAAGACATGGTTAGGACTGCAGCCTTAGTGTTGGAATCAATGCCAGACATGGCACTGCAATTGAAGGAACTTACACTTGACAGTAGTGTAAAGGTTAGGGGGGGGGGGACTAAAGTCTTCATTTTATTTTTACCCATGGCAGCATTCCATAGTCTTTGAGTTTAGGCAACTTCCTAGGTAACTTTCACACCACCAGCTGAGAGTGCGTTGCAGTGGGCAATGGGTGCCTTTCCCCACTATCCTAAATTTGGAAATATGGAATGAACTGGATCATTTTGGCCTCCCAATTTTGCCCCTAATTCTCTTCCTAAGAACACTGTCATGTATGACAAATAGGCACAATCTGTCTGTAGCCCACCCATTTTCTTCTAGGTTAGTAAGGAGCTGTTTCCTAACTAACTAATTGATGCTTCAAGCATGGAGGTGTGGAGGATGGACAAAGCACTTTCTGTCCCCTCCTGCCTTCCTTGTGGTGTGTCATTCATTCTCCATCTCTTTTCTCCTGACAGCTCTTTGCTGTGGCCTTTGCTTCATTTCTGATGAAAGATATATTCAGTTGTGAAGATAATTGAACAGCCTTTGATGGTCAAGTCCAACGCCTCTGTATTCCCCACCTCCTGTTTTGTGCTGAAACAGAGGTGTAAATTGACAGCCCAAGCTCAGATTTTGCCGCTCACTTATTTGACATAAAGTAGTGAATAAGCACCAGACTTAAAACTGCTCCATGTTGCACATGTTAGATATGATGAAGAGCCATTCATGTACACTGGGCCCATCACTTATGTGAGGGTTCTGTCCTGGGGTCCACATGCAAAGGCAAAATCACATAAAGCCAGGAATTCCCAGAACCATCAATCCCATGCAACCATCCCTACCTGTCCAGAGCGGGCTTCTAGGAGTGTTCCAGGGCCCTTGCGTGATCCTCCCAGAGACCAGCAACCAGGTAGAGGGCTTAAAAAGCTATTCCTGTGCTGGGTTTTCCATTTGTTTAATTAATTTTTGGCTATTCACCTCGAATCATGATTGTTTAAGTAGATTATGCATGAGTTGTGGGCCCACTGTATACCATATATCAGGGAATTGAGTGAGTTTCACCAGGCCACCAGAAATATCCCAAAAGGGAGTGTTTGTGGTGGAAGGATGAGATTTGCCTAAACCACTTTATGAACTACCACAGGGAACAATTATAAATGGCCTTAATTTGGTGGCTGTTTCAAAATAACCAGTTTTACATTTTCAGCAGTGGTGGTTAACCTGTGGCCACCTCCATATGATGCTGGACTACAGTTCCCATCTTCCCTGGCACATTGACCATGTTGGCTGGGACTGATGGAAATTGTAGTCCAAAAACGTCTGGAGGGCTACAGGTTAACCTCCCTTGGTTTACATAGTGTCATTGCTGAAACCTTGCTAATTCTTTGTAAAAGGCTGTGGGTGTTTTTGTTTTCATAAATTTATTTTATTATTTATAGCATAGCGGACATCACAAGACATTGATTAGATTTTAATTAACTCTCCTTTAAATTGCTTCAACCGCTGACAGTCGACAATCGTGTGGCATGTTCCTAAGCAGTAAAATCTGAGCTCATACTGTTTTTTGTTATTAAACCTTAATGAAACTATTCATAGCGGAAATGGTATTTATTATTTAGCCACGCGTGCGTGAAGAACTCCTTAATATCAAAAAAGTTTGCAGCTGATGAAGGAATAGGTTTCCTCTCGTCTCTCCTTAGGCACCAACTCAGAAGATAGCAAAAGGTGTTACGGTCCCCAGCCTCTCAGTAGCTCCACCTTCCTTCCATTTGAAGAAGGTTTCCTTTCCAGTTTCTAAAACAGATGCGGAGAAAGGTCAGTCACAGCTGCGTGCCCTATCCTCTGGGATTTATTTTGCTATACTTGTCCTGGCATGTATGTTATGCTGGGCATATATAACTTCACCTGAACCACTGGTTGGCAGCCAGTTTGACTGGTGGGCTGTTTTAAATAGGGATGAATGGGCAACACCCGGCAGGAAGTTCACACACTGTTCCCCCCCTTCTCTCACCTCTTCTTTGCATGGTGTGTGAAAGGGGAAAGAGTGTAAGGACGAATTACAAGTGAAGATTCCGTCCTTCTTTCATGGGCATCTCTGCCTCCCTCCCCCTTCCAGTGGAGGCTAGTCTGTGAGGGCAAATGTGGTGCTGCCCCACCAGCCTCAGTCTACTCTCAGCCAGCCCCAAACTGCCTATGTTCTTATTTACAACCAGTCCTGGGGTTGTCCCTGGCTGTCAGCTTCCTTCTTAGTGAAAAACTAAGCAGGGATGTGAGGGAAACTGGAATACTGTAGTTTCCTCTGTCCATCATTGGTTCAGGAGGTACCTGCTGTTAGGCTGCTCCTTACCTTCTGCCCAGGGGGCACCAGCCACCACCACTACTCCCTTGTCACCTCAGTCATATTCCAACTGGAGGAGATAGTGAAAAGGAAAAAGAATACTCTCATTTATACATTCTTCTTCCTCTTCCACCTTGATCTCCTTTGTGAACCACTTCCTGTCTCAGAAGATTGAGAGAGATGGAAGCAAGAGGGAATTCCTTCCTTCCTCCCAGCATTCTTCCATCTCTCCCTCCTTTTCACCTTTACCAAAGGCAAATGTTAGTCTTAAAAATGTTGCTTGGTAGCGGTGCAGCAATAAAACTGCTGGTACATTTTGCAAAGCTAAGCAGGGTCCAGTATGATTTCAGATTGGATGAGGAACCACGGATTGAGATTCCTGCGTTAACAGAGGATTGGACTAAATGGCCCTTGGGGTCCCTTCAAACTCTACAGTCCTATGATATTGGTGGGCTGGCTTTAGGACTGAGTTTACACTTCCCAGACCAAGCTGCTTCTGAAAGAACTTGAGTCTCCCTGGTTTTTATCTAGGGATCCTGAATCTTATTGAAAGAGGCCTGATTCCACGTGCAGCTAAGATTACTCTAGCGAAGCCTCCCATTCTTCCTCAGGCTGCTCCTCTTCATGAATCTCATGAAAAGCACAAGAAACCAGCTGCAGGTAGGCACAAAGAGATGCTGCTGATACTGTAAAGGAGAAACTTTCTCCATTGTCTGGTCAGTGTTCCATATTTTGGCAATGGCGTTGGTGTTTCTAAGGACTAGTGGTCACAGCAGCAGACAAACCCAGTAGAGTCTGAGGGTGATTTTTCTTCCTTCCTTTCTGGTAACTTGCCAGAACAGTTCCTCCCCTATTCTCATCTGAGGGCAGCCATTCCAGCACTGGGAGAGCTGAGTAGCAGAGCTTACCCCATCAGCTCTGCTTTGAAAGGTTAGCTCCATCAGGCCTCCTCTCGCCTCAACTGTCATCTGAGGGCAAACATTTCAGCAGGCTGCCTCAGAGGGAGAGATGGGAAGCAGGGCTCATTCCGTCTGCTTTGCTAGAGGCCCAGCTCCATCAGGCACCTCCTGTCTCTGAACTTTACTAGTTGGTCAATATAGGAACAACTGTCTAGAAATTGGTGCCTGAGTTTTGAGTTTTATTTTCTTCTTTCCTCCTTGTCCCTTTCCCCTTATCTGTTGTATTATCGTTTGTTTGAACATAAATCTGTGGGTAGGGAATGTCTTGTTTTGATTTCATGTAAGCCACTTTTGGGTGATGAGCAGTGTACAAATGCTCTAAATAAATAGACTTCATTTTGTCAAGCTTGCTTGAGCTGACCAATGGTTTTACCATTGCCAGCCGGCCTTTTCAGCACCCAGGCTACCAGCCATCCCACTCTGCCAAAGCCCAGCCTCCTGGCATCACATGGTACTCTTTGGCAAATTAAACTGTAACAGCAGCTCCTCTTCTGCTAAGAATAGGAGTCCGGACCCAAAAAAGTTCCATTCTGCCTCTGTCCGCTTTGTACCTGAAAATGCATTTCCAGTGCCATGCTTTTTGTGTCTGTGGTTGCCTCCAGCTGACCTGTTTGTTGAGCATCCATCCTGATTTGTTTGCAGGGAGGTTGTTTCTTGCACTTTCATCTTCATAAGAAGTCTAATTTGAATGTCTCACCATGTGTGAAAATCAACTTGAATTTGTCTGTATGTGACTGAATCTCCCCAGAAAATAGCTACAGCCTGGAAGAGTCCAAATTGCAACCTGTAGTTTAATACAGTGGATGCTTATAGTTGTAGATTTCATTGGAAATGTTGGGAATAACAAAACAGATCTAGTCTTAATTCCCTGTGTATTTCACCATTCATCAAGGTTATTTATTTATTTATTTATTTAGATTTGATACCTGATGTTTAGTGATCTAATATTTACGTTTAATAAAAGCTGTTCAAAACATTCATCCCTTCTGTAGATGGAGGTGTGGAGAGCAAGCAAGGAGAAGTCCTGGCTCCTCCTCCTTATCCAAAGTCCGGGCCCACCTCCACCTCAAGCAAGGGAAGAGGAAGAAGCAAGGGCAACATTGCTCCACCCCCATCCTGCATCTCTGTTATTTCACCCAAGAAATCAAAGTTGCCCCTAATTCAGGCAATTCAGAAGCGGGCATTGTCCAAGTCTTCTTCCATGGTGCTAAAGGTACGACAGAATGATTTCCATCCTGTAAATGTTGGGTATCCATTTGATTTATAGCACCCAGCTACATAACCCCAGTTTCAAGTGAAGCGATTTTAATATGGCCTTCTGCAACCTGGTGCCCTCCAAAGGTTGTTGGACTCCCAACACCCTTCAAGTCCAGCCAATGCGCTGATGGGAGTTCTGATCCAAAATATATGTATGGTACGCACCAGATTTGGAAAGGCTGATATAGCATTCAGGACTCCGTATGCAGATTAGTTTGTGAAATGGAGCTGTCCTCTCCATTGAAGTGAAAAGGGAATCCCTCACAGACTCCAAATGTAGATTGGGACACATTGTCAGGACTGAGCTATGTCCAGTTGTCTGAAGTGAACCAAAACTGGAACTCGGTAGTCAGAGTCCGGGTCAGAGACACACAAGTGTCAGGAAGACCTTGTTGCTCAGGCAAGATCTTACACCTAAGAGGAATCCTTTTTATAGCTGTTCCTGTCAAGGAGGACTTAGCAGCCAGTCCAGAGTCTGAAGGTACTTCACTGCTAGGAAGGTGTTCCAAGCCACACATTTGCTAGATCATGGAACAGCTGCACAGAGAGCAGCATGTTCCTAGTTCTAGCTGCGCCGACCCCACGAGAGTCCTCCTGACACACAAACAAAGAAATGGTCATGGTTGGTCATGTTAGCCCCCGGCCTCTTCCTCAATATCTTTCTCAGTGCACATTTAGATAAACATTACTCTTCTTCAGTTGACCCATAAGGTATTTTATTTCTCATTTGTGATTGATCAAGACCATCCTTGCATTGACAGCATTATTAGTATTGTTGTTGTTAGCAGTATTTACAATCCGTCCTTCGACTCAAAGGTTTCTAGGGTGGTACACAAAATTCAGAGTGACAGTATTGCATAAAAAGCAATAACACCAAAAGTAATAAGCCCTTAAATCACTCATTTCCATAGGAATAAATACATCTAGTGTGGTCTAAAAACAGATAAGGTGAAGGGCATCTGTATCTCCAGTGGGAGGACATTTCACAGCAGGAGCCAATGCATAGCTTGAAGGTTCAGTAACACATTATCTCACATTGCACACAGCTGCAGCTTCTGGACCATCTTCAAGGGAAGCCCCACATAGAGCACATTGCGGTACCCTAAATAAAACTGCAGAGCTTGTGCTACCAGAGCTTGTGATATTATAGCTAGGTTAGATGCATGTTGCATTGGTAGTCATAATATTCCAGGATTTGGATCCTTAGAATCTCATTGTAGGTATTTAATGGGACATCGTGTCTCCACTGCTTGTCTTACTCCCCTTACGTCTTTCACTCTTTCCATAGACCGCAGAAATAACATCATCTCCGACCTTCCAGAATCTCTCTTTAGAGTTTGAGATACCAATTCGCAAGGGAGCCATAGACTACACGGCTCTTGATCTCCAAGGGTTTAAAAATCACTGCTGCTTATTCTGGGGAAGTGTCCTTTCCTTCTTGGAGCACGTCTCTAACTTTTTGAAGGACTATGCTGTTCCCTCCGCCATCGTCAAGGGGAAGAGAGTGATGGAGATCATTCCAGATTTTGAGCTGAACCAGAGGCCAACTAGGGAGGAAATTCTCTCTGTGATAAAGAACATTTCGGCGGTCAAAAAGCTCTTAAGTAAACCTGGCCAGAGATACAAAGGCCAAAATGGCACTGCAGTAGCAGCTACCAAGATACAGGCATTATGGAGGTGTTACAAATTCAGAAAAGCCTACATCACCTTCAGGCAGCAGCAGTGGGCCTCGGGAGTGATTGCCATCTCTTGGCTTGTGCATGTTCACCGGGGGCGTGTCAGAAATACCCTGAAGGAATCGCGACAGAGACACCTGGAGAATTTCTACATCAGGGCCAAGGTGCGCAAGGCTGCCAGCTGTTCTGGCAGTGCTCCTTCTCTAAACATCACTTGCTTGAGTGGTTGCGTTAAAATGCTACTATTTTTTCATTTAACTGTACACATGTCCAAGCACATTTCATCCTTCATTAGATGTTCAGTCTTCTGTGCATAAGTTCTCTCCTCAACCCCCTCTTCTCACAAAAAGGGGGGGGGGGACCCAGAACTGCTGCCTGCTTCCTCCCCTCTACATACTAGGGGGGCAATTCCATTTTTTCTACATGGGTCACTCTTGTTAGAAAACTATCTAGTTTTTCTAAATGGATTGACAGAGGCTGAAATTAGACTTTGCAATGAATGTGGTATTTTGGCTGAAAATGGCAACCCTATTACGTTTTCTCTCCCCATAATTCTATGTATTTATGTATACTGTTCATATTCTTCTTAACATAAGAAATCTTTTAAGTGTGGTACAAGAGTACAATAATAAACTCGCAGCTAAAAATGAAGAGATGCATATAAAAATACATTGAAATACCCAATCATCTCTCTTAACCTGCACAATCTGAAAAACTTTTCAACATCCAGGCTTTCATCATATGCTGAATCTCACCCCTTTACACTGGCCATTGACACCTAAGATGTGTGTTTCAGGACCTACCCTATTCCTGAGACTAATAACTTTAATAATAAAAATATTAATACATTTGGAATGAGCCTAACATGGGCAGTGCCCCATCTCTCTCGTCCAGGCCCTCCCCAAGCCTGGAGAGTTCTGGTCACTCTAGGGCAGACTGGGAGGCCACTTGGGGAGAGGAGTTGGACAGGAAATTCCCTTTCATGGCCAATTGTAGCAAAAGCATTTTCTTGGATACCACCCTGTGCTTCCATTTAGAAATGGTACAGGGGAGTGTAGGGTGTACTTGATTCAGTGCTGCCATTTTGGGTAGCAAAGCACACATCTGTCTTCCAGTCTAGTTCCACTCTTTTCTCCCTTCATCTGTGTTTCCTCTCTGCCTGACCTTTCCTCTCCCCTTACACCTGTGCTGTGCACTTGATTTGGGGGGGGGGGGGTGGAGGGCGGAGAGAATTCTCACTTGCTTCTGTAGCAGTCCCTACTTTGTCAGAAAGTACTTAAGTTTGCAGACAGGCTTTTAATTAGTGCTCACCATTTCATTTATGTTTGCTTTCTTTTTTTTCATTCATATTCTGTTAATTAAGTGATCAGCCTCTAATCTTCCCCTGCCAGTAGCTTCATGTAGCCATCTAATTAAATTAATTGGGGAAGATGTTTTAAGTATGTGATTAAATCAATTAATATAATTTATGCCTGGCTTAACTGTACAGTGGGAAAAGGGAAGGGGGGAGGGAAACAGCTGAAGTTTGACTGGATTGTATCCGCCACAGCTTCCCCCTGTCACTGATCAATGCCTTCTCTTGATTTTTAGCATCTGGCCGCCAACTGGAATCGCATCAGGACCTCTAGGAGGACCATTATCCATATCCCATCATTAGGTATAACGCTTTTGTCTCTGGATCTATCAGCAACCTCTATTACCCACCACATTATGACTCCTTGATTGAGTTCAAGGAAGGCCCTTGTTTTATTCAAATTGGTCTCGGCAGGAAAATGTTGTCGACATGATGAGAGTAATAACACAGGGCCTTCGCTTGAAACGGCGTTTAATTTGGGGATTAAGCAAATAAAGTCATTATGTAGAGGCCGCTATTCAGTGGAGAGGTGATTTGCTGTAATTCGCTTTCATCTGTATGAAATGAACTAAAAAGTTGTATTTTCCCCTCCCTTCTCCCCCCTCCCCTCCCCTCAATATAGCAGATAATGTTTCCAGTATCCGTTAATGACAGGGGGGACATGGGCTTGCCTGCTTCGTTGCTATTACACCAATAAACTGGGATCTTGCTTGCGCCCTGTTTTTAATCAAATGTGCAGTCAAAATGATAAGCTGCATTCTCTGAAATTATTTAGTTCTAATTACGAGCAGATGGGATGCTTTATTTGCACCTTGGGCGCCTGAGCAAAAGGAGATGCTATGTGCACAAGAATAATTAAGAAGTTGAATAGTGGGGTTTTCCCCCCGTACTTAAATAATCTGCAGTTTCATGTTAATTAGCTCTAATGTAATTATTTAATTACATTTATGAATTGGGGGGCTTTAAAAAGTCTTTCCTGGAAAGTGATGGGGTAGCCTGAGTGTTTTTTCAAAAGGGTAGAAATATTCTCTCTAGTAAATTGGTCAAAATATAAGCCATGGTCGCAGATTTTAAAATCCACTTAATTTCAGGAAATGTAGTTGGCTTAATCCGAAGGAGTGAAAACTATGTAAGAAGTATTAAATGCTTCTCTTCAATATATGCATCTTTGCTCTTGCTTATGGTTTCAGCTTGAAGGGGGGGGGTGAACCTCTGGGGTGACTTGGCTGGCACAAAATGAACAGAATGAAGGGGCAATTTCATAGCTCTGAATGTCCCAACAATTGTTTGCAATCCGTTGGTCTTATTCAGTCATTCCTCTTCAAAGCCACATGTAAAGTGTCACGCTGGTTTGGATAATGCAGCCTAGCTTCCTTTTTTATCATAGTACCTTATCATTTTATTTTGTACTTTCTACTGCTCTTGACCTAAAATGCAAAGAGGAGTTGGGCAATAATTTTTATGGCTGGCAAACAAACATTTTTAGATCTTCGAAATCAGACGTCAGCAATATTACCACATGCTTAGTGCTTTTAGAAGTCCTTTCTAATTCTTTTGATATAATAAAAATAGATGAAGATTTTTCTGCAAGTGAGCCCCATTAATATTCTATATAACCTTTTGCTTTCTGTTACCTCTAGCAAAATATACAAATGTCATTGGAGATTATGCAAATGTCTTGAAGATGTTTTTTAAAGAAATAATTTGTTTCTCCTTTTTGAGAACATTTGACAGAAAAATAAAATGTTGGTGCTATAACTAAAGGGGTAGCAATTAGCGTCTTCAGAATATTTGCACTTTAAAAAGACCATTTCCGTTTCAAAATTGACATTTTGCCTGATCTATGGAGGGCACTTTCTGGCATCCAGGAACCAGACAAATTCTGGAAGTATCCCACTGAGTTCAATGGGACTTACTCCCTAGTCAGGCTGAGAGAGATACTTCTTTCAGTTTGCATTTGAAGATATATCTAGCTAAATTGGACTTCCTGAAACAATATGTAAACTGAAACACAGTCATCCTTCCATATTTTAATGTACCCAAATTTTGCAATGCAACCAAGTAATGTGTAGAAAAATGCATATATTAGGTAAATGCATTATGTTAGGAGAAATCACTTCCCATAATGTGTTTATTAGGTGACATTGCATACAATAATCTATATATCAAGATAACTTTGCACTAAAATGCTGGTGAATTTTCAGGACGTAAAAAAAAAGAATCCACAAACTGATGTAACACTTTTAGCTCTTCTTTCTTTCTTTCTTTCGAATCTTTTTCAGTTTTTAGTACAGCTCCACCATAAATATTTATATCAAAGCAGGAGAAGTCTACTTAACTGTTTTTGTTGTTGTTTTTACCACACTATCAGACCACTCCTATCCACTCACAAGGGTGTGTTGGTATAAAATAGCCAAACTTCATTTTTGTCCATATAGCAAGTAGCCACGCCCTTAGATTGGCAATCATAACTATACTGTACGTACTGGACATAAATTCAGATGAGTGAGGCATTCTTCCCAGTTTGTCAGTTTCTCTATAGCAGCAAATGCTTGAGAAAAAGAATCACCACAGTACACAAAAAGAATCACCACATAGCACTAAACATGTCATTAAACTGGTGTTTCTGGAATGTTATGCTGGTGTTTGCTAATGTTTCAGTTTGGGCAGCAGGCTAAACTTGCATTTCATAATATTTGTAGATAAAGCTAAAGCAAATATATTTGTTCCTTTGCTGCTTTTGTGTGCAAGCCTTGTTACTGGCAACTTTGTCTTTGAAAGAGTCAGTCACTTTAAGACTAGAAATGAAAGTGCAAAAAATCAAAGCACCATGTGCCCTTCCTTGATCATGGTGTATCTTGTGAATGTTATGCTTTGATTCTTGAGCATCAATGAACAGTATTGTTGAGGAACAGCCATAATTCTAACATTAATAGTTTGCCTGAGTTTAAGAGACACCTGTTGAGAGCGCAGGATGGGGAGACAATGCATTTTCTGTAACCAGCCTGCTATAATGATGCTTTCTTTTTAAAAACAGCTGGTATTAAAAATGGTTTGCATATAGTTTTTGACTTATGTAAACCTTTGGAATTGGAAAAATGAAATGACATTTTGATTAGTTAGGTATGTGGTTCATTTTTCTCTGTTCATATTCGGCTTATCTTGATGGCAATACAGGCAAAATGCCTTGTAAATTTTCAGTGCAATTTTGGGAAAATGAAATCACTCCATCAACAACAATTTATTCATCTATTGACCATAATATTTAACAAGCAAAGGATAGGTCAAAGGGGGGAAATGTAGTAATCAGTTTCAAAAATAATTTGAATTATCAAGCATTAAAAGTCTAGTATTAATAACAATATTTAAGAATTTAGCTAATAACAAATGATTTTTTTCCTTTGAAATGTCATCTTAGTGGCCCATTTCATTTGCAGTAATACTGAAGGGCAATAACATAGGTTGCATTCATTGTGAGAGAATTTTTGTGATTTTAGAATAATTCTTCCACTTGAACGTTTTATTTTCAAATGAATGACAGATCCCCTCCCTGCACTACATAATATTTAATATTTAAATCTACGGCTGTGCTTAATCTACTGTCTTGTCCAGTTCCCTTCCATTATCTGTCGTAACCTCTAGGAAATCTCCCGATTACACAGAGGACTGTTCTATGAACACATTAGGCAAATGCCGTAGTGGGATGCAGTTCTTCAATAAAAAACATTCCATCCTGTTTCCTAAATTAACATGTGAATTTTAAAAATTAATACTACTTTTGAAATTGCAATAAGGCGTTCCGGCCATGATTTATGGGTTATGATGGTGCAGAAAGGGGTTCTTGCCAAGTCAAATGCTGGGCTATTGTGGTGTTACATCCTAATAAAATAAACAGTTCTGCTCCGCAGCACAGCTCTGGTGAAGCTGCATATAATGTATGATTATGGAAGCATTCCCTTCTCCCCTTAACCCCACTAACCCATCTTAAACCTCCTTTAGCTGTTGAATGGGAGTTTTTGTTTCTGACTACTGCTCAGTTTTCCTACACTTGTGCAGAGCAGTGAGCGTTACAAAGGCAGTTCCTCAGTACAAGGAGCCCTGCTTGGCAGTTCCTAGAAGGCTGTGATCTTACTGTGATACCAGTGGATTTTCAGAATAAAACCTCGTGGGCTGAATGTGGCTGCCTGGAGAAGATCTGCCTTTTAGACCCAAGTCCACCAGCATCCTTGAGCAGATCAGTTTCCTGTTGTATAGAATTTTTTTACCTCTGTGGTAGTTAAGATGGCAGGCGGCTGGATTCTCACCAGTGGTGCTGTGCTTTTCAGTGTGCCCATCCTCCCCATAAGCAAGTAAAAAAGTGGGGAATGGGCAGGAGATTTGGACCCTCTAGTAATATTCATGAGCTCCACAGAGAGCTTCTGAAGATTTACTGCTCAATTTCAGCTCATAATTCTCCTTTGGAAATGTGTAGTCTTCATGCACATTGCAGCAATATTGCTATCTCTACTATATGCTCATAACATGGGGCTGCTCAGTCGCTAGAGCATGAGGCTTTTAATTCCAGGGACGTGGGTTCAAGTGCTAGGTTGGGCAAAAGATTCCTGCATTGCAGGGGTTGGACTAGATGACCCCTGTGACCTCTTCCAACTCTATGATTCTACACTTCTATGTTTTTGTGCTAAGGCAGCCTTTGCCTGCCTGATGCCCTCCATATATTTTAGATTGCAACTGGGATTAATGGGAGTTGTAGTTCAAAGAAAACGGAGGGCAGCAGGTCGACGAAGGCTGTGCTAAGATTTGCCACCCATCCACCAATGCTTCCTTTAAGATACCAAAGGCTTCTCACTACAGTGGTACCTCGGGTTAAGTACTTAATTTATTCCAGAGGTCTGTTCTTAAGCTGAAACTGTTCTTAACCTGAAGCACCACTTTGGCTAATGGGGCCTCCTGCTGCCGCCGCACCGCCGGAACACGTTTGCTGTTCTTATCCTGAAGCAAAGTTCTTAACCTGAAGCACTATTTCTGGGTTAGCGGAGTCTGTAGCTTGAAGCGTATGTAACCTGAAGTGTATGTAACCCGAGGTACCACTGTATTAGAATCAGGTATGTGTGTGCTGTGGAAGGTCAGGCTGTACCTCATATCTCCTGGTTTAGGGATTCCTGGTCGTGACACCAGGATAATGTCACAAACAGTGCACATGGCACTATTATTAAGGACATGCACCCTGAAAGCTTATTCAGACCAGCTCAGAGTGTTAGTCTCAAAGCAGATTTCTGTTTTTCTTGTCAAGCTTTGGCAGATTTTGCTTTTTCACTCAGGATCTAATAATTAATCATGTTGGGGAGCAGAAGGAACTTCCCCTTAGGGGAAACTGCTGGGCTACCTTTCACCTTCCATTGTGGCTCATAGTTTGGTTTGCTCACGTGAGCATCTGGCAAGGATTTGCTAAACTTTCTCCTTGCTCTGCTACCATCTTGTTGCACCTTTGGTTATTCCTTCAGATCGTCCAGGTCATCTGAGATGATAACTCAGATTGCTAACTTAAGTGCCCTTATTTCGGTATACGCTTCCATTTCCCCAGCCAGACTCCCACACCCCAAAAAATATGTTTAGGAACACAGTATTGTGGGTTATGATATGGAGGATACTAATCCAGTTAAGGAGATTGGTAGCTTAAGGTTACTTTCTGATAGCTTCTTCTGTTAACACAAATGATAACTAAATAGAACTTTAGTTGTAGCATATGTCATACACCTTTACATAGTCTTTACCTCATGTTAGATATGAACGACAGAGAAAAGCTTTTGTTTTCATATTCTGCATGTAAACTTTCCAAAAGCTCTGTTTACTGTTGGAAGCATGAAGCTGTGCCACATAGCATTCATATATATGCTCGTATAATGATTTTTTCCAGTGCTCAAGTTTTGACTTTTCACCCACCCAACACAGACAAAAACAAAGATGTGTGTCTAGAATGTCTACTTACTGCTGCTTTTCCAAAATGTAGAGCATTGAGGACAATTTTTCCATGTTGTAGCATTTTTTTCCAGGAATTTTGGCCCCGTTTCTGAAGATTCTTGGTACATTAGTCATATGGAAAAGGCATTGCTTTAATCTTGTTAGCAAACCATTCAAGAACCCACATCAAGCCTGTGTTTGTTAAGCAGCACTTGCTATTGATTTCATGACAGCTCTTTCTTTTGCCAATTGATCTTTTTTGTTTGTTTACATTAGGACAGTTTTTAGACAGGCTAACATTGAATTAGCTAAGTTTAAAGTTGTAAATTGGACATACTAACAAGGCGCTATGTATAAACCATTTTGAAGGAAATCATGTCATTGGTTTGTAGTAATGGTTCTATCTTTGACAGTTTATGCATCCTATGTACTCATTTTCAGTCCTATAACAAAGAAAAGGTTTGCCATCCCCTAAGCAGTGTGTTCTGGGTAACCCCACACAAGTTTTACTTTAAAAACGGGTAGCAGAAGTCCTTAGTGGAATGGATGAAAAGTGCTCCAGATGCCACAGCTATTATAAACTAAATATGCATTTAATGAGAGAGAGTGTGTGCGAAACTGCAAAAAAGAAAAAAACAACTTATAAAGGAAAATGTCTCAAGTTGCTCTCTCAAAAAAGAGCCTTGCTTTTATGAGTTATTTATCTCATACATTTTTAAAATAAAAATACATATGGATGCACTTTGGTCTGCTGAATGAATTTTATGTAGATTTAACGTCACAGTCTCCTTTTAACATGGTTCTATTTGTGTGTGGTATTATCCAAAAATAATGCAAATAATCTAGTGTTGTTCATTGTCTTCTGTTACGCAAAACCTTAGTTCATGGCTTGCTTTTGGAGAAGTGATAGTAAACAAGACAATTAAAAATCTTAAATTAGGAATGCTATGTTTGAACCTGGGGATGCCTCATTTCTCCTGCTTCTGAACAGTATTGCAGAGAGATGTGGATATTTTAGGCACTTAGAGATTCTTTAAAAGGCTGTAGATTAGGTTTCCACTAAAGGGGGAGGGAAATCTAGGCTCCTGCTCTGTTTAATGGAAGTATAATTTGCTGTAATTCACAGGAAAGAATTTTGACTGCCATATTCAGAAGGAATCCAAGACACAGTTTTATCACATTTCAGTTGGATTCAAAGCCCAGTGCAAGTTTGTGATTTTGAGTGTGCACAGTAATGTTTTCCATACTTTCTTATTTATTATTTGGATTGTGTAGCTTCATCATGGTGGTTTGAGGTCTTTTTAGGCAAAAAATGTCTTATTTGAAGACTTTTCTGATGATTGCAGTACATAGTTGGACAACTTTTATACCAAATATCAACTTCATATGTGGACAGGCTTTGTTCTAAGCAGTGAAGCTGCTACGAAACCTTGACATCAAAATTTCCTAGGTGAGACAAAGAACACAGCCATCCAAGTGTACAATCCTAGGTTTAAATTTGGGGCTGTAGCCAACTAAGTTTTATACAGAGTAGACCAGTTGAAATTAGTGGACCCAAGTTAGGCATATACATTAATTTCAATGGATCTACTCTGAGTATGACTAGCATTGGATACAGCCCCACGTGTGGAGATCATTGCAAGCGCAATTTGCAGATAATGTGTTGTTGTGGCTTCTTTCAGGGTATGCACATTCTGTTCGAGAGGCGACTCCTGATTTCACTATTTATCAGGGGACACAGTTTGGAAGACTCTGTGAAATACGAGGTACAGACATGCTCCTACTTGTCATACGTCCTTCATGTTTCCCAAAAGAAAAAAGACGCATTTCAGTTGAATACGTGTTTTCAAGCCAATGCAAGCAACCATTTGTTGCCACCAAAGACATATTATTCATTATAGTCACTTATGGACCACTTCCCATCAAGGATCCCAAAGCAGTTTATGGGATACAATTCCAACTCTAAAGTCACCATTATGAGAATAGATTTAAGAGTAACCATGTTATGATGGTTTTGGTTCTTCCTTGAAAGCTGATTCCAGACAGGGGTGTTGAGGCAATCCTATTTGGCACCTTGGCCTTTGGCTTATGGCAGGAATGGGCATGGCACTCACAAAGGCCTGCGTTGGTGCCCTGAGGAAAGGACTCCCAAATTTGAGCTTTTGTGTTATTTTATAAAAAGTATCTAGTCCTCCTAGAAATAAGGCTATGAAGCAAAATGTGCTGGTACCCTTCCATGTGATTTCTGTGAAATGAGCCAGCCTGGCTGTTCCTACCTGTCAGAACTGAATGAAGTCAGACCTGTGATTGATAAGTGATTTGTTTGGGTACGCAGCAATAGGAATCCCTGGGGTTCTAAAAAAGCACTTCCACCCTCCCCTTTAATGCACTTTCGCTCCTTCAGTCTTATTTTCTAGTAGCTTTTGGAATCCCCACCATTTGCTGTTCCTTTCCCCCCAGCAACCAGGACACATCTTTCCTGTTGTGAGTTTGTCTGAGATGAGGTACTTGTCTGAGATGAGTTGTTTTCTGCAAATACTATTGCACAATAAGTGCAGGTGGATGTTAAATAATCCCCTCCTGAAATGGCAAATGCAAAATGTGAAAACTTTTCAAAGAGGCTTAGGTATGTCTCCTCTTGGGCAGGAGTTGATGTTCAGGCACTCATTAAGAATTCACTGGAAAGTTAGCATGCAGTACAGTGGTATACGTCACAATTTCAAAAGTGTTTGCATTTAATGACACTTGCTCCCTGCTAAGTGGGTGCAGAATAGCAGCTTAGGCTAAGATTGGAATTGAGGGGAACAGTTCTTTTGTGCCTTTAACAGGTATATTTCCACAATCAGGACCAGAGACCGTGGCTTACTTCCCATAGTAAACACAAGGTTGCCACTGGAGGGGCAGGGAGCAGCAATAGCTGTACTCCATCTAATTTTGTATTGTATCATCCCCCCAATGTTGTGTTATATACCATGCCCCATGGCAGCTGTTTTGTGACTGATGCCATTAGCACTCTCAAGATCCAAAATATGCCGCCTGGTCTGAAAAAGATTGGCAACTTGTGCCTTTGCTGTGTCTGGGTTGGATTACTACTATGTAAATAGAACCGCGTCTGAGGAATCTTTAGGTGCTTAAGTTGGTCCTGAAAGCCGCCACCTAGCCATGGGATCACATTACACCAATCCTGCAATTTGCTTCCAGACACAATTCAAAGCATTACCCTTTGGCATATTACCCCGCTTCCATGGGAGTGGCCACCAAGACCACATAACACCAGTCTTGAAAGACCTACATTGGCTCCCAGTATGTTTCCGAGCACAATTCAAAGTGTTGGTGCTGACCTTTAAAGCCCTAAACAGCCTCGGTCCAGCATACATGAAGGAGCATCTCAACCCCCATCTTTCTACCCGGACACTGAGTTCCAGAGCCGAGGGCCTTCTGGTGGTTCCCTCTCTGTGAGACAGGGAACCAGGCAGAGGACCTTCTCGGAAGTGGCACCCACCCCGTGGAACGTCCTCCCACCAGATGTCAAAGAGAACAACAACTACCAGACTTTTAGAAGACATCTGAAGGCAGCCCTGTTTAGGGAAGCTTTTAATGTTTGATGGATTACTGTATTTTAATATTTTGTTGGAAGCCGCCCAGAGTGGCTGGGGAAGCCCAGCCAGATGGGCAGGATATAAATAATAAAGTATTATTATTATTATCATCATCATGCATGTTCCCTAAGATAAGAAGGAGTGTCCTTCTAGGGTTATTGACTATGCCCAGACTATGAAACTCATAAAGTCTGGTTAGCTCCATTCCTTTCTTTTTTTTTTTGCTAGTCATTCAAGACCTTTTTATTCTGGCAGACTTTTGTTGTATGTGGCTGATAATTATTTGTATGTCTTATTTTTAATTGCTGATCCTGTTGCTTTTTTATTGTTTTATAAAATTGTAATTTTTAAATGTTCTCAGCGGTGGTTGTGCACCAGAAGGGTGGGGTAGAAATGTTTTAATAAATACATTTTCCAAAAAAGTCAAATGTGGGTGCTCAGCATTATGCGGAATTGGAGCTATAAATAATTTCACAACAAGGTTTTCCTTTGAAGGGTTGCAAGGAGGTGATCCCTTATTTAAAGTATTCAAAAGGAAATATTATAAGTGAACAGGAGACAACAAGGGACATGAACTAAACTGGGGAGGGTCCCCTGTGTGGCAGCCCTTCCTTAAGCAAAGGAACAAAGAATATTAATTTGTCAATGGGCAACTTTTCTGGCTCCCCAGAATGACATACTTTACATGATTCATTTATATTTCAGCATCATTATTATTTCATAAATGCCATTTAGTGAATTTTGCACAAAAATGTATTAGTTCTGAAAATTTACAGGAGTCTAAAATAATCACTTAATTGCCTTTATATATTATGAAGGCACTAATGTTGTTTTGTCCTCAGTGCGGTTCTTTTATGTGGTAGCGTTTATTTTAGGAAAGATTTGTTACTTCTGAATGAATGGGAAAGTTGCAGGCACCATGTCACACTGCCACTTGGAAGGCTTGCGGCTCCTTCTATTAAAAACCTCCTTCCCCCTCTTAGTTTATTGCATCTGTCTCCCACCTTTCCCCAAGGAGCTGCCTGGGAGATATTAAAAGACTACTTTCTCGAATTCCCACTTGGGTTACATGTGTATTTGGGCTGTCCCTCCAAAATGGATCTGCACCTGGGCAAAGGATAGCTTCAAATCAGCAACACAGCAGTCCACAGCATGCAGGAAATATCAGGATGTGAAATGGAGACTGGAGTAACTGGGGGGAAGGGAATGTGATTATTTCAGTTATATGCCCTTGGGACTTACGCTACAGTAAGAGACCCTTAGATTTTGCCAAAAGCTTCACAGAAAACATTTTGAGGAGGATCTAAAGGAAGTGAGAAGTAACATCACCAAGGCATATTAGGAAGCATTTCCCAATATCCATGGCAGCAGAGGAGGAAGGGTGGGGCCATTCCAGGGTACAGGTGGAAGCTGGAGCTGGGGGAGTAAAGGTCACAGGCAGGGATTTAGAGACCTATGAGAGCAGAGAGAAGGGAAGGCCATGAACACTGTTCTAAACCATGAACTGAAGGCTGGTGGTGACAGCAGTGGGAAACAAATAAAAATTCAAGGCAAAGGAGGCAGTATTTCTAGCACACAGTAGCTAGATTGGAGGAGTGTTTTCTGACTCACCTCTGGGAAAGATTTTCTTGGCTTCTCCATGAGTGGAGAGAACACGAAAACTCAGGAGGCAAATTGGGGAAGGTGTTTTTTGGTCATATGCCTCCCTCTCCCAACAGTGTGATACCTTTTCAATGTCAAAGTGTGTCCAGACACTAACTATTTATTCACACATTTCCACTGTGAAATCCTGTTTGGCTTTAACATAATACAGCAGGAACATAAGAAGAGACCTGCTGGATCAGGCTAAATATCCCTCTAGGCCATCCTTTCTCGACCTGTGGGTCCCCAGATGTTGTTGAACTACAACTCCCATCACCCCTAGCTAGCAAGGCCAGAGCTCAGGGATGATGGGAGTTGTAGTCCAACAACATTTGGGGACCCACAGGTTGAGAAATGCTGCTCTAGGCCATCTAGATGTCCATGGGAAGCTTGCAAACAGAACCTGACAGCAAAAACATTCTCCCACTTGTGGTTCCCAGCATCTGGTATTCAGAGATATACTACCTCTGACAATGGAAGCAGACAGCATAGCCATCCTAGTGAGTAGCCACTGATAGCCTTATCCTCCATTAATTTGTCTAATCCCCTTTTAATGTCAGGTGTGTCTCCCTGGGGAGAGCATTCCGCTGTCAGGGAACCACCACTGAAAAGGCTGTTATTGTGTTGCCACCTGCTAGCCTCAGAAGGGGCACACAAAAAAGAGCCTCGGATGATGACTGCAAGATCTAAGTAGGTTCATATGGTGAGTGGCTGTCCCTAAAGTATTGCACACCATATTGTGTTGTACATTTGACCAAACACACTTCAAGACTTCCTTGTTACAAGATTGTGAGTTCCTTCCACCATTGGTCTGGGCAGTGTATGAAACTGCTTCTTCTGCAACCTTCTCAAAGCTATAAGCTGAATCTACCTTGGTTTTTAATAGCAGATGTTTTCAAAGCCATGCACAATTCCCATCCATATTAAAACAGGTCATTCAGCTAAGTCTCCCTTGCAACACTTCTGAACTTCTAGCCAACAATCCCACACTTTCTGTTTTGTGGACTTGGTTCTGAAAACTGTCTGGTTTGTTCTACTTTCTTCAGAGAGAGAGAGAAAAGGGGAGGTTGGAGCAGAGGTGTGTGTGCACACATGTGCAAAGATACAGATATTTGTAAAATAAAGTGGTTATGAAAAGTAATACTGGCAAGCAAAGTTACCTTTCTACCAATAATTAACAGCGAGTCTCCGGTTCATTTGTTTGTCTTTAAGATCCTAATGTGGACGTCATCTACATTTGCCCCTACCCACTGAGCGATGAGATGCTGCACTATTACAATTCATTTTTGGGTCTGCAGCCAGCTGTTATATCTGGAAGCCCTAAGGACATTGGTGACCTGCAGGACAGGTTCACAATCCTCACCCCTGAAGCCATAAACAGCTTCCCTGTGAGTTTGTGTCTTCTAATTACTACAGCTGGGGGGAATGCCGTAAAATTAAATTGGAAATTTTATAACTTGCAACGCTCTGGTAGCCGTCAGTGAAATATTATTGCAAGTTTTAAGAGCTTCACAGATTAAGTGACTAGTTAAGACTGTTGGAAATATCCTGGTTTAGCTTTGCAGGCTGAAAGTTGAGCTGAGCTCAGCCCTTCTCCACTGGTCCCTGCCCAACGCCTGGCCTCATCTAGATCTCTGAACTTAAAGAGATTTATAATGCAATGGAAAACAAAGTACTCAGAATGCCTTCTGCTGCTCAGAGCTTCCTTCTCTGCAGCTGCGCAGACAGTGGGTCCCCTACCTCCCTCCTCTCTAGCTTTTTATTGTGGCAAAATCCAATTTAAGACTCTCTTTTTTCCCCTTGGATCGTTTAATGTCTTTAATTGAGGGGTGTTGGATATCTTGGTTGTTTTGAACCCATCTAGTTGGTTTTAATTCTCTAGAGTTCACTCTGAAAGGAAACTGCCACCCCCACCCCATTCTTCTGCCCCTCCAACTACTGTACCCTTGCATTGTCGAAGACCTTTTGATAATGCTGCAATGCAGTAAAGCTCATTTATGGCAGGGTGCGTTTGGATGCTCCTTGGATCATCTTCAACTCACCGAGCCTCAGCTGTAAGTTGGTGATCTTGGCTATATCATCAACTACAGTCATTTGTCCCTTCCCCGTTTTGTTTGTTTGTTTTTAATATTAAAAAACCCTTTCACTGCAAGATCACTGCTGCTGGGTAATTATTTGTACTATAAAACTATGATGCCGCACCATACGAGAACAGTAATCGCAACATGAAAATTTGTTGGCTCTTAAATTTTGACCTATTATAAACATATTCTTTCAGTTCAGCCAATCCATGCTTTTCATACAGTTAAGTCATTCCCTTAGTTCAGTCCAAACAGCCTCCAGTTTATCAGCCTCAGTCTCGCAAAGCATTTCGGTGCACAGTGACCTTAAGGATGTTACCGACACCAGTGGGCTTCTCGCCATCATAAAAGTAGGCGCAAAAGTCTATGTTCACATGTATATATATTTGTAGGACAAAGGGTGAATGTTGAATACCTTGCACAAGCGGGACGTGGATTCTTTGTAATACAGGCACAGTCCATTGTACTGAAGTTTTAATTGCATATTTCAATCGGGCGTACTTAAGGGTGAGAATTGTGGAGGTGGGCAGCAGTCTTCAGCTCCATATATGGAAATACATCATTAGCAGTTAATCTGCTGCACAGAGGCCCACAAAGTAAGAGGTTTGAAAAGCAGATAGACCCAGTTTTCTTTGAAGCTGGGGGTGGGGGTGGAATCCGTAAAACCTAGCAGCTAGTTCTGCATGCCTGAAAGGACTTTGGGCATGGATTTCTCAGACAACAGCCCCTGATGCCACAGGAAAAAGGACTTTGGAAAGTTTGGAAACTTTCAAAGGTGCGTTGTGATATGAGGGCTGATTTTCTAAAGAAAAATGTAAAACAACGACGCAGAAGGTTATAGTATCCAGCTAAGTCACCCACTCAGATCAGCAGACTTATGTCATGCATGACTGCGGCCATGACAGGGGGATGTTTAGACCAGGGGTGGCAAGGTTAACCTTGCCTGGGCTGGTTCACTCGAGCAGAGATCTCTCTGTGGGCTGGATCGCGAGCACACATGAGTGCGTGTGCCAGCGATTTCCGGCGTCTGCGCAGACACAATTTCTGGCATCTGCGCAGACACGATTTCCAGCATCTGCGCATGTTCAGACGCCATTTCCGGTGCCGCGGAAGTGAGTCCCCGCACCACACTGCGCCGGTTTAGTGCAGCATTTGGGGACTTGCCGAGCGGGCTGCTCTGTTCAGGAGTGGCTCGTGGGCTGGTTAAATGAACCCTGTGGGCTGCTTGTGGCCCATGACCCCTGGTTTAGACTTTATGACATTAAGCTCTTCCCTGTGCAGTTCTAAGGTTTAAATGGGTAGGAGTTGGAGATGAGCTTGTGCACAACTTCCATTTATTCCTTCTAAACTCTGAGGGCTGGTCACTCCTCTGAGGAAGACCTCATGGCCATGGCCATTGCATGCACACACACATGCAGACAGGCGGGCAGACACACTCACACTCACGCACATTCAGGCAGCTGGCAAACACACTCACACTCAGTTGGTAGTTGGGAGGGGCAGCATACAGATAGGCAGACACACACATGCTTAGTAGACCAGTGGGGAAAAGCAGGCACGGAGATGTATGCACACACCTTAATGCAGACAGGTGAACAGCAGACTTTCCAGCATTTTTGCTCCCCATGGCAGCCCTGAGGAAGGAGGCTGTTCTCCTGCCCTTACACTATAATGTGTGGGGATGGTGACAGCAAATCAATTCAAGGCTCTTTCTATGTTGCAAAGGAGCCTCTTCTCTATCAAGTGCAGTGTTATTGCAAGGTCTTAGGGGTTCTGAAAAAGAAAGTTTCGTCTTGTTCTCTGAGCGCTAAGACACACCAATGGGAGAAAGGGTGCCCCTTTGCAGGGCAAATAGAGGCAAAGGTGCCCATTTTTTTTTGAGAACTGATAGGGCCCCTACAGCACCATATCAGGAACATGATAGCACCACAGCAGGGGACAACTCCAGACTTTGAAATAATTTTTTAATTCCAAATTATGGGAAACTTAGCCAACAAAAAAGTCTTGGCATGGTGGATCTGGGCTACGGGTTACCCACCCCTGCTCTGAAAGGAAGTTTTAGAAGAGATGAGTCTCTTCTGTGGACAGCGGGATTCCTATATGCTAGATTCATAGATCAAAGTTTTAAAAATCTAGTAAAGTCTTAGGGCTCTTCTCACATTATGTAGAGACAATCTGCGCTTGCCAATTCAGCTCACCATTAAGAGGAAACTGCAGCTCAGCACCGTTCCTTGATAAATGTGGTGGCACATACAGACACCCCCCCCCCCCACACACACACATTTGCAAGCGATCGACTCACATGCTTCTATGTATACGCATGGCATCAGAAAATAATTAAGTAATGCAATACTAACATGAAATGGCAGGAGAGAGCTGGGAGGTCCTCGTGGCTCGCGAGGAGAACCTCCCCAGAACCCAAAGTCCAGAAAAAAAAGACTCCAAAATGGCACACGGGAACTCTTGGTGCTGCTGCGCTACTCCTCTCAACAGCTGTTGGGTGGGAAGCTGTATTGCAGTGGGCTCCCCTCTAACACACATTTCTGTGCAGGGGCCCAGAATGTAACCCCCCTGCGTAAGTGGGAAGTCTCCTGTATTTGCAAGCACAATATTTGTGCCCTTCACATGTCACATTTTCTTATGTGTACAGAAATCTGTAACGTGTACAGAAATCTGTAACATGCGAAGCAGCCATGACTTGTATCTTCCAATGTGTTTCTAAGTAGTTGTCCTCCTTCTGTATTTGACCAGGATTGTAATTACAATAAGGACTTTGTGAGGCTAATGAAAAGGTGTTTATCCCACTGAACACCATGTGATCTGCAGAGGTGTTTTGTAACTTGAGAGTGTTTTGTTCTGAAAGAACCATTTAAGATGCTGCTCCTCATAAAGTGAAATATTGCCCAGCTGTGGGAGTGGGTCTTCTTCATTTTTTTGTATTGATTTCTCCCCCCTGACGCAGTAGAGTCAACCCGTGCCAGAAGTGTTGAGATGAATCACCGTTATCCAAAGGCCGCAAGCCTCTCTTCCAAGTGACAGAAGGAGAATTCCGTGTGGATCAAATAAATACAGATGTGTAGTAATTAGTTCTATTCCCAGCGAGCCCATTTCCGACACACTAAAGATGTGAGCGATTATGGAGCCTCACCCCAACAGCTTTTATCAATTTAAACTGCTACGCTACAGGATAGGTCATAACCCAGCCTGCTATTAATAATGTATTTATTGCACTCAACATTATAAATTAGCTCCGCGGAAGAAAGCGAAGGAGCACCTCTTAACGAGACTAATGTGATCTTCATACAGAACCGCCCCATGTCCCTGGCTACCTTCTTGAAGTACAGCCCCAAGACCATCAAAAGGATCAAGAAGCTGATCCAGGGCACAGAGGCCTACATTGTCGGAGGGCTTCTAAGCCAAGATGACCTGGCAGTGGCTGATGAGCTGGATGTGCCCATTTTAGGTCCCACCCCGGAAGTAGCTCAGCTCTACAGTTCCAAGTCAGGAAGCAAAAGGGTGTTTGCAGCTGCTTGTGTGCCAGTACCCCCAGGGCATTATGACATCTACAGCAGGCAGCAGGTAAGACTGGTGGCAGTTTTGGTGACTGGGAGAACCTGGACCATTCAAACATCTGGTTGTCCCCAGTCAAATCTTACTTTGAAGGTGAAGTCTTCACGCACACCAAGGGATCATAAGGACTGAGTCCTGGAAACTGTTTTCAGTGCCAGGGACCAGCCCTAGGATTTATGAGTGGGATATTAATGTCTTTGCCAGTGAGCTTTATTTTATTTATTATTCCATTATCTTATCATATCATCTTATCTTATCTTACCCTACCCTACCCTATTCATTTATATCCCACCTTTCCTCTTTGGAGCTCAGGGTAGCATAAATGGTTCTCCCCCTCCCTATTTTATTCTCACAACTGCCATGTGAGGTAGATTATCTATCTATCTATCTATCTATCTATCTATCTATCTATCTGTTTATTTATTACCTGCCCTTCACCGTAAGATTACACTGAGAAACCCATGGTCACCCATTGAACTTCATGACTGAGTGGAGGTTTGAACCCCTGGTCTCTTAGATCCTAGTTTGACACTTTAACCACTGCACCGCATTGCCTCCTTATGGCTGAATGGAGATTTGAACTCTGGTTTTGCTGGCCCACATCCAACCGTTGATCCATTACAACCTGTGAACCTCTTGCACGACTTCAATGAGACCAGTCTGGTTTGTGAATTAGAGCCTGGCACCTTTTTTGTTGCTGAACACATTTATTTGGAAGTCAGTTCTTTTGAAATTCACGGGACATTCTTTCAAGTATCTGTGCTTAGGATTGAGGTGGTTGTTGCCAATTGCTAGTGTTAGCATCAGCATCAGTCTGCACAACAGCTCTCAATAAATTTCCTGAACTGTGCCCCAGCTCATACATATGAATAGGGTTGTGCTAACCAATTAAAAGATAAGTGCCGGGGGGGGCAGCTCCACGTAACTAACCAGATGTTTGAGGCAATTGCATGTGCAATTCCTCAACCTGCATGTGGGGAAGCTGCTTCAACCGAAACTGCTTCCACCATGCAGCTGCCTCCATATGGTACCATTTTGATCAGTTTCCACAACATAGCTTGCATTTGCTAACTGGGCCTCCAAAGAAAAGGTGCAGCCACTAAGAAGGCTTGCTCGCTTGCAGCCCCCATGTATTGAACCTCCTTCCCATTTTCTAGGGGAGAATTTCCCAGATGCCATGGCCAGGTTGGGCCGTGTACAGCCATAGCTGAATTCAGTTATGGTTTGATTCAGGCTCAAACTGAAAGCAGGAGCCTGAAGTGCAGCAGAGAGCTTATGCTCTGTTGAACAGGCAATGCTAGATGAAAAGGATCTGAGCATTTTATGCCAGCCGCCAGGCATACTCCTGCCTGTCAGTCTCGGAGATCAATGTTGCATATTCATCTTCTGTTTATAATTTGATGCATGTCAATTATCCCCGGACTAAAATATTTCCAAGATTTTGCATTGGTGGTGACAAGATTATTGGGTCGGGTCAGGTCTATGGCCCTATCTAGCAGTCAAGGGCAAGACAATGTCTTGGGATGTAGGAATACTCCCAGAATTCACCTGCGTTCACACCAATTAGCAAAGCCAAGTTAGCAAAGAGCTAAAGACAATGGGAACTCGGTAAATGCATACTGATGGAGCATATGAGTGTTCTGGGGCATCAACCATGATTGCTAAATAATTGCAAGTGAACCATGCATCAGGGATGGAGAACTTGTGGCTCTCCAGCTGTTGATGAACTACAGCTCGTGCCAGCATGGCCAGTGGTCAGGGGCAATGGGAGCCATAGTCCAACAACCTCTGGTGACCACAGGCTTTCCATCCCTGTTATGCATGAATGCAAATTGCACCACCAAATTACTTGACAAACATGGATCAAATCTGATGCAAGCCATTGTTCTTTAATGGGGGGCCAGTTCATGGTGGCTTCCAAGTCTTGAAACACTCAGGAGTATCAGTAGCTATGAAAATTTATTTCAGCACTCCTAATTTGGTTCATGTAAACGTTCCCTGGACAGTTCTGAACACAGAAAGCTCCTTGGAAACAAGAACACTGCCTCTTTGTGTTGCAATTTGAAAATCGCACCCTGTTTTATATCTTCCAAGGGCAAGAATCAATAGTTCTTTGCTTGTCATTGATATGAATCATTATGATTTTGGGGAGGTTGTGATTACTCTTTGATTTATGAATGCTGCTGGTTTTCAGAAGAGCCATTTTAAACAATGGCTTGTAAATAACGAAAGATAACCAAATCTATTGCAGGCAGAGCACATCACCAGTGCTCAGAATGAGGCAATAATACCTTTTCTGAACTAACTGTTTCCTTCATCTTAGTGCTGACTTAAGGTATCTGAGATACACATCAAATCTATTTGGTATACACTAAACACACACACACACTCTCTAAGGAAACATAGAGGTGTGAAAAGCAGGACTGATCCGCTCAGAGAGGAGGATGTGTAGGCTCAGGTTGGGGTAGAACGACAGGGCAATAAACAAGGCAGAGCCAAGGATGAGCAACCAAGACAGGAAATGAAGCTGGAATTGGCTTGTCAACACTTAGAGGGACAAGTGCTCAAAGAGGTTGCATTAGCACCCTCATTGGGTGGGACATTGATGGCAGGTGGGGTACAATTCGTACCAGAATTGTAAGAATTCAGTTTGCTTACAGAGAAAACACCTGCACACTGACCATTTCATGGGGTCAGAGATCCTCAACAGAATGGCTGCATCCCTTAACCATGCGCTAAATGCAGAAGCAGATGGCAGAAGGTCAACTCGTAGCCAAAATGAACCACAACATTACAAATCTCACAGGCTTAGACTTGCCCCAAGTGTTGGCTTTAATATTGCTTCTCTATAAATGGTACCCTCCAAACCATCGTACACATTAGCTCTCCTTTCAATTTGTTTCAGATTGTTTTTGTTACAGCAGGAAATATTGATGCGAGGCGTTAAATAATCAAAGGAAGATGACAATAATTTAAGGCACAGTTCAATTTTCACTTAAAGAGACCTCATAACTCTTTCCGTTGGTGCAATCTTTACAATACTATCGATCCATTTCATTTCTGTAGGGGAGTCGTCAACAGAAAACCCATTTATTGGGCTTTCAAAAGCAACAAATAACGGGACACAGAGCAAACAAATAATAATTCCATTTGTGATTGAAGTTCAAATAATAAAAAGTGCTTTGGAATTGCTGTTGTAACAAATACTTCCTGAGCCATTCTATTCCTCAGTTACAGTCAAACCCACCAACAATGAAGCCTCAAGATAGAAAAGGGTATTTTTAGAACCATCTGGTTTAAAAAAGGATAAATAATATAAAGCTCAAGTACAGTCTTCGTTGTCATTACACATACAGTGTTTTGTGGGCTTTTCCTCCCTGCTCAAACTTGTCCCTGTAGTCTCACCTGAGTCTTATACATCTGTAAGAAAATGTGGCAATCAGTTTCAGGTGGAGAGTGGCTAAGATGACATCCATTTTGATTTAACTGAAAACCTTGTGTGTGTGTTTCCTAGATGCTTGAAGTCATCAGTCAGCTGATAATTGACTACCCAGAAGTGAAACGCTGGGTGTTCAAAGTGGACAGCGACTTTGAGGGAAATGGCACAGCATTCTGTGACATCTCCGAGCACCTCAAATGCTACCCCTGGCTTCAGAGGGAGATTCGTAGATACGGCCCTGAGATATGGAAGTTGCAGTGGGCACAAGTAAGTCCATCAGTCATTTTCAGGTGTCTTTCATTTTTGATGTTTACCCAGTGCCTCCTGGAGTTCATAATTTATGTGCAATAGGAGAAGCTGAGCTATTTTGAAGGTGTCAACATAGCCTCAGAAGGTAGAGGTACCTGGCACATTGCAGGTCTTAGGAGTTCCAAGGGGAGAGAGGCACCTAAACTGTCCTGTATGAAATAGGGAACACTTGTTAAAAATTCATTGCCAGTTAATTTGGGGGCATAGTTGCTTAGGACTTTAAAGGTAAAAGCTGGCATTGACAAGTTAGTTTTTATCTTAGTAAAATCTTCACTGGGATCATCTCAGTGTAGTATGTATTGTAACATGCCTTTGGGACAGCATGGAGGAGAAATCTACATAAGACCAATCATTATTCGTTTTATCAAAGACACCCATAATTTACCTTCCTTCCCATCTGTTCTCTTAACTGAAGCACCTTAACCCATTTTATATTCTCTTCATGAGAAAAGCATCCCATTCTAGCCATGAACCACACTGTGCAGTCACTGCCGTACTTTCACATTCTCTTTCTTTGGATTAGTGGCTGTTGCTACACTCCAGATTGTCTCTGCAAAGCACATTTTCATTAGGCTTACCCCACCTTGTGTATATCTGGGGTGTTGCAGTGGTTTTCATACTCTTGGCTTCTTGAAACTAATCAGGCTTTAGAAGTTCTTTCTCTTCTGCGCTTTCTTCTAGCCAAGCTTGGGCCAGAATAATCTCTTGCATATTCACACATAAAAACACAAGAACATAAAAGGAATTTGCTGGATCAGCCCAATGGCCCATCTATTCCAGCACCTTGTTCGCATGGTGGCAAGCCAGAACTCTCCCTTTGTGCCATTTTTTATTTAGTCTGGGTGCACTCCTGGAGGCTCAGTAGTTTCCGTGACAAGGAGTGCCTGTTTCCAGCTGTGGCTGGTTTGACAGCTCTGATTTCCTCTTGGACAGAGATGACTTGGCCACTGAGCTCCATGCTTTGATAACTTCTAGATTGGATTATTGCAATACTCTCGACATGGGGCTGCCATTGAAGATGATTCAGAAGCTTCAACATGTGCAAAATTCAGCAGCCAGATTACTGGCCAGGGTTCCATTTAGAGCTCATGTACTTCCTATTTTGAAACAGCTGCACTGGTTGCTAATTTAAGGGGCTCACATTGGTGTTTACAGCCATGAACAACTTAGGCTCCAAATATCTGAAAGACCACCGCCTTCACTTATTATGCTTTCAGGTGTTGAAATCAACAGAGAGGGCCCTCTTGGTGGTTCCATTGCCTTCAGAAGTTTGGGGAATGGTAGCCTAAAAGAGGGCCTTCTCTGTGGCAGTCCCTACATTATAGAACTGTATTCTCACAGAGGTGTGTCTAATGTTTTCATCACATAGTTCTGTAGTATGCTGAAGACAACACCTCTTTACCCTAGTCTTTCACAGGTTTTGGGGGTTTTTTTTGTATTTCTTATGTTTGGGTTAATCAACCTGATGATCCTTTTGCTTCAAATTATTTGTGTTTTTTATAATTGTATACAAACTGTTTAGCTTCCTTTATTTACTTTTCTTTTTAAATGTTTTGCTGCAACCCACTTTGGGACTTTCTGGTGAAGGGCAGGTGAGAAATCTTACATGTTGGTGTAATGAATTGCTTTGCTGAAAACTTATAGCCCCAAACTGAGAAGTCTGTAAACTAAAATCATCCAGTTAAAATCCATTTAGGAACAGAGATGAAACAAAAGTTAAATAACTTGTTTCACCTTGATCTACACGTCTCTGTGTATGATCAGATGCACTCACAGATCTTTTACAGGCTGTACAGGGGCCCCCATTCATTTCAATGGGGCAATAATTTGCATCTTAGACTTCCAATTTGATTCCACCATTAGAATGAACGAGGGGTGATTATAGGTAGGGTTAAAACCAAGGTTCCATGCTCATAATCTATTGGGCTATGGTGCCAGACAGGTGATTGAGTTACTGCAACCATGATGTGGAGCACTTGAGAGCATGCACATAACGGAAGGTGAGAGGGGTGAGGGTACCAAATAAATACTTAGGGCACCAAATTTTGTCCTCACTCAAGGCACCATATTACCAAAGTTACCCCTGCTGCTGGATCAGGCTAGTAGCCCATCTAGTTCTAAGAGTAGCCACGTGGATGCCTGCAAGCAGGACCTTAGTGCAACAGTGTTATCCCCTCCTGTAGTTTCCAAAATTAGTATTCAGAAGCATACTTGTTGCAACCTATTCATTTTGGCACTACACCCCAGTGTGAAGACCCTCCACACATCACTTTTTATTGTGCATTTATGACGATTTGTACTCAGATGATGGTTTCAGAGCAATTATGCACGATCCTCAATAATGTTCATATCATCAAAAGTTTCAGTGTGGTCATACTGCTTTATTTCCAAGCAATGTTGGTCTCCTGCTGAAATCCTATAACCTTTTTCTACCACAGTTTGTGTGGGGTTTTTTGGGGGGGGGGTTTGTCCCACTTGTGTTGCTAGACACTGGCAGAGGAAGAGGAGTGGGGGGGGGGAGCGCACTGCCCCCAGCAGCGTGAGCTCTCCGCCCCCTGGTGCCGATGAAGCTCTGCCACTGTTGCTAGAGTGCTGCCATCAGCAACAAATAATGGAGTAACATTGGGGAGGCATTGTGGAGCAGCTAATAAAGCTGAATGGTGTGTAGATGATCTAGTACAGGCATCCTCAACCTACAACCTCAACCTGAGACTACAATTCCCATCATCCCTGACCACTGGTCCTGCTAGCTAGGGATCATGGGAGTTGTAGGCCAAAAAACATCTGGAGGGCCGAGGTTGAGGAAGCTTGATCTAGTACAAACACACCACAAATGCACTATTGTTGTGCATCAGTGCCGTGTTGCAGGATATGCCCACACAAAAAACAACAGTCTGGAGTGGGCCTGAGTGCCCTGTTATGCTGCATTTGACCCATTGGTGTTCTTCCCGTGAAGTGTCACAGTACACATATAATAGGGAGAAAGACTGCAAGCAATTTGGTCAAACTCCTTAACAGCATCTCCCCTCCCCGTTCCAAATAATATATCACCATTTCTCACCTTTTAGATCTCAGCCCTGGCTTTTCAACAGCACCAGTCTTTCATATTTAGAAACGAATTGCAGTCTCCATTGAATGTTTCCACTGAGTGCAGAGGATTAGAATCCTCCTTTGTTACTGAATGCTCTTGTAATGCTCCTGCATTTAGACATCAAAGCATTAGTTTATGAGCACAGGCATGCTTTAATGTCCTATTACAGTATGGAGACCTGCTTTCGATAATGAAGACATTGTGTCATCGACTTAAGCTGCCACGTTACCAAACATATGCTGGCAGGTTATTAAAAAATTCAGCTTTGTGATGAAAGACTATCCTGCAGGCTAGGAGTACATGGCAAAAGACTCTCCATTCCGGTAGAGTTATTAGAAACGAGAATATGACTCTAAGCACTAAATTATGTTAATACTTACAAATAGCATCATTTGCATAGCGGTTTATGATACGATCCCAAGGTTTTTCCTTCATTGGTATGTAGTAGGGCAACCGATTAAACATAATGTGGTTTACCGGAGTTTATACTGAGTGTCTATTCCATGTAAAAATGGAGTCTTAATTGTTGGATCCTCCAGACCAGGATGTTGACCATTCCATTCAGGACACACAGTCATCACAGTAATTTCCTCTGAAACTTTCTGTGAGTTCAAGAGAAATCCTGAGGATGTTAGTGGTTTAAGAGCTTATGTGGCAATTTGAATCATCTCCAGTCAAGTCAACACACTCCCCAATGCTTGTGCCCTCAGATCAACACACATAACCAACCATTCTAAAGACTTAAGTGTAGGTAAAACACATCAATAATTTTCCTATCAACTACTGGTTGACTAACTTTTAGTTGAGCTATATATCTCCACCCCTTAAGCTTTCAAGTGGCATTAATGGGATTGCCCATCACAAAACACCTGGACACAAGGAAGGTCATCCCACTCCTTGAAAAAACAACACAAAGCTATAGTCTGGAAAGCTGTGCATCTTTTGTCACGGAAGATGTTTTGAGAAGAACTAGGAGCTGAAGAAACTGGCACTCCACCAGCAAATGTTTGAAAGAAGCAGCGAGGTGTGTGCGATGGCCATCACTTTCATGCCCTGCTTGTGATGTTCCAAAGGGTCCATTGGACCATCTGCTTCTGGAAACAGAATGTTGACCAGGTAGACCCTGGGCTCAGATCCAGCAAGACATTTCTTATGGGTTTTTTATGGTGTTGAAAGTGCTTGTTATTTCATTATCAGGACCTAGATCATTAAAATATGCCTTGCAAACCTTTGTTTGACCACTTTTCAGGAATATGAGAGTTTCAGTGTTTGCATGCAACTACTCCACCCCTCAAGGGTAACTTCATTAAATTAAAGGCAAGAAGCAAACAACTGTGTGGTCCTACCCAACTCCCTGTGCTAGGGGAAGGGTTGCAACTCAGTGGTAGCAGTAGAGCATCTGCTTTGCATGCAGATGGTTCCAGCTTCAATCCCCAGCATCTCCAGGTAGGACTGGGAGAGAATCCCTCTCTGAAATCCTGGCCAGCCACTGCAAGCCATTGTAGAGTTCTGAGCTAGATGGACCAATGGTCTGACTCAGTGTAAGGCTGCTTGCCATGTTCCTCTTGAGTAGGACTGATAACAAATAAGGGTGGGCTCCATATGGGCACTGGACTTGTGTCCTCAGCCATGCTCTGATAGAAGGAACGGGGACAAGTGTGCCCTGCAAGAACTTTCAGCAGGGCTTCCACGTGAACCCATAAACCAGCATCAGGAAAAACTGACTTACATCCTCCCTCCATTTCATAAAGTTGGTTCCTGAATTGCGTGCGTATACCCAAACCCTGGCCAGGAATGGGCTCAGGGAAAGAGAAGGAATGTGTTTTGGATCCCACCCACCCAGAGGCAGCATTGTGGTTTATGTTTCTAGAGATGCTGCTGGTTTGTGACCCCCAGCTATCACAACAGAGTTTATGTAATAATGGTTACATAGGGAACACGGTCTTCCAGACCGATTATGATCTGAAATAAAAGAAACGCCATTTGCAGCAGCAGTATTTTGATAGCTCTTTCCGAATGTCATGTAGCTTAATAGTGGATGTTAAAATTATATTGGCTAGCAGAAGAGGTCTCCACTAGTCTCTAAACTATATAGCCATCGACGGGATATCAAGTTGTGTTTACCTATTACATCAGAGAACAAGCTGTGATGCTCTTGCTCAGTCGGTTATTATATTTAATGTGGCTACCAGTGTTTGGGTTTCAGGTGATTCCCTGATTCCTTAATTGTTGTGTCTTGTTATTTTATTATGTCCCTTGGTTAAATTCCTAGGACCTACAATAATCAGATATGCAAGCTGTTGGTTTGCATGTCCTATTGATTTAATATTCTTCTAATCAGTACATAAAGCTATGGGCCTGCGGTGTTAATTTTTCATATGCTTACAAAGCACCCTTTGATTTTCTGTCACGCGTTAATTACAGCGTTTTGCCATTAAATAGGAAGCTTTGTGTAAACTAATTACTAGGTAATCATTGTCTACCGCGAGCCGTGCTGTTTGGTACCTTTTATTTTATTCGGGGAAAATGCACGGATCTCGCAGTCTGGAACCACTATACCTTCCAGCCATTAGCTCTCACTAATTCATAGCATTATTGTGTTAAGATTGTAGGAGTTGTAATTGTTGTGGTATCAGTGCTGTTAATTACCGGAGTAAACAGTTGAAATGATGCCAAGGTCTATTGTACAAAGCAGAGAAAAGGAGGTTTAAATGTTACTTCTACCATCTGGGGACTGAAGTCTTTGCAAATGCTACAAAACAGCAGTGAGGCAATATCAGAGCTTCAAGCTTCAGGGTTTTAGGCCATATGGATTCAGAATATTTTGAATCAATTGAATTTAACTGCCAGTTTTTAGCAGTAACCGCGCAGAGATGAGGAGAATAAAGCAAGATCACGAAAGAAAATCTGGAATTTGTCAGTGTTATCACATGCCATAAAGCGCCTCTGTAGATTATATTAAAATGTTTATTCTGCTAAATTCAAAGAAGCAGAGGCAGGCTAAAAATGAATGCAGATTTCAACAGTGTATTGCTACACAGGGTGATTTTTTTGTTTTATTTTGGGATTAGGCATGGGTATTTGAAAGTCATCTATCTCAACAGTTAATACAACAGTAACAATGAACTCAATAACTAACAATTAACAGGGGGCTCCTGTGAATTTCCAGGGATTTAATTTTTATTCTATTTTAGCATTTGTAGACTTCCTCTCAGAAGTAAATAAAAAAACATAGAACATAACATCAGGAAATAAATTATTTAAAATTATGTTTTTGGTGCTGTTGTTTTTTTAAAAATGGAAGTATTTGGAAAATGTTCAATCCCAGCAGCCTGAAAGAAGATTTCATGTCTGTTCTTGATCCCACTTTGCACTTCAGTGGCAAGACAAGGGTAAAACCACACTTTGCATGGGTGCAACTGCACAAGACAATTCAAAATAAATAGGGAGGTGTGCAAGGGGTGTGCACTCTGGCCTTCCTAGTTTCTGTTTGTTCAACAAATAAAAAAATCTTAAATTCTGCATTATTGTTTGGGGAAGAGTTTTTATAAAAAGAAATAAGTATGTATAGTGACAATAGCTTTTGAGTATTATCAAGTGTTCCCTGTTTAAAGAAAAATGTCTATTACACATTATTAAAGAACTGAAATCTGACCAGCTCTATATCTAGGCATGGCATAATTTTAAGCACCTTGGCAAAATAAATTGTACAGACCGATTGCTTTGCTAAAAACAAAAAGCAGCAGCAATAGAATGAATGAATGAATGAATGAAATTGTATAAATATGTGATATTTCTTTACAACACTACAAAGCCGTCCTGTGTGTGTTTCAGTATATTGCCTTTATATATTGCCATATATCTGTCCACCCCCCCTACCCCCGAAAAGATCCCCTGCGGTCCCTATGTAGCTCCTTCATTGGGCTTGGATTTGGGGAGGGGGAACACAGCCCCCCCCATTCTAGTTTGTTTGTTTTTATTGGCCTGTTAACAGATGTTGACGTGGTTCAGGGCACAAGGCAGCCATGTGCTTCTAAATGGAGAGATCTCTCCACAATGAAGCCTGGAGCTGCAGGGGGTTGTTTGGGGCTAGAACAATGTTCTCTAGGCTTTGTGTGTGTGGCCAAATTCAGAATGAAAAGGGATTGATTAATTGTACGTACTGAAATCCTTGGCGAGCACAGCGAGCCAGAAGAGAATAGCGTGACCCATGTGGCGTGGAGAAAACGGGAGCAGCAGTTTAAGTGGTGGAAAGTTGAAAGAGGGCTAACCTCCTTGTTCTAATAGTCGAGGCGAGTGGCTGCTTGGCGGTCCGCTGTTGAAGCACAGCATATGTGCCTCCCTTTGACAAAGGCCCTCTTCAGCCCAAAGCAGCCCCTCGGCCTGTGCGTTGATCCAGAGCGACGGGCCGTGGTAATGAGGGACAGGCCTCTCAAGAAGCAGAGAGGAGATAATACCGCATAAGTGGAGAGTTCTGTGGAGTGTTCTCGCCATTCGACATAATGCAAGGCGCTACCCCGGCGAATCGCTTGCCATCCAGCTGAAATGGGCCATTAGGTATCGGGGAAAATTGTCTTTTGCTACTTTCAGCAGATGGAGCAAATATTTTACAAAGCCATTTTACATACAAAAACCATTTGCGTGACTTGGTAATGGCAGCTGTTTTACATGATGTTACCTTCCAAAAGAATGTCTCTCATGAAAGGCAAAATCGGGACTTTTTTAATTTTAAAATTTGCAGTTGCACACTCAAGCATTCAGCCCTAAAAGCGGCATTTGAATTCTAAGTAAGTGTGGCAGGCGATTGATCGCTTCCAAAAACATTTTCCAGCATTTTTGTTCTTTTGCGTAGATTGCAGCACCAGAGAGTAACACCCCACCCCCCAAGCAACGAAACAAATTCTAAAGTACTTGCAAACTGCTGGATGGTGTGTGCATGTGTGTGTGTAGCGGAAGGAACCCAACAGCGTTTCCATTTCAGTCTGCCTCACAATAAGCTTTTTCTTAAACCCAGTGGCTGAAACCATGAGAGACAACTTTTGACTGGGAAGTGGATTTTTCAGCTAAGTACTTTTTCAGTCCTTGGGGTTCTGGGAAGAACTTTAAACAGTGGTAAGAGCTCAGAAGTTGGGAAATGAATGCACCCATCTGAAAAAAAAGTACAACTGCCAGGATCGCTTTTCACTTTGTTCTCTCACTTTTCCTGTGAATAGTAGTGATGGGAGATAAATTCAGTCTGGTTCACATTTTAATGCAAGCCTACCTAGCTCACGCTTCCTGAAAGAATACACAATGTACACTTTGAAATGTGCACTTGCCCGAATTTTGCAGTGCAGTTCTCCTGCCAATTGATATGTTAGGGACAAATGTATGAGCATAAAAATGCATATATTAGTGAAAATAATATATTAAAAATGCATTACGATAGGGAAAAGTGCTTGCAAATAAAGCAAGCAAATATATGTAAAGTAGGAGAAATGCTCGCTTTAATGTTGACAAATTTTCATGAGGACTTTAAAAAAATCACAAACTTATGTGGAAATGGGGTGAAATGAACATCACATTGGAAAAATGAGAAATCAAAATTGATAGATTCATCCATTCCTGAAGAAAAGTTAGGTTTTCCTTTCATTTTTGGTTCACCACATGTGCGTGACCTTAGGTTAGGTGGCAGATAGTGATTAGCTTAGAAACATAGAATCAATGAATTGTAGAGTTGGAAGGGATATCTAGTCCAACCCCTACAATGCAGGAATTTCATAGCAGACAGCCATCTAACCGCTGCTTAGAAACCTGCAAGGAAGGAAAGTCCACCATCTCTTGTGGAAGTCTGTTCCACTGTCAAACAGCTCTTACTTTCAGAAAGTTCTTTCCGATGTTTCGTTGGAGTCTCATTTCTTGTAACTTGAAGGCCTTGGTTTGGATCCTAGCCTCTGGGGCAGGAGACAACAAGCTTACTCCCTCTTCAATGTGACAGCCATATATATATATATATATATATATATATATATATGAAGAAGGCTATCATATCTCCTCCCAGATCTCCCTGGTCCAGTGCTCTTCAATAAACCAGTTAATCTCATAGGATGTGACATCAGTATTGACACTGGCTACTGTAACTGTGAAGCAAAAACAACTTCAACAGCCACTATACAATGCAAGGATCTGATTTTCTCTCTTTCCCCAACCCCCTGATTAGAAGCAAATATATGCATTGGGATTCAGCCCAGAGTGACTAGAGGGAATGGCTTTATCTAGTGCACTGAAAATAAGACAGAAGCAACTTAATGGTACCTATTGATTTGTAGATAGAGCATCTTGCTAGCATTAATCAATGAAGAGAAAATTTATGTGGACCAAGCAATCCCCTCCCCCAATATGGGAAATCATTAGTTCTCACTAGTTCTTAAATTAGTTATACATGAAAGAAAAGCACAAGCCATTCATTCTTCCCTCTCTTGTCTATATGGTGCTTTTCAGCTGGTTCAGTGCTACTGCAACGGCATTGGAATCTATAACTTATTAGCAAATCCTCCCTCAGGGTATACAGATACCCTGCACCTTCTCTCTTTGCTAGGAGTTTGGAGCAAGCCAGTGGCTTTTAGGGGACTCTCCGGTATTAGTTGCCAGTAGTAGCTGTTGGCACTGGTGCCCTTACAAGCACCATCAGGCTTTCTGTACACATGAAGAATGTAATGTAAGCATAATACCTTTCTCAAATGTTTTTTTTTAATCCAAATATACAGTATCTTCCAGAGCAAAGGTTGATGACACTCCCAAAGAATTCTAAAAAGTTGATTGGGCCAAACCTTCCCTTTCAAAAGCCATGCTGATTTTATCAACAAGGCTTGTTCTTCTATATATGTTTGTGTGTTTAACAGTGTTAGCATAAATCATTCTTTCTACCAGTTTGTCTGGGATGAAGGATAGGCTGACATGTCTCTAATGTCTTGGAGTGCTTCTCCTGTAGTTGTTGCAGAAGCTTTTTTTTTTTTAGGCTAGCTTCTGGAGCTCTCTCTGCTTTGCAGGCATTAGATATCTTAAGCAAGTGAGTTAAACCATATGCTTCAGGGAAAGGTAATTTGTTCCCAGGCTGAGACTCAAAGATGTTCATTTGTGTTCGGAATTCACAAACTGCCTTTTGGCAAACACAACAGAGCAGTTTTACTTTGTGGTGTGTTATTAAGAGAAGCCGTTGCCTCCACATACAGTGCAGTTAAAGCACAGCATTTAAAAATGAAGAGAAACCCTGTCTAGCAAGGAAAAGAAATGAGTGTGATGCTTCACTAGTCCATCCTGCAGTCCAGGGGAGCAAGAACAGAGTCCCGGGATTGGTGTGTGAAGTGGGCAATTGGTCCTCTTTTGGAGCATGGGACATTTCCAATTTCAAGGGGTCATGAAGCAGAAGGAAAGAGGCCCAAGGGAAGCAAAGAAGTGATCATGATGCAGCTAGAGAAAAGCGACCTGGAGTTTTAACATACAGAGTCCCCAAGCTTGATGTGCTTGCTCAGCGCTCCGACTTTTTGACAGCCTTCCCCAATCTGACGCCTTCCAGATGTTTGGGACTACAACTCCCATCAGCCACAGCCAGTACAAAACATCTGGAAACATCTGGTTGGGGAAGGCTGTGAAGTTAATATTGGGTTCTCTTTGCTTGCTTGCTTGCTTGCTTGCTTGCTTGTATGCAACATTGTGGGTGTTTGGTTCTATGGATGTTATATGGAGGAAGATGTTTCCACTGAGTTGCTGCTACAGATGTCAGAGAATACTGACAAAAACAGGAAAGGAAGTCAGAATTGTGTTGGTTGATTGTTTGTTCGCCTGTGATCAGGAATGGAAATCAGTCAAGCAAATACCACCAGTATTTGTTTCCATTGTTGTGTTAAGTCCGCAAACACTACATAATCAGTTGCTTATTTTATACAGTGTTTCGATGTTTCCTTTACATTGAAATAAATATAAGTTACATAGTTACATAAGTTAAGTAACCTACACTACATAGCAGACAGAGGCAGTGTTGTATTTGGCAGGAACTGAACTGCAGCAGAATGGACATGGCGTTGATGGTGGTGAATACAGATTGGAACAGGAAATCTCTGCCTTCTTCCATCCCTAGATGCTGCTCATCTCACACATTGCTGATCCCTTGAATCTCCTTCATGCACAGTGACTTAATATAATAGTTTTGCTAACTTACCCAAGGTCAAGGTGCTTTGAGATGACAACAGTGGCATAGCCAGAAGGTTTAGCCAAATTGGTGGGGTCCAAAGTAGATTGTTGCCAAATGGAGAGCCCTCATGAGCCCTCAGGAGAAAATGGGAAAATGCATCTGAATAAGGAGCTAATGAATGGATATTATTATTATTATTATTATTATTATTATTATTATTATTATTATTTTAAAGGATTATTAGAGTTACCATCACCCTGGTAGACCAACAGATACTTGTAGCCTGCCATCTTCCCCATTTTGTTTATTTTGTTCAGTTTTCTGCTAAAAAGAAATGAAGAATAGAACCAGTGGTTAAAAAGAAAGTATCTTTGATGAGGAAATGTTCTCAGATGGATGAAAGAAGAATAAGGAAAAAGATAAAGGAAACATTTAAAAAAAGGCTTTCTGGCTGTGGTTAAACAGTAACCACACAGCCTGTTGGAGGCCTGGTTTTTAATCACCCCACAAGCAGTTTTCATTTCTGCAGTAAAATTGCTTGTGGTTCTATTTAATTTGTTTCTGCAGGAACCAGCTTTGGCGAAGATCTCCCAGGAGCTCCCGGGCCTTTTAGCACAGCACGCTCAGGCTGTCAATGAGAAACGATTTCCTACATGGGGAAAATTCCTCCAAACATTTGTGAGTCAAGGTAAATAAGACTGCTAAGTTCCTGCTAAGTGCTATGAGGGATAATTATATCACCGGTACTTCATTCTCATTCATTTAGATATTTCTCTGCCCCTTTTCATTTCCCCATTGCAGTTTTAACGGTTGAAAAATAAGATGTAGGCAGCCATCTTTGATTCCGCCTAGTCGTGATGGGCTTGGCTTCCTTGCTGGAAACTGCTGAACTCTCCCCCCACACAAACACTTTAGAAAACACATGGAAACAAACATATGGCTAGGAATTGCCTGGGTGGCAAAAGATGCTTGAGAAGAAGCTTTGAGAAGAAAGAAATCTCAAAGGACTACTGGCAACATTTTGTGGCTTCAAGTCACAGTGCTAGCTGTGGCATTAGTGTGTTCTGTGGCTTTTCTGAGGCTAGTGAGCTATTATTGCAATAAAAGAACCTCTAAATTCTGCACTGTAGAATTCTGCAACCTTCTGAAGACCTTATGTCAGCCAATTCATATTCTCCTTAGTCTTACTTCATTAGCAATTTAGATTTGGTTAGTCAGAATCAAGTTGGGTCAAGAAGCTATGGAGATCATGGAAATCTCATTCCCTGACTAATGGGGCTCCTGCTCAGCTCTTCCTTTTGGCTTCCGAGAACTCAAACAACTTCTTTATGAACTTGAAGCGAAGTGTCTCAAGTTTTGTGCTGGCTCACGTAATTATGGAAGCACAGCATATATATTGATCTGGTTGCATTGTTATGCCATTCCTCTCTAGGGAGCTCAGCATTGCAGCTATTCCCATTCCATCTTTCTCCTGGGTAATCCTGATCTCCTCTCTACTTCTACGTACACAAAATTATATCCCTCCAGTCCCAATAATGACTCTCTAACAACAAACATGCCCTTTCAGGTGGCATCCAAGGCTAGAAAATGGCTCTCCTTTTAACTATAAGAACAGAGGAAACTGAAAGTCGCAGTTCCTAGCTGAAGTCAAGTTCAATATTTCCGTTGAACCAGGCAGGACCTTCCCTAATAAGTTGTTTATTTTTGGAAGGCAACAATCATTAAATAGAAAATACTGGCAATACTGCATCCTAGAACAAGCATTTAATTTGTCCGGGGGGGGGGGGCACTGCTTGATGGAATCCTGGCAACTTTTCTCTCCCTAGGTGGCATCATAGAAGCCTTCCCGCCCTCAGACAGCATCACTAGCCTCAAAGTGGACATTCTAATAGAGCCAACTGGAGAGATCTCAATGGTTTCCTCCGGAGACCAGTTCCATGCAGATGGTCCCCTGCGCTCCACAGGAACCACCCTTCCCCAGTGTTCCGTTGAGCCGCGGGTCCTTAACGTGCTGTGTCATAAAGTTGGAGAGGCCTGCAGATCCAGAGGAGTGGTTGGATACTTCTCCATTGACTTTGTGACATTCATCCACCCTCAAACCATGGGGCAGCAGGTGAGTCGGCGAACTGAAATCTTAAATACCTGTGACACGCTTGCAGATACTGTGAAATGTGATCATGATAAAAGGTGGAGTGGGGGTGGGGAGAGAGAGAGAGGAAAGCACTCCGCTCTCCTCCTCTCACAGGCTAGTAATTTCCATCCTCAAAAAACATGCTGTATTACAAAGACAGATTGGGTGGTTTGGCAAAATGGTGGTTTTCCAGAGGTTCCATTGGAATGGAGGAGGGAAAGATCAGGCCAGAAAGGTTGACACATTGGAATAATAATTATTATAATAATTATAACAATTTATTCTTTATACCCCACCCGTCTGGCTGGGTTTCCCCAGCCACCCTGGGCGGCTCCCAACAAAATTTTAAAAATAACAATAAAACATAAAACATTAAAAACTTCCCTAAACAGGGCTGCCTTCAGATGTCTTCTAAAAATCAGATAGTTGTTTATTTCCTTGACATCTGATGGGAGGGCGTTCCACAGGGCGGGTGTAACGTCACTTCTTGCAGGGAGGGAACTGCTAGAAGGCCTTTGGAGCTGGACCTCAGTGTCTGGGCTAAACGATGGGGTTGGAGATGCTCCTTCAGGTACACTGGGGTTGAGGCCATTTAGGGTTTTAAAGGTCAGCACCAACACTTTGAATTGTGCTTGGAACTGTATTGGGAACCAATGTACGAATCCAAGAGGCAAGTGGCAACATGACATTATGCTTGTACTGCCTCTTTTCTCCAGGGATGAGATTCACAACACGTTACCTTGAAAACAGCAACCATTGTTTAAAAATCAAGTTTTTAGTCCTGCCTGGCTTAAGGATGGTCCCATCTGTCAGTTTTGGTTTCTTTCAGTTTCTCACTTTTTCACTCTTAAGTTCAGTTCTTCACATTACCACATCAGTTTGCAAATCCTTTTTTTAAAAAAAAGCCCTCATGAAAGTTCATCAGCATATTAGTCTGAATTTCTCCTAAATGTACAAATCATTGTATGTGATTTTGCCTAATATACACATTTTGCAAGTACTTTTCCCCAATATGATGTACTATATACACCCTTAACCTAGTATATGTATTTTTGTACACATTACTTGATTGGAGAACTGCATTTGAAGGACAGTTGCATTTCAGCTCTCATGTAGTTTCAGGAAACGTGAATTAGGTAGATTTGCCTTTAAGTATGAACTGAATATAATTCCTCTCTCTACTCCTACCCCTACTCTGCCTGTGTGACCCAGAAGTTCACACCAGGAACTGGGAGATGTTGATACTGTGTAGGGGCTTGTTATACCAAATCTTTTAGGGGAGGTAAACCCTGAGTGCCCTTGGTTGACAGTGGCCCCAGCACAAGAACAAATTGACCTCTCTGTTGCTAATCTTTGAGGCAGAAATATTGTTTGATGATTGATTGATTGATTGATTGATTCTATACCACCTATCAAAGCAGTTTACAATCAAATGAACATTTAACAATAAAATATTTAAATATTTAAAGCCCTTAATATATTTGTATTTATTTATTATCTGTTAAATTTGTTAGTCACTTTATCTTGCCCAAACCAACTTACAACCAAGCATATCCAAATGCTTTAAAAAAATACACAAACCCAGCATGACAGAATAGCCTGCTTGTAATTAATACAACTCAGTACCCAGGATCCTAAATTAACCCCCAAAGCCCAAAGTAAATAAATAAGTCTGTAGATAAGCATAGATGTGCATAGGGGCTAAAATAAAAACAAAAACATGTCCATTAACTTTTTTTTAACGCAGAAAATGTGTAGTTGTCATCAATGATAAACATTTCTAATAGGCAAGAAACTGCGATATTTGGGTAAACTTGCTCTACTCAGAAATGTAAGGGATTGATGCGGGCATATCACCCACCTTCCTTAGTGATGGCAGTTCCACAGGAAGAATCTCACTCCTTTTTCATCACCAGAAAAAAACACACCTTCCTGCTCTGTTATTATTCCCATCAGCTCCTGTTTCCTTTTCGTTTCCACTCAGTTGTTCTACCTTGCAATTTCCTGCATTTCCCAGCTTGTGCCACAACTTTAGCATTAGTTAAGCTGAGTTCCCCCCCCCCCCAACTTAATTAGATATAGAGGCAATTAATGATGCCATCTGTCTTGTTGTGAGAGAGAGAGATTACACCAAAGATTGTGCTTCTGGAAGCATTATTTTTTTGGCAAACTAGAAATCCTATTAGACTTGTTCGAACACTCTCACACTAATTTCCCAGTTCCCATTTTAGATCAGTAGCTCAAAGGCTCAAATAAATTCTCTGGAACTTACTGTACACTTAGGCATCCTTCCGGAGTTGTACTTTACAGAAAATAACCAATGATCTATGCTTGTTTTGCTAAATCTAAAAATTAAATATATCATTAAACATCTGTTGCCAGTACAGTCAAAGAGTAGTTAAATATCTTAAAATCACCAAAAAACCCTGTCATAGTGATATGAATCTTTTGCATAAACGCAGCTGTTTAGGCAACAGAAAGTGGCCAGATTTTTACTGGGTGCTCACAACTTTGAAATAAGAAAAAAAAAAGGGTACCTGACATTTGGGCATAGGTGGCAAATACCTGCATCTGTCTGGCTTGATTGTGCAAGCAATTGCTTGGGGAGGCAATATTATTAGGTACCACCAGTGAAGCAGCCATTGGCTGAATTCAGGAGGGCCCCCAGGCATTTATGTGTCTCCTTAGCCAGTGAAGAGTAAAGGAGGTGAGCAGACTGAGAGGTCACCCCAGAGTCCAGGTGGCTCATGCAAGCAAGCCAAGCCACATGGAAAATAATCTTTACAACCTTCACCACCCAATGCCCAGTGGCATACAGGCAGCTTCATTATTTCCTGCAGCAATGCTGCCTAGGAACTGCTTCCTTTGACCTTCTTGGTGGGCTGCAGCAACTGCCCTACCCTGCCATCCTCAGGAGCTGGTCAAGAACCAGCCATATGAGGCTTGAAAGCTGCACCATCAGTTCAGGTGCAAGAGACCCTGGGCTTTGTATATCAGGTGCAAAGCAGCTGCTTAGGGTCTCACAATGTCTTGAAATGGCCCTGATTTGCAAATGGAGTGGTTAGAAAGAGAACAGAAGCCAATGAAAAAGACCCTAGTGACATCATGGAAATTTGGATCAAGTGGAATTGAAGGGTTTTTAGTACACCAGTTGCAAAGTTGCTGAAATAAGACACACACACAACCTTACTTTTTTTGCCTGGTTTCCACATTACTTTGAGCAGTGTGCTGTTGCTTGCCTGCCCCCAAACCACTTAGAATAGGATGTTCCACTTGGCTGGGATGAATCTACTCAAGGGTGTCTAGAAATTGGGACTGTATTCCACATGAATTGACCCTTGGCCCAAACTGAATGTGTGCACAGTAAAGTAGTTGTATGTCTGGGTTCGATGAGAGGTCAGGTTTCTGGGCCATAGTTTGCTGATTGTCAGCAATCTGCAGGTAGTAGCACATTCCCGGGTCAAGTTCTAGAAACATTGGGCAAAGGTCAGAAGGCATGTACATTCCCAAAGGTTCCAAGTGAAAGCAAGATGATCCAAAGCAAGTCTTGTCCAAAAACATACAGAGGCAAACTCTTCTTCTCCAGTATGATGTGTTGATTAGAAGGCTGGGGCTTTGTAGGGCCTGATGGACAGGAATTGGTTCTTGGGGCCTAGATGTCACTTCTGCAGTACAGAGCTTAGCCTGTGAGGCTTTTGGTGAAACAAAACACAGGCAATGTAGGAGGAAAGGCATTAGAGCCTGACTGATCAGACCCAGCCATCACCTGTCATGGGTTGGCTGAGACAGGATAAGGAGGACAGCCCATGACACCACCTGACAGGAGTGATTCTGATATACTATGCAGTTGGTGCTGAAACATACTATGGGGGGCATGTGAAAAGGCAATCAGGTCTCTTGGTGGCTTCATCTTATAGCCTTTAGGTTCCAAACACGTCCCAATCTCATAGTCAATCTTGTTGCTGCTTCTATGTAAATTGAGGCCTATGGGTTGTATTCAATGTTAGTTCTACTCAGAGTACCATAGTAATTTTAGTGTGCCTACTCTGAGTAGGACTTGGAGGGCGACATCCATATGTTTGCAGGAACCAAGCCATGTGTGTCTGGGTCTTCTGATAAGCTACGTATGCCCCAGTAGTCTCCGAAGAGCAACAGAACCTGTTCACCTTCAGCATCGTTCAGTGATGGACCATATTCCAAGCATACATTTAATATCCATTTTACACAAGGGACCACACCATAGGCACTGGGCATTTCCTGAGGATTAACTGACCAGCTGGAAGAGTTATTATGGCCTAGATCAATGTGTTGTGTGTTCTCCTCTCCAGCAGTTAAAATCCTTTCTATTGATTTGTTAGAGCCCAAGGCTTATGTTGTTCATACATCAGGTAGAGAGCTGACTGGTTAATTTTCTTAGGTTTTGAGGAGAATTCCACTGTTGCAAAATTCATATTCAGATATACAATGTGTCTTGTCTCAAATGCTTGTCCTTGAGAAATTCCTCAAATACTGATGATAAAATATTCTGGAATTTAGCCTCTAGGCAGGAATAGCACACCTACTTTGCAGTGGATGCCCAGGCGGGAACGTGTGAAAGTAAGAGAACCCGCTTTGCTGCCAGTTTCTTCCTGCTGGACTGAGTGGGTATCCAGATTTCAAAAGGGAAGGAGATTATGGGCAGGTTACAAAACAATAGTGGCACTTCACTTGAAATACAGTGCAGAAAACATGTTGCTGCTTGATTGCTGTGGTCACATTGATAGCCTTTCGATTAAACTGCTGTAATGTGCTGTACGCGGAGCTACCCTTATGCCTGGTTCAGAAACTGCAGCTAGTACAAAATGCTGTTACTAGGTTGATTAGTGGGACACCCACCTGTACATATATTGCACTGATGTTGAAAGATCTGCACTAGCTGTCAGCTGCTGAGCCAAGTTCAAGGTTTTGTTGTTTACATTTAAAGGCCTAAACTAGGGATGCGGAACCTCAGACCTGAGGGCCAAATCCTGCCTTCCAGGTCTCACCATCTCGCCTTTGAGATTCTCCCCAGGCCACATGCATCACTGAAGGATAGGGAGGGGGGTGTGGAAGTGTCCGTAGGAACCAGCCTAGTACACAAAGGTAAAATGCATATTCATTGCTCTTCCCACTTTTGCCTCTGACCCTGCCCTGGTATGCAGACCTTGGGAGGTTCCCTAGAAGAGAATGTGGCCCCCAGGCTGCAAAAAGGTTCCCCAGAAACAACTGGGGACCGGGATAACTAGCAGCCTCTCCCCCACCCCACAACCCCAATACAGACCAAACCCACCTTTTAGATCTCCCCTGGAGACCCTGTTGGTTTATAGCATGGCCAGTGGATTATCACTTTGTGATAATATGGAAGTGCGCCTTCCTATTGACAGCACCCACCCTCTGCAGTGCCCTCCCTCGGGGAATTTGTGAGGAAGGGACAGCAGTGACCTCGAAGCGCCTCTTTTTAAAAATGTACTTCTCCAAGCTTTCCTGGACTCTTGATTCTTAATTGTTATTTTTTTGTTTTTGTTTGTACAGTTCTTGGTTTTGTTTGTAAGGCACACCTTTGCTTTGCTTTCATCTCATTTTTAGGAAATTTTATTGAACATCATGATATTTTAGAGCAAACTGCTTATAAATGTTCATTGAAGTGCTATGATTTTCTTTCAGTAAATGGAAAGGCAATTCGTCCCTTGTTTGTTTGGTGGTCATGGCAAGGAAAAGCTAGTCTGCAGAAAGCCAAAGGTGGCTTTGAGAAAATGCATAGGAAAACGTCTTATTGAAAGAAAACACTTTATTGGTCTGCTGGGTCAATATGGGCAAAAATAAAGAGGAGCCTGAGAGCTCTTGATTGGCATGTGGCGGTTCCCCTCCCTTCCGGGACTTTTCCTTTCATTCCAGTAGGGGGAGCCACGCCCTATGCATCTGTCCCTTCTGCACACAGGATGCTGACCCCTCCATTGTAGTGAATGGGAGAGCCCTTGTGTATTGGAGCTCTGTGAGCTCCCTGGTGCGCATGTGAGCCTCTCTCTATCCAGTTTCGTGTGCTTACAGCTCTTTTATTTATGCCTTGTGCTTTAAGCTGATTTCCCAAACAAATTATCTATGATTATTTAGCTGAGAGAAAAAATGGCTATCCACGAAGTTTAATCTGCACTAAGTTAATAATACCTATTTGAATCTGTTATTCCATTGATTAAAAGCTGGGAGGGGAAATGCCTTTTAACTGGTTTAGCAAACGGTCCTAGAAATTACCCAAATAACCTATTGACTGGGATAATGTAATCAACTCAGAGGAGCTGGTGAATATGCAGCTCTCCCCCCCCCTTCCCTGCCCATAGCACATCATTGTAATGATTGAAGGTACTCAAAAGTTTTGAGGCACTGAACAAAACCGACCCTAAAGCAAAAGCAAGCAAATCAAAATCTTAAGTGAAAGCAGCCCAGAAAACAGAACGGAGGCCTTGTTACGAGGGAGGCAAGTGCCCTTTAACTGCTGTTTTTGCTTGCTTGTCAAGATCTATATTCTCGAGTCCTGGTTTTATAAGCACTTTGTTTTTTCACAAGTGCTATAAAGGCAGAAGCAGGGTCTACTGAGAGACAAATGGCGTAATGGAAGTTATTGTTGAAAACAGAACATTTTGTAAAACATATAAACCATTATATACATATCTCCAGTGGGATGTAGCCTATGTCAAAGGAATGCCTCAAAATATCATAGGTGACTTTAATTATGTAATTGGAAGGGGGATGTAATAGAAAGGTCCAGACACTTTGTGGTTTAGCAACACAGAGCAATTCCTGCTGGAGCTTTCCCTGTAGTTTCCAATCTAACCCACAGAGAACTCTATTGGATGATGAGTTTTCAAGCCAATTAAGGGCAGCAGGCACAATCCTGCAGGAACCGCTCCTGTGCAGATGCCTTCCCTTCAGCAGAGTTTGCACTGGGGCACAGCAGTGGTTCAGCAATGTGCTCTGGAATGAAAAGGTTTTCAAGAAAATATCGTTAAAATTCAGGTATTGAATTAACAAACTGAGTTAAGTGCCAGGATCCCAGGAGCACAGAGAAAGAGAAGGATGTGACAAGTGAGCACAGGATTTAGCTTCCCAAGAGTATCGGCTTTTGGTTTTGGGTTATTCTTGTTTTTAATGTAACACGTTTCCAGGACACGTTTGGAAGTGTGTGAACGATGCTTGCTAAAATAGCCCATGTCTAAGGAGCAGCTGAGTCAGATTTCCAACATTTGTAGGTCAGGCTTCTGTGTTTGGCACTGCACCTCCCCATGATGAGTAAATTTGAATCAAATTATGCAAAACAAAATATGTGAGTTTGCTCAAGCAGAAAAATCAGGTGTTTCTGGTGCAGAATTTGTATTTTCTGAATGCAGAATTTTAGCATGGTGCAAAAAACAAAACAAAAAAACCAACCCTCTGAAGGTCCCTCCAGATGTCCTTTCCATTGTGCATTCATGATTATTTGTGCTTATGATGCTATTGGGACAGTTATAAGCAATCCTCATTTCAATGGTATTTGTGCTTGCAAAAGTTATGGGGTCATCATACTGCTTCTTTTCCAAACAGTTAATGTCCTGTAACTTCCTGCTGAAACACCACCAAAGTTCTGGTTGTGTTTTATTGTTGTTTGTTGTCCTACTGCTGTTGTGCTATATATAGTCCCTCCAAACAGAAATAATGTGGTAGCGTTTGGGAAGCAATACAAAGCAACTAATAAAGCAGAATAAGTACACCACTGATGCAATACCATGGTGTCAAGAATATGGTAAAGAATACACCTGTAATAAAACACCAGTCTGGAGAGACACTGGAATTCTAGGCAGAACATGTGCAACCAACCTAGCAAAAAGCATTCTGGATTTCAGCAAGGCAGCCAGAATTTCTGGAATGCATCGTGGGGTTGTTGGAGCCACTGTAGTCACCCTCAGTTCTGCTCCTTGCTTGTTTTGGAGTAGCATTAACTCGTTCCAGATGCCACCTGGACAGTGTTTAGTCTTCAAATGAGGAAATCTGAATTGCAACCTTTCAGAAACAACTGCCAAGACGTCTAGCTTCACTGTCCTGTAGAATAGCTGCATTGATCTCCCATGTTGGAAAGTTATGAATTGCAGAGCCTGGAGATAGAACTCTATAAACACCTCGTTGAACATGAGAGGAAAAGAGTGAGCCCATATGGCTGCTGTGAAATGAAACCAAGTCATTTTTCCTCCGCCATCCCCCCCCCCCTCGATCTCAGAATTCTTTGAACATTGCCCTAGAAAATTGGAAAAGGGAGAAGTAGCTGATGTAATTTATTTGAACTTTCAAGCTGCCTTTAACTAAGTCCCTCACAAGGAAACGAAAGGAGTCACCGGGTGAAGGATGGAGCACTTCAGAGACAGGGAAATGGCTGAGTGTAGACAGCAAAGAGGGAGGCTGCACAGTCAATTTTCGACATAACACGATCCAAAGCGCCGCCTTCTCAAAGGCTACGTTCTGGGACTGACACTATTAATAAGTGTCTCAGTGGAAAAGGAGGCAAATGGTCACTTGGCTGCAGTCCTCCGCCCCGATAAAAAATAAATTTGAAAATCACACTTGCCTGGCCCTTCTTCATGTGTGAAAGTCAACCTGTGTAGACTCCATGGGCTTCTTCTGCATATTGGGCTGGCCTTGTGAATGGTTCCAGTGCGTGGCCAGATAAGCTCACCTGTTAATGTTTTCCCAGAAGTAAGGGTTTGGGGGTTGTTTTTTAAGGGAGTTGGCCTTTTCACCCAAATCTATTATTTGTTTTTATTTCATATATCTCCTTTTTTACCCTGCCTTTTCAGGGTACATATACTCTCACAAGGCAGCTTGCATGAGCCTATCAAAACAGGGGAAGACAGCTTAGAAATTGCAAGAGAATAATGAGGAATTGCGATGGAGCAGTAGAAGCCTGTCAAGAAGAGAACCGTATGCACGGTCAAATATTTGCTTTCTAATTTTGCAGTCACACTTCCTGCCACTGAAGAGTCAACCTCCTTTTCCACCTGCATCCCAGTTTGCCTCTTCGGCACTGGAAATACTGCAATGAAATTCAGAAGCAAATCTCCACTTGCATACTGTACATCCATACCTTTTGGATGCTGGCCCCAGCCTCTTTAGTGAACCATGCGTCTTCATCTGCGGTGTTTCAAAGCAATTTTTTCAACCTCCTCCGTACTGTCGGTTTTTGGCTGCTACATGCTTTTTAAATCGGAGGGATTCTACCTATTACCACTAGATGGCAATCAAATAAGATAACAGTCTTCAATCCTGGCTAAAATATTCAGTCCCGTGGTGAATTTTAACCATAATAAAGAAGAGAGCTCTCTTCTGAGAAACCCGACTTGCATTAATATTTTACTAATTGGCATTTTTACAGTGTCATCCAGCCACTTCTTAAAAAAAAAAAAAAAAGGCAGGTGTACTCTGTATAATAATGTAGAAGTCAATATTGGAGGCAGAAAGAAACAATTAAACCGAGGGAAGAAAAGCGATAATTTAGTAACTGTTTAAGAATTTATGCTTCCTTGCCCTTCTCACGTTTTAAAGCTGAAACATTTTTATGGCAGCTGTAAAGAATGACACCATAACTGTGACTTTATTCACTCACCATGCTTTCATTTTGCGGTCTCCACACTCCACACCCGATGGCTTGGGTTTTGGTTTTGCTGAGAACCTGAGATCCTGCCCACCACCATGTCCCATATTAAATAACCCCATGTGGGAATTTCAAAGTAGCCAGTCACACCCTCATTGATTGCATACCCAAATCCCACAAGGAAGGCTGGAGAAGTAGGAGGAAGGAGGGCTGGAGGAGCATGGCTGGGAAGAGCAGTAGCTCAGTGGCTGAACATCTGCCTTGCATGCAGATGCTCCCAAGTTCAGTCCCCAGCAACATCTCCCTGCAAGCCTGGGAGATACTCCTGCCTGAAACCCTGGACAGCTGCAAACCATACTGAGCTTGGTAGACCATTGGTCTCACTCTGTATAAGGCAGCTTCCTATGGTTCTTATCTTATAAACAGCCATGGCTGACTAGCAGAAGCATCCCAAGCAACTGCAACAAAATTAATCGGGCTCTAGTGGTGCAGGACACACACTGCCTAGGTCCCTTGCAGTAGTGCAGAGGTCCTGCCCACTTCTCAGGACAAGCAGGGCAGCCCCTTTTTGTGGCAAAATGTCTCAACAGGCTCTGGCCTCTATGGGAGTTGAAAACATCTGGAGGTGGCTAGCAAATGTTTGCTTCACACCATTATCATTTATTGATTTAGCAGTTCCTTTGGGACTGCTCACTAGATAAAAGGAGAAACATATTGCTTGCCAAAGCAGAGAGTTTGTCAAAGGTACACAGTGAGCAGGGAAAGGCAAGCTGGTGGTCATAGGCTATAAGAGAACAGCGTAATAAGTGGTTGCCTTGGGAAGGCTTTGCAGTTTTAAGGAAGGAGCTGGCTCCTAGAAGAAGGACTAGAAGCAGAATGGATGGTGTGAGGAAGGGAAGTAGGTGGTGCCGAGGATATAATTGCGGCCCAAAGAGTCTTCAACATAAACATATTGGAGCCTGGAGTTCATAGCGGGTGTGATGGATGCCAGCACAGAGACTTAAGGAGAAGAGTGATGGGGTCTTAGCGATGGGAGAGAAATATTATTTTAGCAGAAGCACTCTGCTCAAGGCATTCCAAGATCAATATCTAGCTCCCCTCTTTGCAGGATTTCCACCCCTGCCCCCAGGAAATGAAAATATCTCCATTAACCAAGAGGCTAATAGGATTCCATTCACATCTGTTTGCCTACCTTTGCAGATCTCATAACATAAGCACACCACTACCTGTATGTTGAACTAATGAAAACAATTCGGTTTTGTGAACAACAAAGTGAGCACTGAGCAGCAAGGCACTGCGGCTGTTAGCAGTTTGGGATAATTGTGCAAGCCTGAAGCTCATAGATACAGGTTTGGTTGGGAGGGTCTACCCACCCAGCAGCAAAGAGAAGTCATGGGCTTGCTGACTTAGCATAATGGGACCCCATCTGCTATGCTGGACCTCTACTTTGAGATGAGATGTCAACCACTAGCAGCTGAGACTGGCGCTCTGCTACCTTTGCTACTTCTCACTATGCAGGTGAGGGGACTGTTCCATTTATATCCATGATCTCTGTAAAAGCTCATGGTGGCAGCAGGGCTGACCTTCATTAAAATCTTAAAATCTGCAATATGTGCAAACTAAATGGATTTGGCCCTGTTTCTGCTCAGTTGGCATAGTTTATTGTGCTTCTGCTAGAGATGTAAGAATTGCTTTTCCTGGATTGGATCAGAGGCCAGCTGGATTACCGTAACCAGAAAGTGAGGTGTGATTCAGGCAAAGGTATACATAATTGCTGTAATTCCCTGCAATGATCAGAAGCTGTCTCTGAACGTGGATGTTCTGTTCTTGGCTAGCATGGTGCAATGGTTAGTGCTGGAGACCTAGGCTCAGATCCCCAAGCATCAAGGATGCTTCCTGTGTGACCTTGGGCCTGCCCCCATTTCTCAGCCTAGCCTACCTTGGCAGGTTGTTGTGAGGATAAAAGCAGGAAATCCTTGGAGGAAAAGCAGGATATAAATGTAATTAATAAACCTGCATTTCCCAGAATTGAGCTAGTGCTTTTATTTTAGCTGAAGAGTTTATCAAAGTGAAAACATAGTCAAACAGAAAACAACAAATCAGGACAATAGTCCCAACCCAGAGAGAGAAGCAGGGTCACAATACAGATAGTGCATTCAAAATGAACAGTCCAGACAAAACTATGCATTAAATAAGATTATCTTTCCAAAATTATAAACGAGCCAAGGGTGGTCATGGGAAGGATGTATTCTTGTTAACATAGGAAATAAACAGAAGCCACACACTGAGAAAGAGGTCACTAGATAATCTAGCTCAGTGGGTTAATTTCTCTAGAAGGGCAAAATGCCAAATCTAGCAGAATCAGTTTTGTAGACAGCAAAGGCCTGGGGAGTGCCAGTGTTGTGCAATTTCCATGTTGCAACTAATAAGAAGGCAATAAGATCCTAGACCCTGCTCTTCCCTATATATCATTAAGAGGAACAAGTTTGGGGGAACAAACCATCTTGGAAATCTCCCCCAAATGGGCTTTAGTACTGCCATCATATCAGTCTGGTGGCAAAGAATTCCTTAAAGCTGGAATGTTTGTGGGGAAAGAAGCAAGGAATGTGGATGGGAGCCCTGCTCAGCTTCCCACTGGCTTCTGAGATTGTCCACAAATTTGAACAAAGTGGGTTGTGAACTAGGCATCACATTTTCAATGCCATGGTCGTGCACAACGCAGGGAGTGTTGGATAAGAGCAGTTCCTCCATGTCACTAAGTGCTTAGTGAGCTAAGTCATTAGAGATGCTTCATCATGAATCATTCTGCTCGTGGGGGAGAGTAGGACACCCCACATTTCTGGCTTCCTAAGTGCAAGGGACAAAACGAAACAAAAATGCTTCCTTTCTTCACCGTTTCCATTTGTGAGTTCTAGAATCCAACTGGGCTATGGGAAGCCACAGTCCACAGGCAATGTTTCAGGCTTCATCACTTCTAGTTCTAGAACTGCATTAGAAAACTAAGGAGCATATCAAGAGGTAAAGGGTCTAGAAAACAGTGGCAAGCTTTGAAGAAAGGTAGCAGATTCACAAGGTGGGCGCTTATCCCCACACATACCGTTTAAAAAAGAGGCACTGATTTATGGCTTAGCTTAAAGGGGGGGGGGGGTTCCAATCAAATAAATAAACAGACCCAGGTAGCTCATCTAAGCTTCTGCAGCATGCTAAGCCAGGACTAGAGAAGGGCCTTCATTTCTCCACAGAGCAAATTTGAAGGTGTGGGCAAGGGTGGAAGTAAAGAATTATAACTGGCAAATCTTCCTACTGAAATGTACCAAAGAATACTGGCCATCAGCATCCAATTTGCATTTTCCTCCATGCAGTGGGAAATATTTAAGTTGACAAATAGGATATTTAACCGCGCAACAGATACTTGGCAGTTCGTTATTAACAACTGTTACTGATGTGATTTATTTGCTGTTATAAAAAGGGCATTATTTTGTGAATATGATTCAGAAATTAGCTCCAGTTTAGCAAGAGGCCTTGACTGCCTGACCTCTTAATAGCCTTATAATGATGCCATTTACCATTCAGTGGCTTATTCAAGTCATTGTGTGTGAGATTTGTTCCGAAGGACTGATGTTCACAGATCAGACTGGTGTGTAGATGGCTCACGGGGAATGGGGGAGAACTCTGGGGCCACATATGTTGCCAGGGCCACCTGCACTAATAGGAGTTAGGAAAAGGCAGGTGTGGGGGGCTGCCCTTTCTTCAGTTCCCTTTGCAGGCCACCCCTAGTATTATTCCTCTACCATATCCCCCCCCCCATCCAGGTACTCATTCTTTGCCCATATAAGTGTCATTTGAATTGTGGTGGGGTTTTTTTGGGGGGGGGGGGAGAATAGAAATTCCAGAAGATTACTTTGTCAGGAGCAGAACTTTCCAGCAAGTTGGACAGTTAAGTCAAAGTACCTGTCACTCCTTTGCCCTTACTGCCCCACACTGCTGTTCCCCCTGTTTCCTTTCCCAATATAACCCGCCTGGCCCAAAACACAGATAGATATTTCCTTAAAGAAGCTAGACTGCTTGCTAACATTCTGTCGCTGACATCTTCACTCTGAACAGGTGGAATACTGATGGACGTTCCATGACGTAATGATAGGCAAACTATAGCCAGTGTTTAGCCTACTTTAGAACTCTCTGAAGAACCTTTGGATCATGGGCCCAGTTGGAAGATGGTTCTCCAGTGCCTCTTCTAGCTTGGGTGTCTCATGTGACATCTTTGCCCATGTGGCTGCTCTGTGGCCCCCCCCCCCCACATTGATGCCTGGCATGCTCTGTGTTTGGCCCTCTACTCTTCTTTCTGTATACATTACCCCCTTGGGTAGCCTCATCACTTCTCATGGTTTTCAATGCCACCTATAAGCTCCTAGCGCTACCACTCCATCCATACCATATCATTTGCCATCCATCCAATCCCCCATCTCCAGTTACCTTTCTGATACGTCTGCTTGGGTGCATCAGCATTGTCTCAAGCTCCATGTGTCCATACAAAATTTATCCCATTTTCTCCCATTTCTCCTTGTTCCTCCTCCTTATCCATTAGCATCACCATCCACCCTGTTAATCAGGATAAAGCCTTGACTTTCTATTATCTTTCCTTGGACCCACAAATGCAATCTGTTCCCAAATCATGCCACTTCCCTCTTTACAATGTGACAAATTACAGCCTTTTGCCGTCCGTATCCTCAGCAAAATATCTGCTCCGTACCTTCTGTAGCTCTTATCTTCATGGCTACAAACTTTCTTCTCTCTAGGGTCTCCTATTGCCTCACCTACTGTGGTCTCACTCGCCTGTACCCAGCACTCTGCTGCCAGCTTTATTTGCCTCGTTTGTTGCTCTGAATATCTCACATGGGAAAGGACTTTAGCTCAGTGGGCAGAGCTTCTGCTTTGCATGCAGAAGGTCCCAGGTTCAATCCCTGGTACCTACCGGTAGGGCTGATAATGTTCTCTGCCTGAGGCCCAGGAGAGCCGTTGTCAGTCAGTGTAGACAATAATGAGCAAGATGGACCAGTGGTCTGACTCAGTCTAAAGCAACTTCCTATGATCCTATGGCTCTTCTCCTTGAACTCCTTCACCACTTCCAGTCCAGCCCAGTCCCAGATCCTACATAAGCTTCATGGCTTACCTTCAAAACCCTCCATCAGCTTCTTCCTGCACCCCACCTACCAAAATCTCTGTTCTTATATCTAGTCACATCCCTTCTTCCCGTGACCTTTACTTAACCAGCTGCACCACCCAAAGCTATCCAAATGTCCCCATTCTGCTCTCTGAAATGACTCCATCCCTTCCTCCTTGCTGCTGCTGATGCCTGGAATTGCCCTCCCTCCTTCTCCTCAATGCTTACCTTTCCTAGAAATCTTTGGAGCACCCTCCTAGTAACAATATCATCATGTAACTAAGTCAAGGTACAGGCACTTGAAATCAACACATATTCTCCCCTACCTCCATTACCTCCCATTTGTTTTTCTTCTGTGTCTGTTTTATATTCTAAGCCCCCTGCGATAGGGATCTGTCAAACCTGTTCTTTACAAAGTGCTGTGTACATAGATGGTGCTATATATAAATAAGTAAATAAATAAAAAAATACTTTGGTTCCCCCCCAGAATAATTTGTCTCAGTTGCGTAGTCTTATCTATCTTGCCCAGTTTCTTAAATTCTTGCTCCCTAATGTATAACTGAAATCAGATAATAACTTTCTTTAATTTTTTCTCAGTTGCATAGTTCTGTCCAATTGTAGAATTGAGATATGGCTTGCATCCCAAAGCTGTCTCCGGGGCAAGTTAGCTTCAGAGCTCCTAAAATGCAACTGTAAATATATATTTTTATAGTCTACCTAGCAGGATTGTAGATGCTTTGCTGTTGCTGACTGATGCATTAGCACATCACGGTTAATGCTGAAAGACTCTTGCTGGTGGAATTGATCACATATGTGCTCACAAGCAAGTGCTTAGCTTTGCATGCATAAACAGCAGTGACACTCTGTTTCTCTATCTTTGAGTACATTTCTCCTGGCCTGTGGTCCATAGGCGCATGAGGCCACCTTGCTGAAGCTAAGCAGGTCTGGATCTGGTCAGTGCCTGGATGGGAAACTGCCTAGAACCATATGTGTGCTGGACAGAGGGACACCTCCATTTAATCTAGACCCACTCCAGCATGGCAAATCAGGGGATTGGATTGCTGTGTTAGTCCGGGCCACCATCCCTGACCTTCTGATCTCCAGATCTTTTGCACTCCAACTTCCATCAGCCCCAGCCAGTATGGCAATGAGAGGGGCAGTCTAAAACATATGGAGGGCACCAGCTTGGGGTGGTTGGGTTATGGGCCAATGGGATGGAACTAATATGACACATGTTTACAAACAGTTAAAAAAAAATTCAGAACAATTAATCCATCTTATTGAGTTACTTGCAGTTGCTGCTCTACCATAACAATTATTTTAACTTTGAAGTAGTCATGTCTGTTTCTCAGCCTAGAAGAGGAGGTGGATTGTGCAGTTAACTGTCAGAAAGCAAATGTCTATTCCTTTACAGGAGTGCTGCCACAAAAGTTTTCCTTATTTTTCTTTTTCTGCTGTCATTAGGTATGGGCAGTAGACCTGGATCTGCACTATAGCGATCATCTGGCTTTGACACAGGTCTTGCTGTACGTTACAAATGGAACACTGGATTGCAAGTTAAGCCGCTTTGAATGCCAGGTCCTTCCAAGTAAACCAAAAAGCCGCCGCCCCCCTAAGGAACCACCCCAGGTCAGTGATGAATAACCCAAGTAACCTCCTACTAGCCACTGTGTTGGCAAATCATTGCTTGGGAGCCAGAACAGGATTGGCTACCCCTCTGCTCCATTGCACTGGTGTCCTGAGCCACCCTGTGACATTCAGTAAGACAGATCAATGCTACTATGTTTGTTTATTTGTTTGTCTCACGGTTCCAGACTGTGGAATCATAGAATCATCAAATCTTAGAGTTGGAAGGGACCCCAAGCGTCATCTAGTCCGTCCCCCCATAATGCAGGAATCATTTTAGATCTTAATTCTGTCTTCTATAGTGTTAGCTACCCCGCCCAGTTTTTCCCATCAGCTGAAGATTTAATAAGCATACCCTTCTGTATCCTCACACAAGTATCTTATTAAAATTTTGAAGGGCTGGGCATAGGATAGAACACTTTGGCTCTCCACTAAAGACCTCTCTCCAGGTAGACACAGACCCATTAATGAGCACTCACTGGGTACAGTTGCTCAAGCAGTTGTATATTCACCTAAGAATATTATCCAGCTCATATTTTACCTTCTGGTTAACAAGTAAAAAATGGGAGGTCTTGTCCTATGCTCCACTGAAAGTGAAATATACTATGCCCATGCCGTTTCTATGATCTACCAAACTAGTAACTACCAAAAAATGAAATAAGGTTGGTCTGGCACGACTTATTCTTGAGAAACCCATGTTGGCCATTGGTAATCAGTGCATTATTTTCTCTGCTCACAGGATGACTACTTATTAATCTGTTTGAGATTTCCCCCAGTATCTGTGTCAGGCTGCTAGAACTCTACTTACCCAGATGGGCCTTTCCTCCCTCTTGGAAGATATGAACAATATTTGCCCATCTCCAGCCTTCTGGCATCTCACCTGTGCTTGAAGAATTTCCAGAGATTGCAGACAGTGGTTCTGGAATTACACCTACAGGTTCCTTCAGCATTCTGGGGTGTCATTCTCCTTGCCCAGAAGACTTTAGGCCATTTAAAGTAGCTAGGTGTTCTTAATCCACCTTCTTATGTAATCCAGCCATTGACATTCTTGCCACAAAGGGAACATATTTGCATTTTTTGAACTGGTGTTTAACTCCAGTAGTGGAAGTGGGAACCTGCTATCTGCAGAAAAATTAACTCTGATTTGTCTTTTTAAAACCTGCCTTAGGGGTGGAACCCTCCCATTTTTATGCTTGGTCAGAACGGACCAGAAACCTCTTCTTATCCATCTACAGATAGAGATTTTATGTCATCCAAAAAGTGTCAGAGCTTTGTAATTTAGAGGTTAATGAGCTTCTGATCTATTGTTCTTGTCACACCACTACTTTGAGTTGGAGAGGAGTAAATTACATATGATTAGTCCCAGTAGTACATGTTTTAGAAATGAAAAGTAATCAAGTAGCAACTTTTTAATTAAAATTCTGTCAGGATTAACGTAAATTTGTCACTCCCAGCCTATAATCCCCCCTTTTTTATTCCTTCAAATCTTGCTTACCTAGCAGTCAGCGGCAACAAAAAGAGGACTAGTGTGTCAGAGATATCTTTTAAAGAACCGAGAGAAATAAACAGGAGACAAATCTTTTTACAGCGCATGATCTGTAATGAATGATTAAGTAAAAACACTTTATGTGAAATTATGATGTTAATAATGCTTCCGTCCCCGCGAATTTATTACACATTCACCAGGCTGCTCGCTTTGATTTTGATAAAATGGAGCGGTGACCGAGTGCGAGTGATGATTTTTATTTTTAGAATTCTCCTTTGCAAGAGCAAATTTCCTAGATACTGCTGCTACTGTAATTATGTACAAAACCAATCACTCATTATACTTAGGATACATTATCTTCGAGACAGATGAGGCTAAATAAGCAAGACATTAATAATTCATCCGGCAGTTCATTATGCATGTGTTTGCCTGCTTTGTAGCTGAAATAAGCACCTCATCAAACTGATGCCTGCGCTTAAACAATAGTTCTGTGTTATTGCCGCCACATTCAAGTTTACGCTTGTTAAACTGCTACTTGGATTATTTTATCAAGCATTCATTTATTTTATTTGTGGCCTTCTGTTGCCAAAAGAAATTTCTGAGAGCTTTGGGTACCTGATTGGACAATGAATACTCTTAGTTCTCCAAGTATTCTCAGCCAAGGCTGGGTTACCCCTTGTGCTAAATGCGCTTCAGGCTAGGACCCCAGCCAAATTGTGGCCCCTGCTGCTCCCGGCGGCTGCCAGCATTCTTGCAATATTGTGCATGTGAGCACAAGTCTGCCTGCAGTGTCGCTTTGGGAACCATGGCAGGCAAAACTGGGGAACTGAGTGCCACTGGGAATAGCAATGGCATGCAACAGATCACAGCTCCCAGAGCGGCAGATTGGAGAGGGGATGAGGCTGGCCTGCCACTGCCACAGTTTTCATGCCTTAGGTCTGAGGGTTAGACTAAAAAGCATCTCGGGTCTTTTAGTTTTGATCATGAACATTCTAATGCAACTCAAGTAAGTTTGTGCAGAACATCAAGGAAGCCCATTAAGAAGAAATAAGATGCATGCAAATTCTACTAAGCTTCCTCCATTGTTCTTGTGTATTACTGCACGCACCCCACTGAAATTAAAACACTTTGGTGAATTGGCTCTGAAATGACTTGGCAAATATCACACGCAGTGGTCGAAACACCTTTGTCCTTCTGCCACCACTTTCTTCTAGAAAGGGAACACAGTTTTGCTTGCACGTTATTATTTACCTCTTTATTGAAACTGCCCAATCAATAGCACTTTGCTAAGAAATAAAAGAAGGTGAGAAAACACATCTTGGGCAAAAATTCCATATCGATCTGAGCATTTTGCTTTCAGTTCCAGCCAGTGCAGCACTGTTAAGGAAACAACTATTTAAAGAGTTCCTAAGCTCTTAAGATCATGCTTTTAAGGTATATCCCAGAAAACTTAAATGAAAAACAATTTCTGTAATGTGTCACGTTCACCCAAGGGCATCGCTTTAAAAAATGCCAAGCGTTACATCAGGAGAAGCCCCAGCAAGTCAAAAGCAAAATCACAGAGAACATTCTTACGTTATAATTGCATGAGAGCCAATATGGCAACCTTTGTCAGCCTAGTGCCCTCCACATGTTTTGAACTACAACTCCTAACATCCCTAGCTAGCATGGCATATAATACTACAGCACATCTACTGGTGATCCCTCTAGAAATTTAAAGAAATTTAGTTTTCAAAATTTGCAGAATTGGATCCATAGGATCCAACTCCTAGGGGCCAAGGTTCCTTTGCTACTGTCAGGGAACTGCCATCAGTGTCCGAGGGAGAGAGCAAGCTCCAAAGGGATCCCAGAGAGCGTCCCGGGAGTGGGAGAGGCAGCCTGTATTCTGGGGAAGAGAATCAACGTAGCTCCAGTGGAAAGGGGGGGCAGATGGGGGAATTGGCGAGGCGGTCCCATGATTCCTTGCCAGGGACCAGCGGGGAGAGGAAGGGTCCTCCGCTGCCTACGCCCTCCTTGCGCTGAAGGCTTCCGCGCAGGGACAGTAGGCGAAGACTTGGCGTCAAAGAGCTTCTTTGCTGGAAGAAGTTTAAGAAACACCCACTGACGGATTCTGCCAGTGATTGAGGCAGTCATGGGCAAGTGGCTGCCCAGACAGGAAAGGTTCACTCAGGTAACCCAGCCAGAGGTTGGGACAAGCTTACGCACAAGCAACCCCTAGAACCATTACAGCTACCACCCAATGAAATATTTGAGGGAGCCTCCCCGCCCCCCCAAGTTGATGGCATTGCCATTCAAATGATGTGTGTGCACCACATTTTGTGATTGATTATGCAGGGTGGAACTTATCCCCCATATTTTATTCAAGTTGGCACCCCAGAGTGGCTCTCTCATGAATTTCCAGCCTGCATAGACATTTGTCAGAATAATTAATTTGCTTCAATAAAGTAAAGACTATTCAGCTGATTATATCTTTCTTGTGGGTTTGGTGTTTTCAGATACAGTAGTACCTTGGTTTAAGAACAGCCCTGTTTACGAACTACAGTGGTACCTTGGGTTAAGTACTTAATTCGTTCCAGAGGTCCATTCTTAACCTGAAACTGTTCTTAACCTGAAGCACCACTTTAGCTAATGGGGCCTCCCATTGCCCCCAGGCCGCCGGAACATGATTTCTGTTCTCATCCTGAAGCAAAGTTCTTAACCCGTGGTAATATTTCTGGGTTAGCGGAGTCTGTAACCTGAAGCGTATGTAACCCGAGGTACCACTGTATTCGTTTTAAGAACTCTGGAAAACTGGAAGTATTGTCCCGGTTTGTGAACTTTACCTCGGTCTAAGAACAGAATCCGAATGGAGGAAGGGCACTGGCAGCGTGAGGCCTCATTAGGGAAAGCATGCCTCGGTTTAAGAACAGATTTCCGGAAATGATTAAGTTCGTAAACCGAGTTACCACTGTACTATTGTAACACATTTTTAAATTTATCTATGCCACTCCGATGGCTGTATGCTTTCTCTTATACTTTCTCTTTTAAGCTATGTAAACACACTCAGTTATTGCAGTTTTAAAACTGCTTAATGGACCCTAATTCCTCCATTTTTCTCACTGAGGACCAGATATTGTAACTGTAGAGCTGCACCCCACCCCCAGCCCATGCCCACAGGCAATCACTGCTTGGGGTCCACCCCTTGATGTCTACCTTGTTGCCTACAGAGGCCCTAGCCACCACCATTTTCAGTTTTCACTTGTTATGTATATGAAGCTATTTATCTTTGCTGAGCCACCTTGGGAGGGCTGTGTCCATAGAAAATAATAATAATAATAATAATAATAATAATAATTTGTGTTACCAAACATTGTTTATCATTGCTCCCGTGACTATAAAGTTAGCCTCAAATATTACAATTTGTGTCTTTTAGGAGGTAAATTGTTTTTGCAGGATTTATAATAAACTCCACATTTAGCTTAATGTTTGTAAAAGGGCTCTGTATTGAAGCAAGAATATGTTTGTGTGGCCTTCCCCAACCTGGTGCCCTCCGGATGTTTTGGGCCACACTTTGCATCAGCCCCAGCCAGCATAGCCATTCATGGTGGCTGGGACTGATGGCAGATGCAGTTCAAAACATCTGGAAGGCATCAAATCTGGGAAGGCTGTATTAGTGCTTCGTAACAGTCAACTTTTTCCCCTTCTGCTTTTTTTGTTAGCCTGCTATGGTCAGCCGCTATGTTGCCATGAGCAATTCGATCAGACATGCCAACTTTTCCCTCATCTACTATAATGTTTTCCTTCATATGTGCAAGGCTCATGGGGTTGGATATGATGTCCAGGTAGGAAGATCATGTGCTTTGCATTTAAATGAAATAGAGGTAGGAAAGTAGCTTGGAAGGAGGAACAGCACACAAATCCATTCTAGACTGATTACAGAAAAGTTAGAATCTCCAAATTTTTGGCCTCTGTGATTCTCTCACATATCACCATAATCCATGAGAATCTTTCTGTGAACTCTGAGATTCTAACACAGATTATCATCTATCACTAACCCAATCTCAAAACCTGAAAACCTGTTTTCAAATTCAAGCTTCTGAATCGAAACACATCTTGCTGACTTGTCGCAACTGTTGTCAGATTCTACTCATGTGGGCTTTAAGGGGGTGGGGCTTATAGATCAGCTAGCATGGTTTCCAGACAACTTTACATGTCAGCCAGGAAGCAAAAAGCTCTCAGGCTTGGCTTTAAAGTGACCACCTCTCTCTAATTCTGATTATTCACACCGTAATACAGTTTAGCATCTTACTTTTTTAAGAGGAGTTGTTGTTGACATTATGCAATGCTAACACCTTTCCCTCTACTCCAACAGCAAAAAGAAGGAACCGTTTTTACTCTGTTTGAAGACCATAAAAGGCTCAAATTTGGAATTATGTAAGTTTTCAAGAGTGACTTCTGGAAGCATCTTGAAAATCCTCTAGTTGAACACCTCTACTCCCTTCTGTGGGCTAAGGGTTAGTCTTCCATACATGCTCCTGAGAAATTAACTCAATCACAGATGTACCTAGCCCTGGGTAAGGCCCCCAAATGGTGCAAGGAATTCCATAGATGTACATAGAGGATGAGCACGAACAAGCAGCATGTCCTCTTCTGCCCAAGTCTCAGTGAATACTTGTTTACAGCAGCATGCTCTAATATTAGTAATACAGTGATATTTTCATACCAATGGTGGTGTGTAGCCACATATTTGATGCCCAAAGTGAAAAGGCTTGGAATGACTCAACCTCTTGCTCTCCTCTGCTACTTGATTAATAAAAATTATTTATTACACAAATCCTTTCTACTGACAAGTTAAAATGGAGCCTCATCTTTCATATCTCCCTGAAGATTGCCACCTTACGAGATTGAAAATATTCATTAAATTCCTTGGGCTGACAGGCCCAAATGAGAGGGCGATTGTTCTTAAGCCTGCGAATGGAATCATTGGCAAAGTCATTTGTTTGGATATCATTAACAGAACAATTGGAGAACATCTCCAGGGGGTCCTCATGACCTTTGCTCAGCAACTCTTCATCATCTATCAAGAATTATCAGCACCTAATATGCATGCCGAGACCAATTTTAAGGTGAGGTGTTAATTAACTAACGATCCCAGTTAAATTTCTGTTAGAGGACAGAAAACACCTCATGCTGTATTATAAACAACTGTTAAGCCATCCTGGGTTCTTTCCATAGCAGTACATGTTTTACTGTGTACAGGTCAATATTGTAGGATTCCCAGTCAATCTGCTAGTTAAATTTATTTTTTTAGATGTGGTAACATAGACTTGCTTGAGCTGGGAGCCACTGGTATACTTGAAAGGATTCTTCAAGAGCAATTAGGTTTTCATCTTATATTTATCCTTTCTTGGAGTTCCTAATTGGTGGCACAGAAAAGTATTCATGCAGTCCTTCCTAAAGCCTACTCTTATTGATTTACAAAATGAAACCGTCAAGATATATTAAAACACATACATTAAGAAATGACAAATAAGTAAGCTTGATTAGTTTCTGATGCCCAGGCCAAAGAAGGGACTTCTGTTTTAGTGCATTCCAGCAGGACGTACCACTAGGGCTGACACTTACTTTTCCTGGGTCTCTAGAATAGGAGCCATTTAGCTACTTAGCTCCAATCAGAACAGAGTGGCTGCCATGTTATATTTCCTAGAAAGCAGTGCTACTAGATAAGTTCATCTAGTGGGAGGGATTGAGCGACTGGCAAGTACAATGGTGCCAGGGGAGCAAGTGATGGTGGACACCAGTGGTTAGGAAGGGGGCTCATTGGTAGCCTTAAGCTAAAGGCCTACACAGGCCTGGTACTGGCCATGTTATCAACTATCAGGAGAACCTGACAGACATACCACAAAATGATATAGGTCGAAACTCCACAGCAGTGTCAGAAGGTAGATTAGGTGGGCTTTTAAAAAACGCACAGGACTTCAAAGGAGTCAAGGAGGCTTACTAGTATTTCGTGCTATAGCCCCATGATGGGGAACTTTGAGCCCCCCAGATGTTTCTGGACCATTCCAGCTGGGGCAAATGGGAGTTGGGAGTCCAACAATATTGAGAGGTCCACACTGCTCCTGGTGAAACAACTGTATTTGAGCTCTAATAGTTACCTGCAAGTCCTGACTACTTCAGCCTTAGCCTGAATGAGATTGACCCTGTTGCTTCAGCTCTGTGTTGACTTTAGTTACTACTCAGACCAAGAAGCCTGCCAAATCTGCCAATTGGTTGGGCCAGTTCTGAAGAGTGACTCTTTCTGTGAGTTCCTGATACTACTGGTGCAATGGTGAGCAGGGAGCATAAACAACTGTTCTGCCACTTGAAGTGTTTGATTTTGTTTTAGAGAGCTGTCCAAGAGATTGAAAAAATTCTGGGAGTTACAGAGCAAAACAAGTTAAAATTTGAAGAGGAAGAGGAAGAGGACTTGAAAGCACAAGCTTCCACAAAATAGTTAGTAGACATTAAAAGTAATCTTTCTTCATCCTTATTCTCATGTCTCTGGGGAAAATAAGTTATTCATTTTCAAATAGCTCTTTTCAGTCACTTTATGCTCACAAGCTCTGCCAGAGTGTGGCTGTTGACCTCCCAACCATGTTGCTTGGCTCATGGCAAGCCTATCCTCCTCCTTCTGGGCCACAGCAGTCAAAGCTTAATTTCTCAGATTTGGGTTGTTTCTGGTTTTTTAAAATTATGTTTTGTGAAATATGTCATGGGGAGCGGTGACATCCCAAATACAACCTGTGGGAGAAGACACATTTGGTTTAATTCTACACTATATTTGCTCTCAAATTTAACAAAACAGTCTCTCATAATTCAACTACTTTAGAAACAAATAGTAAAATGTTTGTATACAATAAGTCTCTCCCTGTGATTATCTTTAGGGTAGGATGGCACTGAATGCAGGAAAAAGTTTTTTTTAAAAAAAACAACCCTTAAATTGTTTTTTAGTTATAATTTATTTCTTCTTGTAGGTTAAGCTCACTGAACATCTTTAAATTATCCGCCTGGTTTCCAGTGCTAAAGTACCCTACACTGCAATAAACACTCCATCTACAACTGTGTTTTGGATTGTTGAAAATTACGTGTAGCAGAACATAGACCAGTGTCAATAGTGAATCCTGACTCACAGAATTTGTTTCCACTGAAAAGTTTGTATCAGATGCTATTACCTCTATATGGCTTAGAGGAGTATTGATTTCTACTTCCAATAAAATTAAGTGTATTTATTTTTGAAAATATTTTTGGCATTTTTGCTTCCTTGGGGGGGGGGGAGGGGGGATCCTATAATTTCCCAAGCTTATTCCATATGAAAGCTTTCCTAACAGAATACATGATTTCTTGGACATTCCTTTTCCTGAATAACTAGAGTACATTTGTATGGCAGCAAAGTCCATAGATGGGCACTCCTCCTCTACCAGATCCCATATAGGTATAGTGTGCTCATATTCCACTTCACAAGTCCTTCTGGGTTTCAGCTCTGGCATTGGGGGTTGGGGGAAGGTTTTGGTGCTGAGTCCTGGTGATATTATTTGTATCACTTTCATTCATAAAACATATAAAATTTACTAAGTGCCATACACAGATTAAAAATAGGTCAGTCCCATACCCAGAGGCTTACAATCTAAACACAACAGGCAAAAACAGACTGAATGGGAGCATCAGAAGAACCTTACTTGCAGTTGGCTCACATCAAATGGGACCCATGTAGTCCACTCTTCTGTTTTCACAGTGGCAAGACAGATACTTCAATGAGAAGCCTTCAAACGGTGCATTTATGCATTTATTTCATTTATATACCACTTTGGTTTACAATTTAAAATATCGAAATAAACAAATGCTACAAAAATATTCTCAGGCCGACTTCAAGAATGCAGGAACACTCATCCAGAGGCAACCTGGAGGTACTATAAAATCATCATGTCCTTGATAACCTGATCCTCTTCTCTGTGAATTTGTCATAGGTGGAAATAAGCAAATTTGAGCATGAGTTCTTAAAAGATACAAAATGCTGAAAAGGACCAGCTAGTAGGGAAACAGAGCCAGGAGGGGAAGGGTGAAAGAGCAGGTGGTCTCTTTAAGTTGCAGCAGCCCCTGGCCTAGTCCTGCTGTCACCTTTTTTTGATAATGACTTGAGAGACAAGAGCATCACCCCCACCCAAACAGGTGACTTTCAAAGTCCCATTGTGCAGCTATACAGTGGTACCTCGGGTTACAGATGTTTCAGGTTACAGACGCTTCAGGTTACAGACTCCGCTAACCCAGAAATAGCACCTTGGGTTAAGAACTTTGCTTCAGGATGAGAACAGAAATTGCGCGGCCACGGCACAGCGGCAGCAGGAGGCCCCATTAGCTAAAGTGGTAGCTAAAGGTTAAGAACAGTTTCAGGTTAAGAACGGACCTCCAGAACGAATTAAGTTCTTAACCCAAGGTACCACTGTACTCTAAAACAGTAGCTTCAAAACTATTAGTACATCCAAGTTCTTAGTGTCACATACACACACTTATTTTCTCTTCTATTGTAATTTCATTTCAGGCAAGGTACTGGGGATACAAGATACTGGCTGCCCATGAAATGCAATGGCACCCAAAGGGCTGCTCTAGAGACATACACATGCCCCCCCAAAACCCCTAGCACCAGTATCCAGGTCTATTGTCTTGCCTACAACCCCCACCCCCAATGTTTCTGCTAATCAAGAAATATATTAAAGCTCTCCCTGCTCTATTAATTATCCAAAGGTAAAGTTGAGTCAAAATGTGTTACTGACGATGATTAATAATTAGTGGCTTGTAAGTGCATTCTAGTACATAAACAGGCTACGTGGTTGCGTAGTAATTGATTAATTAGCACAATCTTGCTCTACAGCTCACTGGTCTAAGATTGCTGAGTTTGAAATATTGTTTATAATTATCCAAATTGGAAGGATGAGGGGTGGGTTGGGGCGGGAGGGGGAAGAGAGGTGGCTCCCATTTCTTCGCTCGCTCTTCTGCGCAATTATTCTCCTCACATCACAGACGATGCTTAATGGTTCAGAGCCACGAGTTTCCCTCAGATAAATCACCACAGGGTTCATTTGTTTGCTTTTTCGAATTGCAGCACCTTTCTAGTCCAAATACTCCGGTGGAAAGAACACTTTTTATTTAAGTCGTGTGTACTAGTTGTGTTAGAAAAGGGTGCTTGAGGCTGAAGACCATATTGTTGTTGTTGGTTATTAGTGTTATGTTGACATGAGGGGCGCGCGAGCTCGGCTTCTCGGCGGAGAAGATCCTCGCAGACAGCTAGGCGCGCGCCCGCTCCCCGGTCTCGCGCGTCGGCCAGTCAGGAGCGCGCGCGGAGTCTGACAAATTCAGTAGGCCGGCTCTGGCGCAGGCGCAGAGCGGTTGTCGGGAACTGCTAGCGCAGGCGCAGAGCGTGCAGAGGAGCCCCAGGAAGAGGGAGGGGAGGAGGAGGGGGCCTCTGCTGTTTCCCGGGATGGTGGGGGGAGGAGTGGCGTTGCTTCGTGTCTTTCCAGGTTAGGGAAGGTCGTTGCGAGGGGCAAGTAAGTGAAGCAGGAACCTCGCCCCCTTGATCGGGGGCAATTAACAAGAGGAGGAGGGACTGCAAGGGGGGGGGGAGTTGTTTTAGGGGAGGGGCAGCAGATCCTGAAGAAAAGTCTCCCTCAGCAACGTGAGTGTGGGTGTGAACAATTGAGGGGGGGGCATGTCAACAATAGAAGCTACCTGGGAAAAGTGTCAGCAAGTAATTTGAGGTGGGGGATCGGAAGGAAAAAAATTGGCTGTCTCCCCCCCCCCCCGCAACAAAAAATCATTGGAGGAGACCATATTTGTAGGAGACACAGAAATCCACGCTCCCCCAGGATAGTGTGGGGTCAGAGAGCAAGACATGGGGAGGCAGGTGGGCTGGGGTGCCTTCCAGCCCTCCTCAAGTAGCCTTGCCCTCCTGAAGCAGGTGCATGAGGGGTTCCTCCGGCTGGCCCTCTTGCCCAGGGGGGGCCCTGCTAAGCCCAAAGCCTCCGAAGTGTTGAGCCAGCACCTGCTGCAGAGGGGGCTGCCCCACTGGACCTCCTACTGCGTCAAGTACAGCGCGGTGCACAATGACCAGTTTGGGCTCTCCAACTTCAACTGGGAGGTGAAAGGGACAAACTACCACATCCTGCGGACCGGCTGCTTCCCCTTCATCAAGTACCACTGTTCCCGAGCGCCCCACCAGGACCTGGCGATGCAGAACTACTTCTTCACAGCTCTCAAACTAATAAACTTTGGTGAGTGTCGTCTTTGGACGGGCTGTGCCTGTATAGAGGCACACGGCAAGGGCTTGAGGTGCAATGAGACCTTGAATAGAGTTAACACCTGATGTAACAGGGAGATGACTTAAACCATGGAAAATACAAAAAAGTATTTTGCACAGCACCTATGGAACTCACTCCCACAGGGCCAGGGACAAAAGTGACAGGGCCAGGATTAAAAGCGCATAGGGCAACTGATGTGACTCTTACCTTTGCGCAGTACACTACAATCCAGCCATACAAAATCCAGGTTTCTGCGTACACACACTTTTCTATCCATTCAAGTAAGCAAGAGTAATTGCCACAGTTCAAGGACATGTTCCAGCTAGGCAGAGATGCTCAAAGAGGGTTTGGAGCAGGGTCAGAAAGGGGTGTGGTCTGTAGATAGAGTGCATGAGATGCAGAGAGTCCTGAGAGTAGGATAGAGAACAAAATAGAGAGGCATCACTTGACCCTCCCAGGCCTAAGGCTCCCTACCCTGATCCTATAATTTCTCTAAATGCATAGCAGTGTTGGCCACATCAGTGAAGAGCACTGCGATATGATCATATTGAACATGTGCAGAAAACAGGACTACTTATTCCTGGTCCTCAGGAATGCAGCCAATACATTTCAGAACAAAATATATTCACTAAGGATTTTGCATGTATCTTGTAAAAGCACGTGCAGTGAAAGGCAGGGGGTTGCCAAATAAAGAATGGCACCAGAAAGGTGATCAGTACATCTTTAAGTGCAGATAATGGGTTACCTCAACATGCTTTATGTTTTGTTTTCAAGGAACCAGCCTGGCTTTAAAGGGTTGCAAAATCATGTCTTAATTCAGCCTTGCAGTTTGCTTCTTGCAACTTGTTGGTGGAGGTTAGGGTTAGGGTTAGAGTCCTGCAGTACTATGTTATATGAGGTTTTACTTTTTTATTTGTTCTCCCCCCCCCTTTTTTTTTTTTATACATAGGTATCCCAACTTTATTATATGGAATTGGCTCCTGGTTCCTTGTCAGTGTCACAGAAACTGTTCACACGCATTGTGGCCCAGTCACTATTTACTTCCTCAATAAAGAAGATGAAGGTGCCATGTACTAAACTACTCATTTCAAGGACTGACACTTTCATGGTGTATTGCAGCAAAAGACAGACAGAGGGGATTGTTGTTTGCAATCTATTTGTGTGTAATATGTTCAAGTTTCAAAATGTCCCTGTTTTTCCTTCAGTACCATTTTGGTTTTCTTTGAGACTGGCAAAGTGCAGAATAGATTTAAAAAACCATGGAAAATTACTTGAGGCTACTTTTGTTTTCAAAAACTTTTAGTTTGCAAATAATAAATATAATAATTAAAATATACATTGTTGGGAATTGTCTTTGCTTATCATGTATCTTTTGGTGCCATATCATACAAGATATTGTTGCCCAACACTTGTAACACTATCCAAATGTGACTACCTCAGGGATAGCCTCCATGGTGCTTCTGGATTCTTTTGGATTACGTTTCCCATCAGCCCCAGCCAGAAAGGCCAATGGTCAGTGATGATAGGAGTTGTAGTTCTGCAACATCTGGAGGACTCAATGTTGGCTACCCCCATGAAGTAACATTGATTTTTAAAACAAAAATAAAACTGATATGCAAAGGGTGGGGGTTTCATTCCCATATAGGTAAACAAGTCATTTATGTAAAAGTCCAGAAAACCAGAGAAATGTGTTGGTTTTTTTTCATTTTCACTTAGTAGAGTTTTGTGCATACCATTCTGGATTACTTAAGTAGGTTGTGGTACTGAATGGAAGCTACATACAGACAGTTTGGATATATGTAATTGGTCCAAACTGAGCAGTTCATTTCAACTGATTTCAGAGATGGGTTTAAGCATCTGCTTAACTCTCCTCTTGAAGTCAATTGAACTTTAAAAATTAACTTTGGGTTATGCTAATGTATAGTTAATGCATGCAATGGTTTTGTGCTCTCCAACCAAATATGCACTGTGCTGTGGCCCAAACCACTGTGCCTCTTGGGCTTGCTGATTGTAAGGTTGGCAGTTCAAATCCATGCGATGGCGTGAGCTTCCGTTGCTTTGTCCTAGCTCCTGCCACCCTAGCAGTTTGAAAGCATACCAGTGCGAGTAGATAAATAGGTACTGCTGCGGCAGGAAGGTAAACAGCGTTTCCATGCACTCTGGCACTTATCACAGTGTTCTGTGCACCAGAAGCGGTTTACTCATGCTGGCCACATGACCCGGAAAGCTGTCTGTGGACAAACCCCAGCTCCCTCTGCCTGAAAGCGAGATGAGCACCGCAACCCCAGTCAAATTTGACTGGACTTAACCGCCATGGGGTCCTATTATTGCTTAATTGACAAAGAACAAAGTGTTGCAGGACAGATTAAAATTTGGCTGGCAGCACTAAGACTGTATGGATAAATTTGATTTAAATTAGTTCAGCAATTTTTCCCCACAGGAAGAGATATTTCTTGCATTGAAAATAAATATTGCAGAATTATTTTTAAAGCGTAAAGCTACAATGAAATGTATGCACAAGTATGTGTCTTAAAATGCTTACTTCAGATTTGAATTGTGAATGGCTTTGCTTTTCTTCAAAGCAACTGTAAACAAATCTGTAATCAAGGAAACACTTAACGTAGTATATTTGGTACCTAGGAATATTTCTAACACAGGTTAAATAAATAGTTTACATTGCGGAGTAGCTGTTATACTATATTAAGCTTCATTAATAATAAAAGTGAGTATTAGCATTTTGCTAGATTAGCGGGAACTGATTTCCCCCAGTAATGGGCAAAATTAAATAAGTGCAACTCATAAGTTTAAAATCAAATACTGCTCATTCATTGCTCCTTATTTTGTCAATATTCTGCTGTAAAGGTTTGGTCTCAACACAAGACTGATAAAATGTTTTTTAATTACCACACTATAAATACAGTTTTTCCTTGGAGCGGCCCCTCTGCTAGCTGCAGCGTATTTGATTTCTGATAATGGAGACTGCTGACTTTGCTTACCTGTTTTTCGATAAGTGGAGGCAACATGACTCCTTGTCCATACAGTGATGGGCATCCCTCCTTGGAGAACCTCTTTGACAAAGTACTCTATTGATCCACTAGAATTCAGTGCTGCTTGCAGCATTAAACAGAGACTTGATTTCTTGCTCTGCTCTCACTGTGTAACAATTAAGCAAATGTAACATTTTCTTTTATTACATGAAAATCAATGGACCTCTTGCACTTCTGAAGTTGATCATGGTGAGGGATGAACTTGGAAGATGGCTGAGGGCAGAGTTCAAATATAATAATATCACTTGTTGGATTCATTAGGACCAGTGGGTGACCTGTTGAAGTACTTGAAGGGAACAAATGCTACTCATAAAATGTTACACTTCTTGTGTATACATGAGAGAGTGTTTGTTCATTTTTCAGGGATTATTCCTTTGGGATTATCCCCCTTTCCCTTTTCAAACGACACCAAATTAGATGAGGAATTTGGCGCCTCTGACATTTCTATGGCAACAACACCTAAAGAACTCTATGTTGCTGACAATCTGGAGATATCCAGCACCAAATCTACATCTGGACCTTTGCCTAATGTTCCAAAAATTTATCAGAATGATCAGCCTTCTCTACTGTACTCCTGGCGAGACAGGATGGGCAGATCTTCTGAATTCAAATCTGGCTCTTTGTTGGCCAGTGATCCACATTTTATAACACATACCTCATTCCATAGCCAAAGATAGAACCAACAATCCTCCAATTAACCCAGGAGGGAAAGGGGGATTGACAGTTAATGAAACACCATGGGACTGTCCCCCCTGCTTGGGGGTTTTATCTTCTAGGGATACTTACCCTATCAGACCTCCACCTCTTTCCCTTACCATTTTGACCCAGGAGTCCTGGCCCAAGGATGACTTGTTATTGAGGGGATGTTACCCATCTATTGGGGAGGCTAGTATGGGATCTGGGATTTCCACAATTGAAGGGCTAGGGAGGAATGGTGGTGGGGCTAGATATCTCTATCAGCGAAGGGTTTCAAGATGCTGGATGGTTTCGTGGGAGCCGATTGAAACTAAATCCTTCGAAGACAGAGGTCCTATGGCTAGGTCGGGATGGCATGGGGATGAGGGACCAACTCCCTTCTCTTGCGGGGGCCCAATTAGTGCCATTGCCTTCCGTTAAGAGTTTGGGTGTAATCCTTGACGCCTCCCTTTCCATGGAGGCGCAAGTTACAGCAACAGCCAAGGTGACATTTTCCCACCTTCGCCGCATCAAGCAGTTGGTCCCTTACCTTTCCCACCCCGACCTGGCCACAGTGATCCATGCGACGGTCATCTCCAGGCTTGACTACTGTAATTCGCTCTACGCGGGGCTGCCCTTGAAGCTGTTCCAGAAACTCCAGCGGGTACAGAATACTGCAGCGAGGCTCCTCACGGGGTCTCTGCCATGGGAGCATATTCACCCAGTGCTTTTCAAGCTGCACTGGCTCCTGGTGGAGTCCAGGGTCAGATTTAAGGTGCTGCTTTTGACCTTTAAAGCCCTTCACGGCCTAGGACCCTCGTACCTACGGGACCGCCTCTCCTGGTATGCCCCACGGAGAGCCTCAAGGTCCATAAATAACAACACCCCAGTGGTCCCAGGTCCTAAGGAAGTTAGATTGGCTTCAACCAGAGCCAGGGCCTTTTCAACTCTGGCTCCGGCCTGGTGGAACGCTCTGCCTCATGAGACCAGAGCCCTGCAGGATCTGATTTCTTTCCGCAGGGCCTGTAAGACAGAGTTGTTCCACCTGGCCTTTGGCTTGGAGCCAATTTTATTCCTTCCTTCCTTCCCTCCCTCTCTTTCTTTTTTCTTTTCCTTCTCCTCCTGCGATGTGGCTACATTTTAATATTTTAATGTTCCATTATTTTAATGTTGTATTTTATTTTTGTTTTTAAGTTGTAATCATTCATCTTGTTTTTATTATTGCTTGTAAGCCGCTCTGAGCCCGGCCTTGGCTGGGGAGGGTGGGGTATAAATAAAAAATTATTATTATTATTATTATTATTATTATGGGGTGTCAACTAACTGAAACCTGCTTCCTTTTGTTCATATGGCTGTGTAGGACAGATGATGTGTGACTATGGGATTTGGAACTCAATGCCTCAATGTCATTTCAACATTCACTGAAAACGTGACTTTTTTTACACAGACTTTTAGGAATTGTTGACACAACTGGATAGGCTGGACTTCATATGTATTTCCTATTTAATTTAAATTATTGTTCTCTGCCTTATATCAACCAGCCCATTAGTCCATCTAGCTCAATATTGTCTAAATTGATAGACTGTGGCTCTCGAAGGTTTCAGACTCTCCCAGGTTTCCCTGGATATGCCTGGGATTGAACCTAGGGCCTTCTGCATGCATTGTTGGATGAACCTACTCCAAGAAGAGTTGGAAGCCAAGTGAGGCCCTTTAAGCCTCTGCTTCCCAGCCACTGCCTCCAGGCTCCTCCCACTTGTGAGAAACTTGAAAGGACCAGCGTAGTGACTTGGTGTGCTCACTGTGCCATTGGGCTGGCAACTTACTGTGAAAGGCACCTGGTTCCTCTGGGGAAGGGTCTGTGAGGTTTCTGCCCTGGTGCTGTGGCGTCTTGTTCAGTTAGCTCCTGCCTGCCAGCCAGCCTCAAGTTCTAGGGTCCCCTAATCACCCATATCCATCTCAGAGCCAAGAACCTGTCGGAAGGGGGGGTTATTGTTTTGTTGTTTTGGTTTAATTATTTACTTGTGTTTTATTTATTGTTTTAATTCTGTGAACCACCCTGAGATCTTTTGATGGACAGTATATAAATTTAACTACTACTTCTTCTTCTTCTTCACCTAGTCCAGCTTCCTAGCCAGTGACTGTGTATGTCCTAGTCTCTGCTGGGCTTTGAGGTCATGACACTTGTTTGTCTCGCACCCCAGGAAGGGTCCACACAGGACCCACACAGGGTTATATATATGGATATGTATGTATTTTTAACAATACATATATACCACTCAACTGTAATAAAACCTAAGCACTTTACCAGAAAATCAAAATAATATACGGTCTCTATAGGAACTGAGAAGATACAGAAATATTGATGTTAAGGGCCATTTGCACCTAGTATAAAATCAGCTTAAAAGAGTTCTCTTGGTGACTAAACAATTAGCAGCTCCAGGTCAACTTTGCTAGCTGAGGAACATGGATTAGTTCAGTCAGTTGGTCCAGAGCAGTTTCCAGCTGACGGCTTCAGGCTCGTGTTTCTCAAATAACCTCCCTGCCCCTCTATGTTACATAGTGAACTGCTTTTGGATTTAAGGGGAACCCCCAATACCCCTGCTGATTCTTGGCCATTCTGTACAAGTGGCCATAAATTACTCCTGGCATGCAGTTTATACCCACTTCTGAAATGTACGTGTGTTATATATTTAAGATGACTGGAATACATAATGACCCTTAAACTTTCAGGAAATGTGATCTGCTGTATTCTCCTTTGAAACACAATAGGATTGGCCTTGTACCTCTTGCTTTAATTATCTCTTTCACTCTATACAAGGATGATGTTTAAAAGAGCTAGGGGGGTGACATTATAAAGGCCGAGAACTTTGTTGTTAAGCGCGATGAAACAAATGCCGATAACTGAAACCTTAGTCTTAACTCAGTTGATAGGTATCTGCATTTTTTCAGCATCCCCTTTTAAACAGTAATGACTAGTGGGAGCATCTTAACCTAAACAAGTGCTTAGCCTGACATCTTACCTGGGTCAATGGTCTAAGGTATCGAAGTTAAACTGTGTTACTGTAAATTAATGGAAAATGTAACTGCGCTTTGCTGAAAGATCAATGTCCAATAAAGGCCACACAATCAAATCTTGTTGCAATGATTGAGGTCCTTAATTGCCTTTCAAAGATAAGGTGGTAATCAACATAGGTTAAACTGATCTTTTTTACTAGTTCAATTACATGCTAATGGCTTGTGCCAAGGCAGAATCTTTAACTACTTATATGTATTAAATCTTATGTTAGTAATGAAAAATTACTTAAGCTGCCCAATCAATAAAGTGAGAGTCTTAATTACTATATTTCACTTTTAGACCTTTTGTGTGTTTGACAAATTTGGTCCACTAGAGATTTCCCAACAATAAGAAACATTATTAACAGAAGCTCTGTTCCGTGGAGTATTGTTTGCTAATCCTAATGGCTGGGATTTCTTGGGTGTTTTGTGTATTTGTGTTAATGTCCTGCTTGCATTAATGTCTACTAATGTCAATATGTAATGGTCTTAAGCATCTATGTTTGTATAAAGATCGATTTCTCAGATCTGATGGGAATTTATTTTAATTCCAGAACTAAACCTAGCTTTAACCTGTACATTTTAAATTAAAAGCAATGAAAAAACAAAACTGACAGAAGTCATGGAGAGTTGCTTCATTTTGGCTCTTAGAAATGTGCGTAAATACACCATAGACTTGGAAACCCATTTGTCTTGGTGGTGTTTTTTTTTGAGCCCAATAATGTAAATGGGACCGTAGAACTTACCTGCCAGCTCAGCTGAGATATCAGCAAGTTTTGGCTCCTACTCTCCTTGAACTCAGTATTTTAGCTAGTCATTGCAGGAACTTTGTAACTCAGATTCATCGTGTTTGTGCTTGCTTTCCCCCTCATCCTCCTCTTCCCTTCTCCTTTTGTATCATATCTTTCAGACTGTAATCCTTAAGGTTGGCTTTATATTATTGATATTTGTAAGCTGCTTTGGGAGTCTTCTTTTGACTGGCATGCAGGGTTAAAATCCTTTAAATAAATAAGCCAACATGTAAACTAGTGAAGCTGTTCATTTAGATATTTAAGGGTTAGTGCTAAGGTACAATAAATAGCACAATCAGCAAAAAAAGGAAAGAAATCCAGTCTTTCACCTTTCAAAATAGTCTTGTAAAATGGTATTTTAGGTTCTATTTGCTGAAAAACTCTTAATTGTACACAGAAAGTAAACTAATGCCTATTGTCATTCATGATTAATTGACCCATTCCAATTGTTTGGAGTTGTTGACCTTGCAAAACCTGGTATTTTGTAACTTTAAAAAAATCTTCCATGAACACTTTGGAAGAACACAGTAAAGCTACTTACATAGATTAAATTAATGTACAGGTAGCCAGGTATATCAAGACCAAACCCTGAGTTGAAACTAGTCAGGAAAATTTATCAGTGGAATATGCTTATGCTATATAGATTTGTGAAGCTTGATTATTTACATCACTTATTTGCTAAAATTCTAATGTTAAATACATGGTGCTATATTTTCTAAAATAATTAAATTTAATGAAATAATATTAATGCTAAGAAGTGGCTCTTGAGGAATTCTGAATAGGTCATGAATACTTTATCTGATGGCATGCATGTTCCATTGACAATGTACAGCTAAACAAAGATGAGGTGAGAAGCATTTGCTACTTAAAATGGAAATGTGGATTGACACTCATATACAATGCTAAGTAAGGGATAGTACAGGGGTTGGGCCGGTTGTGGTCCAGCAGACGCCATGGTGGGCCGGAGTGTGTGTGTGCGCGCACACACACATGCACAAACGCTATTTCTGGTGTGGAGGAGGCGTGAGCAACTTCCCATTGGCTGCAGGAGCTTCCTGCAGCCAATGGGAAGCCGGCCAGCATCGCAGAAGGCGGTCCCTGAGCAGGCGACGGGGGTCCATGGGCAGGTTAAACAACCCCCATGGGCCGCTTGTGGCCCATGGGCCGTAAGTTCCCTTCCCCTGGGAGGGTATAACAGTCTTTCTGCTTTAAAAAAAAGCAAAGTAGCATGGACAAGCAGCCAAGTAGGCTTGCAACCGGGTGGGCTGCCTCCCTAAATTTTATCTGTAGCCTGCCCTAAATTTCCCTCTAAATAATTACATTTATGGTACATCCATAGCAACTGTCAATATTATATCAGCGTAAAGTTGATCTTGTTCTTTTAAGTTATCATAACGACTTTACTGGAGCCCTGGATTTGAATGAACTTATACTACATTTTGCAGCATTGAAGAAAATGTTTGTTATAAACTATGATTTCTAAACTAACTTTTGCTATAAACTATACTCCAGTTGTAGCTTATTCTTGTTTCTTCTGCTGGTGAGTTATTTTTTATTTTAATCTTTTTTGCTAATTGGTAGCAAGAAAGGTAACAATTGTTGAAGTTGCTTAGTGAATTTGTTTGAATGTTTAACTTGCAGTAAGGCTGCAAAAAATAAGGGTTAACTAAAAGCAGTTTATGAACCTACCTTATAAAGGCCTGCAGACCAGATAATCTACTTCCCTACTGTTTTTGTCATTGTTCCCCCTACCCACAAACTTACAGGCTGTGTACAGGCCTTAGATTTGCTTTAATGATGCTTTCACCATTTCAAGCACAGTTTATGAGCTCTGGACTGGTTCATTACAAAACTTTTCTTCCAATTATACTAGTACTACTAATTGAACCCAAGTGCAAAACGTGATATAAAGCACTTGTTAACACAAATGCCTGGCTTGCCTGCTATTCTGCCCCCTCCAAAGCTTTCATTAAAAAAAAATAGCACTTTTAAAGAAAAGAACATATAAAGTTTCTGTTTTGGGGGGTGGGAGGAACAGGTAGAATTATGAACGCTATAAAAACAACGTGCCTTAGTTAACCCGAATGCATAAATCTATTTGAATTCCTCTTCTTTGAAGAACTGACATTAAGATATGGTCATTATATGCCTTGTGATTCATGGGCCTTGTTACATATATGCTTTGTAATGTATGAATAATTTAGTAAGAAAAATCACAATAATTTTGTTGTTACTCAAAAATTTATAGCTTGGCAAAAACAATTACAGAGCCCCTGAAGCTGGTGGAAGGAGGTTGAGTAACATTGTTAATGTGGCCCAATCTGTACCTTTCATGCTGAATGTGTTCTGTAATAATGTAGTACATATTGCACTTAAGCACCTTTTCATTTTGTTTCACGGGAAAAGGGCAAAATTGACAGCCTGTTGCAGTGAAAGGAATGGGATGCACACACCAGTCAATGTACAGATAAAATAAATGATGTATTACTGGGTGGTAGCCCACTGTAACCAGGAGGGGGTTATAGTTAGAACAACCAAATATGGTCCAAAGTGACATTTGGAAGAAAAAATTGAGAATCTGATTATTGTCTGAAATATCTTAACTGTTGTTAAGACTAACAAAAATTAAACAAATGGATGATGCATTTGTGTATGCCAAAGGAGCCTTTTTTTCTAGTAAGAACCATCTTACCTTTGAGGCTGCGTACACACCATATTATTTAAAGCACATTACTTCTTCTGAGAATATTGGGAACTGTAGTTTGCTAAGGGTGTTGGGAATTGTAGCTCTGAGGGGTAAACTACAGTCCCCAGAATTATTTGGAGAAAACAGTTTGCTTTATACGTATGGCGTGCATACAACCTGAGTTATAGCAGGCAGAAACATTAATACTCTCCCAGGCCATTTCTGACAATTAATGGTCAGTCTATTCTTGATCTGTTTGCTTTGGATCCACTGTTCTTATTATTATTATTTAGGTGTTGGCTTTACTGTGATTTTTATATTGTGCTGTACACTGCTTTGTGATTTTAAGTGAAAAGCAGTATTGAGATATATTTCTAATAAATGTGTTCTCCCTGCACTACTGTACATATTTGATCTGCTTGTTATTTGTGGAGAGGGGAAGGACTTCATTCTTGCTCTTGGTACTGATCTGTTTTGTCACCATGGTTGGGTTCCGTAGAGCTATTTCAAGAGCATGCTCTGGATTGGATGGATATTTACAGTTGGGGTGGGGGGCTTTTGAACTACAGACCCCAGTGCCATAACTACTTGAGTATCCCCTACATGCGAAGACAGGCTTTGGTGGATTGAGCAGACAAGACCAATAGTGGATCCAACGTCAAGAAGGTGGTTTCTGCATGTTCTGTTGAGTGAAATGAGGGACAGATGGGGCTCATCAATCAACCTGGGAAGGTAGCCCATCTAGGAGAAGGAAAACTCCTGATCCTAAACCTCTACTGCCTTGTGGCTATACTCATTTGTGAGAAAGGATTTGGGAGTAAACCCTGAAGAACCATCTGTACCCACTGCCTTTTGGTACATCTTCGGGAGAAGAAAAGGCTAAGTAGTAAATCCTACACAAATCAAGAGTGGAGTCCCTAAGGCAGCTGGATGGCGTCTTGTATGCCTCCTTCTGGCAACTCCTGTAGCCCAACTGGTGCCAAGTGTATTGCTCTGCTTTCCTTTAGACCACATCAGCGAGGCCAAGAGGGGGATATTGTCTGGGCAACCCAGGACCTCGATACACACTCCCTAGGCTAAAGCAGCAAAAACAACACAGGAGGCGTTATAAAGTTATAAACTCAGAAGTTATGAGCTCAACCAGATTCGCATACAGCCTAGCAGTTTAACTTCACCCTCAAAGGCACACTCCTCCATTGTCTCGGGAGGCAGATGGATGCCAACAAGTGCCATATTTCTGACACAAACGGCTTCAAACTTTTATCAGTTTTCAAAAGAAACTTGCCATTGTTGCCAAGTGGAGTAGGAAACTGCTATTTGAGAAATACAGTATGCCTTGGCCATGCAGAATGATTTGCACATATTTTTGGCTCCAGGGCTGTTTTGGGGGTTGATAAAAGAATGTATGCACACACTTCTGACATATTTGAATTTGCCTCCCTGGGTCATTTCAGGCTTCCCCAACCTGGGGTCTCCAGACATTTTTGTGCTGGGAGTGCTTTCAAAGTTCTGTCTGTGTCATTTGATCCATATTTACTCATTCTCACATGCAAAGCACCGCTTGATGCTGCAGTAATCAAGCATACTAGCCCCGTGACTCTATGATAGCATATATTGGTAAAGCTTGGAACATACAAGTGACATTTGGGAAATTGTAAGTTGGAGTCTGGTAGAATTAATTCATGCTTCTCATCTGTTTAACCTTTGCACTATGCAAACTCCTTTGGTACTGTGCTTTGAATAAATTAATCAATAAATGTCTTAAGGGGTAACTCATTGACATTAAGTGATCTTGAGTATGCAATCTAAGTCAATGTCAGAGTCATTGTTTTATAGGACTAGAATATTTTTTTCTAAGCTCTGTAGCTGGTTTGTTTGTTCCTGTATTCTCCATAGAATTGAAAACACTGCTGCTTTGCAAATATCTGAGGTGCTTTAGAAGGAAAAATATTAAAAAGCTGAAGTTTGATTACTGCTGTCTCAATGCAAACTGGAATAAGGAACTGCGGCAGAGAATAGCCATGTTGAAAAGCTACATAATATTTATGGAAATCTGGTAAGTTGAATTGGTTTTCCCTATAGGTTTATGAATGAATATATATATATATTAGGGTGGGACTGTAAGGCCATAGAAAAGCTGTGATTTCATAGCCTATTCTTTACAACTTAATAGAAAATGAATTTTCATTGAATGGTACATAGGGACTTCTGGCAGAAGGTTCATTTCAACAGCACTGAAAGTCCATGTGGACAGTCACTATTCCTGGAATATTCTCAAGATGAGACTATTAAGGGTTTTCGGGGGGTTTTTGGTACCAGTTTAAATTATAAAGTTATTGAACAGAAAGATAATTTATCTTCGCTAATGGCCATTCAAGGATTAAACTTAAAAAAGCCCTAAACCATCTAGAATTTTAATGAGTGGGAGCCAAAGACTTTCATGAATTATATCAAATATTGCTAGCAGGGCTCTTCTTTATTTTTCTTCTTTTTTGGGGGGGGGATGTAATGAATTTGAATCAAATTATGAAGTTCGCCAATTACCTTGAATGATAAAGACTACAGCCTATTCACACGTGGTATTGTACTGTATGAGCATCTCTGTTTATTTTGCAGGAGCTGACACGCCCCCCCCCCTTTTTTACAAGTGCAAGGCATTATAGTGATACCTACCACATGGTGTTTGCACTCAGTATGTGCTAATCAGAGGATTACTGCTACTGAACATGGAGGTTCTGTCCAATTGTCATGGCTAATAACCATCTAGACTTGTGACCATAAATTTACCTTGTGGCAATGAGTACCCAAAGTTAATTCTTCATCGTGTGAAAAAGCATTTTCCTTTGGAAATGAACTTAATAGTCAATGTATTTAATTGGATGAATGCTAGTATTAGGGCACTGGGATGGATGGATCACTTACTCTACTGTTCATTTCCTTATGATTTTTTAATCTGTCCTAGAGATGTGTTGGGCAAGGGGAGAGGGGGTTGCATGAGAAATCTGGGATAGGTGCAGCAGAAGAAAGGGACTCTTGGGCACCTGTAAAGGTTTCAATGAGCAGGATTCACAGCAAGTCTAAAGGCTTAATCCTGGATAGAGTCAAGAGCATATCTTAAAACAACCACCAAACCAGTGCATAATAAGATAATTTGTTTTGCTTTCTTGCTACTTTTGACTTGGCAGAGCCATAAGGAACATGGATTTTGGCTACCAATATCCAGAAGCTATTTTGGATGGGATGGGAATAAACTCCAGAGAAGATGGAGGCTCTGTGGGTCAGGGGATCTACTAATCCAGGTGTGTTAGACAGGGTTGTCATTCCCATGAAGCAATAGGTCTGCAGCTTGGGGTTGCTCTGGCTTGGGGAGACTCCTAAAATGGGGTGGGGAGACAAATGCTAAGAATTAAGGAACCTTTGAGCATGTGAAATCCACCTACAAAAAGCAGCCACCACTTCTGGTACACCCCCAAACATTCTTTTTGAGAAACATTTATCCTTTAGAGGGGCAAGCTTCTTCGTTGTTGATATTGTTAAATAGCAGTTAGAATCTATTGTTGGTCTACTGCAACTCACCCAGAGATCTACCAATAGATCCCACTGTACCTTCTGCCCACCCCTGTCTTAGACCCACTAAGTATGCAGGTAGGGGGCAACTTAGTAACTTCATCTGGCATGTCAGCTGCACCCTTTTCTGGAGCAAGTGCACCTGGCCCCAGCCCTCCATGCTCAACACTAGCCATTGAAGAAGTCTGCAAAATACTGTAACACGCCACCCCAATCTCCACGAGCGACACAACATTACAGGGGTTGCAGCATGTGGAGTTCAGTCTGTGTTCCCTTTTGGGACACGGAGGCACACCAAGAGACTGTGGTGTCTTTTTGAAATATGGTTTTATTTGCACATATATAGATGGAGGGATTGCATTCACATTCTTGGAGCGTCTGGCTTGAGGGCAGCATTGGATTCATAAGACAGCAAAAAGCCACCTTCAGTGTTTCTTAGTTCCAGCCTGTCATCCCCCGCTCACATGGAGTTCTGCCCCTAATCCTCCTTCTCCTTGCTAACTGATAGGAAGGGCCTCTCCTAGCCTATGTCATTCAAAGTTGAAACCCTGAACCTGCCCTTTGCCTCTTCCCACTAGCACTCAGCAAAGAAGGGGCAGCAACTCCCCTTGCCTGGCTGTCTTGCCCTCCTTGAAGGGCCATGCGTATTTAGCCAGCTCTAAATCCAGGGCGTTTCTGTGTTTGGCAAAGTTTAATCCAACCTTTATTAATTCTAACATTTACTATATCCAGGAATTTAGGGAAATCTGGCCCCCCCACCAATCCAAATTCATAACAGAATTAGAATGTGTCAGCTGCGATTTGTCTGGGATAACAATAATAATTTTATTATTTATACCCCCCATCTGGCTGGGTTTCCAGATAGGCTTACAACCTATCTAAAAACATAATAAAGACATCAATCCTTAAAAATTTCCCTAAACAGGGTTGCCTTCAGATATCTTATAAAAGTCTGATTGTTGTTTCTTTTCTTGACACCTAAAGGGAGGGCGTTGAACAGGGCGGGCCCCACTATTGAGAAGGCCCTCAAAAGATCAAACCACATTGTGCACCGCCCAATTCTTTGGGGAAAGTACCAGTACCAGGATTCTTTGAGGAAAGCAGTGCACTTTAAATGTAAGGGACATATAAAATACATATGCAGCCACATGGTGTGTGTGTGAGAGAGATGCTGTAAAGGTGCCAGAACTCCCCCAGGCTCAGAGATCTGCCCTAGATCTCCCCTTTACCACTGAGAATCTCCTTGGTGTTTTACTACTTGGTGGGGGGAAGGTGCTGGAAAAGGGAGAGGGCTTTTGCTTTGGCAGCACATAGTATATTTTATAGTGGCTGCTCTAGAAGCTGGTCTGCCCCCACGGCTGACTGTTTTTCAAGGGGGAAGGGAAGAAAATTAACATTTCAAAGCTTTTTAATGTTTTGGCTTTTTTCAATACTCTCAATCTTCAGCCAAATCAGGCTTCTACAGCAGCTTACAAACGTCAATGATATGTGAGTCCCTGCTCTCAACTTTAGTTCCAAAGACACAACACAAAAGGAAAGAGAATGTGGAGGGGAGGAGGAAAAACACAAACACAGCTACACATTATACAGTACCTGTAAAAGGACATTCAAACATATTCTTTCCCTTTCAAATAAATTTGGGGTGCTGCAGTTTGTTAAGGGTTGCTGGGAATTGCAACCGTGAGGGGGTAAATTCCGGTGCCCAGAATGCCTGGAGGGAAAAGTATGTGTTTGCAATGCTCTTTAAAGGCTTGGTGTGTACACAACACATACATTACAGAGTTCTTGGAATGACCTGCTGTGAAAGAAAGACTTTCAGGAAGAGGAGAAGCTGAAAGCTGCTGGTCCTTTCGGTGGAGCTGATGGAAAAAGTTTTGCTATGGCATATCTATAGATATATATATGCAACCTACCTAGTACGCGCACACAAATAGTGGTGGTTTTCATTGTGGGTTTCTGCACACAATGCAGGCACGCAATGCAGAAATACGGGAAAAGAGACTTCAAAAAATAAATAAGTCTGTATTTGAGCGATCAGGAAATATCCGCCGTGTATGCTGGGGGGGGGGGGGGGGAGACGCGGCATGGGTGACGTTTAGCAAAGGCGGCCTAACTGGGGTGAGCAGCGGGCGGGGGGGGGGGGGAGAGAAAGTGTCATTCCGCGGGGCATCGGAGCCTCCAGCCCTTGAAGGGAAAAGGGGCTGCTGTGGCGCCGGCGGGGGCGAGGCCCGGCTTAGGAGGCCGTCCCCGTTGCGGCGAAGGGGGCCTTCCTGCCCCGGCGAACTGCTGCCCGGCTGCCCCCTTCCCCGGCGCAGCGGCGGCTGCACCATCGCCGGCGCCTCCCCTCAGCTTTCCCAGCCTTCCTTTCCGCGACGAAAGCGCCCGCCTGGGCCTAGTGGCGCCTAGGGGGAATCCCGCCCGGCTCCTTCTTCCTGCCTTCCCTCTCAGGCCCGCCTCGGCCTAGTCCGGGCAAGCCATGTGAGCGAGCCTCCCTCGCCCGCTCCTTCTCCCTCGGCCCCGGCGGCTGCTCCGGGGATGCTCTTACTGGCCGTGGGCGACGCCGACGCCGCCTCAGCCGCCGGCCCCAGCCCCGCCATGGAGCCCCCCAACCCGGCGCTGGTCATCCGCATCCGCGTCCCGGACGGCGGCGCCGTGGACTGGACGGTCCACCCGGCGCCTCAGCTGCTCTTCAGGGACGTACTGGTGAGTGAGAGAGGAGGAATATGGGGCTGGGGGGTGTCACTCGGGGCACCCCTCCCCATTAGCTCGGGCGTGAGGTGCCAGGGAAATATGGGTGGGTGGGTGCCCCGGGTGCGCTGTCTATTTCGCCTCAGGAACCGCCGCTATCCCGGGGGAATTTGGCGGAGTAGCGGCGGCTTCTTCCCTGCCACTTACCCCGCATTTCCACCGCCTTCCGGTGGGGGGCTTCGGTTTCGAAACGCCGCAACTACCCCTATTGGAGATGTGGGGTTGGGGCGAGGACCGGATATCTTCTTGCTTGTTCCGTGGGGTTTGTTTTACGTGCCTTCTCCCCCCACCCCACAACCTACACTCCGGATTAACAGGTGGTTATCTCCATCCCACTCTACCCCGCAGCTGCTGCGAAGTAGACCCGGGCTCCCCCTCTTTTCACTTGCAGCAATGGAGAATTTCAGTATTGTCCAGTGAATTGGAAGCTCCTCTTCCACGCAGGGAGGTTTCAGAGAAAAACGAGGAATTCTGCATCCAGATTGTAAGCTGGTTGTTGGAAATTTATCACATTTTTCCTTGAAAAGTGTTAACCTGGGTTACGTTGGCTGTTGGCATTTTGATGCCTGTGAGGGGCCCAAATCCAATCATGTTTTTAACGTTTTAATGGTTTTATTACATATTTTTTATATTTTTAATTGCTATAAAGTGTTTTGATATTTTTAAATGATATAGGGGTGTACAAATATTTTAATAAATACACAGCCGTCTGGAAGCACCACTTTATCAGAGTAAACAAAAGGCACAAGATGCACCAGCTTTTCTGAAACACAGGTTTGGGAGAGAAATGTAATAAAGCCTTCAAACTTGCTTCCTCTCAAGCAGCATATTGTTTTGGGTTAGTGAATACACTTCCCAGATCACAATTGTAATGTTGATAACTCCCCACTCCTTTTTTATAGCAATAATGACTTGTGATGTGGTGTGCAACTCCAGGCATTTGAAGATGAGTAGTTGTGGCGCTGTGGTCTAAACCACGGAGCCTAGGGCTTGCCGAATCCCCACCGGCCCCTGCTCCTGCCAACCTAGCAGTTCAAAAGCACGTCAAAGTGCAAGTAGATAAATAGGTACCGCACTGGCAGGAAGGTAAACGGTGTTTCTGTGCGCTGCTCTGGTTTGCCAGAAGTGGGTTAGTCATGCTGGCTGCATGACCGGGGAGCTTTATGCGGTCAAATGCCGGCTCCCTCGGCCAGTAAAGCGAGATGAGCGCCGCAACCCCAGAGTCGTCCGCGACTGGACCTAACGGTCAGGGGTCCCTTTACCTTTACCTAGTTGTGTTAGTCTCCTGCAGGAAAAACAGTCAAGAGTCTCGTGGCACCTTACAAGAGTAAGTTTGAATCAGAGCAAACTGTGGGTTGATGTTTATTCTGATTCAGCAGTAAACAGTGGATTTTCCAGGCGAGAGCAAGGGGGCAAATGAAATTTCTCTTGGACCTGTGCCAGGAAATCACAGGAAAAACAGAAGTGTGGATGAGCCCGTATGAATGTATTATGGCATAGGTTTTTATGGACTCAGGCCTACCTTGTTAGATTGTGAAGTGCAATCTTGGTTGGCAGATATGTAAAGGAGAAAATTGTAAGATGGGACTTTAATGGCAGTGAGAATAACTAGTGTCTGCAAAGGATAATTAGTTCTTAAATATATGTTAAATGGGTATTGCTTTTAATGTTTTATAGTAGCAGACTGGTGATATGATTTCATTAACACCTGTAGTGGGACATGGAAGCATTTGCAAGAAACATAGATAGCACAAATACTCATTGGTAAGTCAATTAGTGCATGTAGTGTGATAATTTGTCCTATGCATGTTTACTTGGAAAGAAGTTCAATGGTGCTTGCTCCCAACGACTGTGCGTAGAACTGCAGCTTAGTTAAAAGGAAGAACAATTTTTTAACTTTTGAATGATGGCAACTTCTTTTACAGTGCAGAAAACTGGTGATGTGTGGTAGATTTGTATGAAATTAACCAAAACCACCAGGCAGACCTGCTTTACGTTCTTCTTGCATCACACAGACAGTTTCCACAAAAAAGTTCTGGTAAATATTTCTGAGGTTCTCTAATATTTAGGTTCAGCTGGTTGATCAGTGAGGCCGGGGGGGGGGGGATCCTGTCATCTGGGCAGCCCAGGACCTCCATACACCCTAGAGAGGTCTTTTTGGTGCTGCTAACACAGAGGTTTGACTTCACCCCCAGAGGCACACTCCATTGTCTCTTGAGGCAGATGGATGCCAACAAAGTTAGGATCCGCTACTAGGTCACAGCCTGACCTAAGGTGGGTGGCAACAGCAAAAAAGTTTTGAAGGTCCTCAAATGCACATTTAGGCAAAAGGTGAGTCTGGATTCTGAAAAGAATACTGCTTAAGAATCTGGAACAATCCCTTTCTTTCGCAAGAAGGGACAAAGTTTGGCCATAGTGCTATACACCTGAGCTTCCAATGTCCACAATGGCTTCCCTTTTAGAGTGCTGAATTTTGAGCTTTTTGTTTTTCTCTCCTTTGGCTGATCTAGTACTCAGAGAGTCATGTAATAACAAACTTTTAATGTGGTTCAACCATTCTTTTGTATGTGCAGTTAAAGAAGGCTGACCAGTGGTAAAAGGAAAAAGACGCTCTGCTGTTTCTTTGTGAACCCAAACTTTACATCATTTATCATGTATAGACTTTGAAGATAATGGCTACTTTTCCAACTCGGATTTCCAGATCACCCTGTTTACATTCTTGTCAGTGGCACTTTCACATTAGCTTAAAGCGTACCAAAGGCTGTTTTCCTAGTGAAGCTGGTAACATATGACACTAGTGAAGTAAAACTTGGCATGTATTTTGGAAACTGGGTTCTTAAGGTACATTTTATTTATTTATTATCATCTAGCCAAATAGGCATTTCTGCACTTGAGTTTGCCTCCAGGTTAGTGCATGTTCAGCATTCAATTACTTTAATAGAGTATGAGTAGTTCTGTCTTCCTGGGGAGAGAGGGTTGGATTAGAGCAGTGTTAGAAACTGAGATAAGAAAGCTAGGAGCTAAATAGTACCTTAAACCTAGGTTATGGGTGCCGCAGTGGAGTGTCTAGGCATGCTTTGTTATATAACAAGAATATAAAGCTGAAAATGAATGAACTGCAGCTAAAATCTTATGTTCATAACTCACATGGTCTAGTCCTCATCTGAAGACTGCAAAAAAACCAAAGTCCTACACCCCCTGCTCCACCCCCTTATATTCTTATGAGGGTCTCTTCTCCAGTTTTCAGAGAGTGGCTGGAAGTCGGGAAGCAGAAAAAGGTCCTCCTTTCCTTCCAGCAGTGGCAGTTTTAATCTGAAATCTTAGGCGCAGTACCACACCCAGAGCTCAGAATCTGCTCACATTAATGAAATTATCTGTCGCAAAACGCACCTAGAACAAGGGGAGTTTCAAATGCTGGATTAGAGTGCTCTCTTCTGTGGCAGTATACTTGACACATTCTTACTGAATGCATGATGGAGGAAAATATTTGGATGAAGGTACACCCAATCTGCAGGTGACACCAAAGTGGCTGGAGGATACAACTTAGTGTACAGAATGAATTTCATCTGAGATAAATGTAGAGTTTTGCATTTGAGTATACAAAATCTGATGCACAAATAAAGGACGGGTGACCCCCTAACCTTGCAGCGGTAGATGTGAAGAGTATCTGGGATTTTAGTAAACCACAGGCCAGCAATAGTATGCAGTGGTTAAAATGGCTAATGGGATTCTTGGTTACATGAAGAAAAGTATAGTGTCCAGGGCACAAGAAGTAAAGGTGTCACTCAGACCTTGGTTGGATCTTCTATGACATACTGTGCCAATTTCTGGGGCACCTCAGTTTAAGAAAAATATTGCCAAATGAACATTTCCAGAGGAGGATGGCAAAGATCGTGATTGGTCTAGAGACCAGGTCTTATGAGGAAAGGTTGAAGGGGGAAGAAATTCAAGGGAGAAGAGCCTTGGGAAAAGACGTTAAAGAGGAAATGCAATACATTTTAAGGGGTTTCACATAAATGATGCTGCAAATTTGTGATCTGTTGCTCCAGGGGATGACATGCAACTTAATGGGTTCAAATTACATGATTGGTCATATTGGCTAAACATTTGGAAGAACTTGGAAGGAGCTATTCAACAGTAACAGACTGTCTCAGAAGATGGTGGACTCTATTTTTTGTTAGAAGTTTAAAAGCAGAGACTGGATGGCCCTCCTAGCTAAATTGCTAGATGAGCAGGTTTCTGCATTGGTAGGGGACGTAATTGGACTATATGACCCTTGAGGTGACTTCTAACTCTATGGTCCTGTGACTTGGTTTTGCTTTTGGTATCTTCTATTCCAGCAGCAAGAGAGAAAAACCTGTGAATGTGCTAATAAGAGGATCTGAAAGTAAATGGTTCTACAAAAAGGTTGATAAAAATATAGCTCACTGCCTCCATTTTTATTTTTATTTTGCAGGATGTGATCAGTCAGGTTCTGCCTGATGCGACGACAACAGCCTTTGAATGTGAGTATGAGTATGAATATGAGTCTGAGGATGGCTCAGTACTCGCATTATTTATTTAAAAAAATGACAACTACATATTGTTTATGTTCAGATATGCTACAGTTAAATATTTATATATGAATGCAAGTTTAATGACGATCCCAAGCTAAGTAATATTTTATTATTTAATCACATTTTGAGAGTGCATATTTCTACAATATAGCTTTAATTACCAGCATGACCTTACAGTGCTCTTTGTGCGCGCTGCAATTATATTGCTCAAATTAAATGAAAAGTATAAAGTACCTGGAGGCTTTGTAGGCTGAGATTTTAATTTTCAGATTTTATTATTATTATTAAAAGCAGAAATCAGTAGCTAGCTTTTAGAAGAGTGGAGTGTACAAATGTAAAACATTAGATTGGTTGCTGAAATGTCATATTCTCTAGAATCAGGTGGCTCTCATCCCTGATCATTCTGTTAGTGGGAGAACAGCTATTGTCTCAGCTCAAGTCTCCAAAAGCTTAATCTCTGCAAGTTCCTGATATCAAGCTCTTGATGGCAGAACTGTCAGTACTGGGCTATGTAATGTAATGGTAGAGACAGTACACTATGGACTGAGGTTCAAACCTCAGCTCAGCTATGAACCTAATGGGTGGTCTTAAGCAAGCTGCCATCTTTCAGGCTCACTCCCCTGCCCTCAATCTGTAATATGTGGAAAATGAGACTGGCATGGCTTACATGATTGTTGTATAGAGATTGCACACTTGCCGTGAACAGTTAGGGAAAAGCATTATTTTATTATTAATAATTATTCTATTGCTGGGGAAGAGGTCTTGAGACATGGAAAGGGTTTTAAGAGTTTGGGTCTGGTCAAGGTGTTATAACTGTTTGTGTGAAAACATCTGCTTGCTGCCAGGACTGTCCTTTCAGCTTTCCTGCTTTGTGCATCAACCTCCACTGAACTCTTGTGTGCCAGGAGCAGGCACTGCAGCCGGAGCAGTAATCCACATTACTGACACCTTTAGGCAGAACTTGCCTTGACATATAGATTTCACATCTGCTGCTGTGCTTTCCAGTTCTTGGTTTTACCCTGTCATTTTACACCGGCATGACATTGTTTCCCCTGCCATTTAAGTGGCATCAGAAATATGTTAACGTATATTGATGCTGCTTGGTTTCAGGGTTATCTTCTCCATGCTGAAGGCCTGAAATTTACTGGTTTAAGCATCTTCTCAGCTACTTGATGGCTTTCTCGGAGGCATTTAATTGCTATCCACAGCAGCTTTCTCTCCTGTTTGCTTAGTTATTGCTATCTCCAGTGTGTCTTGTGTGTCTGCCTCTACCTGGGGCTGTAGTTCTCCCTCACCATTGGACCTTGATGGGCCTTTCGCTGTTGTATGCCATGTTGCTACAAATAAAACGACTAACGACATATGGCTCGTTATGGCCCTTTTATCCCAAACCGTTTTGCATTGTGCATGACACACTGCATCTTTTGCAAAGATTGCTCTGGAATATTTGACTGCCATCTGCTGCATTCTATTTGGTGTCTTATGAGGATGTGACATTAGTAAAATCCAGGCTTTATTTTATTTTAGTTCTACTTTTGCTTCCGTAATGGGCTGGGATATCATGTTGTTTGTGCTCTAGGCAAGCAGAGGGGCTTGGTAAACCCCTTCTGAACCTTTGTGTTGAGCAGAATCATTTTGAGGGTGATTCCATACATTTTATTCCCAGTGGGGTGGTAAAAAATCTTCCTACTTAATCTGAGAAATACAGTGTCTAGTAGGTTTCCCCCCCACCTCCAAATAACAAATTATGCTCTTTTGTTTTAGACAGACCCTACTTCCTTTAATACCCATCAACCATCTGTCTTGTGCAGAAATGTTTCTGTGTTAAGAACACGAAAGACACTGTGCTTTACCTGAGCATTCCAAAGCTTGTGTTGCTTTTAGAGCTAATCTACAGTAATGAAGTGCTTTCTTAGTTGTTTCAATTGGCTTTTCAAATGGTGGCCCCTCACGACAAAATATTCCTTCAAGGTGTCTGTTTTAACAGGATTCTGTTTTCTTTTCTGTTCTGTTTTTTTTTAATAGCTCTTTTCATTCAGAGTCAGATTGTGTTGAGAATTTTCATAGCAGTTACTATTCTAATGGCTTCTGTTGAAGATACAAAAAACTATATTTTTAAATGAAGGCTTGTGTTCCTGTCTCCTTTTGAGAAATGGCGTTGCAGAACAGGGGAAAAGCAGATTTCATGCTTTCATCTTCTTCACCAGAACCCCAAGATCCTCCAACTGGAGCCAGGTGCAGAAGGCAAACACTTTAGAATTCTGAACACAAAAATGTGCTTTTAGTGGCAGAACGGAACTCGGGCCATAGTCCTTTCACGCAACAATCCACTCTCCCCCACCCCAGCATTTTTCATTGTGTTGTTGCTGTGTTCTTAAACAGCTGAGAGTCAGAGATCCTTACTGATTTACCGTATTTTTCGCCCTATAGGACGCACATTTTCCCCTCCAAAAATGAAGGGGAAATGTGTGTGCGTCCTATGGGGCGAATGCAGGCTTTCGCTGAAGCCTGGAGAGCTAGGGGGGTCGGTGCGCACCAACCCCTCTCGCTCTCCAGGCTTCAGGAAGCTATCCGCTAGCCGTGGGAGACACAGCTCTCCTACAGCTAGCGGAGAGCTTGCCGGCACCCAGAAGCTTGGGGCACGCTGAGCTCAGCACGCCCCAAGCTTCGGGTTTTGCGCAGTCCTCCACTAGCTGTGGGAGAGCTGCGCAACTTTGTGCAGCTCTCCCACAGCTTGCGGATAGCAGCCTGTTCTGGGGGCTGGGGTCGGGGGAAGCTCAGGCTTCTCCCGCCCCAGCCCTGTACCTGGGGGGGAAATAATCCCCCCCCTTTATTCCCCCCCCCCAAGTAGGTGCGTCCTATGGGCCGGTGCGTCCTATGGGGCGAAAAATACGGTACTTCAAATCACTTGGATCTATGGGTAGGTCCTGATCTACTTTCTGCCAACCCTTGTTATATAATGAATTTTCTAGTTTGACACCAGGGTATCTTCTACCCGCAGCATTGTTGCTGCATCACAGTGTTTACAGAATAAGATAAGCAAAAATGGACAAGTTTCTGTCCCGAAGAGTTTAATCTATATTTTGACAATGCAAAGGAATGGGGGGCGGGGAGCAAGTAGGAAGGAAAGCATCACCTATGGTTGCCTTTCCAACCATACTTCTCCCTAATCTTTATCCTAAATCCAACTTCCTAGAGCATCAACACCTGTATATATGAACATAATAGTTCTGTTATGACCTGAAATTCTATAGCCATTTAATTCTATCTGAATAAATGTAAATCATCCTTGGCAGGAAAAAATAATAATACACAGGATGTGAAGCTGTAGGCCATACAGTGGTACCTCAGGTTACAGATGCTTCAGGTTACAGACGCTTCAGGTTACAGACTCCGCTAACCCAGAAATAGTACCTCGGGTTAAGAACTTTGCTTCAGGATGAGAACAGAAATTGCGCAGCGGCAGCAGGAGGCCCCATTAGCTAAAGTGGTGCTTCAGGTTAAGAACAGTTTCATGTTAAGAATGGACCTCCAGAACGAATTAAGTTCTTAACCCGAGGTACCACTGTATCTGAAGGTGTAACATTTGTATGACTTTCAGCATTCTGTTCTTGTTCACTCTCTCCTCATTTGGGAAGGGACATAGTTCAGTGGCAGAGGCTCCCTAGTTCAATCACTGGTATCTCCAAGTAGGGATGGGAGAGACCCCTGTCTGAAACCTTGTAGAGCCAATGCCAGTCAGTTTAGTCAAGCCTTTTTCAACCTTGGGTCCCCAGATGTTGTTGGATTACAACTCCCATACAGTGGTACCTCGGCTTACATACACTTCAGGTTACAGACGTTTCAGGTTACAGACTCCGCTAACCCAGAAATAGTACCTCGGGTTAAGAACTTTGCTTCAGGATGAGAACAGAAATCGTGCTCCAGGGGCGTGACAGCAGCAGGAGGCCCCATTAGCTAAAGTGGTGCTTCAGGTTAAGAACAGTTTCAGGTTAAGTACAGACCTCCGGAACGAATTAAGTACTTAACCCGAGGTACCACTGTACTTCCTCACCCTTGGTTCTGCTTGCTAGGGAAGATGGGAGTTGTAGTCCAACACCATATGGAGATCCACGGTTGAGAAAGGCTGGTGTAGGGCTGGTGTAGATAGTTATTGGGCTAAATGGGCCAGTGATTTCGTTTGGTGTAAGGAAGCTTTTTATGGGCTATACAAGGAAATACTATACATCTGAAATTTATTTGGTTAACAGTGCATTCTTATCCTTTTGCCTTGATTTGTTATTGTTTTAAAATCCATTCACTGTCCAGTTTTGTTTGCTAAGGCATACAACATAAGGTTCCTTTTTGTAAAATGCTTGCTATTCTTTTTAAACTAATAATTCTAAAGACATGGGCTTTTTTACAGATGAAGATGAGGACGGTGATAGGATTACTGTTCGAAGTGATGAAGAAATGAAAGCGATGCTGTCCTATGTAGGTATTCCCTATAGCTAGTTTTAATTTTTTGAATGTTTTAATTGATTTTACTAATAGTGCTATTGGGGTTGTGGTTTTTTTGGGTAAATTATTGAGGGGTTTTGTTTTTTTTACAGTCAAGCAGTAGATAAATTTTATTCAGTAAATACATAAATAATCATGTGAGATTTCAGCCATAATCCACATCTCCTGAATAAGAAACTTTGAACTGAATGGCAGATACAAAGAGTCCTATGACTTCATTTCAGTCTGACTTTTGCAGATGCTTCTGGTGGCTTCTGATCAGATTCATTCATTCCCCCTCCACCCCTTTTTCTGGTGTTTTTCTGTTAAAAAGCAAACGGAGGGTGTATTATTTATTTATTTATTTATTCTATTGGTTTGGTGCAGAGATCTCACATGAAACTTTGAAGTGCTCATTCCTTTTTTTTAGAGAAAAAAAGCAACTACACTTACAGATCATATCATGAACATTGAGAGTAATGCATCCTAATGACTTTTGCATTAGATATAGTGCAAACTAAATGGACTATCAATTTCTTGCGTTTTTTTATGCAGTACTTAAAGTAACGGCTCATTAAAAATGAACCCCTCGGCTCTAAAAAAAATGTGTTTTTTAAAAACAAAATCTGCTTTCATCTGGAGACTTTTTCACCCCTTCTCTCAGAAGAGTTATATTTTAGCTGCAGGCTCAGCATGCAGAGAAGATTTTAAAGATGTATTGTCTTTTAATAACTGTAAAAATATGAAAACAAGGTTATTCATTGAATCTCAATGACTTGTATATAACTTTATAAATGACTTGTCCATTGTGTTTTATAAATGAGCATGAGTTTAGCTATTATCTCCCCTCCCCCCAATTAAAATAGAGTAACACAATTCATTGGTCTTCCATATCTTTTCTTCCTAAAAAGATACAATGATTGACAGTTCTTCAGTGTAGACCCGAATTCTACATTGTGCTCTGATAACCTAACCCAGGGATTCCTTATGCACAAGGAGTCTCCAGTGTCCACTTGGAACTTCATGGTGTGCAGCAAATTCCCAGTCATTTCAATGAAGGGAGGACTGCTGGAATACCTGTCCCCACTACCCTTCCCACTGAAGGAAAGCTTGTGTTCAGAGGAACTTACTTCCCTTGTCTAAAAAAACATGCAGCTCACTCTGTGCACCCAAGAGGGTTTTGGCCTTGTGTTTCACTAATGCCCAGTCCACTCATTCTGCATGGCAAATCACCCCTGAAACTGCAGGGAGGTTTTGGTATGGTATGTGAGTCATAACATCATAGTTTTGAGAAGTTGCAGCCTGCAGGAGTGAGTGCCAGGCCTTTTCAGGCTATGCTATTGTCAAAGCAAACTGAAGATTTGTTTTAAACTGAGAAATAAATGATATAATAGAAGTCAGCTTTGGTGAAGGCTTTGTTTTGGTTCACATGTGAACCACATATATTCCAAGGTTGTTCAGAAACTGCCACCAGCTGTTTGAAAGTAATGCCATATTAAATTTGCTATATAAGACAAAAAGGTGTTTTAGAAAACCAGCAACCTATTTTATAATCCCTATAGCAATGAATGAATGAATTTCTTATGGTACTTTTGGTTAATTAAGAGAGAGGCATTAAGTGACAGTAGGGCTGCACTGCCACCGTTGCCTTCTATTGGTATAAAAAGGCAGTAATTTTTTTGACAGCCACTGATTGGAAAGTTGCTCGCAGCCATCTGGAAGCAAAGGGTACACGTTTTGGATCAATAACTGGCAAATTTTCCATTAAAAAGAATACCTGAACAATGTTCCAAATAGCCACTGGCATCTTAACTTTCCATGGCAACCTCAAGTGCTCATATGTGGAGGACAAATCATTTTTGGACAATTTTTCCAGACTACTTGTTAACAGTTATTGCTGTCCCAAAAGGTTGACAGCTGACATGATTGATATTTCATTTACTTGTCATCTCTGTTTGAGTAATGGAGAAAGCGACATTACTTTTTTATTTTTAAAGAAACATAGGGCAAAATCTACTATGAACCTCTGTGGTGTAAGCCCCAATGAAATGAGTGGGAGTTGCACTGTTATAATCTGGGTTCTGAGGCTGGTACTGGCCCTTGGAGCATATCTCAGATATCTGCTTTTAAGCTCTTGCTACTTTTCTCTGCTTCTTGCTAGAGGAGAATGACACCATGGTCCAGCATATAGAGTAGAGCAGGCTAGCGTGTTACCCTCCAGCCCTCATGACCAGGGATGATGAGAATTGTAGTCCAGCAACATCTGGAGGACCAAAGGTTAGCCATCCTGGTGTAGAACATGGGCAGTCTATGGGGATTCCAATCTCCATTCAGCTCTTGAGTTTCTGGGTAGCTTGGTCAATTCACAGCTTCCCATCTTCTGTTAGAACAAAGAACTGTCTTACCTAGATTAGGCCCAAGATTCATCTTGCCCAGGATTTTGTTGACAGTGTTGGCCAGCCAGCAGCTTCTACACTCCTGGTAGGAGCAGTGAATATACAAATGTTGGTCATCCCTGTTTGCCCTCAGCATATACTATGTGAAAGAGGTAGCACTCTTGACTACTGGCAGACGTCTCCGTGTGTGCGTTTAAGCCTTTTTCAAAGCTAGTGGCCATTCCCGCATCTTGTATTGGGGTTCCCTGTGAGTAAATCTGAGGCATTGCTGGCCTATTGTGCAGACTCAAGTAAAGAGAAAAGGATAATGATAATTGTAAAGCTCCTCGCAAGGCTATAGAAATGATAAAGCTTACCATGCTTGGCTTATTTCAAAATATTTATATATCACTGTTGCCATTTCCAGGCAATTTACACAAATAGAAATACAAAATACAAAATATTCAATCGTAGTGGTAAAAAACAGTTCACGGTTGTTGGCAGACAGACATCTGCAGCTTGTGGCACAACCAGGAGGGCATCTGAAGCTGATTGTAGGGATCAGGCAGGCCTATGCAGGAGCAGACACTCTTTCAGACACCTTGGTCCCAAACTGTTTAGGGCCTTTAAAGTTAATACTAAAGTCTTAAAACTGCCCCTGTAGGAAATTGGAAGCCCCTTTACAGTTGTTCTTTTGCATTCAGTAAGCAAAGATTCAGTTGCCACTTTAAAAACAAAATACTGCTGTGAATTCAACGAAGAGGCCAAAATGTCTTGGTGACAGCTGAAAGAAAGAGCATTAGTCAATCTCTTTGCTGCAATTAGCATGGTCTCTCTGGAACTGTTGAATTCAGGGAGACACACTGTTGCCAGTCTGTGTATATAACTGAATGATTTCTCTCTTTCTCATACATCTTTTCATAGTATTACACCACAGTCATGGAACAGGAAGTAAATGGACAGTTAATAGTGCCTCTGCAGATCTATCCAAGAGGTAATGTTTTAAAAAGTTTTAATTGCCAGCCAATGTATCTATAAGCTGTTTTATCAGTGATTACGGGTTCAGAGGCATGTAATGTCACATTTATGTCTTAATTTTGGAAGGAGGGATCCATTATTCTGGGGACACCACAGTTTCTGCAGATAAAAAGTCATTCTCCAGACCAGATTTTAGTTTGCATTGTACAACTTGTGCCCATTTAAAAATGGTGAGTGCAAAGGTGTGAACGCGTACAGATGCCAAGCAGATTAATCCGTGAAGTCAGGCCTATGCAGCTAGCAACCACTAACTCTGTTGGGTGGTCCACTTCTTTGCTGCTTATGTGGGACAGCAAAAATTGGAATCTTGTCAATACCTGGGCTAAGGGGGATCTTTTCTTAACACATGTATCTTAACACGATATGTAATTTTCCCCTTTCCCATCTCTGGAAGTACAGTTGTTAAGAGAGATGGCTTTAAATTCTCTATATAAATGTCCTTGCAATAAATTAATTAAAATAATTAAAAATTATACTCTTCATCAGTTAACTGATAGTATACAAATAATCATAACACAAGCTTTCCAATTAAAAACACTCTAGACTTTTCATTACTTGTAACTCTCTGAAGTTTGAATTGGGCAATTAACCAACAGGATTCTCTAACGCATGCTTATAAGATCTCAAAAGGAGTCTTGACAGCACTGGCAGTTTAGAGATCAGTTGTGTGGAAGAGAATGTGGGTTTAGGATGTAGAGATCCTTGTTCATTCTTGATGAGGGAAGCATGCAATCTTTGTGGATCCCACCAGTGAGAGGAAGGCTCACTGTCAATTTCAAAGCTCTTTCCAGTGCAGCCCAGATGCAAGTATAAAAAGAGAATTAATTTTTTAAAGCACAAATTTGCCCTACGTCTGCCCCATCTTTTTTGGCGAAGCACGTTTTTGTAACAAGTGCTTGAAATCTGTTTGCAAGGTAGAAATAGTTTAAAGGCGTGCATGCAATTGGGTTAGAACATGTAACTCATTAAATGCAGATAAGCCTGTTTGGTTTTTATTTAGTGGAGGTTGGAGTCGGGTGGAAACCCACAGGGCTCAGAATTAAATCAAAGGGATGAAATAATTTGCAGTGCAGTCCTAACCATGTCAACCCAGAGGTATATGCTATTCAGTTCAATGGGTCTTACCCCTAAGGGTTAAAATGGGGTTAGGATTGCAGTTTAAAGCACCAAAAATGAAGCTTGCAATTCCTGAAGTTACCCCACTGCTATCCAGAGTTAAGGTTGCTGTGATGCTGTGTGCTGGAATTTGATTGTGGAATTTTAAATTGTTCTCCAATCAGGGCTTAACTCTGCACCTAATGAAGTTTGTTACTAGGATATAACCTGCAAAGAAAGGACACTTGGTTAAATATTTAATAGTAAAATATTATTTACTATTCTGGCCCTTCCACTCCCAAATTAGGAATGGCTGATTGCATTTTCATTGGCTGCTTTTCAGATTTCCCTCCCAGCTTTTGCCCTTAAACTAGCAATCCGTTATTTCTTATTTAAAAATATAATGGTAATATTTTCCATTGCTTAAATTGCATGGGCTGATCCTAACTGCTGTGTTTAATAGCTATCATATGTGTCCTTTTGACTAATAAATAGCATTGTTTCCACCTGTCAAAAGCTGGAGTGAAATGCATGTATTTCTGAGAATGGGTGGTGGGGAGAAGGGGGAAAAAATCAAATTCATCCTTTCCCAGACAATCAATCAAAATTGACAGGCCCTTTAACATACAATTTGTAGGGCACTGTAGTTTTAAAATGGGAACTGTCCGTAACATATAGCTCGAAGCCTTTGTGGCTTTAACATTTGACAAAAGCATATCCACTGCATGGGGGGGCAGGGGGGGCGGGGAAAAAGTCAATGTGGAGTTCGAAAGGTTTTAAGGAAATAATTCTTTCTCACTCTGCAGTACTTCATCTTAAAAACCTATATTTCATAACAGCCTGTCATGGGTTTTGTGTAAATAACCAAGGAGATCATCTCAATTTATGCCATGCCTGCTCCTTGGTGTCCTAAGGCAGTCAAATTTGAAACTCCAGCTTTAGGTTTTCAGTGTGGAAGATGCAGAACAAAATGTGCCGGCAGCATTGATCCCAGTTACATGGTGTGGGTGTCTGGCACATTGGCATCGCTGTGTCATCATTTTCCCTCACCCACCCCAAATGTATTTTGATCACCTCTGCTAAAAACAGCATCTCCGGAAAAAAATGTTTAGTTAAAACACTGAAAAGGAATGAAAAACACATAGGAGTTACTGGGAATTGGATTAGAAGATGTTCATTATGACTCACAGTTATATTGATTTTGATGAAATTTAAGATAAAATTAGAATTTATATTAGCTGGTTTTCAGAATACAAATCTTTCTTTAAATGCTCATTCCTGCAGGTCTAGAAACGCTTCTTCGTAATTCCTGCTTTGGGTTTTGGGAGCCATATCTCAATCATTTTTTCTCTCTCTACTAATTTTGGTATCACACTCGTTCTTTCTTTTTTTAAAAAAAAAAAAAGATTTCATTTTGAGCAAATTTGTAAATGGCCCTGATGTGTTCTACAATTTAGTCAATTACTGTTTCAGCCTGCAAACCTCCAGGGAAACGGAACATACATGGCCTGAAGGTAGGAATTTCAATAATCGTTTCATTAAACTTAGATGGATTTGCAATGCTGTGTTCCACTTATTGAAATGTCAAACAAAATGGTACTTTCTGAGCTTTGACAAGCAGATTTTTTAAAAACGTTGTGGAGGAAAGATTCCTTCCGTATGGTGTTGACTGTGCTATCAGAATAAGTTGTGTGGTTTATCAGTGACTGAAATTTGTTTCTTTTCTTGCTTTTGTTCTCTCTCTTGCTTTCTCTCTCTGAAATAAGGTGCTCCTCCTCCTTCTGGTGCCCCATTCAGACATCAGAGTTGTGCAGGAGCTGTGCTCTTGGGCTGTGCCAACGATCTGTAACAAAGAAAGAAGATCATATTAATTTTGACGTGCTTAATCTATACCGGTTTAAGCATAGCCCAAACATTGTGCAATATTTATGTTTTAACTTGCATTTTATCGATACGCATCTGTGTAATGTTACATGAATCTCAAATTACGAACGATACACAGTTGTGCAGAGTATATCTCAGCCTTTCTGGTGACATATTAGACAAATGTAATTGATATATTACTGCAAAATGGTCACACAGGGGAGGGGAGGAATGAGCAAGATGTATTTAATAGGAATGAAATGAAAGCCTTATTGTGTGCCTGTTCTTGATTGTATTACTTAACCAAGCATTTCAAATGCAGAGTGAATAAAAGAGCATGATTCCTTGATAACACAATGTGGTAACCTACATAGAGGGTGGCTTTCTACCATGGGCAACTAGCTAATTAACCTTCCTAGAGAAAATAGGAAATTCATGGCAAATTAAAGGTTAATTAGAACCATGTCCTCGGAATAGAAACAACTGATAAAGATTCCTTTCCTGCCTGCAGGTAAATACGCGAGCAGGGTCTGCTAACAATAGTGGCGCAGCCGTCCCGGACTCCCTTCCAAGCAATAGGTAAGAATTGAAGGGAAGAGTGTGCATGCGTTTTATTAAAGCAGAACCCGAGAAGTGATTTCTGCATAGTAATTAACAGCAGCAAATAAGGAAATGCCAGATAACTTCAGGGGGATTTGGTTGACCAGTTTTCAGCAAGGTTTTGTGGCTTGTCGAAAGCAATGTTAAGTCTTTGAGGCTGTTGTGCCTTTCGACAACCTATTTCTTTGAGGTGCTCTCTGCACAGTTGCCCCAGTCCAGAAGTTAGCATGCTCTGTAGTGGGCATACAGACATCCTGTGTTTATGGTTGTTTCACATTGGGCAGTTGCGGGGGCAGGTGGGGGTTTTATTCTCCTATGTGATGAATACTAGTTGTCTCTACATGGATTGCAGTGTAGGAAATCAGGCAGCCAGTTTGATACATTGCACAGCGATTGTGGGCAAGGACCTCGGAGACCAGATTTCAAGACCCTTCCTAGCCATTGACTTACTGGGTTCTGAGCAGCTCATCTCTTTTCAGCCTCTGCAAATTGGGAATGTTAATGACTCAATGAGTGAAGTCTTGTGAATCAAGCAACTTAAAGACTAGGCCTGGGCAATATATTGCCCAGGACCAGTATGAGGAGCGGCTATGTCGCTGGTGAAACTGCCACCACTTCTGAGTCCCTCTGCTAGCGACTTCCTCCAGCAAACATTGCTAGCTGAAGGACTCAGGAGCAGTGGCAGTTTCACCAGCAATATATCACTGAGTGTAATCGCCATCCCACTCTGCTCTCATACTGCACAGAGGGATAAGCGCTGATACAACTTGCTCCTCCCTCTGCTCAGCCGAGCAGTTAAAGAATCCCCCAGCCCAGCGTTGGTTCCTACGCAAGTGAAGGAAGCACCCCATCCCCAGCAGAACCTCACAAAGGATCCCCAATGTTCTCCCTGCTTGTCTGCAAGCAGGGAGAGCACAGGGGATGGCTCAGCTGGGGATTGATAGCCTTCCTGCGCCGTACAAACAACCTGCCTTGTCCCAGCCCACTAGGTGTGGGGTGAAACCGCCTTAGCTCCCATGGTGAGAGCTGTGGCAATTTCACCCGGTGCCTGACAGGCTGAGGCCAATGCGGTTTATTTTTTTCAACATCGCGGTATATTGCCAGACCGCAGTGTTTGGCTGATGGTCTGTCACAACGCTGAAAAGCTGATATCACCCAGCCCTGTTAAAGACACTGCACTTTAAGTTTCCTATCCCATTTTGGAATACTATGTGATACAGAACAATACTGTTCTACTGTTATCTTCTCTTGTCACTCAAGTGGCTATCCTTGCTTGAGGAGGGAAATTCAGAGGTGTTCTATATCAGCTGAAGACAACAGCTATAGCAAGATCCATGGCCAGTTGATTTTAGCAATAGCCAGAAGAAAGGGTGGATCTTGGTAAAGGAGAAACAGAAAGGCTGCAGGATATGGGCACAGCTTGGATGTGGTGGGCCAAAGGAAAGGGAAGAGACAAAGATGGATCCAGTTTTGCAAGCCTACGGAAAGGACAGGGCTACCTCAGAGAAATGGAGGAGAGGACTGCTTCAGAACATTTCTGTCTCATTGAGTGTTCTGCAAGATTATGATGGGCCAGAAGTTCAAGGGGTGATGGACAGAACAACTGGTTTTGTTTTGTGTAAAGGTGGTTAAAGAATTGACAATGAGTGAAGCCTTGCGGTGCCAGGGAGAAACACTAAAGAAGAATTAAAGCAAGCAGCTGAGGCCTGAGACCTGTAGGAATCCTCTAAGTCAAGGGTAGCCAATGTGCTGCCCTCCAGATGTTGGACTACAGTTCCCATTAGCCCAAACCAACATGACCAATGGTTAGGGATAATGGGAATTGTAGTCCAAGGATTCCATGTTGGTTACTCCTGCTCTGTTGCAGAAATGAAAGAAGAGGAGTCACTGAAGAATATATAAGGAGAGACTTGCGAGAGAGAATGATTCTTCTGTTACCTGTTTCTGTTAGGAAATGCAAGGAAAGAACTTTGTCCGTTATCTCAGCTAAATGCCACAGTACCCTTACGCAGGGGAGGTCATTCTGTGTTGTATGTGAAACCTGCATTGGTCTAGAGTCGGAATCAAAACTATTGCCTACCGAGAGGAGAAGGATTATCAGCAAAGTATTAGGATTGTATTATTACAAAATTATTAAAGCTTATTAAGTCATATTAAAGCAAGTCCCTTCCCCCCTTTTGTGGTCAGTTGTTTTCTTCACATGCTTTAAGCTGGTTCTGAAAGTGCCCTGCAAGCAGTGCCTTCTGTAGAAGCTGACATCTAATGGGGCAGTTAATTGACTTTCATTTTCCAAAACCTGCCTGCATTAGGAATGACTGTTTTGAAGTCATTGACAGCCTGCCTCCGTTTCATGTTCTCAAAACAGTTGGTTGCAAGAGATGACAAGATCAGTATACTTTTCATTTGGCAAAGTTTCTTTAAAGTAGTCCAGCAGACAAGAGGCTTATTAAAGAACAAAGATACCATATACATGTTTTTAATTTCAGTCAACATGATCGATGATAAGACACTCATGCCTGTCAAGAATACAGCTGCATTCACACAATTGAATCCTGGCTTAATAAGAATATGCACCTGTATACAGCCTGTGTGCAGCCCCTTTGCTCCTTCTTTGCTACTCACTTCATGAGGAGAGGAAAAACAAATCAAGAAGTCACAGCTGATCATACCTTTCTGTTGCATGTGAACTTGGAGCTTCCAAATGAAACAGTAGAACATGAACCTCTTAATCTCTGGGTCATGGGTTCAAGCCCCATGTTGGGCAAAGATTCCTGCATTGCAGGGGGTTTGGACTAGATGACCCTCATGGTCCCCTCCAACAATTCTATGATCCTATGGAAACTCTCCAAGCAAAATGGCTTATTTCGTGATCTCAAGTCATGATTTGTAAGCCAACTAAACTACGGCTTACAACTGCAGCTTCCTGGTCTATTTTGCCCTCCGTGCAAATGGAGAAGCAAAGCAAGAATGAAAGAACTGTGTGTAGCTGCAGCCTGCACATTCATATCCTGGCTTATTAAGTGTATCAGATGCATTTAGAGGTATATATGCACTAATTACATCTCATTGCATTTTTAACTTTTTTGGGGGTGTCGTGATAAAGCAGGAGATGTTCTTGCTTAAGCCCAATTGAAATGAATGGGAGGCTGTGCAAAAGCACCTCTTTGTTCATGCACAGCTGACATTCACTTCAATGAGTCTCGTGTACAAGAACTTCCTACTGGACTGTGACCCTGGGCCAGGGCAGTCCAACTTTTAATATCAAGTGGGCTGCAATAGTACTTCAGCATGGAACCCACAGGCCACACACTGCCTTGTTGGGTGGAGGAAACAAGGCCCGAATTTGACCCCCTCCCATCCCTTGCACTGCCTTCTCAAAGCCAGCTAAGTGAGGCACAGGCCTTTGGGAAAGAGACGCAAGGCTCTGGCAGAGTCCTAGAACCCTTTCACCTCCTTCCCAAAGCTAAGAAACCTCTAACTAGGCTTTGGGAAGGAGGCTGAAGGACGCTTTGACCCTGTCACAGCCCTCACAATTCCTTCTCAAAGCCCAGTTTCTCGCTTACTTGGCTTTGTTAAGGCAGCACAAAGGGTTGGGGGGCGTCAAATGTTGCTGAGGGCCATCAAATAAGGCTTTGAGGGGGGCCCTTGGGCCAAGCATTGGAGTACCCTGCCCTGCACCATTCCTGTTCTACAGTCTTACGTGGATGTCAATTATCAAAGAATAACCAGTTAAAATTGCATTCAGAGCATCAGTGGTTAGAACTGGTTGACATGTTTATTCTATCAACAACTATGAGTGGCGTTCCCATTTTATAAATCTAGAACTAATCCAGAGATTTGAAACGAGTGGCTCCCAAGTCCAACTTTCTGTCCTTTGCACCACTCTGGCTTTACCACTGCCCTTTCCCCACATTTGTTTTCTCTCTGCAACCCTACCATTTCATCATGAAAGTTCAGTTTTTTTGGAAATCTGAATGTTGAGAGGAGAAATGAAATGAAAAAAGTAAAACTGTGATAATTAATTCTAGGCTAATTGCTTGGGTGCTGAGTTCACACAGCTGTGATTATAGGCAGATGTAACGCTAAGTAGTGTTATACTTTTTTAGTTGGGTATGAGTTGCAGTTCCATTCAATAAAGTGTGCTGATACAATCACTAAAAATACCTTTTTTGTCCTTCTTGATTGTGCAGTTTGAAGAAGTCTTCTGCAGAACTGAAGAAAATATTAGCTAATGGCCAGGTAGGTGTATTGGATGGGCTTGTTCATGAATGTCTTGTGTTTTAGGATAGCCTCAGAGATGCTTACTGCTCACTTATCAGTAATGTGGTCTTTTAATAAAGTAGAGGAGAAGCTGTGAAAGGGCTCGTATTGTGGAGGCGCCTCTGTCCTGATTGATTTGGATTGGCACACCAATTTGCTTCGCCTTTCTCAAAATGCACTAATCAGATTTAGCTCCAAATAGATTGAAGCGCCTTTCGCATCCGTCGTTCTGCTGCTACCTCAATTTAGGGGAAGAAAAGTTAATCAATTTTGAATAGCAAATAGGATTCCTGGCTTGTTAGATCTTTGCATATAGGTTTAAGGCACACACACGCTGCCAGATGATGAAGAGTGGAGGTAGTAGTAGAAGTATGTAGTGCCGTGTTATTTGAAGCTCTGTGTTAGTTATCAGTTTGCTCTGTAAAGGGGGCCAAAATCTGTAGAAGGCTTCCTTGCCTTCCCCTGGCACCTGCAATTGAATGCAGTAGCCTCACAATTGATGGGCAAATGGATACTTCAGGGCAAGTCCTTCCTGGCCAGTTTTGATTCAAATAGGCGGGAAGGCCCAAAGTAGCATAATGACTTTAAATATACACCACTAAATGGAAGTACCTGCAAGGCAGCAGGATCTTTCAATAGCAACATAAATAAGTTTTAATGTTTGTCATGGTGAAAGCCCTTTGATAGCCTTGGAGGCAGGCACCTGTCCACAGCGATCAAGCTTGCCTATTAGACACTATTGACTGAGACATCTGTGTCACTGCAAATAAAAGACTCTTATTGATTTTCTTAACTGCTGTTCACTTCCCTTCCATGTTTCGAAGGCTGAAATCTTAATTATCTCAGATGCGTATTCAGTGCCTTCACACAGTGACCTCTCCAAGCCTCATTGGCATTTCATGAATCAAGTAGTTGTAGTTGAGCGTGTCAAGAAGATAAAAGCTGGTCTTCACGCTTGTCCTTCAGCGGCTCACCTGTAACATTGTGCTCTTAATAGATGAGAATGGTCCCGCTAGTGTCACCTGCACTGCAGCCTTGCTTATTTGTGATCAGAATTGTTTAAATAAAACTTAGGAATATGGATTTCAGTTCTTCTTTTTTTAAGTCCTGGCTGTGACTCTTGCCTGAAATATAGCAAAGGGGCTTTATAAAAATAAAATACATGCCTACTGTTTTTACCCACCCTCGGCATTTGATTTAATATTTCACAAATGCTTTTCTGTAATAAATGTTTAAGGTTCCTGGGGTAGAGGAGGAGAAAAAGGTGTCATTAAGGAAGCAGTGATTTAAATATTCTGTCTGAGAACAGAAGTATTTTTAATATTCTTGATGGAATGTGGAGGATTTTAAATACTTGACGGGAAAAGAAAATGACCCTTGTAGATGACTTTGGGAAGCCCAGGCATGCAAAGAGTTCTCAGGAATTTAGGGATATAAAGACCTGCATAGTTTTCAAACAGTGGGCATTATCCATACCCCTTTAGTGTTATGTCATGTTTTAAAAATAAGTGAATGAAGGGCTGTTGTAGTAGATGAATAATTGTATCTTTAATTTACTTAGATGCTTATGGTGACCATCAGTTCTTTTGAAATGTTGTGCACCGGAGGTTCTCCCCATCATTTCAGCAGAGCAGTCAGATCTAAAGGGGTAGAGGTGTAGACATTCTCTCCCCCAACCCTGCTGCCAATTGAAGCAAATGAGAAAGCAACCTTTCACAAGGAAACATGGACAGGGCTCTGCACTGAGGGGTGGTTGGTGGTGGGAGTCATGGATATCCGTTCCAAGTCTAGCCTGTTTATGTTCTCTTGATGACAGTGAAATCAGAACATTCTTAACTGGGGGGAGGGGATTAATGTCAAGTTCCCTAACACTGTGTGGCCTTGTTGCTTTTACTGACTGTATTTGATTCAGAGACACGACATGGGAAGTTTCTTTGGTTATAACTTCTAAGGTGGTTGTTTTTTGTTTTGTTTTTTAACAATTTGGTGGTTTAAGCTATACTTTAGTATAGCTGTAGTACAGTGGATAATTCTTTGTTTCTTTTTCCTTTTTTGCACCTTCTGCTTGAAAGCATTAATAAAGACATTTTTCCCTGATAGCCTCCACTTAGGTTTAATAAGGAATTCATATTAATCATTAAAAGAAAGGGGACACGATTCTTCAAGATAATCAAATATTGACAGGTTAGAAATAGCTTTCTGCCTAGGTTCATTGATATAGGTTATGTGATATAAATATTTATTTCTTTTCTGTCACTCAGAGAAAATGCCGCCAATTGATTCAGCATTGATGTAGTGTCAACAGTTCATAAGAAACATTTGACTGGCTTGTGTTTTCCGATTAGTCTCTGCTCTATAAAGTGGGATTTACTAAATCTCTTCAATTGTCTGCTCATAGAGTGTGACTGCTTTCTGAAGCCATTAGAGCTTCGATTGGTACAGAGGAGGCATAGCTTATAGGGCCGGACTTCTGCTAGAGCTTTACGTATCAAATAAGGATTAATTGAGCATTTTTGCTTCTAATGATTTATAAGAGATGCATGCTGCTTCTCTCCAGGACAGCAGATATAAACAAAGAATGTTTTGTTTGCTGATCCGTAATTGGATACTCTTTTACTTGCCATTAGTTCTATTAACATTGGCAGCCAATCAAGATGGTTTCAGAAAAGTTAGTATTTCAGAACCTGCTATGAAGTTGTAGCTATGATTTTATTGAGGCTTCCCACTTCGTAATTATCATTGATAAATTACTAGGTATCTATAGGAATGTCTCTCTGAGTTGATCAATTGGATTTTACATCAGTAAAGTAGGGCATCCTTTGGCATCCTGATAGTGTCTAGATGTTTTGGCCTACAACTCCCATCAGCCCCAGCCAGTACCACTATGATCACTCCAACCCCAGCATCGTGTGGCCATGCTGGCTGGGGCTGATGCGAGTTGCTGTCAAAAACATCTGGAGTTCATCAGGTTTGCAGTTACATACCATGGTGATGTATTTGAGCCTCCACGGTTGTAATGAAAAGGCCAAACCAAGATGGCCTGTGTTAGGCCTCTTGTTCTCATCAAGGAGTATGTCAGACTAATTTGGAATTGGGGAATTGGGAAAAAGCCTTTGATTAAACAGGAGAAACATTCTTTGGACAGCCAGAGGAAGTCTGGTTGCTGTGTCAGTCAACCCTCAGGCTTGTGGGTGCTGCTATTGAATGCTAGGTCAGTTTTAAATAAGGTCTCCCTCATCCATGACCTGTTGTTGGATGAGGAGGCCAACTTGGTTTGTATTACTGAGATCTGGGTGGATGAGCAGGGTGGCATTGGTATCTTCCTGCTGTGCCCACCTGACTATTCAGTGCGGCATCAGAGCAGGCTTGAGGATCAGGCAGAGGGTGCCACTATAGCCTATAGTAATTTGTTCTTTGTCTGCAGGCTCCCTGTCGATTTGAATGGTTTTTCATTTTGTATTTTTATGTTATGAACTGCCCTGTGATCTTCAGATTAGGGGTGCCATGCAAATTTAATGAATGAATGAATGAAGTCTTGTGATGGGCACTCAGGAAACATTAGGGACTCTGTTGGTTTACTATATTAAATAATAATAATACCTCCCAGCCTGAGCTGACAGATGTGGTCTTGGATGTGGCATGAGGACCTCCAGGTTGTTGGTCCTGCAGAGGTCAACATTCACGATGAGGCTTCTAAGTCTGGGGCTGCTCATAATCTAATAGCTTTGCATGACAGCAGTGGGGCTGTCCCAACATGTCATCAGCTTGACACGTCACCAACCACACTCTGGCAGTAAGAGGGTCATCTGAGAAGAGGATTATAGCATTAGCTGCTTGTGTGGTCAGATCACCTCCTGTTGAGTTTTAGACTTTCAGTTGCTTTCCTCCTCTGCAGGGGTAGGGAGCCTATTAGAATGGTCCGCCCTTGGAGACTGATGGATCCAGTTGGTTTTCTGATGACTCTGGGGGATTTTTTGGCTGGCAGCCCTATCAAAACCTGGCTCACCTGTGGAATGCAGCCAGCTCAAGCCACAGAACTCGGTCATAATTAAGGGTCACAGTAAACAGGTGTGTAGCTCAGAGTTGCTTTAATGGACTTCCCAATGGGTTGTGGTCCACTTTGGCGAGGGGTAGGGGAATGCAGTTTGGATTTATTTTACTCTGGCTTCAAAATGCATCTGGCCATCCTTGGGCACAGTTTACACTTTGAAGAATATGCACACTCTAGGTTGGTGGTTCTCAAAGGGTCTGACACACCATTCTGGTATAGCAGGAGAGGATGGCAAGAGGCGGGAAGATTCAAGGACAATAAGTATTATATTTTGGGAATGATTCATTTTTTTATTTTTATTTTCTCCCCCCCCCCCCACGCCGTCAATCTCGCTCTCGGCCATATTTTGGGAATGATTCATGTTCTTATGTAGCTGCATTATTTTATACTTTCTGGATGTCTCATGATCCTATTATATAGTAGTTGTGTTCTATGTTAAAAATCAAGCACTGCTAGGAGTTGTTTTTGTTTCTCAATGTATTTCTTATTAAGTAAAAAATTGGTTTGGTGCTAGCAGATTTTTATTCTGAAAGTGTGGCCCAGAGAAGGAAGTTTGAGAACGACTGCTCAAGGTAGCAGTCATGGGAAACAATAAACTCTTTTTAAAAATAGGTGACTTGGCCAAACACAGGTTAAATGAAATGGAGTGAAGAAACCCTCCTGCAAAACTCCCAGTACAGTTGTGCTTGTGAAACCTTTACTGGTCCTTCCTGAATCAAAGCTTGTATAATTAAGCAACAAAACTGCTACTCCCCAAAGGACATTTGCAGCGATGCAAATCTGAAGTGTTTCTTTTCCGATGTCTCTGTACAAAGGTAGATTAAAGTAACTGACCTACATCAGAATTCATCGGGGGAACTTTTACAGTGTAAGTCCATTGAAATGATTGGCAATTGCTGTTCAGGAGAAGTTTGTGTAGATAGTACCCCTCATTTGTATTTACTTGAATCATAGTGTGCCCATTTCTCCAGGGCAAGAAATCCTTCAGAGACACTTAAGTTCATGAGCCTAGGTGGTATTTTCTCTTAGGTTTTTCTTAGTCATACCTTTTATGAGGAAACACAGCATTTCAGGAAAGGTAGAATTTCTCAAAATGTTCTTCCCTTCTTGGTATGCTGTTATTGAAAGGGGAAAAAACCATTCAGGAAAAAAATCCCATAGCATAAACCTTAATTTTGATTCATGGGTGGCCATTGGGTATTAATTAATTTCAATATATTAAGTTTGCTGCAGCAAACTAAACAAGCAATTTATATGAAGTCTACTTTTGTGCCGTTGTGCTTCTGATGATCACAGATTGCCCAAGTTTAGACCTGCACATTAGTACTGCAGCAGAGAACATTTTAAGCTTGGCTTTTGCTGCCTTCAAGAACATTAGTTTTGAACATTTTATCTTAGCATGCAGTTTGCTTCTAAAATCCACTTTCTGCAGCTGAAAGCATGCTGAAATATTTTGCCCAACCAAACCTGTGTGTCAGGATTATATCTCTCAAGATAAGGGTCTTCTTGTTATAGTACATATAGTACATATATGTGAAACTACCTTTATTTTCACTGGTGCTCGTGCATCTCTAGTAATTTGCAGAACTGTCTTCTGGACACAATACCAGGTGCTGGATTGGTACATGTGGATGCAGTGGGGTTGATCTCTTAACATCTGCTTAGTGAAAACATCTGCTTAGTGAAAAAATGCTATCAGGGTAGGAGGGAAGAGTTTGCTGTTGGGTAGGAATGCCTGAATCTGAAGCTGACTCTCAGTCTCTTAACTGGTTTGTGTTCTACAAATTTTGGAGACTACTTATTTTGTGATCTCAGGTTGACCAAGATGCCATCCTTGGAACAAGTTCAAACATCTTTTTTTGATGGCTCTTCACCAGTTCTAGAACTAAATTGTAGGTGGACTGCAGTGACAGGTTCCTGGCCACATTTAATGTCAGTGTTGGCTGTGGGCCTTTCAAGCCCCCTCCCAACCTAGGCCTTGGTTTGCAGTCAAGACCTCTTTTCTCCTCTCCATATCTGTGATCTGCTCCTCTTGAGCTATGTTATCATTCCATTTTGACACCTTTTATCAAACTTTAATGAAATGACCCAGGCAAACAAATTGTCATTAAACTTTCCATCACTTTGTCCCTTGGTATTGTCTTTTATAAATTGGACAGCAAATGTTGTATTGATCTCCTCGTTCTTGCAGCTGAACTTGAAATGACCCAGACGGCTGGTTGTTTATGGCCTAGAGTTGCTTTTCCTTGACACTTCCATCCACGGCATGACATCTCTTTTGTTTTTCTTTCTTTCTCGTGGAGATGAATGAACAAGACATACGGTATCGAGACATCCTCGGTCATGGCAATGGAGGAACCGTCTACAAGTGAGTGTTTGCCCCCTCCTTTTTCTTCTTTTTGCTCTCAAATTTTGGGAAAGAGAAGGCAGTGGTTCCCCCCCCTTCTCTAGGAATGTGTCATGAGGTGTCTGGCCTTTATTCTTCCTCTGTGAAGCGCTGATTGTATTTAATGTTTCTAGGAGTTGCCATAACTACCTTAGATCTTGAAAAATGGCCCCTGTTTTTATGTATCTTGTTTGGTATTGTCTGAATCCCAGGCGGATGTGGAAAGTAGCTACTGTACTCTGAAAATGCTATTTCTGGAGTGTTGTCACTCTTGCTTCTACTGAGTAAATAAACTGAGGTGGAAGATCAGAACACCCCATATACAAGCGGCCTGGCATACCCATAACACTAAGCCATGGTTTGTTTAGCCTAATTATAGTTTGTTTGAACGTGTGAACCAAGCCCAGCTGATTAATGATGGTTTGATTTCTGCCAAAAGAAACCACAACGTGAAGCTATGGTTTACTGTTGGATTACAAACCATGGTTTGTTTTAACAATGGTTTGGGGTTATGTTTGAAACCAACAGCCTTCCTTAGACATGGCTTATTTGACCACCCCATCTTAGATGCTTGCCAAGCTGCAAAAGCATGATGTAAGAGCAAGTGGAAAACAAATCAAGCTTTGAAGAAACTGGCCATGACTTGCTTGCTCGTCTGTGAAACAAGTCATATTTCGAACAAACCATGGATTAGTATTGTGAACACAGCCAGTTTATTATTTTTAGTGTTTCATATATTGTTAGACAGTAGGGTTGCAACAAGCAAAATGAAAAAGTTATTTGTACAATGCAGAATCAAGCTAACAAAACTTCTTGCTATCACAAGCATAAATGGCTTTAGAACTGGATTAGATAAATACATGGAGGATAGTTCATTTCTGTGATTTCCTTAACTACTGTGTGGTGATTACGGTTGCCTTTTGAGAAACTGGCCACCTTTTTCAACATGTGCATATGGTACCCATAGTTGCCAGAAAGGTTTGCTAATGGTGGAGTTGCCACCTCTTGAATTTGATGATCAGTGAATCATCTAATCAACGTAAGATGCAGCTGCCTCTCCTGTTATTATCTGGATGCATAAGAACATTTGGTAAACCTGGTGTAGCTACACAGTTTGGGGGTAGTTTAATCCTTTTGATGAGCTGTCCAGTTCTAATTGAGTAACAGCTTCAGGGCACCTCTCAGATAAGAGGCTAAGGATTTGGATTTGGATTTTCCACTGTCCCAAAATTCAGCCCTTTTGCCTAAAACTATTTGGTCTGATTGAAAATCTAGCCCTTCTAGATAGGTTTGCCCCCTTGAGCTTTGCTTACCTTGGCACATCTTAATACAAGCCCCTGGGTGTAGGTGATAGGCGAGAGAGGCCGATCAATCATCCTCTGTTCAAATATGGGTAGTCCCATCTGTACTGGCATTCTCTTGAAGACACACCTGTTTTCACAGGCAATCCCTTGACCTGAGTGTCCTGTTCTAATGGCTCTATTGTTTAATTGGGATTTTCTGTGTATTTTAATCATTGTTGTTGATGTTTTAATGTTTATGTCACTTCTTTTATACTATTGAAAATTGCTTATAAGCCTATATTGGCATTAAGTGGTATATAAACTTATAAATATTAATAATAATAACAGCAGGTAGAAGCTGGCAGATGTGTGTGGACAAAGCCTCTTTCAGAATTGGGAGGTTATTCTGTGGTTACTCATACAACCTGAAAGTGAGAGATGCATTCACCTCATCACCCCAGTTGCACCTGTTCAGCACCAACTAGCTTTGAAAGTTAATGCATGTTTTATGTTTACAGCTCCCTTGATACTCTCTCCCACTTTTATGTGTGTTTGTCGCCCCTCTTAAAAAAAAAAATCCCCTAAAAGAAACCTTGTGCAGTGAACTCCCTTAGCCAGCTGCCTACGGAAACCCTTATTAATTTTAAGGATTACAATAGCAAGGGGGTGCTTTATTTGACAGGAAAGTCTTTATCTCCTACATAGTGCAAAAGTTTAAGTCCCATAATGCAAGCATTCACACTTAATAGTCTGCAGTAGTGTATGAAAAATACCCCACAAGGAATTAAAATAAAACTTCATAAGGAAAGCCTTGAGGGAATGATAAAGATTTCTTCCAGGAAGAACTCTTTTCCATATACAAAACACATGTTTTTGTTTGCTTAGAAGACATTACTGTATAAGTTTCTTTTTTTGTTTTTAAAGAGAATTTTAAAACCACAGCATGCTTTTAAATAGATTTCTGTTTACTATGCTGTCATGGAAAAATATTACATTGTTAACCTGGTTTAATTCCAGCAGCCTATCTGCAACCTCTCTCTCTGTGAATTTAAGTTGGAGCTGACATGTTATGTGGCATATGTTATACTGCCACCCAAGTCTGCATTTCTATGTTAAGATCTCTCCCCTTAATACAGCCTTTGCCAAGCTGGTGCCCGCCAGGTGTTTTGGTCTCTTCTTTGGCGATCACTCGTAGCTGAGTAAGATTGTCTTCCATAAACACAGTTTTAACAATGAATCCGTAAGTGACTGTGGAGGCCAATTCTGGACCCACACGTCATTCCACAATGGGGACATTGGTTCCTGGGCGGGAGTTGATCACGGTGTGGATTTGCCAAGCGTGCCTTCCTCTTAGCATGTTTCTGCCTTGCATTCTGAGTTCGAGTGTCTTCAAAGTCCATGACACCTTTGGTAAAGGCTGTTCAACTGGAGTTCTCGCAGGCCAGTGTTTCCCATTTGTCAGTGTTTAGACTACTTTTTTTTAGATTTGCCTTGAGATAGTCTTTAAACCTCTTTTATTGACCACCAGCATTACGCTTTCAATTTTTAAGTTCGGAATAGAGTAGTTGCTTTGGAAGACAATAATCAGGCACCCACACATTATGTCCAGTCCAACAAAGTTGATGTTGAAGAATCATTGCTTCAACACTGGTGATCTTTACTTCATCCAATACACTGATATTATTTTGCCCGTCTTCCCAAGTGATGTGTAAGATTTTTTGGAAACACCGTTGATGGAATCTTTTGAGAAGTTGAAGATGGCGTTTGTAAGTGGTCCGTGTTTCACAAGCATGCAGTAAGGTTTGTAGTACAATAGCTTTGTAAACAAGTATCTTGTTTACATCTTGTTTGGGTCTACAGCTCCCATCAGTCAGCAGAGCCGTATGATGCTTGGGCTTATGTGCTGTGGCTGGGGCTCATGGGAGTTGTAGTCCAGAACATAATGGAGGGCACAAGGCTGGCAAACTCTTACAGCACTTAAAAGCTGCAACCTCTGTCCCATACCTTTGACTGATGTAGTTAGTGATGTTATGGGGAAGGCAGGAGAATGCTGTTTTCAGAGGCACTTCCTGTCCTATGTAACATGTGGATCAGCCTTTATATGAACAGCTTTCTCGGCCTATTTAATACATTATGTTCATTGGTGATCATTATCTATAAAAGTTCATGGCACAACAAACCATTTGAGACCATGTAAGGTTTATCAGAACGGCCGTTAGCTGTGGAAGTTTATTTTGAAATATTTCCTGGGATTGAATGGAAGACTCAATAGGGGGTCAATTAGATCCTGTGTTTGATTGTATTGCCTTTATTTTATTGGATTTCTTAGCTGCTTTTTAATCAGGTCCCTGGGCAGGTTACAGTAATTTTAAAATAGAATATAACAAATAAGGTTGAGACAATTTTTGAATTGGAAGATTAGGGTGGGTGGGTTATACGTGTGTATCACACACACTGGGGGGGGGGTGTCAAAGGCCAGGTTAAAGAAGTACATCTTCAACATATGGCAATAGTTATGCAATGAAGATGCTGGAACAGCTCTGTGGGGAGGGAATTCCACAGCTTAGGGGCTGCCATAGAGAATGCCCTCTTCCAAGCCACCATTACCTGAACTATATAGGCATTGCAGCTATCAAGAGGGCCCTCTCTGCCAAACATAACACCCAGGATCTGTAGGGAAGGAGGTACTCTCTCAGATATTTAGAGTCTAAATCATTTAGAGTTTTAAACACTAATGTGAGCACCTTGAATTGTGTTACAGCAGAAGCCAAACTGAAATTACCCCATTTGAAAGCTTACAGGTGGTTGAATTCTCTCTGGCTAGAGGTAGTAGCCACACATATTGCCTTGGAGGCAATTGATGATCATTTCGTCAAATAAAATGAATTACAAATGCTTCTGCTGCTACATTTTATATTTTCTGGCTTCCAGCTTTCCACACTCTCTGCATGTTTCTGAAATGTGTGCACCTCATATTGATTTGTAACTGAAGAACAAAAGCATGTGTGTGTGTGTGTCTTCCTAAAACCCTTCACTGAGTCATAGCCATTATGGCAATGAAATATTACTCGCATTTCACAAACAAGAAGGAACGTTTCAGATCGCTGAGCAGAAGCGTTCAGTTTCTGTTTCCAGGTGAACTAACTATTATTGAAATAGTTTATGGAGATTGAGATATTGATCACTTTCATGCTAACCGTGGCTTAAGGGAAGAGTGAGAGAAGGGAGGGGGGTTGTGTTCTTTAGAAGACACCATTTCACTGGAGTGTGTGTATATGTGCCTATATGTTTGGGGTTTTTACTGCCTCTGTGGGTTTATTGCTTGAAGAGAAGGGTATCTTTGCTTTATTTTTATGACAATATAATTATACTTTAGAAATGCACTTGATTACTCTGTGCAGCAAAATTGTTCCACTGCATTGCCTAGGCCAATACTGCTATACAAACAACTTTTCAGTCAATTGAGTTGGGTTAAAAAAAATAAAATCAATACTTTTATAGCAATATTTCTAGAGAGAACTTGCTGAATCCAATTTTTTGTCTTTCTGTTTGTTTGTTTAAAGAAAAGGTGGTTTATAGCTCTTAGCTTTCTGTTATGTTTATTTCCACCCATTTTAATAACTTAGGAATGGTGAGCACTTTGAGCTTGGCACCTGGAATTTAAGCACCCCTGGATTTTGATGCTGTTCTGGTAGCTCAGTACAAAACTACTCAGGCTATGAAGTGTGTTTCAGCATATTGCCAGTTTGTCTGAATGTTCCTTGAGTGTTCCATTCAAGCAGTGAAGCAGCTACCACTCAACTACTCCTAGCTTGCCCTGCACCTCAGAGCACCGCTTGACACTAGGCCAATGTCCTCCATCCATGCCCCAGCCATTTTATTTAATAGAATTTACCAGAGATTGTTTTTTGTTTGCTTGCTTGTTTGTTTGCCACCCATCTGACTGGGTTACTCCAGCCACTCTGGGTAGCTTCCATTAAAGTAAAACACAATATGTAATAAGTATCTCCTTCCATGCTCTCACAAGAGCTTGTGACACCCCCAAACCTATTAAATCCTTATACATTGTGAACTGGATCTGATTTACATTCAGTTGTTTCCAGTTTTCAGTCTAGCGTAGTTATATGCTGTGGACTTATTAACTCTATCTAATTTAAACTAGATATTTTTGTGTGTGTTATCCCACAAATATTTGCCAAAAAGCAAGTATGATAGAGTATATAGGCTGTTGTGTATATATTGGAAAATATTTGTATACTGTAGCATCTAGGGTATTTACTTAAATTGCTTTTCTGAAAAATAATTCATAGAAAGGCCAAGTGGCACTGAAAGTGGGTTTGCCTCCTGCCACATTTTTTAACTCAGTTGCTGGTTTACAGAGCTCTGAGAAATCACTTTTTCTTTTTCTTTTTTGCAAAATTGCTTCCTCATTTCCAGTGAAATATGTTAACAATGTGATTTATAGTACAGCGCACACTTTCTAACATTTGTGGCTGAGCAGAAACAGCACTGAATTATTTAGACAAAAACACCTTATTAGTATCATATAAAATTGTGTCACTGGTAAATAACACATAATATTTCTCACTTGAATTGCGTCATCTAAACTTTTGCAAGATCTTCCACATGTTTATCCATGTCTGCTCATTCTGGCTTTAAGAGCTTGGTTTAGATTTATGAAGAGCCTATTAGATCAGACCATCTAGTTCCATCTAGTCCAGCTTTCCTTTTCCAGAATCAGCCAACCAGATGTCTCTGGGAACCTCATAAGTAGGGCAGGAAGGGGCATGGGCATAGCCAAGTAAAACAATAGAAATACTTAAGTAACTGAGTAATCATGTCAGTTCTGGCCCCCCCGACAAAAATCCTGACTATGCCCATGGGAAGGGGTCAGTCCTCCCCAGTCATATGCCTCCCTTGTAGATATACTACAAGGGTGGGGAACCTTTTTCAGCCTGAGGGCCACACTTCTTTCTAGGTCCACATGCCAGTGGCTAGAGGCAAAAGTTGGTGGAATAAGGGATGTAAATTTTCTGTACAGCAGAAGCACTCAATGAAGATGCATAGCAGGACTGGTGAGGGGAGTGGCCTGGAAGAAGTGGTGTAGCTAGGGAGAATACTGCGGACCAGATAGAGAGGCTTGAGGGGCCACATTTGGCCCCAGGGTCTGAGGTTCTCCACCCCTGGTATGCTGCCTCTGAACACAAAGATTCCATTTAGCTAATCATGACCAGGAATAACCTCTTCACAAGCCTATGCTTGGTACAGGGAAGGAAAAGTCCTCATGGACTGTCCCTTGCTGAAGATGCTAAAAATGCTTCCGAAGAGCAGAAAGAATGGCCCTTCTCTGTGTCCCACTTAGAGTGGGAAGCACATTTGAATGGGATGGAAGAGAAAGCAGAGGGACATCTTGGTGGCTGCACCAAGACTATGTAACACTTGCCCCCATGAATATCACTTGGCCAACTTCCTCGCTATTTTTCATCAGTCATTAAAAACTGGCAGACTTTCATTGTATGTGGCAGATAATGTGTTTATGTTGGGTTTTAACTGCTGCTCCCCTCTCCTTGGTTGACTGTCTTTTATGCTGTTAATTAAAGTGTCATTTTAAACATTGATTTTGTACCAGAAGTGTGAGATATAAATATTATTAGAGATTTTTATGTATATAACCAGCACAAGATTGATGCTGCCCACAAGTTAGGTGAGTTGGAAAAATGGATTAGGCAGATTGGTCTTGGTCTATCAATAACTATCTAAATAGACAGCCATGCTATCTAAATAGAGACTCCATGTTCAAGGGCAGTACAGTGGTACCTCAGGTTACATACTCCGCTAACCCAGAAATAGTACCTCGGGTTAAGAACTTCATATTCCTTCATATTTGGCTTGCAAGCTGCCCAGAGGAGCCCAGATAGATCAGAGGTTGAGCTTAGTTGCACCTTTGTGGTCTGATATTATTGTGCTGTTTTGTTTTTAAGTGGACTTAAAAAAAAATCTACAACACAAGTAGTCTTTTTTTGGGGGGGGGGGAATCTTTCACACACGGAAACATCAGCCTCTTATTTTCCACAGGGTTTTGTATCCTCTTCCTCCTTGTCTGTTTTTAGCCTCTTGCATTCATCTAACGATTGCTTTAACTATATCTGGGCTACCACCCCACCAAATTCCTGTGGACAATCGTTACAGGTTAACCAAGACTGACCGGTGATTGCAGTTCACTTGTTTCCATTGACCCCAGCCGTTGGCTGCCTGGCTCATAAAATCTGTTATGCACAAAAGTGCATAAAATGAAGATGAAGTGCCTCCTCCCAGCCTTGACAAAAACCGTTCCTTCTGCTGAACTGGCGCTGCAATGAAAGTAAATAAATGAATGGACAGCAATCACAGCCTAGTTGATGAAACTGTTCAATTAAAGCACAGACATTTACATGGTGTAATTTCCCTAAATTGCCAATGAGCCCCTTTAGACACAACCAGTGTTCAAATTGATTTCAGCATTGATTTTGGCTGAAGCTGATAAATTTCTGCTTGTTAGTTAAAGTAATTTTGCAGAAGACTTTGTACTGCAGTATTGAAGTGTTCATTTAGCTGATGGTTAAAAGAGGAGTTATTTACCGAGGGCTGCACTGTTGTTCTGAGATGGAGCAATTCCCCAATCATCTTTTACTTTTACTTTTAATTTTTAAAGCTTCAGTATCCCAATCAATAGGTGACTGAAACTGATTAAAACTTATCCAACCAGCTGCCTATGGCAGTTTAATTAGAAACTGGTTGATTCTTAAATTAAACTTGTTTTTTTACACTGTGTACTCATCCTCCTGAATTTTCAGCAAAAAGTTAAGTTGTTCTTGATTAAAAATAAGTCAGGTATTTTTGGTAAGGAACAACAGAAGCCTGTTGTTTATTAGGAGATGGGATCTAACATGGTTAGCTCAGTGAGGGTTATTGCAAGCTTGTTCAAGCTGTACAGAGAGCATGGATTGGCATGTTGGCTGTCTTTCTGTATAAAAGCAAACAGGAGTATACCGTATTTTTCGCTCTATAAGACGCACCAGACCACAAGACGCACCTAGTTTTTGGAGGAGGAAAACTAGAAAAAAAATATTCTGAATCTCAGAAGCCAGAACAGCAAGAGGGATCGCTGTGCAGTGAAAGCAGCAATCCCTCTTGCTGTTCTGGCTTCTGGGATAGCTGCACAGCCTGCATTCGCTCCATAAGACGCACATACATTTCCCCTTACTTTTTAGGAGGGAAAAAGTGAGTCTTATAGAGCAAAAAATACAGTAGTTAGTTTCTATTTCTTCTTCAGCAGGCCTTTTTTTTAGGAGTCCACCTAGCTGTCAGTCACATACAACCCCTCTTCAGAAACTGCTTCACTGGTTGCCACTGCAGTTCAAGGTGTTCCCATTAAGCCCTAAATGATTTAGTCTCCAGATATATGAAAGCACTGCCTCATTCCCTACAGACCCTCTTGGGTATTTAGATAGGCAGTGGAGGCCCCTCTTGGTAGTTTTACCACCCTTGGAAGTTTGTAGCTGTGGAATTCCCTCCCCACAAAGGTCTGTCTGGCACCTTCATTGTATAGCTTTAGCTAAAGGCTCGACCTCTTTAACAGCTGAGTTGTATATTTTTAGGACCCACCCCCTTCTTCTGATGTAAATTATTTTAACTGATTTTAATATAGTATTTTATCGTTTTAAGCTGTGCTGGGGCCTTGCAGAAAAGGACTGGTAATAAATCCTTTTTAAAAGTGGCTAAACAAATTTATAAAGCACAGGGGAGCATTCAGGAATGTGATTCCTTTATCTGCAGTCTAAAATGGTACAGTCCATTCTGTCCCTGCAGGAATCTTTTTTTCCTCCTCCAAAAATTGTGTAGCGGGTCTTGAGTCATTGGAAGAGTTTTAGAGGCACACAGTTTGTGGGCCAGGGCATGCCTTCAAGTTAATAATGAATCATTTTGTGGTCATTATTCAAGCATCTGCGGTGGGATTTCAGACAGAAGGAAGGGCTGGCATAGATTGTTGCTCTGAACGAGCTGAGTCCCAATAAGAGCTGCTCTTTACTAGCGCTGCTCACTTCTGAATATCCTCTTTTTAACAACCAGCAAGTCAGGCTAATGGGCTTGCCTATTACAGAAGGCAACAACTGTCAAAGTGCTAATTTCCTGGAAGCCATCTGAATCTTTTCCTTTTTAGACGGCTGTTTCAGTATGTGAAAATATCATCATTAAAACTCCCAAACTCTGGCCATTAGCACAGAGCAGAGTGCTAAATCTAGAGTGTGCAAACAAAAAGGCCTGGAACCAAATTTGTATGTGATTTTGCTACATGTTGTCTACAGCCAGTGAGCATCATATCCTTGCACAGTGTGTAATGTTTAGAGAAACTGAGCTTCTCATGCATGAGGATGTGATCGGCTGGTTTTCCCCTGTTGCTTATTTTATTTCTGGAGGGGTGGTGCTTCATTTTGTTTTCTGATCCAGGAGTTTTTGAGCACTGACGACTATCGTTGAGTAATGTATTATGGAGCCAAATCAACAGCTGCCTTGCAGTAAGGTTGCATCCAAAATAAGAGGATGGAGATTATGATTAGAGACATCTTCCCCTCCAGCAGGCTTTCTGAACATTGTGTAGTTAGTTATTTCCTCTTCTTGGGCAGCTCATGTCAATGTGTCTACATTTGACTGCTGTTGTGCTCCTGTCCTGCTTGAGGGCTTCTCAAAGGCATCTGGTTGGCCACAGGATGCTGGACTAGATGGGCCTTTGGTCTCATCCAGTATGGCTTTCATTGCATTCTAGATACTCCACAAATCTGACTCTGTCAGTGCTTCCTGTCCCATAAGAAGGAATCAAGGGGAACAATGTAGCTTTAACCAGGAGGCAGAAACGGTAACAAAGACCCTTTTCTGTGGGTCATCTTTATGCTGGTCCTAACAGGCATCTGTCACTTACATTACAGTGTTGAGAACTTGCAAGATTCTGGAGAAAGCAGCTTCAGGTTCCTTGGTTTTTCCTGTCTTGGCTTCTTGGGCTCATTGTTCTGGTCCCAACACACACACGCGCGCACACACACACACACACACACACACACGTGAGCTCATCACCCTTCCTTCAGGAGGGGGAAAATAAGCAACTAGGAAAATTTGAATGGTTTTGCTCTCAAGTGGTATGTGTGTGCACACACGCCTGCCTCTGATAACACAGTCTGTCTTTCTGTGCCCAAAATAGCTATCTTGCCAGGTCTGGGCACATTGCCTTCTCAGAGCTCCCTGCAGGGAAGCATTTGAATTTTCCAAGTGGTAGAAACTTAGAGTTACGCAAAATGGACTTGGCCCACACCAAGTCCCTTCAGGCTTCAAATGTCTGGGGATATGGTTAATAGTCAAGGTTAATAAAATATTTGACACAATTGTGCTGGTTATGCTTAAAAGCTGTTCTTTGTAAATGGATATAGAAGGCTCAGAGTAATGAGCACAAATAGGTAACATTCAGCAAGAGAGTTTTGTATTTTGTTTTTGTTTTCCTGGTGGGGAAGTGTCAAAAACGCAACAACTGAGACTTTGTCTTTCCTGTAGTCTCTTTAAACAGGGTAGGAATATTGAATGTAGCAGCAGCTTAAAATAACTACTCCAGCCGTTAGAGGCTATTCAGAAGAATGAAAACTGCCAATCTTTACCATGAGTTAATTTTTCTGATTAGGTGAGCAGAAAGCGGGGTTAAAAGTCAGTGAGATGATGAATCAATGCCCTTCTAATTTAGAAATAATACTGTTCTGTTTGGGAGGAGGGCTTACTATACCATGCATTATTCTGCAAGATTTTCAGCACTCTGTTAATTGATCCAAATGCTTTAATTGGAAAATCAATCCATAGATTATAACACTGAATTATCTCAAGTGATGTTATATTTAGAGGATATAAATTTTGACCAGGTAATGAAACAAACAAATCATGTTTTACTTAAGCAAGTCATTTTAAAGATATCCACCTGGAACCAGAATATTTTGCCTTTTTGATGCATCTTCTTCCAGAAAGCAGAACTGCGGGGATTTGAAACTACACAAAGCAGCCCTGCCCCCATTCTTTTCACCACAAGGAGAAGATTGGAACATGTATTCTTTTGGATGTGTTGCTCTTCTTCCTATATTGAAACAAATGGAGGAAGAATTGTGTGTAGGAGCTCCATGTCCGGCCCTGAATTGGGTTTGGTATCTGGATCAAGGTAGCAAGCACATAATTTGAACAACCAATGTCAACTAGTTGTTCTGTTTAGTATTCACTTGCGGGGGAATGTTTTTCCAGCAAACTCATTGGGACAGGTAATTACTGCAGCAGCTACAGCCTAATTTGAAGTGTTAGCTGTTAATTAAAACACTGCCGAGGTGTCCGGTTTTCTTTTGGTGTAACCAAAGCTCCCATTCAGACTCCATTAATCACTTTACAGTTAATGTGCTGCAGGAGGTCAAGACAATTGAGATGCCATGGCGGTCAGGAGTAAACAAGTTTCCTTTCTTCCAGGTAGCATGGCACTTGCAGAAGCCAAGGGGATGCTCTGCCCCTGTGGGCACGGTATCTGTTTTGTGATCTCTTTCTCAATGATAATTAAAAGTTAAATTGCTACTGTCAATGCTCTGTAAACCAAACCAGGTACTTGCTCTTTGCTGGAAATTTAACCCAAACTTCCACGGATGAATTGGCGTGCATCATAATTAAATCATCAAGTCTTTCCTTTTAATTCATTTGGAAACAAGAGACCATACCCATCCCCACTCCTCTCATGGAATAAGAAGGTGGTGGGAAGGATCGGCTTTCTTGACAGGCTAATTAAGTTGCCAAACTGCCCAGCACAGTACATATTGAACTAACAGACGTTAAGCATCCCATCTCAGATGTTTGTTTTCTTATCGTTTCTGCTTATCTGAAAGTCAAAATGTTCTGCCATTGTTGGTTCATCAATAGTTACCTCATGGATTACCTTCTCTTTGGTTTATTGACTGTGCCTTCTGCTGTCAGTCTCTCAATTATCATTTAAGTGGATAGTCTTCTTTTCTGCTTTTAAATGCTTTTTCTTCAAGTATATTTGGGATTTGCATAAATGCTGCTAAAAATTTACTTGAGTTTGCAAATAAATCGCATTGCTTGTGCATAATTTTAATACATAAATTGTATTTTCATAAATTAAAATGAAATAATAGAAATGTAAATGTTTGAGTGATTATTCTGTAAAAAATTATAATATATATGAACAGAGGCACTGAGGCTGCAGTCCTCATGGCTAGCAAATCACATTGCATTTTATGGTGTGCTTTTTAAGTGAGTCCTGCAATGTCCTACCAAGACAAGAATAGTCCAGGTATTGATACCTGCCATGTGCTTGATATCACCCCCTTCTCTGTTTTTGCACTCCCAGGCAGGCAGCAAAATGGGAAGCCTATTTAGCTTTTAGTAAACCACATTATGCAGTTGATAGGTTGCATTCAGTTGGTGAATCAGGAGTTGTGAAAGATTGATGTGAGTTTGCAAATTGGAAAGATGTCTGAAGCTGTTTACTTCATAAGAGCTAGAACTGGTGATGTGTATCACCCAAATTAACAAGTTGCTCAAAAATGGCATTGACTGCAAGTATTCATTAGTGTAACAAATCCAAAGAATGGATCTGATCCCCCCACTGCAGTTTGAACTGACTTTTTCTCTTTTTTCTGTATGCAGAGCAAACCATGTCCCCAGTGGGAAAATACTAGCTGTAAAGGTATGTTCTTCCATAAACTGCTTTACAAAAAAGTCCTCTCCTACCCTGCCCCAACCATCAGATTCTTATTTCTGCATTATTTGCCTTGGTGCATGAAAGCAAAACATATACATGTTCAGGCCATAGTGCAAAAAGCATCACACATACACATATACATACACACACACTATATTATATTATATTATATTATATTATATTATATTATATTAATCACACCACTACACACTCTTTCCTTTCTAGGCCACACAAGTAGTCTTGGGAAGTATTTGCATGCATTGGAAAAGTAATGTGTACCAATGAATTGGAAACTGTCAGTTAGAAAATCTCAGATACTGGTGGTGCACCAAGCACACTGGCCCAGCTTGTCCATTCTGTTGCTGAAGCCTTCAGCATTCCTAGAATATGTTTTCAAGTGCTTTCTTCATCTTCCTTCTGAAATGGGTCTTCCTTTCCTGCTTCCACTCAGAGACCTGTCCTCCACCAGTAAGGCATCAACATACTCTGGGAGAACAACAAATTCTTCCTAAACTTAAGTTGTTGCTAACCTGGTAAAATCCAAACCCCATGCTTTGGATTACAGGTTCCATTGGCCCCTGCCAGCACAACTGCTGTAGTCCAAAACATCTTGGGGTGGGGGAGGTGGCACCAGGTTGGCAAAGGCAGTGTTAGACAAATTGCACTGAATTCCTTTTGGGAATCCACCACTTCCTGGTTGGGAAAAATAAGCCTGATTCTTCTGTTAAATAATGAGGGCTTTGACAGCAAATGTTGCCCTGATTTGCACAAACACACCCACCCCTTACATATCAGAACAGGTGTCGTTTTTCAGCAAGCCTTACATGGAGATGGAGATTATTATCCCAACCTGTATCTGCATTTGACTTGAAATTGTTTTTATCTACTGTATACTTTTTGTGTGGATGTGTTTCTTGTTAAATCAATATATTATGGGAATAAAATAATAAGTGTCTGATCTCAATACTTTCGGTGCCAGTAAATCAAGGTTTATGACTGAAGCACCGACACAGCTTTATCACTTTCTTGCACAGCTCTAGCTACTTAAGAGGTTAAGGATAATCACAACTTTTCATGTGAGTGTGAAGATTGGTGGTTTGGAAGCAAAGCAGGTGTGGACCAGTGTGAGAGCCAGCGGGGTATATTGGTTAAGAGCACAGGACAAGGACTGGGCAAACCAGATTCAAGTCTGCAACTTAGGCAGGAAGCTCACTAGAAGACAATGGGCCAGTCCCCATGTCATAATCTTAACTTTCTTTACAGGGCTGTGGTGATAAAATGGGAAGGGAAGGAAAGAGAGGGGCCATAATATTTGCATTGAGGCGTTCTAAAAGAAGAGGTGGGGTTTAAATGTAATAATAATATGAACACTGACAAGACAACCACTCAAGCCAGGATGCCAGTGACCTGGTGAGCAGATTAGCTGGCCAGCTGGTGAGCAGATGTGGGCCATCTGAGAGACACTTGATCTTTTACCTGAACGGCAAGTTGCTCAGGCAGAAGTTTCAGGGTACAGGGCCAGAAGGAATCTCATTGGCCTCCTGTGTCACCTGACTGCTTGTCAGCCTCTAAATGCAGCAGAGAAGGGGCCAGCAGCTCTGTCCTCGGACAAGTCCTCACGGTGGATCAGAGAACAAGATGCCTCTGGCACTCCAGCAGCTAAACCAAGTTGAGGCTGCAGGGCTTTAGGCTGGGCATAAGAATGCCATTTGACTTGTTTATTCGGCTGTGAAAATATATTGAGCCTTGCTTTGTGGAAAGAGGGAGAAGAGTTTGAAAAAAGAGGGTGCCAGCAGTTTATACTCACTCTCCCACTTCAAAACTTTTTCTGTTTACTTAAAAAAAAGAGGAAATTCTATATGAATTAAATATGCAAGAAACTCCTGCTTTGTGGTTTCCTGTCAGCTGATGCCTGTGGAACGTTCCCTCTGAACCTTCCTACCTCCTGCGGGAAGCCACAAGACTGAGGAGGTAGCATCCCTCTCCTTGCATTGTGTGTGAAGAGGCTGTGTGCTGTTCTGCAACTCCAGTGTTTCCTCTGCTCTTAACCTAGCATTTAAATGGTCCATTTGATTAATCATTTGTATACTGACTATCGTACTCCCAAATTTCCTCTGAGTTGTACATACTGTAAAAGACAATTATGTCACCACAGATTAAATAAGTGAATTAAAATGGAGTTGCAGCTTAATTTGACCTGTGATTTTGCTCTCGTTCCCTTTAGTGGCGTGCACACCATTCCAGCAAATAGATGAAGTCATCCATGACAGCCGGTGATGAATTGCCATCGCTATACTGTATATTTTAATAGCCTCTCACTAATTTAAATTGAGCACCGAGTAAATTATAATTCAGTCACTTGACTGCTTGTATTTAACTTGACAACTCATCCTTATTTGTCCTGGAGGTGTAGGAGAGAAGTGGAGAAAATGGGCTCAGGTATTTCTCATAGGGTTAACCCTTTCCCCTTGCAGTGTTCCGTGTCAAAGCCATTGTAGATAGGAACTTGATTGCTATTTCTGTTGCTGCTGTTATTTAACACAAGGCGGGGCAATCATTTTAGGGCTGGGAGTCAGGTTTCCCATTTTAAATTGGGAAATGGGTTACACTCAAACTATATGAACATGCCCCCTGACCCCTTTCCTTCCTTACCACCCCTTTTCTTGGCACACTTCCACTCAAATAAATTAATAAAATATATGGGGCCAGAATACCAATGCAGGTCCCAGTATTCAATACCCTTTGTCCATTTCTGTATTTAGAGTAACTAAAATCATGTTAAAAAAATCATGAAGGTGATTTAGGGCCCAGAGTTACAGTGCAATTCTAAACATGTCTACTCAGGAGTAATTCCTACTGAATTCAAAAAGGCTTACTCCTGGGTAAGGGGGGTTTGGTTTGTATCCTGAGTCTGTGATCCAACAGGAAAATCCTGGCTTCCTGTTTGCTGACATAGTTTATATCCTGCGCCTTCAACATATATCTCTGTATCTCAGGGCAGCCAACAGAGTAGTCAGAAACAAGAAGTACAATTTAGGTGATAATGTGTGCAAACTAGCTCATTTTAATAGGTGGTAAAATCAAACTGTTCTAAGTTACATTCTTACATTAGCATTTTTAAAAAGATGGCGGCTAAATGATAGCTGTGAGTTCTCCAGGTTGGGCCTCTTTGGGAGGGCATTCCAAAGGTTTACTTTTAGTGAGCCTTGGGGAGTTGAGAGGAACTTGTGTCATGTTGACATGGGTGGGTTTATGCAAGACTGACTCAATATCAAATCAGGCCACAATCTGGATCTCCTGCAGTTTCCTAGCATACTCTAAGTTGGCTGTGTGTGGTCCTCAGCCTTACTTCCAGTGGGGAAACTAGAAGGAAAGAAGGATGGCAGAGCAAGACCAAAATGGGGAGGAAAGCCAAAACAGAGGTGGGGGGAAGTCCTCTGTAAGCAATCGGTTCAGACCTCTTGCAGGAACATCTTCCCTTGCAGAGAGAAAGAGAAGCTGGTGACAGAGAAAGAAGAGAATTTGACCCTGCCCACCTTGAACCCTGGTCCTGCCCACTGCTGGCATGTGACCCCTAAGGAAATGCAACCCTTTCCAGAAAAAGTTTACTTGCCTCTGTCCTAAAATAATTCTGGCTAAGTCCACAGTGGTGAATGTACCATGATTACTGTTTTGAACTTACTTTGGGGGAAACGGAAACTCCTTAAAATTGCATAGTGGGTGTTTCATGTGGCATGCCGTGGCCACAATTTTTCAGTGGTGTGGCATGAGATTGTGTCATAGTGGCCGATCTCTGCGGCAAGCCTTTGCTCGTGAACACATTGCGGCCTGGGGCAATTGGCAGCATTAATGCAATGTTGAGTAAAAGCCATGTGGTAGCCATTTTGTGTGAAGGAGGGCTAAGACCCTTCCATTCTTAAAAATCAATGTGCCTGTAATTCACAGCAGCTCAGGGACTTTCTTCATTTCACGTCTTGGCTGATGCAGCATTTGCCATCCGTGACATCGAATCCAGTCAATATTCGGCTAAAGCTTTTGCAATGGGGGAAGCTGGGTTTCGAGCAGGGTTTTAACAATTGGAAAAGCAATCTCTTTTAGATATGATAGAGGGTTAAATTTTGTTGTTGTTTTAATGGGCAAAATTGATACAGTGTTCCAGCAGGTTACTTTGTTTTAAGCTTTCCACCCTGGAAAAAAAATGTAAGTGAATATTGTTGGCAAATGACTATTGATCTGGAGAAATGTGTTAAATGTTCTCTTGGCAGCCTTTCTATTACAGTTACAATTTAGTTTAGTGAGAGCTTTTATAAATAACCCTAAAGCAAATTCTTGATAGAAACTGGTTATGCTCTTTTTTCTCTGTTTAGACAGACATCAATACTGTAAAATGTAGGTTTAGAAATGGGTTCTTTTTGTGTGTGTGGTGTGGTGTTTTGTTTTGTTTTTAAATCAGAGGCCATGTTGCTTTCCATTGCCAACCTTGTTTATTGTGGTTGTGTTAATCCTGCAAAATATTATTGAGTCTCAACCAAGTACCAAAATCCTTGGGAGTGTATATTATTATAATTTTTATTATTATTATTATTAATTGTTATTATTAATTGCTATTATTGTTTATTGTATTTAATTTATTAATCACTTTCCATGAAACATCCTAAAGCAATTAATGATAAAAATTTCAATAATAAAAACATATGTAAAAACAATTTCACATCCAATACATAAATCTATTTAAATAAAAATCACTGCCTAAAAGGTTTGTTGGAAAATTAAAAACTTCACTAGGCACCAGAAAGACAATAAATATGGTACCTGTCTGATATGTAATGGTAGGGAGCTCCATAACACACCATAATTTTATTTAAAATGTGTTGCCACTCCCTGGGTCAGATAAAACTGACTTGGTAGTTGCCTGGTTTTCAACCAGTGTGCCATGGCACACAGAGGTGCCTTGAAGGATGGTCAGGGATAACGCGGGCAACACTGGCCGGTAACTTATTAGGTGTGAGCTTCAGTTACTGGTAGCCAAGATCTTTACAGGTGTTGATCGTCACTTGAAATACCCTATTCTGTTGGCAACAAACTGGCAGTCTGTTGGTGGTAACCAGTTGACTTGAGCAGGAGTTTTCTGTGCCACCTGAAAAATATATAGGTTTGTTGATGGCCACAGTGTTCACATGCATTATGTAATGAGATATAATGTTCTGATGCTTACTTTCAGGTGATCCCTTTAGATATTACACTGGAACTTCAAAAGCAGATTATGTCGGAGTTAGAAATTCTTTACAAGGTATAATTTTCTAGCATTTACATTTCAATTCTATGTATAGTGTGTCTTCAACATTGACAGCATTTTTCTCTCTTTCTTCATCTGCAGTGTGATTCGTCCTATATCATAGGATTTTACGGTGCTTTTTTTGTAGAAAACAGGATTTCCCTTTGTACTGAATTCATGGATGGTGAGTGGTGCTTGCATATTCTTGAAAAGCCTCAACTGTTGTTGTTTTTTAATGTAATTGGGAAATCAATTTGAACATTTGTGCACATCCTAAAGAAGCAGAAAGCGATTCCTAGTACAGATGGTGCAAGATGTCTTTTTCTCTTTTTTTTAGGAGGTATTTTAAAAATAATAACCTTTCACAAGCCTTAACACATCAGGCAGGCGAGAGTCATGATTACTTGATGTTAAGTATGTTACATTTTCCTCAATGGAGCTGCACTGACTTTTTATTGAAAATTTAAATAGAACAGAAGTAAATGCTGCTTTATCTGTTGCTTGATATTTTCGACTTCCATACAATCTGTCTTTACTGACAAAACAGCTGTTCCCACTTTTAATGTTTCAGTCGCCAGCACAGATTTTCCTTTAAATAAGCCTATTAGCTCACCCATTGTCCTGTGTGTTTTCAGCAAGCAGTAGTGGGTTGGGCATGGCAGGATTAAAGAGTTTCAGAGATTTTTTCGCCTGGGTTTCCTTAGCAATTTAACCCCATTGTTCATCCAATTAAAAATGTATCAAATGAACAAGGCAGATGCACCTGAGCAGGTGAGTCAAGCAATTGATTTTGATAGCAAGATATTTCCTCCCTATCCCTGGCAATATCACAAAAGAACTCTGGAGCACTACTCCAGGATTGTGCTTTCCTCTCAGATGATGCAGTGCAGTGGCTTGGGCCAGCCCTATAGGTGAACAAGGGGGACGTTGGCAGACCTCACTTTGCTTATTACAGGCTAATCCTTTCTTCTGAGTCAATACCTTTACAAGCAAGTTCCTCTCTGTTTTATTTGATATTAACTATGTTTTGTTTGTTCCTGCAGGGGGCTCTTTGGATGTCTACAGAAAAATTCCAGAACACGTACTGGGAAGAATAGCCGTAGCAGTGAGTACTTTGGGGTTCTGTTTTTAATATAATAGTGTTAAATACTTAAATATTTATCACAGCTGATATTTGTAGATATAAATAACATAGGAAGATGGGGAGTGGGGGGAGAGTGAGAGTCATGGGGCACCTTGATAGCTAACAAATTTATTATGGTGTGAACTTTTGAGGAGTAGCATTAACTTCATTCTGGACACAAAAGCTTTTGTCATGATAAAATCTGTTAGTCTTCAACAGGCCCCGAGACCCTTGGTTGTTTTGGGTGCTACAGACTGCACAACTACCCCTCTAAAAATGGGGGTGGAGAAAACCTCTTCCTTTTCTAGTATGTATTGGAGAATCTCAAATAAGTTTGGTTTGTAATTTGTTGGAGCCTAAGAAGTCTGCTTATAAGAAAACACCCTACTAAGTTTCTAAATTATTAATTCTCACGTTGGCGTACTGTAGTCTCTTTAATTTTGTCAGTTTCACCATTTCTGCTAAATTCTACTTTTCTCTTTGAAAGTTGTTTTCATAGAGATGTCTGGAAATTGCCATTAAAGTTCAATTTCAGTTTTTGATAATGTTGGAATACTCTAAACAAATTCTAAAAGCCAAATAAAAACCACATGTTTGTCAAACAGCCTAATAGCAATCGTGTTATATATTTTGAAACTAATGTTGCATTCCATTTCACTTGTATCTTATTACATGCTTACCAGGAAGTTTTTGTCTAGTGAAACACATCTTCATCTGCATGTATTTGCACTGTTGATTGTCTTCAGTTTCCGGGGGGTGGGGTAGGTAGTATATCAGATTGACTTTATAAAAAGTAAATAACTCACATTACAGAGTTTAGGACAGGGTGACCAAGATGGGGTCCTCCATATGTTGTTGGACTACAATGCCCATCTTTCCTGACCGATGAGCATGCTGGCTGTGACTGATGGGAGTCGGAGTGCAACAAAATCCCCCAGTGTAGGGCATAATCAACTTTATACCATCAATTAACATACGTCTCTATTGGGTATTTGTGAAAGGTGTTATGCGATTCTACCTCCCATATTTGTTTTGTCTCTTCATAGCAAAACCACTGCTGATCTCAACAGCCCTTTTTGTATTTGCTTAGTTTTCTGTGCAAATTCATATTGTTTATCACCAGCATTCAGAGTTACTGTATTTTTCCGTGTATAAGATGCCCCCATGTATAAGACGCCCCCTATTTTGGGGGACTCCAAATTAAGAAAACACCCCTCAGCACTACCCGTGAATAAGATGGACCAATTTCAAACCCAATTTTTTGGTTAAAAAACCCCTAGTCTTATACACAGAAAAATACGGTATATGCAGAGGTTCTATGCTGTTGCCATGGCTAATGGCCCTTGATAGCCTTCCCAAATCTGTTGCCCCCCAGATATTTTGAGCTATAACTCCCATCACCCCCCACTCATACTGGCTGAAGCTCTTGAGAGCTGTTGTCCAAAACATCTGTAGTCCAGCAGCTTGCAGAAGGCTGCCCTTGATAGACTCATTTTCCATGTATTTACATAATCCTTCTTAAAGCTATCTAAGCCAGCAGCTACCATCTCATGGTAGGAAATTATTTGAGTTTATTAAGCAGTATATGAAGAAGGCCCTTCCTCCTGTGAGTCTTTAACGTATTGTCATTCAGCTTCATTGGGTGACCCCATATTAAACTGTTAGGACAGGAGAAAAGTTCTGCTCTATCCACCCTTTTGCCATGGTTCGTAATTCCATAAACCTTTGCCCTCATTCTTTTTCTTTTCTTTTTTCCTAAAGTGAGTAGTCCCTAATATTAAGTTATGCACTTGCACAACGTATAGGCATATAACATACAGGTACCCCAATATATAGGACCTATTTTTCCCAGAAGATCAAGAATAATTCTGTTTGCTCCATCCATTAGCGTGGTGTACATGAAGGTCTCAGATAGTCTTCTCTCCATGATCCATCCAGAAGCTGCTTCAGCATAGCTGTTGCACTAGTATTAGTTCTTATCCCTTCTCGCCATGCTGGGGATAATGAGCTGAATTCTCCAAGTCTAAGAAGAGAATGTATCATAATTTTAAAGCCGCAGCCAAGACCAGTTGGAAGGGAGGTGTCATGGGGTAGGGTGCTGCTGAACAATTGCTAAATCTGAAGCAGGCTTTGATAATTTAAGTGGTTTAAAGCAGAACAAAAAGTTATTCTAAAATGTACCATTTAATTAAATGCCTGTTTTCCACACTCATTATACATCAAGCTGACAACTGAAATCCTTTAATCTGATGCAGGCAGCTATTTAGGCTCCTTTCATTGTAATTCGCAGCTCAGCTTCATTCTCTCCACTTTAGCTGCATGTGCAAAGAGCATCTTTTAATCTGATGCTATCGCTTTGGAGCACTTGCAGATGGGCTTGTTTTTTCAGACTCGGCATGGTTCGCTTCTAACACACACACATGCACATACTGCTTTGGTGAGAGTAAAAGTGTTTCACTTTTGCAGTCCAGAGGATTTGCACAATCTTATTAAATAACATTCATTTCTATAAAAAGGTAAAGGTACCCCTGCCCGTATGGGCCAGTCGTGTCCGACTCTAGGGTTGTGCGCCCATCTCACTTAAGTGGCCAGGGGCCAGCGCTGTCCGAAGACACTTCCGGGTCACGTGGCCAGCGTGACAAGCTGCATCTGGCGAGCCAGCGCAGCACACGGAAACGCCGTTTACCTTCCCGCCAGTAAGCGGTCCCTATTTATCTACTTGCACCTGGGGGTGCTTTCGAACTGCTAGGTTGGCAGGCGCTGGGACTGAGCAACGGGAGCGCACCCCGCCGCGGGGATTCAAACCGCCGACCTTTCGATCGGCAAGTCCTAGGCACTGAGGCTTTTACCCACAGTGCCACCCGCGCTTCATTTCTATAGTTCACTGTAAATTACAAATAGTTTCTCCTCCTGGGCATTTATCCTGACAACAAGCATTCTGGAGTAGCATCTTCAAACAGTTTTTCCAGAAAGGGAACATGTGCTGTGTCCAAGGCCACGCAGTGGATTCATGGCCAAACTAAAATCACATTTTTGCATGATTTCTGAAAACCTGACTTTGAGTGATTGATCTAAGAAATCTTAAGTCTCTAGTTCAGTCCAACCCTTTTGGGTCCATGGAAACATCCGCAAACAGGGTAAATTGGTGCATTCCACCCCTCACTCAACCTAGCACACACCACAATCTAGTCTACTGTCTCCAATAAATGCTACTTTCAAACTTAATTTCAGCAGCATGGGGGTACAGGACCCTGGAGGCACCAGGGAAGACTTGTGCAGGTGAGCCTGCAAGTCTGGAGGTGTGCATGGGGCAGCCAGGGCTATGTGATAAGAGCCTTTAAAAAAACCACTCTCAGCCATTCAGCAGAGAAGGTGGAGTAGGAGTGTGTGTGTTATGAATTATGCTACTCCTGAACTCCTGACTACAGTGGTACCTTGGGTTACAGACGCTTCAGGTTACAGACTCCGCTAACCCAGAAATAGTACCTCGGGTTAAGAACTTTGCTTCAGGATGAGAACAGAAATCATGCGGCAGCGGCATGTCAGCAGCGGAAGGCCCCATTAGCTAAAGTGGTGCTTCAGGCTAAGAACAGTTTCAGGTTAAGAACAGACCTCCGGAACGCATTAAGTTCTTAACCAGAGGTACCACTCTTTGGATTGGGGAGGGGAACTGCATGTGTAGTGTCTGTCCAGATACAGGATTTCCCCTTTAGCTGGGGATATGATTGCAGAAGCTCTCCAGCTGGAGCAGATCAAATGTCTTGCTAGTGCCTTTAAGGGGTCACAGTTAAGTATCAACTTGCCAATATATTTTTGTGTGTTTTTCTGTCCCTTGTCCCAATTCCTTATATTCAACTACATCCTTTCTTTAACGAATTCAGTTTAAGAAAAACTTGAATTGAATTTGCACAAGTGAATGTGAGGGTCTTGCTCCTAATCTGTAAAACATGGATGGAATCCACCGTACACAGCCTTGCCACCTGTTAGTTCTTGATGCTAGACTTAAAAACAATCTTTCATTTGCAACCAGAAGACAAGGACATTCCTCCAGTGCTGTACCAAAACTAAGACAGGGCTACCAAATATTCCCAGACTGCCTTTGCAATAACACAATGCACTGTATTTTGAGTGCTAATGTTGATTGAAGCTCCCCCCCCCCCGCAAAAGATGTGCACTTAAGCTGTCAAGAGAGTGAGTGATTGATGGCCAATCTAACTACTATTTGTGTCAAGGCTTTGTCAAGTCATTGTTGTCAAATGCTGCTTTACTGAATATCACAATATCTTCTGGAGTATTCAGTCAAAATGAATTCTATGCCACCATCTCTTTGATATAATGCTCAATACCTTGCATCTACATTCTGAACCGGGAAATGGCCTTTTATTCAGTGTAAATGAATAGCTGTGATTCCTGATCAATGTACAAAGGGTTATAGGGCATTGTTGGAGCTGTAGTTGTGAAATGTTCTTTTTTTTTAAAAAAAGAAAAAGATAAAGTTGAAATGAAAAATCTGCTTGGTTAAGTGTGCTTTTTATAAGTATTTATTCAGCAGACATGCTTTGGTACAAAAGCTCTTAATGAACTAATATTTGTTTTTTTGTCACCCTGGATGTAAAATATTATTATTATTATTAATTAAAAATCCAAAATTAAAAATGCAAAAATGAACAGCAATATGCATTTACATTTAGTGTAGCTTCCACTCCTTGACGTGTTGTTACAGTGTATGTACAGTGAAAAGCAAAGATGCTTAGCCACCTCTTATAGGATGGGATATAACCGATTTCCCTCCCGACTTGTACCCCATTTCTGCTGTAGTTTTATGTACACTAAATTTGAAGACACGTGGACAGTTTCTAGTGTTCGTCTTCTACCATAAGGACTAGTCCCTTATTCACTTTTTTAAAATAAAAGATTTTTCAGAATTCTAAGGAAGTAACTTTTATTGGTTCTAAGAATTAAAATTTTGTTGTTTTTGAGACTTGGTCAGCGGCACATTTGAATCAGGAAGATGAATGCAAATGTGTAGAATAGCTAGCAGAATTTTGCAAGAAAGATGTTCCATGTTAAAATGCTGACCCAACAGAAAGGAGGCAACAAAAAAATCAGGTTTTTAGGGTATCATTCTAGACAAGGCTTTATAAAATTTGCAAGGTATTTGAAAGCAATGGTACAGATTTAGGAATAAAATTTACAGGGGTAAGGAAGTAAGAAGTTCCACACCCTGTCGGTTTAAATTCCTTAGCTTTTGATTGGATTGGCTCTATAGAAAGACAAGAAGAAATGCATTTTTTCTAGGCATGTGCCTTGAGATGCTTTTTGTTACAGGGTGTGCATAAGTGTCGATCACACAAGGGCCACTTTTCTGTGGCTTCTTCACACTCCATTACAGGAATTCCAGTAAAGCATGGAATGTGCTACCACAAGATATAGCAAAGGTGATTAACTTTTAAAAAGCTATTAGTGGCTGATAATTTTGATCCTCAAAGGGAGGGAAAAAATATAAAGTACACATTGATACATTTCCTCAAAGGTGGCCAAAATCTGACTTCTTTTGGTTGTGATTTTTATATCATGGTAGATTCCAGTTTTAACTCTAGTAAATGAAAATTCATACCTTTGAGCATTCCTTTCTCTCTCCTGTTTGCAGGTTGTTAAAGGCCTTACATATTTATGGAGTTTAAAAATTTTACATAGAGGTGAGTTGTGGATTTGTTTTTGCATTTTTCCAGTGCATATAATAGTTTGTTTAGTTTCAGAAAAGGAATCACTATGATGTATTCAAGATTAACAGGTTTCTGGTAGAATGAAGGGTTTTGGGGGGGGGGGTTAAGGGAGCAACCTACTTCATCTGTTGCATAAAGTTAAAATTTGGCTTGGTGCACATAAGCACAGTCTGGGATGGGGTTCAGGGTTTTGGAACATAGCTGAAAATTGTAGGAGTGGAAATTGCTGATGATGGTTGAAATATTATAAATATCATCAAAAGCAATTTACATTTTGATATTTCTCTGGCCATGCACCCATCGAGAATAATTTCTCAGAGTAGTATGTGAGCCATAGAGTTGTGATTTGGCACCTTACAACAGCTGTTCAGGCCCCAGTATTGTAGTTTGTTGTTCCCTGCTTTGGAGCTGATTGGCTCCTTCTGGGTAATGACCAGTCGCCAGGGCCTCCCAAATGGATGTCCCACCTGATGTACAGGTGAGAAGTATGACAGATGCATCCCATGGTGACAAACTTCTCTTGCTGAGGTATCAGCCTGGCCTTTTCAACTGGAGCACCTCAATCTGCCATCAGTGGCTGATATGCATAATGAAAACTATCCAGTGTAAACCCTCAAACTGCAGATTTTGCAGAGCAGAGATAGTCCTAAATGAGCTAATTTGTGAACCCACCCTTGAGCTCTTAGAATAGCCAGCAACCTCCAGAGGGAGCAGGCGACCAGGGTCAGAACAGCAGCGACAATTTGTCTGCTGTTACTGCTAATGCACGGGGGGGCGGGGTGAAACATAAATTCATATGTATATGTAGATATGTGTTGCTGCTGATAATTATCTCTTAGCAATTCACATCTCAAACAGGGTTTTGTATTTCTCAGTTTCCTTGAACTTTGGAATTCTGCACTCTAATGCTTGTGTGCAATTCAAGAGGAGAGGGTGGCTTTTGTTTTTAAAAAATATTTTGAATAAAATGGATTTTAAAAATATCTATTTGGTATTGAATAAGGCAACTGCATTCAACTTCTTGACCCTCTCCTTGACATTTTTGTAACAGCTAGAATAGAGTTGCCCACATGCCATTTATCCAGTAGCCTGGTAAAAAATAGCTCAGATGGAGGTGGAATGAAAAGGCATCTGTTCATCCTCCATAAGGCTTGTCTCATATAAATAATTGGTATTAAGGAAACACTTGTGATGATGGGCACATAATGTTCCATTTTGGCTCTTGTTTAAATTCTTCCACATTCAAAATGGAAGTGTTAATCACAAAACAGATGCTCTGGGAGAACATTGTACACACACACACAGTGCTTTCTCTAGGTTTACTTATTTTCTTGAAGAAATAAAGGTGCATTTTTTAAAAATTCCAATAAAAATTGTGGTAGATACTATGTTGCCTGGTTGGTTTTACACAAATAATGAAGAGTCTTGTTGCACCTAAAAAGGTAGCAATTTTTATTGTGGCAATGTATTAGGCTTTTAAGGTACCACAGTACTCTCTGTTGATTAATGCTTCTCCTCTGGAAATTGTTTCCACTATCTGTCTGTTTTTAAGATTTAGAGAAATCTCACTCTAGAGCAGAGATGGCAAAACACGCACCCTACCAAAGAGCTTATGGCCCCTATTTGGGACATTTTTGAAGAATGTAAACCTCAACCCCCAGCACAACTGCAGTCCTCCATGCCATTCATTTAGCTTAGAGGTGGGGACCTTTTTCAGCCTGAGAGCTGATTTATCTTCTGGGCAAGCTTCAGAAAGCCAAATGCACATGTGAGTGGGTTCAAGGGGGAAACTGGGTCCAGTGACTAATGCAAGTTATAAGGTCTGACTCAGCAGATAAGATTGGGTTGGGTTTTTTTTTTTTTTTTTTTTTTTGCAAGGCACTGCTGCAGAACAACAAGAAAAGCTCTTAGACATTGGAGAATTAATTGGTACATATCAAAATATGAGTCCCATATGAGTGTGGATGAGCCCTAAGCCTGCAAGCACAGATGTGTGTGTGTTTCAATAAACTTAGTACAGCAGCCAGAAAACTTTATGTCTCTTTATAAATGATAAGCTATATATAGTAAGCTATATTTAATGTAGTGTGAATGCTGTATGGCTTTGCTTCCTTATCATGTGTTGCTGTCCCCTTACAGATGTGAAGCCCTCAAATATGTTGGTGAACACAAGAGGCCAAGTCAAGTTATGTGACTTTGGGGTCAGCACACAGGTACCTTCATTTCTTCTGCCCTTTCATTTATATCCCTCCTGTTAGCTTGTGTTTTCCAGACTGGCCACAAGACAAGCAGAGCCCCTTGCAAGCAAGCTTGGCTCTGCTGGGAATGGGGGATTCATCCCCTTTTTTTTTTAATCTCCTGGTGACTTTTCTTCATCAGAATATGATTGTTCATTGTTTAATGACAGTAAAAACTGCTGATATTGTAATTACTACTTACGAATAGCAAACTTCATTGATATGCAGCTTGGCTCTGAAAGCGTTTGGATCAAACAAAAGGGAGGGCAGAGCGGGAGGATCGCCTGGGGAGCCCAACTGGCCCACAGTAAAAATTAATATTGGGAGCAACAATGGTGGTGGGCTTCAACAATGTGCAGCACAAATTTTAATTAATTTCCATTTTGGGCTTCCCTTGAGAACCTCTGTGATACTGACCCATGAGCTTGCTGCAATGTTGAATTGAATTGCAGCCACCTTTCCTCCCAGCCAAACATGAGGACCAAAGAGAAGGTCACTGCTGTATTATACGTTGTCAAAGTCTGTTGTCCCTCCAGCATATTTAGTGTTCATTCCAGCCTGATAATGAAGGTGGCTTTATTCACATCTTGAGCCAGCTGACAGTGGGGGGAGGAGGACGGCTGACTGGATGTGCTGAAAATAAAATAAAATAAAAACCCTCCTTCCAATTGACTATTTATATCCAACTGGTTGGTGGAGCACTAAAATCTCTAAGCATCCTGTTTAAAAGAGAATTGTCTTTAAGGTTATCTGCCATAAAGTGAAATACTGTGGTTGTTTTAAATTAGGGCTCTTGTTCAAAAGGAAAGAGAGATTTAATCATTTTTAATGCCTTCACAGGCAAATTTGTTTCCTCACACACACATACACACTTTATATAATTTTTAGCTGATTTATACATGGAATGATTGTAGGTTAAATGAGGAATAATTGCCCGTTTTATTCCCACATTATCTTTATATGGCTCTAACAGGCTGTTTTGTCTGATAGCTGGTGAATTCCATAGCCAAGACGTATGTCGGGACAAATGCTTATATGGCGGTAAGTAAATGTATGCAGATACTTCTGTTGCAGACAAATAGCCTTTAGTGGGCTGCTCAATTTTGTCTGTAGTTTTTAGTTCGGGTGCTGTTACTTCTGCTGTTAGGTGTCTTAAGTCTTTCTTAGTAAACAGATATGGAAATAAGGAAAGTGTGTGTTTTTTAATGTGACATGAGGAATAGTAATATAGAAGGCTAAAGTGCACATACCAAACTCCTGTGCCTGCAAGGTCAACTCATTCCCTTTGACAGATGAGGCAGCTCTGTGGGTCTACCCCATAACAAATGGAAAGCCCCATGTGCAGAGGGGGTTTGGGTGTGCAAAGAAGGAGCATGTGTGGTTCACGAGAGATCCATCTAATTTGGGGGGATTTGTGTTCAGTTCCGTGCTCCACCATGAAGGCCCTGTCCGCTTCTTCAGTGTAACTCGGGGTTGTAAAAATAATGGGGAAAGTGATACAGAAATAATAGAACATTAACCCAATAAAAATGATTCTTGGTTGTGTTTTGAAGCTCTTGGGTGGGGGTAAATGCCACATGTGGGCTGTCGCCATGTAGGAAGGCAAGAGGGTGGGTGTGGGTTGTAATTCTTGGCTTGCTGCTGTTACAGAGTCTCTAGGACCTTGAAAGGAAACCTCACAGGCTAACTAAGTGCTTTCCTGGTAAGCTTTTTGGTGCCTCTTCAGGTACTAAAGAGAACAGAAGTGTGAGAGATCAGCCTCTGCAAATGGCCGGCAGCATAAAGCCTGTGGATTAGCCTTTTTGCTCTTGCCTGGTCAGCTGTAACAGTTGTTCCTGCCTTCTGGTGTTCATGCTCAGGTGCAGCCATCCTCTGGCTGAAGCTGAGGGAAGTTGTAGTCCTAAACAGCTGGAGGGCACCAGGTTGGGGAACATTACTCTAGTGCATGCCCTCATTCCATTCCTATCTCTGATATATAGTTCAGTGTTCCAGGCATCTTGAGAATAGACGTTATGAATACGTGACTTTTAATTGTGCTTGGGCATGTGCACAGGTTGGGTGTGCTCAAATGCTAGTCCAAATGATAGAGATTGGCCTCTGCTATTCTGGGACCCTGCCTGCACCACAGATGAAGGTGGTTCGTTGGGTTTGCCAAATGCCTTGAGCACAGGCTCCCTCTTTGCAGGAACAATGTCATTGCTGGCACTCCATTGCCTTCACCTTTCTGCTTAAAGAGGAAATATTTCCTGCACTCTAAGCAGGAATATGAGTAATCTTGAATTGTGAAAACTGCAGATACTATTTTTTCTTTCTTTTGCAATCATTGATTCGCTTCACATTTTTCTAGCAAATGTATTTGGATCACTTAACGTCCTAAAGTACAGAATGGCAAATATGTAAAAGGGCTTTAAAGGTATTGCTTTTGATAAGTCCAGCTTGCCGGTTGCCACATCTCTATCTCCTCAAAAGCTGGAACACTCTGATTTAAGCAGTGGGAGGACTTCAAACAAATTATTCTACCCAACTCCAGCTTTTCTTCTGGATGACTTTAAATAGCTGTAATAATTAAATTGTATTATTCCTTTTAATGTACAAACCTCGATTACACATCTATTTCCCAGGTGTGCATTAAAGAAATTACTTCTTTTCTTATTGTTTACGGATGACTGTGATGCATCCATCTGTTAATTGAAAAAAATGAGGATTAAAGCTGTAAGATGTTTTGTCAGTTCTTCTGTTAGGACTGCTTTGCTGCTTGAATGAATTTGTTGCCAGTCATCAGATTATTTTTTTTGGTGTAATCTTGAAAGAAAGGGGGGATGCATATAACACTAGGAACGAAGAGAGGGACAGAACTGTATCCTGTTCCATCTGGTGCACAGGAGATGAGATGGACAGATGTAACTGTTTTGTGGGCTCCTTACAGCGCCTTTGTTGTTTGGAGGGCTGACATGGGGCTGAGCAGAATGCAAACAGCAGAAGCCAATTGACTTGGTCTCAAACTAAGAAGAGCTTGTAACACAAAACAGATGCAACAGTCCCCACATATGTCTAACCTTAACTTTGTGAAATTTATACTAGGAGTAGCTTACCTTGGATAAACACGCACACACTTTTCCAAAGAGTTGAGCAGCAGCTTTTTCTTGTTAGTAAAGTTTCTGCGCCTTCGTTAGTGAAGGAAATTGGCCTTCCCCCACCTACTGCTTCAAGCTCTCTGCTTGAGGAGGTGTTCAGAGGGGCACATTTAGTGGTGGATCAGGTGTCTCATGGCTGGCCTTCTGTCACCTGGCGTGGAAGCAGCTCAGAAACATTGCCTCAAGATGTCAAGGATGCTTCTGCCCTCCCTCTGGCCTTTCAGCTGTGGTGCTGGCAGCTCACTGTAACAAATTTGCAAGCTGGTGACTAAGCAACAGGGCTGTATGGATACTGTGAGACAAGTTCCTACCTGGAATCAATCTTCTTCTTAAGAGAATGATTGTTGCTTAAAATTATACTGTGAAAAAAGGTTAAAGGCAGACAAATCCCTACCCTAACAGCTTCAGATCTGAAGCAGGGATGGCAACCTGACAGTTTGATCTGCCCACAGAGCCATTCTGTTTGTTCCCTAGTGGGAACCAAATTTCAATCAAGGTATGGAGGAAAACGTGCCAGTAATTCAGCTTGCGAGTGATAACAATAAAAAATCCTCCAAAGTTGAGTGGCAGAGAGATTCCAAAAAACTGTGGGTACTGCTTTATTCTATATAATTCTGTGTCCAGGCTATTCAAATTGTCTGCTAAGGAAAGCTATGCCCTGTATGAATGAGGCAAATTGAGCCTATTTGCATAATTTATTCTGTGATTTTTAAAATTATTTTGCATAATTTATTCTACTACTTCTAAGTTACAGAGAAGAGCAAGGGATAGGCAGACCACTGAAATATTGTGCTCTTTCCAAACTGGCATTGCTTAGCAAGTGTTTGCAGCCATAAAGGTTGGAACTTAACTGTTTTTAACGGAGGTTTTTAGGAAGTGAAATTCTGCAGCGCTATTACATTCTGCGCTCTTCCCCCTTTTGCTGCTCCTATAAAATTGCAACACACACGTGTACTTGTGCAGATTTGATGGCATTTCAGCTGACATAGCTGTCAGGTCTTTGAAACCACTCTGAGAAGAAGATTAGAAAGGAGAAAGTGAAGTGCTTTTCGAGAGTAATTTATGGACTTCTGAAATGTTTGTTACCAGAACTGACCTAACATGAGCCCTACCAAGGTTGCCTCTGTACATGACAGAGGGGACATTATTGCCTGTCTGGAGAGCCTGGTGGCTGCCCTCAGTGGCAGGTTGTACAACCTGAGGGAAGAGAAGCAGACCTGGTGTCAGGACTGGTCGTTGTCCTCTTCAGATCACCACACAAATGCTTCTTGTTCTTTATAAAACTTTATATTGCGTATTAACAAAACAATCTTATAAACGGTTCTCAACTTTAACTATTCTTCCTCAGAGTCACTTATTTCAGATACCTTCTGAGCTCTGCTTCTCCATGACCAGCCACCCTCAAAATGGCGAAGGCGCCTCTCCCTTCGTTTTCCCGCTCTTTTTTCTAACCTCCTGGCTAGAGCTGGCCTGTATCTCCTCTCCTCCGAATCTGAGCTAGACCTTAACCCTTGCCTTTCCTGTGAACAGCCAGTCCCTCCCTGTTGTTCCTCTTGCTCCCTTCTATTAGATTCACTGCTCTCCCTCCCCCCTTGGGGAATGCTTTCTCCCTCTGATAAACTGAAAACTTCTAACTCTTCCCTGACACCTGGGAGCTCTTTGGAGGGCAGAAGCTGGAATTGGCTCTCCAGGATTAACTGCCTGTAGTTCCCTCCCCTGACTAGCTTTTCATAAAACCATAAGAATATCCCTACTGGATCAGGCTGAAGCAGGCCTCTAGTCCAGCATCCTGTTCTCAGATTGGCCAACCAGATGCTGCAGTGGGAAACCTGCCAGCAGGACCTGAGAGTCCCCACTTGTGATTCCCACTAACAGGTATTTAGAGGCATACTGCCTCTGACAGTGGAGGGATCTAGAGTCTGACCTCTCAGACCCCCAGTTCAAGCCCTACAGTCCATGATAAGCTCAGGACAGGAAAGGCTCACCTTTCCAGAACACCGCTACTGCTTTGCCTTTGTTCATAGGGACTCAGCTCAGAAGTGCTATGGTCTGTTCTCTACATGTGCTTTGCTTCTGGGAGGATTCTGCTCTCTGTACTGTCTAGAAGGCTGAGTCTTAAAGACCATTTAGGCCATTGTGTCTGTGTTTTTTACTTAACGTTTACTTGGCGCTAAAAGCTCCTGACCTGGGATTAGCAGCTGAGAGGAAGCATCCTTGAGCACGTTCGACTGGCACTAATTTGGGTGCGTTTGTTTTCTCTAAAGGCTTCTGGGTTATTATAGAGTGGAGGGGGAAAGGAGTTGTGCAAGGTGCCTGAACTAGACAGGTGCATTAACAGCACAGTGGGAAAGAGAGTCTTGTCGAGTCTTTTTATTGTTGCATTTCACACTGTACTTGACCTTGGCAATACTTAGAGCACAGCTTTTGAGTAAAAGAGCTGGCTGGCTATTTTGCGTTCCTTGCTGTCTTGAGCGGTATTAAACTTGCCGCTAATTGGTGTGAGCTGAACCTCTTTTATTTGCAGGTTGCAATGTACATTAGCTTGGGAACAGTTAAACAAGAGCTGGTTTTCTGTGGACACCCTCCTTGCTTGCTTCACACATTCATACAGATATGCTCGTAACTTGCATAAGACAGACGACATGAAAATAGAGATGCATATGTGAGCATTGTTGGGAAAGTGATGTCCTGAGTAGTTTACGGCATCTAATTTTATTTTGATTGATTTGTTGTCTATAAGGATAGATTTATTCTAACTATCAGAGATTCTGGGATAGAAATAAGTATATTGAAGGGTCCGTATAGTGAGGGCTGCTTTTAGGGTGCTCCCAGGAAGTTGCCCTGTGGTAGCATTTTTAGGGGTACTGCAGTTGGAAAGGTCAGCCTCCCCGGTGACATTTTGGTTGCTCAGTTGCAATGGGAGAATGGTGGTCCTGGTGCTGTATAAGAGCAGTCAGAAACACAAGGAATACTAGCCCTGAGTAGGTGAAGCTACACATGATACTGTAACTCCATCCAGTATTGTATGTCACAAGACTGCACAGTGCAGTTTGGCCATGCTTGGCAAAGCTACATACAACTGAGGCTGGCATGCTGCCTTTGGGGTAGTAACTGGGTCAAGCGTGGTGTACTCTCTGCCAACCCATTGGCTCTTGGTTTGCAATTCTAAATGCCCCACCAACACTGATAACCCACCCCAGTTAAGCTGATAACCCACCCCAGTTAAGCTGGCCACATGTTTCATGCTTTCTTCCTTCCTTTTCAGCTCCACTCTGAAAAAGAGTGCTGTCCCTCAAACCCCAAGCAACTTTTGGCTTCTCACCATTCCACTCTCTGCCAGTTGTGCTGCTTGCTCAAACGTTTCCAGTTTCACCTCTTAAGTCCCACTCCTTGCATCCTTGTGATACAATTGCCCTCTAAAGTTGCCGCTCATACTCTGATTGTGCAGCTAGGATTGTTGTTCCCTCTCCTGCCAACATAACCTACATGGGAGCTTATCTTATGGGTCCCAATTAGAGTGAAGAGAAAAGTCCTTAAAAGTCTGTTTTTGCTGTTGAAATAAATTCAGCAGAATGCATGCTTTCAAACATTTTTATCAAATTTTGAGAATCTTAAGTTTTCACTTTCCTTCTCTAATTAAGGTTGTGTTTTTATTCCTGGACATTTCATTAGGTTCAGTTATCTCTCCCCATTTCCTTTTAACAGCCAGAACGCATTTCAGGAGAGCAGTATGGAATTCATTCTGATGTTTGGAGCCTAGGGATTTCCTTCATGGAGGTAGGTGCCTTTATATGTTTGTTTTTCAACTATATAAGAAGAACACAATTGGGTTTTGATTCCTGATTCATGCAGGCTTGGGTGTTTTTAAAGAGATCCTGCATATGAAATTTTTGCATGGGGGAAATAATGTGTGAGCTAAGTAATCCATGTTGATGCCCAAGCCACAGAGGATCAATCCCTTCCTCCCTTCTTTTGAGGGAGAGGCATCCTGTGGAATGGGGGCTACTAGAGGACCAGGCATCAGCATGGATAGCCCAGCTCGCACACCATTTGGGAAGCTAATGGGAGTACAGGGTTATTCTTTGTGAGGGATTTGTAAACCTGTGAACTGGGACTAAGATTACAAAGTGACTGCACTTTGGAGCATCCTTTTGCATGTTGAATAGTATTTAACAACCATTGTTTAATCTCTGTGTTTTATTTAGAAAGGATTTGTTCTTCAGAAAGAAGTTTCTCTAGAGGTTTTTATCTTGAGGTTGGAAAGACCCCATACTGGCTACATCATCTTATAGCCTATGGATGGGATTCAATGATGTGCTAAAGCCATTGTTCTATCAACACAAGCTTTTCTGCTTGCCAGAGGGAACTGTTTTCCCCATCCTCTCCCTGCACTATTATGCACAGGGAGCAGGGTTTTTTGTTGTTGTTTTTTGTTTTGAGGGAGTGCAACCCCATTGCACCAGTACAACATCTTAGTTGAATCTAGCCCATAGAATGAAATTAAATTTCAGTTCTGCCTCTATTGTTGTTCCATTCCTACAACTTGGGTTGCCAAATGTTAGGTTGGGCATGCTTCGCAGGTAAGTGAAATGGACCAATCCAGTGCCAGAAAACTGGAGGGTGCAGGAATTGGGGGCTCAGCTCATGCCTAGCTTGATCAGGCCAAAGACATCGGCCAGGTTTCTGTAACATTTTGAGGTATTGCTGTTGCAGTTAAGAGTGTTCATTTGAAGTTTTTTTTGCACGATGAGTAAAATTTGTATATCATGGCCATCATTAATATGCTTTATGACCTGGATGGTAATCTACTCTTAGCTGCAACCACAATTATAATGTGGATAATTCAGAATGTTACAAAACATGGCCTATGGCTTTGGCTTGACCTGAACCTCCATCCCATGTGTTAAGCTCATTTCTCATCTTGACATACCACACATAGTTATTATGATAAAATGGGAGGGCCCCTTTCTGCTTCCTGTTGCTAACACTGCATGATGACTTCAGATAAGTAATCTGCTCCCCCCACAACTAAATGTTTGAGTCCTATAGCGGGGATAGTTAAACTTAACACCAGAGAGCTTGTTCAAAGAGCCCTGGGCCTGGGTAGTGCCATCTCTTTGCACAGGGAGGGTCTGCTTATTGCCTCTTCTTGAACAAACTTCCTTTCCTCTTCTTCGCCTTCTGCTTGCTTTTCTCTCCTGAGTCAGAAGCATGGAACAATTTGTCTCTGTGTGCTTTGTTAATTGGTGTGTCATCTGCTCCTCGGAGACCTCTCCTCAACATGATCGTTGTTTTATTGAAGTGGTTTGAGTGATGTGTTAAATGAGGAGAGCGAGGGAAAATGGCTTTAGAAAGGTGAAGGTGATGCTCCAGGAAGCCATGCAAGGTCATTGCCATTAAAGTCACACTGTCTGTTGACACTGGGGTGGGCCAGGGAGCATTTGGAGAGGACAGCTGGAGTTTATGTTGGAATTTCCAAACATCCCTTTTGAGCCAGACTTTGTGTCATTGAGCTAGTGTGTTCCTTAGATCCCTTGGGTAATAAAGCTAAAGAGGTTTTCTCTGCACTTCTTTTATTCAGAAAAAAAAGGATGCCAGAGCTTAGAAATGTGTCAGAGTCCTTGATCCCATATGCATCCAGTGGGTTGAGTCATGAGATTGAGGCATTCTGTGAAAGCAGGTGCACTCGCTTCTGAACAATTGCTTTATGTGTGTCAGGGCTGAGATCTAATATTGAAAGTTTCTGGGGTAACCAGGAAAACTGCTGGTCCTAGTCTGGGCAACAATCTTTACCAACCTTCCCCCACCTGGGGCCCTGCAAATGTTTGGACCGCAGCTCCCAATGGCTGTGCTACCTGATGCTATTGGGAGTTATAGTCCAAAACATCTGGAGGGCCCGAGATAGAGGATGGCTGATATTCTTCTGGATGGCAATAGACTACTTCTATACTGTAGATTCATTAGTCATATGGTAGGGTAATAAAAAGAGAATTGAGACATGTGAGGCCATTTGTTCTGAGCAGCTAATGCATTCTGCTCACTCCTAAAAGGCCCTAAAAAAGGCTACTCTTTGCATCGTTGTGTAGGGGAAAAGAACCCAGCCTGACAGCAGTGCAGTAATGCTTCAGAGCCTGCTTGAACTCTGTTGTCAACCTGAAATTTATTTTAGTCTTCTAAGCTTGGAGCAAAATGTGTGGATCTGCCTGCTACCAAGTCAGACTATTTATCCATTTTGCTCAGTATTGTGTACCCTAAACTACCCTTCATGTTTCTATTCTCACTTTTTAAAAAGTGTGTGTCATTGGGTTGTTTCCATTTTGAAGGAAAAGAAGTTGCAGGACGCAATTGTATCTTAAAGCTACTTTATTTTGAAGGGGAGGGGGTGGTAAACAGTAAACGGCAAATAGGCCTTATCAGGTTTTGACCCAGAGAATATCTGAGAAAATCAGTGGAAGAGAGAAGGAAGCTTAGAATGTGTTACATTACAGATGTAGATACATGAGAAAGCTATAGTTCAGTGGTAGAGCATGTGCTTTGCTTGTCGAAGGTCCCAGGTTCAGCTGCTGGCATTGCTAGGACTGGGAAGAAACATTGTTTGTCAGAGCCTTTGGAAAGTTGCTGCCAGGCTGAGTAAATGGTACTTGGCTGAATGGACCAGTTGTTTGACATGGTATTAGGCAGCATCACATGATCAAGCCTCCCTAAGTTACAGTTCACTCTGACAAGCCCACAGTAGGGGACTTCTGGTTTGGAGGGTGTTAATTCCTTGGAGATGCAAGTCCTGGCCCAGTACAGGTTGAAAATTAAGCCTTTCACAATTTATTTCCCAATAAATCCTACTACTATTACTAGCCACGATGGCTGTGTACTGTCTCTGCTATCAGAAGCAACATCCCTCTGAATTCTGGTTGCTGGGGAGGAACAAGTGGGGAGAGCTTTTTTGCACTCAGGTTCTCCCTGGGGCATCTGGGTGGCCACTGAAGGAACAGAATGTCAGACACCAGTCTGCTCCAGCTAGACTTTTCTTATACCCTTAACGTTAGTTTGGGGAAGGCTGCTTTATCTCCATGGGAAATGTTTTGGTGGAAGTGGCTGGCCTTTCTTGAAATGTTCTTGCTTTGAAAACTGAAGCATGAGGATTGGTGGGTTTTCCCCCTTTCCTGGTACTATTAAAAAAGATAAATTGGACAGCAACGAGCGAGGCATGAGGCATCTCTTGGGACCTAGTTATGAGTCCTGTAATATTGTGCTGGGTCCACTGTTGTCTCCTCTGTGTTGTAAAACCTCCCCAGAGCTTTTTGCAACAATTGTTAAGGGTGTTTTGTTTGAGCTTCTTCCCCATGTTGACATTTCTGTCTGGACACCAGAAAGTGGCATTTTTCTAGTACATACCATGCAGGCGCAGGGTGACAAAACAGCTTATGGTCTCACACTGAAAAGTGTTACACAAATCATTATTATTAGTTATCTTCAGCATTGTTATCAATAACAATGTAATCTAGGAATGCCCTTGTGTCCATCACTGGCTCTCCATGTCTTAAAACAATGCAACCCTCAGTACTGCAGTGGTAGATCACATGTTTTGCATGCAGAAGGTCCCATATTCAATTTCCAGGTAAAACTGGAACCCTGGAATACTCCTTCCCGAAATCCTGGAGAGCCTTGCTGCTAGAGTCATTATGCCCAGGGCCGGATTTAGGTTTGATGAGGCCCTAAGCTACTGAAGGTGATGGGGCCCTTTATATGTCCAGCTGTCCTTTGTCAACAACAAATTGTCGCTGTTTTTTGTGTTGAATATATGACGCGGGTGGCGCTGTGGGTTAAACCACAGAGCCTAGGACTTACCGATCAGAAGGTTGGCGGTTTGAATCCCCGCGACGGGGTGAGCTCCCGTTGCTCGATCCCTGCTCCTGCCAACCTAGCAGTTCAAAATCACGTCAAAGTGCAAGTAGATAAATAGGTATCACTCCAGCGGGAAGGTAAAAGGCATTTCCGTGCGCTGCTCTGGTTCGCCAGAAGCGGCTTAGTCATGCTGGCCACATGACCTGGAAGCTGTACGCCGGCTCCCTTGGCCAATAAAGCGAGATGAGCGCCGCAACCCCAGAGTCGGCCACGACTGGGCCCTTTACCTTTACCTATATGCTATATGGTAATTTATGGACTTAATAGGTATCTAAAGCTATTTTGTTTTTTATCTTATATTTTGGAAATGTACATCCATGTTTTTTTCCTTTAAATATTTTTGGGGGGCCCAAGAGAATGGGGCCCTAAGCTAAAGCTTGTTTAGCTTACACGTAAATCCGGCACTGATTATGCCCACCTTTCAGATTTCCAGTGCCAGGCAAAGAGAGCTTGCACTGTAGAGATGCAGTCCTATCTGCTTCCATAGAAAGTCATGGCCAGTGGTTGCTTTCAGTTCACTGTTGGAAATTCAAGCTGTCTTGTCACTCCCCTTTTAATTCTGTGTCTGCTTCTGCAAGATAGAAGGTCAGTATTAACTAATCCCATTTAGAGTGGCATTATTTCCCCATTCTTTCTTTGAAGATTTTAAGTAGTTGTTAATTGAACACATTAGATGGATCTGGGCACATTTCAGTACCTACGGTATGATTTGTTTTAAATTGCTTTAACTATTTTCCATGCCACATTTCCAACCTTCCTTAGACTTTTTTTTTTGAACCAAACACTATTTTATAACCAACTATCCAAGGAACCAGATAGTGATTTGATGGCTGCAAGTCACTCCATTATGGTAACAAGCAGACCAAAACAATTGACTTACAGCTTTAAAAATATATATTAATAATATAAGCTGTTGGTGCCTTGTGCCTCAAGAGAAATCTCTTAGTTCACATCAGCCTTTGCCGACCTGGTGCCCTCTGGACGTTTTGGATGACAACTCCAATCAGTCCCAGCCAACACAGCTGTGCTTGCTGAAGCAGATGGGAGTTGTAGGTTTAAACATCTGGAGGGCACCAGATTGCCAAAAGCTAGTCTACGTCCAACCATAGAGCCTTTCAAACAGATCTCCAGAGCCTCTGAGTCTTTTATTATCCTTCCAGGACCTTCTCTCCCTGACCCCAACTCCTTTCTCATCCATATGCAGTTGCTGCTGACTCCAGTTCTGTCCAATTTCCGAATTAATACTATGCACGTCCACAAAACCACCTTGATAGGCAAAGGCACTCAAAGGGTATCTTCTCCAGAAGTGATATTACAATCTCCAGAACCTGTTTCTTGAGAGAGAAATAGTGTCTTCTGAATGGGAACTTGGTTCTGATGCCAGATTTTGCATGTGTTAGGTAAGAATGAACACAAGCTCTGTTGGAAGCAGAATGGACTGTGTCTTTCTGTTTAGGCTGCTAACAGAAGGTTGTTTTGTAGAGCTGGTACTTTCCCCATATGACGCTCTGAGCTGGTCTGACAGCTGGCAAAGAAAAGAAAATATCATTTCTTTCTCTTTTACAGTCAATTGTTTTGTATTACTTTGAATTATTGAAGGGCATATCTCTTACTTATTGAGTTAATGCAGGTGGCCCCCTGTTGTTCCTTTGGACTATTTCTGGATACACAAGCTAACTTTTTGGTCTTTATTGGGTATTGTTGTTTGCTTGCTTGCTTTGCTTTGCTTTGCTTTTTACCACCATTGATCATGCCTCCCCAGCCTGGAAATCTAGTTTCTTCTTATTTATGTAGAGGTGAACTGCCGGCAGCAAGGGTAGCCAGCATGGTGCCCTCCAGGTGTTTTGGACTACCAATCCCATCCTCTTTGATCACTTGTCATGCTGAGTGGGGCTGTTGGGAGTCATAGTCCAGAACATCTAGAGGACACCATGTTGGCCACCCTGGGCTACAATAACAATACAAACGGTGGCATATAAAATGACATTAAACTATTGATTAAAAATTGTCTTCACTGAACCTTGGTGCCTCTTAAGAAAATCTTAGAGGAAATGAGCAACTACTTCTGGAAGTAGTTTTTCTCATCCTTAGTGGCGAAATTAGACTTCTCTGAAGTATGCATAAAGAATTGGGGGGGGGGGAGGAGAGCTCTGTTTAAAAAAAATTGAGACGCAGAGAGTTTGAGATGAGTAAAGCTTTTAGATATTAGAAGTGGACACGATAGACATGTAGCTTGTGTGTTCTTTGTCTGTAGTAATTGAAGTTAGGGAAAATTTTAAGGGTGAATTCAGCACCTTGCTAGGGAGATGCAGACCTGCAAGTTTTGTTCATGCATACTGAGTGTGTAAATTTTACTGAATGTGTTGTTGTCTTACCTTTTGTTAAATTCTTGCTTTGTGATGGTTTGTTGACTGGTTAAAAAATAAACAAATCCAACATAAAATATTATAAAACTCTAAATTTAAACATAAAAATTGTTTGGCATTTGCATGGCTCTGTAACTGTTGTCATGAGAAGTTTTACATTGTTTGGTTACTTGTGAATCTCAAGAGGAAGAATATTGCAGAGCTAGCTTCTCTGTTTGCCTTTATCTAGGCTTGCCACACAGATGGTAGGCTAAAGAGGGCGCTCTTGGTTGACCATGGAGACTCTGTAGAGGCGGAGCGGAGGCTGTTGAGCTATGTAGAGGTCAAGTCATGTAGGATTTGGCAGCTGAAAACCAGCCCTTTTAAAACATTCAGGTGACTATAGAACTGTAGTTTCCACTGGTTCCATGTACACTGGTCTTGGAGATGTGCACACTGGGAGACAGGCTGATGCATATGGACCAATTGAATTTTGTAATCAGTGGTGTGGTGTGTAAGAAACAGACCATTCTAGTTCTTCCCTTGTGATTTTTGCTAAACAAAGGTCGTTTGTTGAAAGCAACTTCTCCATTGTCACAACAAAAGCTGATGTCCAGCATTTGTGGTGGTTTTCGTGGGGGTAGAATTGGAAGTAAAGGTTCCACTGCCCAAGGCCTGGGTCATGAATTAATAATTGCCTCCTCCGTGGCGGGTGAGGCCCATCAGCAAAGCTGGGAACGAAGAAGTTGCCTTGCAGAGTGCTATCAATCACCCAGTGACCATAACTTCTAGTAATTAGTGTATTTTATGGGCCTCTGCTTCCGAGGCTTGGAAGCGCATATGCTCCAGTCACAGTGAAACTTAGCCAGAGTAATATTCCAGAATGATTTATCCGCTTGCTGCGCTGGGAGGTAACCCTATATTAGGGGAAGATTGTGAACTAAGCTGCAATAAAGTGTAAGTTTAGGTAAAGTTTGCCCAGGTTGAGACCTCAATGCATCATTTCTTTTCCGGCATTCATTGCTCGGCGACAGTAGGCAGGCTTTGTGCTGAGGAAATAAATAACGCAATTATGTGAACAGAGAGGTGTACGAGCAATGAAAGAAATATGTATGTGGTCTTCCTACAAATCCATCTCTAAACAAAACTCGGATTCTGAAACTCAACTAATTAGCCATCTTTATTGCTACTCAAGCTCCTTTTTTGTTACAGAAGTGCCTAAGGCAAACCAGCGTACAAAGGGATTAGCACCCTGCTCTTGGCAGTCCTATCCTGCCAAATTTGCAGCAGGCTGGGAGCTCAAGCCCCATCTCCCTTCACACTCTCCCCCAATAAGAGAAGCTGGGAGAGTTGGGAAGGAGCAGAACTGGGGTGGCGTGTCCTGTCTCATCACCTCTGCACCTCCAAAGCCTCCCTTACCTGAGTCTTGCAGCAGCGCCTGCAAAAAGTGGCCCTGACAGCAGCACTTTCTGGTGAGATCTCACAAGATCTTGGCAGAAGCCACTGCTGCCACCGCTTCTCAGCCAGGGGCAGAAGGAGTGTCTCCTCTTGGTGTTCCACCGCCTGATGCAGCTGCCTCAGCCCACCTCACGGGCAGGCTGGCTCTGAGCAGGACTGTGTCTGATTTGCCAGCAGGACCTTGCACTTTACAATTCCATTTCTTTGCATTTCCACATCATTTATTATTTCTACAGCACCATCAGTGTGCCTGGTGCTAGACAGAGTGCTAGAGGATGGCTTTCTGCTCCAGGTTGCTTACAATCTCAAATACGACTCAGGGGCAGATAGACAAAGGGGAGGGAAGTAGAAGCAGAACTAAACATGGACACTACAAAAGACTGTGAGAAGTGCAGCACTGCAAGAAAAGGGAGCTGGTTTAGATTGGCCTTTGAGCTAATCCAGAAGAGCTCTTCTTACGTTGTTCTGTGGCTCTCCAGATGTTTATGGACTATACATCTCATCATCGCTGGCCTTTGGCCATTGAGATTGGCACTAATGGGAATTGGAGTCCAAAACAACTGGAGAACTACTGGGGGAGTGGGCTATGCAGAGCACCCAAAGCCTTAGCCTCTAGACACCAGGAATTCCTCTCCAGGACTGGAATTAAATACATTGATTTCAACTTGCCAGCCAAACTTGAAGCTGGACGTCTCTCATCTCAGGTAGATCCCAGGCTTTACATCAGGAACAGCCTTTTCAAAAACGGAGCATCCGTACCTAAAGTAATTGGGTGAGTGTATGCAGAATTTAGCAGCATTGGGTGATTCTTTTTGATTTATAAGGCTTTAGTGAAAGTGAATTAAACTTGGGGTTTAATCTCTTTTGTCTGGAGGTCCCAGAGGGCATGTTTCTTGCTTGGTCTGATGGCCTTTCTCCCTAGCCTAGGTGCAGCCTCCAACAGACGTGTCATTTCATCTGTCTCTGTTACTCGGGCTCATGGCCCTCTGCAGGGGTCGCACATTCCACAAGTTATCAGCTAATGGTCTTGTACATTAAAAATGGAAGCTTCCTCCGCTCAGTGGCCTTGCCTTGCTTTGTTTCTAAGCCCCAGACACTTTGGAGTGCAGCTGCGAACTATAGGCAGAAGATTAAATTAATTTGTAACTCTCCCCCCCTTTTTTTCTTTTGGACCTGTGTTACTAAATCCTTCTCATTTAATTGAAACCCTATTTCAAGGTGGTTTGCGTCTCTTGTTCTTTGTTGCCAATTTAACCTCCAAAGCACTTTAACATGAGTAAATTGCGGTTATATCCTCCTGGATTCTTTTTTAAACTGAGCAATAAGAGGACAGTGGAATTGGTATAGGTAGGAAGGAAAAACGATAGGGCTTCTTCTTGCAGTATTTAATATTTATCAGGGTCTTTGTCAGTGGAATGTTAAGGCGATTTTAAACCTTGAATCTAGAAATCTACAAATTGGTCTCGGAAATGAAATCTTACCATGTGAGTTTCAGGTAATCCAGTTGTTATGTCTGGGTTTGTTTGGTCTGTTGTTGTTTTTTTAAAAAAAGTTTCCAATGTCTGAATGTTCCAAACTGTCGGCTGCTTTCCTCTAAATTGAGGGTTTAACTGCAGTGCACAATCTAAATGCAAAATCTTGAGATGGAAATTTAATTGTGTAAAATGTGCACAAAGTAATTAAGAACAAATTTTAGAACATTTCAGACTATAAAGTTCTTCTTTAGCTCGATCACAAGCAGTATCGTAAGTGCTTATTTTCAATTTGCAGTTATGCTGAGAAACATGGAATGCAACTAAATAAAGCCATCCTGTGCTCTTCAGTATAACTGTAAATTAAAAAGCCAAACAAACTTGCAAGTCGCACAGAGTAATTTAAAGAAGGGTGGGCAGGAGACTTTATAGCATCATTGTCCTTAAAAACAATATTCAGCATGCCCTTGCCTCAGTGGCTTTCTGCTTACATTAGTGTCAGGACTCAAGCCTGCAGTGGATCTTGAACTTGCCATTTGAGGGATGTTAAGCTGGGATTTAATGAGTACATTGCTACCCAGAACTAGTCAAAGGTGGAATTGCAACAAGACCACCTTGGGGTACCTCTTGCTGCCAGTAGACCAGAGAAGGCAGGTGATGCTCCCAGACCTCTGAAAAAACGTTGATGACTGGCTTGCTTGCATATGAATGTATGAAGCTGCCTTATATTGCACCAGATCATTGGTCCATCCAGTTCAGCATTGTCTCCTCCAGCAGCCACACCTCTCCAGAGTGTCAAGCTGAGGCACGTCTTTCTCGGCCATGCTTCCCTAGGATGCTGGAAATTGAACTTAGCTCTTCATGAAATGCAAAGTGTGTTCTCTAATACTGAACTGCTGTTGCATGTGTTCCTCTAAGTGCCCCTCAGTCTGTGCCTTCCCCCAGCAGCTGAATGCACCTTGGAAGGTCGCTATAACTGAAGGTATGTTGAAAGTTTCATGGTAGGATAGAAAGATGTGTATTCTGTTTGACCCCTCCTCCTGAAGAAATCCAGGGAAACAAACACATTCACAGTAAAAAATATTTTATTTTTTAAAAAAAAGCATTCTAAAAGCAGTTACAGTTAAAAGTCAAAAACCAATTAAAAACATGATCTCATCCAGTGATCTCAGGGTTGCCAGGAACAGTATCCTTCAGACACCACTTGCCTGCGTAAAGAAGAATGTTTTCAAGTTCTTTGTAAAATTCAGATACACCTCACCAGGGGTTGTGTAAATAGGAAGTCACCACTGAAAAGCAGCATGTTGTTCAGTCGTTTAGTTGTGTCCAACTCTTCGTGACCCCATGAACCAGAGCATGCCAGGCCCTCCTGTCTTTCACTGCCTCCTGCAGTTTGGTCAAACTCATGTTTGTATCTTTGAGAACGCTGTCCAACCATCTCGTCCTCTGTCGTCCCCTTCTTGTGTCCTCACATCAGGGTCTTTTCCAGGGAGTCTTCTCTTCTCATGAGGTGGCCAAAGTACTGGAGCCTCAGCTTCACGATCTGTCCTTCCAGTGAGCACTCAGGGCTGATTTCCTTCAGAATGGAGAGGTTTGATCTTCTTGCAGTCCATGGGACTCTCAAGAGTCTCCTCCAGCACCATAATTCAAAAGCACCCATTATACCAGGGGTGTGGAATCTGCGGCCTTCCCTCTGTTGTTGGACTACAGTCCCATCATCTGTGACCATTGGCCATGTTGCCTGGGACTGATGAGGATTGGAGTCCAACAGCTACTGGGCTGGCTGGGGGACAGTTGCCCCATCCTTGGTTTATACTATTCTGTGAATGTTAAAGCTTTTAGTGTTACCTCCTTTCACTATTCTTAATCATGGACATAACAAATAACTTCACACTTATCTTTGTCATTCAATTCTCCTAGCAAGTCACTGAGGCATCATGCCCTGATTTAGAGATTCATTTGAATCTTAGATGCTGCCTTATACAGAATCAGCCCAGTTCTGTCTGTTTCCACTGGTGTTGGCTCTCCAAGGAGTTAGGTTGAGAGAGATCTTTTCCAACCCTGCCAACCCAACAGCGAGGGCAAGTGGTTGAATCTGGGGCCTTATGCATGCAAATCACATGCTCCACTACTGAGCATAGCTCCTTTGCAAGATGGTCAGGGCAGCCCCAGCTGCATAAGCGATGGCTTAGGAGTGGTCATGTTTGGGTGACGGGGGTGACAAGGAAGCTGATCACACTGTTAAGAGGTGGATCTCCTGGTACGTTGGAGAGGATGCTGGAACTGCACAGGAGTGGTACCTCAGAGCCACTGTGACGCTGCAATGGATCAGATACTGTGGTGTAGCAGCTTGAGGATGGCAAAATTTAATCTCCTACCTGTTGCATATGTTTTAGGGCTGTTAGAAATGAACTTGCATCTACAGAGCTCACTTGGTCACTGCCCGCTTTCCATAACTCCAAGATTTGTCTCAGCTCAGCATGCTCAGGGGTCTTGCATTTCAGGAATAAAATTACTAAGGCAGGGCTTGGTTTTGTTTATCCTTTGCAGGGAATGCTTGGCATTTTGTCAAATGTGTCCTTTACTTTTCTGCATAATCCACAGAATGTGAAGTCTAGACCTCTTCATAGGACCATCTTGAGCATGTGCCTCAAGGAGGAACTATGGGAAGCCAGTGTGTTCAGAAGTGACATTTTGGATGAAAATGTAGTAGGCGATGAATTTAAATAAGCAAGCGTGTTGTATAATCGAGATTCAAATAAGGAGGGTTCCACTGTGTTGAGGCACCGATCTATTAACTTGTCAAGCCAGGAGGATTCAAAAGCTAAGAGGGCTAATGGGAATATGTTCCCAAAACTGCGATGGAACGGGTTGACTTTTCTGATTGACTGTCTTAAGTTGTGTGCTTTTATCTTTTCAATTTTCCTCTCGGGATTATATATCATTTTATGTTCAAATGGCTTCTGTTGTATGGAGGCAATTCTCCTGTTGGCAAAGCCCTAATCTGTTTGTTTTCATGGTTGGGTTTTGTTTTGTGTGTTTTTTGGCTTTTATGCTTTAGCTGTTGGCCTATTTATAAATCTAAATCTACATACAGAGGTCATTGGTTGGTTGAACTTAAAACCATTTTACTCAGTAAATTTAATTAAGAAAATACAGTGCAACTCATAAGCAAATGAGTTTTTTCCTAGTTTTAAACCAAACCATCCTCTTGAGTGCTGATTGCCTTGCTCGACCCCTGGTGATACTGAAACAGGCAAAATTAAAAAGGACATTAAAGCTTCATTAAATCTGAAACACATTTAGTACAGTGACATATCTGCAGGCTATTTCGGGGAAGATTACAGGCTCTTTTGTGAGTTTCTTAATTTATAATACCTTGACAATCTTGGAGAGGGGGGAGGACTCTGCTTAGCCCAGTAGAACAATGGTTCTTGAATTGGGTTTCTTGCTGCTTGGGTGCTGCTCCCTCTTCACAGTTGAAGCAAATCCCAACAGAGGGGCTTGTGTTTAAAATAAATAAATTATAGTCAAGACTTGTTTGCATTCTATATGCAAAAATAACAATTTCTATACTGATGAAACCCAATTCTGTATTCAGAATAAATTATATTTGCATAAATGTGCTTAATTTGTATAAGCATGCCTCTTTTGTATTAATTTGCATAACATTTAAGGGTCTTGATGTTGTGCTGGATGTTGAACTGCATTTTGTGTGCAGGCATGTTCACGCTTCTGGCAAGGAAGTTTTAGACCAAAAATATCATTTTTATGAGGGTGCTGGTTTTGAATTCTTACTCACTGTGTATCCAAAGGATCAGTGCAGATTGCAATGTAGTATGCTTCCTCTTTTAAAACAACCCTTTAAGGCAATCTAGAAAGCCATCTAATGAAATGTATATGCCAAAACCATCTAATGAAATGTATATGCTTTCCCACATCCAACACCCTAATTGCTACTCTACACAAACCCAGTGAACATCTGTGGAAGAGCATCAGTGAAGTATTCTGTTGTGAAAAATGAGGAGTCAAAACCACCCTGGCTTGGAATGGTGAGGCCTGGACGGTGGAGCTGTATGAGCTGCTCTGGGCCTTGTGCATCCTTTTTGGAGTGACAGCATATGGCCTCTGAAAGGACCGAAAAGACTCAGAGCCCCACAGAACTGGGCTGTGCCTGAGTGGCCCACAGGGAGGGAGCAATCACTTCTCTTGGATTTGGTACCCTTTGGCACCCTTTAAGGGCTCTTCAATCCTTAGAGCCATGATGGAAAGACAAACTCTTCCCCGTGGCTTATGAATGACGTGAAGATTTTAATCTGTGTTACCTACAGTGGGCAGAGACCCAAAGGCTGGTGCTTCTTCCTTGTTAGTTAACATGGAGCACAATGTTGTGGTCTCATGAGGGTTGCATTTCAAAACCAGAAAGGGCCTCAGTTACAGCTTCCGCTCTTGACACTCTTCACATCAACACAATACATTTAAAGCATTATTGTCCCACTTTAACAGTCATGACTTCCCCCAAAGAATCCTGGGAGGCCCAGTTTGTTAGCGTTACTGAGAATTGTTAGGAGAGCCCCCACTCACAGCTACAATGCCCAGCACCCTTAACAAACTATGGTGCACAGGAATCATTCATTTTGAGTGTGGGGGGGGGGGGGGAGCCATGGCTGTTAAAGTGGGACAGTGATGCTTTCAATGTATTGTGAGAATATGACCAGTGTCCACACTCTGGCGTCTTGGGTGCTTTCTCCATGCTATTCACTTCACACTGTTTTCTCTCTTCATCCAAATACATTGAATTAGGATTGGGGGTATCAGAGGTGGGCAGGGTTGGTGGGTGGGTAGGCCGCCAGATGTATTAACAGACCTCTTCTTCTGTGTGATTGTCTGTTCTAAATATAGCTGTTCTCCATGTTTAGAGGTTATTTTTGCTTCAGCGTCTCCTCGTTCTATCTCTGTCCATTTTACATGCAATGCTGTACTGATTTTTTTAGTTATTCTCCCCCTCTTCTTCCTCTCTCTTCCCCCCTCCTTTTCCTCAACCCCTAATGCAAATCTCTCTAACTAGACAAATATTATTTCCTTTCCCAGCTTGCTCTCGGGAGGTTCCCGTATCCTCAGGTAAGAATGTTCATTATCACTGACTGCCACTGTGGCGTTCATTCCTATGTATGAAGTTGCAGAGAGCAATTGTGAGCCTTGCAACCAGGTTCATATAAATCTGCCCTCTTAAATCTAACGGTAATATCTGCAGAGTTGTCCAAAACTACCATTGATCTCATTCTGTTTTTAAACTCCAGGTTTATTTGATGTATTTGAGGCTATTAAATGAGTTCAGCAATGTGTTGTGGAGTGGGGGGTATAAAGCCTTGCATCACTCCAGTTGTTTGGACAGAATGATTAGAACTTTTTAATGCAAATCTTATTTTTTTTGGGGGGGAGAGATGTGGGGTGTCTGTCGTTAAACTGACTTGGTACAGGGTGGGGGAAGTGTTGACTGAGGCTGGGATCTTTAAAAGTATGAGTTTGCTTTAAGTAAATTGCAACGTGCTGTTGGGAAAGGGATACTCCTGCAAATGCAATGTTAATCCCAGCAATTGTCTATGGCAATTACTGATGCCAGATGAACCCCAACAACTAGGCTAATGGCCGCTGTCCAGGTAGGCTAGTGACTGAGAGCCAGACTCCTGGTCATATTGCCTTCTGATATTTAGGTAGTGGAAATGTTCTTGCACATTAGCAATGCATGGGAGAAAAAAATTCAGTGTAAACCTCTTTTTAAGTTGCAGTCTTCACTCCACATCTGCATCTGCATTGGAACTTTTTAGAATTGTTTTATATGCAACTGGTTTCAATAGGTTTTACACATTCCTTGTTTTATACTTGTAACTGTATTATATTATTATATTATATTATATTATATTATATTAACATTAACATTAATTATGTTATATATTATCTTATCATTGTGTATTTTATTGTGGTGACCTGCCCTAGGTCCTTGTGGTGAAGGGCTGATAAGACATCTAATAAGATAAATAAGCAGAGTGATCATATTGCTGCCTGTGCCTCAAGTGAAACAAGGTGATGTCTTAGCAATCACAAAGTGATCTGAAAAAGGAGCTCTTCTCCACATAGATTATAAGACCTGTGCCTAAGGCTCATCTGACTATTGATGTGCAATGTTGTATGAGTATAATGCAAATATCTACATGCTATGTGTATTTCTGAAGCATTCAACCCATCAGCGCGTTACTGACTAACCCTTGTTCAGAAGTTGATTTGTTTAAAAGGGCTTTGGTGATACTTTGATTCAATATGGGTTGAGCCATTCATGACTCTGTGTATGTCCAACATGGAGCGTCTAAAAAGTTTTCACTTTGTGCTGGAAAAATCTGGTGAACCTACCCTTTTTTGACCTGCCAATACATCTGAGGCCTTGTTCTCATTGGGGTGGTAAAATGATGTCAGTCCTGAACCATGTCAGACTACAGACATGGGGGGTGGGGGGGGTACCTGCTCTTCTATTCAGTTTACATAGAAAGCAGCATGTCTGGGAGATGTTGAAGACAAAGGGTCTAGTCTTTCCATGTAGGGTTGTTTGCTTATTATCTTAACTTGAGTCAAAACCAATAATACTACACCTGAACTCAGGCGGGAAATATCCTTAGACTTCCCTGGAAACTATTGTTAAGGCACTGCTGTTTGAGAAGCTGTGAGCCACCACTCCCACCCCCAATAGCGTATACGCTTGTTGAATATACTCTATAAAAATATCAAAAGGAGAAGAGAAAGTCTCCAGTACGCTAGTCAGCTGTCCCTTTCTGGCTGTATTTCTTTGCAAATACCTGTCATGACAAATGGATGACAGGAGTTCAAGGGGTGGGAGGAAGACCTGCTGTTATTCTTGCTGGAAAAGTGTTGAAGGATTATGTCCTTGTCCTTGAAGAATTATGCCCATGCAGCAATATGAGTTATTTGGAGTGTTCTTCCTCATTTTTAATTATTTATTTATTTTGGCTTTTTTGTTTCATGGACATGGGGTAGAAATCACCCGCAACATCACCTGTATATTCTGCATCAAAATGGATGGGGGCTGTGCGCAATCAGTTGGGATCTCTTACACAGCTCTGAGTCATTTTAGTGATCCACGTGCAGGACCCATTCCCTGGTGGATTGTACCCATTTTTCCTAAAGTCTTGGTTGATACAGGCCAAAGTGCCTGGAGGCATGTCTGATTTAAAGCTGGTGTTGGTCTGTGCTCTTTAAGCATCTATTAACTTGCTATTATTATGCAAATAACACATTCTAATTTATGCATGGTTAGATTATGCAGATGCCTCACCACCGTGGTTATTGAATAATAGAAAGAGATTTTGTCTTTTCCTTGTGTTTAGGAGCACTTATTTACTTTTTTTTAAAAAAAACAAACCAACTTCTTCTTAACCATTTTATGGACTTTAAAAGAGTCAGCAGATGCACCATCTGTTCTTCTTCTTAAACTGGTGGTGGCCGAGAAATATTTAAACAGGTGGTGGTCTGATCCTGGAGCAAATTGTACAGCAGAGCTACATCTCACCTAACCATAGCAACATGAAGTATGATCCTGTGGACCCAAACCCAGTCCATGGTGCAGCAATTCGCAGGGAGGGTGACAGGTGAAAGCAAGTTCCTGTGCACATTATGTCAGCTAGATGCGCAGCTATCTCAGAAATAGTCTCCAGAAATAAATATATATGTAGAAACATCTGTGGGGGAGGAATGAATGTTCAGAAGTGTATTTGTTGCAGGTGAATAGCAAAAAGTGGTTAACATGAAAACGTACCAAAATCAGTTGATCATGGAGGAAGCATGGAACATATTTGCCTGTTTCACCCTTCCACTAATGCATTTTGATAGTCATTATAAGTAATTCCTAAGTTAACCCCCTCTGACAAACAACATAGTTGTTTCAACATATCAGCATATATTTTTGACTCCCAAGATTGCCTTCAAATCATTTGAATTCTGCCTTCTGGGTTAGTGTAAGCCACTGAAACATTTCACTCAAAGAAGCAGAATTGGCCCCCCAGACCAATAATGCTGGTCACCCCTGCTTAAGTTCCTGCCTTTGCAGAAATTCCACTATGGGCTATCTATAAGGTCAGCCATTCCTTGTCACCATTTTTTCAGGCCATCATGCTTTCAGGCCATATATCCTTCTGCTATATTTTGTTGCATTGTGTGTATGTGTTGTCTTCTCAGTTCCTCCCAGATTGGGGCAGGAGGACTCAGAGGCATTTTGGGATCAGTATGGACGTTGTAAATTGGGAATCTTGTCTTCCTTCACTGAAAGCAAAACACCTGGAGGCATAACAGCCTGTGCGAAATGTGGAACAGCTCCTGCTGGTTTCAACAGGGGACTTGCAAAAAAAAAAAATAGTTTCCTAGTGAGTGTTTCCTACTGAATATTTTTTATCTTATGTACAATATTCTTATAGATGCGAAACAACTGCTTATGCAAGTCACATGAGAAGCTTGTAGGTGCTTTCAGGACTTTGGTTTTGATGAATGGTGAATGTTATTTGTATTTTTCATTTGCAGTTCACTTGCAAATGTGTCAATTTGCAGAGAAAACATTTAAATGTTGTGATAATTAGACCAGCCACTGCTGTTACCAGGTGTTTACACAAACAAACTCTCAGGTTTGATCAATCCAGCAAGTTCTTGATTCACTTAATGTTTTTATTAACTTACTATTGTGATGAGAACCACTTATTTGCTGTTTAGGGGGCAGAAATCTCTAAGAAGCTATAGAGTACAATCTCTTAGAAACATGAAATCCTTTTCAAAGCCTGAGGTATTTTCTATCAAAAGAAATAATTTAAAGGAATGTTCTTATCTTGATGTATGTATAAATATATACAAATACTGGGGTGAAGTTCATGACTTTAAGCCAACACTCCATGACAATAAATGACTTTTTCTGTGAGTTCAAACATTAAACCAAAATACTTTCTTCCAAGTTAGTCGTCCCCCCCAAAAAACCCAACAACAACTGCATTTAGATGTATGTTTGTGTATATCTGTGAGTCTTTTAAAAGTTCTAAATACCTTAATGCTGATTTGGAGGCATTTTCTGATTCTGTGTGGAAAGAATTGTCGAACTGAAATACAGTGCAGTACAGTTTCTTCTTCCAGATATTCAGCTTGCCCTGATTTAAACAGAAGGCAGAGACATGCTTAACAGTACAAAAATGCAGAGAAATGCAGGCAGTTGCCACTGTCAAGTAGTCACTGCTTGTGTTCCAAGTTAGGGGCAGCAAGGAGAAGTCCATTGCAGAAGTGTTCTAAGGCAACACTTGAAAACTGAAGGATTCTGAGAAATGTATTTAAACTAGTCCTCCTGGATCTGGCTAAAACCCCTTTTACCTATTTTTGGATACACTTGCAGATCTTTGTTAATAAATTACATCAAAATGACTTGAAGTTTGGAAGGGGGAATGCTCCCCCCCTCCTATTCTAAAAAAAAAAAATCTGAGCAAATAGTGCCCCTGGTATTGTAAAGCTTTGAATGTTTTCACACCCCATTAATTTATTACTTCTCCTTCTTCATCTTTAAATTTCATTTCCCCCCCTCCCCCCTCAAAAAAATCCAGCTCCCTGCTGCTTGTGAGATTTCCATCTTGTTGTTAATTTTCTCTGCTCCATATGGAGCACCAGACATTTCACCTGGAGGCTGTACTAGATTTTTCTGTAGTGATCGTGCTTCCGGAGGGCAGAACTGTCATTTCAGGTTCCTGGTGCATCTGTCTGTGCCAGCCTTCTTTCTCCTCTCCCCCCACCCCCACCCCTTTTCACTGGCACAGGAGAGTGTGAATAACAAATTGGGCGCACCTGAGATTTGGAGTGTGTGTGCGCGCACGTGTGCATGTTGAATCTGTGCAACTTGCAAGCAGATTACTTTAGGGCTGAGAGGATCTAAGCAGTTCTTGATGTGGCCAAGTTTGTGCACTCACCTTCTGTTTGGGCTTGGCTTGAGGAATGCAACCCTGAACACAGGCAAGCGTTGGAGGTGGGAGGGAGGGAGGAGAGAGAGAGAGGAGTAAATATTTCATCCTGCCTTGTCATTGATTAGAAAAGAGCCTTTAATTTCATCTCACCCCATGTTGCGATTAATTTGCATTCTTTGTCAGAAGTTAATGGAGTTTTTTATGGTTCAGTCTGAAATCCTTGAAGACATCAGTGAGTTGATCTGATGTTTATACAACCGCCAGCAGAATTTTTTTTTTGCCTTTGATTGATGGTGAGCTTGATGTTTATTCCAAACGGCTTTTAAAGCTGTTTTTAAGAATTATTTGAATAAAATGCAAGCGAGATATTGTTATAACGAGCAAGATTATCTGTTAAAAATCTGTTTCAAATAAGGAGTATGATAAGGAGGGGAGGGAAGGGGGAGAGGAAACCCCAAAAAGAGGAGGCAGTAGTGGCAAGTGGTGAAGATGCCTTTTCAACAAATGTTCACCTAGCAAGCGCTGAAACGGGTTATTACAAAACTGCAACGGTGAGACTGATGGAGGTGATATTTAGTGGGAGCTTTCTGTTCAAAAGGGGACAACTTTGGGGGCCAACGTGTTTTTTCCCTTTTCTATAATGGCTAATCAAGTCACCAGATTTGAAAACTTGGCTGCTTCCCATTTCTTCTGCCAGCCCTTTCCTGCCTGGCTTTTGCCAACGGTTTGATGAAGTGTTGCTGTCTTGTTCCTAACTCAAAGGGACAAGACTGTTAGGCCAGTTAGCTCAACAAAATGATGACATATTGCTTCTCTCCGGGTAGAGGCACCCAGCGCGATGGAAACAAAAGTGAATAATAGAGAATGTTAAAGAGCAAGATTGAACATGCTCTTCTTTTGGGTTGATTTTATAAAGGAAGGCAGCAGTCCAAAACATTATTAATGGGGGTGGGGTGAGGTAAAAATCCTGCATTGGATCAGTTCTCATGAGTTACCCTGATCCAGGACCCCATATGGGTTCTGGTGTTTCGGCAAAGCTGTTCAGAGGTGAGAGCATCTCTAGACAGGCACAAAATATTCACAGAAGGATGCAGTTAGGTAGCAGCCCTTCCTAATGAGTTTAGTATTCTGTCCTCTATACTTGGACAGTCACTGGATTGGGGCAACTGTTTTTGCCTAATTTTGTATACAAGCAAGCCCACCACTTCTGCACATTTAACTTGTGCACAATCAGCTTTATAAAGGGGCAAAAAAAAATATTTTTTAAGGGGCAGAAAGGGGGCGGGGTTCCAGGAAAATGACTTTGGCACAACGGGTTTTGAACACAACGGGTTTCGACTAGACACAATTTTGGCTTTAGGCGTGATCCCCGGAACGCAACCTCTGCATAAGTTGTGGACTTACTGTATTACACTGTCACTCTGTGGCATCATTTTGCTAAGGTCAGCAAACCTCAAGGCATTTGAAACTCACAATATTTGCTGTGTATTTATTTATCTTTGAATCATTTTGACTTAACTAATTAATATTCCTAAAATTGCTAACTGCCTTAGTGGTTAGCTGCCTTAGGCATCCCCAGCTTTGTGGAAAGAGAAGGTAGGGATATAAATATTAGTTTTAGTTTTTACCCTTGACGTGTCATAAATAGGTGCACACTGCATGAGAGTATACAGCAGAAGATAAGAAGCAAAAACTTTGTGGGAAAGTCGTAACTTTCCTTTGGTTCAGCAGTGCCTGTCCAATCCTTGTTGGCCACCTCTCTCTTCCCAGTTGCCATTGAGGGTGTCTCTTGGATGAAATGTCATGAGTTGTTGCCTTTCATTTATGAGAGGCACTTAGAGTAGGGGGGAATCAACTTGATGAACTGTGTTTCTCCCTCCAGGAGGGCCACAGCATTTCTTGCCCCACTACCAAGCCCCACAGGTGCGCCAGTGTGTCTAGAGAGAGTGCCATCTTCCTCACTCACTGCATTGTTGGGCACAGTCTTCTGATTATCAGAGAGGAGTCTGCAGGCTCTGATATTCTTGGGAAGGGCTTCTGCACCCTCAGCTTCTAGATAGCGGTGTAAGTCTGCCTGGAATTGCCAAATGAAAGGGAGCCACAGGGAGGCATGTGGTGAGGTAAGAATTCAGCCAGCGGAAAAGTAATTTGTAAACAAAGCTCAAGGTGACCCACCCCCCTTTATAATCTAGCCCTTCTCTCCCTGTTGCAATGGAGAATATTTGTAAATGCATCTCGGTTACTCATTCAAAAGCCTTTTTTCCCCTTCCAGGGGAGAAAAAAATATTTTGTTTCAGCAAATTCCTCCTTCATTATGATTCCTGCTAGTGCAATTGAATTGTGGGTCAAAGAGCTCTTCATCCAAGGACTTCCATTTAAAAGCAATTCATTTATTTGCTGCATCTTAAAGGGCTGAATAATTGGCTGGTTTTAATTGAAGCTGTTGCTTTCTGCTCCTTGATATTAGTAAGGTCCAAGGTTCTTTCTCTTATATGTAATCCATAATATTGACCAAGTTTGGCCTGTTTTCATTTCAACGCAAGAGCCACTTGTCAAAGAAGGAGAGGGGAAAAACAGCAACAACATGATTTTTTTTTTAACTTGAGTGCATGGAAAAGCTGTTTTGCAGGGTTTTCTTTTTCATTTGACAGAAGTGTCATTTAAGCATTCATTTATTTTGTGAGACTAAATTGATGAGCGGCAGCAGTTGGTTTCAGAATAAGAGTGAAACTCTGGTGTCATCAGCATACATTACAATATTGAACCATTTAAAAGACATTAAACACTGTTCACATGTTAATACCAAAGTGGTGCTGTTTTCTGTGCTGAATTATAATCAAAGATCTTTAAGATCATATTTTATTATATGTAATATTTCTCTGTCTTTATAGTATATGGTTCTCTTTGCAGAATACATGGGAAGAAATCTGCTATTTGCTTTTTAATATTCCAGGGGGATAACTTTAAGTTGATTTGACAGCTGCTATTATTATCCTATGGCTGTAGAAATCCTATACACATATAGATTTTCCTGCTCTTATTAGACATCTTATATTTGTGCCAAAAACATAATTCTTGGGGATATTGACTTTTTATTTGGCAATGGATATCTGCTTTCATACATACACATTCTGTGAGACCGTGGAAGACTAGCTAAGTAATTAAATATAGATCACATCTTTTAGACCACTTTACAACTGAAACCAAATAATAATGTTGTGCGGCAATATCTTCTTCCATCTATGCTATCCCGGAAACACAGAAATGGGGAGCTTAATTCTTTGGAATGAAGAATTGAACTAGTATTGTCTTTGACCCAAATATTATTTATAGAGGGAAATGGAATGTTTTAACATATAAGGCAGTTTAATCTTTAGAATTCAGAAATTGCTCAGATCTTGAGGAAAAAATAAGGTGCAACAGATACTTTCAAAATAAGATTCTCCTGATACCTCTTTTTGCTGCTGTCTTTTCATTCTTTTGTTAAGCTTCAATAAGTTTTTACTATTCTGATGGGAGCCGCCCTGAGTGGTTGGGGAAACCCAGTCAGATGGGTGGGGTATAAATAATAATATTATTATTTATTATTAATTACTCTACTAGCATGAACAGCTAAATAGCTACGGAAAATGCAGATTTGTTAGTCAATATAAGAAGAGGCTTTCTCCAGCAAAGGCTCCAATGCCAGGGATGGAGATAAAGAGGAAATGGGAACTGTGGCAAGTGTCAACTAATGGAAGGAGGCATTCACCTGAGTTTCTTGCTTGAGCATGGGCTATAAAGCAGAAAGAGGTAGCAGAGGTCTTCCTTGTCACTTCTGTTGAAAATATCTCTATAGAGACAGAACTATTCAAAAGCAACTTTTCAAAATAAAGGCATAAATTCCCTGTAACCTATTCTCCCCCCAAACAGGAACATACAGAAAATAGGTTTTACTGAGCACCCTGTCTAGCTTGCCAGTACCTTGGAGTTTATAGAATATTATACTTTATTCTTTGCTTGTTTTGTATGTTTACATACAAATTGCATTTCCAAATTTGGTCCCCCAGCATTACAAACAGGAAAGAATTAATTAATTGTTGGCATCATTTTGTAGTATGCATATACAGAATCAAAGAATTGTAGATTTGAAGGGGACACGAGTCCAACCCCCTGCAATGCAGGAAACTTTTGCCCAATGAGGGGCTTGAACCCAGGACCCTGTGATTAAGAGTCTCACACTCTACCAACTGAGCTTGTAGAGCTTTAAAGTTTTCCAAGTACTTCATGTACAATATTGAGGTAATGATTGTAAGGTAGGGTGCTAAGATGTATCTCCATATTGCAGGGGCGGACGCTGAACATCAAAGAGCATGGTGAGCCAAGTGAGTTCGTGGTACAGGTGAGGTTGGAACCAAAGTCTTCCAGGTTCACAGCTCAGTCCCTTAACCACAGCACGAAACTGCAATGCAGATGAGAAAGAGTGGAGGCCACAGTGAGTCACTGCTAGGAGCTCTTTAGCCTTCTAGGAAAATTATGCTCTAGCAGAGTTTCTGGTACAGCCTCTGGAGAAGACGGCATGTAAAATCCCCCTCCATAATAAATCTTGCCATGTGGGGCAGTAGGATTGGACCATCAGAGCTTCCAAGACCAACTTGTCCCGTGGTCATGTGGGGCAGAGGGAGAGGGCTCAAACTGTGTAGCATTTTATATTGACTTTAAAAAAATTTATTTCAGTATGTAATAAAATCATATTCTTTGCTTTTTCGTGAACTGTGTGCAAAGGTAGCAGTCCCAGCTATACAGCTGTTTTATCTTTCCAGAGATGTGCCAGTGTTGTGGACTGTAAACAACATTGTTTTACAGTGAAAAATATGTCTAATATAAGTACAGCTTGAGCAGCTTGCCATTGAGGGTCTGGGAAAAATATAGCTGTAGCACTTAGATATTCTAGCAGAGTTAAGAGATTAAGAGGAAACACAGCCGTACAAACAAAATTACCTGGAGTGGTAGATCACCATAAACAACATGCAGCTTTTTAAAGTGTATTCATAGTATTTCAGAGGCAAAAAAGCAGAGCAGCTCTACTTAATGGAGAAAAGACTAAAGTTACAATGATATTGCATCAAGACATCAGTGAAATAGCTGTCTGTCATTCTCAGTAGTGGCATTAAGAAGTAACTGAAGGTCTTAGGAAATTTGAATCAGTACTGGCTAATGGGCACAGGTATATTGATGCAGAATTTCTGAAATTGCAGTGTAATACCTCAGTTGAGCAATAGCATGCACTCAGTGTGTCTTCCTACTGAAAAGGATGACATGAGTGTAAAGCTAAAAGTAAAACAACCACAAAAAGACAGCACCAACAAAAAAAGAACCTGAAGGAGAATTTATTGGTCAAATGCCCTGCCCAACATGTTCCGACAAATGTCTTCTTCAGGGGCAACAATTACAAGCTGTCCTATTTCAAAAGGTGCTTCAGAGTTATAGTTCATGCTGCATGTTCCTCCAAAGCACCTTTTGAAATGGGAGACCTGTAATTGTCCCCCCTCAAGAAAACATTTGTCTCCTTCAGCAGCAGTTTCTGAGGTCCACCCCCCCCCCGCCTCCCTCACTCTCTCGTATTTATATAAAGCTGTCAAGTTATTAAAAAGCCAGGAATTCTATGTGTGTCGTTGGTGCTTAGTGGTAGCAATAAGAGCATTTGCAAGGATTACTTCCCCCAGTTTTTGTGTACAGTCCCACGCTATTTTACAATCTTCCATGGCCGGCAGCTGAGATTGTTCATGGAATTAGGTCAATTTACGCTTTTCCCATGGAGGCAGTTACACCCTTCTCATGGCAACTGATCCATGCTTCTTGATAGCGGTACTTGTACAATGGTAGCAATATGCATAAACCAAGAGCCACCAATGCAGCACCCACAAGCACCAGTGTGCCAGCAGTAGATCCTATGGCACCTGTGAAAGGTCTCAGTAAATTTCCCCTCAAAATGTACAGTGCATGAGAGATGTTTGCTGTTCCTGCTCATTTCCTGTTTACAGTTGCTCAGCCTCTCCTACATTGAACATGTCTCCTTAAACATGCCCACATTTCACTGGATACCAGGATTGGATACCCTTCCCACTTCTAAACAGCAGAGAGGTGAAAAGAGCTGCTTTCTGCAGTGAATGATTGGGGTGCATGCCTGCACCATTTTGTGTCCCTGTCTCTCTCCCCAATATTTCAAATGTGGCGGCCATTTTGTTGTGCCATGCCTCGGCTGCAGCCATTTTGTGACCCACAGCACTTTCTCAAAACTCTGCTTGGACACTTAGCCTCATGAAGACTGTTTTCATCATTCCTCTTAATGGAGTCAGTCTCTAGGAAGGAACTGTGGATCATCAGATCTCATGGCCCAAAAGAGGATATTCTGCAACAGAAGGGATCTGTTCAACCTTCTAAAAACCTCCACAGCTGGGAGTTCCACAACTGTGCTGAGCAACTTATTCCACTGCTGAGGTTTAGACATGGACACCTCCACTGGCAGGGCTCATCCAGGACTGACTTTGAGATCTGTTGCACCCTAAAGTGAGAATCATATCTCTAGGACTCCCATGTATGCAACATAAGGAAGATTTGCAAATGATGAGCACAGTGGGGGATTTTTCTTATGCTTTAGTATTGTAATTTCACTTATAGCGATGTCATGTAGTATGAGTATGGAAATGGCTCCTTCCATTGTGGGCAACAAGTCTTGCCAACGTTACTTGGTGCAGCTTGGCTGGCCAGCCCCTAACATACTCCAGTTCCCCGGCCATGAGTAGCTTAGGCCATTTGGATAGAATCCAGTATTTCAAGGGTTGTGCTTATTCTATATCTCATCCTCCCTGATATGTGGAGTTGGAACCTAGAACCTCTCTTCATTTGCTGAACAATGACAACAAAGAGTATTGTGGCACCTTAAAGACTAACAAATGTCTTGTGGCATAAGCTTTTGCAGTCTGAAGCCCATTTTGTCAGGTGCATGGAGTGAAATCTTAGCTGGCAGAAAATTCCAAGGTGGGAGATAAATGGCAATGAGATAAAAAATACAGTCTCTGATAATTAGGGTGTAGATAAAGGTTCAGTAAGCACATTTGGCGAAATGTGCCGCAAAAGTTTGTGCTGTAATAAATTTCTTCATTTTTAAGATGCTGCAATACCCTTTGTTGTTTCTGCTGCAAGAGACTAACCTGGCTGCCTCTCTGGAACATTTGTATAATAGAGTCTTTTCCCAAAGGTTTTAGTCAACTGTCCTTTATAAATCCTAGCGTCTTATGCCCACAACCTCCTCCTCTGCTTCCTGCGAATAGAATCCTGTCACCCTGTTCTGCTCATCAAGCCAGTAGACTCAAGTTGAGCTCAGCCTGGCTTCAGACAAGTACATAGTTCAACAGGACTTGTGGTTTTCCTTCACTTCCCCCCTTACTTCCGCCTCATCCCATCTCGTGCCCTACTTCTATCAAGGCTTCCCCATTACGGCAGGAAGAAAAACCCTCCTTCATAAACCCAATTAGCTGTCATTTTACTGGTAAATATTCAATTCAGGTTGTCGGCCAGATATTTTGCCCCCTGTAATGTAAACAGCATATTGTGTTATGCAGGATCATAATAGCTCTAAATGGTATGTAGCTGAAAATAAATATAGATACAGCACTCTCCCCTTGCAGTTTGTGTTGCTTACTCTGCCCCCACCTGCCCACCCCTCGATGCGGGCTATGCCATGCATATGTTGTCTCTGATCAGAACAACATGCGCACACTTTGCCCTCTTTAGAGAGGAACGTGTGGTTCTTTGAAGGCACGGTTTTAAACAGATGGGGATGTTAACTGCACCAGATTGCAAGCTCACGGAAGGTGTTGCTGCTCAAGAGAAGTGAAGCAGTATACTCTCCCCTGTGACTTCTGGCAAGCGCAAAGTGCCCACCTTCCTCAGGATTATGGCTCATAAAGTGCAGAACCCCGGGAAGTTCTCGCATGCACTTACGTGCTGCACATTCCCGTGCAAGGAGGTATCTGTCAAAAACACTGGTAACTTCCTGCCCTATCCTGCCATGATGGGGTAGTGATTAGATTAAGACTGGGAAGACCCAGCTTCAAATCCCCATTCAGCCATAAAGCTAATTGGGTAACCTTGGGCCAGTCACCTCTCTGCCTAACCTACCTCACAGGGTTGTTGTGGATATAAAATGGAGAGTGGGGAACTATATACAGTGCCTTGAATGCCTTGGAGGAAAGCCAGGATAAAAATGTAATAAATATTGTTGTTTCTTTACCATCAACCTCTTCTATTAAATGAAATCTTTTGCTGCTGCTGTAGAATGTACTTTATGCTAACAGCACCCTAGGGGCATTGAAGTACCCCAAAAGAGAGTTTATAATTGGCTTTATGTGGTATCTGGAGGTGTAGGGACGTATAGAGCACTGATATTTTAATCTTATAGATGACTGGAGGAGATCTATTTTGCTGTGTTTAATGCACAGGTGATACTTTTTTAACAGGCCATATTTATAGGTGATGTCCCAAATTACCTGTATGTGTTTTATTTTTATGGTTTAGGTGTTCAGACGTAATAATGCTGGGCTTATTTGTTAGAAATTCTGGTAAATAAAATGAATTTCCACTAGTATGCTTGGTGCAAGATTGCACATTGTTTCCTTGTATATTTTCTAAGGGATTTTCCCTATCACCAGAGAATTATGAACGTTTCCATTTTCCTTTGCTGGAAATAACCATAAGGATGAAAGATACAAGAGAACCCTGATAATGGCACAACCAGAAGCAAATACATACACTGTTGTGGGCGTTGTATATGTCTGTGACCTTTTACTACTTTTGTGAACAATTTTTTTGAGTCGGGATGGGTAATATGGACTGGATGTTGCTAGACTACAGCTCCCATTGTCCCTGACCTTTGGTCATGCTGGCTGGGGCTGATGGGAGTTGGAGTCCAGCAACATCTGGAGGGCCCAGGCTCCCCATCCCTAATTTATAGGATAATGCCTCTGGCTAGCTAGGGAGGAAGGAGAGCTCTCGAAGCCAATGAGAGAAGTACAGCCATTCATCATCTCTGGCACTACTCAGCTGAGAATATTGAATGGAAAGGGCAGGCCAAGTTAACTGTGAGTGAACCCAAGATGTTTTAGGCAAAGAAGCATCTTGCAGAATGGAAGGGACCTGTGTTGATATATGCAAGGAGCCACACAGTTGACAGAAAATTATAGTTAATAATGGTAGAATTGTCAGGGGGTTAGTTTTGTCACCCAGCTTTCAGAGATGTAACCAGCAGCATCCCCACCTATACAGTTGGCATCCTTAGCTTAAACATAAGAGCCTTAAACAGTGGCCCTTGAGCCACTTCTGACAATGTTTGGTAGCCCCTTTGCTGCAGTTCCCGAGATGCTCAGATTAAGTCTGTGGATTTTGCAGTCTTGGGAGGGACAGGCCAGCTGGTGATCTTAAATGATAATTATAACCCAAAAACTGGTGTTCAGAAAGTAGCTGTGGGAGGTTTGGGGCACAGAAGAAATTCTAAAAAGTGGAGCATAAACTGTTGTTCTCTAAGAACAGGCATATAGTTCAGACACATAATTAAAGTTTCCTTCAAAAAAAAAAAAAAAAAAAAGGGGGGGGCAAGATTGTGAGCAGACATTGGCAGTAATCCAAAATTCTAATTTCTGACTATGATTTAATTTCAATTTTAAATAAATCGGTTTTTAATTTAAAAAGAGTGAGCTTCATAACATTAGCAATGATTGCAACATTAAGCGCAGTGCTCACAATCTAGCAATATAAAACATTATTTATATCTGAATCGTAAACAGCCTTTTGAAATGGATTATGGTTTTTCTCCCTATTCTAATACAACCTGGAGGGTACTAAAAAGTGTTGTGTGAAATTAACATTCTGCTGACTTTCGCCTATAAATGAGAAGCGAGCTATTAACATTTGTGTATTTTCATTATGTAAATTGTGTTAACACATGCCCACAAATTGCCACCAGCGATACAATAATTTTCTCTCAGTGATCATAATGTGTCCAAGTGAGTCATTTTGATTATGACATGCTAATTACATATTGCCTCCCCTTTTTTTTCCTTTTCAGATTCAGAAAAACCAGGGATCTTTAATGGTAAGCTTTATGAGTTCGGGAAAAAAATTCACTTTTCTTTTTCCTGATGGCTGCTTCCTTTGCATGCTTGAATGCCTTGTTTTAAACTTAGCAAATTGCATTTTGTGGAAAATGCAAACCTTTAACTGCCTGTATTAGATTAGGTACCATTAGAAATAATAGGACATCCTGAGCCGCGATGTTTTTATAAGAGTTTGCTGCTGTTGATTAATCTTGCTATATTTTATTGCATTAATGATTTTTTCTTTCCACTCCACTGTAAAGATATTGCATATAGCCTAATACTTCTCTTCTCTCTCCCCCCACTTCTCCTTTCCATCACAGCCCCTCCAGTTACTCCAGTGCATTGTTGATGAGGTGAGTCGCCGTCTTATGTGCTTTCACTCCTAAAGTCATTCCTAATGGACTGGAAAGCTTATATTTTGTTTCCTAATGAAGCACAATGGCCCAACGTCCTCAACTGCGAGACAAGTTGCCTTGTGCGGCTCTGAGCTGCTGAGCGCTGGCTGGCCTTGTCCTGCTTTGTGCTGTTTCCTGACTCTTCCTATTGAATCCTTGGCAAAAGGAGGCGGTTTCCAGGAAAGTCTCTTTCTTTCTCCCTCTCTCTCTTTTGGATAACAGAGACCCCCAAAGGCCCCCCATATTAATTGATCACCTCTCCACCTTGCCAGATGTGGTAATGCAAAGAAATGGAAGTTGTCGTTTTGCCTTTTAAATGAGGCAGGCTTTTGTGCAGCTCTGGGTGCGCAAAAGAGGACCTGCTAAAAGGGGTCAGGGTTGAACTGTAAACAAGAGCAGTTTTGAATGTCACCTCTTCATTCGGTTTTACCAAAGGGAGAAAAACCCAAAACGGCAGGAGCCCTGTTGTTCACACCTCTACCTGAACCCATTTAGTCCTCATCCAGTGATTTCTCAAAAGGAGCAGAAACTCTGATGCTTACGTGAAGCTCCCCCCACACAAGGCCTGCTCAGAGTGTTTCAGCAGGTGAAATGCATGAGTTGTCCATGGCATGGTGGGATCCAGCTACTGAATTTAGTGGAGAATCCTCTACGTGCAGGAGGATTTATATTTACCTTGAAGCACATGTGGGCCTCTGGGTCAGGGCATCATGTATCCCCACCCCCCGACTACTAGTGCAGGCCTAAGGAAACAGTACAGTGGTACCTCTAGATACGAACGGGATCCGTTCCGGAGCCCAGTTCGCATCTAGAAGCAAACGTAACTAGTGATGGCACGTCTGCGCACATGCACGTCGCTTTTCACCGCTTCTGCGCATGTGCGTGATGTCATTTTGAGTGTCTGCGCATGCGCAAGTGGTGAAACCTGGAAGTAACGCACTCCATTACTTCTGGGTTGCCGCGGAGCGCATTCAACCCAAGGTATGACTGTATTCCTGTTTATCTGGATTTCCAGTTACCCAAATTTCTGCATGCCTGGCTATTCAGCTGTGGGAAGGGCACAATGTGCATTTTTGTTCAAATGCTCCTGCCATTTACATGCACCACATTTAATCTGTGTCCACCCACCACCCCACTCTTTTTTGTCACATTACTATGTTTCTCAGAAAAGAAGAAGCTGGAAAACTGCATTTTATCCCAGCCACAGGACATTCATTTTTGCCTCTGTGCCTCTTTTATCAACCTGGATTTGATTGTTTTGATTTTTAATATATTGTATGTATCCACATTGTCAACACTTAGGTGCTTGCTCTGCTAACCACCATTTTCTTTGGGAGACCTGACTTCTGATGGGATGATCATAGTTGCCAGATTTCCCCTTTCAGAGCTAACAAAATATTCTTCCTTACGCTCTGGTGGTGGTAGTTGTTCACCCCTTAATCACTTTAGGAAGCAACAGCGTAAGTGAAATTAACCCACAGCAGTTGAAATTCAGTCCTACACATAGGAAGCAGGGCAGATCTAGCACACTTTTGCCTGGAATGGCAGCCCATCTGCTTAGTTCCAGAAGTTGATTTCCAGAATCTTTCCCTGCTTTATCAGGGAACTGCACTTACCAGAGCAACTTCTGATGAAACAGGCTGAGCCTGGAATTGATGTGACAGAACCAGAAACTTGGGAGGAAAGGAATTGGGCTGCATGTGGATGGAGATGGTTTCTGGGTGCCTTGAGAAGTAGCAAATCCCTTTTTGCAAATCAGGGCAAACTTATGCATATACATACTTATGTCTGCATGTGTATGATATGCACAGCTGTTGATTTCTGGACACTTGGTCACTGTGTGTTTGCATTTGTGAACTGACTTCATTGTGACTGAAGGTATACATAAGCTCTTCCTGAGGTCTTATGCCTGTGTTGGCCCATTCACATATGCATGCTCAAACTTGGTGTGGCAGTCTCTGAGTTATGATCACACATGTGAACAGATGCCGGGTTGCGTAAGTGGAATGTAACTGCAACAACTTCTCCACATGTGACTTTGTGTGCACAGAAATAACACCCTTGGAAGTGTCTGAAAGCCCATTATGTCCAAACTACAGGTTGAGATGGCTAAACACGGCAAATCGTATTTCAGAGCAAACCACATGCCATGTGGGAAGGTGACCTTCCCTGGTGGTGTTGATTTCCAACTCCCAGCAGCTCCAGCCAGCAGGTCAATGGTCACGGATGATGGGAGTTGTAGTCTAACAACATCTGGAGGGCCACAGGTTCCCTATCCCTAATATAGTGTCTTAAACTGCCATGCACTGTGTAGATGATGTCTGCGTGTGATCAGGCTCCCAGTGCACATATTTAGAGACAAGTGGACACTCATGGGGCCATTCTTAAGTTATATTTTATGTGCTCTTTCTGGCTCAAGGGTTGTATCCAATGTTAGTCATACTCAGATCATGCCCATTGTAATTGATGGAAATGACTAACTTAGGTCCATCAATTTCAAAGGGTCTGCTCAGAGTAAGGCTAACATTAGATGCAACCCTCAAAGACAAATCTTGCCAAATGTCCTGCTTCTGTTTTCAGTTTCCCTTCTCACACCCGTCACCATGAGGACTATAAGCTTAGTATAGTTGTTGTTTTTTTGTTGAAAGAAAGAAAGAAAGAGAAGTTCCAAGGAAGCAGTGCCACCTGATTCTGAGCTACATTCTGTGCAGAATGGTGCAATGAAAGCCATGCTGGTTTCTAGGCTCCCTGCCTTCCAATGGAGCTGATTTCCATTCCTCCTTAGGGTCCTGGCGGGTGCCCTACGGTTTCCCCTCCTACATTGGCTTAATAGCAGCCTGGTTTTGTTTTCCCTCCTTGTTTCTCTCTCCCTGCTCCCCTCCCTCGGCTCTTTTTAAGATCTAGCCCTGTTGGGGGAGAATAATAGTCCCCACTTATTGTGCTAATGTGTGTGTCTTTCTAAATAAGGACCTCATGAGAGAAGGTCTGTTTGCTTTCTGGTATGGTACAGCTGCTGTTGTTTTCAGTGCATTCGTGATAACGTAAGTGTTCGCTATTAGAAGTGTTTAGTGTTCTAAGACTGATGATCTCGGGCCAAATGCTCCCCTCTGTGGCAACTTCATGAAAGCAAATAAGGGCTGGCAAAGTCCTAAAATTCACAGGGTAGGTGCGGGGTGGGGGGAGCAGAGTCACTCCCCTCCCTTTCAGTCTGCAGCTGTTTCTGCATGGCAAGTTTCTTCCTGAACCCATGGATAGCAAGATACTTTTCCCAACTTAGGCTGGGTTCTTTACTGCACTAAAGTTATGCACATATGGAGGCTGCCAAAGGACTGGTAAGAGGGTGGTCTGAGGGTTGGGAATGAGGCATTTGCATAGGGGTACATCCATTCATAGGGTCCACCTTCTGAAGTGTTTTAGGAACCCATCATCAGACCAGTTTAGCTAGGTCAACCTTCCTATGTGCTGGATGTGGCAGAGAAGAGTTGTAGTTGAAAACTTTTGGAGGTCACTAGGTTGGCAAAGTAAGGGACGCGGGTGGTGCTGTGGGTTAAACTACAGCCTTGGACTTGCTGATCAAAAGCCTTGGACTTGCTGATCAAAAGGTCGGTGGTTCGAATCTCCACGACGGGGTGAGCTCCCATTGCTTGATCCCTGCTCCTGCCAACCTGGCAGTTCAAAAGCACGTCAAAGTGCAAGTAGATAAATAGGTACCACTCTGGCGGGAAGGTAAACGGCGTTTCCATGTGCTGCTCTGGTTCTCCAGAAGCGACTTAGTCATGCTGGCCACATGACCTGGAAGCTGTATGTCGGCTCCCTCGGCCAATAAAGTGAGATGAGCGCTGCAACCCCAGAGTCGGCCACCACTGGACCTAATGGTCAGGGGTCCCTTTACCTTTACCTTTAGGTTGGCAAAGTCTGCTTGATCAGAACCAGCAGCCATTCTCATCTGCGCTGGTCTCTGCTGTTCCAGGATCTGGCTCTTGAGGAGGCAAGATACGTACCTTGGTAGACTTGGACTTGATGTTGGAGGGCTGTTTTGTGTAGCCTTGATGCTTCGCTGCTACTCCTTCTGGCAGGCATTTCAGGTTGTTTCGCAAATGATAAAAATGGATAAGCTGATGAAAAAGGGATCTAGCAGAGGAACACAGCAACAAAACAGGTCTCAAGATCACTGTCTAATACTCTGGATCAATTAAGTTAGAAATAGCAATAAGCCCCCTGGCTTGTTTCTGACTATTACGTTTAAAATCACCACTTCAACATTTCTATGGTGTGTTTTCAACAACTGCATTAACTTTTTAAGAAACAAAGCGAGGGAGAGAGTGCCATGCAGAGTTCCATGTATGCCTCCATCTCTCGGATGTTAAATGTGTGTGTACGGAGGAGAGTCAAGTGTCAGAATGTATCTATCCATCACTGCTTCCGCTCCGGCCCAAATGTTTTCTGCTGTTCTCTTTACTGGAGCCAGAAATTGTGACCTTACCCATGTGCATGATTCAAAGGCTAGATGAGAACAAGGTAAAACTACAGGTAGGAATAGCTGAATAATTACCTTTAGGCCAACCTGAGAAACAAACCTTCCCAAGAGGCCGAACTCATTTAATGGTTCCTAAAAACTCAATCTTGCGGGTGTCAATGGTCATGCTTGATTATTTGCGGCAGTGTTTTATGAAAAAGCAATAAGACTGCATGGGGCATTTACGGAGGGGTGGAAGCGAACAATAAATGGGCTCAGTTCTTTGAGGGAAGGTCCCTTTGGTGGATGTGGCCACTGAACGCTTTGCACATATCTCTGTGCCTTTTGCTGTTTGAAACTGCAAGAGAGGGAAGGCACACTAAAACATTTCCATCTTTGCTGCAGCAAGAATGGCACAATGACAAGAACCGAATCCTTTGGTTGTAGAAAAGACAGCAGTTGCAGCCACTGTTAATAGATTAGCCTAGACAAGTGATTTCCAAGCTGCGTTCCAGAGAGCCTCAGGTTCCCTTGGAAACTTTTTGGTGGTTCTTCCATGAGAAGTTCACTAATGGGACACAATCTTGCTGATCTTCCCCCTTCTGTGTACAGTTGGCACAGGGGCATGTTAGATGTGCTCCAAGGGCACATGCACAACCCACACAGGGCAACAGGTGTGCCCCAACAGGCCTGTTCAGTGCCTCGCATGAAGAAAATGTTTATTTTTCAATGTTTCTATCCCATTAGGAAGAGCATTCTGACCGTAAGAGCTGTTTGACAGTAGAACATACCACCTCAGAAGGTGGTGGAGGTTTTTTAAGCAGAGGTTGGATAGCCATCTATCAGGGGTTCTTTAGCTGTGATTCCTGTGTTTCAGGGGGTTGGACTAGATGACCCTTGGGGTTCCTTCCAACTTCACAATTCTATGATTCTTTCACTAGGGGACCTCACACTAAAAGCATAGAAATAGACAATCTGTACCCTGCTGAAGGGTTCAAGGTCCCATAGTAGACAAGTTGATTCAGAAAGAGCTCCTCAAAAGCAGGAAGCTTTGAAATCTATCAGAGCAGCCACTTTTCAAGCCACAATCACAGGAAAACTCAGTCCACAAAGACTTGTGAGGCTGCAGCCTCATATCACGTGTAGCTGTGGCAGTACTTTGTGGACAGTCAGCACCGCTCACTCTTCTGGAAACCAAGGGTGCTGACCTAGGATTCAGGCACTTGCTGGCAAGTTCAGGATGTGCAATTAAAGTTGATTTGGGTGCTCTTGTGCAACAAACCTGCCCTCCCCAAAATTGGAGCTTTTGCAGTAAGGAAAGTGAAAGTGCAGTGGAAAGTGTGGGGTAACAACCCCTTGATACAATGTCTTATAACCTCCTCGCAAACAAATGAGTGGATGCTCATGAAATAGTTGACACCATCTGCAGACTTTGTGCCAGCAAATCAGGATGAATGCTCAGTAAACAGGTTGCCTGGAGGTGACCCAAATCTTTCAGAGATCCCCGTCCTACAATTCTTAACATTCAGCCACAAATAGAAATTGGGGGAAAGCTTCGTAAGTTCTGTCTTAGCAGCTAGTTTTACTGGAGGGCTGCTTTGAGGAGAATGGTGCCCATGTCCTCAGCATGTCTCCTTCTGCACCCCTTTCTTGCCACTAGGAAAGGTCTTCAGGGGTTAGATTTGGCCCTGGGAGGCTCAGGTGCTGATCCCTGCTGTAGTTCACAGGTGGTGTGTAATTGCATTTTTTACTTGTTTCTCAATAGAGCTTGATCATTTTAATCCTGCACCTTCCTAATAAATGTTAATGATTTGTACATTATTATATACTGGGGGTAACATGCAGCGTGTTAGTATGGAGAACTTGCTGAGCAGCTGTGTGTTTGTGTGTGATCAAAGGTGTTAAGGAAAAAGATCAAAGGATGCTGGGGAATAACTCTTGGATCACAGGCACAATTGTCCCTCCCGGTCCGGGAGGCTTCTCTGGGCACCTTTTGAAGGCTCAGATGGCCTGATCCACACCTCTATGGGCTCTCAGGCATCCCTCCTCAAGCAGAGGGGCTGCACCCAGAACTGAATGCTGACAAACAACCTCATGTACACTTTTCATTTTTGTTGCTGCAGTTTTGGATTTATTTAATCCTGTTCTGGGTTTTACAATATATATTATATTGCCATGTTGGGCAAAATATTCCTGCATTGTAGGAGATTGGACTAGATGACCCTCGTGGTCCCTTCCAACTCTACAATTCTGCAATTCCGTAAAACACCCAGAATTCCTCCAGACATGCTGATACCTCCCTTCTACGCATGGGGTTGTGGTTCTGCCATTTTGGCTGCCTATGTGTTGACACTCAGCCTGTGAAGTTGAGAAATAGAGGAAGAATTGCCAGAAACAGAAACAACCCCGCAGGCCTTGGATATAGGAAAGTTACTAATCAGCTGTGTGTTTGTGTGATCAAAGGCATTAAGGGAAAGAATCAGAGGATTCTGGGGAATAACTTGGATCCTACTCAACGCTGCAGTATTGGAAAGGATCTTGAAGTGCCCCTAAAAATTCTGCCACTCTGGTCAAGTAAGGGGTGGAACGCAGATCCCCCCCCCCTACTCTTTGGTCAAAGAGTTCAGCTCTGCACCTGGAGGGCTGTTACTTCCACAAATTAAATACTAGGGAGTGAGTTTAAAGTTCAGCTGCCTCCCTCCTTCCCCACCCCACCCCAACACCTTGCTCAGATTTTCTGCTGCTGTGCTTTCCTTGTTATGCTTGAGCTCCTTGCTGACGAGTGCTAATAGCAAAATGCCAAGTGAGGGCCTGTTTGGGGTTTACCACATATTAAACATTCTGAACTTGTCCTTTTGCTCATAGATTGGGCATAATTAATAATTAAACAGCTTCTGTTGTAATGGGTTGACCTTCCTGAACTGTTCATTATTCACAAGGCAAAGGCATCACTCAAAACATCCCTCTCTCCCCCACCACACACACACATTGCCCTTCTCTGTACTCCAAACTGGAGATATACAAAGCGCTTGGGTTGGTTTTCCTTCTCTCTCTCTTTTCTTCTACTCCCTTTCTCTTTTTTAATGCCGTAACTTGGGCTGCCCCCAGGATCAGCCTCTCAAAGTTGAGGCTGGATAAATTAAGAAAGGAAGCAAACTAGTATATCATGGAGAGTTGGTGTGGGGCTTTTGAAGGACCTTAGCATAGGGACGTAAGGAGAGGTCTGCAGCAACCCAAAGGAGGCCTATTTAGTCCAGCATCTGGTTCTCACAGTGGCCAACCAGATGCCCCAGTAGGTAGCAAGCAGGACCTGAGTGAAACAGCACTCTCCCCTCCTTCAGTTTCCAGAAATATACTGCCTCTGACAGTGGAGGTAGAACATAGCAATCAAGCTTAGTAGCCATTGATAGACAAATTCATGGAGGTAAGACTAATTTGTGTGGTGGACTCCTCCCTTCTTATTAACCACCACTTTCGTAACTCACACTTCTCCCAAATTCTGCAGTTCAAATCTTGCTTCGGCCTCAAGCTCTCACTGAGTTAAACCAAGCCAGTGCTCTCTCTCCTTCTCAGGGTTCGTGGGTTTGGCAAAGTGGTCTGCAGTCAGCAAACGCAGGTCTCCCCCTTGTTGCTTAGCCCAGACCAGAAAGTTAGCCTGACCTGGTGCATTCACCTTTTACAAGGAACACCTCTGCGCTGTGGGTGCAAAAAGACTTGCAGTTTCCTCCTTCGGCCAGAAGCGGGCGGTGGTGCGCAGGCAGATCCTCAGCCAAGACCACTCCTACTCACCCCCCCCCCCAGGCTCGGGCTCTAGCCCAGTACCCACTCTGGACCCAAGTCCTGACACACACACCCCCCCCCACAAACACACCTGCAATTTGAGAACGGTGACATCGTTCTACCTGACAGGGCTGTTAGCAAGATTCCTGAAAGAAAGTACGTAACGGTCTTTGCACACTTGACCTGCGCCATGACGGCTTGTCATCCTTGCTGAATAAGTGACACCTGCATGTGCTTCCTGTGCGAAGCCTCTTTCTGGTGGTGGTGTTAGCAAGAGCCACGAGATACAAGTGGCAGCTGTACCTTCTGCGATTCATTCAGCTGCCAGGTTCAAAGTTGCCCTCCCCACATGGCAGAATCCTCAAAAGTGTGTGTCAAAGGCAGCCCCTCAGAACGCTGTCGCCTTTTACTCTTCAGTTACTTTTGATTTAATTGTATTTTGCTGCAATTTCCGATTGTTTGAATCGGAAACAAAGCCTTAATAAGAGTTCTAGTTAATTTTCTGTCTTGTAATTACCACTCTCATTTTTCTGATAATTGGCCACCGCAATTATATGTATATTTACTAATCACGTCAGCAGCTCGGTGGTCGCTTCTCCCTGCCGCCATTGATAATGATATGCGCGCATGTATTGTGAAGCTGGCTTTTATCATCATCATCATCTCCTCTCCTCTTCTTCTGTTTCTTCTTTTTTTTTTTAATTCCCCCCACCCCTCCTTCCCGCACCACATCAAAGCTATTTCCCTCGCAACCCTCCATAATGAACCCCACACATGCATTTGACACAGTTGTGTGCGAGAGAAATTGTTTGGCTCCCACCAAATGCTGCACGCTCTGAGTTTCTTGCCTGCAGCACTGGAAGGTTGTATGTGATGATATATGACTCTTGCAAATGGCCAAAGCACTCCAAAGCACGGCAAGATTAAAATAAGTCATTCCTTTGTTAATTTAAATAGGTGCATGCATCATACTTTGCAAAGCACTCAGGGACGGGGTGGGGGGAGGTTGTGGGGGGCGGGGGAAACGGTGGCAAAAGCTGCCGAAAGGTATTTTTAATAGCAAATGAGAATAGATGAGAACGGAGTCATTTGCAGCTGACTCCTGTTTTATGTGGTTCTCTTGTTCCAACTGTAGGTCTAATGAGATGACTGTTAAAGTACTCCGCAGTGCAATTTCATTACATCCTGAGCTGTTACACTATAAACACTGGCAAGTCTCTCTGTCATTCTTGGGGGGCGGGGGGGGGGGGAGAGATGGCAGAAACTCTCCTCAATTTGTAAATCCCTATTTTGCTGATGAAATATTCCTCTTCGAAAAATAATACGGATGTTTCTTGAGTTTTTTAAAATGCATTTGGTAGCCTTGTGTTTTGATAGATTTGTTGTTCATTGGCTCAACTTGCAATTTACTATTTTTTAATTTTTTTTATTTAGTTCTCCATATACCCCCCTGGCCTCTCCTGCTTAACTCTAACAAGATTTGAGATTGCTAAGTGTAAATAAATAGCAACTATGATGCAGGAAGCAAAGGTCAACACAAGAATAATTTCCCAGCTCTTTGTTAATTACAAGACCATTTGGGTGTTACTTAAATAATCATTAATTTCTCATTTACACTTTCCCTACCTTCTTTTCTGCCCCGTGGCTATCATTGTCCCTTTTTACCTCCCCTTGGTCTTATTTCTACATATTCTTACCCGTTGTATAACACTCATTACTTCTAAATGCAGGATTTCTGACACATTCTCACGGCTTCACCCTCTCTCTCCCCACACGTACACAGTCTGGTATTTGAAATCAACATCATCCCCTGCTTGCTTTCCATCTGAAATCAACTATACAATTAACAAATTGCACTTTCACTTTCTGATGTTGTTGTTGTTGTTGTTGTCTCCCTCCTTTCTCTCCCGCCTCCCCCCATTGCCCCCACCTGCCCAATCCAAACTCAATTGCAGGAATCGCCTGTCCTTCCGGTTGGGGAGTTCTCAGAGCCGTTTGTACACTTCATCACTCAATGGTAAGCTTCGTTTGCAAATGTGCCGTGCCCTCAATGTAAATGATACATGCCATTAACTCCACAGTACCACAGGACCTTATGGCTTTCCCTGCATCCTTCCAGAGACGCCAGGGACTTGGCAGGCCTTGGGCAGCTGGGCCAGCAAAGCTGAGCAAACTGTTTAAATTATGTAAACGTTATTTACACAAAGGGTCATAAAAGCACTTCAGAGGGAGAGTTTTTACCCCCCGCCCCTGTTTTAATAAACGGTTGGGGATCTTGGGTGTATTCTCAAGGAATTGGTGTGTGCGTGTGTGTGTTTGTGTTTTAAATCACTCGGAAAAATAAGGATGACAGATAATCATATTTAGAACTCCATTATTCAGGCATTCTCATATTCCTTAGGAAAGCAGGCAACCTTTTTAAATGGGGTAAACAATGCACTTGATTAATTCATGGGCTTTTCATTTAGAAGTGGTTTTATGGAGTTCTTCTTTGGGAGGGTACTCTTCTCAGTAAGGGCCGTATTTTAAACCACACCGTAGGGCATGTTTTGCTTCTTCCAGACAAACTGCCTCATTCAGTGGAAGGCCACTAAAATTAACTAGGGTTTGTTTTTTTTAATATAAAAAAAGGAATCTAGTTTTAAAAAGGAATCTCCTGAGCACCAAAAGGTTAAAGATCTAAGTACAACCTATTACAATGAAGGCATGTTTTAATGTCTCATTTATAGAGAAAGCTTAATAAGCAGGCGATAAAGGATGAGAGAGAGAGATTGAGCTTGGTCTAAATGATTTGGGTTTAATGGAGAACAATTGCCTTTTTTATCCTGTCAAGATGAACTTTCTGGACAAAAACTGTCAATGGACATAATTCAACAGTGCAAAGCAAGCACGCAACCCCTAAGCTTCTTGGCAAACTGAATAGGTGATCTCTTTTATGAGAACTCTTGGATTCAGACATGTTGCAGAAGCTGGAGGTGGAGGAGGATGCTCAACACTGCACAGAATTAGGCCATCCATTAGCTACTATGATAGGAATCCATGTGTAAAAATATATGGATACTCACTATCAAAACTGATTCCCAGAAAACACCCATAGGTTCCTTGGTTCTAAATCCCCTTTTCTTTGGAAATAAAAGTTTGATTGCCAGCCACAAATTTACTACCAAAGAAGTGTCCAGGAATCGGCTCCTTACGCAAAGAGGCATTTGGATACATTCAGATTATGCGAATTTACACTAATGCGAGAGAACCTTCTTTAGAGTGTCCCAAAGGATGATGTTCTGACAGAAGAATTAACAGTGTGACTTTACAGTTAATTGAAATAATAAATACAAGGCTTATGTTTATTATAAGACTGATCCAGTTTCGGGTAGATTAGGTTTTTACGCTGCAGCCATAATTGTGGGTGATCTATCCTGCTCTTGCTAACTGAGGTGCAGGGGGCTGTACCTTTCTGTCTCTTCCCAGAGATTAATCTGAAAACATATCGTTTTTATATATTTTTAATTGAGGCAGGAGGAGGGCTAACCTCTATAGAAATGTCCACAGATGTCAGGCTGAAGCATAAATGATGGCAGATAATAGCCTTGTTCTCCCACGAGATCCAGCTACTTTGGAATGTCAGATTAAGAGGGTTGCCAAGGCAGCTTTGAATGGCTTGCAAGAATGCAAGCCTCCGTTGGGCTGTGCATGGCTATTAGTTACAAGGGGAGCGATCCACCAAGTGCTTCTGCTGCTGACTTGTCCTCCTTTAAGTTCTTTGGAGCTTGTACTACATGGGTATTTCTAAAACAGATGAAGATTACACAGCAGCAGTGCCTGGTGCCATTAAAACTGCACAGGGCAACTATAGATCTTCCAAGGGGCACTGTGTTCTCTGCAAGCTCTCAAGTTGTAGCAGGTGGGACTGCCCAGGTCACACGCTATGCTATACTACATGTTTTAGGCACATAGCAAGCTGCTTTCTGTTGAGTCAGAACAATTGCTCCAGTCTAGCTCAGTATTTTCAGCCCTGGCAGCAGATCAAGGTTTCTGGCAGGGATCTGTCCCAGCTGTGGAGATGCTACCAGGGAGTGAACCTGAGATCTTCTGCACGGGAAAAATTTGCTGTATCACTGAGCTATAGCTTCTATTTTTAACCTCTCGGAAGAGTGGTTGACTTGCATAAACTGGTGTAGCCTAGGGGTTAAGAGTGTGAGCTGTAAGCCAGATGGGCTCCAACCTCCCAGTTCAAATCTCACTGCAACCACAGGTTCACCAGCTCACCTTAGGGTGCTATTCTATCCATCTCATTCCTCCAACAGCAATAATAATATTGGCCCCACAGGGCTGTTGTAAGAGTTCCTGAAGTATTAATATGTGCAAATTGTTTTTAAAAGCTTAATAACAACAACAACAACAATTTTATTATATATATCCCACCTGTATGTAAATGCTTATTGTGGTAAGTACCCTAACATGGGAGGAGACATAAGTTGGTTGCCATTGCTTCCTTGATCTGGATGGGGAGATAACGGAGACAAAATCTGAGACTGCTGAACAAACTCTTGAACTGCGGTGTTTGGGGGTTTTGTTGAGAGTCGGGGATTGTTGCTGGGGTTTTTTATATCTTTATTTTATATCTTGTGGTTTATATGGAAATTGTTTGGTTTGGTCGTGTATTTTTTAACTCTTTATTTATTGCTTTATGACTGCTTTTGTTACATTGTATTTATGTATTTTTTCCCCATGTTATAAACTGCCCTGAGCATGGTTTGAACCGCCGACAGGCAACATACAAATAAAATTCTGTATGTCTGTATGAAGCAGAGGGGCATGTAGCACATTGCACAGCAGCATACCTGATCTGCCCAATCACAGGCCCCTAGTGAGTAAACTTGCATAACACCTATTTGTCTCGCACTACACATTTCACACGTGTATGCCTAAGAGGATCTGAGTGACCACCCAAAAACGTAATGTGTGAGAAGTGCCACAGCAACAAGCAAACTGGGAGGAAGGGTAGCTGGTCCAGGGGTTGCCAAAGTGTTGTGTCCCCTCCCTCCACTGAAATTAGCCTTGCAAATAGCACCGGCTGCAGTGTGGGCTCCATTGTGGAGTGCCTGGTGGTGCCCACCTTAATTCATGGTGGCAGAAGCAGTCAAGTTAAAGAAAAACAGTGACATTTCAAGTGCATTCATAAAGCTTTCTGTAGGGTGGGGGTGGGGTTGGTTTTCTTCATTAACTGTTGGTCATCTGTAATAAGAGACTTTAAAAAAAATAAATCTTCAGCATTCTAAGATAGTGAAGTAAATGACTAGTGCTTTTTCACACCGAACCTGGGTTCTGTTTTTTGTTGTTGCTGCACAGCATGAGAAAGCAGCCAAAGGAACGCCCAGCCCCTGAAGAGTTAATGGTAAGTAAATCTTCAGCCTTCTCATTACAACACAAACAAGAAAAGTTTTGCTGATTTATGACATGCAGAAGTTTGTTGGGGGTGTTTTTCCTCCATAAGTTAACTAACATTAAATCTAAATTTTGCTTCCAGCTCTGACAGCCAGCAGACGTTGGCGTAACGCACATAAGCTTCTATCTTGGTTTCAGAATCATAACGGTGGTTATGGGACACATTTTGTTTGAAAGGTCTCTTGATCAAAGCAAGATGCTGTCTGTATTAGGAATTACTCAGATTTCTTCCTTAATTTGCTGAGTTACTTCTTTTAAAAAAAAACTTTTAAAAACTGAATTCTACAGTAGTTTCTATAAATTTGTATCCACCCTTATAGTATACATTGGCAGGGTTCTATAATGCTGTTGCGAAGCTGATCTTGGGGTTTCTATGGAACTTTTTCATGAATAGATTTGACGTTCTTCCTCACCAAATTGCCAAGAGCAGTGTCTTCATTTCTACAGGCTGCCCTTTGTCCTTTTTTCCCCCTTCTTTTCTTTTTTAAAGTCCTTTATTTTGCTTTTAGGTTTACAGTCATGCTCTCTGATATGATCAGTGCATAACAATTCACTAAATACAATGGCAAGAGCAGAAACATCATAAACAATAAATCTCATTAATGGTCTTTTCCTTTCTAAGTTGCCCTTAGTTTCTGCCCATGCTGAACTTGGTATAATAATGAAACATTTTTATTTTATTTTATTCAAACAAAATCCCTTCAATACACTTTTACCCATAGATCACCTTTGTTCTTGATAGGTCAGATAGGTTCGTTTACTTTCCCAGTAGAGAACTGGAAGGAAGCTAAGATGAGTTATGTTTTCCCAACAGAATGAAATAACCATGGCCAAGAGTCACAGATTTATTTATTTTTTAAGTAAACTTTATTGAATTTTTGTAGAAGTATGTTAGACAATTGCACTGAATGCCACAGAATTGAACACCGGGGGGGGGGGGTTGGCCTGCATTCCTCAAACAGCTGTGGACTCTACCACTTTTATTGATTGAAAAACATTTATATAAGGCTTAGTGTTTTAGAAATCTCTGAGCAGTGTGCAGTCTAAAAAATAAACAATCCACCATTAAAAAAATTAAAACAAAAGCCAAATCACAACCTAGGACCAGTAAATCAGCAAATGAAAACACATCAAAGCAGATAAAAGTGAATAAAACAGAAATTCGTTAACAAATAAAACAGGATCTTAGGCCAAAACGCCTAAAGCAATGGAGGGTTGCCGCTTCACCTGTGGCAGAGGCAAGGACGTTCCTGAAACAATGCTCCAAAGGAGATTTCAATACGGCAGGAGCAAAGAGTGTGTGAAAAAGGAAAAAGTCTAAAATGCCACTGTGCTAGTTGAGGCCCTAGAGATGCCACTTCCCTCTGCAACTCTTCCTCCGCATGGGCATCACGTTTGTCAGATATGTGACCATGTTTATAAATCTGGATGTGAGTAATTTCTGTTACTGCTGAAGAGAGCTGTTAAGCAATTGCAGAAATACCTTCGTGAGGAGGAACTTTGTATTTCCCCCCCACACCGTCCATTCTGTCTCTGGGTAGTGATGGTTGAGGCTGCCTTAATTTGCCGCTCTCTCTTTTTTTATTAACTTTTGATGGTTGGAAGGTTCCTGCACTTAGTCACATCTGAGAGAACTTGGAACAGGTTCTAGAGATGGAGATGCATTTACCTGATGCGTTGTTATTATTCTATGGCTGGGTAGCTTGACTATTAAACCAACAGAATGGGGTTTCATAAAACCTGTATCTCTTTGTAAATGCATGTTTTCCGTGATGCAATAGGACTGCCACTTATAAATAAAACATCTGCAGATCGCACTTCCAACCCTCAGTATATATGTGCGTGTTCGGAAGCTGTAACACCACTCCAGGGTGTAAAGTCATAAAGACGGAGGCCAAGGGGTGAGTGCCTATAGGAACAACGACATAGAGTTATATATCTTTCCAACTACCTGCCCTGAAGTACCGGGTCCTACTCGTAAGACAGTATCTTCCCCCATCCCCCCTTTAATAATTAAAAAAATGCACAATGGCTTTTTAAAAAAGGCTCTTTTTTAGTATATATATATAAAAAATGAACACTTTCTTCTACGTTGCTTTCCCTTCACTGCAAATGGCTTCTGAAGCCTGGCCACTCAGTATTGAAAAGGGCCTCTGACTGTGTTGAGAAGTCTGATTGATGCCCTGCTTGATGCCACAGTCATAGACCCAAAAGTGAAGGGGGATGTTGCTTGTGCAGAGACCCCAACAGCTCTTGCACAGACGTCCCTGGTGCATTGTGTCCTGGATTTTGTTTTGTCATCAGATTCTTCCTTGCTTATGCTCCAGAGATCAGGCCACTTGGACCTAATCAGGACTGCCTTGTTCGTGGTGACCCCATGACAGGCCCTTCTCAGTGGCAGTTCTGGCAAGTAACTCTGCAGGCATTGGGGTTACCAGAAGGAGAGAAGTGGCAGTAAGTGATCTGGACAGTGGAACAAGGGACGGGCAAGACTTTTGAAAGCTTCATGGATAAAAGAGTCAGTCTCTCTCTCTCTCTCTCTCTCTCTCTCTCTCGCTTTGTAATGTTATTGTTATTGAGAGACAATGGATTGTGCCTTCAGGGATGAAGTCCAACCCTCTGCGTTAGGAGCTTCGAAGTTACCTCCCTGGGGCACAAGCTTGGACTGTGTGTATGAAGGTCCTGGGCTGCTCAGACAACAAGACCACCCTCTCAGCCTCCCTGATGTGGTCCAAAGGAACGCAGAGCAATATGTTGGGCACCAGCTTGGCTGCAGGAGTTGCCAGAATGAGGCACAACCCAACCATCTTAGGGACTCCACTCTGGATTTATGTAGGGTTTACTCTTTAGCCTTTTCTTCTCCTGAAGATATCCTCCAAGGCAGTGGAGATTTAGAGTCAGAGTTTTCCTTCTCCTAGATGGGCTACCTTCCCAGGTTGATGAGCCCCATCTGCCCCTCACTTCCCTCTGCAGTAAGTGCAGAAACTGCCTTCTTGACCATTGGACCCACAATTAGTGTTGTCTGCTCAATCTGCCAGAGCCTGTCTTCGCATGCAATGGAAGTCCCTAGCTCACTCTTAAAAAGCTTCCTCTGATTCTTTGGACTCAAACACACACAAAGAAAAAGAGAGAGAAGAAACAAAGACCAAAAGCACTGTGTACTACCAAATCTTATTTCTCCTGCTGTCCTATTGCATTTCAATCCATTTTAAATGGGGCTTGTGCAGCAAAACCTCCTGGTGGAGTATGGCCAAGGCCAACCCCTAGTGGAAATGATGCTACTAACTTGGATGGGAGCTGCATCAGGATGGGAGGTTATAATAAACCCTTAAAAACTTGGCTTTCTGAAATGCATGTAATAATTTAGCAATCATTAACTGAGAGTGGGAAAAGACGGGAGCTCAGCTATCTTCATTTTGCTTCCACCCTTTAATTATACTAAATTGCCTGCATGGTCCCAATATCTCCAATGGCTAATATCCAGAGAACTGGAAGCATCTATTTTTATCCCTCCTTTCACTGCTCATGAATGACTTACAAATGACCTACAGCAGCTTTCACCAACCAGTCAACTTTCAGGTGCTTTGGACTACAGCTCCCATCAGGCCCAGCCAGCACAGTTGTCCACACCCCAGGACAGTGTCCACACCCCAGGAAACAGCTTTGACAGGCCAGCTTCACCAGGTGCAGGTAGCCAATGGGTCTCAAAGAGTGTTCATATAAGTTCCATGTAAACACAAAGCAAAAGACCCTGAAAATCAGTGAGATAATTCACATTGAGCCAAGTGCCTGATAAAATATACAGTGGTACCTCGGGTTACATATGCTTCAGGTTACATACGCTTCAGGTTACAGACTCCACTAACCCAGAAATATTACCTCAGGTTAAGAACTTTGCTTCGGAATGAGAACAGAAATTGTGCTCTGGCAACACAGCAGCAGCGGGAGGCCCCATTAGCTAAAGTGGTGTTTCAGGTTAAGAACAGTTTCAGGTTAAGAATGGACCTCTGGAACGAATTAAGTACTTATCCCGAGGTACCACTGTCTGACACTTGACTGCAGAACTATCCCACACTTGGACGCGCAAGAACCTATTCCATGTATTATTTTATCTATTAGTATCATGTCCTTTCTCCAAGGAGCTTGGGATAGTAATAATAATAATAATAATAATAATAATAATAATAATAATAATAATTTATACCCCGCCCATCTGGCTGGGCTTCCCCAGCCACTCTGAGCGGCTTCCCCCCAAAAAATTAAAATACTGTAATATATCAAACATTAAAAGCTTCCCTAAACAGAGCTGCCTTCAGATCCCATTCTGCCCTCACAACAGCCCTACAAATTATTTTAGGTTGAGAATGTCTCACCGGCCCAAGGTCACCCAGCGAGCTTCATGCCCAAGTCTCCCTGTTCCAAGTCAGTCACTGTCTGCTTCACCACACTTTTCAGATATTTTGCCTGATGAAGACTTCTGTGGAACTTGAAAGCTTGCATCATTCTTGAGCTATTTGAGCAAGTAAAAAAGAGCCATCATTTCATTCATCCTGCATGCTTATAGGTGGGAATCATTTTTAGTTTCTTTAAAGCACTTTTCTGCCTTGATATCAGGATAGAATCCACAAGTTCTCAGAAAAATATGCAAAGATTTGTTTACACTACTGCACCTCCATTTAAAATCTAAATCAGGCTTTGGCTTGGTGGGAGAGTCGCTTTTATCTGATGGAGGTGTGTTCTCCAGGTGTGGCTGAATGCCACAGGAATTCACATGGGACAGGAGGCTATACATTTGAGCACTCCAACCCAGACGCCGTCGATCTCGGCCTCAGTGGCACCGTTTTCCTGAAGCTTTCAGTTCCTAAGCTCTATTTAATGGAATCTATGCATAGTAAGTAACCGGGTCAGAGAGAGGCAGCCTTCCCCTGTTTGAGATCAATCGCTGGCTAATACTTTATCTAGGTCACTTTATTATCTCATGGCAATGCGTTCCCATTCGCCTCCTCCTTTTGTAAGACACACTTCAGCTGTGGGGAAAGTGCGTTATCGCATACATATTAAAAACATATACCCATTCTATCTGTATGTAAATGTGCGAGGCACAGCTGGATATTGCCAAGGAGTTTGATTTACTAATGGTTATTATCTGTTCTCGCTGTTCAGTGGCAGAGAGTGTTTCAGCAAGCATGCTAACATGGAAATTGTCTCCCAGTAGCACCGGCCTGCTTTTGAGAATTGTTTAAAAAGATGGCCCCGTTTTCTGGGGCTTTTGCATGGCTGTGTTTTTTCAGATGCTGTTGCGGTCCCTTGGTGGGTTTGCTAGTGAAGCGTGTACTATTGATAGAAAGTTAAGAGCAAAGCGGAGTGTTTCTTAAGGCCGTTCCTCATCTGAAGCACCCTCCGCTGCAGGACCCCATCAGCTCAGCCCATAGCAGAATGGCAGCTTAGCCTTCACTCCTCCTCCTTCCTGGTCCCCACAGAAGTCAAGACCTGCCACTCTGCCTCTCTTTTTCTAGTCTCAGTCACAAGGGCTTCCTCTTCTCCCTCCGCTCCTACCAAACACTTCCAACGAGGATTCCTGCCAGATTGTGCCCCAGAGAAGCACGGTGCAGCAGTCCAGCATTCACCCATCCCTTGCAGTGCAGGAAGCAAGGTGAGCTGGGAGGGCATCTGAGCAGGAAGCATTGGTGCATGAGATTACAAACGCTGCACCAAATTTTTATGAGGTTTGATTTGTCCTGCAGAAGTTGCCATTTGGGGGTTGGATATGAAAGGATTGGCATTCATAAGCCTTACATTCCGCTCTTCTCTCTCTCTCTCTCTCTCTCTCTCTCACTCACACACACACACACACACACACACACATTGTAGTCCTTGTTTCTTTGAATTTGCTTCAGTGCCTTGTTTTTTTAACTTGAAAAGGCTCCTTCACTGCAGGATCCCAGCCAGTCAGGGATCACATAGTGAACTTGTTAATGTTGCAGCACCAGCTTAGTCAGTCAGGGCAGCAACACCCTCACTCTACATGCAAGTGGAGAAGGAAAGGAGGCTCATCTCCATTGTCCTGTATAACTGAACCAGCATTCCTTTCCTTGCTGCACTGGTGGTTTCATTGGACACCAGCCCCCTGCCCTGCCCCAGCAAAACAGGCTGTTATCCCAAAGTAGTAAAGCTGTAACAAAATAGAATGGCTGTATCTATATCCAGCTATATGGTTTGCACAATATATCCAGTTTTTACAAAAACACTGGGAAATAGTTGCAATTCTATGATATCCCTGTGCAATAATATTGCAGATGCAGCCTTTGATTAGCTTTGGTTACAGGAAAGATTGTGTATTTCTAGCTAGTTGTTTGTTCCTTTTTACTGTATTTTTAAAAGCATTCCTCTTCTGTCTTTTTATATAGTGGAATCCCAAGTTACCCAAATGCAGTTATCTTCCCTTTAAAACCAGTAGGGGAAGTCCTTGAAGTGATGCATCCCCTGGCTGCTATTAAAACTTTGTAGTTGCATAAATTATCTGACCACCAAAGTTGGTAACTAAATTTGCAATATGTACAGTGCTTGCAAGTAATAGTTTTCAACTCCTAGATGCTGTGGTGTAATTACAGGACAGAGGAGCCTGTTTTTAGTATTATTATGAAGGCCAATTCATCAAGTGACAGGAAGCAGCAATGGAACCCCTTAGGTCGGAGAAAGAGTCCTTTGCTATCATGCTTAATCGTTGCATGTAAACATTTCTAACTGATGTGGCAGAATTAGGGTGTGGAACTGAGTGCTAGAAACAGCTCTTCCCCCAACCCTTCAGAGTTCATACAGGCCGGCAGTCTGCTAGAGAAGTCTTTGTGGCAGGACAATGTTCTCTCCATACCAGTGCATAATGATTGCTGATCACATAATGCCACCAGAATGAAAAGACTAAAGTTAAATCCCAACTTTTAAAATCTGTGAATTATGTTATAATTAAACAACTGATACATTCACATCCGATCAATGCTGTTGTTGCTGTTTGGTTTTAGGGTTTTTTATTTGCTTACGCTAGTAAAACATGTGTTATCAGCTTAAACTAAAAACATAAGAAAACCGAAAAATAGCCACACTTGCTGTTGTCCCTTTTTGAACTTCTCTACGAGATCAGATTTGTGCAACTGAAACCCAGCCATGACTGCGCAGCTACTTCATTGTACATTAGTATTGCCTACATAGTGAAGCTGTAGGCTGATTTATTCCTCTCAAGCAGTTAGACTTATCTGCAGCACATGATAAGGTTACTTTTTCTCTATTGTTTATTATTTGTGCCCTTTCCTTCAAGATAAATATTCCAACGTGTCATAATGAAAGACAAAACAATCAGTTAAAAATACAGGCACATTAAAACTTAAACAAAAGCAGCATAAAACAAAATTGACAAGGAGTAAATCTGCTGAAAGGTCTGTGAAAATAAATAAGTATTTTCCTTGACACCAGGAAGGTAAGGCAGGCATCAGGCAAGCTTACCTGGTAAGAGTGTTCAATGGTAGGGAGCCACCACCAAGAAGGCCCTTTTCCCAGAAGCCACCTGCTGCCTGAAAGCGTTTTCCACATTCACTGAAAGTTGAAAGCTGTTTTCCCTGAATGAAGGACACTACCATTTCCCCATGTGTCCTTTGGTAATGTTTATGAAGATCCATGTGCCAATATTTGAACTGATACAGAAAAGTCAACACTTACCGTACTTGTTAATCTAGGACATAGTCCTCAGGGGGGATTCCTCCTACACAAGTCCCAGTGAGGAGAACAATGTTTGCCTTCAAGTCCCTTAATGATACATCTAAAAAGATAAAAATAAACATTCAACTGGAACAGGATGGATTGAATTGGCAGTTACTAATTGCAGAGGGACAAAGATGGGCATTTCCCCTTTGCGTTAAAATAAATCCTGTCCATGATGGGTCTACAGTTCTCATTGGGTAATATAAATATTAAATAAATGTCTGTACAATGCTATGCCTTTGAAAAAATATTCCTGAGTGCAAATTTAGGTCTGTGGGATGATTCTCTGTAAGGGATGTAGTAATGGGATTGGTCCACCTTTAAAGCATTCCTAAAATGGGTTCATCTATGGCTATGAAGCATTTTCTGTTTCATAGGGAACTATGAGAAACTGGTTTTTGTGTGCCCAGGATTTGTGGGAGGAGCTCCTGATCTTCTTTTAAATAACTCCAGAAGCACTTTCTCATTTGTAGAGTTGCCGAAATTACGTCTTAAGTATTTCTGCTTAAGAGAGCCTATGCCGAACAGCTCTTAATTGGATTTTCATGGTGATTGACAGCATTTCATTATGACAGTAACTTTCTTTGGCTAGACTGCCACAAACCTTGTTTGGATTCTCTCTTTCTCTTCCCCCCACCCCCCAGTTCTCCATCAAAGCTCATTTTTATCCCTGAATTCCCGGTGGCGCAATTGCAATTGTGAAAGAGCCTTTTAGCACCTTTGTTGTCTCCATCCCTGGTGGTGATTGGACCCAGCTGGTTGTAGAGAAGAGAATGCCCTTCTCACAAAGCGACTCTGTCTCCTGTCTCCGCAGTTTCAATAATTTTAAGAGCTCCGAAACCTGTTGAGGATTCGAAGTAGCTTTAGATGTGGAATGAGTGTTAAGTATTAGTTATCGGGAGATTAGGGCCCCGGGGACGGCGGGAGATAAACAACCACAATTAAGACAAAATCTGCCATAGTAAACAAAATTTAGCTGAAACAGATGCCCCGACCCATTTGGGGGGATTGATTTGAGGGTGACGAGGAATCGATTTTTGTCTCATTTACACTTTGCAAAACCCCATCGTGATAAGCTGGGAGGATAAATATTTCATACACTCCTGATTTTAGTTAATTTTTCCCCTTCCTAGCACCTCACAGTGGGTCTGCTCTCTGCTAACGGTGACCAGGCCTAAGTTTATCCTGCATTCACACGGAGCAACTAATTGGCTATGAAGGGCCCCTGTGTTTAAATGGGCTTGACAGGAATTTAAATTTTGCTTCAATCAACCTCTGTGTTTGCAGCCTGCTCCACTTTCTAATTTTTAAATTAAACATTGATTTTAAAGAAAGAAATACAAAGAAGGCAGGCAGGCTCAGGCTTCACTTCTCTTAAGTTCCTTGCTTTTTTACCTTCCATTGAAGGTAAGGCAACCAGCACCACAAAGGCAGTGTTTCTTAAAGCAAGTGCAAGGGAAGAAAGATGGGGACACCTCTGCAGACCTGCCCATGTTAGAGGAGCACAATTAGACTCTGGGCTTAAATATTGGAGGGGCTGGTTATTTAGATAAAAGTGTGCAGTTCCTTAAAATGTGGTGAGCCAGCTTCACTGTGTTTGGGGGCCCCTGCTGCCTGCTCATTCAGTTGAAAGGCCCTGGGTTTCTGCATCCATTACCCATTTGTGTGCTTGCCAGAGGCAACTGGTTGGCCATTGTGGGAACAGGATGGTGGACTAGACAGGCTTTTAGTCTGATCCAGGCACCAAGATATTATCTCACTGGAAGAGGTGCTGGTACACAAAGTTCTTAACACACACACTGGTAATTTTAAAATAATAATGAAGTGTAACTGGTGCTTTTACTGCCCAGAGGAAGCAACTTCCAAAATAGCATGGTTTTTTTTGTGTGTGTGTTTGGCTGTGTTCCAGTCATTCTCTCCCTCACTCAAATGCTTCGTCTTCTGCCGCTCCTGAGACAATAACATTAGTGTGGTGATCCAGATAGCCAATGTTTCCCCCAACTGACCTGGCCTAATCTGCCTTTGCAATTTGGAGAGCTGTATTTGACTTCTCCGGAAGTAACCTTAAATTGTAATCTTGTAAGAATTCCAGCATTGTATCCTTCACTCCTTCTCCTAATGAGGTTATGACCAAATGCTCATTATAATTGCTTTAGACTCCTTTTAATTTTCAAGCTTATTAATCATAAGAAGAGTTATTTAAAATTGCATAAATTAATCTTAGATTAAAAGCCCATCAAAGCCTCAAAACAATTAAGAATAAGTAGGATTTCCCTGGGGCAGCAAGTTTTATTTTAATAGTGTAGCCAGGTGGATATCAGAACATTTGAAGTGTGGGGATGATTAATGTTTGCAGCGATTTTGTGGGAGAGATTTTAAAATGGCAACTCTCAAAGCCTCATCTTGAGCTTTCCGTACAATTCAAAGCTATTGCCTCTCATGTACACTAATGAACATTTTAATTACAGTGTGTGACAGGGCACTGAACCGTGCAAGAGGCCACCTTCACCATTTTAAAATGGCAGTGGAAGGAAGCTGGTGGATCTCTGGCTGCTAAGAGCATTCCTATTAGTCTGAAAAATGGCAGACACCCAGTCTTCTGAAGAATGTTGTGTAACCAAAAAGCTTGCACTTTGACTTTTTTTGCACAATGACAAAAGGGTTGTGTCTCATGTGCTCTTTTCCTGCATTACTACCAGTTGCTGGAAAGGGAAGCAGGTGGCGCTGTGGGTTAAACCACAGAGCCTAGGACTTGCCGATCAGAAGGTTGGCGGTTCGAATCCCCGCAACGGGGTGAGCTCCTGCTGCTCGGTCCCTGCTCCTGCCAACCTAGCAGTTTGAAAGCACGAAGTGCAAGTAGATAAATAGGTACCACTCTGGCGGGAAGGTAAACGGCGGTTCCGTGCGCTGCTCTGGTTCACCAGAAGCGGCTTAGTCATGCTGGCCACATGACCCGGAAGCTGTACGCTGGCTCCCCCAGTCAATAAAGCGAGATGAGCGCCGCAACCCCAGAGTCGTCCGCAACTGGACCTAATGGTCAGGGGTCCCTTTACCTTTACCCTTACCAGTTGCTGGAAGCCACAGGAGGGAAGAGGGCTCTTGTGCTTGGGTCCTGCATGTGGGTCCCCCATTAGGGCATCTGGCTGGCTACTGTGAGAACAGGATGCTGGACTAAATGGGCCATTAATGTGATCTAGCAAAGCTCTTCTTTTGTTCTTACCATGGGCAAGCTCAGCAAAAAAACCTCTTCATTGAACCAAGAACCATTGATGTCTGTGCTTGGCTGCGTTGTCATACCTGATACCGCTCACTTTTACTCCTGCCGTTGGTACTGTTTAACCTTTGTGTAATGTCCGCTGGGCAATAGAGATGCATCCAAGGTGCAGAAGTGCAATGGACCTGCCCCGGTCACATTAAGTGAGCAGTTGGGAACTGACAGTGAGTCATGGAGATGTTTGGAGGGAGTCTAGGGGCAGTGACAAAGTGAGGCTCAGGAAACAAATTGCTAAAAATATTTTTGATTTTGAGGAAGGGCTTGAATGATGAGAAGTGGCTTGATGAACAAAGTGTGTCCGGACATGCTATAGCCAGATGGAGCAGGATTTCAGAAGCATAGAGACAGAAGTTTGGAGAGGACGTAGCGGCAGGATGTTGACAACAGATCGGCTGGTGAAAGTCGCTGCCATCAGAGGTGCCTCCAAGGCAGTAGAAGAATTTACTCCTGCATGTACGTAGTGAACATTCAGATTTGTATCAGAAGCCCTTTCACAAGAGGTTCAACCAACTAATCAAGAGAGAATGAAGACCAACTGCTATTGGCAGCTTAGCAGGAAAGGACAGTAGTGACAAAAATGTGTCAGGATTAAGCCAAAGAATCTTGATGGAGACTTTCAGGCAGAGAGGACCCAGCGAGCGCAATGTTTTGTTAAATGAAAACTGTTTACGCTGCGCCATTGCACAGAAACCACTAAAGTCTCGTTTTTAAATACCTCCAGATAAAGCTGCTCTGTTCTTCTTCTTTTTCCAGTGAGAAGTCTCACAATTGCATGCTAAGCTGTGAGAAGAACCTTTTTACCAATCAGGCCCTGTAGCCATATTTATTTTATCTCTTTGCTTTCCTCCTGTGCAGGCACTATGTGTTTTCCTCTCTCTTTTTCCTCTGTGCTGTCCTGACTGGCGTCCTGACCAGCGAGCGTGCAGTGCCCCCAGCCCTAATGTGCCGTTAACGATAGGTTAATGTACAGTATAATGTTTGCCGGGCTCTGGGTTCATTACACTTCTGAGTGCAAGGTCTTTCTGCAGAGTGCCCATGTTCCCATTGCATTATATCATGCAATAAAAACACCCTTTTAATATCACACACTAATAAACTGTACTTGAAGTGCCATCTGAGGGCACCGCCATCCTTCCTAATAAGGTTGCCTCCAAGTAGAACAGTTAGGATCTTCCATTTTATTTTATTGTTCTAGATTGAGATGCTTCCTGCGTTTAATGGAAATGCCATTGTCCCCTTTGCTCTGATATTATAGGTAAATTGTCAGCTCCGTTTTTGCCTTTGCTCAGCATTTATTGGCAATTGTTAGTCCTGTTTTCAAAGCCCACATTGTCCATGCACACCACTGGGTGTCTTTGGGAATGTCAAGAACTCCTCACCCGGGATTTTGATAGTGTCAAGACTGTGGGATTGTATAGAACCCCCTGTTACAACAAATGCAGAGTAGTTGCCATATCCAGGACCTATGTTCAAGATCCTGGTTGTGACCTTTTAAAGTCTTAAGCAGCTTGTTCCACCCTAGCTAAGGGAATGCATTTCCCTAAATGAGTACCCACATCCTTTATGAAATGGGGAGGGGGGACCCTGCCCTAGATTCACTTACATAGAGAAATGCAATCTGCTTGGCTTAGAAGCAGGTTTTAATAAAGGTGCTTTGAATGTGCTGTGATATGTAATAAACCACTTTGGTGTTTCATATTAAGCAAATACTGCATTTGCATGTTTTAATCCAAATGTTTAGTTTCATGTGCAGATTAGTCCCTTCTATAAAAATATTGAAGATGCAAAAAAGAAGGAAAGATACTAATCTACAATGTAATAAATGCAAAAATACAGAAAGGAAAGCATTTCGAATGAACTGTCAATAAGAATAAAAGCAACAGCAGCATCCTTGAATAAAGCCAACTCTCATCCAACACCAGACGCCAGGAAAAGCTGTTGCATATGAAAATGTTTTATCCCACGGGCCAAAGTCATGCCAGGTGGGTGCCTCCAGGTGACCTCTCTCAGCTCCTGGAAAGCAGAAAATGGAGCAACACAGTGTCACTTTGTTGGTAATATTTCATGTTTGGGAAAGTTCATCCACAGGCAGGGCAGAGAATTAAGCATTGATGTTCCCTTGTGTAAGTATAACACCCAAGGGTAGGGAGAAACCCAAGGAGGCAAATAGTCCGTAGTGGGTTACTTCGAAGTCATTACTAAACAAAGTCAGATAGTTTGAACTATATCATTCACATCTATCAATAGGTGTTCATCTTTGAAAGGGTTAATCTTCCTGCAGAAGCCCAGTGGCTTAAAAAAAGGCAGCCCTTCTCAAGAAAATGAGATGTGACAAGTTCATTTAAAATGCCCGGTTTGTCATTGTTTATCTCATTTTCAGAGTTGGCAGAGAAAATTAGGCTGGCTGACACTCACCCACATCCATCCCCAGGCCTCTCCGACCTGACCTTTCGCTGGACTGAATCTCTTAAGCACACACACACACACACAGAGAGAGAGAGAGAGAGAGAGAGAGAGAGAGAGAGAGAGAGAGAGAGAGAACTTTCCCCAGAGTCTTTTAAGTTGTTCTAAATGAGGTGTTTGGGCCATCACTCTGTCTAGGCTTTGATCCCAGGGTAAACTAGAATAATTTTTTTAGGGGAGAAATTGCAATATTTTTATCTACTTGAATGTGGCTTGGCAGAATAATCAGTGTGTGTTGCTACCTTGTTCTCAGTGTAGTGAGCGTGCCCATTTTCTATGTGTAAGAACTTAGTGGCCAAGGGGAATGGAAACAAGATGGGCAGAAGTGAATGGGACACTTATTTCTTAACAAATATTTAAGTCTTTAGCTGTACAGCATCCTTTCTTCCTTCACCTCTCTGTTGTCCTGGAACTACTATTAGCACACAACCTGTGTAGATGGTGTTACTCCTCTTGGTGCTAGGAGTTATATTCCACCCAACACTGTTTTCTTGGTTTGGATCAGGTGATGGTACAACAGAACAGGAATGGCTAATCTGTGGCCCTCTATATGTTATTCAACTACAAGTCCCATCAACCCCAGCCACCAAGCAGGGCTAGGGGAGTTGTGGTCCAACAACATCTGGAGGGCCACAGGTTCCTCATCCATGTCTCAGAACTTTTGCAGCAAGAAATCTGGGCAGAGCTTAGTTACAGGAAGAGGAGGAGCCATCCTTGTAAATTAAGCCAATTTCTTATACAGTGGTACCTCGGGTTAAGTGCTTAATTCATTCTGGAGGTCCGTTCTTAACCTGAAACTGTTCTTAACTTGAAGCACCACTTTAGCTAATGGGGCCTCCAGCTGCCGCTGTGCCGCCGGAGCACGATTTCTGTTCTCATCCTGAAGCAAAGTTCTTAACCCGAGGTACTATTTCTGGGTTAGCAGAGTCTGTAACCTGAAGCGTCTGTAAGCTGAGGTACCACTGTATATATTTTCAACTTGTCATGTGTTGCAGCCCTGTCAGTGCTGGAGCTGAGTGGTGGCTCAGTTCAAAGGCATAAATAGGAGCCAAGATGAGAGGAGGTTGGGACCAGAGTAGTGAACAGCAAGGGAGCTGGCTGACCAGTCACTTAAAAAAAACCAGCCTGTTGTACCAGCAGCTTCCAGAGATCAGTGGGTTTCAACTCCTGCAGATTCTGCATTCAGGGGTTCTCTCTTCAGGAGTAATATTATGGAAAGGAAGGCTTTGTGCTAGCATGTGGGAACTTCACCTTTAGTGTAGGCTAGATTGACTAGGTTTGTGAAGATGGAGCTGCAGGGAGATTAAGGAGAGAGTGACGGATCTAGCAGGCTGCACTAGAGGCAACAGGGCAAGCTCAAAATGTAAATGGCATGGATTTGGGCCATGTGAAAGTAGAGTGGAGGGCTAGGAGAATAAGATTAGGAAAAGAAATTGAGAGTTACCTGTTTCAAACCAGGGAGAAGGAGGAGAAGCTCACAGTGGCCTGGGGGGAGGGGTAGAATTAGGGTTGAATGCCAAGAATACTCTCTGAGAGTATTCTTGGCATTCAACCCTAATTCTACCCCCCAGGTCACTGTGAGCACTTGAGAGAAAGCTTCACCAAAATGAATTGTTGGTGGTCTGGCACACCAGCTATTGGACGAATGGATGCCTCTGGCTACCCAGAAACAAGAGAAAAAGCTGTGATGGGGAACCGTAAGCGTACAAGACTTCATAGGGTCCCCTTGAACCCTGCATGGTGTGGTTCCCCGAGCAAGCAACCGGGGTTCTCCTTGAATCCTCCCAAGCCCTCTACAGGTTTTTGAAATAAGCTTTTCTTAACATGCAAAGGAGGTCACAGGGATGGGTACCCTGGCTCTGCTCCCTCACTGTTTTCATTTCAGAGGGCAACCTTCTGAAATGGGGAGCTGCTCAGGAGAAGCCTGAGCCCAATAGAAGAGGACAGCTGGTTACACCATATTCCTTCTGTTGTGCTGCCTAATAAGCCTTCCACTTTGCTCAGCCACATGCAGAGCGAAGTGTTAGGAATCAAGGCACTAGCAGGAACACTTGGGGTTAAGCAAGGCAAAATGGCCTTGGTAGCACTTTAGGTAACAGGGCTTGCCGTGAGGATCCTCATCCTCCTGAGGAAGGCTGCTCTGAATCCAGCTCCAGAGACTGATGGGTCCTGACCCCACACCAAGCCAATAATTCAAGGTCACCTCTTGTCTGAGGAAGTGTTTGCTACAAGAGAAAACACATTTCAAGCTTCTGTGCATTTACATTTCTGCAACATTACCTTGCAAAATGAAGGGAGTCAATAGAGGGATATTTAAGTACCAAAGGTTTGCTGCCATCTGGTTTTGGACCAATATTGCTCAAGGATAAAGTGGATCCCATCGATGCCAGCAACGTTCATTTGTTGCTGAAATGCGCAAGGAGCAAAATCCTGTTGGAATGCACATCTTTCCTCCTCCCTTTTTCCCATTATGTCCTTCCCTGCTTGCGTGTGCCTTGTGTATTTGTTTCTTCTTTCCTTAGGAATGAGAGTGTCTGGTTAACAAATGGGTTCTGTCTCTTTCTAACAGCCTGGAACTTCATTATACCTGCACAAACTGCCAGCTCCATTTCTGATGTAGTTGGCTTGCTTCTTCCCCCACCCCCCACTTCATTCCCCCCTCTAGCTGTATCTCTGGTTACCTCCTACCGTCTCCCTTGTCTTCCGCCTCAGTGGAATCCATTCAACAGTGGGGAAAACACTGAAGCAAGTGTTTTGGTCTGCCTTTTTCTTTCTGCCTTCCTAGCATCCTTACCTCCAACCTCTGCTTTTGCTTTCTATCACTCTACCCACTTGGAAAAAGACTCTTCCTTATGTCTAGGACCACTCTGGCATGCAAAACTTTATGATGTCCCCCAAAAGCCTACAAATCCCTCCAGATCTGCAGTTTTGCAAATGCTGCTGAATTCTTCTTGTGCTATCGTCTCCCTATTGCTTCTACATCAGCTTCAAATTTGTGGTTAGGAATGTATCATCATCATCATCATCATTATTATTATTGCCAACAACATCCGTTTCCATGTTACTACCAGTGCCGTCTAACCTTTGTTTATACCCAGGAGTGTGACACCGGATCTAACAGTTCTGAAAATGAGAGTTGGGTTTGTATATACAGAACATTGGTCCATCTAATTCAGTATTGTATGTACCAGCGGTTCCCAAACCCCCGCCGCCCCCCAGTAAACCACTTGAAAATTGCTGGTGGTCTTGGCGGACTATTTAATGATTTTTCTGCCTGTCGTAGCCGTTGTATTACAATTCGAATTCAGTGGAATTACAATAAAATACAATATAAGAAAGAAAAGAAGCAATAAAATACTATCAATTATCAATGTGAATATTCAGTGTGATGGATGTGCCATCTCCCATCTTCAAGCACAGATCCACACAATGAACCATTGGTGGTCCGTGTTTGGAAACCCCTGATCTGCGCTGCAGTAGTTGTCCAGAGTTTCAAGGGAGGAGCTTTCCCCAGCCCTACCTGGAAATGTCAAGGACAAAGCCTGGGATCTTCTGGATGCAAAGCGTGTACTCCACCTCTGAGCTATAGCTCACCTCCAAAGGAATGCGAGAAGCTACTGTATATGAGGCCAGACTATTTCACCTAATATAGCCCATTGTGGTCAACTCTGATTGGCGTTAGCTCTCCAGGTCTTTCCTATTACCTGCTCCTTGATCCTTTCTTAACTGGAGGTATCTTATGCATTTTTTCCCACTAGGTAAATGCTTGTTTTTGAAGCTATCCCCCCCCACCACCCAAAAACAATTACCATATTGGCCCGAATATAAGCCACACCTTTAAAATTCGGGGGGGGAGGGGAGGGAGAAAAGACAATATCCAAATATAAGCCGCTTCCTTAAAATTCCACAGGCACTCACATCCATCCCGTTTTACCATATGTCTGTTTCAGCAGCGATATTGTAAAAGCCAAATTTTGTAAGGTCGCGAATTTAAGTCGCACTTTAACTTTTCACGGAATTTGGAAAAGAAGTGTGGCTTATCTTTAGGCCAATATGGTACTGAGCAGAGCTTGTTCCACAAAAGCAGCAGGTCTCCACCCTTTCTCTGCACCTCCCTCCTAGGAACTGAGTTTGCAACAGGGTGCAAAATGAGCTTAAGCCCTGGCCCTCCTGCCTTTCAGGTTAACTCCTACAGCCCAGTGCCTCTTCCATTCTTCCACACAGCAACTGCATGCCTAGAGCTCCCAGACACCATTTTGTTTCCAGATTTCCTTGCTCTCTCTTGCTGTAGCTAATCCTGAGCAAGGCAAGTTTCTTTTTTCAACTGGTGTGAGATGGGTTTTTTCCACAGCAGGGAGCTTCTCCGCTGTAAAGGAGATTCATGGTAGAAACTGTCTGACTTTGTTTAATGGCTGGTTTTACTGGCCCAGTGTGCGTGTGCTCTCTCTTTTTTTGTCTCTGGGATCTTGATTTGTTTCCCTCTCAATTCTTCCTTGACCTTCCTCGTTTGCCAGTTTTGTTTGTGGCTGACTTATTTAAAAGGCCAGGCAGGTAATTGTAGGTTTTATTGTGAATAAGGACATTTGTTCCTTTCCTCCAGGGATCTCCAAGAGTTTTACAAACACTTAAGTGAATTTAACCTCATGGCATTCTGTGAAGTCAGTGAGAGTAATTACTGTAAGGCACTTGGATACTGGAAGACTAAGCACCAGGCTTGACCAGGAAGTTATTGGAGGAGGAGCAAGTTTTGGCACTGATAAATGCCCAAGTCAGACAATCTGAAAAATAATGCAAATGTTCAAATTTCCACTTCCTAATTCCTGTCGTCACATCTTACTGTGTTTAGCAGCAATTAAGGGAATGTGAGGAAAGAGGAAGTCAATGTGTACAGGGGAGGAAAGAGGTTTGCATCGCTGTCAGTCAAAAGGGGAGGAGCATGCAATTCCTAGGATGGTGGTGATTGGGCGATGGAAAAGCGGCAAATCTGTTTCATAGAAAGATTCATATTGCAGAAATGGTGCAAATTTAGAATGGACCTAAAAATACTTTGGTGTCTTTGTACCATCCACAACCATCCATTTGTCCCACTTCAATCTTCAGCTGCATTTTGCATATTGCATCATCACCACCCTTTTGATGATTATATTTCCATGTTCTCTTGAAGGGTTTGGGGCCATATTACTCTGCCTGCACCAATTTACAGTGTTACCTCTGGTACGAACTTAATGCGTTCCAGAGGTCCTTTCTTAAGCTGAAACCGTTCTTATCCTGAGGCGCGCTTTCACTAATGGGGCCTCCCGCTGCATGCGTGCCTCTGGCGCGTGATTTCCATTTGCATCCTGGGGCAAAGTTCACAACCAGGAGCAGCTACCTCCAGGTTAGCAGAGCTCGTAACCTGAAGCATTCATAACCAGAAGCATTCATAACCAGAGGTACCACTGTATTTGTTGCAGCTGGCTATGGCTATTAAGAAGCAAAGTTTCAACCTCTCCCTTCGACCATTGATGAAGTTTGTGCAATTATCCCTGAGTACAGCATCACCTTGACTTTTCCCTTTGTCATTCCTTGCTTTTGTGTTACTTGTGTGAGGCTGGAGCTCTGTGCCAGTGGGTGACTTTTGAAAAAGGAGGATTCAAGGCTTCTGGCCCCTAATCTCAGAGCAGGGAAATGCCTCAAAGGGAGGCATTCTGCACATGTTCAGTTGCACACCCTTCTTTCTAATTACTTCATGCATCATAAAGCTCACATCAGTGCAGCTGTTGAACAGAGCACAGAATGCAGGATCTGGTAGCTCCTGCAAAGCTCTCAGGATCTGTATTCCTTTCTGTAGTGCCTTCCTTCAAAGTAACTAACTGAAAAGCGTAACTGTTGCATTCTTAGACAGTCCATGGGGGCTGCAGGGAGCTCCCAGGAAAGAAGAGAGGGAACTTCCGCACTCAGCCATATGCTTCAATGGTCTCCATTTTCTGTCCCTGCCACAGCCCATCTCAGTAATTGCCAGTCTGATCATCTTAGTCATGTTGAGGAGAAGATGTAATCTAAATCACCAGTAATATTGGGAAGCTGTGGCAGCAATCTGGTAATGCCTAAAGCAAAAATACAGGATGGTAATAAACACCTGGGAAACGTGTGTGTTTGCCTTCGGCCCTTTGACTGGACTGGAAAACAAGCCCATCATTTTTTCCCCTGTAATGTTTTTCTCTCCTTTTCATATTGGACCTTTACAAAAGAAAGACACTGATTTATAGGTGTTTTTTAACTTTAAAACAATGTTCTCCACGGAAAAGAAAAACATCAGGGGTCATAGTTTGGGGTGGGGGTAGAATACTAGCTTTGCAATCAGAAGGTTCTGGACTGAACCCTGATTCAGTCCAGAAACCCTCCAGTTGAAACAGATCTTGAGCAGCAATACCTGGAGATCCTTGTGTGTTTCATACATTCATTCAGTGCTAGTTGCTGCCAATCACAAGTAGGGAGAGTGCTGTCTTGGCACTCAGGTCCTCCTTTTGGGCATCTGGTTAGCCACTGCGAGAATAGACACTGTGTTAGACACTGTGGAGTCTCCTTCTTTGGAGGTCTTTAAGCAGAGGCTTGACAACCATATGTCAGGAGTGCTCTGATGGTGTTTCCTGCTTGGCAGGGGGTTGGACTCGATGACCCTTGTGGTCTCTTCCAACTCTATGATTCTATGATTCTATGATTCTATGAATAGGATGCTGGACTAGGTGGGCCATTGGCTCAATCCAACTGCAGGGCTCTTCTTGTGTTCTTAGATGCTCGATTCTGTTGGTTGAGTCCATCTCTGCTTCTTTTCAGGGCCACCTCTTCATCGTCCAGTACAATGATGGGAATGCTGAGGTCGTCTCCATGTGGGTCTGCCGGATGTTAGAGGAGAGGCGTTCACAACAGCAGCAGCAGCAGCAGGGATCTCAGTGAGCCAAAGGGATGCCGAATGTCTAAAGGACAGAGACTCTGGTGTCACCCAAAGTTTTTTATGCTTTGGCAGGAGACTTTGATGAAGGCATGGTGACTTTTTTATTCAAGAAGTACCTTCCCCTCCCCCATTATCATCACACTGTTTCCTGAAACTTTAAGAAAATATTATATATTTTATTAAACTTACTGTATATTTCTTGGCTTCAGAGTGTTTTATACAACTTTTACTAGCTTAAAAGAAGTCCATGGGTGGTGTGGATGAATTGATGGGCATGAATTTAACTGTCCTGTGGACTCAATCATATCTCCTTTAGTCTTTTTATTTTTAACACCAAAAATGAGTTGAAATGGACCAGGCAGGGGAAATAATTATGTTGGAAGAATAAAAAGTCTAACCGATATCAGTCACAGGATGTGTGCTAAATTTGTACTCATTAGAGAAGTGTGTGCTGTTCATCAAAGCAACCCCAAGAGCAACTCTCAATACAGGGAAATGAGGACATTGTGCAATGCGTCCTCTTTAGTGGGATAATATAATGGAGGTTGGGATTTACTTGGCTTTACCAGTAGGAACGCAACCAAAGGTCTCCATTCCCACATTGTCCATCCTGGTGCATGTGGATATATGAATTCATTCACCCATGAGGCAAGGTGAGGCAAATGCCTTGGGCGGCAGCATCCATAGGGCCAGCAGATTATACCTCTAAGGAATGTAGCTGCAGTAGCAACGTCGCCTGTGGCAAGCTCATTGGAAGGTAGATCTTCCACCTCCTCAGCAGCGCCCCCCCAACTGCCTCAGTGGCTTCTTTGTGAACAGGAGGCATTGCTGGTCTCCTCCCACCCCTAGGGAGGAAATGGGAACTTCCCTCTGGGGTCTCCTAGACTCTCACCAGCATGATTCAGAGCGAGTCCCTTTTCCTCCCATGATGGCCTTTGATTCCCATTTCAACCATCAGGGAAGGTTGATTTTATTCCCTCCCTTGTTCCCAACGTAGATCTTCACTCCCCCTTGTTCCTGATGTAGAACTTTGTTACCCCATTGCTCCTGATGTAGATCTTCACTGGCCCAGGGTGTGGGGGGAGGTGCCCACCATTTTATGGTTCTTCCTAATTGCCAAAATGTCTTGGGCCGACTTTTGTTGCCCAGATTTGTTTTCTAATTTTGAGGCTGTTTTAGTAGACCAGTGTTTTAATTTAAAATGTATTTTTAAAGTCTTATAATTCGTTTATTTATCAGGGTTCTGTTGTTTTTTTTTTGGAAATTCTTTGGGAGATTTCTCAAAAGTCCAGTGACTTGGAAGACTGTATGATAGCCAACAAAAGTATTCACACTGAGGTGGCTATTTCTGATGCACCGTCACTTAAAAACCTGAAGAGGATCATAAAAAAAAAAGCTTGGGAGTACACCAGTCCCTTGTAGTGAGGAATTTCTGCTGAACAATTACAAATCCTAACCATTACTTCAGAGGTAGACTGGAAAATACTTTGCTTCCTTCCTTGGAGGGATCATCAATCTTCAGGTGAAGGATAGAGATTGCAGGCATGAACTTACAGACTAAAGTTTGTCTTAATTGCTCCAATGTCACAACCTCTCTGGCAGATAACAGTACAATGAATGACTCGATGTGACCGGTAGCTGCAGGTGCTTTTTGCTAAAAGTGAGACAAATTTCTTTCCTTTGAGCCAACTGAGCTGAGGCAGTTCTTTCATTTATTTATTTCCTAGCATATTATTTTTTTTGCATATACCTCTCCTGTATAAAAGGTGTTTGTTTTAAAATTAAAATTTTGCCTTCATTTACACAAATATATATGAGAAAGATCTTTATCTTTAGCCCAAAGGGTCATGCCGTTTTGACCCACTGGTTTCCATTTATCAGCCCATACATCAGAGACTGATAAAGGATGCAAATAGATGGTTTAGGCTTGTTGCAAGTGATGAAGAGTGTGGGTTCTAAATGTCTCAATTAGCAATTCTAGAGAGAAGGTGGTGGCGTGGTTAAAAATGAGCTTTTGGACTTGACCATAATTCATAGTAATTAATTAGCCATTTGCTCAACCATCCCTTCATCTCGCTTGCATTAACCCTTTTTATAAATGTGTAAAATCTACCTGCATGTACACAGAGCAATTACATCTATGGACACACAATTACTGAGGATCACATGGATCTGTTTGACCCACATTTATGTCATGCCAATTTTGTTTGTGAATTGGCCCTCTATTAACACCCACACAACCACCCGCAAAAAAAAAAGGACTACAGAATAAGGGCCACATCATACATCTCCATTTGCAGAATAGTGTAGAGATAACAATGAATGGAATGGACGTGAATCTCAACTCATTTATTACACCCAGCTCTTTCCCCAAAGAGCTCGGAGCACCTTGCTTAGGGTTCCCAGGCAATCTCTCATCCAGACAGCTTATGAAACCAGCAGACTTCTTTCATTTAGCTTTCAGTAGTGCAACTGTTACATGTGCCTTTGGACCATTCTCTGGCCCCTCCTTGGGTAACGTGGAAGAGAATGGAAGTATGGTGACCTGTGTCAACAGCCTCTGCACATAGAACCATTCTCCCTTGTTCCCCAGAAGTGCTATGTGTACACTGTCAAATTTGGTTTCATGTTTCTCCGTGTATCACATGAGCTACTTAAGGTCAAATGCTTCAAGACTCCTATTTAACTTTGTTCTGCTATTAAATCTACTCAAAGAAAGGGACAACAAAGCAGAGGAAATTAGCTTTTGGTGGCCTTGTGTTGTCATGAAGATGCTGAAATGCTTGGATGTTTCAGGATAAAACACACAATCTGATGAAACAGAACTTGAGCTCAGCTCAGCTCACATAGGATTGAACTTTCTATACCTGGGGTAGTACCTGTCCTCAGATATCTTCCTAATTCTTTGCACATTCCTGGTGGAGGCAGAAAGAAACTTGGCGCTTTGGGAGACACATGTGTCAACGCTTTATACGTGAGCCACTACTATGGGATCATTTCCCAGCAGTTTCCATGTAATAATAATAATAATAATAATAATAATAATAATAATAATAATAATAATTTATTATTTGTATCCTGCCCATCTGGCTGGGTTTCCCCAGCCACTCTGGGCGGCTTCCATAGAAACCAAAAATACACTAAAATATCACAGATTAAAAACTTCCCTGAACAGGGCTGCCTTAAGATGTCTTCTGAATGTCAGGTAGTTATTTATCGCTTTGACATCTGATGGGAGGGCGTTCCACAGGGCGGGCGCCACTACCGAGAAGGCCCTCTGCCTGGTTCCCTGTAGTTGGTGTAGTGTGTAAACAAGCCATAATTCTCAAGTACTTCACATGAAAGATGACAATGCTTAATAGTTGCTGGGGAAGGGAAGAAGGAGACCCCCAAGTATTTGTTTTAAATGAGTATTCCATTATGTATCTGTACCTGCAAGGGGCAAGTTGAAATTTGACAATACATCAAGTGCAATTATTGGTGGGAGATCTTTCCAACCTTCACTGGGCCTTGGTTTCAGCTGTCTTCAACAGTGGCCAAATCACAATTCCTGAAAAGCTCAGAGTGCTCCATTATCTGTGTTTTCCTTCCGTAGTACAGATAGACAGAAACAATCCTTCCCATCCTTCTTAGATATCCCATTGGCTTTTAAGGACGCTTGTTACAAAAGGGATCAGACATCTCTAGTCATTTGTTCACTTGGAGTTGTTCCTCAGGAGTACCCAAAACTCTTGACTAGTATGGGATCCATAAGTAACCACAACAAATGCTCTTCAATTATACTTTCTCCTTTTTGGTCATTTCCTAATATATCCAAGAGCAGTCCTTTGGGCCATGCTATGAATTCATTCTCCATTGAAACCTTTTTCCAACCCACAACAAAACCTGGAATGGCATCGCCTGTTAGGTATCAGTAATGTTCAGCAGATCAAAATGGCTGATAATGTGTGTTTTTTATTTTGATCAAAAGTAGTTTGCTCAGCCGTTCTTGTTACATATCTATCAATGTACATATGGTGAGGTTTTCTACCACATCATGTGCCCTGCACCCATCTTAGATCAATGCCCCAAATAGCTGTTGCCTTCAACTCTTTTGCATTCCAAGAAGAAGCTGGCAGGAGATGAAGGCATTTTCTACTGTGCCCACATCTGGTACTGAGTCTCACTAATGTGGACTAGAACCCACACTTCTCACTAAATCGTGCAGGGGGGAGGGAATTAATGCACCCTTCTGTTTCTTTCTAATCTTGGAAAGGCAATCTCATATGCAGCTTGCACAGAAGTGGGATGTTAGTGGCTCATAAGTAAAGCACATTTTGGATTGGAGTCACCAGGGGAATTTTTATCCACAATCCAAATTAGTTGAAGTGTGGCTGTTTCTAAAAATGTACTCCCAAGAAAGACATTCTGGGATATAGATAGATATAGATAGATAGACAGATGATAGATAGAGATAGATAGATAGATGATAGATAGATGATAGATAGATAGATAGATGATAGATAGATAGATAGATAGATAGATAGATAGATAGATGATAGATAGATAGATAGATAGATAGATAGATAGATGATAGATAGATAGATAGATAGATAGATAGATAGATAGATAGATAGATAGAGATAGAGATATGCACTGTCTTCCCTGAAGACCCAAATGTCTGCAGTTTGGCCTTGTTGTTTTTCAGAGCAGGGTGCCAGCAAAGTGTCATTCTTCCTTTCCTCAATAGTACTTTGAAAAAGCTCTCTTGGTGTGCAGATTTATTGGCAGAGAAAACAATTCATGGAACAGATCAAACTGTGTTGTTTTTTGTTTTAAAAGCCACCAGAAAAGACCCAAATTATTTCAGCTGGAGCAAAATCCTCCTCCTTAGGATCAACTTACACATTACACCCACTGTGTCATGATTACAGTTATCACTTGATATTCAGAGTTATTTAGTGTGGGGTAGGTTTTCTGCTTTTGTTCTTTTGCTAGTCTTGAGTATTTTGTATAGCATTAGCTCCAAAAGCTGCACACATTCAGTACACTTGACTTTTAAGAGTCTATACACAATATCGCACAATCTACCCGGCATAAGGGATTTATTATTATTATTATTATTATTATTATTATTATTTGCATTGCTTTAGGGCTAAACCTTCGAGTGGTAGGAGATTTCAGGGATTCCGAGTACTTACCGGGGTCTCTGTTTTCTTTTGGAAGTGAGGCACAATGGAGACTGTGGTGTCTTTAGGATATATGGTTTATTTAAACATATATACAACCTGAGCCTACGATGACTCAGGCATGAAACATCATGCTCTGCTTCTCTGGCTTTTTAGCTTGCTGTCCTCACCAGTCTCTAGGTCACATCACAGCCAACCCTCAACTCTAATTCAAACTCTAGCTTTGTCATCTAACTAACTCTGACTCTAACCAACTAGCCCCCACCCATTTGCCATCCGACACAGAGCCTTTGCTTTCTTAATAGCCCGTTACCTTTCATTTGTTCTCTTAATGGCCCATCTCCCAGGCTATTGCCTGAACACGGGGAGCTGGGTCCAGAGTTTAAGAGTCCAACTCCTCAAGCCTTGATTAAATTCTAACACCAACTAGACCCAGGAATTATGGGGAGTCTGGCACTCACGAACTCATAACAGGCAGAACACACAAAATTTGTGCAATGATAGAATGAAAAACACTCAGCTACAGCATTTGCTGCTAGAAGCAGTTTCCAGTGGCTTCTCAAAAACAGCCCCAGAGAGTGTGTGTGGCAGTGATCTAATCTGGCAGTCAATAGGTTGTGAATGACCGAGGCAAAGTCCAATTTTGTCAGGCAGAATTGTACTTGATGGGCCAGCCGAAACTGAAGAAATGGCACCTCTCACCAACAGTGCTGCCTGCACATCTAGCAAGAGCATATGATCAAGGAGCACCTCAAACTATGAATTGTTATTTCAGAGAGTACAGCCCCACACAGAAAAGGCTGTGGAACCCAACTGTTGTTGGGACATCCCACTCACCAGCAGGAATTCCATTTTGCCTGAGTTAAGTTTCAGCTGGTTTGTCCTCGCTCAGAATGTGCAAAGTTCTCAGAGCATGACATTTTCCTTTTAAATGAAATTAATGTTATCTTCCTGCTTAGAAATGATATCCTCACACAATTCTGTCTAGTGATTTAGATCATGCTATCTGTGTGTGTTCATTTAGTTACAGCTTTGGAATGTTAACTTGGTTCAAAGGGAATGGAAGATTCTGAGTAGCACTTTTAAACCCCAAAGCTATTTTGCCAATTAAAAAAAATGTCAGCTTGCAATTTGCCACTGACCATTAACATTTTTGTTTATCAGATACTAGCCATACCCCACCCTTGACCTCACTGTGTGTGGATGTACAGATTGGCAAAATATTATTTGGGTATAGTTGTTTTGTTTTTTGTTTTGTTTTGTTTTAACTAACCTGCAAAGTTGAACTAAGTTTATTAAGAAATGCAAATTTTGATTACAATATATTTTTAAAAAGAAATAAACATTGCAGTATCTCAGCAAGTAAGATAAAGGTAAAGGGACCCCTGACCATTAGGCCCAGTTGTGAACGACTCTGGGGTTGCGGCGCTCATCTCGCTTTATTGGCCGAGGTTGCTGGTGTACAGCTTCTGGGTCATGTGGCCAGCATGACTAAGCCACTTCTGGCGAACCAGAGCAGCGCACGGAAACTCCGTTTACCTTCCCGCTGGAGTGGTACCTATTTATCTACTTGAACTTCATGTTTTTGAACTGCTAGGTTGGCAGGAGCTGGGACCGAGCAACGGCAGCTCACCCCATAGCGGGGATTCGAACCGCCAACCTTCTGGTCGGCAAGTCCTAGGCTCTGTGGTTTAACCTAATTATTCAGGCCTGTCCTAGGCCAGCCAGACACAGATCTTTGAACATCCTGCATAAGTTTATCTTTGAGAAGGAGGTGGATGCTTTCTCATACAGGGTCATCCTAGTTGGTCCTTAGATGCTTTACAGTTGGGATTCCTTAATTTGTTATTGCTTTTCTGCAAATTATATTCTAGTGTGACTGTCATGAATGGTCCCTTTTGGAAGCTAATGCTGCTCCTGCAGTGCTGATCCTATTAATACTCTGCAGTGTAGATGGAATTTGGGTGATTATACATCATGCAGGTCTGAGCTATACCTAATACAAGACATGCAGAGGCTCAGACTTGGACATGGGAGCTCAGCTCCCTAGTTCTAGTTTCAATAGAGCTGGTTATGGTTTCTTCGTAGTGTAGAAAGAGGGGAGTATTCTGCACATGCACAGAGGTACTCCCATTTACATTGTCATGAGAGAGTTAGTGGAGCACAATGGCTTTGAACGGGGTAGTCCGCAAGGCTCTTTTTAGCTGCTCTCAGCAACCTTCAAGAAAAAACATCTTAAAGCCTTTAAAAAAAAAATGTCATGTGTTGTTAACAAAAGTGCATACATTTGTTTATACATTAAATTTGTTTAGTAATTAGATTGTTTGTTTAATTATATATATTTAATCAAATATATTAATATTAAACATATTGCAAGCATTTTAATGTATGGTGTGTTGTTCTGTGTGTTGCCTGGGGTTCTGTGTCAAAGTACTCTTACAGTCCTCCTACCATGAAAAGTTGGACTGCCCTGGCTTAGAAGCTGCACTGTGAATCAGGAAATGCCTGCTCCAAATCTGACCTCTGCTATAAATACACAGGGTGGCTTTCAGCTTTACACTCAAACCTGTGAACCCCCAAACTGCAATACGAGAGTGAGGTTAATGGTGTAACTTTCAGGATTGTTGTAAGGATTGCTGAAATAAAATGTAACTATTGTTTATTGTAAATATTGGAGGATAATGGACTCTCCTTCATCTGAGGTTTTTAAACAGAGGTTAGATGGCCAACCATTAGGGGTTTGCTTGCTTGTTTCATAAAAGTTATACACTGCTTGGCTCTAAAAACCCTCAAAGTGGCTATTGTTTAGTTGTGGTTCCAGCTTTTCAGGGAGTTGGAATAGAGGCCCCACCAACTCTGCAATTCTATGATTCTGTGAGTGTTCAAAGTGCTATATAAATTGTACATAGACCACTATTACTGCTGTTGTTACCTGATCCAAGGGGGGGGGGGGGGAGGGAAACAAATTCCAGGATTGTCACTTGGCCAGTCCAGCTCCAGATTAGGTTCTGAGCCTGCTGCCCTTGTGGCAATGCACTTTCGTCTAACTTTCTGATGGGGAAACTTCTACAATAACTGTGGTTTAGGTTGATTTGGTTTTTTCTTTTATCAGCAGAGTTGTCCAGGATCCTGGTGTCATTTTTATAGGAGTGGGACTCTGGCTGTACAATTGCTGAAGATTTGTACTGACTGGGGACTTTACCTTCACTAAAGGGTAGGCCCATAAACTACAAGTGCAGGCTAAAGACAGGATTTATGGACTGAGCCTTCCTGCCTATTGCAGAACAAACCTGTGCAGCTCATCCCTGTTTTTTTCACTGGCGCAGCTGCTCTGAGCTGGAATCCTGGAAAGAAAGTTCAAGGTTTATAAGTGACTGGTCAGCCCAAGAGATTTTTAATGGAAAATGAATGTCTAGGCTAGGGTTTTTAAAAGGTGTGTGTGTGTTGGGGGGGGCGCGGAGGTTGTTCCTCAACAGCTGATCCACCACACATTCTGGCCAAGAGAGAAATGCATAGCCAACAGATGAGGCGACTCTAAAGACAGGTGAGTGGAAGGCTGCCTCTGTTTTTGCCTGCGTGTACGTGTTTGGTTGTGTGAACCAACGATCCAGCAAGCGATTCCCGCAGCTGGATGCTGTGCTGGAAAAGCTTTCAGCCCCCCCCCCCCGCCTCTTTTTTCATCCACTTCTCCAAGGCTTTTTCTTTTCCCAAGGGCCTGATCACTCAAGCACCTCCGTCTCTCCCAGCGTGTGGAAAGTGGGAGGGAGCGGGGTTGCGGGGAGAGAAGGAGGGCCAACTAAAGCGTTAATTGTGCCTTTTTAGCTCATGTTCGGCCGGCAGCAGGAGAAGGCGCTGCTTAAACCTAATCAATAAAGTCTTGTCTATTGATCGTGTAAATTTCATTTGGCAACCGTCACTTACCAGTCTCTCCCACTGAGCCGCGAGAGAGGCAGGGGCAGACTCGTCCCCCGCCCCGCAGTGAGCTGCTTTGGGGGACGGGCCCTGAGCCTTTGGCACGGCTTTCATGTGTGAATTTGAAAAAAGGGATGCTTTGCCCAAGTGGAAATCCGGAAATCCGCTCTTTCTAAGCCAGAGCCTTTGCAATATGTTCTCCTGCCCGCGATGACCTTGGGTGCGTGAGGGATACGTCTAAGTGCTGTTGGATGAGTGGGCGTGCCTAGACTTGCACTTGCCCCATTCCTAAACGGCCTTGACTGGAACCAGGCGACACTACTTGCGGATTGGGACCATGTCTCTGAGCCTTCCGTCCTGAGCGTCATACTGGACAAACACCAAGGGCTGTGCTGAGTAGGGGTGGGTACAAATACCGCAATCAATGGATCTTGGCGGGGCAACTGGCCGTCGGATTCCCGCGTCGCTCTCCAGGGTACTGAAGGCTCCCTAACCCGCCCGCGTCTGCCTCCGCGTCGCTCTCCGAGGTGCTGAAAGTCCCCTGACCTGAGGAGCCAACTACCAAGGCAGAGGGTGCAGGTTCCTTCAGTCCTTTGCCTATTCCTGGCGGTGGGGAGAGGCTCTCTTTCTCCTCCCGCCTGCCCCGGGGGTCGCCTCTCTCTGTTGGCGGCGCCTCTGACCTCTGCCCGCCCCGTCCAGGTTGATTACTCCATCAGGCCCGTCCGGGTGTGCCAAGGCTGTAAAGAGCCATTACCCGGATTCTTTTATCAATGTCCAGTAATTAAAATGTCACCGTTTAATTTTCAGGCCTTCTCGGAGCAATCTTTTCCTAATAAAGAGTCTAATCGAAAGGCTATTCGCCACCCTCCCACCCGAAAATGGCACCGGCAGGCGGGCTGCTGCGGCGGAGCGAGGCCCCCGCGCGGATCGATAGCGAGAGGGCTGGGATTGATCTGCCGCTAAAATGAAATTTATTGGGGTCATGGTTTTATATGGTGCTGATACAACTGTTAAATGGGGGACATTCGTTTCCAATAGGAGGCGTTTATTAAACTTCCACTGAATTAGACCGCGGTGATTTATGGGGCAATCTCCCGCCTGCGAGCCCCTCCAGGAACGAGAGCGGGGAAGGAAGGGCCTTGGCGGCCTCCTCTTAGAGAGATATTTATAAAGAGATGACACGGGCCTCTGAGTTTTAAGCCGGAGTGGCGAGGAAAGGACTTTCGAGGGACGTGACGAGGAGGCAAAGGATCGGGAGGCAGACGGAGGGTGGGTGGGGGAACCTAAAAGGTGAGCCACCCAAGCCCACCAGCGCCAAGTGTGACGGTGTCACCCCCGCCAGAGTTCCCTACTCAGTTCAGGAATTTCCAACAGACTGGACAGAAAGTCGGGAGTAACATGGGTCTGCACGACTGCAAGCCTACCCAGGTTTTCTGCTAGCCGCCCTGAGCACGGTTGGGTGGAAAGGCGGGGTGCAAAAATAAGGAGTAAAATAAAAGCAGGAAACAGGGAGTAAGTCCCATTGAGGGCGCTGGGACTTGCCTCCGAATCGACACTGATCTGCTTGTGCGCCCATTACCCAGCCGAAATATTCCAAGATCAGCTCACGGGGCCAACTTTCCTGCCGACTGTCTTTGGTCACGAGACTTTAGGTCATCGGAATCAAAAGCATCCTACAAGGGTGGGCCTTCCCTCGCCGCTTCACTGGTACCTTGTTTTGGCTGAAATACACGGATTAACAGCAGAGCGGAAGAGGAGGTGCTGGATTAACGCACGAACGGTCGAAGGGGTTGCTGTGAGGCCTCCCTTTTAAAACAAAACTTTGGAAACTCCCACCCCAAGCCTTCCAGGTAATTCCCCCCCCCCCAAGTAACACTTGCACCTTTGATTTGCCTTGATCACAGCAGAGGTTGGGACAAGCCATTCCCCCTTTCCTCACTAGCGACTGGCATCATAACATTTCCCCCCGTTCCTCCAGCTGTCCCATTTTAAAGAAGAACCCCCATCGCCACCCATTCTCCTCCTGCGCAAACAGCTTTCTCATTACCCCTTGGGGGCAGGAAGAGGAGAGGAGTATAAAGCGAGGAACAAGGGGTGGGGGTTCTGTTTGGCAATCCAAGTGGGCCGGGCGGGGGGAGCGTCTGCTTTGCACGCAGAAGGACCCAGGTACAATCCTGGCATCTCTAGGTAGAGCAGGAAGAGATTCCTCTCCTGAAACTCTGAAGAGCGACAGAATACGGAGCTTAGACTCAATATAAACCCAGATTTTACTCTGTGAACCGCCCTGAGACCTGCGGGTATATAGGGTGGAAGAAGAAGAAGAAGAAGAAGAAGAAGAAGAAGAAGAAGAAGAAGAAGAAGAAGAAGAAGAAGAGGTGGCCAGAAGCCACCAAGCTGAGAAAATGAAGGGGGTGGGCCAAGGAGGATCCACCCTAACTCTCCAGTACTTCGAGGTTCCCATCTCTGCCGCCACATGCCCCCTCTGTTTGACAGGGGTCAGGCTCTGCGGTGTGTTCTTGTAGTGTGGGTGAATGGGTGGCTATAGATATGGCGGAGATTGGATGGCGGATGCAGGGCTGGATACATGGTTAGAGAGGTTCTTGTTTTTCTCTCTGAGTTTGCTTGTTTGTTTGTTTGTTTGTTTGTTTGTTTAAGTTATATCCCACCCTTCCTCCCAAGGGAGCTCAGGGCAGCACACACACAATGCTCATCTTGTGGCAGTTAGTTCCTTGGGTCCATTGGACATGTCGTAAGATAGTGTTTTCCTTGAATACAAGCCTGCTTGCAAACAGCCTAAGGGGCCAGGAGTGTGCCTGCAGAGTCTTCTCCACTATAGACCCTCTTGGTCTTTCAAGGTGCTGCGACCAGAACCTCTCCAGCAACCCCTGCTTGGCGGGCCAGCTGCCGCTCATATTTCAAAACAAGGGACAAAAGTGGAGACTCTCAGCCATCTCCTTAACCCACACTCCCTCAGAAAAACAACAACCCGTGTATATCCCCCCAAAACCCCTTGCATTGGGCGATCATTGAGTTTTAATTAAAAATTGTTACAATTAAACCCAACACACACGCACGTGCGCACACATGCCTTAATTACATTTGATTTTTAATTCCAAATCCGTGTTTACACAGTAAGCGAGACGTACCTCCTGATTATCCCCAATACTCTTTATACTGTACTAATTATGTAAATTAAACCTAATTAACTGACAAAAAACTGCAGTTAATTCAACTGTTAAAAGATATGGGATCGCAAGGAGCTTAAGAGAAGCAATGAAAGGATAAGGGGGAGCGGATACCTTCCTGGGGAGGGCCCTCCCCTTCCTGTTTGCACTGGGAGAAGGCAGGTGGGGGTTAGTTATAAACTAGGCACTGGCTGTTAAAGTTAAAAAAAGGTCGGTTGTCGTCGTTGGCTTTCCCTGATAAAGATCTGAGACCTCCAGAGCGACACAAGAGGTCAAAAGGAAGATTTTGAACGGCCGCCCCATGGCTCCTTAATCAATGTTCCCACTTTACTCGCTCCCACCCCACCGCTTGCTCCCCTCCCTCCCCTTAATCCCGAAACAGCACTGGAAACAATATTATTTCTGGCTGTGGTATAGTATCTGGGCGAGAAATGCAAGCATGCTTCTAAGTGCGCAGCCACCCTAACAATGAGCGGGGAATGTTTTGTCGGAGCTGTTGGGCAGCAGAATGGATATCCTGCTGCGCCGAAACTTCAGTCCCTCCAAATTCCCATGTAAGGGGGAGGATTATGAGAGACCTCAAAAGGCAGCTGCTAGCCTTGCTTGTTGCTTTTATGCTCTCTTGGAAAGGTGGGGGGGGGGAGGGAGAAGTTAGAGAGGGGTGCTGCTCCCTGCTAATGTTCTTACAGGGTGGGGCATGGGGTATAGAGTCCTTCTTCTCACAATTTCCCGAACGGTGTTATTCGGGCAGCGCCTCCTTTTACAATGGCGCTGTCTCAGGTGCTGAAACCACCGGTGCGGGTCGAATACCTGCAGCAACCGCAAGTGCGGGCCTCCGGCTAAGGGTCAGTTCAGCACCTGGGACAGCGCAGCCCTAGGCGACGCCCTACGAGTCCTTCCTTTTAAACCGATCGCGACAGGAGGAGAAGGCCGATTCGCCTCTGCGACTTTGGAACCGGTCACTTTCGATTCCAATCGCTGCTCCCTCGGAGTTAGTGTCTGGGCGGCCCACAGTCCAAATAACGCCCCCCGCTTTTCACATTAAATCACCAGAACTAGGGTGGGCGAGACAATGCGGTTCTTGCCCATTTACAAGCTAAGGCCTGAAGTTTGCATTCCTGAGATTTCACTCCTGAAAGCGCGTCAAAGCCTCTACTCGTAGTTATTTGTAATAACATGGTCTTGGCCATCTCAGGCCTTTGGGACGTGGTGGAATACATACCCAGGTAAATTAATAAATAGCATTTCCCGCTTTCCCCAAACTTCCTGGGTGGTTAAGAGACTCATCCTTCTGGACAGGGCTAGACTTGTACCGACGACCTCTTAAGCAAGACTCGTTTCCTCCCAGCGCAAAGCAATCAGGGTTGTTAAAATCAGCCAACTTTGGGGACTGCGGCGGGGTCCATCTCGGTTAGCTATTTGTAGGACAAGGTTTCTGGTTAGAAACGAGTCCAGAGCTCTCTGCTCCACTCTCCCAAATTCGTTCCTGAGGTTAGACTGCCTTCCTCACTTTTGGAAGAGGAGGGGCTGGCCCGGGATGACGCCGGAGCAAACGATCTGCCACTATTTTAAATTGAGCCCCCCCCCCCCCGCCAAAAACACTTCGGGGTCCCCTGATGACTCAGTCGTCTGTCGGGAAGCAACTTCCCTCGGTGTGGCAAACTTTACCTCCCTCTGCGCCCCCCCCCTTCCCAGTTCACCGCCCCCCTTCGGGGTTGCTTTTGCAATTGACACTCTGGGCTAACAGACGGGTCTAATATCAACCGCGCTGCAGAGGTTAAGAGCCCTGGGGCGAAGGGCGGCGGGGCGGGAGGGGGGGCGAAGAGAGAGGGAGAGGGGGAGGAGAGAGGAGGGAAGAGAGATCGGATTAAATACGGCGCTTTGTAAGTATTTAAAATTACATTTAATCTCCGCGTCCCACGTTTGTTTATTTGCTCGGTTTTGTAACAAAACAAAACATAGAGTTTCAACATAAAAGAAGCTCATTAAACCATCACGAACTGTGAATTATTCTAATAAAAATATATATTAAAAAAAAACCCCGAAGGAAACACCTCCCTTCTTTCAAAACCAAATAAATATGCCACCAAATTAATACTGAAAACCTCACTTTTTTCTCTCTCTCCCTCTCTCTTTAACCCATATTAAAATAATGCATAAAGCGCCTGTCTCCGCGGGGGGCGGCCTGCGAGCCCCTGCCAGCCTCTCCGGCTGGATCTTATGAAAAGGTTCCATCTTTTTAACTTCCTCGCCAGGGCGGGCGGGCCTCGGTTTGCAGCCGGGCGCCTCGGTTGGCGCAGTAATAACGGCTAATAAATATTTAACTACGCATTTGTTGTTGCTTTTTGCAGGGGGTGGGGGGTTAGGCGAGGGGGGGAGGCTTGCAGGAGTCGGCTGGGGGTACCAAAAGCTCAAGGACGCCTCTCCCATCGCCAGGGCAAAGTCTAATTAAAGACAAATGCCGGGAGTGGGGGTGGGGGGGTGGGGGCAGAGATGTAGTGGAGGGGGGCGTCCTCAGCTCTGACCATCCAGGGCTGCAACATTTATTGGTCACAATGCAGAATTCAGTGTGTGCGCTTTAAATAATTAAAAGGCGAGGAATAATTACCGACTCGCATTGTAATTATGGCGAGCCACCCGCGCTTGGAAACGGGAGCCGCATCGAGGGTGAGTCGAGGTTAGGGTTACCAAGAGGGCCTCTGCCAGGATTTTCCAGCTCACCTTTTGTCTAGCGGAGGCAGCCAGGAGGGACGCTGGACTTGAGAAAGGGGAGCGTGTGTTTGTGTGTTTGCATGTGGCCGTGCTCCTTAAATCCGGAGCACCAATTAAAAAGTCCTTTTTCTTTTTTCTTTGCCCACAACTCCTTCTCCGCGCTTTCCATATCCTCCACCTTTTCGCTGCGAAAAAGAAGTCTCAAAACTCCAAGCCAAAACTCTCTCGAATTACCGCCCCCCGCTCTTTCTCTCTCTCCCCACTCACAAATGTAATGCATTCTGGTCTTCCTCCCCCCAAACCCCCCCCCCCAACAACACCACACCAGACTTTTCCCGCAAGTCTACCCCCGGCGCCCCCCCCCCTCTCCTCCGCCACCGCATATTCCTCGCCAGAGATTTATGCCCCCAAATCTGCTTTTCAAGGACAAACTCCGCTTCCTGATACATCAACTCTCAAGTAGGCGCGGGCATTTTCATAACAATGCGCGCTGGAAGATGGAGCCCATATGCCGGGGCGAAGGGCGAAAGCTGTTTTCCTGGCGGAGGGGAGCGCCCGCTCCCCTCAAAGTGCCTGAGGCCGCCAGCCTGGGCCGTTATTAACTTCTGTTTGATTAGTGTAATTGCTCAAATTTGGGGCCGGACAGTATGATTAATTACAGTTTAATTAACGCGTCCATTAAGAGCACTTAATGCCACGATGCTTTTAGAAACAGCCTGAGGAATGGGCGCTCCAGGAAAGAGGAGCGAAGGGAGATTGGAAGCGGCGGCGGCGGCTTAATTTTCATTTTTAACATTTATTTGGTTGGGGGGAAATACATTGGGTCAGGTTTCCAAAAGAAGGAAGCGGGAAGAGATGGAAGACAAAAAAAAAAAGGAGGAGGGAGCTCCCGACAGAAATACGTTTGGGAAGAAATGAAATCCAAGACTAATAATAAAATAAAAATATTTTCTAATTTCGAAATCTTTCCCTGCATGCTGGATTTAAAAAAACCCAAACAAACACGCCTCCTTCCTTCCATCCCTTTCGCGATCGCGAGCAGCCAATCTTGGTCTGAAATTGAGTCTATATCCCACGTTTGAACCCCTTTCTGCGGTGGTTTCCAGTAGAAATTGACCACTGAGTCATTTTCAGACCCCAACCCTGGGCACCAGAAGTCCCATTCGACTCTTCCAACAATCCAAGTTTATGATTGGGACGGGTAGTTTATAAGGGATGTGCTAAACAAACTACGAGGGAAATCGTCATTTTATCTGCCGGATTTATTTGTTTTGGGGAGGATTTGTTTTTTTTAATGAAAGAAACTAGAAAACCCCCTTCCGCTGTTTCCCCCACTCCATTTATGTATATGAAAATCTGAAATAAATATTTAGCGGGACTTTTATGCAGCAAAATGTTCCTCGGAAATATTTTAATCAATTTAACCTATCCATCACTCATCACCCAGAGAGACAGTCTGTGTCCAAAACAGGTATGTAAATAATTGTACCTGTGTCACGCTAACATGCACTATTTAGGGATCATTTTATAGGGGTAAATTATTTGAGCCGGTCCCGGGCACTCCAAGACGCCTCAACTTTCCCCGTTAAACAGCAGGCTCTCCATTAGGTATGTCGAGACAGGCGTATTTCCACTTCCTTATTTAAATGTCCTCCCTGCAAACAGAGCCAATGAGGCTATAAATATTGATCAAGCCGTACAGTTTAGGCACCAACCTCCTCCTCCTTCCCCGCAGTTTTGGGCTCATCGCCTCGTGTTGACGGTGGCCACGATACTGTGTCATGAGACGGCGCGGGGTGGGGTGGGGTGGGGGGAGACGAGACATGTGTCCCATCTTCAGAAGGGAGGACGGGTTTTGCCCGACAATTCCTGCAGAGCTAAGAACTCACCGGGGTTCCAGTGCCCCCCCCGCGCCCGCCCTGCTGTCTATTGATCGGCTTATGAATAGTTAATTGGGCATCTTTTTCGTTGTATCTCTCCCCCCTCCGCCCCGCCCCCGCCAGAAGATTGCCTGTTAAATCAACGCCTTTGCCTGAGGGGGAGATACGATCTGTCCTCTCTCTCTGGTTGTAGATTTTTCCTGCCCAGACCCTCAGCAACCCTTTGCTTCAGTTCGCCTCGTTCCCGGCGTCCGGGAGAGGATCTGTTATTTTGGGAGCGGGGAGGGGTTGCTCAGATTCCACCCACCCGCTTCCCATTTCTGGTTTTCAGTTGTGGTGAAGGAAATAAAAGTGGGCCGCCATAAGAGGAAAAAGAAAAGCGAGAGAGATGGGGAGAAATTCGCCTGCGGGACTCTGATCTTTCTGCACAGTTTGATCGGGGTTGCGGGGCAGAGACCTGAGCCGCGGAGACAGGTGGTAAAAGCTCCAGCGTTTTAGCAGCCTCTCAGCCCAGAAATACCTTCCTTTGCACTCTGTGCCCCGAACATGCTGGAGCCTTCCCACCCACCCCCGAAATTCTATATTAACAGCTCCTGGTGGGGTCGTCCCACGAAACTAAGTAGTTCAGCGGCTCTGTCGAAGTCCAGGTGGTCGGTGAGGAGGTGGAATGAACATCGCCTTCCACTACGTAGCGAAACATCGCCCGCTGCCCCTTTAATATCACCACACCTCAGGCCCCCAACCCCTGCCCCCACTCCTCTTTAAGGAAACCAGCCGCCTTGGGGGTTGGGGGGCTACACAGAGCAGGGAAACCGAGGAGCCCCAGTTGGCGCTGAGCAGGCAACAGTCGCGAGGAGGGGAGCTGAAACGGTTCTTCCTTGAGGGGGGGGGTGACCTCTCCAAGCCTCCCTTTCGCTCCCCAGCCCTCCTCGGAAGATACCTGACCGGGGAAAGGTGTGCAAAAAAAAGGGGGGGGAGGAACAAGTCCGCGCGCTTACCTTCTCGGCGCCCGCGGCGGCGGCTGCTTCGCACCGAATTTCCTCCTCCTCCCCCCGCAACGCCCCCTTCCCCACAGCACCCCCCCCCCAAAGCCGGCAATCTGTTTTTCCTTAAAGAAGCCCCGTCTGCGTTTTGATTGACTGGCGCCGCGGGATGATTGACACGCGCCAGAGTCCCGACGGCACTTCGGGTAAATATGTTGGTGCTGCTAAGTGGGAGTTGCCTTCCTATTATTTTAGCTGTCACTGGATCAATGTACAACGTCTTCAACTAAGGATCAGGATCCTCCTTTCTCCTCTCTCTCTCTCTCTCTCTCTCTCTCTCCCTCTCCCCTCCTTCCCTCGCTCCCTCCCTCCTTCCTTTCCTTCCTTCCTTCCTTCCTCTTTTTCCCCCTCTTCCTTCTTCCCTCTCTCTCTCTCTTCCCGTGAAGCTTAGCCATGTGGTCAGCCTTCTGCTCCCATCTCCAAACCGACGGACGGAGGCGGAGGGCAGGCGCCCGCCTGGAGCAGCAACCCCAATGAAACTCCGCGCCGCGGCCGGAGGCTCCTAGCCCGTCAAGGATTTGGGGCAGAGGAAACAGCCTGTTTGCCGACGGTAAGCCCCTCTCCCCTCTCCGCGCCTGCCTTAACCGAAGCTTGGTTGTTGTGGGGTTTTTTTTTTTGGGGGGGGAATAGTACCAGAGATCGCTTGGCTTGGCACTCGCAACGGTTGCTTTTGCAAAGACAGCCTGGCCTCGGCTATTCTCCACCTGCCCCTGCAAAAATAAATAAATAACAATCTCGCCTCCCCAGGTTTCTTTGGGGAGCCTCGCCTGCCTGCCTCGCGTCGGTTTGTTGGTTCCTCTGATTTCCTGCTTGTCGGAATTTTGCATTCTCTGTGCATATTCGTTTTTAAACTAATATTTCCTTCCCGAATTCGGGTTTGGTTTTCTTTTCGCGGCCGCTGCCGGAGATCAACCACTTTCCCCAGAAACCTCCACTTTAAAAAAGGGCAAATACAATTAAAAAAAAAAAAAATCAGGCCCAGCGAGAGGTCCTGCTTTGCGTATTGATGTCCTTTGAAAATGTAATTAATTTTCACGTGAAGGCGCATTTGTTTATTTCGCGTTTCCCCTTGTCATGTTTTAAACAATCTGTCTTCTGGTGGTTGGAGCCTGTTTGTTTGCATGTTCATTTATATTTATATTTTTTGGCGGGGGAAGACGGAGATGTGAGATGGGGGGGGGGAAGGAAGTTTGTATTCACATTTGAGCAAGGCACTAGCGTCTGGACTATTCTGTGTAATTACCACGAAAGCCTCTTACTTAATCCGGGGCGATCCTGTTTGGGTAAGCTCCTTCGCTTGGCTCAGGGTCCCCTTCTGCTGCTCCGCTTCCCCCCCACTTCCTTCTTTTTTATTTTCTTTTAACGTGCCGGTGGAGTCTTTAAGTGGCACGGTTAAGTAATCTTCCTTGCTCCTAATCTCCTGTAAAGACATTAGAAAACGGGGGAGGAGGGGGAGGGAGACTTTCCAACGATGCGCAACTACTTTCAAGTCTGTTCCATCAACCCTATTTAGAAATTAGAGACCCATACAGGGAGGGGGGGCAATAAAAGCAACTTGGACTGGCTTCCCCCACCCCAACTCCCCCCTTTTCTGGTTGTTTGGAAGCTCCTGGATCTTTTCCTAATTTTTCAACCCCCGCTTCTGTTTGGCAGCAGGGAAACCCAGAGTTGGTTGTGGGTTTGTTTGCTCTTTTTTCTTTTTTGTTAAATACATCTGGCACCATGTTGGGGCCGGATTACTGCTCAGGCTAAGAAAGGCAGCGAGTGTATTTAAACCAGCCTTGATCCTGGCCGTCTAAAGCGGGAGCGAGCCGGGCGCTTTGGCTCCGGATTCGCTGGGTAGCTCCTCTAACGTGTAAATACAATTGCCCGCTGCTCTAATTAAAGCCGCCTCCTTTTCTCCCGCCCCCGGTGGAAGCAATTGTCGTTTTCCTAATAGTGTTGTTGCTGTTGTGGTTGACTATATACCATAACATATGCGCAAGGATTTACAAACAAAACAAACATATCCCCAAAAAAGAACTAAGTCCTTTTAAAAAGAGAGACAGTGAGTGAATGTGAAGGAAAAACGGAGAAACGCAGAGAAAATACTTTGTTCTGGGAAGGCTGTCACACGCTCTCCCCAGTCACGCGTGTGACATTTTTGGGATGTGTTTGTTTGTTTCACTGTAAACAACCCCTGAAACCCCAGCCAGGGCAGTGTTTAGCCTCAGGCTCCACCATGGTTGTGTGTGTGTGTCTGTCTTTCTAAAAACAACAAGCAACGTTTGTTTCTTTCCCAATATTTGTGGGGTTTCGAAATGTCTCGTTCCAGGGGTGGCGGCGATGGAGTTTGATGGGGTTCCCAGGCTCCAACAATTTCCAATAGAGGGTCAAGAAGGAACCCCCATTTCCCTCGCCTAAAAGGAAGCAGGAAGGGAGGGGCGGGTGCAGAGACGTGCTCCCCCCGCCACCCACCCAAAGGAGTTTTTCGCCCGGCTGGATCGACTGGGCCCGGCTGTCGGTGAACTTGGGTCTGTCCTCATTTCTTTCCGGCGACGGCTCTTGCCTCGACGGCGAGCCTCTGGGCTTCTGGGGGTCGGTTCTCCCCCGCCCAGCCCCCTCCCCAAGCCGCGGCTTCCCCCTCCTCGCCGCCACCCCACCACTTCGTAAGAAAATGTTGGCAGCCTCCTCCCGTCCTGAGTGCTTCTTCTTCTTCTTCTCCTTCTTCCTTCGCAGGAGCTCGGCCGTCTGGGGGGGAGATGGAGTCGCTGGCCGCCGCCAGTCAGCTGGGAACTGGGAGAGACTCTGGCTCCTCCTCCTCCTCCTCGCCCCACTCCAAGCAGGAGCTGCAGCCTTACTCGGGCGCCAGCCCCCTGAAGCCCAACCAAGTCGGGGAGACCTCCTTGTACGGCGTGCCCATCGTGTCGCTCGTCATCGACGGGCAGGAGCGCCTGTGCCTGGCGCAGATCTCCAACACGCTGCTCAAGAACTACAGCTACAATGAGATCCACAACCGTCGGGTCGCGCTGGGGATCACCTGCGTGCAGTGCACCCCGGTGCAGCTGGAGATCCTCCGTCGGGCCGGCGCCATGCCCATCTCGTCGCGGCGCTGCGGCATGATCACCAAGCGGGAAGCCGAGCGCCTTTGCAAGTCCTTCCTGGGCGAGCACAAGCCGCCCAAGCTGCCGGAGAACTTCGCCTTCGACGTGGTGCACGAGTGCGCCTGGGGCTCGCGCGGCAGCTTCATCCCGGCCCGCTACAACAGCTCGCGGGCCAAGTGCATCAAGTGCAGCTACTGCAGCATGTACTTCTCGCCCAACAAGTTCATCTTCCACTCCCACCGCACCCCCGAGGCCAAGTACACGCAGCCCGACGCCGCCAACTTCAACTCCTGGCGCCGCCACCTCAAGCTCAGCGACAAGACGGCCACCGACGACCTCAGCCACGCCTGGGAGGACGTCAAGGCCATGTTCAACGGCGGCACTCGCAAGCGGACCTTCTCCTTACACGGGGCGGGCGGCGGCGGTGGCGGTGGAAGCGCCTCCCACGCGGCCAAGAGCGCCCTTCACCCGCCGCCGCCCTCCTCCACAGACCTGCCCCCGGTGCACAAGAGCCTGCGCTGCAGCGGCGCCGAGGAGCAGCCCGGGGAGCGCGGCGGGCTGGGCTTGCCCGCGGGGGCGCACGGGCCGGCCGCCGCCGTGCGCAGCTACCCGGTCATCCCGGTGCCCAGCAAGGGCTTCGGGATGCTGCAGAAGCTGCCGCCGCCTCTCTTCCCGCCCCCCTACGGCTTCCCCGCCGCCGCCTTCGGGCTGTGCCCCAAAAAGCAGGACGATTCCCTGGGAGGCGCCGGAGGAGGCGACCAGGTCAAAGCCGGTGCTTTGCCGCAGGGCATGTTTTGGGGGCCGCCGCACCCCCACCCGCCCCAGCCTCAGCAGCAGCCGGGAGGCTCGGCTAAGGACAGCGGAGTCTACCCGTCCTTCCCCATGTTCTGGCCGGCCTCCGGGAGCCTCCCGGTGCCGCCCTACCCGGCCCAGAGCCAGGCCAAGGCAGCCGCCACGGCGGTTGTTGTGGCCGCGGCCGCAGCCGCCGCAGCTGCCGCAGTAGAGCCTCTGGGCCTGCGGAGCCACGGCCACGTGGAGTTGGAAGGGTCGGAGCCGTCGGGCAGCGAGCGCAGCAGCGCCACCCCACAGGAAGGCTCGGGCTCCGGGGCCGCCGACGGCGAGCGCTGCTCCAGCGCCCTCTCCAGAGCTGCGGCCGTCGGGGAGGAGGAGCGCTCCGGGGACGAAGCCTTGCTGCCCCCGCTGCCCCTGCCCAGGAAAGGCAGCTACCTGTCGGCCTTCCGCCCCGTCGTGAAAGACGCGGAGAGCATAGCCAAGCTCTACGGGACCCGCGAGGCCTACGGAGGCCCCACCGGCTGCCCGGGCTACCTCTCACCGGACTTCCTCAGCGAGGGTAGCTCCAGCTACCGCTCCCTCTCTCCGGGCAACGACACGGTGGACGAGCCCGAGGTGGACGTCGAATCCAACCGCTTTCCCGAGGACGAGGACGAGGAAGAGGTGCCCGTCGAGGAAGCCGAGGAAGCCTCTCCGCCCCAGCAGCTTCTCTTGACCGAGACCGAGGAGCCTCTTGCAGCCGTTGGCAGCGTCGGCGTCCTGACGGCCGCGGAGAAGCCTGCGGAGAAGGCCCTGGAGCCCGATGGGAGCCCCCCGGCCAGGAGCAATAGCAGGGGCGGCTATGAGGTGCGAAGAGGGGTGATATGGGGAAGCGGGGTGGGGGCAAAGGGTCCCTCCCGTCCTCGCCCCGAATTCCACCACGATGGAGAGAGCGTGAGTCGCTCAGAACTAGGTCTGGGCGGCTCTTCAGCGCCGGAGTGGGAGGTCGCTCGCGCGGCAGGGGGTGTTATTGAGAGACTTTCTCCCAGCCGTGGCCGCCAGATGCAGGTGGGTGGATGGTTTAGGACAGGACCTCGGGCTTGTGGGACCTTCTACTTCGTTATTCTTGCTGATTTTCCATAACCTTTGCGCAAAATAGTGGCTAAGAAATAGGGAGGCTGGGAGCCCAGGCTCAGCCCAGCAATGCATGTTCCTCATCAGACGGGAGCTTGCAGTCCTGCCCAATAAGGATCCCCTGCCCTCCTCCACCCCGTTACTTGATATAAGCAGGCATTACTTAGAAGAAGGAGGGTGGGAAGACGGACCGTTTGTAGTTTGTTAAACAGTTGGGAGTCTGAGTCATCCCTGGTCTAGAAGACCAAGAGTAAGAGGAAAGAGTGACCCTGAGCTCCGAGGTTTTGCTCGCGAGTGCAGATCTGGATTTCCCAATAGGCAGACTAAGCACGTGCTTGGGGCGCCAGCAGAACAAGGACACACGCTCACAAACCGATATTTTATTTTATTTTTAAGAATTTGACATTTGATTTTTTTTAAAAAATGCACCGAATTGGTTTTCTGTGGTCGGGGAAAATCATAACTTTGTTAGACTTTCTTTCATCCCACTACGCGCACTTCGCCCGCTTTTAGTGTTTTTATTCTGAATAAAATATAAAATATAAATAAAATATAAATATAAAACATACTAGACTGGAGGGGTGCATCATAATCTTCTAAATGCTAAGGGCCTCTTAATCTGACCCTGCAAGAGCGCAAGGTTTTACTGAACTCGGATAAAAGTCGCCTGGGGGAGACTGGGATGCGGGGAGACTCTTCCAAGGGAGAGAGGAAGGAGGTCAGAAACTAATGGTTGGATCCAGCACCAGTCCTCGTCAGAGCAAACCCATGAAAATTAATGAACACGACTAACATAGGTCCATTCATTTCAACGGGTCTACTCTGAGTAAAACTTAATTGCGTGCGACCGAATGGCTTTCAGTTTCAGATTGAAAAGAAGTCTGAGATGTTTCAAAGTTTTGTGTTTTTTTATCTGCTGAAGTAGGTTGTGGAATTATTAATATTTTTTTAAAAAGACAGGTCAGGCAAGGAAAGGATGCTGGACCAAGTAACCCCACTTTAGTTGCAAATTACTTCCCACATTTTGAGGAGTAAGGCCGGGCCGTAGCTCAGGGGTAGTTTAGAAGACCTGGTTTGCATGCAGAAGGTCTCAGGTTGAATTCCGGGACCTCCAGGTAAAGCTAGGAGAGATCCCCGTTTCTCAACCCTGGAGAGCCGCTGCCAGTCAGTGTAGGTAATACGGAGCTAGATGAGCTAGATGAGTCAATGACCTGACTTGGTATGAAACAGCTTTCCATGTCCCTGGACAAACTCAGCACAAGTTAGTGAGACCCTCCTATCTATGCACTCTTAATAACGCATTGGTGGGATATCCGTGGGCGTAGAGGCTTGAGCCAGTCCAGTCCTGAACCACGTGATACTATTCTCCATGACTGTACCTGCCTGGGCTGGGAGAAGGCGGTGGGTTGACCCTGATCGCTGCCGAAGTGTCCAAACCTTTCTAGTTCCGTTAATTTATGGCTCTGATTTGAAAGTCTGCATCCCACCCGTTGCCAAAAGACCGCAAATGCAGCGAAAGCACCGCGCTGCCCTTGCGCTGTCTTCAGCACCGTGGACAGATCCCAGCTCGCAGCGCCGCTAAGGTTGGGAGTTGGGTTAAAGCTGCTTCCGTACGTCGGAAGACCGGCTGGTGGGCCCCATCTCTCCCGGAATCGAGGGGCAGATGCCATAGCAGGCATCTAATTAATAAGAAGCCCAGAGGACTTGCCTCGCCCGCCCCAATTTCTCTACGGCAGAGGCGGTGGCTTTGAACCAGGTTGCTCCGGCAACAGCCAAAGGGGCGCACCGAGGCAGCGTTTGGAAAGACGTTTCGAATCAAATGGATTTGGGAAGGAAGCACTCTCCCCACAGAGAGTTTTTAAATCATTGGTATTTTATTTACCGCGTTTCTGGCGCACCTTTTCCTCCAAGGGGCTCCAGGTGTGGTACATGGTTCTCCCCCCCCCCCCCCATTTAATGCCAACAACAACCCTGTGAGGTAGACTTGGCTGAGTGAAGGCAGTGACTGGCCCGCTGTTGTATGAACTGAGCCACTTGCAAAGACCCTAAAAGTCGGAGCGCAGTGTGGATCGGCTATGCGCCTGGAGCGAGGCAACGCAAGTTTCTAGTCCTCATCCCGCGCAAAACAGTTGACAAGAGGGAGCGTTATCGACGCTAGGAATAAGCGAGGGGACGCTAATCGAGATAATACAATACGGGTAGGGGTCAAGGGACTGCCATAGCGGCGACGACTCCCCCCCCCCAGCCCGCTTTCTGTGGGGTGGGAGGAGAGCGGTGTCTCGCTTAGCTGAAAAGGAGAGTTCTCCTTTCAATATTAGGAAGTAGGTCTCTCTCTCCCTCTCCCCCCCCCCCATTTTAACTACCTCATATGGGACTGGATCACCAGCATGAATCCTCCCTAAATCCACCCCCACCCACCCCCACAGCTTCCTGGGTCCACTCCGCCACACTCTTTGGACACGAAGTGTTTCAGGCACGACCCCTGGGGACTATAAGGACACGGATTACCTAGGAAGAGTCGTCACTCCCCCCACCCCCGGATCTATTGGCTGAAGCTGATAGAATTAAAGTACTGCTAGATTTGAGGAGCTGAGAAAGGGAAGGTGGGGGTGATGCCGGGGGCGGGGGGCTGGTCAGAGGGGAGAGAAGCTTGCAGGCTTTGAAAAACTCTTGAGTTCCAAGGCTGACTTAGAAGGGGGCTAATTTTCCTCTACCGTCCCCAATAAATATACCTCTAAGAAAATCGCAGCCGAAGTGGCTTTTTTCTGTGCTGGACAAGAGACCTTTTACACACACAGCCGCCGAAAACCCCCCACTCCTTTCCTTCTCCCCAATGGACAAATAGTTTTCTGAGTTGAGCTGGAGCGGGGTCTTGTTTTCGGAAAAGCTGGGCGGGGGACAACGAAGAGTTTCCAATTTGGCAGCGTTTGGAACGCTTTTTTTGGGGGGGGGGGGAGGGTCTCACTTATTTGCTTTCAGAGAGATTTTCCCCCGGCGGCATAACTTTAATTAACAAATAGAATAAAAAATAAACAGCGTAGCGTAGGAAAAATAATAATAAATGTAACTGTTGCGCTGTTTCTTTCACAGGTGTATCCGCAAGACAGAGAGGATCGGTCGCAAGCTCTCAAAGCCAGCACCCCTCTGGGCCCACAGACAACCCCTTACCTCTGCACTCCGGAGAGGAATGGTAAGTATGAACCACGTGCCTAGAGATACTTTGAAGCATCAGGGGCGGGATTTTTGTTTGATGCCAAAAGTCTTAATAATTGCCTAAATTGATGTCAAAACGTTTCCACTTCCTTAAAAAAGTAATATTTGGCCAGACGTTTCAAATAAACCAGGGGTCATTTTTTTTTAAAAAAAAAACTTTCACCTGCCAGTATTGTTTGTCTAATATTGCTATTGGCTTTATTTATTTATTTGTGGGGTGGGGGGGGGGGGAGGGAGAAAATAGACTGCGCCCTGCAGGCGTTTAATCAAGCATGCTCTTTCCGGGGGTCCGGGGGTATTGCAATGTTTTCAACTCTCCAAAGGAGAGACTCTGCAAAGCCCACTTCTTTGAAGAGCAGCCGACGCCGCGCGCCCACCCCCACCCCATAGAAGGAGGGCAGCTGGGAACGCTGCTTGAGGAAGGAGTCGGTGGAGGGGGGGTGGTGGTTAGAAAACTGGTGGGATAAAAGCTTCCCAAGGAGCAAGCTCCTTTCCTCAGCAAGGCGATTAGGCTGTCCCCTAAGAAGGCTTTAACGAGGACTTTGTCCTTAATTATGTAATTAAGGATATATCAGGCTCATACTTTCGTTGCCTGTGCTGCAAAATCGGTTTATTCGCTCTAAGAACCAGATAAAGAAGACAATCATTCGACAGCTGAGGATTTGGAGAGCAAGAAATCCTATCAGAACCAAAGGAGCGTCTCTCAGCCCAGCCCAGCCCACACCGACCGAGGTAAAATGATGTGCTGACTTTGGAAAAAGGAGGGTGGGCGGCCCTGAAACCAGCCCTTTCCCAACTTGGTGGCCTCCAGGTTTTGTGGGCTGCATCACCTCCCCAACTTCCTACGGCCCTGCTGGCTGGGGCTGATGTGAGTTGCAATCCAAAACAACTGGAGGACACCAGGTTAGCAAAGGTGTTCTTAAAGGCCCTCTTGCCTCGGAGACCTACCCTGCAGAAGCAGCGGCGCATAGGAGGTGGATCAGAGGATTCCAGGCTGTGCCCCCTGCTCTTGGAGGTGCTTAGCCATCCGGCCAGGCCAGTTGGCTAATGGTCAGGTTCACCTTCAACCAAAGGAAACTTCCTGGTGGCCAAAATTCGCTGAGGATGTGCCCTCATTGTCATCCCTGTTTTCATTGACCGAGATAATAATAAATTCCTTCACAACTGGAAGAGTAGGGTTGGTTGATGCTGATTATTAGCGAAAGACTCGGTGCCTAGATTTGCTGGGGCTTCTGGAGTTAAAGCCCCTAAAACAGCCTTTCTGGGCTTGATCCTCTCCAGATGTTTTGGACTTCAAGTCCCACCATCCTCAAGCAGTCATGGCGGGACTCTTTGACCGAAACATCTGGCTGCACTAAGACGACCACAAACTTAGGATAAAAGGGAGCATCAAGACTACCGGGTCTGCTATGAGTCCTGTTCTGGCCAGAGGTTTCACTGAGCCTCTGTACACGCATATGGGGTTTGTAAGTGAAAACTTTGCAGTAGTTCCCACTCATATTCTGTTAACGGACTGGGAGAGAAATAGCTGTGAGCGGAAGCATTTTTACTATGTACTCAGTGGCAGTGAAAGGAGTGTTAACTTAGGAGCTGTATTCAACGAAGTCCTACTACGCACAGCAGAGACACTGAGATGAATGGACCAAAGTTAGCCATGCTCATTAATTCCAGTGGGTCAACTCTTGAGTCGAACTGGCATTGGAAACAACCCTTCGTGTCAGTAGTGGCTAATATTGACTTCCCAAGTAAATCATGGGGTCCCCGGTCTTCTTAACAACTTCAGCTGCTTTGAACCCCGCCACCCAGCAGAGCTATATAATGCTGGAACTGATGGAAGTTGTAGTTGAAATCAGTTGGGGGGCGGGGGGTCGCCAGGTTGGCCAAGGCTGTTTAGGGCTACTTCGATGGGTATATAACTCCATCCGTCCCAGGGCTTCGGTCTAAAGTTCAATGTGTAATGTAGCACCAATGAAACTTCTCGGAAGTAAACCTGCGTGTGGCGGAGGAGGGAAAAACATGAGCCAGGATTTATTGGGAGGGGGGCTTTATCTTAGGGGGGCAGAACCACAGTTAGTTAAATATTTTTATTGATTTACTTGATTTGGGGGTGGGCAACTGCCCCCTGCCCCCCGCTTGGCTACGCCCATGTGAGCACGGTTCATCTTTTTTTCAGAACTGATCTATTGGACCGTAGTTAAATAATATAAGGCAGCCCTCCCAGTTTAAAAGGGGAGAAGAAGCGCCAGATGTATTGGAGATCTCAGTGAGAGGTTTGCTCCCCGTCCCCTCCAATACATGGTAAATAAATATTTAAAGCTGAAGTTAGGAAGAGAGAGAGAACGAAGGAATGGCGACGGTATAGCGAGATGTTACAAATCAAGGCCTCCTTAAACGGGGGAAGGGGGGCTGGGACTCCTCGCTGTCTCCCTTCCCGACACCTTCCACGCTTCTCTGTAATTTCGGTGATAAATTTTCCGCGCAAAGGAGCAGCGGGATTTGGCTGGGAAGAAACCGCTTCGTTTCCATTCAAGGGCGGCGGCTGCTCTGGCCCCCACCCCCAGCCAAACCGCCCTCTTGAAATTTTCAGTCGGTAGTTAATTCAGGAGGGCGACACCTGGATCCCCTCGCGGGGCTGTTTCGACGCTTTCTCCTGCCAGAGTCTTTCTCAGCCCCTTTGCAACAGCAGCCCGATTTACTCGAGAGCCAGTCCCGGGACTGTCTGTGGGCTTCTTTGGAAATCGCCCCCCACCTTAAATGAAAGGTGCCAATGAGGAAGCCATTGGACTCGGCGGGGCTTACTCTCCGACTGAGTACACCTTAGGGTCCCACCCCAAGGACCCGGAAACCGCTTAAGCTGCGGTCTGGTTGACGTGAGAACGCAGGTCCTTTGCATTGTCTAACCTGAATATGCAATTAGTAGCACCCAGCGTTTGGCGCAGTATGCAAATCTTCTGGGTGGCTTTTAGATCTGTGAACGGCCATTCACACGTGCCTATGGTCGGGTGGTGTGTAGGGCTGATGCTGAGCGCAAACTGAGTCTGCAAGGAAGGAGGTGGATGGGATTTCTAAGCCGTATGCCACTTTCGCCTAATCAAAGCCATCTTTGTTACGTTTGGTCGTGTGACTAGCGGTGTGGGAGAGATGTCGCCATTATGCCCATTTTTTTCAGACGAGGACTAAAGTGTCCAGTAAATGTGCTCCCAGTTCTGCCGGGTTTGTGCCAGACTTCTAAAATCAGCTGTTACACGCTTTAAGGCTCTATACTGTAATATATAGAGTAGGTAAAAAGGAGGTACGACAAGCCTAGCAGGTCCCAGGGGAGATGTTAGCGACCGGGTGCAAGCACGGTGTGCCTGGAAGCGATGGCAGTGCTAGGAAGGCTGAGTTCACACGTGCGTGAGCATCACTTGACAGCTCTGCTCTTGAATGCCTGAACTGGCTCTGCCTGGTGTCTGAGACCTGACAGGTTACGCGAAGCTCTTGCTGTTAGGCCAATGCCGGCCCGTCCACACGTTCATGTCATCGCGTGATATTGGAGGGACGATCGGGTTCTTTTCTTTCAACACGTGCACAAATGTCGAGAAGGACTCAAGAGTCTCAGAGTAACTTTGATTATCAAATGTATGATAATCTCCACCAACAGCATCTCTACTTTTGTTTCCTCCAAGCTGTCCATTGCTAGTGCCCTCCAAGGACAGATGATGGGGGGGGGGGGGTTCCCCTACATTTGGCTCCTCTCGTGCCCTTGCCAGGGTGTGTGTGCGTTTTTTTGGGGGGCGGAATCAGCTCTCACCCTTTGCCTTTCCTCTTTCCTGGGCACAGGAGACGAGGTGGTCAGCATTGACGTCACCGGGACTCAACTGGGGGAGAAAGATATTGGGAACCTCGCCAGAGGTAAGAGCGCCTTTTTGGTGGTTTTGCTGGACAAGGGAAGGGGGCGGGGAGAGGAGCGGGGCCTGCGCAAAGAAGGTCGAGGACAGTGGGAAGCATCTAAGGATAACTTTCACAAAGGGCTAATCCACAGCGATTCTCCCCACGGACCTCCTCCCTGTTATCTTCTAGCTCAGTTTCCCCCTACCCTGGTGCCCTCTCGATGTTGTTGGACTACAGCTCCCATCAGCCCCAGCCTGCTGGAGTCCAACCGAAGTGCTTCTTCGCGCAGCCTGCAGTTAAACTGTGGAACTCACTGCCACTGGAGGAAGTGAAGGTCACCAACCTAGATGGCTTTAAAGAGGACTGGATAAATTCATGGAGGAGAGGGCTAATCGGTGACTGCCAGCCACAATGACTATATTCTTCCTCCACAGTTGGAGGCAACAATGCTTCTGCATCCCAGTTGCTGGAAAGCAGAGGAAGGGAGAGGGCTCTTAGGGTTAGATCCTGCTTGCGGGTTTCCCATCTGGTTGGCAATTGTGAGATCAGGATGCTGGACTAGATGGGCCTGATCCAGCAGATTCCTCTTACATTAACCAACTGACCGGGCACCAGACCGGGGAGAGACTGTAGCTCTTCTTTTCTTATTAAATACATGCCCTGTTATTTACACAAACTCTCTTTTCCCGTCGTCTGCCTACATCCAGTCTCTCTTGTCTACACTCCGTAGCCCAAACGTCTCCCTCGCTCTTCAGTCACCAGATGAAGCAAACGCGCTCCCTCCCGCATTTCGCTAACTCCCCCCCCCCCGTTTTTTTCATTCACGTTTCTAGGTCAGGAGACCCTGTTGGCTCGCCTGCCTGTCTTAATGTAGATTTGAGAGGGACGTATTAGCAGCGATTCCTCGAGATCTGTGGCCCATCGAACCTAATTTCTAGATCTATCTATCCATCTCTGGGGCGGCGGCGGCGGGGGGAGCCCGTTCATAATGCGCATTGACAGCCTCGCTATGGGTTTCTGCTGTGCTATGGAATGGAGAGATTTAAAGGGTCTTTTGTCAGTATCCGAGCAGGAGAGTGAGATGGGTGGTTCCTCACCGGGTCAGGGCGCATCTGGAAGGAGGATCTTTACCTCCCCAGCCCAGATTTGCAGCTTGGGTTCAAGGAAGCCCGCTTAGTTCTGAGTAAACAGGCGTTGGATTGCGCTGGTGATGAAGATGCATTGGTGTATTTGTTTTGATTTTATTTTCTTTTAAAATAGCAACAACCCGAAATTAATAGAATAGCTTTTTGACGAATTTAAATGCCCTAGCTGTCAATCTCCCTCTCTCTCTCTTTTTCTCTAATAAAATCTCTTATATTAGGGTTGGACTAGATGACCCTTGAGGTTCCTTCCAGCTCTACAATTATATGATTCCCCATGGGGGAGCGAGAGGATTGGGGTCCACCTACCCCGACTCTCCCTCTGGGCTCAACCCAATATTCTTTTCTTCACAGATGAGTTGCAAAAACTCCTCATGGAGCAAATGGAGCTGAGGAAAAAACTGGAACGGGAATTCCAAAGTCTGAAAGGTATATCCACCGCCTTCCTTAAGTCTCTGTAAAGGGCCGCTGTTTCTACAACGATTGCAAATAAAACATTTTATAAGGGCGAAATTGCAGGAAGCGGATTGCAATTAATGGATTGTTGACCATCCGATTAAAATGTACGCAAAAGGCCAAGGGAGACACGTTGGTCCATCAGGGAAAGCAAAGAAACCTCTAAAATCCACAAATAGGGCGATACCTTTATTAGGAACAACGAACATTTTAGGAAAGAGTGCGGAAGCTTTGGAGCTCTCCAGAATTCTTCATCAGGCAATCTTGCATTGTACCTGATGAAGAGTTCTGGAGAACACGGAAGCTTGCCACTGTTTTGTAACCTTTCGGTCGGTCCTAATAAGATTTAGTTGCGGGTTTTGAAGACTAAATGCGGGGTTCACTTGCGAAGTTTGCATTGGGATAGGCGCTGGCTTACTTGCCCAAACGGGTCTTTGCCTGCACTTTGCAGTTGAGCGCAACCCTTTCCAAGTCCGGTCCAAATAACACCGAGCTGACCGGCAAGCTCTCAGCATCTTTAGGGGAAATCGTAGTTTAGTTGGAAAGCAGAAATTAAAACGCTTCAGCCAATTGAAGGCGCCAGGAATTGATATCTGATATTCCGCGCTCTTGCCGCGGCTGAAGCAGCCGATCGATTATTAATTTGCTAATTTATAGGTTAACTCATTCGCGCCTTTGCAGAGTTTCTGCTTGGCTCGAATGGTTTGGAGCCGAACTGCTGTATCTGTAAGGCGGATTCTTTGGAGGTACCTGAACTTCCCACCCCGAAAGGCAGGGGGAATTGGGGGGGGGGAGAGAAAGGAATCTCCTCTTCCATTCATTCCCACAATCCTCTTTACCTGGGAGTAATTCCCATGAAACGCCCTCAGTGCTAGGAAGGGGTTCCATGGAAATTAATTTGACTCATTCCGGAGTAACCGAGATATCGATATTATTGAAGGGGGTGGAGGGCGTCATCATCGTCGGGTGTTTAATCTGTAGCTGAACTGGAATTAAATCTTGTCCTGCCCTCTAAAATAGCAGGACCGCTCCTATCCTCATAAATTAGGAGCGTAAACAATTTCAAACTCGTTATAATTATGAGGTTTAAAATTATTGTTAACTGCTACGATGAAGGGAGGAAAATAATAATAATAATAATAATAATAATAATAATATAGCAAAAGGACTGAAAATCAATTTTCATGCAGGTGGAGCGGGTATCCCTCCATTCATACATCGCCCCTCAATTATTCTGTTTGAGAGATCTTAAAGATGGAGGAAGTGTCACTCAGTCCATGCATTTCGAAGGGTGTTTGATTCGGGTTGCGGACTCCTACAGCGAGGTCGCTGCAAGGCGGGTGCGACTATTAGATACGCCACCCCGACTTTTCTCCAACTTTTCAAGCCTAGTTGGGCGGGGGCGGAGAAAGGAGCAGCCAAAGATCTCGGGCAGAGGAGGGGGGGCTGGATTTGGAGCCGGTCTTCAAGGTCGCCCAGACCTCCTTAGCTTTTGTCTTCCCAACCGCTTTCAAAACTGTTCGCTTGTTTACAAGAGCGGCTGCTCCTCCGCCCCGCTTCACACATTGTCTTTTAAGAGAGGTCAGACGCCAAGATTCCTTTAAAGGACAGCGGGGGAGCTCAGAGCGAGAAAGAACCCGGAATTAGAAGAAAAAGCGCCTCTGAAATGCTTTCTCTGTATTCTTGATTGATTGTGCGAGTAAACCCCACGAGTTAATCCGGATTAATACGGGAGTGTTTGTCCCTGAAAAATAAACGTTGAAATAGGGATGGGGGATTAAACGAAAAGACACCCTTGAAATTGTTTTTCTGATTGTGGGAGAAGCGGGGCGGGGCGGGGAAAGGAAACTACCAATTAATCCAGATTAATACAAACCGGAGTACCACTGTGTATGGAAGGGGAGTGCCTTTGCACTTTTAAACGGAAAAAAAGAAGCCAGTTTAAATGAAAACCTATAAACGAAAAAGCATGTCTGAAATTGTTTCTGTGTCTTTTGGATTGTGGCGGGGGTCTGCACTTAATCCGGACTGATACATTCAGAAGCGCGGGAACAACGTTTGTATATATTCCCTTCGCCGGATTTCCTTTTTTCGCGGGAGTAACAGGTCCCTTTTTAAACCCCACAGATAACTTTCAAGACCAGATGAAGAGGGAACTGGCCTACCGCGAAGAAATGGTGCAGCAGCTGCAAATTGTGCGGGGTACGGGCATGATTTTCCCTCCTCCTCCCTCTCGTACCCCATAATTACCCAAGCCAGAGCTAGTCAGTAAAGCCAAACTAGGAGAAGCCACCCTTCTCTTTCTGTTTGCTAAAGGATGACGACGACGATAAATAATAGTGGAATTGTGGCTCAGTGGCAGAGCCTCCCTGCCTGGGACCCTGGAGAGCCAGTGTGGTGTAGTGGTTAAGAGCGGTGGACTCGTAATCTGGTGAACCGGGTTCGGGTCTTCGCTCCTCCACATGCAGCTGCTGGGTGACCTTGGGCTAGTCACGCTTCTCTGAAGTCTCTCAGCCCCACTCACCTCACAGAGTGTTTCTTGTGGGGGAGGAAGGGAAAGGAGACAGTTAGCCGCTTTGAGACTCCTTCGGGTAGTGATAAAGCGGGATATCAAATCCAAACTCCTCTTCTTCTTCTTCTGCCAGCTCATGTAGACAATACTGAGCTAGAGGGACCAATAGGTCTAAGACAATAGGATGCTCCTAATAATATGTGACCACCTAAGTGTTTCTGCTTGTTTCCAAGACTTGCTTCAGATCGCCCCCCCCCCTCCACAGGATTGCTGTGGGTCAGAGACGTGCGCATTCCAACCTTTTTTTTAAGCTCCTAAAACTCATATGCAGAGTCAGCCCATGGGTCCATCATCATGTAGCTCAGGGATGTTTTTAATATAAATATATTTTTGTTGATTTCCAGTGTATAGCAACAATGACAATAAAATGGCAGGGAGGGAATACAACTAGTTCAGTTTTGCTGACACTGCTTGCTAGTGGCTCTCCAGGTTTATTAGACAGAGGACTTCCTGGTCCTACCTGGAGATGCCACGGGGATTGAATCTGGGATGTTTTGCATGCAAGGAGGATGCTCGACTGCTGAGCTAGACCCTTTTCCAGAGCAACATGGCATTGCTTTTGCTGCAAGAAGTTAGCCATTTGCAAATTGTTTGCTGCTACAATAAGCCTTAGCAAAGCCTCTCTCCAGCCACCTTAAAAACTTCAACAGTTGTTGCCTTTCACTTTCTTTCAGGGTCACGAGTGAAAGGCAGGATTCTTGTCCCCTTTCCGGCTGGGCTGTCAAAGCATATTGTAAGGCAGTGTTTTCCATACTTGGACTACAGTTTTTGGACTACAGTTCCCATCATCCCTAACCATAGGTCCCGCTAGCTAGGGAAGATGGGAGTTGTAGTCCCAAAACAGCTGGTGACCCAAGTTTGGGAAACACCAGTGTAAAGGAAGGCAGATTATTGGGGCCTTGAGAGATGAAAGGCAGTGTGGCCAGACAGGCTGTGTGTGGATCAAACACCCTTTCATCCCCTCTCCCAAGTCTCCACCCACCCACTCTCCTCTTTTCTTTCCAGATACCCTGTGCAATGAGCTGGACCAAGAAAGGAAAGCTCGCTACGCCATTCAGCAGAAGCTAAAAGGTTGGTTGGAAATGCGGGGAAACTTCTCCCTCAAACTGCTGGTTGGGTGGGGCAGTATCATCTGTATTTTATGCATCGTCAGAATTTCGTGTCTCTGCAAAAATGTCTCACCAGAGGGACTCCCCTCATCAGTATCAATGTAGTTATTCAATAGCAACAGCAATATCTTGAGTATAAAGGTAAAGGTAAAGGGACCCCTGACCATTAGGTCCAGTTGTGGCTGATTCTGGGGTTGCGGCACTCATCTTGCTTTATTGGCCGAGGGAGCCGGCGTACAGCTTCTGGGTCATGTGGCCAGCATAACTAAGCCGTGCACTGCTCTGGCAAACCAGAGCAGTGCACGGAAATGCCATTTACCTTCCCACTGGAGTGGTACCTATTTATCTACTTGCACTTTGACATGCTTTAGAACTGCTATGTTGGCAGGAGCTGGGACTGAACAACGGGAGCTCACCCCGTCACAGGGATTTGAACTGCCAACCTTCTGATCGGCATGTCCTAGGCTCTGTGGTTTAACCCACAGCGCCACCTGCGTCCCTGATATCTTGAGTATACTGATATGTATATTATCAGATTGTCAGCATCATCAGATCCATTTAAATTATCTCCCACCTTTGCTCCTAAAAGTTGGACAAACAAAAACAACAGCAGCAGCAGAAGCAGCAGCAACAATATTATTTGTACCCCGTCCATTTGACTGGGTTTCCCCAGCCACCCTGGGCAGCTTCCAGCATAAGCAGAATATAGTTCTCCTCCCCATTTTATCCTCACAACAAACTTGTAAGGTAAGGTAGGCTGAGAGATGGTGACTGGCCCAAGGTGACCTACATGGCTGTGTGTGAGGATATGAACCCTGGTCTCCTAGTCCAGGACTCTAACCACTGCACCACACTGGCACAGATTATGCTCAGGGGCTTGTTTGGAGCAGAATATTCTGTCTGTTCAAAGGGAGACAGAGACCATCAGTCTGTGAGGCACTTTGACTAATGAAAAGGTCCCATACACAAGATTGTGCCTCACAGACTGGTGGTCTCTGTCTCCCTTTGAACAGACCACAAAGGAACTAACGTTGGATTAGGACCTGGGTTCAAATCCCCACTTGGACATGAAGCTCACTGTGTGACCTTGGGCCAGACACTGCCTAACCTACCTCACAGAGTTGTTGTGAGGTTTAAATGGGGTTGGGAAACCATGTACACTACCTTGAGTTCATTGGAGGAAAGCTGGGATATAAATGCAGCCAATCAATCAATCCAGGCAGTCAGCTTGTTTCTAATGCTCATTTCATTTGGGCAATAAGCAGCTCCATTCTATGCACATTTACTCGGAAGCAAGTGCCACAGATTTCAGTGACATTTGAAGGCCACAGTCTCTTAAACACTTACCTGGAAGTAAAGCCCCACTGAACTCAGCAGGTGTGCTTTTGTCTAGGCAAGCAGTCTTTGCCAACCTGGTGGCCTCCAGGTGTTTTGAGCAACAACTCTCATCAGCCCCAGCCTGCTGAGTTGCGGTCAAAAACTCCTGGAGGGCACCAGGCTGGCCCTATACCAACATATAGGATTACCCCTGTTAAGAAAGTATAAGGCATTTATGCCTCTTTTTTCCTCCTTCCAAGTTTCTGTGGTTTCTCGTCCTTCAGTCATGGAGGTGAAGATACAGAGAGGGAGGGTGGCTTGATACATTTTCAAGTCAGGTTATTAATAATAACAACAATAAAAATATAAATAAAATTTTAATAAAACCCAGAGGTAAGATTTAAAAGGGATGTATGGTTGTTGACCATGATGAAGATAATAATAATAATAATAATAATAATAATAATAATAATAACTTATTTATATGCTGCTCATCAAACTGGGTTCCCCCAGTCACTCTGGGCGACTTTCAACAAATTAAAACGCAATACAACATCAAACATAAAAAACTTCCCATAACAGGGCTGTCTTCAGATGTCTTTTGAAAGTCAAATGATTGTTTATCTGTTTGACATCTGGTGGGAGGGCATTCCACAGGGCAGGAGCCACTACCAAGGAGGCCCTCTGCCTCGTTCCCTGTAACCTCACTTCTCTCAGTGACGGAACTGCCAGAACGGAACCTCAGAGCTAGATCTTAGTGTCTGGGCTGAAGGACAAGGGTGGAGCCGCTCTACCCCCAGATTTCATGGACCTCAAGAAGATTAAGCCTCCCTGGCTGTGATCTTGAAGGGTTTGGAGCCCTAAGGGTGTGTGCAATGGGGTTCCTGGATGCTCAGTTGCTTAGAGAGATCTGGGAAGATAGAGGGTCCCCCCACCCCATATTGCATTATCTCTGGCTCTGAGGATGCCTAGCCAATGTGTCAAGATTCCCCCCCAACAACACCACTCAGCTGTCAAGGAGTTTTAATCTGTGCTTAGTCACATAATCATAGAATCAAACCCACTGAAATGCAGTCTATTGTTGTTTTAACTTTGTGAAACTTTTAAACGGTTGTTGTTAGTTTTTCTTATTGATAATTACATTGTTTTATATTTTTTGTAAACCGCTTTCAGGTTTGCCTTTTGCTTTTGCAATCAAGCGGCCTATAAATTTTATGAAATAAAGCAAAAAAACCAAAACATGGATTTTTACACCCCGTTTTCACCGATGATAAATTAGTGTTGGGGTGCGGGGGATTGACATGTGGGATGACTTACGGTATACTGCCTTTGACTCTCTCTCTCTCTCTCTCTCTCTCTCTCTCTCTCTCTCTCTCTCTCTCTCTCCCTCCCTCCCTCTCGCCTGCACCCGGCTCCACAGAGGCCCACGACGCGCTGCATCACTTCTCCTGCAAAATGCTGACTCCCCGCCACTGCACCGGGAACTGTTCCTTCAAGCCTCCTTTGCTGCCCCAGTGAGCGACCCTCCCCACATCCAGCGCCCTCCCTCCCCGCAAAAGTCTGGGGCCGAAGTCGTCGCTGCTAGAGAAGCGTGGAAGCGGGATGGGTGGGGGGGGGGGCGTGCGTGCCACAGAAACTCACACTCAAGAAATCCTGGACGGGGAGGACGCCCGCGAGACACTAAGCCATGCCTGAGTCGAAAGAAGCAGAGCTGTGTAAATAAGACAGGCGAGAGAATCCGGAGTGACCTGCACTCCATTCCCCGCCCCCGTCGTGTAAATAGAGGTTGCGTCGGATTGTTCCGCCGATGGCATCGGGACCACAGGCAGACTGAAAAGACCTCGGAGAGGGTGGAGGGTAAGGAAGGCGGGAGAGGGGGCGGAGGCGAGCTCCTTTGACTTGGGGGGGGGGAGTGTGAGAAGGGGAGTCACACCAGCGCCCCCTCCGCCCAGTTCCTTGGCCGGCCTCCGCCTCTCTCTCTCTCTCTCTCCATCCTCTTCCACTTTTTGGGTCCACGCCTCTCCACCCTGGCACAGACTTGGTCTGGGGAGGGGGGCTTCCAAGCGGCGATGTGCAATGGATAGAAGAAGCGTACTGTGATTTCCCCGACTCCCCCCGTCCAGTATTCGTTACGATTCTTTATTTATTTATTTGCTGGTTTATTTATTCTGTATATTTATTTATGTTCCCAGCCCCCTCGACCATCATCTCTTGTAAACTGTTGATGTATAACAGCACTTTAAAGACAGAGGCCGGCGATCGGGACATACGCCTGGCGCCCCCGCCCCCCCAAATCATCGCCAGCGTCGGCCACTCCCAGAACAGACTCTCCTCCCCCCGCCCCCCTAGTTGTTCCCGGAGAAAATTTGTCAGGTGTTCGTTTTTGGGTTTTGTTTCCCCCCGTTTTTGTTTGGTTCTTGTTTAATAAAATTCGACTTTTGAACAAAGCAGCGAACTTCGAAAAGCCACACGTGATCGGTGATGGATTTATTATTGGGGGCGGGAGCAGAGACCTGATCGAAGTTCTGAGCATCTGAAATGGTCTCTCTCTTTGCAAAATATGGGCAACAGTTTTTCATCATCAATTAAGGCTCCCTTGCAGCGGTGGAGCTGTGAGGTCATTTTAGATGCTGGACTCATAGAGACCTAGGGGTTTTCGGGCCCCCAATGAAATATTTGAGGGGGCCAAGCTCCCCCCCCCCCAATTGATGGGCCTTGCCATTCAAATACTGTGTGTGCACTGCGTCATGTGATCGATTATGTGGGGTGGGGCTTACCTGCCCTCCCCCAATTTTTATTCAAGTTGGCATCCCTAGCTGGACTTGGTGAATTTACGCGGGACCCCTCTTTTGAGGCACGAGGGTTCCACATCACTTCCTTGTGGCATTTCGGGGCCCTCCAGCTCAAGTAGCCGGGAGACTCCTCCAAAGTCTTGCCTTGACAGCACCCCTGCTTGAAGCCTGACGTTTCAAGCTGAATACTGAGCCAGACCAATGGTCCATCAAGCTCAGTAGAGTCCACACTGACAGGCAGCAGCTCTCTCTAGAGTTTCAGATAGGAGTCTCTGCCAGTCCTTCCTGGAAATCTTGCCAGGGATTGAATCTGGGACCTAATCCTGCCCTGAGCTGAGGTCCTTCCTTAAGCTGTGATCCCTGCATTGCAGGAGGTTGGACTTGATGATGAGGCCTTTCCAAGTCTACAATTCTATGATTCCTGTAAAGATCAAATAGGATTTCAGCCCTCCTATCAAGGGCAGGTTTAAACACAAATAGAGGAGTCTTCTTTAGACTGAGTTAGCACACATCTAGATCAATAGATGTGGGTTAAACCACAGAGCCTAGGGCTTGCTGATCAGAAGGTTGGCGCGACAGGGTGAGCTCCCATTGCTCAGTCCCTGCTCCTGCCAACCCAGTAGTTTGAAAGCATCTCAGAGTGCAAGTAGATAAATAGGTACTGCTTCGGCGGGAAGGTAAACATTTCTGTACGCTGCTATGGTTCTCCATAAGCGGCTTAGTCATGCTGGTCACATGTACGCCGGCTCCTTAGGCCAATAAAGTGAGAGTCAGCCACGACTGGACCTAATGGTCAGGGGTCCCTTTACCTTTAGAGCTCAATATTGCCCACATTGGCTGACAAAGGCTTTCCAGGTTTTCAGGCTGCAGGCTTTTGCAGCTTTACCTGGAGATACAGAAGATTGGGCCTGCGACGTTCTGCAAGCGGAACAGATGCTCTACCACTGAGCTATGGCCTTTAGGTGCTGGCTGGTTTGCAGGAATCTCCAGTTTGACCAGCTAGTAAGCCAAGTCTGGGGGAGCAGCTGGGGGGGGGGGAGGCCAGGAGTGATTCATGGGAAACGCCTGCAACTCAGTGCTGAGCGTCTGCTTTGCCCCAGGTTCAATTGGCCTCATCTCCGGGTAAGGCTTGGAGTGTTACTTGTCTGAACAGCAGCTGCCAGTCCGTGTAGACAATGCTGAGCTAGATGGACCAGTGATCTGTGTTGCATTCTCCTGGGCCAAACCGGAGAAGCTGCCTCAGATTATCCTAAACCACTTTATTTCTTTCCTTCCACCTTTGCTTGGGCGCAGCTCCTGGGGAACAAATATAAGAGATCTCCTGCCTGGAGCCCTGTGCTCCTATCTGCCTCCTTGCAATCTTCTGCAGCATCGGGTTGCTGCCCCTCCCCAAACCTCCCTGTTAGACACGAATTAAAAGAAACTGAGATAGCCGCCTTTTCTGCTTAGCGCAATTCCTCAAGCGCTCGCGATACTTTCTTTGGCCAGTAGAGGGCGCCAGAATCGGATCTCCTGGGCAGGATAATAGTAGTAGTAGTTGTAGCAGTAATAATAATAATAATAATAATAATAATAATAATAATTCTAGCAAAATATAAAAAATAATACAATATCAAACATTTTAAAACTTCCCTATTCAGGCCTGCCTTCAGGTGTCTTCTAAAAGTTGCATAGTTCTTTATCTCCTTGACATCTGATGGGAGGGCAAAAGTGAAAAGACTCCATTGCGGATTGAACCAGGGATGCTCAGATAGAAGGCAGTTGCTCCCCCCCTAAGCCACAGCTTCTCTTTTGCCTCCCCCACTCACTTCCTAGTCTTCTTCTCACAGCTTAATTTGAACCAAGTTGCAGCATATTTTAAGCCCTGGGCCCCTTGGTGAAACAGGCCTTGCTGCTGGGATGTGTGGTGGAAAGGGCCTTTGAGCATGTGCAGAGTTCATTTTTCTAATTTCTGAACAGTCATGGCCTGACACTCTCTCTCTTCATTGCAAAACCTCTAAAATTAGAAAGAAGGCAGAATATTGATGTGGGGAGAAATACCCAGAAGTTCTCCTTGGAGGGATCAAACATAGGAAGAGATGGGTGGGTAATGGCCATCTAGGGACAACCCATAATTCTAGCCCTGGAAATAAATCTGGGCTGGAAATAAATCTGTCCAATAAGTTAGATAGAGGCTTCTGTGGTGGTTCAACAGCTGCTTAATAACATCATTAGTTTTGATACTGTCACCAGAAAATAGGGGTGGGTATGCCTTTTAATGGCCTAACTCCCTGTCTAAAGGACTCAGCATCCCCCAAGTTCGTTATCGGTCAGAGAAGAATGAGCTGAGGCAGGGTCCAGAGAAAGGAAGGTTGATCTTTATTTTCTGTTGCAACAGAGTCTCCCCCAACCCTTGCAAGGAGGTGAGGGACCAAGAACAAAGTGTGACATATCATTTTAAAGGTGAGAAATTTTGGTGTGGAGAAGAAGGACATTCTCTTTAAAACTCAGTGTCACAAGGGCAAAATGTCAGAAATACAGTACACGTAAGGTGGGGTTCCAGTGGCTCAGGCAGGTCAAGGTGAGACATTCCTGAGGGGTAGCAAGTTTTACATAGTTCCAGACAGAGTTTACACAAAACATTAATATTGGAAATAGGATTTCCTGAGGTTCCTTTGATATGACAACCAGGATGCCCAGCAGGACCTGGAGACCCTTTTGGGCGACACAGCTGGGGAAACAGTAAAATATTTCAAGACAATTGACACATATCAATTAAAAGGTGGGGAGGAAAACCCCTCAGGTACTTCCTGCGTGGTGTAGTGGTTAAGAGCAGTGGACTTGTAATCTGGTGAACCGGGTTCAATTCCCCGCTCCTCCACATGCAGCTGCTGGGTGACCTTGGGCTAGTCACACTTCTTTGAAGACTCTCAGCCTCACTCACCTCACAGACTGTTTGTTGTGGAGGAGGAAGGGAAAAGGAGATTGTTAACTGCTTTGAGACTTCTTAAGGGGAGTGAAAGGCAGGATATCGAGTCCAAACTCCTCCTCCTCCTCCTCCTCCTCCTCCTTTTCTTCCTCTGGCAGGCAGCAGCCTTACAAGATCCCAGGCAAGGGGAATTATGGAGGGTGTAGGGTCTCCGACGATGCAAAGAGGCATACATGACCAACAAGATCCAAAAGCAAGAATTACACATTTATAAACAATTTTACACATTGTTCCATAGAGAAATTCAAGTTCCCCTTGTTTTAATAAGGTAGCTGTATCTGACTTAAACGGTGAAGAAAGGTGACACGTGTCGTGTGGTGCTTTGGGGTGACATAAGGGTGCACTTATTTTATGTGTATCCTGGGGACATGTGTTGAGGCACATGGAGGAACACAACAGAGGTATAGAGAAAAGAATAGTGGGGTATGCAGTGGGCATTTTTCTGCTAACACATGCAGCAGGCAGGCTGCAAGAATGGCAGACAGGCTGCAACTGGTTTGGTGGGTCACAAGGGGTTAATCACCTCTGGCTTCTATCCCTGTGCTGCAGGCCATTGCACAACCAATCCTTGATAGGTGCTGGTCCAGCCTTGTTTGGACACCTTCAAGGCAGGAAAGGGATTTCACAGGTTCTATAGTTGGCTTTTTTTATATACAGTGGTACCTCGGGTTACATACGCTTCAGGTTGCATAGGCTCCGCTAACCCAGAAATAGTACCTCAGGTTAAGAACTTTGCTTCAGGATGAGAACAGAAATTGTGCGGCAGCTGCAGGAGGCCCCATTAGCTAAAATGGTGCTTCAGGTTAAGAACAGTTTCAGGTTAAGAACGGATCTCCAGAACGAATTAAGTACCTAACCCGAGGTACCACTGTACATGCAGTTCTGGTCAGGAAAGCCTTCCCGGCCTTTGACCTAAAGACTGAGAGTTTAAAATGATTTCTTCTTGTTGTGTAGCCAGTGCTCATGTCCTCCCTCTCCTTCCAGAATTCCTGGTGAGGGCAGCAGCAATACAGATCCTTCCTTAAACTGCTGGTTGATTGATTGAAGGCTCAACCGACTGACTGGAGGCTCACTATTTCCCTCCAAGGCCCCCTTTTCAACTGCATCTTTCTAAGATGCTCTGTCCCTCCCTCCCCGATTTATTTATAGGCCATTGGCGGATGGTAGAGGAGATGGAATGCTGGTCTCCAGAAATAAAATGCTTTCCTCTTTCTGGTAACTGTAAGCATTGCATGCAACAAAGGGCTTTCCTAATCTGTTGATATTTTAAAATTAAAATTGCTTCTCATCCTGCATCTTTGGAAAGAGAGGCGTGTGTGTGTGTGTGTGAGAGAGAGAGAGAGAGAGAGAGAGAGAGAGAACTCTACACAAACAAATCCAAGTGCCAACTGTTTTACACAATCATGTTCATTAGGTGACACTTTTAAGTTACAGTGGTGCCTCGGGTTAAGTACTTAATTCGTTTTGGAGGTCCGTTCTTAACCTGAAACTGTTCTTAACCTGAAGCACCACTTTAGCTAATGGGGTCGCCTGCTGCTGCTGCGCCGCCGAAGCACGATTTCTGTTCTCATCCTGAAGCAAAGTTCTTCACCTGAGGTACTATTTCTGGGTTAGCGGAGTCTGTAACCTGAAGCGTATGTAACCTAAGGTACCTCTGTATTATGTGCGAGCATGCTAACATGTTTTTCATGTATCAGCTGATAATGAAGAGGTTGCATTCTTACCCCAGGAAGCTTGTGGGGCTTCCCACTGAGACATCTGGTTGGCCACTGTCAGAACAGGATGCTGAGCTTGATCTGCCTTTGGCCTGATCCAGCTGAAGGCTCTTCTTAGGTTCTTATGCGCATCAGACAAATTCATGGAGGTAAGGGCTACCTATACCTCCTAGCCATGAGGGCTGTGCTACCACTGTGGCAGGTAGGTTGCCTCTGAAAACCAGTTGCTGAAGAACACAAGTGGTTGTGTTTTCGGTCTTGGCTTACTAGCTGGTCAACTCAGACAAACCCCACTGCTAATGTCTCAGGTGGTGGTGAGGACAGTTGTGCTCATTCAAGCCTTCGCTATTGAGAATGTCATGTTTTATACAGATACAGTGGTACCTCAGGTTAAGAACTTAATTCGTTCTGGAGGTCTGTCCTGAAACTGTTCTTAACCTGCAGCACCACTTTAGCTAATGGGGCCTCCTGCTGCCACCTCGCCACTGGAGCATGATTTCTGTTCTCATCCTGAAGCAAAGTTCTTAACCCGAGGTACTATTTCTGGGTTAGCAGAGTCTGTAACCTGAAGCATCTGTAACCCGAGGTACCACTGTAAAATGTGGCAAATGGACTGCAAACTGCTACCTGGTTATGGGTCTTTCACATTTCCACTTACTGGCTGTATAAACCACCCTTTGCCAATCTGGTGCCCTCCACACATTTTGGATTCCAGCTTCCATCAAATGCAGCAATGACACAGCTCTAGGGGGCTGGATCCGGTGGGAGTTATAGTTCAAAACTTCTGGAGGCAGAGGATAGCCATTGTGGCTTGTGACCATGGAGAGACTTCTCCTCCTCCAGAATCTGCCCAGTCCTCTTTTAAAGCCATCCAGGTTGGTGGCCACCACTGTCTCCTGAGGAAGGGAGTTCCGTAGTTTAACTGTTTGCTGTGTGAAGAGAGTTGCAGTCCAGCAACCAAAGCTTCCCCATGTCTGGTGCAGGCTGTTTGCTGAGCTAGATGAACTGACTCAGGTTGAAGCAGCCTACTATGGGTGTAGCCAGGGTTTTTGTTAGGGGTTGTTGTTGTTTAGTTGTTTAGTCATGTCCGACTCTTTGTGACCCCATGGACCAGAGCACGCCAGGCACTCCTGTCTTCCACTGCCTCCCGCAGTTTGGTCAAACTCATGCTGGTAACTTCGAGAACACTGTCCAACCATCTCAGCCTTTGTCGTCCCCTTCTCCTTGTGCCCTCCATCTTTCCCAACACCAGGGTCTTTTCCAGGGAGTCGTCTCTTCTCATGAGGTGGCCAAAGTACTGGAGTCTCAGCTTCAGGATTTGTCCTTCCAGTGAGCACTCAGGGCTGATTTCCTTCAGAATGGAGAGGTTTGATCTTCTTGCAGTCCATAGGACTCTCAAGAGTCTCCTCCAGCACCATTTGTTAGGGGAGGTGCAGGCTTTTGTTGTGGGGGGGGGGGCAGAACCTCAGATTTGTATTGAGCTTGATTGACTTGGGGGGCAGTTTCCCCTTTGCCCCTCCCCCGGCTACGTCCATGCAACCACCTAGGCTTTTGCTAAGGAGGACCACAGCCTATCAGTCTAGAAGCCCTGTTGTTCTCACACTGTTGAAATGTCACCTCGCTGAGGCATTAACCACCCAACTATTGGAATGTGCATAATTATTGATAATTATACAATTTGTTGCTGATTGTGGTTTCTGGTATATATTTTAATTAGCTTCTGAAATTCTCATTAAGTAAAATGAAACATTAATAGGAAAAATATGGTGCCATTAAAAACCCGGAACGAACAACTGTGCCCATCGGATGGTGAATTAATTTAGTTTCGCATCGCAAGCCTGCCATCTAGTGGGCGCAAGAGACAATTGCGGGCTCCCGCGGAATGCAAAGGCTCTCCCGAATCCCTCCTTGCACGTTTGCTCGAACTCACCCCGCAACAGGGCTTAATTTTACTAGATGCAATGGAATTTTGGTCAGGGAAGGAAAATGTAGCCAAACACCGTTTGTCTGATGTTTCTCGGGGGTCTGGATTAGAGATAATGCAGACTGAAAAGGGGTTTCGGGGCTGAAATTAAACCCTGGTCAAGGGTTGTGGCTTCTATGCGGGTTTTTTTTTGCAGCCAAGCGCTGGGGAAGGGCTGTAGTTCAATGGCAGAGCACCATTCTATGCAGGAGGCCCGAAATTCAATCCCCGGCTTCTCCAAGGGCTGCCAGTCTGAGTAGGTAACAGTGTAACCTGAGCCAGTAGTCAGTTTCTGAAGAAGGTAGCTTCCTGCTGCTATATAACCCCCAGTCTTGCATATGAGCCATTCTGAGAGCTCTCTGTTAAGGGAGAGGTCATGATGCTACAGTTGCCAACTGCTCGGAAAAAGAGACCCCATTTGCTCTTGTGCTTTGAGCGGAAGCTTCATCTGCAGAGTTCAGCAAATCAATCTTTTCATGGCATCGCAATCAGCCTTGTCAGCTGCTAATCATGTGTGCAGACCAAGCTGCTGCTTAAAGGCACAGGAGCAGGGGATGGTAAATACGTTGGCAACTCCCCGCGGCACTATGACAAATGCATTAACAAAGCACCCATTTATGTGAATTTTATTTCAACATAACCACCTGCTCAAACGATATTCTGTGCAGGGTGCCAAAGCTTATAAAAACATGAGAGTTCAAATTAAAATTTTCAAAAAAGCAAAAATGAAACACCAACCCAACTGTTATGTGGGATTAGTATTTTCACACCACTTAGCTCTCATTAAAATGCACTTTGCTGACTGTAAGATGCGGTTTCAAATGACACAACATATTAAGTGCTTAATATACTAGAAATTATGAAACTGATCTACTCTGCGCAATATGAAATAATTAGAGGGAATGAGACGTCAGTGGCTGAATGAAGGAAGACCGGCACTGCCAAGCGCCTTCAAACAGCTGGAGGGAGATGGCAGACTCTGGAAAAGAAATGAAATGAAGAGCTAGCAAGAGAGGGGGTCGCTCAAATCATTGTCCTGACACCAAAGTAAGAAGCACTTGAGTCGGACTGGCCTGTCTCTGAAGTTGTAATAAATTCAAGATCTAGGGTAAGGATGAGGGAAAGCGAGGGTGTCCAGGGATTAATTGCTACTAGCATAAGAACATAAGAAGAGCCTGCAGGATCAGGCCAATGGTCAGTCCAACATCCTGGTCTCACAGTGGCCAACCAGATGCCTCTGGGAAGCAGGACCTGAAAACAGGAGCACTCTCTCCTCTTGTGGCTTCTAGCAACTGGTACGCAGAAACACTTAGGCAAACTCGGCCCTCCAGATGTTTTGGGACTACAACTCCCATCACCCTGAGCTAACAGGACCAGTGGTCAGGGGTGATGGGAATTGTAGTCTCAAAACATCTGGAGGGCCAAGTTTGCCTATGCCTGCGCTTGGGTCTCCAGTGTCAGGAGTGCGTGCAGGAGCCAGGCCCTGTGACTGGGAGGGCCTCGCAGGACTGGGGCCTTCCTGAGTTTGGCCTGGAAGGGCAAGGCGTGGCCACACAGGTGAGGCTTGACAGAAGACTCGTAGCACCGGTTGGCAAGGGCCAGGAGGAATATATAAGACCAGCATTTCTTATATATACCCACAGTTAGGTGGGTAGCGTGTTGCCGCAACAACACGCTACCCACCTAACTGTGCTTTGGCTTCCTGACTCTTGGACCCTTGGCTTCCTGACTCCTGGTTTCCTGATTCATGGACTCATGGCTTCCTGATCCCTGGACGGCTGACCCTGGACGGCTGATTCTTGCTTCCGGACCTCCACCTCGGTCCCAATGTACCAAGCCGGGACACCGACTGCCTGTAATCTGGACTGTGACATCCAGTTGCTTTTGGAACAACTCCCATCATTCCAAGACAGCAGGACCAGAGCAGATAGGCAGCTAAAAGAAGTCTGGATGATTCAGGTGAGAGTCAAGTAGCCATATTTCTTGGCAGAAGGCCAAGCATATCCCCCTTCTCTTCCGCCAGCCCCAGCGTTACTAGCCAATTGCCACGCATGGCAGTCGGTTGGATCCTGAGCATGATTCACCCCCACCCACTGAGCTTCTCCAGGAAATACTTCTGAGGGTATCCCTAGTCCTGGTAATGTAACCTTCTCCCTGCAGCTATCATGTGCAATGTTCACAAAACTGAATCCAGCACAGAGAGCATCCTGCTTGGGGGTGTCACTGAACTGCAACTCCCATCAGCCTGAGCAATCAAGACCAATGGCCAGGGTTGATGGAAGCTGTAGTCCAGAAACATCTGGAGGCAGGAGAACCAACTCCTAGGGGCCAAGGTCCCTTTGCCCCCCCCATAAAATATTTTAAGGGGGCTGGGTGACCCCAAGGTTGGTAGGCATTGCCATTCAAATGGTCCCATGTCATGTGATTTACCCCCTCCAATATTTTATTCAGTTTGGCACCCCTGCCTGGAGGTTCCCCACACCTGCTTTATTTATTATTTTTAAATGTATTTTTATTAAAGATTTTCTTGATTTACAAAGGTATGTGCAATGTCTCTCTCTTGTATTTCCTCCCACCCCCCCATAACATTTTTTTTCCTTTTTTTACAAATTGGTTTCATTTGTTGAGACATTAGGAAGAATAGGGGGAAAGAGGTGGGGGGGAGATGAGTGGGGGTGGGGTGGATGGTGATGTTTCTATTTTACTTAATATATGTGGGGTTTTGTGTCAGCATTGCTTGTGCAGGTTCTCTGCTGTTCACTTGTGTTCCTTTGGTGGTGAGAGAGGTTGGGGTTGGCCTAGGGTGTGGCTGTTCATTTGTGGTTGGCTGTGGTGGTCTTTGTTTTCATGTGTGAGTAGGGGGTGGGTGACCCACGCCTGCTTTATGTAATAGTAGCAGCTGGGGCAGCCTAGTTGTTAGCACCACCTGTGCAAGAATATGCTGCTGTATTAATAATAATAATTTTTTAATTCATAGCCCACCCATCTGGCTGGGTTTCCCCAGCCACTCTGGGCAGCTCACAACATATATAAAAACACAACAAAACATCAAACATTAAAAAACAAAATATCCTATACAAGCAACAAACAAACCAATAAATCAATAGAAACCAACAACAATAACAGTTATACCCAAATTAAAATAACCGCCAACCCCAACTAAACATTTAACCAACACCAACCCAACAAAAATGAAACAGAGACACCAAAATTAGAACCATTTAAAACATTTTTGCCAGTTGCCCCAACCCCAGAGTGGTTCCAGCAATGCCCCTCCAGCCTCTCATGAGACTTTCAGCTGTTCAAGGTGAGTCTGGGCCCTGCCCCCTAGGCCAGTGAAAACGGGCCTTGCAGCAGGGAGCGGGTCTTCCTTCCAGCACTCATGGCAGCAGTCATGCCGCAGGGATGATGTATTGCAGGGGGTTGGGCTAGATGCCCCTTGGGGTCCCTTCTAACTCTACAGTTCTATGATTCTGTGAAAAGGGCCCAGACTTCTGTAGGAATCTCCTACTGCAAGGGAGTCAAGAAGCCTCAGGTCTTCCAGAGTTGTCTGCAGCAGAGCCCCCCAAGTCAGATGATGGCAGCACCACGTCCTTGGGCTGGGAGGGAGGAAAGGAGGGGGCCCCTGGTTTCACAGGTTCCTCGAGGAGCAGTGACCTTGAGTACTCGTAATCTGGGGAACCGGGTTCGCGTCTCCGCTCCTCCACATGCAGCTGCTGGGTGACCTTGGGGCAGTCACACTTCTCTGAAGTCTCTCAGCCCCACTCACCTCACAGTGTTTGTTGTGGGGAAGGAAGGGAAAGGAGAATGTTAGCCGCTTTGAGACTCCTCCGGGTAGTGATAAAGCGGGATATCACATCCAAACTCCTCCTCCTCCTTCTTCTTCTCTTCAGGTTCAGAGTTCTCACCTCCAGCATCAGGTGAGGAGGAATTTGGTTTCGCTTGCCAGGTAACTAGCACCTCACCCTCTGCACTTGGCTGGCACACCATCCTCATGGGGTAAACATTATTTAATTGAATTGTTTGCCACAGTAATTGGGTGTTTCAAACTTTTATTTATTTATTAGCTTTATATCCCACAAAGGTGCTCAAGGTGGCAGGCACGAAGTTTTGGGAGACTATTTTTTATTTTTAAAAAAATCAAGCTGATTTGATCTCTGCTCTGTGTTCTCATGTCTCTGCTGCCTGATGGCAACAGTATTTACTCCTCGGGTTTTTATTAAGCTTCAGTTTGTGGGAGTTTTGTTTTAGAGAGAAAGGTGGCACACTGATGCATCAAATTAGATTCCTGAATAAGTAAGTAAATTTGGCTATGCTGACTGGAGTTGCACCCCAGAATACTAGGTTGTCAGAGACTGATATAGGCATGAGTTGGGGGTCAAAATAAATTCAGGAGGATAAGACAGGGCTGCTGCTGAGTGACAGAAAATCTGCCTTGCATGCTGAACGTCCCGGGTTCAATATCTGCTGGCATTTCAAGATAAAGTTGGGAGAGACTCTGAAACCTAGAGAGCTGCTGCCAGTCAGTGTAGACAATGTTGGGGTTGATGGCCCAACAGCTCAATAGAAGGCGGCTTCTATTTTCAGAAAGGAAGCACTGCATGCTTGTAGTTGCACACTAGGGGGCGCTGCACCCTAAACGAATGAGCAGAAGCAGTGAAGCTGAATAGGAATGGTGATATTTTCCCCTGGCTGGCTTGACCCACAGTAAGTGTGGATTAAGATGGAGTGGTTCAAGCCTGGAATCTGCTGCATGCATGCAACAGAGGGGTTCTAGCCCTGAGCTAAGAACCCCTCCAAATCACCAGGCCAGAGCTGGCACACAAAGGGATAAGGAGCAGTGTCGTTCCAAGAAGACTGCTCTCAGAGTGCTGATAAGGGCAATCTAGGGCATAGCCAGATAGCAGTTGCAGCCAGGCCCTGAAGGGTAAGGAATTAAGGTGCAGTTAGTAAGCTGCCAAAGTCCACAGCTGGGCAGTCCATCTGAAGGGGGCTGACCCATCTCTGGTTTTCAACATTTTGATATACAGTGGACGCTCGGGTTGCAAACGTGATCTGTGCGGGATGCATGTTTGCAATCCGCAGCTTTTGCAACCCACAGCGGCGCATCTGCGCATGTGTGGGTTGCAATTCAGCACCTCTGCACATGTGAAAAGTGCGATTTTAGCGCTTCTGTCCATGCGCGACCGCCGAAACCTGGAAGTAACCCATTCCGGTACTTTTGGGTTTCAGTGGGTCCGTAACCCAAAAAAATGCAACCAGAAGCGTCTGTAACCCAAGGTATGACTGTATATCACCAGCTGAACATCTTGATATAGCACAATGTCTGAAATAAGCTATGGAGTAGCTATGTAGAGGCATTGGCCAGTTTCATGGTTTTCCCCTCATTGTGATTTCCCCACAGCGCACACACACACACATCATGATTTGCGATATGTTGCTAGGTCAAAAATTAAGAAACCAATGTCACGATATGGACTTCAAACCGGTTTTGGACGATATATTGATATATCACCCATCCCTAGTTAGGAGTGCAGTCCTAGACTGTGGATTGTTAACTAGCTCCTAACAATCTCTTAATCTCTTATCTATCTCTTGATCTCTTTATCTCTTATAACACAACTGCGCAGTTAAAGAAGCAGAAACCTTGCTATTGTCAGCTGACTCCACAGATAACCCTAGCCTTAATCTCTAGCCCAGTAATTCATTTGCCTTTTCTCACCCATCAGTTTGTCTCTGATTCTCCAAAGGTCCTCATCTTTATAGTCCCATCATTGTCAAAGGTTTGCAAATGATCAAATAACAGAAGCTGAGGACGTGACTACTGCCTTTGGCAACAGAATTGGTAGGTCTCTTGCTCTTTCCTCTTCACAGAGCAGGCAAAACATACTGTACCTTTCCCTCCGAGAAAAAGTAAACAGACAAACAGAAAGCATCATCTAATCACTGTGGATGACAAGCTTATAAGATTCCTGGGTTTAGTGGGTGTCCTCATGCACCACCAGGTTCTGGAGTCAGAGGGTATGAATCACCTGGGGAGCACCCAGTTGAAGAGTCACGTAGCGGAGAAGAGCACCCTGTGCTGGCGTTGGGTGACTCAGCTTGCTAGATCAGCCAGTCTCATCTTCCAGGGTTGGAAGCATTAACTGTGAATTCATGAAGGCTTTCATCAGCACAGCTGGGGCCTGGAGACATTCCTGGAGCTCTGTCTTTTCACTCAGAAGGGAGGGAGGGGAGGGAGAAATTCAAAAGCAGGCAATAGTTCAGCCTTCCCAAGTAAAAATTCCAACCTTGTAACTCTTGCCAAGTTTCCCATAGGAGTCCAAATTACCAGCTGCTTTCAAAATTTCTGGCTGGGAGGTGGAGGCTTTTGATCAAGGAAGGGTCATGCTGGACATTTTCCAAAGGCCTCGCTATCTCACCCCAAACAAAACAAAATCCATTTCCATTTGGTTATTTGGCTGCTGTGGTTTGGAATTCCAGCAGGGCTGAGTTTTTAAAAAGAAGGGAGGCCCACCACAATCCTCAGATGCTGGAGGAAAGAAGAGTTGTAGTGAGGACACGGCACTTTGTTCATGCTCAGATAAAAGCACAGTCCACAGCTCACAGTCCCTGCAGCGTCTAGCAGAAAATCACCCAGGTCTCCCACATGATGTCAGAGCTGCCTCATGGGATAATTAGAGGTGGCGGGTGGTGCTGAGGGTTAAACCACAGAGCCTAGGACTTGCTGATCAGAAGGTCGGCAGTTCGAATCCCCGTGACGGGGTGAGCTCCCGTTGCTCGGTCCCTGCTCCTGCCAACCTAGCAGTTCGAAAGCACATCAAAGTGCAAGTAGATAAATAGGTACCCCTCCGGCGGGAAGGTAAATGGCGTTTCTGTGTGCTGCTCTGGTTCGCCTTAGTCATGCTGGCCACATGACCCGGAAGCTGTACGCTGGCTCCCTCAGCTAATAAAGCAAGATGAGCCCAGAGTCATCAGCGACTGGACCTGAAGGTCAGGGGTCCCTTTACCTTTACCATAAGGAAACCATCACATGAGCAACAGCACCTCCAGCAAAGCCCTCCCTAAACCAGCTGTTAAATATGAATTTTCTTGAACCAGGGAGCTTGGGAGCCAGGTGTAGTGCCTTTACTGCCTATTTGGGGCTTCCGGATTCTACCTTCATTTTGCCAGTCATGATACCACCTTGGCTATGTTTAACCTGCTCCTCTGTGAGCCTTGGATATCCATAGCATAGTGGCAAATTCAGCAGTGCAGGGGTCCCTTTGTGATAGTCACAGCCATGCCCCTTCTTATACAATAATCTGATAAATATACAATAGTAATAATTAGAGATGTACTGCAATGGTCAGTGCAGATCTCCATGTGATGCATTTCAGCTGAATCTACTATTTTCTCAGCATGTACCTGGGCAAATGTCTTGGAGCGCTCCAATATCTTCCTTTGGAGCAACCTAATTCATGTTTTCCTTGAAGTTCCATTGCACATAACAGAAACTGAAAGCACCTTGTGTTTTCAGTGTTCCTGAATGCTTAGCTTTGGAGCATACAGAACATCTCCCCCTGTTGATCTTCCTGCGCATTTTCTCCAGAGCGAGAATGGCTGACTCACCTCCTTTCACTCCAATCGGCACCAAGGGTGAGAAGACTTCTCCATGGCTAAGAAGCTCCCTTTCATGCTGATTGGGTGGCTCTCGGACCCTGGAGAGAACCCACTGCAGAAAGCGTAAGCAGGTCTTAGAACCCCCATGACCGCTACACCCCTGGCTCTCCCTCATTCCTGCTACGTATTCTTGACCTCTCCCCTTCTTTCTCTCCCCACCCCATGAGTCACTCATCATTTTCTTTTCACAGAACACTGTTGCCGGAAAAATCCGAGGGCTCCCTTGGACAAAAAGTAAAGACACCAACCAGAGTAAATTGGAGCAAATCAGCAGCCTGTAGGCTTGGCCTTTATTGTACTGTTGCAGCAGGGTGTTCCCCTCACTCGCAGGAGAGAGGAAAGACCCAGAACAATGGTGTGCAAGACCTTATAAAAACTTTTGAAATTCCCCTCCTCTAGGTCAAGCCCACCCCCAGAAACATCATGCATACATTACAGAAAGGAGGGGTTGAGGGAGGAGTTGTGGTAGTAACCTGAGTGTCCTGTCACCTGGCTGGTTCCTCCTTTCTCCCCCTCCCATGAACCAGTTGTGAATAACAAAGAAAAGGTGCAGTTTCCTTCCCCCTGAGGGGAATCCGGCCATGGTCCTTTTGTTGCTGTCTGCCCTGAATATACAACCATATGCAGTCCATTGTGTTCATGAAGGCGGTGAGTCTGAGCCCATCAGGATGCTTATCTAGCTTGTCATGCCCCTCCAGGTGCAGTACAGGGGATTATGGCTGACCGTCACCAGGTCACCCCCCTTAGCTAGTCCTTGAGATATGGAGTAGAATAAAAGTGGAACAGTGCAAATCTGATGTATGGTTGATTTTCTATGAATTTATAACAGAAGTGTAGCGTATGTAGTGTGTGAGTGTGAGTGTGTGTGAAGTCTGTACAAACTGAATGATGGGGGGGGGGGGTTTCCTGCTACAACACAAAGCAACTTTCATCAGCCTGGTGTCCTCCTAGCTCTTATACTGCTATTCTCAATGGCCTTCAGAGGAACCTGGATTTCAGTCAGTTTGTCTTGTAAAACAATGAATGATGGAGCAATTGTTAACCAAATGAAATATAAAAAGTCTTGCTGCAAATGCAATTTTCCATTGACCCACAGTGTACCCTCTTGTTTCACAGTTACATCTATACTGAAACAGCAACAATAATACTGTCACTGAGCTACTGGGCCCAATTCTGACATATAAAGCCTTAAATGAGCTTTCTCCAGTTCCAACCATCTCTGACCCTACAATGGCAGACGAGGCCTTGTCGGTGCCATCACTGAAGGCTGTTTGCGCTGACTCGCGACAGGGCCTTTTTGGTGGTAGTCCCTTGGTTGCGAAATGCCCTCCCTATTGAGGTCCCTGTCTCCATCATTACTGTTACACACCTCAATCTCTGCTGAGCGGTAGCAAGATTCCAGGGGTTTCGGGTGCTCACTCAGGGCCATGTTTCTGTTGTGAATTCAGGGCATGGCGGAGGCTGTAGTTTTTTAAAAAGATATATGGTTTGTTTTATAGCTATATACACCTGGATCTACATGGAGAGGAAGAGAGCTCACAGCATTACATCTCCAGAGGTGTCTCTTCTCTCATAGCTTCAGCCAGCTTGAGTCCAGAGCACCCAGCCACGCTCTCCAGTCTCTGGCTTGCAACCTCTCCAGTCAACAGGGCAGGTGTGCTCCTGAGGGGGCGGCGTGTGGTGCAAAGGGTGCCCTCCCAGACGCGAGATAGCCACTCGGGTGCCCAGAGTGGCGCGCGTACCCTGAGGCCGGAAGGGTGGAGCGAGCTGCCCATGGCAGACATTTGGCACGCTGCCTGCCTACAACTCCCAAGCCTCCCCCAAGCTGTTAAAACGAAGGAGGGAATGCCGCCAGCAAAGCAGTGCAGTTCCCTCCCTTGTCAGGAGTTCAACTTACATTCAAGTAGGACCCTGGCAGAGACACATGCCTGACTGGCATGTTCCCTCCCTCCTGGTCTATCGTTCGGGAGCTTCATAAGCTTTCTTCAGCCCGAACATCACAGCGACCAATGCCAACCGACACCGGCACACTTAGGGATCCGCAGAGTTTGCACATCATGCATAACAGACCTCAGCAACTCAGCATTTTGGCTAATCTACTTTATTCACATATAAACACACATGGAGCGCTGCAACATGGCTCCCTCTCTCTCTAGCATCAGACAGCAAAGAGAAAAAGAACAATGGTCCTACTTCACAGAACACAGTAACACAAACAACTTGTCTCCATCACTGCCCACTCTGTGGAGTCAAAACATACACCGTCATGTGATGGACAAAAATCCCATGGCTGCAATCATAGACCAGGAATTCTAACACCCCTTACCCTGACAGCTCGGTGTAGGCTTGGGAGGGCAGCGCGCCAAATGTCACCCCCCTCAGTGAGGGCACCTGTGGCAGCCCCCCCCCCCTTCTTACGGCCCTGTCTCAGCATCCCTTGTCCCATGCAAACTGACACTCTTTTTTTCTGTCACTTCTCACCCCACCACCACATTGGTAACCAGCCAATTCTCATGCCTCTGTCCCCTCCTTAGAGCTGGAGGAAGGACTGTTCTTCTGCATTGCCAATGGCCCTTAATGGCTAAGTATTGTTTCCTTAGGGCTCTACACTTGGCTAGCTTGCCCAGGCTGGTTTGCATGAGCCGGCCCAGGGACCCCTTGTCTGGAAGAGCTGCAGCTTCCTATCCTAATTATTTCCCCTTCCTATTCCAATTATTAGCTAGATTCTGACATTCATTAATTTATTGAGTTTAGCAGGGGTCTCTCCTCCCCTCGCAAACTTATAACATCATTAACTTGCAAGAGGAATCTGAAAACATTCCTGTTTAACCAGGCGTTTGCTGGCTGAAGATTACGGCTACTGGCAGCCTCCAGATCATTGAATTTTTTTAAAAAAATTGCGATTGTTTTTAGAAGGTTTGAGTTGGTTTTAGAATGTTTTTGCTTTGTTTTTGTTTTTAAATTTAATATCTGTTTTTGCCTCCCTGGGCTCCTTAGAATGGTGAGATATAAATTCAATAACTAAATCGTAAGCAACAATTCTCTTGCTTGCAGCCAGAGCCAGTGAGTGCAGCCCCTTAGGGCATAGACCTCAGACGGGCAGAGTGGTGACTTTTGAGGGGCACAGTTTTATACATACTAGCTTTTTTTATCTTATGCATTCCAGATAATATTTTACTTCTATTTTATATTTTGAAGAATTTAATAATTTTTAGAAGGCATCTGTTTTTGAAAATTAGCATTTTATTTTACTTTTGCAGGGGTGCAAGAGGTTAAGTCTTGTCTATGGTACAAAATAGCCTGGCATCAGCAATGCTTGAAGCACATGACCCCACGGGCCAGTCTTCCCCAATCTGGTGATCTCTAGAAATGGTTTGACTCCCAATGTGCATAAGCTCTGACCATTGGTCATGCTGGCTGGGGCTGATGGGAGTCATAGTCCAAAGCAGCAAATTGGGGAAGGCAGACCTAAACTTTCAGAAGTAATAATGCTTTGCTAAATAAAAATAAATATATATTTAAAAAAATGCTTTGCAACCCGTTGGAGATTGCACTCTTATTGAATTCTGCCTGCCTCCCTCAGCCTTCTGACAACCACAGAAAGCGTTAATTAGTGGGTGTTTTTAACAGTGCTCTGGAGACAAAGCTCTCAAAATAAGATCATGTGCCCTGGCTCTGTTGCTACACCACGTTTCTTTCACTCACTGCCAAAGGATTGTCCATTTTATTTTATTTTTGGAACCAGCTTGTTATTTCTGCCCATCCTTAAACAGATCCCCAGGACAAACGGGCAGATGGAGGCGGGTGTGTGTGTGAGTGGTGGTTAGAAGTCTTAGGTTTGTAACAGGAAAACAATTCACAATGTCTGAGGCCGTAATAGGGTTCCGCATCCCACCTTCCTCCTGGAAAAGAAAAAAGAGTTCACGGAGGAGGCTGAGATAGTGCACATTATATTGGATGATACATGTTTGAATTTTGGCAACTTGTGTGGAAAAAGGGACCCATGCTGGCAAGGCTGTAATCTTACGTACTGACCTCACTGAGGAGAATAATAATAAATTCTACCTCACTTTTCCATCATTCTTTCTGCAACCCTTTCTTGTTGCACCCCCAGGTCAACTTTGCCTCTGTCCCTTCTTTCCTCTCTTATCTCAGCATCCTCTCCCTCTGTTTTTTGCTCCCTCCTTCCTCCAGCTCCCTTTCTCATCTACCAGCACTCTCCTGGGGTCAGGCTGCCTTTCTTCATGGGATGAGGATGGGGGATTCAGAGTAGGGGAAGGGATGATCCACAGGGCCAGTCCCAGAAGCAACCTAACCAACTAGGAGCCCTTCCCTAAGAAGAGCCTGTGGAGCCATCTCAGTGTTGGTTTCTATTTCCCTCACTGAGCAACAACTGCAGTCACAAGACATTGTTTTCCACAGTCAAAGTTACTGCTGGATTCCCAGGGGAATGGGAGACTGGATGTGACAGCTCTGTCTGTTGCGTGATAAGACCTCAGCCAGAGATATTTGAGACACTTTGAGAGAAGCTCATTTGAGAACACAGGCGGGTGCTTCTTTGTTCTCCTATGCCAAGCTGCATGATATGGCACTTGCTGAAGGTGCAGATGTTCGTACACATCTGATGGAGATGCAGAATATGAGACACGAGCTGCAACAGAGAGGACTCACCTTTCCAGAGGCTGTGTATTCCTTCATGATACTACATTCTTTGGGTTCAAGTTGGGAGTTCGTTGCCACTCAGATTGCTGTTCAGCCAACTGCTCAGATCACAGTAGCACATGTTACTGCCGTGATTCTGAATGAAGCAGACAGGCGAGGTGCTAGCTGCATGGGTAAGGGGGAGTCTTCACAGACGTCATCCCAGAATGCAGTGGAACCACCAGATGGCGCCAAAGCTTTGAAGGCAGTGAAATGCTACTCGTGTGGACGTCTAGGCCATATGAAGAGGGAATGCAGATATCCCAGGGCCAAGACAGAGCAGCGCAGCGAAAGCTCAACGCGTGGAAAAGGCAAAGGCAAAAGTCCGGTGTCCAGGACAACGCAGCACAAGGCAATGGTCTCACGCTTCACTCCAAAGGTTGCAAAGGTCCAGAAGACGTCTAGATCTTTCTTCGTGGTGGATTCAGGAGCCACCAGACACATTTGCAACAACAAGCGACTGTTTGTGTCTTTTACACCGCAGGAAGGTGCGATTCACCAGGCAGAGGACCACACGATCCCCAGTCAAGGCTACGGAACTTGTTCTTCACAGTTTGGACTTATCAATACAAGATGTTCTCTACGTTCCAGATGCTGCACACAATCTACTCAGTGTTGCGCAGCTGAATGAACGGAAAATTGGCGTTTCCTTCAAGAACAAGAAGTGCACCATCACAAAGAAAAACGATTATGTATTGCATGCAGAATATGTTGATCGTTTGTTTGTTTTGTATTATGATGATGATGTGCAGGATGAAACTTGTTGCATTGCAGGTTCTAACAAAAGTTTGCATGCAGGATGTATTCATGATTTTCACAGGAAATTTGGTCATTTGTATTTTGAGGCAGTATCTAAAGTGCCTGCCTTGGTTGAAGGTATGACTATTAAACCCTGCAGGTACCACATGAAGTGTAAGGCATGCGCAGCAAACAAAGTGAAAATGGCTGCGAAAGGTAAGGTGTCTAGTAGACAAGCTACAGAACCATACCAGGTAGTGCATGCTGATTTGGTTGGTCCACTATCGCCCTCTTTGGGTGGAAACAGGTACTTCATGGTTCTCATTGATGCATTTTCCAGGTATATTTATGTGTACAATCTCGAGCAGAAATCAGAGGCTTTTCCAAGGTTCAAGGAATTCTGTGCTTGGTTGGAAAATGTGCATGGTAAGAAGATAAAAACTCTTTTCACTGATCGCGGGGGGGAATTCACTTCTCAGCAGTTTGAAGCTTTTCTGACTGAGAAAGGAATTCAACACGATTTGTCTAGTCCTCACTTGCCATGGCAGAATGGATTTTGCGAGAGGGCAAATCAGACATGGCTTCAAGGGTTAAAAACCTTGCTGCATGATGCCAATCTTCCAGAGAGTTATTGGGCCGAATCTCTCTCCTGTTTTGTTTACAGTTATAATCACAGGTTATCTTCAGCGATTGGTTGTACCCCCTATGAGAAGATGTTTGGCAAGAAACCTTACATCAAACACATGAGAATTTTTGGTTCTGACATGTGGGTTCACACACCACAAAGCTCCAAGTTAGGCAAGCGTGGATTGCATGGTATCTTTCTAGGTTATCAGAAAGGTTCTTACAGAATAATGTTGACTGACTCTAAGACAATTAGGCTCACAAGAAGTGTTGAGTACAATGCCAAGTGGGGGGAGAATGTGGGAATTTTCCAATGTTATCCTGATGACAGTGATGAGACTGAGGATAGGCAACAGCAACAGCAACAGCCACAGCTGCCGCAACAACCCACACCCACTGATGAAGGTCCTGATCCTGAATCTGAGACTGAATCAGATGATTCAGAGGATTTCAAGAGTGCGAAAGCCTCTATGCGACCCTCTGAAGGCTCTGATCGAGAAGAATTGGAGGAACCTTTGTTCACTATAGGCCACTTTTCTCCTAAGAAGGAAGAGGAGAGTGCTGAAGACCTAAGGCTAATTCGCAGGTCACAAAGAGCCACAAAGGGTAGACCTCCAAAGAGATTTGCTGATGAGTTTGTTAAGACAGCAGTAGCAGCTGTTAAAAGCTCCAAGAAGGTATTTGAACCTTCAAGTTTCCAAGAAATCCAGGATTTGGAGTCAAAGGATGCTGAGCCATGGTTAAATGCCATGAAGGCTGAGCTTGATTCCTTAGAGAGGAACAAAACATGGGAGCTAGTTCCAGTAGTTCCAGGAATGAAACTGCTTGGAAGCAAATGGGTCTTCAAAGCGAAGACTGATCAAAATGGCAAGATAGTCAGACACAAAGCCAGATTGGTAGCCAGAGGTTTTTCACAGGTACCAGGTGAAGACTATCACGAGACCTACTCACCCACTGTGAGGTATGAGAGCATTAGGCTTATGCTCAAGCTTGCTGCAGAAGAGAATCTTCACGTTAGTCACCACGGCGTGAATACAGCGTTTTTGTACGGATCTCTAGGTGAATCTCTTTATATGCTTCCACCTGATGGCGTACAGGTAAAACAGGGATTTGTTTGTGCTCTCAAGAAATCCCTTTTTGGTCTCAAACAAAGTGCACGGTGTTGGCACACAAATCTCACTGAGGTATTGTTTTATCTAGGTTTTCAGCAAGGGAAAGCTGATCCATGTGTATTTGTCAAAGAGGAGGGGCAAAAGAAGCTGTATTGTTTGTTTTATGTTGATGATATTCTGTTCTTTTGGAAAGATGTCACAATGTACAATAACGCCCTAGCTCAACTGAAAGAGCACTTTGACATGAAATATCTTGGTGAGGTAAACAACTACCTATCTCTGGAACTAGAGAGAGATCAAGATGGTAACATTCTAGTACACCAGTCACGGAATATTGCTGATGTGTTAAGACACACCGATGACAACAGGTTATCAGGTAGATGACACTGAAGGAGCATTTTCTGACACTACACTGTACAGAAGTGTGCTGGGTAAACTAAACTTCATTGCCAGATGTTCAAGACCTGACATTGCTGTTAGCTGTAATTTGCTAAGCAGACAAGTCAACAATCCTACTGTTAAGGATTGGAAAGCTCTAAAATGCATAGCACGCTATTTGAAAGGCACTATGCATTACAGACTGAGATTTAACAATCAGAATCTGGTGATCTTGAGATATTTGCAGATGCAAGTTTTGGTAGTGACACTACAGACAGGAAAAGTACGTCTGGAGTTTGCTACATGTACAATCAGGGTCTATTTGATTGGTCATGCAAGAAGCAAACAACAGTTAGCTTAAGTACTTGTGAAGCTGAACTGAATGCACTGTCTTATTCACTTAAAGATTGTGAATGGTTGTTACAATTGTGCAAAGACATGAAAATTCCTGTCAAATGTCCAATCCAGGTTTACCAGGACAACAGAGTATGTTTGGCTTTGCTGAATTCTGAAGGTTGTAAGCAAAGCACGAAGCATTTGCAATTGAAACTGCAACATGCTAGGGAATGTATTCAGAAGGGACTCGTAATGGTGTCCTATATGGCAGGTAATGAAATTCCTGCTGATGTATTGTCCAAGATTGTATCAAGGGATCAACACTGTACCTATGTGCAGAAGTTGGGTTTGTACTGATACTGTATGAACACGCTGCCCAGTGATGTTCACAGAAAGGGGGAGGATGTTGGTTTCTATTTCCCTCACTGAGCAGCAACTGCAGTCACAAGACATTGTTTTGCATTCCACAGTCAGAGTTACTGCTGGATTCCCATGGGAATGGGAGACTGGATGTGACGTTCACTGGTTTCCTGTTTTTCAGTGTTCTCTCGGTGTTCTTTGTTTCCGAGAGGAGGTTGCTTCTCTGCTCTCACAGAGGCAGGATGCATGTTTGTATTCTGTCAGCATAGAGTGTAAATAAAGTTAAGAATGTAGCACATACTGCTTATCCTTCTGCTGTGTGGACTACTCTGCTTGGGCTCAAGATAAGACCAGCCTGTATCAGTTTCAGATGGGCCGAAGCTGGTCAAAATCTCACACTCAGAAGCTCTAGGGCAGAGCCAGTTTGGTGTGGTGGTTAAGAGCGGTAGACTCGTAATCTGGTGAACCGGGTTCGCATCTCTGCTCCTCCACATGCAGCTGCTGGGTGACCTTGGGCTAGTCACACTTCTTTGAAGTCTCTCAGCCCCACTCACTTCACAGAGTGTTGGTTGTGGGGGAGGAAGGGAAAGGAGATTGTTAGCCGCTTTGAGACTCCTTCGGGTAGTGATAAAGCAGGATATCAAATCCAAACTCTTCTTCTTCTCTTCAAACTGTGATCCATGGACCCCCACGGTCCACGTGCTTCATTTAGGTAATCTGCCATGGATTTGTGGTTGAAGATGGAAGGCAACACAGCCATTGAATTATATATTCATATTGGTTTGAAAATAATGTTTTTATTGCTCCCTTTATTTCTTATTGTAATACAATTTAACTTCCATAGAATTCAAATTGTCATACAATGTGAGGAATAAAAGAAGCAATAAAAATAAAAATAAAATTAACAGAGTGAATTACAATTCTTACAACAGGCAGAAAAATCATTAAGTGGTCCAACAAAACCCTCAGCAAATTTTGAAGTCATCTGTGGAGGGGAACTTTGGGGAACCTGTGCTATACTGCTACCACTGTGAGCAGAGTAAATTACTGCTGGAGCAGATTTTAAATGAAGAGGCTCCTTTCATGGAAGGCAGAGCTAGCAAGTGAGTAGGGGCTGAAGCCCCTCCTTAAAGCTCAGTCTGAGGGTGGCCGGTGCTGAAGCAACATTCAAGTTCTGCTCTTATGGAGTCTCCATCCTGAGACCTGCATGGAGCTGTCCAGGGTGCTCTTGCCTTGTGTGAGGTCAGTGAAAGCAGGCCTTCTGACATCACACAAATGTGCAAAAGGCAGAGAGCTTAAAAGCTCTTTTCGTTCAGGGTTGTTGCCAGTGCAGAAAGAGCTCTTAAGCTCTCTGCCTTGCTTACCAGATTCTGGGATGTTCTGGGGCAAGCTCTGGGATGCTCTCGTGAGATCTCATAGCATCTTGGCTAGCCCCACAAGATCTCGTGAGAGCATCCCAGAGCTCAGTAAACAAGATCCGCTTGGCGCATGGCTCTAGAAAGGTAAGGATGTTCATATGGGGCTGGTTCCAAGGGGGTGGTTTAAGTAAATGTGTTTTTGTGTATTGTTGTACCTCGGGTTACAGGCGCTTCAGGTTACAGATGCTTCAGGTTACAGACTCCGCTAACCCAGAAATAGTACCTCGGGTTAAGAACTTTGCTTCAGGATGAGAACAGAAATTGTGCTCCGGCAGCGCGGCAGCAGGCCCCATTAGCTAAAGTGGTGCTTCAGGTTAAGAACAGTTTCTGGTTAAGAACAGACCTCCAGAACGAATTGAGTTCTTAACCAGAGGTACCACTGTATATGAGCCATCCCTGGAACATAACTTCCACACAGGAAGCGATTATACTGTATTCTAGGTGTACCTCTCAGCTTGTAATTATTTGGTTGCTTGGGAGCATGGGAAGGTGCCTCATACTGAGTCAAACTATTGGTCCATCTAGCCCAGTGTTGTAACTGCTGATTGGCAGCAGCTCTCCAGGCAAGGCGACACCCCCAGCTTTACCTGGAGATGCAGGACTTGAACCTGGGACCTGGGAACCTGAATGCAAAGCAGATACTTCACTCCTAGTGGCAGTGCCACCCAAAAAAAATATGTGTGCTGCCATGCCAGCAGTAATCCTCACTTCCTTGCCCCCCTCTTCCAATTCACCTCCCTCCTCCCGTGATTCTTCATTTTTTACACAAATAGAAAATTTAGGAAGTGAAAATCATGGACCCAACGAGGAAGGAAAAATGCTCACCTACCTGGATTTCATTACAAAGGAACACGAGGAGTTGCATTCAGTGTTAGTCATACTCAGAGTAGGCCCATTTAAATTAATGACCATGACTGGCTTAGGTCAATTAATTTTAATGGGTCTACTCTGAGTAGGTCTTGGCTAGACACAACCCATTACAGGCAAGGCATGCCCCCTGCTTGAGTTACTGGTGGTATAAATTCATGTCTGCATTTCAACTTGAGATGTTTTGCGGCTTCCAAGGACCAAATGAATCCAGGTTTGCTTTGGGGTAACCTACTTTCCCATGGTTATCTCTCTATCTCTCTCTGTGTATATATATGTGTGTGTATATATAGAGCATAACTGTATGTTCTGTAACAGCAGAGTGCTGATAAGAGTAGCAGACTGTAATTAACTGACATACTGTAATTAACTGACAAGCTACTTACTCCTATTTGTTTGTGGGACAGACTGTCCTGAACACACTGGCATGCTTAAATCAAAACCCAAAGCATTAGATCATGCAAGAGTCTTAGACTGCTGTTGCGCATGAAAGGAGAAATGGGTTGTTCTAGCCTTTTGGGCTTCCAGTTCATTCCAATTTGTCACCCCACCCCCCACCCCCAGCAACGAATTGCCAGATGCAGTACAGCTTCCCATTGCTTCGCAGTTTCTGGGATGGTCTCCCGCAAACTTCACTTTTGCACCACTTTTCAAGATTGTCCATTGGAAAATCACCTTCAAGTCAGGGAGGAGTTTCATTAATGACTCCCCATGTGGGTTCAGACGTGCTTCTGACACCCCAGCCGCAATTTGAGATAGTCTGTGGCTTGTGACATCCGAGGACGGAATGTTTCTGTTGCGATACCAGTCCACTCTCCAATAGTATAGCCAGATTTCTGGCTACTTCACCAATTCTTACAGCACAGAGGAGGAACTAAAATGTCTGTTTTCAGCAGTACACTTCCAGCCTCTGTTTAGGTTCAGGACCTAAGCATATGTTAAATTGGAGGCAGACTGACCATTGTGTAATAATAGCAGTAGTTGTATGCATTAGATTGAGGCCTTTTATTGTACAAAAAGAAAGGAAAGATACAGTAATTTAAAAAGAAATATAATTTCATCCATATACGTAAACGGGAAACATAAATATTATTTCATATTATGTTTCCTTCATATACAAAATTATTTGAAGTCCTTTGTTAATTGACAAAAAGAGTCAGTTAAAGAGTGCTGCATACACTGACTTCATTTCTTTGGTTACTATTACATTTTAAGCAGAATGTCAGATTATACAAGTGAAAATAATACGTAATGTTCAACACTATATTGGAATTTTAGTTTCCAACAATTAACCAAGGGGCAGAATGTTTTTAAAAGAATTGAGAGAAGTACAGGGTTTGGCAGTTTCTTGCCTGAAGTGTACCAACCAATTTCTTTCACCCCATTGTTTTTCCTACATTGGTATCCTACTATTCTTCCATCTTGGAGCCCAAGGGTGTGTCTGTGTCCAGTTCTGGGTACCTCAGTTTAAGAAGGATATTCATTTTCTCTCTGATGACGAGAAGAGGAGCTTGGCTTGTGTTTTCTTCCAAGCAAATTCTGTAATCGGGTATGGAAAAACATCAGTGCTGGTTTGAAAAAGGACCAGTGTTTATACATTGTTATAGGGTGTTTTTTTTTGGGGGGGGGGTGTCAGTCAACGGTCCCTTCCAAGTCTGTGATCCTGTGTATATGAGGTTTGAGGCAGACTGTCAGACCAGTTTCTTTGGATAATGGCCTTAGCTGACCAGTTAAGTACTGCCATTGACATCTCCAAAGACGTTGCCCTGTTGCCATAGAAACAAACAATGGGTACATGCAACTGCTGGGTGATCTTGGGCCAGTCACACTTCTTTGAAGTCTCTCAGCCCCACTCACCTCACAGAGTGCTTGTTGTGGGGGAGGAAGGGAAAGGAGAATGTTAGCCGCTTTGAGACTCCTGAAGGGGAGTGAAAGGCGGGATATCAAATCCAAACTCTTCTTCTTCTTCTTCAACTCACCTGCCTCTATGCCATGGCATCTTGGGAGGAAGAACAACAGGCAAAGGGGGGCTTTGTGTGTGAGGGAGGGAGGGAGGGAGGGAGAGAGAGAGAGAGAGAGAAAGAGAGAGAGAGAGAGAGAGAGAGGCAGAGGCAGACAGAGAGACAGACAGACAGAAAGAAGAAAAAGAAAAAGAAGAAAGAAAGGGAAGGGAGAGTTTTGGCTGAGGCTGAAAGTTGGAGACACAGAAACCTGTCTTGTTCTGGATTAAAAGCTGTGACTTAGGGCTTTCTTAGAAACATAATAGGAAGGCAAGTTTTATTGAGGTGTTAATGCTGTGAGCCACTCTATCCTATGTTCAGGTTTTAGTGTAAATAAAACAAAAAATTCTAAAGACATCACAGTCTCCATTGACCTTCCTTCCAAGGAATCCGAACTCTGGATAAGTGCTGAAACCCCTGTAGTTTCTCACTTCTCAGAGGTTGGGGTACATGCAACAATATGTTACATTTAAAACTGGGCATAGTTCTTCCTTTTACAATCTCAGGTAAGTAGCATAGAATTTGATACCAGGCACATAATTTAACATCTTGAGAATCACAGGTCTCATCATTTTTAAAAATAAGTTTCTAGGCCTTATGTTTATTTGTGCATTTAAAGCATTTCCACCCTGTGTTTCTCCCCAGCTGGGGTACCAAAAAAATTGACAGCAGAAATGGCCATAAAACCAAATTCAAATAAACCAAACATTACAAAGGAAATTAAAAACAAAAAAGACATTCAGAGGAGCCATTATTAATTAACTAAGAGAAATAAAAAAAGAGAGCAAGCATCCTCTGAGAAGCTAAGCAATAACAAAACAATAAAGGCAGAGTGTACAGCCAAAAATATTAATAATGATGAAGATGCTCTTGAAATCGTGGAGGGCCAAAATCCGTAGGGGGGTGGGGTGTGTTAGAAAGAAGCCAGAGTCTGAGCAAGCCTCCTCATTTTCCAGAAGGCGATGAGTAAATGCAATGAAAGAAAATACTCAATTTGCCAAAAGCAAAAGTGAACAGAGCAATGGTTGCTGTTGCTCTCACTTTGGTACCATACACTACATTTGAAGGGGCTACCTTTGAAGGTGACCCAGCAATTACAACTAATCCAGAATGCGGCAGCTAGACTGGTGACTAGGAGCGGCCACCAAGACCACATAACACTGGTCTTGAAAGACCTACATTGGCTCCCAGTATGTTTCCGAGCACAATTCAAAGAGTTGGTGTTGACCTTTAAAGCCCTAAACGGCCTCGGCCCAGTATACCTGAAGGAGCGTCTCCACCCCCATCATTCTGCCCGAACGCTGAGGTCCAGCTCTGAGGGCCTTCTGGTGGTTCCCTCATTGCGAGAAGCAAAGCTACAGGGAATCAGGCAGAGGGCCTTCTCGGTAGTGGCGCCCGCCCTGTGGAATGCCCTCCCATCAGATGTCAAAGAGATAAACAACTACCTGACATTTAGAAGACATCTGAAGGCAGCCCTGTTTAGGGAAGTTTTTAATGTGTGACATTTTAATGTATTTTTAATCTTGGAAGCCGCCCAGAGTGGCTGGGGAAACCCAGCCAGATGGGCGGGGTACACATAATAATTTATTATTATTATTTATTATTATTTCAGTCATGTAAAAGTCATGGGTTTCTACATAAATTGACACACACCCCTCTGTGTTTGACATTCAGGCAAGCAAGTGGCGTTAACACAGTTCAAGGGGAATATTCCATCCAGGCAAAAGTATTCAAGGAGGGCGTGGAGCAGGGTCAGTGAGGGGTGGAGCCTAGAGAGGCAGCATGGCCCGGGGGGGGGGGTGAGTCCTGAGGGCCAGACAGAGAGGCCTGGAGGGCCACATTCAGCTTGTGCGCCCAAGGTTCCCCAGTGCTGAAATGCATTGCTATGACTTGGGAAATATATTCTGTACAGTGGTACCTCGGGTTAAGTACTTAATTTGTTCTGGAGGTCCGTTCTTAACCTGAAACTGTTCTTAACCTGAAGCACCACTTTAGCTAATGGGGCCTCCTGCTGCTGCCGTGCCGCCGGAGCACGATTTCTGTTCTCATCCTGAAGCAAAGTTCTTAACCCGAGGTACTATTTCTGGATTAGCGGAGTCTGTAACCTGAAGCGTATGTAACCCGAGGTACCACTGTATTTCTCTTGCTTCTTTCTCTCGCTTCCTTCGCCATTTTGAAAGGGAAGCCTCACCCCAAGAGAGAGTTAATTTATTTTTGAAGCCACAAACAGTGCCAAGGGTTTGCAGAACGTAACCTTTGCCCCAAGATTCCTGCTGGGCACCATCCAACCACACATTTCTATTAACAAGTCACCTTGAAAACATCTGGTCAAATAATGGATTCCCCCCCCCCCCCAAAAAAAGGGGGTGGTGGAGATTTTTGTGTGCTTGGAACCAAGGGACTGACAAAAAGTTCTTTGTGAGGGGAATTAGAGATAGCAAACATGGGGGAACTTGCTGAGCTTGGGAAGAAGCTGTTGGCTGATGATTTCCATGGCCTTGGCTAAGAGCAATGTTTAGAATTCATATTGACCTCAAACCGCTGTATTGCAAATAATAAGAATAGTAGTAGTAATAATAAAAAGTTTAAAATACAGTGTGTCTGACCCATAGCTAGGCCCTGTTAAAACCAGTTCAAAAGTCATAATTGCTAAGGCTATCAGTAGCTACTGGCCAAGACCGCTATGCTCTGCCTTCACAGTCAGTGGCAAAAGCCACAGAAGTCACTAGAAACTGAGGGAGGGGAGAGGACTCTTGCGCTCAGGTCCTGCTTGAAAGCTTCCCAGAAGAGCCTTCTGGTTGGCCACTGGGAGAAGAGGACACTGGCACAGATGGGCCATTGGCCAGATCCAGCAGGGTTCCTCTTATTACATCATATCCTTACCTCATTGCTTCCAGTAGGACTTAGTCGCTCACAACTAGCCAGGGCAGATGTGAGCAGAGTGGTTGGTGGCATATGCCGTGTGATCGAGTCCCAGAGGAAATGCTTTGCAAAGCAACAAGAGCTACTGCTGGATCCGTAAGCTGACTGGGCACCTAGTCTCATTTCTCCCTGCACTGCAAAATGGTTCCAAGATGGTGGTGTAGACCAGGCATAGGCAAACTCGGCCCTCCAGATATTTTGGGACTACAACTCCCATGATCCCTTGCTAACAGGACAAGTGGTCAGGGATGATGGGAATTGTAGTCCCCAAAACATCTGGAGGGCCGAGTTTGCCTATGCCTGGTGTAAACGCTGCTGCCATGGGTCTTGGTCATGTGACCCCCATGGGTCCAGAGAAGGCACCATGTCCTCCCGCATCATCAAGCACTTCACTCCAGTGTGGACATTCTCTAGGACAATCGTTCTGCCTGGACACTGAGGTCCAGCTCCGAGGGCCTTCTGGCGGTTGCCTCACTGCAAGAGGCCAAGTTACAGGGTACCAGGCAGAGGGCCTTCTCGGTAGTGGAACGCCCTCCCATCAGATGTCAAAGTGATAAACAACTACCTGACATTCAGAAGACATCTGAAGGCAGCCCTGTTCAGGGAAGTTTTTAATATGTGACATTTTAGTGTATTTTTCATCTTTGTTGGAAGCCGCCCAGAGTGGCTGGGGAAACCCAGCCAGATGGGCGGGGTACAAATAATAAATTATTATTATTATTATTATTATTATTATTATATGATCAAGAAGATTGAAATTGCTAAGATATATTGATAAAAAGTGACTGGTTCCTGGTGACATTAGAACACAGCTGACACTAAGTGCGCGGAAAACTCTAGAGCAGAACAGTGTGTGGCTGAATGGCTTCCCTAGACTGAAGCTCTGGATAAAGTGTGTCCAATACAGAGCTGTCTTTCCCATAGGGCTTAGTGGTGTGTCACACCAGGGCGCCGGCCTCTCAGGGGCTCCCCAGCAAGTGGGGGAGCTGCGCGGCTTTGCCGGCACCTCCCCTTTCCCTGCCCGCCAGCTGCGCCCCGCCAACCATAAGGCTGGCAGGCGTGCAGCTTCTGCAGGTATCGCTCTCCCACAGCGGCATGGGGGAGAGTTGCACCCCCCGGATGGCAGTGCGCAGCTACGGCCACCCCAACACTATCCGTGGTAATCTGGGGGCACTGGGCGGATATTTGCACCCTGGTGCCACGTCTGATAAATAGTAGAATCATGGGTAGCCTCAGCTGTGTTTGGGCCATAGGGTTGTATTCAACACTGGTCTTACTCAGAGCAGACCCACTGAAATTAATGAGCGTGACTAACTAAGGTCCATTAATTTTAATAGATATACTCTGAAAAGGACTAGCACTGGCTGCAACCCATAATTTTATTTTTGCTGGGATTTCTTTAGACATGGTGTGCTGTAGAGAATGTCTGGGTTCAAAATGCCCAGTGCATATTTCTTTGAACAGGACTTCGTAGGCGCCGCTGACTAATGATGCAAATCCCCCTTTAATTGAGCCACATCTTTGCTGCTCCACACATGACGTCAAGTCTAGGGCAGGTGGTCAGGGTTTGGTCCAAATGGCTTCGTGGGCCAAATGGGGGAGGCCTGACCTGCCTAATTAGGCCAGAAATTCTCCATTTCTGATATAGGACTCAGACCTAAGACAAAGCAATTGAAGTGTCTATCAATAGGTTAAGGGCATTTGGAGGAGCTCAGAATAGGGTTATTTACCCTTGATGGGGAGCCTGCTTGCTTCTTAATTTCTTTCTTCATAAAACCCCTCAAAGCAGATTATAAAAAGATAAAACACTATAGTTACCAATAAGAAAAATTAGCAACAATACTTGAAAACTTGAAAAGTTAAAATAACTGGGAGTGACGCGGTGGCTTGAGCATTTTCAGGCTCTGTGCTTCCCCCCAAAGTCCGCCCATTGCCTCCCCCTCAGCTGTACGGCGACTGAGGCAGGCAGACACTTCAGATACCCCACGGTGCCATTGGGCAATAGGATCCATGGGGTCAGCAGATCCCGATGTAGATCTTTATTCCCTCCTGTTTCTGATTTAGACATTCACTCACACCTTCTTCATCAGCAGGGAGGAGAGTGCCATTTTGTGGTTTGCCTCAGGTGCCAAAACGTCTTTGGTAGGCCCTGCCAGCCAGATAAGAAACACTTTAGGCAGGCACAGCCTAGGGCAGAATCTCAAGGGCCAGCTAGAGAGGCCTGGAGGGCTGCCTCTGGGGCTGTGAGGTTCCCCACCCTTGACCTAGATGCTTGATGTGCCAAACCCCTTGAAGTGCCTCATCATCTTGACTTTCAAATGTGTTCATTCTCTCTCTCCCACTCTCTACGTTTGGCATGGAGCCAAGTTACAGTAGGAAGAAGCAGCACTGACTGATCTCAAGCAGGGCATATATAAAACCAGCACTGCTAATTATTTTGCAGTAATTACCTGGAAATTATATGTATGTTGTTTGTGCAATAGTGGGTGCTGCTATTTTTGAACTCGCATTGTTATCCTTACTTGGTGGAGTCACACACACTCAGGATCCATATTCATCACCGGACATGGTTGTTCCCCACCTCCCCATCCCAGCAGTTGGTGAGAACAGTGTAATTATCAGCTTGCACTAATCCAAACACCTTTGCTCCTTCATTCTTTACACACTCCTTCCTTTCCCTTTCACCTCCATATTCACTCAAACCCAACTCATTTGCTTATAAGCATTTAGCATGATTCAGGATAAGATGCTTGAACCTTTGGCTAGGTTCTAGAAATAGCTCCCAGTAGATCGTTGCTTCTTCTTCTTCTTTTTAAAAAGAACAAACTTTAAACGTGCTTTAATTATTATCTTCATTTAATTGCCCCCTTTCCCCACAGCTGTTTTGTGATCTAGAAGTGTTGCACAACTCTCTTGGCACTTCAAAGGGAAAAATGAACAACCAACAAGCGAAGACAGTGGGCACTTAATGGCTTTGGCCAAACTTGTTTACAATCACCGTCCCTAATCAAACCATTACAACAGTTTCCCTTCCTCCTCTTCCAAGTGTCTAGGTGTGGTGTCTCCTTGCCAGACAGAACACAAGCATCTGAAAAATGTCTTATATTCAGATGAAGACGTTCAGTACCAAATCTCTCTATCCAGGAAAGCAAAGGTCTGTTAGTGAGTGTTTGACTTCTACATCCTTGGCGCAATTCAAGGACCCACAATGATGCATAAAAATCCTAAGTGACTTAGGACCCAAATATCTGAAAGCCCATCTCCATCTCTACCTGCTAAGATATCCATAGTGGCCTCAGAAGTTCTACCACCCTCAGAAATGCAGGAAATAGCAGCCTGGCAGATGGCCTTTTTTAAACTGTGGAACTCCCTGCCCACAGAATTGTGTCTAGCATCTTCTAAATGTGCATTTTATATTTGATTTCCTTTAGTAATGTTTTCTTTTGAAAATTTTAAGATAATATTTTAGTTTCCTTTTAATTACATTGCTTTGAACTTATATGTTACATTTTACTTTCTTTAGTAACGTTTTATTCTGGATTGCTTCATTTGATGTATTAATTTGTTATAAACTACTTTGAGATTTCCCCCCTTAAACATATAAAGTGGTATAGAAATGAAAGAAATTATAATGATTTTTATAATACAGTTAAATGATTCTGTGAAAACTTAATAACCCCGTCTTCAGAAGAGCTACACTAAATATGAAGGACTTCCGACAGGCTAAATAATATGCTGGACTTCCAAGAAGCAGAATAAGAGGAACCCCGGTGATCAGGCCAAAGGTCCACTTTATCCAACTTCCTGCTTTTTACAGTGGCCAGCCAGGGAACGTAAGAGCTCGGCTGGATCAGGCCAAAGGTCCATCTAGCCCAGCATTCTGTTCTCAAATTAAATGTAAACTCCAGAAGGCTAGAGATGCTCATGTGAGATCTTGTGGGAACTAGGACGGGCTCTGTGAGATTTTGCAAAAGCATCCCAGAACATACGCACTGAGAGAGCCTTGCCTTGCACCCCCCGTCCCCAAAGACCAGGGCAGAGAGCTTAAAAGCTCTTTTAGAGCTGGGTCTTATTGGAGTTCCTGGTGCGAAAAGAGCTTATAAGTGCTCGCTTTGCGGGGTGCATGGGCAAGGCTCTTTCAGTGTGGTGGCTCCAGAAGGCATGGGATGGTCGCATAGGGGGCGGTTCCAAGAGGGCAGTTTGAGTATGCACATCTTTGCATATATAGTGGTACCTTGGGTTAAGTACTTAATTCATTCCGGAGGTCCGTTCTTAACCTGAAACTGTTCTTAACCTGAAGCACCACTTTAGCTAATGGAGCCTCCTGCTGCTGCCGTGCCGCCGGAGCACGATTTCTGTTCTCATCCTGAAGCAAAGTTCTTAACCTGAGGTACTATTTCTGGGTTAGCGGAGTCTGTAACCTGAAGTGTATGTAACCTGAAGCGTATGTAACCCAAGGTACCACTGTACAGTCGTTCCTTGGAAGTTGAACAGAATCCGTTCCGGAAGTCTGTTTGACTTCCGAAATGTTTGAAAACCAAAGCATGGCTTCTGATTGGCTGCAGGAAGCTCCTGCAGCCAATCAGAAGCTGCGGAAGCCCGTCAGACATTTGGCTTACAGTCACTTCCAGGTTTGCAGTGTTCGGGAGTCAAAATGTTCGGGAACTAAACTGTTCAAAAACCAAGGTATGACTGTACGTGCACTCCCCGGAAAGTAACCCCCGTATAAGATGCAGTCATCCTGTATTATGTGGATGTTTTGATGATTAATATTTAGAATACAAACAAGAGACTGATCTTAGCTTTTTAAGGCTACTGTTGTTTTCTTTTGGAAGTAGGTGAACCACTCATCTTCTCCCAGTTCCCATATGGTGTATGCCTATGCCTATGCATGTGTTCATGCGAGTGAGACAAATTGCTCCTATTCCAGCTTGGTCCCCTTTGATGCCATCTTTGAGTTTAAGTTGTCAAGATGAAAGGCCACACAGGAAGGATTTTTACTCATCTAGAGCATGTGATGATTAAATGCATTGTAGTAATTAGTGTTTACTACTAACAGAATTGGCATTCATATTCCAAGCATTAATTAACAGGGGAGGAAATAGAAATAGATCATATTTACACATCACAATTATTCCTCTAAAGTCTAAGTGGCTCCAAAGCAGAAGAATTTATTAAAAGCGAAAGCAGACTGAGGTATGTCCCCAAGGGCAACACCATCCATGGGGGATCGACTTTGAACAGAGAATGTGTGGATTACACAGTAATCCTGCACATGCCTACTTGAAAATAAGTCCCACTTAATTCAATGGAGCAAGTGGGTATAGGATTGCAGCCATATTCTCTTAGATAAATGCACACTGATCCTGATTGCTGTAATGAAACATGAATGCAAGGACATATGGTCCAAGTCCTGATTTCTGGTGAAAATGATGAACTAGATTTTTTAGTGGACTGCGGTACAGCATGGTATGAATTCCTTCAAATTGTAACTAAGGGGAGGTAAGTTTCTCAAGATGCAAAAACTTAGATTTACTGTAGCTACGATGAGGTGCTTCAGTGTTATCCATGGGATGGATTCCTCCCCTTCATCTGAGGGCAGCATGCTAGCTCAGGAAGCACAGGTTAGGCCAAATGGTGCACATGCATTTCTGCCCTTCAACCTGCAACCCAGCACCTACCACCTGAGGCAACTGCTTCACTGTGTCCAGTGGTAGGGACACCCTGACTAACACATCACATGGATTTTGTTAGTCATAGGAACCAGGAGGGAATGACATATGTATGGGCTGTGGTGTTCAGAAGCAGCGCTTAAACAGTGCTCCTTATCCTTGGAATTAGAGCGGCCTGGTTGTGCCAGATTCCTCCTCCCACATGGGTGGTGAGAAACTTTTGCTAATCATGTATATGGGATAAGTGTGTGCTATTAATATGGTTGAGTGCAGCATGGTGTACCCAAAATAGCTGACACCATACATTTAAATGATCAGGTTAGGCTAGGGAACTTTCACTTTAAAACACCTAGAACTCTTACAGCACATTTTTGCCAGTTTTATTCTTTTTCTCTTCTGTACTGTTAGCTTCTCAGCTCTCAGTAATAAGAATTCACCTAGGAGCAAGTCATTTGCTTTTTTAAAAAATAAAAAGAAGAATTTACACAGTGCAAGATACAAAAACCTACAAATTCCTTATGAGTTGGCATGGTTGAAAGAGCAAACCTGTAGGGATGAAGTCATGTGACTTGCCAGGAGGGAATTTCAACTTTAGAGACACTCCCCCCCCCCCCCATTTCTTATATCACTGAACATTCTGGTATTCTACCAATGGAAATTGCTTCATGCACATATTTTGAGATATAGCTCTTCAGTTTATTGATGTAATCTGAGCAAGGTCTGCAAGGGATTCCCACATGGAAGGGTTAATGTTGTCAGCCTTCGTGTCACACTTGCAGACATCTTTTTAATGCAGAATTGGTCTGCCAACAGGCCTAGTACCTGAAGTCAGCTGGATCTGGAAGCACCTTGTCCACATTAGCTGACTGCATAAAGCCAAAGGGGTCCCTCCCCACAGTAACCTCTGGACCACCCAAAACAACCCTGTTGGCTGGCTACTTGAGCATTCTTTGCAGCTTTCACTGCTACATGGTAGGCATGATTGTGTTTTCTTACCAGTGTTCGGTCAGCTTCAATGTAAAACATGAGCCATTTGTGCTATAGTCTTCGTCTGCTCTGTTTCACAGTCCAGAGCTCCTCAGAATACCAAGGAGCTGCTCAGGCTCCAAAGCACCCAATAAGACACTCAGGAGCGTTTGTGTCCACCTTGCCGTTCCATAGCGAGACTTGGGCTTCAGGAGGATCACCAGCTTTCACCACTCGAAACCCCCCACCCAAGCATTTAGGAATACATTAGGTTCCATCTGTCTCCGAGGGTGGGCTATCAGAGCAGGCCCACCACCCTTACAGGGATAATTGCCATTGTCAGTTCAAAATTAACCAAATCATGATCTAAACATGACAAGGGAGTGCACTGTATCCCCCCGTCTTCTATAATTTGGGGCTAATATCACATCAAGGGTGTGCCCCTCCTGAAGCGCTGGGCCAATGACAATCTGAGAGAGACCCACAGTTGTCATGAAGGCCATGAACAGCAGGATTCACATGGATATTGATGCCACCCAGGATTATCGTTTTAGGGTCCTCCAACAATAGCCTTGGTTAGCCAGATCAGGGATACTGCTGTGCAACAGGGTGGTCAGTAAACCAGCAGCATCCCAATCTGTTTCTTAGGAATAAACTACTATCTGACGTTTAGAAGACATCTGAAGGCAGCCCTGTTTAGGGAAGTCTTTTAATGACTGATATTTTATTGTATTTTTAATCTCCTGTTGGAAGCCGCCCAGATGGGCAGGGTATAAGTAATAAATCATCTTCATCATCATCATCCCTGGCCCAACATCAGGTGCCGACCATGTAAGTCCATCCCAAGATTAAGTGTCAAGTAGATGGTGCTCTTATGGACAACACAACACCCCCACTGCAGCTCCCTAGTCTAGCCTGGTGCAGTACAGGCAACGATGGATTTAGTTGCATCTGAATGACATGCGATCTCGCATGCATGGCACTGAACTTGGAAGTAGCCCCAAAACGTTGTGAATTGCCCTGAGATTGATGGGTACTGTATAGGGCAATATACAAATTTAATAATAATAACAAATAAGTCACGAAAATGATGAGGAATTGGTATGGAATGGGGCAGAGCAGGCTTATGCATGCTCTGCCGACATGCACGGGGGTCTGGAGTGTAACCACCCCCCTGCAGAAAACCAGGATTGCCTTTACTGAAAACCCAGGTGAGCACAGCAGTGTAAAGTTCGGCCTATCCAGCTCGTTCACCCAAGTCTCAGTAATGTAAACCACATCTTCCAGCTCATGCACAATCAGATTGTGCACAAATATGTTTGTGTTATTTATTTTTATTTTGGACTGATTTAGCATTCAGAATCAGCACCACCAGACCAGAGGACTCGGCAGATATTCCGCCAGCAGATATTCTCATTGGTGGAGTGAGAGGACTGGAACAAGAAACAGAGACCAAACACTTAGGCCTCCAAGCACTAATAATAATAATAATAATAATAATAGTAATATTTCTTTGGATATTATTAATGTTCAAAGTAGGTAGACTTGAAATGCCTCATGCCCTACTGATTTCAAAGGCTCCCCACACTCTACATCCCCACGCTAATAACGAGAAGTGACATTAATATGTCTGTTAATATCCGAGGGTGGCACGACGAGACGCCCCCTCCCCTCTCTCGTCCCGCCCTGAGGAGGGACCAACAAAATGGCGGCGGCGGCGCGCCGTTGATTCAAACGCAGCGCGCGGGGCGGCGGTGGTGGGAGGCGGCCTCCCGGCGGGGTTCACTGCGCCTGCGCCCCGCGATTCAAGATGGCGGACAGTGCGGAACTAAAGGTAAAGGCGCAGTTTCAAGCCGCCCCCCCTCCCCTCTTCCTCCCCCCCCCCCGCCTCACCGCCGCGGCTCTTCTCTACTCCCGGGCCCCCCTCCTCCTCCCCGCAGCAGGCCTGGCCCGGCGGCCGGGCGACCCAGTGGAGGAGCTCAGGGAGGGAGGGAAGGCTGGCTGGCTGGCTGGCGGCGATCCGGGGGTGTGTGAGAGGAGAGGGAAGAGAGGCGCTGAGGGAGGGACGGAGGGAGAAGTGAGGTGGGGGGGGAGCGCCTTTTGGCTCACCCATTGAACTGAGTTTGCCTCCCCCCGTATGTCCTCCCTTGCTTTTCTTATCAGCCCCCACCCTAGGAAGCGAGTCCGCTCGAGTCTACTTTCCCTCCGAGGTGCTTTTCTCTCAACCCTCCGCCCTGCGAGGTTGGCCAGGGCTGAGGAGGAGAGGAGACCTCGTTCTGCTGCCCAAGTTGTGGGCGACTCTTCTCTCTCCCCACACCTGCATCAGATCAGCCTCTCTCTCTCTCCCTCTCTCTCTCTTGCTCCTCCACCTTGAGCTGGCTCAGTGGGTCCTCGCCCCCTTGAAGGCCACGAATTTGAGGAGTGCAGAGTAGGTTATGTGCGTCTCCTCCCTCCCCATCTCAAGAGGAAAATAATCTAAAAATGGGGTCCCGCGCAAAGCTGCCCCTTCTTCTTTGACAAAGATGATCGTCCTGTTCGCCTACGTGGAACGGAGTTTGTCCAGAATCTGGCTTCTTTTACCTACCCAGCTTTTGCCCCCCTCTTTTCTGCCCCTCTTGCATAGGTTTCTGCAACTGTGCAAAGGGCAGAGAACAAGGAGGAAAATGTGTCTTTCCCTAATCGTTTTATCCCGAAGTTTTGACAGCTCTCCCTGACTTTTAAATGCTTAGTATTTGCCAGTGGCAGAGAAGGGTGCCTGAAAGGAGTGGAAACTGAGAGACCCCCTCCCCAAACTTTCACTTTCAAAGGGTGGAAACTGGTTTTGTAGTAGATCCTTTTGGTGTTGGTGTTCGTTCAAATTTCCTTTTTTTGTAATCCTTGACCTGGATTGCAAAGGTTTTATTACTCCATCCAAAGATGCTAGTGCAGTAGGCAGGGGACACAAATTATGGGTGTGTGAGCAACAGCTGCCTTTCAGAGGAAGTAAATAAAACTATAAGCATGTGTGCATGCATTTTTTCTACTTCCCAAGAGGTTTGTTAAACCTACATTTTATTTGAAATCATAGATGAAATGATGAAGGGCTTATTTTAATAGGAGTAAGAAACTGAATAGAAACTTTGGCTGTATTTAGATCCTTAAGCTCATGTGACGGAGAGGGCTTTTTAGCTCATTTCCTGAGAAGAAATTCTCTCATGTTGAAATCTAAAGCGCTCTGAACTCTCTAGAGGGATAGTAGATAGGAGGAAACTCCCACCACCTTGGTTTCCTGTTTTAAAGTGAGAGGAAACCAAAAGTGCTGAATCTCACTTGCTCTTCCCTCTTATACACTGCTATTTTCTTAGTCTAGCCTCCATGCATGACAGCTAGAGAAAAAGAGTGAGTTTAAAAATATCTGAGATGATTTTGCAGCCAATCCTTCATCCGAATAAAGTGTGTGTGTGTGAGGTAGTATATATATTAAAAGCGTTTTCTGAAAGTCTTGAAATGCCCTACTCGCTAAATGAGTGAGGTTTGATATGGCTGCTACAATTCTAGTTGCTTGCTGTGATTCCCCAGGGGGTATTATAGTAATAGATCATAATTTCCTTTTTTTAGTCCTCAACATACCCACCCTTGGTAAACACAAAGGATTGTTTTTTAAATAAAAAGTATTTCGTATATTTCTTAATCTGTTTTGAAGCCTTGCCTGTTTACATACTATGAAATTCAACAATGATTACAATAGTCACATGTTAAATATTGAATAACAAAATGTGTCTAGGTTGAGTGGGGGTGTTTATTTTCCCTACATACTGTAGACTTTTATAATCACGCTGTCTTTGTAAGCAAAATAGAAGCCACATGTTTAATACGTTTTTATAGATAATATGTCAAAATGCATGTCAAATGCTTTCCAGTTAAAATTCATTTACCAAGGGATTATTTTGTTTACAGTGTCTCTCAATGTCTTAATGCTTTTGGAAATCACACATGTTGCTTTTATGGCTTTTTTATCCTGGCCTTTCAGAAAGGTTCTTTGCTCCTTTGGGACATGTGTACACAGTGATGGCAGCTCTCTTTGTGAGGTGAAGATGAATGGATCCTGTTTATAACCTCCATTGCCTTTTGTGTTTGGGGTGTGTGTGTGTGGAATCTTGCTGCAGTAGGAGACTTAAGGAAGCCTAGTGCCCATTTCTGCAGGCAGCTTGTTGTAAAGCATAAAAAGGTTTATCTGTTTTCCTTCACACTTGGGGTTGCTTCATTAATCTTAGTGCAGTAAATACAGCAAGGTATTGGTAACAGACTCTTATTGGCTAGGATGCTACATTTATTAGGTAGTTGTTTTAAGCTTGGTTGATCTGGGTGGCAAAAGATTTCCACCTCAATCTTTTACCTCTTCCTTCAATGCCTCTCTGGAGAGAGAGAATACATACATGTGTGTGCAATTCCTCCTCATGAGAGCTTGATAAAATTACTTGATGAATTACTAGATGGTATTTTTTAAATAGATGCCATTGTCGGAGGCAGCATGCCTCTAAATATCATCTGCTGGTAATCGCTAACAGGGAGAGTGCTGATGCTCTCAGCTTCCCATAGTCATCTGGATGGCCACTGTTGGGAACAAGCTGCTCCGCTAGATGGGCCTTTGGCCTGATACACCAGGGCTCTTCCTATGTTTCTTTTTAAAAACTGGAATTTTATGTTGGTCTACTTTGGCTGCCCTCTATCTAACCTCCAGTTCCTATCTGAGTAGGCAAGTTTTTGTCCCCTCCCTCTAATATCTTTTCAATGCATATGCTAACTTTCCTTTCTCCCGATAATGCTTAACTTTACTGCTTATTACCCTTGCTTTCCCAAAAATCAGCGTAAGGAAACTGAGATAGTTCTTCTCAATTTTCTGTCCTTACTGGTTTGTAGCCAGAAATGTGAAACTGACTTGTTTCATCAATCATGTCCATTTGTTTCTTTTGGAGAGGTGGGCAGGGGTGACCCGCAGGCATGGCATGATGAAGGTTGCAGGCTTAAAAAAATGTCTTCTGTTTTGTTATCGAGGACAATCCTTTGTTTAGATAAAGCAACTTTTATTTACTTAAGAGGTTCTTTGTAAGTTAGCAGTCAAATTGCTGGGCAAAATATTTTGCCTTTTGAAATTTATGTTAAGTTTCCTGCTTACCTGTGTTTGGCATATTCTCAACCAAAAATTGAAGTTCTGTGACACAGGAAATGTCCAGTCCTTCTGCTTCCTGAGTTATGGGAAGAGTAAAGGTTAGTTTGTAGATCTGGTGAAAAACCCTACTTCAGGTGTTAGATGGGGCAAATGCTTTATTGAGGGATGGCAAGAAGGGGTTACGGCTCACTGTAAATTGTCATAGAACCATGACCACAGTTTCAAGTATTTAATATTTTCAAGGATGCTCCCAAAGAAAGTAGGCAGGGGAGACTTTCCATCTTTTATGGCTTTGCAAGCCCTGTTGGATTGCTTTGATACCAAGCAAATATCCCCCACTGTAACTTGAATAATTATTTCTGCTAACATTTGTGTGCAGTCTAATTTGAAATATTTTGTCCACCTCTTGTTAGTATTCTTAACAAGTAAGATAAATACAGGCATTAAAATAAATAATTCTGGCTTGGATTCAGAGTAAATTGGTTGCACTTAGTACTCATTGAAAGCAGTGGGATTTAAATGGGGGCATAACTAACTTGTCCCATTGATTTCAGTGGAACCTAAGTTCAGGTAACTTCAGTGCGGATCCAGCCCATTGTGTGTAAAACTGTCACTAAAAGCTGTTAAATTACAGGGAGATGTGTTCTTCTGTTTTGCTTTGTATTTTCTTAGTAAACATCAGAGCTGCCTCTTTTTGAATGTTGTATTCAAACTAAAACATTCTGAGACATTAAATAGCTTGAGTGCCAGATAGTCAGAATTTTTCTTCTGTCATTGAAAATTCCCTGTGTCCTAATATATCATCTAGTTACTTTTTAAAATCAAACAGGTTCTGAAAACATTGGTTCCTTACCCAGCATTGTTCTTTTTTAGAGGTTTGTGAATTCCACAGTTCCTTATTCTTATTCACCTATGAAATTTTGTGTGTGTGATGATATAATAGCTCATATTAAGAACATAAAATGAGCCTGCTAGATCAGGCTGGTGGCCCATCTGTATCACAGTGGCCACAGGATGCCTGTGGGAATCTTCAAGCAGGACCCGAGCACAAGAGCAACCTGGTTTTCAGAAGCACACCATCTTGGCTATTAGCCATTGATAGTCTTCTCCTCCATGAATTTGTCCAATCCTTTTTTTAAAGCTTTACAGATGAGTGGCCATCATTGCTTCCCAAGGGAGTGAGTCCCGCAGTTTATGCATTATGTCAGAGCTTTCCAAATTTTTCATGTTGGTTACACACTTTTTAGACATGCATCATTTTGCAACTCAGTGATTCAGTTTTACTAGCAAACCGGACGTTAAACTAACCCCTTTCCAGCACCGGGAGGAGGACGGAGAGCTTTCGTGTGACACCTACACACTGCAGCCAACACAGTAACATGTCGTGACACACAGTTTGGAAAGCTCTGCACTAAGTGATGGGGAAGCATATAAATAAACAGCTAGTTCTGGAGTAGTATGTTGTGTGATCTTTGTGTGAATGTCTTCATTACACAGTTCTAGGTTTTCATAACATTTACATATAGATCAGAGTTTAATTATTTCTAAAATTGTCATTGTTGATGCTGTCTTCTAAATGGATGTCAAAAGTGCATATTGAGAGGCTTCCGTCTTTACACTCTCATTTTAAAGGAGTGCCTTTGGGAACTGGAAAGATCCTTGAAGTGTTTCTTGCTAGTTATGTTTCCTGATTTTAAGGAGTGATGGAAGGTAAAGAAAGATTTTGAATTAAAATATCTAGTCATGTGTTCTTCTGTACAGGTGAATTTATGAATGTAAATCAGTTGAAATCAAATACTAGGCTTGTTGGATGTGAGGAAACTGCTAACAAGCAAGGTACTTAGTATTTTTAGATGATAGTAATAATGAAGATTAGGCCTCCAAGGATGGAGAAACTTCATAGTAGCACTAGCAAAATAGCCAAATAAGCAGAAGCCACCATTTTCAGCTTTTAGTTATAATTTTGCTCAAACCATTTCCATTGAAGATCTATCTAAATCTCAGTGTTGGATACAAGCAGAATAATTTCACAATTCAAATTGTTTTAATGAGCAGCCCTTACCATGCACCTTCCTATTTACAGTTTTTCTTCTTGTATAATCCACAGTGTTTCTTCAATGCGCTTTGAGAAGTCATCTATACATTTTTATTTCTTCATGCTGAAGCTGCAAAGATCAAATAAGCAGCTGTGCATCACTGTAAAAATAATAATCCAGCTCATGGTACTTAAGTATGTTTGCCAATAAAAATTAGATTGCAAATTTCATGCACACATAAATATGAATAGTGTATGCATACTTGTTTGTGAAGGGTTTTATACTTCATTAGGAGTTCTCATCAATTATATTTACAGGGATATGGGGTGGAATTTTTATTCATGGATACATTAGTAACTATTGTCTAATAAAGACTGGAAATTCTTTTTAAAAGTAACTTCATTGGCTTAAAGGTATTGCATATAGACAGAAAATGTCAGTGGTGGTTGCTGAAGGAGGCATGAGTCATTTGTAACCATTAGGTTGGTATTATTTTAACATTTATTTAAAGCAATTTTCAGATGTGGTGCAGAACAGAAATAAGCACTCTCAGTCCTAAATGCATTGCATGAAGTAAGCTGTATGGATGTCAATTGTGCCTGCTTCTGGGTAATGCCTTTAGGATTAGGGCATATTTTGGATAGATGGAAGGTGATGGGAGATGATGGGGTTTGATAAAAGCACAGAGTGAATAGTAGAAACTGCAGAACAGATGAAACTGGTAGTCTTGGAAAGACGAGGAAGGGATGCATTGGTTGAAAGGGATTGTGTTGGAAAAGGAAAATGGAGAGGCAGATTTCATGGAGAGGAGGCGCTGCAAAGGGGACGGACGAAGAATGAGAAGGTTTGGTTTAAGTACAGAGCATAGCAGTCTAAACAAGGATGATTGAGAGGTTGGAAGTCACACGGTAATCAAATGGGAGCCAGTGTAGATACTTTGGGTACATGTGCGGTTGAGAGTGATTCAGTCTTAATGAGTTTCCAAAAGTAATCTTAGGCATTATACTTTTTAAATTACAAACTTTATTGAAATTTTTAAAAACAATTACCAAGCATAAAGTCGAAACAAAATAAAAAAGTTCCTTCTAGTAGCGCCTTAGAGACCAACTAAATTTGTTATTGGTATGAGCTTTCGTGTGCATGCACACTTCTTCAGATACCTGAATGCATGCACACGAAAGCTCATACCAATAACAAACTTAGTTGGTCTCTAAGGTGCTACTGGGAAGGAACTTTTTTATTTATTTTTACTACGGCAGACCAGCATGGCTACCTACCTGTAACTAAAGCATAAAGTGTTATCTTCCAGGACAAATCCATGTACAGGTGTTAAATCTTGTGTGCAGTCATCTGCATGGCATCAAGACACTTGGGAAATGTTTTACATTACAGATTAAGCTCACACCCACAGGGTATACTTCAATCTAGAGCATTAAAATAATTTCTCCATAGTGCCTACTATGACAAGAGATGGGAGATTACTGTACTATAGTTAATATAAATAGAGACCATATGGAGTTAAACCCATCTTTCTTTGTTATTCCTCTTATCACCCTCTGATGTTGAGTTAAGTGCTCCATTATACTTACGATCATGCTTAGATACTCACAGAATCACAATTTCCAGAATTCCTTACAAACGTGTAAAACACAGGAAAGTAGGTAGACCTTCTTGGCTGTGAGTCCTGGAGGACCTGTTCCCTGCCTTGCATGCCTTTTCTACCTGGCCTGGGAGGGTGGGGCCCTGACTGACTCCAGTTACGAAAGCTGAAGGATGTCCAGAGCACTGTCTAGTCCTGTTGTGTTGGATGAGTTTCAGTTAATAAAGCTCAAGGGTGTGGACAATGTGCTTGGATCAGTCAGGGCGACCACTTGCATTCTGGATCCTTGTCCCTCTTGGCTGATAAAAACTTGCAGGGAGGGGACAGGTGGCTGGGCCAGGGAGGTGATTAATAAGACAAAACCTTGCCCGCTGTTTTGTGACATTTTGTAGTTGGTCCTAATAAAATTGGGTTTTTAATATTTGCATGCTACAAACATGCTGTGCCAGAGGAGTGACAGGAGAGGGTTCTAGAGGCATTTTGAATCAATTGAAGAGCACTGACCAAGTAGAAAGGCTTCCTGTACAACAAGAGATGTAAAATTTATGGAAATCTTGAAGCTATGGGAAAAATGGTAAATTTATGGAAAAAATAAAAAATCCAATACTTTTTTAAAGTACTCTTTACATATTGAAAATCACAAGTTTCATTACAAATGAAGCTACAAACTGCTGAATCGTAAGGAACCTAGCATATCTTTGGTTTTGCCAGTTTATGAGGAGCAGGCAAAAACAGTAAAAACAGAAATCAACATTATAGTATAGTAAAACAAATGATAATTTATTCTGAAAATTATTTGTATTCTCTAGTCCTCTACAGTATCAAGCAGACATAATGCACTTATTTCCATAAAAAGATCTGAAAAAAGAGAGGAGGGGGAATAGAACTAAACACTACATGAAATTTAATCAGTCTCATTCTTAGCTATCACTATCTGTTTCTGTTTCTCTGTATTTGTCACCATATTTATCATGGACCTCTAGAAACTGAAGATTTACACAGATTGAAGCAAGCCTATACCCTTTCACATGCCAATTTAGTTCTTGATTTCCTGTGAGTATTTCTGACCACAGACAAGTTACTTTCACATGCTGCAGAGAATGGAGGAATCTGAAGTAGGTAAGTATGGTGGCAAAGCCCTTGTCACCATATTGCGGAAACAATATGCTTGGCAGAATCTCAGATTGCATTCCTTGGCCAAATACCTGAACATGTTCTATACTCGGCAACTTTTGAAAGGAAGGCCTAAAATATGCTACAGTGCCACTCTTCAAGTTAAGGGCCAAAAGCCTGGAGAAAAAGAAAAGCCTTATTCTAGCAGTGGCACCAAAACATAAATAGCGTGTTCCTCCCTGGAGAGAGCAGTGCACAAATGGGGGGCCACAACTGAAAGGACCTGATCTCATGTTTCCAGTCTCCTGTTGGAAAGACTTGGGATAATAACCACAGGGTTCTGGTCCACAAAAAAGGCATCGTTTGACTGGATGTCAGTTCCTCCCCTTCCTTTGAGGGAAGTTCATTTGTCTGTCTTGCTTGAGATTGTGAATGTTCAATCATACTGATTTATGATTAATTTTTGTTGCATTTGGATACTTACTTTATCTTTGCACAATTTTTGGTAGTAGGATTTAGTTTTTGCTGGTGGGGGAATGACAAAACACCTAAAGCTGAAATATTTAATTGACTTGTCTTCTGAGAGAGCAGTCCAGTTCCCGTCCTGATAAGCATCTCTTGTAATCTCCATTGACTGAGCACCATCAGTGTATTTTACTGTGTATTTTACTCTCTTGCTAGGAAACAATACTTAGCATTTTTCTTTTGGGAAAAGAAAGAACAAGTGCAAGTTTCAAGAGCATCAGGCTCCCAGGCAAAGTCTTCTAGGTGGGAGAAGATTACGTTTGTCTCCTCTGCAATATTAGCCGCTGGGTTTATTTTCTTTGTCAGATTCTTTACTATTCACCTTTGAAGAAGTGCTGCATTGCTTTCTAGGCCTTTGGCTGCACTGAGATTTGTTAGAAGGCTCCAGGGCATGTGGATGTATAGAACAGAATTCTTTCCAGATGACGAAGGCTTTAATGGGTTATAGGCGTCACATAGATAAGGGAGAACCTAAATGTTTTTCAAGGGGCTCATGCAATGTCCATCCAGATGTTGGACAATGCATACTCCTTTTGTGAAGGGTAGTATTAAATCTTTGCAGGGCAATTGCTTCTGAAGAGAGGTAAAGGTATAGAAAAAAGCGAACCTCAAAATGAGGTTTCATAACAGTAGGGAGGGGAATAATCTTAATTGCCAACAAAACTTACAGCCTAGCATTGTCAGGCAGGTTCAGGTCACAGAATTTAAATTTTGTCATAACTGACAGTTTCCCTTTAAACAGTTACAATGCTTGTGAACATTCTGTGGCATTAAACCAGCCCATCCAGTTGAAAATGGGGTGAGAGATGGTTGGCAACCTATTAAGAGTGATTTTCCCTATACAGTCTAGAAAAACTGGGTCAAGAACTTGTCAGTATGCTTCTGGAAACTTAGCTGGGACTTTGTCAATCCTTGAGTGATGTTTTTCTAGCTGTCCACATCATCAGTCAGTTTAGAAAGTGAAAAAATTCTCATCCACAAATGGAGGTAGGTTATGTAATAATGCAACATTTGTTATGTAGCAGACTAATCAATCTATTGACCAGTATAATAAGTTGCGGTGTATGTTGTTAGGCTTCTGTTTCTCTGAAGAGACAAGCACCTTCACTGAGATAGATTTACTTGATAGTAAGTTCCACTCAAAATGAAATTCCACAAAGTGTGTGTAGAACTGCAGTGATGATTGCAGTAGTAAGCTGGCCTTCCAATCTGCCTGATGGATGTAAACTCACTGTAGCTTGAATGTCCATATGCATTTGCACCAACAGAAGTTGATCCAAATGAAAACAGCATTTTAATTTGCAGTGGTTCTTGATCTGATGTTTTGAGGGACACCAAGGCAACAGCTGTTTGTTCATCTGTCACATACTATTCTCCTAAACGTCAGGCGTATCCCTTACTTCTAAGTTGTATTTTTAAACTATGGATATGTGATTAAAATATTGTGAGGGGTACAGTATATTGATGACCACTAAAAAGGACCCTCACTGCATGTTAGAAAGGGTGCATGCTGGATAATGAGGCTGGAAAGAAATATTGATGAGCTGTTTCACTGAAATACCTTTTATCACTTATACTGAATGAGGTTGGAGTCTGGCAGGGGAGGCTAAGGAATGTATAATTCAGCCACCTATAAGCAGTTTTGCTTATTTCCTGCTCCAGATGCATTGCTCAAAACCATACAAGGCTATTCATTTCCCCTCCTCAAGAAAACTGGACCAAATCTCTGTAGGGTAACATTTTAAAGTGTTTTGCACTCATTTCAGAAGCACTAATTAGCACTGCTATAGTTGCAGTAATGGTGATAACCTGTTGTGTGCTGCTTGTACTTAAAATCAAGACATTTTATGTTGCAGCTGAAAAGGCCTTCTAGCCAAAGACCTAATGATGGTAGAAAGCCAGCAAATGCTTACTGGGGTGTGTGGGTGTATGTACGTTCACTGTCCAGTGTTTTTCCTGCTGAGCAGAGGCACAGGTATTTTTTATTTTATTCATTAAATTTGTATACCATCCTTCACCTGAAGATCTCAGGGCAGTTCTCAGTATGTGGTCAGTGCAAAGAGCTTCTGACTTTTCATGTTGAGGCCAAGATGGCTAACTTGGATAATTTGAGAGGTAAAGAGAGATATAGATGAGGCTTTCAGGGGTGTGGTGGTGTTCATTTGATGTCAATTTGATGTCACCTTGTGAGTTTTCTGGGATGCGGGGTCTTGGGACAGATGGGATCATAATGAGGAAAAGAGCACAGATGTCTAAAAAATGAGCATCCCTCTGGTGATGAACTGATATCCTCTCACAACAAGGATGTGCCTCTGAGGGTAATGCCATGGGGACTTCCCATAGGCATATGGTTAGCCACTGTGAAAATAAGATGCTGTACTGGGTGAGCCACTGGCCTGATGCATCAGGTTCTTCTTATGTTCTTAATTTTAGATTATTTACTTAGGGACCTAGATTTGTAATGGGCATACTAACTGCAAAGTTACTTGTCTGCCTGATGCAAAGGTCTCAGTTGTCAAAAGTATTGGGGGGGGGGATTTGTACCTCTGCATGGATAGTGACTGCATTGTTGCAGTCCTGGAAGGGAGAAAACAAGTTGTTAGATAGGATGGTAAAATTCGGATGATCTAAAACAGCCAGTTTGGTGTAGTGCTTAAGAGTAGTAGACTCATAATCTGGTAAACCGGGTTCGCGTCTCCGCTCCTCCACATGCAGCTGCTGGGTGACCTTGGGCTAGTCACATTTCTCTGAAGTCTCTCAGCCCCACTCACCTCACAGAGTGTTTCTTGTGGGGGAGGAAGGGAAAGGAGAATGTTAGCCGCTTTGAGACTCCTTTGGGTAGTGATAAAGCGGGATATCAAATCCAAACTCTTCTGCTTCTTCTTTTGAAGAAATGATATCTGTACTGCATGCAAAGTTAGCTAGGCAGGCAAAGCTGGAGATTTAAGTGTGTGAATAAGGGAAGGACGTTGGGAAGAGGGGTTTAGGCTTGTAAGGCATGGGAACATTTTGAGACAGGTCAACCTTGTATAGAAAATGCTCTACTTGTGTGTCTAAACTGTTATTGTATGCCATCAAAAAAAGAAAAAGGCTTCCATCAGATCACTGATGGGATCTGCACTGATGTTGGCTCACCATGGAAGAAATCCTAAGATCATGCTCAATAGCTCAATGAACAATTTGAGGCAGAGTGTTGTGGCAGATAAAAATGCAATCTTCAATACTTATGCAACTTCCTGTTGCTGCTTTTGCATTCTACTTGCTTCCCCAACACACCTCAAGGCCCAAATAATTATTCTCCAGACAGAAGCATGCTTTTGCTATGGGATGAAATGATGCAAATCGCAGAGTGTTCTCAAGAAGTATTGAAAGCAGAGTTAAACTCTACTCCAGATTATTGTAGTCATGTTTTCCAGTTAAAGCCGAGGGTAGAATGTCTTCAGCATTGGGCTCTTATTTGTAGATGACAAAAAACTGTGAACTCTTTATGGGCATAAAAGGATCCTTGATTATGAAGAAGAGAGTTGTTTTCAGGGTCAGTTTAAAGGCGTTGTTAGCAGTTGTGAGATTAAGGTCTTTAAAAGTATTTTGTATCCTTTCCAATGATTCATTGTCTTCCCACCAATACCTGCTTACCATCACTCTGTCTGTAGGGCCTCTTCCATATCCTTTCTCTTGTCCCTTTGCTCCTCAGTTGTGTCTTTCCCCTCCACCCCCATTGCCTTGATTCTGTTGTTGCCAGCTTTATTTCTTGTCCTCCCATCTCCCTCCTTATAGTTCCATCTGCCCTCCTAATCCTTAGTGCTGGCTCGCATCCTCTGTATGCTTCCTCTGCTCTTGCTCAAGAGCAGCTTTGAATATCTTTGGCAGAAGTCTGTGTCTGTCACCACTCTGAGTTCCCCCTGCGTGTAGCTCTGCTACCTTCTTGCCAAGCAAAGCTACTTGCCATCTGGTAGTCTCACAACCCCTGCCCTGGACTTCTCCATCTTCCTTCCATAAAAGCTGTTTCCTTCTAGGGAGAATCCACTTCCCTCTCTGACCCAGGTCCTAACAGTCACCATGGTCCTCTCCCCACCCTCTTTTCTGCACACCAACAGTTTCTGTTCCTTAAATTCTTTCCCTCAGAACAATCTCTTCCCTTCCACCCAATAACATTTCTGTTTCTTTACTTCCCCTTTCCCTCCAGTGTACTTGAACAAGCAGTTTCTGTTCACTGTCCTGATTATCAATCTTCAAATTTACTGGGCGCATCCAGGTAACTTTTTGGATCCTGGCCAATGCATGGCTACAGATAGCTTTGTGGGCAAGATGGAGGCCAGACTAGAAATGCTAAATGTAAATATTGACTTTATTCTTAAAGAATTACCATACACTGCCTCGCAAGGTGGTACACACTTACAATGCATTAAGTACATACTTATTGAAAAAAATCTATTTGTGTTTCCTTCTTCCATTTCTCTCTGTAATGAAGTACAGGTTGTTGGCTTTCAACTAGTAAAGGCCAGCTTTCATAGCGTTTATAACCTACAAAGAAAACTATATTAAGATAGCTACCTAATGGCACTGGACATCTTGGAAAAATAAATAGTGTGGGAAGTGGGAAATTGTCATTGTTGGTTTTTGTCAATACAGTAATCTTTCCCCCCATCATATGTGGTAAGGTAAAGGTAAAGGGACCCCTGACCATTAGGTCCCATCGTGACCGACTCTGGGGTTGCGGTGCTCATCTCGCTTTATAGGCCGAGGGAGCCGGCGTTTGTCTGCAGACAGCTTCTGGGTCATGTGGCCAGCATGACCAAGCTGCTTCTGGCAAATCAGAGCAGCACATGGAAATGCCGATTACCTTCCCGCCGGAGCGGTACCTATTTATCTACTTGCACTTTGATGTGCTTTCGAACCGCTAGGTTGGCAGGAGTCATATGTGATAGAAATGTCTCAGTGTGGAAAGTTTCTGGTGTTTGCTAACTGTGATACTTGCATTACTTTTAAATTGGAATAATTATGGAATAATAATTATAGTTATGTTAAGTATTAGTACAGTGGTACCTCAGGTTAAGAACTTAATTCGTTCTGGAGGTCTGTTCTTAACCTGAAACTGTTCTTAACCTGAGGTACCACTTTAGCTAATGGGGCCTCCCACTGCCGCCACGCCGCCACCACATGATTTCTGTTCTCATCCTGAAGCAAAGTTCTTAACCCGAGGTACTATTTCTGGGTTAGCGTAGTCTGTAACCTGAAGCATCTGTAACCTGAAGCGTCTGTAACCTGAGGTACCACTGTATACCAAAAGACACGGGTGTTGTGCATATTTTCTTCATAGCACAGTTAGTGCATGCCAGATGGTAGAAGGATAGGTGAAAACCAAATAAAGTTGAACAGATTAGAAAGTAATGGGAACAACCAGGGATAATTAAAGTGATGGTGATGCTGATAAAAAGGAGTATAAGGAAGTGCTTAAGTGGTTGGGGTCTTGTGGTCAAATACACCAAGGAACAGTCAGGAGCTGTATTTAATGTGAAGGCATGGTGTATAATAAAAAAGCAGAATTATGATAGAAGTGAAGTTGGAGCGAGTGGGGAGTGTTTGTATTAGCTTAAACTGTTCGTAAAAGTGATATATTAAGTGTTACTATAATATTAGACAAGTCATTCTAGTATTTTCCTTTATACTTGCTTGCATTTCCTTTTTTGTACACTTCAGTAATAAAATAATTAAAAAATTAAGTAATTTAAATAACCTGGGTGTCTGTGTCTTTAGATACAAAGAAAGAGCCATTAATGTGCATCTCATCTCATGTGGGAATTGGAGAATGGGGGAAATCAATGTTGAAACTGGCTCTTTCAAATTACTTATGGACTAGTAGACTCCAGTGATGGTTGCCAAAGTAATGACAAGATTTCTCCAGCTGAATGGAAGGGAATTTGGGAGCAATCTCTTTTCTAAATAACAAAAGGAAGATTAATCTGACAACCCCTTCTTGACTCCCTTGAAATATGTCATCTTTATTTTTTGCCTTTTGTCTTGATTCTTGCAAGCACTTTTAATTCTCCTCTAGACACTCCACGGTATACACTAAGACAGTGTCTAATGCTAATGTATTTTTCTGCAATTACTTGTCTTTAAACTAGGCTAACAAATAGCAATGTAAAACAGCTCCCATCTGCATGACTAAACACAACACTGGTAATAAAGATAGAAAATGCCAGCAAAGATGACTTTATTTTTCTAGCACTGAAATAAAGAATACTGTTAAAACCCACAGCCTTGTTTAATACAAAAAATAACAATAAAATTCTGACAGAAAATAAATCTCAAACATCTTTCACTAGCATTACTCCCTTTCATTTCAATGGGGCTTTCCCCATGCCTATAAAACGTGAGGATATACAGTGGTACCTTGGGTTACAGAGGCCTCAGGTTACAGACTCTGCTAACCCAGAAATAGTATCTTGGGTTAAGAACTTTGCTTCAGAATGAGAACAGAAATCGTGCAGCGGCAGCGGGAGGCCTCATTAGCTAGAGTGGTACCTCAGGTTAAGAACAGTTTCATTTTAAGAATGGACCTCCAGAATGAATTACCGTATTTTTTGCCCCATAGGACGCACTCCCCCCCCCCCAAAATGAAGGGGAAATGTGTGTTCGTCCTATGGGGCGAATGCAGGCTTTTGCTCAAGCCTGGAGAGCGAGAGGGGTCGGTGCCGGGCTCCCACGGCTTGTGGAGAGTTGCCTGCATGCTGAAGGCTGGGCGTGCTGAGCTCAGCGTGCCCAGACTTCCCGCAACTCTCCGCACGGCGCGGGAGCCCGGCACTGGGCTCCCGTGGCTTGCGGAGAGTTGCCTGTTCTGGGGGCTGGGGTCGGGGGAAGCTTGGGCTTCCCCCACCCCAGCCCCGCGCCTGGGGGGGAAATAATTCCCCCCTTTATTCCCCCCCCCAAAAAAACTAGGTGCGTCTTATGGGACGGTGCATCCTATAGGGCGAAAAGTACGGTAAGTTCTTAACCCGAGGTACCACTGTACATCCTCACGTCTTATAGGCATGGGGAAAGCCCCATTGAAATGAAAGGGAGTAATGCTGTGTAATTCATATGCTCCATTAATTTTAAATGAAGCTTAAAGCAGAAGTGTTGGTGGGTAGATTGTACTAAAAAGACTGGCCTGATTCTGAGGCAAACTGAAGACTCTGTCTTGGTTGCGGAATTTGGGGTACAAGTTTTGGAGACATGTATTTGGGCAATGTGCACCAGCTCATTGACTCCAGTCTCTTGGGCTGATGGCACAAAAGAAAACCATCAGTTAAAATCAATTTCAGCATATTTACAAGTGAGCATATAGGTCACATACCTGTTTAAATAAGAAATGTCTTTGCTTGCTGGCAGGAAGTCATTGGAAACAAGACTAGTTGGGCCTACCTTGGCAAGGAGTTCCCAATCCTGGGAGCAGTCACTGAGAAGGACCTTCCTTGAGTTCCTTCTAAATTTGTTCCAATGTTGGAACAAGAAAGAAGGACCTTCCCAAGAATCTCAGAAAGTGGTCTTTCAGATAACTTAGTCCCATGTTGTATAATGCTCCTGTAAGCTGTATAACAAGATAGTTGCATGATTCCTGTAATCCATCATCAGTCAGTTATCTGATTGCTGTATTCAGAACCCACTGAAGTTGTTTCTGTTTTGTTTTGTAGGAGTTAGTGCTCAATTAATCTAGATTTTGGTCTCTGAATTTTGCTTACAGTTGCTTTGCTGGAGTTTTAGCTTATATTGTTAGGAAATCATCAGGATTGTTCTGTGTGCTGTCAGTGTTACTTTGATAATATTCTAAGGGAATTAATGGATTTCATTTGTTTTCCTGATTTACCCGTGGGCTGCTGTTGGACTTTGGTGCTCTGTTTTGGATCTCCTGCGTGTACGTTGGTAAAATCCTTCTCTTACACCTCCTTCCTGCCTCCTTCCCTGCGTCATCCTTGATATGTGAGCTATGAACTAAGACTAGGAGAGAACCAGCCAAAGCTCTGAACAGATTGGCCTGTTCTGTTCTAGTTTTTATAACTGCAGGCACACTTCATTGGATGGAGGAAGATTATGTTCTTTGGAAAGGAAGAAAAATGTGAATGCTCTGTATCCCGGCCATGGTGATTTGGGGTGGGGGTGGGGCATGCTCATTCTGTATACAAAATCTGAAAGGAAGAGTCCTTTCCTTTCAGCTACCTGAATAGTACTTAAAGGTGAAGCTATGTGATACATTTGTTTATATATTCCCTCCTCCCTCACATTAGAACAACCCTTGGCTTTTAGCATTCCAAAACCATAAGGTAAAATGAAGTAAGTTACTGCCTGTCTGTCAAGGACCTGAGTGTCCATGAATTTTTCTCTCTCCTGCTTTCCTTTTGCAGTTCTGCAGCAGTTGGATGATGATAGTCTTATAATCCCTTCCTAATGGGATGCTTAGGTTATAATCTTATAACTGGAATTTAAGGCAAGTCCATATATAATAGCCCAGGATCTCTATTATCCTTCATGAACCATTTACTGCTGTTCTCAGTGGTCTTAATATGAATCTCAATTTCCACCAGTTTGTCTTCTAAAACAATGAATGATGGAGCAAATGTTAGTCAAATGGGGGGGGGGGGGACGAGTCTTGCTGCAAGTAGGATTTTTATTGCATTGCCCCATGATGTTCTCTCTTCATTCACAGTTACTTCTATATTAAAAGTGTAGTACACAGGTGCTTGAAGCATATTACTTCCTGGGCTAGCCTTCCCCTCCAGATGTTTTTATAATCCAACTCCTATCATACCAGACCATTATTTTTTTTTGTTGGCTGGCTCTGATAGGAACATCAGTAGGGTATAAGGTTGAGGAAAATGTTGGGTATTTCAGTGCAGGAAGTTATTTTCCCTTTCTTTCTTCCTTGATTAACCGCCTTACATACCATTTGCCATGCTGGCTGGGACTGATGGGAGTTGGAGTTCAACATCTGGAGAGCTGCAAGTTCTTAGCCTCTAGCCATGAACAAGTTGGAGGGAATGCTGTGCTGCTTACTCAAAGTTGTACTGCACTGATCCCAAAGTAACATCAATCTCATCATGGGCATTGTGCTTCTTTGTTCTTATATGGGCAGCATTACACATGTCCTCCTTCCAGACCAAACAGCTAGCAAGGGCGGAATATTCCTTATCTGTGTATGACAGTTCACTGGCAGCATCCTGGACACCACATGCTCTGCTTCTCTAAGATTGTTCTTTGTGGTTTGGATAGAGCTATATCAGAATGATGACATCTGCTGTAGCCTCCCTGTCTTGACTGCAACACGTGTTCAAGGCTTTGCAGCGCACTATGGGCAAGACTCAATCAGATTGGGTGTGGGGTAGCCTTCTGATAAGGTTTTTTTAGGTGTTCCTTCTTCTTTCTACATTGAAGAATCTGGATGGAAGGCTTGTCCTTCTAGCTATGTTGCAGAATTTGACAGTTTTAACAAAGTTGTGCCTCTTAATGGAAACTTTTGGATGACACAATGCAACAATTTATTGCGCAAGATGGAAGTTCATTTTCTCCAAAACAACATTACACACCTGTGAAGATTGGCACTGCACAGTTGGAATACAGTTCCCTTTCCATGCCCAATTCTCAGAGATACAGGAGGAATAAGAGAACTGAATATTTCCCAATCCAGATACAGTCGTACCTCAATTTATGAACTTAATCCGTTCCGGAAGTCTGTTCTTAAACCAAAAACCTTTCTTAAACCGAGGCACGCTTTCCCTAATGAGGCCTCCCGCTGCCGGTGCCCTTCTACCATTCAGATTCCGTTCTTAGACCGAGGTAAAGTTCTCAAGCCAAGACACTATTTCCAGTTTTGCAGAGTTTGTAAACCAAACTGTTCTTAAACCAGACTGTTCTTAAACTGAGGTACCACTGTACTTCTTTTATTTCCGTGAGCATCCTCATATAAAGTGATGCTAGATGACTTGGTCAATAAAGAAGATGCACATGATTCATGAGGTGGGGGCTGAAGAAGGCAAGGTTAGGTTCTACATCTGATGAGAGTCATGCCATGAATAATGCAGGCAACCACCACATGGGAATTAGTATATAAAGTAATGTGGCCAAACAGGAAATATTAGGTTCTAGCTTACAGGCTAATTGGTAGTCTTTAACTTTATGAGGTGATGACAGAGTGTAAACAAACAATATTTCAGATAGAATGAAAGGACCAGTTGAAACTATTAGCATTTCTTTTTACTGAGAAATGGCTTTCCATCTCATTCTCTAGTTTTGCTTCCTCAAATATTATATTAAATATGATTTTGTGTTTTTAATGTATTATATATTTGGTGTTAGCCGCCCTGAGCCCAGTCTCGGCCGAGGAGGGCGGGGTATAAATAAAATGTATTATTATTATTAATGTTTCTAGGGAGTTCCAGAATCTGGGCGCAGTCACTGAGAAAGCCCTCTCCTGTGTCCCCACCAAGCAAAATATTTGAAAACATGTTTTGTGTATGCCATATCGCATAGAATCATAGAATTGTAGAGTTGGAAGGGTTATTGGATCCAACCCCTTGCATAGGAGGCTCATCAGCATTTTGGGCAGTTGGTGTACTTCTCTTTACTTATTTACAGTACCAATTTTTTAAAAAGAGCTTTCTTGTGCTCTTTGAATTTCTTCCAGAGATTTTGGATTTGAATTTTTGGCTAAATGAAGAGGTGATTCACAGACAAACCATTTACACTATATGTCGCATTCTGTGATACTGGGGAGCAGCTTCATGTTGTCAATGGCTCCTTGAACAACAGAGAAATTTAAGGGATATCTGATGGTCCCAGTGAAGGCTAGGAAAAATTCAAAAAATTGAGGGGCAGACTATGTACATAACTGAGGGAATACTGAATTTCAAGCTACTACTCAGGAGCTTGGGAGTCTAGGTGCCTTGTGTCGTTTTCTTAACCACCATGATCTCTTCCATATAAGTCCAAAGTAAACTCTTCTCTTGAGATTGCTTTAAGAAAATGAAGGTAGACAGCACAGTCTATGTTTAGGGATATATTTTACAATTGTAGTAATAGTTGTGCTTTATTCAGTTTCTAGTAGGAATTAAGTGAGTTTGCTGTATAAATCACTTGGTTATGATGCTTTAAAATGTTTCATTGAGGCTTGTTTTATCAAGGTGAATGTGGCATTCTTGAATACTTTTTTAGACTTCACAATCCACAGTTGCTCACTTTTATTCCTTAGGTTTTATATTTTCGTCCATTTATTAAGTTTTTTTAAAAGGATTTGTGTATCTTGCTGCACAACATATAGAAGAAATGGGGATAGATCCTCAAACAAGTTTTTTGGGTCTAAAACACAGGGTAGTTTTCAGTTGATTTAAAAGCCAGTTTGCTGCCTTTGAGAGTGTATAACCTTTTGAGCTTAAACTCCCCAAATTCTGGGCGTGTTAAGTATACTTTCGTAGATGGAAAAATATTTCAGACTTGTGAGCTCCACCCTTGTTTTTCTGGAAGCCAGTTCTGGAGATTTAATAAGGCTCAGCCTGGCCCAAAGAGGTCTAGATTTTTCATATTCATAGGTGTCAGTATAAAACTTCTAGGGGCTGGAGCAGATGTAATGCAACCATTTACTTGAGAGTTGCAGGTTATATATTGCGTCAGCATTCCTCCAGCTCCCAGTTCTTCTGTAGTAACCCTCAGTCTTTTGACAGTTTGGATATTGTGCAAATCTGATGCATCATGCAACCTTGAGGGGGGAGTATAATGGAACCATGGAAAAGTAATTGTTTGGGATATGAGGCTATACGCTGTGTTAGATACTGGAAGGATGGGCAGGAGCTTCTGCATTAGCCTTGTCTATTAAGAACAGAAGCACACTATTTATATGTGACATTTGTATGCCTCCCCATAGCATGAAATTTTCTGGGTAGCTTGCAATAAGTAAGTAAAAAGCAACTAAAATACAAACAAAACCATTAAGGGGAAGTGGGATGGGGACGGAAACCTACTTTGATGCAGCGAAAGCACAACAGAACTTGCCACACACACCAAGTTAAAGACAGATTTTAAAATCCCAGAGCTCCAGACAATTATAAATTATAAATTATAAAAAGGCCTAGGTGAACAGAAAAGTCTTCACTTGGCACTGAAAAAACACCCGAAATGACACCAGGCAAACCTTCCTGGGAAGAATTTTCCATATCAGAGAAAAACCAATGCTGAAAAGGCTCTCTTCTCCCTGGTGGCTGCCCACCTCGCTTCATTTGGCACCCAGGGCAGGACCTCTAGATATATTCTTAAGGTTTGGGTAAGTATATCTGGAAGAGTGGGATGTTCTAGGTAGCTTGATCCCAAGGCACTGAGAAGCTAGAATGGGTAGAACCATTTTTAGAGAGGAGGAGATCTTAGGGCAAATTGACTTATGCCTGCAGTAATGAAAGTGTTTATCAGGACTTCTGCCTCAAGTTTGAAGAACATTTACAATCCACTGTGGATGGCTGCTTCTCAAACCTCATCCAAGTTAGTAGGGACATGGCATTTCATTCCAAAAGGGCTTGTAGGGAAGTTGTTTTTTTCCTGCAGCCTCTCATATCTGGAACTCTTTCAGAGAACAACTCTGTGGAACCACTCTGTCCCTTCAAACCAACGTTCAAAGCCCATCTCTTCTGTTTAGCCTTTGACTTAAGTCTTTATTCCTCACCCATAGCCCAAATGATGCCTAAATATGTGGAATTGCATTTTCTTATGTGTGTTTCTTGTTACCCTGGCCTCTCTCCTCCCTCCTAAATTATGTTGTAAGTTCCTTGGGGCAAGGTTCTGTCTTGCTTTGCTTATTCTGCAAAACACCTTGTACAATGATGGTGCGATATTAATAACACTTATCTTGGCTTTTTGTTTGTCTTCAAGCAAATGGTGATGAGCCTCCGAGTTTCTGAGCTGCAAGTACTTCTTGGATACGCAGGGAGGAACAAGCACGGCCGCAAACACGAACTCCTTACGAAAGCCCTGCATTTGCTCAAATCTGGTTGCAGTCCTGCTGTCCAGATGAAAATCAAAGAACTGTACAGGCGGCGGTTCCCACAGAAAATCATGACCCCTGCAGACTTGTCCATCCCCAGCGTCCACTCAAGCTCCATATCTGGTACTTTGTCACCATCTACCATTCCACAGCTTGCTTATGACAGCCACCCTGCAACATCACCTTTGCTCCCTGTTTCTCTCATGGGACCTAAACATGAACTGGAACTGCCCCACCTTACCTCAGCACTCCATCCTGTCCATCCAGACATAAAGCTTCAGAAATTACCCTTTTACGACTTGTTGGACGAACTGATAAAGCCAACCAGCCTAGGTAAGGACTCACCTCTTTGCCTTGGCCTTTGGCACTTGAGATGTGTATTTTAGGACCCACCCTTTGCTTCTAATTGTCATTTGTTCTAAACGGTGTTTAATGTTAAATTTTTAATTGTTGTGACCCACCCTGGTGGTGAAGAGCAGGTAATAAATCATATTAATAATAAACAATGATTGTTACTTTTTAAAAATGCCCTCATTGGGCATGGGGGTATAGGCAATAAATACAAGGTCATTAAGCTATACTTTTCCTTCCTTGGGAATGCTGGTGCATAGGTCTGTCGGTTGCCTTATCCAGTCTTTGTCTTAATCATTTGCTAATGGGAGGGGTGGGGCGGATGGCCCATTGCAAAAAGTTTAATCTGCAGGAGAGCAAGAGCGAAATAAGGTTACAGATATTGCCAGCATATGTAATTAAATGTATTGAAGCTACTATGGGTGTAGCCCACAGTTTTGTCAAACATTTCACCCAGAGATTGTTTGAAGGAAGCAGTCATTTGGATACCTTTTCAAGAATGCAGTTAACCTACTATTTAATAATGCGAAGAGCAGGAAGTTTTGTCATAATCAGTTTACAGTGGTTCATTCACAAATTATTCTCCAAGGAATGTTTTATAGGAAGCTAGCTGTGGAGTACTACCTTAAATGCTGGTAAACATTTAAGTCTGAAAATCTATGAATTTAGCCTTTCACATAGATCTACAAAAGTTGGCAGTTCACAAAAGTCTGTGCTTATAATTTATTTTAGTCTTTTGGGAAACTCTTTAGTTCATACAGTTCAGATCTGGCAAGGCGACCTCAAGCTTGAAAAGGTGCTCCTTAAAAAATAGATGTGAAGATAAGCATTTTTCAAAGTTATTTTGTATTGTCATGGATAATGTTACAATGCATTTAACTGTCCTTGTCAGAGCATTGTTCTCAAATATTCGTTAGCACTGTCTGTCTCAAGGTAGTAAACAAATGGGTCTGAAGCACTTAGTATTTTGAATGTGCCCCTCATTTTTTTGGAACACTTGTTCAGTCTCTAAAAGGCTGATGTAAATTTCAGTCACTTGTGACTCTTCCTGCCTGGATTATAGCCAACCCTGCAGGGTCTCTGGCTTTCTATCTCTAGGCCCTTTCCTAGCACAACAGGAATTTTTGTTTTCATGCTGTCATCTTGGTGACTTGTGGAAGAGCTCAAGAAGAGTTGTTTCCTTGGGAAACAGATCCTAGGTCATTGTTACTCTTTGGATATATTTTATTTTGTCAGTGGAGTTAAATACTTTCTGGACAGGATGATTCCCTTTTTGAAATACTTACATGGTAACCATTCGAATTTCCTTCTGATCCCTCCACCCCACCCTTGCTTGGTGATGGCAATCATTAATGGCTTAGGGATTTGACCTCTTTGATATCTTGAGAAACAGTGTTCTGCCCTGATAATTGTGCATGACACTGTGTACCTCTCTCTTTTAATGCATGTAACGAGGATGGTAAGTTGGTTTAGTTCCAATGCTTACCTTGCCTGATAGCAGTTGTCTGTGGGTTAGTGAGGCACTGGAACCTCTAATTGTTTGAAAGATGATCAACTCACTCTTGATTGTCTAAGAAACATGGGAATAAATTTCTTGCTAGTCCTGACCATATTCTGCCTAAAACATTTGCAGCATCAATCTCACCCCATCACCATGCCAGTTCTGTTAATAAAAGGGCATGGTTACAGTGACTGCAACAAAGACAGATTTATACTCCTTCTGGCCCCAGGAGAGCTTTGATAGACCTGGTTTCCTAATGAGAAGGCAAGACAAACATTCCTGATTTGGTGGACCATAGTATCTGGGACACAACTGCTTGACAATTTCCTTAACTGTAGCAAAATTATAGCTACTTCTAACTCTAGCAACCTCTGGCATCCCTCTCTGATTCAAACTGATTAACAACATCTAACAACTTTTTATAAGGAACCATCTGGGCTTCCTTTTTCTCCTGTAATTTACATGGGAGTTCATTTGTGTTGAAAACTATGTAGCGGAAAATGTCATTTAACTGTTTTTTGAAGCAGTCCTCATTTTCCATGGGTTCTGTTGTGTAAGTTGATTTGTTCTCGCTTTCCAAATTACTTGCTTGTGTAAAGCAAGTGCAATTCAGCCTCATGCATCCCTACTGTAGAAAGTGTATGAAAGACTTCTGTTTCTATTTTGCTGATAAGGGCTGTTAGAAAAGAGTGTTGTGGTGACACCTAGAGATGGAGAACAAACATTACAGCACAGTTTTAGTACAATAAGCATCATAGATGAAAAAGCAATCTTTTAGTCCTAAGAGGTTCCCAGATAGCTAAGTGTAGAAAAGCCATTGCATGTATGCTTGTAGACCCATTTCAATGTCAGTGGTGTTAAAAGAATGCACGTTTGTGCATGAGACTTTTCTCCAAGCCGTTCAAGGAGCCTTTGGAGAAGATGTCTTTATTTTCCACCCCACTCCCTAATTTGAATATGCTTTTCTTGCAGATTTATCGAATGAGGTTGTACATAAATCTCATAGGGTGTCTTGTTGAGAACAAACTGAACTGAACCTCCTTTCTTAATGCCCCAAGGAATCCCGGCTTGCCACATCTGGGTGTAATACTTTTAGCTATTAATAATAACCCTGTGCAATCCACTTAAATGATTCACAAGGATGAATGGAGTGAAACCAATCTGTTTGTATTCTAGTTGATTTAAAAACACGAGCTGATCTGCCTCAGGTGTACATCTCTAACTTTGCACAATGCAAAAGGGTTGAATAAGGCTAAGGAGCATTTTCCACTGACAATGAGCATTTTGTAAAGGGCTTTGAAGAAGATTTCAGGTTCTCAGGCATGTAGACCGTCTACCTGCTGTTTTTCTTTCTTTATTAGGGCACTTATACCCCACCCTTCTATGTCTGACAAATGAGCCACTCAAGGCACTTATGAATGATGTTTAACACATTTAGCAGTACAATCTGAAGAGAGTTTTTAAGTTCTGTTGAACATGCTTAGAAATCCTCCCTATGACCAGAGACCCTGATAAGGTAGTGTTTCAGCTTACAGTGAGGGTTCTAAGTATGTTCAACACACTCTTCAGGCATTGGCACTAAATGTACAAAGGTCTGGAGAGCAGCCAGCATGTCTGGGGGCATTGGGGCAGGATTGCTTGCTCCTGTCCCCATTTTAATGCAAATGCCAGAACATGGCTATAGAGATGCATATTATCTGCGTGCAAGTGACTGCCAATTCCAGATCCCTGAGTGATCTTTCTCAGCAGTTTCATGTAGATGTTGAAGCTATGTGCGACACTACATATATGTTGTAGGTCACTTTGAGTTAACCTGCTGAAAAAAGGACCAATAAATTTAAGAAATAATAATATGCACCAGGAGGAACTAACAGGGTGCTATGTGGCTGTTGTGCACTACAACTCTGATCGCCCCTGAGTGTTCATCTTGCTGGCTGGGGCTCATGGCAGTTGTAGTCCACAAAATCTAGATGACATCACATTGGCTATGCTTGCTTGTTTACACCAAAGGTGAAAATCTTGAGCAGGTATCTCCCAGCACCAGTTCTGAAGTCCGTACTCTGTGAGGGACCAAAGCCACTGTTAATAGAGTGCTATCAAGTCCCATCCATGTATGCCAGTAGTAGGGAACTTTTGGCCCTCCAAATGTTACTGAACTACAACTCTCATAATCCCTAGCCGTTAGTCATCTTTGCTGATGGAAGTTGAGGAGCAGCAACATCTGGAGGGCCAAAGACTGCCCACACTTGATGTGGGCACATTCCTGAGGGACACAACCCTGGCTAACGTCTTGTACCTATTGACCACAGTTTTGGTTGGTCAGGTTAGGTTTGCTATAAAAATATTCTGATGTATTTCAATCTTCTGTAAACATTTGTATCTTCAAACTGCAAGAAAGAGTTCCAGAGCTGGGTTATCACCAGCTCAGAATCTTCATATTGAAGACCTTGGCTAGATTTAGAAACTTCTGAGAACAGGCAAGTGGAAACATGCCATATTGGGTTAGACAAGTTTGGTCACTCTAGCTAAGCTCCTTGTCTCCAAGAGTGGCTAATATTAAAATGCTTGAGAGGAACAGGACAATTATCATTTTAACGTCATTCACATTTTGTTCTTGGCAACCAGAATTCATTTACAGTTTTAAAATGAAAAATACTGTTTCCCAAGGAACCTGCTTGCACAAGGTAACTTGAAACCTAGGGTTCACAAATACATTTGCCAGTGAGCACTTTATTTGGGGGGGGGTGTTTAGCAGAGGAAACAGTTTTTTAAAGTTGGCAAAACAAAAATGTAGAGAGCGCCTTTGTTGTTGTTGGTGGGATTAGTATCAGGGATTGCTACGCAAACACACTATTCCCTACCCCAGTAAAACCCCTTTTCTGGGCAGGAAGTACCAAAGGGATGTTTTGTTTTGAGAGGGATATTTGAGAAAATCAAGCATTATGGGCTTCTAGAAACTAGCTGGCTACCTAATCCAGGCCAAATTTGTGGGACCCTGCTTGAATCTGTGTGAATATTTGATATTTCAAGTCCATAAACTTTCGGCACTTCTTGTTTTGTCAGTAAATAATACTTACCTTTTTCATAACCAATAAAGATTTTATTATGTGAATGGCCTGTGGCCCAAGCATTAATAAACTACATGTACATCAAACATTTTATTACGGAAACTGAGAAACTCTTGGGGGGGGGGGGGGGTAGGAAGCAATGGAAGAGAATGCACATACAGTTTTATGTTTTGTGTTAGGATTTCAAAAGTTTTTCAATTGAGTTGAAAGGATTTGCTGCTTTCTTCTGCTCTGGATATGATATTCTAGTGCAATAGCTACTCCTTTCGTACAGTTTAAAAAAACTTGGAACACAATGAATTTTTTTGTTTTATTTTTTGTTTTATTCTTCATTGGTATATTTTGCATTTCAAAGCTGAAATTCAAATGAAAACTTCAGTTTTACATTTTGAATTCTGGCAGACCACATTCAGATTCCACCTTCTATTGTTCTAATATATTTTGTTCTAAATCTTTCCCTATTTTTAAAAATGAAATTAGGATCTTTTTAATATCCTCTTCACCTCCTCTACTGCTGCTTCCCCTGCTCTGCTATCTCCTCTCCATCTTCAGGTAACAGGCTCTAAAACTGTGGGGGTTTCTCCACGCCACTCATTACTTCCAGCCCGCACTCTGGAAAAATCTGAGCCTCATCTCTTCATAGACCGACTAGCCATAAATCCAGCAGGCATTTTGTGTCCCCAAAACCCTGGGCTGCTTTTCTGTTTGACTTAGTGGTGTTTTGTTTGGCACTTTAAGAAGTATTGCTTCAAAGAAAAGTCCTCTTCAAGAGGGAACTGAAAGATCATAATGAGCCAGAAAGCAGCAGTGGATTTTCATTGTGTGTACCCACAATACAAGGCTTGCTTTAGGCATTAATGCCATGTCAAAGAAGCATAAGTTTTTGGTAGAATAGTGCGTTTTTCCTTTGTGTCTGCAGTTTGTGTCTTCTGCATAGAGCAGCTACCATGTTGTCTAATGTATTCATGGCCACAAGCATGGCCACATCTGCTTACCAAGGCGAAGTGTCCCAGCCCAACAGCATGAAGGTCACTTGTTGAGTGCCTTGCCTCCATTAGGCTCTCAGATGCCTCATGGTATGAAGAGAATAAGAGACGAGTGTTGTTTGGGGTGTTACAGCTTTTCGCAAGTGACAGAAAACCATGCCTCTTCCATGAGCCCCTTGCTCACCACCAATTATCCCTCAGTCCTTGAGCATGTGCAGACGGCTTGAGAAGGGTGGTGGGGGTCTGATCTCATTTGCTCTGAGATTTGGAGAAGCTGAGAAACATCAAGAGTGTCTTACACTGTTTTGGTATTTTTGAGGAAAATCTCACATCTCTCCCAAGCCTTCTGCATTTTCGCAATGACTCTCTGTGCAGAGAATTGGTGATGAGCACAAATAGGAGCTGGCTAGTAAGCCAAGTGGAAATTTTGGGGTCTTTACAAAACCATGCTGCCTTATGCCACCCACATTGCCTTCCACTATGCCGTGGGTGATCCTCAAGAATACTACCTTTTTTCAACCAGTTCTAAGAGTTGATGCCTCTGTGGCTCTTATTTACAAATGCTGGATTCTGCTAGTGGGAATTATGGCTGGCTTCATTCAGCAGAACCCTTAGGAGTTGCACCGACCCTTCTCCAAGGGCCCATGGCAGAGAATAGTATCTGTACCTAAATATAGGACCTTTGTCCTCAAAATGACACGCTGAAGCTAATAGAAGGTATGGAGGAATGAGTGGAAATGAAAACACACACACACACACACACACACACACACACACACACAAATAACCACACAAAAGGGAACAGTTTCTCTTGCCCCTGTTGAGTCCACAGTTAGCAAGTCTCCATGGCCATGATGTTGCTATAGGTGTGCCATAGGCTGTGCATTATCTGGATGCATCAAGCCCTGGCAATATGTGTCAGAATTCTTGCAGGACTCTACTTCCGTTGAGCCACTGCATCTCTTACGGACCTTAATATGTTTGCTATAATGTTGTGCTGTCTCCAGGAGATTCCTTTTGCATCACTTTCTCAGAAAGAGAAATGTAATGCATCAATTCAGCAATAGAACTTTCTCATTTTAAATAAGTCGGAGTTTATTATACTATGAAACCTACCCAGCAGACAGTTACTTCCCTATACATTTTATCCTTAGTCATCACAGTGAGCTCTTTAATTATTTAGCAATGGCCAATTTGCTAGGGAAGATGGAAGGCGTTCTTAGCTAATAAATTGAGCTGATGACCATTGAAATAGAGTGGTGCATTCTGCTCTAGGCTGAATAGTACAGTGTTCATCAAAGGCAGTAGAAGAGCATTTCTGAATGATTATCAGAGGGGAGCTTTTCCCAACACGGCAAGAAATATTTTAAAAGAGAAAGATTGTGGTGCTATATTTAGCCACTGGCTACTACCAAGGGAGAGAGAAGCACATTCTTTTTTTTTTAAGCGGAAGCAAATAGAGGCATCCAACTAGATTTTACAAATTTTCTTTCATGCCTTCACATTTGAAACATTTTCTCCTGCAGCTCTAATTGCATCTCTTAACCCCAGTCTTCAATATACACAATTTACATACACCTTCACTTGGCCAAACACTTTGTGTGTGTTTCACATGCATATCTTTTAATGTGCCTAAAAAGGAGAGCCAGGCAGTGTGGTGTTGTGTGTTGGACTTGCATTTGTCCATTCAGCCATGGATCTCCTTGGGCTCTTGTGGCCTTATATACTTTGCGTGGTAGTTGTATGATCTAGGGCAGCCTTTCTCAACCTTGGGTCTCCAGATGTTGTTGAACTACAACTCCCATCACCCCTAGCTAGCAAGGCCAGAGCTCAGGGATGAAGGGACTTGTAGTCCAACAACATCTGGGGACCCAAGGTTGAGAACCGCTGGTCTAGGGAGAATCACCCATGTGTTGCTGTCAAGCTCCTGAGGGGAAGAATGAGACGTAAAGTATACGTCAGCCTTTCCCAGCTTTGTGTCCCTCCAGATGTGTTGTATTCCAAAAGATCCCAGCTGGCACAGTCATGGTGGCTGGGGCTGATGGGAGTGGGAATCATCCAGCACATCCGGAATACACCATGTTGGGTAAGGCTGATATACTCACTAAATGAAAATAGATGATAGAAACTTTTACAGTATCTTTCTTCTCAAATAAATAAGATAAAGGTAAAGGTACCCCTGCCCGTACGGGCCAGTCTTGACAGACTCTAGGGTTGTGCGCCCATCTCACTCAAAGAGGCCAAGGGCCAGCGCTGTCCGAAGACACTTCCGGGTCACGTGGCCAGCGTGACATCGCTGCTCTGGCGAGCCAGAGCCGCACACGGAAACGCCGTCCTCAAATAAATACTTTATATTAAAAGAATTTCTGCATTTTAGTACTGTAAAATAAGCCAGGACCCCAGAATAGTCTGCAGTGTTAAAGAATAAGCAATAACTGAGCCATAATCCTTCCCCCCCTCCCCCACTATAAAAAGGACTCCTCAACCATTTCCCCAGGGGAGATGGTTTTGGTTCTAGAGTTCTGGCTAGCTTCCATCTTGATGAATAATATATTGTTAGTGATATATTTGGCTCACTCTCAGTTCCCACTTACAATCAGGAAAATTATTTTTGCTTTCAGTTCCTTTAAATGGTGCAGCTTTCCAGCCCAGTGTTGCCAAATCTGCTGTCACACAAAATATGCTGGTGTAGTGGTAGGCTCCGGGGGTCGCAGGTTGTAATACATTGTGGTGATTGTTAAAAAATCCCAGCTTGGAAGGAAACTTATTTAGTCACTGCAGTGTTGCATCCTTCATTGAAGCCAACTGAGAAATGGAAAATGAATGTCTAGCTTTTCCCAGGATGCTTTTTTGTTTTTTGGTATTTTAATTAAATTACCCTGTTATTTGATGAAACATAGTCCATTTTTTGTTGAGCTAATTCTTCATTGCCTTGTACTGCAAGCACTTGTTTGAACAGATGTATACTAAAAGCCTCACAGAATCAAAAGACCTAGGTATTTTGGAAGCAGATTAATTCATTGTGAATGAGTTGATATGCTTTTGCTCCGTGAATTACTCAGTGAATAGATATGTTGAAATGATTTACAGTGTTACAGGTGTCAGTGTTTTTAGTGGGAAGAAATGCAGTTTAAGAAACTAGTCATTTGAAAAATGCTAAAGTCTATACAGCAATTACCTGATGACATCTATAGTGGAATAATAAGCTATTCTGATATTTCAGAAAGAGACTGGAAGCATCTGAAAATTTATTGTGTTGGCTACTCTTAAGGCTTACCTCTTTGGTTCTTATGACCACTGTTTTTAAGTTCTGTATCAAATAGTCACTTTTTGCATGGTTAAGGCCTACATATAAATTTAAGATTTCAATAAATATTAAGACTATGGAGATTGGCATGGTGTGGGCAGGGGCAGGGAGGAAAGCCTGAAATATAAAGAGAATACATAGTCTCCTGTCAAAGCTAAACTTGCTTTATTGCACTAAGCAACATGTTTCCAACAGCACAAGGATTTTCCCTTCTCCCCTGACACAGGATGGAGAGTGGGGATATACTGCTACTGTATCTTGCACCAGCACAACAGTTTTGTTGCTAATACTGATGTACCAGATTTTACTGTTTGATATATTTATGAAATTTGTAAACCCATGCATATTTGTACAAGCAAGGTGGGGAATGTATCCAATGCTAGCTAGAGAGATGGGTGCAGACTGCTCTGTCCTATGCTACTTAAGTGCTTGCATTAGTGGAAAATAGAAACCACAAAGTTGGTAATAAAGTAAAGTAAGTATAGTATTGGGGCTGAAACTGTTTTGTATAGCAAGACACCAAATCTCTGCTAATCCTTAATATTGTATGTTACACTTTATAGCAACATTGAAAACGTTTGGATGTTGTGTATGCCTTTACCATAGTGTCTACACAGGATTAACATTTGCTGATATTGTAGGTCAGGAGTGGGGAAACCTGTGGCACTCCAGATATTTTTAGCCTCCCAGCTCCCATCAGTCCCAGCCAGCATGGGCAGTGGCCAGGGAAAATGGGAATTGGAGTCCAGCAACATCTGAAGGTTAGCTACCCTGCTGTAGATTGTTTTGCACAAAGGTTTATGCACTACATATTTGTAGTGAGGAAAACCTGGTCTTATGAGCATTCCATTCATTCCAATGTGTATATATTTCATAGCAGTTCTTTTTTTCTAGTACAGTGGTACCTTGGTTCTTGAACTTAATCTGTTCCTGGAGTCCGTTTGACTCCCGAAATGGTTCGAAAATCAAGGTGCGGCTTCCGATTGGCTGCAGGAGCTTCCTGCACTCAAGCAGAAGCCGCGTCGGATGTTCGGCTTCCGAAAAACGTCCACAAACCAGAACACTTACATCCAGGTTTGCAGCATTCGGGAGCTGATTTGTTTGGTAACTAAGCCGTTTGGGAACCAAGGTTTGACCGTATTTCTCTTTTGGAAGCATTGAAAAAATATTCAAGTTGGTCAGGGGAGAAGGTAAGGGTGCATTATTGGGAGAAGTATCCAACTCTAGAATATATGTGAGGTTGTGGATCTTCTTTCTGATTATAGATGAAACATTGGCCTGGCATTAAATTGGCCTTCTCCAACCTGGTGCCCTCCAGAAGATGTTGGACTATAACTCATATCATCCCTGACCATTGGCCATGTTAGGTGAAACTGATGAGAGTTTTATTTCAACAACACCAGGTTGGGGAAGGCTGTGTTCATGGCTTCTCAGGAGTGGGTGGGGTGTCTGTATTTTCCAAAATGGATGAGTAGAGTGATCCTTCCTCTTGCACACTCAAATCTCCTCTTATTTTCCCATAGCATCCGATAATAGCCAGCGGTTTCGGGAAACCTGCTTTGCATTTGCCCTGACTCCACAGCAAGTGCAGCAGATCAGCAGTTCCATGTAAGTGGTAGTGATCTTTTGACACCTTTTAGTCCTGTGCATCTGAATTCTGAAATGCATAAACCATTTTAGAGTGTGCGTGCGTGCGCGTAACTGTAAGATTGAAAAACAAGACAGATGTTTGGAATTTAATAACCGAAAGTGAGCTAAAAGAGAGTGGTTAGAGTAGAAGTGCAAGGGAGAGCTACAGTAATTTGGAAAAGGGTTTTTCTGTATGAGTAAATCAGGAGGGAATTGGAGATGGAGTGCGGGTCATGGGAGCGAGGACATATTTTTATTTATTTACGTGTTTTAGGGGTTTATACCCTCCCTTTCAACAAACCAAAATTAGAAGAAGAACTGTTAAATTATGCAACACAGTGACCCACTGGTCCCATAGTATAGTCTGAAGGCACGTGAGGCCACCACCTGGCTGCAGCTAAGCAGGTCCAGGTCTGGTCAGTTCCTGGATGGGAGACTACTTGGGATCTGCAACTTTGCTCCCTTGGATTCCATGTCAGAAGAAAGGCTGGATATAAAATGTAAGAAAATAGGTAAGTAAGTAAGTAAGTAAGCAAGCAAGCAAGCAAGCAAGCAAGCAAGGAGTGTCAGAGCAATCAGTAGAATTAAAACAGGTTGGATTAAAAGGCTCAGGAAAATAAAAGAGTTTGCCTGGTGAGCCTCCCAAGATGGATCCCAGGCTTTTTGAGTGTTTTGAAGCGTAGGCCTGTTTCCCAAAGCAGCGTATGAAAGCCCATTAGAGTCCATTGCCTGAGTTGTTTAATGAGTGCTGGCCCAAAGCTGTCTTCATGGAATTGCTATTATGTGTTCTGTTTGTATAATTGGGCAAAGTGATACAAGTTACAGGAAGCACTGCAGAGGTCAATTGCCCATGAGCTACTGGATCAGATCAAAGGTTCATTTGCTCTAGCATCCAGCAAAGGTTGGTGTGTGTGTGTGTGTGTGTGTGTGTGTGTGTGTGTGTGTACAGTAAGGTATGATCCTGCAAATAAGGCCAGTTCTGGTCAGTGACTCAGCATAGACTGTGAGTGGCATGTTTAACTTTTCAGACCTTTAAATACTCAGATCTTGCATTGGTTTATTGTAATGTACAGTCTTTAACTGATGTCTAATGTCTTTGCTAGGGATATTTCTGGAACCAAATGTGACTTCACTGTGCAGGTCCAGCTAAGGTATTGTTTCCCTACAATTCAGTATTTGTTTTGGTGGACTTTGCCCCCCCCCCCCTTTGCTTAAATTCTCTACCAAAGAAGGTTGAGATTTGCATATATGATCATGCTCAGTTTACATACATTTTATTTGCTATACCTCCGGGTATAGCAAATATAATAAAATTATTATTATTATTATTATTATTATTATTATTATTATTATTATTTATACTACTACTACTCTGTTTCCAATAATTGTGGAAAGAAGCACAATAACTCTATGCACTGTAAGCTCCATGCACCCCCCCTTCCCGGTAATATTGGTAAACAGAGAAGCAGCAGCTCCTCATTACTTCCTATGTTGCTTTTACTTGCCTGTGGCAGAAGAATTGGCTGCTGCTTTGATTAATTCTGTCATTATCTGCCAGAGGAGGACTTGCACCTTGGTGTGTGTGTGTGTGTGTGTACACGCACGCACCTTCAGGGGAGAGGCTGTATGTGTTGTGGTTGAGAGTGCTTGATGCAGCCCAGTGACCATTTCTAAATCAATGAGACCTAAAGCCCCAGAATGATGCTCTATGCTAGTAGCTATGCCTCTTGATATCTGTGTGTCTTAATTGCATCTGACACGCTTCCCACTTTACTAGCCCCTGATTCACTTGTGGCCCCACAACTCCTCTTCCCTCTTTCCACCCTGAAACAGGATCTGTGTTGAATGGATTCAGGAAAGACAGAGACAGGGAAAGATTGTTCACTTCTACTGTGCTTTCTGCTTCACACCTTCATGTGCAAACATTAGCCTTTTATATCCATGTCTGAGTTTCAGATTGAACTAAAGGCAGGTGATGGGGGGAATCTAAACTTCACCCTCTTTCCATCCCCCAATTTGCTAGCTGTTGATTTATTAATGTGGGGTATAATTGAGTCTGCTCAGGGCATGTAATTTCATTCATTCTGTTTAGTGATGTTTGTGAAAGGGTTGTAGCAGCCTCTTCCTCTGAATTCAGCCCTCTGCCTCTTGAGGTCTGATCTTTCTTTTGTCAGCATCTTGGATAGGGAGGTGCCTGCAGACCCACAGAGGAGAATCTAGCTTGTGCAGCAAGCACTGATATCAGGAAGATGAATGGAATTGGAGTGTGGCTGAACTGAAGCTCTAGAATCTTGACTGTGTGCGCCAGCAGTAATTAGAGAGAGCTGCAGCCGCGGCAGCTGTGGAGGTGGAAGAGGGAACAATAGGAAGGAATATCCCCATTGGTTGTAAGCAGCTTTCATAGGACTATGTAAGGTGGAAGAAGCCTGTGACAGGCTGCCTGCGGCATGAGCCCTTAACCATAGGGGTTACATGCAGGATTCATGGTGGAATCTAGGGGATGGCTCAGAAATACTTTTTAGCGGCTTTCTGTTTTACTCTGTAGTTTAGTTGGGTGCACCATCCAGAGAAGTTTTATGATATGAGGTGGCATACAAATGACATAAATAAAATTTGGTTGGGGGCCTTAAGCAAATCCTCTTCCCAATGGTGTCGATACCTTTTTAGGTCACCCAATGATTGAACTAGAGGACATGGCACTCTGATGTGCATACAACAGGTGTTTCCCCATTTTTGTCTTGGGGTGGGGACTGCTCCACACAATCTGTGGAAGCCTCCATACATGGATAAGAGTGTGTCTTTTCAGAAACATCTGTCATTCAGGAAATGAAGCTTTTGTGCTCCCCCCTGGGGGACCCAGTCTTGCTTCTCTTCCAATAGGAGTCTGTAGCCTGTCTGATTTATTAGCTTTTGAGCTCCCCAAGTTTCAAAGTCTGAAATATTTAATTCAGATTCTACCTTACACACTTGGTAATTGGATACAAAATAAGATGTATGTAGATTTTCTTAGCTTACATAATTGTGTTTTTCTTTCTTTCTTGGAGTGGGGTCTCTGCCACCATACTGACTCACGTAAAGTTGTGATTGTGTATGTAAAGTGAGAAATTGTGGGCTTACTGTACAGTGATAGAGCTGGTGGAAGCATAGCTGTCTGGCCTGGGCTGATGGTATTTGTTGTCAAAACTATCTGGAGGGCATCAGATTAGTGAAGGCTGCTTCAAAGCACTATGGGACACTGGCTCACAGATAATGATATTTCCCCATGTCACTTGTAGTATTTACAGACCCTGTATAGAATTTAATATAAAATGTCTGTGAACTCACTGTCTTGTCTTTAGGTTTTGCTTATCTGAGACCAGCTGCCCACAGGAAGATCACTTCCCACCAAATCTTTGCGTGAAAGTTAATGGAAAACCATGTAGCCTTCCTGTGAGTATCCTCAGAAATTTGGCCAATAGTTAAAGATGCTTTCTTGGGGGGGGGGGGGAGAAATTGTTTGGGGGATATTGAAGTGAATAGTGGCATCTTGAATTGCACCGTATAATTCAAGGCAATGCTACCGAAGTCTTGTATTGAAAGATTCAACAAGTGACATACAAGAAAAGCAAATGAGCTCTTCTGTGACTCCCACTTATCAATATTTCATTGCCATTTGCCATTTACACCCTCACTCACGTATAGTCTGGGGTCTAGGGAAATTTAAAGAGAGCAGGAGTGGGAGATCCTGAGAGGGACTTTGGAATCGTTTTACTCTGTACTTCCTGCCCAGTTCGCTCCTCTTCCTGAGAGATTATAGGAGGATATCGGGGGCTGGATGTTGTTTCCCATTCATTAAGAGATGGAAGGCAGTGAGTAAGGGGAGGCACTGGTCATTGGGCATCATGTGCCTGTGTCTCAGCCTCAGTTCCCTATCAATAAAAGGGGTATGACTGACTTCTGGAAGGTCGTTCAAGGTCAAACAAGGTGGCAAAAGAGAAGTTGCTTTGCATATTCATGGTGATGTGTGTGTTGTTTCAGGGCTATCTTCCACCAACCAAAAACGGGGTTGAACCAAAGCGACCTAGCAGACCAATCAACATCACCTCACTTGTGCGGCTGTCCACGACAGTACCAAACACAATCGTTGTCTCGTGGACTGCAGAAATAGGAAGAGTGAGTTACAGTTGGCTATCAGAAGGTTGGGTGTGGGGGTGTGGTGGGGCTGTGGCTGTATGCATCTGGAAAAAAATCATGGAATTTGACTAGTACTGTCAAGATTTAATGCCTTTGTGGAAATCTTTCTGTAGTTTCTTACGCTTTTATGTACTGACTATATCTTAGTTTACCTTGCTACATTTGAGTAGGGACCCTGAATGGACTGTATGTCGACGTGTAAGAGTGATATGGAATATAGACAGATTTATTTATTTGTTAAATTTGTTAGTTGTTTACGAAAAAAGATACATAAATTAAAACCAGGGTAGAAAAACCATTAAAACGCCCCGTGCATTCTAAAAGACCACGTACAGTTAAAAGTCAAAGATCTGGTTAAAATGAAATGTTTCTGCCTGGTGCCTGAAAATATTCAGCACTGGCACCAGATGAACTTCCCTGCGGAGAGCATTCCACAGATTGGGAGCCACCACTGAAAAGGCCCATTATTTTGTTGTCACCCTCTGGACCTCCCATGGAAGTCCACAGAAAAGGGCTTCAGATGTCGATTGCAGGTTCCAGGTTGGTTCATATGGGGAGAGGCAGTCCTTGAGTTAATGGGTCTGAGCCACATAAGGCTTTGTAGGTCCTTGATTGAGAAACAGAAAGCTGAGATAAAGAGATGGAGAAAGGATGTCAATATTGGATTTCCAAAGATTTACTGTAAGCAAAAGAAGAAGCAATCTCAATGCCATTGCTTGACTCCATGCAGTTAACATTTAGAGCCCCCACATAAATTAAAGGGTCATAGAGCTGCATGGCACATTCAGTCTGGTAGCCACAAGACTCAAAACATGATTGCCTTCCGGAACTTGTAATTAATTCTACAAGGTCTGTTGTAGATGTTAGTGGATGTTAGTATTTGCAATACCATCTGAGACTTTCAAACACAGATTTCCAGTCTGGATCAACCTAATTCAGGTAAAGGCATAATAACCTTGTTCCAGCTTCTATGCCATGTGACTTCTCTTCCCCCACCCCCCAAAATTTGCATCAAAACTTGCTGTGGGCAAGTTCCACGCTCTGTAGATTCAAGCTGTCAGTAAATAATGCTGTTAATTAGCAGCTCTTGTCTTTTGCCCTAATTGAAGCATTAAATAAACATGTAGCCCTCTACAAGTTTGATGGGGAAAACGTTTTTAATAACATACTAAGCAATGCTTAATAAATAAAGGTATGAGTTTGTTATATCTGGCACTTCTTTTTTTAAAAAAAGCAATGGTATCTACAATTGTGGAATCATAAAGCTGGACAGAATTGGATTCAGATTCCAGCAGGATCCTTTGTGCTTCTAAAGACCCTTGCCTTGAGAGATTTGAGCTCAGGAGAACAAGGCTTTTAGATCAGAGGATGTAGCTTCTAGGCAGCCCTGAGTCCCCAGGTTAATTTTTTTAAATTAACCGCTATCACCCTCCTCTGCTTTCAACTCATTTTGAGGCTTTCAGGCTGGGCAGCAGGAGATTTAGCTCTAATGTCTCTAGCAAAGACAGCTTGTTTGGAGTTTAAAAGTAATTTCTGCTACACAGAGCAATGCACTGTTGGTCAAACTTTCATAGCATACACAGGGGGAGGAGGAGCACACCAACAACAGAAAGGTGGGAAAGCCAATAAGGTGCACACATATTTTGATAAGAAATCAGCATCTTCAGCTGTCTTTATTGGGGCAATCTGTGGAACACAAGCTTTAAAAGTAAATAAACTTTTCGACTTCATCACTAAAAATTCAATGCCTCCTTTAATGGAATGTCATCACAGCCAACATCTTGAACAGAAGGAGTGACGATAGGAACCCACTAACATACCAGCTTGCCTCAATAGCCGAGTCTCTTGAAGAATCAGGTTTTTCTGTTTTCTGGAAAATGTAATTGGCAAACTAAGAGTACTGTGATGTCCATGGCTTCAGAATTGGCTAATTTTATATAGGTGAATTCGAAGAGAAATTGATTTGTTCACCTGACAATCTATTCATTGACATTGTTAAATGGTGGTGACGTATATAGGTTTTTCTACTTTGGAAGTGGATGTTTCTGTACCATCTGCTTATTGTATTTGGATTAGCTGAATAGATAATTTTATTTTTCGCTTCTGTTGTATTCTGAGAGTAGCCAAATTATTTTTAGATGTTTATGCCAAAAAGAATGGCAGATATAGATAATAAATAAATGAAACTGCCAATTTCTTCTTTGACGTTACAAATCATTTTCCATATAGTCACTATTTACAGCATAGGAATTCTGTAAGACAGTGCTAGCAGGCTTGCATTTGGAGTAAATCAATATATTTATTACTTTGTTTCTGATGTAACAGATTTACTTTTTAATTCCCCCACATTGAAGAGATGTTTAAATTAACTTTGCTGTCAGTGCCAATACATTTTGAAGCTGTTTGTAAACCACAGTTTTTACATTGTTCAATGTTAGTGTTGCATCTGCTGGTACAAGAATATCTTTCCGAAGCACATTATAAAATATAAAATAACTTTATGTTTTAAATGTTATTAGAGATAATGGGCTTGTTTTGCCCTTGATTGTTGTTAATTTTTTTTACAAAGTGTTTTTATAGGAATATATTGTATTTTTAAAGCTTCTTTTACATTTGTGATATGCTTGTAACTGTACTTACACCTTATGCCTTTATGTCTTCTCCAAAGACTTCAGTATGCCATTGTTCTGTCTGCCTGCCTAACTGTGATCAGTTGGTAGATTTTGGAGTGGGGAAGGGGAACATGCTGAGTTTCCCTAATGGCCACAATTGTTGAGTTAGTCATTGCAATATTATTATCATTGGGCGATAGTAAGTCTCATTTGGACGTACTTTTTTTGGTGTTCTCTTGTTCCAAATTCACTGCCAACTGTGAGTTGATAAGGTTCATGCAGGGCATGCCTACTCTTATCCTGATTTTTCACACAAGTTCTGTCTTTCGACCCTGAGCAAAAAAGTAAAAGCGCCTGCCATTTCCCCCGCTGCTGGAACTGTGTAGACATAAATGAGAGTTGTGTTACACACGCTGCCAGTGAATTTTGCCTCTGGTTCCTGAGGGCTGAAAAAACGTGGGTGGGTGGGATTTGGACACATTAAAATAAGACGCATGCTCATTGGCCAAGCTGATTCTCATTTGTTCTTGCTTTTTTTCTATTCAGAATTATTCTATGGCGGTCTACCTTGTCAAGCAACTGTCTTCTACAGTCCTGTTGCAGAGGTTACGAGCGAAAGGCATCAGGAATCCTGATCATTCTAGAGCACTAAGTATGTCCACTTCATGCATATTCCTAATATAAATGTCCAGATTGATAGACAAAGTGATAGTTAATGCTGACATTTGTGATGAGGGCTTGAAATGTTCAAGGTGTCCAGAATGAAGGTTCTCTCCACGCTCTGATAATTCTGCCGCATCTGGGGTCCACTGTTTCTTTGGAGCCCAGCTCTTAAGTTTCCTTTGCAAAGAAAAAACCTCAGAATATAAAGCCTCCTGAACTGGAGTGGGCTGGTCTGCATGCTGTTTTTGGGGGGTTGCTGAATCTTGGAAGTGAATGTTTGAGTGTGTGTTCTGGATTTAGGACTACCCTTTATGCAGCCAATGAAGTGGACTCTGGTATAATGAATTTGCTAGTCTCTTAGGTGCCGCAAGATGCTTTATAGTTCTTTCTGGGTTGGTGTTCATTCCAGACCTTTCCCTCCTTTTGCTCATTAGTTGGTCTCAGTCTAGGACCGTTTCTGCCTCCATGACTTTCTCTCCCTTTCCCACCTTCAGTATCCCATGGGTGAAAGGTCGGTGCCTGGTGTCTTGCTGTTCTTCCACCTGCCAGCTGATCTTGGGGCTTCTAAGGTGGCAGAACTTCACCTACAGCAAGTGATGGTTTCTCCAGTTAGGATTCCTGTGCTGCTGATCTTTCCAGCCTTGTTAACCAATGTGCCTGATGGACCTTTTAATAGTTTTTCTGTTCCTCTCCCCACCCCCATTTCTTCTTTCCTTGACAGTCAAAGAGAAACTAACTGCAGATCCTGACAGTGAAATAGCAACAACCAGCTTAAGAGTTTCTCTTCTATGCCCAGTAAGTCTTAACTTCCCTAAAGTGGCTTTATTTGCTGTAGCAATGCCAATTTGAATAGAAGTTGAAAACCCAAAGTTAATTGATGCAAAGGGTCTTGGTGTTCATAAGGGCAGAAGTCTGAAACTGGCAATATCCTCTTCTGAGAAGGCCAGGTAATTGGTATGGAGCAGTCTCCCATAGCCTACAGCTCTTGTCAGCCTCAGCTGCCTATAAAATGGGGCAGAATGTTTCAAGTCAAACTTTAGCAGGAAGGATCTCTTTCCACTGTGAATGTCAGAGACAGCCTTGTCCAAGTTGATGTGCCCCTTGCTGGACGTTGCAGTCCAGCAACATTTGGGGGGGGGGGCGCACCCAAAGGGTAGCCAACCCTGTCCTAAAGTAACCTCATTTTCCTGCTACCTGATAGTGGGGCATCATTGCCAGTTCTTGACTTGTAAATGGGACAGATAATTTAGCTTAGATGTATCAGAGGCTGTCTTTCTTCATGCTGAATGTGACTGATAATTCTGTAAGTTGCTTTACAGAGGTGAGAGGTATTTTTCTCAATCAGAGCACACAATCCCAGAGATGAAACCTGTGAACTCTGAGGCTGTGAAAATGGTTCTGTAGTGTATGGTTTTTGAAATAGGACTTGGACCAAATTGTGACTTGAGATATTGGACAATATTTACACCAGAGGTGTTGATCAAAGAGACTCCACTGGGAAGATCATATTGGGGAGGTGGACTGGATTGCTACTCATGCAGACAATGGAAGGAGAGTGTGCCTTCCACTCTTATGTGTAACCTGAATCTTTTGCTTGACTTACCTGGAGTTATATGATTTAAAAATGCACCTCTCTTAAGCAGAGTCCTTTGTTCTTTTTTTGTAAATCATGGCATAAAAAGAATGCTTTTGCTTTTTATTTTAATAGCTTGGTAAAATGCGGCTGGCGATACCCTGCAGGTCCCTGACTTGTTCACATCTGCAGTGCTTTGATGCCACTTTGTATATTCAAATGAATGAGAAGAAACCCACCTGGGTTTGCCCTGTGTGCGACAACAAAGCTCCTTACGAACACCTAATAATTGATGGGTAAGTACTTTTTGGAAGCCAGTAAAAGCTGGGTATAGTGAAGCAAGTAATGTGTCTGGAAATATTTTTGCCCTTTTTGTAAAGGTCTGAAACCACTAAAGTTGTGCTTGTGTGTTTTTGCCACCTCTGATGGATTTCAGAAGCATGAATGTTCCTTATGTGCAAATTCCTCCATGCTTTCTGGGTGAATTTCTAAGGAGGCTCTTTTTTAATAGGTTGTTTATGGAAATCTTGAAATACTGCACAGATTGTGATGAAATTCAGTTTAAGGAAGATGGAACCTGGGCTCCTATGAGATCAAAAAAAGAGGCACAAGAGGTGACTGCATCTTTTAATGGAGTGGAAGGTGAGTTACTGAAGTCTATTTGCTAAACTGTTGCTCCCGCTTTCTGACTTTTTCATTTTCTCCTCTTTGTTCTGGCTCATGATTTTGGTGCTTTGTAAGTGTGTAATTCCTAAGTGCAGACCTTACAATGCTATCAAGTCCTCTTGAGGCACACTGTTCTGGAACAGGTTGATTATCTAGATCAGCTTTGGGTTGATTTGGAGACCTCCAGATGTTTTGGATTACAACTCCTTTCAGCCCCCAGCATCGTATGGCTGTTTAACTGTATTTTAACACACACACACACGTTGCAATTACCAATTGGGACTTCAGCACTGGACTGGTCTCTTTCTAGGTTGCTTAAGTTCTTCTGTGGATCATCAAGTGTCCTCTCATCAGTCAAGCAAAAATAAGAAAGTTGAGGTGATTGACTTAACCATTGACAGCTCATCGGATGAAGAAGAGGAGGAGCCATCGGCCAAGAGGAGCTGCCCTTCCCTGTCTCCTGCATCACCCATTAACAATAAGAGGTGAGGAGACACTTAGCTGCCCTGGGAAGTGGTGGGCTGCAGCTCAGAGCCCTCGATGTGATGCTGTGTAGGCAGAGCTCACTGTTTCATTTCATGGAACTTGTAAGCCATCAAAACCTTTCAACTTAAAAGCATTGGATTGCATTCAGCTGAAGTTATGTTCCGAGAAGACTCTCTGAAATTAATGGACCTTGGTCAGTCAGATCCATTAATTTCAATAGGCGTGTTCTGATTATGAGTAACATGGAATGCGGTCAGTGGCATTTTAATGGCAAATGTGACCCTTCTGTTGCTTCTTTTTCCCATAAGAAAGAAAGTTGTTATGGTTCTGGCAAAAAAACCTGTATCCAATGCATTTTTACAACAAATAATAATTGAGAATTTCCCTGAGGCAGTACAGTTTCTGGACCTATAACAAGTATTGGGGCAATTGTGGAAGCTAGATGACACCTCTGACATTGTAACCAAGGTGATTAGCTAATCAAAATACAATAGGGTATTGGCATGAGTGTATTTAATATAACAATACAGTGGTGCCTCGCAAGACGAAAAGAATCCGTTCCGTGAGTCTCTTCGTCTAGCGGTTTTTTCGTCTTGCGAAGCAAGCCCATTAGCGGATTAGCGCTATTAGCGGTTTAGCGGCTATTAGCGGCTATTAAAGGCTTAAGGGATTAGCGGATTAGCTGCTAAAAGGCTATTAGCAGCTTAGTGCCTTAGAAAAAGGGGGTGGGGAGCGGAAAAAAAAACCCCAGGAATCGCAAGACATTTTCGTCTTGCGAAGCAAGCCCATAGCAAATTTGTTTTGCGAAGCACCTCCAAAACGGAAAACCCTTTCATCTAGCGGGTTTTCCGTCTTGCGAGGCATTCGTCTTGCGGGGCACCACTGTATATTTTGTTTTGGGAAGCGTGGAAATATCCTACTTCAAAAAATTGCCTTTAAGGATGAACTAACTGTACAGAGTCTTTTATGGCTAAGTTGCATGAGGGAGGGGGGTGGTTTCTGTTATGTGTGGCTTTTTGTCTTGAGTTTCTATAAACAGGAAGTCTGAACTAGTTCACTCCCTGCCTCTACCCCTACCTTGCTGAAATTACAGTGCCCGTTTCCAGTTGCCGGAATACTTAAAGGAGGCTGGGAGTATAAAACCAAGTGAGATTTGAACCCCAAGCCTTCAGAGGTGCTCTCAGATATCTTCAAGTATTTCATTTCTGAGCTGTGCATAAGAGCTTGCCATTGCTTGCTCACCTGTCCCTTTCTGGTGAATAAAAATTGCCCCCAGGTGACCAAATCCTTCACCAGCCCCAGTTCTGGAAACAGAAGCACGTGAAAGAGCTCTTAGGTTCTCCCCTCCCTGCACTTAATGTTTGGCAGAGGCCTGTGCTGCAGAAATCATTCATGAGGGTTACATACATCAACAGGATGCTAGACAAGGTGAGCCATTGGCCTGATCCAGCAGGCCCTTCTTATGTTCTGAATTGTGGGCATCAGGATGGCAAGCAGGAGGTGCAAAAGCAAAAGGCAGGGTGAAAAGGACTTTGCAAGAGAACCTCAGTGGCAGTAGTATATATGAAAAATCTAGCTGCATCAAGCATTTGTCAGAAAGCATGAAGTGAAAGGAGCTGTCTTTTATGAAAGACCACATATGCCCAGCTCTGAACCCCAGGTTCTGTCTGTCTGGGATACTGCAGGAGGAGTCTGCAGGCCCCATCTTCTAAACTCAGGCTTCTGCTTCTGCTTCTTAGCATTTCAAGTATGCCGCATCAAGTCTCTCCTGTTTCAAGAACCCCGAGCCTTCCGGCTGTTGACACAAGCTACATCAACACGTCACTTATACAAGACTACAGGCACCCGTTCCATATGACACCCATGCCTTACGACCTCCAAGGTAGGTTTCTGACAGGACAAACATCATAGATACAGTGGTACCTCGGGTTAAGTACTTAATTCGTTCCAGAGGTCTGTACTTAACCTGAAACTGTTCTTAACCTGAACCACCACTTTAGCTAATGGGGCCTCCTGCTGCTGCCGCGCCACCAGAGCACAATTTCTGTTCTCAACCTGAAGCAAAGTTCTTAACCTGAAGCAATATTTCTGGGTTAGCGGAGTCTGTAACCTGAAGCGTATGGAACCTGAAGCGTATGTAACCCGAGGTACCACTGTAATAGTAATACCTGAAATTACTGTTTGGATATTTTAACTGTTTAAGAATGTTTCAGTTGTTTTCAGAAGGCTTTTAAACATATTTCATATTATTGATATGTTTGCTGCCCTGGGCTTCTTTGGGTGGAATATAAACTGAATTAGTTACCGTAATTAGTAGTAGAGAAGCAGCCACCACATTACTGAGTGTGAAGTATTTGCCTTGAGTGATGGAGCCTTTCACAACCTTGCTACTAATGTCCTTTTAAACTGATGGTGTTGGGGGTTGAGCCCACAATCTAAGGTGTACAGAGCATGGGCCCTACAAGGTTTGGCCCCTTTTCATGGCTTCACAAGGCCTGTCACCAAAGGTTTATAGCAAAAAACCCAGCATAACATATTTTTCTTTTTCCTGACATAATTTTGCATAGGTTAGTTTAAGAGAAGCACTGTTTGAGGAAGGCTGGAGGCTAAGCAAGAGTGATGAGGATCTGTGCTATATTCTGCTTAAAGCTGTTTGATTTTTGGGGGGGGGGTGTTTTGAGAAAATGAACCTGTTTCATTTTGCCTTTTTCATAGGACTGGATTTCTTCTCTTTCTTACCAGGAGACAATCAGGTAAGCTGCTAATGGGAGGCAGGAAATGGTTCTAGAACAGTCACAAAGGGGAATAGTTTTGATCCAATATAGGGAGAATTTCTTCTTAATACAGTATCCCAAATTGAAAATGTCAAGTGGCTGAAACCACCAGGCAGTATTATAAATTATTTTTGATGTGCTAGAATATCTTTGCCAGAATACATTATTCTAGCATTGATTTCCATCACTGAGGGGAGCAAGCCTGCACAACTGGGATTGCACTGCAAAAGTATTGCTTAAAACTGAACATTTAACTTGTTTTTTAAAAAGCATTCAGGTCTTTTTCTTCCTTGAGGAAATGCTAAAGGACTCTGCGTGCATTTTGCCAGTAAAGTCCAGTAAATAGGAAGTGGGGCTTCTCCCCACAGTCAAGGTCTCACTTCCTCCCCATTATACTGCCTCCTCTGATTTCAGTAATCCTCTCAGTGAAACCTTGAGCCTGACCTTTTTCCTAGAGCGTTACTGCAGAAAACCAGTACTCTTGGGGCACTCGGTTCTGTGTCCAGTTACTGCACCCAACAAATCCAACATGCCTGTGATCTGCATGCAGGAGTTTTGATGACCCTTTTATTTATTATTTTATTATTTCAAAAAAATTATACACAGCTTGAGTGTATAAATTGTATCAAAGCGGTTTACAATAGTAAAATCAGTAAAAGCAGTTTGAAACGTTCAAAAATAAAACAAAATCGGCAACAATCAGAAACCAGTTTAAAACATGCACCAACATCCTACATGTCTGAGTAGGCTTGCCAAAACAAAAATGTTTTTAGTGGGTGTCAAAAAGAATACAGTGAGGGCACCGGCCCTGATGTCAGTCGGCAGGGAGTTCCAAAGTGTAGGTGCTGCTATATTAAAATACAGGTTTCTTACAAGTGTGAAGCAGATACTATTACATGGTACCTGTAGCCTGTAACAGTGGCAGTTCTGGAAAGAAACTGAGCTGCCCATAAGTACTTGGAATCCCCTCTTTATTGACCTGTAGCCCCCTGGCCTTTTAACCCTTGTGAACCCACCTCTTTTGTCTTATCTATACTGTGCTGGTTTTGCTTTTTTTACTTGTGTGAGCATATTGCTGCAACCCACCCTTACGGCGAAGGGCGTGAAATAAAAACAGTGGAGTAGTAGCAAAAACATGCATGAGTACCGTTTATTAAAACCTGCTCTCCAGTGCCTCACAGCTGCCCTTTGTCCTCCTTCACATCTCCAGCATTATAGCACTTCTCTTCTGGCCGCTGCAGCCGCCGCCGTGTCTGCTTCAGATGACCCAGAACTTTTGCACTCCCGGTTTTTCCCCTATGCTTCGTCTCAGATGTTCCTGGATCAGTTGAACGCAGGAGGGAGTGCCACCCTTCCAGCCACTAACGGCAGCAACAGCGGCAGCAACAGCAGCCTCGTGTCCTCCAACAGCCTGCGAGAGACCCATGGCCACCCCGTGGCCAACAGAAGTAACACAGACCCAGCCTCTCTCTTTGGCGTCATGCCGGATATCATTTCCTTGGACTGAATCTTGTTGAGTTTTCACTGGACTAGCTAGAGGAGAGATCTGGGGTTTTGTTTTATCTTATTTTGTTTAGAAATGCAGACGAGCTTTTCCTTTTTGTAGGGAAAAAAAATATTAAGATATGTACAGAGAACAAAACTATATTTTCAGTTGTACTTTTGTATATAAACAAAATATGGTTTGACTGGTAAAAAAAATGACAAAAGCTCCCAACCTAGATTTTTGGATACGGAAGATTTTACACCACCCTTTCTGTCTCGAGTGTTCGTTTGTTTTAAGGCTTTGATTTTTAACTGCATCACTTTGTTTCTTCACAGTGATATTAATGGAAAAGTAATGGAGTGATTGAAGCTTTGAAAAGTTCTGGGAGGCTTCTAGTTCCAGGGAAGACAGATGGCACCCACAATAACTGGAGGGAATGGTTTTCCTCCTTAGGGCACAATCCTCTGGGAATATTTTTCTGCACAAGTACCATTGAAATGAATTAGTCTTGTGCCAGTGGATCAGGCCCTCTCTCTTTCTTTGTAATTTATGTCAATTCCACAGCATTCTCTGCCTGCTAAACTGGTTGTGTGGCTTCTTGGAATGTTCTTTCAGCTCTTCCTTCTGGTTCTGAACATCTGTTCGGAACCTTCCTTGTTCCTTCACCAGACACCATATTGTTCTGTTTGTGTGTTCATCAGTTCTCCTCACGGGGGGGAAAATACCCACACTCCTGCATGTTGAAGCATTACCATTGGAAGGTCTCTCCGCTTTTGCATGAGGCAAAATGGCTTCTTAAAATCCTGTTGCCATAAAGGCATTGGTGACCCTTTCTTGTATGTTAAATGTTCTGTGTTAAAGACTTGCTTTCTTGAGGTCATTCGACATTGGCCTAACACTCAAACTTCCTTCCCCGGGACTTTAAAAATCTCTTTTGTGAAACTCCTACATTGTACTGTGCTATCAGGACTTAAATGAGATGATATAATTTGAAAAAGATGTATTTTGCAGAGGATAATGACAAATAGCATGCCAGAGTCCTTTCTGCAAGCATATTTGAACTATAGGCTCCAATCCTACGCACTTGTGCTTCAGAACAAACCTACATCAGATTGGGCTATATTAGTGGCCGAACCCCACACAACTCTTTTTTTAAGTTCAAAGTCCTTCTCCCTTTCCTTCAAATTTACCAAAATTTGTTAAAATCTTGAGGGTGATCCATCCCCCTACCTGCTTATTGGCTTCAAAATAATTATTGAATGATTTTGGCTTCTTCTGACTGAGCATGTGAAACTATATTTTATTCCCCTTTAATGTTTGTGGGTCCCCCCCCCCACTACCTTGAAACCTGTATGATTAGTTAGGAAAGAGTCTTTTCCAGCTTGGGGATTATTTAAACTCTTCCTTTTTTACTAAATGACAGAACATGTAAATAGAGAGAAAGGGAAACTGTTCATAGTACATGGGAGAAAGAAGGGGAGGGCCAAGCAGCCATGTTGATGTATCCCAGAGCCCTCATTGGAGTGCAGATCTGTTCTCTGCTGTGAAAATACTTTATAGCTAGCTTTTAAAAATCTAGGTTTACAACAAATCAGGAATGGATAGGAAGGAGGGAGGTAGCAGGGTTGGTAGTGGTTTTTTCTTTTTTTGCTATACTTTATCAAAGACCATGTTAGCGATTTCTTTAAACCATAGCTGCAGAAGTTAGTATATCTTGTCCCCCCAGCTTTGTTTTCAAAATCGTTTTTAAGATAAACTTTGCATTGATATCAAGCCACCACTTTTTAATAGGAAACAATCATTTCTTTTCAACTAATTGAGAGACAGTATAAATGTTCTAAGTGGGTTTTCAAATGTCCCCTTCGCCATTTTAAAAGCTGACTTGAATTTTTAAAATGTTTGTTCATATGTATATGTGTGTGTATATATGTATTTATAGATCTCTCTGTGTGTGTGTCTCAGTGTGTCTGTTTCATGCATGTGAATTCCATTACTGTCTGGCTGAAATGTTTCCTTCGACTAGTTTATAATTTATTAAATGTCAGTAAAATCTAAATAAAAGGAACACAAAAGAGGAATCCTTTCTAAGTTCAATCTAGCTTGGAGGCATCAGAAACTGATTTCTTTTTTTAAAAGTATAATGAAACTGGCTCAACTTAATATAAAATGTGGTCCCATTTTGTTGCAATTAGAAGGATCATTCCAAACACTGAAACAATAGGAGATTTGCTAACTTTGGAAAGTCTGGTCACAGTGTAGTTGCAGGAGTCAAAATTGACAAGTGTTCTGATGAAACCCTGTAACTGATGCTCTGCTTCTTAGCTTAAGGTGAATGCTTTTTATCAGGCACTTAAACGTGAGTCTGGGTACCACCTGCTAAATACATTGTAAGATATGGGTCTTGTAGCTTGCTTTGAATGCAGATGACTCCAACTTCAGTCTCTGCCAACATGTAGAGCTGGGAAGGCCCCCTGCCTGGGACCCTGGAGAGCTGCTACCAGTCAGTGTTGACAATATTGAGCTATATGGACCAATAGTCTGACTCATTATGAGGCATCTTCCTATATTGTTACCTGGAATATGTGGTACAGTCAAGTGCATGCAGATGATGGGCTGCAATTGAGTGTATTTATGCCCCATTTATTGTCATGCAATGCAAGCATATATAAGTAGTGTGCACTTGGCTACAGCATCTACACAAGGCTCCCCCCTACTCACCAAATGTATCTACTGCAACTCAAATGGTTTTTATCTGCATGTCTGTCGAGATTTTTCTACATCTGACAAAACAACTGTCAAGTCAGGATTTTAGGAGACTTTCCAACAATTCGTCAGGCTTCAAGGAACGCCGTACTCTGCTTTCAGTGCTGTTTGGTGTGTTTGAATGCTGGAAGTAATCTTGTGCTTTACAGTAAACGGGAACTGCCTGAGAGTGCAATTATCTTCAGTGTGACTTGCCTGAATGGTGTTTTGGGGCGGGGGAGGATTTTGTCCATCCTCTTTCTTAGCCTGTGGGTGCTCGATAAAGATCTAGAACTGTGTAAGACTAGAAATCTTCTAGGACTGGTTCAGGTTTTTTAAGTCCAGTTAATTGTGAAATTAAAAAGGTACCTGCTACATTGAGCCCACGGGTTTCCATGTTTCTCTCTCTCTGATAAGGTAAATGACACTTCTCACCACGGTGGGCAGTAAGGGGTGGGCATTGCGCTTGCAGTTTGGGAATGAGACATTTAAAAGCATTACAAATGAGACAAGGCACATAAAGAGCAAAGGTCAGTCAATTAATGTTTAATGTGGAGAGCGCTTGAAAATTTAAGGTAGCAAACCATTTTATATGTCTCTTCCTGCTCCTCCTGTCCTTCATACTAAGTAAAACAATGAATCTTCCCAATTCAAAGTGAATAGTGTTTCCTGGCCTCCCTTAACTTGGGTTTTGGGCTGGGGAGGGGATTTTTGATGTATTTAATTCTGGGAACCTCTTTTGAAAAGCTATTTCCTGATCAGTGTGTGTGTGTTTTAAGTTGTTTGTTTTGTTTTTTAGCCAACAATAATAGTTAATGGGGAAAAGGTTCCATTTTGGCATTACCTGCAGTCTGTCAGTTTCTTTAAAATACTAATTTTTAAGAATTGCAGAGGATTTTTTTTTAGTAACATGGAGTTAAGGGGTGTTTTTTTTTAGTTAACACACAAATCCTGTTAAATTTGAATATGGAAAGTGTACTTCTTGCATTTCATAACTTGTTGGCTCACTTTTTTTTGTCCTTGTTTTTCTAAAAGAGAAGTAGAGGGATGTGTGCTGCTTGGATGTGTGTCTCACTTTGTACAAAAATTTTGGGGGAGTGAGTGAGTGAGTGAGTGTGTGTGTGTGTCTACACAAGTACACACAGATGCAAGATCCTTGTATAATAGCAGGGGTAGAGTGATTCTGAATCACTTCTGTGGGCATTACTCGATGCAGAGTTTGTTGTTGTTGTTTTTACCTAAAAGCAAAACCAAATTAAACCTTGCTAAGACTTAACTAGCAGTTTGTTGCAAAGTCTCGCAATATTTTCATAACTGCATTCCCAGATTTTCTTATCCCTATCAAACATATACCATACTCCCCTGGAAGAAGGCACTTTTAGAAACCTTCCACTGAACTTGTAGCTAGTCCTTGTTTTTTTTTAACGTGGTTAATCTTTTTCATTGCATTAAACATTTCAGGGTGTTTTCTTTTTCACAATACATTATGTCTTGCTTTGTTTTTATTATTTTCCTTTCAATGAGAGCTTAGATTTTTATTGAGAGAGAACCTGCCAGAGGCCCCCGGCTTGTGCTGCTGTTTGTTGCTCTAATTAACAAAAGGGAAAACAATATGTAAATAAGCAGAAACTTTAAAAAAGTTATTAATTCCATAAACTCAGATCTGTGATTCATTGCCTTAACTTTCTCTTAGTTTTCCATACAGCATGCCAAACAAGTTTTAAAAGTGGCTTTTAAATAAAATGTATAGTAGACCAATGTCAGTTTGTATAAAAGTATCAAGTGAAAATATTTATTACATGCATTGGAAAAAAATGGTTTACCCTACTGAATGTTACCTGTTTATGTAAAACATCTTTAGATGTAATAAAAAGCATTATTACGTTGTCTCTTCTGGAATAAATGTTGCAGAATTTGCACACTGTAAATTTACATCAGCAGGAAAGCTTTTAGGGAGGTGTGCATGTCTGTTGAGAAGTCCTATAGGTAACCAGCGCAAATGTGACACAACTGGACTCTACTGTCTCTCAATTTCTGCCAGTGGGTGCTGGAAGTACTCTTAAATCAGATCTGCTCAACTTGGGGGCTGTCTTTTGGCTTGGTACATCATGCCCCCCAGAGACAAGAGTGGTAGCCACTGGTTGTGTGGGTGGTGGCTGCTCAGCACCTGCTGTGCTTGTTTAGTTTTTAAAGCCCACCTTGTTTTGAAACAAGATTTGAATGGGCTTTCTCAATACAGGGAAAATAACCACACATCTCCTGACAAGGTCAGGAGACACAACCCTGCTGAATAATCCTAGTACATAACCTGCAAGTTCTTCCTGTACGCTACCTTAAAATTCTTGGCCCACCAACACAGGACTGAAAAATAACCCAAATTCCTAGGCACCTTGTTTTTAAAACACTGAAATTGAAGTGAAATAGGTGGTCCATTTTATACAAGCCCAGTTCCACTGGTTTGTTTGAACCAACGCTTTGGCCTGGGAAAAATTGGATCTCTACTATATATTTTTGAGGGTTCCAAAAGACAAAGCATTTAAGGCAAGTAAGTGGGAGAGATCCCAGTTCCATCAAGTACCTGAAGGAGCACTGCAAGCCACAAGGACGACGGTTGCCCTTCTGTTTCCTTCCTTAATGATTCAGTAGTCGGCAACAGGGAGAGTGATGGATTGGACCAGGTCTTCATACCTGACTATTCCATTGTGGCCCACTTTGGCTTCCTTCAGGAGGTTGTCCACTGTAAACAATTGCACAGTAATTGTGGCATGTCAGTTTAGTTGTACATTATATCTAGATTATTGTCTACCTTTTTTATTTTTCACCTGTGTGTGAAATAAGTGTGAAACTATGTTACAGTGGGTCCAAGGAGTTTTCCCATTTCAAGGAATAGGTGGGTTACATTGTGCAAAGGCAGAAGCCCAACAGCTTTCCTTCCCAATCCTGTTAGTCTCAGAAATTGACAACTTGTGTCTATTCCACTCACCCGCCTGTCTCTCTGGTACTCCATATATTTACATTGGTGCTGTCAACTCAGTTTTCTCAAGAAAAGTGTGGGAGTCAGTGCCACTGCTAATTTAGATAACTTCCTTAAGAGAAGTACCATTTTGAAAATGGGAAAGCAAAGGGGTCTGAGAGAGCAACCTAAATATAGGATTAGTTTAGTAATTAACCAAACTGGGGACTGGAGATATTTCAGAAAAGGCTATGTCAATAGAAAGGAAATGCTTTTAAATATAACCAGTTGTTGCTGCTATTATGTATTGTATTTATATCCCACTTTTTCCTTCCAAGCAGCTCAAGGTGGCGTTCATGGTTCTCAATTAATCTCAGGAACCCTGTGAGGTTGGTTAGGTTGAGAGGCAGTGACTGGCCCAGGGTCACCCAGTGAGCTTCATGGCTGACTGGGGAGTTGAACTCTGGTCTTTGAGGTCCTACTCTGACACTCTAACCACTATACCACACCGACTCTCAAGTCAGACTCTGTGAAGCAGCTTTCCACAACCTGGTGTCCTCCAGATACTTTGGACTGCAACTCCTGTCAGGGGCTGATGTAAGTTGTAGTCCAACGAAACATCTGGTTGATGGTAGATAACCTGGAAATTGTTGGAGAGTTTCTGCTTCACACAGTAAGTACACCCTTTACCTATTACTCCTGATCAATACAATATTATTTTTAAAAAACCTGTTCGCTGGAGGCAAAATTAAGATTGAGGGGACACGTCAGAAATGCATGCCAGCCAAGAGAGAATCTCTCCACTAAGAACTTTTTACCTTCCTCCTTAGACAGTTTCTCTCCTAGATTCATCAACTTGGCCCTCAGCTCTGCCACTGAAATGAATCCCGTCTTCTTCCTGTCTGCCATCAACAGGGCCAAGAGGATTTCGTTCTTGGGATCTTCTTGCTGCATTTGCCTGTACATGATGGTCAGGAAAGTTGAAAAATCCATTTCTCCAGTCCTGTCTGGAAACCAGAAGAAAGATTGGGTAGTCTGCTTGAATTGGTGGTTTCTTGTGCCTAACAGGCCCCATGGAAGGAGGGGATTAAGCAGTCCATCATGGCTCATCAGCATTGGGACCTGAGGTTTTCAATTTGTTCATAAACTACCAAGACTTGGGGATGGTCAGTGAACTGGGCAAGTTTGCTAATGACACCAAGTGGTTCACAGATGTAAGGAGAAAATGGGAGCTCCCAAAGGACCTCTCCAAACTGACTGGGCATTAAAATGTTGAATGCAATTCAAAGTAAAGAAGTGTAAAGTGATGCACGTTGGAAACTTTTTTTCCTGAATTTCACATAATAGGGTTTCAACAGGCAGTGGTGGGGAAACCAAGCCTTGTGAGGAATAGTGGAAGGAGTTGGGGATGTTTAGCCTGGTAAAGGGGGGACTGAGAGGAGACATGATAGCCATCTTCCAATATCTGAAGGGCTGTCACATAAAAGAGGGAGCAAACTTATTTTCTGCTGCTTCAGAGGGTAGGTATTCGAGTGACAAGAAAGGAGATTCTGACTCAACATTAGGAAGAACTGTCTGACAGTAAGAGTGGTTGGACAGTAGAATGGACTCTCTCAGAAGGTGGTGGACTCTACTGGAAGCTTTTTTAAAAAAAGGGTTTGGATGGCCATCTGTCAGAGGTTACGGAGCTGTGATTCCTGCATTGCAGGAGGTTGGACTAGAGAACTTCAGCTCCCTTCCAACTTTGAAATTCTATGATTATTTGACTCCAAAATAGCAGGAGAGAATCACCTTAGCTAATGTTGCTTTCAGCATTAAAACACACTAGCTCTCTAACTCTTGGAAAGAAGCACCTGACCAAGAAATTTGGGGTGGGATCTAAGTAATTTGTACAGGCTGCCTTTGCTAGAGAGTGTTTATTAAAGCGCTGACTATGCCTACCGTTTACTTACCAACTTTCTGCAGCTGAAGGTGCCTGGCCACTTCTCCGGGGGTGGGGCTGCTCCCCAGACAGCGCATAACAGTGATGAGATCACTGGCATTGATCTTGCCTTTACGCTTCTTATCATAGAGAGAAAAACATTCTTTGAACTCTAGTTGGGAAAAAGGAGGAGAGGAAGAAACCCAGTTTCACTGACACATCCTAAAGAAAGTGTGTGTAACCTTTGACCCTCCACATGTTTCTGGACTGCAACTCCTATAATCACCCCTGGCCATTATATATGCTTACTGAGGCCCCAGAGGGGCACTCCAGTGCTAAAGAGAAATGATGGACGCTAGCTACCTTCTTGAATTATGGTGCTGGAGGAGACTCTTGAGAGTCCCATGGACTGCAAGAAGATCAAACCTCTCCATTCTGAAGGAAATCAGCCCTGAGTGTTCACTGGAAGGACAGATCCTGAAGCTGAGACTCCAATACTTTGGCCACCTCATGAGAAGAGAAGACTCCCTGGAAAAGACCCTGATATTGGGAAAGATGGAGGGCACAAGGAGAAGGGGACAACAGATGACGAGATGGTTGGACAGTGTTCTCGAAGCTACCAGCATGAGTTTGACTAAACTGCGGGAGGCAGTGGAAGACAGAAGTGCCTGGTGTGCTCTGGTCCATGGGGTCACGAAGAGTCGGACACGACTAAACAACAACAATAGCTACCTTCTAGGAATAGTGAAAGTCCCTCTCTATCATTTCATTATATATATTTTTCAGATTACTATAACCACTGCATGAGCAACACTTGGAAAACAACTGGACAAAACGGCAGGAAAACAATAATATAATGCTAACCCATTTCAAGGTAAAACAACTTTTCCTTTGAAAAGCAGAGGAACCACTGTGAAGCTGTGCTTAACTTTTCACATCAACAAGGACTTTGTGGCTGAGAACAGGCAGCGGTTCTTGGTAGCTGAAGTTATTTCTTTTATTATCTGTTTCTAAGGTAGTAGTAGTAATTATTTATACGTCACCCATCTGACTGGGTTGCCCCAGCCACTCCGGGTAGCTTCCAACAAATTATAAAACCACAGTAAAACACCAGACATTAAAAAACTTCCCCATACAGGGCTGCTTTCAGATGCATCAATAGACAAGCCATCTATAAAGAACTGCAAAGACATTAAACTAGTGTTTCCCAAACTTGGGTCTCCAGCTGTTTTTAGATTGCAACTCACATAATCCCTGGCTAGCAGGACCAGTGGTCAGGGATTATGGAAAGTAGTCCAAAAACAGCTGGATACCCAAGTTTGGGAAACCCTGCATTAAATGGTGGCATCCTCGGTGCCATGATACCTAGTGAAGATGTGGGCACTCGCTTCCCCGATACTTTAAAGACTTAAGTAAGAATGACCTTCCTCAGTGCTTCGACGAGAAACTTGTTAGAAGGAATTCCTCAAAATCTGCTTTGGCATTCTTCCAAGGCAGAGCAGGACACACACAATAAGAAGGTAAGAACATTTAATTAGTTGCAAAGAGTGTTTTGTTAAAAGGTACATACCATTGATCTGATCTTGGGACAGGAATTTTGCCTGCAACACACAAAAGGAACAAAAGGGAAAGTTTGATAAATTAAACTGTAATCTGCAAAACAAGAAACATCACCCTCCCAGTCATCTCCAACACACATAGACAAGCTAGATTCCATCCCCCTTCATTCACCATTGTTGGGTATTAATTGTCCTTTTCAGTGGGGTGTGCCACTCCTTTTGCCTGCCAGCCTGCTAGTCTCTTTGCCTTCTGTGTCTGACTTAGTATGGTCGAGGTCTAAAGTCCACCTGTGCCGACGAGTAGCAAGAAGCAGCAGGTGTAATAAATACTCTTTGCTGTCATGGATACAGGACATGCTGTGTGTTGGATTTCAGCAGCTACTAAACAGACAGTAAGTAGGCCATGGAAATGTCGATTTACTAGAAGCTGTTTTTCACCTCTCCATAGGTGTTTTTAAACAAACAAACAAACAAAAACAAACAAGGGTGACAGTTGTTAGAAAATGCCACCATGCTAAAAGCAGCAATTACCACCCTGGAATCCCCCAAATGATAGAGCGCCTCAAAGGCTTGGTAATCCCAAAAAGATTTCAAGACACCTCATGCTGTGTTTAAATACCAACTAGTGCCCATTTGCTAATGCTTAATGCGATTGTTTCAGGAGGACACACGGAGGTCACTCAAACACTAGCAGTTAGCATGGATGAATCTTCCAGCAGAAGAAAGCAGGGCAAGAGATTCCCCTGGATGCTTAGGCCTCACTTTAAAAATTTGGTCCCCCAAATCATGCTTTTTTTTCTGCTGGAATGTGCCAGAACGCAGTACCCTTTCTCTTGGCCACTCCTCTCGTGACACCTAGCCAATACTCTCCACACAGGCTTCAACCAAAGTTGGGTGTGTGGGTGTGTGTTGAATTGCCCCTCCTACCTTTTTCTAGCTTTATGCGCTCAGAGACGGTAGGCACCCACCTGCTGGGGCCTTGCAGGGTGCTGTCATTCACCCTTTTTTCATTTTTTTAATTGATTTTCCAAATTTATTACAAATACAACACACAAAGAAAAAGACATGACATTACTAAAAAATAAAAATAAAAGAAAAAGACAAAAATATGAACCAATATTACTCTAGGACCCAATTTCATTATCATTGTTAACTGACTTCCTCAGATCCCCCCCTATCTGAATTTCATTGAATCACCTTGTAACAGTTTTCCAATATCCTCTTTCTAATAAAATTAACTCCTTCAAATAATTATCTTCCTTTCTTTTCAACATGTCCTAAATCCATAATGTTTTACAATACATTCATACTCTAATCCTAAGCTATTTTGATACTTTCAAGTGACTTCTATTGAAGTTTGTATTACAATGTTTACATTTCTTCCAATCTTCTTGATATTCCTCTTCTTTCTGATCGCGGATTCTCCCAGTCAGGTCGGCCAGCTCCAAAAAGTCTAACATCTTCTTCTGCCATTCTTCTACTGCTGGTAGTTCTTGAGATTTCCAATTTTTAGCTAGTAGCAATCTTACCGCTGTAGTGGCATACAAAAACAATCTAGCATCTTTTTTAGGAAGTTCCAATCCTATTATTCCAAGTAGAAAGGCCTCTGGTTTTTTAATAAATGTATTTTTCAACATTTTTTTCAACTCATTATAAATCTTTTCCCAGAAGTCTTTCACCTTGAGACACGTCCTGTCATTCACCCTTTGCTGTTCGCTGTGATGATGCACAAGCTGCTGTTGGTGCAGCTACACCAGAGGCCTCTACATCACCATTGGTGCCTCTGCCTCCCACCCTAACCGGCTTCTCCCTCCCCTTCCCTTCCATAGGTGCCTCAGGAGCCGCTGCACCTGCCCTTCTTGCACCCAAGCAAAGCCCCCTTTCTGCTCTGCATCTGTCACCTTAGCACCTTCTACATTTACCTCAGCATTTCGCTGCCGAGCACGTCCAGCCGCTGCCCTCGCGAGGAGGTCCCTCGCAGGGTGGGTAGCCCCAGCAACAGCCTCCCCCTGCCACCACAGCCTCAGGTGAGGGCCGAAGTGGCTGTGGCGGTCTGCTGAGCATGTGCAAAGTGCCACCTCCTTTCCCCCACTCGGCTGTCCCTCAAGCCATTTCTGGGCAGTGAGTACCTAGGAAAAAAAGCCCTGCCCAAACCATTGCTAGGATTAAATAGGTTTTTCTCCAGAGGGGGCCTTAGCCACGAAGGCAGGAGAGATGGTTAATGGTGGCAGAGCGAGAGACAACTAGGTCTGCCCCAGGTGGCCTCAAGTTGCTGTTTTTTAATTACAAACCAGTTGAGATGAATAGTGACTGTGCAAGGATAACATCTCCTGGGAATTTTGCCCTGTATTTATTAGGGAGCGGAGGGCTACCATTTGGATCTTCCTTACAAGCATCAATAATGCCTTAGGACAATTGCTCTCAGCACCTGAACAAATGCAGTATGTGAAAACAAGGACGTTTGGCTAAATAAATAAAGATGCCTCATAACCTAAAGTACGATAACCTTGAAAGAGGTGGAAATATGACCACTCTTGAGAATGTCCCTGGACCCCTACCGCTGGTTGCAAATACCCCCTTTTGGGGGAAAGGGGATTGAGAAGGTTGTGGCACCCAACCCCACACAGAAGGAAGTACTCATGGATGAAACTGATCAGATTGACCCATTCCAATTAGGGTTCAGGCCTGGACTTTTATGGGATTGAATTAGGCTCGATTTCCTTAAGGATGACGTTTATTGAGAGGACAAGAGGAATGAAACCCCGCCATTGTTTGCTGTTTTCTCAACAGCTTTTGGTACCACTGGCCATGGTATCCTCCTGAATAGGTTCTGTGAGATGGGCACTGTTTTGCAGCGGTTCCACTTCTGTCTCAGGGTTGATTTCAGGGTGACTATTTCTTGACCCTCTGACAACCATACTGTTGGGTGCCACAGGGCACCATCCTGTACCCAGTGCTATTTAACACTTGTATAATCCTGCAGCTAAAAGACTTGCACTGGCTGCCAGTTAGCTATCAGGCCAGGTTCAGGAAATGGAGACTTGGGACTCAGCTATATAGCTGCAAATAGAACATTTTAAGTGTGTTTTAAGTGCATTATACAAATGTGACACTAGTTGGCAATGGTGCGCTTATGGCAAGTTCAATATATTTCTCAAAATGCTTTTAAAAAGGCATTTCACAGTGTTACTTAAATGTGTCTAGATTCCACCTTGGTCTGTATTAACAAATGTTTTTTTTAAAAAATAAAATCTCAGCCCACAAGGACTTTAGCAAACTTTTATTTCTCTGCCAACAAACTCTTTTACATCCACTTAGTTTGGATCACACTCAGGATAAATGTACACAAGGCAAAGTCATGGAAGGCGAACAGTCAATGAAGGTTCGGTCCAGGAATTTGAGGTTACAAAGGAAAGTTCTACTCAACAAGTCCTTAAAAAGTTTTGAAGAAATAACCGTGCACCTCCCTTAGAATTAAAAATTTTCTACCTGAGTATCAAAGGGGAGGAAAAGCATAGAGAGGACAACAGGCAGTGGAACAAAGAGGGCATGCGGCAAGGAGGAAACATCCATTTTGACAAGTGGCAGAAATTTAGCCTTCCTGATCAGAGCGTGATCAGAGCTGTGCAGCATGCCTCAGTGGCCATTCTTGAGGTTCTGCTTTAGGATCAGGTTCTGAACATGGCTGTGTGTGCGCGTGCACACACCTGCCTCTTCTACAGCCTTCCCCAACCTGGTGCCCTCCAGCTGCTTCAGATGGTGAGCCCAGCAGGGCTCTATGGAGTGGTTTAAGAAGTGGGGTCCCCAGTGGGATCAACGGTATTCTTCCTCTTGCAAAATGATCAGAGGGCATTTCAAAATCCATTAAGATAAAGAAAACAAAAACAAAAAAGCAACTCCACTGAAATTTTCAGCAGTAGCTGCTCTCAAAACCAAAAGCAGACATCGGTGGGCCTCTCCCAACCCTGGGCTTTAAGAAAAAGGCAGCGAGAACTAAGCTAGACTGTACAGAAGAAGCAGATTCACTTCTCTTTTGCATAGTTTATTCTGCAGGACACAGGAAGGAAAACAGGGAACAAGTGGGTATGCATAGCGCTGAACCTGCCCTGACCATGGGAGGCCTGCTGGAGATGATCCTCTCTGGTTTCTGAGGTCCTCACAGACTCTGCTGATGTGTTTACAAGGTTACCTTATCAGCCATAGGAACCAGAAGGATGAAGAAACCTAGAGCTCAAGCAGACAAATATTTCAGGTTCAATGGTGGGTCCCAATGGGTGTAAATAATTCTCTGTACAACCCACACATGCCCTTATTACAGACTAAGGCTGTGATCCTAAACAGACACAGGCTGCAACCCTAACCCAATTTACGTGGGCATGAAGCCTCACTGAATTCAACAGCATTTATTTCTGAGTAGGCCTGGTTTTATTTGCAAGTAGGCCCCAATGAATTCACTGGAGCTTGTTTCCATGTAAACCTGCATAGGACCACAATGCAGAACTTTATCTGAGCTACGTTAGGATTAGCCATTGAAATTTTTTTGGTGGTGGTGGGGGGGGGGGAAAGGAACTTCTCTTGCTCTGTACTGTGGGCCTGATCCACTGCACACATCATGCCCTCTTCAATGGTGCTTGCAGCAGAGCAGACTGGGGCCCAGGATTGCATTTTCAAATTCTCTCCCCCGCGCCCCAACCAAAGAATCAAAGTTAAATGCTCTCCCCCTTTGCAGAGTGCAGGTTACTCATGTGCAAGGTGTAAAAAGCCCATGGTTCCGGAATGTAGATGACGCCGGGGTATTTCTTCCTGAGGATCTTGTCGTTCCAGAGCCAGCCGACCCACAGGGCGATCAATACCAGTGTGATGATGAAGGAGTAGAAAAGGAAGCGTCCGTTGCTGTCCATGAGCAAGCCTTTCCGTTTCTGGTGCATCACCAGAGCCATCAGAGCAAAGAAGGTGAAGATGAAGAGGATGAAGATCTGCCCTTCCGTGACAAGGTACCTGCAAACAGGGGGGAAAGGGACGCGGGTCAGAGAGCTCCTTCATACAGCAGGGAAGAGAAAGCAGGTGCATGGGGAAGGCAAGGACATTCAGCACTAGAAGAAGATGCCTCTCAGGTAAGAGGTCTCCCAGGCTGGCTTCCCAGCACACAGTTTATTTCTGACATTTGTGCCCTGCCTTGCTGTACGAAATCTGAATCAAGGCAGGTTGCAAACAATTGTTGTGATAACTATTGAAATGATCTAGGCCAGTGTTTCCCAAACTTTTTCAGGCCACCATCCCCTTGGTTCCATAAACTCATCCCTAGTGGGCCCCCTACCCTATAAAAAGCATGATTCAGAATAGCGGTTTGCATGACCCTTCTAAGGAAGATAAGAACACAATGAAATCCAAAACGGTAATTAATGGAAGAGTTATTTTTAAAAAAACAAATAAAGCTATCTAGCTTAATTACCGTATTTTTCGCTCTATAACACGCACCCGACCATAACACGCACGTAGTTTTTAGAGGAGGAAAATCCGTAGGCATGCCACCCGTAGGCATTTCCTCCATAACATGCACAGACATTTCCCCTTACTTTCTAGGAGGAAAAAAGTGAGTGTTATGGTGCAGAAAATACGGTAATTCAACAAAACTGATGAACTTGATTCAGCTTTTCAAGGTCTGATAGTCATTTACACCTCCAGTGCCCCCTGACTTTGAGTGTCTCCCCCCCCCCCCAAGGGCTGTACCATGCTCTTTGGGAACCACTGATCTAGGACAACTTTACACCACAATTAAAAGCAGCACCAGCAAAACCTTGAAGAAAAACAATATTCCAGAAAAACAATTAAAAACAGATGCGTCTTACTTAAGAGTAACAAATTCTACACTTCCAAGTTACAACTAGGGATCTTGGTTAAGATTCAGGATGTTTGCAATAGCCTTTGAACACTGGCTGCCCCCCCCCCCCCATGATGCATCCGTGGCCTCATGTAGCTCTGTAGCATCTAATTGTGACTTCCCCCTCCTCCCCCTCTCCAAAGCCACACCTGGCTCACTTACCAGTAATAGAGGCTGCTGGGCCCAATGAGGAGTAAAGCAGCCACAGGTATCCTCTGCTGCTCTTCTTTAATGGGGATGAAGCAGCCGGAAAAATAGATGCACAGGATAAGGAAGAAAGGGATGTACCTGCGAGAGGGAACACAGTTGCAACAGAGCCATCAGCAGACACTGTCAACAGCCCCTCCCCAGATTTAATGCAGAAAAGAGGGGTTCTTTGTGTCAGCTGTAACAGCCTGAAGACTGGGTGAAGTCTCTGAACAAGAGCATTGTGGTAGTAAAGGTCTGTGCTCTGTCCCCTTTCCCAGAGATCTGACCAGGTCCTCTGCAGATGGTTTCAAGCTGCTCCTTACAGCCCTGAGAGCCAGAAAGTTCATTCATTCATTCAGCAGGCAGGCAGGCAGGCAGGCAAGCAATCCTTGCCCAGTGTGGTGCCCTTATAAGAAGAGTCTGGCTGGTTCAGGCCAGTGGCTCATCTAGCCCAGCATTCTCTTCTTACAGTGGCCACCCAGATGTCAGTGGGAAACCTACATGCAGGACCTAAGAAAAAGAGTCCTCTCGCCTCCTGTGGTTTCCAGCAAGTGGCATTCAGAAGCATTGCTGCCTCCAAATGTGGAGGCGGAGCACAGCCATTGCGGCCAGTAGCCAATGATAGCCCTCTCCTCTGTGAATTTATCCTCCGGATGTCTTGGACTACAACTCCCATCATCCCCAGTTAGTGGGGGAGGCTGTTCTAACTAACCGCTAACTTTAACCCTAGCTCTTAATCAAGTAAAAGCAGGGACTGGCTTAGATGCTCGGTTTGTTATCTAATCGCAGCTGGCAACCACCCATGGCCACATGAACGAACGAAAGCACAATTGATTTGGGAGATAACACAGAGCTTCTGGGAGGTCAGCAAGAGAAGTCTGGGTGGAACTGGATGCGAGGAATGGCTTAAGGAGAAAAGCACAAGGGGGCCTCTCATGCAAGCTGCCATCTTCCAGGTCTTATGCAGAAGTTAAGAGGCAGCAAGGACATTTCACTGCTCCTTCCGCAGCCCAGGGCAGTGGGTAGCATCACAGGTCAATAACCAGAACCAAAGACGTCAAGTCTCTCTGAGCCAAATTCTGCCGCATATTAGCCAGGGATAAATGTCACCAATTTTACCAGGGAACACACGCAACAGAAGAAAAGGTTATCCGTTCAAGCTGCCTATCGCTGTTAAATCCAGAATGCTCATTTCATTTTGGGTCCTTACTGCTGCTCCCCCCCCCCCCACTTCCCAGTGGAAGATCGTTTATGTATGTGCCTTCTAAAGTCACGCCTTCCTCCTGTCAGGACTGTTTGAGAACGAAATGCAGACACAACCAGAAACGGACTTCTTATGCTACTGTTAATGGAGGGTGAGAAAATCCGCCCCCCCCCCAAAAAAAATGTGGGAGAGAGATATCTGTAAAATGCACCTCCACAAGGGATCAAGTCAAAAGAGATGCACAGAGTTTAATTAAAAACGTGTTGTGGAGGCGAGGAAACCAGGCCATGATTTTAGTTGTCATAAATGATTTTTGGGAACCAATTGCAAAAGAGACATAAGGTTCAAGGTGTTGCTATTAGTACATAAAGCCCTTAACAACCTGGGACCAGTTCACCTGCATGATCGCCTTACCCCTTAAATGCTCACTCAACTGCTTCGATTGGTGGAACTGGCCCTGTTACAAGTGCCACATCATATCAGCTCCACATTTGTAAACACTTGATCTTTTAGTATGGCAGCACCTGCACTTTGGAGCTCCCTGCCGATGGACATCAGACAGATGCCTTTGCTGTACTCCCTTTGACACCTGCTAAAAACATTTTTGTTTAGACAAGCCTACCAAGAGATGTAAATGCTGGTGATTGATTTGATCTGTTTTTAGTTTATTACGGATTTTATCCCTTGAATGTTTTAAAGAGTTGTTTTTACTGATTATATTATTGTTTTATTTTCTTTGTAAGCTGCTTTTTAAAGGTTTTTTTTTTAACAATTAAATGGTGTATAGATTTTATGAAATAAAATAGGAATTATTATTGTTGTTGAGTGACATTTTCTCCTCCAAGAAAAGTGGGGGGGAGCAAGGAACACCAACACAATACCCCAACCTGATGTGTGGGAAACGCCCTGCAGTTTACTTACCACATTGAATGGCCCAGATATTCATCATAATAATACAGCAGTTCAAATGAATCAATCTGGAAAGGAAGGAAATGAGAGTCAAGCCAATGAAAGTTTCCCAGCCAGCAGCAGAAACAAAGCAGGCAAGAAGCACCAAAACCTCTCGTTACCAGTGTCTCCGGCTTGAGGTTTTTGATGATGGGGTTCTCCCGGACGGACAAGTGGAGCTGGTAGCCGCTGAAGATCAGCCGGTGGTTGACGGAGTCCCCCACCAGGTGGATGCTGGCTCCCATGACGAAGGTGATGATGCAGATGTACACCATGGACCGTGGGAGAGTCTTGGGGGACCTTTCGATGAGCTGCAATGGGAAACTCCTCTCAAGGACATGGAGAGACAATCAGACCATGCCCTACACACACACACACACACACATACACACACACACACACACACACACACACACACCCCTCTCTTCCTCAGGCAAGAGCTGGAAACATCCTGTAGACAGGACTCTCAGTTCTTGGGTTCCAATGATTTTCTTAATTTCATTTGTTTCCTAAAGGAAAGGACTATTTTTAAAATTGAAAATTGAAAAGCAGAACTGCAGCCTCCACTGACCTGCAACTAATCCAGCCACCCTTTCCATGTCAAATCAATTGATTGTTATGCATTAGCCTGAAGGATCAAAAGCACCACTCAGCAGAAGCGGTGAATTCCATTGCCTCCACTGCACTATTTGAGAGTGTTCCTGTGCCCCACAACCAGTGGCTGATACTACCCCCACCACAATCTGCAAAGCTCTTGAAATGCAATTTCATATCAAATTTAAAAGGCAATGCCAGCCATTAACTCATATAAGGCAGAATAAAACGAGAAGACTGGTCCCAAATTAACTTATGTTAGAGTTGGAGCCAGGGGAAAAGAGTAATTCTAGTTTCTATGGTTCAGAAACCTAAACATTTACACTGACCTAACTACTGCAGAAAACATCCTTGCTAGTTCCAAAGACCTGAATGTGTTTACACACACACACACACACACACACACACACACCCTATATAAACTTACCTTGTCACCCACCTGCTTGCATTTCAACAAAACCCTTTGTATGTGGTTATTCTGACACAATTGTTATCTGAATGTTTTATCTCTGAGAACAGACACTCAAAAGCAGGTTGCTCCGACAGCTTATTTTGCTGAATCATTTGGGCTGCATCGCATAGCTGCTGTAGGGATTACAGCAAGATCACATATGTGATCACTAAAAAATAATAATGCTAGAAAAATGCTAAGTATTATTAATTGCTTAGCCCCAGTTTTCTGCCAGAGAAAAGCTGCTTTACTTATGGCAAGCATTTGCAGTTATGCCGTCTAATATTTCACTGACCAGCTTTCCCAAACCAGGTGCCTTCCAGATGCTCTGAACTCCCAAAACCCAGAAGATCCAGCCACCACGGCCAATGGTTAGGGATTATGGTAGTCAGAGCCTAACACCATCCAAAGCTTGGGGAAGGTTGTCATTGGTGAATGCTACCATGGCTGAGTTTACTTTGCTGGGCTCTGAGAGGCCAACTCCAAGCTTGACATTTGCCATTAGTAACATGATTCTTGGGAGAGCTATTGTCATTTTTTAAACTGATGATGTGAAATGCAAGCAGCACTACCCAATGACACCCATCACAATCATGAAGCTCTACCATGTTAACAGTGACATTTGGCTGTATCGGTGTGTGTTCCGAGAAGCACTGTGCCAAAATCTGTCCTCCTATTTTGTAAAAGTTTTCTTCCTTAGCCACAGGAGTCTTCCATAGTTCTACCTCATTAACACGGCACTTTAGAATTTCAACAGGTGTGGGGATTTGAGCTTACTATGCCATTGAGAGGTGGCATTTGTGTTTCTCTCTCCAGTAAATGTTTCTGCAACCTCCTGATCTGAAAAAGCTACACAGGAGGAGTTACTTTATGATGTTTTCCCCTGAACTTTTAACCAGAGAGCGTTCACCTAAGAAAGCTGTGAAGTAGACCACTGGCAAGATGATTTGCAGAATGAAAGAACAGACTCTCATGAACAATCTCAAGAGTAAGGTGAGCACAACAGAAACCCTGCATGCCACCCATGAGAATTTCATTGAAATTTTCTCTCCTCTGGTGCAATTTCTTTTCTCATTAACTGGTGGCACGAATAAGTGAACATGATAATTTTTTTGGCACAGAACTACTTCTGAGCACCATCGTTTCAGAGAATTCACTTTCCACTCTGATCATTATCCCCGCTATTCAGCCTTCCAAAACACACAAACGGATCTCAGCAGAAATGAGAGAAGAACACAGCTCAAAAATTTACCTTCAGAAGAATAAAGGGCGTTATGACATTGTAAGCCATGTGAAAATAATCTCCAGCACTTGGCTTGTTCAGGGGGAACCATTCCAACGGAAGCACGATCTGAAAGAATGGGAAACGGAAGAAGGGATGAGTTTCATCACAGGCAGCCCACAATGAGCAGTGGACTTTATATTGTTATATGGTCTTTTTGTCAAGGCTGGCCACAAAAGCCATTTCCTTCCTGCTTTTGTGCAGCAAAACCCAACAGAGGCAAGCGCAACAGAGATTGCAGTAAATGAAAAAGATACCACCACATTCATTCATTCATTCATTCATTCCTTCATTGCATTTACATCCTGCTTCCCTCCCACCCAGGAGATCAAGCTGGTATACTTGGTTCTCTTCCCATTTTATACCCACAACAACCCTATGAGGTAGGTTAGGTTGAAAGGCAGTGACTGGCCCAAGGTCATCCAGTGAGCTTCATGGCCAAGCGGGAATTTGAACCCAGGTCCAAGCCTGAGGCTCTAACCACGATCAAGAAAACACCAGTTCTCAACCCCATGTTGCCCCATAAACAAAGGGCAGGGGCAGTGGGTGAGGATTTCCAGGCACAAGGAAGGGTGAACACCCCCACCCCTTACAATTGCCCCCTGCATTCCTGCCAGCTAGCAGAGCTTTTTCAGAAGTTTGTGCCCATGTAATGAAGGGTGGGGCGGGGGGAGTGCTTTGTGCTTGCGTTACTGTGAGAACAAGATGCTGGACTAGATGGGCCATTGGCCTGATCCAGAAGGAACATCTTCTATTCATATTGGGAACAGGTAGAGACACTGCACTGAAGGCACCATGAGAGGCTTCTCCCTCTCAAGGGATATCAGATCTGCTGCTTAACAGGAGCACACACAGCTTGCCTTCATGTACTTGTAAATAAAGCATGCATTTCAAAATCTCTAGCTTTCTGTCTTCCAAAGAAAAGGCTGCCTGGGTAATGCTGTCCCAGGAATTTATGGATGGAAGAGCCCTGCAGCTGGATCAAGCGTGTGGCCCATCCCATCCAGCTGTTCTCACAGATGCCTCAAAGGGAAGCCCCAAAGCAGGTCCCTGGCTGCAACAGCACTCTCCCAACTTGTGATTCCCAGAAACTGACATTCAGAGGCATGCTGCCTTTGAAACTGAGCACAGCCATCATGGCTACTAGCCATGGGTAATCTTAGCCTCTGTGAATTTGTCTAATTTCCTTTTAAAGCCAGCCAAGTTGGGGTCCATCACTGCATCACATGGAATTCCAGAGTTTAACTAAGGCACTGTGTACTTTCCGTTGTCTGTCCTAAAACTTTTAACATGTGAGGAACTGAGGAACTCACAATTCCTGGTTTTGGGGAATTTCAAATGCTGCGACAAAAATTTGTCGTTGTTCCATTCCCTCCCCCCCCCCCCATCACAAAGAGTGACCAACCTCTTTCTGCCCGGAACCCACATTTTTAACAGCCCCCGGGTGGCATTGAAAATGCAGCGGCACTCACCATGGCAATGGGGCGCCCAAAATCCAGCACCCAGTTCTGCAGAGTGAAATAAAACCACAAGTCAAAATGAAACCGGGGGTTCCTGCAGGCGTCTTCCTCTTGAGCCACTCCATGCCTGCCAAGAAGAACAGTTATTCAATAGTAAAGAAAGAGCTTTAAAAAGTGTTTGGAAGCTTCAGCCAGCCCAGAATGCTGACTCAGACCAGTGACAGAAAACAGGTTACTCCACTGCGAAAACAACTTTCTGGGCACAAGTGCTTGTTAGGACCTATAAAGCCCTATATGACTTGGGCCCAGGCTACCTGAAATCTCGTACCTCCCTACATGAATCTGCCTGGGTGCTAAGATAAGCACTTTCTCTCAGTCCCATCACCATCAGAGGCAAGGTTGGTGGTCACATGAGAGGGTGCCTTTTCTGTGGATGCCCCCATATTGCCTATCAGAAGGTCGGCAGTTCAAATCCCCGTGATGGCGTGAGCTCCCGTTGCTCGGTCCCTGCTCCTGCCAACCTAGCAGTTCGAAAGCACACCAGTGCAAGTAGATAAATAGGTACCGCTCCGGCGGGAAGCTAAATGACGTTTCCGTGTGCTGCTCTGGTTCGCCAGAAGCGGCTTAGTCATGCTGGCCACATGACCCGGAAGCTGAACGCCAGCTCCCTTGGCCAATAAAGCGAGATGAGCGCCGCAACCCCAGAGTCGGTCACGACTGGACCTAATGGTCAGGGGTCCCTTTACCTTTACTAGTCAACAAAAGCCTTTGGCTACACAGAAGGGCCTTGCAAGAGGGGCCCCATCCAGCATCCTGTTCAGCAGCCAAAAAGATGCCTGTGGGAAGCTTGCAAGCAGGACCTGAGCACAAGAGCACTTTCTCCTCCTGTAGATTGCAGCAACTGGTATTCAGAAGCATCACTACCTCTGATGGTGGAGGAAGAACACGGGCATCAGGGTTAGCAGCCACTGAGAGACATCCTCCATCTTTAAAGTGCCACAAAACTCATGTCTCTTGAGATGGCTGTCCCTCCCCAAGAGAGGTCTCTTGTCTCTTACTCAAGAAGCTCATCATATAAGAGCCCTGCTGGATCAGGCCAGTGGCCCATTTAGTCCAGCATCCTATTCTCACAGTGCCTGTTGGAAGCCCACAAGCCGGACCCCAGCACAAAAGCCCTCTTCGCTCCCATGGTTCCCAACAAATGGTTTTATTCAGAAGCACTGCTGCCTCCTACTGTGGAAAGTCAGCTTTAATGCATGTTTTATGGAGAGACAAAAGAGAGGGGCTTTCTGGGCTTAGATGCAACCTTTCCCAAACTGCTGCCCTCCAGATGTTTTGGACTACAATACAGCTGTGCTGGCTGGGCCTGATGGAAGCCCAAAAATGTTGGTGGGGGCCACTTAAAACTAGGTTGGGGAAGGCTGCTTTGAAATAGCCCCTTTGCCCATAAAAGCCTTCTTGTCATTTATTTAGACACAGATGTGCTCGGATAAGGTTGTAATTAAGCAGTACACAAATTGTCTAGAATGAAGAATTAAATTAAAATATAACAAGTGAGAGAGAGACACCTAACAGATTCATTAACTAAGTATTTGGGATGGTTCTGCAATTCTAGAGCTGGATCTAGTTTAAATTTGAACTCCACAGAGAAGGTCCCAGATACTACCCTCAGAGGACTGAAGTCTTCTACAGAACTTCAGCTGGTTTTTAAAAAACGTGATATGATGCAGTTTCTTCCATCAGACTGGAAATAAAGAATTTTCCAGGGTGCTGGTGTTGGAAGGCTTTCAAAAATGCATACCAATTTATTAGTCAATTCAAGGTATTTATGTACCAGCTTTCATTCCGAATAGGAATTACCAAGGCGGTTCACAAACAAATTAAGCAACCACAAATTTTCATAATAAAACAAAGTTAAAATATACATCAGCACCAAGACAAAAATGTTTCCGTTTGGAAACTGTGCTACAGCGTGGCAAGTGGGTTGCAGAAATTTATTCTTGGAAAAGCATGAGATTCTGTCTCAGAACACGGATTAAATCCATCCAGTATTAAAGGGGGGGGGGGAATCAGCGAGGAAAGTCGTTGATCCTCGGGGCTTATAAGAGAGGCCTCTCATTAATTCCTGCTACTGTCATGCCTTGCACGATATATTCCGCCGCGAGGGGACTAGACCTGCCTGCTCAGGGAAATCCTTTTTTTCAAAGTACTGTAAGGATTTCACCACAGATAAGAACCAGCCTTGCAAAATGTGGGGTGGGCGGGGGAAATCCGCCCGCACCTAAACCGATTCCATGCAAAGCAGTCGGCGTTGTGAAACACCGTCTAAACCACAAGCAATGATAGGATATTGTGCAAAAGTGGGGAGGGTCCCTGATCAAAAGGCCCTGATTCTGGCCGCACTTTGGAGCAAGTGACCTCCTGCCTGCGAGGCTCCACTCTCTGTCCTGCCTGCCCCTGCGCGGGCGGCTTCCCCAGGCGCCCTCCTCCATCTCTGCCCGGCGCAACAGAGAAGCGCTGCAGCGCCTTCGGGGCAGAGACCTACGTCTCCCCACGCTTACAAAGCCATAGGGCTGCGCTGCAGCCCAAGCAGCCTCCTGAGCGGCTGGACCAACTGGCAGAACCCTGGGGCGGAGGGGCTTGCAGGGTGCTGGGTTGGGAGCATCTCCCCTCTTCCGAGGGGCGACTCACCTGCCCGACGACGAGGCCGCCTGCCGCCTCCGCACGCCCGACATGGGGAGGGCGCTGGGGCTGCCTGGCCTAGCGCGTCTTCTGCGGGCGCCCCCGAGCTCGGGAGCCTTCCTCTCCGCCGCGACTCTCCATGCTCGCCCGGGAAAGGAGGAGGAGGGCGGGGAGGGGGCGAGGCGGGGCCAAGCGGCCGGGGCAGGGCCGGGCCCGCCTCTTCCGAGGCTCAGCAGCGCCCGGCCGCCGCCATCACCAGCAGCAGTGGCTGCGCGCCTTTACGCGCGGGAGAGGCGCGGGAACGCCAGGAGGCGGAAAGGAACTCTGCACATGCTCTAGGTCTGCTCGTTGCCCGCCAGGGGTGGCCGGACTCCAACTCCCATCATCCCTCAGCATTAGCTGTGCGAGGAGGCTGTTGGGAGTTGGAGTCCTTGGCAACCGCTGGATAGACCGGTGACAAGCACGTCAGACGTTTAAAAGCACTCTTATGCCACTTTAAGATTCGCTTTAAAAAGCGCGCTTTATCACAGCACAAGCTGTCCCTTTGGATCCTAGCATTTTTGTCACCCTGTTATTATTTTGTTATTCAGAAACTGCCCAGCCACTTTCCCACAAGGATCTCATTACTCACCTGAAGGTTTCTGCACTGCTTACTATTGCAAGGTATTGGAAGACTCTAAACGCAGACCTGTTTGAGATCGGGATCTCACAACTCCAGGATTTAAGGGACAAACGGACGGTCAACGTCCAAAAGAGTCGAACAGACAAGAAAATCCCTATTTTTCAATCTGCCTGGAACAGTTTTACTGCATATGCAAAATTGATAGAGCATGGTTATTGGCCTCCAAGGACACATGGCAACTTGCGGAATGATACCTTTCTTTAAAAACTGAAATGATTAAAAAATTTAAATGTAATTAAATTGACATTTGGTGCTTCTGTGTAGGGTGGGATGGATTGCTGAATATTGATTGTTGCTTCTTGAATAAATAAGTGAAAACGGTAAAAAAAAATTGTGGGATAAAAAGATTCATGGCTTTCCCTAAACAATCCTAGAAACTGTGGTTTGTAGTTCAGTAGTACTTGGAGGGCATCTGCTTGGCAAAGGTGGCTTTAGGAGTTAAGAGGATACATCTGGGAGAGATTGCCTTGTTCCTATTGTCCTGTCCCAACCACCAGGGCTTGGAACCACCATTGCCAGATGCCCAGAGCAGAAGCCTCGTAAATACTTTGATGATTACACAGTGCTGATGTGCTTTTTTGTGCATGAAAGCCTTGGCAGACTTCAATCAATTAATTCTTTTATAGGAGGGAGCAGTCAATTCTGCTATATTAAAATGCAAACTTGGAAATATTTTAATATGTTTGTCCTGCTTACGGGATTTCTGGATGCATCTGGGCAACCACTGCTGGCAACGGGAGCTCCAAGTAGATGGACTTTCAGTCCGATCCAGGATGGCTCATGCTTTCTTGGATTCAATTTAAATTAGGGCTGCCATACGTCTGGAATTTCCGGGACATAGCTGGGATTCAGCCGTCGGAAACAAAATCTGGGTGAAAATCGCTGAAATGTCCAGATGTATGGCAACCCATGTTGGAAGTGTAGATTTGGGCGAACTTCTTTAAAAATAGCTCCAAAACTTTCTTTTTTAAATTAGATTTTTGGCTCAACAACTTTGGCCAAACAAACAAACTAACTAACTAACTCGACAAATCTGCCAAAAAAAAAGGGCTCAACATTAGTGTCTGGATTTTCACTTTCTGATATTTGGCAACCCTATTTAAATGGCACCCTGCTCCATTTCAGCAGTGAAGCATTTGCTGGTATGGAGAGCAGGTGTGAGAAAAGGTCTGATTACTGTATATTTCTCTGCAACTATTAATGGCATGTGAGAACTGCTGGGAAAATAAGGTTGGCAACATCTTAGCCCAGGCCCACCAAGACTCTTCCAACTTCCCTCTACAAAAAGTGTGGAGAACTAAAGGCAGGGTGGGGTGAATGTGGGTTTTGGGGCCACCCCCTCGCTAACTGTTCCACCCATTCCTTTTTTCTGGCTGGTGTCCTTTAAAATGCATTTTGCTTCTCTGAATGGAGGATGGAGAGAGATGTGGGTGCGGGGGGGTGGGGAGTAGAAGCTTCTGACTTTTGCTTAGCTGGCATGTAGCCACAGTTGCATCTGTTGCTCCAATTGCTAACCTGCCCATCGTGAAATCATAATCCCAAGGCAGGTTGCAACAATCAAACAAAATGCTGCCTCACTTTGCCTAATGGTAGGGTCATCCCTCACAACACAATAAGGCCTTCCAGGGGGTTGGACTAGATGACTCTCATGGCCCCCTCCAACTGTACGATTCTATTACTTAAAGGGATTTCATTCTAATTGGAGCGGTCAGTCCTATGTCCAAAAGCAAGATTTCTGGCAGAGAGAAGCTGTATTTGCAGTACGTAGATCAAAAGCATGGAAATCTTTTGAGTCTGTGCCCTGCATCTGTGACACAAGGTCTCTGCATGCCGGGCTGAACCTTTGAGTGATGGATTTGATGCCTCTCGGGATAATCACCATCAGATTATCCACCCTGGGAGATTAGGGGAAGATAAGGGAGCGGAGGGCTATGCACACATTGCAGCGAGGTCATTCTTTTTTTTTTGCAATTTAGATCCAAGATGGTTTGCGGGGAAACACATCCAAGTGCAGTATTTCATAAGAAGCAACAGGATAGATGCAGGATGGTATAGCTCATAACACAGATATGGGGTGTGGTTAATGCCATGTGAACACCACTTCCCAAAGCAACACTGGGCATGGAGAACATAAGAGCCTGATGGATCAGGCCAATGGCCGATCTAGTCCAGCATCTTATTCTCACAGTGGCAAACCAGATGGCTGTGGGAAACCTGCAAGCAGAACTTGAGCACAACAACACTCTCCCCACCTGCAGGTTCCTGCATCTGGTTTTCAAAAGCATTACTCTCTCTGAAGGGTGAGGCAAAGCGTAGCCATCGTGGTTGTTAGCCACTGATGACCTTATCCTCTCTGAATTTGTCCAAACATTTTTTAAAGCCATCCAAGTTCGTGGCCATGACTGCCTCCTGCAGGAGCGAGTTACATAGTTTGCACTGTGTGTACTAAACAGGATTGTGTACACAGCCAGAGGAGAATATACACAAATGCTGTGTGTTTCAGGAGGGCGACTTGTGCTCACCATCCCTTCCTCCTGCTGCCACCTCTTTGATGCGCACCCCATCCAAAGAACCACATGGCGCAACCAGGCCATTCCTCCCATGCATAATGCATGGCATTGCCCTTGCGCAGTTTCCACAGCTGACAGCGGCTCCTGTTGCATGACTTCCAATTAACTATTAATTTTGTTGTTACTGAAACCACGGCAAAACAATTGCACCAAACAGGCCCTGGGTCCAATTAGCAAGATCGCATTACTGACCGTGTCAGCTGGCTCTAGCAAATGACTAGTTCGTGACAATAGGTGGGTCCCCCTGAAAGCCTCGGGAAACAAAGACCGCGTCTGCAACAAGAAAGCCGGAGGGAAGGCCGTTTCTCAGTGGCAAAGCATTGGCTTTGCATGCAGAAGGTCCTGGGTTCAGTCCCTGGTATTGCTAGATGGGGCTGGAGAGTCCCTTGGCCAAAACTTGGAGTCATTGCCAGTGAGTCTTGACAGTACTGAGCTAGATGGATTCATTGTTTGACTCTGTATAAGGCAGCTTCCTATGTTCCTAGGAGAGGAGGAATGCCACTAGCCAGTGTCTGCAGAAGGAACACCACTGCCTGTTCAAGGGGATATCAAACCTGTCCCCACTACATCTGGCAGGTGCAAAGAGGTGCAGGTGTTTGTTTATACTGTGGTGGTCTCATAAAGCCAGCAAGGACCATTCCAGCATTCACCTGCCAGTTTCCCTTATTCTGACTTCCAAATCTTTTCTGGCACCTTCAAACCTTTAAGACAAATGTCTTTTAGACTTCTGACTGCAGTAGCATATTGGTTTAAAATGAGAGACACATTTCCCTTTTTTACTCAAAATGGTTTTAAGTGTTTGAAAGAGTGTGACTAGCCCTTGGAGGATCCCTCTCCCCCTGCTGTGTTTTTGTGGGAGTCACTGCTCTGGGTGTGTCTGCTGACTGGATGGAAGCAAGCCCAAAGGAGGGGTTTACAGAGAAAAGGCAAGCTTTACACTAATGTTTACACCAACGGATAGGGACGCGGGTGGCGCTGTGGGTTAAACCACAGAGCCTAGGACTTGCCGATCAGAAGGTCGGCGGTTCAAATCCCCGCGACGGGGTGCGCTCTCGTTGCTCGGTCCCTGCTCCTGCCAACCTAGCAGTTCGAAAGCACGTCAAAGTGCAAGTAGATAAATAGGTACCGCTCCGGTACATGACCCAGAAGCTGTACGCCAGCTCTCTCAGCCAGTAAAGTGAGATGAGCGCCGCAATCCCAGAGTCGGTCACGACTGGACCTAATGGTCAGGGGTTCCTTTATTTTTACCTTACACCAATGGACAGTTCTAGTTGAGGAAGCCGAATTTACAGAACCGAGGAAGAGAGGAAGCTGCCTTCTAAAGTCAAACCACTGATTCATCTGGCTCAATATTGTCCGTACACTACAATCCACATTGCTGTCCCAACAGATGTTGGCAAAGGCAGTAGCTCTCCAGGCAGGGTTCTGTCCCAGCTCTGTCTGGAGACATTGGGGATTGTACCCGGGGCTACCTTTTGCATGCGATGAAAGCATGCATTCTCTCCATAAGTTACAAGGTGTAGTGCCTGGCATTAGTGGAAAAATTTGCACAAAAACTTCAGAGTGCTGGGAGGGCAACAAAAATAAAGTTATTGGTGACTGGTTTCATTTTACTACATACTCAAATGAACATCATGTGACATCATGTAACCTCTCCTTCACATTGTTAGCCTTTGGAATTCTTAGTACCCCGCCCCCAGTCAATCTCTGGTTAAGTTATGTGTTGTTACAAGCCTTCCTTGTCCTTGGCTTTTGTATTCCATCATTGTGTGATTCCTGTCAAAACCTGCAGGCATCCCTGCAAATACGAAAAACAGAGTTTAATCTCATGCTTATTGGACCTGCTGTAACCTAGGCTAACAGATTGCTCTCAGCAGAATGCTGGGTTTAGCTGGTTCATATCTGTTTTTTATGTCATTTTTGGCACGTATATCTCAATATGCTTGTATCTTGCTTTCCTGTTGTATATGTTTCCAAAAATAAATAAAAAAATATACTAAACCCAGTCAGCCTGGGAGTTATCCTGGATCTTTGCATAAAGAGCACATGAATAATACAGTACTGTAATAGGTTTATTGCAGCAGCAGCTTTCATAGACAACAGCTCACCTCATCAGATACATGTAGTCTTAGTCTATATAAAGTGCTACAAGATTCTTTATTGGTTTTGCTGCCCAGGCTCATTTTCTTCTATCTGTCCTGAATCTTCCAACATTCAGCTTCATTGGATGTCCATGAATTCTTCTGCGGTGACAGCGGGAGAAAAGCTTCTCTCTCTCCACTTTCTCCACGCCACGCAAGATTTTATAAACGTCGATCATGCCGCCTCTTGCTTGCCTTCTCTCTAAATTAAAAAGTCCGAAATGCTGCAACCTTTCTTCATAGAGAAGTCGCCCCACCCGCTTGGTCATTTTGTTTGCCCTTTTCCACCACATCCTTTTCAAATGAACACTCAGCAATTCGGCTTCCTCGACTAGAACCGTCCATTGGGGCAAACGCAGCGCGGCTCCAAAGGGGGTCCTTTGGGCACCTTGCTTGTTTTCCTCCCCAAAACCAAAACCAAAACTGGGATTCTCCTGGGAGAAATATGGAAACAGTCGAGCTCTGGAGGGCCCTTCCGGAAACGTGGCTCGAAGCAGAGAGGAGAGAAGGGCCAGAGCCATCACGTGGCTTCCTTTCCCCCTCCTCCCTTCCCCCCCTCCGTCTCTTCCTCTTTCTTTCTTTCTTCCTCCCTCTTAGCCCAGCTATCTGTCGGCGGCCCTGCTTGGCTACGGAACATTTCTCCCCCGGACGGAGGTTTCCCAGTCCGGCTCCGATTCCAGGGGGACCGGCCTGGCCATTTCCGCTTCCGGGAGCCGAGGCGCAGGGAAGGTGGGAGGGAAGGAGGGAAGCGAAAGCCGGTCCGGCGGCCGCGAAGGGCACCTGCGGCGGCACGTAGCCGCCTGCGCTCCCTCTCCCGCTGCCATCCTCCGTCGCCGCCAAGACCGGCGCTTGGCGAGCCTTCCGGGGAGCTGCCGCCGCACCGAGAGGCCTCCAGTCCAGCTTCCCGGGCACTTCGCAGAGGCCTTCCGGGGAGCCCGGCTGAGGGAATTGGCACCCCGGGGCCTTCGTCTGCCCCGCTCCCTGGTTTGGGTTTGGGCTTCCGCGGGCGGCCGCCGCCTGAGGCAGGGGCTGCGGGCTCCAGCCTCGCCTGGAACTGCTGTGCGTGCGGACCCAGGCAGAGCCCCTCAGCCAGGGTCCCTTTTGAGCAGGAGGGGGCATCGCGGGGGGTCGGCTGAGCCTGCCCCAACCCCCAGTGAGCATGGGGTCTGGGGCTCTCAAAGGCAGGTGCTTGGGGGTGGCACAGCTGGCCTGAACAGTGTGCGGTGGTGGCGGGGAACGGCAGGACGACGAGAAGCCCCGGTGCCCCCCTTGACCCCACGGGGGTCGGCCCGCATGCACCTCCCCACTGCGGAGCCACGGAGGCGGAGGAGGCGGAGGAGGAAGATCCCGGCTTGGCCCTGGCGCCGGCTGGGGAGGTTGGCGGCTGGCGTTGGCGGTCCCGGGAGGAGCAGGCAGCCATGGAGAGCCTGGCGGGCTACGTCTACAAGGCAGCCAGCGAGGGGCGGGTGCTGACCTTGGCAGCCCTGCTCCTGAACCGCTCGGAGAGCGACATCCGCTACTTGCTGGGCTACGTCACCCACCAGGGTGGGCAGCGGTCAACACCTCTCATCATTGCTGCCCGCAATGGACACGCCAAAGTTGTGCGCCTGCTCCTGGAGCACTACCGTGTGCAGACCCAGCAGACTGGCACGGTCCGTTTTGATGGGTATGTACGTACACGTGTGGCACGTGGTCACAGAGGAGGCCTTGGGCTTCTTTCTAACAGGAGAAGATGGGATGGTCCTGTGGATTGATAAATTCAGCCTGGCTGTTGTGGTGCTTCCTTTCACTCAATGGAATATAGTAGGTTACATCATGCCTTCATTTGATTGGCATATGCTGTTTCTATAAATGATCTTCCAAGAATCATAAAAGTGGAAGGAGCCGAAAGCTGCCTGCTGTGAGGCAAGACCTTCCCCTGGATCAGTTTACGTAACCCTACCTGTGCTGGACTGTAAATAAAGAACAGGCACAATGCAGGAAGGTACCTGTATAGACCAACACTTTTGAGATGACTTTACCAACTAATTCCAGATGATCCTTCAGGAGAAGGTGCACACAGATATGTCCTCTCCTGCCAGTCTCTAGCCAGAGCCTGGTCCTTTCTAATTTTTGCCATCGTATTGCAGTTGTGAGGACTAGGAACTCTTCCTTTCTCTCCTACATGCGGCAGTGGTTTGTAGAAAACAGTGTGGGGCACAGTGAAAAATGGGTGGCATGAGTTATCTAGCCTACTGGAAAAGATGCTGCTCATGGAATTGTTCAAAGTCCTGGTTACATTGCTTGGATACATTGACCCCCTTCACGAGGGACGCTTCACCTGTTAAGAGGCAGAGGAATCCCACCACTGTCCTGTTATCAGAAGGTGACTTAACACATAGAGCCTCCATGTGAGTAATGCTTGGAGGGAGCTATTGACAAAGAGCCAAGGTAAAATCAGGAATATATTTAAAAAGTGGTTCAAAGGCCTTACATGAAAGATTTCAGATACATTTCAGCTCCATATGTCTTCCAAGGCATGACAGTAATGCCAATTGGGGTCTTAAGATGTATATTAGAATTCTTACTTTTGGAAGTAGTTATTATTCTTCCCTAAGGCTATTGAGCCAAAGGGCAAGCACAGAGCATTTAAACATGTAAGGATCAACATTTCCCATATGCCTATCTACCTGGTAATGGGGTGCTTTAGCTTTTGCCAAAGGCACTTGATAATTTCTTTCTGTGACATCGCTGAGGAGGTTGCTGGGAGCTGTGGGACACGCCATCAGAGAGGGGAGCAGAGGCTGTACCAAACTTGTCTCTGCAACCACACCTCCTAGCTGTCCGTTGCTCCTGTTGAAATGGACTAGGTATTATGATTGTGTTTCAGTTTCTGGTGAAGTTGACAGGATAGTAATGCGAGTATAGCTCTAAAACTATACAGAAATGTTTTCTTTTGGAGATAATTACACAGCTGAGAATATTTCTTTTGAAGACCGAAAGCCAACTCTGGGGGTTGTCATATGGGACTACTCATCATGAGATTTGGGATGGGGGAGAAGGACAGCTACTTTCTGCAGCCTACTTATTCTGCTGCCATTCCAGTTATATGAATTAGACTTTTGTGGATAAGTCCCTCCTAATTGAGTTTTGCTGGAGTACCTCATTTGATTATCAGAGATTACACTACAGTGTAAGCCTCCTGAGATTCTTTGTTAGTCACTTGTTGATCTTAGATAGTTTAAAGAGGCTAGGCCACTGTTGAGTCACTGGGGAGAACTCCAGAATCTCCCTTTTGAAAACAACTGACAGTGCTTGACACTGACGTGCAACGTAGGAGATGGTAAACAAATGGGTGGTAAAAAATATCCCTGTCCCTGCCTGCATAGGAGTCAAAGCAACAGCAACAACAAACATCCAAGGAAGCCATAGCTGTTGTAAAAATCCTCTGTTTCCCAGCCTCAGAATTATTTTGCGTGTTCTGCAGTAAGACTTCCTTCTTTCCTTTGAACTGCCTTTAAAACCAATTGCTTCTTTGTTGTCCCAGCATGTTCTGACAAGAAGCTCCCTCTAAATATAAAAGCTGTAATTGATTTAAACACATTTGTCTGAAAAGTCTTTTGGCCTGGGGTTCTTTATTCAGGCGCGGTGAGATGCAACTGACAGGTTAAAACAGTTTGAAAAATTGCTTAATGCTTTCTCCTGGGGCAGGCAGTGCAGTCCCAAGGCCAAAAGATGTTATCACTGCCCCATTTCTGCAACTGAATGTTTGGTAACTCTCTTTGCCTTCTCTTTACTAATATCTGGAATCACATTTGTCCAAATGTCATGAGGGTTATCCCAAAGTACTTGGATACCCGTGACAAACTTTTACTATTAGGTGTATCCAATATGGCAACCACTCGGTGTTCTCTTTAGTGTGGCTGCTGAATGCAAATAGCACCTCATTAAGTGGTTGTTTTTGTTGTTGTTGTTTTTTAAACTATATTCATTATTTTGGTCTGAGTCCTCCCTGTAGCTGTTAGAAAGCTTGAGGATTGGTTGCCATCAATTGCAGGGTTAAGATGAATCCTGCCTCAGTTACAGATTGGATTCTATACATGTTTGGAAAATCATGCCCCCTTTGCTAGAAGTTATGCTCTCCTCCAGATTAGAAATTTCATTACGTGTACTTGTCCAACTCTTCTGCCCACATCCAGCCACCCATTGTGAACCTAGCCCTTGCATTCCCTATCATTCTGAAATTCTTCTGCTCACTGACTCTAGACTGTTTTATAGGATATTATTTTGAAGATTTTTTTTTAAAAAAATTGCACCTATTTTAACATCTGGTCTCTTTCTTTCCATAGTTATGTCATCGATGGCGCCACGGCCCTGTGGTGTGCAGCTGGGGCTGGCCACTTTGAAGTCGTCAAGCTCTTGGTGAGCCACGGAGCCAACGTCAACCACACAACCGTGACCAACTCTACTCCGCTTCGCGCTGCATGCTTTGACGGCCGGCTTGACATTGTGAAGTACCTCGTGGAAAACAATGCCAACATCAGCATCGCCAACAAGTATGACAACACTTGCCTTATGATCGCTGCTTACAAGGGCCATGTGGATGTGGTGCGCTACCTTTTAGAGCAGCATGCGGACCCCAATGCCAAAGCACACTGTGGCGCGACAGCATTGCACTTTGCGGCGGAGGCTGGTCACCTGGAGATCGTCCGCGAGTTGGTGAAGTGGAAATCTGCCATGATGGTGAACGGCCATGGAATGACACCTCTGAAAGTGGCTGCCGAGAGCTGCAAGGCCGACGTTGTCGAGCTGCTGCTGGCGCACGCCGACTGCAATCGCAAGAGCCGGATAGAAGCTCTGGAGCTCCTGGGTGCCTCGTTTGCCAACGACCGAGAAAACTACGATATAATGAAGACCTATCACTATTTGTATTTAGCCATGCTGGAGCGGTACAGAGATAGCGAGAACATTATAGAGAAGGAGGTCCTGCCTCAGATAGAAGCCTACGGCAGCCGGACAGAGTGCCGGACTCCTCAAGAGCTGGAATCCATTCGGCAGGACCGGGATGCTCTCCACATGGAGGGCCTCATTGTCCGAGAACGAATTCTGGGCTCCGACAACATCGATGTCTCGCACCCCATCATTTACCGCGGTGCTGTTTACGCAGATAACATGCAGTTTGAGCAGTGCATCAAGCTCTGGCTTCACGCCTTGCGTTTGCGGCAGAAAGGCAATAGGAATACCCACAAGGACCTCCTCCGGTTTGCTCAAGTCTTCTCTCAGATGATACACTTGAACGAGCCGGTGAAAGCCAAGGACATTGAGAGCGTCTTGAGGTGCAGCGTCTTGGAGATAGAGCAAGGGATGGCCCGGGTCAAAAGCTCTCAGGATGCTGAGCTCCACACAGCCATGGACAACTACGAATGCAACATCTTCACCTTCCTGTATTTGGTGTGCATCTCCACCAAGACGCAATGCAGGGATGAGGAGCAGTCGCGGATCAACAAGCAGATTTACAACTTGATCCACCTGGATCCCAGGACGCGAGACGGCTCTGGCTTGCTGCACCACGCCGTCAACTCTGGCACGCCGGTGGACGACTTCCACACCAACGACGTCTGCAGCTTTCCCAACGCACTGGTCACCAAGCTCCTCTTGGACTGCGGCGCTGACGTCAACGCTGTGGACAACGAAGGGAACACACCGCTGCACGTCATAGTCCAGTACAACAGGCCCATTAGTGACTTCTTGACCTTGCATTCCATCATCATCAGCTTGGTGGAGGCCGGCGCTCATACGGACATGACGAACAAGCAGAAGAAGACCCCTCTCGACAAAAGTACCACCGGCGTGTCGGAAATACTCCTGAAGACTCAGATGAAGCTGAGTCTGAAGTGCCTGGCTGCCCGAGCTGTGCGGGTTTATCACATCAGCTACCACAACCAGATCCCCAAGACACTAGAAGAATTTGTTGAATTCCACTAGCCACGCCAACGGGGTGGTGCTCCTTCCCTTCCCAGAAAGGTCAAACTCTTGTCAATAAAATACTGGGCAGAGCTTTAGAAATCCCTTCTCCTCTCCTTTCTTTTTGGTAGCAGACACACACCAACCAGCCCCCTCGTAAACTGGCTAACATGGCTTTGATTTGCAAAAACCTGTCTTCCAACGGCAGAGTGAACAGGTTTCTTTTTTTCCTCTGAATGAACTGGGGCAGGGTGGAGAGTCAAACTTTAAATGAGAATGAGTGTAAAATATTTTGATACTATGATGCACACGGGTTTTACCATTGACAGCCAAGAATGCTTTAAGCAGCTACCTGCAAAGAGGTTTTACGTTTAATTAATTGAGCCAGCATGTTACCTATGCAGCAGTTTGGAAAGTCTTCTTGCGGGAGGGAAGAGGAGGAAGGGAAGAGAAAATGGAGAAGGATCTTATTGCTGGGATTTTATTAAAACATGCAAAGCAATCCAGGGAAATTTACTTCTCACCAGCCTGTTTTTAATGCCTTTCAGTTCCTACCAGAGTCGTCACTAACATTTAGTTTTAATTTCTGCTTGCAATGAGATGAAAATAACCGATTGTTTGGCTACAGAAAAAGGGAAATGCAGGTTGAAATTCAGATGTGTGAATGTGCTTGCCTATCAGTACTTAAAATTACTAGTATTTATTTGGTTGTTGTTGAGGGGGGCAAAACAGGCATACCTCCTCAAATTCATTCTCATTTTTGCTGCTTTAAGATAAGTAGCATGCAGAAATAGTTTGCATTATTTGAGTATTGTTTTATGCGTGGTTCCCTGTCCCCGCTTCCCTCTGGTAAGATAAAGCGTAAAGTGGTTAAGGCTGGATCTTAATCCCACACCTGAAATGATAACTGCTGCATTTCCTGAAATCTTCCAAGTAGCTGGCAAACAGGTTTTGTTTTAAAAAAAAAAGAGCTTTTTTAAAATTAAAAAAAAAAATGTTAGAAACCTGGCAGGGAAGGATCAGGGAAGAATAATTGTGTTGGCAGGACCCTGCCCTGAGAATCAGTTTCTGTCTTTTCAGCCCTCTTCATTATGGAACTCTTCAGAAAAATAGATTCCACACCCACCTGCACACGTCCAAATCATCCTCTCTAAAGGCCATCTTTTAAATCACTCACAGTACCTTGATTGTATGAAGAATGTTTGACCTGTGAAAAGCATCTCTCCTTGGCAGAAAACTTCAGCAGCCCAATGCCATTTTTTTGACAGGTTACTGAAAACACTTCCCATGATTTTAAATTCTACTTTCTAACTGTCAGCTGGGAAAAGAATGTTCTGCAGTCATTTTTTTAAAAAAAAACCCGAACAGAGAGTTCAAATAAAAAGGGGCATTCTGAGCACAGGTATGTGTGTTTGTATTACAAATAAAATCTTGAATGTGAAACTTAACCCTGATGTGTCCTGCTGCAAAGTGATTGGTAGCTGCTCTTGTGGGATGTTGGTAAGGAGCAGACCTCTCGTTTTGAAAAGAAGTGGTTTCATGCCATTGCATTTAAATTTTATTGTAGTTTGATTAATGGACAAGTAGCTCAGCTAAGCTCTGACCTTCTGAGCCTTAAACAAATAAGTTGGCCAAATATTGTGGTGTTTGTGTGGATGATTTCATTCTGAACAGTCTGAAGTCCAGGTCATTCTGCATTTCAGCATGTTGTTCATGGGCCTTTGAGGGATAGCCAAATTATATTAATTCCTCCCTGATGAGGTGGGGGAGAGGATGATTTAAAAGTTGCCAAAGCTTCCTCCTTTGTGAACAGGAGCACTTGTTTCCAAAACTCAAAATGCTGCTTTTTTTCTGAGAAGGTAAAAAAGAATGGCAGTGTAGTGGTAGTCACCAAAGTGCGAAGATTCAGATTCTCAGATTCATGTTGTCTCATTTTAATTTTGGGGTGCAAATAAGAAGCTTAGGGGTCAGTCCAAGCTGTTCAGCCTCTCTTGATACAGATAATGTTAATATGGTGAGATGAAATGCCACCAGCTCGCCTGTGAACCTGGTTCTGTGAACTAACACACAAAGGTTCCTTTTCATAAGATTGATGCTGTATCTTGATTGGCAGCCTAGGAGCTGGACTTTGGCGTCTGCCAACAAAACAGTAGGCATGAGCTCTGTGAAACCTCCAATTCTGACCAAGTCCCTGGTCTTCCAATACTGCAGGTTTCAATATTTTACCATATATATATATATATATATATATATATATATATATATATATATATCGTGTGTGTGTGTGTGTGTGTGTGTATGTATAGTATGCATGCAACATAGAAACAGTAAATAATAACATTGCTACAAAATTGCAACATTAAACTACAGAATCATAGAATTGTAGCATTGGAGGGGACCTTGAGGGTCAGCTAGTCCAACCGCCTGCAGCACAGAATAAAAACGAATTCATAAAGAGATAGGCAGCGTCCAACCTTATAGGTCAGGGAAACCCTGGTTAAAATGCTAGGTCTTTACAAGACGTCTGAAGCAGCTGATGGCTGCTGTTTCATGCATGGCAAAGAGAAAGTCCTTCCATAATTACAGGGGCAGTAGTGGAAAATGCCCTTTTTTGTGTCACTGCCCTATGATGTTCCACAGAGTGGAATTTCCCCATACAATCTAAGTGACATCACAGGTCTCTACAGGGGCAGGCGATCTTTCAGGTTGGCTAGCTTTGAGCTGTTCAAAGCTTTATTTTTTAACAAGATTTTTAAAAAAAATATATCTGCACATCCCCCTTCACAGAGCATAAACATGCCTGCAGAAGGAGGCAGCCTTACAGATGCTGACAGTGTGGATTATTGCAATGCTACATACTCTACCCACCCTTGTAAGTTCAATTGCTAAAAGGCCTGGGGGAGGGAAGGAGGGATATGGGAGCTTTGTATCCTAATCTGGGTAGCATCTGTCTCTTTGGAATACTCTGGAAAACAAACCATGAAGTCAAACGAGCTCAGTGGGGGAAGCAGAAAGCAAAATTGATGGTCTTTGCCAAGCTGGTCTCCTCCAGATGTTGTGGACTACAACTCTCATTAGTCACATGGTTCCCCCCTCCCCAAAAAAACAAAAAAAAAAGCTCCCAAGGATGAGTGGGTGCTTTGATTTGGAATGTGTCGTAGGGGGTGCATTGGGTTTTAAAAGACAGCTGGTGGTTTCGAGGCAGCGAGCTTGTTGCTAAGAAGATTCAAGTGAGCGAGGGAGGGAAGGAAAGCTGGCATGTTGTCACTAGGAGAAAGAGCACGGAAAGGTCGAGAACCCTTTTAGAATTTTGTACCTGAGCTCTGATCTAGCGGCTGTGGAGCAGTAGTTACATAACGGGGGGGGGGGGGGGTGTTGGCTTTCCTGAAGGAAACGCTTGCTGGTGAATTGAACCAGACAGACTTCTAGCACTCTGGGAGATTCCCAGGGTCAAATGCGTCCTGTCTCTGCGATTCCCTTTCTGTGAGAGCAATTTTGCACTGCCAACACTTCAGTTAAGTGTCCTTGCTATGACAACTAAAAATAACTGCAGCTATGTTAATGTCAGGCTGCTCCTAATGCAACCTTCGCCAACCTGGTGCCCTCCATCTGTTTTGGACTACAATTCCTATCAGCCCCAGACAGCAAAGTCCCGGTGACAGGCTGGTGGGAGCTGTGATCCAAAACACCCAATGAATGTCAGTGTGCATTTGGGTTTTCTCCAACCAAGAGGCAAAATTCCTAGTTCCTTAAAAAAAAAAAAAGTCTTAGACAAATGACTGCATCTAAAACTTTCACTTTAAGAAGTTTTAATTTTCTTTTTACAAAATCCCACAAACCACAATCTACTGCTACAGCATTTTACATAGGTTACTGCATTCGGTGGAACTGATTTCTCATTTTCAGTCATTAATATTCACAATAGCATAAATAATTTTATTATGCAAAAGAAACAAAAAGGGTCAAATTAAAACATTTCCATCGTACAAAAGTATATACACATATAGTACATATTTTCCATGTGTTGCTTTTGGAAATTGCACAACTTGAGGGGAAACACTTCAAACTGGTTTGTTTTAGTCGACTTCAAAAACAAGAAAGGTAAACATTTTCAGAAAAAGTATATACAGCTGAGGATTGAAGGCTTGCATTAAGGTGCTTACAATTGTCGGTATCTGTGTTCAGTGCATTAAAAGAAGGCAATAAAGATCTCTCTCTTCAACTGCTCCATTTAGAGACTGGGAGAGGCACTGCAGAGTGGCGGACGGTCTGGCTCTGAGCTGGGCATGTATCCTGCACCCACCACTTTGGAATGAGTGGGAGTTTCATGTACAGAATAAGTGCCCAGTGCGTTATATCCTGCTTGGGCTCTTCATAAACATTTGGTGTAGAGCATCGGATAAGAATCTAGTAACTTTTTTGATTCATAGGCGCCCCTTACTTGCGGCAGTCCCTTTCTTCTGACATGGGAATAGCTAGAGAACATGTGTCCCCACCTGCAAGTTAACTTCTGTTTTATTCAAGTCACCAGCCTCTTACATGTTTTATGGATAACGTGAATGGATCTCGCTTTTTAAAGCATTAACTCGCTACAGAGTCCTCTGGTTCAGAAAGAACCTCCCATCCTCAAATGATTTCAAATGCTGCACTATTTTGTAAAGGCAACGCCATTTGTTTCGAAGGCATGCTGTGTTGATATCTCAACTTCTTGAAGACCACCTGTGCAGAATATATCGGTCTGGTTCATTCTCCCTTGGCATCTTGAATAAGCAGTTGCTGTAAAAAGAATATGTAAAGACCCATTACAAGTTTGCTGCTGCTGGTATCCATGCAGATCCAGGTTTTTCCCTTTTTTTGGTGGGGTGAAAAGCTTTCACCAAGGAGATATGCTTGTGCCATGAACGGATAAAAAGGACTGGAGCTCAGAGGCTTTTAAGATCACTGCAGAGCTATTCTGGCATGGTAGCTGTCTGCCTCGTGGAGCTAAGATTTGTCATTTTTAAGAAAGCGATGGCCACTGAAGGGTCCCTTGTCCCTGTAAATTTACTCTCCTGGCCGTTGCTGCGTAGCTTCCAGTGTCTTAGGCTGAAGGAAGCAATTCAAACCAGTTTGAAGTCCCTTTTTAGCCAGCTGCATCTTGCCCCTTGCAGGTAACACTGAGCAGTTGGGGTTGCTTTCATGAGAAGAGGTGAAAGGGGTGTTGAGGGATCTCATCATTGCAAAGGAAACTTGGCTCTGAGGAGCCAAGTGAGTCACTTAGGGAGATGGAAGCCTCAGTCCAAGTCCTTGGTGTTCTGGTTCTGGGCTGCGTCTCTCTTGCGGTTAGCACTTTTAAAAAAGCCAAGCTGCAGGAAAAGGAAGATAAAGAAAAACCCACCGTTAATTTATATGCCTGGCATTAATAGCAGTATTGATAGGTCACATGTAGCTGAGGCTCCCTGCCTCTTCCAGCTGCATCTCAAACTCAGGACTCGCCTATATTTCTGCTTGACCTGTATTTTGACTGTATCATGTCTCAATCCATTCCCCTGGGACTGAGAGCTTTTCTTGTAGTTCTGTAGCTGCACCTTGTGAAAATCCAATAGCACCTGCCAAATCGGGTCTTCTCGGATGTGTGGAAAATCCAAAAGGAGATTTTGCTTAAATGAGTTCAGTATAGCAGGTAAGAGCGCATTTTCTCTAGGTGCAGCTGTAGAAGGATGAGAAAAGCTCTTGGACCTGGGGAATTGATGGGAACACAGTATGGTCAGAATATAGAACAGGCAACAATGTGGACCAGCCCAAACTCACTAATCATTATGTGACATCATGGTACAGTATTAGCTTGTTTATTATGACATATCCTATCTTAGTGACTTCAGACTGGCTTACAACTGAATAAAGAAATATGCAAATGCATAAAAGGGAAAACATTGAACTAGGAATTGGTGGGTGGGTGGGAGGCAAAAACACAAAACAAAACCCAATCAGCTGAGATTCTGCCTGTTACATGGCTCATACAGCAATCCTAGTTGTTAAACAAGGAAAAGGCCAAATGTTTAGCAGTGTGACTAATTTTCATGGAAATGAATTTATCACTTTAATGGTAGGAATAGAGGGTAATGATTTTTGTTGATGGATTATTTTTAAAACTCCTACTCTTGTCTCCCCACCGAAAGGGCAGTTGGCAGACAATGGCTTCATATATAAAGCTGGTTTTGGTGAGGAACATCTTACATCCGTTGGCGTCCCCATTGCCAGTTTTCAGCCTTCCCCAATCTGGTGCCCTCCAGCTGTTTTTGCACTACAACTCCCATCAGGCTAAGGGGTGGTTGCAGCAGTGGCAGACTTTGGTGGGGCGTGTCTCTGATTTGAGCAGCACCCTTGTGTGACACTGTGACCATTACACCATAGTTGTGGCGCCCCCGTGACTCAACTCCCAGTGCAACCGAACTGGTCGCGCTCCCCTAAATGCGCCTCTGGTGGGAGAGGGACTCACCTTCCACAGTGCCAGCACAAGGAGGGCCAGCAGGAGGAGACCACCTAAGGTGCTCCCAATGATGATCCAGATGGGGATTTGGGACTCCTCTATCTTGGAGATTTCAAACATGACCTGCAAGAGGAATACACAACAAGAACATTTGCAACTTTGGAGAAAAACCTTCTGAGGGTAAGAGCTGCCTGACAGTGGAATGAATGACCTCAGAAGCTGGTGGACCCTCCTTCATTCGAGGTTTCTAAACAGAGGTTGGATGGCCACTTGTCAGGGATTCTTTAGCTGGGATTCCTGCATTGTAGGGAACTTGCACTAGATTACCCATGGGATCCTTTCCAATTCTATGATTCTACCAACTGGCTCTTCGAATGGAACCCCCCTCGACTTTTAACCCCCTTTGCATCCAAAAAGGAGCAGGGTGATGGGTGTGATTTGTATGGAATTGAAAAAGAAGAAACAAGTTTGGTTATGTATGTTTGGGTTCACTCTGCAGAAGTGTGCCCATGACAAGCACATACTGATGTCTGCTGCCGGCAGAGGGCACCAGCGCCCCACTTTTTAACGGCATTTCAGAAGAGCATGCCATAATGTTCTTCTGCTCTGTGTCGTATGTGCATTTATTTATCTCTTCTTCCAGGGCTGCAAGCACAAGTCTATTCAAGAGCAGGAGGGGCCCTCATTGTGGCCTAATTCTGAAGGAGAGATGCTGGATGCAAAAGGTGCAGTTTACCCCTGTTGGGTTAAACTGGATTTGCAACTGCTGCTTTCAGATAAGGGCAACATAGCAGGACCCAGTCATTGCTGTTCTGCTCTGAACGGCTAGTGGATGAGGAACTTTGCTTCCAGACTCCTGGAATCCAGATGACATTCTGTGGCCCAGTGGGCAGTTCCAGATGTGTGGGTGTGGGTGTGGGAAAGGCAATTTTAATTGGGACTATGGGTTAGCAGGAAAGGATTAAATGCTTCCTGCCATCTTGACACAGTTTAAAGGGTAGCAGGAGGAAACTGATAGAAAGGCAATGCTATTTGGAAAGGGAAGGTTAAAGTGAGAGAGTTAATTGCTAGACAGGAGAGACAAACCCCAGAGAAGGAAATGGCTGGAGCACTCTATACAGGCCAGAACCAGCCCGAAACCCACAGGAAAACTGCAAGATTGGTCATCTGGGGAAATTGCACAGCTGTTTCATTGCTTTTTTTTTTTTAAGTCAGTTTTTCTGAGCTCTGGGTGGGGAAGCTCTGACACTGAACAGGGAAAGCACGAGAAGAAGATGTTTTGTCCATGACTATTGGTGCTGTGGGTTAAACCACAGAGCCCAAGTTGCCCAAGTTGCTTGTGGCCTCCCAGTTCACGAGGGTTCAAACATGTGCTGCAATTCCTGCATGGCAGGGGGGTTGGACTAGATGTCCCTTTGGGTCCCTTCCAACGCTACAGTTCTATGAGATCTGATGAGCGCCTGTGGTCAAGCTACTCACCTGCCGACTGGGATCGTCCTCTCTGAAGACGAAGGCACTGCGGAACCCTCTCTGCAGGACGGCGTTAATCACAAATCTCAGCGACTTGAATTTCATCTTGAAAAGACAGGGCAAGATAAGAGTCACAAGAGGGGGCTCAGCAGTGGACAGTTCAGCTAGTCGGTTACTCAGCTTGTTTGGGGGGCCTTTTCACTGATCTGAGCAAACCAGGGGTTGTGTCGTTTGTAAGAGCAGCACTCTTTCCTGCCTGAAATGTTTCAAGTGGTACACCAGGGGAAATAACTTTTCTGTGCCGCAGCATCACTCCCCCTGCCACTGTATTCTGCTCTGGTCAGACCTCACCTGGAGTACTGTGTCCAGTTCTGGGCACCACAGTTCAAGAAGGACACTGACAAACTGGAACGTGTCCAGAGGAGGGCAACCAAAATGGTCAAAGGCCTGGAAACAATGCCTTATGAGGAACGGCTAAGGGAGCTGGGCATGTTTAGCCTGGAGAAGAGGAGGTTAAGGGGTGATATGATAGCCATGTTCAAATATATAAAAGGATGTCACATAGAGGAGGGAGAAAGGTTGTTTTCTGCGGCTCCAGAGAAGCGGACACGGAGCAATGGATCCAAACTACAAGAAAGAAGATTCCACCTAAACATTAGGAAGAACTTCCTGACAGTAAGAGCTGTTCGACAGTGGAATATGCTGCCAAGGAGTGTGGTGGAGTCTCCTTCTTTGGAGGTCTTTAAGCAGAGGCTTGACAGCCATATGTCAGGAGTGCTCTGATGGTGTTTCCTGCTTGGCAGGGGGTTGGACTCGATGGCCCTTGTGGTCTCTTCCAACTCTATGATTCTATACTATGATTCCCTTGATGTATGCCCTGAGACCTGCAGGTAAAGGGTGGTATTCAAATTTAATAAATAAAATAATAATAATCATGTCTGTCCAAAAGCAGCTGGAGACCCAAGTTTGGGAAACCCTGTTTGAAACAGTTGTCCTAAATTGTTTTTAACTGATAATTTAGTTGTTTTATTCTCTTTGTAAACCACTTTTAGGCTTTTTTTTTAAAAAAAACCAAAATACATAAAAACAATTTATTGAAGGGTGTGTGTAAATAAATAAAGACCAGAAAATCAAGCTGGCTGGCTGTATGATGCGTTAAAAATGACACTTTTCTTTAAACCAGGGAGGGTCTCACCCAGCACTCATCTTAGTGAAAAAGAGGTCACAGATGTTCCTGGCTTGACCTAATTCTTTCATTATTTGCTGTAATTAGCAAATGGTGTTGATGTGGCACTCAAGAGGATGACAAATCTTGTTTCCCAGCTACGTAGAGAGGGAGGATTCCATTGGGGACGGGCGGGGAATGACTAGCAGCTGAAAAAGCTGGCGAGAAAAGAGGAAGTTTGAAAACCTCCTCGTGGCCCAACTCCCTGGAGTCAGGGGCTAGCTCGGGATACAGCTGAGCAGCTAAGCACAATAATCTGCCAGCCTTCAATGGGGATAGCGCTGGAAGCCAAACTGTTTGCTGACTCGCCCTTACAGCTCTCAGTGACTTCATCCACAGATTTCCATGCAAGAGGAAGCTGACTTCTCCATTGGCAGCCAGATTTACACTGCAGTCTATGGATATCACATCAGAATTACTGTAGTTCTGGAAGGAGTAAAAAAGAAAAGAAAAAAGGAGTTAGAAGTGGAGAGGGCCAGAACGAGGCTCATTCCTCCCACCTGGAAGTAGGACCAAAGGTTGACTACTGCAGTTGTCTGGGCAGGTGGGTGACCACCACTGGACATTCACTCGAATTTGCTGCACCCACAGTGAAGTGGTTGGACCCTGCTCATGCTGGATGAAAGGGAGCACTTTTTATTTTCTTTTAGCTGCACAGTGTTTCTCAACCTGTGGGTCCCCAGATGTTGTTGGACTACATCTCCCATCATTCTTAGCCAGCATGACCAGTGGTCAGGGATGATGGGAGTTGTAGTCCAACAACATCTGGGGACCCACAGGTTGAGAACAGGGCAGATAAAAGGAAGTTCTTCATAGTTAAACTATGTAACTCGCTCCCACAGGAGGCAGTGACCAACTTGGTGTCAGGCTTGAGGAATCCTCTCCCTCCCCCAATGGCTCCGAGAAGCAGGGAGGAAACAAGGAAGTTCTTACTTATGATTTGGTCAGTTATAATGGTGCTGCCCAGGACTGACCTGCTGCAGGTCTGAAGGGCCTGGCGCTGCTTCTCTCTGCTTGGCTTGGAGCAGGTCCTGACAGGCTCCATAAATGAGTGCTGCTGCTGCTGGGCAGCAGAGAGGGCTCTGTTTTTGTTTTTGTTTTCAAACTGCTTTTATTTTTTACCTGTGTCATTTTAAATTGTGATTGATATTAATGCTGTATTCTTAGTTTTAGATTTTATGATTTATGTGGAAATTGTTTTTCATTTGGCTGTGTATTTTTTTTGCTATGCTTTATTTATTGTTTATGGCTTTTGTTATGTTGGTAATTATGTAAATCTGGTCATGTTGTAAGTCACCTTGAGCATTGTTTTTAGCTATGGAAAGGGGGTATACAAGTAAAATGATGATGATGATGAAAGACAAAGAAATCCAGTCATTCGTCAGTAGTGGAGTTGCTCACACTGAGCTCCTCCTCCTCCCCTTCTAACAACAACACCTGCTTCTACGGCATCCGCCCATGGTCAACTGTCACTGTGCCCTTTGTTCTTAACGAATGTCACATTTTGGGAGAAGGGGGGTCAGTTATGCTGTCCAGTGATGTGTCAGCTAGCTGCTCTGTCTCCCCTCCATCTTCTCCTAACACCTCATAACTCTTCTGTTCACCTGTCTCTGAGCTGTTATCTTCCTCAAAGCCCTGCTGTAATTTGAGACTGCCTTCCTCTTCCCTGGAAGCTACAGGAGAACCTCTACCACTCTTCGTCCTCTTCAGTCCAGTCCCTGACACTTGGATGGATCTAAAAGAGGACTGAACAAATTCATAGAGGAGAAGGCTATCCATGGTTGCTAGCCCCTCTGCCATGTTCTTCCTCCTCTCAGCGGCAGTAATGCTTCTAAATACAGTGGTACGTTGGGTTAAGAACTTAATTCGTTCTGGAGGTCCGTTCTTAACCTGAAACTGTTCTTAACCTGAAGCACCACTTTAGCTAATGGGGCCTCCCACTCGCTGCTGTGCTGCTGCTGAACGATTTCTGTTCTCATCCTTAAGCAAAGTTCTTAACCCGAGGTATTATTTCTGGGTTAGCGGAGTCTGTAACCTGAAGCCTGTGTAACCTAAAGCATCTGTAACCCGAGGTACCACTGTATCAGTTTCTGGAAAGTGGAGAGGGTGCTTTTGCTCAGGTTCTGCTGTGAGAACAAAATGCTGGATTAGACGGGCTTGACCACTGGCATGAACCAGCAGGGCTCATATTATGTTCTTATGCCAAGCTGGCAGTGCAAAGGCCAGGCCTGAAATAAGCTGAGACAGGGAACATTTGTGATTCTTCTAATGTTGTTGGGCTCCAACTCCCATCAGCTCCAAAGGCAGGGAATGCCAACAAAAATGGTGCCTCTTTACATCCCTGGCCAATGGGCAGGGATGATGGGAGCTGGAGTCCTTCAACATCTGGAGGGCCACAGGGTCCCCATCCTCTCTCATGATTGTTGCTCAGACCGGTAAGCATGCTTGAGCCCAAAGGGAGTCGTCCCCCCCATGGGACTCACACCCTACTCAGGTTTCCTTGCTGTTTTCGATGACCTCCCCCTGCAGTCCTCTCCTTTGGACAGGCCTGAAAATCACTTGCAGGTGTCATCCTAAGCAAGATTGGGCTGCCCACACTCCAGACCAGTCAAGCAGCTTCCTAATGCACAACCTGATGTCCTCTGGATATTTCGGATGACAACTCCTATCAGCCCCCACTGAGGACACCAGGTTCAGAAAGGCTGGTTGACTGCATCAGCCCAAAGTCAATTTGCTATCTGACCTCATTCTCCATGTTTGCTATGTAACACTAAAGCCAGGGAGGGCATTTCCCCCCCAGTCATAAAAAATTTTCATTGCACAGGAAATGCCATGCAGGTTGTGAATACCTTGGCAATGACATTGCATACTTTATTAAAAAGACGGACCAGAATCTGAGCCCTCTGTTCAAGTCTTGTCTCAGCACACAGGATTTGATTTTGTGTTTTCAGAAGTCCAGCACAGCAAGATAGGCATTACATACCAGCTGGGGGTGGCGCCCCAAGTCCTCGTCAGAGGGTGTCCTTCGATAATCTGTGTTGTTCCCCCCAATGTGGCACGTTATGTGTTCCTATAATAGAAGAGGGAAGTTGGAATAGATCACTGGGAACAGAAATCCAAGGAAACATCCTGGAAAGAATGACGCAGACTGGACAGCCTGTTTGGGGGATTTTCTCCCCCTGTGCACATCCTTGCCCCTAAAATACAGCTTCCGCTTGTGCAGCCAGTCCATCCCAAGGCAGCACACAAAATGTGCCCTGTGATTTAATGGGCACCTGGATTCCAGCAACAGTCTCTCTAGGAGGAAAATTGTTCCATGACCTTACAAGCTAGTCATTAAATGCCAGTGGGAGGTTTGGCTCTCTGCTGCTGCTGGCTCCTAATCTTTTCCACCTCCCCAGCCAACCATGTGTGGAAGTGGATGGAGCCCTGAGTGCACAGTTAATGCAGAAGGGCTGTAGCTCAGTGGCAGAGCACCTGCCTTGGGTGCAGAAGGCTCAGGGTTCAATCCTCGATGGCATCTCCACATGGGACTGGGAACCTCTCTTGCCTGAAACCCCTGGAATGCTGCTGTGAGTCAGTGTAGGAGATATTGAGTTAGAGGAAGCAATGGCCTGGCTTTAGTCTAAGACAGCTTTCTTTCGGAGCCAAAAACTGTAATAACTGGGTCAAGAGGGTGACTATTAGCAGAACAGATGGGAGGAAACCAAAAGATGACACAACATCTGGATGGGAGGATGGTACAGCCTGCCAAATTTGCCATTGGGGGCCCAGTTTTATAAAAAGCGCTAAAGCTGGACACAGGAGACTGCCAAGTCAGACCACTGGGTTCCATCTAGCTCAATATCATCGACATGGGCTGGCAGCAGCTCTCCAGGGTTTCAGAAAGGCAGCCTTCCCAGCCCCACCCAGGGATGAAACCTGGGGCCTTCTGCGTGCACAGTAGATGTTGTGCCCCTGAGCCATGGCTCTTCCTGGTAAGCACCACAAGTCTTTACGTAAGCCAAAGGGGTTTGATCCTAGAACTGGAAGTTGCTTGCAAGGGGTAGGGGAAAGTCTGAGCATCATGACAGCACATTTACTTTGGAGGTTGCTATGATCACACAATCAAATTTGGGGGTTGGGGGGAAACTCCCTACATGGCTTCCTGCTGGAGCATCCTGATTTGTAACCCACACCTTAAAGTTCATTTGAGGCTGTTTTTAAAAAATCCCCTTAAGAATCACAAATAAAAGTTCTAGCTACCTCATCCACGTGGAAGCCTGCTAGCTGCAGAAGGCGATTGCCTCCCCTCGTGGCCACGGGGACTGTGATTTTGATAGCCATCGCATCAACAGGGAAGAGGCCCAGATTCTGCAGCTGTGAAAGTTGACAAACAAATGCCAGATCAAGACCCTTCTGCAAGGGGACTTCCCTCACTCCCTTCCCCCACCAGGTTCCTCAGACCCAGAGTTCCTCCACTACCTTAAAGGTACAGTTAAAAGGCGGACCAATGCTGTCATATCTCTCCAGAGAATTGTTTGGCTTGACCTCGTAGTAATTCTGGCTGGGACTCCTGAATAACAGCAAAAAGGAGAAAACTCATCCATTCATAGTTCAACTAAGGGTGTGTTCACATTTCTGCCTTAGAGCACAGTAAAGTTGTTCCGTCCCCCCCACCCCACTGAGAGTGTTTCACAGCTGAGCTCTTTTGCCCCTTAGTTCACATCAGCAGGTCTTCACTTAGTGTCAGATTCATTTCTGTTTGTATACATCTTTTGGATGTCTTTATCCCATGCAAAAGGTGGTTACACCTTGGCTAGAGGTGAATTAGGAACAGCTTAAGGGCTCCAATCAACACACCAAACAGTAGTACCTTATAAGAAGCAAGACATTTGAAATGGTTTTTCATATTGTTCTTAATGTGCTCTAATCTGTCCTGGGACCTTAGGGTGAAGGGCAGGTAATTCATTGTTGTAATAGTAGTAGTAGTAGTAGTAGTAGTAGTAGTAGTAAGTCCAGGATACACCTACATTTTTAATAATGCTGTGTGAACTCAGATTAAAAACCCCACACTGGAAACATAGTGAGTGCCCATTAAACAGGAGCATGAATGCACACAGCGGGTGGAAATTTCAGCGTTAACAAATCAAAGCGCTATAAAGACTCCACTCAAAGCCATCAGAAGTACCTGGTGAAAAGCAGGTCTGTTTCATACTTCAGCGGAAACTTTAGGAGGACAGAATTGTCGTCTTTGGTGTTTTCCTGTTCCTCGCTGTCACTAGAATACAGAAGAACCAGAAGCTCATTTAGGTGACACAGCAGGACTCAGAAGCAAGCAGATTAACAGAGAATGGGCTAATGTTGATGAGAAGGCAAAGGCCCCTCCAAACTGGTACTTTTTTGAAGGTGTCTTCTACAACATCATTCAGCCCGGATACTGGGGTCCAGCGCCGAAGACCTTCTGGCGGTTCCGTCACTGTGAAAAGTGAGGTTACAGGGCCTTCTCAGTAGTGGCACCTGCCTTGTGGGATGTCCTCCCATCAGATGTTAAGGAAATAAACAACTATCTGACTTTGAGAAGGCATCTGAAGGTAGTCCTGTTTAGGGAAGTTTTTAATGTTTGATGTTTTATCGTGTTTCTTTAATATTGTGTTGGGAGCCACCCAGAGTGGTTGGGGAAACCCAGCCAGATGGGCGGGGTACGTATGTAAGTATGTATGTATAAGTTATTATTATTATTATTATTATTATTATTATTATTATTGCCTCACAACGACCCTGTGAGGTAGGGTTAGACTGAAAGACTGTGACTGGCCCCAGGTCACCCAGGGAGCTTCCTGGCCAAGTGAGACTAGAACCCTGATCTCCCAGGGTACAGCTACAGAATTTCAGCAGGAAGCAGCAAAATGTGCACAGAGAGGAAATGGAGCAGTAGGTCTGCCCCAAAACTGTTCCAGGAGCAAAGAGCATTGAAAATGGGGTGGAGGAAAACTGTCCAGATGCCACCATGAGCACAATTATTTGTGAATGCGCCTGGAGAGGCTGTAAGCAGCTGCCTGCTCAGATTCAGCTGCATGAGGAAAGTTGTGGACCTAGGCTGCTTACAAGAAGTTCCTACTGAATGAGATTAGGAGCTGTTAGCACTTATAAATATACACAGAGAGAGTGAGAGCTCAGTTTTTCTTCTGTGGCATCAATGCCAGGGTTGGCGGTGCTCCCCTTTCCAAGAGTAGCAATTTCTCTTACTTATACTTTCGGTGACTTTGGCATCAGACAGAACTTTCCCCTTGCCACTCGCCAATACTATGCTGGCCTAGCGGGATATTGAGACGTATAAAAGGGGATTTCTGGCTGACGCAGCATGATTCATGAGCTGTGTGAAGTTAATCCACTCTGCAGTTGAAGTGAACATAATTTTTGTCGTTTTCCAAGTGCTCATCTTACCAATTTTTGACACAGCTCTGGGTTCTCTAAGCTCTCTCTCTCTCTCTCTCTCTCTCTCTCTCTCTCTCTCTCTCCCCCCCCCCAAGTTTAAGGAACTTTCACCCACATGTGAAACATCACTTCCACTGCCATTTCTGTGATAGCAATTTAGCATCTGTACCTTAAACATGCCTACGGGGAAGTAATTATTTTAATTCTCTTCTCCCCCCCCCCACCCTATTTAACAAAAATTCAAAACTGAGAGATGGTGACTGACCCACCATTGAACCCATAATAAGGTACTGTGTGGATGTCCCCTTGGACTGGGGATATTTACATTTTTAAGGGATGGAATGTGAAATCTTTCTCCTCCCCTGACCCGATTTCCCCAGCGGGTTTGGCACAATGCTGGAAAAGGTCCCTCTGCCATCATATGGGCAACGGTAGGGAGCTGTGATTTACAAGTGCAACTGTGGGTTTTCTATCCGCCAAAGTTAGCTTTGTTTTCATAGCGCCTGGGGTCTTTTAGGAGCGAGGGAGACCTGGCAGGTTTCACAAAGGCTCAAATTTTATAAGCAAAATTTATTGGGCTTGTGTGTGTGTTTGTGTGTGCGCGCACAAACAATGACAGCCTCTGTATTCCACTGTATATTTTCACAGCACAGCTAGACAATGCCCCCCGCCAAAGATATTTAGTAGCATAAAAAGGTAAAGGGGCCCCTGATCATTAGGTCCAGTCTCTGGGGTTGCGGCGCTCATCTCTCTTTATTGGCCGAGGGAGCCAGCGTACAGCTTCTGGGTCATGTAGCCAGCATGACTAAGCCGCTTCTGGCGAACCAGAGCAGCGCACGGAAACGCCTTTTACCTATTTATTGTTGGGGTTTTAGCATCTGCAGTTTCATTCTTTTAAATACACCATTCACCAACTGCTGAGCCTTTGGGAAGAGGCAGGCTAGACACTCAGATAAATATATACATTTCGGAAGCCTCTCTGTTCTGACTCAGAAGTATCAGAGAGGGAAACAGCCTGGGGAAGAATGGGATGGAGGCAGTGGTGGTGCGGAAGGAAAATGAGTGGATGTAAAAAAAAAAGAAGAAAAATAAGGTTATTGCCGACCTGTTGGCAGTCAGAGAGATCTCCAGATTTTGGAGGAAAATAGATTTGCTGAACTCGAAATCCAGGCGAAAAGCCACCTGCAGAGATTTGAAAACAGACAGATGCATTAAGGAAAACAACTCAGGAACATTTCCCACAGCCATCTGGAGCAAACACTAGACTGTCAGGACAAGAGTCTTATAGCCAACATTTAGTCATAAAACTGAATTGAAATTAATGGACTTGACCAACTTAGGTCAGGCGAACATTTCCATCAACTCCGTTTGAAATCAGCAACCTATCAAAGGTCCATCAGTCGCCCCTGGTGTATGATGTGAAAGACAGAAACATTCAAAGTATCTTATTTCTGAGCCAGACCTATTGGGCTCCATCTAGCTTAGCATTGTCTACACTGATTGGCAGTAGCTCTTCAGGTTCATGCCTGGAGTTGCCAGGGATTGAACCTGGGACCTTCTGGGTGCAAGGAAAATGCTCTGCCACTGAGCTATGGACTTGCTCCCTTAGTTTTACCTTTCTGATTGCAACAGCGATTGGAGAGGGACTTAGCAAGTCTGATTAGTTGCATTGTGTTGCCCAGTTCACTTACACTGGGGGTGTTGCCTTGCTGAAAGTGGGAGGTTGGCTGCCAAAAAAAGAAGCTCTAACTACTTTTTTTTTTTAAAAAAACCCCAGGTTTGTGCACAGCTGATTATAATATTAAAATTCCCTTCCTTGGGCTCCGAGGGCTGAATTTTCCATTTTTAGCTTCTATTTGCTTTGGCAGAGCCGTACATATTCGAGGCCATACAGATGCATTATGATAGTATTTCATGGTCCAAAAGCACACAGGGCTGCTTTATTGCAAGGGCTAAATCTTAGCACAGTGATTAGATCAAATCCATCACTGTCAATCCCTTGCCAAGCCGAGGTTTCAATCTTAACATTTTCTTTAGAATCTGGGAAGCCTCTCATTGCCTTCGACTTCTTCTCTGTCTGCCTGTAGATCTTCCAAGGCTTTCCTTCCAGCCTATAGTGGATATGAGGGATAATTTATTTTCCAGGTAGATCATCTATGACAGTACAGTGAAACTTCTTCTGTTTAAGGAGTCAGGAGAGTTAAGATGGGAGGGTTCAGCTGCCCAACGTGGTTCTAAGCCCTGAACATCCTCTCAGTGTCTCTGCTGAGGAATCCTGGTGGAAGTTGTTATGAAAATGAAATAATGAAGATGTCTCCTCCTGGGCTAGGGCAGTGGTCCATCTTGGGTAGGATTGTCTTCTCTGACTGGCAGCAACCCTCCAAGGTATTCGGCAGAGAGAAACCCTTTGCTTACTTGAAGATGCCAGGGACTGACCTTCTGCATGCAAAGCAGGTGACCTAGAGGCGTCTCTTAAACCATCAGTGTGCTTTGCATATGGACTTGAGCTTGCATAGCTAAGAGTGTGATGAGTGGGGAAGCTGCCAAAAGAGGGGAACAGGCTAGTGTTGGCACTATGAGATTTATATATTTTAAGTAAACTGGGGGACTCCATCAGCTTCATCAGCCTCAGTTTCCTATAAGTTTGCTTTACGTTATGGAATGGAACAAAGACTCGGCCTACTAGAGAATGATAAGGAAAAAATACTCAGTGCATAGTTAAACTATGGAACTCCCTCCCACAAGAAGCAGTGCTGGCCACTAACCTGAATAGCTTTAAAAGAGGATTAGACAAAATCATGGAGGAGAAGGCCATCAATGGATACTAACCATGATGGCTATGCTTTGCCTCCACAGTTGGAGGAAGACATAGGAGCCGACTCTTCAGCCCCTCTCTCATTAAAATATTTGAGGGAACCAGTCCCCCCAGTCAATGGGCCTTGCCATTCAAATGGTGTGCATGTGTCACATCATGTGATGGATAATGCAGCGTTGGGCTTACCTCCTCCTCCCCCCCATATTTAATTCAAGCTGACACCACTGGAGGCAGAAATGCATCCTAATACCAGTATCTGAAAACAACGGGAGGGGAGAGGGCTCTTGTGCTCAAGTCCTGTTTGTAGGCTTCCCATTGGGGCATCTGGTTGCCCCCTGTGAGAGCATGATGCTTGCCTGGATGGGTAATGGTCTGATCCGGGAGAGCTCCTCTTATTTTCTTAATACAATCTACTTAGAGGTGAGAGGTGATATGACAGCTGTCTTCCAATATCTCAAGGGTTGCCCCGTGGAAGCTGGAGCAAGTTTGCTTTCTGCTGCTCCAGAGGGGAGGCCCCGAACCAATGGATTCAAACGACAAGAAAGGAGATTCTGACTGAACATTAGGAAGAACTTTCTGACAGTAACAACTATTCAACGGAGGGCTGGACTACCTTAAAAGGTGGTGGACTCTTCTTTCTTTTAAAAAAAGTTTTTATTTATAATTTTCGTTTATGTAGTTTTAACTCAATCATAGTTTTAACTCTGACTCCCTACCCCTCTTTCTGTGGAGGAAGGTGGTGGACTCTTCTATATTGCAGAAATCCTGGTAGCGGCCGTCTTTTAAACATATGACTCACACTGCACCGCCATTTTGCTTCACAGACAAACTGGAAGCCAATCTGTCAGGGATTCTTTAGCTGTGATTCCTGAATTGCCGGGGGTTGGACTAGATGACCCTTTGGGTCCCTTCTGACAACTCTGCAATTCTATGATTCTATTCTCATTCCATACTGCAGTCACATCTGGATTTGGGGTTTTGGCCAGAAGCTTTAACTGAAATGAACTATTCCTTGGCATAAACAAGCCATAAAAGGTAAGGAGGAATCCATCAGTCATGGCTACTGAGAACTATAAAGCGTGGAATCTTTGAACACTTGTGTTTCCCAATACATCCTTCCTCGAATACGTAAGAAGATGGTCTGAACCCACAACAGCTCCAAGAATCTAACATGGGGCTGAAAGTGCCCCTGCTGAAAAACTCAGGAGAAATCTGAGTCTAATATAATCCCCATACCCAGTGGTTGCAAAACAGGAAAAAAAGGTGACTCATACAGCAGCAAAGGAATTTGGGGGCTAAATTACCCAAAAGCCACTGTCAAAGTGCTCCAGAGGATTAGAACAAACGTTTTTGGAATCAGCCTTCTGGTTCTGACTACCCAAACAAAGGCCTCTGAGGATTCTGGGCCATCTATAAGCAGCTGAAATTTCTTTGCTCACTGGTTGCTTCCTAACTTGGCTTCCCGGCGGAGCTCTGCAGCCTTGAAAAAGCAAATATTCCAATTATTTGTGTGTGTGTGTGGAGTCCTTAACGTCTCAAACTGAGCTGGGAAAGCAACTGGGATTAGGGTGGATGATGAGAGGATGAATCTACTTAGAGCAACATTGCTCCATTAAATTCTGGAGAGGGCTAACCTCCCACCCTTAAAGGTTGCACACCCCAGCACCCCAAATGGCTGTACCATTTTATAATATGGTCAGTGGCATACTGCTCCAGGGTTGTGGGAGGTCGAAGACCCGCTGCTATTTCTGCAGCAGGGTCCCTGCATCCCAGAGGCACCCCAACAGCATAGAAGAGGAGCTTTTTAGCCCCTCTATGCTCCAAATATAAGCATTTTATATTGGAAACTGCCTTGTGATTCTCAGATGAAGGGTGGTATAGAAATTTCATAAATAATGAAAAAATAATCAAAGAATCGTAGAGTTAGAAGGGACCCTGCATATCATCCAGTCTAACCCCCTGCAATATGCAGCTCTCCCATACGGGGATTGAACCTGCAACTTTGGCATTATCAGGACCAAACTCTAACACATCAGAGCTGTTTAAAGGTAAAGGTAAAGGGACCCCTGACCATTAGGTCCAGTCGTGGCTGACTCTGGGGTTGAGGCGCTCATCTCGCTTTATTGGCCAAGGGAGCCGGCGTACAGCTTCTGAGTCATGTGGCCAGCATGACTAAGCCGCTTCTGGCGAACCAGAATAGTGCACGGAAACACCGTTTACTTTCCCGCCAAAGTGGTACCTATTTATCTACTTGCACTTTGGCATGCTTTCGAACTGCTAGGTTGGCAGGAGCAGGGACCGAGCAACGGGAGCTCACCCCGTCGCAGGGATTCGAACCGCCGACCTTCTGATCAGCAAGTCCTAGGCTCCGTGGTTTAACCCACAGCGCCACCCGCATCCCAATCAGAGCTGTTTAGGAACACTGAAAACACAAGGTGTTTGGGTTTCAAGAGAATGGGGTGCAAGTTCTGTTATATGCAGTGGAACTTCAAAGAAAACACAACTTAAAAGTCATTCTGAAATGAACACTCCAATTCATGTGCAAATAACATAGTTCTAGCTGAAAGGCAATTCATGGAGATCTGCACCGATCATTACAATGCATCCCTTATTATTATTATTATTATTATTGTATAATTATGAGATTATTGTATAATCTTAGAAGAAGAGGCATAGCTGTGACTATCATAAAGGGACCCTGCAATACAGAATGTGGTATCAGAGTTCTGGCTTAGGGTTACCAGCAGAAGAAAGCACCAAGTTAGCGGTCCGAGGTCAATGATGAAGAGACTTGTGGGACCAGCTGTGGAAGCTCTGTGAGCCTGATGTGTGTACAGGCGACCTGTGGAGGAACAGAGACACAGAACCTAACAAGGGCATCATCAGTGATGCCAATGAGTCTCATGGTCTCAGAAACAGGTATGGATACAGTAGTTGCCAAGTATTTCACCAGCTCCCATCCTCCAGTTTTGTAGAGTGGAGCTGGAGAGCTCTTTTGATGTTCAATGCAGGTGGAACACAAGAAGCTGCCTTGTTCTGAGTCAGACCCATTGGTCCATCTTGCTCAACATTGTCCAAGATTTCTGGCAGGGAGTCTCTCCTAGCCCTACCTGGAGTTGCTGCTGGAAATTGAACCTGGAACCTTCTGCATACACTACTGAATCTTTTCGTTTAATTTGGGAGGTTACTTTCCCAGTGTCGGGAATTGCTGCTGCCCTGCGCATTGGAAGGCAAACTTGCCTTAGACTAGCTTGGACCTTACAGCAGCTCTCTAAGAAAGAAGAAGTGGTGGTTGGTTGAGAGTCTGGTCAACAGCTCCTGTTCAGAGAAAGCTCCATGGTTTTTGCCTCACCTTGAGGATGTCCCCGAAAGCGGGCTGTGAGCTCAAGTTTGCCTTGGCTGCCTCCTTTTCCCTATTTTAGCTCATGCTTGTTTTGTGCATAGGTGCCTCAGAGCCTCTTACCTTTGCTTTGGCTCGGAAGAATGGATAGCTGACATTGCAAACCCTCCGGTTCGGATGCTTCTCTTCAGACACACACTCAATATTAATGTCCAGGTCATCCTGAAACAGAAGGAAAAGAATTGACACTAGCTTTGCATGGGAACTAGATTGCAAAGAGGTCCCCCAAAGCATTTTGAAATGCAGTCTCATTGCCTGGTATACCACTCTACCTTGCGTTTAATGAAAATACTCTGCTTCTTTAGGACATGATATTTGCCCCTCTCTTGTGCCTTGGAAGGACAGTTCTGGAAACCCGCTGGGTGCTGTCTTATCAGAAGGTATGCAGGCAGGTTGGCATGAGAAACAGTGCTTTGTAGGGAATGACCTTTACTATTGGTTACACTGGCATGTCGCAAAAGAGGAGTCTAGTGATCACACAAGTTACACAAGTTACTTTGAGCACACTGGCACTGTCCATTTAGGGCACACAGCACTCCCTATCTTCTGAAACAACAATGGGACACTAGCTCCACCCAAGGCAGGCTGGAGAACAGCAACAACTGACAAAAGATAGACAAAATATATTACAAGGACAAGAAGAAACACTATGCTCAGAATAATTGTCATACAGAAGAAGGAGAGAGTATAAATGCTTCATCTGTAGGCATAGAAATCAAAGTGTCAATACAAATAGAAGTAATTAAAACGGCAGTTGCGACATAAAGGATATATTTGGACTGGAGCGTAATTGGAATTTATAAGATTTTGGAACACAGAAACAAAGTAAATCACTAAACCATCAATTCCAGCATATGGGGGGCCACCTAAATTGTATCATTTGGCATCTCAATGATTGGTATTATTAACTGTATTGTAATTTGGCATTGCTATAATGAGGCTATTGTTGGATTGTTGTAATTGAAAGCTAATAAAAATTCTTATGAAAATAAAGCACAGCACCCCCTAAAGAATCCCGGGAATTGTAAATTTGTTAAGGGTGCTGAGAACTATAGCTCTGTGAGGGCTTAATTACAGTTCCCAGGGAAGCCATGTGTTAAGTACTTAATTCGTTCTGGAGGTCCGTTCTTAACTTGAAACTTTTCTTAACCTGAGGGACCACTTTAGCTAATGGGGCCTCCCACTGCCACCACGCCACAGCCGCACGATTTCTGTTCTCATCCTGAAGTAAAGTTCTTAACCCGAGGTACTATTTCTGGGTTAGCGGAGTCTGTAACCTGAAGCGTCTGTAACCCGAGGTACCACTGTATGGAATAGCTGGGAGCCTCGAATCTGTTTTTACAAGTCGACAAAACATTTCCTTTATTTGCTGCCCCTGTGTTTGTTCTGGTTTCGTCTGTTCATGTTGTTCTTTGGTTAAGTTTGGAGTAATTCATCAGTAAAAGGAGAGAAGCTTTTTGCACTTTTCCTATTTTGTGGTTAATCTTTCCTGCAATTTTCCACTGGCAGAGCCTTTAAAATCAACACAAGGAAGACACTTGATGCTTGGCGGCTAGAGCAAGCTCAGCATATTTACTAATAAAGAGGGAGAGAGAGCATGGCTTGTCCAAAGCTCGCGGCAAAGTGCTTACACACACTGTCAACACTTCACCATTTACTGCGAGTCTAGACGGCAACATTGGGAAGAGGACGTTTCAGAGGACCAGCTAGGAAGTCGTCACAATTGGGAGGCATTCCTATGAAAAGAAATACAACCCGCTGTGGCTGGCTTATTGGGACTGGTGGGGCAGAAGGCAGGGAGGTCAACAGTAGGTGGCGCCAGAGCCAATGACAGATGGGGCCGCCCTGTGGCTGGTTGTAAATAGGAAGGCATATTGGTGGGGCAGTGGCTAATTTCGCCTAATAGATGAAGCTCCTCTGAATGTAATGTCCTGATGAATTATGATGATGATCAGTGCTTTTTTTCTTAAAAAAAAATGTTTAGGGGTACTCTCATTTTCCGACTCATATTGAAATACTGCCGCAATAAGGCCAAACTTAGATTCACAAAGTGTTTAGGGGAATGTGTCCCCCCAGAAAAAAACCACTGATGATGATGATTATTATTTATTTGCACCCTGCCCATCTGACTGGGTTGCACCAGCCACTCTGGGTGACTTCCAGCACATATAAAAACATAGTAAAACCTTAAACCTTAAAAAGTTTTCCTATACAGGGCTGTACGGTTAAGAACTTAATTCATTCTGGAGGTCTGTTCTTAACCTGAAACTGTTCTTAACCTGAGGTACCACTTTAGGTAATGGGGCTTCCCACTGCCGCCACGCTGCCACTGTGCGATTTCTGATCTCATCCTGAGGTAAAATTCTTAACCCGAGGTACTACTTCTGGGTTAGCGGAGTCTGTAACCTGAAGCGTCTGTAACCCGAGGTACCACTGTACTGGAAAAATATGAGAAACTGCGAGAAACCAAAATGGACAGATTCGCTCCTCTCTACTTGAAATGAGATGAGCCACTGTCATGGCTCCTCATTGCTTTTGCTGCTCTCAGCGGAGGCAATGTGTATGGTTACAGCACCACTGTAAAAATGACAAACCCTAGAGGGCCAAGGCAAAAGCTGCTTTATCCACAGCCCAGGCAAGCAACAATCAGGATGACAAAGGAGCTGACGTGGACACAGCCATATGAAAAATATAAATCAGAAACATTTTTTCAATAAAGCATTCCCAGACACTGGCTGGCTTCGAGGGCTGGCTGTCAGCGGAGTCCTATATGATGTCCCCCAAGTGCTGAGCAGATGCTTGGCAAGCCCCCCAAGCCTCCTTCCATCTTCCCTCCCGAGATCAGCAATTGCCGTGGCATCATCCATAGCCCAGTGCACAAAAACTATAGCTCATTCTCCATTCTAAGCCCCTCGTTTCCAAAGAAGCAATAACTCAGTGCAAAAAAAATCACCTCTGACTGAAACTTGGCCATCAAGGCAAGCACAAAAGCAAAAGGAGGAGGGAGATGCTTTTGAAAACCACCAGGAAAATGGACAAAGTCGTTAATCATTGCAGTATATTGAAGTTAAAACACCCTCCTGGGGCAAGTAGCAATTGCTTCTGGGCAACTAGATCACCAGCTTTTCCATGTGCAGCATCGTGTGGAAACAAGAAAATCTGAGAGGGTGGAGGGGTGTGTGCGCACGTGTGCATGTATAAATATTATTTCTACCATGCAGAGCAGAGAAAGTCATCTCTGCTGGTTGGGTATGAGGATAGACACACACACACACCTGAGCTGTGCATTTAAATAACACAAACAGCTGGAGTTGGGGGGAGCCACACTACTCTCAGACATGAGAAGTGGACAAGGTGGTCAGAGGTCTTCTGTGCTTTTTATTTGTCCCGTATTGTGCAATGAAAGCACCTGCAAGCAAAGATCTCATTGGCTCTGAGAACTCAGAAGGCACAGGAAATACTTTTGCAGCCTGTCTTCTTAAGGGGGGAAAAACAATTGTGGAGGGCAGAGAGAGAAAAAAACTTAAAGGATTGAAGAGGATGACATGGACTTGGAAGCACTCTGATTAACTCTTTCATAAAAAAATAAGAGTTTGGGTTTTAATCCATCCATCCATCCTCAAGGGACCTCAGTGTCTCTATTGAAGCAGTTTTCCTGATTAAAGACATCACTTTGTTGCTCAAAAGGATAAGGAGAAATGCACCACCGCCTATGCTGGATCAGATCAAGGGCTCACTAATATCGGACAACTGCCAGATGCACAGGCCTGATGGGCATCTCCTCATTTGCTCCCAGCAGCCGCTACTCAGCGAAGGCTGTTCCTCCATCATGAGCTAAGTGAACACTAGCTGTTTAGCCCCATCCCCTGACCTCAGAGGACCTCAGCAGGAACAGGTCCCTGGGAACTGCCATAAGAATGTAAGAAGGAGCTGCTGGACCATGCCAATGGCCCATCTAGTCTAGCATCCTGTTCTTACACACGCCTGTGGGAAATCAGCAAGCAGGATTTGGGCACAACAGGCCACCCTGTGATTTGCAGCAAGTGGGATAGCAAGAAGTGTCTCCATCATGTGCTGCGTGCGTTGCAGTTGCTCTGCCCCACTCCCTCACCTTGGGGGTCTTCACTGGGCTCTGCCTTCACACTAGTGAAGGTCAATCATCTTGTTGCCGTAGAGCTATTTCTCTCCCCAATACAAGACTCAAATATGATTTTAATCGTGGGAATCTCCTTCCAAAGAGAGCCCTGATCACAGCAGGACCGAACCTTCTTGCTCTTGTTTGGGATGCAAAGGAGGCACATCACCGCCTTCTTCCCTGTTCCCTCACCTGACTGTATGCTTAGTCAGGGTTTTAAAAACCCTAGCAAAGCATTAGTCCTGTCCCTGAATTGATTTGGGGTTGGAGACAGGGTGGGCCAGGTTGGCCCAATTTGGGGGGCTGTGCGCAGCCTCAATAGCTGCCCAAGACCACCTTGGCTTCCTGAACTGGGGATAACTGGCCAAGGAAGCCATGGTCCTTCAGGAATAAGACAGGTCAAAGGATTCTGCTAGGAGAACAGTGCCACACGGAGAGCTGAGGACAGGCTGGCTGATGCATTACAGATGCTTTAGATTCTGATGGTGGGACTGTGTTTTACAAGGAAATGCATTTAATGAAAACCTGATGGCCGCTTCTTCTAGATGGAGCGACTCTGGAAGAGGAAGACTTGCACAGCAGAAGCAGCAGGGATGCTCCAAACTTTTGCCACCCACCATCTTTCCCCTGAAACTCCTCCACCTTTCTCCTGCCCTGGAATGCCACAAGTGGGTACGTGGTAAAAACATGTGTCTGGAATGAGGACGGATGACTTTGGCAAGGTTGGTTTTTCTTTTTTTCCCCTGAGGCTAAATTCAATTTCCCCTACTTCTGCATCAGTTTGCAATTTTTCTTTTATGAAAAGTTAGCATGCGGGTGGCGGGGGCATGGAAAATGCACAGTTGCAGTCAACATCACGTCCCGCTTGGTCCTTACTTCCTGTGATGCGAAAGCTCATAAGACCATTAAGAAGAGCCTACTGGATCAGGCCAATGGCCGAGCTGGCCCAGCATCCCATTCTCACGGTGGCCAACCAGATGCTGATTATGGGACACCAGCAAGCAGGACCTGGGCATAAGAGCCCTCTCCCCTCCTGTGGTTCCCAGCAACTGGTATTCAAAAGCATTACTGCCTCCAGCTGTGGAGGCAGGGCAGAGCCATCCTGGCTAGAAGCCATCAATAGCTTGTAGTTTCCATGAGTTTGTCTAGTCCTCTTTTAAAGGCTTCCAAGTTGGTGGCCAGCATCAACTTCCTGTGGAAGTGAGTTCCATAGCTTAAATATGTACTGCTTGAAGAAGGCCTATTTCTAAATTAAAAAGTCCCAAACACTGCAACCTTTCCTTGTAGGCGAATAACAGAATCATAGAAACATAAAGTTGGAAGGGTTACAACCCCCTGCAATGCAGGAATTACAGCTAAAGAATCTCTGATGGATGGCCAGCCAACCTCTGCATTAGCTACCCCTTCCAGTTTGGTGTCTTCTGCAGATTGAATGAGCAGCCCCTCAATTCCTTCATGCAATTTGTTTATAAAGGTGTTGAACAACAACAGGCCCAGGACAGAACTGGATGAGGAGCCAACAGAGAGCAGAGAACCTGCCACTTGCTTGTTCTTCCTCTTGCTTTAAACATAGCCAAAGGAACATTTTAATATTATTTTTAACCTCTTTTGCAAGCCTGAGCTTTGGTGTGCATGACCTCCGCCCTGCAACTGTTGGCTACTTGTGTATTTCTCTTTGTGATTTCTCCTCCCTTCCATTCAGAGACTCCTTACCTTCTGGATCAAGCTGGCAAACTTCAGGTTCCTCGAGAACGAAATGTTTAGAACGGTGTTATATGCATTTTCTCCTCTGTTCTCCAGCGTAGCTTCCACTGCCACCCTCCTCCTGGCACTTTCTATGACAAAAATGGAGGTGTCAAAAGACAGCGTGTAGGCGGAGCAATCCGAATGCGACTTTCTCAGGACGCGTCTGCAATACTCCCTATGAAAAGAGCAAACATTAAAGCAGCAGCCCAGGAAGAAGCGTCCACCCTCCCTGCAACTGCGCATGAAGGAGACTCCCCACAGTCTCCCAGGGGGCAGCCTGTCAACGCCCAAAGTGCCTTGGTCACACTGCAGCACCAACAAGAAACAGGCAAGGGCCCAGCGCTAAAGCAAGAGGCTGAACAATGAAGCATGTAAGACAATGGACCTGGAAGGAAGGCATTCATATTCTACATGGCATTCTTATTGGACAGTGTCCTGGGGGGTCTCTTAAACTAGAAAGGGTATTCCCAATTTATTTTCACAAGCTCAATATAGAGACAAGGCCAAATTACACATGTTAATCACACATTATTATTATTTTAAAAAAAGCTTTCTTGCAGTGCCAGCACTGGGAAGTTGGTGGGATTCCACAAGATGGTCTTCACAGTGTTGGCACCCAGAGGCTGGAACTCCCTCCCTGGGGAAATACAGTTGTGCCTCTCATTGCTGTCCTTCAGCACCACTTAAAGGTGGTTACAGTGGTACCTCGGAAGTCGAATGGAATCCGTTCCGGAAGTCCGTTTGACTTCCAAAACGTTCAGAAACCAAGGCACAGCTTCTGATTGGCTGCAGGAAGCTCCTACAGCCAATCCGAAGCTGCAGAAGTTCTGTCGGACGTCCAGCTTCCAACGAACATTCACAAACCGGAACACTCATTTCCGGGGTTGCGGAGCCAAAACAGACGAGTACCAAGGCCTTCGGGATCCAAGGTACGACTGTATTTGTTTTGCCAGGTCTTTAAGAATTAAGCATCTCATTCTAGGCTGTAGTTTTAAAGAAATGGGGTTTGTGTGTGAAGTATTTGGGGATGGTCATTAATTATACTGGACACCACCCATGGATTTCAACTGGAGGAACAGAAATCAAACAAATAATAAAATTATAATGCTGTTGCCACTTGTACTCTGAAAGAAAAGTAGACAGAGTCCCTCAAATCCTATGCTGTGCTTCCGATCTGTGTTCCCAACCTGGTTCCCAGCCCAAACCCCCCTCCCCTGCTCTGTTTTGTCCCCAAAGGTACTGCAAACAAGAGGAAAAGAAATGGCCAAATTCAGGATGACATCACAATAGCCTATAAGATAAGTGTGAGAAATCTTTGGCTCTTCAGGTGTTGCTGAACCACAATTTCCATCCTCCCTGGCCTGGACCATGCTGGCTGGGGCTGATGGCAGTTGTAGTTCAGCAACATGTGAAGCATCAAAGGTTCCCCACTCCTGTTCTAAGAGTGGTAACCCTGCAATCTGATTTCCCAAATCCCTCTCACTCCAGATGAGCTACTCACATGGCAGTTGGGATATCAGTTTTAGCATCAAGGACCAAATTAGGGATGCAATGCTCATCCTCGTTGCATCCGTTCCAGAAAGGTACCTATGAAACAAGAAGGAAAAGTATTTATTTCCCAACCTTCGCCCTAAGATCCCAGGATAGGTAACAACATTTAAACAATTTTAAACAACTGACAATCATAAAAAATAAGGTGGGTCCTAAAAATGTGCACCCTCAAGTGTCAAAAGCCAGGATAAAGAGGTGCATCTCCAGCATCCTCCAGAAGCTGTATAATGATGCACCTTTGTGGGGAGGGCATTCCACAACTTGGGGGCCACCACAGAGCAGGCCCTCTCCTGGGTCATCGGCCCCCTGCAAGCCTCTGAGGATTCTCTGGTTTTTATATGGAAGGATAAAGAAGATGTCTATAAACTAGGTACCCTGGATAGTTCTGGGTAACCCGAGTTACAATACAATACTTTTTTAAAAAACATAGAAACAATATGTAGGATTTGATGTTGTGCCAGGCATGACACTGTGCAGAAAGGTTGACCACACACATAATACATCTGCTGGCTTTCTGGTTGTCCCAACCAATATGCGAAGCCCAGAGAGGCAATTTAGTTAGCTCATACGTCTCAGTGTCTGGATTGAAAAATGAGGACCAGGTGACTTTCCATAAACAACAGGCTTGCCCTCCTTTCATATGTTTAGGCAGCCTTGCAAGTTATTACTGTTTGATTTATACAAATTTCAAACCACATTTTTGCTGTAAATATGCATGGGATCCAGTGTGGTGTAGTGGTTAGAGTGTCAGACTAGGACATGGAAGACCAGGATTCAAATTCCCACACGACCAAGAAACTCACTGGGTGGATCTTGGGCCAGTAACTGCCTCTCATCCTAACCCACCTCACAGGGCTGTTGTGTGGATGAAATGGGGGAGGAAGAGAGCCATGCACACCCACTTTGAGCTCCTTGGAGGAAATGCAGACTATAAGTGTAAAAAATAAGTAAAATAATAAAAACAACACACTTTGGTTCCTGGTCAGCTCTTCCCTATTCCTCTGCCCCCTATACAGTGGCGTAGCGTGGGTTGTCAGCACCCGGGGCAAGGCAAGTAATTTGCACCCCCTAACCTGTGGATTTGCGCCCCCTAACCCTAACCCCCAGATGTTGCGCCCGGTGCGGCCGGCCCCCCCTGCACCCCCCACGCTATGCCACTGCCCCTATACTTCACTGACCTGCCCCCCCCCAATCCTCTTACTCTTGGGCTTCTGGCCCTGGAAGGCCAAAATCTTGTCCTGAATATTTCTTGGACACAGCCTATAGGGACAAGTTCCCAAAAAGATCAATGGACAAAATACACTGCAGTGTTTCCAAGGCTCCCTCTCCACCTTCCCTCCAATGTAACAACAGTTACGCACAGCAACTTTTAGCGAGGTAGGCCAGCCGCCATCCATCACCGGTCCATTGTCAGGGCTACCCAGGGCATAATCGACAGAGAAAGTCACTGGCTTCACATAATCGGCTGTGTCCTAGGATAGGAGAAAGCAATCACCATTACCCTCAGTTTTTACTTTTGCAACAAGAGCCTAGCAAGCATAAGTTGAACGGGAAACGTTTCTCCTTAACTATTCACCAGAGTTGTCAAAAGACATGCAATCTGGTTTCCCGTGGCAAGTAGACATTGTGTCAAGGTAACTATACAGGGAAACTCACCTAAATAGGTATGTGTGAGCACAGTGGCTCATAAACATTTCTGTAGCTGGTGCATGGTTATTATTATTTTATTTTTTTCAAAGAGATGTTACACAAAGTTGGGCATCTAAGGCAACATTTCTTGGTGCACTAACAAACAATTGGTCTCTGGTATTTTGAATGCACAGCTCAAGACTAAACTGCACTTCCTGGCAAGGAAACTCAACTTTTAGAGATCTGAGCACGTACCAAGACATGAAAATTCAGCTTATCGCACCATTCTTGCCCTGCAAACAATGTAACCGTCTTGTGGGTGAGCCTGTCTCCATTCTCATCCAGATGGGCTCGTGGGATGTACCGTCGCTCGTCAATGGTGATGTTGTAATTCAGTGCTGAAATGATTGGTTCAAAATGATTTGAACATGCACAGTGAATTACAGAACTATAGTGAGAGCAGATAGCTTAGTTGGTTAAAGTCTGGTGCTGATGATAATTCCAAGGTTGCAGGTTCAATCCCTGCAAGGGACAGCCGCATATTCTTGCAGTTTTAATGTGGCACAACAGAAGGATCAAACACAACAGTTGTGCTAGCAGAAATGCACTGCACAACCAAGGCTGGATCTACACAGCTATAAAAAACCGCTCTACAAAAAACTGTTGTAAAGCTCACATCACAATTGAAAATATCACTGAGTTGTGATTTCAGCTCTGCATCGCCATCTGGTGTCACAGTGTTATAATGCATTTATAATGCTGTATTTTGACTAATGTAGCTGAGTCCCAAGTTACCAGAAACTTGCTTATGCATTCTCTTGAGCTAGATGGCTCCAATGGCACAAAACATTTCGCCAGCGGAAGAAGCAGCCTTCTATGTTGCTATAACTTAGTGCTGCCTTAGATACACCCCCAAGTCTCTCTGAAGAGTAGTTTTGAAGAAGGTAGGACACAGTCGCCTTGTGAAGAGAGCAAATCTAGACAGAAATCTGGGATCTCCACTTACTCACGCTTGCCGTCTGAAAATGAGCCGAGAGGAAAATGGCAGTGAAGCAAAGAAATGCAGACAGGCAAGTGGCGTCCTTCCCGTTCCGAGTGCAGTCCTTGTTGAAGATGTTGATCTTGAATGGCTCAAACCTGAGACTGGCATTGATCCGCACCACACTGCGGGACCTTATGGAGAAGAGGAAAAGTTCGATTATATCCTGAGCCAACCCAGAAATTCAATTACCAATTCAGATGTGTGGGTCAGAGTTTAAGGTAACCTAAATTTGAGTAGATCAAGTAAAGTAATTTAACTTTAAATTTTTACCTAAGTTTGAATAGAACTTCTGGCTGCTGTGGTAAAACAGCAGTGGTACAGGCACTTTCCTAGCCACCTTGTCCAGAATGCCTCCCTCTGAAGAAAGACCCCCTTGGCCCTTTCTCAACGTGAGGCAGGGTTGGTGACCATCACTGACCATCACTATGGCAAGTGCCATAGTTAACAATGCACTGTGTGAAAAAGGGCTTGCTTTTATCTGCCCCAAATCTTCCAGCAGTCAGATTCTACAAACAAGCCTTGCTCTGAAAAGTAGCCCCACCAGCCATAAATCCTCCATAACAAACCATAATAATACAGCATTTCCCAGTGAGCCAACGGCGAGGTCCACAAGCCTGTCTTCATTCAGGTCCAAGTTGCCATGGATGCTGCATCCAAAATACATTAAGCCTGGAGAAATTTCAGCTGCCGTAATTCTCTGAAAAACGACAAGAGGAGAATCCTGTTCAGTATCCTGGTGCAAGCAGACGCTGTACAAAAGTGATGGCATGTTTTCACATTTTCTCTCTCGCAAGGGTGGGTACCCAAAAGAATCCAGCAGGTACTTAGGAGTGTTGGTAGGAGTTGACATCTTGCTGAGGTTGTGCCACTGCTGCTTAGCTGGGATGATGCAAAGGCGAGGTCAGGGCTGTGTGGACAGGAATGCAGGAGGGACCAATCCGACACTCACACTGGTGATGCCCCGACCTTTGCTGCCTTCCTGCCTTGCAGGTCACAATTCACCAGCAGGTCACAATTCACAATTTAAATTTCATAATTAAAAACAGTTAAAACAGATTAAGGTGGACTCTAGACACACATTAATAAAACCCGCTGAGAAAATGCTTTTTCTTAAAGCGTTTTGAAAAATATATTGAATTTGCCATAAGCTTACCATCGCCATCTAGTGTCACATTTGTATAATGCACTTAAAACACACTCAAAATGTTATATTTGCAGCTGTATAGCTGAGTTACCAGAATAGCGTGGGCCCTGAAAACACCCATCCCAAGTAAACACCAGGGTAAAAATCGGTACCTCTTCAGCGTTCGCCAAAAGATGTATAGTGAAGAAGCCAGATACACCCAAGGGCGTAGGAAGCGGGGGCAGTGGTCCACCCCAGGTGTCACCCTGAGGGGGTGTGACAAAATGGCAGGCAGCCGAGGACGTGTGCATGCTGTTGTTATGGGTGCCGCTCAAGTGCCGTCCATATCGGCACCGCGCATGCGCCCTTCATATCAACGCTGCGCATGTGCCGCTGAACGGTTTGCCTCGCCCCTGTGGGTGGTTTGCCCCACCCCTCGACACCCTGCTCCGGGTGCCAGAGAGCCTTCCTTCACCACTGGATAAGCCTATGTGGAGAGGGAGTCCCAAAACTAAGAGGCTGACACTAGGCCCATGCAGAGCTTGTCTGAGACTCGGGTCAGCAGTCTTGTTAGAATAAAGTTATAAACACAAACAAAAAGGCCACCGGTCCCTGGTGGGGCACCCCAAGCATCTTAGCCCTCTGAGGCCCTGGGCAAATGTACCCAGCTCCCCTCCCCCCAGCTGCATGAGCCTGGCTGCCACAGAGGAATGGTGGCTACCACAAATATATATATATATATATATATATATATATATATATATATATATATATATATATATAGTGGATAATATTCAGAGAACATTCTGTACAGTGGCCTTCTTTTTCTGAGATCAGAGGAAGAAAAAAAAATCTCAGAATTTTTCCTCAGAAAAATGTATTAAGACATCTTTGGTCATTTTAAATAAATGTCTTCTTGCCTTTCACCCTGCATGAGAACTCTACCTGCTTATATTGCCGTACGAGGTTTTCCTTGTAGCCATGGAAGATATATATTGCTCCCTGATGCTCATCTTCAAGCGGAGCTCCCACAACGACATCGTTGTAGGAGTCCTGATTCAAATCGGAGACGGCAGCTATGCAGGAGCCAAACCTGGAGTTCTGGTAGCCTGGCAAATCTTCCAGAGTCCCATTGGAAACAAATCGATCCTTTGAAGAAAAGAGCTTATATATCACCCACGCCCACAGACACTGTTTTTTCTCTCTGCCAAATGCCCCCAAATAAGCAACTCTGTGGAGAGAGAGAAATCCGACAGTTCAGTCTGGGCAGAAAAATGATTCACCGTTATGCAATATGTAAAGATGGCCGGCAGAAAAAGAGAGCAAAACAACAACTGGCGTTGTTTGATAAGGGATGGAAAGAGGAAAGGAAACCAGATACTCATTCTACCAATGTAAGCTTTGCATTCATCCATAGTTGTATGGATGAAGTAGCCAGAACGGCTATGTTTTCCCTTCCCTGTTGGAGGCAGTGAGTCCCTGAATGCCAGATGCTGGGAATCACAAGTGGTGAGAATTGCTGTTGCTCTCAGGTCCTGCTCTCATCTGGTTGGCCACTGTGAGAAAAGGATGCTGGACAAAACAAGGCATTAGCCCAATCCAGAAGGCTCTTCTTTTGTTCCTATTATATATACAGTATTTTTCGCTCCATAAGACACACCTTTTCCCTCCTAAAAAGTAAGGGGAAATGTATGTGCGACTTATGGAGCGAATGCAGGGGGGAGGCAAGCAGGAAAAGCCCCCCAAGAGCCACACACAAGCTCCGCATGGCTCTTGCAGGCTTTTCCCCAGGAGGGAGAAGGGACTTTGCTCTTTGGGGCTGGGGGGGAAACCCGGGCTTCCCCCGGCAGCCCCGAGAAGCTCTGGGAGAAGCAGACAGTCTGTGTGCAGCCTGTCCGCTGCTCTTTGGGGCTGGGGGGGGGGAGAAATAATATATTTTTTCCTTGATTTCCCCTTCTAAAAACTAGGTGCGCCTTATGGTCAGGTGTGCCTTATGGAGCGAAAAATACGGTAAATGTTTTTGATGTAGGGAAGCTTAAGCACCCTTGGGACTTGGAGTGAGAGGGTGGAGAGAGGGTGCTCAAGCTTTTCTGCCCCTGCTATCTCTAAAGACACTATTTGCCTTTGAAGAGAAGCCTTCATTGGTGCCCGGGGAAGTTTCCCTTGACATGCAAACAGGACCTTTGGAGAGGCAATTTTTGTCAAGACTGCAGCAGGGAGAGAAAGTGTTTGATTTCTCCTCTCCTTCCGCTCAAGCTTCCCTGATTTGCTATTTACATCATTAAAGTTAATTAGGATTGCCACATTTCAAGAAGTGAAATCGTTGAGCTTTCTTCAGAGTAATTTCCCTAAGTTGTTGAGCTTGTTTTAGAAAAAGGCCAAATTGGTTGAGCTATTTTTGAGAAATAAGCTGCTTTTTGGAAATCCCCCCCCAGACACTACCGCCATTGAAACTGGACCTATGGCAACCCAAATTTAATTATGCAATTGTATAAATTATATTGTACATTAATTGTGTAAGTGAAACTAAAGTCATGTCCAGTTTGACATTCTCACGATACCGGGGATCGAACCTTGGACCTTTTTCATGCAAAGCAGATATTCTGCCACTGAGCTACGGCCTTTCCCCATTTTGGCAATTAATTTTAGAACCAACACAGGAAACTGCCTTATACTGAGTCAGATCACTGGTCCATCTAGCTCAGTACTGTCCACACGGATTGGCAGCAGCTCTCCAACAGGGCTCTCTCCAAGCCATACCTGCGGATACCAGGGATAGAACCTGGAACCATCTGCAGTCCAAGCAGGAGCTCTGCTGCTGAGCCTCTATGGCCCTTCCCCAATAAGAGGTGGGAAATATAAACAATTGTTTTGTGCTTGTAGGGAACAAGACCAAGGAAATTACCTCTTTTAGGGTGTAGACATACACCTTCCCCCTCTCTCTTCCTTCGCTGAAATACATTGGGGCTCCAACCAACAAAACGTCCGTGATGCCATCGCCATTAATATCTACAGAATTGATTTCACTTCCATAGTAGGCACCGATCTGGGGGAAAAAAGAATACATTGACATATGTGTGCATGCATGGAACGAGTGCTAGAGTGTTGTGTGTCTTTATATTTCCATTTGCTTCCGAGAAATTAATGGCATCTTAAATGATCCCGTTGGAATGAGAGGTATTTCGAAACGGAAGCAATCTGTCATCTCCTTGTCTAGACATCTCCCTTGGGAACAAAGAAAGGCAGACTCAAAACTTTGAAACTGGAAGATTAAGGATCAGACTCATGGCTTGTCTCTATGATGCTGCTTCCTGAGTTCATTCCTTTTTTGCCCAAAGACTATGATGAGAATGATTAATTTATTTATGATGGGATCCAAGCTGATTTGCAGCAAGTAAAATGCAATCTTCAAGTCTAACAGCTTCTTGACTGACCTCCAGGATGGAACATCTTTAAGGACAATATTGTGTCTATGCTGAGGTATCTAGAAGATATGACATTGCTGTCTAACCCCATTTGGCTGTCCCAAGCGTCTGAAAATGCAAAAGCTCAAGGTCACCCACTGAAACCAAGAGACGATAGGCCTTATACCAGCAAATTAAAGTACCTATGGGTCTCATTTGTGTAGGAGAGGGTTGGGAAACCCCAGGCCTGGGGGTTGAATGTGGCCCCTCAGGACTCTCTATCTGGCCCCTAGAACTCTCCCCAGGCCACACCTGCTTTACTCCCCAAGTGGTTTTGCCTGGCTAGAGTGTGCCCCTAATCTCTGGCAACGCCTCTCACAAGAGAGGGGAATGGCTGAGTGAGTGCTGAAACTAGCCTACTGTACAAGCACAAAATTTACATGTGTTGCTCCACCCACTTTTGCCTCTGGCCCCACCCACCATTGGGACATGGGGCTCAGAAGGCTGCCCACAATGGAATGTGGCCCTTGGGTTGAACATGATTTCCTGTTCCTGTTGCAGCAAATAGCAATGGCCACGGGCAACAATGGATTCCTTGGAGGAGAGGTCGTAAGGATGGCATTCACTACGCATGCTCCATCAACCTTTTGAAGGAGTTAGTACAGAAGTACGACCACACATTTCTCTGCAGTCAGAAGGGAATGAGGGTGGGGGGGGGGGGTTTGCTTTAAATGGTACTGGAGATTCTCCAGATGTTGGATTCTGTGTTCTGCTTATGGAAAACGGATAGCTCAGTTGGTTAGAGTATGGTACTGATAACACCAAGGTTGCAGGTTTGATCTCTGTTTGGGACAGCTGCATAGTCTTGCGTTGCAGGGGGTTGGACTAGATGATTCTCAGGGTCCCCTCCAACTTACAATGCTATGATTCTATGAATTGTTGCAGTGGATGCTCAGACTATTATTATGATTATGATTATTATGATTATTATTATTGAATTTATATACAGCCCTATACCTGGGGGTCTCAGGACGGTTCACAGAATAAAACCACAAAATACCACAAAAATACCTAATAAAAATAAGGACAGCAACCCAATACCCCCGCCCCCAAAACCCACATTTTAAAAGGGCATAGGATGTAAATCGGATTAACCACAGGCCTGGTTAAAAAGGAATGTTTTTGCCTGGCACCTAAAGTTGCATAATGAAGGCGCCAGGTGAACTTCCCTGGGGAGAGCATTGCACAGACAGGGAGCCACTGCAGAGAAGGTCTGTTCTCATGTTGCTACCCTCTGAACCTCTTGAGGAGGGGTGACATGAAGGAGGGCCTCAGATGATCTCATATGGAAAGAGGCGGTCCTTGAAGACTAGGCACGGACCTTTGAATATACTCATAGTGAAACAATCAGTCTCATACTGGACTAACTGAACTGCCTTGTATGTATGTATGTATGTATGTATGTATAAAGGTAAAGGTACCCCTGCCCGTATGGGCCAGTCTTGACAGACTCTAGGGTTGTGCACCCATCTCACTCAAAGAGGCCGGGGGCCAGCGCTGTCCGAAGACACTTCCGGGTCATGTGGCCAGCGTGACATCGCTGCTCTGGCGAGCCAGAGCCGCACACGGAAACGCCGTTTACCTTCCTGCTAGTAAGCGGTCCCTATTTAGCTACTTGCACCCAGGGGTGCTTTCGAACTGCTAGGTTGGCAGGCGCTGGGACCGAACAGCAGGAGCGCACCCCGCCGCGGGGATTCGAACCGCCGACCTTTCGATCGGCAAGCCCTAGGCACTGAGGCTTTAACCCACAGCGCCACACACGTCCATGTATGTATGTATGTATGTATAAATAAATAAATACAATGTATGTATGTATGTATGTATGTATGTATGTATGTATAAATAAATAAATAAATAAATACATGGATTTATTATTTATACCCTGCCCATCTGGCTGGGTTTCCCCAGCCACTCTGGGCGGCTTCCAACAGAATATTAAAATACAATAGTCTATTAAACATTAAAAGCTTCCCTAAACAGGGCTGCCTTCAGATGTCTTCTAAAAGTCTGGTAGTTGTTCTTCTCTTTGACACCTGGTGGGAGGGCATTCCACAGGGCAGGTGCCACTACCAAGAAGGCCTTCTGCCTGGTTCCCTGTAACTTGGCTTCTCCCAGTGAGAAAACCACCAGAAGGCCCTCGGCACTGGACTTCAGTGTCCGGGCTGAACAATGGGGGTGGAGACGCTCCTTCAGGTATACAGGACCGAGGCCATTTAGGGCTTCAAAGGTCAGCACCAACACTTTGAATTGTGCTCAGAAACGCACTGGGAGCCAGTGTAGGTCTTTCAAGACCCGTGTTATGTGGTCTTGGCGGCCGCTCCCAGTCACCAGTCTAGCTGCCGCATTCTGGATTAGTTGTAGATCTTCTGCAACCCCAAAGCAATGGCCCCCCCCATTGCCCAGTTTACCTGCTCTCCTTTCAGAGACTGGTGAATGGTCAGATTCCGGTTGGTGTGCATCGTAAAAATGATAACCTTCCCCGTGTGGTTGAAGCGGGGCGCTCCAGCGACGTAAATCCTGTCAAGTCTTGTCGACACCACTGAGGTGACGGTGTAACCTGCAGCGCACACAGACAGAAAGACAGGAAGGTAGACAGAAAACAAGGTAGCATTTTATGCAGAGGGAATCACAAGAACAGCCTTGCTGGATCAGCCTGCAAGTGGGACCCACTCAGAAGCACTGCTGCCTCCGACTGTGCAGTCTGAGCATAGTCCCCATGCCTAGCAGCCACAGAAAGCCTCATCTTCCATGAATAGCTTTACCCTTCCACCCAGCTGCTAAAGATTTTCTATTTCGTCTGGCCTTATAACTTGGTGGGTTTATTTTGTTTTAACCTGAATCATCCGTTTTTTATTCTGATGCACTGTTTACTGGCTTTTGGTAACAACTATGCCTGGATAGCTCAGTTGGTTAGAGCATGACGCTGATAACTCTAGTTGCAGGTTCAATCCCTGCATGGGACACCTGCATATTCCTGCATTGCAGGGTGGGGGTGGGGGGTGGACTAATTTTATGATATCTATGATAACTGACTACTGTTCAATACATTTTTCATCTTATCTTTTTTGTCATATTTTTGATATGTTATTTCACTGTGTTGTTGGCCAGTTTAGAAGAGTTTGGATTTGATATCCCGCTTTATCACTACCCGAAGGAGTCTCAAAGCGGCTAACATTCTCCTTTCCCTTCCTCCCCCACAACCAACACTCTGTGAGGTGTGTGGGGCTGAGAGACTTCAGAGAAGCGTGACTGGCCCAAGGTCACCCAGCAGCTGCATGTGGAGGAGCGGAGACGCAAACCCGGTTCACCAGATTACGAGTCCACCGCTCTTAACCACTACACCACACTGGCACTGAGTACAGAAAAGCAAGATAGAAATTCTTACAACAAATGGATAAACTGACAAAGAATCATGCAATTCACACAAGCTTCATCTCCCTGGCACAGTTGCTTCAGATGCTAGCCACAGTCCAGAGACTGGTGCACTCTACACCATGATCTGCTTACATTTTAGCCCCTCCCTAAGCAATCACATAGTCTAAGGTCCAGAAGGGAGGAACTGCTTGTGTGAACCAGCTTGACCCACTTCCCTTGCCCAGCAATTGCTGGTGATTCCTCTTACCCAGATAAGCGCCATGATTTTTCAGCTCCTCTGGGAACTCTTGGAGGTAGGATTCTCGGTGAGGAACGACTTTGCCGCTACTGGTCTCCTTGAGGACTGCTCCGTTCCAGTCGTAGGCACCCACAGCTCCAAGCAAAATCCCATCCTGGTCATGGGGGGAGACAAAGGAGCTATTGGCAATTTCTAAGGGCTCAACCACACTTTTGCTTGACTTGTATTTTGATTGTATTGTGTACTGATTAATCCCCCAGGGTCCAAGAGCTTTCTTTGTTTTTCCCTGGCTGTGACTTGCAAAAATCCCACTTTACCCGCTGATTTAAAGCTCACTTATGCCAAATTTCCCTCTGGAGTGTCTGATAAGATCTGATTTAATGGATAAAAATGGATTTTTGCAAGCGGCAGCCATGGAACAATGAGAAAAGCTCTCAAACCAGGGGAATTAATTGGTACACAGTATGATAAAAAATGGGTCAAGTACAAGTATGAATGAGCCCTAAGATATTGGTACATGTATGCTTGAGGCATACACACAGAGAGACAAATTTGACATTTCTACATGCTAAAGATCTCACCTCCGGCTGTGACACAAGAAAGCACCAGCATTTCAGTGAAATTTTCTCCTAAAACTGTATACACATTTGCTGCAAAGCAATTCTTAATATAATGTATTTTTGTATGCTGTTTCCACAAATATATGCATCTTTGAGCACACTTTACCCTAGCATATGCATTTTTGCACGCATTACTTGACTAAAGAACTGCATTGCAATATTAAGAGAAGTGTGTTTTGATACATCTAAATTATGTAGGGTTGCTTTCAAATATGAACTGAATCAATTCCCACCCCTATCCATATCGCTGTCCTCAAACTTTATTCATTTTCTACCTTTCTTCTGTCTAGAGATTTAGAATTGCATGCAGAATAGGGTGGGGAATTATGGTATAAAGGGTGTGTACTGAATTTTCCTAACAGACAATTCTGGGAGACTCTTTGTATATGGTAGAGCTCATCTTCCTGAGCATGTTGGTGTTAGGCTTTTGCTGCAATAAAGAGCTTATCCACACTGGTTTGAGCTTTAAAGCTTTGTGTCTGAATGCCCCGAACTTCCCACATGAAAACCTGCTCTTTAACATTCAATTGGAGCAAACATCACTTTGGGTTATTCATAATTGCCTTTTGCTCCAATTCAGCTTTAAAGAGCGGGTATTTGCGGGGAAAGCTCCAGATCAATAAAAAAGGGTGCTCAGACATGGAGCTTTGAACTGTGGACTTTGCCTGGAAAGACAAGAGGAAAGATCAGTGTTGATAAGTCCTAAATTAGATGCTGAATCATTGATGGCCGGAATATTAGGCAATTGATGTGTAATTTTGGGAGCAGTTTGGCAGTTTCCTTCTTCTTGGCTCTCGCGTGTCCTGGTCTCTGTCCCTCAAAAGGAACAGCCACCCGCACAGCTTCCCTTGGCATTTGACTGCTGGCATCCTTTTGGTATTGTTATTTAAAACCGTCCAGCACATTGGCTTATAATCTGCATTTTAGCTACAGCGAGAGAAGCTTCCAGTATTTAAAGGAGCTCTGGGAATGTGCAAGGAAGGCTCTGCCAAGTCAGCAAGTGAAATATTCTGAGACTTGCCAGTTCCTCCAGACTTGTCAATTTTGGCAGTGCAACTTTAGAAAAAACACACACACCAGGGAAAAAAATCCCCACCAGCATCAGCTCAGTCCTTGTGAAAAGAGCAGAGTAAATCAATTTATAATCAAAGCTCCCCTTCTGGCCAAAAACTACCATAGGCTGAGAGTAAGGCTGTCACTGTTTCTTTCATTATGGCCAGAACTCCTGTGTCTTCAGCAGCAGTAGGGTAGGCAGAGATTCAACTGGTGTGGCTTTGTCTAGCATGGAAATTGGGATGCACCTACTGGTTGGGTTTTTTTGCATGTCAAGCAGCTACATAGAAGGAACCAAGAGTTGTTCCCTGAGTCCTTGCAGAAGAGGAAGAGGTGAAACTCTCAGAAACTCTCAGTAACTTCCAGGCCTTCTTTGGAAGGCATTTGGATCTGTGGGTGCACTCATACCATACATTTAGAGCACATTTAGAATCCTGGGAACTGTAGTTTGTTTGCTCTGTGGTGGGTAAATTGCAGTTCCCAGGATTAAAGACATGTGCTTTAAAAGTCTGGTGTGGGTTTATGCATATGCGTGAAAATCCAAATGGCAACTCCCTGCCCCTTGTAATTTGTTTTCCTGTTAACTTTAACGTCCAACCATTTCTTGCCACTTCAAGTCTCTCATAACCTGCTGCTTCATAGGAGAGTCAGTCTTAGGAAGTCTTGTCCATGATGCCAAGAACAATCCAGCCCAGAGATGGCAAAAATATATCCTAAAAATGGCTTCATCTAAATTTTCAGTCAACACATTCTCAGAAATAAATGGAGGAGTCATTCCTCGGGATCACTTTCCATGAGGAGCCAAATGAAAATATATCTGAACGTTCCTGGCCCCTCGCTCAATGCTTTTGTTTCAAATTGCATCAGGAATTCAGCTTTTTTGGCCCACGGAGAAGCTGAGAATTCTCAACGGCTTCCAGTTTTGGGTGCATAAATAATCCAGGTATCATCTGCTCCCATACATGGGCCTTTAGATGCCCCCATCCATCACAACCGAAAAGCTCTCCACATGCCAAAGCCACATGAATCATGGTGGGGAAATGACAAAAACAAGAGTGTTATTCACTCACTTCCACAATATGGGATGAAAATCCCGTCTGGGACATTTCGAGGCCAAAGGATATCTCATGCTTGTTGGTGCCTGCAGACAAAAGGGAAAGGCATTTCAGGAATTGTCAGACACCTTCCATGGGGAAAAAACAGTCAGATGCCAAACAGGGACAATGAGAAAGGAAAAATAATAATAATGAACTACCGCTTCTGAGCATAATTTTACAGCATTAAGTGCTTGGTACGGAATATGTGCAGTTTGGGGAATTAGGGGTCTGGAATTGACAGAACTGGAAGTAGAACACTGGTGAACTCGCATGAATCAAATTTTAACCTATGCTTTCTGAAATCTGGAACCAACTTCCACATAACTTCACAGCTTCACCTCTCAAGACTGAGAGGTGATAGGACAGCCACCTTCAAATACTTGTCACGTCAGGTGGAAGATGGAGCAAGCTTCTCTTACGCTGCTCCGGAGGGTAGGACTTGAACCAACAGAGTCAAATGACAGGAAAGGAAATTCTGACTAAACATTAGGAAAAGACTAAATATTTCTGAGGGTAAGAGCTGTCTCAAATTTAGTCCTCCACATTTCTGCAACAGTTAGAGGGTTTTATTATTATTATTTTTAAAGCCCTTATAAAAATTCATTGGTGTTTTAGTGAAACACATGTTTGCATGCAACTGTGCCCAATATGCACATTTCTGCAAAAGGACTGACTGGCGTGACCTGCCTTTCAAAAGTGTGACAAGGTGAGATGGAGACACTTGAGGCAGTAGCAAACTCTGCAGCTCACCTTCCAAGCTGAAAATCCTTTCCCCCAGAGCGTCCACAATATCTTTGAGAGCAGCTTCATCAGTGACATTAAAAAAGTGTTTTTCATCTGGGTCACTCGCTATATATTTGATTTCTTTCAGGAAGGCTTCAGGATTGATCCCTCTTCTGTTATAATAGCCAAGAACCTGTATTAGAAAGAAAAAAGATGTGCCTCATATTTTTTTTCCTACAGAATGAAAGGCATTTGTCAAGAACATTCTAGCGCGAGGTTAAGGGCTCATCCAGATTTCCGCTTGTCTCACTGCTTTCCCTCAGAGAAACTCACTCTTTACCAATGAATTAGAACAAATGCCAGCCGGCTTTTCCAGCACTAAAGAGCTGAATCTGCCCACCTCAGGTCTACTGGGAGTGGCTCCTATAGGAAGAAAACCTTTCCAAGTCTGCTATCCCTAATGCTTTAAAACTACAAATGCTAGGGATCAAAACTGGGGGCTTCTACAAGCAATGCCATGTGGCTCCATACCTTTGGCACCAAAATGAACTTACCATATTTTTCCGTGTATAATACGCCCCCATGTACAAGATGCCCCCATTTTTGAGGACTCAAAATGAAGAAAATGGGAGGAGATTGCCCAGAGTTGATGAGCTTTTTTATGGGAGGATTGCCAAAAATCGCTCACCCGCCTGAGCTACAATGCTTCTCACACGCATCGCAAAACCCGTTCCCTCGCCAGCAGAAGCAGCCAATTGCCCGCCCATTTGCTGCAGTGGCAGCCAATCAACAACAGCCCTTCCCACAGCCACCTATAACATACTTAATAACTGCTGACAATCTCCGGGTCGCAGCACCAACCAATCCCATGTACCCCAGATCCACTACCCATGTATAAGACGACTGCCAATTTTTGACATACAGTGGTACCTCGGGTTACATACGGTTCACATTACATACGCTTCAGGTTACAGACTCTGCTAACCCAGAAATAGTGCTTCAGGTTAAGAACTTTGCTTCAGGATGAGAACAGAAATCGTGCTCCAGCGGCACGGCAGCAGCAAGAGGCCCCATTAGCTAAAGTGGTGCTTCAGGTTAAGAACAGTTTCAGGTTAAGTACGGACCTCCGGAATGAATTAAATACTTAACATGAGGTACCACTGTATAAGACAAGGGTTTTTTCTTCAAAAAGTACAGTGGTACCTCTGGGTTAGCAGAGTCTGTAACCTGAAGCATATGTAACCTGAAGCGTATGTAACCCAAGGTACCACTGTACAAGGAAAAGTATGGTACTTCTATGTCTGGGGAAAAAATGCTAAGCCATGGTTTGTTTAGCCTAAGTGAGGTTTCTTTGAAAGCCTGAACCCAGCCTCAACCATGGTTTGTTTTCTTTCAAGACCATGATGTTGCTGGATTACAAAAGTGTGGCTTGTTTTAACGATGGTTTGGCATTACCTCTGAACCAGACACCCTTGCTTAGCTAGGGTTTGTTTGGCCAGTTTGCCCTGGATGCTCGCCAAGCTGCAGAGGGTTTAGGCAAAGAGAGACTGTAAGCAAGCCAAACTTTGGAGGGGGAAAAGCATGGCTTGTTTGCTTTTCTGTGCAGTGACTCATGGTTTGTTGAGCAACCATAGCTTAGCATTATGTGCAAAAGCAACCATTGCCCCCCTGCCCTTTATAATACAGTGGTACCTCGGGTTAAGTACTTAGTTCGTTCTGGAGGACCGTTCTTAACCTGAAACTGTTCTTAACCTGAAGCACCACTTTAGCTAATGGGGCCTCCTGCTGCCGTCAGAGCACGATTTCTGTTCTCATCCTGAAGCAAAGTTCTTAACCTGAGGTACTATTTCTGGGTTAGCGGAGTCTGTAACCTGAAGCATATGTAATCTGAAGCATATGTAACCCGAGGTACCACTGTAATAACAACCCTCCCATGTGTAATTAATGAAAGGGAAAACTGAGATGGAACTGCTAGATATGCATTGAGCATAACACATAGTTTGGCTCTCAGAGTGCACCTTTGAACACACTCCAGAAAGCTCTGCAAGATCCAGGGTTTCTCTGACAGTCAAGTAAATGTTAATTGCGATCCTCAAAAGCAGAATGTCTGAAAACCAGCCCTGATGGTTTCACCAGTGGAGAGCCCAATCCTGACTCTACATTCACTCTGGCACAATTTTGGCCAAAGCTCCCAGTAGGTAGTGCCAAAAGGAGACTCACCGCAACAGCGTATCTGGTGACATTATCTTTCTCGCTGCCTTCAATCACCTTCTCGAGGTCGGGGCTGTCGTGTGATTCTCCGTCTGTGATGACAATCATCACTTTCTTGGCGCCCTTGCGGCCGCCTTTCTGAAACGCCTCTGTGCTGAAATTCAAGAGATTGTGGGGAGTTAACATTTCAGTTCTGCGGAAGTTTCCTTTGCAGATGAAGTGTGAATATCACAACATGTTCACAATGGCTGGTCTTGTTTCTATGGAGATTTTTTAAAGAGCTGAAGAAGCATTTTGGGGAGAAACATGGCGACTAAGAGACAAAAATGAGAAAGAGATTGTCTAAGATCTACATGACCCGGAAGCTGTACGCTGGCTCCCTCGGCCAGTAAAGCGAGATGAGCGCCGCAACCCCAGAGTCGGCCACGACAGGACCTAATGGTCAGGGGTCCCTTTACCTTTAACCCCATGAATACAAAAATATACCAGCCATGCACAAGAATGTCCTTTGGGAGATCTTGAAGGGGAAAAATAGGTATATAGAAAGGAGACTTCCTGGATGCCAAGATCCAGGTTTGGAGCAAGTACTCTTCGGTGAGAGAACCCCAGCAGAGATTTAAAATCACAAAATATGCAGAAAAGTAAAGAGTGGAAATATAGGTTGTTAGATCTTTAAAATATGCCCTTGTGAGTTCCAGAACATTCCTCTTCCCTTAGCAGAAAGAAATACTACATATTTGGCAAGTTACACATGGTTTACTTACAAATCCTCTAAAGGTCAGATTCATGTGCATTCAGAAAAAGTTGCACAGGCAGTAAAACTTGGCTTAGTTACAGTGGGATAAGTTCACAGTGGTGAAAATCCAGGAACTCAAGAGAGGTTGAGTTCATCAAGGTAAAAATAAGCTTGATTACCTTGCTCCCGCAGTGATGGAGAGTGTCTTGGCTAAGTCTGGCAGGGCAGCTTACTTTATGGTATTAACCCCTTCATGCACTAATTAGACTTAAGCATGTTGGTTATATGAAGCCGGTTGTCCCACATTGCTCACCGAGCGAATTCTATCCCGAAGGCCGTCCGGGTCTCTGTGCCCCCTCTCTGCTCAATGTGCCTGGCAGCTTCCACCACATCCTTCACAGACCTGTAGTCATTCAGATGAAACTCGTGCACGGCATCTTCTCCATACTGGACGACTCCAACCTGGAATGGGGGAAAAGAAGAAGGAGCAGATGGTTTGTGGATCCTTTAAGGCAAAGGTAGCCAATGTGAAGCCCTCTGGATGTTGCTGGGCTACAATACCTGTCAGGGAACTGCCATCGGAGCCAGAGGGAGAGGGAGGGCTCCAGAGGGATTCCGGAGAGCGTCCCGGGAGGGAGAGAAGCAGCACATCTTCTGGGGAAGGAAATCAGCGTAGCACCAGTGGAGAAGGGGGGCAGATGGGGGAATCGGCGAGGTGGCTCCAAGACTCCTCGCCGGGGACCAGCGGGGAGAGCATGGGTCCTCCGATGCCCACACCCTCCCTGCGCAGAAGGCTTCCGCGCAGGGAGACTAGGCGAAGACTAGGCGTCAAAGAACTTCTATGCTGGAAGAAGTTCAAGAAACGCCCACTGACGGATTCTGCCAGCGATTGAGACAGCCACGGGCGAGTGGCTGTCCAGACAGAAAGGGTTCACTCAGGCAACCCACCCAGGTGTGGCGCCGATTTACACACGAGCAACCCCTAGATCCATTACAATACCCATCACCTTTGACCAATAGTCATGCTGGCTTAGGCTAAAGCCCAACAATATCTGGTTACACCGGCTTTAATATATGTTGATACAACATTAATACAATACATATTTAGTAAAATGAAGTGCTTAATAGCACAGATTGCTATGTGAATAACGCACAACACTTTAACAACAAGCTGCAATTTCTGAACAAACCTGCCATGATTTATTTTAACTGGCAGTCTTATACTGTACACATGATTCCTGCATTTAGCTCTTATTCCCGCATTGCAGGGAGCTGGACCACACAATCCTTCCAACTCTACAGTCCTATGATTCTACATCTGATATGTTGCACTTATTACACCTGTGATAAAAACATAAGAAGAACCTGCTGGACCAGTTCAATGGCCCATGTAGTTCAGCATCCTGTTCTCACAGAGGCCAACCAGATGCCTGTGAGAAACTGGCAAGCAGGATTCAAACATAAGAGCACCCTCCTCTCCTGCCGTTTCCAGCAACTGGTATTCAGAAACATAGCCATCCTGGCTTGTAGCCATCAATAGCTTTCTCCTCCATGAATTTGTCCAATCCTCTTTTGAAGCCACCCAAGTTGGTGGCCATCACTGCCTCCTGTGGGAGGGAGTTCCATAGTTTAACTATGTGCTGTAGGGGGCTGGACTAGATGACTGTTGGGGTTCCCTTCCAACACCACGATTCTATGATTCATCCCAAAGGTTTGACTTTTGCAAAGTCTTTTGCCAGAGGTCCCCTGCCTGCTCCCCTGGCCCAAAGCAGCCCAATGCATTTGCTTCATCCTGGGTAGCGTCTCTTTCAAATGCAAGCAATATTTGACTGATTCTTGAAGAAAAGCACGGTGCGCTGGCAAGGGTGATGGTTCCTAGCACGCCAGCTTGGAAAAAGCTATAAAACAAAAGATGAGGATGTGCTGATATGAGAGAAATTCCTCACATGTGTTTTCTCACCTGTATTTGGCCTGGTCCAATGTAAAATTTCTCCAAGATGCTGATCAGGAAATTCTGTACTTCCACCCAGGGGTAGATGCTGTTGGAACCGTCCAGGACGATAATTATATCCATGTATGTCTGGCATCCTGCGATAGAACAGGCAGGAGATCATTAAGAGATCTTGGCTACTTTCAGGAAGCGGATAAAGGCTTGCCAATATATATACATATATTCTTTGTCTCCTTTGGAGCAAGAAAGTCCTGAATCTTAGGCCAATCTTTCTCCTTTCCTGTTCTGAAATCTTATCTCCTGGGTTCTGCTGCATTTCTTCTTTATTGAGGTTCCCTAAGGGTATATATATATCTATATTACATGTTTAATTGGTTTTAAAGTCTTCAAGAAACTCTGGGAACTGCAGTTCTGCGTGGAGGCGAAGGATAGAAAAGCCTCAGCACCTCAGCAATGTACAGTTCGCAGGATTATTAGGAGGGAGCTGCAGAAATTATAGTGATGCTTATTTATTTGTTTCATAAAATTTATACACTGCTTGATTCTTTTTTTAAAAAAAATTAAAACATTTAAAGCAGTATACAAAAAAGAGAAAAATATCAGCAAGAAAAAATATCAACAATAAATTAAGACTTCTGAAAAGTTAAAATAACAACTGCCTAACTACAGATTAAAACTCGCACCAACCTTCTTAACATCTGGGTAAAGGTAACGGTAAAGGTAAAGGGACCCCTGACCATTAGGTCCAGTCGTGACTGACTCTGGGGTTGTGGCGCTCATCTCGCTTTATTGGCAGAGGGAGCCGGTGTACAGCTTCTGGGTCATGTGGCCAGCATGACTAAGCTGCTTCTGATGAACCAGAGCAGCGCACGGAAACGCAGTTTACCTTCCCGCCGGAGTGGTACCTATTTATCTACTTGCACTTTGACGTGCTTTCGAACTGCTAGGTTGGCAGGAGCAGGGACCGAGCAACGGGAGCTCAGCCTGTCACGGGGATTCGAACTGCTGACCTTCTGATAGGCAAGTCCTAGGCTCTGTGGTTTAACCCACAGTGCCACCCGTGTCCCATCCGGGTAGGCTTGTCTAAACAAAAATGTTTTTAGCAGGCACCAAAAAGAGTCTAGTGAAGGCACTTGCCTGATATCAATAGGCAGGGAGTTCCAAAGCGTAGTTGTTGCCACACTGAAAGATCGAGTTCTTACAAATGTAGAACAGGGATGATCTGGGACCTGTAATAATGCCTGTTTTGCCAATCAAAGCAGTTAAGTGGGCATATATGGGGCAAGGCGTTCTCACAGGTAAACCGGTCTCAGATTGTTAACGGCTTTATATATAAACAGCTATTGTTACAGTAAGGCTGTGTGCCCCTCTGGCATGGCATAGGAACACCTGGATTCCACCAGTTTCTGGAAGGGGCAACATCACATACAACTCACTGGGGCATTGGGGTTGGGCCTCTGCAATATACCTGATCCCATAAAGGGGCCGTAGGGGGAGCACTGCTTGAGAAGCAGTAAAAGAAGGTTGAAGCTAGAGTAACCTTCTCCTAACTTATAGCATACTGAGAAGTGGACCCAACACCAATAGTCTTCTGTAGGAACTTTTCTTTTTATCAAAAAACTACATTGTTTTCACCCTGTAATGTAAAGTCATAGATATCCAAAACATGTCCGTTTCTCTTTCTTTTGGGTCTGGAAGGAAAAGGTGTCTATGCTTCGCTGCTGCAATTTTTACTGTTGCCGGCCCACAAAATTCCCTTTGCTGTCCTGCTTCCATTCAAGCAGAGTTTCCTAGCCCCCCTCCCTCAAAGTGGTGCTGAAGGCATTAGAGACCAAAACCCCCTCCTCTGGCAGAGAGAGAGAGAGAGAGAGGGAGGGAGGGAGGGAGGGAGAGAGGGAGAAAGGTCTATATAGCAGGCACATTCTCATACTCTGGAGCGCTGGAGCCACAGTCTTGGAGAATCTGAAGTTGGAGTTCACCCTGGAGCACATTCCTGTGGTGTAGTAAGAACTTCCGCACTCATGAGACCAGAGAGGGCTGCAAGCCTGTGTGAAGGAGGGAACAAAACAGGGAGGAAGGTTTTAGAACTGCTACTGTCGGTTGTTGCTGGGATAAATTCTTCAGGACACGGGACATGCCAGGAGTCTCTTTTAGATGTTTTAGCCAGGCCCAGAAGGCTAAAAAAGGGAGTCAAAGTGATACAGGCTAGAATTCTTGTGAAGTTTAAACCTCTCCTTCCAGCACAGTGCCTAGAGTGGGATGGTCTTCTCAGTAGAGATGGATGGATCTGCCAATTTCACTTTCTCTAGATGTGCGTGTTGTGTGTTTGTGTGTATGTGTGTGTGTATTCCAATCTACATTCACATCAGTTGGGGGTTTTCTTTTGTTAAAATCCTCCTGAAAAGTCACCTGCATTTTAGTGCGAATTTCTCCTAATATGCACACATTTTGCAAAGTGATTTCCCCTAATATAATACATTTTCTGTACAGTGGTACCTCAGGTTAAGTACTTAATTCGTTCCGGAGGTCCGTTCTTAACCTGAAACTGTTCTTAACCTGAAGCACCACTTTAGCTAATGGGGCCTCCTGCTGCCTCAGCGCTGTCGAAAGACAATTTCTGTTCTCATCCTGAAGCAAAGTTCTTAACCTGAAGCACTATTTCTGGGTTAGCGGAGTCTGTAACCTGAAGCGTATGTAACCTGAGGTACCACTGCATGTCTAACAGATGAGTTGTTATGCAAACAGTACCCTAGGATATGCATTTGGGCACACTTTACTTGGCTGGAGAACTGGATTGCAAAATCCAAAGAAGCATGAATTTTTGAAGGGCTGCTAATGTTTCAGTTTGCATATATTCCAGAAAGTGTAAATTAGGTAAACTTGCCTTTAAATGCAAACTGAATTGGATTTCTTCCTCATACCTATTCCCCCAGTCATTGGACTGATTCTGTGAAGAGTGGAAAGAGGAGGACTGGGGGTGGGTGGGCTCTGTGTGCCTGTACAAGAATCTGTGCTGCCTGAACCCATCGTAGGCAAACAGCCCCCATAAGGTTCCCCAAGACTGAATGCAACCCTCAAACCCAAAATAAAATAAAATAAAGGGACTAGTCACTTCTGCTGTAGATCATTGGCTTGAGCGCAGCACCCCATGGTCGAATTCAACTGGACTTAACCGTCCAGGGGGGAGTCAGGTATCATATAAAGATAGGGCACACACAAATTTAAAGGTGTGTGTGTCATATTGCCATCACCATGCTAACTTCCACTCTAAATGTGTTATTTTAAGAGAAGGTGGAAAGAGGATGAGAAAGATGGAACTATGTAGCTTTTTATTTTTATTTTAAACTTGGTCCTGTGTTGCAGCTTGGGGTTAAAAATGAGTCTTAGGCTTGTCACGACAGAAGACGGCAGCAACTCAGAGAGCATCTGTAAGCCTACATGCAAATCATTCCTTACCAAAAAGCTGTTGTCTTTGGGGTTTGTGGTCAAGCTGAGACCCAGACGCATATTATCCTTGCGCTCCGACACATTGGAAAGAGTTACTCTTCCTTGGGAAAAGAATGCCAGAGTTAGGCATGTAGTGGAAAGGAGGAACAGCTGTAGAACAGGGAGCTTCAGAAAGTGTTTGCGCAAACTCTTTGCATTTCCCTCTACCAGTTTTAATGCTTGTTTTTTTCAGGAAGAGGGGCAGCAATCAGACCACGTATAAAACTGAAAACATTGTGCACTTACAGGAAGAGCCATAGCTCAGTGGCAGAGCATCTACCAGGTTCAAATCCTGACATCTTCAGGTAGGGCTGTGAAAGGTTTCTTGCCTGAAACCTTGGATAATGGCTGCCAGTTAGTGTAAACAATACTGAGCTAGGTTGATCAATAGTCTGACTCGGTCGAAGGCAGCTCCCTTCACTTACTCTCCCCCTTTGAACTTGAGAACTTGGTTAACTGGTAGCATCAGTCTAAAACAGCATCAGTCTGAAACTGAAAAGGAACATTCAGAGCTGGTTTCCACCATGCTCTTAGGTCACCTACATGCTTAACCAGCATGCTTAACTCTAATTAATGCATGAAGGGGTTAAGACAATAGAGTAAGCTGTCCTGCCAGGCTTAGCTAGGTCACTTCCCTCCTCTTAGGAGGAAGGGTTGCCAAGCTCTCTGTTCTCTCATATTCCTCCATGTGAACTCTGTCAGCAAGGAGGTGTAAGCTGGATACTCCAAGCTTAGAGTGTGGGACTACAGCAAGCCATCTTTGTGTTTCTATGCAAATTATTTAGAAACATTTACCATTTTTGGAACCTAAGTTATACTGCCTGTGTTTTGTTGCTGCTGTATGGAAAAACACATGAATCTGACATTTGAAGAGTTTATAAGTAAACAATGTTAAGCTTACCAAACATGTGGTCTCTTTCTATGCTAAAGGAAGTGTGGAATTTTAGGAACAACTTAGAAGGGGGTATTTTAAAGGTCTAACAGCCTATATTTCTATGCTTTGCAGCATCTTTTATTATTTTAATTCTCTCCTAGAGCTCTCTCACCAAACAATACTTGCCCCAAACCTGGGTAGAGGCATCCCGGGAATTAGCCTTTTTATTATTTTACCATATCTATTTTTCATTTTAATCATGTTAACCAACAAGGTTGGCATTTCATGGAGGCCTGCTGGTTTCACTTCCCACTGAAAAATGTTCCAGGGCTATAAGCGTAGAGTTTAAAGACAAAATAGAGATGATCTCGTGGCAATCTTTCTTACCTATGCACAACTCAGAGAAGTCATTGGTAGCTATGGATGTGAAGACACGTGTGCATTTGAGTGACCCTTAGCAATTTCAGTGGAGCACATATAGAAAAGATGCTCAAGGTGGTAGATTTTATCCCATGGGTTTACCTAGATTGAGCTTGGAACAGGTGCTGTTGGTTTCACCATTCACCGAACACTTGTACACATCTCCAGTCTTCTGTTGCCCACTGGTCTCATAAGGGGCTCCGACCACCAGCCTGGAGGGAAACAAAAATTTGAGGGGGGGGGGGTAGGAGGAGGTCTTTTATTGGCCATTTCTGAACATCACACATTTGACCACAAACACTGAAAAGCCTTATCACTGAATGGTCTAACAAAATACAGAATATAGCTACCTTATTGAAATATACAATAATTTATAAAGATCAACTATAAAGAAATGTATAGAACGATGGAGAATTTTTCTGACGTTTTGGAACGTCAAACACCAAGATAATATACAACTATATAATGGTAACCAATAAAAAGAAACAGCACTGCATTATTGTATTGTCTTTGTTGGTCCTTCATGGTCAGTTGTAGCTTACATTATTTAAAAATATGTTATAATAATAATAAAAATCAAACAAGCATAGAAATCCTCCAAATTGAGTGTATGCATAGGAAGTGATTACAAATACACCATTTCCTTGCAGTCTGCCCCAACCCCCAAAACATTATACCATTCATTCATTCAGCCTTCACATTGGCATAATTTAGACAATAAAATCATAAAAGGGAAACCATCCATAAAACATTGGTAATCCAGATACATTAAGCACATGAAAGTATTGCACCAAATAGCAATGCATTGTAGCCAACTCAGGGAAAATCCATTGAAATCAACGGGCCTAATTTAGACAGCTGAGATTCCTGCATTGGAGGGGGTTAGACTAGATAACACTTATCTAGGGTCCCTTCCAACTCTGCAATTCTATAATTGTAGTCGTGTCCATTGAATCCAATGGGTATTCTCTTATTAGAACTAGCATTGGATATAACCAGGGGTGGCTAACTTGCAGGCCACAGGCCACATTAGTCCCCACCCTCAAAAAAAGGTTTAAATTTTAAACCAAGGTGAACTGAAATACGTTGCCGGGGTTTGGTAGAGGACAGATAATAAATATCTCAAGTGTGCTGTGTATGCACCTCTGGATAGGGCCCATGCACTAAGCCAATGCTGGGAACCTGTGGCAATGCAGCTGTTCACGGACTCCAATGCCCATCATCACTATTGGCCATGCTGGCTTGGGTTGATGAGAGTCAAGAGTCCAAGTTCATCTGGTTCCCCATCCTTGCACTGAACCTTCCGTCCAGTTAAGTGTGCAGTTCCCCTTAAGAAACAAACAGCCTCCCCAAACCTTCCAATATTTGGACACTGTCTATTGCCTTGCTAGACCACATCATGCTGTAGTGTAGAGGATGCTTGCAGTCACTTTTGGATGAGAGAAGAGAGGAGATTCATTCCCTGCCCCCAACCACATTTAATATTTAAGGACAGAGTTCATTCAACTCCAGCAGAACCCCACAACAGCCGGGAATCATAAAGAAATCTAAACAATGACTAATTCCTGTTTGGAATGGAGATCTTTTTCAAATCACCCGGATCGAAATCTGGCAGGAGTCGACAGTCTGGGGGCTAAATATATCAGCTGATTAAAAAAGAGTTTCAGTGCAGCGCAGGAAGCAACATCAGTCAGTGTAATTTCTGGGAAACAAGAGTTGGTCTTTATATATTACATGGTGGATTAGATGGAAGGTCCCCCTTATCTTTGATGGGGGATCTGAACCAGGGGTTGGAATCCAGTCAAGTATTTCCTCCCCATCCAGAAGAACATGAGGTACCATCCATTGGTACCCTGTCGGGGTTGGGTAGACTTGTACAAGCTGGGCAGGCCTTGTTTGGCTGAATGCTTCCCATGGAGTGTGCTGCCTTCTGTTGCTCATGACCTGCTTTTGATGCTGCTAGAGCACATCATTGTATGCTACTGGAGAACATTGGCCCAAGGCTGGTCCCCTGGTAGAGACAGGAGAGGAGCAAGCAAGGCTCATTGCTTTTTCTAATATTTTTCTAATATGGGGGGCACACAGCTTTTTCTAATATGCTATATGTTCATATGATTTATTGTCTTTTCTATAATGTATTTATATATATATGTTCTTTAGTGTGAGACCTGTTAGGTGAAAGGTGACTAATAATTTCAATAAATAAATAAGACATTTTGCTGCCTGAGACAAAGCACAAGATATGGAATAAGCTTGTTTCCTGCTGCTCCAGAGGGCAGGACCCAAATCAGTGGATTCAAATGACAGGAAAAGATATTCTGACTTAATAATAATAATAATAATAATAATAATAATAATAATAATAATAATTTATTATTTATACCCCACCCATCTGGTTGGGTTTCCCAGTCCACTCTGGGCGGCTCCCAACAGAATATTTAAAACACAATAAAACATTAAACATTAAAAGTTTCCCTAAACAGGGCGGTCTTCAGATGTCTTCTAAAAGTCAGTTGTTTATTTCCTTGACATCTGATGGGAGGGCGTTCCACAGGGCAGGTGCCACTACCGAGAAGGCCCTCTGCCTGGTTCCCTGTAACCTCACTTCTCGCAGTGAGGGAACCACCAGAAGGCCATCGGAGCTGGACCTCAATGTTTGGGCTGAACGATTGGGGTGGAGACGCTCCTTCAGGGATACTTAACATTAGGAATAACTTTCTAAGGGTAAGAGCTGTTTCGCAGTGGAACAGATGACCTCAGAAGGTGGGCCATTGCAGGTATTTAAGATGAGGTTGCATGGCCATCTGTCAAGGATTCTTTAGCTGTGGTTCCTGCATTGCAGGAGATTGACCATTGGAGCTCCTGGCAGCTCTACAATTGCTGCTGCTGCTGCTGCTGCTGCTGCTGTTATCTACAATCCTATGATTCTATGATATCCTCCACCACACTCAAAGGCAGCAGGCTAGCTTAGGGCAGGGAGGACACACACAGTTTGGCCCTACAACTCTCTTCCCTTCAGTATCTTCTGCCTTAGGCAGCTGCCTCACTTTGTCTAATGGTAGGGCTGGCTCTAATACTGAAATACATCCCTCATTCATGCAAAAGCCCTACCAAGGAATGTTTCTTCTACTTAGTGTTGTTGCAGGGAATCAATCAGGGATGCCAAAGATCCCTCTGTATGGAGTGATGTGCCACATCTGGAATCCATGAGGGGCCACCGCCAGCTGTTCCTCTGGATCTAGCCATGCTCAAGCTAGGCAGCTTTTCTGGAGCTCTTTCCTTTGGAAATGTCCAGGCTCTCTGCTTCCAGAAGAGAGTGGCGGGTAAGAGACTGATAGATAGACTGTTTCTCAGTTTCATCTCTGAGACTGAGCCTGCCCCAATGAATAATAATAATAATAATAATAATAATAATAATAATAATAATGTCATGCAGTCCTGACGTAGGACAAACCTCCGGGAAAGATTCCCCACAGGCCTTCGCATTATGGATTCCTTTTTACTCAGAAGCGAAAATCAAAATGCACTTGCTTTCAACCCAATCCCAACATCACCATCAGGCTACAAAGGTAGCAACTGAAATGAGCATCTTATTTTCGAATTGCAAACAGGACGTCCAGCCAGCTAGTGAAGGAGGAGAGGAGATAAAGTTTTCAACAAACCATGTTGACACACCTCGTGGAGAACTCCTCAAAAGCAGTTGTCGAGGCTCTGACATCTGCAGCAGCTAATCCCCATCTCCACCTTCAAAGTAACTGGGGAAATATTTCCATGGACGCTAAGTTTCCATGAGGCTCAATCACCACCACTCTTTAAAAACTTAAAGTTCAACCCCAATGGAAAGCAATGTGTCATTGTCCAAGAAAGACAAAAAAAAATCATGTGGCTTCCTTTCATTTTAGGACTTTGCCTCCTTCATTGTCATGACTGTTATAGGTTTTGGTTTCCTCCATAGCTCTAAGCTTGAATGACTCACTTTTTAATGCTTTATATAGCTTTGGAATTGCGATGCCTCTGGAATTGGGTGGGAGAAGTTTAGGCTTGCTTAGGCAGCATTATTAAAATTCTAGAGGCAACCACAGAATGTTGTTGGATATCCAATCCATTCCCTCTTGAAATGAAGGGCCCTGCAGGAGAGGAGAAGACTCTGCATAGGTGGCTGTTGGATTATCACTATTTTAAGAGACTTATGCCAAGTTTCCTTTCATTATCATCAGTGGGCCTCTCAATGCAGCTTTCTTCTGGGCCAGAGTTTGTCCCCTGCGGGTGGCGCTGTGGGTTAAACCACAGAGCCTAGAACTTGCCTATCGGAAGGTTGGCGGTTTGAATCCCCGCGACGGGGTGAGCTCCCGTTGCTCGGTCCCTGCTCCTGCCAACCTAGCAGTTCAAAAGCACATCAAAGTACAAGTAGATAAATAGGTACCGCTCCAGCAGGAAGGTAAACGGCGTTTCCGTGCGCTGCTCTGGTTCGCCAGAAGCAGCTTAGTCATGCTGGCCACATGACCCGGAAGCTGTACGCCGGCTCCCTCAACAATAAAGTGAGATGAGCGCCGCAACCCCAGAGTCGGCCATGACTGGACCTAATGGTCAGGGGTCCCTTTACCTTTACCTTTATGGGTTCCCTAATTCATGCTAGGTCAGAGAACATAAATAGAGCCTACTGGATCAGGCCAGTGGCCCATCTAATAGAGCATCCTGTTCTCACAGTGGCCAACTAGATGCCTAAGGGAAACCTGCAAGCAGGATCCAAGCACAAGAGCCCTCTCCTCTCCCGTGGTTTCCAACAACTAGTTACAGAAGCATTATTGCCTCCGACTGTGGAGGAAGAGCACAGCAGTTCCCCACACTTACACAGCAAAGGGAAAAGTAATAATATTTAAACAATCAATGTTTATTTAATTACTTCATTCGTGCAGCGGTTTGACTTCATCCCCAGAGGCGTACTTCATTGTCTCTCGAGACAGGCAGATGCCAACAACAACTTCATTAAATACCATATCTTACTGCTTCTGATACCGCCTAGAAACCATAATCATCAGCACAATATTGATATGCTGCTCTTTTGCCCGCCAGTGGCATATTAAAACCATAAAATGTCCAATAAAATCCATGTAAGGCAGAAAATCACAACACACAAGGGCCAGAAGATACTGTCTCCTGGTCAGAAGTACTCTTGCTAATCCTACTTTCCACACTCTTAGGGTCTAGAAACATGAACTGATGATGAAAAATACTTAAAAACAACAAGCCAACTTACCAAAAGTGGAACAATTAATGATGTTATTAATTGTGAACGTATGCATTATTTAGTATTCACCATGAACAAAAAAAAAATAGTCTATTTAAGATACTTATTTTCAGGCAAACCTTAACAAGTGGTCTTAATACGAAATACAGTGGTGCCCCGCAAGACGAATGCCTCGCAAGACGGAAAACCCGCAAGACGAAAGGGTTTTCTGTTTGCAGAGGCGCTTCGCAGGACGAATTTCCCTATGGGCTTGCTTCGCAAGACGAAAAATGACGAAAAAAAATGATTATTTTTTTTTGCTCCAAAACCCCTTATTTTGAATCGCTAAGCTGCTAAAAGCATTTTAGCAGCAAAACCGCTAATCCCCCACCCCTTAAAAAGCCGTTTTTAGCCCTTAAATTGCCAATAGTGCTAATAGCGCTACTCCGTCAATGGGCTTGCTTCGCAAGACGAAAAAACCGCAAGACGAAAAGACCTGCGGAACGGATTCTTTTCGTCTTGCGAGGCACCACTGTATTAAAAAGCATCAATTAAAACTGTAGAAAGAAATGACAAGTTACAGGGGGAAAACATTCTGGATCAACTGCAGGACCTAGGTCAGGGTGGTCCAGTGCGTGGCCTGAGGGCTAAGACCTCTTTTGGTGGCCTTTGGCAACATTCAGTGCCCGCCCCACTGCGCTCTCACTGCCTTCCCAGAGCCAGATAAGAGAGGTGTTGGGCTTTGGGAAGGAGGCATGAAGGCTCTGGCAGGGTCCCCCTTCCTCCTTCCCAAAGCCTGGTTAGCAGTTTGCCAGCTTTGGGAAAGAGGTGGGTGGGGCACCAAATTGTGGGCTCATTCCCCCACCCCATGTGACAAGGCAGCGTGCGGCCTGTAGGTTCTGTGCTGAAGTACTTTTGCGGCCCACTTGGTATGAAAAGTTGGATTGCCCTGACCTAGATAGTCATCAACTCACCTGGCTGATGCAGTTGGCTACTTAGGAGCATCTGAGTGCCAGAGAATAGGCTGAATTCCTTAAAGGAAACCTGTGCTGTGCTTGAGGTGTGAATTACTAGCTGGTTGCTGGACCCGCCAAGCAAATCTTGCTTGCAGCAAAGCTCTTCATTTGCAAAACCCCACTTGCTAATTAAACACCTCAGAGTGATGATATACAAAACCAGATTTAAAGGCTGTTTTAAAGCCTTTTTTTCCCCTTGCAGAATTAATGTAGTTTCCCCCCTGTTTTGTCTTAAATATCTAGCGTAAAACCAAACCAGCTGTGATGGGTCTGGTTATTTTTTCCAGTCGCTGTGTAGCATGCAATGAATGGACAGAGAATGAAAACCACTTTTCTTATTTTGGCTGTTTGGACTTTGAAGCCAGAGGGACCCATTTTCAGCATCTATGCTCAGGGAAGGCCTGTAGGGAACTCCAGGAAATGTAACTCTGCGAGGCAAATAAGGACCACAGAGCCTAGGACTTGCCGATCAGAAGGTCGGTGGTTCGAATCTCCGGGATGGGGTGAGCTCCCGTTGCTCGGTCCCTGCTCCTGCCAACCTAGCAGTTCAAAAGCACGTCAGAGTGCTTCCAGTGGGAAGGTAAATGGCGTTCCGTGCGCTGCTCTGGTCTGCCAGAAGCAGCTTAGTCATGCTGGCCACATGACCCGGAAGCTGTACGCCGGCTCCCTCGGCCAATAAAGCAAGATGAGTGCTGCAACCACAGAGTCGGCCACAACTGGACCTAATGGTCAGGGGTCCCTTTACCTTTTTAACAACTATTAGCACGCTTAACAAACTGCATATCCCTGGTGTTTAAAGTGATAGCAAAGCACTTTAAATGCATGGTGTCAATGTGTCAAAGGCTGAAGAACTGTGTCTGGCTGAGAACAAGGTCTCTATGCCCTCCAGGGCAAATTTCACTGATGTCTGCTCCGTCTTGCAACTGCCACTTATTCCTAAATATTCCTTTGTCTACAAAAGAAGACAGGCCTGGTTCCTGGAGCCACGGGCAGAAGTGAACAATAACAGCAGCCAAAATGCAAAGAGCTCCTGAATTTCATTGGCATTTCAATTCTACATCTAATCAGCTGCTCACTGAAATAATAAACCAATGGGGGAAAGAGCTATACAGTTACATATGTTTAAAATACACACGTATATTGCATTTCCCAAAAAATATGTATGATTAATGTGAAAGACACCAGGGAGAGAAAAAAGAAACGGGTATTTTTGGAAAAGCAGACATGAAACAACAGAAGATCAGCTCGTTCTTTGCAATCAATGGAACAGTTAATCTCCGGCAGCAGCTCTGGAGCCACTAATTTATTCAAGATGGGGCTGGGCGGCAAATGAGAGCTGAGAAAGGGAGTGGGTCGCAAGGAGGGTTTCAATGGGTTTGGTTGGAAAGGAGGGGGTTGCCAGCACCCACCCAGCCCTGGATTCAATTGAGTTTCCATTTAAAGGTGAACTTACTCAATTCACACTATCTGAAGCAATATGTTATCTTCACTCTGCAATTGATTTCACACGGTTCTTGGAAATTTGCAGCTTCTCTGAATTTTGCAATGCAGTTCTCCAGCCAAGCAATGTGTACAAAATTGCATATATTGGGGGTATCATGTGCTTAACTGATGTATTTTAACTATTTTTAAAATTAGTTTGATTTTTTTAAATCTGTGTTTTGTAATGTAAGTGTTGGAAGCTGCAACTGAATCCGAGCTTGGGAAAAAGGTGGGAGATAGATAGATAGATAGATAGATAGATAGATAGACAGACAGACAGACAGACAGACACACACACACACACACACACACATTAAATAATATTGTAAGTATTAAGTGCACTGGTGTGTGGGTGTGGGATTCACTCCCCAGCCTTTCTGGTACAATACCTCTTTCTTCAGTGATATGGAACAACATGGTTGCTCTCTTGGAATGGGCCTCTAAAAATCCACAAGACTTGAGCAAAAATTGGAATTCTTCCAATGGGCATTGCAAAGAGAATTCCAGGGCAGGGTGTTATATTCTGTTGCGTTTATAGGCTGGATTTGAAAAAGGACATTAGGGGCTTATCACTTTCAGTCAGTTCCACCCCCTGCTCCAACCACCCTGGCTCAGCCATCTTTCCCCAAAAATAAAATAGACAGCATTGTGATTTGGGGTCTTGAACCTGCATTTCCACAAGTGCCTGCTGTGTTCAGATCAGTACAGGGGTGCAGGTGCTGCTGTAAGACATTCTTATGCAAAGGTTTCCTTGCAGGATAATATACCAAATGAAACTGTTTCTTAAACGTATGATGAATTTTAGAAATAGCCCTTACAGCTGTCTCTCCCGCAATTGCAGTGGAGCATGTAGTCATCCTATTGCCTGTCTCAGGTGATTCTTTTTTTTTTAGTGTACAGAAAATGAATTACAGAATTCAAGAGTTGGAAGGAACCCAAAGAGTCATCTAGTCCACTCTCTGCAATGCAGGAATCGCAACTAAAGATGCAGAATGTGACCCTCGAGTCCCTTCCAACTCTACAGTTCTATGATTCTATGTACCATACAGGTCATAATTGTGGCTCTCCTTTGTAACCATCTTTCGTTTTTAATTCCCACTTTCCCTTCCCTTACAAGCTCAAAGTAGTTTGCTTTTCCATTGTTTAGGGTTTTTCCACTCCAGTTCCAAGCTCAGGCCCTCTAAGAGCATTGAGCCCTAGTTTATGCCTGTTTACTTGGAATCGAGCCCTACTGATTTCAATTGCTCCCAAGTCGGTGGGCGCAGAAACATGGTCCTCCCTGCCACTTTTTACAGCCTTATTAGTGAAGGAACTGTTTGTGGTTTGGGAAAGAGGTTTTGGGGGTTTGCAAGATGAAAAGAGCCACAGGCCTTGTGAGAAAACAAGCTTGGAAGAGTTGCTATGCAGGCCGCCCCATGACCACAAAGTCAGCAAACAACGTCTGAGCTGTGCTAACTAACACCTGTGAAACCAGACCGATGCCATATGGAAAACAAATTAGCCTTTCCTTGTTCAGGCCTGGCAATGTCTAGGCTCATATCAATAGGGAAAAGAAGCCAGGGTTGATGGATGAGGACCCAGTTATTTCCATTCCAGAATGGGGGAAACCAGCATTTTGTTTCTAAGAAAGAATGAGCAGGTGCAGGCAAGCATTTTAGGGATGGGGAAGAAATCTGATTCAGCTCACATGTAAATGCAAATCAACCTAATCCACACTTTCTGATACAGGACGCAAACTGAAACACAGCCGTCCGTGGAAATTTGTGCTTCTCTGCATTTTGCAATATAGTTCTCCAGGCAATTAATGTGTGCCAAAATACATACAGAATGGTAAAATGTGCACAAAAGTGCATATATTGGTGAAAATGCCATACAAAAAAGCCTATTTTAGAGAGAATTGCATATATATTTGGAGAATTTTGCAGTACAGTGCTGATGAATTTTCAAGAGGGTTTTTTTAAAAAGAGTAATTTGCAATTGTTTAGTCGTTTAGTCATGTCCGACTCTTCGTGACCCCATGGACCAGAGCACGCCAGGCACTCCTGTCTTCCACTGCCTCCCGCAGTTTGGTCAGACTCATGTTGGTAGCTTCGAGAACACTGTCTAACCATCTTGTCCTCTGTCGTCCCCTTCTCCTTGTGCCCTCAATCTTTCCCAACATCAGGGTCTTTTCCAGGGAGTCTTCTCTTCTTATGAGGTGGCCAAAGTATTGGAGCCTCAGCTTGAGGATCTGTCCTTCCAGTGAGCACTCAGGGCTGATTTCCTTAAGAATGGATAGGTTTGATCTTCTTGCAGTCCATGGGACTCTCAAGAGTCTCCTCCAGCACCACTCCTTCATGGATCACTGCCTTGTCATGGTGAAGGGGCTTGAATAACTCAGAGAAACTATGAGATATGCCGTGCAGGGCCACCCAAGACGGAGAGACCATAATGGAGAGTTTTGACCAAACGTGATCCATTTGGAGTAGGAACCTGCAAGCCACTCCAGTATCCCTGCCAAGAAAACTCCCTGGACAAAGACAACAGTAATTTGCAAACTGATGTGGAAATGTGAAAAACTGGACTTAAGACTGGAAAACAGAGAAACCAAGAGAAACCAAATTGGCGGATTTGTCCACCCCATCTCTGGCATGAAGACTGCAATTTGGCTCCACCTTCCACCCCATCCACAGCAAAAAGGGCTGATATCACCTGGTTACTACAACTCCCTGCTCTAAGAATCTGTGGCCCTCCAGCTGGTAGACTGCAGCAGGGTTTGCTAACTTGTGGGTCTCCGTATGTTGCAGGCTCCAACTCCCATCAGCCCCAGCAGGCAGCACGGGCAGGGATGATGGGAGTTGTAGTCTAGCAACATCTGAAGGGTCAAAGGTCTCCTCACCCCTGCTTAAGCATCTCTTTTTTTAACTGAATTGTTTACATCGAGAATGAAACAGGTATTTCCGCAGAGGATGTGCAAAATACAATGCCATTTCCTGGAAGACCTTTCTTCTCATTTATACCGAATCAGACTGTTGGGTCCATCTAGTTCAGTATTGTCTACACTGACTGGCAGCAGCTGTTTGGGGTTTCTGATAGGGGACATTTCTGGCCCCTACTTGGTGAAATCATGCATTGAACCTGGGACTGTCTGATTGCAAAGCAGATGCTCTACCAAGTGGCTCCATCTGGTTGCATTCTTGCAGCTCATACCTTTCCTTAGGTTAAAAAAAAATATGTTTCCCCAACGGGATAACCCCCACAAAAATATTCTCTTTAATCTTTAACAAGCAATGAGGTGACTTTGCTTTATTTCCCCAAGTCATAATGAGTGTTTTCTTCCTGTTTTAAATCAAGCCCTCTCATCCAAATCTGACACAACTGTAATCTAAACAGATGTTCTCAGTGACTGTGGCTTTGGGCTTGGAAGGGATAATTCTAATTACATAGCATCTTCTGAGGAGTGCATCTCTTAATTCACTGCTTGGCATATGGAAGCTTCTTTGAATCATCTCTCTATACTGCTTTGAGAGGGTGGGAGCTGATCTATAAAATGGGTTCTTCAAGACAGGCTGGCAGGGGTTGATGGGAGTTGTAGTCCAAAACGTCTGGAGAACAGAGAGTTGGGGGAATGCTGCTACAGTTACACAGCCCCACATGCCAGCTACATTGGGGTTATGGTACATTGATAAGGGCTGCTTTGCTAAACCCATCAAAAAACACCCATTGGAGGCAATCGTGAGTTGCATTATGATATCAGTGTTTCAGAACGAAAAATACTGCGTAGAATGGTTGATGAATCAACAGCGTGATGCAGCAGCAAAAAAAGCTAATGCATCCCTATGCTGCATCAACAGAAATACAGCGTCCAGATCAAGAAAAGTCATATTACCACTCTATTCCACCGTGGTCAGATTGAATCCCGATTTTGTCTTCTGTGGTATTAGTTACCACTCTCAATTTTCCAGAGGTCCTTTCTTAACCTGAAACTGTTCTTAACCTGAAGCACCACTTTAGCTAATGGGGCCTCCTGCTGCTGCTGTGCCGCCGCCATGCAATTTCTGTTCTCATCCTGAAGCAAAGTTCTTAACCCGAGGTACTATTTCTGGGCTAGCGGAGTCTGTTACCTGAAGCGTATGTAACCTGAAGCGTACGTAACCCGAGGTACCACATCCTCTTTTTCTAAGTGCTCATAGACCAGCAGTTTAATTATCTGTTCTAGGACTTTTCCAGGTATCAATGTCAAGCTGACTGTTTAGTAGTGGAGTTAACGACAGTGGAATGGACTACTTCAGAAAGTGGTGGACTCTCCTTCATTGGAGGTTTTTAAACAGAGGCCTCCATTTTTTGAATATATAAAGAGGGAGAGTCATATAAGTACTCCTCCCATCATTCACTCCTCATTGTGGCTGGGCTATAGAGACTCATCTTAAAAACTTAACTATGTGTAACTACATCTCTGTAATTTTTTTCCCCTATACTGAATATGCTCCATGTATAGTTGTTATTGTTTGTATGGTTATGTCTTAGTGCAGGGGTCATCAACCTGTGGCCCACGGGCCACAAACGACCCATGGGGGCAATTTAACCGGCCCCCGAGCCGCCCCCGAACTGAGCTACCTGCTTGGCGAGTCCCCGTGTGCTGTGCTAAACTGGCACGGCACGTAGACTCCCTTCCGCAGCGCCGGAAATGGCACCTGTGCATTCCCAGAGGCCGGAAATTGCATCTGCGCATGCCCAGACACTGGAAATCACGCACGCGATCTGGCCCATGGAGAGATCTCCATGGGACTTTACCAGCCCAGGCAGGTAAAACCTTGCCGAGCCCTGTCTTAGTGTGTCCATATGTTTTTGATAAAATCCATATATTTATGATAAAATCAATTTTTTAAAAAATAAAATAGCAGAGATCTGTCATGTGTGATCTAGCCGATATTCCTGCTTTGCAGGGGTTGGACTAGATGACCCTTGGGGTACCTCCCAATGCTACAATTCTATAATTCTATGATTAAGGCCGTATGTGAAATATCAGTTGTGTTTACTACAGAAGGAAGGCCTATGGAAGCCAATGAATCCTCCTTTGCTTTCATGAGAGAATACAATGGGACTTGTAGTTTGCAGTGAGCACTGAAATGACAATAAACCACAATCCAAGCAGGAGACAAAACCAATTTCTTTGCCGATCCAGAATTTCCAGAGTGGGGAAAAATATGTGCGAGAGCATTCTGTAGAAAATCTCCTTGGCTCCCGCAATTTGAAACAAATTCAGGAACAACAGTTCAGTTCTGGCAATGCTTTGTTATTTCTAGAGTTCCTTCCTATGTAGAATACTAAGTCCTGAGCTGACCTGGGCTGGGAGGGCAGCAGGGTGATTCACAAAGATTTTAATATCCTTTTGAAAAGCAGGACACTATTCTGTCCCTTTCATAGCCTTGGGAATGGCTGCTGTTAAAGTATGGAAACATCACTCTCTGAACTTTTTCATTTTTCTCTTACCTCCTTTTTTTTTTTTTACAACTCCCCCTCCCATCCATGTGGGACCCTGCAAATCTGGGTTATGCTGAATGCATGATGAAGTGGCCGGTGTTTCATGAAAGCTAATGCTGCAATTCATTCATTCATTCTTCATTAATTAAATAATTGTTATAAATTATTATTATTATCAGCCTTCCACCCTAAGGTCTGGGTGGGTTACAGCATTAAAATCATTTTTTAAAAAATAAAATAAAAGGAATTTACAACCATCATTATTATGAATTTACTAGTTGTTAAGGTGTCATAAGACTCTTTGCTCCTTTTGATGCAAAAGGCTAATACAGCCTGCTCCCCCTCTGTAAACCGTCTCTGATGTGCAACACAGATTCTTCCACATGGAGGCATAAATATATATTAAAGCCCACATAGCCCCTTTCCCCATCTGTAGTTCAAGAAGCCCTTGACCATGCGATTCTGTGTTGAACAAGTAATGAGGCTAAAATCGCCACTCGTTTTTGCACTCCTGAACATCTACCAAGACTGGAGGGTGGGGGTGGGCGGCGGTGCAATTCTTATAGCTAACCCTATCTTGTTTATTTGGTTTATAGGTTCATTTTCTCATTCTCTTTGCACAGATAGGTTTTTTCTGTGTGTAAAAGTTGCAACAACAAAAATTAAATAACAACAACATTAAGATAATAAAGGGCTGTATCCAATTGAGTCCTATGTAGAGACCCACCAAAATTAGTTGTGTCCATTAACTTCAATGGGTCTACTCTGAGTAGCCCTAACATTGGATGCAACCCCATAAGAATAAGAATAGTCTATCCTACCTACCCTCCTTCTCCTTCTCCCGCTCCCCCTCTCAAACCCCAAACTGGTGCATCCAGTCGCAAGCCAGACCACCACAGACTGACAGCCAAGAAAGCTGGGGAAATGACTAACTCCTTTTCCAGATCAGCACAATTATTGCTGTAAATCTTCAGAGCAGATTTGATGCGGCTTCCCTAGAGTCCCTTTCCCTTTTTTTCACATTACAGTAAGACAGAGGACGTCATGTCTGCTCCTGTGATTACCCAAAGTATAGGAGGGTTTGCCACCAGCTCCTCCGAGCTCGTGAGGTAACCAACAACACAGGCCTGGGAGCCCTGCGGCTCTCGGGCTGGATTGGGCCTCTTTGAGATTCCTGCTCAGCCATGAAGCCTCTCTGTGCCATTTTAAGGATTAGAGAGACAAGAGACTGAGCGATGTAATGCACACACTGAAGAGTGCTAGGCAGCGAAGCCTGGTATTTTCAGGAGAGTGGGGCACAGCCCCACCAGCCTCCCTCTGTTCTCAACCAGCCCCCACCTGCCTGCCTCCTTACTTACAACCAGTCCAAGGTGGGGGTACCTATTCCTGTCAGCTTCCTGCTCCCTCAGTCTCTATGTTGCCTTTGTAGAACATAAGAAGAGCCTGTTGGATCAGCTCAGTGGTCCATCTAATCATCCATCCTGTTATCACAGGGGCCAACTAAATGCCTGTGGGAAACCAGCAAGCATGAACACAAGACTCAGAGCCCTCTTCCCTCCTGTAGTTTCCAGCAACTACTGAGACATTACTGCCTCAAACTGTGGGGGAACGGCACAGCCATCCTGGCTAGCTACCATTGATAGCCTTCTCCTCCAGGAACTTGTCTCATCATCTTTTAAAGCCATCCAAGTTGGTGGCCATTACTGCAGACCCTCCAATTTTCCAGGGACAGTCCCGGATTTACAGAAGCTGTTGTGGTTTCTGATTTGATCCCAGAATGTCCTGCCTTTCCTTAGGACTTCCCTGTTTTCACTGGCAAAATGTTGGAGGGTATGAAGTTGTGTGACCCTCAAGCCAAGGAGATAAGTAACTATACAGTAATACCTCCGCGAACGTCCGCCCCATTGAGCGTCCATTTCAGCGAACCTCTGCGGCAAACCTGGAAGTACCAGAACAGGTTACTTCTGGGTTTGCCGCTCATGCATGTGCAGAAGTGCAAACCTCTCTGTGCACATGCTCAGAGCAGCAGTCCCTTTCGTCGAGTGTCCGGGGCTCCAGAACGGATCCTGGACTCAAAACAACGTACCACTGTATACTTATCTGAAGGCAGTCCTGTATAGGAAAGGTTTTCTTTTAAAAAAATATATGTGTTTAGATCTATTGGAAGCCACCCACAGTGACCGGGGCAAACAAGTCAGATGGGCAGGATATAAATAATAAAATTGTTGTTGTTGTTGTTGTTGTGGAATAGGGCATTCCTATTTTCATCTGAGAAATGTTGGAGGGTACTGTGTCCTGTGGGAACAAGTTCCACAATTCATCTGTGTGCTGTACAGTGGTACCTCAGGTTACAGACGCTTCAGGTTACAGACTCTGCTAACCCAGAAATAATACCTCGGGTTAAGAACTTTGCTTCAGGATGAGAACAGAAATTGTGCGGCGGCAGCGGGAGGCCCCATTAGCTAAAGTGTACCTCAGGTTAAGAACAGTTTCAGGTTAAGAAAAGACCTCCAGAAGAAAGTAAGTTCTTAACCTGAGGTACCACTGTATAAAGATACATAAATGTTTCCTCTTATTCACCTTTTCTCTTAAAAACAACAACAACAAAAAACTTCACATTTGGGGAAGGGGACAGGCCTCTCATGACTTGGACAGCTGTCACATACTTCAGCAACAGTAATCAAATCAGGGAACATAAAAACTCATTTCACCCTCTAGGGTTCAGGGTGAGTTTCATATTCACCGCCCGCTTTGGTCTCATGAGGAGATGCCATTTCTTTTCAGGATGAAAAATGGGCTGTTGCAAAATATCCGAGGCTAAAGTATGCAATTAGGTTGGACTTTTTTATTTTTAAAAGATGATCTTTCAGAATTAGAAAATGGTCACGTCAGCATTTGGAAACACACATGTGCAGCAGAGGCTCAAGGAGAGGAGAGGAAGCCAGGCAGACTCTTCCTTTTCCTGGAGCTGCAGGCGAGCAAGATCACCGGGGGAAGAGGAAATCCAAGTTTAATGGAACTGTCAGAGAAAAGAAAGGTTGGGGTTGGGGAAAGGAAATGAGACGAGCCCTATGAGAGCTGAAGGCCTGATCTTTAGAACTCAGTCCAATGGTTTGGGGCCAGTGATCCACCAAGAGCCACCCTCGTAACCCAGATGGATGCTTGGGTAGGTAGGAGACCTGCTTCCATCGTAGGCTGAGTGAGTTTCAACTTCTCAGCCCCACTCCTTCCCCCAAAAGATCTTCAGTAGGTCTTCCGCCTTGCAACACTAGGAAACCCCAAGAATAAGGACAAAAAAGCTGTCTGAATAAATCTGCCATCTTATTTCTGATTATATGGCATCATAGAATCATAGAATTGTAGAGTTGGAAGGGACTCCAAGAGTCATCTAGTCCAACTGCCTGCAATGCAGGAATCACAGCTAAAGCTTCCCTGACAGGTGACTATCCAACCCTGTTTTAAAACCTCCAATCAAGGTGAGTCCACCACCTTCCGAGAGAGTCTGTTCCACTGTTGAATGGCTCTTACTGTCAGAAAGAGCTTCCTGATGTTTAGTCGGAATTTCCTTTCTTGTAACTTGAATCCATAGGTTCGGGTCCTACCCTGCAGAGCAGCAGAAAACTAGCTTTCTCCATCTTTCATGGGACAGTGTTTCAGAGATCTGAATATGGCTATTATATCACCCGAATATACCTCAGATTAATACAGAATTTGGATAAAATGGAATTATGAATGAACACATCTTCAGTCAGGACGCGGGTGGCGCTGTGGGTTAAGCCACAGAGCCTAGGACTTGCCGATCAGAAGGTCGGCAGTTCGAATCCCCACGACGGGGTGAGCTCCCGTTGCTCAGTCTCTGCTCCTGCCAACCTAGCAGTTCGAAAGCACGTCAAAGTGCAAGTAGATAAATAGGTACCGCTCCGGTGGGAAGGTAAACAGTGTTTCTGTTCACTGCTCTGGTTCTCCAGAAGCGGCTTTGTCATGCTGGCCACATGACCCGGAAGCTGTACGTCGGCTCCCTCGGCCAGTAAAGCAAGATGAGCGCTGCAACCCCAGAGTTGGTCAAGACTGGACCTAATGGTCAGGGGTCCCTTTACCTTTATATCTTCAGTGGAAATGGCTTCGGGTTTCGTTATTCTGGTCCCAAGTATATAAAGAAATCTGTAAAATATTTAAATCACTTGTTTGGGCTTCCCCACAACTGTCATTACTGAATATGTGGATGGACATCATGAAAGCTTGTCACTCTGCAGAGCTTGGGACATGGATTTGAGTGAGATGCAACTAGGATTTCAGTAGCCCAGCGATGGAAAAGCTAGGAAAACCGCATCTGTCTTTGTGGTATAAGAACTTATGGACTTTGGCTATTGCAGAGAAAAAAATACACATGAACTATGTGTTTCCAGGGGAATGGTGAATCCAGGCTGCTTTTATGTTATGTGGTGGGATTTTATTTCCTATGCTTTAGGCTTAGATGCTCAGCATTCACCATCCACGCCAGCTCAGAAAATAGGGATGTCTTGATTTTGTTGGTGTGTCACCATTTCTATTTTTTAATAGTTACTGTTTGTTGGTTTTGTATAAGGTATGATGTAATACCCTGTTACTGCACTTTGGGGTTGTTAGCAATGTTAATAAAGGTTTTAAAAAAGTTAACAACACTGAGCTAGATGGACCTCTGGGTCTGATGCAGTATAAGGCAGCTTAGTATATTCAGGGGCAGGACACAACAGGCTGTTGCCTGCTCACAGCCATGCTAAAGTCCTGGATTTCTCAATTTTTAAAATATGAGCAACTCTCTCTTCTGCACATGTAAGGAGAGAGGGACATCATAAAGGGCCACAAAGTTCCACCTCCATACAAGTGGATTATCACTCTGGATTTCTTCTCTCTGTGCCGTATGCCAGTGGCAACTCCAACCCACCCAGGCCTGTGTCAGAATCCCCTGCCAGACCCTTGCCAAGGGAGCCGCTTACGTTACCAGCACGTATGTGGAGCATGCATTCCATACGCAAGTTTCAACAGACAGCAAACCTGTCAAAAATGTCTCAGACCACTTCAGTAGCTACAACATGAAAACAACAGAAAAAGCAAGTGGCGTTGTCCAATGCAACCTGGTTCGATACCAACAGACTGTGGCTGGGCTCATTTTGAAAGAAAAAGGAGGCTTATTTTGAAGGGTGGGGGAGAGCCAAGGTCACTTAATGAGGAAGGAATGAACTCAAATTGCCGATCTGGAAAGACAATGAAGAGAGAAGATGATCTAATGCACTGGCTGGATTTTGGAGCGGTGCAAATTACGTCTCCCACCCCCTCCCTTGGAATTTGGGAATCTGGATTCCTTCTTTTTAGACTTTCCACTACCTTGGTTATATTTGAACCCCCCTCCTCCAAATGTGTAACTCTTGGCTGTCTGCCCCCGAAAGCCCTGCTCAGATCTTTTATACATGCACAGACACAATAGAAAGAGAGCAGCCACCTCTCTTCCGCTCTCAAAATCCCTCTAAATCAGCCTCCCTCAATCTGGTGCCCTCCAGGGGTTGCATTACTAATGTAGTAGTAGTAGTATAAGCAGTATCACCTGCCCTTCACCAACAAGTCCCAGGGCGGATTGCAACAATTTGAAATTCAGAACTGAAAAAGAGTTAAAGCAGATTACAGTCACAGGAATATGGTGGGCCCTGAAAGCACAGATCTCAGGCATCAAAAACCAGAGGAGAGAGAGGTGTGTCTTCAGCCTTCACCAAAAGCTGAAAAGTGAAGAAGCAAGACACACCTCTGTCGGGAGGGAGTTCCACAACTAAGGGGCTGCCACAGAGAAGCCCCTCTCCTGGGTCACCACTATCCTGAATTTCTGAGGGAGGTAGAACAAGCAAAAGTCACCCCCCCAAGCCATCCAACAGAGTGCTAAGTTAAAGTCACTTAGTGGTATACTTGTTCCCAGTGCTATTTTTCTAGGTGCCAAAATTCATCATGAACACCTCCCTTATTCTTTTATAATGACCATGGCACCCACCTGACAAGTGCTGGAACTGAGTTCCGGTGAATTGCGTCTGGGGGGGGGGGGAGCCGTTTGTTCTGCTGACAGAATGTTGTTGCACAAGAGGCTGCTGGTAACTTTGTTGAGCGACAGATGGCTTCATCTGTCGCATTTTGAATTTCTACCAGCACAACTGCCGCACTGAGATGCTCTGTTGTGCGGAACTCACCCACCCACCAGTACAAGAGCCCTTGCAGATGTTCTGAAGGACAACTTTGGTGGGGATGAGGGCCATTCCCCTCCCCCTGCACTGCCGCCTGCTCACGTCTCCAGACTCATTCAGCACTGGAACTACCCTGGGCTGTCTCCAGTCGCTTCAGGCCATGGTGGCAGCAGCAGAAGAGGAGGAGGAAGAGGCAGTGATGGCTGGTGGCAAAGCATCCTGGGCTGTGGGGAGGCAAGGTAGTGGGAGGTCCCTGTGATATGGGCTCTGCCACTGCGCCAACCTCCCTGCCACCTTGTCCCTTCCCTACTTGGTGTATTCTGTATTGGGAAGCCAGGTGAGTAACACCGTCTCAGCCTGCTGGCCGCCAACGCTTACACCCAAAGGAGGCCCAAACTTCAGGCTCATGGCATTTACAGAACCAGTTTGGGCTTTCTCATGGATTCCACATCTTATACAACCAAGACAGCAGATTTTTATTTATATGACACACATAAGTTATCTGAGGGAATTTCTTAAAAAAGTATCTTTGGGGGGAAAGACACCAAAGAAAGAATCCGAGATGCTCAGTGAGCTTAAATTCCTCTTTAAATACTTGGTCGGATGCCAGGATTTGTAAGAGCTGTTATTATAACCATCTTCCCTCCACAGCCCAGAATTTCTCCGTTTGCCATTCAGCTGTGTGATGGTGCCTTTGCTTTCCCTCTCGCTGGAATTCTGGAATCTTTGCAGGCTGCCTTTCAGGGATGGTCATCTGGTTTCCCTCTTAACATCACGCTGTGGCTTTGCTCTCTTTTCCACTGCGTCTGCCTCCTGCCAATTTCACATCTAGCAGAGCTGGCTGACAGTGGCACCGCAATCGCTGGGATACTGGATCCTTTGGTAGCGAAACATACGTCTGTTGGTTTTGTAGTATAGATGGCTTGTTTGTTTAGTGATTCATACTTTGTGAGTCATGGTGGGTTTACAATGGCTTCTTCCTCTCTTTTTTGCTTTTGGGGTAAAAACAAGAATCCTTAGTTCCTTATTTTATTGCATGGGGTTCATTTTAGGCATTTGAGGAGAAGGGAAGGAGCTTTCGGAGTTTGCTCTCTCTCACACACACACCCATTACACAAAGATGGCAATGTCTCCACAGATCTAACATCACAGATAAAACTTTCACACCACCTCAAAGAGAAGGTTTGTTACTGGGAATCCATTCACACGTTCAGCTGCCATGGAACACACACAAGGAGATGGGGGATCTTCCATTATACGTTCCTTCTTCCCAATATGCCTTGGTGCAACCACTAACCTCCAAGGCCCCTAACAAAACCTTATTTGAACAGGGCCAGTCCTACCATTAGGCAAAGTGAGGCAGAGGCCTCAGACGGAAGATGCTGAAGGGTGGCAATGAGGTGTTGGAGGATAGTGCTACATGTCCTGCCCTCAGCCAGATTGTTGCCATAGCTGAGTAGAAGAACATGTGTCTTGAATGCAGAAGGTTCCAGCTTTAATCTCTGCATTTCATGGGGAAGAAACCCTGGAGAGTTGCTGTAAGTCAGTGTAGGCAATGGACCAATGGGTCCCAGTTGGTACAAGGCAACTTCTGATGCTCCTAGTCTCGACTTGGGCCTCTCATTCTCCATCTTCAGACTCTGACCAGATGCAGACACAAAGGGCTATACCACCAGCCTATTGTTCCTCCACCCATCCACATTGTTTACCACTTAGACTGATGAATTGTTCTGTGGAACTCAAAAGCCAGACACTATTTAGTGACATTTTGGTTTGCCTAAGAAATGGGTTGCCCCAAGGTAGATGTTCTTATAGGCCAGAACAGTTACCTTTGCTTTTTTCTTTCTTTCTTTTTTAATCACACACAGACTGAATTTCTCACTGAGAACTGGTGAGGCATCTAATAAACATGACGAGACTGGAAGGAAAGAGCGGTGGGGAAAGCAAGTATATGCTGAAGACATTAGGGGGGAACTCCTGTTGTGTACATCTGATCCTCACAAGCAAAACAATGCCCTCACTGACCACAATGCTACCTCGGTAGTCTGAAGGGCTGCCTGGAAAGATGCTCAGATCTGCATCACTGGTCAAAGTCGCAAAACAGGCAGCTGCACAAAGACCTATCCAATGCAATGATCTTTTCCCCCTCTTTGCTTCCCAATGTTCAGTCTGTGCTCTAAAGGCTTCAGACCAGGAACATGGGAACCTTTGTCCTGTGCTGCTCCACCCTTCCTTAAAAAGGAAGCCCAGGGTTTGCTGTTCATGAACTGAACTAGCTTCTTCCCTTTAGTTAAAGCCATACATGATTCCATCTGGACAAACAACACTTAGCATTGATATTTCAGGTGTTCACTACACCTACCTCAAGGACTGCCTCTTCCTATATGAACCTACCCGGCCCGTGAGACCATCTTCTGAGGCCCTCCTTCGTGTGTCTCCTCCTCAAGAGGTCTGGAGGGTGGTAACATGAAAACAAGCCTTGTCTGCAGTGGCTCCCCATCTGTGGAATGCTCTCCCCAGGGAAGTTTGCCTGGCACCTTCATTGTACACCTTTAGGCGCCAGGCAAAAACATTCCTCTTTAACCAGGCCTTCCATTTTAATCCAACACCCTTTTAGAATATGGCTTTTGGGGGGGGGTGTTATTGGGTTACTGCTTTGGGTTTGTGGTCTTGTAGTGAAATACCCTGAGACCACTGGGTATAGGGCAGTGTGTAAGTTGAATTAACAACAACAACAACAACAACAAATACAATGCCTATATTCACCTTGGTTTTCTGCTATGTGAGCGAACTTTTCTGGGTTCAGGCAAAATGCCAAGCTCATGTGGTGTCTTTTCCCCTCCTGCATGGCCAGCAGGAAGATTTCTGCAAGGTTTTGTTTCTCTTTCAAAGAATTCTGGCTTTAACATTACATATAAACCAGGAGTCATGGTGTACAAGAAACTATGGTTAATTAGGAAGCCAGCTTCATAACCTAGAGTTTGAAGTTCACTTGCTTAGCAACTAGCCATCATTTATTGTACAACACATCACCTGAGTTGCATGTACCACTAAGCCAAGATTCCTTGAAAGCAAAATTGGAAATCCTTCCCTCACCTGCAAGGGAGGAGAAGAGTTAGGAGGGTGCATGATCCTGACACTTTGCTGGGGTTCATGGAGGTTTTTCAAGGAGGGTCTCACCATGGTTTTATGTTATGTGTGAGTAGGTAATAAGGAAATGCAATTTACCAGCATTTGATTAAGGACAGTATTAGAGACATAATAAAAGACAAATGCCTTGCCAAAAGCACAGGAAGAAACATCACAGCATAAGCATCCCGTTTAGGCACGATGTGGTATTCATTTACCATTTCTTCCCATTGATTTCATGCTGTTGAACCGTATAGCCAAAATATGCTTCTTTAGAGCCTGGAATAATTCGTGGCCTCTTCGTGTCAATGTTGAAGGCATCGCAGAATCCTGAGACAAACAAACATGAACAGAATTAAGTTGTGCAGCAAAGGGAACACAATGCCCGTTTTACATTCAAAAAAATAAATAAAATGATTTTTTTTTAAGGCTGCAAGTGTGAATTTAATACTCCTCTCCCCGAATTGCAATTTTAAAATTCATTGTTTTTTAAAAAACTGGAGGTTAAGTTTTTATGCTGGAAAATGTCAGTGTAATAATTAAGGCTGAAGTGTTTCATTGTTTCATCAGTTACCTCAATTAAGGGTGCAATGCAGTATAAACAGAAGCGGGTTCCAAAGGAACAGGAGAGACCTTGCTTTTCTTTCTCAGTGCCTGGACTTGGAGCAGGAATCAAGTCTTTATCTGGGCCAAACCACTTAGCAAGAGGATTATGCAGGGGAAGAGACAAGGGCTACCTGGCTGTGTTTATCTTCTGAATGGAGTTTCTGCCATTTCTCCCCTTCTGCACATATTGTATTTCTGGACAGTGGTGATAAATAAAAGAATAACTCTTGCAGTTTGGAACAGAAGGACCGTGATCATATTTTTGGGCTAAGTTTCCTGCTATAAATCCAGGGTGGAATTTTCATGTGACAGAAGATAAAGCTCTTTTTCATTTCATCAACAAAATTTATTATTTTTTTCCTGCACAGAGCAGAGCCTGGATTGTCTTCTGAGAATCTCAAAAATCTGGTGTTTACCTCTTACCGTTATTATGTCGATGAGACAATATTAACATTATTGAATGATAAGGGTGCTTGGTTTCTGAATGGGAAGAATGTTGAGCTGGCAAGGAGGGAGGCCTTTTGACATGCGATTGGCACTCCTTGATCCACACAGCAACAGCTAGCATCTATTTCAACGTGTCAAAATAGAGAGCTTACATCAGATTTATTTTATATAAATATAGATTTAAAATACTTCTATCCTGATGTCACAAGTCCCATCATCCCACACCCCTTGCAGCTTAAAGCAGCTGCTCTTTCCTTCCTCCTCCCACTTTTGCGGTCCCTCTATCTCCCCATCAAACTATCATGGGCAAAGAAAACAGATGACCCAACACACCACTCTCTGCCCCAGAGTTCTTTTCTCCTTCCTCAAGAGGCAGCCTCTGCCTTCTCCAGTTTTCTCTTTCTCCTTTCCACGATTCCCTTTTATAAGCAATTGGGGGTGGGTGAGGGGACACAGAGAGTCTGGAAGCTTTCAGTCTCTCGTGAGACTCACTCAGGGCTTGTGTGAAGACTGGTGGGTTTTCTTGCTTTTTATTTTGCAGGTATCTTCTGCAAAAGGAGGTGCCGAGGAAGGTGGCCAAGATGACCAAGGGTATGGAAACCAAGCCTTATGAGGAATGGTTGAAGGAGTTGGGTATGTTTAGTCCAGAGAAGAGAAGACTGAGAGGCGATATGATAGCCATCTTCAAAAACCCAAAGGGCTGTCCCACGGAAGATGGAGCCAGCTTGTTTTTTGGTACTGCTCCAGAGAGTAGTACCCAAACCAATGGACTCAACTGACAAGAAAGGAGAGTCTGACTCAACTTTAGGAAGAGCTTTCTGATTATAAGAGCTGCTCAACAGTGGAATTGACAACCTCAAAAGCAGGTGGACTTTCCTTCATTGGAAGGTTTCCAGCAGAGGTTTGTGGGCATCTGTCAGGGATTTAGTTGTTATTTCTGTATTTAATGGGGTTTGACTAGATGATACTTGGTCCCTTCCAACTCTAGGTAAAAAGGTAAAGGTACCCCTGCCCGTACGGGCCAGTCGTGTCCGACTCTAGGGTTGTGCGCCCATCTCACTTAAGAGGCCGGGGGCCAGCGCTGTCCAGAGACACTTCCGAGTCACGTGACCAGCGTGACAAAGCTGCTCTGGCAAGCCAGCACCAGCGCTGCACACGGAAACACTGTTTACCTTCCCGCTATAAAGCGGTACCTATTTATCTACTTGCACTTAGGGGTGCTTTTGAACTGCTAGGTGGGCAGGAGCTGGGACCGAAAGACGGGAGCTCACCCCGCCGTTCGAACCGCCGACCATGCGATCAGCAAGTCCTAGGCGCTGAGGTTTTACCCACAGCGCCACCCGCGTCGTCCCTTCCAACTCTACAGTTCTCTAATTCTATGTTACTGATACAGTGATTTTGCATTAGTGATGGGCTTATACTGGACCATCCACACACCTTTCTGCTTTATTAGTTGTCTGGCAATGCTTCCCCAAAGTTACCACACTACCATCTGCAAGTGGGGGGGGGGTGTTCTTGCACTACAGTGCAACAAAACAAAAATTGCAAACCCAAAATACTTGTGCTATAAAAAGTGACAGAATTTCAGCAGGAAGCTACAGAACACAAGCCAGATGGAAATGTGGCAGCATGTTCACTCCAAAACATTTGTGGCATATGCAGTATTGAAAATGGGAGAGTGTATGACACCCCTGATAACATCATGAGCACAAATCATCATGAATACGCAATCAAAAGAATTAAAACAGCCTCTAGCTGTGCTGGTTGGGACTGATAGGACTTGTAAACCAAAATATATCGAGGGCACCCAGTAGGTGAAGGCTGTTCCACAATATACACTGTGTGGCAACTCTTTTTGTTAACAAAAATGCAGCCTCAGAGGGTACTAAAAGTGGAAAGCAGGTGGAGGAAAAGGTCTTCTTAACCCTCATGTTGTTTTTCTGCTGAAAATGCCCCCTAGCTGCCTTCACTTCCCCACACCACACCCCATGGGAGAGACCAGTGTCATTGTGCCCTAAGGTTGCACAAGTTTCTTGCACAATTTTTTTTAACAACCATAATAGTTATGTGCTCCTATTGAATAGTCAAAGTGCCTCGGACATAGTTTAGTAATCGTTACAAGAATGCTTTAAAATAGTCAAGTATCATCATCATCATCATCATCATCACACATGCTTCAAAACTTCTTGGAGCTGAAGCCCTGATGAGGTTTGACCTGCTTGACTCACATAGGAGTAAAGAAAGATGACTTATGCCAGGTCAGACAATTGGTCAAATACAAATACAAATACAAATACAAATACAAATACAAATACAAATACCTTTATTGGCATTACGAGTTAAAACATTTCAAAACACTAGGATAAATTTAAAAGGGACAGGAGTGAAGTTGTCGAGGATCACAAGGTACTAGATTGTTCTGCTTCAGGCAATTGGTCCATCAAGCGCAGTGCTTTCTACACTGATTGGCAGCAGCTCCCCAGTGCTTCAGGCAAGGGACATTCCCAGGTCCCAGCTCCCCACGGAGATGCCATCAGGGATTTGAACTTGGAACCATCTGCATGCAAAGCAGATGTTCTGTCACTGAGCTCTGGCCCTTCGACTCACAGTGCTCCCCACTTCACCATTCCAGCTTTTGTATTGTTGGGGGCTTGGGGGGGGGGGAGGTCAGTTGGAATGATGCCTTGCACCCCTTCCAATTGTTGAGATCAGGAACTCACTGTGGGTTAGAATTTAATAGAGGATTCTATTGCTGAACTAGTAGGACAAGTTTGCCCTGAGCTGGCCACTTAAGTGTCCTCATCAGCATCCCAAAAGAATGAGCTAGGTTGCAAGAGCTGCAACTAAGGGATGGTGCCCTCCAGGCTAAAGGGTGGGCATTTCTTCCACCCCCTCACCTAGTTGCTAGGTAGGAGAGCAAGAGTCAGAGAGTTGTGTGTGAGCTGAGCTGAAAGCAGGAGACAGAAAGGCATGCTTGCTTTGTGCTGGATCCAAAGCTGTGACAAAAAGAGAAGCAAGATCTGTTGCTTTGAGCCTCTCTATCCTATGCACAGGTTGTAAAGGTAAAGGTAAAGGGTGCCCTGACCATTAGGTCCAGTCATGACCAACTCTGGTTGCGGCGCTCATCTCGTACAACTTCCAAGTCATGTGGCCAACATGATTAAGCTGCTTCTGGTGAACCAGAGCAGCGCACGGAAATGCCGTTTACCTTCCCGCCGGAGCGGTACCTATTTATCTATTTGCACTTTGAGGTGCTTTCAAACTGCTAGGTTGGCAGGAGCAGGGACCGAGCAACGGGAGCTCACCCTGTCACAGGGATTCGAACCACCGACCTTCTGATCGGCAAGTCCTAGGCTCTGTGGTTTAACCCACAGTGCCACCCGTATATCCTAAAGACACAACAGTCTCCACTAACCTTCACATTCCAGGGAATCTGAACATGGGCAAGCGTCTGGGACCCCTGGATTATCTCATCGCTCAGAGATTGGGGTGCCATAACAGTATGATTTAGGAGAAACCAGAAATATTGCCCTTTCTTCTTCTCCACCGCCCCCTGGAATGATCTTTAAGCAGCCAGCAATGAATGAGGAGATTCAAAAGAATGTTTGTTGCCATATCTAATTGCTGTCTTATAATATAGTGGAAATATAAGAGAGACCAAGGCAACGTCTGGTCTTTGTCAAAACAGAAAGGACTTGGCCCAGAGAAGAGAAGGGATAAAACTTGAGTTGAATTCACAGCCATCATTTGGACATGAGGATTGATGGGTGTTTTTCCTCACTCGGACTTTCGGAAAACCCTCATAGCATATTTTGGCTGGGGATACCTGGCAATAAGGCAAGGGAACCACCCTCTTCCTTGCAAGGTGACCCTCCTACCCTCTCCAGGTGGCCAGTTGCCTGCTCCCTCCAGAGGAAGGGCTATAGCTCGATGGGAGAGCACCTGATTTGCATGCAGAAGGTCACAGGTTCACTCTCCAGCAGCATCTTCAGGGAAAGATTCGCTGCCCGACACCCTGGTGAGCCACTGTCAATCTATGCGGACAATACTGAGCTAGATTGGACCAACAGTCCATACAAAGCAGCTTCTGAGCACCTAGGATTAACCTTTCCTTTAAGTATTGATTTTGGAGTATTTATGGAGAGTCGCAAGGGGCAATAGAGAGGTGGAACCCCCAGGTCTCAACTTCATCAGAACACATAAGAATGCAAGCTGAGCCCTGCTGGATCAGACCAAAGGGCGCCCATCTAGTCCAGCATCCTGTTCTCACAGTGGCCAACCAGATGCCCCAGTGTGAAGCCCCCCAAAACAGGGCACGGGTGCAACAGCACTCTCTGCCCTTGCAAATTCCAGCAGCAAGTATTCCAGAGTTATACTGCCTGCAACTCCGAAGGCAGTACAAAACCACTCAGGTTAGTAGCCATGGATAGATCTACCCCCCTCCATGATTTTTTGCTTTTGCAAACCATCCAGTTCACGTTTTGTATAGCCATCCAACACTCATGTGGTTCTTCCTTGGGGAGGTTCTCAATTTCTGGTTCTCCATCCAGAGCAACTTTTGTTAAAAGCATTAAAAGCGCCGGTGTGCAAATTCTTCATGCCAAAGAGACAAATGCTTTTGCTTTTAAAAGAGTGTGTGTGTTTGACAAGGAGGACGGCTTTGAATTGTCCAGATGACAATGGCTGTGCTTTATCTTTGGCCTTGAGAGAACTTATAACCCACACTAGGAATCAGGGCTGGTTCCAGGGTTTGGGGGGCAAGCGGGGGTTGGGGCTCCTGACAACACCTTCTGGGTGCGCTCCCTCTCCCTTCCAAAGTGATGGTGGGAAGGAGCAACACCTCCTCTGCATGCTCACACCTTTGCTCCATTCCTCTGGATGACAGGAGGATGGCTCCAACAAGCCAAGGCATCATCCTACCTTCAAGGGAAAGGCCAAAGGTGCTCAGGGAGTCAGTGTGACCTAGTTAGAATGCCAGACTAGGAACTGGGAGACACCAGAGTTCAAATCCCACACACAGCCATGAAGAAGCTCACTGCATGACCTTGGGCCAGTCGCTGCCTCTCAGCCCAGCCTACTGCACAGGGTTGTTGTGTAGATCAATTCAGGAGGGGAAGAACCACGTATGCCACCTTGAGCTCCTTGGAGGAAATAGTGGGATATAATGCCTTGTAAGAAGGAGTAATTGCTGGTGGCCAGTTGATACGTCACAGAAGGGCTGGGCGCCTGGAGGTGAGGCAAATCAAGCTCAGGGCAGGCAGCAAGGAGCAAATGGCAAGGAGCCATCCCTAAGACTGAGGTTTTATAGGGCCAGGTGGAATCCTATTGGCCCTTTGTGTCACCTGACTGCTGATAAGCTGGCTGCTGCAGTGCTGCCTTCCACCTGCAGCACTGATGGTGGCACTCAAATACAGCCGAGAATAGACCGGCGCCCTCTCCTGGCAAACTGCCGCAATGCAGCCACCTTCCCAGCCAGAATCTCCACTTCTTTTGGCACTCAATGGGGTGCCTGGTCCTCCAGTGGTAGAAAGCATCTCCCATAAATTCAGAAGGTCCCAGCTTCAATCCCCACGAGCATCTCCAGGTAGGGCTGGGAAAGATTCCCTGCTTGAAACCCTAGAGCTGCTGCCGGTCAGTGTAGGCAGTACTGGTCTAAATGGACCAATGGGTCTGACTCAGCATAAGGCAGCTTCCTGTGTTTCACTCTCCAGAATGAATCACACATTTACAGGAATCTTAAGGATGTACATTCACCCAAAACATGCCCTTCAGACTTGAAATTTATGGCTTGCGATCATCAGGATTTCAACCCACTCACTTCCATATGTGAAGCTAAAAATACTGTGTAACTTTGGGTTACTCTGCCCACCTCTCTCTGTTCCCATTTTTTTTAGAGCTCCCTTTTCCTTTTCTTTTTTTCCTTGTTAAATTCTGGACGGTTCTGTGGGGAGTGCCTAGAATTAACAGAGCGAGCAAGTATGCTTATGAAAAAGAGGACGTTTCCTTCCTAGCATCTACGTAATGGTTGGAACTTAAGTATTTATTAACAAGTCACTATAGCAACTCCTTTAAGAAGAGGAGATCTATCCTGCTACTGAGGAACCACATAAATTGTAGAAAGTGACATGCACAATTATGGACAATGAATTCGTACATCAGCAGTTTTAAAAGTTCAAATTGGGCCGAGCAAGCCAGTGGAAATTCTGTAGGGATTAATTTATGCTGACATATTGGTCTGATTTGTTTATAATAAACGTCAATGTCTAGCCCTGAATTGGAGTTGTTTCTGAACAGTCTTGGAATAGTAAAACTAATATGTGTGACTACTGGGGATCTAAAGGTTGTTGTTGTTGTGGTTGTTGTTGTTGTTATTAAGTTTTAACATACATGGTAAATATCATTAATCAGATAGGAAATACATTAAATATTATCACCAGAAGAAAACTCTTTAGAAAACAGAGAGAAATATTAAATACTGACATTAATTCAAATGGTTAAATTAGCCTGCCTACATATAATAAAGGTCAATCTTACCAGCAATAAGGTTGCAATATTAGGGTCTCTGGTAGGGTATAACTGGGGCCACAGAATTTTGCAGGTATCTTTCTCTGGGCAGAGAATTAGGTGTGGAACATAGAAAGCTGCTGTCTAGCAGGTCATTGGTCCATATTGCTGAGGATTGTCTACACTGATTGGCTGTGGCTCCAGCCTTACCTGGAGATGCTGGGATTTGAACATAGGACTAGCTGCATGCAAAAGAGATGCTCTTCTACTGAGCTACCACGTTTCCCTTAACACACATGAACACAGGGAGCTGCAGCCAGAATATTGGCCCATCCATTGTCTGCACTGGTTGGCCATTGCTCTCCAGAGTTTCAAAGGGAGCATCCTTCCCAGCCCTGCTTGGAGATCAAACATCTGCTGGAATAGGCTGGGGCAGAACCACTCAGTGATGGTTGCTCTAGTCTAGCTACTGGGACAGAGCTGCAGCACCTACCGGTATGTAAGGTTCAGCCTGCCTGCTGCTGAAGCAACACCTGAGCCCTGCACCCAGGCAATATTCATCTTGAGCCCTGCACGGAGCTGTCCAGGGTACCTTTGCCCCAACCTGCCTCTACTGAGGTCAGTGCTCACATCAGAACAGCTGGTGCCCCAGCAGGCCATGACAGGAAGCCTCCAGCGGCCCACCATTTTTAATTAAAAACATTTCTGATGCCAGGGCAAGAGTGACAGCCAGCTCATGCTATCAGTTACCTCCTCTGGGGTTGTGGGGTCAATAAAAGTAGCAAGAGGGTGGGTTGAGGGGGATTGGCCCACCCCTTCAGTCCTCCAGAATCCTCATTGGCCCCACAACCCCAGAGATGGGGCCTGATTGCTGGTCTCACTGTTTAAATTAAAATGGCCAGTAGTTGGATCATTGACACAGCTAGCTGGTGCTGCATCTGTGGGCAGGGAGACTTTCCCTCACCACCTTGCCTGCCTGGTTAACACTTATTCATCCAGCTAGTCAACCAGGGAGGAAAAAAGTATTAGTACCACAGTTTAAAAACAAAGGTTTTTTAAAAGCCAGGCTGTGACAGCAGAGAAGCAGAGAAGTGGGACCCCAGAGGGCAAAATGCTCCTCAAAATTGGCACTTCCTCGGAGTATAACTAAAGGACCCAACAGTATCTTTCATGCCAGTGGTTGCAAAATTTTGGGGGGGCTACTGCCCCCTTGGTTCCAAAAACTCATCCCCTACCCTATTAAAAAGCACTATTCAGAATCACAGTTTGCATGACCAACTAAGGACGATAATAGCACAAAAAAATTCAAAGTAGTAACAATTAACAGCACACCTGAGCCTGGATAGCTCAGCTGGTTACAGCGTGGTGCTGATAATGCCAAGGTTGCAGGTTCAATCATTTTGGTGCGAGGTGAGGATATATATAGCAAGAGTAATAAAAATAAATTGTTATTTAGGGGATTTGAATTTAATTCTAAATTATATACGGGAACATGGGAGAGTACAAGTGGTAAAAGAAAATGGATGTACCGTGCCATATTAGAGGCAAAAAAAACTTGTTTTAATGAATTGGAAGAGCCGCAAAAAGATCCCATTGAACACATGGATTGACAATATGGACAGACTAGTTACATATGAATGAATTGCATATCGACGCAATTTAAGAATGGATAAATATGAAGAAATCTGGAAGGAATACTTAAGAGATAAGGCGGAAAGTGGTGGGAGGTAAGGGGAGAAGAGGTGGTGAAATATTGTTAAAAAGGTGTAGTTATAGGTATATCAGTGCTCAAATCTGAATAAATTGTGTTATTAGTGTTATTGTGGTTTTTGTTGTATGTGTTTTTTTGTGGTTGCTGTTTGTATTGAAAAAAAATGATTAAATAAATAATAATAATAATAAAGGTTGCAGGTTCGAACCCCATATGGGACAGCTGCATAGTCCTGCATTGCAGGGGGTTGGACTAGATGATCCTCAGGGTCCCTTCCAACTCTACTATTCTATGATTTATACTCCCTTCTGGTGCTTTCCAGAATAACTGGCATTCTGAAGCATTACTGCCTCCAACTACTAGTATCCACTGGCAACCTTATCTTCCTCTATGAATCTGTCTCATCCTCTTTCAAAGCCATCTAAGTTGGTGGCCATCACTGCCTCCTGTGGGAGGGAGTTCTGTGGTTTAACTATGCACTGGGTGAAGAAGGACTTCCTTTTATCTGTGTTTATGCAACAACAGTAGAATCCACCCAAAAACCACCCATCCACCCATTTTTAAGGGCAGCAAAATTGTATGCATGTGGGGTGGGTCCATTGAATTTGCTCTGGAGGGAGGCAAAACTATCAAATGGTTTTGGAATAACAGAAAAATGATAACTTCTCAAAAAAAGTATATTCCAATACTGAATGAAATTCTGTTGGTAGTTTATGCTCGCAGATGCAAGAAGCCATGGGCTAAGAGACAAGGACTACAGGAGCCATAGCTTCAGTCACAGGCAGAGAACCTGAGATGGGTGGTGGTGGTGTTTTACAGAATAATCTCTGGGATTCCTGAAATTCTCCAACAGTTTGGAGAGAGCCCCCCGAAAGAAAATATTCAAGCATTGCTAAGAGAAACACTTTCCTGAGATATTTCAGCCCAGGCTGGGATGAAACCTCTCTTACTTCCTCCACATCCCTCCACAAAACCACCTTTTCCATTAAGCCTTTGGCACAACCCCAGAGGTCCCAGGCCTGGCTGCAACTAAGCTTATAACTAAATTAAAGAATGTGGAACTGAAACAGCCACATTGCATTTCTCTGTATAGCTGTGGCCTTCATTTCCTTCCCTTTCCTCAGTTCTTTCTCCCATGCCAAACTCTGGAGTGTAAGCTCCTGTGGAGCAGGGACCTGACCTCTTGCTCTCTGTAAATCACTGAGCACACTGTTAAAAGGTAAAGGGTAAAGGGACCCCTGGCCATTAGGTCCAGTCATGACCGACTCTGGGGTTGCATGCTCATCTCGCTTTATTGGCCAAGGGAGCCAGTGTACAGTTTCCAGGTCATATGGCCAGCATGACTAAGCTGCTTTGGTGAACCAGAGCAGCACACGGAAACACCATTTACCTTCCCGCCGGAGCGGTACCTATTTATCTACTTGCACTTTGACGTGCTTTCGAACTGCTAGGTTGGCAGGAGCAGGGACCGAGCAATGGGAGCTCACCCCATGGTGGGGATTCGAACTGCCGACCTTCTGATCAGCAAGTCCTAGGCTCTGTGGTTTAACCCACAGTGCCACCCACGTCCCGAGCACACTGTTGGCACTATGTAAATAATCAGCAGGAGCAACCTAAGAAGAGCCTGCTGGATCAGGCCAATGGCCCATCTTGTCCAGCATCCTATTCTCACAGTGGCCAACCCACTGGACCAATGGGAAACTCACTAGCAGGACCCAACCACAAGAGCACTCTCCCTGTCTGCAGTTTCCAGCAACTGGTATTCAGAAGCATTGCTGTCTTTGAATGTAGAGGCAGAGCGTAGCCATCATGGCTAATAGCTACCATTGCTGGACTGTAGCCACTGACAACCACTGTGACAAGAATATTGCTGGACTATAGCTGCCTTCATCCCTGCTCATTGGCCATGCAGGATGGGGTCGGATGGATTTGGAGTCTATACCTGTCCTAAATTAGCATGGCATTCTGGAACTATGCCCCCAGGTGGCCAAAGACTGATCTAAGTACAGTGGTACCTCGGGTTAAGAACTTAATTCGTTCTGGAGGTCCATTCTTAACCTGAAACTGTTCTTAACCTGAAGCACCACTTTAGCTAATGGAGCCTCCCGCTGCTGCTGGAGTATGATTTCTGTTCTCATCCTGAAGCAAAGTTCTTAACCCAATGTAATATTTCTGGGTTAGCGGAGTCTGTAACCTGAAGCGTATGTAACCTGAAGCTTATGTAACCCGAGGTACCACTGTAACTGCAGGAACGAAATGTCTCCAGCTAGGAACATTTGGACACAAATTATCCTGGGCAGCAGTGTTGAATGAGAGCGGAAGCAGAAGGCAGGACCAAAGACCAATTGGGATCAGAAGGCAGAACCAGAAAATATCAAGACCAAAACCCAAAACCAGACATACACCATAGGACCGGCCGACCAAGCTCTCAAGATGGGCACCACTAAGACAGGAAGTATACACTCCTTCCTGCCCTAGAGGAACCAATAGCTAGCCTGATGGGCAGAGCCAGACCAAAACCCAGAAGGTTCTTCTCTGAAAAGGCTGCAGTTTGGCACTTCACCACTTGGGGCAGTGGCAACAGCTCCTGACAGGTGGTTCCGATAACAACGGAAGTGTGGAATCGAAAGGGACCACTCCCAGCCTACTGGTAGGACAGTACTCCATGCAGCTGGAGCCATTCCCAGGCAAATCTCCACCTATCCTTCAGATTCAACCTTTTACTAGGCTTCCATAAGAACAGAAGGAGAGCTTGCTGGGAAACCCGTAAGCAGGTCCTGAGCACATGAGCCCTCTTCCCTCCTGTAGTTGCTGGCAACTGGTATTCAGAAGCACTGCTCCCTCTGAAAGTGAAGGAAGAGAATGGCCATCATGGCTTGTAGCCACTGACAGCCCTTTCCTCTATGAATTTGTCCAATCCTCTTTTAAAGCCATCTAGGTTGGTGGGCACAAGGGACACGGGTGGCGCTGTGGGTTAAACCACAGAGCCTAGGACTTGCCGATTGGAAGGTTGGTGGTTCGAATCCCCATGATGGGGTGAGCTCCCGTTTTTTGGTCCCAGCTCCTGCCAACCTAGCAGTTCGAAAGCACATCAAAGTGCAAGTAGATAAATAGGTACCACTCTGGCAGGAAGGTAAACGGTGTTTCCGTGCACTGCCAGAAGCGGCTTAGTCATGCTGGCCACATGACCCGGAAGCTGTACACCGGCTCTCTCGGCCAATAAAGCAAGATGAGCGTCGCAACTCCAGAGTTGGCCACGACTAGACCTAATGGTCAGGGGTCCCTTTATTTTACCTAGGTTGGTGGGCATCACTGCCTCCTGTGGGAATGAATTCCATGGTACTGCAACATTAATAGCAAGGAGCCAACTTGCAGTCTTACAGCTGATTCCCTTTAAATGCAGGAGGAAAACACAAAACTTCAACTTTCCTGTCTAGTTAGTATTGTTGCCTGCTGCTGGGGTGTAATGCGCAGGGCAACCTCTCCAAAGAGCACAGCGAGAGTCATGACCGAATCAAGTGCCACCCCTGGAAGAAAAAGGGTAGCCGGTCGCTGCGTGCAGCTGGGTTGCGGCAGGCACAACACAGCAACGTGTCCACGTGGAAAAGCGCAATACCAGCTCTCTCCATCAGCCACACTTCGTCTTGCTGTGGCTGCCTTCGGATCTTGCCAGTTTTGTTCGATTTGGGAGAAAGGTACATATTTACATTTGAAACATTCCCAGAAATAGTAATGGACTGGAACCCCTCCTAAAGCCCCAGGGTTGTTCCAGAGCCACAGTTCCACTCACAAGCCGGAAAAGTTTCTCTTTTGTTTGAAAATCTCACAGCAGAGCACCCTCCCTCCGTCCCCTCCCTGTGCTTCTGAGCTGGAACTGGGCACAGAACGATGTCAAACACAACTGAAGCAAACACGTCTCCCCTTCCATCAGCTCAGCCCCCTCCATACATAACAGAGTTTTTAAGTTTGCAGGAATGCAGCCAGCAAAAAGGCAAAATTTCACCCTCTCCCTTCTCTGCTGTAACTCAACACGCACGCCAGCAGCCACGCATCAAACCATATGTGGGGGCCAGGCTGCATCTCCTAAAATAAATAAAAGGACTGAGCACCTAAACATAATAACGGGTACCATCAAGGACTGAGCACCTAAACATAATAACGGGTACCATCAAGTCGTTAACTGGACTGCAAAAGTTTTCAGCAAAGAAAGACTCTCTGAAAGTTGAAAAAGCAAAACAAAGTTACTTCATTTTGCTGCTTGTGGGGGGGGAAAAAAAAAGCTTAAAAAGGAAGCAGATTGAAACATTCGAAACTGGGTCTAGGTGCCAAAAGCTTAATGTACTTGAGATGCAAAGAATTTCTCGACTTCCTCCCTCTGAAACTTTGCAAGAATTTATACCCTTTGCATTTTAAAAGTGGAGGGGACACAGACCGCTCCATCATTACATGCTTTGGAGGCAAATCTCTCAGTTGCTGCATAAATAATAATAATAATGATGATGAAAATTTGGCAACTGTGTCTTCTTGCTGACCTAAGCACTTTCTTTCTCTTGAATTGCGTTTCTCACCTGCCACGGTGCACTGCTATGCTCCTGTATGAGATTCAGCGCCACACACAGCCTGCCTTACCTGATAGGAGGCTGATAGCCCAGGCTACCACCAGCTCTCTGTAGAAGTCCATGTGGGTGGTGGAAGTTCCTGGTGGTACCCGACCCAAACCATCCGCTTGAGACGCCAAGGCAGTGTGGCAGCTCCACTCTGAGGGGGGAACAGCTTTCTGCTTATCCCACAAGCCGTTCTTTGCTCCCTGACAGAAGCAGCTCTTGAGAAGGAAGTGGGAGGGAATAAATTGTAGGAGGTGCAGGGGGAGAGGAGTGGAGAAAGGACCAGGCGAGAAGCAGATTCCCAACACCCTGGAGGGGCCACCCTGGGAGCTGCCGGGATTTCCCTTGGCTGCAGAGACTTGCAAGAACTTTAGGAGAGAAAAGGAAAGAATCTGAAGCAACTTCACTCAGTGGGGCTTTTGATTGCAACTGCAAACAAAACAGCCTAATTCTGCAGTATCCACAATGCATGCATGCTGTTGAATTTGAGGGTGTTTCTAAGGGGGGGGGGGAACAAGGTATACAATTCTGACTTTTGTGAATTCATATGGATTTTCAAATGAGGTGGAAGGGGAATTTTATAAATTGGGGGGGGGGGTGTCCTTCAAATTTAAAAACCTGAAAAGGGTCACATTCAAAATTCCAGATTTATTCTTTTTTTAAAAAAAAATGTGTTCAGAAATGTCAGCTCTTTTTGGGGGAATTCATTCCCCCCCCCCCCTTTGCTGCATTTGCATCTTGCCTTGTGTCTCTCCAAAGAGCTCAGATTAGCGTGCATGGCTCTCCACATCCTCATTTAATCCTCACAACAACCCTGTGAGGTAGGTTAGGCTGAGAGGCAGTAACTGCCTTTCAGAAGGCACCAGCTTCAGCATCAAATTGTGGTGGAATGCATCATTCCAGAAAGGGCAAGAAAATGGATGCATCATTTCAAAATATGGTGTCTAGCCCAGGAAATTGGGGTGTGTGTGAAAAAATTGGGGTTGGGTCATAAGAAAATCCTGCTGGATCAGGCCAGGGGCCCATCTAGTCTAGCAGCCTGTTCTCATGGTAGCTGACCAGATGCCCCAAAGGGAAACCTACAAGCAGGATTCAAGCACAAGAGAACACAAGGGAGCCAGTGTGGTGTAGTGGTTAAGAGCAGTAGACTCGTAATCTGGTGAACCGGGTTTGCGTCCCTGCTCCTCCACATGCAGCTGCTGGGTGACCTTGGGCTAGTCACACTTCTCTGAAGTCTCTCAGCCCCACTCACCTCACAGAGTGTTTGTTGTGGGGGAGGAAGGGAAAGGAGAATGTTAGCCGCTTTGAGTAGTGATAAAGTGGGATAGCAGCAGGTATTCAGAAGCATTTACTGCCTGTGACCATAGAGGAAGAACATAACCATCATGGCTAGTAGCCACTGATAGCCCTTTCCTCCATGAATGTGTCCAGTTGTTCTTTTAAAGCCATCAAAGTTGTTGTCCAGTATTAGTCCCACTCAGAAAAGATCCACTAAAATTAACCTTCAACCATAGGTGCCAACTCCCTGGGGCCCTGGGTGCCTGAGCACCCACAAAATTCCCCATGAAGGGGCTGGGAACCCACAAATTTTGGTGCCAGGGCCATGCATGTTGCATGGCACCCATGGCCCCAGGCACCCATGGTTGCGGGGTCAAGTTGGCACTGCTGTCTGAATCTATTCATTTTAATGGGCCTACTCGGAGTAGGATTCAGTTGGCCATTGTCTGAGACAGTTTTAATGCTCTCAGGTTGCAGGTGCCCATTCTGCACTAGACTAAGGTTACCAGATTTTTTTTTCAATGAATCCGGGGACAGTTTTCAACTTCAATGGATTCTGTATGGGGACTGATTTGTAAATCCGGGGACTGTCCCCGGGAAGCAGGGACGTCTGGTAACCTTATGCTAGACAGTTGGCTCATTGCGGGGAACTAGGGTTGGGGAGAGAGGGGGCTTGAGCTAGGCACACAGTACAGGGTCACCAGATCATATACTGCTAGCTCCGCTTCCAAATCCAACATGCAAAGTCAGGTCAAGACCCAGCAAAGCAAGGCCAACACAGCAGAGGGCAAGTCTGAATAAGGAAGATCAGGCAAAGCAGAGGTCACATTCCAAAAAAGAAGCCAGCAAGGTGAGCAGTACCTTGGATAGCTCCAATTAACACCTAGATCAGCCATCAGCCAAGGCAGGCTTGAATGTTGTTCTAACAACCAGCAAATCCAGACTGAGCACTAAATAGACCTTTGAGCAGCTAGCTCCTAATGGGTGGGGCATCCACTTTTAAAAGGGCCCAGCCTATTTTAGAAGCTCTGGACTCTGGCAGTGGGGGGGGGGGGTGTCTATTATGGCATCTGAGCTGGAATCCATAATGTCTTTAAGACTGAAAAGGTCCTGGCATTATGGACTCATTTGGTGCTGTGACTTCTGAGGAGGTAGAAATGTCAAAGGCTGGTTCAGAAGAAACATTCTCCTCCAGATTGTGTGCTGGTCCTGGGGGAGGGTTACCGTGAGGCGTGGTCAGAGTCCGGTCCTGGGTCACGGGACTAGAGACAGTCCACACAGGGTGAAGCGGGATCTGAAGCAAGAAGCTGGGCATGGTCGGGAACTCTGGAAGAACAGGACTGGGTGCTGGTAGTAGCAGGTTTCCAGCGACGTTGCTCCCGCAACCTGGGACCGGGCTGACTGGCCTTTATCTCCTCTGAGGTCAGGGGCAGTCCCGGCCCCCAGGTGACCCGCCTCTTCTGGCCTTAAGGTGAGCACTCCTCCTGAGAGAACTTAGTTCCCTCCACCTCTCTGCCCTGAGCCTCTGCAGCTCAGGAGAGGCTGGAGGGTTACTGGACCCAGGGGGAGACTCATCTTCCCCTGACAGGGCTGGGAGAGGTGCACCTGCAGGCAATGTGTCCTCAATCACCTCCGGAGCCAGAGTGGATTCACCTGGTGCCTGCTCCTGAGGATCCGGCACAAGTGCAGGCGCTTCAGATGCAAGGCCCTGCCCCAGCTCAGCCGGCCCTGGAGGCGGGGACTCCTGTGCAAGCCGGGATTCCTCCGGTTCAGCCTCTGAATCGGATTCCCAGGCCATCACAGATTGTCATGGATGCTTTAGCTGAGATTCCTGCATTGCAGGGGGTTGGACTAGATGACTCTTGGGTCCCTTCCAACTCCACGATTCTGTGATTCTGTGACTAGATGGGCCACCAGCCGGATCCAGCAGGCTCTTCTTATGTTTCTTTGTTCTTAAAGCAGATGCTGTACCTTCAGCCCCATTCACAGGGGAAGATGGGAGCTTGTCTCCCATCACTGATCTTATCAAGAACCCCCTAATAAGTGCTCGAGGAGCTTTTCCCCAGAACAGTATAGAAAGCATTGTTCTCAATGCCAGGCCCCTCTACCAGCCAATACTTTCCCCAGCTGAGATTCTTCCTGGTGAGGAACCAGCATGCCTTCCATTCGTAGTTACTTCCTGGTACGTTCTTCCATAGGACAAGGCCCAGGATGCAGATCAAGCAAGAGCAGCGGTAGGCAACCTAAGGCACATGGGCCACAAGTGGCCCACAGGGATCATTTAACTCGTAAGCCACCCCCAAACTGAGCCACCCGCTCAGCGGGTCCCCGTGCACTGCGCTAAACCGGTGCATCGCAGCGTGAGGACTCGCTTCCGTGGTGCCAGAAATTGTGTCTGCACATGCGCAGATGCCGAAAATTGCATCTGCGCAGATGCAGACACTGGACTATAAAAAAGGCTGATTGCCAAAGAATTGATGCTTTTGAATTACGGCGCAGGAGGAGACTCTTGAGAGTCCCATGGACTGCAAGAAGATCAAACCTCTCCGTTCTTAAGGAAATCAGTCCTGAGTGCTCACTGGAAGGACAGATCGTGAAGCTGAGGCTCCAATACTTTGGCCACCTCATGAGAAGAGAAGACTCCGTGGAAAAGACCCTGATGTTGGGAAAGACTGAGAGCACAATGAGAAGGGGACAACAGAGGACGAGATGGTTGGACAATGTTCTCGAAGCTACCAACATGAGTTTGACCGAGCTGCGGAAGGGAGTGGAAGACAGGAGTGCCTGGCATACTCTGGTCCATGGGGTCACGAAGAGTCGGACACAACTAAATGACTAAACAGCAACAACAGACGCAGACACTGGAAATCACAGGCGCTCTCTCTCTCACACACACACAATCCAGCCCATTGAGGGATCTCCGCTGGAGTGAACCGGCCCAGGCGAGGTAAACCTTGCTGATCCCTGAGCAAGAGCCATCTTCTACTGAAGAATTGATCCTGTTTTTCTGCCTGACCTGCCAACGATCAATGCAATAATCAAAACCAATCCCTGGCAACAGATGTATTTCCAGGCTGGGCTGTTTTGCCAAACCTCCACAGCCCTGTCTAGATTTCCTCCGTGAAATGAATATCTTTCAAACTCTTCATGGCAAATGCTGGAAATACCTTTACCAGACCTGTTTTTGAGACAGGAGACCCGTTCCCAGTTTGGCTGAGCAACCTGCAAAGGATTCTGTTAAACATTTGTCCATGCACATTCATAATACCCTCCTTTTATTTTATTTCTTTGCAGAAGCCCTACAGCTGAAAAGCTGGCTCCCTTGGAAATGTATCCACTGTGAACCTGTTCCAGTGGAAAGAAGAGAATAAGCTGTATAATATTGTTTCAGAGAATTAGCATCTGGACCCTGCCAAAATTCCTAAACAATCCACATCCATTTCTTTCTCTCTCTCTCTCTCTTTTTAGACCATCTCAAATGAGTCAGAGGATTCCTAAGAGATTGATAAATCCAGACAAATCGCAGTGTAACCCTTGACAGTCTGACGGGGCCACTTAAGGGTCTGTGTGCCAGATCTCGAGGGAACAAATGGAATTCCATTTTCCCCTCTCTCTCTTTTTGCCAAAGTTAGTCTGATGACAAATCGGTGCCAAGAGGGAGGGGTGGGGAGGAGAGTCTTTCCTTCCAAGTTGGAGGGGGATCTAGCAAGTGGCTGGGATCTTCACATGGTCCTCATTAGCGAGGCTGGCTGCAGAGGGAGAAAAAATTAACTGCATAACTCCACCGGGTGCAAATTGCATCTTGACTTCCCTGCCTTCCTCCAGCCCACAATAATGGCAAACTCTCTTTCATTTTGGAAAGCTTTTCACCGTCCTGAGGCACACTCTGCTCCCTTTGATGCTTTTAGCATGTGCCCGGATGATGGGATCCCATCAAGGAATCTTGGAGCTAGAAAGGGGATGCAGGTGATGTAAGTCAGGCTGAGCTCTGCCTGGGGATTCCTCTACTCCTGAAATAATATATCTTCCAGGGCAATGCCTCACTCCAGGCTTCTCTGATCATGCCTCATAAGCAGCTTTCGAATGGCACCAAGCCTCTTCTCTGGAGAAGAGATGGCTGAGAGGTGATAGGATAGTCATCTTCTAGTATCTAAAGGGCTATCACATGGGAGATGGAGCAAGCTTGTTTTCTGTTGCTTCAGAGCAAGATCTGACCCAGTGGATTCAAGGGACAAGAAAGGAAATTCTGACAAAAGGTTAGGACCAAAGGAGATTAAAGATAAAGGGACCCCTGACCGTTAGGTCCAGTCGCGAATGACTCTGGGGTTGCGGCGCTCATCTTGCTTTACTGGCCAAAGCAGCCAGCGTACAGCTTCTGGGTCATGTGGCCAGCATGACTAAGCCGCTTCTGGCAAACCAGAGCAGCGCACGGAAATGCCGTTTACCTTCCTGCCAGAGTGGTACCTATTTATCTACTTGCACTTCATGCTTTCGAACTGCTAGGTTGGCAGGAGCTGGTACTGAACAATGAGAGCTCACCCCGTTGTAGGGATTCAAACCACCGACCTTCTGATCGGCAAGCCCTAGGCTCTGTGGTTTAACCCACAGCGACACCCACGCCTCTAGGAGATTAGGACCAAACATTTTTGATGGTAAGAGCTGTTAGACAGTGGAAAGGACTACCTCAGAAGGTGGTGGGCTTTCCTTGGTTGGAGATTTTTCAACAGAGGTTGGGTGGCCATCTGTCAGGGATTCTTTAGCTGTGGTTACTGCATTGTAGGGGATTGGACTAGATTACCCTTTGGGTCACTTCCAGTTCTATAATTCTATGATTCTATGGTCTGTGTGGACTGGTGCCTATTACCACCGATAAAGCAGAAGACAGAGGTGCCCACAGTAGGTGATGCCAAAGTCAATGGCAGGTGAAGTCAACTAATTCTAGTGTTGTCACCTACTGCATGCTGAGTTCCGCAAGGGCAACACAGGGGAGGAAGCTGACAGGCAGGGCCACCGTCTGGGCAGGTTGTAAGCAAGAAAGCAAGAGACTTTGAAGGCTGATTGAAGGCAAGACCCCATTTGCCTTAAATAATAATAATAATAATAATAATAATAATAATAATAATAATAATTATTATTATTTTATTATTTATACCCCGCCTATCTAGCTGGGTTTCCCTAGCCACTCTAGGCGGCTCCCAACAGAGGACTAAAAACAGAATAAATCTTCAAACATTAAAAACTTCCCTAAACAACTAGACTGGCTAGATGGAGTCCCAGTATCAGCAAAATGCAAAATAGTACATCTGGAACGCTTTTAAATGGACCTTGGTGGCTTCCCACTTGTCCTACCTGCAGTTTTGCATTCAGTAGTGCCATGATAAGTTGTGGAGTGCAAGAGCCAATGATGACAGCTCTCATATGCTCCCAAGGACAGCCTATGAATGCAAATAGCTGCACTAACCTATGACTGTCACAAAATAGTGAACTGGCAATGGGTAGCATAGTGGTTGCCATCTTGGAATTTGGCTGGAGTGACCACACATCTTGGAATTTGGCTGGAGTGGCACTTACTGCTCTTCTACCAGCAAACCAGCGGCCCTCTGCTCTCTACTGGTTAAACCAGCGGCACTTTACTGCTCCTACTGGGCGGGGCTGATCAAACCCCTGACTCCCACAAACAAGCTGTGGAGCCTACCTTTCCCTTCCCTTGGGCACCCTTTTCCCTGTGCAGCTGCTGTCTTTCTTCCGTCTCTGCTGCATCTCCACTCAGGTACAGGGTGGGGGGCTCCCCCTAGAAATGGTATGGTGCGCGCTTGGAGCCACCGACACCGACCGAGCTGTTTGCTTAGCAGTGACGTCTCGGTCCTTCGTCCTTCTCCTTGGAGAACGTGGATTCCCGGCCAATGCACCAAGAAATGTAGCCTTATTGGAGTTTACCGATTGGGTCTGCGTTGCTCCGGGACAGGAGGAAGGAAGTCAAAATGACACCGAGTTGGTTTAAAGAAAGAGTTTATTCTGCTCTCCGGATGGCAGAAGGCACTTGCGTGATTAGTCCCTAGCAAGTCCGAAGAAATGACAGGTTTTGTGCAGTGTATATATCCTCCAGGCACCCTCTCACTCCTCCCCTAGGAGCCCAACCACGTCGGTCTGCGTATGCAGGTTGACATTACATATGTTCCTGCACTGGTACTCTCAACCATCAAAGGATCTTCCTTCCTGCACTCCTGACCATAAAACGATATTCCTGTTCCTACTCCTATCTTGAAGCAAGAGGTCACTACTTCTGAGAACATGCTCTGGCGTTAGTCCCAGACTTGGGTCTCTGCATCATTTGTGGCCAGGACATAAGATATGTCTGTGTCTGTTCTACTGGTAAAGTCAAGGCCAGTCTTGCCGTCAAACTGATAAGGGAGAGAACTGTTTATGCAGTTGTGTCCTTATTATGGTTTTGCTGAACAGTTCAAGTTTTACGCATTTAAAAGTGCTCTCTTTTGAAAGAACGAAAGGGGGGGGGTTGAGACAGTTTTAAAACTTACTACACAGAAACCCATTCCTTCAGCACTGCAGCATTTTGTTGCAAGTCCCACCTGTATAACATCAAGGGTGGATTATACCTTGCCAGGAAAATCCAAGTCTTATAATTTCCACTGCGCACTAACACTCAAAGTCATTACAGTCTGAAGTGTGGCCCATACACTTTCAGTCTGGGGGGGGAGGGGGAATTAAATATTCCATTAATAAAACAGGATCCCCCCCCCCCCCCGGAAATGCTTTCCATAAAATCCTTTATGTGGATACCATGCCGTGCACTGTATGGTTGTAATTATGATGGCTTTATCTTTTTCTCCCTGGAAGCATTCGGCTGAGTGGTGTTTCTGCTACTGCCATTTGTCTGTCTGGAGGAATTACCCCTTTTGTAAAGGCTATCCGCCATCCAACAGAAACAGAGACTTACATTTTGCTATTTGCCTGTTTAATCCTTGCAAAGCTCCACACATGGTTAAGTCCCAAAGGCAGACGTAAAAGCCACTGAAATCTCAAAGTCCAGGCAAACCCTCTGAGCCAGCAGCTCATAAAGCCATGCAATGTAAGGAGGAAACCTTGTTGAATGCTCAGCTGACTGTACTTGAGAGGGAGGCAGAAAAGCCAACCTCTGCCCGAGACCCCTTGCAGAGGCTGCAAGCCACCTTCTCCTGTGACCTGGAAGCAGAGAAAACCAAAGAGAGGAGGAGGGCATTAACACTTTCTCTCATCTTGGCGTCTTTATTCATATCGTTGCACATCAGCCCAATCTGACAGATCCCAGGAGTTCCAGGTGCCTACCCAAGTTCGGTTTCCCTGGAACGAAGGTCAGAGGAGACTGTGGTGTCATTAGGATAGATGGTTTTATTTACACATATATACAAGCTAAGCATAAGATGGAGATGCTCACAGCATTAACCCCCCCCCCAACAAATCTTGCTTCTCCATTAGTTGCAGCTTTGGGTCCAGCACAGAGCAAACAGGTCTCTACTTCTCCAGCTTCCAGTCTGCTTTTAGCTCAGTTCACATATATCACACTGGCTATTGTTCTTCTATCTACTAACCAGGAGGAAAAGTCCACCCATTAACCTGGAGGGCCCCATCACTTAGTTGTAGCTCTTGCAACCTGGCTCACTGATGATGAGGGCATCCCATCAACCTGGGATGCTGATGAGGACACTTAAGTGGCCAGCTACAGTTGTCTCACAAGGGAACCTGTCTGACTTGTTCAGAAACAGAATCCTATATTACAGTCTAACCCTCCCGGAATACAGGACCCCAAGAATTGGTAAGGACTCAGATCATCATCCAGACTGACCTCCCAAATCCACAACAATAGAAACCACATTTCTGTGTCCCCTTTACAAGTGGCAAGCCCAGAATCAAGTCGAGAGAAAGCTTTCATTTCTAATCCACTCAGAATGTGTTCCCCTAATGTTCAACTGAAAGCTTCCATTGCAAATTGCAAGTAGAGAACCATTCACCCATTCTCCCATCTGATAGCCCAATCTTCCCCAAACTTGTGCGTGCCTTTCAGATGTTTTGGACTACAACTCCCATCAGCCCCAAGCCAGATAACACAGCCAGTGGTGCGGGAGTTGTAGTCCAATACATCCTGAGAGCTCCAGGTTGGGGAAGGCGGTGATAGCCCTTCTTTGAAAGGGGCTGCCATGGCTCTCCCCCACCCTGCTCAGGTCTTCTGTCTTCTCCAGGCTAAACATAGCCATATCCTTTTTGTTCTCATCTGCCTTGAAAGGTGGACATTTCCTCCCGATTGCCTTATCAGGATAACGTGCGCGCCCCATTCCACAATCCAAACCAAGGAAATGATAACATGGAAACAAAAATTGAGAAGGTGAACAAATGTTAACTCGCAACCATTAAACCAGCATTTGAACTCTTTGCACAGGAACAGTCTTGCACAGAAAGCGAATGAGTGACAGGCAACTCGGGTACCAGCTCCGACTCCAAGTTATTAGCAAGATTGCAAGATTTAGGACCTCGGACTCTCGGCAGCACCCAGATGGATTTCCTTTCTTACTCAGTTCCAGAAAACTGCCAGACAGGCATCACACTCGGTTGGATTTTCTTAAAAGAAACCATAGGCCAGCTGGGGTTTGGGGGCTTGCTGTTTTATCAATCTAGGACCCCCTTGCCCCCACCCACGCACGCCTTTAACCAGCTTTGCAGAACGACTCAAGTTTCTGCCTTCTATCCCTTTGGGCTCTTAGTGACCCTCTTGGCATCACATGTCAAGGAAACCATGGAAGGGGCCTCTGAGATGGGATCCCTTACTCACCCCTTGGCTAGGGATGGAAGAGCTGCCTGCGAAAAGAATGGGAGATTCTGCTGAGCCCAACCCAAGGCTGCCCATTCGAGGTAGTTCAGTGTGATGTAGATTAGATCAGTGTGATGTTCAGTTAGTTCAGTGTGTTGTAGAGTGTCAGATTAGAACCTGAGAAAAGACCTAGGTTCATTTCCCTGCTTAGGAATAAAGGCCACTGGGCAACTCTGGGCTAGTCAATGTCTCTCAGCCTAACCTACCTCATAGGGTTGTTGTGGGGATTAAATGAGGAGGGGGGAAATATGTACACCACATTGAGCAAGGAGGAGGGACGGAGCTACTTGTATGTTGTTGTTGTTGCCACCGCTGCTGCTGCTGCTGTTATACTGATGATGTGTTACAGTGTTCTGTCTCTATTTTTAGGGCCGTCTCCAGGTTTTGGACAAAGTACATTTTATGTGATTGTAAAAAGAGTCTACTACATGACTGAATAAGTTCAGCCAGGCAGATCCCCATTATCAGCTGATGGCTCTTAATTTGCTGTCCTCAGTGGCATAGTGTGGGGTGGGAGACACAGTGGTGGTTGCCCTGGGTGCAAAATTTCAGCACCTGGTGCTGCCTTAATACAACCTCAGGTTGAAGTTGCTTCAGGTTGAGCACTTTCGGGTTGTGCTCCACGGCGACCCGGAAGTAATGGAACGCGTTACTTCCAGGTTTTGCTGCTTGCGCATGCGCAGATTGTCAAAATGACGTCACATGCATGCGCGGAAGTGGCGAATCGTGACCCAAGCACATGCAGATGGGCAGTCGCGGGTTGCGTTCACTTCAGGATGCGAATGGGGCTCCAGAACAGATCCCGTTCCCATCCTGAGGTACCACTGTACAGCTTCACACTTCCATCGCTAGGCTCCGTTAAAAATGGCTTCTCCATGCGAACCAGAAAGTGACCTCTCCAGACAATGGAATAACTCTTCTTTTCATATCTCTGCAGCTGCCATCTCCTGGATGATGTGGGTCCCGTTAGGCAGTTGAATGTGCCTGTGTACTCCATCCATTTCTCTCCCACCCACCCCGCTGTGCAGCCCCAGGTGCTGGCAACCCATGCTACACCACTGGCTGTCCTTATCAATGGTTGGTAAAGAAATGAATAGGGTGCCCCTTTCCCTCCATGACCTGGACCTGTGGGAGCAACAGACTACAAAAACAAAGCAAAACAAAAAACAGGCTCACAATTTTTGAAAGACCCGGAAGAAGGAGTTTGAGGACTGCGTTTGGACTCTGAATATACTAACAAAACCTTGTGGTTCCTTCTGTTTCCCCAGAACAGCATTCTATTGCCTTGGAATAACCACTGCTGTTGGAACTACAACTCCCATCACTCCCAGCCATCTTACCCAATGGTCAGGGGTGATGGGAGTTGTAGTCCAAAAACATCCAGGGGCCTATTGAAGAACACCGCATAGAAAACCTGGTGAGGGTGCAGTAAATGTTGGGTGTCTATTGGAGTGGCTTAATGCCACACCTTCCCCTGTGTCCAACCTGTATATTTATAAATAAACCTAAATGTTACAGAATGCTAGGAATCTTCCAGTAATCTCCTTCCAAGGGAAATAAAACTTGGGCAAGCACGGTATTGCTGAAATTTCTCACCTCTTGTAGAATTGGGGGTGCAGCCACTGGGGTCATCCAAAAAGGGCTTCTTGGTGGTTCCTAGGAAGACATCATTTAGCACAATGGTGCCGACATTATGGGACACAGTCCCTTTGCACATGCAACATGCATCTCTGATTTCTGATGCATGTTCACTATTTCCTCAATGCTTGTTATTCAATGTTAAAGGTAAAGGGACCATTAGGTCCAGTCGTGACCGACTCTGGGGTTGCGGCACTCATCTCGCTTTATTGGCTAAGGGAGCCGGCATACAGCTTCCAGGTCATGTGGCCAGCAGGACTAAGCCGCTTCTGCCGAACCAGAGCAGCACACGGAAACGCCGTTTACCTTCCCGCTGGAGCGGTACCTATTTATCTACTTGCACTTTGACGTGTTTTTGAACTGCTAGGTTGGCAGGAGCAGGGACCGAGCAACAGGAGCTCACCCCGTTGTAGGGATTCGAACCGCCGACCTTCTGATCGGCAAGTCCTAGGCTCTGTGGTTTAACCCACAGCACCTGGTGTCTTATTTCTGCCATTCGATACAGAGTTGAATTTTACCTGCGTTGTTTTACTGATTGTATTTTTTTTTTTAAAAAAAGAAGAAGTTGTGCGCCACTTTGAAAATTTGGTATTTGAGGTTTGTAAATTATTGCTAATGCAATAATGAATAAATACGTGAAAGGGTGTGAGTGATCACCCAAATCCTCTCCCACCTTTTCCTCTATTGCTCTCTAACTTTGGGAATTTATGTCTTCTGGTGAGTGAAAGCAGCGGAGCTCGACAAGATCTTACCTCCTGCCTTCTTGTTGCACCTGAAAGCCATTTAGCAGAGCTCTAAATAACGATAATAAAGATAATGACACTACATGAACTCACCGGGGTCTGCTAGAGACATTAAACTGGGGCGAGTGATCGGTCTCCCTGCCGTAAGCCTTTGGCAGCCTGTCTCAGCCTCACATTGTTTAATCTGCGCTCCCCCCCCCCCCCCCTGTGCCTGGCTTGCGAGAAAGAATCTATTATGCAGCACCAGACTCTCAGCGCCGTCTTTACTGGCAAGGAGCAGGCGGTGGGACGGCTCTTCCATCGCAAGACGTCAATTTCAAAGGCAGTGGAGCTTCATTCCACTCAAGAAGAATGGTGGAGATTATTTGTCTTGGCTGCGAGCCCCTGATGAGCTCAACCTAAAAAACCCACATTGAAAATGCTTCTGGATTTGGAGCAGAGACGCAGTCTCAGAATCCAGACGCTTTGGGTCAGACCAGGCATGTCCAAAGTCCAGCACAGGGGCCACTTGCGCCCCCTAGGCAGCTTTCAAACGGCCCCCAGCGCCTGCCCACCAAAGCTATTTTCTTTTTGCCAGCTCATAATGAGCTCTCCCCTCTGTGCGGGGAGCATGGCTAGCCCTGCACCATTAGGGAGTCCCGGCTGCATCACTCCTTGGGTCGACCAATCTGGTCGGCCGGGGGTGTGTGGCTAAATAAATACTACAGTGCACATTCGGGATGTTGATGCTGCAGTGATGCCAGTGGCAGAGGAGCCGCCGTCGCTGCCGCCTTGACCCAGTGCCATATTTATGTATAGGATAAGTAGGCTGAAGCCTAGGGCCTCTAAATCTAGGGGGCCTCACCAGCCTGTCATCTCCCCAGTGCCACAGTCTCCCCTCTCCCAAAATTGCAAACCTAATACTTCCTGTGAGGGCAGGACAACTTGGGCCTCTAAATCTAGGGGGCCTCACCAGCCTGCCTGTTCCCTAGTTCTGCAGTCTCTCCTCTTCCAAAATTGTAAACCAAAGGGCTAGCCAGTGGGTCCCAAATTGAAGCAGTGGGGTGCAACTTGATTTTTTTTTTTTTTTTTGATGCGGCCCCAGTTCACAGCCAAAGTTTGCAAAATCTTATAAATATAAACAAAATCCATCTAGATTGTCCTAGTGCGGGGGGCCCTTTAGGAGCAGCACACGGGGCCCCATTTGGTCAAATTGCTCCAATTGCCTTAAGGTCAGCCCTGATGAGACTGTGCAGGGATTGGACTGACAAGCCCTGCACCTTTTAGGTCCCTGGTGTGTGACATTCAGAGTACAGACTCAAGGACTTGTTATGGAAATAAGGGGTGCACTTATTGGAAATCAGTTTTGTCATCTCTTCCTCACCAAACCCCGAGGCAATGAGCCCAGACACCTTTTATTCACAGTCGCATAAGCACTACACTACAGCATGGCCATCAACCTGTATGTTCAACTGCTGAAATATACACCCATATGTAGCAATGGAGATTTATGTAACTGCTTTATGAATGAACACTGTGTTTTATGAATGAACTCTGTATTTTGTGAATTACCCAAGAGCCACCAAAAGGGAGCTCTAGAATCTGACAGCTAACCCATTGGGTACTAGCAAACAACGATCCCTATTGCTGAAAGCAGGTAACCAGCAGGGAATGCTTCAGCTCAGCCTTTACACTGTTGACTGAACACCCCCTGCTGTGCAGACAATGGAGAAAGCTCGTAAATTGTATCCCTTCTGGCATGTTGGCCAACTCTATTACACTGGTGTAAACCTTGGTGCAGCAGAAGCCCAGAATAGCAGCAAATAAAATCTGCTCGTATGTCAGTGACTGATAAGACTTGTCAACCAGTTCTTCCAAAGTCTTCCTAAATAATAAAGCTCCAAAATACAGGCCAAAAGAGAGCAGGTCTGGGAAGAGTGATACATACAATGGGCACCACCGGTGAAAAGGCCCTGCTCCATGTAGCTCCTGCCCTGTGATTTGATAGGGTGCCTACTTGCCCTCCTTCTTGACATGGAATGCTCTCTATTGGAGTCTCCAAATCCAGTACAAAGACTATAAGAAGGGAGAGCAGGGACTTTAAGTTCACAACAGCTGCTAAGCAAGCAAGCAAGCAAGCACACAGATCACCTTTGTCACAGTCAGGAGGCCTATGTTCTGGCCAGTCCTGCACCCAATCTTGTTTGTGTACAATCTTGTTTGTCCTCAGTAACCAAAATTATATTATCAACATATACAAGCAGAAAAGTTGTTTCCCTTCATTTGAAAGGAATCATAGAAAACAAAGTGGCACTAATAAAGAAAAGTTCCAGGATGGCAACAGAAAGCAAACTAAAAATGCTTTTGCAGTTCATCAAAATTATCCAACAATATCAAGTTATAGGAAAACAGGTAGAAATACTGTTTGTAATGAAGTGAGACGCGGGTGGCGCTGTGGGTTAAACCACAGAGCCTAGGACTTGCCGATCAGAAGGTCGGCAGTTCAAATCCCCACAATGGGGTGAGCTCCCATTGCTCGGTCCCTGCTCCTGCCAACCTAGCAGTTTGAAAGCACGTCAAAGTGCAAGTAGATAAATAGGTACCACTCCGGTGGGAAGGTATACGGCGTTTCCGTGTGCTGCTCTGGTTCGCCAGAAACGGCTTAGTCATGCTGGTCACATGACCCTGAAGTTGTACGCCGGCTCCCTCGGCCAATAAAGCAAGATGAGTGCCGCAACCCCAGAGTAGATCACGACTGGACCTAATGGTCAGGGGTCCCTTTACCTTTAATGAAGTGAGAGCATTAGTTTACTTGCTTGAATTAACAAATAAGAAAGTTTTGAGATTTTAAAGTAGATTAATTAATTGAGAAGGGGGTTGTAACAAAAACACTAGGGCCTAATTTGAATAGTAGAGTGCCTGGTATCTGGTGGGCAAACAAAAGCACTCGTCAGGATAGCTATGAGATTCAGGTGAGGGTCAGATGCCTTGTCAATCCCAGCAGGTATATAACAGGATGGCCCAGCCTGCCCAGCTATGAGATTCAGGTGAGGGACAGATACCTTGTCAATCCCAACAGGTATGTAAGAGTACGGCCCAGCCTGCCCAGGCCTCCAGCCTGCCCATCTCAATTGAGATGAATACATTGTAAAATCTCAGTTAATGTCAGTTGGTCTAAATCAGGTATAAATATATTTGGACACAACAATATATTTTGAACACAACAAGTATACCTGGGGTTATGTTCCTGTTCATATGTTGTGAACTTAAAAGTTGACAGACAACCTTTATTACTGTGTAATGTACTTTACAATGTTCCGGACATATATTTCAGCTTTCTGGATTTATTTTTCAGCTGGCCTTCAGATATGAGAAGCAGAGTGATTTAACACCTGAATAGATTTGTCATCCATGTGACAAAATGAAAAGTATGCCATTTGCAATAAACTTTGCATAAAATCTTCGCATAAAATTTGCATTTAGTTTTAATGATTCTAAGAATGTCAGGCAAAATGGTCAGACCTCGTGCATGTTCACGTCATCAAATCATGCCTCAGCCAGTGGCGTAGCATGGGTTGTCAGCACCCGGGGCAAGGCAAGTAATGTGCGCCCCCTAACCCGTGGATTTGCGCCCCCTAATCCTAACCCCCAGATGTTGGGCCTGGTGCGGCTGGCCCCCCCTGCACCCCCCACGCTACGCCACTGGCTCAGCTCTCATGCTATCTGTAGCTGCTGCTGCTGCTGCTGCATGTTGTAGTCTCCATCATCTGGGGCAACAGGTTGACAAAGGCTTCTGTAGAGTCTCAGGAGTTGAAGGAGCCCAGGAAAGGAGGTGCCAATAATAATGGAGAGCCTGTTTCTTTGAAGTTTGACCACAGTCACTCTTCTCTTCTGTCCCCTCAACACCTAAGTGTAAATGTAAGTTAAACCCAACAATTTCTTTGGGGAGCAATCCTAAAAAGAGCTCAACAACTTCAATCCTAAAAGAAGCTCAACAACTTTGGCCGGCCCTCATGCAATGTTCACTTCATCAAATCTGGCCCTCTTTGAAAAATGTTTGGACACCACTGGGTCAGACACATTTCCCTCCAGCATCCTCAAAACGACCTCTTGTGGAAGATGCTGGTATTTCCCCTGTTTGGCGCTGTGTGTCACCTGAAGTTCTGTCGCTCTCCTGCCATGAATGGAACGGTTCTGTTAAAAATCTTTAAAAGCCGAGGGGTGGCTCTGTCGCAGGAGGGATTCAAGCGCTTACAGGCATTTTCAGTTGACGCAGTTAAAGTGGCTTCTTATTAATTGATCTTAGAGTGGAGGTGGCTTGGGGCTCTTGAAGCACAGACCCCTGATCCCAACATGGCTTCTAGAAGACTATTTGGGGAGTGTTTGTAGAGATGGATATGCAAATGAATTCCGTTCCAGCCGCCTTGTCTGTTTGCTTTGGTTACATTTCCCCCTTCAATCTATCAATCATTGTGAGCTTGGCTCTGCAAAGAAGACTGCAACAGGCTCAGCCATGACCTGGACACCCGCCTCTCTGGTAAATCATCTCATTTGGTGCCCATCACTCCAAGGCCAGAGTTAACACTTACGGTGCCAAAACACAGACAAGAGATATCCATTCAGAAAGACATCTCCCTCCTCCTTTGCTATGACTAATCTTCAACAAATAGGCAGGAAGTATTACAAAAAATAATTTAAAAAATATTGTGTCCAGGCAGAGAAGTTACTGCAGCGATGCTGTTCTGTCTCCTGCATGTGGTGTGAATGATGGGATTAACAATTATGTTGTTGCTCCGTCTCTAGTTTCTTTTTAAGCCATGATTTTATTGCTAATCAGAATATGTGCATCACATGCATTTACAAGGCATTCCATTGTCTCTTTTGCTCCTGATTCTTAAAAAAAAGAAATTATTTAAAAAGCAAAACCAAAAAGGCAAAGCAGTATATTTCTCCCTTTCTTTGTAACACATTTTTTTAAAAGCAAGGGGGCAACTGTTTTGAGAGAAATGACTTTCTGACTTTTCCGAATAATGCCGTTTCAGCTTTCTTCAACTTGTGCCCTCTCAATGTTTTCATGGGCAGTGCCTGCTGAGGCTGATGGGAGCTGTAGTCTGCAACATCTGGAGGGCAACAGGTTGAGGACATCTGATCCATTATGTTTCTGTGAATCTATGCTGGAGGTACTGCTTTTATCCATATATGCCTACGCAAGTTGACTGACACATTTTAGGAGTGGCTTTTCTAGCTCCCAAACTAGATGATTATGGTCACAAAAACACACAGCTTCAGGAGAGGAAAAGCCAGGCTCACAAGGATGACGGCAGCTCTCCAGATTTTGACTCAGGAGGAAGGAATGATGGTCACCAACTCGGATGGCTTTCAAAGAGAATTAAACAAATTCATGAAGAAGAAGGCTATCAGTAGCTACTAGTCCTGATGTCTGTGTTCTACCTCAACTGTCAGAGGCAGTAATGATTCTGAATTGCTCGGGATCACAAGTGTGGAGAGCGCTGTTGTGCTCAGGATCTGCTTTCAGGATTCCCACTGGTTGATCACTGTGAGAACAGGGTACTGGATTAGGTGAGCCATTGGCCTGATCCAGCAGAATCTTCTGGAGGCGGTTGGAGGATGGATGGCGGCTAACAGATTGAGGCTGAATCCTGACAAGACAGAAATACTGTTTCTGGGGGACAGGAGACGGGCGGGTGTGGAGGACTCCCTGGTCCTGAATGGGGTAACTGTGCCCCTGAAGGGCCAGGTGTGCAGCCTGGGAGTCACTGTGGACTCACAGCTGTCCATGGAGGCACAGGTCAATTCTGTGTCCAGGGCAGCTGTTTATCAGCTCCATCTGGTATGCAGGCTTAAACCCTATCTGCCTGCGGACTGTCTCGCCAGAGTGGTGCATGCTCTGGTTATCTCTCGCTTGGACTACTACAATGCGCTCTATGTGGGGCTACCTTTGAAGGTGACCCGGAAACTACAACTAATCCAGAATGCGGCAGCTAGACTGGTGACTGGGAGCGGCCACCGAGACCATATAACACCGGTCTTGAAAGACCTACACTGGCTCCCAGTAAGTTTCCGAGCACACTTCAAAGTGTTGGTGTTGACCTTTAAAGCCCTAAACGGCCTCGGTCCAGTATACCTGAAGGAGTGTCTCCACCCCCATTGTTCTAACCGGACTGAGGTCCAGCACCGAGGGCCTTCTGGCAGTTCCCTGCAAGAAGCCAAGTCGGTAGTGGCGCCCGCCCTGTGGAATGCCCTCCCACCAGATGTCAAAGAGAAAAATAACTACCGGTACCAAACTTTTAGAAGACATCTGAAGGCAGCCCTGTTTAGGGAAGCTTTTAATGTTTAATAAATCTTTAATAGGTTATTGTATTTTAGTGTTTTGTTGGAAGCCGCCCAGAGTGGCTGGGGAAACCCAGCCAGGTGGGCTGGGTATAAATAAATTATTATTATTATTATTATTATTATTATTATTATTATTATTATTATTTTCTTAAGACTTTTCCCTAGGGCTATGGGTCGATGCCTTCATGCACTGAGAGATTCCAAAACTCAATGCTGAACAGAGCACTTCCAATGCACACCTCATGCTCCCACCAGCCTCTTTTCTCCACCAGCTCATATTGTATACAGCCGTTGCAACATCTGGCGATCTGGTTAGTTGGAGGGGGGGGGGAGAGAATAACATTTTCCTAATTTATAAAATGTTGTGGTTGGAGCATTCCAAAAAGGCCATCTCCCCACACCATGGGAAGGTGTCTCGACAGGCTGCTGCAAATGGGAAACAACTGTGTGTATTTAGCCTCCTAAAAATAGATAATCTGGAAAGGCCCCTCACTGGCTTTCTCCCCCTATAAGAGCCAGTCTGGAGTCACATGAATAGAACGCTTCTGGCAGACCTCTGTCTTGCTTTGGTGGGTCCTTTCCTGGGCAATGTGCTTGCCAGATGCTCAGGGCAAATTCAAAGGAAGATCGCCTCTCATCTAAGAGATATGGGAGCACATCCTGGCCACTTCTGCCCTCCAGTTGCCCACCTGGTCCTACCAATCATTTCTCTCTATTTCCCGCACCCCATCTTTCTAGAAAAACAAGCCATCTATTGATCTACTGGTTTTAAAAAGGAAACAGGACATTCTATCCTTGCTCTTCCTGCTTTCAACCGCCTTGCCATATTTTATCTTTATTAAACTTTCAGGCAGATGATAAATCATTAAAGTGTGTGTGTGTGTCCCATTAAAGGGTGGCGCAATCTTTCTGGCGGCGGCCTGTGAACACTCAGCTATCAAACATTGTCCCTGAGATGACACTACTGCCCTGCCCAGGGTAGCAAAAGTGTGCTTCTTTCCCTTCCAAAGCTGGATTGGTTTTTCTTTTGCTGAGTAGCTGGTGATAATTACTGCTCCGCAAGATATGGTGATGGCTTGCGGAGAAGGGGCTTTTATATAAGGCTCAACCTAAATCTGGTTGTTGCTGGAACAGCACCAGAGTGTTGTTCTCTTACAGGATTCAGCCTGATCCCTGCAGAAGCCCTGCCTTCTAATGAGGTCAGTACAAACAGCCTGTGTGGGTGCTTTCAGGGAGATCCACACCATATGTGTAACACCCAACACACATTAAAAAACACCTGACTTGGAAGAATCCTTGGAAGTGTAGTTTCCCCCTCACCAAGATTCAAGCATCCTTAATGAAGTACAGTTCCCAGGATTTCCTTGGGGGGAATCATGTGCTTGAAATGTGCATTGGGTGGACTTTGAATGTATGGCATGCCCCTGCCCTTTCTGTATTAAACACAAGAAAGCCACTGTGGCGTAGTGGTTAGTGTGTTGGACTAGGATCTGGGAGACCAGGGTTTGAATCCCCACTCAGCCATGAAGCTCACTGGGTGACTTTGGGCCATTCACTGCCTCTCTCAGCCTAACCTACTTTACAAGGTTGTTGTGGGGATCACAGTGGTACCTCGGGTTAAGTACTTAATTCGTTTCGGAGGTCTGTTCTTAACCTGAAACCGTTCTTAACCTGAAGCACCACTTTAGCTAATGGGGCCTCCTGCTGCCGCCGCGCTGCCGGAGCACGATTCTGTTCCCATCCTGAAGCAAAGTTCTTAACCCGAGGTACTATTTCTGGGTTAGCGGAGTCTGTAACCTGAAGCGTATGTAACCTGAGGTACCACTGTAATTGAAGATGGGGAGAACCATGTGCATCACCTCGAGCTCCTTGGAGGAAAAGGTAGGATAGAAATGAAATAAAGATATGGTGTATCCCAGGATAGCCCCTCAAGGTCTCCTGCCTTGGCCCAGACAATGCTCTTTCTACCAGCTGAGACTGAATGGCTGGCAAAGAATCTACTTTTGCATTGTGTGAGGAATAGCTTCCTTTTGTGTAGTCTCATTCTTCTGCCAATCATTCAGGACAGACAAAAGACTGCCCTTCTTCACACACCACATGGTTAAACAATGGAACTCACTCCCCCAGAAGGCAGCGATGGCCACCAACTTGGATGCTTTTAAAAGAGGATGCGGCAGATTTATGGATGAGGGAGCTATCGATAGCTACTAGCCACAATGGCTATGCTCAGCCTCCATGACTGAAGGCAGCAATGGTTTTGAGTTCCAGAACCACAGGAGAGGAAAGTGGTCTTGTGTTCAAATCCTGCTTGCTAGTTTCCCACAAGCATCTGGTTGGCTGCTGTGAAAACAGGATGCTGGACTTGGTTGGCTCCTCTGACCGAGTCCAGCTGCATGTCTGTGTCCTCTATCTTTAGTTCAACAGGACAAATGTCCCACTTACAGATTAAAATAACGATAGGGCCGGCTCAAGACCTTTCACTGCCTGAAGCAAAGCCCAAATGGGGCCTACCCAGCCCTCTATACTACGGTAGGGTTACCTGACGTCCCCGTTTCCCGGGGACAGTCCCTGGATTTGCAAATCTGTCCCCGGAGAAATTCTGTCCCTGGAATGTCCCCGGATTTCATTAAATGTCCCCAGGAAATGTGTCAGCGTCAGTCTCAGCAGCCTGGAGCCAGGTTTCATTGAAAAAAGAGGCGCACCGCTCGATGAGGGGCACAGCTTGGCTCGGGAGAACTTCTGGAGCGGTAAGTTGCTGGGTCCACCAGCGCCGCCCTTCGCCTCCCACCGCCTCTGCCGCCTGGTTCCTTCCGCAGGCCGCCCTCGAGGGGAAGGACAGCCCTGGGAAGGAGCCCAGAGCTGCGGGACTGAGGGGGCCGGAGGAGGCACCGCTGCTACAACTGTTTGTACCGCTATGGGCAGCAGGCAGGGCTTTCCCCTTCCCTCTCTTCGGACCTGTAACGTCAGGACGAGGGTTTGGCGGGTCTGTGGACCACAGGCCGGGCCTGGTAGCCTCCCACTCACCTCGCTCCCACTTTTCCCTCCAGTGGAGGGCTCCTCTGACCGAGTCCAGCTGCATGTCTGTGTCCTCTATCTTTAGTTCAACAGGACAAATGTCCCAGTTACAGATTAAAATAATGATAGGGCCGGCTCAAGACCTTTCACTGCCTGAAGCAGGGAGGGGTGCCCTTCTTAGTGCCTCTTTCCCTGTGGCTGTGGGATGGCGATGTCCCTGGTTTCCTGCCTCCTCCTGGCTGCTGCTGCTGCTGCCCGTATGTTTTCCCATTCCATAAGGAGGATGCTAGCCAGTGGCCCCAAGGTAGGTTGCTTCTTCTCAGCCACATGGGCTCCTCCTGCAGGTCCTCCTGGTCCTGTGCATGCTTTCTACTTGGAAGCAAGTCCCACTTCACTGAATGGGGCGCCTGCACTGGTGTAGGATGTGCTGGGAGGGAGGGAGAGAGAGAGGAATCACATTTCTGGTTCTTAAAGTCGTTTTGGCATACACGATTCCAAGAATCGGTGATTCTGTGCAATTTGGGGTGCTATCCTGGTCCTTTGCCATCCAAAAAATGTTTCGCGAGGAAGGGCCAGTGAAATGTAGTTTGCTGCATTACTCTTTAACTAGTAGCAATGACTCCAAATTGCCATAGATAGTTTAGTGTACTTAATTGAAACAGGTTACATTTCCATGGGCTCAAGATCATGGAATCATAGAATTGTATGGTTGGACAAACTGATTTATGTAAAATAAGGAAGATACGTCTTTGATGTATAGAATAGATTTAATTATGGATAATAAAGCATGAAATAATTTTTTAAAAGTGTCCCCGGATTTATTGAAAAAAATCTGGTAACCATAGCCAACCCACTTTCTGCCTCAGTTCCAGCCCCCATCTATATCCCGATATTGGTACCACCTGAAGCAGGTATTTTCATTCTGCTGCGCAGCACCAGGGACCCAGATCACAGAGAACCAAATCGCCACCCAACGTCATGTGCATTGTTTACCACTAGAGGGCAGCCTTGCCCGCCTGACTATTCCCAAGTACCGCATGGTTGTTTACTTAACATCGGGCTGGAGAGCGGAGGAGTTTTGTGCGATGTGTACCTGGCAGAGCTGGCGAAACCTTGCACAGCCCACACTCCGTCTCAAAACCTAATGAATCTTATTGGCAGGAGCAGGTTCCGTACTGATTAAAGAATGCACCACTTCGGGCATTTAAAAACAAGAAGATTTTCTGTTTTCTTGTTACAAAATTGCACATGACACGGCCAACAATATATGGGTCACTGGAAGGGGTGAAATACTACACATATTATTTTGCAGTGCATAGCAATGGTAGGTGATTACAGCAAGCCAGCAAAGTGAGTTCTTCAATGAATCAACTTGGGAAACACAGAGGAACAGAAGTGCTCTAATGAGTGGTGCAATTGGAGCAATTTGGACAAATTGGGCCCCGTGTGCCGCTCCTAAGGCCCCCCCCCCCCCCCGCACCAGGGCAATCTAGATGGATTTTATTTATAAGGTTTTGCAATTTTGGCTGTGAACTGGGGACCTACCAAAGAAAAAAATTCAAGTTGCACCCCACTGCTTCAATTTGGGACCCACTGGCTAGCCCTGAGTCTCATAGTTGCTGGGCCTGAGATGCCCGGCCCTTGCATGAAGTCTTGGGTTTACAATTTTGGGAGAGGGGAGACTGCGGCACTGGGGAGAGGGCAGGCTGGTGAAGCCCCAAAAATTAGAAGCCCGAGTTGTCCTGCCCTCACATGGTCTTGGGTTCGCAATTTTGGGAGAGGGGAGACTGCGGCACTGGGGAGAGGGCAGGCTGGTGAGGCCCCCTAGACTTAGAGGCCCAAGTTGCCCTGCCCTCGCATGAAGTCTTGGGTTTGCAATTTTGGGAGAGGGGAGACTGCCCACTGGGGAGTGGGAGGGCTGGCGAGGCCCCCTAGACTTATAGGCCCTAGGTTTCAGCCTACTTATCCTATACATAAATTCGGCATTGGGTCAAGGCGACGGCGACCCCTCAGCCACCGGCATCGCTGCAGCATCAACGTCCTGAAAGTGTACTGTAGTATTTCTTAATTTATTTAGCCCCGCCCCCCCGCCGGCCAACCAGATTGGTCAACTCAAGGAGTGATGCAGCCGGGGACTCCCTAATGGTGCCCAGCAGGCGCTGGGGGGGGGGGCACAAGAGAATGCTTTTTCAAAATTGCCTGGGGGGCCGTTTGAAACCTGCGAGGGGACCACAAGTGGCCCCCAGGCCAGACTTTGGACATGCCTGTCTTAATTGGTCCATGTCTGAAGTTTACAAATTAGAGAAGGCAAATGCTGGGGTTACTCTATAGGGATTGTCTGAACTGTAATCTCAAGTATCTCTTTAAAAAACTCCCTTCCACAGTAGCTCTATTTGTAGACATTTCCACCACAGACATTGGCTGGTACCTAGAATTTGGCATCCTCTCCAACATCATCAAGAGCCGTTGGGCTTTATAGAAGATAGGAGCCTCGGTGTTAAATAATACCACCCACACACATTTTTAGTGAACAATTCCTAGCTGTTGCTGACAAAGATTTGTATGGTGGTTTTGTGCATAAATTGTCCCATTTATCCTCTTCAATGTTTATATCCCATCAGCTTTTTAGATTTTGTCAGGGCAAAACTGGTCCTTAAAAAGGGGTTTGTATAAAAGGGAAATTAATCAGTCAATATACCATCTCTTATTACTATCTTTTCATATTCTGTTAGTTTACATTGTAGCTTCATTTTTAATCTGTGTATTTGTAAGAAATGATCTCAATTGATATCCTAACAGCCATGAAAACTGATTGTTTTCTAAATGTATTTGCATCTTTGCTACTTAATAGAATAGAATAGAATAGAATCATAGAGATGGAAGAGTCTCCGACGGTCACCTAGGAGTCTCTTCCAGCTCTATGATTCTCTTCTATTTTATTTGTAAGAGAATGTCCTTTCCTATACTAATCTTTCAAGTGATCTAAATGGTGTTCTTTCCATACCTTCACATTATGTAATCTATTTTTTAATAATAAAGGATGGTGTTATATCAGAATTATAGGTACTTATAGGCATTTACTGGCATACGATGGGCCTCAGCTCTAGGGGTAGAACATAGAATTATAGAATTGTAGAGTTGAGAGGGACCCCAAGGGTCATCCAGTCCAACCCCCTGCAATGCAGGAATCACAGCTAAAGAATCCCTGGCAGATGGCCAGCCAACCTCAGTTTAAGAAACTCCAATGAAAGTGAGTCCACCTCTTTCTGAAGTTGTTCAGATTACATTTTTAAAGGCTTTAGGAGATTCACAGAGGATGGGCCCCTCAATGGCTATTGGTCATGAGACGTAAATGTACCTCTCTGTTCAGATGCGGTCTATCGCTGCTTGGAGCCAAGAGCAAGAGGGGGCTGCTGCTGTCATGCTGTCCTCGTGAGCTCCCTGGCGGCATTTGCTTGATCTCCTCTGGAAACAGAAGGAGAAGGATGGTGTGGGCCTCCAAGGTCTGGGACAGTTCTGCTCATTTCATTTCTCTTCTTTCCCACTTTCATGTGCAAAGAACATGCTCAGGAATACAGATGTTGTGCCAGGCGCCAGATTCATTAGAGAAAGCAGAACTATCTCCGCCTTTCTCGAGAGATAAGAGTGTCAGAACTCGCTCCTGCTGGTGGTCTCCAGGATGGCAATGGAGAAGTGGCTAATAATAATAATAATAATATATTTATACTCCACCCATCTGGCTGGGTTTCCCCAGCCACTCTGGGCGGCTTCCAACAGAATATTAAAATACAATAGTCTGTTAAACATTAAAAGCTTCCCTAAACAGGGCTGCCTTCAGATGTCTTCTAAAAGTCTGGTACCCTTTTCTCCCTGCAATGCACAATGCTGGAATGACATGGCTTTTGGCAGTGAGTTTCCATGCGGGTGGCGCTGTGGGTTAAATCACAGAGCCTAGGGCTTGCCAATCAGAAGGTCAGCGGTTCGAATCCCCACAACGGGATGAGCTCCTGTTGCTCGGTCCCTGCTCCTGCCAACCTAGCAGTTCAAAAGCACGTCAAAGTGCAAGTAGATAAATAGGTACCACTCTGGCGGGAAGGTAAACGGCGTTTCTGTGCGCTGTTCTGGTTCGCCAGAAGCAACTTAGTCATGCTGGCCACATGACCCAGAAGCTGTACACTGGTTCCCTCGGCCAATAAAGTGAGATGAGCTCCGCAACCCCAGAGTCGTACATGACTGGACCTAATGGTCAGGGGTCCCTTTACCTTTACCTTTTCCTTGTGCAGGGCTAGCGAGAAGCAGAGAGCTCCATCCCTTCCCATCTCCTGATCTGCTGTAGCTTTAAACACAAACCGAACATGCTCTCTCTCTCTCTTCCCCAAAGTGCACAGGCGTCCACACACCCACATGCCCCTTTGGAGACCCATCTCGGCTGTGTTTGTTCACCACATTCAGTTCATACTTGGCACGAGTAGAAAGGGCTCCAGAGCTTTCCTTTCAGCTCCCAAACCAAACAGGGATGAGATCTCATTTAATCCAAAGCAGATGAGGGTGTTAATAGCCAGGGTTGTGGGAGCTGTTAAGATAAAGGCAATGGGTTCTTTCTAACAGGGTTTTGTTTTTGAGTGGGGAAACATCCTGCTTTGAGCAAACTTAGAACAGCTCCATGGATGTGGGGTGTGGGGCAGACAGGGGTGTGCGCGATGCATCTGCTTTGATTCGGGAGGCAGCTGGGAGGCAGAGTGAACTAGACTGCTGCAATATTCTCCTTTGGGGAAGATGGAGTCAGCAGGAGACCCCAGGGCGAGGTCAAAGTCAGGATGGGAGAATCTGCCAATTTCAGTTTCTCTCACTTTCTCATTTTTCCAATCTTAAATTCAGTTCTTCCGTTTTCTGGACCAGTTTGCAATTATTATTATTATTATTATTATTATTATTATTATTATTATTATAATTATTATTATTGGCCTCATTAAAATTCATCAAATTTCTCCTGCAGCACATGATTTATACAGTGGTACCTCGGATTAAGTACTTAATTCGTTCCGGAAGTCAGTTCTTAACCTGAAACTGTTCTTAACCTGAAGCACCACTTTAGCTAATGGGGCCTCCTGCTGCCGCTGCGCTGCCGGAGCACAATTTCTGTTCTCATCCTGAAGCAAAGTTCTTAACCTGAAGCACTATTTCTGGGTTAGTGGAGTCTGTAACCTAAAGCGTATGTAACCTGAGGTACCACTGTATATGCAATTTTGCCTAATATGCAATTTTGCCTAATATGCAATTTTGCCTAATATGCAATTTTGCCTAATATGCACATTTTTGCAAAGGATTTCCCCCTAATACTATGCATGTTTGTATTTTTGTTTGCTAATACCATCATACCTTGGTTCCCGAACAGCTTAGTTGCCGAACAAATCGGCTCCCGAACATCGCAATCCCAGAATAAATGTTCCAGTTTGCAAACGTTTTTCAGAAGCCAAACATCTGACGCGGTTTCCATGGCTTCCGACTGAGTGCAGGAAGCTCCTGCAGCCGATCAGAAGCCACAGCTGGGTTTTTGAATGGTTTCAGGAGTTGAACCGACTCCCGGAATGGATTAAGTTTGAGAACCAAGGTACCACTGTAGATGTGTTTATATGCATGCTGCACCTTCCTTGGCTCTGTGCCCCATTAGGCTTAACCCCCCACTCCAAAAAGAAAAAGCTCCCATAGCCAAGTGGACAGCATTTTGGGGGGTGGCATCTCGAAATGGAAACTGGGCTTAGGAAAAGGTCCCCTTCATGCAGGAACAGAGATAAAGACAGACAGACAGACAGACAGACAGACAGACAGACAGACAGACAGACAGATACAGAGAATATATATACCCCCCCCACTCACTTTGGCCCTGTCCACATTTTTCTTTAGTCCTGCCCATTAAAAACTCTCAACCCACCTATTCCTGGTATGTGCCTCCCAATGTATTTCCTTTGAAGAAATAAGGCCAAAAAACATTCTCCATCCCTGGCCAATACATGCACTTTTTCTTTTCTTTCTAAAAGGAAGCTGGGATTCCTAGAAAGTTGGATTCTGTGCCCAACATCACAGTCTGTGCTACAAAACTGTATGAAACTAGAATATTCTTGGGTGGAAGCTAGACACATATAAAAAACATTGTGAAAATGCTTCTTAAAAAAAAAGTTTTGAAAAATATATTGAATTTGCCACAGCTCACCATCGCCATCTAGTGCCACCTTTGTATAATGCACTTTATAACACACTTAAAACGTTTTATTTGCAGCTGTATAGTTGAGTCCTTAGATAAAGCTTCCCAGCCAAGAGAGCAATGAATGCTTGGAATGAGGTGCCCTGGGAAGAAAAGAAGACTGGGTGCTTGTTTGCAGAGGGTGCAGTTGACATATTGCAGAAGGTAGGACCAAACTGCATCCTTTCACCTTTGTCTTTCCAAGACCCAGCAACCCAGGCTGATGCAAAGCATGTGCAAAGGAGACCTCCGTTGACAGCATTCTTCCTTGCAGAGAAGCCACAGCTCTGCTTCCCCAGGAAAAGAGGCCCTGATGCTCCCAAGCCAAGCCAGACAGGCTGTCTCCAAGATCATTGATCATTACGTCCTAATTGCTAGCATCCTCCATCGCTTCATCCTGTGCAGAAGCACTGCCGAGCAACAAGGATCTAGAAGAGCCGAAGTTCAAAAGTGCAAAGTGTAGCCCTGTTGGACTTTTGATGGTGGCTGTTCGGAACAGGGAGAAAGAGGAAGAAAGAGCCACTGATCTTCTTGCAAAGGCGGAGCAGATTTGAATCTCACTATCTTACTGCACATCTCTAAACCCTCTTTGCTGCCAATTGTAACTCAGAAGAACATAAGCAGAGCTTCGTAGATCAGGCCAATGGTTCACCTAGTCCAGCATCCTGTTCTCTCAGTGGCCAACCAGATACCCCAATGGGAAACCCAAAAGCAGGATCTGAGCCCAAGAGACCTCTCCCCTCCTGTGGTTTCCAGCAACAGTTATTCAGAAGCATTGCTGCCTCTGATTGTGGAGGCATCATGGCTAGGAGTCATCAACAGCCCTCTCCACATACCTGTTTGTAGTTCTGGTTTTAGCCAAACTGCTTCTACACCCTTTGGAATCGTCACTGTCTATGCACCAACTTTTTTGACAGGGTACCTTGAGGATCTGTCGTTGTTGGCCTCTAGTAATTCTATGTTCTCTGGCTATTTCAGACTGGAGTTATGGCGACTTTTTAATTTGTTATTGTTATTTTGTTACATTTATATCCCACCTTTCCTCGAAGGAGCTCGATAAGGTGTACATACTTCTCCCCCCCCCCTTATTTTATCCTCAAAACCAGAGGCACTATTTAGGGGGCTGGGGGGTCAAGGGCGCCCCAGTTTTCAAAGGGGGGCAGGCCCCCTCAATATTCCATAGCCTGCCAGGCTCCGCCAGGCCTACCTGCAGTTAGCAGAAGGCTGCACCGGCCCGTGAAGTGCTGGGAGACACTGTGGGGACTGGCATGCCTGGCACAAGGTCACACTGGCCTGCGCAACATCTCCCGATGCAGGGACTAGTAAGTTTTTCAACATATCATTTTCAACAGTAATTAAACATACTTCATATCTTATACCATTTTTTTTGAACTTCTATCAATCCAGTGGCGTAGCGTGGGGGGTGCAGGGGGGGCCGGCCGCACCGGGTGCAAAATCGGGGGGGGGGGCGCTTGCACTCGCAGCTCTCTGCCCCTACCTGGCTCACTCACTCTCTCTCACTGCAGTGCTGGCTGTGCGAATCCGATCCGAGCCGCCGGGTCACCGCCCACTGTGGAGGGGAGGGTGCCAGGCGTGCGGTGCAGTGCGGAGAGAGAGCGAGGGACTATCTGGGGGAGGGACAGTGCAGCGGGGGGGGGGGCGCAAATTACTTGCCTTGCCCCGGGTGCTGACAACCCACGCTACGCCACTGCATCAATCACATCTGAAAATTTTCCATTCTATTCACTAAATATACATTTCTTACTTCCACAATTGCATTTAACTCATAACTGATATCTCTGTTCTTTCTCTACTTTGCAATGTTTCATACATTTCTCCTTACAAAACTTCTTGTAGTCCTACTAGCGTAATTTGTTGATTACAGTTGCTCTTCAAATAGTTCGTATATTTCTTCCAATCTTTTGTGAATCTCTGGTCCTGCAGGTTTCGAATCCTTCCTGCGTAGTCCATTAGAGTAGAGCTTTCCATGCTGTGTCACGACACATTAGTGTGTCGGCTGCAGTGTGTAGGTGTCATGCAAAAACTCCCCACTCTCCTCCTGGGGCTAGAAAGGGGTTAGTTTAACCTCTGGTTTGATAGTAAAACTGAACCACTGTGTTGCAAAAAGATGCAAAACCGAATTACTGTGCCACGAAATTAAGCATGTCTAAAAAGTGTTGGGAGATGTGTGTGACATCACTCATTGCATGTGTGATGTCACAAGTGTGCGCCAGGCCCCTTCAATCTTATGGGCAACCCAGTCCCTGTGCTCACAATAACAGCCCTGTGAGGTTGGTGAAGCCGAGAGGCAGTGACTGGCCCGAGGTCACCCAGTGAGCTTCATGGCCCAGTTCAAGATTTGATCCCTTGCCTCCCAAGTCCCTAGTCCAGCATTCTAACCACTACACCACATTGACGGTCTCTCAGTGCAAAGAAGGAGGTGAAGTGCTATTGAGGCTCTCAAGGGCTCTGTGCCTCTAGTAAAGTGCTTCTTGCTTGCAGTTTTATTGCTTCCTGAAGAGTATAGGAGCAAGATGAACGAGCAACAGCAGCTCTCCATTGCCTCACAGCTCCATTTTTCTCCCCAGTATTTCATTTTTAAAAAGTTAAATGGTGAAGGGGGATGAGAGGAAATTAAAACCTACACACACAAACACCCAGCAGCAACAGAAACTGACACTGGGACAAAATCAGCAGGAAAATTAGTACCCAAATAAACTGGACTGAATCTTTTACTTTAACATTGGCAGGAGACTTGACTGAGCCGCCACTCCTCCCTGTCACTTCCACCCCCAGGATGATGCCCCCGCATGATGTCCCGGGTCCAGAGGTAAGAATGTTGGCCGGTTTGTACTGGGAGTTGTAGCTCAAATCATCTGGAGACTGAGGGAGGCTGCCCTAAGTTATGCAAGCATTGAACTTAGCAAACTATAATACGGAGATTGCCTCAACATTTATCACCTAGGATTTAAAAGCTGGCTTTCGAATCGCATTCCCAAAGGCTCGTTGGAAAGGCTTCAGCCTGGGAATGTCTTGCATTGTTATTTTTTTTGCCATTTTCTTCCTCCCTTTGGCTGTCACTTTTGTTTCCACCCAGACAGGCATGATACAAGGAGGCAAAAAAAGTCGAGTTCCTTCCCTGCCAGAATCCTGGTATTCCGGGAATCCTGTCCAGCAACCCCGAGCTCATTTGTAGATAACGCCAAGCTGGTTCAAAAGGCTCCTGGCAAGCAGAGTGCATTAAGCCACAATGACAGGAAAGGGGCCCTCGGCATCCGCTAGGAAGTCTTAAGTTATTTTGGTGGGAGCGGCAGGCGCAGCCCAGGGAGGGAAGGGTCTATTTCTCCTCTAGTGTGAGCAATGGAGGGCGTGCTCCCACTTACTTTCTGCAGCGCTCCCACTCTGTAGGGCGAGTGGGCAACTGGTTGATTTATTCAGAGAGTTGCACGCACACATCCCTCTATAGCCTTTGGGTAATGCAGTGCTGATTTGCTGATTTATTTAAGTTCTATCCCAACCTCTTTCTCTAAGGAGCTCAAGGTGGTGTATGTGGTTGTCCCCCTCCCCATTTAATCCCCTCACAGCAACAACCCTGTTAGATAGGTTAGGCTGAGAGAAGCAGAGACTGGCCCAAAGTCTTCCAGGGAGCTTTGTGGATGGGATAGCTCAGTCAATAGAGCGTCAGACTCCTGATCTCAAGGTCATGGGTTTGAGCCCCTTGTAGGAGAACAGGTTCCCATATTGCAGGGAATCAATTCTATGATTCTATGGCCAAGTGGGGCATCTGAGCCCTGGTCTAACCACTGCACCACAATGGCTTTCTATCCATTAAAGCAAATGGAGCCTTGCCCCACCAACCTCAGCCAAAACCCAGTGGCATAGCGTGGGGGGTGCAGGGGGGGCCGGCCGCACCGGGCACAACACCTGGGGGATGCGCTCGCACTCGCAGCTCTCTGCCCCTACCTGGCTCACTCACTCTCTCTCACTGCAGTGCTGGCTGTGCGAATCCGATCCGAGCCACCGCCCACTGTGGAGGGGAGGGTGCCAGGCGTGCAGTGCGGAGAGAGAGAGAGGGACTATGGGGGAGGGACAGTGCAGCGGGGGGGGGGCGCAAATTACTTGCCTTGCCCCGGGTGCTGACAACCCATGCTACGCCACTGCCAAAACCCCACCTGCCTGCCTTCTTACTTATTATTATAATTAAACTCTTTCAACATATAACATCATACAAGCCAGCGTTTAGACAATAAGTGTAAATAACATCTGAATAAACTAATGTTCTTATCCCAGACTACTAAGGAAGGCGATAAACAGTTTATGTGAACCCAAAAGTTTTATAATGCGAGTCCTCTGTTTTCTTTTTTAGCCATGTACTAAATAAAACTGTTCCGATCGGCTACAAAAAGAGTATTTGTGCTTTAAACCTTGTGCCAATTTTATTTTATTATTGTTTTCCCACAAGTGCAATTTTGCCGTATTTTTGTTGCACCAATTTGTCAGAGAAGCCCCATCTAAGTTTATTATAAGCCTGCCTGTTAGCAGAAGAGAATTTATTTGAGGTTTGAGTTGCAGGTTAATATGGTTTCTGGTGAAAGAGTTTAGGTGCTACAGCTCTGGACATTTAGAAACATTGTGTCGCGTAATTGCTTTTATGTGGACAAATACTTCCTCCCAGAATAATCAGTTTGGGGAGTGGCCTTGCCTGCCAGCTTCCTCCTCCTCCTTAGTCTCAAGTGTTGCCCTTGTAGAACTCAAGGATGGGGGCAAAACTAGAATTAGTTGAGTCCTTCTGTCGTTGACTCTGGCGCCACCTACTGTTGGGCTCCTTGCCTTCTGTCCTGTCAATGGACATCAGCCACCACTAACAGATCTTGTAGGTTTTTATCTTGTTTCAAAAACCTGTTTCACTAGAGGGGAGGGGAGGGGAGGGGAGGGGCAGAAAAAATGCATGTGCCGACAGCATAAGAAGGGAAGCTTCCCTCAAATCACTCCACCTATTTGGCCCCCTTAGCGGCAAGCAAAACATTAATGAGAACCGCTGCTCAGTGGCGTAGCGCGGGGGGTGCAGGGGGGGCTGGCCGCACCGGGCGCAACATCTGGGGGTTAGGGTTGGGGGCGCAAATCCACGGGTTAGGGGACGCAAATTACTTGCCTTGCCCCGGATGCTGACAACCCACGCTACGCCACTAGATCTCTTTTTGCCTGCAGTAAAGAAGCGAAAAGAGATTCTGCAAGTTTAATCCTAGCTGCACTGTTTTTCTCTTTCCCGTTTTAACTCATTTTATGTTAGATTTTTTTTTTTTGCATTTTGTTGTTTGTTCATTTATTTATCTATACAATTTATATAGTGCTTACCTACAATAGTCTCTAAGCGGTTTACATGATAAATAAGTTTTACATTATAAATAAATAAAATAATCAATTAAATAAATAAGATAAGAATCAATTAAAACTATAAAACCAAACATTAATTATTTGGTAGGCATCGGAAGCTCAATAGGAAGGCAGCCTGCCTGATATCAGCTGGAAGGAGGCTACGTATAATTAATGGACCTATGAATGTGCATTAGATAAGAACAGCCTTGGTCAACTTGGCACCCTCCAGGTGTTCTGAACTACAACTCCCATCAGCCCAGAGTTGTACAGAACATCGGGAGGCCACAAGGTTGGGGAAGGATGTGGAAGAACCTAAGAAGTTAGTTGCTGGATCAGGCCAGTGGCCCACATAGTTCAGCACCCTGTTCTCATAGTGGACAAGCAGATGCTGCAATGGGAAGCCTATAAGCAGAACCTGAGGGTGCAACAGCACTGAGTATCTTACTTTTCCTTCTTTTGATAATTTCAATGTGGGGAGGTGACAAGAAACTTTCCCCACCGGGTACCAGCTGACCTTGCTATGCCACTGGCAGTGCTTTCCCCACTTGATTGACTCCCCGAGGGAGCTTAAGACAGCGATGCCACTTATCAGGTGCTAAGGTTATATGTTTATAGGGAAGTGAAGGCCTGACCACCTTTCTCTTTGCCTATTCCCATTTTACAGATGGTAAAAGAAGGTCCGAGACTAGCTACCTAACCAAGCGCACAGGCAGATTTCTTGGCAGAGCAGCGCTTGAAGCTGACCTCCCAAATCCAAGCTGAACACACTCTCAGTTTCATTTTTGGTTTTACCCCAGAGGCACACACAGCGGGAACTGCTTTCCACATGTCCCAAGGAGGAGGACTGTATCCGCAAATGCTTTCCCTGAGGCACAATTTCAAGCTGAGAGCCGGAAATGGCTGGGGCAGCTAATTTTTCACCCTCTCCATTTAATTGCTGCAAGACAAGTAGAAGTTCAGGAAGTGAAGCAAGGGCTTTGAATGATTGGGAAAGCTTGGCCTGCTGCCATTTGTCCACAGGGAAGGACTCTGGCTCAGGCACAGAGCACCTGCTATGCAGGCAGAAGGTCGCAGGTTCAATTCCCAGCAACATCTCCAGGTAGCACTGGGGAAATAATTATACTTGAAACTGTGGCAAGCCACTGCCTGTTGGAATAGGTGTACCAGTGGTCCGGTTCGGTATGGGAAACAGACAGCATCACAGGTATAAAAAGTGATTTATAATGCAATTTGGAAAAACCAAGCAAGAAGACTCAGTGAGATCTGTGGCAGCCAACTGAAAGGAACTGTCCAGTTTTATTTCTGATGGAGCGTGAAACAGGATGTAGTCCAGGATATCTCATCTAACATTTCATATAGAATGGAACAGAATTGTATACATAGAATTGTATATTTGGGAGGGACCACAAGGGTGGTCCAGTCCAACTCCCTGCAATGCAGGAATCATAGCTAAAGATTCCCTGACAGATGGCCATCCAACCTCTGATTAAAAACCTCCAGTGAAGGAGAGTCCACAACCTTCTGAGAGCATCCATTCCGCTGTCCAACAACCCTTACTGTAAGAGAGGTCTTCCTAGTGTCTAGTCATAATCTCCTTTCTTGTTAATTGTGTGGGAATGTTCAGGGATGCAGGAGAGAATATATTGTCTGAAAATAGCCTTTCCAACTTGTGTTAACAAGTTCACAATTTAGCAGAGTAACATTCCCCCTTTTAAACTTGCAGCGGATGTGTTTGCTCAGGCTCGCTAAAGCCTCTATAATAACTGTTCTGGTATTTTCCCCTTATTCCCTCACAAAAGATAAGACACGACACAGTCTTCTATAAAAGTATAAAAAGGTTTACTCACACACCATTCTGTTCACAATAGGATCCCAGAAGGCAGACTTAGCTTAGAAAAGTAACATATACCTAGAAACTATCTCATAAGAAAACAGTCCCTTTGTCCTCTCTTGGCTAAGCAGATGTTGCATGGAGTCAAAAAAGAGAGAGAGATGGCTGCCCTGCCCTGTGCTTTTGTCGTTACCTGCACAGGTGAGGCCACACCCACCTCTAGTCACATGCAGAGGAAGTCTGTCCCAGCCCAGAAGGGAACAGGAAGTTTACCTGCTGGCTGGACAAACATTCCTCCCCATGTGTAAACATGTTCACTCTAGGAATGTTGTACTTGACTGCTCTTGTGTTTCACATCCCACAAATTGAATCCCTTGGTTTGGGTCCTGCCCTCTGGAGCAGAAGAAAACAAGCTCGCTCCATCTTCCATGTGACAGCCCTTCGGAGGTTGGAAGATGGCTCTCATTTCACCTCTCAGGCTTCTCTTCTCCAGGCTAAACATGCCCAAGTCAACCATTCCTCATAAGGCTCGGTTTCCAGACCCTTGATCATCTTGGTTGCCCTCCTATGTACAGACGTTTGAGATTTTTGGAGAAACTGTCACACAAACTGTGGCGTCCATATGCACACAGACACACAAACATTTTATATGTGGCCTTAAATTATTCGCTTTATTTTTCAAAATATGTTCTCATTGCTTTGGGAGGCTCCTGTGGTCTTGTCTATTGTTTCTCATATGCCTGGGGACCTTCTCCCTTGTTTTTGTTGGCTCAGTGTAAGGCAAGCTTCCTGTGTTCCTTTGTCATGTAGATATCAAAGGCATGGCAGTCCCTGCCTGAAGGACATAAGCAGAGCCTGCTGGATCAGACAGATGGCCCATCTAGTCCAGCATCCTGTTCTCACAGGGGCCAACCAGATGTTTATGGGAAACCCATAAGGCTAAGCAGCACAGGAGCACCAGAGCCCTCTGCCCTCCTGTGGTTTCCAGCAAGTGGTATACGGAAGCAATACCATTGTTAGCCTTCTCCTCCATGAATTTGTCCAACTTGGTAGCCATAACTGCCTCCTTTGGAGCAAGTTCCATACTTTAGCTCTGTGGCATATGAAGAAGTCCTTTCTTTTATCTGCCTTGAATCTTCCAACATTCAGTTTTATTGGATATCCATGGGTTCTAGTGTTATGGGAGAGAGGGAAAACAACCCCATCTGCACCGTGCATGATTTTATAAAGTTCTATCACACCACCTCTTTGCTCACCTTTTCTCTAAGCTACAAAATTCCCAAACTCTGCAACATTTCCCCTTAGGGGAGTTGCTTCATCCCTTCGATCATTTTTGTTTGCCCTTTCCTAAACTTTTTCTAACTCTGCAATATCCTTTTGGAAGGGAGGTAGCCAGAGCTCTTTTTTTTTAATGATAATTTTTATTAAGTTTTCCATTTTAACAATCCAATCAAATCACATGTGCCTAGTATTCTATGTGCTGTCACACCATATAGTTCCATAACAACATTATGATATCAGCAGTTTTGTTTTTGATTCCTTTCCAAAGAACCCCTAGTATGGGATTTGCATGGGATTTGATAGAAAAGTTGGCCATCCCAGAGCAAGAGACAGGACTTTCCAAAAGGGCAGACAGGAATGCTTGGCTGCTCAGGCCTCGGGTCCACAACCCTTCAGTAAGCCAGGTGGCCAATGAATGCCTGGAGGCGAGAGGGTGTCTTCTGCCTGGGCTTGCAAGTTACTCAGCCAAATATTGCAGGATGCAAAGGACATTTTCCAACAGAAGGTAAAGTGGTCCCCAAATCGGACCTGAATGCAAATCCTAGGAGACAGACAGACAGACAGACAGACAGACAGGAGAATGACACTCATCTAACCATTCAGAAGCAGCAGAGGCTTTGCTAGGAACATAAAACTTATCAGGGCAGAAGCCTCTAGACCAGGGGTCAGCAACCTTTTTCAGCCGTGGGCCAGTCCACTGTCCCTCAGACCATGTGGGCGGCTGGACTATATTTTGAAAAAAAAGAATGAACGAATTCCTATGCTCCACACATAACCCAGAGATGCATTTTAAATAAAAGGACACATTCTACTCAGGTAAAAACACGCTGATTCCTGGACCATCCATGGGCCGGATTGAGAAGGCGATTGGGCCGCATCTGGCCCCCAGGCCTTAGGTTGCCTACCCCTGTCTAGACATCAACATACATAAGCACTTCCATTATATGCTAATTCATACGTACAGAACCAACGTTTAGAATTTGAATGTCAAAGAAGGCAAACGGGCTAATTCTCCATCCAGCTTAATTCTTCAATTAATTTGCACCCCAGATTAGTTCCTCTTAGGTGCCCCAAACCCTCTCAATTAGTTTCCCAACAGATCCTGTTCCAAATGAATTCAATTCCTGTTGCCCCCCAGTAACCATTAATTATCATTCATTAGTCCTATTCATTCCCCGCCCACCCCCACTATTTCCAAGATAAAGTCACCTTGAAGCAATTCATTTCCCCAATGAAAACCCTACCCAGTAAATCCCCCCCCCCCCAAATCTAAAAGCAAGTTCCTTTGACTTTCCCACCCAAAAACAGTCAGGGCACTTACAAAAAAGATCAAAGATACAACCCACTTAAGCCCATTCCTAGCAATGTTCCCGAGAGGCAGCCTTGACCTGGATATTAAGACAGGAGTGGATCAGAGTGATCACCTGGCATGGCCCCCATGCTTTGAGAATCTCAGCAGCAGAGGCCACTGAGGTTTCGCTCTGAGCTTCTACACAGATACTGGTAAATCCAATTAGAGGGCCATAAGAGGGAGCTGTAGGCAGCCCCCTTCTCCCCTCTGGCAGCCAAGGTGCTGGAGACCCACATTGCTTTGCAAAGGGGAGTTTAGTGCAATGCAGTCCGAGGAGATTTGGTGTCACTGCAGATTTCTGCTCAGGCGCGGTTGTCTGCTTTGCCAAGAGGGGACACACAGCAGATGCCAAAAACAGGATTAATTTCAGTGGCAGCGGCAGCAGCAGCAGCAACATGCTTAAAAGTGCAGCTCAGGACTCCTAATCTGCACACACAGTCCTGGCTGGGTTTCATCATTCCTGCGAGGCTACAACAGCAGCCTTCCCCAGGCTGGTGCCCTCCAGATGTTCTGGACTCCAGTTCCCATTGGACCCAACTGTAGGATGGCGGGGCTGATGGGGGAGGCGAAGCAATCCCATCGAAACATTAAAACACCCTCAGTTAAAATGTGCACCAAAACATGCCTGTCTAAACAGCACAACAGGTAAGACAACAATTTAAGCAGGTGGTTTGAGCCGGAAAACGAAAGGGATGTTTACCTAAACAGGTGCATCTTCAAGGGTCGGCGGAATGCCAATACTGATGGGGACTTTCCTATTTCAGCAAGGAAAGCATTCTGCATAACTGGTGCCACCACATTTTTGCAATTGATTTTACCTTCTAGTAGGCAACATTTCCAGGTTGATGAGCCCCATCTGCCCCTCATTAAACTGAGGACCAAATTCTTTTACAGCGGTACCTCGGGTTAAGTACTTAATTCGTTCTGGAGGTCCGTTCTTAACCTGAAACTGTTCTTAACCTGAAGCACCATTTTAGCTAATGGGGCCTCCTGCTGCCGCCGCGCCACCAAAGCACGATTTCTGGTCTCATCCTGAAGCAAAGTTCTTAACCTGAAGCACTATTTCTGAGTTAGCGGAGTCTGTAACCTGAAGCGTATGGAACCTGAGGTACCACTGTACTCCTTTTTTCTTTCTTCGTTTATTCTTTTTCCCCTCCCCCTTTCTTTCTTTCTGAGTATTGCTTTATAGATGTATAAATAATTGTGTTTATGTGTATATGTATGAAATTTGTTCTGTATTTCTTTTCTTCTTTGGTGTTCTTTTTTTTTTGTATTCAATAAAATTATTTTAAAAAATAAAAATAAATAAATAAATAAACTGAGGACCGAATCAGTTTTCTCTCCAATCTCTAACTAAGGCCCCTGTACCTTCGTGTATCAGGTTCACCAGTTCTTGAAATATTGAGGATAATGGGAAGTGCCGCATGGTGGAGCCACTGCATGTCCATTGCTATCCTCACAACAACCCTGTGAGGTAGGTTAGGTTGAGAGAATGTGACTGGCCCAAGGTCATCTAGTGAGTGTCATGGCCAAACGGGGATTTGAACCCTGGACTCCCCAGTCCCAGTTCAGCACTCTAACCACTACATCTCTGGGTCCTGCCCCTGACTCCATCCCCAAAGTGGTCTCAGTCCCACTGTGCCAAACACAATGCAATGCAAGCTCCCCTTTCTGAAGATCACAAACCCATCATGGCTTTCACAAAAAGAGTTGTCATCATCTGATATTTCTTTCTTCCCCCACCGAAAAAGATAGACAAGAAAGTAGTTTTCTTGGCATTCCTTGACTATCAGATCCAGGCAGATTTTATGAAATGCCTCAGCTCAGCAAGGATACACTTGGATCGTCTCCTTATGGAAAAAATACCCCTTTGTTTGCTGGCAAACTGAGGAGGGATTGAACGGACAGACAGAAAGGATTTAATTTTATTATTTTCTGTCCTCGGGCACTTCAGAATTTAGCACTGACAGTAATAATAATAAAACCACTGTTCGTTTTTATCAGAGGTATTTGTAAATAGATGGGCAATTGCCAGCAATCGCCATACCAGACAATGTTCATTTAGCAAGAGAAGAAAAAGAAGCCTAGGAACTGTTCACTTTACAATCGCTCATAGTTGACCTGGTGTGGCCTGGAATGTACTGGCTGGATCCTAACAGAAAGAGCATCAAGATAGCTGATACCATGAGCCAGTGTGATGGTAGCAGTTAGGGCAGGGTAGTCCAACACGTCAAGTCACATGTGGCCCTCAAGGCCTTTTTTGGCAGCCCTCAACAACAATGGTGGCCCCATCTGCCTTCTCCAGTAGCAGGGGCAGCTGAGCAAAGGTTCTCCCTGTTACTCATCACTGCTTAGCAGGGTCCAGGATGTCCCAGCCCAGCTGGTGGAACAGCAGTCCCAGCTTTGACCTCAAAGCTACCTTGCCAATGATCCGTCTCTGCAAACATCCTGCAAGGTGCCAGTGGAGTAATTGAGCTCCACCAGGTGCCGCCCGGAAGGGACGCACATCACATTCCCCGGCGGAACTGATGCTCTGATAACGTGCAACAAAGAACACAGCTTGTACTTTTCTAAAGTTGGCACGAGTGATTCCTCCAAGTTTTTCTCGGGCTTGCTATCTTGCAAACTCAAGAGGCCCTCTCCTCTCTCAGTCCATGACTTTGGAGCCTTACAGAGATGTTCAACAGCCACAGTTATCCCTGGACCAGAAAGGTTTGGCCATATTGTTCATGCATTGGCTACTTCAAGGCTGGATTACTGCAATGTGCTCTATGTGGGGCTTCCCTTGTGTTTGAACTGGAAAATGCAGAATGCTGCAACGTGATTGCTGATAGGAGTGGGATCTTGTCAGCCTACCTGTGCTCAGAGATCTGCACTGGTTGGCAGTTTGCTACTGGGCCAAGTTCAAGGTGTTATAATTAGTGTATAAAGCCCTTAAGTACTTGGGACCAGTTTACCTACAAGATCTCCTTACCCCAAATATGCCCCCTCAACCGCTTCTATTGATGGAACTGGCCCTGTTGCAGGTGCCACATAATACCCTTCCTGTTTTTGTAATAACTCAATCATTCTCAAGCTTTGGAACTCCTTGCCACTTGAGGTCAGGCAAGCGCCTTTACTGGACACTTCTCAGCACCTGCTAAAAACATTTCAGTTTAGCGAGCCAACCGAGATACTTAGAAATTTGGTGCGACTTTTAATCTTCCTTCCTTTCTTTTTGTCTATTGTTATTTTTACTTTTTGGAAGGCTTAAATCATTGATGTTGATTCTTCTTTTCTAAAATTATATTATTGGTTTATCCTTTTTGGAAACCGCTTTGAGGTTTTGTGTTGTTTTACAATAAGCAGTGCATAAATTTTATGAAAATAAAATAAAATAATATAAAACAAATGCTCAGAAACAAAAGCTTCAGGAAGCGACTGTCTGGAGTGAGCAGAACTCCTCGGGGCCCTTCTACCATTTGCAAGCCATTCAGGTCTGAACCTAAAAAGAGAGAAGATGGATTAGACTAAGGATTTAATGCCCTTTTCTGAGATCCTGGTTGTGATACAGTGCCTGGGAGAGATGCCACCAGCAGAGGGCAAAAAGCCACACAACCCCACTGCTTGTTCCAGCATTGACTTTTCAGAGGTGTACAATACCTGTCCATGGAGGTTCCATTGATCTGCAGCTTGGCTCCCTCCAGGTGTTTCAAAGCAGAATGCCCATCAGACCCAGCCAGAGACGGCATATAGCAGCCTCCAGATGTTTTGTGCTGCATGCTGGCTGTGGCTCATAGGAGCTGAAGTTGAAAACAGCTGGAGGGCAGTGCATTGAGGGAGGCTGCTATAGATAATGCCTTCTCCATGACTGTGTCCATTTCTAACCGGACCACAAGAACATGCATGTGTAGTCAAGGCTGGGAGGCTTGCCAGCTTTTAAAGTGTCGGACCAGGACCTAGGAAGCTAGGGTTCAAATTCCCGCTCACTGGGTGACTTCAAGGCCAGTCACTGCTTCTCAGCCTAGCCTACCTCACAAGGTAGTTGTGTGGATTAAATGAGAAGGGGTGAGCTATGTGACCACCTTGAGGTCCTTGGAGGAAAAGGTGGGATATAAAGGTGACAGATAAATGCAACAAACAAACAAACACCCCCCCCCCGCCCAGCTCCACAATTGGGGGAGCAGATGTGCCCAACCCTCAGCCTTGGCACTGAAACTTGTGGGTGTCTTGGTCCTTCCTCCCTCCCTCTCCGAAACTGCATTGGTTTGTTCTTCCATCCAACTGCATCCACCAAGGCCAGCCTGGGCCTTTGTGGCAACCCTTTGAAGAGCATCCTCGAATCCCTCTGCCCAGATATTTGGTCCATCAAGAGTTAAGAGGAGGGTGTTGCAGGGGAGGCTGAATGTCGACCCCCGCCCTCCTGGGCTGCTGCTGCTGCTTCTGCTCTCCCCCTGGAGTTTCATTTTGCTGGTTTCTCTCTCTCTCTCCGCTCCCCCCCCCCCCGGCTTGGCTCTTTCCCCCTTTTCTTTCTTCCTGCCTCTCTTCCTGCAGAGGAGGCTCCGTCCCTTCTTAGTACACAGTCGGACAGAATCACACACACACACCCCCCGGAATAAACTAAGGGCAGCTTAACCAGATTGTGCCAAAGGGGAGGGGGAGGGGGTGGTCCTTTGCTCTTCCTGTAACCACTGACGCTGATTCCTCTGCAGGGGAAAATCCAGAGGCGGTTTCTCCGAGCCACCCCGCCCGCGTGCGCGCTCTCTCTCTCTCTCTTTCTCTCTCTCTCTCTCTCAGGAGGGGGGGAATAGCAGCGCCCTCCCGCTTCCCCGCTTGCCTGCTGGAGAGCTGCCTCACTCCTCCTAGACAACTTTCTGCATGACTGTCTCTAAGGTAAGGACCTGCCTTCCCTTGCCTCGGCTGTCATCCAGAGGTGGTGGTCGGGGGGGGGGGGGGCTCTCTCCGTCAGCTCAGCGCCCGTTGCTGGGGTCCTCCCGGCGGCTGCCTGCCCGGGATGGGGGTCCCTAGCAGAGGCGCCTTCCCGGCTGCAGACCGGCCTCCAGGTCCAGTCCTTTTCGCAGAGCTGGCATTGGGTGCCTCGTGATTTTCTGCAGCTCCCTTTTTTGCGGGTTTTTTTTATTATTTAATTGCAAAATCAGGAAAGGTCTTTGGCCAGTTTTTCAAGGAAAGGCCCCCGAGTGTGAGCAAGCGAGGTGGTGTCGGTTGGGCTTCCTTGCATCAGCAAAGCTTTGCGAGCGCCTTTGCACAGGGGGAGATTGTGCAGTAGATATACTGCATTTTTAACCCTTTCGGAAGCAGCCAGCGTGCCCGCTCCACAGTGGCGGCAGCTGTTGCCCGGTGTGGTACGTGCGCTTTTGCCGTGTGCAAGACTTCTTTGCTGCTCTCTCTGTTTGGCTTCCCGTGGTTGCTGTGACACGTCCCGCTTTGGCTTCGCATTAGCCCAGCAAGGGAAGGGAAAGCTCCCAGCTCTCCAAGTTCTGCTTCTGACCGAGATCCAGCGCGTTTTCCCCATTCCTGGGAGGGGTTTTTTGTAATATAAAAAACCTTCTGGGTAGGGTGCTTGGGGAGCCCTACAGGTGGCTGTTGGGGAAAGAAGTCTAATGGGGGGGGGGGCATGGAAGAGGGAGGGCAAGGGAGTTTGCCCTGGGATGGAGCAGCCTCTCACAATTTAAACTAGCCTTGGCCAATCCTCCTGCTTCATTGGCACAAGTGTAAAACCTGCTCAGCTTTACATGCCAGTCAAACGATTAACTGCAGATACTTGGAGGTGAGTTCAAAATCCAGCCTTCCTGAGTTATAACCAGGGAGTCCCCCTGACCTCAGTTGATCAAAACTGCAAAATGGGATCATTCAGGGTTCTTGTGGTCAGCGCAAGGATTGTAGATCAGCACATTGAGTTCCAAAATGTCTTAAGCAGTAGTTTCAAGGATGATTCTGAGTTACTTTTAAATGTGTTTCGTATTGCTGTACACTATCTTGATGTTTTGTGAGAGATCAGTACAGAAATACTTCTATAAATAAAGACGAATAGTGCATCCCTCAAAATCTGAGGGTTCTTGGAGTCAGTTCCCTTAACCTGGAAGAGTTCACCTACACGTGTGGAATGAGAAAGCAGGGAAGGGAATTTGAAGGGAGATGAACCAGAGGTCTCTGCTTTCTGGAGACACTTTGCAAGGCCATACCCTACAAAGGAGCCAACTTTACTGTTTCAGTCTTGGGGATTTTTTTATCACTTTCTTTGAGAGCTTGTGGCCTCTCCTCCCTGTTTATCAGGCTGAAAATTCCCTTTTCCTCTTAAGTGAAAAGTTTTGCTTGGTGCTTCGGTCTGACTGTTTACTGGAGTCTGTGGCTTCGGTTCCAACGTGATATGAGAGAGGCCAGGTTAGCTGGGGAATTAGACAAAGCTCTCTCAAATTTGACAGCCTTTACTGTGTCAGCAACCCTCTGGCCTCGTGCTTCGGCATAACTCTAGGAACACCTACAAAAAGTAGTTTTGTAGTCTTTTCTTCCGTTTTGCAGAGCTCTGCCCTTGCAAGTTGAGGGCCCTGCAAAGCAGTACCCAGCAAGGGACAAAGAGCAGCTGCTGGAAGTTAAAATCAGCTACTAGGCTGCCACGTGCTCCTGAAAAGTGTTTTGCACGTGCACAGAGGCCTCCGTAGCTCAGGAAGAGGAAACCTATCCCTTTTAATACCTTTGCATTTCTACCCACACAGCATCACCGCTTCTCAAAGTGTGATACGCTGCTGTTCTCAGCTGGGCAATGCTTTTTGTTGCCGTGAGACACAGTGCAAGTGGGCAGGTATTGTAGAACAGGGGAGGCATTCATCTGTGATCCCATCGTGTCCACGTTCCTTCAGCATCTTTTCTGTACGCGAGAGGCAAGGTGAACCTGGGTGTTGGGGCTGCCTGAGTCATACGTTCTGCCCACGCCCTGCTTCTTTTAATCTAAGTAGGGAACCTGCGACACACCCTGCTGGCCAGCCTCAGTCTGGTGCCCTCCAGATATATGGAACTACAACTCCCAACAGCCCCAGCCATCATGGGTCCTGTGGCTGATGAGAGCTGTAGTCCAAAACATCTGGAGGGCACCAGCTATGGGGAGGTGGTGCCATGCCTGCCATTGCAGACATTTTATGCTGCTGCTGCACTATCCATTCAATGAGGTTTCTGCAGGTGAACATCCTGGGCAGCTGTGCTCAGTGTTTCACGGTCCTGTAATGAAGCAATCTCTGCAAATGAAGGCCTTGTTTCATTTCCAGCGAAGCTTCCATTTACAATACAGTAGGCCTGCAGCTTACACAGGGGTTACATTTTGGAGATCATACCTGAAGCCAAAATTGCATATAGTCAAAACCTACTGGGTTCAATGGCGGGTGGGATTGCCAAAGTCATTTTCATTTTCGTTTTCATTTTGCTACCCTCATAAAGTTAAATGCATGCAAATTGCGGGGATAGTGTACCAATATGAACCCCCTCAGGAGAAATTTAACAGTTTGGCTTCTAAGTATTTACTTTTTTCATTTATTTTTTTAAAGAGTTTACCCTGCCCATGTTCTTTTCTTTCTTTCTTTCTTTCTTTCTTTCTTTCTTTCTTTCTTAAAGTGCTTTGCAAGCATTAACTACTTCCTCTCTGGTCAGATCATCTGTGGGCATATTTTCTTGTTCTTTGGGCCCAAAGGTGATCCTTGCATTTTCCACAATCTCATTACTCCTCACATCTAATCCAAACATTAAAATGTAAGAACTGAAGCTTTTTCTGAAGTGTGATGAAAGCACTCGCTTTAATCCACACATCTTTATCTTCTACGCTTTGGTATCTGTTAAATTCCTTAAGCTGAGCAAATTATTATCTTTCACTTCCTTGGGTTAATTTTGACAGTTACTGCCGGTCTGGTCGTATGCATGTTTACTTAGGAGCAAGTCCCACTGCTACATAGGATGTATGGCATTCTTAAGGGGCTAAAAAGGACAGCACTTCTGCAGTCAAATGAGTGTGTAGTTTAGTATCACGCACACAAGGTGACTCCACCTTGGAATCTTTATTTTCACTTTAAAAAACACACCAAGTTTCTAGACCTTTTGATTGAGGACAAAACTTAAAAATGGGTGAGCAGTATCCAGAGAAGTCAAAGAATCTAGAAAGAAGCTAAGCAGGTTCTGGAGTGGGGAAGCCTTTTAACACTTTATAAAGCTCTTTCCTCCTCCCTAGCAGAGAACACCTGAGAGGTGACCACACCGAGTTAAAACTGTTAAGATGTCACCTATGATTAATCCTACCTTGACCTGGTACTGATAGCACACAGAGGCTAAAAATAGGAGGGCAACCTAGAATCTCTCAACAGAGAGGGTACTTCTATTGATGAAGCTCATTAGAAGAAATCTCCCAAGTTAAAAATGGAAACAGCCCTGGGAGATTGTCACCTGAACTGGCGGTGTGTGTGTGTTTGATGGTGAGCGGGGTTTACAAGACAAGCAAAACAGCCAGATTATTAGTAAAAACAATTAAAACATTTTAAAAAAACTTAAACCAGCAATAAACTAAAAACAAATCCGCGTTCTAAATATCTGGGTAGGCTTGTCTGAACAAAAATGTTTTCAGTAGGTGCCGAAAAGAGTACAGTGAAGGCACCTACCTGATGTCAAGAGGCAGGGAGTTCCAAAGTGTAGGTGCTTCCACATTGATTTCTTGCAATGGAGAAAGGGTAGGGAAGGGAAGCTCATACCCTCCAACATTTCTCTGTTGAAAATAGGGAGGTTCTATTTAATAATAATAATAGTTTTATTTATAACCTGCCCATCTGCTTAGGGACTCATCTGCTTAGGGACGCGGGTGGCGCTGTGGGTTAAACCACAGAGCCTAGGGCTTGCCAATCAGAAAGTTGGCGGTTCGAATCCCCGCGACGGGGTGAGCTCCCGTTACTCAGTCCCAGCTCCTGCCAACCTAGCAGTTCAAAAGCATGTCAGAGTGCAAGTAGATAAATAGGTACCGCTCTGGCAGGAATGTAAACAGCGTTTCCGTGTGCAGCTCTGGTTTGCCAGAAGCAGCTTAGTCATGCTGGCCACATGACCCGGAAGCTGTCTGCGGACAAACGCTGGCTCCCTTGGCCAATAAAGCGAGATGAGCGCCCCAACCCCAGAGTCGGTCACTACTGGACCTAATGGTCAGGGGTCCCTTTACCTTTACCAGCTGCTCCAGCCACTCTGGGCGGCTTCCAACATATATTAAAACATTAAAAACTTCCCTATACAGGGCTGCCTTCATGTGTCTTTTAAAGGTTGTATAGTTACTTATCTCCTTGACTTGGGGGTCGCATAACTCCATACCCTCCAACATTTCTCTGGTGAAAATAGGGACATCCCAAGAAGATGTGGGACATTCCAGGATCAAATCAGAAACTAGGACAGCTTCTGTAAATCTAGGACTGTGCCTTGGAACACCTGGAGGGTCTGGGAGCTTGGGGCTTCACAAAACGCCTGTCCTAGACTTTGCCTATTCAGTGCTGGGGTTCAGCCACTGGTACAGATGAAACCGACTTCCGATTGGTCACTGCAAGAGCAGGATGATGAACTAGCTAGGACTCCTTCGGCCTGATCCTGCATTCAGGCTCTTCTAATATTCTTGTTCTGGGGGAAAGGGGCACCAATTGCTCTTCCCCAGTCAGCAAAATGAGCCAGCTCACTAGCTGCAGGAAGACCCATCCAGGGATGACGTCCTACAAAGCAGAGTAGGAATGGTGATTTATCAGAAATAGGAAGAAGGTTATCAGCAGTGCTCTACCTGGTTTGATACTGGGGTGGGGGGGGGGCAGGGGAAAGCATCCCATGTGGGTAGGAAATGCATCCAGAGAAGCTGGATGTGCTCCCTAAAATGTGCCCCACTAGTGGCATTAATCCATCAATGTTTAACTACTCATTGATCCATTAAAACTGCACCGTCAAAAGACCTAAATGGCATCCCAGTCTTTGGAACGCCAACTTTCCCCTTTCCTCTTCCTATTTTATAAGGTGGGCATGTATGGAGAAAGGTGTTTTTCCAGTGCATAGTTAAACTGTGGAACTCACTGCCACAGGAGGCAGTGATGACCACCAATTTAGATGGCTTTAAGAGGATTAAATAAATTCATGGAGGAGAGGGCTATTGATGGCTACCATCCATTATAGCTGTGCTCTGCCTCTGCAATTGGAGGCAGTGATGCTTCTGAAAACCAGTTGCTGGAAACCACAGGAGGGGAGGGTGATCTTGTGCTTGAATCCTGCTTGTGGGCCTCCCAGAGGAGGCATCTGGTTGGCCACTGTGAGAAGAGGATGCCTGACTAGATGGGCCACTGGCCTGATCCGGTAGGCTCTTCTTATGTTCTTGTAGTGGGGAACCATGGTTTGCTCACTGACCCAAAGCTGTCAATGGGGAGGACCATGGCTCCTTGGTAGAGCATCTGCTTGCATGCAAAAGATCCTGGGTTCAAACTCCTGCACTTCCAGGGAAGGCTGGGAGAAACCCCTGTCTGAAATCCCAGAGAGCTGCTGCCAGTCAGTGTAGACAATACTGAGCTAGATGGACCAATGAAATTGCAGTGAGCAGAACAGTGGAATGGGAAGCAATGGGGTTACTTTTCGTTCTTGTACGGGGGGGGGGGACCCAAATACACAGGACTGAGGCAGAAATGTATGGAGCACCTTCTGGGCAAATTAAGATAGCTGGCAGAGGTATGTGTGGATGAACCAGTTTCTCTGAGTTTCTTCTTTTTCCAGTTCATTTCACACCATTTCTGTATTAACAAACTTTTTAAGACAGTGTTTTTATATGCATTTCTCTACCCTGCACATTTTTGCAAGCAATGTACTTTCCTCCCCACCATGAATACTTGCATTTTTTGTGCAAACTTTCTTCTAAAGACAGTTCCCCTGATCTGCCACTCCCTAACACTTTCAGAAGTCTGTAGGAGAAGTGAGGTCCAGCCTTTTGCTTATTTGCATAAGGGGTGCACCATATATTGAATCTGTCTTTCAGAAGGAAGGAGAGGGAGTTAGTCCCTCAGGACCTGCAAAGCAGCCTGCATAACAGCTCGGAAAACTCACGTGGTGCTGCACCCATCCCAGAGCCCACCACTCTGCTTACTCCCCTGATTCCTCCTGGCAGCTTGCTTGCACTTCTGGCTTCGTGACTGGGTGTAGTGAGATACCTTATAAATAGAAAAGTCAGTAAAGGTAAAGGGACCCCTGACTATTTGGTCCAGGCGTGGCCGACTCTGGGGTTGCGGCGCTCATCTCGCTTTATTGGCCGAGGGAGCCGGCGTGCAGCTTCTGGGTCATGTGGCAAGCATGACTAAGCCGCTTCTGGAGAACCAGAGCAGCACACAAAAACGCAGTTTATCTTCCCGCCAGAGCGGTACCTATTTATCTACTTGCACTTTGACGTGCTTTCGAACTGCTAGGTTGGCAGGAGCAGGGACTGAGCAACGGGAGCTCACCCTGTCGCGGGGATTCGAACTGCCAACCTTCTGATCGGCAAGTCCCAGGCTCTGTGGTTTAACCCACAGTGCCACCCACGTCCCAGAAAAGTCAGTTACCATACAGTAAATTTCAGCTGGTTCTTCTATAAAGCTCTACAACTGTGCCAGCTTTGGAAAGTTTGCATCCTAAGCTTTGGATGGGCAATTGAACTTCTCTGGATGATATTTCTAACAACTAGCCCAGACTCCAGTTCCCATCACCCCCAGCATCATATGGTCCAAAACATCTGGAAGGCACCAGGAGGGTAGAATAGTCACTTCTCCAGAGTTTCCCTAGCTGCGTTCTCACATTTGCATCACATCTTCCATACCTGGCTTTTATATTCCAAGAGGAGTTTGAGAGGATTGGGTGCACATCACCTGTGCCTTGTAGACTGAAAAACCAGAGAAAGGCAGCTTGGGGTTATTAGGGCATCCCAGCAGACCTAATGTGGGCATGGCCAGATTTGCACACAGCACCCCTTCTGTACAAAATAGTACACTCTTCTTCTTCTTACTTGCCCATCATATATCCGTGCATATCTCAGTTGTCTGAGGGGATGGCTCTGAGCTTGGGGGACCTGGTACAGTTCTCCCCTCGTTGCCCCTCTTTCATCAGTCCTGACTGACCCATTGTAACTTGTCAGATAATAGGCACAGTGTCTCCCTCCCATTCAGGCTGATCAGGCCTTTTCCTACACAGCCTTTGGGCATGGGGGTGGGGTGGACAAAGATCTCTGGGGAATCCTGCACCTTTCAAGTATGTTGAGAAGGATATACTCCAAGGACCTCTCCAGACTAGTGGGTGAGTTTTTTTGGGGGTGCAATCCGCAGCATGTCATTGTTGACGTTCTTCCTCCTTCCTTGGAGGTTTTTAAACAGAAGTTGGTCATCTTGTTATCTGTCATAGATTCTTTAGCTGAGATTCCTGCATTGGAGGGGGCTGGACTAGATGGCCCTTGGGGTCTCTTCCAACTGCAATTCTATGATTGAATAAGAGGGCATCTGGGGTGGTTTTATACAGGATCATCCACACATCAATCCACTTTACTGATAGCTGTGTGAATCTTTCCCCATTTCTACCACGTTATTGTCATCTTGCACTGTAGTGTAACAAAAGTGGGACAACAGACAAACCGCAGAACATTTGTAGCATATAAATTTATAGATTGGAAATCTGGAACTATACTTGACGATCAGATAATGTTGATAGTCTTTACTTGGATTTCGTTATTTCAACTCATGACATGAGCAACTATTTATTCTACATGCCTATTTTATAGTTTTGCTTTTCATATGTTAATTTTCATCTGTTGTTATAATTGCTCTTTGTTTTATATACATTATAAAATGAAACAATAATGATAATAATGACTCCTCCTCCCTGCCCTCTCCCCCCTCCCCCCGTTACAGGCTTTTAGCAGGGAACTATGGGATGTGCACTGAACAGAAACAAAGCTGTGTGTCTGCCCTGAATCTTTTGCAGGCACAACTAGTATTGAAAGCAGGATTGTGTTCTCACATCCTCAATACTGTCATGAGCACAAATCATCATTGAACGCACTATAAAAAGGATGCCAGGAGGAGAGGCCCTGATTCAGCGGGCGTTTGTTCCTCCTTACACCTTCCTGAGTGGAATATTTCACGGAAAATGATGCTGTTTCTTTCTGTCCTTCAGTCTGTCCAGACTTTGTTATAAGCTGCTTTGTGTAGAAATGGTGGAGAGGGAGGGAAGACAAGACCAATTGGGGACGAACAGGTCTTTCTAATCCTCAAGCGAAGAGAACAGAAGATGGATTCAGACTAGCAGGTGTCAGTTTCTAGCTCCTGCACATAACTAATGCAAGCTAAGGGTACATTCCATGCAGGAGACTGCATGAATTCATGTGTTGTCATGGGTAATGGGGATGCATGTACATCTCTCCCAGTGCGTCTTCCAAGCCTCTAAATTGCTGGTAGAGTTTCTGTGTATCTGTTGTTTTCTGCTCAGCTGCCCACGGAAAGGTAGAAAGGCTGGCCCAGTTAGATTCTCCAGGTGTTTGGGGAGGGTTCTCGAGGGACCGACCCCCATAAACGTAGCTCTGTCCTGCTTATTTTCTCCTTCTTTAAAGTGGCTTGTAAATGGAACGTAGTGATGGGCCTTTGTTGAGCTGAAGTGTTTCATTTCTCAAGCAATTTTGAATGCACATGTTCTGCTGTGAAACTGACGATGAGTGCATGTGAAGTTCCACTAACATCAGCCTTCTTCTACCTACTGCCTTCCAGATGTGTTGGACTTCATCTCCCTTCAGCCCCAGCCAACATGCCTGGGAGTTGTAGTCCAACATAACTGGAAGGCGGCCGGGGGGGGGGTGGATTCCTGCCCTAAAAGTACAGTGCAAGTGTATTCATTAAATGAGGAATAATTTGTGGATGTACCATGAACAGCGATCCGGCCTCCAGCTCTCTGTTGCCAGCCCCAAACAAACGCTTTGCATGATCAGAGTTGCAGCAGCTGTAAGCTGATGTATGAGTGGCAGATGTGATAAGAGCCTATGAAATTCCCGGCTGGATCAGGCCATTGGGGGCTCATCTGGTCCAGCATCCTGTTTTCACAGTGATCAACCAGATGCCCCAATGGGAAGCCTTCAAGTGGGACCTGAACCCAAGAGCCCTCTCCTCTCTGTGGTTTCCAGCTAGGTGGACATCTTCATCGAGCTATGGACTATGACCCCGAGGCCTTGTTCCTGACTTGGGGCTGGGAATCCCATTTCTCCCATTTTTATTTTGGTAGTTGCCGCTTCTGACACACCTATTTTGAAGGAAGCTCTCCAGCAAGTCTGTTGGCCATCTCTATCCTGTTGCCCCGGCAGCGATTCTGCTTGCCAGACTGAGTCTTTCTGAGGGATCTTTGCAGCAGCGGATCGTTGGCGCAGTTTGTCAAACCACTTCTATTTAAAAAGAGAAAGGGAGAAGCTCCTCAAAGGAAAAGGCCATTTTTCTTCCCGCTCACACCGCCTGGTGCTCAGCTGCTAAACGTATCAAGGCAGCAGTTGTTCTGGGTTCAGCGTGGGGCTCACCAGCCCTAAGCTGGGCCTCTAGAAGATTCTTCTTATCCGTGGTCCACTGTTGACACTTGAGCTGAATAATGGCTGTCTCCTGTTGAGGCACACAATAAATACACAAACAGAAGCAAACTTGGATGTTAAATTTGGAAGAGGCAGTGCTTGGCTGAAATCGCAGAGCTGTTTGTATAGTGTAGTCATTCACAGGCTGGGTTCCGTTCAGCCGGAAAAGATGCCCTTTGTAATACTAGCCAATGTTTTAACTGTACGGAGCGAATATCGGTAGAGACCAGGATAAGGCGGGTCTGTACTCAGCCTCTTTGTCTGCAATACAGTTGCCAGCATCTGTGAAGCAGGAGTTGGCCGAGCATGCAAAATGCTAGCTTCTTCTGTTACCAGACCATTGGCTTATCTGTCCTGTATGGCCACACTCACAAGCATTTAAAGCGCTATGGTACCACTCCAAACAGCCATGGCTTTGTCCAATAATTGTGGGAGCTGTAGTTTGTTAAGGGTGCTGTTAGGACACCCCTGTTCCCCCCAAAAAACTACAATTCCCAGAGTCAGAGGAGCCACCTCCTAAGGCCTGAGGTCCCTTCACCTCCCCCCAATAAAATATTTTAGGGGACTGGCTCCCCCTCAAAGTTGATGAGCATTGCCCTTCAAATAGGGTGTCTGTGTGCCGCATCTTGTGATCGACTATACAGGATGGGCCTTACCTGCCTCCCCCCTATGTTATTTATGTTTGACACCCCTGCCCACAGTGGTTTAACAATCAATCCTTCTTTCCATGGAACTCTGGGAATTGTAGCTTTTGGGGGGGGGGACTGGGGTGCCCTAAGAACTCTCAGCACCCTTAACAAACCACAGCACCCAGAATTCTTTGAGAGAAGCCATGATTGTTTCATAGGATATCATAGTGCTTTAAATGTAGGGTTTAAATGTGGCCTAAATGCAGTATGTCCTGGCTCGGGCTGATGGGAGTTGTAGTCAAAAACATATGGAGGGCACCAGATTGGGGAAGGCTGAAATATCCAGATTTGCATAGGGGTCTCTAGGGTCATTCCTACCAGCTGTTACCTGAAGGCTGAATCAGGGCTTTCTACTTGCAAAGTGCATAGTTAAACTGTGGAACTTAAACCCACAAGAAACAGTGATAGCCATTGACCTGGTAAAGGTAAAGAGACCCCTGACCATTAGGTCCAGTCGTGACCGACTCTGGGATTGCGGTACTCATTTTATTGGACGAGGGAGCCGGCGTACAGCTTCCGGGTCATGTGGCCAGCAGGACTAAGCCACTTCTGGTGAACCAGAGCAGCGCACAGAAACACCGTTTACCTTCCCGCCGGAGTGGTACCTATTTATCTACTTGCACTTTGACGTGCTTTCGAACTGCTAGGTTGGCAGGAGCAGGGACCAAGCAACGGGAGCTCACCCCGTGGCGGGGATTCGAACCGCCGACCTTATGATCAGCAAGTCCTAGGCTCTGTGGTTTAACCCACAGCTCCATCCGCGTCCCTCCAGCCATCAACCTAGATGGCTTTAAAAGAGGATTTGTGGAGAAGAGGGCTATCAATGGCTCCTAGCCACGCTTATGCTCTGCAACCACACTCGGAGGCATTAGTGCTTCTGAAAACCAGTTGCTGGAAATGACAGGAGGGGAGAGTGCTCTTGTGCTCAAATTCTGCTTGCAGGTTTCCCGAATCCCACAGGCCTCTGGCTGACTCCTGTGAGAACAGTGTGCTGGACTGGATGGGCCACTGGCCTGACCCAGCACACACTTCTAATGTTCTTAAAGCAAGTGCTCTGTCCTTAACTGTGGCTCCTTCTCAGTAGGAGGGGACCCAGTTTGTGTGTGTACATCAGGCCACTCTCTGGACCTCCTGGCGCATCTCTTGCAAATGCATCATCAGCCTTGCTGCTGAAGGCAAAATTAAATCAATGAGTAGTTGATGTGCATTTGTGTGCGTGCGCATGAGGTGTGTTGCCATAGGAACTGGGTTGCAGAGCACCCTAATTAACTCTGTCATGAACCTCATGCAACAAGGTTAGGAGGGCAGTTGCTGCAGGGGGTGGGCAGGAGATACATGAGTCTGCAGCACAAATGGGGGGGTAGGCTTGCCCAGATAGGTCTTGTGGGAGGGGGAGATTCCTGGCCTTCTGCTGCTCACTGTTCTTGCTAGAAATAATGCTCTGTCTTTCATGTCTTTATTTTCCCACATTTCTTCCAACACGGAACTCGAAGCGGCGTATACATTTCTATATTTCCATGTTTGCATTTCAGTTTCCCCCTATTTATTGCATTCCTGCCCCACTTTTTCCTCCTGTGAGTTCATTTGCAGTTCTCTTCCTCCCACCCTCACTCTAAGCTCACAAGAGCATAATATCAAAATATCATCACCCAGGGAGCTTCACGGCTCCCATTGGGATTTGAACCAGGGCCCCAGAGTCCAGCACTCAAACCACCATTTAAAAGTGGAGGGGGAATGGAAATGAAAATTGCAAGAAAGGAGATTTTGACTAAACAGTAGGAAGAACTTCCTGGCGGTAAGAACTGCTGGATTTCCGAAAGGCAGAGCTTTGTCCTGGATCTTCGGCAAGTCAATTGAAATTGTATATTTTTGGTGTTTCCTAAAAAAAACCTCAATACCTTTCGGGGTGTCCTGGTTTTTACTTTTTTGAAATATGGCAACCCTAAGTGGAATGGACTCCCTCAGAAGGTGGTGGACTCTGCTTCATTGGGGGGTTTTCAACAGAGGTTGGTCCCTCCCAATTCTACAATTCTGTGATGCAGGCCTGTTTGCTCATTTCCAATGGGCCCTACATGGACTTCATGTCTTCAGGGTGAAGCTGGAGAATGCTTGCCAGGATGTTTGTTTCTCAAGCCCTGCAGCAGAGCTGGCTGCGTCTGCCCGTAGACTGGCAATGGAAGTGGCACCCACACCCTGAGCCCGTCTCATAGCCAGCTTGGCACAGGAAGTGGGGAATCTGTCCACTGGGTGCCAGCAGAGTGATGGAACCAGCCTCATCAAAATGGGCATCAGTGCCTTGGTGTATTAAGAAAACAATACAAACATCTGCCCCCTCAAAAAAAAGGGGGAAAGCCCACTATGCAGTTGTCCTTTTCCTGCTCCTTTTTGAGTTCCTAAACAGGGCTGCTTCTTCCCCATCCCCCCACAATCTTCGTATTACATTAAGAATCTTGAGTTGGAAAGTAAGCCTATTTGGCTACATCCAAATGCATTTGTAAGAATGTAGATGTAGCACATTCCTGTATGTTCAGGGATCTTTCCAGCCCTGCATGCACACCATTCATTTAAATCACACGGCTTTAAGGAGGATATTGACAAGCCGGAACGTGTGCAGAGGCGGGTGACCAAGATGATCAAGGGCCTGGAAGCCAAGCCTTGTGAGGAACGGTGGAGGGACTTGGGGATGTTTGGCTTGAGAGAAGAGAATGATCTCCGTCTTCAAATATCCAAAGGGTTGTCATCACATGGAAGATGGAGCAAGTTTGTTGCCTACTGCTACAAATGGTGGGACCTGAACCAATTGGTTCAAATGACAAGAGAGGAAATTCTGACAGAACTTTCTGACAGAGCCATTTGCCAGTCAAATGGAGTACCTTGGAAGGTGGTGCACTCTCCCTCACTGGAGGTTGTTAAGCAGAGATTGAATGGCCATCTGCATTGCAGGGGGTTGCGCTAGATGATACCAGATGCAGGAAACCACAGTGAGGGGAGAGAGGTCTTGTGTTTGAATCTCGCACACATCATGTTGGCCACTGTAAGAACAGGATGCTGGACTTGATGGGCCATTGGCCTGATCCAGCACACTCTTCTTATGTTCTTAGTTTTTAAAAATCCCGCTATTCAGCCGGAAAAGGTTCTCAAGTAGCTTACGAATATCCATGAGAGAGTGCCTACTCTCAATCTATTTGAGATTGCTTGTCTCAAGATGATACGTACCCAGTACTAGTATTTGCCTTCTAATATTCCCTCTGGAGTGAAACATTAAAGAGGGGACTGGGTAACTTACAAAGCAGAATAACAAACCAGAGCCAGCCTCCTGCAATGAGGATCTTGTTGTTTTCTTTTAATATTTAAATGGTTGCAGATCATGAAAGAAACACACATCAGCCTGCCCAAAGGACTTTGCACCCTTATAAATCTGCATAGTTCCCCTCTGCCAAAAGAAACAGAAAATTGAATTTCACGAAGACAGGGTAACTACGGTAGTCAGTATCAGCCCATGACCGGGGAGGCTAGTTCCTTAGGCCCATGAAGGCCCATGGATGGTATCTGACATTTGCCCAGGAATCGGGGCCTCTCTCTCTCAGGCTGAAGGAGGAGGGAGGGAACTTGAGAATAATATTTTCCACCATCTCTGTCTCAAGCTGTATACATGTTTTATTGTATAAAAGGCAGAAGGATTACAGTGAACTGCTGGAGGTGTAAATGCCTGTCAGAATTTGAAAAGCTGGTCTGACTGCATCAAGTTCATAAATTTTGTGGAATTAATTAAACTAAACAGTTTTAATTGGGTTTTGAACAAATGTTGAATTAATTGTTTGAAATTTCATTGTGTTTTTATCTTCCATAGTGTGTCGTGCAAAATGCTATTCTGAATAATGCTATTTGTAGAGTAGGGGAAACTAGGGAACCCAACGGGCGGTGATCCGAAAGTTTGCTCCTTCTGAATCTATTGCCCTTTAGTTCTGTGTAGAGCCTGAATTCCAGCCTGATGAGAGAAAGAAATCCCCCCTCTGCATTGTTCATGACTATGGACCTCTTTAGTTGTATTTTTTCCTAATCTAAAAAGGCGCCACGCTTAGATCAGCCTTTGCCAACCTGGTGCCTTCCAGATGTTTTGGACTACATGTCTCCTGAGCCCCAGCCTGCATGACCATGTGCTTATCTGCCCCAGCATCATGTGACTGGTGGGATTATAGCCAGCGTTCAAAACTCCTATTGTTCTAGGTGCATTTTGCGACAGGGAATTTCATTAGGGCGAGCAGTTTCTGAGCTCTGGGTGCAATACTGCACCTAAGATTTCAGATTAAAACTGCAGAGTGGAAGGAAAGTAAGACCTTTTTCTACCTCCCCACTTCCAGCTCCTCTCTGAAGACTGGAGAAGAACCCCTCTTAAGAATATTAGGGGGGTGGGCAGGGGAAGGACTAGACCATGTGAAAAATGAACATAATATTTTAGCTGTAGTTCATTCATTTTCAGCTTTGTATTCTTGTTATAAAAGGGCGCGCTTGTTCCGTTGTTGCACCCATAACCTAGGTTTAAGGTGCCATTTAGCTCCTAGCTTTCATATCTCAGTTTCTAACACAGATTATAGTGCAAAATATCTGGAGGACATGACCTTTGCTTAACCAATAGTTTGCTGGACCCTGGGGGTCGACATCTTCTGCTTGCTCTGCCCTAGAATTGCTGTCGGGTCATCCTGAAACCTTCGCAATCTGTTTTCACAGGTTGATCTTTCAAAGGACATCACAGCTGCGCTGGGGGTCTCTTCATTTTCCTTGCGGGGTGGTGTGCATGATGCTGGTGGCCTCAGGGCTCTGTCTGGGGGCGGGGCGGGTTTCTACAGCAGATAGAGGGGGCAGTTGCATCAGGTCCACCCAGAGAGTCGGTTCCCTTTGCCCAGGCATCTCCCATCTGTCGTTCAAGGTCGCAGCATCAGATGGTGGAGACGCGGGCATTGTTGCGCAGACTGCAGAGCCAGCTTGGCGTGGGTAGAGTCACGTCGGCTTCCTGCCGACAGAGCATCTGGCTGTCTGTCACATCAGGAATGGTGGGGGTTTCCTCCCCCTCCTCCTCTGCTGGGGCACTGGAGGCTGCCAAAGGATGCTTAATTGCTAAAAGGAGATACATTGCAGCTCAGCGCTGTCTGGAAACAACAGAATACTCCACCCTGCAATCTCTGCTGTGTGATGACTCTCTCTGCTTACTCTGTGGTATTGGAGATAGACCTTTGAAGCTCTCTACAAGGCCCCTTTTCATCCATTCATATCCTCCAGAGTTCAAAGATCCTGGTAAGCCCAGGAACTGGAACCCCACTGCCCCAGACCAGGCAGGTATAGCCAACCTGTGTCCTGCAGATGTCATTGGACCACAACTTTCACCACCCCTGAGCATTCATTGGCCATGGTGGTTGTTGGGGCTGATGGGAGAGAGGCCCCTTCCAGAGGACCTGTTTATTGAGCATCCATCCTGATTTGCTTGTGGGAAGGTTAGAAGATACCGTAGCCAGCAAATTTCATCCCATACTTTCCAATGCATTGACCTGCCCCATTGCTTAGTGAAAATAGTCGGATATTTTGAGGAAGACTTCAGTGTAGATGTTGATCCCTGTGACACGCTTAAGCAATTTTAGCTGTGATTCCTGCATTGCAGGGGGTTGGACTTAATGACCCTTGGGATCCCTTTGTTGATCACACCTTCCAACTCTACAGTTCTATGTTTCTATAAGTGCCAGCTGGCAAGCTATGTTTTGTTTTGTTTTGTTTTGGAGGGGGACAAATCCAGTAGCCCTGAGCTGTGTCTCTTTCCACACTAGCCCTCCATTACTCATCTCTCTTAAGTGGCAGTCACAACCTGAATTCAATAAACGCAGATAAGCCATCGGTTTGCATCCACCCCCCCTGGGCTTTTGCTGCTGCTTCCCTCTCCGCTCCATCAGCTCCCCCCCCCCCCCCCCCGATGGCGATGAGATAATCCTTCTGGAACGTCTGCCCTGCCCGCCATGTCAAGCCAAGTGAAACAACAACAACAACACACACACTTTTTATTCGATTTCTTACCCCCCCCCCACTGCCTTCCCTGTTCCCTGATCAGCTTATAACATAAGCATGGGACAAAAGCAGGCTGGAAGGAGCTTTTCACAATCAGTATGAATGCAAGTCCCGTCACCCAGTGAGCGATGGACGAAGTGGGCAACAATCTGCCCTGCCTGGCAATGGGAGAGGACCTGTGACTTGTTGCTGGCTCCAAATCTAGCCAGAGGGGAAATGTCTCCATGGGAGAGCTGTGCCAATTTGGGGAGGAGGGCCAGTTATTGGCCTGGAAGGTGGCGGTTTTGCGGTGAATTTCTCCCTCAAACATAAGGCAAATTGGAAGACTTTGCTCCGAAACCTGGCTGGCTGGCATGCGTGCCCCCTTGCTCTTCCACTTCACGGAGCTCCATGGGAATGGAGAATCGCCCTTCTCCCACCCTGAGAATATTATCCTTTGTCCACACGGGTTGGTGAGAATTCCTGTTGCCTGCCAGCTGAGGCCTTTGTATACTTAGGTCTTTTCAAACCAGGTTTTTTGATCTCTCTTCAGCGCAGCCACAGTGAAGTGAGGCTGACAGAATTCAGAGCATCCCAAAGCCAGGCGTGTTTGGTGCCTCGCCCAATACAAAAGGTCAAAGTGACTTGGATTTGTGAAGCCAACCTGTGCGCTACTTTTTCAAATTGATGACAGCAAAATTTGACAGGGTTGGGGGGGATAATAGCTTGCATTTCATAGCCTCTTTTTCGATATTTATATCCTTACGTACACCGGTGTGGTTTAGTGGTTAGCACACCAGACTAGGACCTGGGAGAGATCAGGGTTTGAATCCCCACTTGACCATGAAGTTCACTAGATGACCTTGGGCCAGGCACTGCCTTTTTGTCAGGAGTACGTGCAGGAGCCAGGCCCTGTGACCAGCAGGACTTTGCAGGACTTGGGCCTTCCTAAGTTTGTTCTAAAGAGGCAAGGTGCGGCCGCACAGGTGAGGCCAATTGCAATGCAGGAGTCACAACTAAATAATTTTGGCAGCCCACTGCAAATGTCTTCAACCCCAGCAGTTTCACATGGCAATTAATGTAGTTCTCTGTCCCCCATCAAAATTTGGAAATGTCCTTTGCACAAGATGCAAATATATATATATTTGTTCAGAAGTCCCATTCAGCCATGTCAATGTAACATTTCTTGCTGTTACTACTACTTCTTTTTTAAAAAGTGGCTAATTAGTTTCTTCCTGTTCATTTGCCTTGCTGTGGTCTTCCTGACTTGCTGCTAATTAGTCAGTTTCTCTTCCTTGCTCAGGATAGGGGACCTTAATTACTGGTTTCCTCTTTGCAGCCAGAACAATTGCTTGCTAATTCAATGTATTCTATTTTGTAAAATTGCATTCATTTAAAGGGGGGGGGGGGACACTGCTGCAAGGAAAAAGCAAATAATTAAAGCTAACACCCCACCCCCATGGAACAGGAACTAACTAATTAAGGGAAATTCGGAAATGCCGCAACAATTGCATAAGAAGCAACTAAATATCTAACTTAATGGAAAGGGGTAAGCAGAGACCTACTAATTAAAGCAATAATAGCCCTGAAAAGTCTCAATAGCAATTTGGGCAGATAATTGTGTTTGAATTAAAATAATACAATCACCACTATCCAGGTCAGGAAAGTGATGAAAAGTCAATGTGGGAAAGAGGGATGTGCAGGGATTGGTAGAGATGGCTAGTTCAGATGACAACCTTGAGTTAGGTTAAGAAGAAATGTCACTAGATCCACATTTATATTGGTCTATTCTGACCTCTTTTTCTGAATGGTGACATGGACCATTCACAACGTAAAGATATTCTTCACAACTGTGAGCAGGGCAGGGGGGTGGGGTAAGTGAAGACAAATACCGGTATATATATTGTTGTTCGCTCCTGCTCCTGCTCAGGCTGCAGGGGAAAAGCAACTTGGATGCTGGAATTCATTCTGATTGGGCAGATAAAATATGACTGATAGAATTCTATAGGATGTGGTATTAGTGTGCGAAAACAGTCAAGATCCAGTGATCCCCAGGCATGCATCTCCAGATGACAGAGATGTGAGGTGCCATCCTGGTGCCCAGGCATCTTCACTTGTTCGCAGGGGGTCAATAATCAGGTGCAAAATCCACGTGGTGTCTGGCTAATTTCAAACACTGGTTTTCACTATACTGTGGTCTGTTAAGAAGAGTTTGGATTTGATATCCCGCTTTATCACTACCCAAAAGAGTCTCAAAGCAGCTAACATTCTCCTTTTCCGTCCTCACAAACACTCTGTGAGGTGAGTGGGGCTGAGAGACTTCAGAGAAGTGTGACTAGCCCAAGGCCACCCAGCAGCTGCATGTGGAGGAGCGGAGACACGAACCCAGTTCCCCAGATTATGAGTCTCCCGCTCTTAACCACTACACCACACTGGCTCTCCACAGCTGCAGGGGCAGGAGGCAAAAAACCTGGCTTTAGCCCTAGCCAGCAGCACTCCCTTGGCCAGAAGAAAGGTGGGCTTCTTTCCACTGGAAGCAGTTGAGCCACATCCTCGTAAGGAGCAATATCTATGACACGCAATAGAGCAATGCACAATAAATAATAATAATAATAATAATAATAATAATAATAATATATTATTTATACCCCGCCCATCTGGCTGGGTTCCCGCAGCCACCCTGGGCAGCTCTCAACAGAATACCAACAACAACCATAAAAAAGCGATAAAATGTCAAACATTAAAAACTTCCCTAAACAGGGCTGCCTTCAGATGTCTTCTAAAAGTCAGATAGTTGTTTATTTCCTTGACATCTAATGGGAGGGCGTTCCACAAGGTGGGCACCACTACCAAGAAGGCCCTCTGCCTGGTTCCCTGTAGCCTCCCTTCTTGCAATAAAACAAGATATGCCTTGAAACAACTGTATAGAAGGCAATTAATAAATCAGTGATCATGGCGATAATGACAGTATTAAGCATCTGAAGTAGCATGATCTTAAACTGCCGGTTACACCCTCAGGATGGAGTAGCACCCTCTTACACCAGGACAGCAAAATGGAACATGAAAAGAAAATCCCCTGCTCTTGTGACCCCCATGTGCAAGTGGGACTCTGCCAGCACAAAGGAGGGAATCAGGTAGAGCTGGAATGTGTGGGAGACAGAGTGGATTTCCGACTGACCTCCTCCCGAAGGTGACCAAATGCTACGCTGTTCTATTCTGAGTGATGGCCACAACAATCTGAGGGTTTTAGCTCAATCAGGAGGTTCATGGCATACTTTGAGGGCCTAGCGAAGCAGAGTCAGGTGAGACAGAGGACAGAGCCCAGATTTCTGTGAGGCTGAGCAAGGTTAGGCCAGGCACAGTCCTGCTTCTTCTGATGAAGCAAAGTAACTACTGTAAAGCAAGGCAGGTATTTAGGATAGGCAGGTAAAGCAAGGCAGGTAGCACCCTGGACAGCTCCAGAAAGAGCTCAAGCCCAAGACTCCTAAGAGCAAGTCTCAAATATTGCTTCAGCAACACACACTCCCAGATCAAGCCTTAAACAGAGCTGAAGTTACCCTCTGGTCAGCTAAAGAGATGTGGCCTGCTTCAATACCTGTTGACTCTTAAGGATGCAGAGGAGCAGGAATCCCACTGGGGCTTCTGTGCTTGGCTCCTTGGGAATCTCTTGTGCTGGAGCTACTGGGGCCACGGAGGACATCCATGGCCATGTCTGATGGCCATACACTCTCCCAGTTAGATACCTCCTCTGCATCCACAGCCTCTTCTTCTGAAGATGGTGAGTTGGACTGCAGAGCTATGGCATATAACTTCATTGGAGGTTTTTAGAAAGAGGTCAGAGATTCTTCAGATGTGATTTCTGCATTGTGGGGCAAGGGCTCTTGTGCTTGGGTCCTGCTGGCAGGTTTCCTGCAGGCGTCTCATTGGCCATGTGAGAATAAGATGCTGAACTACATGGGCCCCTGGCCTGGTCCAGCAGGCTTTCTAGATGTTCTTAAGGCGTCTTCCTTTTTCTCACTGGCACCTCTAGTCTAACAGGGGTTTAAAACAATGCAAAAACCTGCCAGCTCATTTGCCCAAAGCTGAAAATGGGGTGAGCTTAGATGCAATGAGCAAATATTCCTTTCCGGGCTGCTTTCAATTCGGTCAATTCCAGGATTGATTTGGTACCTGCCTGTGGCTTTATTAACTCGCAAAAGCATGATAAATGTTCTGTTCCTCTCCATTTTGTAAGCTGCACAGCTTTTAAAGCCGGAAGGAGGGCTTCGTAAGCTGTGCTTTCTGCAAGTCTGTGTGCCTGAGAACTAGAGAGAGACCCGTGCTGTTCTGAGGTTGCTAATGGTTCCAGTTCTGGTGGTTCTTTCTGCCGGAATTGCTTCCCAACCTGTTTGAAAAGGGAAGTGGGTGGCAGTGGTGCACAATTACAACACTGAAGTAGTTGCTGAAAAGCTGTCTCTCACCCAGGATAATAATGCAGTAGGATTGAGAGCGATTTCTGCCTGCTGGGAGGCAGAGCTGGCTCCGCAGGCTCCTTAAGAGCTTGCAGGCTTTGGCTTCGCTTCCCTGCCGATAAATCTGATTCAGCTAATGTGACATTTCCCTACAAAATGGCATTTGACAAGGTAGGGTGGGGCTCATTCAACACAGCATATATTGGTTAGGCTGTTCATGTCTTGGGCAAGTGCTTCTCCATGGGCCCTGCTCCCTTACTGGGTCTACCTTCCTACAACCATTATCTCCACCTTCTCCTGTTCTTCCTCATTACTGCTGTCGCTTGCTTGTCAGCGAGGCAGATGATCAAGGAGTGAACAAGCAGCGGCACCTCTTGCTCATATGATCTGGGCTAAGCCTGGTTGTCAAAAAGAAAGCTTTCGATTGGCCTGGCCCCCGAGCAGCCCTGGTCCCACAGTCTCTGTGCCATTCCCAATTTTTTATTAAACAACCTCTGTTGTTGTTTGGTTGGAGGGAGGTTTTGTAGGGGTTGCAGCCTGCTTTGTATGTGTGTGTTATTTTTTGCGATGGTGCAGACGTTTTGCCTGCCACTCAAGGAGTGTCTCTGGGTATTGTCAGTTTTTCTTCTCTGAAATGGTTACTTTGTGGTGCCCACAACATTTTCTTGGGTTTCCAAATATGTGCCTAGGCCTAAAAAGTTTGCTGTAGTAGGAAGCCATGCCAGCATCTCTGTTGTTGTTGCAGCAGTTCTTCTAATCTAGAGGTCCATGTGCCAAGATTTGTCTGTACTTGCAGCCTGCTTTAATTGGAAGCACAAGGCGTTGATTGGTCCCAATTATTTTCAGTGGTGTTTGGAAGGTCTCTCCTTCCAGGGAACACTGGAGAGAAGCTGGCTACTCTTTACAACATGAATTCCCCTGTTCTACACCTTCCTTCCTTTTCACACAGGATGCCATTGGTATAAGAAAGAGCAAAGGAAAGAAAATGCTGTCAGGCTGAACACAGAGGCTGTCCCCTGCTGAGGATGCAAAAAGCATCCTCTGTGCTTTAAAAAGCAGCTTCTGCTCCCAAGAACTTGCAACCGACCTGAACCCTAGAGGGGCCTTTTGGGGTTTTATCAGTGCAAGGGCTTTTCACAAGGGGGATTTTATATATATATAAAAAACAACAACCAAAAACTCACAGGGTTTTATGAACTCACTAAGCTGGGTCCAGACAATGAAATACTTATAGACAGTTGCCCAGCTTTGGACCAGGAGAGCATCTGTGCCTTAAGTTAATGAGCCTTAGCCATGTCTTGTCTTAAGGCTGGAGTTCGGTCTGAATGACCCACTGTCTCCAACCCCCAACCCTATAATCCAGTTAATAGAATTGGGTGGCTAGGAAAATGCCCAACAAGTGTGCATTCTCCCCTACCTTGCAATGCTGATAATCACTGAATCATATAATTGTAGAGTTGGAAGGGATCACAAGGGTCATCTAGTCCAACTCCCTGCAATGCAGGAATATTTTGCCCAACATGGGGCTCAAACCCATGACTGTGAGATTAAGAGTCTCATGCTCTACTGTCTGAGCTAATGGTACCAGGGGCATCATCAACACTCAGGATTAGCTGTCACCATCTAGTTCTCTGTAAATTTCTGTTTTTTCTTGCCTTAATGTGTGTATATACTGCTGTTTTAGGCTTTTTAAATGCTTTAGTAACCTATTGTTTGCCTTTTCGACTGTACACTTCTTTTTGAAATATTAAGCAATTTGTAAATGCCTACACACAAACACACATAGAGAGAGAGAGAGATGAGAAATGGTAGGTAGAAGATAGATAGATGGATAGATAGAAATATAGAGAGACATCTCTAGAAAGAGCTGCCTGTCTTCCACTCCAGCAGTGGTCTAGTGGAACAGGGACTTATTTCACAGCATGGGCCATGATGTCATCTCCTGAGATGCCCCTTGCCAATCTTCTGCATGCCAAGTGAATAAACTTTTCTCAAAGAGAAACCCATCAGATAGGCTCAGCAGAGGAAGAGGCAGGTTACATCAGAAGGAATGGCTCAGGGCTCAAGTGGCAATGGCCAGCTTTTGTTTTAAAAATCCCCATGTTCCTTCATGATGACCAACCAGAATGTCCCAAGCATTGGGATCTGCTAAAACGCAAACAATAAAACAATCAAAACTTCTAAAACCAATTCTAGGACAGACACAGACCGGGCAAGATCTCTCTTCTTGTTGGAAGAAGAAGGTCTTCAGTTGAGGTGTCAAAAAGACAAAGGGAGCCTGTGTGGTGTAGTGGTTAGAGTGTTGGATTAGGACCTCAAATCCCCCACTCAGCCATAAAGCTCAATGGGTGTGACGTTGGGCCAGTCACTGCCTCTCAGCCAAACCTACCTCACAGGGTTGTTGTGGGGATTAAACGAGGAGGGGGAGGAACCATGCATGCCACCTTGAGTCCCTTGGTGAAAAAGGTGGGATATAAATGTTGTTTAGTTGTTTAGTCGTGTCCAACTCTTCGTGACCCCATGGACCAGAGCACGCCAGGCACTCCTGTCTTCCACTGCCTCCCGCAGTTTGGTCAGACTCATGTTCGTAGCTTCGACAACACTGTCCAACCATCTCAACCTCTGTCATCCCCTTCTCCTTGTGCCCTCCATCTTTCCCAACTTCAAGGTCTTTTCCAGGGAGTCTTCTCTTCTCATGAGGTGGTCAAAGTATTGGAGCCTCAGCTTCAGAATCTGTCCTTCCAGTGAGCACTCAGGGCTGATTTCCTTCAGAATGGATAGGTTTGATCTTTGTGCAGTCCATGGGACTCTACTGCAATGAAATAATAAACAGAGGTGGAGCCCGCCTAATATTTAACGGGAGGAAATCGCATAGAGTAGGAGGTGCCACAACACTAAAAGAAACACAATGGCATTTTGTCCAGGACAGGTACTATCTGTGCTGTGTGAGTATTTAAGACCTCAGTGGCTGTGGTGTTGTGAATGTTACCCCAGAAACAACCGTGGGACGGGATGCCTCACCCCATCCCTCTCGGTCACTCTCTGCTGAACATCACAGCGAACGTGACTTTTGCAAGGGAGTGTTATTGACCACCCCCACCGCCTCCATTGGCTTAGCAGGTCAATCGATATCCCCCAATGTCACTCAGAGATGAGGCTGACCTTCCTCTTGAATGGAAAGTGACTGGGATCCATTTCCATGGCCTGCGCGGGAGATGCCCTCCAAACGTGTCAAGCCCTCTCCTCTGCAGACCCAGACAGACCTCTCAGACTCAAACGCCCCCCTTGGTTCAATGGAGCCGGGCTCTGCTTTCAGTCCCCCTCTCTCTCTTGCCTTAGGAATCGTATTGCACGCCCTTTGCTTGCCTTGCAAGGAAGGCCTTCCCATTGCTGGGACCGCCCTTGCGGGAAAGCACTCTGTCTGGCGCAATGAATAATTGAAGCGGTATAGATTCCTTAAAGTGCTTTTCTGGAGGGTGGGGAGGCGTTTATGGCGAGGTGGCAGCCGCCTGGCTCTTTCTGCCTGAAAGGTTTCGGTGGAGAGCACCGCAGTGCTTCGTGCTGTCTGTCCCACAGGCTGGAAGGTGAGCTGCCTGCCTGTTTAAAACGGGCAGATGCTCCAAGTTTCTTTTTTAACTTGCCTTCCCAGACAAATCCAGCAGCTGCAGCATGTCCCCAGGGCTATGGTTCTGTCAGCATCCAAAGCCACCCTCCCACCCCCCCGACTGGTGTGTTATTGTGGGTTTCTTGTACAACATGTTCCTGACACAATAACAGTGCATTAGTGGTGGATTTATTCTGCTTTATTAGTTGATCTCTGATGTTTCCCCACTGATGCTACCATGTCATTGCTGTCTGGAAGGGCTATCAAAAGTCAGCCAACCCCCACCCACCCTCAGAAAATTTTCGGTATGCAAAGTTTCATATAATTGTAGAATTATAGAGCTGGAAAGGACCCTGAGGATCTAGGGTCCAATCCAGTGCAGGAATATGCAGTTGTCCCTCCACGGTTGAGACAGCAACACTTCTGAATCCCAAGCACTGGAAGATGGGAGATAATTGTGTTTGAATCCAGTGTTTGTGCCCAGCAGCATAGCAATGCTTTCAGCTTCTCCTGCTGTCCTGCAGCGCCCGTGTCGCCCAGCAACCCCCTGCAGCCCAGCAACCCCCAGGCCACCCCACGCTCCCCTGTGGCACCTGGTGCACCCCTCCCCTCCCAGGCCTTCCTACGCTATTGCTTGCTCCTTTCGCACAGGCATCTGGTTGGCCACTGTGAGAAAAGGATGCTAGACTCAATGGGCCATGGGCCTGATTCAGCAGGGCTCGTCATATGTTCTTAAGGGGAATCAGGCCTGCTAGGACAACTCCCAACAGCTGCAGCTCTTGCCAAGCTGAACAGAAGAAGCTGGCTTGGACAGAGTCAGATCCTTACACCAGCCAGCAGCTCATTGTCTCCATATTCAAAGCTCTCCAGAAAAGAAAAGCTTCTCTCTCTCTCTCTCAAACGTCCTCCCCATTGCCCTCTCCACCTTCCTCTGGTCATCCAGAAGGCTGAAGAATGCAGTGTGTGCAACAATATAATCTGCGCCAGCATTTCCTTGTTGGCAAGAAGGAAATGGTAAGAAAGCATCAGCTGGAGAGAGAGAGAATAAGTGGTGTTAAGGCCACAAACATCCCTTAATTAACATTCCTGAGTTCTGAGGTGTTTCTTTGGAGACAAAGCACGCTGGACTCTTTCTCTCTCTCTTTGGTCCAAGCCAAAAATGAGCCAGGATCCCAGAAAAGAAAGCCTTGCGATGTGCCTTCGATGTGGAAAGCGAATGTTCCTCCTGGGAAATGGAGAAGGGGCAAAAAGGACAGAAATGCCCCCCAAGCTCACCAGAAAGTCGGCCTGGAAAACTCAGTGCAAGGAGGCAAGGGATAAATTGTACTATCATGCCACCTCCAGAACATCCACATATTATCAGAAATATGTTTATTGGGACTGAAAAGCCCCCAAAGCCGGCCAGGTACCAGATGGCAATTCTTAAAATATAAATGGGTGTTAATATAATCTCATTCCATTAAAAGAATCCATAGAAACTTCCTCTGCTAGGGTTGTGGGGGCCTTGAAGTGAAACAACAAAATCTTATAAAAGGGAATAAGATTACACTATGGGCTGTGAGTGGAGATAGATGACGCTGAGTCTGTTCTAGTTGTGGGATCTTGGGTTGCCTCCAAACTGGCACTGTTTTGCAGGAGACACTCAAGCACATACCAGAAATGTGGGGGATGTACAATCAAAGTGGGGTGGCACAAATCCATCTCTTTAAACAATCCAATTCTAAAAAAAAAAAAAAAAGCCCAGACTTTTTGCAGAGAACAGTGATGGAGCAATGCACTGAAAAGTGTGGGATGAACAGGTGATTGATGAGAAGACTTATAAAGAAATCAGAATGAATGCCCATCGTCATAAATCAAATCAAGAGGAATGCTCAATAAAGATAGGACATTGTCTAATCTCAACTTAAGCTTTGTGAAAGCAAATCAAGATGAATGATGCCCAAGAAGCAGGCTGCCTAAAGAAACCCTCAGCAAAATGATCTTTGAGGTCGCTCTCCCACCTTTCCCCCTACCATGTACCGTATTTTTCGCTCTATAAGACGCACCAGACCACAAGACACACCTAGTTTTTGGAGGAGGAAAACAAGAAGAAAATATTCTGAATCTCAGAAGCCAGAACAGCTGCACAGTGAAAGCAGCAATCCCTCTTGCTGTTCTGGCCTCTGGTATAGCTGTGCAGCATGCATTCGCTCCATAAGACGCACACACATTTCCCCTTACTTTTTAGGAGGGGAAAAGTGAGTCTTGTAGAGCAATAAATACAGTATTTCACCCTGTACATAGATCAGCCTTCTCCAGCCTGGTGCCTTCCAGATGTTTTGGACTACAACCCCCAGACACCATGACTGAGGAAGGCTGCTAAAGAGTAAACAGCTTGCTCTGGGTGTGTGCAACTACCACATTCTGTATTGGGTGCCAAAATACATTTCTCAGCATTTGTAAGTTTCTAGTCCTGACACTGGGAAAATGAGCTGGAGAAAGTGTGGACAATGCCTGTTGAGCTCTTGGGGCTGTGCAGACTTGATTCTTGACCTTTCTAATATTTAGCAGAAATAAGCTATGCATAATTTTTTTTAATGCATTTGCTTCATACGCATAAACTCTTCAGGTTGCACAATCAGAGGCTTTTCTTGGCATGCATTTTGGATGTGCAGAAAGTGAATCAGTCCAGCCCTGCCTCACAAGTGGCCAAGAATCTTGCTGGGGAGGTGGCAACAGGCAGAACTGGAAGGCTTCTATGGAGTTCTGCCTTCAGGCTCCTTGCTGTACATTCATATTTTTCTTATATAACGGGGTGGCACTGGAGAGAACAGCTTAGAAATCTGCCAGCGTGATGGAGCTCCTTTGTCCTCAGGCCCCTGCTGACTCACTGATGACAACTGACTTAAATGTCCTACTTCATAAAACTCCTCTGTGTCAAGTAAGGACAGCTTCCTCCCAGGATGGTCTTACTGATGCATGGTGTGATTTGGGAAATGTTTGCAGCTGAAACATAGCCGGCAAGGAAGCTCCCACTTTTGTATCCTTCTGGCCACCAGAGAGTGCCTCAGAATCTCAGTTACCTTTGGGCAGAATTTGGGATTTTTTAACTTAAAAAGTACAGACCTGACACACCCAAGGGCATGTGAAGAAACAAAGTACAGCTCCCATATTTGCAAAGAAAGGAGCATTTCAGCAGATTCAGCTTGCCGTGGATGGGTAAGAAATGTGATTGGGTTGCTTTGTTCTATAATTTCCAGCTTGCCTTTCCAAATTAAGCTATTTTTATGATGATTTGCAACAGTGGATACAAGCCCTGTGTTGTTTCCAGCAACTGGAAGACTCAAGACCAGACCTTATATTCTGTGGCTTCCCAGACTGCACCCTGACCCCAGCTGCTGGTAAAAAAGGAGTTCCAGGAATTGCTTACTCACAAGAAGGCAACATACTCAAGAGTGGCATGACAACTCTGGGCTGGAAGGTGCATGTTGTGCCATCACTCTGGCGTCTGCGTTCTTGAAGCTCCAAGGCTTCTTCAGCAGATTTCCTGCTAGAGGGATCTCCCAGGGGATCCTCAGCAACTGGTCCAAGTGGAAGCTCTACCTGCTCCCCAAGGCCTTTGACCTGTAGAGTGTCTGGTTTGTCCTCCATGGACTCAACAATACATGTGGAAAGTATCTAGAGATCTTAGTAGATCACAAGCTTAACTGGAGCCAACATTGTGGTGCAACAGCAAAGAAAACTAAAGCAATTCTAGGCTGCATCATCAGAATAGTGACCAGATCAAGAGAAGTCATGGTTTCATTCTATTCTGCCTTGGTTAGACCACACCTGCAGTAATAGGTCCAGTTCTATGCACCACAATTTAAGAAGGATATTGACAAGCTGGAACATGTATAGAAGAGGGCAACCAAGATGATCAAGAGTCTGAAAACTCAGTCTTATGAAGAACTGTTGAGGGAGTTGGGTATGCTTCGCTTGCATAAGAGAAGATTGAGATTGATATGGGAACCATTTTTAAATCTCTGTAGGGCTGTCACATGGAAAATAGGGCAAGCTGCTCCAGAGGGTAGGACCCAGACCCATGGACTCAAAGGTGGTGAACTCTCCTTTATTGGAGGTTTTTAAGCAGAGGTTGGTGACCACCTGCTTGAGATTCTTTAGCTGTGATTCCTGCATTGCAGGGGTTACTCTTGTGGTCCTTTCTAACTCTACAATTCTATGATTCTATTACTTGGTGTCTGGCATCAGGTCAGGTCGAGACATGACAGGCAGGTGGCAAACCGTGAATGGCCTGGGCAGAGCCATGTTCCATTCACTTTGGGAGTGCAACAGTTTTACAAGGCAATATGGATGAAGTTGCTGAATGATGAGCAACTTGTGTTCATTACCCCTTCTCCTCATGATAAGTTGCTTGTTTTCTGGGCAAGGAGGGGGCCTGTGTTGGCTCCAGAGTTCTTGTAATATAGGCCAGGTGTTTCAGCACCATGGAGAGCTCTGAGGGAGCCACTTGGCTCCAGCAGGGCCTAGAGGACCAGAGCCTCTGCCTCCCATCTGTTGCTCCTAAACTCCACCTACTTTGTGAGATTAGCAATCCTTAATGAACCAACCCTCTGGTCTACAGATGGGCATTTCTTCTGTGCTTCCTGGCCTTCCACCTGGCACGTATCCTGTGTCATGGAATAGACTACGAGACCAATGGATTCAAATGACAAGAAAGGAGATTCTAACTCAACATGAGGAAGAACTTCCTGATGTTAAGTGCTGTTTGATAGTGGAACAAGCTCCCTCAGAAAGCAATGGACTCTCTTTCAATTGAAGCTTTTAGATAGAGGTTCAATAACCACCTGTCAGGAATTATTTAGCTGTGATTCCTGCATTGCTCCTGAGTTGGAGGAGAGTTGCAGTCCCTTCCAACTCTACAATTCTGTGATTTTGTGAACATGAAGAAGCTGCTGATCTGGAGTCAGGTGTTTCCATAGCTGACCATAGCAGCTGACCTTCCTCCCAAAAAACACAGACACACATATACACACTCCAAGGACTTAACTGGATGGAGGTGGTCATTGGAATCCCTGGTGTTACACTGCCAATGTGACTTTCTTCAAGAGTCTCTGCCACCACCCAGTTAGTTTTAGAAACTTGATTCCTGCCACCAAAGAGCTGGGAAACTGTGAGTCAGCTCAGACCTTTGAGCACGGAAAGCTGAACAAAACAGGCTGTCAGAATTTGAGCTACTTCATATGCAAGGCAAAGGAGGAAGCAGAGGAAATGGCTTTTGATATTATAATTTTTCTGAATGTGGATAAGACAGGCTTGGAATGCGCACCATTCATGAGGCTGGATTCAACAAAATCAGGGGATAAATAGTGCTACATTACAATGGACTTAAGATCTTTGACATGCAGTTAGCCTGCTCCTAGACACAGTAGTTTATAAAAATGGTAAAGATTTGACTCAGAAATATCACTATGGCGTAGAACTGGCTCTGCTCCCTTACACTATCGGTAATTCAACGAAATCTTTCTTTGTTGACTTCATCAGGCGAGTGATAAATGGATAGAAGAAGAGGGCAATATATTCTCCCTTGTCACTTCCCAAGTGATGTTGCATAAATTAATATGTTTCTGCATATCCATAATAAACAAATGCAGAAGGCATGGAAGTCTGCCAGTCTTTCAGGTGCCACAAGGCTCTATTGTTTAAACTCCATGTGGATTATCATTATTTTGAAAGTACCTAACAGTCTCCTAAGAGGTCATTAGTGATTTTAATTTTAAAAGTGATTAAAGTGCAATGACTGCCTAAGTCCTCTGTTGTGAGTGTACAAGTACTCTGGACTACCCCCTCCCCCCAAAAAAATCCTTATTTTTGTTGTTGTTGCCAAGATCCTGAGAATTTTCTGAAAAGCCTAAATTGTGAACCCAAATATTAGAAGCAAATCAAGTACAGATTGTCTTATCTTTCCTCATTTATCCTGGAGTCTCCTGGAGTCTTGGCAAGGCAAGACTGAAGCTGCCATCAATCTCTTCCACCTCCTCTCGCTTCTGACCTTTGGGTTTCAAGCTTACCTCTTCCCCCATATGGACTAGGAACTTGCTGAGTTCTATACTGATCATACTAACTTTGGGGGCTTCACAAAGCAGTTGCAGCACTTGAAGGCACAGCCATTGTGTGGGTTTGTGCATGGACTTGGATGGAGGCTGCTCTTCCTTTCGGCAATTCTTTTTACCATGGTGTGTGTGTGTTGGAATCATGAGTCACTCCCCAAAGTCTTGGAAACTGCTGGCTCGATGTGTGAGAGCCTCTGTCCTGAGACTCTCACATGACGCCAAGAACCCTTTTTGTGCAGGATGAACTTTCTTCCCATTCAGCCCCTAAAAGAGCCATTCATCTCTGGGTGCTCCAAGGGGCTGAGTCTCCTGCTGTTTCTGCCATACTGAGCAGCCTTCCAGGGGACCCGGTGCAAAAGTCACATCCAGCTGCAGCTGCAATCTTGCCTTTCCCAGCTTATGGCAGGCGCAGAAGCTTCAGAGTTGTTTACAGGAAATACAGCGGGGCGAGGAAGGGCCCCCTCTCCCCAACCCCCCTCCCTCCCCTTTCTCCCTGCTCTGACAAATTCACATGGGTTGCTTATGGATGACTTCCGCTCTTTAGAATGGAAATCTGGGAGAGAGCTTGGCTGGGTGACCAAGTGCATGGCTGTGTATGTGTAGATGAGAACACACATAATAAAAAGAGGGAATGAACTGCAGGCTCCTTGCTATCAGCTTTGTAAGTCAAGTGGGTGCATTGGCCAGCATTCTGAATATATATACTCAGAATATATACGCGGGTGGCACTGTGGTGTAAACGACTGAGCCTTGGACTTGCCGATCGGAAGGTTGGCGGTTCGATTCACTGTGATGGGGTGAGCTCCCGTTGTTTGGTCCCTGCTCCTGCCAACCTAGCAGTTCGAAAGCACGTCAAAGTGCAAGTAGATAAATAGGTACCGCAGGAAGGTAAACGGCGTTACTGTGCGCTGCTCTGGCTTTGCCAGAAGCGGCTTAGTCATGCTGGGCACATGACCCGGAAAAACTGACTGCGGACAAACGTCGGCTCCCTCGGCCAGCAAAGCAAGATGAGCACTGCAACCCCAGAGTCGTTCGTGACTGGACTTAACTGTCAGGGGTCCTTTACCTTTATATATATGTGTGTGTGTGTGTGTGTGTGTGTGTGTGAGAGAGAGAGAGAGAGAGAGAGAGAGAGAGAGAGAGAGAGAGAAAAGGCTATGGAGTAAACCCTTCACAAACCTGGAACCAAGTCTGTAATATGGTAAGATGGCACCTTGTACGCCTCCTCCCAGCAACTCCTGCAGCCAGATTGGTGCCAAACGTATTGCTCTGCTTTCCCTTGGACCACATCAGCGAGGCTGAGAGGGAGATCTTGTTGTCTGGGTAGCCCGGGACCTCCATACATACTGCCTAGGCTTGCACTCCATTGTTTCTCAAGACAGACTGATGCCAATAACAGTTACACCCCACCCCTATCTCATTGACAGCCGAACAGATCTTGCTTCCCCATTGGATCCAGCAAAGAGCAAGCATGTCTCTGCATCTCCTGCTTCCAGCTCACTCACTCACACCACTTTGGCTATTATTCTCCTACTGGTAGTTATATAAGGGTGGTGGTGGTGGAAGAAATGCCCTCCCATTAACCTGGATGGTACTATCCCCTAGTTTTAGCTCTTGCAACCTAGCTCATTATTTTGGGGTGGTGAAGAGGACTCTTAAGTAGCCAGTTAAGATCTTACATTGTCTTACAAAGAGTGAACTCCCTCCCTCCATGCATCTGGTGGGCTTGTTGTTCTTGGCAGACATGCAGGCTTGCTCTCTGGTGGGCAGCCGAGCTGTGAGTTTCAGCAGGATGTGAAGTCTGGTTTATTCTCTCCAGAGGCCGGGATCTGGCTGACACTAGATTCCCATAGACCAGAGGTTGGGAACCTCAAGCTCTGGGGGCCAAATGCAGCACTTCAGGACTCCCTATCCGGCCCAGGCTTCCCAGGCCATGCCCCTCACAGGCCCTGTGCTGCACACTCCTTGGGGGCATTTGGCTTGACTGGGGAGTGTCCTTGAACTCTGATACAACCCCCCTTGCTTGCCTGGATGAAGGCTGCAGAGATCTGTGCAGGGCTGAAATATAAGAGTCCCACCTGTTGCTTGACCTCCTTTTTGCCTCCAGCCACACCCACTATTGACTCTGGCATGTGGCCCCTAGGAAGGAATGTGTCCCTTGGCTCCACACCCCTGAGACAGGCTGTGGTCTGACCTTTATGGTATTACCGTATTTTTTGTTCCATAAGACGCACCTGACCATAAGACGCACCTAGTTTTTAGAGGAGGAAAACAAGAAAAAAAAATCTGAATGAAACAGTGGATGTATGATTTTTGTGGTTCATGCTGTGACCACAGACATGTGATTTGTCAGTGAGTTTGAAGTAGCCCAATGCAAAAATCCTGAGGATCCATGTGGATCCGTGCTTTGTAACCACGTTTTTGCGCCATTGCGGCTCCAGGCAACAGTGGGTGGGTGATTTTTTGGTGCAGGCTATAGTCATGGACATGCTATGTGATCTGATGGTGAATTTGAGGTGACCCAATGTAAAAATCCTGAGGATCCATGGGCTTTTACCTCCCCCTCCCAGGCAGCCTCCTTTATTGCTAGCGTCCCTTATCTCCCTCCCCGATCGCTTACTAATCAGCTGCTTCCTTTCAACACCCCCTTCCCTCTTGTTTGCCTTAGTGTCTTTTCCTTAGCTGGAGCAGTTTTTTTGCTCCTCCTTTTCTTCTAATTTCTCTCCTCATTGCTTAAGCCTTCCTGTCTCCTCTCCTTGCAAGTTTGCTATCTTTACCTCCTCCCTCCCAGGCAGCCTCCTTTATTGCTAGTGTCCTTTATCTTGCTCCTGTTCGCTTGGCAATCAGCGGCTTTGTTTCAACAACCACTTCCCTCTTTCAAAAAAAAAAGCAGCAGTATGATCTGCATTTTGCCCCTGGGCAATTCAGCTCCAGGGACCACACATTCGCACCATAAGACGCACAGACATTTCCCCTTACTTTTTAGGAAGAAAAAAGTGCGTCTCATGGAGTGAAAAATACGGCATTATGGGTGTCTAGGTGCCAAAACGGGGGGGTGTACTTCTGTATCTTGTTGGGTCTCCCTTTCTGTTTTGAGTATGGGAGCCTGAGGCACCCCTCATAAAAGGTGACATTGCTATAAACCCCCCTCCCAAAAAACCCCTCTATGTTTTCCCCTTTGCAGATGTCATGGCGGCCGCAGTATCGCAGCTCCAAGTTTCGAAACGTCTATGGCAAAGTGGCCAACCGAGAGCACTGCTTTGACGGGATCCCAATCACCAAGAATGTCCATGACAACCACTTCTGTGCGGTGAATACGAAGTTCCTTGCCATAGTAACGGAAAGTGCCGGAGGGGGCTCCTTTCTTGTCATTCCACTGGAACAAGTAAGCGACTCTTTGTTTGATTATGATCAGCAGCGTCACATGCCACCACAATCTCCGAGCGCTGAGAGACTCTAGGGTTTCCAAAAGCTTACCACGGTCCTGTTTCCTTGGAAGGAAGGTCAGAGGAGATTGTGGGGTCTTCAGGATAGTTGATTTCCTTTACTCATATATACAACCTTAGCATCAGATGGAGGGGCTCACGGAATTAACACCTCAACAGATCTTGCTTTTCCTTGAGTTGCAGCTTTGGATCCAGCACTGAACAAGCAGGTCTCTGTGCCTCCAGCTTCCAGCCTACTTCCAGTTTAGCTCTCTCACACCTCACTGGTTAGTGTTCTAGTTAGTAGCTAGGTGAGGGAGTGGAAGAAAGGCACATCCACTTCCCCTCTGGCACACAGCAGCCTCTTTGGTTATGCTAATCCGTTTAACTAGTCAGCCACAATCTTTGCCAAACAAAAGGAATGGTTTGCCAACTTTGCTTCCGTATATTCTACCCCCACAAGTATAGGATCCCATGAATTGGAAGGGATTTAGAAGTAGGCAAACTCCGGCCCTCCAGATGTTTGGGACTACAATTCCCATCATCCCTAGCTAACAGGACCAGTGGTCAGGTATGATGGGAATTGTAGTCCCAAACATCTGGAGGGTTGAAGTTTGCCTATGCCCGATCCCCCCCCCCGCATGCATATCATCATCATCATTATTATTGCTCAACAAGCTTATGTCAACCCCAGTTTATTGTCCTTCCAACATGAGGGAGGGACTTTCTTTGTTTTGCCTTCTGTTCTCCAGCTGCTGCCAACGGCAACTCAAGTGGAGAATCTTTCTGCATGGGAAAAAGCGGAACCAGCATCTTGAAAACGTAAAACATTGGGGTGGGGGAGGGGGAATGTTTCACCCCCACATTTTCCTGCAAATGATTGCATGTGTTGACTTTGCCCTGTGGGATTTCCCTAAGATGCTTGTGTGGATTTTAAAAATTAAACATGAAAGTCTGGGTTATAAAATTTTAAACACCGAGTAATTTTAAACCGACTTCCTGGAAATGGGCCTCAGGGAGGATGCAGGGGCACCTGTCAGTCACGTTTATTTATGGTCCAAGGCTCTCAGGCAATGCTATAATAATTGCTATAGGGTTCAGGGTGTGGCTACAGCTTAGATGGATAGAAATGGGCTTGATTCCCTTTCCACGGAAAGGTGTTGGGAAGAGATTGATGCTGTGAACCAGCACTGCATTCGCCCACAATCAATAGTGTGTGTATGTGTGAGAGAGAGACACGGGGCGGGGGGGGGGGGGGAGATAGAGAGAGAGATCCCTAACCCCAGAGCTGATAATCCCATCAGACTCTACTGGCTGGTCTGAATCTATAAACAGCCAAATATAGCCCTGGTGGGGATGTTCTTTATCTCATTTCAGCTGGGATTGTGCACCTTTCCAGGTGCCCTGCTTATCAAACATGCATCCTGACCTGTTTGCAAAACATTTCCAGGGAAATTCGATGATGTCAGCTATTCATTGAGCATATAGCCTCATTTGTTTGAACAGAGATTACACAATGTTACATTGACAGTGCATTTCCCCATCACTTCCCCTATCATAAAACATTGTGTGTGTGTGTGTGTGTGTGTGTGTGTGTGTAAGAGAGAGAGAGAGAGAGAGAGAGAGAGAGAGAGAGAGAGAGAATGGCTTTGTTGCCCCAGAGTGCCAAATCAGCTTTACAACCTAAATTTGCTGGAGACCACGGTTCAAATCATTACTTGGCCATGAAACTCACTGAGTGACCTTTGGGGGTTGTTGTGGGGATTCAAGAAAAAGGGGAAGAAAACCCTGTGCTCCACCTTTAGCATCTTGGAGAAAAAGGTGAGCTTTCAATGCAATCAATCAATCAATCAATCAATAGAGCCCTCTGTTGCACAGAGTTTTTGCCAGTGCAACTGCTGTTGTGCAACATTAAAGCTCACCCTTCCACTTGTGTTAGCAGACAGAGAATTCTGGATTAAGTTCATGTTCTGGAAGCACCCAACATCTTTGCCACGGCATTAGCAATCAGTTATCCACCTGGTCTTCCATTGTCTGTGACCAACAGCCATCACAATGTAATACACAAAAGCAATACAGTCCAAGAGTTGGAGTCCTCCAGATGGCCTTTCTCTTCAGATTTCATCCTGTTTTACATGCACAAAGTTTCGGTGGCAGTTAGATCATCTCCAGCCTTCAGAGAGTATTTGTTCCGATTTGTTTGCAGGGAGGTTATATGGCAACGAACATTTGTCCTGCATTCATTCTGATTTCCTTGCAGGTGTTTATGCCTTGTCAATGGGCATTCATTCAACCTGCATTTTTCAAAGCATTTCCCTAGCCATAAAAATCTTTTGTGTGGATTAGAACACCTTATTCCACTTTAAACCTGGAAACCAGAAGTTCCAATATCTGACTGAATCACTCCCACAGAACACAGAGTCCGGAGGTGACCTATGTTAAACATGTCACATTTCAGAAATGCAAATGGTCAAAACATGGAATTGTAAAGCTTTCCTCCCAATTTGTTCAGGGCTTAGAACAATCCTCCTGGCAGTCAACATGGATTTGCATAAAAAGCAGTCCATAACTTTCTCACTGCTGGTGTATGTGAAGCTACCCTACAGGCAGCAAACCAATCTACATTTATAGAGTCATAGAACTGTAGAGCTGGAAGGAACACAAAGGGTCAGCCAGCTCAAGCCCCTGCACTGCAGAAAGTAGCCAGCAGCCATCTAATTTTGAAATCAGCTGAATGTCCACCTAAATAATTCTGGGATGAATGTATTACTTTAAATCAGCCATGCTAGCTAGGGCCTGATGAGCATTCTAGTCCAGGGGTAGGCAACCTAAGGCCCGGGGGCCGGATCTGGCCCGATCACCTTCTAAATCTGGCCCACGGACTGTCCGGGAATCAGTGTCTTTTTACATGAGTAGAATGTGTGCTTTTATTTAAAATGCATCTCTAGGTTATTTGTGGGGCTTGCTTGGTGTTTTTACATGAGTAGAATATGTGCTTTTATTTAAAATGCATCTATGGGTTATTTGTGGGCCATAGGAATTGGTTCATTTCCCCCCAAAAAATATAGTCCAGCCCACCACATGGTCTGAGGGACGGTGGACTGAAAAAGGTTGCTGACCCCTGTTCTAGTCCAATGCATCTGGAGGGCACCATGTTGAAGAAGGCTGGTGTCCTCTGTCCCTGCAGCCCCGGCCTGCATGAACTTTTAATTCCACCTGAGACAGATTTGAAATTGGATTGTGCTAGCCCACCACTGTCCATAAAATCATACTGATGGGCTGCCAGACTCTGCCCCTAACCCCACCCACCCATGTACAGCCTTATGTGCATTTGTGAAATGGTGGAGGGAACAAGGTATTTGAACTCATTTGGAGAAGGGCCATAGTTCTGTGCAAAGTCCCAGATTCAATCATTGGTACTTCTAGGTAGGGCTAGGAATGTCTTGTGCCTCGAACCCCAAACAGCCATTGCCCGTCTGTGTAGATGGTACTGAGCTATTTGGAGCAACGGGTCTGACTTGGTATATATAATGCAGCTTCCTAGGTTTCTAGTTGCTGGAGCTAGATAAAATCAGGGGCGCACCTTGCTGCATTTGCATAATTAACAGGTGGGTTGGGAGAACAAAGAAGGATTGGATTAGTTTCTTTGCAATCAGCTGGAGTCTTTTGAAATGAACAGACCCCTAATTAATATGCTTCTATATTTAGCAGAAATAAATTGAGGTAGCCTAGAAACTACCGAGAGCAGCCGCTTCAGCTCAGGAGTCTAAAGTCCTTGCTGCGATATTCTGGCGAGCTTTTATTAAAATGTCTTTCTTCCCCCTCATCCAGTACATTGCCTTCTCTCGGGGGACATATGTTCCCCTGCTGGCAGATCAGAAATCTTAGCTACTTATGATAAAAACCTGCTTCTCTGTTCTTACTGGAAGCCAGAAAAACTCCCACTCAGCAGACTGCAAGGCAGCTATGGGGGGGGGAAAGCCCCACATGAGAAGTTCAGGGGAGAAGATGCGAGCTGCAAGAGACCTACCGATTCCTTAACCTAGACACGGCCAGGATCAAGAGCGAGAAGAAGGGAGATTGGGAATCTACTGCAGTAGATTGCTGAGCATTTCAGTTTTCAGGCAGGATCCACTTTCATAGCCGGAAATTCAGGTTGCAGAATGTTAGGTGATTGGGAGGCTAAACGTTAGAATGTAAGAGAAGCCTGCTGGGTCAGGTCAAAGGGAGCCCAATTAGTCCAACATCCTGTTCTCACAGTGGCCAACCAAATTTGCCTGTGGGAAACCCACCAGCAGGATCTGAGCACAGCCCTGTTTAGGGGAGTTTTTAAAACTGATGCTTTAATGTATTTTTAACCTTCTGTTGGAAGCTGCCCAGAGTGGCTGGGGAAACCCAGTCGGATGGGCAGGGTAGAAATAATAAATTGTTGTTGGTTGTTGCTGGTGGTGGTGCTGGACCATAAAGAAGGCTGATCGCCGAAGAATTGATGCTTTTGAATTATGGTGCTGGAGGAGACCCTTGAGAGTCCCATGGACTGCAAGAAGATCAAACCTATCCATTCTGAAGGAAATCAGCCCTGAGTGCTCACTGGAAGGACAGATCCTGAAGCTGAGGCTCCAATACTTTGGCCAGCTCATGAGAAGAGAAGACTCCCTGGAAAAGACCCTGATGTTGGGAAAGATGGAGGGCACAAGGAGAAGGGGACGACAGAAGACAAGATGGTTGGATAGTGTTCTCGAAGCTACCAGCATGAGTTTGACCAAACTGCGGGAGGCAGTGGAAGACAGGAGTGCCTGGCGTGCTCTGGTCCATGGGGTCATGAAGAGTTGGACACGACTAAACGACTAAACAACAACAACAACAACAACAACAAGGTTTCCGGCAACTGGTATTCAGAAGCATTCAGGAGGCAGAGCATAGCCATCATGGCCAATAGTCACTGAAAGTATTTTCCATGAATCTGTGCAATCCCCTTTTTGAAGCCATCCAAGTTGCTAGTCACCACTGCTTCCTGCAGAAGTGAGTTCCATAGTTTAACCCTGCAGAGATTTCCTGCAACAAACCTGACTCCCCCTCCCTCCAATTGGCATTTGGGAAAGTGATGCAAAACTGCAGCGAAGTGTGGAATGGCACTTGCTTTGATGCAACCTCATCTAACCTGCCCCGCAAGCAGACCAGAACGAATGCTGATGAAATAGTCGGTGTCATCTCATCTCCCTGCAAAGAAAGCAGCGTGTGCGTCCCCATTTACCAGCATCCATGGCGCTCCCACCACTGGTTTGGGAAGTGAATTAGCATTACATTAGCTGCAGTCCATATCTACCTTGTATCTATCCTGTCCTTTCTTATAAAATGCTCTGTTTTCATGTTTTCCCCACCCCGAAACCCCCCAGCTTTGATCTGAACTGAGGAAAAGAATGGCCTGTCTGCATGTTAGGTTGGTAAAGTGTACACAGCCCAATTCCGCTTGAATGCTCAGTGAGTCTCAACTGCCCAACAGCAGCAATAAGGAAACAAATTTGCTTACCTGTATTAGACTGCTGAAATTAGGGGCGAACAGGGGTGGAGTTCTGTCTTAAAGGGTATGAGCTCAGTTCAGTTCTGATCAGCAAAAGAGACTTCTCCTGTACAGAAAGTGCTAGGAGGCATCCCTGTTCTTTAATTCTATCTGTAAGCCTTTTTGCACCTGGCTCAGGGTTGTACCGTCGTGGAGTGCCGGGCTAAAACAAAGCAGATCAGACAAGCGCTTCGGCTAAGAGCATGAGAAGACATTCGCTATGAATTTCCCAAGGAGTAAAGGATGTATGAGGAGAAAATACTCTCCTGGGTTGTAACTGTTTAAGCCCAGAGGGATTTCATTAGAACATAAGAAGAGTCTGCAGGATTGAACCAGTGGCCCATCTCGTCCAGCATCCTGTTCTCATGGCGGCCAAGCAGGGACTTGTGGGAAACCAGGAAGCAGGATTCGATCACAAGAGCCCTCTCTCCCCTCCTGTGGTTTCCAGCAACTGGTAGTCAGAAGCATTGTTACCTCCAACTTTGCCTAATGTGGGGCTCAAACCCATGACCCTGAAATTAAGAGTCTCATGTGCTACCAACTGAGCTATCTCAGCTTGGAGATAGAGCGTTGGCATCCTGGCAAGTAGCCATCGATAACCCTCTCCTCCATGAATTTATCCAATCCTCTTCTAAAGCCAACTAGATTGGTGGTCGTCCCTGCCACCTGAGATTTGAATCCTTTGCCGAGAATCAGATGGAAAAGACACCTCAGTGAAATTATCCGGTGGGAACTCAAGACACCATCTTCCCTAAGAGGAGGCTAAACAACCAGAAGTCACTGTTCTGTCTTCTGATGGTGGCACTGAAATTAGCAAGCTGCATCAGCGGTGAGGGAACGAGGCCAGCGAGAAAGAGAGAGGCAGCGTACTCGTTGAGATCTCGTAACTTGAGATTTCAGGCAGACAGCAGAGTGGGGGCAGCAGTGGCAGGGAAGTGTAAGCAGGATGCCCCCTCAAGCTCGGCAGTGCCCCCTCCATTTCCTAAGAATAAAGGCCCATTTCATTCCCCCAATTAGCTCCCCAGATGAACCTCTTCCTAAGCTGCCGTCTTTAATTGGGTTGACTACAGATGGAGGGAAGTACAATCAGCGTTCTAATTGTGAGACGCAGCTTGAGTCCGATTAATATTCCAAAAACAAGGTACATGAGCTGCAATCGGGAGTGACTCTCCTGTCTCTTTGCCACTGAATCTCAAATCCAGAGTCATTAATATAGCACTTTAGCATCTTTTGTTGTTAACCCCTTGTGGTCAGAACAGAGCATCCATCTTGATCATCAAGATGTCCCACATCTCTGGTTTAGGAGCATAATTTTTTTCCTAATCACCTGTTGGCTGAAATGCATTTTTTCATACTTGCCAATATCATATCCGGGGAGTTGATGTGGACTGGGTTAATGAAGGCGCTTGACTGGACACACTGAGCAAGCATCTTTGACTATTTGTACATGGAGACGACATCACACAATGCTCATGCAGATCTCCATAGGGATCCAAACACAAAAGAACCAAACTTGTCGGCCCTTCGCTTTAAAAGCAAACTATAGGTTCACTGTGCAATTTGTTGCCCCAATGCAGAGTTTGGTTCTAGGCTACATTCCCAGAAAGTGTACCATTTAGGGGTTCTGGAGCAGTGCTTGTAAACACTTAGAACCGTAGTATTGTAGAGTTGGAAGGGATCCCAAGGGTCATCTAGTCCAACCCCCTGCAATGCAGGAATCTCAGCTAAAGCATCCATGACAATCCAGTATCCTGTTTTCACAGGCATCAGCCAGATGCCACAGATTTAGAGGGCATCTCATACCTGGAGAAGAATGTTTCTTTTGATTCAGCCTTTGACCTTCCTATCTCCTCAGAAGTCACAGGACCAGAGGAGTCCATAATGCCAGCACCTTTCCAGTCTTAAGACATTATAGACACCAGCTCAGATGCCATAATAGATGCAGGTAATTCCTTTGTAGCAGGACAATCAGTCAAAAGAGGCATGATAATAGCCGTCGATTGTACAAGTCCTTCCTTGATGTGTTTATTTGTTCGATGGCTTCATCGGGGTTGCCTTACATCCTGGACATTACCATGATTTCAAAGGCAGAAGTGACGTCCAGGGAGAATTTCTGAAAGGTGGCGCTTTGTCCTGTATCTTAGGCAAGTTAATTCAAAAATCATATTTCTGTAAAAATAAAAAGCCAAATAATTTCAGGTTTTCCTTAAAAAGACTCAGCAATTTTGGGGTCTTCCTAAAAAGAGCTCAACAACTTTCAAGGTGTCCTGGCGTAACTTTTTGAAATATGGCAACCCTAGCTTCATGCTTGAATTTTCATTTTGTGGTTAACACCAGGAAAGTCTAATGGTGGAAAGTGTTCTACTGGTGCCCAGCTGAGTCACTGGAGAAGAGATGGCTTTGCGTGCAGGCTATGTTCTTGGCTTGAGGCAAGCTAATTACGTTCCATCGTGGTGGGGAAAATAGGAGGGAGGGAAGGGCTGTTGCTGAGAGGCAGGTCAGCTGCTTTGCATGCAGAAGGTCCCAGGAGCAATCCCCAACAGCATCTCAGGGACTGAACCTGGGAGTGTCCCCTCCCTGAAATCCTAGGCAGCCACATGTCTAGTCAGCGTGGACATTACATAGCTAGATGAACTGGTGGTCTCTGTATAAATAAGCTCCCTCTGTTTCTGATGTGTATCCTGTCAGCTTTAACATGCTTGCTGCTTGCCTCTGAACAAAACCTCCAGCCCCTCTTTTCAGAGACACGTTGGTTCACTGCTTGGCTCACATGCCCTGAAGGTCTTAATTGCCCCACAAATTCAGATCCTGGAATCAGCATTTTGGAGCCATGGAGAGATTTGAAAGGATTCTGCAATTATCTATGTACTCTCTGTAGACTGTTTGACCTCTTCCATCCTGTTTTAATGTGTAGGCAGTGCTATTAATAACACACCCAGATGGGATTATATTTGCAGCAAGCTGAGTCAAATTTGGTGCAACGAAGAAGTCGTGTGCCCCCCTTCCAGTCTCGAACATTCTGTATCTCACTTTTAAAACAGTTTGTTGTTTTTTTAAAAAATGCATTTTATATCCCACCTTTTTCCTCCAAGGAACTCAAGATAGCATACATGGTTCTCCCTTTCCTCATTTAATCCCACAACGGCCCTGTGAGGTAGGCTACGCTGAGAGGCAGTGACTGGCCCAAAGTCACCCAGCAAGCTTCATGGCTGAATGGGGATTTGAACCCCAGTCTAACGCTCTAACCACTATGCCACACTAGCATGATACAAGCTTCTTTACGCATGGCATTCAAGCAGCAAGTACTACTCTTGCCCTTCTGACTGCAAAAGCAAAGTGGAATATGTCAGTTGACCCCCATGTCAGAAGGCCAGACAAACTGAAACGAGTCTGTTAGCCGTGGTTACTGAATTGCGGGGGGTCAGACTAGATGCCCCTTCAGCTCCCTTCCAAGTCCATGATTCTGTGAGTCATGTCACCGCTGAAAGGTGAGGCAGTTCTTCTTTAGTCTCACAGATAAGAAAAACAAAGATAAGAATTGCAAAGTTGGAAGAGACCCCAAGGATCATCTCGTCCAACCTACTTCATGGAAGAAGAAGAGGAGTTTGGATTTGATATCCCGCTTTATCACTACCTGAAGGAGTCTCAAAGCAGCTAACATTCTCCTTTCCCTTCCTCCCCCACAACAAACACTCTGTGAGGTGAGTGGGGCTGAGAGACTTCAAAGAAGTGTGGCTGGCCCAAGGTCACCCAGCAGCTGCATGTGGAGGAGCGGAGACGCGAACCCAGTTCCCCAGATTACGAATCTACCACTCTTAACCACTACACCACACTGGCTCTCAGGAATATGCATCTGTCCTGTATGGGGATTGAACCTGCAACCTTTTCAGCACTACTCTCTAACCAACAGAGCTACCCAGGCTGTCAAAGGCGAGAAGGACTGGGGAAATTAGGATATTTTGGGCAGCAGCATGCAAAGAGAAACAGGGTCTGCCTTGAGCATGTAGGCTGAATGACTGACAAGTGGGGATCCATTTGGATGATTGACGTCCGCCCACGCAAGCAGCTCAGCGCTAGGAGCTGGAGGCAGAGGTGCATTTTTTGACCACATTTTGTAGTGTGTAAAATGTGCCATCTGGGTAAGAGAGGAGGATTGCTTTAACTTCACAAGGTATGGCTTGTCTGCGCCAAGTGATGTCAAAGATAATTTTGTGTGCGTCCAATGAGGGTTTCCATAGCAACATTTAGCATTTAGACGGATGGAGTGGGTACCCAGAATGGTTGTCATTATGGAAAGAAAGAGAAGAAGAAAACCTGGCTGCTAAGTGAGAGCATTTTGTTTTTAACCGTTTTAGTCTCCTTCCCATACAAAGGGAGGGGGGAACCCTAACCTGTGGTCAATGTGGTGTACAAACCATCACTGAAGAAGCATAATGGTAATTAATGGGGTCACGCGTTATGCTGCAAACCATGTGTGGAAGGTCAGCATGCCTTACAGGGGGTCACTAATGTCTTTGGCCCCAAGGTCACATTTGGAATTTGGGGAGTGGCTGTGGGCACCACCCTCTCCAATTCCTTCTCCAACACAGCGCCCTCGCCAGCTCACGTTCTCTCGCAGACTCAAAGAGAGGAAGCACAACCCACCGACTCAGCTTCTCCAAGAAGCCTGGGTAGAAGTTAGAGCCAACAGAGTTTGCTTGATTTTACATGAGATTCTCCTCCTCCTCCTCCTAAGAGGCGACATGATAGCCATCTTCAGATACACAGAAGCTTGTTTTCTGCTTCTCCAAAAGAGAAGATCCAAGCCAACAGATTCAAATGACAAGGAAAAAAGATTCCGACTAAACTTTCGGAAGAATTTCCGGAGGGTGAAAGCTGCTCAGCGGTGGAATGGATGACCTCGGAAGGAGGTGGACTCTCCTTAGTCAGAGGTTTTTAGGTAGAGATTAGGTGGTCATCTGTCAAGGATTCTTTAGCTGTGATTCCTGCATTGCGGACGCAGGTGGCGCTGTGGGTTAAACCAAAGAGCCTAGGGCGGTCGGTGGTTCAAATCCCCGTGATGGGGTGAGCTCCCGTTGCTCGGTCCATGCTCCTGCCAACCTAGCAGTTCGAAAGCACGTCAAAGTGCAAGTAGATAAATAGGTACCACTCCGGCGGGAAGGTAAACGGCGTTTCCGTGAGCTGCTCTGGTTCGCCAGAAGTAGCTTAGTCATGCTGGCCACATGACCCGGAAGCTGTACGCTGGCTCCCTCGGCCAATAAAGCGAGATGAGCGCCGCAACCCCAGAGTCGGCCATGACTGGACCTAATGGTCAGGGGTCCCTTTACCTTTACCTTACCTGCATTGCAGGGGGTTGGACTAGATGACCCTTCCAATTCTATAGTTCAATGATCTGCCTGAGATGTCATGTGATCCAGAGCCTTGGGCCTCTGGCTGTGTCAGGCTGGCCAAGTGGGTTTCCGGGGGGGGGGGCAGGGATACCACTCCATTGTGCTGGGATGGGCATGACCTTTCCCGTAGGGCAAGGAAGGCTCTTCCTCTGCTCTTCCTGCTGGAGCCGTTCCTGTAATTTGACAAAGGCCAATTGTTCCCAGCACAGCTGCTGAAGAAATGAAGCTCTATCTCCTATCGCTGCTGTAGCTCCATAGAAAAAGAGGCTACAAGTTTAGAAGATGTTTTACATACACTGCTCCCCTCAATCACTAAATTCCAGGGGGGGAAATGATTTTAAAGCCTTTTTGAAAAGATAAAGTGCTCTTCGTCAACTTGGTGCCTGCCAGATGTTTGGTGCTACAATTCCTATCAGCCCCAGGTGGATGGGAGTTCCAGCCCAAAGCATCCAGGGGGATATTTTTAACTTGAAAGCAAAGTTCCAAATTTGAACTTCTCCAAATTTTGCAACAGAGTTCTCTAGCCAACCATGGTGTTTAAAGGTGTGTATATGTAAAGTACATAAGTAAGAAATGCATATATTCATGGAAATAGCATGCAAAGTTGCATTATATTAGGAGGGAATCCTTTGCCGATGCAAAAAAATGTGTGCATCCGTCCAAATTGCACAAAACATGCACATTGGGAGAAGTTTGCTAATGAATTTTCATAAGGACCTCTTTTTTAAAAAAGGGAGGAGGGGAAACAGATGTGGAGAAGCAGAAAACTGAATTTCAGATTTGCAGAAAAAAAGAGAAACTGCAAAAATCTGAAATGGAGAGCTCAGACCAATTCTTAACCCTAGTCCACTCCCTTTTAAATATCCCATATCAAGATCCCTCTCCTTTTAATCATATTTCCTGAGAGAGGCTTGGGGACAAGTGTCCAAGTTTAGCAACACACACTCAAACACCAACCCAGCTTGACATTCCAAGAGGAAGAACTGCATGTCCAGGAAAGCAAGAAATAAAAATGGTCTGAAATGCAGCAAGGGGATGTGGCCAGTGAAGACACACCCTCTTTCCTTCTCGCGCTGTCTCTGTAGCGCCTGCACAATCGAAGGGCTTGTTCTGCATGAAATGGTCCAAAGCGATTCCTCCTGGGTGTGCCAAGGAAGTCAGCCTGATATGTTCCATGAGCTTCAGTTTCCGTCGCCTGCTGCCATTGGCCTCCTTCCGTTGCTGCTATGGCCCTAAGAGAATAGGAGAAGAGAAACAGAACATAGGAAGATCCCTGCTCGATCAGGCCTCTGGGGGCCATCCAGCCCACATCTTTTTCTCACAGTGCCGGCCGGGTGCCTCAATGGGGAGCCCATAAGCAGTGGCGGAGGAACCCTCTCTGGCACCCGGGGCGGGACGCCGAGGGGTGGGACGAACTGCCCGGTGATGCACGTGTGACATCCATATGGACTGCGCATGTGCGGCAGCCCGTGCACTCCGTACAGGATGCCACACATGCACAGTCTGTACAGGCTGCTGCTCATGCACGCCATCCATATGGGCTGCCGCTTGCATGGTGACCGTACGGGCTGCTGCGCGAGTGGCATCCCATATGGACTGTGCATGTGCGGCATCCCGTAGAGACTGTGCATGTGCTGCATCCTGTATGGAGTGCACACACACAGCAGCCAGTACGGACGTCCGTATGGATGGCGCACGAGAGCGGCAGCCCCCACACTGACTGCACACGCCCTCGGCCACTCTACAGCTGGGGGGAGGCAGGGGCCATGTTCCATGAGCTTCAGTTTCCATTGCCTGCTGTTTAGTCTGAATACCACACAATATTTTATTCATTTAGATATACATTTGTTCTCTTTACTTATTCTGTCTGAAAGCACCACCAGCATTTTTAAATGGGCACAAACTGCTTCAGAAACATTCCCCGGAATGGAATGATGTCATAGACAGCAACCAATCTATGCTGTACACAGCCAACCTTGGCTGAAAATTTGCTGAGCTGCTTTTCTCTACACTTGACAGGTTAGGGACCTGCCCACTTGTCAGGGTTGTCCCATCCCGGGGGGAACTAAAGGGCTAGTCATCTAGGCCAAGAAGCTTGCCTGATTGCCCCCATTTGCAGCCTGATGCAACAAACCCACTTTTGTTTTTTAAGGACTATCTGTGGTTCGGAAGGGGACAGGGAAATAAATGCACTGGAAAGTGTGGGGTGAAGGAATTATTAACAAGAAGATGGATCAGAATGAATGTCCAATATACACCTCTTCATAAGCTTTGTACAGGCAAACCAAGCCTGGAGGATCCCTTTGTGTTTTCTTTGGCCCTGATTCTGCTGCTCTCTGCAAGGAGAAGCTTAGACTCCTCAGTCAACTCCATCCTCCTGTGTCCCTTTGCCAGGCTCTGCAGTAAAGCTTCCTTCCAAGGCAGTAGCAAGGCAGCTGCAGAGCATCTTGAGAAGCGGGAGGGAAGGAACAGATGGATGTGGGCTGCTGCTCTCCTTTCTGATGGACAACAGTCATGAAAGAGCAAAAAGGTCTCCCCCCTTTGCAGCTGCACTTGGAGCCCAGTGGATGTCTGGAAAATAATGTGCAGAATTTCAGGGCTGCTGGAAGCCAGGTGGCGATGGTTTGCTGCTTTCCGGCAAAGGTTCCCTCTGGCCCTACCGATCTGGTACTGCAAGAAAGAGGCTTGCAGGAGACTCTGGTGTTTGAATCAGGGATCAGAGCCTCCAAATATACAATGCTGCAGTCTGAAAGCGGCGTACTAACTACAAGACAAATGATGAATGACTGCAGAGCATCTGCTTTGCATGCTGAAAGTGGGAGATCTCTGACTAAATCCCACTGCTAGTCAGCACAGAAACTACATGGTAGACAAGGCTGAGCTGATGTACCAAAGGATCTATTCAGTAGAAGATCATTTCCTCTATCCTTAAGCAATCATAAGAACATAAGAAAAGTAGCCCATCTCGTCCAGCATCCTGTTCTCACAGTGGCCAACCAAACGTCTGTGTGAAACCCGCAAGCAGAATGTGAGCGCAAGAGGTCTCTCCCCTCCTGAAGTTTCCAGCAACGGGTGTTGAAAAGCATTGCTGCATCTGATCATGGAAGCAGAGTATATAACCATCCTGGCTAGCAGCCATGGACAGCCCTCTCCTCCTTGCATTTATCTAATCTTCCTGTAAAGCCATTTAGGTTAGTGGCCATCGCTTCTTCCTGTGGGAGTGAGTTCCATCGTTTAGCCATGCGCTGCATAAAGAAGGACTTTCTTTGATGTGCCCTGAAATCTCCCAGCATGCATCATCATCACTGGATGTCTGCAAGTTCTAGTATTAAATTAATAAGCAAACTGAAATACAAAGTGCTTGGTTTTCTCTCGTGGGGCTTCCATTCGTGGGTCATCATTTCCACCCCCTAATAAAATGGAATTAGCTTGTTAAGGGAGTGAGCAACAGAGGGGAAAGAAGGTCACGGAAATATTGCCAAATGTTTTCCTGCAACGATGCAGTCAAAGGAACTTGTTTAATCCTTTAAAAGCAAGCTGAATTCTGCACCAGGGAGCCAATGCCTCATGTCCACTGCACCCTTGGGGACCCGTGGTGTCCACACCGGCCTGCCCTTGTCATTCTGGAGTGACTCCCAAACCAAAACATCTCTGAGAGAAATGAGCATTTTCAAGAGGTTGGGGCCCCTCTTGGCCAGAGCTTGTATTTAGGTTGCTTGGCAGCAGACCTGACAGGCCACATGGCAGACGGGCTAATCTCTCGCCCCTTATCTCTGCTCCCCCATCTGCCAGGCATGTCCTCCTGTGTGACCTTGAATGCCTCATTTTAGGGGAAGGGAGTGGGAAGGGGTGCAGAGAATGAAAAGCACAGACATGCTCAGCTATCAACTGTTTTAGCCTTTGCTGGGCTCTGCTGCATTTTCCTGCACTAGAGCAGGCATAGGCAAACTCCAGCCCTCCAGATGTCTGGGACTACAATTCCCATCATCCCTGACCACTGGTCCTATTAGCTAGGGATGGTGGGAATTGTAGTCCCAAACATCTGGAGGGCCAGAGTTTGCCTATGCCTGCACTAGAGTGAAAAATGAGGCCAGCCGTCAGCCTCTCTCTCTTTTCACCAGCAAGGCTGGAAACTGGCAGTAATGCTTCTGAACACCAGTTGCCGGAAGCTGCAGGAGGGGAGAGTTGCTGTTGCTTGCATGTTTCCCAATGTCATGTCTGGTTGACCACTGTGAGAACGGGATGCTGGGCTAGACCTTAAGGCAGTCTCTTGTGATAGAAGAACCTCCATGCCCAGGGACACTCTACCTCTAAATACCAAATAATGGGGAACAACAATTGGGAGAGTGGTTGTTGCGCTCAGGTCCTGCATCCAACAGGGGCATCTGGCTGGCCACTGTGAGAAGATGCTGGACTAGTTGGTCCACTGGACTGATCTAGCTGCAAGGCTTTTCTGATCTGTGTAAGGCTTGTGCATTTCCCACATCTGTAAGCTGGTTGAAAAGGCTGCATTCCCATGCAGCTTAAGAAAGGCAATCGGACATTTCTTCTCTTCATTCCAGCTTACCTGGTTTCTTAGGCTTGCTGGTGAAACTCATGCTTGATTCTTTGTGACTAGGCTTGGATACCCAAGAGCAAAATCCAAGGGTGAAGGAATGGCGCTGATGCATTCCCAAGACCAGGCTCCCCCAAGATTTAGACAGCAGTGGGCCCCCACCATTTCCATGCATATGGTGGAAGGGAGGAACCAGCTATTTACTAATTTACTAACTGAAAGTTTAGTAGCCCTTAATTCAGTTTTGTGGCTGCAAGCAGGTCAGGTTCCCTTTCCAGGCAGTTTATCACCTTTCTGGTGAGAGTGATGAATCCACGACTTTTGTGGTGACGAAGACTGCATTTCACACCCAAGACAATAACAGTAGGTTAGATTTTCTCCTGATCTTATTTTTGCAAAGATGCTTTCCTGGAAAGGCTCGATGGACCTTGACCTGCAGATGACTTTCCCCCTTGTCTTTTTAAATATTTTTTTTAAAGCAATCTAAAAACAGGACTACTGTATATGAAAACTATATGAAAAATTCAGGATTATATGAAAACATGACTGACCTTTTCTTGAATGTAACAGGATAGCTCAGTCGGTACAGCATAAGACTCTTAATCTCAGGGTTGTGGGTTCAAGTCCCACACTGGGCAAAAGATTCCTGCATTGCAGGGGTTGGACTAGATGACCCTCGTGGTCCCTTCCAACTCCTATGATTCCATGATGCTATGATTCAGGAACGGTAGCTGTTCAGTGGCCAGATATATCCTGTCAAAAGAGCTGGTGATTGTAAGGGTGCCTGATGGCACCCTCTGCTGGTTAAAACCTTGCTTAAACTATCCTCTCAAAAATTGTTTCTCTGTATACATTGATTCAGGCAAATAATCCAGTTTAATGTGGATTAAATATCTCTTTCTCAGCTTTTGAAAATAAAGCTTGGGCTTGCTTTGAAATTGCTGTCACTCCAGCCTGCATAGGACTTTTCAGGACAGATAAAATAAAGTCTTTATTCACACAGCACACAGTTGGTTAGAGCATGGTGCTGATAACACCAAGTTCAATCCCCGTATGGGACAGCTGCATATTCCTGCATCACAGGGGGTTGGGCTAGATGATCCTCAGGGTCCCTTCTGACTCTATGATTCTATGTCTATGGAATTTGCTCCCACAGGAGGCAGTGATGGTCACCAGCTTAGATGGCTTTAAAATAGAGGATTAGATAAAAACTCATGGAGGAGAAAGCAGTTGACGGCTACTAGGGATGCGGGTGGCTCTGTGGTCCAAACCACAGAGCCTAGGGCTTGCTGATCAGAAGGTCGGCAGTTCGAATCCCCGCGACGGGGTGAGCTCCTGTTCCTCGGTCCCTGCTCCTGCCAACCTAGCAGTTCAAAAGCATGTCAAAGTGCAAGTAGATAAATAGGTACCGCTCTGGCAGGAAGGTAAACGGCATTTCTGTGCGCTGCTCTGGTTTCTCCAGAAGCGGCTTAGTCATGCTGGCCACATGAACCGGAAGCTGTACGCTGGCTCCCTCGGCCAATAAAGCGAGATGAGAGTTGCAACCCCAGAGTCGTCCACGACTGGACCTAACGGTCAGGGGATTTTACCTTTAACTTTTAACCAGGATGGCTATGTTCTCCCTCGACTGTTGGAAGCAGTGATGCTTCTGAATACCAGTTGATGGTATTCCAAGAGGGGGAATTTGTCCTGTTTGGGGACTTTCCATTCATGCATCTGGTTGGCCATTGTGAGAAGAGGAATTGTTCTCTCTGGCTTGCTTCTGTAGGGAGATTTGAGGACCCGAGCCCTGAAGAAGAGCAGAATTTAGTTCTGCAAGTGGATTAAATCTTCCAGATGCCCCAGTGGGAATCCCATAAACTCAGCGGGGGGTGGGAGGAGAGGCTTCCGTCCCTTACCTTCACAAATGGAAGTCAGAAGCATTGCGATGGGACTGGATGGGACAATAAATAGGAGGGAGAGAGAGCCATGCAATGCTGGGGAGGAGAGAGTATTCCCCATGCTCCTTGCTCCAGAATAGCTTCCTCATTTAATACCTGGCCACTGCACCACTGCTGTCACCAACTGGGCTGGCAGCTTCAAGAGGTTTATCTTGATGCACAGCAAGCCCCTGATTATGCATTTCCAGGGAGCTCGAGCATCTGCCGCTGGTTAGGTGTAGCCCATTTTGTGGTTGCAAGAGGCAGTGTGGCATAGTGGTTAGAGCGTCGGACTAGGACCCTGGAGACCAGGGTCCTAATCCCCACTTGGCCCTGGAGTCCTTGGGGGCCAGCCACTGCCATCCCTCAGCCTAGCCTACCTTACAGGGTTGTTGTGCAGATGAAATGAGGAGAAGCCACCTTTAACTCCTTGGAGGAAAAGGTGGGATATGAATGCAGTGAATAAAACAAAGTCTAGCTGTCTTAGGCCAGGGAGCAAAATGCCCCCAGAGCTCTCCACCTGGCCCTCCAAATTTTCCCAAGCCACACCCCCTCTTTGCAGGCCTTGCCCCTCACCAGCCTCACGTCACACTTTCCGCAAGTGCTTTTGCCTGGCTGGAATTTGCCCTTGACTTCTGAGGGTTCCCCTTGCTTGCCTGGAAGGATGAGGGGGTAACAGCGTGTCTAGAAACTGGCTTATGGCACAAAGGTAACATAGACATCGGTTGCTCCGCCCACTTTTGCCTCTGGTCCCACCCACAACCGCCATGCAGCCCCCCCCAGAAGGTTGCCTAGTACGGAATGTGGCCCTTGGGTCCACAAGGCTTTCCCATCCCTCTGCTAGAGGCAGAGCCAGATTTAGGTTTGATGAGGCCCTAAGCTACTGAAGGTAATGGGGTCCTTTATATGTCCACCTGTCCTTTGTCAACAACAAATTGGCACTGTTTTGTGTGTTGAATATACGCTATATGGTAATTTATGGACCTAATAGGTATCTAAAGCCATTTGCACATAACAAAATATGTATTTTATCAAAGTAATTGTTGAACTGAAATTTTATTTTATTGTTTTCTACCTTATATTTTGGAAATGTACATCCAGGTGCGTTTTTTCCCTTTACATTTTTTTAGGGGCCCCAAGAGAGTGGGGCCCTAAGCTATAGCTTGTTTAGCTTATACGTAAAACCGGCACTGGCTAGAGGGAGGGTTTTGTTTTTATTTTTCAAAAAGGAGAATTGTGGGAAGTCGTGTGGTGTCACCGGGAGGGGAGAGACTATTCAGAATCCTTCCCCCCTTCCATCCACCCACCTGGTCTGGTTTCATCTTCCTGCCTGTCTGCTCTCTGCCATCAGAACAGCACACTTCTGTGTATTTATAGATGGCAAGGCGCCCATCCCTGGACGAGGGGAGCTAGGGAACTTTGAAGCGGTGAGATGTGAAGCGATGAAAGGGGAGCCGCATTAAATGAGCCTCCCATTGAAGCAGTGTCAAAACAGGATCCCTGGCACACAGTAGAAATTACCTGCAAGTCTGCCACTATCTCCAGCGAACCTTTGAAGCTCTTGACATTGACTGAACTTCAAAGCAGCCCTATCCTTGCAAGAAGACCACCTCTTCCAAATCACAATCCGGCCACTCCTTTCACCGTGACCTTGTTTGTGCCTCAGCCAACCCAACAACCTCACCTAGACTTTGTGGAAATGACCGAAAAAGAGCCCGCTCAGACACAGGACTTTAAACATTTCCAGACTTGTGGCACATCGTCTGGATGAGACCCCAGTAATAACGACAACATAAATGCTTCTAAACTGAGTACTTCCAGTGCCTTATTTGGGTCACAGATGACTCCCTGTTAACGGCAGGCGGCGGTCTTGAAACATTTGTACTTGAATTGTTGAAAAGTTGCTGATCTCAGATTCTTGCTCTGTTTTTGCAGACTGGCCGGATTGAACCAAACTACCCCAAAGTGTGCGGCCATCAGGGGAACGTGCTTGACATCAAGTGGAACCCTTTTATTGAAAACGTCATTGCATCCTGCTCTGAAGACACCTCGGTAAGTAGAAAGCAGCAGAATGTACTGCTTGTTTCAGGGGAAGGGGGTTCAAAAGGATTAGTGGAGACCCTTCAGACTGGTAGAACTTTTGCAGGCGTTTTCTGCAACACGTAATTGATGCAACAAGAGTGCATTAGTGGTGGACTCATACTGGACCGCCCATACGTTCCGCAGCATTGCTGTGTGTGGAGGGGACCACAACAAAAGCTGGACATTAGAACGTCAGAAGAGGCTGCAGGATGAGACCAGAGGCCCATCCAGTCCAGCGTCCTGTTCTCATGGCATCCTGTTCCCAATGGGAAAGCCACAAGCAGGACCTGAGCACAAGGGTACCCTGCCCCAGTGTGGTTTCCAGCAACTGGTATTCACAAGTACCGCTGCCTCCACATACAGAGGAGGAGCCATCCTGGCCAGAAGCCATTGATAGTCCTCTCTGCCATGAATTTGTCTTATTCTCTTTTAAAGCCATTTAGGTTGGTGGCCATCACTGCCTCCTATGGGACTGAGCTCCATAGTTGTTTGTTGTTGGTTGGTTAGATATTGAATGTATATACCGCCCTATACCCGGAGGGACACAGGTGGTGCTGTGGGTAAAACCTCAGTGCCTAGGACTTGCCGATTGTATGGTCGGCGGTTCGAATCCCCGCGGCAGGGTGAGCTCCCGTCGTTCGGTCCCAGCTTCTGCCCACCTAGCGGTTCGAAAGCACCCTTAGATAAATAGGGACTGCTTTATAGCGGGAAGGTAAACGGCGTTTCCGTGTGCTGCGCTGGTGCTGGCTTGCCAGCTGCAGCTTCGTCATGCTGGCCACGTGACCCGGAAGTGTCTTCGGACGGCGCCGGCTCACGGCCTCTAGAGCGAGATGAGCATGCAACCCTAGAGTCAGACATGACTGGCCCGTACGGGCAGGGGTACCTTTACCTTTACCTTACCTATACCCGGAGGTCTCAGGGCGGTTCGCAGAACAAAATCAAAATTTAAAACCACAAAATATATAATCAAAATAAAAACAACCCAGTAATCACCACCCCCACTTCCTTTTACCTGTCCTGAATCTTCCCACATTCAGCTTCATTGGATGTCCACAAGTTCTCGTGTTATGAGAGAGGGAAAACAACTTTTCTCTATCCATTTTCTTCAGGCTATGCGTGATTTTATAAATCTCTATGATATCAATTTTTCCTTGCCTTGTCTCTTAACTTGAAAGGCCCAGAGGTTGCACCCTTTAACAAACGACAGCTCCCAAAATTCCTTGGGTGTTTAAAGCGGTATCACAGTGCGTTAAATGTACAATGTGGGGGCTCGTCTACATTTCCTCTTCTCCCACTGCTTTCCCCCAGTGAAAACGGCTCTTTAGTGCTCATTTGGAACAAATGGCAATTCGGTTTTCCCCCAGATTGCCATTTCTTCCGATCTATTCTAAAGAAGGAGTTTTCCCTTGGAAGGGAGTGGCCAGTGACACCTCTATTTTTAAAGAAAGGCAGCGCTAGGAAAGGATAGACTATTTCTACATTGACATATAGCTCTCACCACCAACTTTGCCTTTCAGAAGTCTCTCCCCCCCCCCCCGCCACCCCAAATTCTCACCCCAAGCTCTAAGCGAGGTTTCTGTGGGGGCAGCTCATCCCATTCCATCCCTCCCTCTCTGCCTGCCTGCCTTCCTATCTGAGCTGCCTCTGCAGTTCTGGAGTCTCCTCTCGACCTTCTCAAGGTCACCTGCATCCCTGCAGCAGAGAGAAGAAGGTGGGGCTCAGAGCAAGTGGCTGGCGCAGCAGGCAAGCTGGAGTGTCTTGTGCCAAAGCAGGTTTTCAGTGCTTGAGAGCGAGAGGGAAAGAGGAGGAGGCAGAGGCAGAGGCTAGCAGCCAGCCCAGTCTGCAATATAAGGGAGCTCCAGGGTACTTTGCTATGGCAGGAACAACCCTCCCTGCCCCACACTCTCTCTCTCAGTGGGGTGGATGCATGCCAGGACAGGGTCAGCAGAGCCTTCTGTCTGTGCACAGAAAACTTGCATCGTGGAGGGGTGGAGCCGTCAAGGGAACATTTGCATGAAGGAGTCAAAGAAGATGCTGTTGGGGTGAAGGACCCAGGGGGATTGTCTTCCCTATACATTTCTCCTGAGGGGCCGATAAGCTGTCCAGGCAGGAGGATTTTTAGAGGAGGGGCATTTCTTTAAAAAGCCATTGCCAGGTCTGATCTCCAATTTGAGATGTGCAGCCAATGCATCTGAAAATGCCTCTTTATCCCACCAGTGGCGTAGCGTGGGTTGTCAGCACCCAGGGCAAGGCAAGTAATTTGCGCCCCCTAACCCGGGGCAAGGCAAGTAATTTGTGCCCCCCCCCCCCGCTGCACTGTCCCTCCCCCAGATAGTCCCTCGCGCTCTCTCCGCACCGCACCGCACGCCTGGCACCCTCCCCTCCACAGTGGGCGGCAACCCGGCGGCTCGGCTTGGATTCGCACAGCCAGCACTGCAGTGAGAGAGAGTGAGTGAGCCAGGTAGGGGCAGAGAGCTGCGAGTGCGAGCGTGCCCCCCCCCAGATGTTGCGCCCAGTGCGGCCGGCCCCCTCTGCACTCCCCATGCTATGCCACTGTATCCCACCAGCCTTTGACAGGCAAAAGTATCTTGTTTTGTGTGACCCACCTCTCTGGCTAAGTCTATCCTGTTCTCTTTTGATTGGAGCAGTTTTACTTGTTTTGCTTGCTTATAGAAATGATTCCCTTGCTTTGATATCTGCCTATGATATTGTTGTCGCTCACCCGGGACCTTCTATCCACTTGTGCTGTGTTAAGTTTTGTGGGCCGTGTTTTGTGGAACTCCCTGCCTTGTTACCAGCCAGATGCATCTTTCTTGTCCTGTATCTGAGAATCAGAAGTATACTGCTTCTAAATGTGGAGGCTTCGTCCGCCTCCGTTATGTTTGTCGGACATAGAGGCACTTGCAAAAAGGTCCACAGCATTGCAAAAAGGTCCACAGATGTTAAAGACTGCTTCACATTTTCATGCAAATCTTCAGCCGCTGTCCGGGGCTCTGCTTTGCCCGCCCTCTCGTTTCATGATGTCATGCATCTCCGTCAGCAGAAAGTGCTTTTTATAGCCTGGTGGCTGCTGCAGTTGGGAAGCCATACAGCTGCAAGGAAGTGCATCCCCTCCACAGCAGCAGCTCCTGCTTCTCCTCCAAAGACCTCAGGGACTGCAGATCTTGGCATGTTCTATATGTATCAGGCATACAAAAATATGGACCCACGTACCTATGGGACCGCCTTTCCTGGTATGCCCCATGGAGGACCTTAAGGTCCACAAATGATAACACTTTGGAGGTCCCAAGTCGCAAGGTCTCAACTAGGGCCAGGGCCTTTTCAGTACTGGCCCCAACTTGGTGGAACGCTCTGTCACAAGAAACTAGGGCCCTGCGGGACTTGACATCTTTCCGCAGGGCCTACAAGCCAGAGCTGTTCCACCTGGCCTTTGGTTTGGATTCAGTCTGACCCTTATGTTTTCCCTCCCCTTACGGTTTTGATCCATGGGCTACTTTTAAAATGAGGCTGCATTTTAAATTGCATTTTAACCTGTATTTTAAATTGCCCGCCCCCCCATTATGTTTTTATTGTAATTTTACTGGTGTTAGCCACCCTGAGCCCGGCTCCGGCCAGGGAGGGCTGGGTATAAATAAAATTATTATTATTATTATTATTATTATTATTATTATTATTATTATTATTATTTTAAGGAGCTCTGTCCTTAATCTGCAAGTTGACAACAACTCCATTCACCTTCATACCGGCAACAGAAGCTGGTGTGGTGGAAACGCTAAAGAAAGGTGATTGCCAAGATTCAACAGCTTCTCCAGGTAGAGCTGGCAAAGACCCCTGCCTAAAATCCTAGACAGCTGCTGCTGCTGCCAGTCAGGGCAGACAATCCTGAGCCAGAAGGACCAATATAGGAAGGCAGCTTCCCATACTTATGTGTGTTAAAGGGACAGTGGTGGCTCAGCGACAGAGCCCCTGTCTTGCAGGCAGAAGGCCCCCCAGTTGAATTTCCAATGGTATTGCCACGTAACGCTTGCCTGAAATGTTGGAATGCCTTCTCATCAGATGTCAAGGAGATAAAGAACTACAATACTTGAATAAGCCATTTGAAGGCAGCCCTGTACCAGGAAGTTTTTAATGTTTGACATTTTATTATGTTTTTATATGTGTTGGAAGCTGCAACACAGCCAGATGGGCTGGGTAATAATAATAATGGGACGCGGGTGGCACTGTGGGTTAAACCACAGAGCCTAGGACTTGCTGATCAGAAGGTCGGCGGTTCAAATCCCTGCGATGGGGTGAGCTCCCGTTGCTCGGTCCCTGCTCCTGCCAACCTAGCAGTTCAAAAGCACGTCAAAGTGCAAGTAGATAAATAGGTACTGCTCTGGCGGGAAGGTAAACGGTGTTTCCGTGCGCTGCTCTGGTTCGCCAGAAGCAGCTTAGTCATGCTGGCCACATGACCCGGAAGCTGTACGCCGGCTCCCTCGGCCAATAAAGCAAGATGAGCGCCGCAACCCCAGAGTCAGCTGCGACTGGACCTAATGGTCAGGGGTCCCTTGACCTTTAATAATAATAATAATAATAATAATAATAATAATAATAATATAGCCACTGCCAGTCAGTGCTGACAATGCTTAGCAGGTTCTTGGGTTCCCATGCTTCTAACAAGGCTGTGATGCTTTATGGTTTACATTTTTCATTCTTTGTTTATGTTTGTTTACTATGCTTGCCATTTTTGGTTAATAATAATAGTAATAAAGTATGGTGAGAGTGTGGCCCATGGGTCCTGAGACATTTAAAAAGCATTTTTACTGTAGCGGAACGTTTCGGGTGTGTGTGTACTGTATAATGAACCTACTTCATCCAGGCAAGCCGCTGAGTTGACAAAGACATCCTCCTCACAGCATCCTTTTGCTCTCCTGTCCTTCAAGGTTCGGGTATGGGAAATTCCAGACGGAGGACTGAAGCGCAACATGATGGAAGCGGTCTTGGAGTTGTACGGGCACAGCCGGCGTGTCGGCCTTGTTGAGTGGCACCCGACCACCAACAACATCCTGTTCAGTGCCGGCTATGACTATAAGGTGAGCTGGGCAAAGATGCCCTCGGGCATGAGAGATAGTGTGGTGTGTAGTGGTGCATTGGTCTAAGACCTGGGAGGGCAGAGTTTGAATCCCCACTCTGCCTTGAAGCTTGCTGGGTGCCCTTGGGCCAGTTGCTGCCTTCAGCCTAGCCTACCTCACAGGGTTGTTGTTGTTGTTGGGACTAAATGAGGAGGAGAAGAACCATGGAGAAAAAGGTGGGGTATGAATGCAACAGTAAGCAAAACGTTGCAGCCAGTGAGAGAGAGTTTGGATTTGATATCCCTCTTTATCACTACCCAAAGGAGTCTCAAAGCGGCTAACATTCTCCTTTCCCTTCCTCCCCCACAATAAACTCTCTGTGAGGTGAGTGAGGCTGAGAGACTTCAAAGAAGTGTGACTGGCCCAAGGTCACCCAGCAGCTGCATGTGGAGGAGCGGAGATGCGAACCCGGTTCACCAGATTACGAGTCCACCACTCTTAACCACTACACCACACTGGCTCTCTCCCCAGTGGTGGGAAGGCTGACCTTTGTTTTGCGTTCCTGTCCTTGTTAGGTTCTCATCTGGAACCTAGACATCGGTGAGCCTGTGAAGATGATTGACTGTCACACCGACGTCATTCTCTGCATGTCCTTCAACACAGACGGGAGTTTGCTGGCCACCACTTGCAAAGACAAGAAGCTACGCGTCATTGAGCCGCGCTCCGGCAAAGTCCTCCAGGCAAGGAGCTTCTTATAAGGGTCAAAAGAGAGAGGCGTTGGCAGAGAGCCATCACCCAACATCCTGACTGTTGTTGTTTTTTAAATCAGCCGCGTGCCCAGTTTTTATCAGGACAACAACTCTGGGAGGAGGGGGTGCAGGATGTAGCGATGGACACCAGCCTGGATTACTTTAAAAGAGAATTAGGCAGATTCAAAGAGGATCAGGCTGTCCATGCCTACTGCTAGCTACAATAGCTTTGCTCTGCCTCTGCGGTCAGAAGCGGCATGACTCTGAACACAATTGCTAGGAGGTTGCTCTGGTGCAGACTGGCTTCGTACTAGGACATCTGGTTGGACACAGTTGAACATCTAGATGGGCTACTGGTCTGATCCAGCCATCCAGGCTCTTCTTATGCTTTTATGTTATTTGTTTGCATTTATTTATTTATTTAATAAAATTTATACACCACTTGATGGCAAAAAAGAACCTTCCAAGTAGAGCAGTTTACAGAACAGAAAGCAATAAAATTATCAACAATTTCAGACCTTTGGAAAGTTAAACCAACAGTGAAACTAGAAACAGATTAAAACTCCCATCAGCTTTCCTATTTTTCCAGTCTGAATGCCCCACCAAAACAACAGTTATGCCTGCAGTGTGGATCGCAGCTTTTTTTTGGGGGGGGTGCAATTTAGATTAAAGAAAAGGCATAGGGGTGTAAGAAACTGCTCAGAAACAGAGGGGCTCCCCTGAGCAGCTTTAAGGTTGTTGTTTTTTAAGCTAATAAATTACATGAATAAATTAATTCATGTCCTGTATGTTTTGAAACCTCCACCTAAATTGCAACAACGTTGGTGTTAAAAACTGCCTCCTCTTCTAAGGCAGGAAAAGCAAGTTGGATACGTTTTTGTTGGTAAGAATGCACAGCTCCTTCTTCCGACAATGAAGTTTCCAAAAGCAATCTTTTTATAAGCATGTGCCTATCTCCTAAGAAAGCAGCCTTTTCCAAAAAAAATTATAAAAACTTCTTGATCTCTTGGTTAGAATATTTCCCACCCCCACCCCCCAAATGTCAACGTGTAGATTTTGACTGCAGATAAGCACAATTTCAATAGAGGGAACAGAAAGAATTCACTGTCTGCCATGTTTATATGTCTAGCTTTAATCTTTTATTAATCACAAGTTGTATTGGATGAAATGAAAAGTGAGGCTTTTGAGTGGCGTATTTGAAAGAATGGTAAGCCAGCCTTTCCCAAACTGGTGCTCTCCTGATGTTTTGGACTACAACTCCCATAAGCCCCAACTGTCTCAGCTGGGATGGATGGGGATTGTGGTCCGAAACATCTGGAGCACAGCAGGGAAAGCTGCCTTAATCAATTGCCTACAGAAGTCTAGTATCCAGATCAAACGAAGTCATAGTACCGCTCTATCCTGCCTTGGTCAGATCAAGCCTGGAGTCCTGTGTCCAGTTCTGGGTACTACAGCTTAAGAAGAATACTGAAAAGATGACCAAGGGTCTGGAAACCAAGCCTTATGAGGAATGGTTGAGGTAATTGGGTATGTTTAGCCTGGAGAAGAGAAGATGGAGAGAGGATCTGACAGCCATCTTCAAATATCTGAAGTGTTGTCACATGGAAGATGGAGCAAGCTTGCTTTCTGCTGCTCCAGAGGGCAGGACTCCAACCAATGAATTCAAATTACAGAAAAGGAGATTCCTCCATCAGGAAGAACTTTCTGACTTTAAGTGCCATTCAACAGTAGAATGGACTCCCACAGAAGGTGGTGGGCTCTCATTCACTGGGCGTTTTTAAGCTGCAGTTGGATGGTCATCTGTCAGGGATTCTTGATCTGTGATTCCTGCATTGAAGGGGGTTGGACTAGACTTTTGGACTAGACTTCCAACTCTGCAATTCTATGATTGATTTGAAGAGGGGAGCTGGAGGCTGCCAGGAGTGTAGCTGCCTGGCTGGGTAAATCTTGGTTGTCTTTCCAGGAGGCGAATTGTAAGAACCATCGCGTGAACCGGGTTGTCTTTTTAGGAAACATGAAGCGGCTTCTAACGACTGGAGTCTCGCGGTGGAACACGAGGCAGATTGCCCTCTGGGATCAGGTCAGGCCATGATATTTATTTACTTATTCTGGAGGGTGGTAATGCAAGAACAGGCCTTTTCAGTGGTGGTTCCCTGTTTGCAGAATGCTCTCCTCAGGGAGGCTCACCTGGCACCCTCATTACAGTGGTACCTTGGGTTACATACACTTCAGGTTACATACGCTTCAGGTTACAGACTTCGCTAACCCAGAAATAGTGCTTCAGGTTAAGAACTTTGCTTCAGGATGAGAACAGAAATTGTGCTCTGGTGGCGTGGCGGCAGCAGGAGGCCCCATTAGCTAAAGTGGTGCTTCAGGTTAAGAACAGTTTCAGGTTAAGAACGGACCTCTGGAACGAATTAAGTACTTAACCTGAGGTACCACTGTATATATCTTTAGGTGCCAAGCAAAAGCTTTCCTCTATAAGCAGGCCTTTGGCCTTTAACTATCTGTGACCTTTTTGATGTCAGAGGGGTGTTTTTGGTTTTAATATAACTGTGTGGAGTTTTTTGTTTTGTTTTGGTTGTAAGTCACTTTGTAATTTGCCATGGGCAAGATAAAGCAACTAACAAATATAATAAATAATTATATAGTTTAAAAAATATTATTTTTTTCAATCATCCCTTTTTGGGACCAAGCCCTGAGAGAAGAAATCTTTATTTATTTATATCCCAACGTTCCTCCAAGGTTCTCAAGGTGGTATACATATTTCTCCTCCCCATTTTATCCTCATAACAACACTGGGAGGTAGGTTAGGCTGAAAGGCAATGACTGGCCCAAAGTTGTAGTCGAAAAGCATATTGAGGGCACCAGATTAGGGAAGGCTGGCCACAGCTTTTTTAAAAGACACCTTTCTTCACATTTGTAATAACATTCCGAGTGTCAAGGTTATAGATGCAGCAGGTTTGAAAGCTTTTTTTTTTTTAAACCAACAAGAGTATCTTTGATTTCTGCAGGAAGATCTCGCCATGCCCTTAATAGAGGAGGAGATTGACGGGCTGTCTGGGCTCCTCTTCCCTTTCTACGATGCTGATACCCACATGCTGTACCTGGCTGGCAAGGTGAGTGGGCACAAAATGCTTATGGCATGGGGGAGTGGGCTTTGGCTACAGAATCCCAAAGTTTCTGTATCTTGCCATTAGGTACGCACTATGAACCAACGTATATCTGGAGTCACGTCATAGTCACTCCCTTGGACTAAAAAAATTAACAAACCATTTCCCTCAAAGTAGTTTTTTAAAAGGCATTCATAGGTTCATCTAGATGCTTAGCCAAAGCAATTTGTGTTGCTGTAGATTTAAATCTATGGTCAAACCTTGGCTCCTGAACGCCTCCATTTTGGGACGTTTCAGCTCCCAAAAGCCGAAAACCCGGAAGTAAATGCTCTGGTTTTTTAATGTTTTTCGGAAGCCAAATGTCCAGTGCAGCTTCTGCTTGAGTGCAGGGAGCTCCTGCAACCAATCAGAAGCCGCGCCTCTGTTGTCGAACATTTCGGAAGCCAAACAGGCTTCCACAACGGATTATGTGCAGGTTTGACTGTATAAAGAGAAGATTGAGAGGCAATTTGGCAGCCAACTTCAAATATCTGAAGAGTTGTCAGATATTATAATTACTATTACTACTACTATTTTGCTAATATTAAGATGGAGCAAGCTTGTTTGCTGCTGCTCCAGAGGGTAGGACCTGAACTGATGGCGTCAAATTGCAAGAAAGGAGATTGCAGCTCAACATTAGGAAGCACTTTCTGACAGCAAGAGCTATTTGACAGTAGAATGGACTCCCTCGAAAGATGGTGGATTCTCCTTCGCTGGTGGTTTCCAAAGAGATTCTTTAGTTGTGATTCCTGCATTGCAGGGGTTGAACGAGATGACCATAGGGGTCCCTTCCAACTGTACACTTTTTTATTCTAAATTTTGGTCTTTTAGGGCTGAGATCCTGAGCATGCATACTCAGAAATAGGTTTTAATGAAATTAATATGCCTTGTTTCCATTCAGATGTATGAAGGACACACGCTCCATTTCCCGGCAGACCTAAAACCAGCCACCTTCTTTTCAGTAGATGTAGCTGAATCTGGGCTGACTGGAAATGGATCCATCCCAATTTGAGCACTGTGGAGATTATAGGATGTTAATTGGGGCTCCAGCTAAGCCATTGTCCTTCAACCTTCAGTCCTTCTGCTAGAAAATGGAGATAAAGTCAGAATACCTCACAGGGTTGTTGTAAGCAAAAACAAGACAGCACCCAGAATCATAGAAGGGGGTAGAACTAGAAGGGACCCTGAGGTTCATCTAGTCCAATCCCCTGACAGAGGGCCATCCATGCTTTGAAGGGTGGGCCAAGTCAGAGTTCCTATGACAACCACCCCAACCTGCGGCCCTCCAGATGTTTTGTACTACAACTCCCCACAGTGCCTACTGGCACCACTATGTTAAACTGAGGCTGATCGGAGTTGTAGGCCAAGAAACCTGGAAGGCACCAGCTTGGAGAAGGCTCTGCTATGACCTAAACTGTGCAGTGCTCTCTCCTCCCACGCCAATATTCACAAAAGTCCCACTGATTCACACCTCTCTCTCTTTCTCTCTCCCCCTAGGGAGATGGGAATATCCGCTACTATGAAATCAGTACAGAGAAGCCATACCTCACTTACCTCATGGAATTCCGTTCTCCGGCTCCACAAAAAGGCCTCGGTAAGGGGTGCTTACCATCTGCGCTACAGCCTCAAAGGGAGGCAGCGTCTTTCCTTGGACTAGTCAGTGGCCACTAGCCACGATGGCTGTGCTCTGTCTCCACAATTGGAGACAGGCTCTGCATCGGGGCATGTGGTTGGCCACTGTGAGAACCAAATATTGGACTATTTTTGTACTGTACAGTGGTACCTCAGTTACATACGCTTCAGGTTACACACTCCGCTAACCCAGAAATATTACCTCGGGTTAAGAACTTTGCTTCAGGATGTGAACAGAAATCGTGCTCTGGCGGCGCGCAGCAGCAGGAGGCCCCATTAGCTAAAGTGGTGCTTCAGGTTAAGAACAGTTTCAGGTTAAGTACGGACCTCCAGAATGAATTAAGTACTTAACCTGAGGTACCACTGTACTCTTTTTGGCACCTGCTGTAAACATTCCTTTTAGACAAGCCTGCCCAGAGGCTTAGGAAGCTGAGGCAACTCTGATCTGTTTCAGTATTTTTAGTTTCGGATTTTAAAAAAGTAGAGTTGTACTTTTTTCTTGATTTTTTCTTTTTGTAAACCACTTTGAGGGGTTTTTTTTTTTATATAACCAAGCGGCTTGTGAATTTTTATGAAATAAATCAAAGGGACATCGCCCTGATCCAGCAAGGCTCTTCTGGTGCTCTTGTGAAACCTCCAGACCTGGAGGCAGTCTATCTGGATACCTAGGTTCTTAGGGTCATTTGGTCATGGTGCAAACAGGTTGCTGGACTTGATGGGCTACTGGCCTGATCCAGAAGCTTCTTCTTATGTTATTTCATCTGTTCTGCCCTCTTTTCCCCAGCATAGTCACAGGCTCCCACACCTCCTCTAACTACTCTGCCCCTTTCTTCGCCCTCCTCCTGCAGGTCTGCTGCCTCCCTGACGCTCTCCCCAGTCCTTGCCCTCCCTGCATTTCCAACATCTTGGCCTCCTCAGCCCCAGACTTCCTTCCCTCACTCCAAATAAAGTTCTGGCAGCCCTTGGTTCCAGTGCACGGTCTTCCCCTCAGGCCAAACCAACCCTTCCTCTTCTGCTGTGTGTGACAGTTGGGCACCGAGCCCTTTCCCCTCTGGATACGGAATGTTTATGAACATTCCCAGGACACTGGATCAGAGGGCCAGTAGCTAAGGACAGTGGCTGGCACACTTTATAGAAACAGAGGTTGGTGCAAGGAGCAGGGGATTTACCTAGCCGGGGGGGGGGGGGGGGGGAGCAGCAGGAAGATCTCTGAGGAGATAAAATAAAAGGAAACAGAGAAAATCGTGCAGAACTGCTGTGTCACTCAGATGCCATGATAGAGGGTCGCCTTGCAACCTCTCCAAGGATTTGATTTTCTTTGTTATGTACAGGACAACAAACATCACTTCTTCCTATTCCTTGTATTTGTAGGAGTGATGCCAAAGCATGGCCTGGATGTCTCTGCCTGCGAGGTCTTCCGGTTCTATAAGCTCATCACGTTAAAAGGGCTGATTGAGCCCATCTCCATGATCGTGCCAAGGAGGGTGAGTAATCTGGCCCTCACAGGAAGCAGGTTTGCTCTCTAAGGCTGCCTACATGCCATACACAGGAATTCACACACACCCCAAGAACCCTGGGAACTGTAGTTTGTGAAGAATGCTGGGAACTGTAGCATGGCACCGGGGAAACTATAGTTCCCATGATTCTTTGAGGGGAGCCATGTGCTTTAAATGTGTGGTGGGACTGAGACTTTGAAGTTGGGTCCAGTTCACACAACTGTGGTTGCTTCCGGATGACCTGTTTACTGAGCATCATCCTGATTTGTTTGCGGGTCTGCTATAGGACATCAAGTAAGAGTTAGCTCCCATTTTGCGGGGCGTTTCATTGCCACTTCCAAATTTTACTGCACAACAACACCAAATCAGCACTCAACAGTACAACCTGAAATTTCTTACGCTGTTAAATTCCACCTCAAGCCTTGAAGCTCCCTTGGCTGATGTGCCGCCTGCAGGTGGCCTTGGCAGGTGAAAAGGAGCCATGTGGGATTTGCCAAGCTCTGACCACCCTGCTCAGAGATTGGCAGAGGCATGGGGGCATGGGGGTTGCTGCTCTAGATCAGGTTTAAGGTGCTGGTTTTAACCTTTAAAGCCCTATACTGCCTAGGACCCTCGTACCTATGGGACCGCCTCTCCTGGCATATCCCACAGAGGACCTTATGGTCTTCAAACAAAAACATCTTGGAGGTCCCGGACGACAGAGAGGTTAGGCTGGCCTCAACCAGAGCCCAGGGCTTTTTCGGCCATGGCCCTGATCCGGTGGAACGTTCTGTCACTAGAGACTGAGGCCCTGCGGGACCTGACATCTTTCTGCAGGGCCTGCAAGACAGAGCTGTTCCATCAGGCCTTTGGCCAAGGCACAGTCTGACCCAATCCTTTGGTAATCCTCATAGAACTCTAGCCCAATGGTTGCTATTAATTTGATTCTGAATTGATTTTAGAATGAATTGATTTTAGAATGCTGTGTTACTTTTACTGTTGTTAGCCGCTCTGAGCCTGGCTTCGGCTGCGGAGGGCGGGATATAAATATAATAATAATAATAATAATAATAATAATAATAATAATAATAATAATTGGGTCCCAGGTGGGAGAAGTCTGCTCTGCCTCAAACTATGGAACTTGCTTCCACAGGAGGCAGTGACGGCTACCAGCTTGGATGGTTTTAAAAGAGGATTAGACAAAGGGGAGGGCTATCAATGGCTACCAGCCCTGATAGCTACTAGACACATGGCTATGCTCTGCCTCCATGGTTGGGGGCAGTAAACACTTCTGAATACCTGTTGCTGGCTTCCCTCATCCATATGGTTGGCCCCTGTGAGAACAGGATGCTGGACTAGATGGGCCATTGACCTGATCCAGCAGGCTCTCCTTGGGTTCTTATGCCTTAAAACATGTTGACCTTGTGCACAAGCTCTTTTTTCTTTGCATCAGTGTGTGCAAAGAAACACCCTCCCACCAGATGTCAAAGAGAAAAACAACTACCAGACTTTTAGAAGACATCTGAAGGCAGCCCTGTTTAGGGAAGCTTTTAATGTTTAACAGACCACTGTATTTTAATACTTTGTTGGAAGCCGCCCAGGGTTGCTGGGGAGATCCAGCCAGATACGCGGGGTATGTATGTATGTATGTATGTATGTATGAATGAATGAATGAATAAATAAATAAATAAATAAACAAACAAACAAACAAACAAACATACACCCAAATTTGAGGGTGCCCTGTTCCTTCATGGGGAATTTTGTGGGTGCTCAGGCAACCCAGAGCCTCAGGGAGTTGGCACTTATGCTCAGTTGCCTTTCCCTGTGTTTTGGTGTTGTAAAGGAAGGTTGCGACACTGTCCCATTATTTCCGCACAAAGCCCCACAGGTCCATTCCCCTCACTCGTAGTCATTTTTCTCCATGCTCCACAAGCCCAAATGCCTTCTATTAAGTCTCTCCTGCCTTGATTGCCTCTCCTTTCAGACCGCAAACACACCGAGCTCCCTGCTGCATGGGTTCTTTTTCTGCAGCAGCGTGGAGCCAGACCTTCGGGGCAACAGGGATGTGCTTGAGAATGCTCTAATGCAGCCTTCATCCCAAACTGCAATCCGACAAATGGTTAACCTGCTATGTTGCAATGCTTATGACTTCACTTGGCTCAGAGAATGAGCCAAAAGTTTGTGCTGCTCCTGAGATAAATGTCCGCTCCTCGTTTTTGGGATGGGGGGGGAGTATGTTGAGTAGTTTAATTACTGCCATAGCATCAAAAATCTTTTTGATTTTTTTTTGGGGGGGAGGGCAAAATGGAACTTAGTGGCTTGCAGACGGGGTTAAAGCAGTAGTTACCCAAATGGGCGGTACCACCCTTGGGGGGGCAATGAGGCCCCAAGAGGCAAGGGTGCAGAAGGGGGGCACTGGAAGTGGGGCCCTCCAAACACATTGATTGCTAATTTATGGTTGACAGGGCTAGAACATGGAACAAAAAAACTTCCTTGTTTTGTATTTAAGGTTTTACTGCTTCTATCACTTGTAAATTGGGGTGAGGGGACTGATGATGAAATGATAATGATAACAACAACAACAACAACAACAACAACAACAACAACAACAACAACAATACCCTGCCCATCTGGCTGGGTTTCCCCAGCCACTTTGGGCAGCTTACGATTATGGAACCAAGGGGGTGGGTGCCCAAAATGGTTCGGGAACCACTGTTAAATGATTGTTTGCAACTGGGTCATTGCCGGTGTGTGTGTTACTTACTGAATTTTTCTTGGGAAAGATAAATCTAGATTATATTTGGTGGGGGGGGATACAGGTTGGTATGCTGTACTGTTTTTAACACTTGATTGGGAGCTGCCCAGAGTGGCTGGGGAAACTCAGCCAGATGGGCGGGGTATAAATAATAAATTATTAGTAGTAGTATGCTGATGCCAACAGCATTATGTGTTTGCTGCCTGCCTGGGGGCACCCTTCCCAGAACACCACCACCGCTCTGGAAGTCCTTTACTAATTATTTCAAATATGCTGTTTCTCTTCCTTCTGCATTCTAGTCGGAAACATACCAGGAAGATATTTACCCAATGACTCCAGGAACAGAGCCTGCCCTCACACCAGATGAATGGCTGAGTGGAACGAACCGGGGTAAATGCACTAGCTCTGCAATTTTGTGATGTGCAACCTGGTGGAAAATCAAACACCACCTAGGTTTTAAAAAGAAAAACAACTTTTAAAGTGGCCAGAAATTTGACTTCAAGCAAAACATGGCTAACACTGCTTGAAATCCCTAATATTACCAACTATTGAAGTCTGGGCATTTACCATTTCAACATCTGGAAATGGTGAAGACTGATCTGTGACTAAGTGATGCTCTTTTGTTTCTCTCCCCAGTGAAATCAACTGAAATGCAGGACCTGTCCCATCTCCCTGCCATATTAAAATATAGAATGAGGAATGTGTTAAAGCAATTGAGAATCTAACTGAAGAGCCAGTCTATTCAAAGCCTTATAGAGCTAGGTAGATCTCTGTAGGACCCATTTTGTCACCTGGGCACACCTGAGGTTGAACCACTTTCAGACCAGCAGTCCTGGTGGCACTAAAGCTCAAAAGAGGGCAGGCTCTTTTGGAAAGCTGGCATAGTGGCAGAGTAACAAAGGTGCCTGGGTTTCCCCAGCTTCAGAACCCTGACATTTGCAGTAGCTTCGATTGCACCTCTGAGATTATGGGCTGCTTCACTGCCACTCCAACGCAACCTCTTGGATTGTGTGTGATGTTCAGCAGGAGTTTCACAGGCGCTGCAGAGTAAAATGCAGCTTCACAAATTTCTAGCACATTGTCCCAAATACAGAACACAAACGTTTGGTCCTTTAGCTAAAATAGGTAAAGGTAAAGGGACCCCTGACCATTAGATCCAGTCGTGACCGACTCTGGGGTCGTGGCGCTCATCTCGCTTTATTGGCTGAGGGAGCCAGCATACAGCTTCCAGGTCAGTGGCCAGCATGACTAAGCTGCTTCTGGCGAACCAGAGCAGCGCACGGAAATGCTGCTTACCTTCCTGCTGGATTGGTACCTATTTATCTACTTACACTTGACGTGCTTTTGAACTGCTAGGTTGGCAGGAGCAGGGACTGAGCAACGAGAGCTCACCCCATTGCGGGGATTCGAACCGCCGACCTTCTGATTGGCAAGTCCTAGGCTCTGTGGTTTAACCCACAGCGCCACCCGCGTCCCGGTTGTAGCTAAAATAGGGTAGATTATTTGCTCGTTTCCAGAAAGTGTCTCTCTAGCCCTTTGGTTTAGCATTTGTTGTCTCTTGTTTTCTTTCTTTCTTAGATCCCATATTGATGTCTTTAAAGGAAGGCTATAAGAAAGCATCGAAAGTTGTTTTTAAGGCACCGATGAGAGAGAAGAAGAGTGTTGTTGTTAATGGGATCGACCTCTTAGAAAATGTGCCCCCCAGAACAGAGAATGAGGTATGGAAAAAACAGCTACCCTCTGTCCAGATTGAGAGTTGTCATCATTAGGCCTGGGCAATGTATCCATACATTACCCAGAACCAGTATGAGGGGCAGACCATGATGGCGGCTTTGCTTGGAGGTCAGCGAAGCCAGAAAAGCATCGGGGCTCCCTCAGCTGGGGGGTGGGAGCACTTTAACAGGCTTTTCTCTCCCTCTCTCATAATACTAGAACCCAGTGTGGTCATTCACAGAAGCTGAATGTTGGTAGGATTCGGCACAAACAAAAGAAAATACTTATATACACACAAACCACACAGTTGAAACTGTGGAATTTGCTACCACAGGAGGTAGTGAGGACCAGCTTTAAAAGAGATAAATTCATGAAGGACATACCTATCAACAACTACTAGTCACGATGGCTATTTACTCCTCTTATCAGAGGCAGGATGCGTCTGATTCTGCAGACCATAAGTAGGAAAGTACTGTTGCATTCATGTCCTGCTTCCAGGCTTCCCATATGAATCTAGCTGGCAACTGTGGGAAAAGGATGCTGAACGATATGAACCTTTGGTCTGACCCAGCAGGGCTTTTTTTGTACATGGCCCCCACAAACACTTGCCGGCTATGATATACCATAATTTTTCGAGAGTCAATATGGTTCATTGGTCAGAGTGTCAGAAAAACAGGGTTCAAATCCCCACTCAGCCAGGAAGCTCGCTAGGTGACCTTGGGCCAATCGCTGCCTCTCAGCCTAGCCTACTTCACAGGGTTGTTGTGGGGATTAAATGAGGAGGGGGAGAACCATGTACACCACCTTGAGCTGCTTGGATGAAAAGACAGGATAATTAGTAGGAGTAGTATTAATACCCCACCCATCTGGCTGGGTTTCCTCAGCCACTCTGGGCGGCTTCCAACAAAATATTAAAATTCAATAGTCTATTAAACATTAAAAGCTTCCCTAAACAAGGCTGCCTTCAGATGTCTTCTAAAAGTCTGGTAGTTGTTTTTCTCTTTGACATCTGGTGGGAGGGCGTTCCACAGTGCGGGTGCCAATACCAAAAAGGCCCTCTGTCTGGTTCCCTGTAACTTGGCTTCTCGCAGCTAGGGAACCGCCAGAAGGCCCTCGGAGCTGGACCTCAGTGTCCGGGCAGAACGATGGGGGTTCATAAATAAATGAAGCAACAGCACAATACGGAGGCCAACTCTTTCTCTCTCTTCCTCAACTTCAAGCTTCTCCGAATGTTCTTCCGGCAACAAGATGAGATCCGGCGGTTGAAAGCTGAGCTCTCGCAGAAGGACATCAAAATCCGACAGCTACAGCTGGAGCTGAAAAACTTGCGCAACAGCCCGAAGAACAATGAACTCTAAAGGACATTTTCTAAACAAACTCTTTGTTTATACCCACTCTTTTAATTTTACTGTATCCACTTAACACATGATATGAGCCAGAGACCCCCGTGGCCAGCCCCCAGGGAGCTCACCCGCTAACTGGAACTGTGTCCTTCTGTGGTCATTTCCTAGCACTAAAAGAAAGACGTGTTGTCTGTATGATGTTAACTGAGAAAACTACTGCATGAAACAAGCAAAGGGACCCATATAGAGCCCCAGCTTCCCTTGGAGGAAGTAGAGGAGTCAATGCGTTTCCTGATGCCGCCAAGTCACGGGATTAGCTAAACGGGGCATCCGGTTTTCCATTCCATCCTTGAGCAGGAATGAAAAGGGAAAACTGCATGCCCCGCAGGAAGCAATGGCATTGATTAGTATTATTAATATTCTTTTTTTTTCCTATGCAAAGTGTGACTGACAATGCACACTGGATTCAAAACTGGAATTCAGGTCCATGAAACTGGAAGGTACATGGGAGAGCTGGGCATTAATTCATCCCCTTCTCCCGGGAAATTCCCCGCAATGTGCCGCGCAAGCAAAAGAGCAGAACCCCCAGGATCCCTTTAATGCTGCAGCGGATGTTGGGGGTTAAGGTCATGCACAGCTTTCTCAGTATTCCTTAAAAAATGCCATTCCCCACCTCCCCACCCCATAGCCACTGGCATCATTTGTACTGTGGGGCCAGCTCTGCTTCAGCCATAGCTCAGTGGCTTTTCTATGCATCAACCCCTTGGTTGGTTGTCCTATCGAAACAGGGGGCGCCGGCACCAGTTTATAAGGGATACCCGCTCTTTGTATCTCTGGTTCCTAACCATTAATCCCAAGCCTTCACATATTATAGAACTTTGTATTTTCTCCTAGAATCATAGAATTGGAAGGGACACTCCCCTCCACCAAGAGTCATCTGGTCTAATCCCCTGCAATGCAGGAAGAATCCCTGGCAGATGGTCACCCAATCTCTGTTTAGCAACCTCCTATGAAGGAGAGTCCACCACCTTCTGAGGTGGTCCATTCCACTGTCTTAAACACCTCTTGCTGTCAGATAGTGGTTATTAACACATGCCGTGACACGGGACTGCAAGGAAGGAGGAAATCTGGAAGGCAGGAGGTCCCACTGTGGACAGATGCTGAGGTTCAGGCTGCAAGATGCTTCAATCTGGCTAGCATCTTCTGATGCATTTGCTAGCTCAGTTCTCTGCTGCTGCCAGTGAAGCTCTGCCCTAGGCCGAACCATTGGCAACTGCTGTGAGGCAGCAAAGGGAGGGACCAGTCCCAAAACCTCACTTTTATATGCTGGGGGGCGGTGAGGTGTTGCTGCTAGCACCACCCAAATGCAAGGTTGCCCAATGGGTGCTTGCTGCAAGAGGGGTACTGTGAGTTACACAGCAACTGGGACCTTCAAGGTGCTGGCTGTCATGCCCCTGTTGAGATTTATAGTTCCCATGCAATGAGCCCCTAGCATCACCTAGCAATTTGCCTTGCCCGTTATTGCTGTTCAGGTTGGATTCCTACAGTCATCTGCTCCAAATTGGTCAATGGTTTGAAGAATGAGCCCCAGGGAACTGGGTCCTGGAGACGGATATTCTAGAAGGTAAATCTATCCTGAATTTGGCATCACAGGTAGAGCCTCCTGCCAATGGAGCGAGCCGAAAGCATTTCACTTCCTTAATGAAAATGGGACTTGCTACTGTGGGTTTTAGTGAATGATGGAGGGGAAATCCAAGTGGCAGTAAGATTGCTTCAGTATTTAGTTAGGGCATTCCCTTCCTTCTGAAGACAATCGCCTTGCTGAGAAATTAGGTAAGGGTAGTTTTCGCTTTGGAGTCCTGACCTCTAACATTCCCCTGCAGGGGGTGAAGAGACAGGATCCTGTGACTGAAATTCCTTTGCCCCCAGTGCAACTATCCTGGAATAAGTTCACCATTGTGGTCTTGAGTGCAGCAACCCTGCGACGAGGAGCTATCATGTATCTGGACCCTAGAACAGGAGGATAAAAAATAGGTGATCCATTATGTATGCAATATGGGGATAAGGTGGGATGCGGGTGGCGCTGTGGGTTAAACCACCGAGCCTCTTGGGGTTGCCGCTCGAAAGGTCGCGGTTCGAATCCCCACGACGGGGTGAGCTCCCGTTGCTCGGTCCCTGCTCCTGCCAACCTAGCAGTTCAAAAGCACTTCAAGTGCAAGTAGATAAATAGGTACCGCTCCGGCAGGAAGGTAAACAGCGTTTCCGTGTGCTGCTCTGGTTCGCCAGAAGCGGCTTAGTCATGCTGGCCACATGACCCGGAAGCTGCATGCCAGCTCTCTCGGCCAGTAAAGCGAGATGAGCGTTGCAACCCCAGTCATCCACAACTGGACCTAATGGTCAGGGGTCCCTTTACCTTTACGGGGATAATATATTAGGGCCTACATTATGATTGATTTCACAGAGTTTGAGGCAATTAGAACACTCAGAAAGTGCTACAGTATATAGAATTGCTATGTTTAAATACATACATACATACGAGATTTGACTTCTGGGGCCAGAACTGGTAAAAAAAAATATGGCCTCTGAAAAGGCCAACACATGCAACTTGGTCCAAGATGATCCTCAGAGCTAGACTCAAGGTAGATCCAGTTCCGGGGTTCATATTCGAACATTTTGGATTGCTGGCCGCAAGAGCTCATGTCTCTACCAAGACTGTCTTGAAACCACCCCAAATTTTTCCATCACCACTGCCAACTGGATGTAGCAAATGTTCCGCAAGGGTGTTGTGGCCGTAGAATGAGCCGATCGAAAGGGTGAGGCTTTAGGTTGTAATGCATCACCCACCTCAAGTTCCCTCTTGGATGCAGTGGCATCCAAGTCCTGCCGAATTCTGTCGGCTGAAATCTAGACCCGAGTTGCTAGAGGTTCTGCACAGTGCTCATTCATGTGTGTGTGCCCCCCACCACACACATGCTTTAACCACCAAGCACCATCCAAAAAGACAGGTGTGCTTTCCCTCCACCCGCCCCCCACATACTTCCCCATGTTCCCCCCCACACGCCACCAATGTTTACATTGTGTTCTGTGCCTAACGCTTACCCCACCCTGCTCCATTTCAGTGTTCTCTCACTCGCTTATTATTTATGCTGCCATAAAAATAGTGACAAAATAAAAAAAAATTTACCAAGATACCAAAACCAAATTTGGTGGTAAAGTCTCCCTTTGCCTTCGGTGGGATGCTGGTCCTGAGCGATGGGGCTGGGGCAGGGGAAAAGAATCGTGTAGGGATGATCATGATGAATCTCTAAAGCAGCGTTTCCCAAACTTGGGTCTCCAGCTGTTTTTGGACTACAATTCGCATCATCCCTGACTGCTGGTCCTGCTAGGTAGGGATGATGGGAGTTGTAGTCCAAAAAAACCAGCCAGAGTCCCAACTTTGGGAAACACTGCTCTAAAGCAACTTCTCTCTACACCTGATGTCCTACAATTCCCATCGTTTCATGGCCGTGCTGTCTGGGAGTTGCAGTTCAAAACACCTGCAGGACAGCAGGCTAGAGAAGAGGCCTCTATAAAGTTTTGAATCCTCAAATACGACAGTCTTGTAGAATAAGGCTGGCTATTTCCTTTGCACACATTACATGCACACATGCACCAGGTCAAAATCCTATTTTGAGAAAGCTGCCTGAGTTAGGCGCCATAAAGTCAAACACCTTGATGGAGTCTCTTGTACCTTCGCAATACTCTAGGGATTACTTTACCTTGGCATGGAAAATGAATCTGCATCACCCTGCCGATTCAGACCGAAAAGGTCTGTCCCATGGAGATGGGTGCACACAATTGTTCTGCGGCATCTGGCACTTGAGAGGTATCATCCTTCTGTGCGTGGGGGATCCTCTTAGGCGGTCATGATTTCTTTTGAAATAATGCACTAAGTGTTGCTAACAATGAATGAGAATGAGCTTCTTCAAAAAATGAAAACAGAAAAACACCCGTCTTTACAAGCGAGGAATGGATTCCGACGTGGCCCGTTTTACAGCAATAAGCCACAGGGGGAAAAAATTGTATAAAAAGATTTATTGAAATTCATCAATGACAAACAAGACATAAAACTGAAAAAGTTTGGCTCTTTGGGGAGCAAGAGGGAAGGTTGCAATATTCTTTTTTTTTTTTTTTTTGCTTTTGTCTTTTATACACAGGTGAGATATTGACTAGGAAATACAAGTCACTTCTAACTATCTTTTTAAAGAGGGATATGAAATTAAAACTGTACATTCAACTAGGAATGTTGCACAGTCAATTTAAATGACTTCGCAACATGGTAAGAAAATACAACTTTTGCAATTAGCATTCCGTGCTTGAGTGTACGAAAGGAAACCAGCCTAGGCTAGACATGCGGCATTGTCCGTCTCCCACCCCCCTCCAGTATTTAAAGGTTTGTAAAAATCTTCAAGAGTATTACAGAGCACAAGTGGAAACAGATTCTCATTCACTTATCATTAAGGAGGTGTTAATATATCTATATATATAATATTTTACAGACCAAAATAGTACACACCTTAGTTAAAAGGGTTCAAACATTTTCTTTTTTATTACAACTGTCAGATTCATTTCACCAGTTAACTCAGGAAATTAGGAACACTTTTTATATATATTTTTATATATATATTTCAATGACTGCCGTTGACAGAGAACTTTTCCATATACCTGAAATAAAGAAAGGGCACAACTCAAGGGGAATCCATGTCTGCCCGGCCATCTCCAAATCAAGGAAGATTCCCCTCAGGGGGTGGTTTGTGCTCTCAAAAATAATAACAACAAGTATGGGGGAAACCCACAACGGAAGATTTGCAAAGTCACCACCCCAAACCAAATCAATTGGTGGTAAAGGGCCAGGAGTCAGGGAAAGAGATTACGTATTTGGTCACTATTTACAAACAGCGAAAGTAAAAAGATAACTACAGGAAGTGGAGGAAATAGTGTGTGTGTGTGTGTGTGTGTGTGTGTGTGTTTTCCTGGGAACGGCAGCCATTCACAAACAGGCAACAAAGAAAAACACTTTATCAAGATGCTGCTTGCACCCCCGCTGCTGTGGCTGGAATGCTTTCACCGCAAAAAATTGCTGCATCCAGAAGAAGTAGAAGAAAAAATGCCTAGAGACCGGCAAAAGCCATTCTCAGGACCCCAAAGATCTCACCTTTGCATCACATGTGGAAATTTACTCGCTCGTCTTTTCGAAAACAAAACAAAACTCAAGTTGTGTCCAGAATGATCCACTCCAAGAAACAAATTCACCACTTGTTTTATATTTGTTATTGCATTAACAGGAACTAATAATGGGCACAAAAGGAAATTATTCAGGAACAAAAAGTAGAGTGGCAGGTTGTTGTTGTTGTTTTTAAAAAATGATATTTTAATTCCTTCGCCCACCCAATTATGCATGTCCCGCTCGATCCCACAGCAACGTTACACTCCGGGGAGGGGGGGAGGGGTGAAATACAGGGTAGAAACAGTCAAATCACAGTAGGAAATTTATTCCCCACCCCCTCCCCACAACAGATTATTTTGAGTTTAATCATCTTCATCTTCTTCTCCTTCATCATCAGGTTCTCGTTTTCTCTTCTGTCCTTTTTCTTCTTCTGTGGAAAGAAATTAAAGGCTGTGTTATGGTTTTCCCAAGTGAGAGACCTAACGCCTCCCAGGCCCCATGGTTTTGGCACTTGTTCCATTGCAGGGATATTTTTGGCAAGCGTATGTTGAAGAAGCAGCACTGTAAAATTCTCCTTTCTGTGCCAGAGCATGGAATGACCTTGTTCCACATCAAATCCAGCACAGCTCAGGCCTATGCTGGTCTTCGCATCTGAAGCAGGAAAACCTGAGCAGCAACTAGAGGGTCCGTCAGAGGGCAGACTGAGGGTGGGGGGCCAACAAATCCCAAATGCCATCTACCAGCAGTGTCTCAGCAACCCACACTCAGATCCAGCCACTGAAGGGCCAAATAGTGATGCACAGACAGCTCTTTGTCTCAGGGCTTTTGCACCCTAAGGGTCCAGAGCAGTTTACATAAACAAGCACGTACAAAATAATCAACAAAAACATAGAACAGCTAACAACAATTACATACAGGAAAGGCAAGTAAAAATTTCTATTTCATTTCCAAAGGCCAGGATAAATAAAACCAACCAAAGGCACCAAGCGTCGACACAGATAAGACACCTTTATGGGAGGGGTGTGCCACAGTTTGGGTGCCACCAGAAAGAAGACCCCGTCGTCCTGTCTACCAAACGCTTATTATTAAAAAACAACTCTGCACCACATGAAGTATGTGCAAAGAATAAAAACATCTGCACAAAAATGATTTATCATTTATCAAACAGCCACAACCGGCAGGAGGAAGCAAGCAGCCTCTCTGCAGGGCTTGAGGGGGAAACAGCAGAGAAAGATCCGAAGTCAAGATTCTTGAAGGAATCTCTGTGAAAAGAGCCTCCATGTGAAATATCTCAAAATCTTATCACACTGCAATCATGGATTTTCCTCCATGTGGCATTTTCTATCTCTTATTGGGCACAATGGCAAGAATGGGCTATTCAGACTCTAAGCTTGCGTTGCTGTAACCCTTTGACCATTCACAAGGAGGTGATTATTTTTCCTGTTTCAGTTCTGCGCTTACCAGCTTCTTCTTCCTCCTCTTCATCATCTACTTCACCATCGTTGAACCCTTCTTCATCCTCCTGTGGGAAAGAAAGCGGAAAATGCATGCTTTGTCCTTGTACAGAACTTTTTCAAGCTGGCAAAGCTATTGGGAAATACTGTAGAGATTTCAAAGGGGAGGGGAAGAATCCACAATGGTTCAGCAGTGAGAGACTCTCAGCTATATCCTCGCCCCTCCAAAACGACATTCTTACCTCATCTTCCCCGCTGACATCCTCCTCTTCTCCTTCCTCTTCTTCATCCTCATCTTCCTCATCTTCTACTACCTGAGCATCTTCGTCATATTCCTCTTCTGCAAAAAGGAAGTTCACAAGGTCGATTTGCTGCAAGGACCTACTGGGGAGCAGTGCGGGTCTGCTTGAGAGCAGTTTGCCATCAATCTTCCTGCAGCCTGACATGCGCAAGCTGAGTAGGAAAAGCATTTCCTGGGCATGGCGATAGTCGCGGTGGGGGAAAATGCCACCTGCTTGATTTCTGCCTGCCAGGCTCACGATAAAATTCACAGGAGCTACAGCCAAGTAAAGCCAAGCGGCAGCCGGAGGTCCTTCTCGTGCCAAGAGTTGGTGTAATTGATGGGAGCTGGGAAAAGACCGTGATGCTGCGGAATCAGGCTTTCTGCTCTTGTGACCTGATGCACCACAGCACTCACTGTCATGGGATGTGGCAAACCTCAGGATCTTGTGGTACTTGAATGGGGAGGGGAGAGGGGCTAAAATACAAGAATGATAAAGAGCTAAAGTAGGCGACGCTGCAGAAATTCAAAGGGCACATCTGAAAAAAGCGATGTGCAGCTCGTGGGGCTAAGGGGACTGAGGTAAATCTGGAGGGAAAGGTCTGTATCAGCGGCTATTCTCCATGACAGCTTAAGTGGAGGCCCTAAACAGCAGGTGTGAGCAACAACCAGCAAAAAAGATCATTGCCCTGACTTTCTGGGGAGCTTCCCAGAGGCATCTGCCTGCCTGCTGCTGTTGGACACAGACTAGTCAACTAGATGGATAGCTTCTGTCCAATCCAGAAAGTCTGTTCTTATATTTTACCAACCTTTTTCGGGGGGAAACTAGAATGCTGTTAAAGTACTGAGCTGCAGCAAGTTTTTCCGGATGTTCTTAATATGGAAACAGCACATGGACATTTGTTTCTGCTCTTGGGAAACTCCACTAACAAGACAGAAGTGAGGAACAAGGTGACCTACCATCTTCCTCCTCCTCATCGTCATCAAAGCCTTCCGCATTGCCCTCAGCATCTGAATCGGGGGCCTCTTTATCATCCCGGTCGTATCCATCGAGATACGTGAGTTGTGGGAGGAGTTTGAAGACGTTGTCTCTGTAGTCGTTCAAGTTAGTTACCTCGCAATTGAAAAGATCTAAACTCTTCAGGTTTTCTAACTTTTCCTGAAAGGCAAATGAAGGGTTTCACCTATCAGAATCAAACCTTACCAAAGACCAAAGCTCACCAAGTATATATTAAAAAGCAAATATGCTCCCAGAACAGGAAGGAAGGTCTTCTAGCTGAGACATCAGGAGACACCTAGGAGATTTAAGCCACTGCAGAGACCAGGATGGGCTTGGTTGGGCTCTGGGAGGCTTGAGAAGGAAGGGTCCCAAATGTTTCAGACACATGGAAAGAGAAATAAATTTGCTGTGTCACCTGTGGCTGCCCTGAGAATTCAAAGCCTCACTCAAAGGAAGAGACCTTGCTTCCGGGCAATGTGCAACATCAACCCTTCAAGTGACCACCAGAGGGAGCTGTGGAAACAACTCTGTATGTCAATCAAGAGCAAAAGGGAGCAAAAAGGAGGCAGCAGTAGCCGCAGCCAGAAGATTTGCACCATTTCTGGAGTTTTAAGAAGGCTCCCGCAGCTGCTGGGTTCAGAGGGTAGCAAACATTTTATTGGCTAATAAAATGATGGAGGGAAGGAGAAATTCAGGCCATCAGCTCTGGAATCAAGGGCCTGACATCCACTGCATCAAGGACCTGACACAACTCTACTGTTTTCTTGTTTTGTTTTTCACAAGCTTCATGTTGTGTTTGTTTTTAGTTGTAAGCCCCCCTTGGGAGAAAAGCACCATATAAATGCAGCAAACAAAGTGCAGCAGCAGCAGGTGGAGAAGAAATTCTGATAGTGTGGTGATGTTTGGGGGCTATGAGAGTGAACAACTGCTCCTAAATCTGGTCTTGGCCATAAACAGCTCCTGCAGCCACAGGCAACCCCCCCTCCCCGCACCCAAGTTACAGGGCCCTGGGCAAGGATGACTGACAGAATGTATGGTGTTAAATCTCTTGCAATGCACCACACACTATTACATCCCCTTCCCTGTGCCACTAGCAGGCACACACACTCTACTGCTGAAGAGCCACCAGGAAACAAGAAAGGTAAATATGACAGGAGGATCCTGGAAGCAGCAATGGCAAAAAGTAGACCAGGAACACCACTGGATGGATGAGGAAGCAACCACTCATTGCTAGGCCTTCCCGAGAGACAAACTCTGATGGGGATGGGCTAGAGGGCCGCTGGAACAAAACTGGGTGGCAAAGAGGTCATGGGGTATAAGGTTTGGGCACCCACAAGGCCAAGCAGGAGAGGAGAAACGGGCAGGAGGCACCCAAGAGGACTCCACCCATACATGCGATTGTTTTGTTGCTGTTATTTATAGTCCCACCTTTCCATCAAAGCAAAAACTGTCACCCTCCCTGCTTTGACCCCCACAACAATTGGGTGAGGTGGGTTAGGCCAAGGACAGTGATGGGCCCAAAGTCAACTTCATGGCTGAGTGGTGTTGATTTTGAGCCTGAGGTGCCTCAGTTCCAATCCAATACTCTGGTGACCACATCTGCGCCAGGGCCCCAAATGCAGCAGGCAAGGAAAGCCCCACCACGAATCATGGGCATTAATGTGGGCCATGGCATCAAAAACTGGCCTCGGGTGGCTCTCTGACAGCTTTGCACCGACTTACCAGAGGTTCTATTGTACTGAGATCCTTTATTTTGTTGCCACTTAGGTTTAGGTGTGTGAGGTTCGGACATTTTCCTGCCAATACTTCCAGTCCTCCTGAGATTCTATTGTCGCTTAACTCGAGCTGAGGGCAAAAATATATAAAAATGGTCCATACATTTTGCAGTATTCAGGATTCAATCACATTTTAAAGTTTGGGGCTTTAAATGGATCCGTGGAATGGCTTGCACTGACCTGATTTGCCTAGGGACAGCGTAGAGAGGAGAGGTGGGGGGTGCCTCTCTGTCTGGCCCTTTGAACTCTCCTCAGGCCACGCCTCTCAAAGGCCCTGCTTCACACCCTTAAGTTTTTTGCCTGGCTGGAATGTGCCCTTGCAGAGGGTGTGTATGAGTGTGTGTAGAAACAAGCCTACTATACAATACAGCTTTTGTTGCTCCACCAACTTTGCCTCTGGCCCCACCCACCACTGACATGTGGCCCTTGGAAAGTTTCCCAGAGAGGACTCTGACTATCAGGCTACAATAGAAACCCAATCGTTGTGGTGGAGAGAGAAAATATCGTAGAGGACCTGAAGGACACAATCAGAGGCAAAGGAAGCAGAGGAAGAGCTCCCACCAACGAAAACACTGAAGGAACTATTAAGACAGGTAGGAAAAGATCCAGGAGGACGGCATCATGGAGATCCAGGGCCTAAGGAGGCAAGCCAGGAGCAAGGGGTGGGGGGAATCAACTGTATCAAAGGCAGCAGAAAGTCAAGAGGAACGTAGCACCTTTAGATCTTGCAATGATTTTTGAGACTGTAGAGTCAGTTGCGTTCAGGGAGCAGAACCCAGACTTGAGGGTGTCAAGAGCAGAGGTGAGGCAATAGGAGTAAGCAGCATGTGCACCGGGAGTTTGAGGGTATGAGGTGGAGGCACTTGGGAGAGTAAAGGCGGGCCAAGGGAAACTGCAGGATGTTTGAGCATCATGGGGGAGAAGGGAAAAGCTGTGTATGCGGAGGAGGGATAACGGTGCTGGAGAGGACAACTCCAGAAAGGGAGGAGATCGCGGAAGCATGCGCTGAGAGGGGTTACAGGGCAGTCAACTCATCAAGCAATAACGGAAAGCAAAGAGGGAGGTGCAGGATGAAGGGCAGCCGAAAGAGGAGAGGCGGCAAGTAATCAGAGCTGCTGGTTTCCATTTCAGCACTGAGTAAGGAGGAAGAGTCTTGGGCAGGGAGCAAGAAGGGGGTGGGGTGGGACGTGCCTGAGGAGGGCATCAAAAGGAGGAAGATGGGGAGTGAAAGTTCCTGCAGCTGGTGTGAATCAGAGAGGCAAAATGGTGCTGCTTGGGCAGGTAGACAGAAGATAAAGATGCAGAGGAGAATATGGGAGCTTCTAATGGACAAAGTTGGTCCCCTCTTTAGTTCTCCACAGGTAACTCAGATTCACAAGGCCATGGAGAGAGATATCAAATGGGGGGAATGAGCTAGGAGGGCTAAAAGGGGCAAAGAAAAACGCTGGGAAAGGGTTAAGGAAGTCAAGAGCAGATGAGACGGATGAAGCGAAGGTGCAAACTGCAGGAAACACAGGAGTCTGGCAGACATGGAGAAGAGGGGATACTGCCGGGAAGGCCACTGGATCAATAGATTGGAGGTCATGGAAGGAGCACAAGGCAGAGCATGGTGGACAAGGTGCCGTGCTGAAAGGGAGCAGGGGATGAGTGGACAAAGGGAATTTTACAGCAGACACAGAGGAGCTCTTGGTGAAGGCAAGAGCAAAGGAGTGTCCAGGGCAGGAGAGAATCAGCCCAAAGGCAAAGATGGATGGAAGAGGCAAAGGAGGAGGAGATGAGAAGCAGTTGGGTCAAGGGGGTTGATGCTGAAAAGGTTAAGGAGGAGAGAGTCAGCAATGTCAGAGATGACGTTTATGCATTAGGAACTCTTATTATGTAGAAGTATGTGTCTTACTATTAATAACTTAAAATAAAGGTAAAGGTAAAGGTACCCCTGCCCGTACGGGCCAGTCTTGACAGACTCTAGGGTTGTGCGCCCATCTCACTTAAAGAGGCCAAGGGCCAGCGCTGTCCGAAGACACTTCCGGGTCACGTGGCCAGCGTGACATCGCTGCTCTGGCGAGCCAGAGCCGCACACGGAAACGCCGTTTACCTTCCCGCTAGTAAGCGGTCCCTATTTATCTACTTGCACCCAGGGGTGCTTTCGAAATGCTAGGTTGGCAGGCGCTGGGACCGAACAGTGGGAGCGCACCCCACCACGGGGATTCGAACCGCCAACCTTTCGATTGGCAAGCCCTAGGCACTGAGGCTTTAACCCACAGCGCCACCCGCGTCCCCAATAACTTAAAACAAAACGCCACAATTTTGCCACAAGGAAATCTAAACATCTGATGTAAAAGTTCCTCTTTGGCAAACTCATTCCATGCTTTAATAATAATGCCTTTCTTTTCTTTTTAAATAAAGACATCTACCTACCTTCTTAAGCTTGTTTAACTTTGGTAAGTTTGCAACTGAGGTGAGGCCTACGTTGATTGTACTTAAGAATTCGAGCTCTTCAAATTCATCTGTCAGACCTTCAATTTTGCCTTCATTTGATCTACAGTTGTCGAGAACAAGTTCTTTAACCTGCAGATAAAAATTAACAACAAAAATAGTAAGTTAAATTATATCCTTAAGTGAACATACAAGCTGTTTTGAGGCAAACTGCAACAGCACTTCAAGAATTATTGGTCTCGGTTTACCATAAAAAGCTACTAGGAAATCTCTCTCCATCTATTGAGCTAGTTTACACTGTAGATCAACAAATGACTTGGCCCATTGACTCTTCTTTTCCATTCACTCTATAGATTTCAGGATACTAGTTACCTTACGGAAGGAGACAACTCACTATTTATGTACACTATGGTATAAAAATGAATAGAGAGATTGAGAGAGCCAGTAAAGTGCTGTCGGCAGCCTGTTGGAAGTGGGCTCAAATCCTCACTCAGCTGTGAAACAGGTGTCCTTGAACCAGTCACTCACTCGGCCCAGCCTACCTTACTGAGTTGTTGTGAGGATAAAACAGAGTTCATCTGTGAATGAAACACATCTTCCCACAGCTCAATTGCTGCAGGCCCTCTTATTACACCAGAGTAAAACTATGACCCTAAACACACCAAAATCAAAATCATGTTTACAAATAAACGTTATGCATTTTAATGTCGCATCTAAGCAAAAACTGTTTCTTTGTTAACAGCTGCACGTTTCTACAAAATTGCACCTTTAATTTTTTTCAGGAGTAACTGTTCTTAAGGTCCTTGATCAAATATAGTATGAATCAATTGCAGGTGGTGGGAGCGAGGAACATCCTACCACCAGGAAAGAAGCAACAGGCAGTGTTAGCATCACTCCAAAGCCTGAGCGTGCCCAATATCCTCATCATTCTGACATGCATCTTCAGCTGGTTTCGTTTGGCAGATTTGATACGGAGCTTTTTTATTTTTGTAACTTTAACAGTGCCTAACCAGGCCCCTGTGTGACCTCAGTAAATAAGAATACCCCCCAAGATCAGCACACAGATGATCAAGACTGTTGTCTATCTGACCATATGCTGCCAGCTTGTGCTCAAGATAACAAAGAAGAAGGCTTAAGCAACTGATCTCGATAGCAGGGTGTGTGTGGAATTAAGAGCCTCAGAAGAATACAGCATCTTTTAGCAAAGACAAGGAGGGGAGAGAAGCCAAGAACCCTGAAGCAAAATGCACCTGCCACAGCCCCACTCCTTCCTCCACCTAAGCTGGGAGAGGGGAACCAGCTGTGGCCCTCCAGATGTTGTTGGACCCCAGACCATTGGCCGTGCTGGTTGAGGCTGATGGGAGTTGGGAGTCCAACAACATCTGGAGGGTGACAGTTGATTCCCCCACCCGTCCTAGACTGACACAGTACCTACAGTGGTACCTCGGGTTAAGTACTTAATTCGTTCAGGAGGTCTGTTCTTAACCTGAAACCTGAAGCACCACTTTAGCTAATGGGGCCTCCTGCTGCTGTTGCGCCGCCAGAGCATGATTTCTGTTCTCATCCTGAAGCAAAGTTCTTAACCCAAGGTACTATTTCTGGGTTAGCAGCGTCTGTAGCTTGAAGCGTCTGTAACCCGAGGTACCACTGTATTAGAATCATAGAATTGTAGAGTTGGAAGGGGTGCAAAGGGTCATCTAGTCCAACACCTTCAATACAGGAATATCCACTAAAGCAGCCATGGCATCCAGCCATCCAACCTCTGCTTAAAAACCTCCAAGGAAGAGAGTCCACCACGTCTTGTGGGAGCCTGTTCCACCATCAAACAGCTCTTAGATTCACAAAATACTTAGGGGTATGTGTACCCCTGCGTCCCCCTAGGGGAAAAAGGACTGGCTCTTACTGTCAGAAAGTTCTTCCTGATGTTTAGTTGGAATCTTTTTCTTGTAACTTGAAGTCATTGGTTCGGGTTCTACCGTCCAGAGCAAACAAGTTTGTGCCATCTTCCATTTGACAGCCCTATTTGAAGATGGCTCTCATATCTCCTCTCCGTCTCCTCTTTACCAGGCTAAACTCCCTCCACCATTCCTCATAAGGCTTGGTTTCCAGACGCTTAATCATCTTGGTTGCCCTCCTTTGCACACGCTCCATCTTGTCAATATCCTTCTTATATTGTGGCACCCAGAAATGGACACTATACTCCAGGTGTGATCTGACATTAATATTCAAAGAGAGAAAAGCAGACACGAGCTACCGGTATGTCTGCAACTGTATCTTGATCCTCTATGATGCCTTACTACTTATATAAAAGTGTAAATGCCATAAAAGATCCCCTGTTCTTCTTCTTCTTCTATTATTATTATTATTATTATTATTATTATTCCCTTTTTCCCCTGACAGGGACTCAAGGCAGCTTACTGCCATACTTTCACTTCCACAATAATTGCTTGGAAAGGACAGTTAAGCACATGTCCCAGGGTTTTTCAGGAGGGCCCATATCCAACCATGTGCAAATATCATTCGACGCACAAGAAATCTGCCATCAAATATAAGTTAATTTTCTTCACCACTTAACGATATTTTATATTAATTGTTTAATAAATTCGCCCAAGATACTCACTTCTGGGCAACTTTCTGGGTGCCACGTGCCAGAGGCAAAAGTGGGCAGGGCAACAAGTATAAATTCTACCTTTGAACAATAGGCTAGTTTCATCACACTCACACCCCCTCCCTGCCCTCCATCCAAGCAAGCAAGAGGCAGGATCAGATGTCAGTCTCTTTCCAGCCAGGTAAAAGTGCTCAAGGGGGAGATGGAGCAGGAGTTGCCTAGAAGTGGGTGTGTGGCTTTTTCATAGAGTGCCAAGGAACACAGACAGCCTGAGGTTTCCCACCCATTTGGATGGCTTAAAAGCCCCAGTGAAATTAGATGGCTGCTTAAAAAGTTTTTGGTTTTTTTATCATGTCCCCTTATCATGGGTCCTTCTCCAAATGATACATTCTGTTCCTTAAAACTGCCCTCAGGTGGTTTTGTGCTAGTTGCATTGAGGGCAGCTGAAACAGGCCTTTGCAACTTATTACAAAAGTGCAGTGAGAAGAGCAGAGATCTCTAGTCGGCTTCTCTGCCTCCGCTTAAAGCACTGATCACCACACCCCTGCACTGCTGACGAATCCTGGCACCCCACAGCCTTGCTCTTCACTGAACCCAAAACTGCTTTCCAAACTGGTTTCTCTGGATCTTCCTTGCAATAGGCCCCTCAGCTTCCTCCGTGAAGTTTGCTTTTGAAGGTTGCTGCTACTTGTCCCAGGAAGATCCTTGTTGTTAAGTGTTCTGCATCAATTAAGTGCTTCACATAGCAAAAGATCCTCCTTTATAGCATGGGGGGGGGGACGAAATATGGTACCACTCTCTAATACACACTCCTCCTAACATGAATGGCTTGCTGATAAGCCATCTGAATCCACCCACTGGCCTTGCATGCCTGAGCCCAGCTGTGGTCCTGCAGTGCATTTCAGCCTAACCTTCATCGCCCAGGGCCCAACATCCTGGCTATGATCTTGCATGAGAAAGAAATTCATTGTGGATTCAAAATGGCACTCTTCACAATATATATATTTGGCCAGTGTAAGTATCTACATAAATAAATCAAACACCAGGGAGCTTCCTGTTCTTCTAGCCTCCTGGAATGGCCTTGCCTCTGACTGGCCCTCCTAGCTTACAGAAGCCACAGCAACTGACTGCCAGGGTAGTTCAGTTGGCAGAGCATCCGACTACGACTGAGAACTAAGTTCAAACCTGCCTCCATCTGTGCAGCTCTCAATGGGGGCCCTCATTCTACTGTGTGTGTGTCTAACCCATCTCACAAAGGGGACGGGGAGGAACTAGGCACCTTGGAAGAAGGGCGCAGCAGCAATTTAACAAACAAAATGGCATTTATTGTAATTTCCAGAAGGGTAGCAGGGTTAGTCTATTGCAGCAAAACCAGTCAGAGACCTTAGAAAGGAACACGTTTATTATGCTGTAGGTTTTTGTGGGCACAGGTCCATGAAATCTTTTGCCATAATAACTGTGTGAGAATTTAAGGTGTGGTGAGCCTCTAGTCCAAAACAGGAGGGCTACCTTCAGTGAATAATTCACAGATGTGGACTTCCCACAAAAGTCTTTTTAGGCACCCTCCCGCTTGTCCCAGCCCAAATTAGGGAAGGAAGAGGTGGGGAGACAAAAGAAATCTCCAACGGTCTTGGTGCAACCTCAAAGCTGGCTTCACAACCAGAGGCGATCCTCTGCTACTGGAAAATCCACAGCTGTTATTTTGGGATGCCTGTAGCTTTCTTAATTTATGCCGAGTAGGAGGAACTATGTCTCTGAAACCCAGTTGCTGGGGTTTACAAAGGAGAGCGCTGTTGTTGAACTCTCATCCTGTTTTGAGGGCTTCCCATAGGTATTTAGTCACAGTGTGAGAACAGGGTGTTGGACTAGATAGGCCTTTGGCCTGAACTAGCAGGGCTCTTCTTATGCCAAATTATGACTTAATTACAGATGGGATAGCTCAGCTGGTTGCTCTGGCACAACTCTCATTGATGTCAAGGGATATGTGCAGGTGTGCTATTTAGTACCAGACAGGGCACATAAAAGGGCATGTTGGTTTTTTTGAAAACATCATTGTGACCCATAAATAGTACCGTTAAGTAGAGCAATGGGTGGAAACCTAGGAGTCCTCGAATAAGAGGTTAGTACACTGAGGTACGAACTGGGAAGGGACGCGGGTGGCGCTGTGGGTTAAACCAGAGCCTAGGACTTGCTGATCAGAAGGTTGGTGGTTCGAATCCCCGCAATGGGGTGAGCTCCCGTTGCTCGGTCCCTGCTCCTGCCAACCTAGCAGTTTGAAAGCACATCAAAGTGCAAGTAGATAAATAGGTACTGCTCTGGTGGGAAGGTAAATGGCGTTTCCGTGCGCTGCTCTGGTTTGCCAGAAGTGGCTTTGTCATGCTGGCCACATAAACCGGAAGCTGTACGCCGGCTCCCTCGGCCAATAAAGCGAGATGAGCGCAGCAACCCCAGAGTCGGTCACGACTGGACCTAATGGTCACGGGTCCCTTTACCTTTACCTTACACTGAGGTACAGGGAACAGAACGTTTCCAAGGGTCCCTCACATGAAAAACACCAGGCCAGTGACTGAAAAAAAAGTTGGAAGAAAAACAATGCAGAACTAAGGTCCGGACCTGTTTGAAGGCCTCCCAGAGGCATCTAGTTGACCACTGTAAGAATAGGATGCTGGATTACATGGACCTTCGGCCTGATCCAACAGCCAGGCTCATGTTGCTCAGATGTTAGGTAGTTGTTGTTGCTTAGTCGTGTCCGACTCTTCGTGACCCCATGGGCCAGAGCACGCCAGGCACTCCTGTCTTCCACTACCTCCCGCAGTCTGGTCAGGTAGTAGACCAGAGAAAAACATATGGGGTGTGAGTGGGTGACTATGAAGATGTCACCAGAATATAGTTCACATTAGGCTGTTTATAAAGAGAAGATGGAGGTGTACCTCCTTCTTCTCCATACAAAGCCAGCAGGTTATTTTACTTCTAAAAAAACAGTGAATCCACCGTTTGCCTTTTCAGACAGTCTAACCTCTGTTCAACAATTACAATGAACAAACATGTTCCGAAATTGCCTCTGTGGCATTCCCTTTGCAGGAACAGATACCTTCAGCACTGCTTACCTGGCTTGCAATGTGGAAAGCACATCAGATAAAAACAAGCAGCGGCAGCGGCAGCAGCAGCAGCAAAGAACTACATCTTGCAGGAATACTCTCCCTACAGAGTACCAAAGGAACCCCTCCCATCAAAGGCAGGCAGGCAGGCAGAGCCTCTGGGAGCCAGATGGCTGAAGAACTGCATTAAGCAAAGCCAGCACCTCCTTGCTGTCTCAGCAAAAGGAAGGTTATTGGAGAGAAACTGAACAGCAAGAGCATGTGGGCAAGGACTGAGCTCCCTGCTAAAGCACAGAAGTGCCTAGTACACATAATTGTATACTTAGGAGCCATCAACCACTCAACTGCCCTCCCTAACAAGTGGCACTAGATCCTCCTTGTTGCACCAATATTTCCCCCCACCCTTTTCTCATCCTCTATTACAGCCAAGCTGGGGCTGAAGTCCAGCCAACTCTTTTCCACCAACCAGGCAACAGGCTCCCAGGATTTATCATACCAGATTTTGGGATGTGGAAAGGAAAGCGAAAAGCCACACAGCTGCAAGATCAGATATTTTAAAAACAACAAGGATAAAATATCTGAACAAATAAAATATGCAGTGCATTTTTTTTTAAATAGAGGTTGGATGGCCATCTGTTATGAATGCTGTCGCTAAGACCCCTGCATTGCAGGGGGTTGGACTAGATGACCCTTGGGACCCCTTCCAACTCTACAAAGCTACAATCATCCCATATTTCCAGGCTCACGCTTCTTCAGGGGATCAACTACAACTGATCTCTTGGCACCCCTCCTTCTCAAAGTTTCCAGCTGGGATACAGACGACCTGCAACTAATTGTTGCAATGTCCTCCTGTTCGGTGTCCCAGTCAGTCAGTCATGCCCTTCTCCACAATACTCCATTCCATTAACCCTCCACCCAGTTTTCAATCCCCCCTACCCACACCTAACAGTAAGGGAAAGGACTGGGAATCTTGTTTCTGTTATTATACAGAGCTTCAGACATGCTGCTGCAAGCCCATCATAAGTAAAATACCAGGCTGAAAATCCTCTAACCAGTTCCAAATGAATGAGGGCAGGGGACTGCCTCTCCCTATGCACCTTGAAGATTATCCCCACCCCAGCACTCCTCTCCAGTTCCAGGCTCAGGTAGGTGGGGCTCATCTTGCTGCCCAGGGCGAGTTAGATTTCTTGCTCCTTGATTTTGCCATGAAATAAATAACTTTAAAAATGGAGTGCAATAGTCTTGCCCATTATACCTGTGTAAACTACCGGTAACATAACAGGATTACCAGATCTCAAAAGTAACCGGCTGCGTTACAGCATAGGTAAGCATGCATATAGTTTTTCCAATAAAGTCAACTCCAGTTTACAGAGACCCATGGAATATTGAGACAAGTGAGGAAACAAAAGGAAATTCTGCTAAATTAAACATTTCAGTTAAATGGGTCATATAGAATTGAAATTCACCAGGTCCAGGGCATAAGGAGTTAACATGAAAAACATCATATGGCAGCCTTCCCCAGCCTAGTGCCCCCCAGATATGTTAAGCTACAATCCCCATCAGTCCCAGCCAGCACAGCACAGCTGTATTATGTTGGTCTGATGGGAGCTATAGACCAAAACATCTGGAGGGCACCAGGTTGGGAAAGACTGGCATATGATACACCAGGTTAAAACTATCAACTTTGCCCTGGACACAATCCACTGGGCTCTCCTGCTGTAGCTAAGCTCCCATTCATATAATCAAGGCAAGAGAACAGAATCCCCAACAGAGGATTTGTTTGATTTTTAATGGACTCGGCTTGCATAATTTCAATCCTTGTAAAAAGAAAAAAAGAAAACCACCAGCAGCAACCCAATAAACCATACAGACTATTCCAAATACATCACCCTCAACAAAAATTTTATTGGAAGTTAATCTGTCTTGCTTTGGACACATTTGTAACCTATTTCCAAGCAAGAGCCTTTAATAAAACAAATCCAAATGCTTGGCTAGAACTTCATGAATAGTAAATATTCAAATGTCTAGCAAAAACCTAATGAATAGTAAATGAACAAAAGGTGGTTAGGTATAAAGCCACTTTTATACATGTTTGGAATGGCACACTATAAATAAATTCACTATATTCCAATGAATCAGCTAGATTAACAATACTTGCTTTCATTTTAACTGAGACATTTTTAAATAGATGATTATCTTTTCCATGACAAAATGTACCTATCTAGAAGTAATCTGATATTATTTTAAGAAACTGCAGAATACTGTGAAATTCTCTTGATAAAATTTTGTGATCCCATGGCTAAAATTCTAGTTTTAAGCTATCATTGTTGTGGAAGACAGTAGCCAAACCTTCTACAAGAAATCCTTTAAGCAGTAGGCTCTGCTAGGGGACATAAAGTCTAAAGAATCCCCCCACTTATTTCTCTTCAGCAATAACTAGGATACAGTATAAATGAAAGTTTTGCAGCATTGCCTTCTCTTAAGGTGGGACTGTTGGCAATCAATTGCTTTTTCGAAAGGAAAGGAGCTCCATGGTTGTTGCTGGTAACTCAAATACAATAAAGTAAAAACCCAGAGCCAGTATTTTTGCCGCCAAAGAGAAAAGGAACCTTCCTGTCTTACTAGGAAAGATGGCCTTGACTCTGCCTTCCCACATCTTCCACATTTCAAAGAAAATCCACTGACAACGGGCGGTAGGAACGACTGTAGAATCTATAGGGCAGGAGCTCCAGACAGGCCCCCTCCCCAAATAGGATGGAAGGCCCTCGCTGCGTTTAGCCACAGCCCACCCTTCCTCTCGACCCAAATATTGTCTCTGTCGGGAAGCACTTTAAAATGACTGGCTGATTCCAAAAAGCCGCCCCCCCTTCCCGTCAACAGCAAGCAGATGGGAAATTCCTGGACCCCCGAAAGCAAGCTCGTCCTTCAAACTACACCCCGCCCCGCAATCACCTTGGGTGCAACTTCCGTAATGCTTGTGCAAACCTCCTTTTCCTGGCCGTTTTGCCCGTCTAAACGGCGCGCCTCTCCCCCTCCCGCGTCAGTGACACCAGTGACAAAATGGCAGCCCCTGGAAGCTGGCAGTCATGTTCGGCTCGCTCGCACGCACGCACGGCGGAGGGAGGCAGGCAGGCGGCTGCCCCCTTTGGCTCCGAGGCGGCTAAGCGCCACCGTCCATCCCCACCCCCCACCCCGTCCGTTCCCGTGATCGGAGCCCAAGCGTGCGCACTGGGGGGGAAGGAGGGCGCGGGGTGGGTGGAGGCGCTTCCCTGCTTCTCTCTCTCTCTCTCTCTCGCTCTGCTGCTCCCGCCGCCCGGGAAGGAAAAGGTAACCTTCTGCCCATGAATTATGCACCGCGCGCAGAGATTCCTGCGGGCGGGCGCCGCGATCCACAGACACTCCCCCGCCCAGCTATGAAGGAGCATGTCCCCCCCCACCATATTTTTTTGTTTTGTTTTCTAGGCGTCCGTGCAGATTGCGTTCTCCTCCTCCTCCTCGCGTCGATCCAGAGGGCTCCTCCGCTTCCCAACCCAGCCTCTTCTCTCCTTTGCAGTTCGACGGGGGGAAAGATGGCGCCGTGTCCTACTTCGGAGTGAGTGTGTGTGACCAGCGCCAGCGAGGAGACCCAAGTTAGGCAGAGGCTTTCCGCGGGGCGGAGGCAGAGAGAGAGAGAGAGAGACCGAGGAGTGCGCTCGTCCGACGGAGCTCCCGACCCACAAGCAAGGCGGCTCCGGCGTCCCCACGAGCGCACACACAAAACACGCCCGCGGCCAGAGACGCGTCTGCCCGCACAAGCCTTAGTCAACACCCGCGACGGAGAGAGAGGGAAAAGCAGAACTGCGCCGGTGTGTGTGCCATAAAAAGCGCCCCCCCCCCTTTCCAGACTTCTTTCTTTTAAAGTTTAAAGAGCACGTTACATAAATCTGCAGGTCAGGTTCTTGCGCTTGTCTAGGGGCCCGAAATCGCAGAGAGCTGCAGCTGCTGCTGCTGCTTCCGAGGCAGGGGTAGTAAGGGAGATGGGGGCGAAAGGAGGCAGGTGACCGATCCATTTCCCCCACTACCGCCACCAGCACGGTGGAACCAAACTGCGTTCTGATTTTAAAACCTTACGTAAATGCCCCCACCCCCGCGTTAGCGGAGGAAAACATCTTTAAAGAGGGTGGGGTTGGGGAGGGGGGGCACTTGCTTCCCCAGACACAGGCGAGTTCTTGCAAAAGAATGGGAGGGGGAGATGAGAGCTCGCACTCCGGTTCCGAAGACATCGTCTTTACGCAGAGTAGAAGCCATCCAAATCTCTTCCCACGAAGACCAGCCTTCGAAACGGGCAACCTTAATTTCTCCTTGGGCGGCGGGGCGGGAAGGATGCAGCGCCTCAAGTTCTCTCCCCCCCCCCCACGCCGCCCCAACCTTACACAGGCTGAAGTGTTTTCTTCTGTTGCAAATGGGCACCGGGGGGAAAACGGAGCCCTGGAAATCGCCCGGGCGAGGCTGGGAGACTTTACAAAATGCAGCTCCAACCTCTTCCTCGCTCGGACAAAGTTTCAGCTTTATTTAGAGGCAGAAGCAGAACAACATCCCAAGTCCAGCCCCGAGGAAAAGGGGGGTAACTCAACCAGTCAGCAACCCCCGCTTCCTTTCGCCCGCCTTTTTGTGTATCTTGTGTTTGCGTGAGGATGGTGGCTCCATCGGGGCTGCTTCGGCCGCCAGCTTCCTTGCCCTCTTCGCTATATCGGAGGGTTTAAGCCCCCCACCCATCCTCCAACCCTTGTATTGAATGCAAACTCCCCCTACCCTCCCAAAAACTATGCCTGAGCTTCGCAACATCTGGGGAGGGGAGGATGAGAGGGAGAGAGAAAGGGCGCGTTCATGAGGACTACAAAGTTGCAAATATGGCTCCCCAGTCACCCTCGCCTGATCCGCTGCGAAGAGGCAATGAAAACTGGTGATCGCCCCCCAAGTCGCTCGCAGACCCCCCCAACCTGCCCGGCTCCAGAACCTGATCCTACCAAACTCCTCCAGTCCCCGCCGGAGCGCAGCGCCAACTCGACAAGCCATTATTATGCCGAGGCTTTTGCGACGCGCTTTCCCGGGGCGCTATTTTCCCTGCCACCCGGGCAACCAAACACGAAGGAGACTTGCCTTGGAAACCGGGTGGTAATTTTTCTTACCCCCCCCCCCGCCCCATCTTTGGTCACACTCGAACGCGTGAGCTTTTGGGCACCCCCCCCCCATGTGGGTACACACACAGCCACGCGCGCGCACACATACACACCGTGGGCACCTCAAGGGCAGCAAAAGCACCCACGACGGCAGCTGGCACAGACGGCGCCCACCTCTCCCCACGGCGAGCGCGCCCCCTTACTCCTGATGTACTGGCTCTCTTTTTGCAAGCTGCCCCCCGTACCAACACCTTTTCACAAAGCCCCCCGCCCCACATTACAAAAATAAAATAAAAATCTCCTTGCACAGGCTTACGTCGGAGGGCGTCCTGTTCCGCAGCTCTAAGTGGATCCTTTTCTTCATGTCCATGTCCCTGATTCAGCAGGAGGCTCGCTCCGTCTCGCTGCGCTGCGCTCGGCTCCCTCTTTTGTATTGACACCAATGGAGCAAGCCAGGGACCCCCCCTCCCGCCCCCCCGACCAAAGCCAGCGCGCGAGGCAAGAGGGACTTTGAGCGCTCAACCAGCTCCGCTCGGAATCCCCCAACGCGGCCAACAAGCGCGCACACTAACCTGATAACTGCGGGGGCGGGCGCTTGCCGAAAAAAAGCTCCTCCGTTACAGACGTGCGCGAGAGCCAACCGGAGTTCGGGGAGCGCACACGAGATCCAATGGGGAGCGACCAAGGGCGGCGGGGGCCAATGGGAGAGTGCGGCACGGTCCGCCAAGGAGGACAGCCCGGTTGGGAACCAGCGAGCTGAGGCGCAGTCGGGACTAGCCGCGGAAGGCGACGGGTGGAAGAGCTGTCGGAGGCTGGATTCGACGAGCGAGCAAGCGAGGAGGGGGCCTTTCCCGCGCCGGGGTGTGCGTGTGCGCGCATTTGCGAGGACGGTCGGGGAGGAGGACCAGCAATGGGGAGGGGCTGTTGACCAGAAATGTGTGCGGTGGGGTCTGTATCAAAAAGTGGGTTAATGGTGGGTGGGTAGGAGCACTGCTGACCCTGAGATGAAAGGGGTGGGGATAGAACGGAGGGACGAGGATGGGGATGCGATGGGAGCACTTAAAGGTTGTGGGGCTGTAGAAATGGAAAGGGCGAAGTTGTGGGTCTGCGTTAAGGGTTAGGAAAAGAACGGATTCAGGGAGGGAGCGAGGTTAGTTTGGATTTGGAAGGAGGGCTGCCTGGGAGTCATTATGGAATGGGAAGAATATATATGTGATCTGGGAGTTACCGTATTTAAAGCTTAGGAAGCATAGGCCGTAATTTCTAATGCATGAAGCCTGTATTTTAGAGCAGTGGGTGCTCTGAAAAGACGAGGCTAGATCCAGAATGGGGCTGGGCGTTGACAGGTGGGTTAGAATTTTTGGCAGGGGAAATAGTTCAGGGAGGTGTGTTGTGAAATGGGTTCTTCTGTTGAAAAGAGTCAAAGGAGTTAAAGGAAATTAGATAGAAGACTTAGAGTTTCTTGAGGGGGGATCATTGTGATGGGGAAGGGCTGGGCAAATCCTAGCTCCATATTGCCCTAGCATCTAGAAATGTGGCGCTGTCTCCTAGAAATATAAACACTTCTTTTCCAGTTGCAGGGTGGGTGTGGCTCCTGAAATGAGAGGGCTGGCTTTGAATACAGGCGTCAAGTGGGAAATGATGAGTAGAAAGAAAGCTTGCAAGAAAGTGACAGTCTGCCCCAAGATAACAATAATTGCTGTCAAATGTTGAGAGTTTTCATGGAATAAAAACTATCTCAGCGATAAGAGGTGGGGGACACTTGTTCTTTCTGTCTGATGAAGACAGGAAAAGAAGCAATAGTGGTCAACTGCGAAAAAGGTACAGCATGTGTTTAAAGATTAGGCAGTATCCTTATATGAATAGTTCAGCAACGGTGTAAGCAAGAGAATGTGAGGAAAAGGCAGTGTTTTAAAGTTGCTGGTGGTATTATACAGTCAGCAGCACTGTTGGGTATGCAGGAACTGTGCCTTGAAGTGATGCAAGTAGGTCTAGGCAGAATTCCTATTGGGGCAATGAGGAACAGTATTGAAAGGTGTTTGTTAAAGTTGGGGCTGAATGTAGGGCTTGTACTTCAAAATAAAATAATGCATGCCAGGACTGAGTTGTTTACATTGAGGGAGAATTTGGGGGCTGTCAAATGGGAATTGCTGCAAGAGAGCTGTATCTCAACTATGGTGTCTGATACAATAATTTTTGCAAGTTCCTTTCCCCTGCATTTCCAGCTAGGGACGAAAAGAAGGCAGAATCCATCAGAAGAAATTTTGAAGCAACAGAAGGGGTGTACTCCAATGTGACTGCATTTCCTCCCCTAATATCCAGGCTTGTTTGAAAAGAGGTGTGGTTGGTTTGGGAGGGTTGTCTTTTGTTGGCACCCTTGCTGTTGGCCTATCTTGTTACACTTCTGCTTTCCAAGCAGTGTCACACGTCTCTTCCCTTTCATTGCACCTCTTGTACTACTCCCCAGAGTGAAGAGGAGATCTTTTGGTAATCACTGGGGTATTTATAAAAGGAATGCTTGGTACTTGCAAGCTCACTTTCTTTGGAGGACTTCCAGGACTTCAAGCTGCAGGATCAGAAATAAAGTTCATGTGGGAATGCTATTTAAACAGGGTCATACTGTTATGTTAATTGCTCTTGTCACACTGACGAACCTTCAGGTATGGACTTGTGTCTTTTCTCCTCCCTCCCAAGGCTTGAAATCTTGCTCTTGGTCCTACCAAGCAGCGAGGAGCCTAATCAAGCATGATAAACTTGGATGCTAAGTTGGATTTCTTCTTGAAATCTTCTTGAGTTTCATATGTTTAAAATGCTGTAATGGATTTTAGTGGAGGGCTGACTTTCTATATTTTCACATGTGATAATTCAGGGAAGATTGGCAGGATGCAATTCACCCTTCAATGATCCCTCTAAAGAACCAAATAAGTTGTATCAGTGTTCTTAAGTTGATCTCTGTGTTACCCTTTTAATTGTCAATATCAGCATATTCCAGTGGTAGACCTGTTTTAAAGTTCAGTGGTTCAGTCATCATAAAGTGACTTTGGTATTCCAGCATTCTCCTTTTCAAGTAGTGCATCAGGAGAGGTCTGCTGAACTGTCTGGCTATTTTAACTGGAACTGGCATAGACAACAAGTCAAGGGAGGGATTTTCTGTAAGACTTCCTAAAGATCTGTTGACTATGGACCATATCTTTTATCTAGTCTTGTAGAGAGGTCAGGGGAAGGTCAGCTCTTAGCAAAAGAACATAAGCCACAAGGACATGTGGAGTTTGTTGGCATTTTTAAAGGCCCCATGAGTGAGCTTCAAGAACCATGAAATACACAGCACTTGAGCTCAAACATTTACTTTGCATTACATAGAGAGTGTAGGAGAGGTGACAGCCATGATTCTGAGGCCAACTGATTAGATGACAAGCAACTGCTAATATTTCTGCCTAGCCTCAGTGCTTGGGAACCCAAGCTGTAGTGCAGGATCACACGCATTACTGCTGCTCTTTCTCAGTTTTCAGTATGCAAAGTGCTTTATAGTCTTCAGCTGTTAGGACTAAAGATTCAAGTATCCACATAATTTAAGTCTTAAAGGAGGATGGCATCTGGCATTGAATCTCTGAAAAATGTTAGCACAAATTAAGCACTTGCAGAGCTGTAGGCATTCTTGTCTTCCTCCCTGCCCCCGCTTTTCTGTTTTTGCAGGTATGGGGAAAACAGTGATCAGAAGATCACTGTTTTGCAAGCCTTGTACAATTTCATAAGGTTCTGCTGTTTTGCCTCTACAACCAGCACTGCGAAATAACAGCTTTTTGTAAAAGTGTGATCACACCAAAGTTCAGTGAGAAATACAAATGGAAATGGTTGTTCTCTCCCTTGCTGCAGGAACCCCTGTTATTCCAAAGGGAATTAAAAGCACATACTTCTTACTTTTTTTGGCACTCCCTCCCCCACTGGAGCATAACTGACTTCAAGGGACAGTGTATGTACTTTTTCACAACTGCTAATGCATTTCAGGCTGCTGCAAGAAGATAAAGGGAAGAGCTTGTTTTCTAAACTAAGCTGGACTGAGGCAACAGAATGGGTAACATAATGTGGCATAGGGCAACTTTTCATGACAATTGTGCATTTTTTTCATAAAAAGCAAAAAATGTACAGCATAGTGATCATTTTCAGATATGGAGCATTTGATATTGCACATGTGTGCACATGCACAGCCAATTGAAGTACTTCTGTTAGAGCATGGTGTAATCTATTTTCCTTTTTGTATTAAAGGAGAATTTTTAAATTCTGTTTTTAAATTAAGGGTTCTAAGCAAAATATCTTAAGATTCTAATGCGATATAATTGGACTGAAAGACAAGAAATATATCAGTTTCCTGATTCCATCTGAAGGTTTAATATAACACTCTTTTCAGATTTAGGGCAAATGACGTTTTCTAACTTTTAACAAGCAGCTTGTGGGTATAAACCACTATCCTCTAGCTTCCATTTCAGTGGGGTGTGTGGAGGTCTCCTGGTTTGCTTTTGGTAAATGTACTCCTATCTGCTGTTGTATTAGGGCAGCCTTTACTATGCTGGTTGGAGCTGATGGAAGCTATAGTCTAAAACAGTGTTTCCCATACTTGGGCCTCCAGCTGTTTTTTTGGACTACAATTCCCATCATCCCTAGTTAGCAGGACCAGTGGTCAGGGATGATGGGAATTGTAGTTCAAAAACATCTAGAGACCCAAGTGTGGGAAACACTGGTCTAAAACATAGAGGGCACCAGGTTATTGTTCAGTCATCATCTGAGGCCCTTCTTTTTGTGCCTCAGTGGGAGGTCTGGAGGGTGGCAACATGAGAATGGGCATTTTCAGTGGTGGCTCTCATGGAATGCTTGTCCCAGGGAGGCTTGCCTGGCACCATCATTACATATATTTAGTCACCAGGCAAAAGCACTGCTTATTAATCAGGCCTTTAGCTTTTAACATGGCCTTTTTGCATGGGTGGTATGTTTTAATATGGGTTGTTTTATTTTTGTTTTTGCTGGTTTTAATGTATTTATTTTTTGCTTAAAATATTGTACGTCGCTTGAGTTGCTGTGGCAAAAAAAGCAACTAAGTGTCAATAATAATAATAACAACAACAACAACAACAACAACAACAACAACAACAACAACAACAACAACAGACAAACACCACTACTGCTTGTCACCCTTACTGGTGCTCATGGTGCAGCATCCTTTCTGTGATGGCAGCACTCTCACTTCAGAAAAGTCTGTCAAACCAGCTCAGTTTTTATCACCAACTTTGGTATTAACATGGAAGTGGCCTTTCAAGGAGGATGATCTGATGTTGTGTTTGCTGCTTTGTCTTTCTATTGTTATAGGGTTGTTGTTTAAGTATTACCATTGCTATATGCAATATAAGGTGTCTAGAACACAAATTATTTCTACACAAAGAACGAAAGCTTTGTAAGATAACACTAAATACTTCATCAAACAAAAATCTATAACAGCATACTCCTACAAATATTTACTCAAAAGTACCACTGTGTTTGTTAAAGGACTTTCTAATGTTTTTAGAATTGCAGACTAAGTATCTTGAAATACCTGTATTTGTTTATTAGCAGAGATGCATGTGTCATTCAGACTTCATTTAAAGTTGGGTTTTTTCTTCCCTCTTATTTTTACAATCCCAGTTAATTTTGAATATTACACTATTTTCTATATTTTATGAAGGCATTCTTTAATAAAAACTGTTATTGAAGAGCATAATTTGAAAGCTGTCATTATTTCAGTTGTAGTCAAAATATTACACATGAAACTATAGAATTATAGAATTCTAAGGATAACCCAAAGGAAATTATGTTTAATATTGTTTGGTGAAATATTTCTATCCTGTCTCTTAGTTGAAGCCACTGTAAGAGTCTTAACATAATTTTGAAATGATAAAAAACTGAATAAAATCCAAAAGAGACTAGTGTTGTCAGCAACTATAAAAGAGAGTAAAATGATCAGCTGTATGTAACCTAGAAACCATGACAGTGGGATAAGGTGAACTGACACCATCCACCTCTATGTTGCCACGCACCATACTGCATAAGGTAGAGCGCTCCCACCCTGACCTAAAGATCTTCATATCTTGTGGGAAATGCTGCTAGGCTATTCAGGGTTTAACTAGGGTTGCCATATTTCAAAAAGGAAAAACCAGGACACCCCAAAAGTTGTTGAACTTTTGTTTTTGTTTTTTGGTGTTTTTGTAAAAGAAAACTTTTTTTGATTACCTTACCTAAGATCCAGGACAAAGCATGCCCCCCCTCTGAAATTCTGGTAATGTATGGGAAAATCCGGACATATGGCAGCCCTAGGTTTAACAAGACAAGCACGTTGAACTGTGCCCAGAAGCAAAGTGGCAGCTGGTGTAGCTGTTTAAGCAGTAGCAGAATATGCCCTTTAACTTGTACAAGTTAGCCTAGCTGCTGGAATTTGAACCAAATGAATTTTCCAAACAGCCTTCAAAGGCAGCTCCAGGTAGAAGGCATTGCAGTAATCTAAGATGGATGCTATCAGGAGTATGAATAACAGGCCAGGTTTTCTTTCTCCAAGAAGGTTTGCAGCTGTCATTCTAGCTCAAGCTCTTAAAATATTCTATGAGCTACAGAAGACACCAGGGCATCTGTCAGCAAAGGTGGATTAGTAAGAGCACACCCAAGCTACAAACCTGATGTTTTAGAGCAAGAATCTAATTTTTCAATTGGGCTGGGGTGTGGGATAGGGTTGGGCAGGCCTGGAGGCAAGTGTAGATGGAGCAATGTTAACTTTGCACAGTATGCGATATTCCTGCCACGTCAGGTTTGTAGACCCACAGACCACTCCATCAAGACAAGAAGTTGTTATAACAATTCAAGGAAATTCCAGCAAGACAAAGGCATTCAGAACCACACAGGGCCAGGAAGGGGCAGATTGCAAAACAACAATGTTCTTTTCGAAGTCAAAAGCAGCATCAAAACAAAGTCACTGAAACCATAGACAATATAAGTTAGAGGGCTGCATTCAGCTCCATAGGCTTGAGGTTCCCCATCTCTACTTCAGGGAATGCAGCCTCATCCATAACATATCAAATTCATGTATCTATAGTTGTCTGGCCTGGGAGCTTCTTACCTGGCTTAAATTCAGTGTATTGGCCTTCATCCAGCCCATTATTGATTCAAGAACCTGTTGAGGGCATCAACCTGAACAAGATGAAACAGAATTGTGTGTCACAGGCATGTTGGTGACATTCCAAATCTTAGCACTTTAATGTAGATGTTAGAACAGTGTAGAGGACAAGATGGAGCCCCACTTTACAGGTGCTCTAGATCAGAGCAGCAGACCTCCAACCATCGCCTAAAACCAATCTGAACAGCCGTAAATGGTAATGGCCAGCTAGTTCACAAGGCTGCTGGTTGATGGTATTGAAAATCACCTAGAAGTCTGACAAACTACTACCTTACTCAAAATAGACGACTTTGCCCTGAAACAATGTGAGGCTGTGCAATAAACTTCACCTACCTTTGAAAGCAATGTCCTGGACTGCTAGTGACCACTTCAGCCAGGCCAGTTGCGCAAATGATGCTGCAATGGATAGGAATGAACTGGAAGGTCGAACATGGCTAATCCTTCTGAATGTGAGGAAGGGGGTTCTGGGGAACAAGGGAGGACATAAGAGGGGGGAAATGGGAAGGGGGTGGGCAGGGTGCTGAAGGGGGTAGCCTTGGAAGGGAGATCTTGAATGAAGGGGTGGGTGAGATGGGTTGGTTGTATGAGAGGAGGGATGGAAGAAGGGGTTTGGGCAACCGCTGCTTGTGTTTGGGGAGACAGGAATAGAGGTGAAATAAAAGATGGCAGTCAGAGAGGCTGGGGGTATAATGCCCTCCTGCACAGGCTTCCCCAGCACGATGCCCTCCACATGTTTCTGTACTTCTAATTCCCATTATCCCCGGCAAGTATGGCCAAGAGTCAGGGATGATGGACGTTCCAGTCCAAAACATCTGGAGAGCACCAGATTAGTGGAAGCATGACAAGACAGTCTTGTGCATGAGGAAATATGTACCAGGACGGGTGGCGTAAAGAGTGAAGATTAGCCAACCCACGGCATCTTTCAGGTGATGGGACTCCCAACTGCTCCCAGTCCCTGCCAGTGGGGCCAATGGTGGTCAGGTGGGAGTTAGAATCCAAAATATGAAGGGTACCAGGTTGGGGAGGAATAATTATGGAGAGGGCACAACGGAGGCACTGTTTTGTACGTGTGTGGCGAAATAAGTAAACTGGAGGGAGGGCGAAATTCCCTCCTCTCCGCCTTATCAGAGACGGGGGTGGGGGGGGGGGGATATGCGAGGCCTTCCAGGTGTTCGGACTCCCACCAGCAAACATCTGGGGAGCCACCCTCCTCCTGCGGTATAAAAAGGCCCTTTTAAAAGGGCGGGCGACGGTGGTGGGGTGTCCGTGAGGAGGAGTTGTCCGTAGGGCCCCGCTCCTTCTCGGCCTGTTGGGAGCCGAGATATTTGGGTTCTCTGAGGGGAAGGAAGGCGGCTGAGGGGGAAACAAAGAAGAGCCCGCGCTGCCGGGTTCCTTCCCTTCCCTCGAGGAAGAGGGGGGAGGGGCGGGCGAACGGGCGACGGTTGCTCTGGGGTTCCCGCCGCCGCCGCCGCCGTCTCCCGTCATGAGAAGCGCACGCCCGGAGGCCTAGTAGCCTCGCGCCTGTTGCGAGAATGGCGGGGCGGCGGCGGCGCCCCCGGCGGCAGCCCTGGCTCCTCCTCCCGCCGCCGCTTCTGCTACGGGCCCTCCTCCTCCTCCTCGGCTTCCTGCTGCCGGGAGCACCGGCCCAGCGTGAGTGAGTTGAGGCAATGGCGAGCGCCGCCTTCGCTCGCTGCTTCTCTGGCCAAGAATGGAGGGGACTCCCCCCCCCCCCCGCACCCTGAAGAGGGAAGGGGCGCCCCCTAAATCGGCCCCCTCAACAGCTCCTGGAACCCCCGAGTATGGCCTGCTCCTGCTGACTCGAGGGGCTGCCTGGATGGGGTTAATAGCCACAAGGAGGATTTTGGCACCTTAAAGTCTGATAGTTGTTATTATATCAGATTCTAGTCCTCCGCAGAAGGGACCTATCATTAGCTTCAGTGGGTCTGCTCCTTGGCTATTGCAACCCTTTATTATTAACAATCACGAGGTATTAGTTTTTAAGATGCCACAAGACTTGCTGCTCTGCTTTTATTCCTCCGAAAAAGATGAGTAGGGTTACTCCTCTGGAAATTATTTCACTTTCTGATGTGCTTCTCACTCGGTGTACCGTGTACGGTATGTGTGTATATATTGTCGGCATCCATCTGTCTCAAGATAAAATGGAGTGCACCTCCAGAGGTGAAGTCAAACCACTGTGATAGAAACCACTGAAGTGATATCCTCGAGGCGCAAGCCTGGGCAGTGTGTGTGGAGGTCCTGGGCTGCCCAAACAACAAGATTCCTCTCTGCCTCACTTATGTAGTCCAAAGGAAAGCAGAGCAATATGTTTGGCATCAACTCTGCTGCAACAGTTGCTGGAAGGAAGCAACTGGATTTGTGAAGGGTTTACTCCTTAGCCTTTTCATCTCCCGAAGGTGTCCCAAAAAGCAGCAGAGGTTTAGGATTCCTTCTCCTAAATAAGCTACCTTCCCCGGCTGATGAGCCTTGTATGCCGCCTCCTAGCAACTCCTGTAGCCAAGCTGGTGCCAGATGTATTGCTTTCCTTTGGACCACACCAGCGAGGCTGAGAGCGGGGTCTTCTTGTCTGGGCAGCCCAGGACCTCCATACACACTGCTCAGGCTTGCGCCCTGAGGAGGTCACTTCAGTGCACCCAACACAGTGGTTTGACTTCACTCCTGGAGGCGCACTCCATTGTCTCTGAAGACAGACAGATGCCAACAATATCCATAATTCTCCTGAATAATCTTGACCACCCTAGAAAAGGGCAGGAATGATAGTTAGCATTTATATATGTGGGAACCCAATGCCCAATTAATGTGAGTGTGCAGTTCTCTCAAGTGTAGGGCATTGGGTTTCCACTTATATAAATGCTAGCTATCATTCCTGCACTGGAATTATTTTACATTTTTAAACATATGTTGTCAATCAGCATTATGTATGCAGGCTTCCTCTAAAGAAGTAAGCCTCTATCTGTGGTGCCTATATCAGAGTTAACTAGCCTGGCTTTGATTTCCACCCAGGTATTGCAGAAGATTTTGTGTGTGTGTGTTATTAACACCATGTAGTATCATTGCCACCTCCTAGAATTTATGGACTACTAGTTATTTTCTTCAGCAGTGCTGCAAAAAAGTTTAACAGAATAGGGTGACTGTGATCAAGTATAGTCATGGGTACCAATTACTCTTAAGAGCATATATATACCTTTGCCTTCCTGTTGTTATTTAAATGAAACACTTTTTGTGTTGCAAACCACCTTATCAATCAGCAAAAAGCACATGATTAAGAGAGACGGACACAATATAAACATTTTCAAAAATTTCAGGGAACATAAACAGTCATCCATTTGGCAATCCAAATTCATCTTGAAAGAAAGTAGGTTTTCACAATACTGCAGTAGAGAAGTCCTTCCCCCTGTGTGTTAGATAAAGGACCCCTGACCATTAGGTCCAGTCGTGGCCGACTCTGGGGTTGCGGCACTCATCTCGCTTTATTGGCTGAGGGAGCCGGCGTACAGCTTCCGGGTCATGTGGCCAGCATGACTAAGCCGCTTCTGGCGAACCAGAGCAGCGCACAGAAAGGCCATTTACCTTCCCACTGGAGCGGTACCTATTTATCTACTTGCACTCTGACGTGCTTTCGAACTGCTAGGTGGGCAGGAGCTGGGACCGAGCAACCGTCGCCGGGGTTCGAACTGCCGACCTTTTGATCGGCAAGCTCTAGGCTCTTTGGTTTAACCCACAGCACCACCCGCGTCCCAACACCTGTGTGTTAGTAAAACACAATTCAGATGTTTAAGGGGTGAGGAGAAGAGCCTCTCCTTCAGATTTTCAAGAGCAAGCCGGCTTATAGTAGAGGAGGTGGTTCCCATCATTTAATTAATGGAAAACAGATCTCTAATTTCTCTAAAGAATCCTGGGAACCGTAGTTTGTTAAGGGTGCTGTGAATTTTACCTTTGTGAGGGTTAAACTACAGCTCCCAGGATTCTTTGGGGGAAGTCATGTGCTATAAATGTATGGCGTGTATGAAGTCACAGTCCAGTTCAGTGCTTAAGTTTTCTTTTAAGTATTTTTCAGCTCTTCACCTTTATGAATTGTAGCTAATAAGCTTTATACCAGGTGCCAAATATGTCTGCTTCCATAGCAGCTCTAAAGTTTTCTTACTATTGAAAGATGCTTAAGCCAGAATAAATACAAGTCTCCAAAGAAGTACCATAACTGTGGACCTACAGTAGGAAAAAGCCTCTCTATATGGTTGGTTTGACTATTGTTACGTAGTGGTCAAGAGCCTTAACAACAACAACAATAATAATGTTATTATTTGTACCCTGCCCATCTGACTGGGTTGCCCCAGCCACTCTGGGCAGCTTCCAGCATATAAGATGGAAAGTGAAGTACAGTAAAGGGAAAGGGGGAAATACAAAAAACTGAGGAATCCCTTTCTTTAACTTTTTTTTTTTAAGCGGGGATACTCCCTTTGTCTTCCTATTGTACGTACTCAAACTTGGTGACATTGCTTGGTTATACCATACATTCAGTTCTGCATATAGATAAATAGATACTGCCTATATATTTTTTGACTTTTTTTGACATTTGTTAATTTAAGACTTTTTAAAATAGAATTTGCCTCCCCTTTCAGCGTATAAAATGACTTTCTAGACAGGAAGGTTGAATGTCAAGTTGCAGCCGATCAGGCTGTTCATCCAACATTATTTGTTATTCCATAGCAGTTTGTGAGAAATTTTCAAAGATGACAGCTAAGTACCAATCAATTTTCTTGACAACCCAGGTCATCTTCTCTTTCTTCCGTTTGCATTTGTCCCCTTCCTGTTTTCTAAATTTGTGTGTGTGTGTGTGTAAGTTGCCCTGGTTCCAGCATTACTAATCAGCTAACTCTTTTAATGATACCTTTTAAAGATACAAATGCTCTGCCTGAACTTTCTTTTTATCCATTTGGGCTTTCTATTTATTCTTACAGTGTTATGTCAGAGATGCTAAGCAGTCTGTCTGTTTTCCATTCACTGAGAAATTTAGAGCATTGTCTAGACATGGGTAGTGTCAGATTTCTTTTGAAAAATTAGTTTTATGTTTTAATAATAATAATAATAATAATAATAATAATAATAATAATTTATACCCCGCCCATCTGGCTGAGTTTCCCCAGCCACTCTGGGCGGTTCCCAATCAAGTGTTAAAAACAGTACAGCGTTAAATTTACAAACTTCCCTGAACAGGGCTGCCTTCAGATGTTTATTGCATTTTAATAATTGTACACTTCTATAAATCCCCCCCCCCACAAAAATAGTAAATCAGTTGCACATACACTTAAAATCAAGAGCATAATTTTCTTCCTTGGGGAAGATTAAAATTTTCTACTTTTGAGAATCTGTTCCTAAAATTCTCATCCATATTGCAATCCAGATATTTTCCTCCCAGAGTAGAATAAATAGGAACCTGCTAACTTACTGTTCACATTAGAGAAGGAAACAAGAACATTTGCACGAATAAACACTCCATTCAGAGGCTCAATGTTTCTGCTATCTGTGATGGAAACTGGGCCTTAGCCTACCAAAGTATACTCGGAGTAGACCTACTCAAGGGTATGATTTGGTTGGATATAACTCTCCCCTTCCCCCATCTTTTCCCTTCTTCACTGACATGCATATGTGTGTGAGAGAGAGATGGAGGCAAGAATAAGTTTTCTTTTTCTTCACTGATAGTATTTTATGAACTTCACAGACAAAATAATCTAGATTTGATACCTATTTTGCTTTCATTGGCCTCAAACTTTTGAGCATATCTCATTACCTTTCAAAGTTCTAAATACCCTTTTATAATTTTGTGCATGCTGAATATGTTCACCATGTTTTTATGTGTCACCATGATGTGTATGTGTGAGTGTTTAGAGCCTGTAGCAGGATGGATGGTGGTTAACGGATTGAGGATGAATCCCGACAAGACAGAAGTACTGTTTTAGGGGGTGGGTGGGGGTGAGGTGCACAGCCTGGGACTCATAGCTGTCCATGGAGGCGCAGGTCAATTCTTTGTCGAGCGCAGCTATCTACCAGTTCCATCTGGTATGCCAGCTGAGACCCTACCTGCCTGTGCACTGTCTCGCCAGAGTGGTACATGCTCTGGTTATCTGACTACTGCGCTGTACGTGCGGCTACCTTTGAAGGTGACTCGGAAACTACAACTAATCCAGAATGCAGCAGCTAAACTGGTGACTGGGAGTGGCCACTGGGACCATATAACACTGGTCCTAAATGATCTACACTGGCTCCCAGTACATTTCTGAGCACAATTCAAAGTGTTTAAAGCCTTGTATACTTGAAGGAGCATCTGCACCCCCATCGTTCAGCCTGGACACTGAGGTCTACCTCTGAGAGCCTTCCCTCTCTACAAGAAGTGAAGTTACAGGGAACCAGGCAGAGGGCCTGCTCAGTAGTGACACCCTCCCTATGGAGGGAGATAAAGAACTACACAACTTTTAGAAGACATCAGAAGGCAGCCCTGTATTGGAAAGTTTTTAATGTTTGATGTTATATTAAGTTTTTATATGAGTTGGAAGTCACATAGAGTGGCTGCGGCAGCCCAGCCTAATAGAATCATAGAATCATAGAGTTGGAAGAGACCACAAGGGCCATCGAGTCCAACCCCCTGCCAAGCAGGAAACACCATCAGAGCACTCCTGACATATGGTTGTCAAGCCTCTGCTTAAAGACCTCCAAAGAAGGAGACTCCACCACACTCCTTGGCAGCAAATTCCACTGTCGAACAGCTCTTACTGTCAGGAAGTTCTTCCTAATGTTTAGGTGGAATCTTCTTTCTTGTAGTTTGGATCCATTGCTCCGTGGGTGGGGTAATTAATAATTATAAAGAAAGATTCAGAACGTAGCTGGACTTCAAACCACAATATCTGTGTAATCAATTCATATACTATATATATATATATAATTTCCTTAAGTTTCTTTTGGCAATATTGTTCAGTAATTGTTTCGAAATGTTGAATAAAATTCTAGTCCATCTCCTTGATTCTCTCTTGGTATCTCTCCATTTGAAAAATCTTTGTAGTAAAAGCAAGCCATTTTTTTTGTCCTGCCCTTCCTGTTTTACTTCAAATATCCTTTTACATCTTTGAAAATTTAACATACAGTATGTTACAGTATGGTATGGTATCTTGGGTTAAGTACTTAATTCGTTCCGGAGGTCCGTTCTTAACCTGAAACTGTTCTTAACCTGAAACACCACTTTAGCTAATGGGGCCTCCTGCTGCCGCCGCACCGCCAGAGCACAATTTCTGTTCTCATCCTGAAGCAAAGTTCTTAACCCAAGGTACTGTTTCTGGGTTAGCAGAGTCTGTAATCTGAAGCGTATGTAACTTGAAGCGTATGTAACCCAAGGTACCATTGTATTTGTCTTCTTCATAACAATGTAAGGTAGACCTTGCCAGTACTCGGCCATTGTGTATGATGATGTCACTGTTGGTTGTCATTTTAAGTAGCTTCTTAATGGGTTTTGTGAATGCTTGATGTGCGAGAAGCAATATGCAAACTTAAGTTAGAACAGCAACATTGTTGATTGTTAATATGTCTCTACAAGCCTTTTAAATGAAGGTCACTTCCAGTCTGCCTTTCTATTGTGGTGTTGTTTTTTAAATTATCATTTGTGTGTTTGCTACCCTGGCTCCTTTGAGTGGGGGAGGGGGATATGAAAAAAAATAACAACAACAACATCCCAAAGACTTTGGACCACATATTAAAAATGATGTGTTTGGCCTCTTTGAGAGTATCAGCATTGTAAAATTAATCAAAATGTGGTGAAAACTCTGGTGTTTAATTTTCTTTTTCTTTTTTTTAGGTGTGCATCATACTTTTGACAATATTAAAGAAATGCAGGTAACATTAATTTTAGTATTTGGGGAAATGGCTTTGGTATGTCCATGAAGACTTTCTGGAAACTTCAAGTGATCTCAAATTCATCTCAGGGTTTTGTCTGGGACCAGCTGATGGGTTGACATTACACTGTCAGCTTCACTTTGTCCTTTTTTTCTGGGCTCAATGCAAAACTCTGGCTTTGTCCTTTACAGCAAGAAAAAGCTGGTGGGGTCGGGGGAAGCACCTAAAGTGAACAAAAAAAAGGAGAACAGGCCCTGGTGCTCACTAGTACAAAACTTTATTTTATCTCAGTGCATTTCAGAGTGAAACACTCCTTCAGGAGATTTAAAAGCTTGCAAGGTCCTAAAATTCAGAAACATCTCATTCTTAAAATCTGAACAGCACAAAAACCAGCTTGATAATGTGGTATCAGAAAATTGTATTCTATATATACATCTATGTAATCTCTGCAAACTTTTCAAGCTTCTAAGGAGGAGGTGGATCATTCTGAAAAGCGTTGAACTGCAATTCAGGGTCTTGTACCTATGAGCCTCAGAGCTTGTTCTCCCTTATGCTTTGATCTTTAAAACCCTGAGCAATCTAGGAACTGAGTATTTTAGTAACCTTCCTGTACAGATATGCCTGGAAACTTCCATGTCTGAGACCAATTTTGATGAGGTTGTCCAGATTCATTAACTGACGGGTAATTTGTTGCTCACGTTGAGGCAAGTTTTTTTAAAAAATCAAGTTTCCCCCCAGTTCCAATCCTTAGACGATGTGTTTCTTCTTAATAATTCCTGTTGTTTTTGCTGTTGTAATTTATTTTGCCATTTTATGAGAAGCTGCACCTGCTGTAATTCCCTCTTCTATGCAACTATGAAAAGTGCAGGCGCCCTGACTTCTCTTTTTCCTGGGAACCCTAGTTCAGGATGTGGCAGAGAGGTTGTCTGGGAGTGAAGGAAGGCAAGGTGTCTGTGAGGCAAGGTAATTCAGATTGTCTTAGGGCTGTTGAGGGATCTTCCATGCTCCCAGCTGTGGTGAGATTTTCCACAAGGTGCCATGCCTCTCCCTCTGAGGAAGTCTCCCTGGGGTTTTAATTGGGCAGGATCCTGACACCTGGCCATAGTTTTTATTTTCTTCCTGTGTTAAATATGTTCATACCAATTACACCCTGGCACATGGGGCTTATTTGGACATATGCCAAATGATGGGAAATCTTGCTGTTGCAGTGAAGAAACTGTCATCTGGGAATGACGAGGGTTCTTACTTATTTTGCAGATCGCTCTGAACCCAACTATGACTGTGCAGATTTCATCAGAGACAGCAGAAAATCTTCAAGCTCTAGGTAAGCACTCATCTTTTACTTTTCCACAACACCTTTGAAAATCCTTGCTACAGAATCATTTTGAAAGGTCTATTTCAGAAAAGCCAGCCACTAGAGAGATGGATCGTTGTCTCTGTTTCCATGTTCTAAAACAAGGAACATCAATTCTAGGCAGAACAAGACCTATGACCCAATGCTGTGCAACACATGGGTTGTGGTTTGCTGCAGTGTAGAGTGGGCCTTAGAAACTGTTGCACTTATAGAGTAGGAGAAAGTGAGCAAGAGATGGGTCCATTTGTAGTTTACATGACCTCTTTTTCTGCTTTACAGAACCTTCTCATATATTTGAAGTGGAAACAACAAACGAAGAAGAGAAGACTTTGAATAACCTTGTAGGCCTTTTGCAAGATATGGTGAAAAATATTCCAACAGCATCAGCGCAAGCACAAACACCAAAACCAACAGAAACAGCAACTATCGTAATATCCCACCCAGAGCCTTCCCACCCAGAGCCTTCTCCATCTGAAGCAGTGGGCACAGTTTTGCTAAACCTGAATCCAAAGACTGAGGGAATACAAGTAGAGTCGTTGGAAACAGTTGCCCTGACCAATGAAAATACCCCAACTACCTCAACAGCATTTTGGGACCTCCGAAATGACGCAGGTGCATCAGTCGTTTTACATTCTGATATAGTCACTCCGGAAGGAAATACTGAAGAACATACTGAGACAAGTGCAGTTTATTATGCTGAAACTACTCCAGATCAATCACTGGTCAGTGTGTCATTTTTGTTGGAAACGGATACTACCACGCAAAAAGCTATGACTTTTGATCAGCTAACAAATGGAGCTTTGGCAAGTCTGGTGGAGTCTCTAAGGAACGTGAGAAAAATGCATGTGAAACTAACTCATGAACCAAAACACAGTGAAACTGCTGTGACACAATCCCCAGAGAAGTCTGTAAGTGCAGAAATCTTGGAGTTGATTGACAGACTCATTGAAACCATTAAGAATGCACCTAGCGCAGTTATAGAAGATCCAGCTCTCAATACCTATCTTGGAAAAGCAGAGGGCTACCTAAAAAGTGCTCTGGAACTAGCGGGTGAAGCAGAGAAGAGGTTGGGAAAGGGAAAAGCAGAGGAGGTGGTGGAAGTAGAGATTCCTTCCACAGGGTCCGAGAACGTGACAGTGGTGATTCCTTCCATGGAGTCTGAGAAGGTGACAGTGGTGATTCCTCACACAGAGTCTGAGAACGTGCCAGTGGTGATTCCTCACACAGAGTCTGAAAAAGTGACAGTGGTGATTCCTTCCTCAGAGTCCGAGAAGGTGACAGTGGTGATTCCTCACACAGAGTCTGAGAACGTGCCAGTGGTGATTCCTCACACAGAGTCTGAAAAAGTGACAGTGGTGATTCCTCACACAGAGCCTGAAAAGAAGGTGGAAGCGCAGGGTCCTCCCTCAGGCCAGGAGTGGGTGGAGACAGAGAAGAAGGTGGAAGTGGTACTTCCTCCCTTGCCATCAGAAACTGTGCCTGTATCGACAGTGGCAGTCCAGTTGCCTGCATCTCCACCTGAGTCTGTAGCAGAAAAGGCAGAAGAGGCACAAGTGGAAATGGGGAAGTTAAAAGCATTCATTAACTTGCTATATGGTTTTAGTCCCCACCTAACTGCATATGCACAGAATTCAGCCAATAAAAAAGTTGGTGAGGACATTGTTGATAGAGCAATGGCAGTCCTTCATGCCATAAAAAGCATTTTCTGTGGAAATCCTGAAGGGCAAAGCAAACTGATGTTGCAGCAGTTGTTAAAGGAAGACATGGAGCTTGTAAGACAAGCCATGAAGGAAAAAAGAGTCTCTTAAGAAGACACATTTGTTTCTTGGTTAGGGTAGATATTTTTCATCCAAGTTATGTATCACTAGAGATCAGTTTTGTTGTTTGTAAGAGCCATTTACATATATACATATATATCCATCGTTTGTAGCCCTTTCCAAATCTAGAATTAAATGCTTATTTTTAAATATTTTTGTTTTCATTTTTCATCCTCAGTTTGAATTGATATTCAGGATACTCACTGTGGAGTGTGAGTTTATATTTAAGATAATTTAAGTCACCAGTTAAGGTTTAATGTGAAAGGTTATTCAAGGGACCACCTGAGTTAAGGCACAAGATTATTACAGAAGCTGGTTTTCACCAGAGAAAGGAGTATATGTACTTCTTTTAAATGTCCTTTTCCCTCCCATGTCTAAAATAATGTTTTACAGTGCAATCCTGTGCATGTTTAATTGATTGCTTTTTAACATGTTTTTAAGCTGTTTCTATTCTAGTTGTAAGCCACCTTGAGTCCCAACAGGAAATAAGGCAGGTAATGATGATGATGATAATAATAATAATAATAATAATAATAATAATAATAATAATAACAACAACAACAATAATAACAACAGCAGCACCAGCACAATATAAGGCACTTCTTGCCTTCAGAGGTCACCATAGCAGTGTGGTGGTGGTGTTATAAAAAGAGTTTTCTCAATGGATCAGACAAGGGCCATGTAGTCCAGCACCCTGATCTAGCAGTGACCAGATACGCCAGGAAGCTCACAAGTGTTTTTGCTGGTAATGACTATTTCTTGTTGCTTGCCCCTTGTGTTTGGAAGTGAGGTATTTTGCCTCTATAGATGTAGGTTTCATTTTTTAGCTTTACTAGCCAAGAGTCATTGATAGATCCAGTCTCTGTGGATTGGCCTCATGGTTTCGTTTCGTTTCTAAATAATGTTGCTAGTGGTCATTGCTACATCTTTCAGCAAAAATCCCTGTAAGAACTGTGAGTTATATGAAGATGGTAGACAAGAGTGGAAGGAAGATATGAAAACTAACAAATTAAAATGTAGCACAAAGGCAATAAAATTCCAGAAGAATGAAATATTCCTGGCAGTAATGGAAGAGCTATATGATCCCTCTCCCCCCAAAAAAGTCTATGATCATGTGGAATTCTGATTGTTTAAATTCTTTCTTCTTTGTTACTCAAATGAATAGTGGAAACAAATAGATTTAAATAGGTTACAGTTTGTCCTACTACTTACAAAAGGTTTCACGGACAAGAAGAGGCTAGTCATTATGCTTTTGTTTCTGCATACAGCTAGTCATCAACACCTGTTTCTGGGTTGTTGCCTAAATTAGAGCAACCTTCTCTGTCTTGTTCAGAGTGCAGTCTGACTTGACTGTTCATCAGCAAAGAAGATACTAAATGTTGCATCATAACAAATGGAATTTTCAGTATTCAAGTGTGTTTAAAAAGTATGTTTAAAAATACTTTTTGTACCATAGGATCTCCTATGGTACACTAGGTTGCATCTTTTTTATACTGAGTTAGAAAGTGCAAGAGATTCTGTAAACTGCTGGGAGGGGAAAGAAGTCTGAGGAGCTAGACAAAGAAGTCTCTGGGACAGACGTTGCAGGTAACACACAGCTTTTTTTGTCTATCCCTGAAGTGTGTGGCTTGACTAGCTTGCATGAGTCTTCTGGAGTTACTCGTTTTTATGGTCTCTTTATGCTCTCTGCTTTGATGTATATCATCATGTGAATTGCTAGATAAATCTGAGGCAAGGATGTGTGTGCTGATGAATGAATTGTCCTTCCTCTGGGCAAGGAGGTTAAATTAAATGACCCTTTGGTCCCTACCCGTCCTGTGATTTGGGTGAGGTACATCATGAAAATCTAATTTTAAGGATGGTGGTTATTTTTGCCAAGGGAACTGGATCATTACTTGGCTGTGAGAGTTAACAGTCATGCTCAGCTGAAAGAAAACAAACTTATTTGAGACTTAAGTCAATGATACTGCATTAAATGGCATTCATGGTAACAGTCCTCCCCTGACTAATATGATTTCCATCAAATTACAGTCTGACAAAAAGAGAGCAGCTAAGGGTGAATGTGTGCACATATTTCTGCAGTGTTTTTCAGTGTGCACAGAGCTATAATTCTTATAGACACAGCAATCTTCCAAGGTAGGTTAAATTGAGGCCCAGACCGACTACTCAGTGCATTTCATGACAGTAAACCTGCTTCTCTCATGCCACAACAAATCAACACTTGCCATATTATACCACTGGTGGCTCCTAATCTGGTTAAGTAAAACACACATATACAATTTCTCCTTCAGGCTGGGCTTTACCTTCCAAAACAGGCAGCTTAGCTCTCTCACACATTATAGCATCTTTTCTGCATCAAAAAGAGAAAAATATAAGTAGCTTCCTTGCTGTTACCTGGTTTTGACATTCCCATAGCAACCCACCTCCAACTTTGGTGTCACAAGCTCACCCATCATCTGTTGCTTTACAAGCAGGATTCTGTTCAAAGATGAGTAAAAAGGCTGTGACATGAATGGGACATATTTTCCTGTGTGTTTCTGACAGCTAGAAAATAAAGGCACAGCATGACTCAGGTTGTGTGGACATGATCCAATCTTGCAAAGGTTAGGTACTTTAATTAATGTAAAGAAAAGACAGGTGTCATCACAATCAGCTGCATTTTAAATATAATGCAGCAATAAATAGCCAATCTCAAGCTGAGGATAATGCAGAAGAAAAAATTGTCATGAGATGAGACTCTTGATACTTAAACAAACAGGCAGAGGTTTAACCAAATTGGTTGGCTCAAATCTATGCAAAAGGTAATAATACAGCTGCTTCTCTTAGCTATCACAGTGCCAAGCAAGAAGATTGTGTGCTTGTTTAGTCGCTCACAGATAAGGCACCGTATAGTGTGATGATTTGGCACTAGTGTCACTGTCACTGAAAGTAACAAAAGAGTTCAGATCTGTAAGGGAAGACTTGTGAAGTTCACCAAATGTGGCATCCACTTTTAAGTCCATGGGGCTTTAAGCACTCATGTGAGCAACTTGAACTGAGCCAAGGAATTGGTGCAGCTTTTTTTGAACAGAAATTACACGAGTTCTAAATGGAATTCGTTGGTGGCTGCATTTTGGCTCAGTTGAAGTTTCTGATTCACCTTCGAGGGCAGCCCTACATAGAGTACATCCCAATAATTCAGTCTGTAACCTACCAGAGCATGGAGTACCATGGCCAAATAATTGCTGTCCAAAAGGGGACATGGATGGCAAACCAGGCAGAGCTGGAAATAAGCCACCAAGGCCACCTGAGCCACCAGTGACAATGTTGCATCCAGGAATATCACCAACCTACTGGTCTGCTCCTTCCGAGAGAGTGCAGCCCATAGGACAATTCCCATGGCACTAAGCAATAGCTCCTCATAACAGCTTTCTGAAAAAAAACTGCCTTGAAATTAGGAGCAGAACCACTGCAATACAGTGCCCCCAACCCCCACATCCCAGAGCCACTCCAGAAAGATACCATGGTCAGTGTATCAAAAGGTGTGAAGAGGCCAATGAGAATAAGCAGGATCCCGCTCTCCCCACCTCTCTTGATGAAAGTCATGAACCTGGTAAAAGGAGACACAATCTTCTCAGTCTCTTCAGATAGGTATGACTTCCAGGGAAGCACTCCAGGTACAAATGAAGGGCCATAACTCACCTCAAAAGCAGATTTCAGAGTATGTTTAGTTTACTATTCTGTTTTTACCAGCATGTGGATGCCATTCATATTTTCTGCCTATTATACTTTCTGGCAATAAATCTTTGCTGTCACGAGGGTGCAATATCTAATTGCTCACAAAACACTGAATGACTGTTCTCTTTAACTAACGTTCCGCCATACCTGAGATGGTTCCTTCACATTACTTACAATGCAAAGTTCAGATCAGAAATCTTAACAATCAGCCCAAAGTTGACTGCAAAAATAAAATAAAATAAAATAAAAAATTATAGATCCTGCTGGTTTCCAATTTCTTAGCACCATGAACTTAGATGATGACACAAAGTGGCTCGAGTGGGTAGCCAAACAGTTTGAAAGTATCGCTGGGGAAGATAAAGAGATCGACCTGGAAGAATTCAAAGCTGCTCTCAAGGTGAAGGAGGCAAGTTTTGTCAAATGGGGTAGGAAACCCAATTGGGCTGAGGACTGTGACAATGCAACAATGTTTTTGCTTAGAACGGCCCCTGTGTGAGGAAATATTAGGAAGATATTTGGCTTCGCCCCTTCTTTGGGAGGGAATTTGTGCATATAGATTTGTGCATGTGTACCTGGAGATGCTTAATTGGGAATGGTGTGCAGAAGAAGGGTGGCTGATGGAGACTAGGAGGTCATGGGCAGAGAAGGAGGGTGCTGAAGAGCAAAATCAGCAGTGCAGGCAAAGAGTGGCAGAGAATGAAGGGTAAGCAGAAAACCTCATTGCAGGGTGGCGGGGGGGGGGAGAATGCTGGCATCAGTAGGGACTGAATAAGTAAGGGAATGTTGAAGATTGGGGGATTTGGGGCTAGGTCAGAGTAGGGGACCCGTTTTTCAGAATCTCTTTTTTAATAACCAGCCAGATCTCCCTTTATCTGAAAGTCCCCAGTTCACTAATATTTCAAGTTACTCAATTGCTTCTATTCCCGCAATATTGAAGCAAGGTCTAAATAAAGACTAGTAAGAAATTGGAGGGTGGGTGTGTCTGATTTTCACTCCTGGATTAACCCCCGCCCCCCAGTTGACTTTGCAAACATTTTCGCCCTCTCCTATAGTCCTTTTTCGCTGAGCGTTTCTTTGCTTTGTTTGACTTGGATGGAAGCGGCACCATCAGTTTGGACGAGCTGCTGGAGGCCTTGAAGCTGCTGGTACACGGAAGTGAAACAGACAAACTCCGGTTCCTCTTCCAGGTTTATGATGTGGACGGTAAAATTCCAAAACAGCACCCTTGTTCACTTGCATTTTGTCAAAACAAGATCATTGTTCTGCTCAGCATTGGAACTTTAGGGCAATAACTACCAATGCTCCTGGCTTGGTCCATTCACATGGAATGGTAAATGACTACAGCACTGGTTTCATATCAGATCAGTAATGTTTCTGTAACAGACATAAATGTAGCTTTTATTTTGGTGCAGAACTTTATTTCTGTTTTAGTGCCAGTATAACTTGATTACATCTCACTGTATCCTGAAATAAGTCTTCAGAAATTGTATCAAATCATGGGCTATGAAATATGTTGGAGCATTTACAAGGCTAGCCCAGCATGTCCAAATCCATTGTGTTGGTTGTTTCTTCAGTGCATAAAAAAATGGTTATGAAAAAGTCCTCAGGTTCTTTTTTTAGAGGCAAGAATATTCTAGTTAGAAGTGATTTCATATTTGTGTGTGTGAGTATGTCGTCGTTGGGCTTGCCTTTGTCACTACTGCCCATTCACACCACTGCTTCTCCTTGCGCACCTGGAAACAACAGGTGAACAGGCAGCAACAGGAAGGAAAGAGAAGCAAGAGAAACGAGAACACCCCATGCCTCTCTGGGCCTCAGACAAGCTCTGCATGGGCCTGTGTTGCGGTAATCCAACCTAGAGGCTCCAACTGCCTTAAATCTGGCCTGTTGCAGATTAATTTATTTGATGCCGACTGGAGATCCTCTTCCACTGTAGGCAGTGGGTCCATTGAACCCGAAGAATTGCGCACGGTCTTGGAGTCATGCCTGAAGGAGAGTTCAATATCTTTGCCAGAGAAGAAGTTAGATGACCTCACGTTAGCCCTTTTCGAGTCGGCTGACTCTGACAACAGTGGGTCCATCACCTTTGAGGAACTCAGGGAGGAACTGGAGCGCTTCCCAGAGGTCATGGAGAACTTAACCATAAGGTATTTCCTCTTCCACCTCCTAATCCAACTTTTCTCAACCCATCTAATGCCCTCCAGATGTTTTGAACAATTCCCACCACTCCCAGCATCATACAGTCATGCTGGCTGGGGTCCATGGGAGTTGTGGCATTAAAACAGCGGGAGAGCACCAGGTTGGGGAAGACTGTCCTAACCCTCTGTGTATCCTGTAACCCCAAATTACCCCCTGAAAATGCTGCTTCATTGTCCTCCAGCAGCAGTAAGGGGCACCGGGGCTCCCTCATCCTCAGTTCAGTCTTACAATTCTTTCTGCCACTTACAGGAGGATCCACATCAAACCAACACTTTTTTGTTTTTAATTTTTAAAAATTTACCTCCCACCTAATTTTCAAAAGAAACTTGAGGCCGGTAACAAATCCAGCCAACACAATGATATTGACATATATAAGCATGAGATTAAAACAGTAACACAAAACACCAAAACTACTGTAACAAATTCCAAAACAGCCATCGCAAACAAACATCAAAGAGAAATAAGAGAAGGAGAAAAATGTTATCTGAAGGCCTTCTTAAAACAGGAACTTTTTTTTTACCAGCTGCCTAAAAGTATGCTGGGGCAGGGCGTGACACCCCTCGCTTTTCTTAATTTCTCTAGTTTTAGAAAGTTGTGCACCCATCAAACCAAAAGCTTGGGTCAAAGAGCCTGGGCAATACCAGCAGCAGAAACAGAAGCAGCAGCAGCAGCAGAAAGAAGGTGGTGGTGTCAGGTTTCAGTTGCCATCTCTGCAGGCTGGGTGGCTGGGGCTCATGAGAGTTGTAGCTGCAAGCAGCTGGAGGGCACCACGTTGGGGAAGGCTGCTTTGAACCATTGACTCAGCCTAGACAGATCATTTTCATTGGCAGCCTAAGAAATATTTTCCCCTTTGACACCTTGAAATGTTCTTGCCAGCAGCACCTGGGGTTTAGAAATAATTACCCACCCCTGCTTGCTTCCTAGGCGAAGAAACTCACTCTGGGAGCCTCTTTGAAGGAAAGTTGCACCCTTTTCCCTTAGCCACAGCTGCCTGCATTCTCTTGGGGATGAGCTGCATTCCCCTGCTATGTTTCAGCTCCGCGTAATTGGAACTCTTGAGCCTGCTGCCGCTGCTGTCAGCTGTCATTGCGGCGGAAATCTGCTGCGGCTTGCAACACTGGGGCAGAGAGGACTTCGGTTTCCTTAGCAGATGAAAAACAGCCAAAGCATCTTGTGGCACCCTAAAGATTAACGCATTTATTCCCGCAGAAGCTTTCATGGATGAGAGCCTGTTTCGTCAGATGTGCTTGGCTGTGGGTTCTGCCCAGCGAAAGATGCCGCGATAAATCGGTTCCCATCTTTTAAAGGTGCCCCAAGTCTCTCTCGCTGATTTGGTTGCAGGAAAAAAACTAGAGCAGCTGTCCCTCTGGAATTCACAAAGGATCAGTGGTCGGAAGGAGAAAACTCCCTTTGGAAAAAGAGAAGGGCTGTATCTTTGTCCCTAGCTGCTTCCATGTTGGAGCCCTCTAGCGCTGCTGGGCTGTTGCTTTCCTGCAATTAACCAGAACCAAAATTAAAACTGAGTATAGCGCCATATTATCTAGCAGTAACCTCTCCTGTGGCCAAGACGGGTCCTTTGCTTACTCATAAGCAAGTCCCATTTATCATGGATTCTCAGCATCACGATTTGAGTGTTTTGTCCTTGCAGGTTCAGCCTGTTTTGTTGTTGGCTCCTGAGAGAGAGCCGGAGGGAAATTAGCAATGAATCTCCTTTCTGAGCTATAGCCTCCGTGTCAGTTTCTTTTTCCAAAGCAGTGTCATGCCTATCCATGACCTGGTGCCAGATGTGGAGTCATGGGAAGACAAACCAGACACCCCACAGGTCAATGACCTTGAGGAGCAGGCAGGTTCCCCTATAGGGGTCCTGCTGGAGCTGTAAGAGGAGAATGGCGGCACTAAAAGCTCCATTTCCAAGCCAAAGTGCAACGGCATAGCATGCATCTATGGGCCCAGTGTGGGTAAGGAATCCTCTTGTAAGGCATCCCTGAAACTCATTCAGTACCAGAAGTAGCTGCCAGGGTGATGTCTAGGATGCCAAAGTATGTAAGGTCATCCTCTTGAGCCTTCCAGTTGGTGGAAGCAACACAGGTCTCTGGCTCCTTGCTCCTGAGTCTAGTTCCTTCTCTTTATACCATGCCTAAACTCCCTGACATGCTAAATGTTAGACTGCTGCCTGACCTGGCCCCTGGATCATATTTTGGACCTAAACTGCTTGACCTTGGCTTGTCCAGACCGCAGTACACCTGCAATCCTGCTTAAGGCAACTGGGACCCAACCCCGGCTGGGCTGCACTGGAACATGGCAGTCCTGTGGCTATAGAGACCAATATGGGAGAGACATGTTTTGTTGCAACTGGGGCAGATGAAGGCATCTGGGTTTGCTGCTGCAGAGGCACTGTGGCATTTCTTCTCTCTCTGCTCCTCCCAGCAGTCATTCCTCCTCTGCTCACTGCTGAGGATGCATGATCTGTCTCCAGGCACTGCAGTCGTCCACAAAGGATGCCCACAAGGCAGTGTTGATGTTGCCAGCTTTCATGTCACATTTGCAGACATATTTGCAGCACAGAGCTGGTCTGCCAATGGACCTGGTGCCTGAAGCCAGCTCCCTGTAGAGCATGTTCTACCATCTTCCGTTCTGTGGATGGCAAATGACAAAACAGCAATGAACGTCACGGTTAAAGAAACAGGAATGTGTGGAAGCTCGTGAGCCAACTGATCACACACGTGGAAAAGCTGAATCTGAAATATCTGCCTGAAACATAATAAAGCCTACATCTGAAAGCAAAGAATGTCAGTTCCAGAGAGGAGCCAAGGCACAACCAACCTTTACCTATTGCTTTACTTGAGAATTCCACAGGGCTTAGACAAAGTCCGATGGACTTTTCTTTGCTTTGAGCATGTGGCAAGGACTAAGCCATGCCAAATCTAGGGTATGCTGTTTGGTGCTTTACTTGTCAAGCGATCCCTGGGCATCACACAATGGCTTCTCTAGTCTAAAAGAGGCACGACAGGCTGCAGCAAGAGGGTCTATCGAGCAGATCATGCATCTTCTGAAATTTCCATATGTGATAGCAGTCCTCTGGTACTCGAGTGAACCAGCAGGTGGCTCTGTGTGATCACTGAGGCTAGAAGCACATGCTGTTCACAGAAGCCAGACCCCCGAGCTATCATGCTCCAGTATTTGAATATATATTGCCTCACCCAAGGCAGAAACATCCACCCACTGGCCATTCTTCAAGTCAGCCCACATATTCTTGTTTCCAGTAAGCCACAGTTCAGCTGCACTGTGTAAAGAAGCTTTCAGAACAGCAGCCGCAGACAACTCATGCGAGTGAGCCAAGCTCCATGCTATGTGGGAAAGTACATTTCCCTCTGTGCTTTCCCAGTTCACCTGCCAATCTGCCCCTGGGAGAAACTACAGTGGTACCTCTGGTTAAGAACTTAATTCGTTCTGGAGGTCCAGAACTGTCCTTAACCTGAGGTACCACTTTAGCTAATGGGGCCTCCTGCTGCTGCCGCGCTGCCAATGCACAATTTCTGTTCTCATCCTGAAGCAAAGTTCTTAACCCGAGGTACTATTTCTGGGTCTGTAACCTGAAGCGTCTGTAACCTGAGGTACCACTGTATTTTCTAACCCCCCAAAGGCAATCAGTCATGCTGGGAGGTTGAAGAAAACAACTCAGTAATAGTGGTTGTGTCACACCATACGTTGAAAGCACATGGCTTTCCCCAAAGAATCCTGGGAACTGTAGTTTGTTAAGGATGCTGGGAAGTATAGCTTCTGAGGGGGTAAACTATAGTTCTTGGAATTCTTGGGGTGGAGGGAGTCATGTGCTTGTAAACAGAGGGGAGAATGTTCTCAGGTGTCCCCTCTAAAGAGCCTGTGGGAAAGCAAAACGTTGTGGTAGAAGGAGGATTATGTGAACATTAATTTTTCCCACCCAATATCAGGTCTATTTCTTGGTATATTTAGAAACCTAGAAGAGCCTGTTCCTGACTCTCACAGCGATCAACCAGATGCCTGTGGGAAACCTGCAAGCGGGATCCGAGCGCAAGAGCCCTCTCTCCTCCTGTGGTTTCCAGTCCTGCCCTCTGTCCCATCCTTTATCCCACCAGCCCCAGTAGGCAGCAGCTGTCACTGTATAATAATATACAGTATACTGCTGATGAGCTCAGGGTTATGCAAGCTATGTAGCCCAAACAGGTCTACTGAGAACCCCAAGGTTTGTAGACACTGAAAAATATTTACAAAGTAAACCTAAGAGGCCCCCTCCCATTAAGAAAGAAAGAAAGAAAACTCTGTTCAATTAAGGTTTCACTTGTGGTTTATAGAGTCCTGAGAGCTCTATTTGCATTCATGAGTTGAAAGCAAGGCTTACGTTCTAGTGAGCGATTAAAAGAGCAACTGTTTGCAGCATGATATGTGCATCGGGGAGAGATGCTTTCCTGAAACTTTTGTGAACTGCTGAGTATTGCTCAGCTAGAAAGTGTATGCTTCATTAGGGCGTGTTGAATTTTCCAGCTTTCAAATTCCAAAAATAACTTGGGAACTCAAAAGATGTTTTGCTTAAATCAATATAATTTAGTTCTGCTTGGTAAGTAAGATGTGTGAAAAATTGCACAGAAGCCTTTTTTAAAAAAAGATTGCCAAGTACTTGCAGATATGTTATATATTATTATTAGTAGTAGTAGTAGTATTCAATAGTGTTATATTATTAAGGATTACCTGACATTTTCGGAAGGCAGGTTTAAGATTATTTAGTTTTCAGAAAGCAGTTTATGTGCTTATTCATCAGACGTAGACTTACCAAGCTGCATGTTGTCCAGTCACATCAATAATAGCAGATTTGTATTCCTCACACCCCAAATAATATTTTTAAGACCGCTCACTGAAGAAATTTGCAAAAATTAAGTTTCACTCCCTAAAACCAGGGAGAGGGCCTTCTTGGTAGTGGCTATCAGATGTTAAGGAAATAAACAACTACCTGACTTTTGGAAAACATCTGAAGGCAGTCCTGTTTAGGAAGGTTTTTAATGTTTGATGTATTTATTCTGTTTTTAATATTCTATTGGGAGCCACCCAGAGTGGCTGGGGAAACCCAACCAGATGGGCAGGGTATAAATCATCATCATCATCATCATCATCATTATTATTTTATATGACACGCTTCATGGTCTCTTATCTCTGGGTCTCTTCCTCCCCTCTCGCAGTGCTGCAAGCTGGTTGAAGCCCCCCACTGCTCTCAGGAAGAGTCACGCGCCACGCTACCTGCGCCCAGCCTATTGGCATAACAACAGGAGCAAGCTTCTCTTCCTGGGCAGCTACCTGTGCGTGAACATCATCCTCTTCACCTTTGCGGCCTTGAAGCATGTTGACTCTGGCCCCTGGATCATGTTGGCCAAAGGTTGCGGTCAGTGCCTGAACTTCAACTGTGCGTTTATAGTGGTGAGTAATGCAATGTATTCATTATGTAGTGAATGTGTTAAGCGTACGGAAGTGGCCGTGGTGGGTCAGAGCAGAGGTCCGGCGAAAAGACAGAGCAAGAACAAGTTAATTCTCTCTGTTTGTATTCTATGCTGCTCCTCTAAGGCTAATTAAAAACCCACAACCTCCAATAAGTAAGTCAGGTGGTGAGTATCAGCAAGATCTGAGCCACAGTAGGGCTACTGAGAAACAGGAAGGCAATATTGGCCATGCTTGGGGGAAGGGGAACCTCAAGGTTTACAAAAGTACAAGAAGTCTTTAAAATATTTTTTTAACCCATTGACGACTGAAGATACTCAATAAGTTGAGTGTTAGTTGGAAAAACAAAAACAAAAGAAAAAAAGGTTGGGGATGCAATGGAGTGTCTTGGAGAAGGGCATGGCTGGCTCATCACCATGATACTCCATTCCATACCACCACCACCAGAACTGTGGAAAAGAGCACTTTGTTGCAGGCCCCCTTATTGATTTCTGCCGTCAAATCTCGCCTCTTGCTGCTTAGGTGTGCTATGAATGTTTGAAATAAATAGATTTGCCTACCCAGCATCCTGTGTCTGACAATGCCCAATTCGCAAGCGTCCTTGGCAACTATCCTTGATTTTGTCCGGGCTCTGGAAGATGCTCATAGCCAAGAAGTGGAACACAAGCTTTGCATGCATAGATTCAATTCCCTGGCATCTCTAAATGGCTGGGAAAGCACATGGCCTTTTTTTTTCCAGCCGGAACTCAGCAGAATTGAGTTCCGTCACCTCTTTGGTGTGTTGCATCACCTCTGCGATTAGGGACGCGGGTGGCGCTGTGGGTTAACCACAGAGCCTAGGGCTTGCTGATCAGAAGGTTGGCAGTTCGAATCCCTCCGATGGGGTGAGCTCCCATTGCTCGGTCCCTGCTCCTGCCAACCTAGCAGTTCAAAAGCACGTCAAAGTGCAAGTAGATAAATAGGTACCACTGCTGCGGGAAGGTAAACGGCGTTTCCGTGTGCTGCTCTGGTTCGCCAGAAGCGACTTAGTCATGCTGGCCACATGACCCGGAAGCTGTATGCCGGCTCCCTCGGCCAGTAAAGCGAGATGAGCGCTGCAACCCCAGAGTCAGTCACAACTGGACCTAATGGTCAGGGGTCCCTTTACCTTTACCTATCACCTCTGTAGCTTTGCGGCACTTTGGCATACCACTTTGTGTTGCGCGATGGAGGCTGTGTGCGGGGATGGCGCAGCAATTGCTGTGGCGTAGGGTGGCGGTAGTGTGGTGGGTGTCCCCCTAAAAGAAGCTCAACAAGTTCTGTCACCTCTTTTTCTAGAAAAAAAGCCCTGCAAGCAGTATCCCTGCTGCAAAGAGCCACAACCAGTCAGGCTATACAGCTAGAACAGGCTTCCTCAACCTCGGCCCTCCAGATGTTTCAAGACTACAATTCCCATCATCTCTGACCACTGGTCCTGCTAGCTAGGGATCATGGGAGCTGTAGGCCAAAAACATCTAGAGGGCCGAAGTTGAGGAAGCCTCAGCTAGAAGGACTAAACTTTTGGCTCAGTATAAATCCATTTCATATGCTTGTGGAGCACTGTCCTTATAGAAGCATGCCTGGTGCAAACATGTGGCTCTTCAGCTAACTTCTACAGCTATTTTCTCACCCCTTGAAGGTGCTGATGTTGCGCCGATGTTTGACCTGGTTACGGGCTACCTGGGTAGCCAGACTTCTACCTCTAGACCAGAATGTCATTCTGCACCAGCTAATGGGCTATGCAGTGGCGGTTCTAACAGCGGTTCACACAGGGGCCCATGTGGCCAACTTTGGTAAGTGACAGTTTTCTAATTATTTATTTTAAATATTTTTATACAGCCTTTCAATCCTACCATGCCTCCTTTGAAGTAACAGGTAGGCCGGGGTGGGGGGGTGGCTCCGTGAACTTTCCACCTCCACCCTAAAGACATAAGGAGAACAATGATTTTAGCCACCCATGGGCTGCTCTCCTGTGTTTTCCCTGTGGTGCTTGCATCTTTTTTTAGGCTGCAGAAAAATTGACTTTTTTAAAGAGTCCAATAGCACAATCTCCACAGGTGTAAATGACTTAGCACTAATCCCCCCCCCTTTTTTTAAAAGAAGTGTGGTTTTTACATGTGCAGCGATGCCTATTGCCATGCATATCCACATAGGCACACTTGAACTACTGCCTTTGCCCATGGTGTTATTTTATCAGCATGTTGCTTTTTCCCCTTTATCAGGATTTAAATTTGCGCTAAAACACCTATTTTTAAAAACTGAAATATTCACACGCAATAGTGCGTAAATCAGAAATGTGTGGGGGGTTTTTTGCATACATTAATGTATCATTGTGTGTTGTTTCTAAAGGCTGCCTCCTCTGGTGTTTCTGGACGGTACCATTTTATCATCTCGTTCGCCCACCCCAATCCTCCAAGTTGCTCTAAAACTCTTTGAAACATCTGTTTTAAAGTTTTTGAAGCAACTGTGCCATAGCAGTTAAATAAAAATGTGCTTTAGTGCATACCTAGACAGTGGTTTAAAATCGAATTGTTTAAAGGTCTAGAAGATGCATGCTCTGGTTCTTCTCCAACACCTTGCTCCTTGCTCACATGCTTTGAGGTGGGCAGAACGGATCAGGATGTTCACATACAAAAAGTGGCATCTGCTTGAAGAAAGTGTGTGCATTCTCTGCCTACACAAACAGACATACTGTCTGCTCCAACATGCCAGGGGCTTATGGGAGTTGTAGTCCAACTCTCATCTGGATGATACAAGGTTGTCTTAGAGCTTAATGGTTCATATCATCATCATCACCATCATCATCTTCATCTTCATGTAATAATAATTTATTATTTATACCCCACCCATCTGGCTGGGCTTCCCCAGCCACTCTGGGTGGCTTCCAACAAAATATACAGTAATGCATCAAACATTAAAACATTAAAAGCTTCCCTAAACAGGGCTGCCTTCAGATGTCTTCTAAAAGTCTGTGGTTGTTGTTCTCTTTGACATCTGGTGGGAGGGCGTTCCACAGGGCGGGTGCCACTACCGAGAAGGCCCTCTGCCTGGTTCCCTGTAACCTGGCTTCTCGCAGTGAGGGAACCACCGAAAGACCCTCGGCACCGGACCTCAGTGTCTGGGTAGAATGATGGGGGTGGAGACGCTCCTTCAGATATACTGGACCGAGGCTGTTTAGGGCTTGAAAGGTCAGCACCAAGACTGAATTGTGCTCGGAAATGTACAGAATGCCATTATTGCAGTGCTAGTCCACTGCAAGACTTGAATTCTCTTAGTGGAGGTCTTTCTCTCTCCCCTGTAGTGAGAATGTCTCAGACCAAAGGCACTTATCAGCTTTGGGAATACCTCTTCACCACCCGGCCTGGGATTGGCTGGATTTATGGAACTGCCTCCCTCACGGGCCTCATGCTGCAGCTCCTCATCGCCCTTATGCTGGTGTGCTCTAGTACTTTCGTCCGCAAGGGTGGCCATTTTGAGGTGACGTGCTTGACTTCCTCCTCCTTCCTGTTGCTTACGTCATTTGCCTTGCGAGTCAAGTAATTCCCAAGCGTCAGTGATCTTTTTTGAGCTTTACTTATTTTAAATTATCGATGTGCTCTTCGTCCAATTTTAACTTCGGGCTCATCCACATTTCCACTTGTTCAGAGGAAACTTCAATCCACAGAAAAATACTATTGTCGTTTGAACCGATTCAGTGGGACACAGCGGGTTTTCGTGGGGGGAAGTGGTGGGACAAGCAGAAGTGTAGACAAGCCCTTAATCGTTCAAAACACCTCCTTGCTCTCTTGAATAAGTAAGACGCTCTTTTTGTCACCAGCAGGTCTTCTACTGGACTCACCTTTCTTACATCTTCATTTGGGCTTTGCTAATTGTCCACGGTCCTAATTTTTGGAAGTGGTTTGTGGTGCCTGGATTTCTTTTCCTCTTAGAGAAGATCTTCGGTGTTGCCATGTCACACGTTGGAGGACTGTACATAGTGGAAATCAACCTCTTGCCCTCAAAGGTTTGCTTCCCAAACAATGATGAATGAAAAGGGGAAATGTGTGAAAATACCTAATTTTCCGAACAGAGCAGAAGTGGAAGTGAGGTAGCTTAAGCATCTGATTTGATTTCCCGAGCATAGAAAGCATTCTGATTTGTTGCAGGGAGGTTATAGGATGTTGTGTCAATCCAGAGTTTTCAGTGCATTTTTAACATCAAATTCCTTACCCCAGAAATTCATAGCACCCTAGAATTGCAGAGTTGGGATGGACTCCAAGGGTCATCTAGTCCAACCCTCTGCAAAGCAGGAATCACAGCTAAGGAATCCCTGACAGGTGGCCATCCATCCTCTGTTTAAAATCCGCAAATGAGGAATATTGTGTTGAAGAAAAATAAGAGGGTGAAGGTATATAAATTGCAATATAAAAATTAGGAAATGTGTAATTAAAAAATTGAATAACGGATGATTGTTAGAGAGGCTGAAGGAAGTCCAAAAGAGAAAATATGTGACAAATATGTTGGAAAATTAATAAAAATTATTTATATATAAAAAAAATTAAAATCCTCAAATGAAGGAGAGTTCCAAGGTAGTACATTTCACTGTCAAACAGCTATTACCGTCAGAAAGTTATTTCTAAGGTTTAATCAGAATCTCATTTATGGTCAGATTGTACCTTGTCCAGCAGGAGAAAACAAGCTTGCTCCATCTTTCATGTGAATGCCTGTTCAGATATCTGAAGAGGGCACTCATATCACCTCTCATCCTTCTCTTCTCCAGGCTAAACATACCTAACTCCCTCAATTGTTCCTCATAATAACAATCATTCTGAATAGAATTGTTTTTAAATGGATTTGCTGTGCAAGAGCACCAAATCCACTGTAAGGCTGTATGCATACCATACATTTAAAGCACATGACTTCTCCCAGAGAATGCTGGCAATTGCAGTTTACTCCTCACGGAGCTACAATTCCCAGCACTCTTTACAAACTACAGCTCCCAGGATTCTTTGAGGGGGAGTCATGCACTCGGAATGCATAGAACATGCGCAGCCTCATTGTGCAACCTGAATTTGCTGGCATGCGACAGAATCCCAACCCGCTAAATAGTGGCCATCTGGAAGCCCCCTATGAGCTGGGCATTGTGATTCCAGGTCAATAGGCAAACAAGACGTTGCCTTAGTGATGGCATTTCCCCTCTTCACATGTGCACTATCTTGCTCTTTTTGATCCAGGTGACTCATCTGGTGATCAAGAGACCTCCATTTTTCCACTACAAACCTGGTGACTACGTGTACCTGAATATCCCAGTCATAGCCAAGTATGAATGGCATCCATTCACCATCAGCAGTGCTCCAGAGCAACCAGGTAGATCCCAAGCCAGCCGGAAAGCAGCCTGGGCTGGGGTTTAAAGGCAAGGGCATCAAACAGCCCACACCAACCTGGTGCCCTGCAGGTGTCCGGGAATGGTTGTACCTGCATGCCAGTTTCCCATTGAGGCACCTGGTTGGCCACTGTGAGGACAAAGGATTGGACTAGATGGATCCACCAGCTTGATCCAGCAGCCAGGCTATTCTTGTGTTCTTCTTCTTATTATTTTTTAATGAATTTATATGCTGCCCTATACCCAGGGGTCTCAGGGCGGTTCACAAAATAAAATCAAGATATAAAACCATACAATACCTAATAAAAATTAATACAGCAACCCAGTACCCATCCACACAAAAAAATCCCCACATTTTTAAAGGGCATAGGATGTAAATTGGATCAACCAAGTGCCTGGTTGAAAAGGAACGTTTTTGCCTGGACCCTAAAGGTGTACAATGAAGGTGCCAGGCGAACTTCCCTGGAGAGAGCATTCCACAGATAGGGAGCCACTGCAGAGAAGGCCTGTTCTTGTGTTGCCACCCTCCGGACCTCTCGAGGAGGCAGCACATGAAGGAGGGCCTCAGGAGATGATCGTAGGGTCTGGGTAGGTTCCTATGGAAAGAGGTGGTCCTTGAGGTATTGCAGTCCTGAGCCATTTAAGGCTTTATAGGTTAAAACCAGCACTTATGCCAAGTCCTCCTATCAGTCCCAACCAGCACTGCCAGAAGCTATAGTCGAAAACATCTGGAAGGTATCAGGTTGGCAAAGGATGGCGTAAAGGGTGTAAAAACCTTGATATATAATTCATCTGGTCCCACTGTCTGTCATGCCAGGAAGAAAGGGTCCCATGCTATTGTCCCAGAGCAGCAACTCAGGGCTGTACAGATCTACTGAAGCAACCCACATCAATGCTGCGATAGATTTCTCTCTGCAGAGATATTGATAAAGTCACTTCTCTCCCTAATCCCCTTCTTGTGACCCAGGCTTGATATTCCCATTGGTTTGTATGTGTTATGAAATTAACGTTGGTCCTGTTCCTACTCTTTTCAAAATCAAGTTTGCAATATTCCAAAAGGCTTGCAAAACTCAGATCAGGCTCAGGACGTTTCAGGTATAATCCCTTTCCTGGTGTCTCCAGCCCACCCAAACCTTGACACCTCATCCTTGAGGCTGCTCTAAGTAAGGGGTGAGTTCCTGCCTCTTAATTTGGGAAAGGTGGCCTTGATCCACCTATGAGGTGGGTTACCTCCTGGCTCTTGGCTCAGTTTAACGAGGACGGCTAAGGATGCTTGTGTTCCTCACTGGGCAACCTTCTGCTTTCTCTCCAAAGGGACCATCTGGCTGCATATACGGTCCCTGGGACAGTGGACCAACAGGCTATATGAATACTTCTGGAATCAACAGGAGTGTCATGATCACAGGTCCGAATGGCTGGACAGAAAGGCAAAGGCAAAGAAGAAGAACAGGTCCCAGAAATGGGTGCAGGTTTGCGATTAAAACAACAACAACTCAGTAACCATGATTGTGGGGTCTTCTATGGCATTTAAAAAATCTTAATGGGTTGATTCTAAGTTAAATTCTTTGGCATTGCACTGGATGAACACAGTACTGGGGGGTTATGGAGTGGGGGTAGAGGCGTGATTTGTGCGGAGGGGGATTACAATTTGTGTGGGCAGAATACTGAGCACAACCCATCACTGACTCACCCAGCCCTTGTCAACTTGTGGACAGCAACACAGAGCTGAAGCAAGGCCAAGGCCAAGAAGGCCGCAGGTCAGATCCTGCAGCTCACCATGAACTTTTGTTCCAGAAATGTCTCTTTGGCTCCTCTGACCTGGACCAGCCTGTGGCCAGCAGTTCCGATGAGATGGTTGAGATCTTATCTTACATGCCCATCAGGCATCCCAGCTGGGAGACTGCGAGTGTCGGAGCAGCCAGCCAGTGCAAAGAGGGGAACACACAACCCAGAAGAGGAAAGGTCTGGCTTCTCCTGGCAAATATGTGTACATTCCATCCTTGATAGATCTGCCCCTCTCCCCCACAGAAAGGCATACTTCAGCTCTTGCTATATGGCAAGGAATACAGAGGCTGTGCTAAAGGGTTTAGTTTCCTTCAGGAGTGAGGCTACAGGAGGCTTAGGTGCTTCCTTGAATCTTGACAAATGTGCAAGGAGAACAGAGCAGAAGCAAACAGACTCCTAAGACAGACATGAAAATTTTCACCAGTTCCCCTGTGCTTCCAGGCCAGCATCATATAGCACTAAACTCACAGCTGTATTCCTCTGTTTCTGAATGAAAAAAGTTCAGCTTCTTTCATCTCTCCTTCCAGAGTGCTGGTTTCAAACTTACAGGTAAATTGGCCTCTTAAGGAAACTTGCACAGTCATTAGGGAACACTGCGAACTGGCAGGGTATATTGGTGTGCTTTTTCTGTCTATATATATATATATATATATATATATATATATATTGTTCTTTGTTAAATAAAAAAAAATTAAAGAGAGATAGGGAAAAATGAGAAAGCAAAAGAAACAATAATTTACAGTGCCACCCACCCCTAAATAGGGCTCTTTTTTCTAATGGGACATGGTGGACCTTTTGCTAACAAGAACATATTTGTTAACAGATTCCTGGCAGGCTTAGTGAGAATCAGAGACTCTGTAACATCAAGGTAAGATCTGCTGCTGCTCTATGAAATGCCTTGAGCACCCACAAGCAGGCCAGGTTCTGTACAGAGTTTAGAAGCATCTCTTCCCCAGAGACATTGGGGGGGGGTGCAGGAGGGAGCAACCAGGTATCAGGAGAAAGCTCAGGTTGTATCAAGTAGCTGAGTACAGAAGTCAAATTTTGTAAGGTTTAATAAAGGGGCAGGCAGGCACTTGAAGAAAAAAGAGGTGGGAATGTGCCCTGGGCAGAGACAGAAGCATATTAGCACCTCCAACACCACAGTTTGTCTTAGCGTGTGTGTCAGGTGATGCTAAGCTAAAATGTGGGAGTGGGCTTTGGGACAACGTTCCCCCCCTTATAAAGATGTCCCCTTACTTTTGATGCAGTTTAAATCTCTCTCTCAGAGTGAGAGGAAAGCGAAAGCTTTGCTTGCCCTCCGTTCTGTCACGTAGCCAAATCTAAATAGGCTATATCTGGTGCTGTGGTGACATCATGTTCGTTACACAATCCCTGATGGGCTGGGATCATGCAGAGAAGAAGCCCTTCCAAGAGAAAAGTTGGCAGCAAGACAGCAACCAACAGGAAAAGCGATGGCCACAAAGAGGCATCCCAGAAGGGAGGGACAGTGGCAGCTAGAGGCAATGGCAGGGGGAGCAAATCCCTAGGCAAGCCAGGCCCAAAGGCAGGCCAGGGTTCTGAACTCCCACAGTTGTGAATTCTTCCTTATAACTACGAAGGTTGTTCACGGAAAGCTTAGTTAACTCCTCTGCGGTCCCCGAGGACAAATCGTAACATAACAAGCCAGATTTACCACAAAGAGGATCAAATCAGTGTTGTGCCGTTATCTCCCTAGTGTTACATCGATGGTCCTTATGGGACTCCCACTCGAAGGATCTTCACATCAGAGCATGCTGTTCTAATAGGAGCAGGAATTGGGATTACACCCTTTGCCTCCATTTTGCAAAGCATCATGTTCAGGTTGGTCTGCTGCAGATTAGAATCAATTCTTTTGTCAAAGTTGCAGAACCTGCATTTCCCCCCGTTTCCTAAACTACCGTATTTTTTGCTCTATAAGACTCACTTTTCCCCTCCTAAAAAGTAAGGGGAAATAAGTGTGCTTCTTATGGAGCGAATGCAGGCTCCACAGCTATCCCAGAAGCCAGAACAGCAAGAGGGATTGCTGCTTTCACTGCACAGCGATCCCTCTTGCTGTTTTGGCTTTTGAGATTCAGAATATTTTTTTTATTGTTTTCCTCCTCCAAAAACTAGTGGTCTTGTGGTCTGGTGCGTCTTATAGAGCGAAAAATACGGTAATTTTAGAATGTGCAATCTTTTATTTGATCAACATCTTCTGCAAGGGTGAGGAAACCTTTTCAGTCTGAGAGCTGCATGGGTACCTCCCGAGGGTCAGGGCAAAAGCGGGTGTGTCTGTACCTTTGTACAGCAGACTAAATTCCAGCCACAAAAATGCCAGAGGTCACCACAGGTGATGCATCTCTACAGTCTTCATCCAGGTAAGCAAGAGGGATTATCGCAGGTCAAGGACACATTCCAGCCTTCCCTAAACATTCAGGAAGTGGAGCTCTGGGGAGGAAGTGTGGCTCACTGAGAATCTTCATGGATAAATAGAGAGATCTGCCTTTGGTTCTTGGAGGTCTGCATCCCACCCCAAACCTCCCAGCCTGAGGTTTCCCACCCCGGTCTACTGTCAGAAAGGCAGTATGATTCGAAACCTTGTCTGCTTCTTGTAAACCAATACACGCAACTTTTAAAAATGGTTGCAACTTTTTAAAAGTCGCCATTGAACTTTCCAAGTAATAAGCAACAACCATTCCTGGTTGTATTTGTTAATGCCAGCTGCTAAGAAAGGCTGGCGATTCTCTGCTCACCTCAAAAGATGCCCTATAATTTTTCTTTCTTTCTTTCTAGACACCGTATGCGAAGGCAAACCTCTTCTAGCCAGGAAAACATGAAACTCCTGAAGGTGAGGTGGCGTCCTCAGCTGTGGCTTGGACGTTTGTGCAGAAAAGCATTTTTTTCCCTACAAAAGCAATGAAGAGCAGTAACAGTAAGTAAAACCTTCTTGTCTTTAGGTTGACTTTATCTGGATCAACAGAGACCAAAAATCATTTGAATGGTTTGTAAGCCTGCTGACCCAGCTGGAAATCAATCAGGCTGAAGAAGACCCTAGCAGTAGGTGACCATTTTTTGTCCTTGCCTTTGTTTAACTGTGACCCAAACTGAACACCATCTTCAAGAGGATGAACCAGAATGATGCCCCCCTGAGGCTTCCAAACTTAAACTGTGGGTTGGATATATTTTGATGAGAAAACTGGACTGAATTCACAATATGAACCATTCTAACCCCCCCCCCCAGCACCCTTTATCTCTCCCCCCTCCCCCCCTCTCTCTCTCACACACAAACCTTCTCCTAGTGGGGTGCCAGAAAACCTGAACTGGCTCAAAACACAGAATTTCTCTATTCTAACATCCAGGCTTTTCCTTATTGAAATTAATGTAAAAAAACAAACAAACCACACATGCAAAATACCATGTTTCAGTTGACCTCTCAATATGATTTCAAAGAAATGTGTGATGGATCATGGGGGGGGGGGGGCTGTGCAAGGTATGCCCACTGCCTGCCACCACCAATGCTCCTGGCAACCAGCATGTTCAGCATGCATGAGAAGGTGGCGCTCTGGGTGTGTACCAATGTACCAGCACAGAACTTCTCGACGTGCGGTAAGATCCTGGGCCAATCAGAGTGGTGCATGCTCTAGTTATCTCCTGCTTGGACTACTGCAATGTGTTCTATGTGTGGCTACCTTTGAAGGTGACCCAGAAACAACAGTTAATCTGGAATGCGGCAGCTAGACTGGTGACTGGGAGCGGCTGCCAAGACCGTATAACATTGGTCCTGAAAGACCTTCATTGGCTCCCAGTACGTTTCCGAGCACAATTCAAAGTGTTGGTGCTGACCTTTAAAGCCCTAAACGGCCTCAGCCCAGGATACCCAAAGGAGCATCTCCACCCTCATGGTTCAGCCCAGACACTGAGGTCCAGCTCCGAGGGCCTTCTGGCAGTTCCTCACTGCGAGAAGTAAGGCTACAGGGAACCAGGCAAAGGGCCTTCTCGGTCGTGGTGCCCGCCCTGTGGAACGCCCTCCCAACAGATGTCAAGGAAATTAAACAACTACCTGACTTTTAGAAGACATCTGAAGGTAGCCCTGTTTAGGGAAGTTTTTAATGTTTGATGTTTTATCGTGCTTTAAATATTCTGTTGGGAGCTGCCCAGAGTGGCTGGGGAAACCCAGCCAGATGGGCGGGGTAATTATTATTATTATTATTATTATTATTATTATTATTATTATTACCAGGACCTCGCCCACCTCTTATGTGGAGGAGGTTTATGCACATATATGTTGCCATGCCTGTGTAGAGCCACATCTCATGAGAGCCAAAGATGGGAAGGGGCTATAGCTCAGTAGAAGAGCCCCTGCTTTGCAGTCCCCAGTGGCGTCTCCAGGTAGGGCTGGGAGAGATTTCCTGAATCCCTGGAGAGCCACTGCTGCCAGTCAGTGTAGACAATACTGAGCTATATGGACCCAAGGTTCTCAGTCCGTATAAAGCAGTTTCCTCTGTTCCTGTGCAGCTGGTGGGTTGAGGTGAGGGTCACAAACCCCTGAACCCCCAACCCCCCGCTTCAGATATATTTCCATGTTCCTTCTGATGCGCAGACCGCTTCTTGGAGATGCACTTGTACATGACCTCTGCGCTTGGCAAGAATGACATGAAGGCTATCGGCCTGCAGATGGCGTTAGATCTCCTAGCCAAAAAGGAGAAGAAAGACTCCATCACCGGCCTCAAGACAAGAACCCAGCCGGGGCGCCCAGATTGGAACAAGGTAGACTTCACAAAGCTACTTTTCACATAATTTACAACAGCCCCCCCCCAACCCCCCCCCCCCGTGCCCCATGTACATATTTGAGCTGCAGCTCCCACCAGTCCCTGACACCAAAACAGCTGAATGGCACCGGGCTGGGAAGACCGATTCCCAAGCATCCTTGTGGCTGTGGTGTGAGCTGCTTTTTAAGGACAGATTCTAGGTCAGTTGGACGTGGGTGGTGCTGTGGGTAAAAGCCTCAGCGCCTAGGGCTTGCCGATCGAAAGGTCGGCGGTTCGAATCCCCGCGGTAGGGTGCGCTCCCGTTGCTCTGTCCCAGCGCCTGCCAACCTAGCAGTTCGAAAGCACCCCCGGGTGCAAGTAGATAAATAGGGACCGCTTACCGATGGGAAGGTAAACGGCGTTTCCGTGTGCTGCGCTGGCTCACCAGATGCAGCTTTCTCACGCTGGCCACGTGACCCGGAAGTGTCTCCGGACAGCGCTGGCCCCCGGCCTCTTAAGTGAGATGGGCGCACAACCCTAGAGTCTGTCAAGACTGGCCCGTACGGGCAGGGGTACCTTTACCTTTTTTTCTAGGTCAGTAGTTCAGCCTGCTCAGTGGGTTCCCTTGGGCCAGGCAGCCTCAGCCTAACTGACCCCACAGAATTGTTGTGAAAATAAATGGGTGCGGGCAGAACCTTTGGAGGAAGGGCAGAATAAAAATGCATTTTTTAAAAAAAATGCAGTTGAGATGTATCTGGGGAGCCCAAGGCGAGGCCAGCGCCTTCTTCTGAAGCTTGGAAAGAGAGTTGTTAGATTTCTGCCTTGCATCTCTTCCCGGTACCCCCAGCTCTTTCAGAAACTAGCAAAAGAAAACAAAGGGAAGGTCCATGTCTTCTTCTGCGGCTCTCCAGCTCTTGCCAAAGTCATCAAAGCTCATTGCGAGCAGTTCAAATTCCAGTTCTTCAAGGAGCACTTTTGAGCAGCATCCCTGGACCATCCCGGACTGAGATGTTAAGGCTACAAGTTATGCGTGAGTTAAGTAGGCAATTTGATTTGTGGAAGAAAACATTTGTGGAATAGTTCACCAAGACCCCCAGCCATTTTCAAGTGGTCCTTAGAAATGTTTTTGATAACTGCTGTCCTAGGGATACTTTGTAAATCAACCCTTCCTCTGTGTTTGAATGGGCCAAACTACACATTGTGGTTAATCATGTAGTTTGCCATTGAATAAAAAGACCTTTCTTTCCGAAATAGCCAGCGTGAAAGGCAGTTGTCTGGATTGGGAGGGAGGCAGTGGCGTAGCGTGGGTTGTCAGCAACCGGGGCAAGGCAAGTAATTTGCACCCCCTAACCCTAACCCCCAGATGTTGCGCCCGGTGCGGCCGGCCCCCCCTGCACCCCCCACAGTACGCCACTGGAGGGAGGTCAGCATGGGGAGGGGAGGGGGCTTGAACACGTTGTTCCCTGCTGTGGCCCCAATCTGGATCCCTCCACACACACACCCACCCCTGGGTTCTGGCCCTTTCTCTTCTCTCTTCCAACTGTATGCAAGAAGGAGGAGAAGGGAACGTCTCCTGCAGAGTCACCATTGCAATGCGAAAGGACAGTGGGGAAAGCTCAGCTGAGCAGGCTCCTTCGGGCCAGAAGAACATGTTCGGTTCAGGGTGAGGAACAGCAGTTGGGCTGGCTCAGGATGCTTTTGCCAGCTGCATAGCGCAACCCGCACCAGAATTCTTTGCAATGCCACAGAAGACACTCCCAGCTCACACATGCATGCCTGGCTCATTTGAGTGCCCCCCCCCCCCATATTGCCACTCTAAGGGCCTGGTCTCTCTGTGTCTCGAAATCTGTGTGATCCGACTTTACGGTGCCTGCAGGGCCAGCAGCACATCAAGCACATTTTACCCATTTCTTGAACAGATTTTGAGAAGCCCCTGCCCCCTGCTTTCCTGGAGTGGGCTGTATTTCCACCATCATCAAAGAGTAGTTGAGAAGAGATTTATCATATTTCCTATCCTTTCCTGGGCGAGAAAATATCCCCCTTCCTTCTTCCAGGAAGCGCTCCTCCAAGGGGCAGGCGATGATTCCAGCTGCTACCTGCTATCCCAGGCAGGCTTGAACTGACAAAAGGAATGAAAAATGCCAGAGGAGGAGGAGGAGGTGGAGGAGGGCAGTGTCTGTTTGTTGAGGCCTGGAAAGCGGGAGCTGCCTAGGGGTGGGCCAGGACAACCTTTCTTCTTCCTCCTCCTCCTCCTCTACCAGTGTTTGACAGACATAGCTGCCCTCATTTTAAGTTAATAAACAAGAGATTCTTGCTCAGTGAGTGTAATCCTTCTAATAAACAAAAATCTGCCCTTATTCCCTTATGGGGGACGCAAGAGCCCTTACAGAGTCCTTTGTAGGTTCTCCATCAGTCGGAGAAAATAACAGAGGCCAACCAGAGAATATTGAGAAGCAAAGCAGCTCGTAAGCCTGATCTTTATTGAACTGTTGCAACAGGGTGCCCCCTTCACACGCAGGAGAAGGAGGAGGACCCAGAACAAAGGTGTGCCTGCCCTTATATAGACATTTTAAATTGCCTGCCCTGGAGTCCAAGACCACCCCCAGATACATCATACCTGCATCACAGAAAGGGCAGTCTACAACAGAAATCTGAGTGTGTTGTTTATCTCCTGTCTGGCAGACCTGTTAATGGTCACTTGGTTGGATACCCTGGGGAGCCTGGCCAGTCTTTTGTAATGACAAATACTTAGTTCCTGAGCCAGGTCACAGGCTCACCCTATTCATACACAGACATACCCTTAAGACAGGATTTGTGAATGAAAAGACAATGGGGAGGCTTTTCCATTTCCTTCAACCTTGCAGAGAAATATTTGAGGTCAATTTAGGAGTCAAAATGGTTTCAGGGCTGTTTTCCTGTGCTGCTTCAGACATGTGGTTTATATATTTATGTACATGTTTGTTTGGTACATTTATTATACAAGACCTTAAAAAATTTTATTGCATCCTGAAGCCACTGTCTCGTGTAGGCTTGGCTGGCAATGGTGCCCCCACCACCCAAGCTGCTTTCTGGGCAGGTTAGCTCCACATTTCGCCCACCACCACCCAAAGGCATGTTTCCAGCTTATCTGCTTCTATTTGCCCAGCACTGGCATCACATACTGGGTAAGACACTGGGAGGCAAATCAGGAAAGTGCCTGGTTCAAGTCTTTCCTTAGCTGTGACAGCATCAAGTGGCCTGGGCCAAACCACCCCTCCCACCTTGCAGCCTCGGCCTTCCTTTCTGTAATACAGGGGAAATAGAGATACGTAGATAGCAAGTGATGGCAGCAAGGAACTGGATGTGAAACGCTTTGAACATTTGAAAGTGCCATATAAATGCAAAATACTTTTTAGATAGGCTTTTTAAGCACAAATGCCTCCAAAAGTGGTTCGCAACCATTTAAAATACAAATCCATGAGTTCCAAAATAAAATAAACATTTAAAGTATTCAAAGTGCACGTTACCAGCATGATATAAAATTAAAATTTACCAATCAGCCCCTCTCAAAATACTATCTTTTTGAAAAACTGAGGCTTTAAGACCTGTTTAAAATTAAATTATTACTTCCCTGTGCCCCTTCCCACCTGCTCAAAATGTAAAAACGTTCAAGGTGTGTTTTAGCCCCCCACATATTTAAGCCCACATCCTCCCTCTGCCAACATTAATATTTTTTTGCCACCAGAGGGAGCCAGCACCTCACCATCCAAAATATCCCTCCTTGAGAGAGAATTCATGAGGCTCAATCAGCAGATGTATGAGTAATTGGAAGGAGATTTCACTTCCAACCACTCACTTAATATAAAGCATACAATCCAGGGATTTTCACAGCTACTTTCACAGCATAAGAAGCAATTCTTCTGCAGAAGCAGATTGTGATTCCCCCCACCCAAAAAAGCAGGGTATGCAGAAAAGTGCCTTGTTCCAGGTCAGACAGTCCATCTTGTCTGCCACTTTTACCTGTTCTTCCCATATTCCCATTGCAAGCAGCTGCCAGGGCTGGACTTTGATGGGTGCTGCTGGCACAAATCAGATTCTGTCCAGCTGTGCCAAACTTTCCAAGGAAGTACCAACATCTCCCTTTGGGAGGCACAGAACAAAGCGGGGGACTTCTCTGCTTTTGGTCAAGTTAGCCAACCTTGACCACAGTCTCTTCCGGCCAAGGGATCCATCCTGCCCTGCCTTCTTAGTTCAGAGGCCTCATATACCATGGCAGAAAAACCACAGGAACAGATGGTTTCTGTGGGTCATAGGAGTAGTCAGAGGGGCACCCCCCATCAACTAAATAAAGAAAATACTTAACTAAAAGTAGAAATTGTAGAAAGATTTTTCTGGACAGTTGGGGTCAAAAGAAAGCACAGTTGTACCATGGAAGTCGAATGGAATCCGTTCCAGAAGTCCGTTCGACTTCCAAAACCAAAGTGCGGCTTCTGATTGGCTGCAGGAAGCAAGCTGTGGAAGCCCCATTGGACGTTTGGGTTCCAAAGAACGTTCACAAACCAGAACACTCACTTCCGGGTTTGCAGCGTTCAGGAGCCAAAACACCCAAGTACCAAGTGTTTGGGATCCAATGTACAACTGTAATTTAAAACAACCGTTGTTGAGACACTTCGTTCTGAATCTGCTAGATAGAGCCAGGCAGAAGATGCTGGCATGTGGGTTTCCTGCCCCCTTCTAACATAAATCCCAGCTACGCTCATGGGGCTGGCAGCTGTTTGTACTGTCATTAAATGTGTTCGCTTAAATAACCCCCACCAAGAACCCTGTGACTCTGGTGGTAAAAAGAGGTTCAATGACCTTGACAAACTTAACTTGGATGTCGCAGTCTCTTTGTTTGGGAGAATGGTCCTTTGCATCACCAAAGAGATGGTCAAGTACAAGTGATGTGTTGCCACAGAAACTGAATAGCTGGAGATTCTTCTGTAAGGGGAAGTATATTTTTCTTCTTCCCTCACTCCCCTTTCTGGAGGCGATGTCATCAAGATGCCTCCTGTTTGCAGGGCAGTCTTGAAACTGGGCCTGAGAGAGACACACAACAAAAGGCTTGACTTGTTCTTGATAAGAATCCTTGCTCATCCCCCAAGACCTAATGGGAGCAGGATCCACTGGAGTGTTGACACTGTGAACCTTCTGTCCTATGCTGAGCTTGTATAAATGGGTATATAAACTTCAAATCACAGAAATCTGCATTTCTGTACAGACGTCTGTTGGGTCGTATGCAAAGCCTACCTCACCTGTGGCCTTGCTGGCTGCTAGCTGTGGGAGAGAGAGAAAAGGGGGAGCTTGCATTAGAATGCAAAACCCACAGACATTTTACATGAAAGATTTGTGATCAGAAACAGGGTCCAGACCTCGCCGTTCCCATGCAGACTTCTCTGCAGGCTGCCTTTCATTGCAAAGAAAATAGGGGGCGGCTGGGCAAAGGGGTGGTGGAGGAGAGCTGGGCTAATCTTTGCTTTCGCTTGTTTTTTTAAAAAGAATTAAATAAAAATAAAACGAAGGCACCCACCCACCATATTCAGGAGAGCAACTCGGTAACATGGCCACAGAAAACAGGGGCTCGGGGACTCTGGCTTCTCTGCTCTGGCTGAGGTTCTCTCTTTATTATCAATTGCCCACAAGGGACTGATTGCATCCCTACACAAATACTCCTGTTAAACCACATTTCCCGGCAGATTTATATGCCGTTTTTATGATGGGCCTGTGCAATATGCTGACTCCTCTGTTTGCAGGGAGGGGGCAGAAAATCATTCAGAGGAGACATTTATGGCAAAATCAGCCATGAGTAAAAAAAAGGGGGGGGTTGCATGGGTACATGTATATTGAATAAACTGAAAATGAAAAGCGTGCAAGGGGGAATGTGGTACAATCCGAACCTGCCCATCATGCTCCATTTGCCACACCAAGGGATACATGACTTCTGCTAATGGGCACATCCTTGTTGGTTCGCAGTGGCTCTGCTTGGCAGGGCATCCTTGGAGTGGAACGAAAGTGGAATATCTACTGACAACCAGAGAGAGAGAGACGGGCTTTTTAAGAACACAAGGAAAGCCCTGCTGGATTGGTCCAAAGGCCCATTATTGTAACTCACTCTACGTGGGGCTGCCCTTGAGACTGACCCAGAAATTCCAGCGGGTGCAGAATGCTGCGGCGAGACTCCTTAGGGGGTCCTCACTGTGAGATCACATTCACCCAGTGCTATACCAGCTGCACTGGATCCCGATGGAGTACAGGATCAGGTTTAAGGTGCTGGTTTTAACCTTTAAAGCCCTATACTGCCTAGGAACCTCGTGCCTACAGGACCGCCTCTCCTGGTATGTCCCACAGAGGACCTTACGGTTTTCAAACAAAAACATCTTGGAGGTCCCAGGCTACAGGGAGGTTAGGCTGGCCTCAACCAGAGCCAGGGCTTTTTCGGCTGTGGCTCCGATCTGGTGGAGCACTCTGTCACAAGAGACTAAGGCCCTGTGGGACTTTACATCCTCCCACCAGGCCTTTGGCCAAGGCACAGTCTGACCCCCTCCTTTGGTAATCCTCATAGAACTCTAGCTCAATGGTTGCCATTAATTTGATTTTGAATTGATTTTAGAATGAATTGATTTTAGAATTAATTTTAGAATGCATTTCAATTAATTTGATTGTGATTTTATGTAAACTGTGTTACTTTTATTGTTGTTAGCTGCTCTGAGCCCGGCTTTGGCTGGGGAGGGCGGGATATAAATAAATTATTATTATTATTATTATTATTATTTAGTTCAGCATCCTGTTCTTTCAGTGGCCAGCCAGATGCCCCAATGGGAAGCCTTCAGGCAGGACCTGAGCACAAGGGCACTCTCCCCTCTTGTGTTCCTCAGCAACTGGTGTTCAGAGGCAGACTACCGCCAACAGTGGAGGGAGAACATAGCCATGATGGCTAGCAGCCAATGAGAGCCCTCTCCTTCACAAATACATATGTCCAGTTATCTTTTAAAGCCATCCAGGTTGGTGGTCATCACTGCCTCCTGTGGCAGCGAGTTCCATAGTTTAACTATGCACGGCATGAAAAAGTACTTCCTTTTGTCTGTCCTGAATCTTTCAGCAGTTTTTATTATTTGGTATCTTTTTTAAAAGTTATTGACATGAATACATTACAGTGGTACCTCGGGTTACATATGCTTCAGGTTACAGACTCCGCTAACCCAGAAATAGTACCTCAAATTAAGAACTTTGCTTCAGGATGAGAACAGAAATCGTGCTCCAGCGGCACGGCGACAGCAGGAGACCCCATTAGCTAAAGTGGTGCTTCAGGTTAAGAACAGTTTCAGGTTAAGAACGGACCTCCGGAACGAATTAAGTACTTAACCCGAGGTACCATTGTACATTCATCACACTGCCTGTTCTTCCATCATCATCATCATCAGGTGTTGTTGTTTTTTTAGAAAAATGAATTGTAAACTCAAATGGCTTACAATGCAATGCAAAAATTAAAACCAGTACAAAACTAAAATAAAATAAAAGCTAAAAAAAAAAATTCATATACACTCGCTGCCCATCCTAAAGGAGGCTGCAGTATTTAAAACTCTCCAGGTATAAGGCCAAAGGCTTGGCTGAAAATAAATGTTTGTACCTGGCACCCAAAATGTTCAGCAGTGGGTCACTGAGAGATGAAATACTGTGGGATGTACATTCATGTGTGAACAAGAATCTTCAGGAACCCTAGCTAACGAAAGCTTTTTGCCCTGGTGACGGTCATGGGCAGAGGAGCCCATCTTGCTACTCTCCCCAGGACACACCTGGGGCTGCGGTCGATGCATTTGTCTCTGCCTGCAACAATCCTACCTGTTTTCCTGGGCTCTGCGCAGGCAGATAAAGTAGGGCGGAAACCTGATGCTTGAAACGGGCTGGCATTTCTTAAGGCTCTCCACGTACATCTGGCTCCAGTGCCGCATCCGGCTTCTTTGATTGCTTCCCATTCTTGCTCACAGGGGAGACCCGCTCTGTTCCTGGGACGGTAATTGGCAAAGCTCTGTGTGTGTGTGTGTGTGTGATGGGATTCCATGTGCATGGACTTGTCTGTCCCTTTCATCTCCAGAGGGACGTGGGTGACGCTGTGGGTTAAACCACAGAGCCTAGGACTTGCCAGTCAGAAGGTCGGCGGTTCGAATCCCCACGACGGTGTGAGCTCCCGTTGCTCGGTCCCTGCTCCTGTCCACCTAGTAGTTCGAAAGCACGTCAAAGTGCAAGTAGATAAATAGGTATCACTCCAGCGGGAAGGTAAACGGTGTTTCCGTGCGCTGCTCTGGTTCACCAGAAGCGGCTTAGTCATGCTGGCCACATGACCCAGAAGCTGTACGCCGGCTCCCTCGGGCAGTAAAGCGAGATGAGCGCCGCAACCCCAGAGTCGGTCACGACTGGACCTAATGGTCAGGGTCCCTTTACCTTTACCTTTCATCTCCAGAAGAACTGAAAAGTCCTTCTGCTCAACACACCTCACAACAGCAGCAGCAGCAAGACGGGAAGGAGCAGTAAGAGGCCTTTTCCTTGCCGCACAAAATAGTGTTACATGCCACACCAATCGCCAAGTGGTAGGAGACATCCAGGACTTCCAGACTCTTACTCAGGGTTCTGTTTCCTTGGAATGAAGGTCAGCGGAGACCGTCGTCTCTTTAGGAAATATGGGCTGGATCTAGACACATCAAAAAAAGTGTTTCAAGAAAACGTGTTGCAAACCTCAAAGTGGAAAATCACGTTGGCGAAAGACGGGACTCCACAGCGCCATCTGGTGTCACGGTGTCATAACGCATATAAAGCAGTTTTTCTTTACTAATGTAGCTGAGTCCCCAGTTTTGTTTACACATATATACAACCTGAGCATAAGATGGAGGGGCTCCCAGTGTTAACACCCCTACAGATCTTGCTTCTCCTTGAGTTGCAGCTTTGGATCCAGCACAAAGCAAGCATGTCTCTTGTGTGTCCAGCTTCCAGCCTGCTTCCAGCTCGGCTCACATACTCTGCCTCTCCTACCTACTGTGGTTCTCCTACCTAGCAGCTATGTTCATGGAGTCACAATGCAATTTACCTTTCCCACTTTCTTAGTTAATGCTGTTGTTGTTTTGTAGTTTATTGTATTACCTTTATAAATTGGCTATAAAATCGAATAAAAATACATTTTTTTTAAAAAGGTCACTTAAGTGGAAAACCCGCTAAATCAGATCAAACATCAATCCGGATAAAATCCAAATTGCCATTTGCTCCGATCTAAAGCTAAGGAGCAGGGAAAGGAGTGGGGCAAGGGGGGAACTGCTCGAACCCGTGCCTAGAAACCACGAGACAAGAGGAAATGTGAATGAGCCCTGATTGGAAGCAGAGACACTTTTGCCGGCACAAACAGTATTGGAAGCTTATACAGTGGTACCTCGGGTTACATACGCTTCAGGTAACATACGCTTCAGGTTACAGACTCCGCTAACCCAGAAATAGTACCTCAGGTTAAGAACTTTGCATCAGGATGAGAACAGAAATTGTGCTCTGGTGGCGCGGCGGCAGCGGGAGGCCCCATTAGCTAAAGTGGTACCTCAGGTTAAGAACAGTTTCAGGTTAAGAACGGACCTCCGGAACGAATTAAGTACCACTGTATCATTCCAATTCATGAGCACAAATAATCATGAATGCACAATGAACAGAACATCTTTGGTCCCCATGTCTGGTCTTTACTGAGCATTTGTTTTGATTTGTTTGCAAGACAACAATCATTCACCCAACCTTCATCCTGCTTTCCTTGTGGGGTGTTCTTACGATGTCCTGCTAGCAGTTTGTTCTTCCCACACTTTCCAATTCATTTCACTATCTCTTTCCAAACCACAACAAGACGGACTCTCTTTAAAAGCAGCTCTGGGCCCACCTATATCTCAGCTTAATGTAGGTTATGAAGCCCTTGTGCCTCCCTTTAATTCCCCCTCGTCCATGCGGCGTTCTCCTCCAGCTACGCCGCTTCCCTGAATCTGGAGATTCCTGATGTAATCAATGTCGCTCCCCTATTTGGATTTTCACTAGGGTGACAGAGCGCTTTAATCTGTAATTGCACCAAACTAAATTCCATGATACACATTTGAATCCTGCAAAATAACAAGAGCCTGGAGGCACCATAACATTTGCTCTCCAGTCCTAACAGAAGCTTCGTGGGGAAATATCTGCATACAGAGGTCCCAGGTTCTATCCACAGTCTCTCCAGGTAAGGCTGCCAGGCAATAGGTAAAGGTAAAGGGACCCCTGACCATTAAGTCCAGTCGTAGCCGACTCTGGGGTTGCGGCGCTCATCTCGCTTTATTGGCCGAGGGAGCCGGCATACAGCTTCCGGGTCATGTGGCCAGCATGACTAAGCCGCTTCTGGCGAACCAGAGCAGAGCACGGAAACGCTGTTTACCTTCCCGCTGGAGCGGTACCTATTTATCTACTTGCACTTTTGACATGCTTTCGAACTGCTGGGTTGGCAGGAGCAGGGACCGAGCAATGGGAGCTCACCCTGTCGCAGGGATTCGAACCACCGACCTTCTGATTGGCAAGCCTAGGCTCTGTGATATTCCTGCCTGAAACCCTGGAGAGCCCCTGCCAGTAAGTGTAGACGAGACTGAGCCAAATGGACCAAGGATTTGACCTGGGATAAAGCACTTTGCTTTGTTCCTACTTGCCTAAAGTTAAGCTGAGATTTCAACCGGGGCTGTCCAGCTCATCGCCCCTGGTCTTTGTCACAGCAGTCTACACCATGCTATAGGCATATTTAACCATTTACATATCCAGCCCTGAGTATGTATTTATGGCGTGCACAAACTTCTAACCATTTCCAAATCTCCAGGAGGGAGCAGTGGGAGGTGGGATCTGTCTCCATCCATCAGTCATATTTTGCCGGTGGGCCAGGAGGCACTCCCTGACAGGCTGTTGTGATGTGAGGAAGACGTGAGTTGTCGCTCCACAGACACAGCTGGGGGCAGATGAAGGCAGTGAGCTAAGTGGCTGATGCATAATTGATGCTAATTGATCTGCCGGCCTCCAAAGGGCCGCAGATGCGATGCAAGGCTAGGCAGCAGCCAGGCAGAGCAGCAGGGTCTGGGCTCACCTCCCTGCTTTGCAGCTGCAGCTCCCAGCCTTCTGAGCATGCTCCAGAGAGGGACTGCAAAAGAGCATTGTGCCATAGCTTCTTGGGGGGGGGGGAGTGCTCAGACAGGAGTGCGTTCCAGCTGCCATGCTTTATTTAAGGATACCTTATACCAAGTCAAACCACTTGCCCGTCTATTTCTAATTTTGCATTTAGATCCCACCTTTTTTTCTTTCCTCCAAGGAGCATACATGGTTCTCCCCCACCTCACTTTTAAAAAATAAATAAATTAATTAAATTTTCCATTTTAGCAATCCAATGAAAACCACATTAAAACATTCCAAATTATCATACAATCAAAAAAGCCAAATAACCATGCCAAATTATATATCTTTGGGTGGCTTCCCATGCTCTGAAGTTCAGGGAGTGATGATCTAATAGTGTACTGCATTCCTTAATTAGTCCAATACTCCCAATGAATATTTCTGATGTCGATCCTTCATCTATTTTTAACAGCCTCTGAGTTCGTTTAACAAGCGGGTTAGTCCTTTGTAGTTCTGTGTGAAATATTTTAATTTTGTTCTTCTTCATTTTCCTGTTGTAATCCAGCGTTCTCCCAAATGAGTTTTTATTGGTTTATCGTTATATATACATATAAACAAATACAAAGTATAATACATAAATTACATGTGTCATATCCAGTCCATAAATCATACATATATTACATAGTTGTTTTAAGCTCCACCGAGCCTTAGACTTCCCTTCACTCCTTTGGTAAGTATCAGATAAATTCTGGAATCATGTATTTTATCTCCTTTACTTATTAGTCGTTCGCTGTTAGAGTTATTCCAGTCCCGCCAGTGTCGTCAAATTTCTACAATTAGTTCTTATATACATCAAATATTTGTTCCAATTGTCATGAAATTTCTGTTCGTCCTGATCCCTTAATCTTCCTGTTATTTTAGCTAGCTCAGCATAGTTTATCATCTTGACTTGCCAGTCACTTATAGTAGGTATTACCTCCATTTTCCAGTTTTGTGCTAACATGGTTCTTGCGGCCGTTGTGGCATATAAAAATATATTTTTATCTTCTTTTTTCATTTCTTTGCCAGTTATTCCTAGCAGGAAGGCTTCAGGCTTTTTTTGGAAAAGTATATTTCAATTTTTTTTTAAGCTTATTGTAAATCAGTTCCCAAAAGCCTTTCACCTTACTGCATGTCCACCACATATGGTAGAAGTCACCTTCTACCTCTCCGCATTTCCAGCATTTCTTATTCTTCAATCTATAAATCTTAGCTAACTTCACTGGCATGAGATACCACCTATAAATCATTTTCCAAAGGTTCTCCCTCAATGCCGTACACGCCGTGAACTTCATATTAACATTCCACAATTCATGCCACATTACAAAATCAATATTGTGACCAATATCCATGGCCCATTTGGTCATAGCCTCCTTCGCCTCTTCGTCTTTTGTGTACCAATCCAATAAGAGATCATACATCCTAGACAAAGTTTTATTTTTACCTTCTATAACTTCCACATTAAATTTAGATTTTTTATCTTCAAATCCTAATTTCTTTTTGTCTTCTTTTAGCAAGTCGTTTACCTGGTGGTATTGCAACCACCCTGTAAATAAGTTCTTTACCTCTTCATAGGGTTTAAGTTTTATGCCCTGATCAGTTTTCCTGGTAAGTTCTTCATAAGTGGCTTCCCCCCCCCCCTCCATATTACTTTTTTTGACAGTCAGCACTTCTATTGGTGAAATCCACCAGGGTGTTTTCTTTTCCAGCAAATCTTTATTTCTTTCCCAAACTTGGAATATTGGTCCTCTAATTATATGATTTAGAAAGCCTCTATGAACTTTCACCTTCTGCCCTCTAAACCCAAAATATCAGTATTTTCCAGTTTTATCCAATCTTTCATCCACATTGAACACGCCGCTTCATAGTATAAACTCAAATCTGGTAATGAGAAACCTCCTCTCTCTTTTTTATCTACCAATATTTTCATTTTTATTCGCGGTCTTCTACCCTGCCAAATATATCTCGCCAAAGCCCTTTGCCACTCTTTGTACTGTTTCAGCCCCTTAATTACTGGAATAGTTTGAAACAAAAATAGCATTCTGGGCAAGACATTCATTTTGATAACTGATATCCTCCCCAAAAAAGAAAGTTTCAGTCTCTCCCAGATTTCTAGATCTTTCTTAATACTCTTCCAAGTAGCTTCATAGTTATCTTTATATAAGTTTATGTTTTTAGCTGTAATCCACACTCCAGCATTCTCATCTACTTTCTGTAATCCAGCGTTCTCATCTGCTTTCACTCCCCCACCTCATTTAATCCCCACAACAACCCTGTGAGGTAGGTTTGGGTGACAGGCAGCAACTGACCCAAGGTCCCCCAGAAAGAGCTTCCTGGCTGAGTGGGGATTTGAACCTGGTCTTTCCCAGGTCCTCCTCACTCTAACCACTATGTCACATCTAGCTCGACACTGATTTCAGCCAAGGAGTCCTACCTGGAGATGCTGCCCAGGGCTTGAACCTGGCACCCCCTGCATGCAAAGCAGATGCTCAGCCACTGAGCTATGACCCTTCCCTTTCATTTATGAAGTTTTATTTCCCTTGAGAAAATGTCACCCTCCAAATGGGAATGAAGGACACACACAGCGTCTTCATCTGCAGCTTAGGAGAGAGGAACCGCACTTCTCGTGTCAGAAGCTTTCATGGTCTGCAGGGAGTCTACTTGGTGAGAGGCTTTATGTGTTGGACTCAGCTGGCAGAGACAACTGGGCACCTGCAACTCCCATTAGCTCCAGACAGCACAGCTGGTGCATCCAGATGCTCTGAGGGCTGAGGTGTGTTTGTGTGTG